>NC_092714.1:119015610-121777789 GCF_047496885.1 Scyliorhinus torazame
ATCATCCCAGCGCATGGACAGGGGGGTTCATCTCCGCGTCGGCCATGGCGGACTGTTCTCGCGGCCGATGCGGAGGAATAGAGTGCCCCCATGGCACAGGCCCGCCCGCGGATCGGTGGGCTCCGATCGCAGGCCAGGCCACCGTGTGGGCACCCTCCCGATGCCAGATCCCCCCACGCCCCCCATGAGGACCCCGGAGGCCACCCACGGAGCCAGGTCCCGCCGGTAAGTCCCTATTGTAATTTACGCCGACGGGACCGGCTGTAGGACGGGCAGCCACTCGGCCCATCGCGGGCCGGGAGAATCGCCGGGAGGGCCGCTGCCAGCGGCCGCCGACGGGACCGGCGCGATTCCCACCCCTGCCAAAACCCCAGCACCGGAGAATACGGCAGCTGGCGGCGGGGCGGGATTCACACCGCCCACCGGCGATTCTCCGACCCGGCGCGGGGTCGGAGAATCCCGCCCACTGTTCGCAGAAAGAAGATCAGCAGGATTCTCCCTTCTGGGGACTAAGTCCCCACGCCGGTGGGAGAACTGGCGCCAACCACTCCGGCGTCAAGAGCCACCGAAAGCGCGGAATTCTCCGCACTTTCGGGGGCTAGGTGGACGCTGGAGGGGTTGGTGCCGCTCCAGCTGGCGCCGAAAAGCCGTCGTGATCTCGCGCATGCGCGGAAGAGCCGTCGTGATCTCGCGCATGCGCGGAACCGCCGGCGTGGTTCCGCGCATGCACAGACCAGCCGGCATATTTTGGCGCATGCGCGGGGAGTTCTCTTCTCCTCACCGGCCATGGCGGAGCCCTACAGAGCCTTGCCACCGAGGGGGCCCCCCTGGGGTCGGATCCCCCTGCTGACCTACCTGCCTCTGGTCCTAAACTCTCCACAAGGAGAAACAACTCCCAGCATCTACCCTGTCAAACCCCCTGAGAATCCTATCCATCTCAATGAAGTTGCCTCTTATTCTTCTAAACTCTAAAGAGTACAGTCCTAACCTACCCAATCTCTCCTCATAAGAAAATTGCTCCTTGGTGAGGTTGGCAGTGCGATTGAGCAGGGCCTCTGTCTCATACTTGTAACTCAACATACACTTAAGTCGACAACTTCAATCTGCGTTCTGAAGTCTGTCATAACTGCCAGGAACAGACTACCTTCTTCCTTGCTCCTTTAGGTCCTTTTCAGCTGTTAGACATTGATGAAAACATCTCTGAGAAGGACAACCACATAGCATATGCATACCAATCGAGTGAAAGCTCTTCCTCTGGATGTAAGCTCCTGGCTGGTCGTCTGGTGCATTTGATGACTAAACAATTGAAGCTTACAATCTGCTGGCATCCACAGTAAAGGTGGTGCATTGTTTAGCACTGCATTTCTTGATACACTTGGACATTGCAGACTGAGAGATGTGGCTAATGCTCCTTGAAGCACCCTGAAAGAAGTACAGCAGGACAGGTCCGATATGGGGTTTGAATATTGGGACAAGGACTGGCAGATATCTTTCTTCAGACTCCACAAGAATAATAGGAGCTGCGTCGCTGCCGCTGCCTTGGGCTCCAATTTCCACCCTGTCCTCCTACACTTCCTATCCTTTCCTAACCCAGTCGGATTACCTCTCTGCAGGCCAGGTCAGTCAACCAGGCAGCCCAATATTATTCTGGAACTGATGGCCTATGTCAGGATACAATCTGGGGTATAGAGGCCAGCCTTTAAAATGGACAATGCCCCTGTAGTACAGACCAGCTAATATCAGCCCTCACCCCAGCTGCCCAATAACCCCACAACGAATTGAAGATCTGTACGTTTATTTTGATATACTTTTTCGGCATAGCCTATTTTTTATATATATATTATTTTATAAATTTAGAGTGCCCAATTCATTTTTTCCAATTAAGTGGCAATTTAGAGTGGTCAATCCACCTACCTGCACATATACATTGATACATGGATGCATAGAAGATAGGAGCAGGAGGAGGGCCTTTTGGCCCTTCGAGCTGCTCTGCCATTTTTCACGATCATGGCTGATCATCCAACTCAATAGCCTAATCCTGTTTTCTCCCCATAGCCTTTGCTCCCATTCTCCCCAAGTGCTATATCTCGCCGCCTCTTGAATATATTCAATGTTTTAGCATCAACTACTTCCTGTGGCAATGAATTCCACAGGCGCACCACTCTTTGGGTGAAGAAATGTCTCCTCACCTATGTCCAAAATGGTTTACCCTGACTCCTCAGACTGTGACCCCTGGTTCTGGACACACCGATCATTGGAACATCTTCCCTGCATCTACCCTGCCTAGTCCTGTTAGAATTTTATAAGTCTCTATGAGATCCCCCCTCATTCTTTTGAACTTCAGCGAGAACAATCCTAACCTAGTCAATCTCTCCTCCTATGACAGTACCGCCATCCCTAGAATCAGTCTGGTAAACCTTCGCTGCACTCCCTCGAGAGCAAGAACATCCTTCTTCAGAAAAGGAGGCGACAACTGCACACAATATTCTAGGTGTGGCCTCACCAAGGCCCTGTATAATTGCAGCAACACATCCCTGCTTCTGTACTCAAAACCTCTCGTAATGAAGGCCAACATACCATTAGCCTTCTTTACCGCCTGCTGCAACTGCTAATCTTCAGCGACTAGTGCACAAGGACACCCAGGTCCCGCTGCACACTCTCCTTTCTCAATTTACAACCTTTCAGGTAGTAATCTGCCTTCCTGTTTTTGCTTCCAAAGTGAATAACCTCACACTTATCCAAATTGTACTGCATCTGGCATTGATTTGCCACTTGCCCAACCTGTCCAGATCTTGCTGCAGGATCCCTGCATCCTCGCCACAGTTCACCCGCTCACTCAACTTGGTATCATCTGCAACTTTGAGATGTTACATTTTGTTCCCTCATCCAAATCATTAATATATATTATCAATTGAGCACCGATCCCTGTGGCACCCCACAAATTATTTCCATGGTCTCAGTAAATATTTTTAAATAATCTTTATTGTCACAAGTAGGCTTACATTAACACTGCAATGACGTTACTGTGAAAAGCTCCTGATCGCCACATTCCGGCGTCTGGTCGGGTGCACAGAGGGAGAATTCAGATTGTCCAAATCACCTAACAGCATATCTTTTGGGACTTGTGGGAGGAAACCGGAGCATCCGGAGGAAACCACACAGACATCGGGAGAATGTGCAGACTCCACACAGACAGTGACCCAAGCCAGGAATCGAACCAGGGACCCTGGAGCTGTGAAGCAACAGTGCTAACCACTGTGCTACCGTGGGTTGTGGGGGTGAAACCCACGCAGACACGAGGAGAATATGCAAACTCCACACGGACAGTGACCCAGGGGCCGGGATCGAACCTGAGTCCTCAATGCATGAGGCAGCAGTGCTAACCACTGTGCCACCATGCTGCCCCCCGACGTTTAAACGTCATACAGCAACCGACTATAATGCTCCCACACCATGATCATATTTTTCCTCAAATGTTCAGCTCATTCCTGAATACCTAGCCTGTTCACACTTGTCTGGCCACACCAAGCATTTGAAAGAATGTAATTGCTTTCTTCGGGAGATATGGCATATAACTGTTCCTGCAGGCACACGGCTGTGGTATAACATGCTGTTACTCTTACTATTTCCCCTCTTGTGTTCTGCTGGTCCTCCCTGACGGCAGCATCATGCAGAGGTATGGTTTTGAACAACAACTTGTCTTGGGTATTATGCCCAAATGGCCATGCTGCATGTGAGAGGCCATGCAGAGGCTGTGAACAGATTATTTGACTGTAGAAGGCATCCTGTTCTTGTATTTATTCAGTGCTCACTGATATACTTTCCAGCAGAGATTATAGAGCTGTGATCAGCTGTGGGAAACCAGCATACTGTAGCACCGTCAATATGATGCGAGGCAGGTTGAGGTAATGTCAATTGAAGGCTTTATTAAGCAGAACATTATCCCCAGCAGCGTGGTTACAGAATGCAGCTGCTGAGGGAAATGGAGGGAAAAACTGGGTTCTTATACCTGCATTTCTGGGTGGAGTCCAGTAGGTGGCAGATCCTATCAGGACCTGGCATCCCTCCACCAATAGCCTGTCGACACGTGGTTGTACCGTATTACCCCTAATACATACCACCACACATACTATCCCTCTTTATTGCCCACAGTTATGACCAGAACCCGCACTCTGACCACTGGGGTCATGGGCGAGCTCACTATAGACAGGGAAGTGAAACTGGATGTTTCCTGATTGGCTTGGTTCCACACTGGTCAATCCATTTACTCATTGAGCCATTTGAGGTGCTGTACTTTCTTCTTTATGCGTCTGCCAGAATTTCTTGCTCTCTTTTTCTCTTTCTTTGTCATGCTCTGTCTGGCCTCTCGCCCCTGAGTTTCCCTGGGCGTCATTCTCCGACCCCCCGCCGCCGGGTCGGAGAATGGCCGTTGGCCGCCGTTGAATCCCGCCCCCCCCCCCGCCGAAGTCTCCGAAGGGAGAAAAGTCGGCGGGGCGTTAATGGCGCCGCTGCCGCGGAGAATGTCACGGGCCTGCGCAAGGCAGCCGATTTTCGGCCTGCCGATATTCTCCCCTTCCGGATGGGCCGAAGTCCCGTCGACGTGATGACCGTTCACGTCGACGTCAATCAAACCTCCTTTTCATCGGCGTGACCCGGTGCTCCAGGCTCACGCCGACCAGCGAGGAGGTGAGTGACGGCCTGGGGGGTTGGCTCTGGGCAGGAAATGGCGTGGGCCGCAGACTGATTGCCTGAGAAGAGGTGTGTCTCGGCTTGTGTGTGTGTGCGGCGGGGGGGGGGGGGGGGTGGTTAGAGTAGGCTGGGCTCCGGGGGAGTGCCGGGAGGGGGTCCGTGCCGGGGTGGAGGTTGTGGAGGGGGGTCCGTGCCGGGGTGGAGGTTGGGGGTTGTGGAGGGGGTCCGTGCCGGGGTGGAGGTTGGGGGGGGGGGGGTCCGTGCTGGGGTGGAGGTTGGGGGTTGGGGAGGGGGTCCGTGCCGGGGTGGAGGTTGGGGGTTGGGGAGGGGGTCCGTGCCGGGGTGGAGGTTGGGGGTTGTGGAGGGGGTCCGTGCCGGGGTGGAGGTTGTGGAGGGGGTCCGTGCCGGGGTGGAGGTTGGGGGGGGGGGGTCCGTGCTGAGGGTGGAGGTTGGGGGTTGGGGAGGGGGTCCGTGCCGGGGTGGAGGTTGGGGGTTGTGGAGGGGGTCCGTGCCGGGGTGGAGGTTGTGGAGGGGGTCGTGCCGGGGTGGAGGTTGGGGGTTGTGGAGGGGGTCCGTGCCGGGGTGGAGGTTGGGGGTTGTGGAGGGGGTCCGTGCCGGGGGTGGAGGTTGGGGGGGGGGGGTCCGTGCTGGGGTGGAGGTTGGGGGTTGTGGAGGGGGTCCGTGCCGGGGTGGAGGTTGTGGAGGGGGTCCGTGCCGGGGTGGAGGTTGGGGGTTGTGGAGGGGGTCCGTGCCGGGGTGGAGGTTGGGGGGGGGGGGTCCGTGCCGGGGTGGAGGTTGGGGGTTGTGGAGGGGGTCCGTGCCGGGGTGGAGGTTGGGGGGGGGGGTCCGTGCCGGGGTGGAGGTTGGGGGTTGTGGAGGGGTCCGTGCCGGGGTGGAGGTTGGGGGGGGGGGGGTCCGTGCTGGGGTGGAGGTTGGGGTTGGGGGAGGGGGTCCGTGCCGGGGTGGAGGTTGGGGGGGGGTCCGTGCTGGGGTGGAGGTTGGGGCGGGGGGGGGGTCCGTGCCGGGGTGGGTGATGGGAGGGCAAATGAGTTGGTCCACCTGGCCAGGTGCCAGCCTCCAACAGTTGGACCCATGCGGTCCATGCCACCTGGCTGGGGGGAGGAGGGGATATGGGCAATGATGACATGTCGTCGTTCCCCTCCCCCCCACCAGGTCGTCATGTTTTCAGATCATCCAGCGATGTTGGCCGCCGTGGTGGCAGCCGCTCATGTCTATGTTGCCCTGGATGAGGAGGAGGAGGAGGAGGAGGAGGAGGAGGAGCGTGCCAGAGAGGCGGCGCAGGCTGCCGCAGAGGGGCAGGCGGCAGCCGCCCAGGCTGGAGGGGACACCTGACCGACAGGACGAGGAGGGGGAGGGAGGACGTCGCGGCCCCACGGCAACGGAGGCACCCGAGGGCGCCCCGTGTGTACCGGCCCCGGCAGTCATACCAGGACCTCACGGACCGGGAATGCAGGAGGAGACTCCGGATGAGCCGGGGAAACCGTGGCACACATCTGCCACCTGCTGGCACACCTGTCACCGCGTGGCACTGGCGGGGGGACACCCTCTCCCCGTGTCCGTCAAGGTTACGGTGGCCCTGAACTTTATGCAACGGGGTCATTCCAGGCACCGAGTGGGGACCTGTCCGGCATATCGCAGACATCGGTGCATCGGTGCATCCGGGCAGTGACAGATGCCCTTTATGCCATGGCGCACCGCTACATCCGCTTCCCCGTGGACCGGGCCAGCCAAGATGCCCGGGCCGTGGGCTTCTCTGCCATTGCCGGGTTCCCCATGGTCCAGGGCGCGATCGATGGGATGCACGTCGCCGTGCGGCCACCTGCAGATAAACAGGGCCGTGTTCACTAATAGGAAGGGGACCTATTCGATGAACGTACAGGTGGTCTGCGACCACCGCATGATGATCCTGCACGTCTGCGCCCGTTACCCAGGCAGGTGTACACGACTCATTCGTGTTGTCGCGGTCATCCATCCCCGGCATGTACGAGGGACGCCATCCCCGGCTGAGGGGCTGGTTGCTGGGCGACAGGGGCTACCCATTGCGATCGTGGCTGATGACGCCTATACGGAGGCCACGCAATGAGGCGGAGAACCGCTACAATGATGCCCATGTAGCGACAAGGGGAGTGATCGAGAGGTGCTTTGGCGTGCTGAAGATGCGTTTCAGGTGCCTGGACCTTCTCTGGGGGCGCACCCTCCAGTATCGGTCAGATAGGGTCGGCCGCATCATTGTGGTGTGCTGCGTCCTGCACAACATAGCCCAGCAGAGGGGCGATGTGCCGCAGGCAGAGGAGGGCGGAGTGGAGGAGCAGCAGGAAGAGGCCCAGTCCTCCCCAGATGAGGGGGATGGGGGCAATGGTCAGGGCAGACGGGGTAGACACAGACGGGTGGCTGTCCACCGTTACCGGCTGGCCCAGCGGGCACGGGACAGACTGATAGACGCCCGCTTCACTGACTAGATGGGCGTGGGAATCGGGTAGTATGGCCACAGACCGCACACCATGACAACAGCCGACCACCCACACCCCCCACCCATCCATCCACCCAGCACCATCACCCCCCTCCCCAACCCCACACACCCCACCCGCATGCACACCACCCCCCCACTCCCAATTGCCGATCCACCGGCGGCACAACGGGCCGGGCTCACCCAGTTTGCGGGTGGACGCGTGTCTATCGGCAGGCCATGGAGAATGATGACAGCCCGCCTCCGATGAGCTCCTGGCTCTACATCGTTGGACTATGTCTGACCCATGGCCACAGTACCACCATCCACCCGGACCATCCCTGCATGCGGCTGTGATACTGCAGCGCACGGTCCCGTCCTCTGCCCGGGGGATGTTGATGGCGGCCCAGGGGAAGGGGGCAGACTCACCTGGGGCTGAGGTAAGACCACCCCCTCACACACACACTTGCGCTCAACGTACATGACACCCCCGCACACTTTGGACAGAGCATAAAGGCAGCTTCGGTAGGTGTAACATTGACTTTAATAACCAAAGGAGTTCATGCACGTGCCCTAGCGCCTAAAACTCATCTGTGCCCTGCACCCGTGCCAACTTACTCAGTGTCTAATTGTTTGGCCTTACGGGCCCTTTGACTACGTCTACGTGGTTCCCCAGACGGTACAGCAGAACTGGAGGTGGACTCCTGTGATTCCTGCCCTCTGACACTGGATCCCTTTGGCGGCCGTTTCCTGGGGCGTCCTGGCCTAGATGGGCCAGGCTGCGGCCCGGGCGACTGGGATGGCGAGCTGCCAGCCTGTCCTGCCCGTTGCCCACCCGATGCACCTGGGACGGAAGGGGGGGAGTCCGAGGTGTCGCGGTGTACCGGGACCTCCCCTACAGAGGGAGCCGGGATGGACCACACCACCTCCTCCTCCCTCGGGGGTGCCCGATGGCCCCCAGGCCTCTACATGGGTGGGGGATGCGAACGGACTGGCCATCCGACGCGCCCCCGACATCTGGCGCTGCCAGTCCTGGAGGCCCGTGCTGGTATCGACAGGGGTCTGCAGGTTTGCAGCCATGGAGCCCAGGGGGTTGTCGAACCCTGTCTGCGACAGTGCGACGCCAGCTCGCACATGGCCACTGGCGCCGATGCCCTCAGCGATGGCCTGCTGAGACTGGGCCATGGCCTGCAGAGACTGGGCCATGGCCTGCAGAGACTGGGCTATGGCCTGCTGAGACTGGGCCATGGCCTGCTGAGACTGGGCTATGGCGTTGAGCGCCTCTGCCATCTGGCGCTGGCACTGGCTCATGGCCTCCTGTGAGAGGGCAGCCATTTCCTGGGCCACAGACGCCGCCTGCACGGAAGGCCCCAGGCCTCGCAAACCGTTCCCCATGTCTGACACCGTCGCACCCATTGCCTCCACCGCGGACGCCACCCGTGCGGTGTCAGCCTGGGTGGCACGCATGACCGGGACCACTCCCAGCTCCTGGACGCGGGTGGACTCCTCCACCTGCGACCGCAGCCGCCGCAAGCCACCCGTCACCCTATTCGCTCGTCTCCGTGTCGGTGGTTGCATCGGATCTATGTGTGGGTGTGGTAACTGCAGGAACCCGGGATCCATCTGGGCGGCAGATGTTCGCTTGGCCTGGGCTGCCCTCCGACCGCCCGGTCCCTCTGCTGCTCCTACCTCCACCTGCTGTACCGGGACGGCTGTGTTGTGCGCACCAGTGAGTGTACCAGACGCCTCATCACTAAAGTGCCCAACCGTGGTGAGTGTTTCTGCGATGGTGGAGGGTGTTGGTGACAGCAGTGGCGTTGTGTCGTGCTCTTCGTCCCACTCTGAGTCCATGGCACTTTGGGGTGGGGGTTCGTCTCCACCCATCCACTCTGAGTCACTGTCCGGTATTTCGTCTTCCCGGGTAGGGGTGTCCTGGGTAGTGCTGTCCCGGGTAGTGCTGTCCCGGGTAGGGGTGTCCTGGGTAGTGGTGTCCCGGGTAGGGGTGTCCTGGATAGTGGTGTCCTGGGTAGTGGTGTCCTGGCTCGGATGTGACGGGGGCCTGTGGCTGCCCCCCTCATCGCTGGGTGGTCGCTCCCGCACGTGACGGGGGTGTCGTCTCCCTGTTGCTCCAGGTCTCTCCGTCTCCCGTGGTCTCCGAGGGGCATCCTGCGGGCGTCGCATGCTGGAGGGTTCGGGTCTCTCCGTCTCCCGTGGTCTCCGAGGGGCATCCTGCGGGCGTCGCATGCTGGAGGGTTCGGGTCTCTCCGTCTCCCGTGGTCTCCGAGGGGCATCCTGCGGGCGTCGCATGCTGGAGGGTTCGGGTCTCTCCGTCTCCCGTGGTCTCCGAGGGGCATCCTGCGGGCGGTCTGCATCTGCGGGGATGGGTGCCTGGACGTTTGGTCCTGCGATACACAATGAAGCATGCATGGTTAGACATCAGGCAGTGATCAGGTGATACGGGAGAGGGGGATATAGGGGAGGGGGGATATGGGGACGGGCTGTTGGTGGCTCACTTGCTCGTGGGGCCCCCGACCTCTGCATCAGCAACCTCCCGGTCGTCAGGTCCGCCAGCCAGTTCCAGGGCCCTTTCCTCGTGTACGGTCAGTGGCCTCTCATCAGCGGGCCCTCCTCCAGTCCTCACATGCTCCCTATTGTTGTGTGCGCGCTTCTCCTGGGGGGGGGGGGGGGGGGGGTGGTGGCAGGGGTAAAAGGCAACAGTGTTAGGCAGGTATATGAATGCACGCCATCGGTTGCGCGTGCATTGCAGAGGTTAAGGTTAGGGCTGGATTCACTTGGGGATATGGGGGATATGGGGGAGGGGGGATATGGGGGAGGGGGGATATGGGGGATATGGGGGAGGGGGGATATGGGGGATATGGGGGAGGGGGGATATGGGGGATATGGGGGAGGGGGGATATGGGGAGGGGGGAATATGGGGGATATGTGGGAGGGGGGATATGGGGGAGGGGGGATATGGGGGAGGGGGGAATATGGGGGATATGGGGGAGGGGGGGATATGGGGGAGGGGGGAATATGGGGGATATGGGGGAGGGGGGATATGGGGGATATGGGGGAGGGGGGGATTTGGGGGGAGAGGGGATATGGGGGATATGGGGGAGGGTGGATATGTGGGAGGGGGGGATATGGGGGAGGGGGATATGGGGGATATGGGGGAGGGGGGGATTTGGGGGAGAGGGGATATGGGGGGATATGGGGGAGGGTGGATATGTGGGAGGGGGGGATATGGGGGAGGGGGGATATGGGGGATATGGGGGAGGGGGGGGATTTGGGGGAGAGGGGATATGGGGGATATGGGGGAGGGTGGATATGTGGGAGGGGGGGATATGGGGGAGGGGGGATATGGGGGAGGGGGGATATGGGGATATGGGGGAGGGGGGGAATATGGGGGATATGGGGGAGGGGGGGATATGGGGGAGGGGGGAATATGGGGGATATGGGGGAGGGGGGATATGGGGGATATGGGGGAGGGGGGGATTTGGGGGAGAGGGGATATGGGGGATATGGGGGGACGCTCACCCTGCCTGCTCTGACGAGGTCGTTCACCTTCTTGTGGCACTGGGTGCCTGTCCGTGGTGTCAGGGCCACAGCGGTGACGGCCTCTGCCACCCTCCCTCCACAGACGCCGGCTGTGGCGTGGGGCAACTCTGCGGCCGTGCCCGGGATACAGGGCGTCCCTCCTCTGCTCCACCGCATCCAGGAGCGCCTCCACATCGCGTGACTCGAACCTCGGGGCTGAGCGACGGCCAGCCATCAAGTCGGGTGTTGCGGTCGGCTGTTCCGGTCGGGTGGGGGGGGGAGCTGCGCGGCCTTATGAGCCGTCACGCCGTGCAGCGCGTATGACGCTGCACGGCGTGAACCACTGCGCAAGCGCGGATCCCGTTACGTCGCTGCTAGCCCATTTCGGGCCGCAGACTATCGGCCCATTTTTATGACGTGACGCAAGTGGGATTTGCGCCGTTTTTTGCGCCGATCGGCGGAGTTTCCGCCGATAACGGAGAATTTCGCCCCCTGTCTTTCTCTATTTCTCTGTGCCGCCTTCCCTCTTTTATCTCTCCCTCTCTTGGTTTCTCTGAATGTCGGTCTCTCCAGGGTCTTTTGGCTCTCGTCCAAATCCAGCACCTTGTTTTTACTGACTTCAGATTTGTAATTGCCCTGGTGGAATTTAAACTTGCATTCTCTGTGTTATTAGTCCAGGCCTCTGGATTACTATTCAAGTAACATAACCACTGTGCTAAGTGTCACAGCTTTTCAGGAGATTGTTGAATGCTCTGTTCTTGTTGTTGATGTTCAAATGGATATTTACACCACACAGCAGCTGAAACTAATACTGTACGCTGGAGATCACTCATTCATTTGAATGAAAGCTGTTTCATTTTTTTACTCTCTCCACACCCTTACCCAAAGGCAAACATCTCAACCGCTCCTGAGCTATCAATGAATGGAATGTTGCCACATAAAGCTCAAAATTAATTTGCAGGCAAGTGAAATCCATGCCTTTGGCCCATGACAGATTACACTGGGGCACTGCAAGTAACAGCTATGTGATATCCAATTGGCAAGTGTCGTCTGATTAATGCATCTGTACTCTTAGCCATGACTTACCTGGCTATGGAATATGGCACCACAAAATGAACGTAAATGCTATTTTAATGGCCACAGAGGAGTCCGGTTCATGAACATAAAGAAAAAACTATTTTAAGCAACTATATACACATAACATTCAGGACCCAACTGGGACTAGTCTAACGCAGCTCCTATCTGGCCTGGCTTTTCTGTTCGATTCCATTACACTATTGATACAGGCGCCATCTCTCATTGGGGAAGCTGATATTCCACAGCGCTCATGGGGAGGTAAATCAACCTATCCCCAGAGGTTTCATGTGGGTTATAACAGCCAATGGAGACAGAATCAGCAGGAACGCACGTACAAAATTAACGTAATGATTTTTTTCCCATCAATCACCTTTGTCCCCAATTCATACATAGACGGAAGTCTAAGTTTCAAATGCAATAACAAAAGCAAGAAGCAATCAGATTTGTAAAATACAGCAAACTTCTGAGATTATCAACTTTCTCATCTGTTCATTTACAAACATTCATTTTCCTATATTTAGGCGATCATAGTAAAAGCTGATCTTTTTTTGAGCTGATACAAACAGTTTCACAGATGTGCCCTGCTCTTTGTGAAATACATGAAATGGCAGGAAGCAAAACAATACTGGCCTCACAAAGCCCCGCTTGCCAAAATGCTTGTGAAAGATCCTTGTTTTGGGATGAAACTTCTCACTCTCATCCTTTTTGCGTACCTTTAGAACATAGAACATAGAACAATACAGCGCAGTACAGGCCCTTCGGCCCATGATGTTGCACCGAAACAAAAGCCATCTAACCTACACTATACCATTATCATCCATATGTTTATCCAATAAACTTTTAAATGCCCTCAATGTTGGCGAGTTCACTACTGTAGCAGGTAGGGCATTCCACGGCCTCACTACTCTTTGCGTAAAGAACCTACCCCTGACCTCTGTCCTATATCTATTACCCCTCAGTTTAAGGCTATGTCCCCTCGTGCTTTCTTTCTGCTATCGCTTTATAAGAACATAAGAACATATGAACTAGGAACAGGAGTAGGCCATCTGGCCCCTCGAGCCTGCTCCGCCATTTAATGAGATCATGGCTGATCTTTGTGGACTCAGCTCCACTCTCCGGCCCATACACCATATCCCCGAATCCCTTTATTCTTTAGAAAGGCATCGATCTTTTTCTTAAAAACGCTTAAAGAAGGAGCCTCAACTGCTTCACTGGGCAAGGAATTTCAGAGATTCACAACCCTTTTGGTGAAGAAGTTCCTCCTACACTCCGTCCTAAATCTACCTCCCCTTATTTTGAGGCTATGCCCCCTAGTTCTGCTTTCCCCGACCAGTGGAAACAACCTGCCCGCATCGATCCTATCTATTCCCTTCATAATTTTATATGTCTCAATAAGATCCCCCCGCATCCTTCTAAACTCCAATGAGTACAGTCCCAGTCTACTCAACCTCTCGTCATAATCTAATTCCCTCAACTCTGGGATCAACCTAGTGAATCTCCTCTGCACTCCCTCCAGTGCCAATATGTCCTTTCTCAGGTAAGGAGACCAAAACTGAACACAATACTCCAGATGCAGCCTCACCAACACCCTATACAATTGCAGCATAACCTCCATAGTCTTGAACTCCATCCCTCTAGCAATGAAAGACAAAACTCAATTAGCCTTCTTAATCACCTGTTGCACCTGCACACCAACTTTTTGCGACTCGTGCACCAGCACACCCAGGTCCCTCTGCACAGCAGCATGTTTTAACATCTTACCGTTTAAATAATAATCCATTCTGCTGTTATTCCTCCCAAAATGGATAGCCTCACACTTGGCAACATTGAATTCCACCTGCCAGACCCTAGCCCATTCACCTAACCTATCCAAATCCTTCTGCAGACTTCTGGTATCCTCTGCACTTTTTGCTTTGCCACTCATCTTAGTGTCATCTGCAAACTTTGACACATTGCACTTGGTCCCCAACTCCAAATCGTCTATGTAAATTGTGAACAACTGCGGGCCCAACACTGATCCTTGAGGGACCCCACTAGTTACAGGTTGCCAACCAGAGAAACACCCATTTATCCCCACTCTCTGCTTTCTGTTAGTTAACCAATCCTCTACCCATGCTACCACTTTACCCTCAATGCCATGCATCTTTAGTTTATGCAGCAACCTTTTGTGTGGCACCTTGTCAAAGGCTTTCTGGAAATCCAGATATACCACATCCATTGGCTCCCCATTATCTACTGCACTGGTAACGTCCTCAAAAAATTCTACCAAATTAGTCAGACACGACCTACCCTTTGTGAACCCATGCTGCGTCTGCCCAATGGGACAATTTCCCTCCAGGTGCCCCACTATTTCCTCCTTAATGATAGATTCCAACATCTTCCCTACAACCGAAGGTAAGCTTACTGGCCTATAATTACCCGCTTTCTGCCGACCTCCTTTTTTAAACAGTGGTGTCACGTATGCTACTTTCCAATCCTCTGGGACCACCCCAGAGTCTAGTGAATTTTTGATAAATTATCACTAGTGCGTTTACAATTTCCCTAGCCATCTCTTTTAACACTCTGGGATGCATCCCATCAGGGCCAGGAGACTTGTCTACCATTAGCCCCATTAGCTTGCCTCCTTAGTGATTACAATCATCTCAAGGTCCTCTCCTATCATATCTTTATTTCCATCAGTCACTGGCATGTTATTTGTGTCCTCCACTGTGAAGACTGACCCAAAAAACCTGTTCAGCTCCTCAGCCATTTCCCCATCTCCTATTATTAAATCTCCCTTCTCATCTTCCAAAGGACCAATATTTACTTTATCCACTCTTTTTTGTCTTATATATTTGTAGAAGCTTTTACTATCTGCTTTTATGTTTTGAGCCAGTTTACTTTCATAGTCTACCTTACTCTTCTTTATGGCTTTTTTAGTAGCTTTCTGTTGTCCCCTAAAGGCTTCCCAGTCCTCTAGTCTCCCACTAATTTTTGCCACTTTGTATGTTTTTCCTTCAATTTGATACTCTCCCTCACCTCCTTAGATATCCACGGTCGATTTTTCCCCTTCCTACCGTCTTTTTTTTTGTCGGTATGAACCTTTTCTGAACACTGTGAAAGATCGCTCGGAAGGTTCTCCACTGTTCCTCAACTGCTTCACCATGAAGTCTTTGCTCCCAGTCTACTTTAGCTAGTTCTTCTCTCATCCCATTGTAATCGCCTTTGTTTAAGCACAAAACACTAGTGTTTGATTTTACCTTGTCATCCTCCAACTGTATTTTAAATTCCACCATATTGTGGTCGCTCCTTCCAAGAGGATCCCGAACTATGAGATTATTAATCAATCCTGCCTCAGAACACAGGACCAGATCTAGGACCGCTTGTTCCCTTGTAGGTTCCATTACATACTGTTCCAGGAAATTATCCCGGGCACATTCTATAAACTCCTCCTCAAGGCTGCCTTTACCAACCTGGTTAAACCAATCGATATGCAGATTAAAATCTCCCATGATAACCGCTGTATCATTTCTACATGCATCCGTTATTTCTTTGCTTATTGCCTGCCCTACCATCCTGTTACAATTTGGTGGCCTATAGACTACTCCTATCAGTGACCTTTTCGCCTTACTATTCCTGATTTCCACCCAAATTGATTCAACCTTGTCCTCCATAGCACCAATATCATCCCTTACTATTGCCCGGATGCCATCCACAAACAACAAAGCTACACCACCGCCCTTACCGTCCATTCTATCCTTTCGTATAGTCTGATACCCTTGGATATTTAACTCCCAGTCGTGACCATCTTTTAACCATGTTTCAGTAACGGCCACTAAATCATAGTCATTCACGATGATTTGCACCATCAACTCATTTACTTTATTTCGTATAGAACATAAGAACATAAGAACTAGGAGCAGAAGTAGGCCATCTGGCCCCTCGAGCCTGCTCCACCATTCAATGAGATCATGGCTAATCTTTTGTGGACTCAGCTCCACTTTCCGGCCCGAACACCATAACCCTTAATCCCTTTATTCTTCAAAAAACTATCTATCTTTATCTTAAAAACATTTAATGAAGGAGCCTCTACTGCTTCACGGGGCAAGGAATTCCATAGATTCACAACCCTTTGGGTGAAGAAGTTCCTCCTAAACTCAGTCCTAAATCTACTTCCCCTTATTTTGAGGCTATGCCCCCTAGTTCTGCTTTCACCCGCCAGTGGAAACAACCTGCCCACATCTATCCTATCTATTCCCTTCATAATCTTATATGTTTCTATAAGATCCCCCCTCATCCTTCTAAATTCCAACGAGTACAGTCCCAGTCTACTCAACCTCTCCTCGTAATCCAACCCCTTCAGCTCTGGGATTAACCTAGTGAATCTCCTCTGCACACCCTCCAGTGCCAGTACGTCCTTTCTCAAGTAAGGAGACCAAAGCTGAACACAATACTCCAGGTGTGGCCTCACTAACACCTTATACAATTGCGTATACTACGAGCATTCAGGTAAAGTACACTTATGCTGTTTTTTATGTCTTTGTTATGAATCCTAACACCTTGATCAGTAAATTTTCGCAATTTATTTTTCCTCTTACCCTTTCTCCTAATTTTCCTTGTCTTTGAACCCATATCTCTACATAATAACCTGTCACATAACCTGCTGCCTTGATCTCCATTAACCATTATACTGTCCATAGCTTTACACTTCCCTTCCCCCCAACTTAAAGTCCTTGTGACCAACCTATTTAACCTATTCGCTAGAACACTGGTCCCAGAATGGTTCAGGTGAAGACCGTCCCAACGGTACAGGTCCCTCCTGCCCCAGTACTGATGCCAATGCCCCATGAAATGGAATCCCTCTTTCCCGCACCACTCCTTTAGCCATGTGTTAACTTCTCTAATTTTCTCAACCCTATGCCAATTGGCACGCGGCTTGGGTAGTAATTCAGAGATTATAACCCTGGAGGACCTGTTCTTTAATTTAGTCTCTAGTGTTTGATAATCCCCAAACAGGTCCTCTTTCCTAGTCTTACCTATGTTGTTAGTCCCAACGTGGACCACAACAACTGGATCCTCCCCCTCCCTCTCCAAAATCCTTTCAAGCCGATCAGAGATGTCCCTCACCCTGACCGGGCAGGCAACATACCATGCGGGACTCTCGATCTGGCTTACAAAGGATGCCATCAATCCCCCTAATTATAGAATCCCCTACAACTACCACTTGTCTTTTTGCTCCCCCCTCTTGAATGGCTTCCTGTACCACGGTGCAGTGGTCAGTCAACGCATCCTCCCTACAGCCCTCTTCCTCATCCACACAGGGAGCAAGTACCTCATACCTGTTGGACAAGGTCAAGGGCTGAGGCTCCTCAACTCCTAAACTCAGGATCCCCCTACCTGCCTCCCTTGCAATCACACCACTCTGTCCCTGACCACTGTCCGAATTAACAGTACTTATTCTACCGGGTGTGACTGCCTCCTGAAACAAAGCATCCAGGTAATTTTCCCCCTCCCTGATGTGCCGCAGTGTGTGAAGCTCGGTCTCCAGCTCATCAATTCTGAGCCGAAGTTCCTCGAGCAGCCAACACTTGCTGCAGATGTGGTCACTGACGGTCTCAATGGGATCCACCAGTTCCATCATCATACAGCAACAGCACATCACCTGTCCAGCCATATTCAACTAGTTAATTAATTTAAATATATATATTTTTAAAAAAATTCTTTATAGAACCTCAAGGATAAACCCAAACACCAACAAAAACACAGCCCTCTCTCACCACTAACCCAAACTCAGTCACTCACCTAAACTCAGATGCACTCTGTTCCAATCAGCACTCCGTGTCTAAAGGCACTCCTGCCACACCTTTTGTGCACTCACCTCTCCCAGCACAATTGATCGGTGACTCTATCAATTGTTCCATCAGTGTTGACCTGGAAAGCCTTGAGGAATATGATGCAGTATAAACCAGTGATTCTCAAAGTGTGGTCCGTGGACCACTGGTTATCTGTGGAGTCCTCCAGGTGGTTCACGAGCTGGCACAAAAATGCAAGTCACTGGTGCTCAATGTCACAGTCGAGGCCATACAAGAGAAAAGGCCAGAAACCCCATACCCATCACTCACATTATGTCACACAACCAGATTGGCTCAAATGTGAGTGGCAAGAGTCGTCATACACATGAGCAACAATGTAGTTTTACAAGCAAGATTTATGTTACTGTTGCATGGTGTGCTGAAAACAACGTCTCTCTAAATCTGTAAATGTTGGAAAGAGCAAGGAACTGATCATCGACTTCAGGAAGCTTAGCCACCCCACACTGCCAGGAAACCCCTAGGTAGGGGCTCCGCTGCCAGCAGGAAGCGAATCCCAACGCCTGGAGAATTTTAGCCCATATTTAAGTATGTTCGTGCAAAATCCAGCCAGTTGAAGAGTATTCTAGCCTTGCTATCCACACCGTGTTCGTAAGGGGGAGATGTAATGAAATTCTGGTAAATGTGGGCCAGCTTCGCTGAAAATTAATGTTGCCTGGTTCAGAAGTCAACCTCTTACAGGCCCAGGCTTCTCAAAGAATGAATTAAAAGAAATTGTTGATTGCAGCGACCATTGAATTAAAAACCAAAACAGGGAGTACTGAGCAATTGTTAATTGTGTTAATTTGTCTCCCTGCACTGGACATCTCTTTTTTTGTTTCACCTAAACTGTTTTACGGATCAATATTGGCTGACTATTGTAGGCAGGCCTGACGGGGCACCAGCAGTCATGGCCGGAAAGACAATGCAGCAGGTCACACTGTCAATGTGGCTCATCTGAAGGTGCTGCCCACATTTACCTGGGTTCTTCTGGCACTCAGCAGATGGTGCACTAGAAAAAACTGGAAGCCCATGAAAATGTGCTGGAATCCAGCATGTCATATTTCTCCCGTGGTTTCGCCAGCGGTACAATCAACAATTCACCTTGTGGAAGAGGATTAAAGGAAACATATTAACTGTGAGATCTATGTTATCATAGACTCTTGCCTATTTACTGTCTTAATTTAGCCTGAGGCAATTTTTAAACTTTCTACGTTTGTCAACATTTTACAGAAACCCTGGGGGGACCTCCCTAACAGGAACAACTGGAGTGGGGCTGAAACCCTTTACCTTCTGACTCAGTGATGGGTGTGCCAGAGGTGGAAGAAGACCTGGCTTCGAAGCAATGCTTGTTTAGAATACAGGTCAGGTGGAAGAATGATCATGATACGGGACCAATAACCCAATGGATATGTGTTCAAATCACCAGCAAAGTTGGTGATTTGCAGGGAAAGTGATGTCAATAAAATCTGGTATTTTATGACTCAAGATGAGAAAAAAATATTTATGAAAGCTCCCAAAATTTTCCAAAATACCAGTTGGTTCATTTCAGGGAAGGAGCCCCACCACCTGGTTTTCCCTAATGATTGACTGTTGTAAATGTCCTTTGGCGTGACTCAGTTACTTGGCATGAGTAATAAATGCACCAATCACATGCAGATAGCAAAAACAAAAATCATTCACTTGGTTGCAATCCTCGCTGAAACGGGTAGCTTTTAACGAGAGATATAAATTTCCCAGTGATGGACAGAGAGAATCACACAATGAGATCTCACATTTTAAGACTTTTACTGTAACAAGCAAACTAAACAAAGCAAAGGCAATATGAGAAAAAAAAAATCACAAAGCGAGTGATTAAGGTCAGAAATACACTGCCCCATATTCAGGGTGTCGGATCGGGCTGAGTTGCACACTGGTGCAGGGCAGATGTCTTAGCCTTCACCTCACTGATTGTTCGCAGGCAGGTTTTGTTGGGGGAGAGGTCAGCTTCCCCACCGTGCACCTCACCGTGGCGGTGGGATCTGCTGGAGTTCTTAGCCGCGGAGAAGGTGAAATTTGCTCCAAGGAGGGACAAGTGATGGGTTCTACAAAAGTTGAGGTTTGTTCATTCTGCATTTTGGAGAGTTGGTTACCATCGACTGTTGAGGGCAGAGTGGAGGAGGTATGGGTCGGTGGGGGTCTTAATCTGTTGGGTGGCTTTGTTATTGTTGTAAAATGTATAAATGTTGAAAATCTGGAATAAAAATACTATATTAAAAAAAGAAATGCACTACCCGCATGTGTGGAAGGGGCAGGTACAATCTAAGCATTTAAAGGTGAATTAGACTTTTTAAAACGTGTGCATGGTTAGAGAGAGAAGGCAGGAGAATGGTACTGAATAAATCACTCATTCACAGAGCTGATGCAGGCAGAATGGGCTGGCTGGTCTCCTTGAAAATCAATATAGACTAAATGATACTTAATAGACAATTAATACACAAAACTGCAGAAAATGTACTTTTGGGTAAGTCAACCAAAATATCTTCTGACTCATTTGAATGTTACACCAGCAGATATGTGGACTTGAAGATTACATCACACACTCATCCTGGCTTTTCAGCGGTCTCTCTTCTCCTGCCCCGCCACCCAGGCTGAGTCATCCAATGTTGAAAGGTAGTCCGCTCAATTTAAAAAAAAACATTTATAGTACCCAATTCTTTTTTATACCAATTCAGGGGCAGTTTAGCGTGGCCAATCCACCTACCCTGCACATCTTTGGGTTGTGGGGGCGAAACCCACGCAGACACGGGGAGAATGTGCAAACTTCACATGGACAGTGACCAGGGCTGGGATCGAACCCGGGTCCTCGGCGCCGTGAGACAGCAGTGCTAACCACTGCATCACTGTGCCGTCTCTACTCAATATCTGAGTAACCCCCAACCAGCTTACAACAGCAAGGCATCCTACAGTGGTTCCTTCATCCATAATACTCCACATGACCTGCCGTTTGAACAGAGAATTAGTACTCACGTGGAACCTGCTTTGTGGCTAGCACAAAACAGTATTTTCCTCTGGATGTCCGGTGGTGGCATGCAGGTGGAAGATTTGCCGTTTTGCTGGGGGCTAGAAGGGACGCACCGTAGATCTCCCAGCTCTAGCTGCCGATATGGCCCGGAACATTGCCGGATCCATGGCCGCGCATGCGCCAGGCTTCATGGCGGACTCAGACCGCGAACCCAGGCTTCGAAGCATGCACAGAGGGCTGGTTTAGCTCAGTGGGCTGGACAACTGGCTTGTAATGCAGAACAATGCCAACAGCGCGGGTTCAATTTCCAAACTGGCCTCCCTGAACAGGCGCCAGAATGTGGCGACTAGGGGCTTTTCACAATAACTTCATTGAAGCTTACTTGTGACAATAAAAGATTATTATTATAAAGTTAAAGCGCAATTAAATTGATCACGATATAAGCATGTCAAAGGTTTCTACTATGTTAAAGGGAAGATTTTCTCCTTCTTTTAACAGATCATTGATATTAACATACTGGGAGAGACTTGTAGGGTTTTAAGGCTATAGCTTTCATCTTACAGATCACTGATGTTGACATGCTGGAAGATTGCAACACATCGGAGGGAAGACTTTAAACTGAAACTTGACCTGCTCAACCACAGTTTAATGATTTTCAAGGTTACAGATGGGAAGACCTGCCACATGACCCCCATGCTGGGAAAGATCCCTGACCTGAGCCCCTCAGCCCAGCCCAAGCACCTTGCAACCTGCACAGCCCTGAAGGGCCCCTCTAAGCACCCTGGAGTCAAGCGAAGGGAAGGTACTCGCCCCTTCCCCCCTCTCAGATTGTAAGGCAGTGAGTCGCTGCTTGTCAGGATTTGCACCAATTCCTGCCTGCGTGACTCCTGGCTGGGTGGGGGGAGGAGGGGAACTGGAGTATCCCAGGAGGCCAGTGAATGGAATTCCTGCCCAATTGTTACATTCAGATGGTTGTAAATGACTATCAGCATGCCATTGGTGAGAACCTCATTGGGTTTGGTGGGAACATCATCGGGGCCAGTGAGGCAGGCTGGGATACTCGCAACAGGTTTGATTCCCGGTGAGAATCCTATTTTTTCTTCTGTGCCTGATTCAGCGGGCCATGGCGATTCCTGCCTCTGGCTAGCAGCCCTGGAGAATTCTCTCTCTCCCCCCCCTCCAGTCGCCCCAATCTGGACAGTTGTAAACTCCCCCAGGAGAAGACCTATTTCCTCAAACTGTTTGGTTTCCTTTCTGTGATGTGTGTTTGTTAAGGACGAGCCTTAGAAGTTTGGTTTTTATATCAAAGATATGGGGCAGGATTCTGCAATAATGGGGCTATGCCTCCACGCCCGTGAGAAAACGGGCGCAAATCACTCCGGATGTTTTTCTGGAAAGTCCGGGGTAATTCTCCATTTTTAAGGAGGCTTGCGGGGCCCCGGAGTGCTCCACACAGCTCCGGATGCTGGTACGGGGCCCTGCACCTCCGGCCACGGGTCGCACATGCACGCGCCGACCACCTGTGGCGCCGGCCCCGTGCGACATGGCGGACCCACACAGCGGGCTGGCGGCGAAGAAGTAGCCTCCCCCAGATCGCGCACACCCGCCGATCGGTGGCCCCGATCGCGGCCTGGCCGTCGTGGAAACCCCCCCCCCACCTCCCATCAGGATGGCCACCACAGCCGCGATTCCGAGCTCCCGCCATACATGAACCACGCTGCCGGGAACTCAGCGGGTCATCCACGGAGAATCGACGCGGGGGCCTCTTTCAAAGGCTCCCGACCGGCGCCGCATTGACCACGTGCAACTGGCGGCGATTCTCCGGTCAGCAGAGAACTGTGGGAAGGCGTCGCGGGTCCACCGCCCCATTCTCCGCCCCCACACCGGGTGCGATTGCAGCGCGGAGGCTCGGAGATTCCCGGCCATGATATCCATGTAATTTAAATCTTGGAATGGCTTTTCCATCAAAGGCAAATTTTCCAATTGTGCACTCCTAACTTGAAGACTCAGTCTCAGTAAATCTTACAGCAGTGGGAAAAGGGCAGATCAATCCCCCAGATTTGAGGGGAGGGTGTTTGGCAGAGATGGAGGGAGTTAAAATCAACTCCCTGGACATTTGCAAAAAAAGTGATTTTTGTCGAGGTTCATCCCGAGCACCGCTGTGACACAGGACTTTGTGCTCTATGGGCTGTTCCCAGGGACACAGACCCAGATAAACATCAACTGCAGCTGGAAGATCATCAACTCGGTGAAAGAGATTCTTTAGTCTGCCAGAAGCTTATTGTGCAATGAGCTATCCTCGACTGAGTGTTGCAGACCACTTAATATGGTAAAGGGCTACGCGGTGAGGGAGGCTTGGGGTAACTGCCAAAGAGGCAAAATGGGGCCTAAGGCATTTCAGCCATAGTACACCAAGCAGTTAGAAAATTAGTAGAACCCCTTTAGACTGTATGGATGATATTGAATGTCCATTGTGAGTATTGAAATAATATTGAGGCACCTCCGAGAGAAACATGCTGTATGAAGGAAAGTTGAGTTCTATTGCACATTCTGTCATTGCATGTCTGATATGAAATTTATATTGTATATATCAAAAGAATTACAAATGTGTAGAGATAGGAGTGGCGATAAGGTGAATTTTATTGCACTTTCTGTAATTTCAAGTTGAAATGTTTAGTCATATACTTTTGCAAATTTTATGAATAAAAGATAAAGTAAAATTTTTTAAATTGAGATAGGAGGAGAACATATCCTATTAACGGTGATTTGTTTTACCAGGTTTCTTCCCTCTTCTATTGATGGCATTAACCGAGATTGTGGATATGACTCTCCAGATGACAGCTTTCCTCATGCACTGAACCCAACTCGCAGAGAGCAATTCTAGGATTGAGCTTCGTCCTGTCCTCATTTGACATCCCATGGTCCAGTAGGAATTACTTTACAGTGCTCGGGAATGTAGACCACGTCTGATTTCAATCTGCCTCTCCTAAGGATGCCAAGAGCATTAGTCGCATGTTTACTGCTATCCTGTTAAAATCAGCAACTCAGCACAGACTGGGGACTGAACCTGGGGCATAAAAGGCTCCAGTTCATGCTGAGAGACACAATTACCAAGCGTCCAACAAGTATAATATTTATAGTATTTACTTTCCTGCTAAATGAGTTCCCACGACAGAGCCCAACTTCAAATAAACCAAAAGTTTCTGGATTTCAGCTGTGTTTTAAATTTCACCTTGTGTGAACATTCTTTTCCTAAATAAACTATATTTTGTTTAAACTTGGTATTCCAAGAATGCAGGCACGGGCCCAGACAGGATTTACATCATTGGCTCTGGCCGAAAGTCAAACTCCCCAAACTGCAAATCCCTTAATCCTGCACCTCAGATTGTTAAACTTTGGAAAGATATAACTGCATCAATAGAAAAATCAAGGCCATGATCGTGAGCTCTATTTACTGACAAGGTGTAATGTCAGTTTCTTTTTTCCATAACTGGCTTCAGTGCTTTTACACCAATTTGGAACACGCTGCAAACAGGCACATTTTAAAATCCAGGTTGAATTCTAATGACAGTTACAAATTTATCATCGTCTCTTAGATAATTTCTAACTCCAGCAAGCAATTCTGTTTAGGGGCGTGCCCGCACTGTGCAGTATCTCAGTGCACAATAGCATAATCCCGGGTGTAACAATTATATCTCTATGACGTGAATTGAATTTCCATGGCTTCTGCATAAGCACATCTCTCTCAATGCAGACTGAGAAAACACTCAATAAGATGAGGTATGGATTTTTAAGCAGCTTCATTTGTCAGCATGGGAACTTCAGTAAATTATGAATGAATCTAGTTAAAAGAAGAAAGGACTGGAATTCAGATAGCATTTTTTAGGATCTCAGAATGTCTAAAAGGACTTTACAGCCAATGAAGTATTTTAGAAGAGCAAAAAGCGTTGTAATGTTGGAAATATCATACACAAATAAAATTGTATTGTTTTGAAATAAAGTCATCACATTGTATTAAGAAATAATATCAAGTATTCTTCTCTACATCAGTGGGTCATCTGTTTTGAACTATATAGAACATTTCCAAGCAATCTTTTCTGCAGTATTTTCTGTATGGGCAGCACAGTGGCAAAGTGGTTAGCACTGCTCCCTCACTGTGCCAGGGGCCCAGGCTTGGTTTCGGCCTTAGGTAATTGTCTATGTGGAGTTTGCACATTCTCCCTATGTCTGCGTGGTGCTCCGGTTTCCTCCCATAGTCCAAAGATGTGCAGGTTAGGTGGATTGGCCATGCTAAATTTCCCCTTAGTCTCCCAAGATGTGCAGTTTAGGTGGGGTTACGGAGATAGGGAGGGGGAGTGGGCCTAGGTAGGGTGCTCGTTCGGAGGGTCTGTGCAGACTTGATGGGATGAATGGCCTCCTTTTGCACCGTAGTGATTCTATGGATTCTATTTCAGTGACTGATCAATATGGTGTCCACATATTTCAGTTTGAAAGTTCACTGACTTTCATGTTATATTCCTCTATATCTCCCTTGTATAGCCTGAAAGAAACAGATGGTATATTGTATTTCTCAATAGATAAAACAGGCTCATTTAATTGTTTATTATTTACTATCTTTCAGGAAACATCATCAAAGCTTATCTCATTAGAATTTAGCCACCTATCATCTCAATGTCTCTTTAATTTGTTATGAATGGACTTAATTAAAAACCTGTTTGATAGTAACTTATTTTCCAAAAGCTTTTTGTGGAAAAAAGTCAAAAGAAATGTCTGTGATTATGTAATACAAATCAGTGATATGGATGTTATTCGCATTGGGAAAATTAAAAATGAGGTGAAAATTATATGTGTCCACTTGAATAAAATAATCTGAACTTCTGCGAGTGGCAATTAGAATCAGATTGCCAAAACCCTCCAACTTTCTTAACCTGGAAACTACCTCGGTCCTTTCTCACCCGACCTTCCGAGTCAGGCTGGGTGAAAACTATGCACCGCAGCACGTTCCTGAGGCGTTCAAATGAGCGCTCCAGAATCAGACGGAAGGAAGCTAGGCCCTCTTTTTTTTAAATGGCACAGCCTGCAGTAAATCGGGTAATTTTACAGGCCCAGCCACTTTCAAGCCAGAGAAGATAGGTTTTGTCAAGTAAGTGGTAGAATTTGGGGAGAAGCAGGTAGGATAGTGAGAGGTTGGATCGGACAATTGGAGGGTGACAGGGGGGGGTATCGGACAGTCAGGGCAGGGGCCGGGCTGTCGCTGGTGGGGGTGGGTGTCAGGCAGCTGGGAACGGGTGGAGGGGAGGTGTGGGGAAGAGGGGTAGTTGGGGATTGGGGAGAGTCACAGGAGGGTGGAGGGGAAAAGAGTTCTGTGGCGGGGTTGTAGTCAGAGTATAGGGGAATGCCCTGAATGTTTTGGAGGAGCTCTGTGGTGGGTTGGGGTAAGAGTCCACCAAGTGGCAGTAAGTACTCAGTGTATGGAGGGAGTGGCCTGGGAGTTCGAAGGCTTGGGAGTTCCCATGCGGGGGGGGGGGGGGGGGGGTGTGGGCCTGTACAATAATTACCGAGAAGCTATGGGCGGTTTTAACCCTTCTCACCTTTTCTGAGTAACTATTGGTGTAGCTCAGGTGGAACTATCTGAAGTTTGCGATTTAAATCACATTTTTGGCCACCATCCAAAATAAAGTTTATGACATCATAAAGACTTTCGAAATTCAAAATTCGCCAAAATAATGGTTCAAATTTACTTGCGCATTACCATTTCCTTAGTTTGAAATGCATGCAACAAAGTATTACTTCAAGGTCCATGTTAATGTGTGAAGTCTGAATCTTGTGTTCATGCATGTTCCAAGATCCATCACAGTTTACATGGAGGTATTTGGTAAGAAAGAAAATAAGCAGAGAAGAAGAATTAAATGATATTTTCTGGTCTTTTGGTATATGTGAAAAGCCATACCTTGAACAAAGAACAGTTTACCTAATACATTCAGAGATTTATTTTTGTAATAGCGATGCATCAAGGATCACTTTTATTTATTTGCCTGTGGGTGGTAAGGAAAATATTACTCATTTATTAGTTTCCAGGCATCAAAAAATACTTGCTCCACTCCCTCGGAGTAGATCTTAACCTCTTTCCAAATGTGTCATTCTTTTCCCACTTCCACATATTCCAGCAGGCCCCAGAGAGCATAATCTCGAGTAAGAATATCCACGAGGGAGAGGTTTTTCACCAAAGCTTTTCGTCTTCCTCCATCTCGCCTCCACATTGAGACCTGTATCATTTTTCAGGAATGCCTAGTTCATATGTTTGGTTAAACACAAGCTAAATCCCTGAACTCCAAATACAACCATTTTGTAACCACTCAAACTGATCCTAAATTGAGATCAACTTGATGTAGGAATAGAGAGTCATCTGGTTAGGTTTATTGTTAATGTTATGTAAGCTGAGACAAATGTGTAGATGGAAGCAGGAAGTTGCAAAGGGACATTGATAAATTAAATATGTGGGTTAGAAATGTAACAAATGGGGGCGGCATGTGGCGCAGTGGTTAGCACTGGGACTGTGGCGTTGAGGTCTCGGGTTCGAATCCCGGCCCTGGGTCACTGTCCGTGTGGAGTTTGCACATTCTCCCCGTGTCGGCGTGGGTTTCACGCCCACAACCCAAAGGTGTGCTGGTTAGGTGGATTGGCCATGCTAAATTGCCCCTTAATTGGAAAAGAAAAATAACTGGCTACTCTGAAATTTAAAAAAAAATGGAACAGATGGATTTCAGTGTGACATCATTCACATTGTTCATAAGAAAGACAAATCAATGAGTTTTCTAAATAGTTAGAAGTTAGAAATGGTGGAGGAGCAGAGAGATTTATGGATCCCAATATAGAAATCTCTAAAAAGGTGCTTTTGACAGGAACAAGACCAATAGGGAAGGCCTTTGTTAACCTTTATGTCATGTGGGCTGGAATGCAATGGGGTAGAAATCATGCTACACTTCTATAGACCAAAGATTAATCTGTATCGGCAGTATGGCGTTCAGTTCTTTGCACCATACCTTAAAGAGTACAGTGCATATTCACCAAAATTATGCTAATATGATGCTAAAAGGTATAAATTGTGAGAGCAGATTGCACAAGCTACACTGAAGTCTAAGGGACGACTAATTGAGGTGGAGAACGTGATTTAGGATTTTCTAAGGTAAATAATGAGAAATTATTTTCTTTGGTCGAGAAATCCGTGACAAGAGGACATACAGGAGGGCTGGTTTAGCTCAGTGGGCTAGACAGCTGGTTTGTGATGCAGAACAAGACCAGCAGCGCGGGTTCAATTCCCGTACCAGCTGAGAATTCTGATTTCTCCCTCTGCGTACCCGGAATGTGACGACTAGGGGCTTTTCACAGTAACGACATTGCAGTGTTAATGAAAGCCTACTTGTGACAATAATGATTATTTACATTTTTACATGACCTTAAAATTAGAGTGAGTTCATTCAGGGGTGATGGCAGGAAATCTGGGACTCCCCCCAAAACACTGCTGAGCCTCAGAACTATGATTCAAAGTTTTTCTTAAGCAAGGGAACTACAGGGGGAATCAAAGTGGGCAGTGAGAGTCGAGACACAAATAAACATGATCTGTTTGGACAATGAAGTTGATAACTGACTGGCTTTCTCCCTTTTCCTATTTTACTGGGTGCATATAAGCAGAGGCATTTTGTTCTACATGCATGGCCAGTCTGCCAATCTCAACATAGATAATTAAGGCAACTTGACTACTGCTGCAATTATTTTCTACAAAGATTTGTTTTATATATTTCTTTTTAAACCAGATAGAACACCGGAGGGCGATGAGAAGAGATACTGATTACTTCTGGCCTGGTAGGGTAGGAGGGCAAAAGGGTTTCATCAGTTTAATCGTAGAGTCTCAACCAACAGTATTATATGGTCATTATCAGATTGTGGTTTCGGAGCTTCATGTACAGATTGACTGCCACACTGTCCATATTACTACAGTGGCTACACTTCAAAACTACTTCATTGGCTATAACATGTTTTGAATTGTCCCGAGGTCATGCAATGTGCGATATAAGTGCAAGTCTACCTTTTCTTTTGAAGTGGTGGTGCTTTATTCTGAGCAGATGTAGTAAGATGATAAATGTATTTATAAAGAACAGGTTCATTGCTACACCTGCTTAGCAGAGGAAGTCGATCCTCTGTATTTCTGTACCCATGGCCTTCATATGTGATAAAACATCCTGCTATGATATCATGATCAGGCTGCAAACACATGACAGAGTTCTTAAGGCAAGACATGGAATGGATGTATACTTAGAAAGCTTTCAAGAATAGGAATATAATTGCAATTAGAAAGCTTTAAGGAGTAATTATTTAGTAACAGCAGTACTTTGTAATTGAGGGTGGCACGGTAGCACAGTTGCTTCACAGCGCCAGGGATCCGGGTTCGATTTCCGGTTTCAGTCATTGTCTGTGCAGAGTCTGCACGTTATCCCCGTGTCTGTGTGGGTTTCCTCCAGGTGCCCTGATTTCCTCGCACAAGTCCCGAAAGACGTGCTGTTAGGTGAATTGGACATTCTGAATTCTCCCTCAGTGTACCTGAACAGGCGCCAGAATGTGGCGACTAGGGGCTTTTCACAGTAACTTATTGCAGTGTTAATGTAGGCATACTTGTGAGACTAATGTAGGTTATTATTATTAACAAATGCATTTACACTGCACATTTTTGGGTTAATTATCCCAGTTAGCTGGGCAACTGGTTTGTGGTGCCAAGTGTTGCCAACTAAGCGGGTTAGATTCCTGCTCCGCCATCTCAACCTTGCCCCTCGCCTGAGGTGTGGTGACCCTCAGGTTAAATCACTACCAGTCAGTTCACAAAGGGGAGAGAAGCCTATGGTCCTCTGGGACAGTGGAAATGTTTACATTTCATTGAATATTTTGAAGCAATCTATAATGCGGTGAATGGAGAATTTTAGAAAAAATGGATTATAAATGTATTCGGCAATTTAAGGGTTAAAAGCCTGGGGTGAGAGTGTGACTGACTTAGTTTTTTAAGAAAGGATTCTGTTTTGCAGATCCTAGGAGCTTTTAGCTGAAATGTATTTTTCAGTCTGGGCTAATGCACTGTGGTTTGACTGGGGACAGTCCATGGGGAGTTAATGTGCTTTCAGTCCCTGAAAAGTTAATTTGTTTTTTCAGCATGGGGCAACTATGTCAGTGCTAGGTGGAGCTAAGAGCGAGATTTTTAAGAAAGCTTTTGACAAAGTCTGATCTGGCTACCTCAGAGTCCACAAGTAAAGGCCGTTTCCGTTCCCAGTGGAATAGTTTAAAAAAGAGTAATAATATTTCAAAACAGAGCAGTCTTGCCTGACGACAAGGAAGAGGCAGAAACAACACAGTTGAAGCAGCTATTTGAAGATATTCAGCCAGAGTCTGCAGGGGTTCTAACTGGGGCCCACATCTGTTCTGTAGAGCAAGTATTATTCTATGCCCTGTTGATTTTAAGATGAATTGAAAGCTGTATGTTTCTTTTCTTGTTGTTTAATGGGGAATTGAGTAGTAGTGTTAAGGAGTATGTAAGCTGCTCTTTTTGGGTGAGACGTTAAAGAGTTTAATATTGTATTCATAATAAAGTTTTGTCTTAAAATGCCAAAGCCCAATTTTGTCATGCAATCATTTCTCAAGCGAATCATTCTTTCCGCACAGTCTTACAAAATATACTAAAATATTGGGGGTTTCGGTCCCTTATCCTCACCACTGTTGGGGTCTGGTCTGGGATCAGAATAAAATAAATGATTATGCAACCCTCAAATTTAAGAGTGAAGTACTTGAGTGCAGACATCATTCACTGAGGCACTTACTTCGACTGCACAAAACTGAATCAAATCACATGTCAGGCCGACTCTCAATCCCGCTGAGAAAATGCATTCCCTCACATGTTTTCAGTCACATACAATTTGAACCCTTTTTGAATGAGGTCAAAATCAGCCAGTAACTCATGCAGGATGAGGTTTTTAAAAAATCTTCCTCCCTGTAAAACACAGGAGAGGCAAATAGGAAGAGGTTATACAGCAGGAGATTTCTGTTTTTTCTCCATTGTCCTGTCGACCTGTGGGTTTTCTTGAAGCACCATGTTCTCAGTGGCACAGGTTAGAGCAAGGCTCTAGACTGGTTTGGATACCGTCAGCAAGACTGCTGCACTTGCGGTTACTGAGCAAGCTGTTTCCTGAGAGTGGTTGAAGGTTTTCATTTATGCCACTGTGTCAGGCCTGCAGACCGACCTTCATTGAATATCACTAAACCCCTGCCACTGGTTAACTGCTAATTAGCATTTCAGATTACGTGGTGTTACTCACGATGCCCAGAGGCATTTCCTTTGGATGTTCTCATCAGGTTAAACCAGTAATAAACTGAGGTGAACATCTTCAATTTTCTGCTTCCAGCATTGGGAAAATCTACTGACCGTATGAAGTTTTTTCCCCCTCCACATCAAGACGATCCAACATTTGCGCTGTTAGTAGATCTTAGCTGTGTTTACGGCATGGTGTGGGGGGATGGGAATAGGGAGCAGGGTGGGAGGTGGAGAGGCTACAAGTTGGCCACAGTATCCCTATAACAGCAAAGGGCCAAATCATCCAGGAGTCCCACTCTCGATTAGATCTAGTGACGCCTGCTGGAATATATTTGACATGAGGTGAGGAGAGGATTTAACTTAGCTGCAATGCCAACCCACAATTGAAAAATAATTTGGCACCAACGCTTTCACGATACCAGTTGGCACTACTTTAGTGCTTTTCAAAGTCAAACTGTTCTTAAATTCTAGACTTCGATATCCTCGGCACTTTGGTGAAGAAGAATCAAATGGGTGCAGTACCGTAGAGGCTGCACTGCTCACACCTGGGGAGTATCATCAAATTAGAAGGCTGAGAGAAACAGGGAGAAGAAAAATTAAAATCACCTATGACATCCATGAAAAAAGCACTCCCTCGTCCAAAGTCATCTTCTGAAACTTTAATGTTTTCAGTTTTGCAATGCGAGCTGTACAGAAGTACTTGCACTGCTGTGCTTTGACTCTTCATTAGCGAGAACAGTGGAAAATGTCAACACAGCAGGACACAAATTTGGAGATTGAGTCACCCTCACAGTACATTGTTAAAATTTGAATAGTTATCTTGAGCTTTCTTGCCTCCCCAGCACATAGCTTCTGGCATTTGTATTTTGGATTAGCCCTCATCTCCTCCTTATCGCAGCAGCTTCCCTATTAAGCAAACACTGCCAAATGTTTGCTAACTTGATAAAAGACAGAGCACGTCCCATACATGCTGCAACAGACAGACTTCCTCATGTAAGCACAAGTTTATGAAAACCTTGCATTCCCAGTTCATCTGATACACAGTCCAGCTGTCTTTTAATACTGGTAGCTTTCCCTTTAATAAAGACACAGGGAGTCCACACCGAGTAAAATAAGAACAAAGTTTTAATTAGACAAACAATATATACACTACCCTGTAGATCCCTACTGGGGTTCGCTCTGGCTGGTGCCTTGCTGACTGACCTTATATACAGAGGTAAATGAGATACCCCACCCACTGCTAAGCGGGGGGGCTCTTACTCCGCAAGGAGCACAGGGAAGACAAGCATTCCCACCCCGTGGGTCCCATGCGGGGTATTACACCCCCAAAGAGGGTCCTTTTTTGTTTCAAAGCAGTGCAATCTCCTTTATACCAAGATTTGAGCAGCAAAGCATGGGGTTAATAATGGGCGGTGAGATAAAACGGATGCCATTAGGATGATAGCTCAGTGGAAAGGACACGTGAACGTGGTGTGTAATCTGATTGCCTGACATCTCTCCAAGGCGGGACTTGAGCGTAGATTGGCAGCAGGCCTGTTGGAGGGGATACGGCCCCACTGACTCTCAGGATGGCCGGTGCCGACCACTTGCCATCCTGAAAATTCAGGTCCTTCACTTAGTGCAGTGTCACAGGGAATGGTATATCGGGATATCTTCCTCACCAAAAAAGAAGGAACATTCTTCCAGTGTGAAGGAAATTATTAAAAGAAATATCTCTTTGAAGAAGACATAAAAACAGAAGTGCTGGAAAACTCAGCAGGTCTGGCAGCAACTGTGGAGAGAGAAACAGAGTTGACATTTCCAGCCCAATAACTCTTCTTCAGAACTCAATTTTTTTTATTTTAAAGAGACATTTTTGTTGTCATTAGTCAGGTACTGTGCAATGGATTTTATAAAGAAGTCAAACTATATTATTCCTACCACATCATTCCAATTAACTGGCTTCACTTAAATTTATGGGAATTCTCTTTGAAGAGCAGCAGTCAATGCGATACTAATTAAGTCAACAGGAATGTTCCAGATTCAGGCCCTTGTAGTGTTGACTCAGCTAGATTCAGGGTATAATCACCAACTTGATCATTCCTGACCAGAAAGAGTAAAGTCCACAAGATCTGCTTTGCTTCCCACTGACTCATGTCAGTGCCTATGTACAGTTGGAGGAGTGTGTGTATTATCTCCACTGCTTCAAACTCCAACAGCTGCATCAGGTTTTGTAATAATAACCCAAGAGAACAAATGATTTCACATCAACTGCAGCGTACAACTATTTCACTGGTACGGTGTTATTCCTGGGACTCCCAAATTGCTTAATGTAAGAGAAAATCATCATCCTAAGGAGCATCAGAGAAGCGTTATCAAACACAATTTGTCACTCGGCCACATAAGGAAATCTTAGGGCAGACGACCAAAACTTGGGCAAAGGGGTAGGTTCGAAGAAGTGTCTTAAAGCTGAAAGAGGCAGATGGACAGAAAGGAGTGGACAGGAAATTTTAGAGCTTGAGGCCCAGGCAACTGAAGGCATGGCCCCCAGTGGTGGAGGAACTATAATTAGGAATGCTGTAGAAGGAAGGATTGGAGGAGTTCGGAAATCTCAGAGGGCTTTGGGCTGGACTAGGTTCCAGAGATAGGGGGCTGGAATTTATGCTCTCCTGCCAGCTGGTTTGAAGGCATGGAAGGGGGGAGGACCATGATAAAGTTATTGTTTGCCCATTCGGGTGAAGGATGGCTTGTAGCTGAACAAAACCTCATGGACAAGAAACGAGTGGACACAATGTCAACTCCTAAGCCGAGTGACAGAAAGTAGCAAACACAGATTCAGAACTGTGCATGGGCAACATCACCCACATTCAGTTGCTTCAATTTTGCTGCTCTAGTCCTCTGAATCTGCATCACAATACTAATTGTTCCTAATCCTAGGATGTGAGGGAATATCTCAGCTGAAATAAATAAATAACCACATGTTAGGGATTCACAAAATGAAATGCTGAATTTGGAAGGCGAGGTTTACAACGCATCAACAAAAAGTAACATTCTAAACCTGTACCTCCTTATATTTTGACAAATTTCAACTTGGAGCATCACATGTTTTCACTAAGTGAGCAAAGATAGGCATTGTATTCTGAATGCAACCAAATCATTGCATCTGGCAGGCACTTCTGTACATGAGTTTCAACAGAAGGTTGAATGAAATGTAAAGCGAATGCTACTTGTTCTTGCATGCCAAACCACCTATGGAAAGTTAGACTGCGCTGACATCTGTTTTTAGTAAAAGATTAATATGTATCATTTTGAAAGTAGACCAGTGTAACTATTTGGCTTTCGTTCGCCTGCCTACTCATTTTAAGATGTGTAGGAGCTAATAACGGAGCACAGATAAAAATTGTCATATCTCACACCAACACCAAGTAAAAGAACATTCCATTCCCATATGTTGTTTTGATCTTGATCAAAGCACAGAGCAACAGAGACTTTGCAACTGCCTTTTAATTAAGTCTTTCCAGTGATTTTAATTAAAAAGGGAGTGTACCCCAGTATATAACAAACAGGGTGTCACTAGCTAACTTCCTATATGTGTAAAACCTATTATAATTGAACATCCTGAGGTTGTGAAAGGTGCTATATGAATGTAAGTCTTTATTTCTCTCTCATTCCCCACCCAAATGCAAATATGCTCTCCGATGTACTCTTGCCCTTCCCCATCTGTGTTGAAATCGTCTACTTATGACTCCTCCTTTCCTGTGCCCACAGAATTATTGTGGCATGCTTGGTAACCAATGGGGTGCAGACAATATTTCAGTTATGGGTTGTGTTGGAACAGCTCAAATTCAAACAGGAATAGTCTTTCCTCAACCAAGCGACCTAAAAATTCAGCTTATGTTGGATCTGGAAATAAATCACAATAACTTTGTTTCAAATGCTAATTGAGACCAATATATCTGCGACATATTTTGACTCTCGTATCTATTTTGACAAGTTCAGTGCTGCTGGTCATTCCCATAAGCAGATCGTCTATCTTGGGTTGTCTAAGGATTGTCCTGGCTGCTACAGGAATTAAAGATCCCGCCCCCCCCCCCCCAGGGCATTACTGCAAGCGATTCAGGAGAATAGTCATTTGGCACTGAAACCCTTTGAACCCTTTTGCAGATTAGTTATAAAAATATTGAATGTGGGGGGGGAAATGTTTTTGACTCACATTCAGGAATTATTCAAGCACGTAATTGTCCACTTTCCAAGATGCGAAAACTAGTTAGCAAGCCACACGTGCCTTACCTGCATTAGCTGAAGCCCGCGGTTGGCAAGTTGGACTGGGGGGGTGATTCTCACTTAGGCTTTTCCACTCTTATAAGGGCAGCACGGTAGCTAGCACAAGTAGCTAGAACTGTGGCTTCACAGCGCCAGGGTCCCAGGATCGATTCCCCACTGGGTCACTGCCTGTGCGGAGTCTGCACGTTCTCCCTGTGTCTGCGTGGGTTTCCTCCAGGTGCTCCGGTTTCCTCCCACAGTCCAAAGACGCGTAGGTTAGGTGGATTGGCCATGCTAAATTGCCCTTAGTGACCAAAAGGGTTAGGAGGGGTTATTGGGTTACGGGGGTAGGGTGGAAGCGAGGGCTTAAGTGGATCGCTGCAAACTCGATGGGCTGAATGGCCTCCTTCTGCACTGTATGTTCTATGTTCTAGTTACCAATACCTAAATACAGTAGTGTAATTTGGAGGGATCTAATAACAAGTGCACCTGATAGAATGGAGATCATAACCCTCACAAGTACCTCCCCAAGTTTCCAAGTGAGGAGACTGAGCCACACCCTAGTGAATTTCATACAATTTAAAGCAAAGAAACTGGGGCGGGATTCTCCATTGGCTGTCGCCGAAATTGCGAAACGTGATTGGGCGGAGAATAGGTTCCGACGGCAATATCGTGGTGGGCACCAATGTGACACCAAATCGCAATTTTCTGTCTCCTCGACAGCGGCGTCAATGCAGTCTAGAACACACGCACAGTAAACACCATTTTCATATCATTAGCGGGCCCGACCCAGTATTCTCCAGGGCCTCCGCGATTCAGCCCTCTGATGGGCTGAGTTCACTTGTGCTTTTAAAAATCATGAACCCAGCATCGTGGCTGATGAGGGAGAGAGAGGAGCTAGGACACAGAGAGGCACGACTGCGGACTGCCGGCTGGACGCTGGCTGGGCTGGAGGCCTGCCAGGGTCGGGGAGGGGGGGAGCAATGGGGGAACACGCTGAATGGCCGGGGTGATCCTCCACGGGACTGGGCAGAGTCCAATCAAGGACTGCCATTGCTGCGGCCTGCAAGGCAGCCATCTTGCTGCACACCCCACTGACCACCCACCTTGGCCCCTGGTTCTGCAGAGTGACACTGGCCATATGGGTGCCCCCATCTCCCCCAACCCTGCACCCAATCCTCTGCCACCCTCCCACATGGGCGCCACCCGCCGGTGGCCCACCCAGCGTGATGCCCACTGTATCCCTTATGAGAACAAAGGGCGGGGGCCACAGGGCATACCAATGGTATGGGCGGTGCCAGCTGACGGTACCCCAGAAGCCCCCACAGTGCCGGGCACCGACGGGGCCAGGCGTTCAGAGATGGGGGGGGGGAACATGTGGGGGCAGAGCCCGCGGTGCCATTCAGGGGCACCATCTACCTTGTTGGACCTGGTTGGGCATTGGCACGCACCATGCTAACATGTCGACCATTCACCCTCAGCAGATAATGGATATTGGAATTCAATCAGCAATGGTGACCTTCCTGCTGGTCGCCGCAGCCCTGGGGGATGCCCTGCAGCTGTGTGAGCTAGAGCTGCTTGAGGCGGAGGAAGCTGCAGCAGCTGAGCATGCCCCAGAGGAACAGGAGGCAGCCGCCCAGGATGGAGAGCCGGCCGCCCAACAGGCTGGGCAGGAGGAGGTGCCAAGGAGGTGCCACATGAAGCCTCGTGTGTACCGGCACTGCCTGTCACCTGAAGGCCTGACGGACCGGGTGTGGTAGTCACCACTGATGTATATATTAGGTGCTTTGTGGTAAGGCCCTGTACTACAGGTACGGGGGTAGTTCCCTGCCGGCTGGCTCCGCCCAGTAGGCGGAGTATAAATATGTGTGCTCCCTGTACAGCAGCCATTTCGCCAGCTGCTGTAGGAGGCCACACATCTTAGTGTAATAAAGCCTCGATTGTATCCAACTCTCGTCTTTGTATAATTGATCGTGCATCACCGGGCTTGCAGTCAAATCCTCTGGCTGGGTAAGGAGACACTACGACATATCCAAGAGATCATGGCACACCTGGCACCGCGGGTGTATGGGGGAGGAGACCCGCTCTCGGTGGCCATTTAGGTGACGGTCGCCCTGAACTTTTATGCAACAGGGTCCTTCCAGTCTCCGAGTGGGGTCCTGTCCGAGATCTCATAGACCTCGATGCACAGGTGCTTCATGCTATCACAGAGGCTTTATATTCCCAGGTGGCTCAATACATCCATTTCAATGAGGACCATGCCCAACAGGATGCCCGGGCAGCGACACCATCGACAGGATACCCCAGGTCCAGGAGATAATCGACAGGATGCATGTCCCCCTATGAGCGCCTACAGATTACAGGCCACTCTACACAAACCAAAAGGGGTTCCACTCGGTGATATGCGACCATCAGATGCGCATCATGTGCCCGATACCTGGGCACGACGCCTTCATCCTGGCACACTTGATGATTCACATTTTCAAGATGCCCACCAGCTGGGGATTGGCTCCTGGGCAACAGGGGTTACCCACTGCGGTCATAAAGGACACAGACCGACATGGAGACCCGCTACAACGACACCCATACAGCAACCAGCAGCGTGATCAAGCGGTGCTTCGCCCTTTGATGGTGCGGTTCAGGTGCCTGGACCGCTACGGAGGGGCCCTCCAGTATGATGCTGAGAGGGTCGCCCACATCATGGTGGGCTGTTGCATCCTCCACAACATCGTGCAGCAGAGAGGCGATGTGCTGGAGGAGGAGGAACGCCAGGCCTCTGACGATGAGGTGTATGCAGGAAAGGGTGAGGATGGTCAGGACATGAGCCCAAGCAGGCAAGGGAGGCTGCACGATGTGTGCGCCAGGGCCAATGCGCCCCGGACGCTCTGATTGCCTCCAGGTTCACTAACTGTGGGCGGGGCGGGGGGGGGGCACTGGCCAGGGGGCTTGGGCACTGCATACCACCCCCACATACCTCCCCATAACTCACCCCCACCACCAGGCCACCCTTCCTGGCCTGCAACCCCCGCTGTGATACATACCTGCCGCACTACAGGGTGGGTTCTTGGCAGTAACACCAGGTCTGGTCCATGGAGGAAGATGATGACAACCCGCTCTGCAATAAGCTCTGGTTCTCCAGCACCTGACAACATCTGACTCCTACCCATGGTATCACTTTCCACAGTCCACCTGGGCGATCTCCACATGTGAGATTGTCAGTCCATCACACAGTCCCATCGGATTCCTGGGGTGATGGTGGTGAGGACGGTCGGGGGGGGGGGGGGGGGGGGTGGAATCATGCCACCCACAAAGTCTCTCCATTTCCCCCCCCCCCCCCCCCTCTCTGGCCCGCCCAAATCAGCCCACCCCTCACACCCATCTGACAGAGCTCCGAGTCAGGTTGTAACAGTGTGAACAGGTGTTTAATGTGACAACGTATATACAGATTTGTGCCCTAGCCACTTGAACTAAACTGTGCCCTGCACCCGTGCCAACTTAACTAGTGTCTAACTTCCTGGCCTTACGGGCCCTAATGCTATGTCTCGGTGGATCCCCAGGCGGTTCAGCAGGAGTGGAGGTGGCCTGCTGTGATTCACGCTGTGCGACCTGGTCCCCTTTGGCAGCCATCTTCGGGGGGGCCTGGGCCTGGAAGGGCCCCGCTGCTGCTCGGACATCCCATGTGTCATGATGCCGCCCTGTTCTGCCCGTTGCAGACGGCTGTGACGCGAAGTCAGTGTCGTCCTCAGACTCGAGCTCCTCAGTGTCCAGAATCTCAGTGGAGGGCTGGCGTCAAAGGGATAGGTAGCTGGTGGCCTCAGTGGATGATAGATATAACAATTAAATAAATATTTCCACCATCCAACCACAAGCCAGTTAGGCAAGAACGCAATTTCTCCAACTATTTCATGTGTGACTATCCATTGGAAGCACCTTAAATAATGAGATGACCAACTAACTCCTTACTTTCCCACATAATTATATGTAACAGATTTAATGACTGGCTTGTTGACTCTTGGATCAGCTTGTTAATAATTGATCTCAATGGCATGAGTCTATATTCTTTAGTCAAAGTACAGAAAGAATGCTGAGCATTCTGATTCATAAACCCATGAAATTGAATTCATATCAGAGACACTTCAGAATTTTAACCAAAATCATCAAAGTGGTCAAGGCAATAAGGGGTCATCACAAATCACAAGAAATGTGAGCACTTATTCAATTCATCGGTATTCTATAAAATTGTTCTAACCATAGTATTTTGATCAAGGATGCTTGCCAACTCTGACTTAGGTCTAGAGTTTGAAAAAGTACTGAGAAAAACAATTGTTTTTCATTTTGGCAGGAATACTCAACTCCATGGATTGAATTACAATCTGCAAAAATCTTACATCTGGAATATTTCCAATAGATAAACTTGGCTGTTTGGTTCAAAAGTCAGATCATTTTCTGAAGAAGCTATTTTAACTCCTTATTCCATTTTTTTGAAATATTAGACTAATTTAGAATCATGCAGTATGATTGGCTTCTCTGTATAAATTAATTTGTAATAAATCTAACCAAACCATCTTAGCCTGCATGTCATGGTGTATCAATATAGAAATTTGCACCTTACCAGAGAACCAAGAGAATGGGACAAGCATCCCATGTGGTCTCCAGTCTGCTTTACACAAGAAGAATGGGGTAATTGTAATAGTGATACATTGCAACAGACATAGAACTTTAAAAGCAAATACCCACATCTCTGCATAGGAAATTTGGTTTGCTTCTAAAACCTCTTTTTTTCCTTTTGCTGTTAACATGAGAAACAAAATCTGTAAGACTTTTCCCCACTTAAGTCATGTTTCACTTCAAGCTTTCAAAACTCATAATCGACCATGCCTAACTACGTCTCCTTTCCCACTTTCTTTCCCACTTACATTTGCAACCTTAGTGCCACCTTGCATTTCAGAAATATAGAATATAGGAGCAGGAGGAGGCCATTCAGCCCTTTAAGCCTGCTCCGGCATTCATTATGATCTTGGCTGATCATGCAACTATGAAACCTGTTCCCGCGTTCCCCCCATATCCTTTGATCCCTTTAGCCACAAGAGTTATATCTAAAGCCTTCTTGAAAACAGACAATGTTTTGGCCTCAACTGCTTTCTGTGGTAGCGAGTTCCACAGGCTCGCTACTCTCTTGGGTAAAGAAATTTCTCCTCATCTGATTGATTGATTGATTTGATTTATTGTCATGTGACCGAGGTACAGTGAATAGTATTGTTCTGCATACAGTCCATACAGATCATTCCATACATGAAAAAACATAGGACATACATAAATATACAATGTAAATACATAGACACTGGCATTGGGTGATGCATACAGAGTGTAGTACTACGCAGCAGAGTAGCTGTGTGAAGAGATCAGTTCAGTCCATAAGCAGATCATTCAGGAGTCTGATAACAGTGGGGAAGAAGCTGTTTTTGAACCTGTTAGTGCCTGTTCTCAGACCTTTGTATCTCCTGCCCATTGGAAGAGGTTGGAAGAGAGAATAACCCGAGTGGGAGGAGTCTTTGATTATGCTGCCCACTTTCGCAAGGCACTGAGAGGTGTAGAAGAGTCAATGGTTGGCAGCTGGTTTTGGGTGATGGACTGGGCAGTGTTCATGACTCTCTGTAGTTTCTTATGGTCTTGGGCTGAGCAGTTGACTTTCCAGGCTGTGATCCAGCCAGATAGGATGCTTTCTATGGTGCATCCGTAAAAATTGGTCAGAATTAATGTGGACATGCCAAATTTCCTTAGTTTCTTGAGGAAGTATAGGCGTTGTTGTGTTTTCTTGGTCGTAGCATCGACATGGGTGGACCAGGCCAGATTGTTGGTAATGTGCACACCTAGGAATTTAAAGCTGTCAACCATCTCCACCTTGGCACCATTGATGCAGGCATGGGTATGTACGATACTTTGCTTCTCGAAGTAAATGACCAGCTCCTTAATTTTGCTGACATTGAGGGGGAGATTGTTGTCATTACACCACTCCACTAGGTTCTCTATCTCTGTCCTGTACTCTGACTCATCACTGTTCAAGATCCAACCCACTACGGTCATGGCATCAGAAAACTTGTAGATGGAGTTGGAACCATCTCAGTTCTAAATGGTCTACCCTGTATCCTTAGACTGTGACCCCTGGTTCTGGACACACCCACCATTGAGAACATTCTTCCTGCATCTACCCTGTTGAGTCCTATTAGAATTTTATAGGTTTCTAAGTAATTTCCTCCCCCCTCACACTTCTAAACACCAGCGAGTATAATCCTAACTGACTCAATCTCTCCTCATACGTCAGTCAATCTTGCCATCCCAGGAATCAGTCTGGTAAACCTTCACTGTACTCCTTCTACAGAAGATTATCCTTCCTTAGGTAAGGACACCAAAACTGCACATGATATTTCAGGTGTAGTCTCACCAAGCCCCTGTATAATTGCAGCAAGCCAACCATGTTCCTGCAATCAAATCCCCTCGCTATGAAGGCCAACATACCATTTGCCTTCTTTCAGCAACTGGTGTACAAGTACACTCAGGTCGTTGCATATCCCCCTCCTTCAACTTGGAGACATTCAGATAATAATCTGCCTTCCTGTTTTTGCTACCAAAGCGGATAACCTCCCATTTATCAACATTATACTCCATTTGAAGGCACTTGCCTACTCACTCAGCTTGTCCAAATCGCACTGAAGCATCTCTGCATCCTCCTCACAGCTCACCCTCCCACCTGCTATGTGGCACCTGCAGGTTTGGAGATATTACATTTAGTTCCCTCATCTAAATCATTAATAGACATTGTGAATAGCTGGAGTCCTAGCACTGATCCATGGGGTACCCCATTAGTCACTACCAGCCACGTGGAAAATGTATTTAATTATTCTTGGGATGTGGACATCGCTGGCCGGGCCTGCATTTGTTGCCCATTGGTTGGATCATAGAATTTTACAGTGCAGAAGGAGGCCATTCGGCCCATCGGGTCTGCACCAGCTCTTGGACAGAGCACCCCACTTAAGCCCAGGCCTTCACCCTATCCCCATAACCCAGTAACCCCACCTAAACGTTTTGAACACTAGGGGCAATTTATCATGGCCAACCCACCTAACCTGCACATCTTTGGACTGTGGGAGGAAACCGGAGCACCCGAGGAAATCCATGCAGACACAGGGAGAACATGCAGAGTCCGCAGTGTGACCCAAGCCGGGAATCGAACCTGGGACCCTGGAGCTGTGAAGCAACTATCACTAATTGCTCTTGAACTGAGTGACACGCTAGGCTATTTCAGTATGAGCAGTTAAGAGTCAACCACATCGCTGTGTGTGTCTGGAGTCACATGTAGGCCAGACCGGGTAAGAATAGCAGATTTCCTTCCCGGAAGGACATTAGTGAACTAGATGGATTTTTACGACAATCGGCAAAGGTTTCACGGTCATGGACTTAATTCCAGATTTTTTTATTGAAATCAACTTTCACCGTCTGCCATGGTGGGATTTGAACCGGGTCCCCAGACCTCTGGGTCTCTGGATTACTAGTCTAGTGACAATACCACTATGCCACCACCTCTTTTTTTCTTCCTCCTTTGTTTCCTGTCTGCCAACCAGTTTTCTATCCACCTTAATATGCTTTCCCTAATCCCATGTGCTTTAATTGTTCACGCTAATCTTTTATGTGAGACTTTGCCAAAAGCCTTCTGAAAATCCAAATAAACCACCTCCCCTGGCTGCCCCTCATCAACTATTAGTTACATCCTCGAAGAAGTCCCGAAGATTTCCCTTTCGTAAATCCATGCTGACTCTGTCCAATTCTGCCACTGTTTTCCGGGTGCTCTGCTATTAAAGCCGGAATTCTCTGTCTGGTCATGCCAATGGGATTCTCCGGTCCCACTGCAGTGAATGGAATTCTGGCTGAGCGCCAAGTTCTCCGTTCTCGCTGGTAGCGGTGACGGGATGAGCACAGATCGGAGAATCCCACCCAAAATATTTTATGATGAACTTTAGCATTTTCCCCACTACCCGACACCAGGCTGACTGGCCTATAATTCCTTCTTTTCTCTCTACCTCCCTTTTTAAATAGTTAGATTTACTATCCTCCAATCCACAGGAACTGTTCAGGAGTCTATAAAATCATGGAAGGTGACCACCAATGCATCCACTATTTCTAGGGCCACTTCCGTAAGGACACTGGGATGAAGATTATCAGGCCCTGGGAATTTATCAGCCTTCAATCCCAACAATTTTCCCAACATAATTTCGCGACCAATACTGATTTCCTTCAGTTACTCTCTCTCACTAAACCCTGTGTCCCCCAACATTTCTGTCGCATTATTTCTGTCCTCATTTGTGAAGACAGAACAAAAGTATATATTTAGTTGCTCAGTCATTTCTTTGTTTCCCATTTCTGACTGTAAGGGACCTACTTTTGTCTTCACCAATCTTTTTCTCTTCACATACCTATAGGGGCATTTACAGTCAGTTTTCACGTCCCCATCATTTATTCTCGTACTCTTTTTTTATTTTTTCCCCTTCTTAATCAATACCTTTGTCCTCCTTTGCTGAATTCTAAACTGCTCCCCATCCTCATGTCTGCTGTCCTTCTTGGCCAATTTGTATGCCTCTTCTTTGGATCTAGTACTATCTTTAATTGCCCTTGTGAGCATGGTTTGGTCACCTTTCCCATTTTATTTTTGCGCCAGTCAGGAATGAACAATTGCTGCAGTTCCTCCATGCACCCTTTGAATGTTTGCCATTGTCTATCCACTATCATCCCTTGAAGTAATGTTCCCTAATCCATCATAGCCAACTCCCACCTCATACCTTCTTCGTGTCCTTTATATAGATTCAGGATCCTAGTCTCAGAATCAACTACTTCACTCTCCACCTTGATGAAAATGACATCATTATGGTCGCTCAACCCCAAGGGGCCTTGCACTAGTAGATTTCCAATTATTTCTGTCTTACGCAATACCCAGTCTAGGAAGGTGGTTCTCCAGTTGGTTCCTCAATGTACAGGTCCAGAGAAGCATCACGTACAAACTCCAGCAATTCCTCCTCTACGGTATTCATACTAATTTGATTTGCCCAATTTATATGCAGCTTAAAATCACCCATTATTACAGCTGTTCCTTTATTGCATGCATCTCTAATTTTCTGTTTAATGCCATTTCCAACATCACCATTACAGTTTGGGAGTCTATATACAACTCCCAGTAACGCTTTCTGCCCCTGCTGTTTCTCAGCTCGACCATATAGATTCCCCCTCCTCTCCTCCATACCCCAAAGGCGTAAATCACTCCCATTTACGGGCCCACCATCAAACTTAGATTCCAGAACAGAAGATTCCGGCTATAATTGCTAAATTTCATCCAGCGGTTTGAAACTGATTTTCGGCTTTGTATTAAATTAAGTTCCTCCACCCACCGTGCTTCCCACTGCTGGTGGGACCAGAATATTCTGCCCCTTGCCTCTGAGTCAGGGACCGTGGATTCAGTTACCACTCCAAAAGTTGCGCACAAAATCAAAGCTGACACTCCAGTGCAGGAATGCTGTCCTTTCAAATGAGATGTTAAATCACGGCCTGGCCTCCCTTCTCAAGTGAATGTAAAATATCACACAGCAAGACAGGGGAGTTGAAAGAAGAACAGGGGTTTATGCATGATGTCCTGGCCAATGCTTATCCCTCAATCAACATCACAAACACAGATTATCAAGTCATTATCACATTCTTCTGTGTGGGAGTTTACTGTATGCAAATTGACTTCCTTCATTCCAAAATGGTTAGGTGGTGTTACTGGTTTACGGGGATAGGGTGAAGGTGTGGGCTTAAGTGGGGAGCTCTTTCCAAGGGCTGGTGCAGACTCGATGGGCCGAATGGCCTCCTTCTGCACTGTAACTTCTATGATTCTATGATTCTGTGAACTGTAACTACACTTCAAAAGTACTTCATTGGCTGTGAAGTGCTTTTAAATGTTTGGTGGTCAAAAAGACACAGGGCGGGATTTTCTGGTTCAGAGATTGCTCCCGACAGCGGAGAAGCAGAACATCTTCCCGCTGTTGGGAGTGCAACAGAGGCGCTCCTAGCAGTGCAAAAATGGCGGGCGTCCAGGATCGGCAGCATCAGATGACATTGAGGCCTCTGGGGCTCACTCAGGCTGCCCCTCTGTCGCATGGAGTAGCCCAGGGGCCAGTCAGCAAACCGAGGGAGAAGAAAAGACGGTGCCAATCCAGGGGCGTCCTGCAAGGGAGACGTGGAATACTGCAGCCCCTCTGAATCCCCTCCCACCCTACACTGACGTGTCTGATGGGCAGCAGGCAGAGCAGGGTGACACATCATCACCGGTGACACCCGAAGGTAGGCCGGGCCCATCCAGATCCAGGCCCTCCAAAGGATGGCCACCAAGGGCATCACAGGGCAGCGGTCGAGACAAGCAGCAGGCCGTCTCTACTCATGATGTACAATCTGGGGGAACGCCTAGAAGGAGCAGGAGGCCACATAAGGTCAGAAAGGTAGACAACACTTAAGTTGGCACGGGTGTAGTTGAACCTAGTTAGTTAGTTGGGGGAAGGAGACACAATCTGTAAAAACACACCATTAAACACTTTTCCACCACCAGTCTGATCTGCCTCTCACTGTTGTCCCACGGGCGGGAAGGCTGGCTGGTGCCGGGGGTTTGGAGAGTGATGGTGGGGGATGTAGTTGACGGTGCATTGGACCCATGGACATCCCACAGGTATTCCCTTACTGATAAGCGACAGGCTATGGGAGTCGCAGTGTGAGACAGCCTCGTATGGCAGCATCCCCATTGAACAACCAGGGATCATCCAGGAGGGCGGTGGTATGTTATCTAAAAGACAGGAGTCAGTTTTGTCACACAATGAGGAGCATCAGAGCTTATCTCGCAACGGAACATCATCATCCTCCGAGCCGCAGGCAAGACCAGTAGATATTGCCAACCCAGGCCCAACACCCTGTTATGATGCTGGGATGTCTCTTGGAGAGGGTTAGGGGGAGCTATGGTCATGGGAAGTGTGAAAAGCTAACGGAAGGTGTGGGGGGGAGGAATATGGAACAGAAGGGACTGAGGGCCAAGGGGGGGGTGGTGTAGGAGGGGGTGCGATGGGAATGGGGCTGCATGTCTTTTGGCCTCCGATTGATTGATTGATTGATTGTCACATGTACCGAAGTACAGTGAAAAGTATTTTTCTGCGGTCAAGGGAATGTACACAATAAGTACATAGTAGACAAAATGAATAATCGACAGAGTACATTGACAAATGGTACATCGACAAATAATGATTGGTTACAGTGTGGAATAAGGGCCAAACAAAGCACATACATGAGCTAGAGCAGCATAGGGCATCGTGAATAGTGTATTACAGGGAACACATCAGCCCGAGGGAGAGCCGTTGAGGAGTCTAGTAGTTGTGGGGAAGAAGCTGTTCCTATGTCTGGATGTGCAGGTCTTCAGACTTCGGTAAATTGGGAGCTAATAAGGTTCTCCCTGGTTCTATGACCCTGAAGGACTCGTCCAACGGCCTAGCGATCCAACTCTGGGTACTCGCCTGGCTCTTCCTGGACACAGTCCTTGCCCTCCTTGTCCAACGAGGCCTGCCGTTCTTCACCCTCCTTCACCAGGTCACCCTGCTGCTGCAGGATGTTATTCAGGACATAGCAGGTCACCACAATGCACAGGAACTATGGGGACTGTATTGGAAAGCTCCACCAAAGCAATTCAGGCAGCAGAAGAGCACTTTTAGGAACCCAATGCACCATTCAATGATGTTCCTGGTTGCTGAGTGAGCTTCATTGTAATGCCTTTCTGCCTCAGCCTGGGGTCTCTGCACAGGCATCACCACAGCCGTGACCTCAGCGGATAGGCCTTGTCGCTCACTAGCCTACCCCTCACCTGAGGGAGTTCCTCAAAGATGCCAGGAAATTCCGAGTGCACCATGATGTAAGCATCGTGCACGCTGCCTGGGTATCGTGCACAGACATGCATGATGTGTAGCTGGTGATCGCTATTAATGAAGGGCAACCCCTGTCAAGCTGATGCTCTGAGGGTGACAAGCACGTTATCAATAATCACCTGGGTCTGGACATGCCAGCGATGGCAGCAAATCAAACAGCCAGGGCATCTGGTGGGCCTGGTCCTGGTTAACGAGGAAGTCGATAGCTGCCCAGGTGCATAGGGCATCCATGACATCTCGGCGTGGACGTTTGTGAAGTCCTGCGCATGTTCCCACTTGAGCCCTGGAATGAGCCAGGTCAAGGGCAGCCGTCAACTTGATGGCAACCAGGAGCGGGTATCCTCCTCCTACTCCTCGTGGTAACAGGTCCAACACCATATGAAACTCCCACAGGTGGCGCACGGTCTCCTTGGTGAGGTGGTTTTGATGGCAGCATATGTGATCCAGCAGCTCCTCGGAGGACAAATCCAACTGTAGAAATGTGGTCTGATGTGCTCTCTGCTAAGAGACTGGTGTGTGGATGATGCACGATCAATTACACAAAGACGAGAGTTGGGTGCAATCGAGGCTTTATTGCACTAAGATGTGTGGCCTCCTACAGCAGCTGCCGAAATGGCTGCTGTACGAGGAGCACACATATTTATACTTCGCCTACTGGGCGGAGCCAGCAGGCAGGGAACTACCCCCGTACCTGTAGTACAGGGGCCTTACCGTAAAGCACCTACACCGACACCCTCTATATACAATATATACATCAGTGGTGACTACCACATTCACCCACTGTTAAAATTGAGTCCGGCGGGGGTGGTGGAGAACTATGCAGAGTCCGGAGTCAGTCCACCTGTGCGTTGCCACATGTACCTCAGGATAGGGCATCGAGGGGCTCGTTGAGCTTACCGGGTCGATACAAAATCTCGTAGTTGTAGATGGAGAGCTTGATTCTCCACCTCAAAATTTTATCGTTTTTGATTTTACCCCGCTGTGTGTTATTGAACATAAAGGCAACCGACCGTTGGTCAGAGAGGAGAGCGAGTCTCCTGCCAGCCAGGTAATGCCTCCAATGCCGCACAGCTTCAACGATGCCTTGGGCCTCTTTCTCGACGGAGGAGTGCCGAATTTCGGAGGCATGTAGGGTTCGTGAAAAAAACGCCACGGGCCTGCCTGCCTGGTTGAGGGTGGCGGCTAGAGCGACGTCTGATGCATCGCTCTTGACTTGGAATGGTAACGTCTCGTCGACCGCGTGCATCGCGGCCTTGGCGATGTCGGCCTTGATACGGTTCAAGGCCTGGTGAGCCTCAGCCGTTAAGGGAAAAAGAGTGGATTGAATGAGTGGGCGGGCCTTGTCCGCGTAGTTTGGGACCCACTGGGCGTAATACGAAAAAAAAAACAGGCATCGTTTGAGGGCCTTGGGGCAGTGGGGGAGGGGGAGTTCCATGAGGGGGCGCATGTGGTCAGGATCGAGCCCCAGAACTCCGTTCTGGACCACATAGCCAAGGATGGTCGACCTTTAGGGTCGCGAGGCCGCATATAGTAAGGGGTGGTAGGGGCCCGCCGAATTTCAGTGTTAGGCTCTGGAGGTTGCACTGGAAGTCCAGGCCGAGTAGTAGGGCAGCACAAAGGTTGAGGAGGATGTAGAGGTGGAAGCCACTGAACTCCACGCCCTGGACAGTGAGAGTGGCGATGCAGTACCCCCGGATCACCATGGAGTGGGACCCGGATGCCAGGGAGATTCTCTGGTTAGCGGGGTGTACCACGAGTGAGCAGCGCCTTACCGTATTAGGGTGAATTAAGCTCTTGGTGCTCCCGGAGTCTAGCAGACAGGAGATCTCGTGCCCATCGATCTTCACGTTGGTAGAAGCCATTGCCAGGTTGTGTGGGCGAGACTGGTCAATCGTGACTGAGGCGAGACGCGGCTGGTCGTCGGCGGTTGCGGGCGGCGTGCAGCCAGTTGAGGTGCCTGGGAGGCATGGGTCCTGGAAAGATGGTGGCGTCCATGTGCCGCACGTGTCGTGGGCAAAATGAGATAGCGGCGCCTGATGATCCTGGGGAGAACAAGATGGCGGCGCACACGGTCCGCACGTGGTGGGGGTCGAACAAGATGGCAGCGCCCATGGGCTGCATGTGGTCCAGGGAGGGGAAGGTGGCGGTGCCCACTGGCCGCACGTGGGGGAGCTGGAACAATAGCGGCGACTGAGCGGGCCTGGCACACCGCAGCGAGGTGCCTCTTCTTGCCACAGGCCTTGCAAAGGGCGCTCCGCGCCAGGCAGTGCTGTCGGGCGTGTTTGGACTGCCCACAGAAGTAACATTTGGGACCCCCGGGGTTGGTTGGCTGCCGCACGGCACAGGCGTGGGACTGGCTGAGGGCGGTCGCTGGTGGGGTCCACAATGGGGCGGCCGTCTGCGGGGTCCATGATACACAGGAGGGGTGGGCCGCGCAGTTGGGCGCGTAGGCTTGAATGTTGCGCAAAGCGACCGTAAGCGAGAGCGCTGGCTTTTTGGTTTCCGCGAGGTCGAGCATGGCCCCTTTTAAGAGGCGCTGGAGGATGTAATCCGACCCTATCCCCTAGCCAATGTTCAAAGTCCTTTTTGGCGTTATCTGATTGCGGTTGAAGTTGCAGGCGATCCGGCTTGATGCGGAGGTCCATCTTCTGAAAACTTAGTGTAATAAATTGATGCACGATCAATTGCACAAAGACGAGAGTTGGATGCAATCAAGGCTTTATTGCACTGAGATGTGTGGCCTCCTACAGCAGCTGGTGAAATGGCTGCTGTACGAGGAGCACACATATTTATACTCCGCCTACTGGGCAGAGCCAGCAGGCAGGGATCTACCCCCCTACCTGTAGTACAGGGGCCTTACCGTAAAGCACCTACACCGACACCCTCTATATACAATATATACATCAGTGGTGACGACCACAATGGGCACATCCTACACATGGGGGTCACTGAAGGATGTGTGCCTTCACTGGGAGCTTGGCTGCAGTGTAATGTGGAGCCTGGAATGAACACAAAGGTTGTGACAGTGAGGTGTTCAGGTTTCCTGGTCGGGTCTGGGATCCATGCACTCATATCATGCACTCATCTCCCATACAGTGGATAATGGTCAATGGGAATCAAAGCAGCAGTTCAGCATGTGAGGAGATGGTAGAGGTTAATAGGATGATCAGGCAGGGCTAGTCTAATGACTGCAGAGGAGGAAAAAAACATTAAAAAATCAAAAGGTTGACAGAGATTAATAAAGGCGTCAGAATGTGTGAATAGAGTCGTGCACAAGAGAATCCAGCAAGGGGAAGGCAAATCAGTCGGACATATTGAAAAACATGGAGCGGGATTCTTCGATATTGAGGCAGAGCGTCCGCGCCGTCGTGAACACCGTCGTGTTTCACGATGGCGCGAAATGGCCGCGGGCACGATCAATTCAGGCCCCGAAAAGGGGCCAACAGCGGGGCCGGAAGAAACACGGTGGGCTGATGCCGCGCCGCGTCATTTAAAGTGCGCGATCCGCGCACAGGACCCGAAGGATTGAGATAGCTGAGCCCCGCCGTGCCACTCCCAGGTTCCGGGACAGTGATCTCGAGATGCTGCTGGGCGCTGTGGAAGAAGGACCTTCTTGTGCCCAAGGCATGGGCACCGGCAACCATCCAGCACTGTGAAGGCTGGTCACGAGGGCTGCCAGGGTAAGTACCACGAGGGTACCCCCGGGCCACACCCCACTCCTCCCTCCCTCCACACCACGTCTCGTGGGACCCCCCCCCCCCTCCTGCCCACGCAGGAGGGGGGGGTGTTGGGGACACCACGTTGGACCCGACCACATGGGCAAGAGGGGGTGTGAGAGCTGCCATGGTGTGGTGCCCAGTGTTCCCCACCCAGTCATAATTTAGCTAACATCTGCGCGTCTTGATGCTGACCGCCTAACTCTGATGCTCCCCCCCCGCAGGATAAGACTGCTCACAACCAACGTGAGCGTACAAGAACCGGAGGGACATCACCTGTGCTGCACCCCCTCACCGTCCATGAGCAGAGGGCTCTGGATCTCGCAGGGGGAGCCGCCACCCGGGAGGTAGCGCCATGCCAGATCAGAGGCGCAGGACCAAGTGAGACTCCTCTGCCTGGCTACACTCCCTCAGCCCGTCACCTTCCCCCCCCTCACACTGCACACCCTACCACTGCCCCCAAGCGCCCTCCCTTTCCCACCCCGTGACACATACTCCTCCACCTCCTAACCCCCCCTGACCCTCCACCCCCTCACAATGCCCCCAAGCCCCCCTCCCCTTTCAACCCACCCCCTCACACTGCCCCCTCCATCTCCTAACCCCCCCCCGACACTCCACCCCCTCACACTGCCCCCTCAACCCCCTCTAACGATACATGCCTCATTGTCTTCCCCAGGGCCAGGAGCCGATTGTCCAAGGACGTCTCGCCGTCCAGCTGTCCAGCTGCAAGCTCATCTGCCCCCACGGACGCACGGCAGAGGGGGGAAGGAAGACGGACAGGAGGGCCCCCCTCTGAGGCCGGGGCACTGGAGGGGGACACACAGAGGATGGACAGACACGACACAGACGAACACAGGACAGACAGTCAGGGCATTGATGGCCGTGAGTCAGACGAGGAGAGGGCTGCGAGCCAGGACAGTGACGGAGAGAGGATGGGGACTCTGGACAGTGACGCACAGAGGACGGCCAGACAGTTGACGGACACACCGGACACGGAACCTAACATGGGCCGCGGACTAGTTGCATCGGTCCAAGGATCGACACTGGAGACCCCAGACCTGGGGACAGATGCGGACCTCGGGTTTGCGGCACTGCTGTCACCCACAACATCCACCATCGCAGATACACTCACCTCGGTTGGGCACATAAGTGATGAGGTTTCGGGGTCACTGACTGGTGCGCACCACACAGCTGAACCGGTACAGCAGGTGGAGGTAGGAGCAGCCGAGGGGCTGGACAATCGGAGGGCTGCCCAGGCCCAGCACCCAGCTATCCCCCAGACGGTTCCTGGGTTCCTGGACTTACCAGACCCACCCACAGACCCGATGCATTTGGAAACCCAGGGAGTGGACAACGGGATGACTGCCGTCTTCCAGCATCTGCAGACGCAGTTGGAGGAGTCCATTTGCGTCCAGGAGCAGGGAGCGGTGCCGGTCATGGCTGCCACCCAGGCCGATACCGCACGGGTGGTGCCCGCGGTGGAGGCATGGGGGCAATGGTTTCAGCCATGGGTCAGATTTTGCAAGGTGTGGGACTTGATGTGCACGCGTCATCCGTGGCCCAGGACAGGGCTGCCCAGTCTCAGCAGGCCGTGGCCCTGTCCCAGCAGGCCATCGCTGAGAGCATCGGCGGCCTTGCCCACGTGCTGGATGGCGTCGCAGAATCCCAGCGGGAGGTTGCGCACTCCCTGTCAGGGATGGCGCACTCCCTGAACTCCATCGCTGGGAACGTTCAGACCCTGGTCGATTTCACAGCGGGCCTCCAGGACTGGCAGCGCCAGGTGTTGGTGGTGCCACGGTGCCTGCCTCTGCGCGCACCACCGTCCCATAGTGAGGCCCAGGGGGCCACCGGGCTCCCCGAGGGAGGAGGAGGTTCTGATACCCATCCTGGTTACTCCAGCAAGGGAGGTCCCGCAACACCCGGACTCCCCCCGTGGGCAGCGGGCAGAGCAAGGTGGCACCACGCCATCCAGCATGCCCGCCAAGCAGCCTGGCCCATCCAAGCCGGGATGCCCCAGGAAACGCGCGCTGCTGGGGACCAACGTCGCAGAGCTGGAGTCTCAGGAGTCCGCCTCCACTCTTGCTGTACCGTCTGGGGAAGCACCAAGACGTAGTAGTAGGGCCCGTAAGGCCAAGAAGTTAGACACGTAGAAAGTTGGCATGGGTGCAGGGCACAGCTTAGTTGTAGGGGCTGGGGCACTTGTATGTGAATGTCACGATTAAAGTCACTGTTACACCAAACCTAGATGCCTCTGTGCTATGTCCGGTGTCTGAGGGGCCGTGAGGGGGACCGAGTGATGCTGGGGGTCGAAGTTCTGTACAATGGTGAGGCCGGGTGTGTGTTTCTTCCCCCCCCCCCACCCCCAACACCCCATCGCCCTCAGCACACCAACGCCAGCTGCCCCACACGGCTATGTGGTGGATTGTCCGAGATGCACACAGGGACCACCGAGGTGGAGGGTTCAGATATGGCCATGAGTCAGACATTGTCTAACAATCCGGACTCACAGCTCATCGCTGAGCGGGTTGTCATCATTCAACATGGCACTGATCACACCCGCTGACACAAGCAACTGTGTTAAAACATTCACGATGTGCCGCAGGTGTCAGGGGCTGTGAAAGTGGTGGTGTGGACGGTAGGGTTATGCGATGGTGCGGGAAGTGGGGGATGCAGTTGTGCGCGATCTGTGGTGCAAGTGCCTTGCTCAGTGATCCCCTCCCCCTAGTTAGTGAAACGTGCGGCGATCAACGCCTCGCGTGCTCGCTCTCCTAGCCTGTGTCGTCGTGCAGCCTCCCAGACATATCCTGCCCCCAGGTCGTGTCTGTGCCCCCCCCCCCATCCTCCTCATGTGCAGAGGCGTCGCCCTCATCGGGCTCCACCTGTGCATCCTCCTCCAGGACATCGCCCCTCTGTTGGGCAATGTTGTGCAACACACAGCAGACCACAACTATGTGCCCGACCCTGTCGGGGTGGTACTGCAGGGCCCCTCCCAGAGCGGTCCAGGCACTGGAATCTCATCTACAGGAAGCCTAAGCACCTCTCCACAATACTCCTGGTTGCTGCATGGGCCTCATTATAGCGGGTCTCCGCGTTGGTCTGTGGCCTCCGTATAGGCGTCATCAGCCACCACCGTAAGGGGTAACCCTTGTCGCCCAGCAACCAGCCTATCAGCCGGGGGGGGGTCCCTCGAAAATAACGGGGATGAAAGAATGTGCCGGTATGGAAGCATCATATACGCTGCCAGGGTATTGGACACACACGTGCATTATCTTCATGCGATGGTCGCCGACCGCCTGTATGTTCATTGAGTAGTTCCCCTTCCTGTTCAGGAAAACGTCCATGTTATCCGAGGGTGGACGCATGCCGACATGCACCCCATCAATCACCCCCTGGACCATCGTCATCTCGTTCCACGTGGTGCCAGACGCGCCATGAGGTGGCATATATGTACCACGGTCTCCCGACTTATCCGGTCTCCTCCTGCATGACGTATCCGGAAGGTCCTCGAACGACATGCGGTCCCGGTACACTCAAGGCAGCATGGGGCGCCTCCGGCGCCTTGGCACCACCACCACAGCATGGCGGCATCATTTCGCCCACCCCCTCCTCATTCCCCAACCCCTCCTCCTTTCCCTACCCCCTCCTCATTCCTTCACCCCTCTTCTCCTTTCTCCACCCCCTCCTCCTTTCCCCACTCCTTCCTCCACCCCCTCCCCCTTTCCACATACCCTCCTCCTTTCCCCACCCCCTCCTCATTCCTTCACCCCCCCTCCACCTTCCTCCACCACCTCCTCCATTCCCCACCCCCACCTCCTTTCCCCACTCCTTCCTCCAGCCCCTCCTCCTTGCCCCACCCCCCTCCTCCTTTCCTCCACCCTGGATAAGGCGGCATCCTCCTACCGCTCCGGGAACCCTCCTACCGCTCCCCAGCACCGGCCGTGGACGCCACCTCCTGCTGCCTATGGTGAGGCCAGCCACCCACCTCCTTCCTCCACATCAGCACGACTGGCTGACAAATTTATTTACCAGGGGTGAACGGCGACGGCGTGATCTGGGGTCACGTCGTCAGGACTTCGGCCCGTCCGGGCCGCTGAATCGCGGGGGGCCCGGAGAATCGCCGTACTTAGTACCTCAGGCGATCCTCCGGCAGCCTCGGCGCCGTTCTCTCCGGTTGGGAGAATGGCGGAACAGCGTTGGACCGGCACCGCGGGAATAAATGGTGCAAACGCCGAGTCTCCCATACGGCGCGGCATGGGCGAATCCCGCCACTTGTACCTAAATGCACACAGTGGGCGGGATTCTCCGACCCCCCGCCGGGTCGGCGAATCGCCGGGTGCTGGCGTGAATCCCGCCCCCGCCGGTTGCCAAATTCTCCGGCACCGGATATTCAGTGGGGGTGGGAATTGCGCCGCGCCGGTTGGTGGGCCCCCCCCCCCCACCTCCCCCGGCGATTCTCCGGCCTGGACGGGCCAAAATCCCGCTGCTGGAATGCCTGTCCCGCCGGCGTGGATTAAACCACCTCTCTTACCGGCGGGACAAGGCAGCGCGGGTGGGCTCCGGGGTCCTGGGGGCGGCCCCCACGGTGGCCTGGCCCGCGATCGTGGCCCACCGATTTGCAGGCGGGCCTGTGCCGTGTATCCACCATGGCGGAGGCGGAAGAGACTCCCTCCACTGCGCGTGCGCGGGGATGCCATGAGCGGCCGCTGACGCTCCCGCGCATGCGTTGCACGGCAAAGTCATTTCCACGCCAGCTGGAGGGGCACCAAAGGCCTTTTCCGCCAGCTGGCGGGGCGGAAATCAGTCCGGCGCGGGCCTAGCCCCTCAAGGTGAGGGCTCGGCCGCTCAAGATGCGTAGACTTCCGCACCGTTGGGGCGGCGCGATGCCGGTCTGATTCGTGCCGTTTTTGGCGCCGGTCGGCAGACATCGCGCCGATTGCGGAGAATTCCGCCCAGTATTCGGAATAAGGTCAATGAGTTGACGGCACAAATAGAGACAAATGGGTATGATTTGGTGGGGTTACTGAAACATGGTTGCAGGAGGACCAGGACTGGGAGTTACATGTCCAAGGTTACTCAGCATTCTGAAAGGATAGACAGGATGGGACAGGAGGTGGAGTTGCTTTATTGGTTAAAGATGAGATCAAGACTGTATTAAGAATTTATATTGGCACTAAGGGCAAAATGTTAAATCGACCTGGGTGGAAATAAAAAACAAAGGAAAAATCATCTTGGTAGGAGTAATTTACAGGCCCCCGAGCAATACTTCCAAAGTGGGACACAGTATAAAGCAATAAATAATGAGGGCTTGTGAGAAGGGCACAATGGTAAACATGGGTGATTTTAACATGCATATTGACTGGATTAATCAAATTGGCAAAGGTAACCTCGAGAGAGATTTCATTGAGTATATGAGGGATTGTTTCTTGGAGCAATATGTTATGGAGCCAACCAGGAAACAGGCCATTTTAGAATTAGTATTATGTAACATAGAATTTACAGTGCAGAAGGAGGCCATTCGGCCCATCGAGTTTGCACCGGCCCTTGGAAAGAGCACCCTACCCAAGCCCACACCTCCACCCTATCCCAGTAACCCCACCTAACCTTGTTTTTGGACACTAAGGGCAATTTATCATGGCCAATCCACCTAACCTGCACATCTTTGGACTGTGGGAGGAAACCGGAAGACCTGGAGGAAACCCACGCAGACACGTGCAGATTCCGCACAGACAGTGACCCAAGCCGGGAATCGAACCTGGGACCCCGGAGCTGTGAAGCAACTCTGCTAACTACTGGTTGTTGGAGGTCCCTGGTTATAGATGTTTCAATAAGATTAGGGAGGGTGGTAAAAGAGGTGGGGGGGTGGCATTATTAATTAGAGATAGTATAACAGCTGCAGAAAGGCAGTTCGAGGAGTATCACCCTATTGAGGTAGTATGGGTTGAAGTCAGAAATAGGAAAGGAGCAGTCACCTTGTTAGGAGTTTTCTATAGGCCCCCCAATAGTAGCAGAGATGTGGAGGAACAGATTGGGAAACAGATTTTGGAAAGGTGCAGAAGTCATAGGGTAGTAGTCATGGGCGACTTTAACTTCCCAAATATTGAGTGGAAACTCTTTAGATCAAATAGTTTGGATGGGGTGGTGTTTGTGCAGTGTGTCCAGGAAGCTTTTCTAACACAGTATGTAGATTGTCCGACCAGAGGAGGGGCAATATTGGATTTAGTACTGGGTAACGAGCCAGGGCAAGTGATAGATTTGTTAGTGGGGGAGCATTTTGGAGATAGTGACCACAATTCTGTGACTTTCACTTTAGTAATGGAGAGGGATAGGTACGTGCAACAGGGCAAGGTTTACAATTGGGGGAAGGGTAAATACGATGTTGTCAGACAAGAATTGAAGTGCATAAGTTGGGAACATAGGCTGGCAGGGAAGGACACAAGTGAAATGTGGAACTTGTTCAAGGAACAGGTGCTACGTGCCCTTGATATGTATGTCCCTGTCAGGCAGGGAAGAGATGGTCGAGTGAGGGAACCATGGTTGACAAGAGAGGTTGAATGTCTTGTTAAGAGGAAAAAGGTGACTTATGTAAGGCTGAGGAAACAAGGTTCAGACAGGGCATTGGAGGGATACAAGATAGCCAGGAGGGAACTGAAGAAAGGGATTAGGAGAGCTAAGAGAGGGCATGAACAATCTTTGGTGGGTAGGATCAAGGAAACCCCCAAGGCCTTTTACACATATGTGAGAAATATGAGAATGACTAGAGCGAGGGTAGGTCCGATCAAGGACAGAAGCGGGAGATTGTGTATTGAGTCTGAAGAGATAGGAGAGGTCTTGAACGAGTACTTTTCTTCTGTATTTACAAATGAGAGGGGCGATATTGTTGGAGAGGTCAGTGTGAAACAGATTGGTAAGCTCGAGGAAATACTTGTTAGGAAGGAAGATGTGTTGGGCATTTTGAAAAACTTGAGGATAGACAAGTCCCCCGGGCCTGACGGGATATATCCAAGGATTCTATGGGAAGCAAGAGATGAAATTGCAGAGCCGTTGGCAATGATCTTTTCGTCCTCACTGTCAACAGGGGTGGTACCAGGGGATTGGAGAGTGGCGAATGTCGTGCCCCTGTTCAAAAAAGGGACTAGGGATAACCCTGGGAATTACAGGCCAGTTAGTCTTACTTCGGTGGTAGGCAAAGTAATGGAAAGGGTACTGAAGGATAGGATTTCTGAGCATCTGGAAAGACACTGCTTGATTAGGGATAGTCAGCACGGATTTGTGAGGGGTAGGTCTTGCCTTACAAATCTTATTGAATTCTTTGAGGAGGTGACCAAGCATGTGGATGAAGGTAAAGCAGTGGATGTAGTGTACATGGATTTTAGTAAGGCATTTGATAAAGTTCCCCATGGTAGGCTTATGCAGAAAGTAAGGAGGCATGGGATAATGGGAAATAACGAACTGGCTAACCGATAGAAGTCAGAGAGTGGTGGTGGATGGCAAATATTCAGCCTGGATCCCAGTTACCAGTGGCGTACCGCAGGGATCAGTTCTGGGTCCTCTGCTGTTTGTGATTTTCATTAATGACTTGGATGAGGGAGTTGAAGGGTGGGTCAGTAAATTTGCAGACGATACGAAGATTGGTGGAGTTGTGGATAGTAAGGAGGGCTGTTGTCGGCTGCAAAGAGATATAGATAGGATGCAGAGCTGGGCTGAGAGGTGGCAGATGGAGTTTAACCCTGAAAAGTGTGAGGTTGTCCATTTTGGAAGGACAAATATGAATGCGGAATACAGGGTTAACGGTAGAGTTCTTGGCAATGTGGAGGAGCAGAGAGATCTTGGGGTCTATGTTCATACATCTTTGAAAGTTGCCACTCAAGTGGATAGAGCTGTGAAGAAGGCCTATGGTGTGCTCGCGTTCATTAACAGAGGGATTGAGTTTAAGAGCCGTGAGGTGATAATGCAGCTGTACAAAACTTTGGTAAGGCCACATCTGGAGTACTGTGTACAGTTCTGGTCGCCTCATTTTGGAAGGATGTGGAAGCTTTGGAAAAGGTGCAAAGAAGATTTACCAGGATGTTGCCTGGAATGGAGAGTAGGTCTTACGAGGAAAGGTTGAGGGTGCTAGGCCTTTTCTCATTAGAACGGAGAAGGATGAGGGGCAACTTGATAGAGGTTTATAAGATGATCAGGGGAATAGATAGAGTAGACAGTCAGAGACTTTTTCCCCGGGTGGAACAAACCATTACAAGGGGACATAAATTTAAAGTGAAAGGTGGAAGATATAGGAGGGATATCAGAGGTAGGTTCTTTACCCAGAGAGTAGTGGGGGCATGGAATGCACTGCCTGTGGAAGTAGTTGAGTCGGAAACATTAGGGACCTTCAAGCAGCTATTGGATAGGTACATGGATTACGGTAAAATGATATAGTGTAGATTTATTTGTTCTCAAGGGCAGCACGGTAGCATTGTGGATAGCACAATTGCTTCACAGCTCCAGGGTCCCAGGTTCGATTCCGGCTTGAGTCACTGTCTGTGCGGAGTCTGCACGACCTCCCCGTGTCTGCGTGGGTCTCCTCCGGGTGCTCCGGTTTCCTCCCACAGTCCAAAGATGTGCGGGTTAGGTGAATTGGCCAATGATAAATTGCCCTTAATGTCCAAATTGCCCTTGGTGTTGGGTGGAGGTGTTGAGTTTGGGTAGGGTGCTCTTTCCAAGAGCCGGTGCAGACTCAAAGGGCCGAATGGCCTCCTTCTGCACTGTAAATTCAATGATAATCTATGATTAATCTAGGACAAAGGTTCGGCACAACATCGTGGGCCGAAGGGCCTGTTCTGTGCTGTATTTTCTATGTTACTGTGCTACCATGCCGCCCCCACTGTGTAACAAAGAAGGGTTGATAAATAGTCTTGTCGTTAAGGATCCTCTTGGAAGAAGTAATTCAGATTGAGCGAGAGAAGACAGAATGCCATACTCGAGTATTAGAATTGGGCTGTGGTAATTGTACGGGCCTGAGGAAAGAGTTGGTCCAAGTAGACTGGGCACAAATAATTGAGGGTAGGACAGTTGAGGAACAATGGTAGATATTCAGGGAGATATTAAATACCTCTCAATTAAAGTACATTCCTGAGAGGAAGAGGAATTGTAAAAGGGAGAAAAACATTCCCTGGCTAAGCAAGGAACTCAAGGAAGGCATAAAGGCAAAAACTAGGGAATACCATACTGCAAAAGCCGATGGTAAACTTGAGCAATGGGAGAACTTTAAGGTTCAGCAAAAGGCTACTAAAAATAAAATCAAAAGACCTAAGATGAACTACAGAACGAAACTAGCAGAAAACATGAACACCGATGCCGAAAGCGTCTAAAAATAATTTTAAAAAAATAATCTTTATTGTCACAAGTAGGCTTACATTAACACTGCAATGATGTTATTGTGAAAAGCCCCTAGTCGCCACATTCCGGCACCTGTTCGGGTACACTGAGGGAGAATTCAGAATTCTCAGCTGGCACGGGAATTGAACCCGCGCTGCTGGCCTTGTTCTGCATCACAAACCAGCTGTCTAGCCCACTGAGCAAAACCAGCCAAGAACTAGAAGTTCTAGAAGTATATAAAGAGGAAGAGAATAACTAAAGTAAATGTTGGCCCTTTAGAGGACGATACTGGTAATAATGGGGAATACAGAGATGGCGGAGTCACTGAGCTCAAATTTTCCAAAAGTTGCAGTCAATGCAAAAGAACTTGGTGCAATAATCATCACTAGGCAGACGGTATTGAATAAACTAATGGGATTGAAGGCAGATAAGTCTCCGGGACCTAATGGCCTGCACCCTAGAGTATTAAGGGAGGGGGCAGTGGAGGTAGTGGATGCATTGGTTATGATATTTCAGAATTCCCTGGATTCTGAAAGAGCCCGGTGGATTGAAAACACGCTAATGTGACCCCCCTATTAAAAAGGGAGAGAGGCAAAAATAGGAAACTAGTTAACATGAACTCAGTGGTGGGGAAGTTGCTGGAATCAATCATTAAGAAGGAGATGACTGAACATTTGGAAAGACAAAGCTCAATTCACCATTGTCAGCATGGTTTTATGAGGGGTAAGTCATGCTTGACAAACTTGCTTGAGTTCTTTGAGGACGTAACCAGCAAGGTGGGTAATGGAGAACCTGTGGATGTGGTATATCTGGACTTCCAGAAGGCATTTGACAAGGTGCCACATAAAAGACTGTCTCCGAAGGTGAGATCGCAAGGGATTGGGGGTAGAGTACTAGATTGGGGTGACTTCCGGTGGTGGCCAGGAAGTGAATGGTCGCACATAGGGCAGCTCCGGTTCGAAGGTGTGGGTTTTGGTCATTTTCACCCCTGCTTTGGGTAGAATGGACGGAAAGTAGAGCGGAAAGTGGAAGAGAAGTTCTGCTCTGGATTGGCATGTGTGGCAATCAGACCTGGCTGAAGACAGTGAAGGTGCCGGCTAAGGAGTTGGAGGAGGCTCGTGACGCAGCACTAATTGTGAAAATGGCGGAGGGGAAAGGTTGTTCATCGGTGGGCAAGCCTCAGATGGAGCAATTGATGAAGTTCATCGAGGAGGAATTTCGACAGCAGAGGAAGGAGATGCATAGTGACTGTTCGAAGGCGATTGAGGGGCAGGGCGCCTCTTCGGGGTCTCTGGTTTGGGTGGTAAAGTGTCTCGAAGCACAGGAGCGACAATCCGGGAGATGGAAAAGGTGGAGTCTGATCAGAGTGATCGTATTGTGTCCTTGGAGGCGGAGGTGGGGATCCTGGGGGGATCTATGATATATTAACGATGTTCAAAAGGCATCTTGATAAATAAATGAATAGGATAGATCGAGAGGGAAACGGCACAAGGAAGTGCTGAGGGTTTTGGCCAAGGTGGTATCATGATGGGGACAGGTTTGGAGGGCCAAAGGGCCTGTTCTGGTGCTGTATTGTTCTTTTTTATATGTAAGTCACTATGGACAAAGGTGGAGGAGCAAGAGATCATGTCCAGATGACAGAATTTGCAGATTGTGGGGCTACCAGAATGTATGGAGGGTATGGAGGGATGTATGTTTCGTTGGTGGAGGAGCAGGCGTTGGACAAGGTCCCAGAGGTGGACCGGACTCATAGGTCCTTGAGGCAGAAGCTGAGAGCAGGAGAGCCGCTGCGGGATGCTGTACACGGCCAGAGCCTGGGTGATTCATGCCGGCAGGGAGTATTATCTTCAGATGCTGGAGGAGGCTAATGACTTTATAGGGACCAAAAGCTGGGGGAGAACTGGAGGAGGTATGGGATAGAAGAGGTAAGTTTGTGGAAGTTGGGAGTTACTGTTGTTCTGGGTTGCCGATGGGGGGGATTTTCAAAAGCTGTAGGTTTGTAAGGGGGGCCCATCCAAGGTGGTCACCAGCCCATGACCACGCTCATCCTCCAAACCTGCCACGTCGCACTCCCCCACCGCCCCCAACCTGGCAACCCTCATGGCCTCCTTCCCCACCACACTCCCGTTCACTAGCTCCCTCCCCCACCTTTTGTTTTTTGGGAGGACGATATTTATGTATTCTGGTATTTTTTTGTTAGATGGGGTGTGTTAGATGGGGCCCTTCTAGTTGTGTTGATGGTTTTGGCATTATTCAGGGTAGTTGGGGCCTGTTGCACAAGCTAAGGCGGAGTTGGTGGGAGGAGGAGAGGTGTGTATGGGTGCCTTCAGGAGGGAGTTACACGCCAGCAAGCAATGCTAGTGAACAGGAGTCTGGTGGAGGAGGAGGCCTTGAGGGTTGGCAGGTTGGGGGGGGGGATGCGGTGTAAGGGGGGGAGAGACAGGTGCAATGTGGCAGGTTTGGAGGATAAGCGTGGTCATGGGCGGAGGACCATCTTGGATGGACCCGGTTCAGAATGGGATTGGGGTGGCAGTACCGTAGGGGGATGATGGCGGACCATAGAGGGGGGAGGAGGCACGAGCTTCCTGTAAGAATTGTGACATTGTGGAATGTCCGCAGGTTAATCAGGCTGGTCAAGAGGCCCTGGGTTTTTGCACACCTGAAGGGTTTGGGAGTGGAGGTGATTTTCCTGCAGGAGATGCTTCTTCAGGTGAAGGATCAGGTGAAGCTGAGGAGGGTATCGGTGGGATGAGTATTGCCCTTGGGGTTTGACTCGAAGTTGAGGGGGGTGGCCATTCTGTTGAGAAAGAAAACGGGGTTTGTGGGGGCCAGGGAGGTGCATGATCCGGGGGATTGGAATAGAACACAGCAGAGGCCATTACAAAAGTTTACATTTATATAGCATATTTAAGGCTGGATTCGCCGGTCCCCCAGCTGGGCGTTTCTCGGCAGCGCGCCGTTTGCTGGCGGCGTGTTTCTTTGCTCCCGCCATTTGTAAATGGAATTTCCCATTAAAGATGGGCAAGGGTGCACTATTGGTGGGAACAGAGATTTCCAGCGGCCGGAGAATTCCGGCCTTAATGTAGTAAATCATCCCAAAGTGCTTCAATGAGGGATCATCTGCAGGTTGGAAGGGGAATCTTAAAGGAAGAAGGTGGAGAAGTAGAGAGATTTCCAGAGGAAATTCAAATGGTTAGGTCCAAGGTAGATTGAGGCATGGTCACCAATGGTTAGATTGTAGGAAGTGGGGTTACACAAAAGGCCAGACTTTGACATCTTGTAGGCCTCAGGCCTCTGCGTCCCATTTGCTCAGGAGAGAGAAGGTCTGATGGCTTTCAGTGCATTGGGCACCTGCCATCAGTGGGTTCCATGGTAATATTGGATAATGGCCTTACAGCCGCCTCCCCAGTGTCTATTATTTACCACTGAAATGAATCATCTTTTTAAAAATAAATTTAGAGTATCCAATTCATTTTTTCCAATTAAGTGCAATTTAGCGTGGCTTATCCACCTTGCGTATCTTTGGGTAGTGGGGGCGAAACCCACGCAGACACGGGGAGACTGTGCCAACTCCACACGGACAGTGACACAGAGCCGAGATGGAACCTGGGGCCTCGGTGCTGTGAGGCAGCAGTGCTAACCACTGCGCCACCGTGCTGCCTGTGAAATGAATCATCCAAAGTAGAAAATGTACAAAAGTTCAAAAAAAGGTTGTGTTTTCTCTTGTGCCCAATTTGTCAGGTACAACCAGGAAGGATTCAGGAAAAGGAATGTTTTAAAGTCAAAAACAAAAGGAAATGTGTAACGTCTGCAATGTGCAGCTGGAGCTCTATAAAATATCCTCACCATTTTGCCTGACAGGAAACTCGTTTACACACAGCCCTAAAACCCTCTGTCATTTCCCAAATTTCTAATTCCCCTATTGTTCATTGGGCCTTTACAATCTCATTCACTGTGATGTAATCCCTGAATACATCCTCTTAGTTCCTTCGGAATTTCTCAAGCAATGTTTGTGAAGAAAGTAAGGCCCTCTTTCGTCAATGTAATCTACAAAGGAAGAAGGAATTACAGCCATTTTCAACCTCTTCATATTTAAAGGGACATTGTCTTATTGAAAACATGCTTGGTAAATTGTTTGTCAACTTTGGCTCAGGTGATAGGTACTCCCAAATAGCTCTGAGTCACTAGGTCCTAAATTTAATTACTAGCTCAGGGATTAAGCATAAAAATCAAAGCCGGTGCTGAAACTGAGTGCTGCACTGTTGCGGCTACTGTCTCTCAGATGAGACATCAAACTAAGGCCCCCATCTGCCTGCCCAGGTCGATCTAGAAGATCCCATGGGATTATTTTGAAGATCCCATGGGGTTATTTTGAAGATCCCTTGGGATTATTTTGAAGATCCCATGGGGTTATTTTGTAGATCCCATGGGATTATTTTGAAGACGAGCAGCAAAGTTATCCCTAGCGTCCAGGCCAAACAAAATTATCTCTCGGTCAACATCACAAAAACATATTGGGTGGGATTTTCTGGCCATTCCTGCTGGCAGGGCTTTCCAATCCTACCAACGGTTACCGCAATGGGTTTCCTGGCATAGACAATGGCGTATCAGAAGATCCAGTCGCCTGTCAAAGGCGGGCTGCCTCTTCTGCCAAAAAACATGCCCTGGGGGGTGCGGAAACTCTGGCCCATTATCTGGTCATTATCACATTGCTATTGTGGGAGCTTGCTGTGTGCAAATTGGATGCTGTGTTTCCTACATGACAACAGTGACTACACTGCAAAATTGGCTGTAAAAGCTCTTTGAGACATCTGGAGATGGTGAAGAGCTTCATAGTCTTTCTCTTAGAATCTCTACCGTGTAGAAGGAGGCCATTTGGCCCATCAAGTCTGCACCAAACCTCTGAAAGAGCACCCTACCTAGCCCTATTCCCCTGCCCTATCCCAGTAACCCCACCTAAACTTAAAATCTTTGGACCCTAATGGACAATTTAGCATGGCCAATCGACCTAACCTGCACATCTTTGAACTGTGAGAGGAAAACGGAGCACCCTGAGAAAACCCAAGCAGACACAGGGAGACCGTGCAAACTCCACACAGACAGTTACCCAAGGCCATAATTGAACCCGGGTCCTTGGCGCTGTGAGGCAGCAGTGCTAACCACTGTGCCACCGTGCTGCCCATCTTTCCAGTCTTCTTTTATCTGGTTTGGGAGAAAAGCAAATTGTCGCTTTTGTCACAACACTACATGAAAGGGAAGAACTCTTTCCAGCATCATTATAGTGAAACAAAAAAATTATTTATTAAAACAAGTTCAAAAATTAATGGTGCCCTTGTACGGACAAACTTGTTACTTGAAACACTGACGAACTAAATCTTTTCCTAAGTTTATGTGGAAATGGTAATCATTTCCAGAAATGTGTGCAAAGCATCAACTTAACAATGCCTGCCACAAGTCAGATTTTCAAATTCGCTCTGCCTTAGAGAACATCGGACGTGATTCTCCTAAAAACTTTCAAAGTCAATTTGTGGCGGATTTTGCAGGGAGTTTCCCGCTGGCTCTGCCGGCGAGTCCCCCACCACTTAGTCACTTTTTTGGGCACTTCGTCACTTTTTTGGGCCTTGGGGGTTTTCTCACTGTTTAGGCCACACTTAGAATTTGTTTTAGCACTGGGAAGCTGAACTCAGAGATCGGGCCGTCATTTTGAAAGGGTGTCCCGATCTCTAAGTGAACTTGTGGGTCCCCCACGCACCCCACCCATGGACAATGTCACCCCCCCATACACATGGACACTACCCCACACCACCCAAGTGAGGACACCGTGCTATGAGATCAATGGGGGTCCTCTCTCATCAGGCTCCCCAAAGCCCCAGTGAGTACCTCTTCCCTTCTAGGACCCCCACCCATCACCCCACGCTCAGATTCCCCTACTTACCTGCCCTGCACTCCCCCACCCTTCAAACCCTCCTCCATCCTCATTATAAGGGCATGGCCCCCCTTTCCCCTGGCCCTTAGCAGTGTCACCCTGGCACCCGGGCCATTCTCCGGCCATTTGCTGAGCGATCCGCTGATGGTTCATGCGGCGCTGGTGTTAGCCCCTCACCGGTACTGGAATCGGTGAGAGGTTTGCATCGATTGTCCTGTCGTGAACCAACCGCAGATTCCCTGTTGGCGCCAGCACTTAGCAGCTGGAGCGGAGAATTCCACCCAAAGTGTGGGCTAAACCGGTGAGAAACTCCGAGGGCCCAACAAACTGTCTAAGTGTCATTGAATAGCGGTGGGGAACTCGCCGGCAGAGCCGGCGGGAAACTCCCTGAATAACCCACCCCAAATTAACTTCAACATTTTTTGGGAGAATCGGGCCCTATGAAAAGGGCTGCACCACATTTGCCTTGCCTTTTTAACAGTCAGCGAATCTTATTCATTGTCATCACATTGACGATGGTATAGTGACATTGTAGTGACTAATAATCCCGAGTCCCAGGACGAGGGGCAAAATTCTCCGGAAACGGCGCGATGTCCGCCGACTGGCGCCCAAAACGACGTAAATCAGTCGGGCATCGCGCCGCCCCAAAGGTGCGGAATGCTCCGCATTTTTGGGGGCCGAGCCCCAACCTTAAGGGGCTAGGCCCGCGCCGGACGAATTTCCGCCCCGCCAGCTGGCGGGAAAGGCCTTTGGTGCCCCGCCAGCTGGCGCGGAAATTACATCTCCGGGCGGCGCATGCGCGGGAGCGTCAGCGGCCGCTGACGGCATTCCCGCGCATGCACAGTGGAGGAAGTCTCTTCCGCCTCTGCCATGGTGGAGACCGTGGTGAAGGCGGAAGGGAAAGAGTGCCCCCACGGCACAGGCCTGCCCGCGGATCGGTGGGCCCCGATCGCGGGCCAGGCCACCGTGGGGGCACCCCCTGGGGCCAGAATGCCCCGCGCCCCCCCCAGGACCCCGGAGCCCTCCCGCGCCGCCTTGTCCCGCCGGTAAGATAGGTGGTTTAATCTACGCCGGCGGGACAGGCATTTTAGCGGCGGGACTTCGGCCCATCCGAGCCGGAGAATCGCGGAGGGGGGCCCGCCAACTGGCGCGGCGCCATTCCCTCCCCTGCCGAATATCCGTTGGTGGAGAATTCGGCAACCGGCGGGGGCAGGATTCACGCCAGCCCCCGGCGATTCTCCAGCCCGGCGGGGGGTCGGAGAATCTCGCCCAAGATCTGAGGACCTGGGTTCATATCCCACAATGACAATAACAAAGAAATCTGGAATTAAAAGCCTAATGATGACCATGACACCATTGTGGCTTCTCATAAAAGCCCATTTGGTTCGCTCATGTCCATTAGGGAAGGAAATCTGCCTGGTCAGTCCTTACCCTGGACCCAACAAAGTGGTTGACTCTTAAATGCCCGCTCTAAAATGGCTTAGCAAGCCACTCTGGGCAGTTAGGGATGGGCAATAAATGTTGGCCCAGCCAGTGGTGCCCCCGTCCCATGTAAGAATAAAAAAAAGATAAAGGTTATCAATTGAACAACATCCACTTTATTGCTGGTAAACAATGAAACATCTTTTTATTATCCTGGTAAATGACAATTTTTAATCACCTGACGACAGCTTTGACATTAAACAAATGTTAGTTTCACATGTTTTTTGTGCTGAAGTGTTTTCTTGAAGAAGAAAGGACTGGTGTAAGTAATGTCGGAACCTGGGTAACGTCACACTAGTACTTTACTGCAAGTTCCCCTCCAAGCCCCACACCCTCCTTCATTGTCACTGGGTCAAAATCTGAACCCTCTTCCCAACAGCCCTGTGCCAATGCCTACACACGGTGGCTGGGATTCTCTGTTCCCCACTGTTAAGATTAGGGGCGGAGTTTTACGTCCAACGACCACGGAATCACGAAACCCGATTGTGTGGAGAATCGCGCGGTCAGCCAAAAATAGTGACTGGTGCCGGGCGCCCGCTAGAATGTCATGCTCCAGTGCCTCAGCAGCAGCGTCAATGCTTTCTACTCCGCAAGTACGGTTAATGCCGACGGTATATCATTTACGGCCGAACCCTGTGCCGCCCATATACTAGACCCGAGTGGATAAAAAGTCAAACAAGTTATTTTTATACCAGCACCCCACGCACCAATGTAAACAAGAAGCAGAATTGAAAATAGACTTGAAAAATTCCTGTGGGAATGTTCTCGGCCTACTTGCATTATCTCTTTTAAATTATTCTGGTTCAATTTGCAAGCTAAAAACAATTCTCCCTTCCTTATTTCCTCTCAGGTCCATGCTAGCTTCTGAATGCCATATTTACTCATGGCAAAAAAGGAGAAAGTTGTCTGGGCAATAAAAGAATATTTGTAACTCAGTAGGGAGGATGATCTGATCATTCTCACCAGCGGAATCCTCCGGTCCCCCTGGCAGCGCACTCCCACCACGGGTTTCCCGGTGGCAGCGGGTGGGTTGAATAAGAAATCCCATTAACAGCGGCAGGACCAGGAGATCTGCTGCCGGCCAACGGCAGGCTGCCTCCTGCTGTCGGGAATCACGCCATGGGGGTGGGGTGTGCTTGATGGACAAGGAACTCGACAAATGGTTTTGGCTGCACTGTTAGAATATTAAAAACATCAAAAGCAGCCAAATTCTTTTCCCCTATGATTGAGCTGGAAGGGATCCTTTCCAGACTCTGCAGGCTATTTCTTAGTTTATTATTTCAGAAGCCCAGTGGTCACTCTCCAGTATCACCCATCTCTTTTATTGAATACGATTTCCAGTTCCCATTCTCGAAGGGTCATGTAAGAATACACAATTACTGGAAACAACAGAGGAAAGGGAAAAAAAACAAGCTTTGCCAACACTACGCAGCACTGGTGATCCAGCCTCACTTCATCTTCCTTCTCCATTAATAGACGGTTCAGGGCAAGCCGCCCACACTGCAGATCCTTTGCTCTGTACGGAAGAAAATTAAATAACTGAGAAGAATAAGTAAATAAAGGATGTACCTGACTAGCTCACAGCAACATATAGAGTCATAGAGTCATAGAGGTTTACAGCATGGAAACAGGCCCTTCGGCCCAACTTGTCCATTCTGCACTGTTTTTTCCTCTAAACTAGTCCCATTTGCCCGCATTTGGCCCACAGTCCTCTAAACCCAGCTTTCCCATATTACTGTCTAAATGCTTTTTAAAAGACAAAATTGTACCCTACTACTGCCTCTGGCAGCTCGTTCCAGACACTCACTGTCATGTTAATCACCCTGGGGTAACACAGGCTGCAACTGGATGCAGTTGTACTTGAAAGTAGACTCCAAACTGTGATGTTAGTTCAATACGTTTTATTGAACTTGCTGAGCAGTGCACACAGTTTGCTGTGGGTTTGACACTCTACTAATCTAAGCATGCTTACTATAACTAACTAGACCAGACTAGCTCTGAGCCACGTGTAGAAGTTCTAACTATATATACACCCTGACTGTCACTACAGTTGTCACCAGTGGAAAGAGGCAGAGTGTTGATGCCTCGTGTGTTTTATAGTGGGAGACCACCTTCTAGTGTTCTGCCTGGTGATTGGTTGTGTTCTGTCCTGTGTGTTGATTGGCCGTACTGGGTGTCTGTCACTGCCTGTCTGTATCTCATTATATGCATGAGTTCATATCATGACACTCACCACTCTCTGTGTGAAAGAATTGCCCCTCTGGACCCTTTTGTATCTCTCCCCTCTCACCTTAAACCTATGCCCTCTAGTTTTAGACTTCCCTACCGTTGGGAAAATCTTGTGATGTCAATGTGGAGGATATGAAACATGTTAAAAGGAGAATTACTGTGGGACTTCTGGTGAGATCATTATGGGAGCGATCTGACCAAAATAAAACAGAATCTGTTCTGCGCAGGATTAGAGGGGTCGTTCCCAGCACTACTACCCCGTTATCCAACGATGCTCTGTTGTGTTTTTGGGTCCTGTCGGGGACCCCCAACCCCCGAGGCCACACTTAGCATAATTTCCTGCACTGAGAAGCTTCAAAGAGCAGAGCTCCTCAGTGCAAGAAGAGATTGGGGTGCCATCCCAACCCCCTGACACAATCCCCAGACTCTCCCCAAAACCCCAATTCACCTGTTAGGGGGTCCTTGAGACCCCGCACCTGACCTCACACGGGCAGGGCACCTCTGGGCCCGAGCCCCGGCATGGACAAAATGCAACCTGGGCAACTTGATGGCAGGCTGCCAGGGTGCCATGCTGGCAGTGCCAAGGTTCCCAGGTGGCATTAGCAGTGCCAGGGTGCCACCCTTCCCAGATACCAGCCACCAAGTGCCATTCCACCTGGTCCCCGTTTGTGGGCCCAGTGCTGAACGGCACCCAGCCGCAGTCTCCTTGGCGAGCCTGGTAGATCCAGGGAGCCAGTTTCATTTAGCACTTGCAAAGTCAAGTGAGATTTTACACTCACTTCTGCAAGCCTGGGTCCTGCACATTGTGGCTGGAATCCAGATCACAACGTTTTGCGAGATCCCATTTGATACATAAGGCGTAATGAGCTTCGGGAATCCCGGGATCTTCTGGCTGCGTTCCGTCCCGATTCCGGCGGGATGCAGCCGGTAAATCCCAGCCTAAATCTTTCTGCTAAATTTCTGGTGTCAAAATATTGTCCCACCTCCAGTCATGTCCATTCACCAATTTGCTGCCAAAATCGTCTATGGCAAATGAATGGCAGCAGGGGAAAGGTGCGAGGTCCCCGATGGACTTCTAGGGTGGATGGGAGGTCAGAGTTTGATGTGGAAGCTGCAGTTGGTCAGAGAAAATGCCATAAAATCCCAGAGGTCTCCAAGTGCAAGGAGAGGGCCATTTAGCCTCCTCTTCTGAGTACGGGTACTAGCTTTGGCTCAGCAGACACACTCAACTCTCAGTAAAAGGTGGTGGTTTTATGTTTCACTCCAGAGACCTTAGCACATAATCTCGGCTAATATTCCAGTAATGAGGCAGTGCAGCATTGGGAGATTAAACTGAGGCCCCATCTACTTTTTCCTGCTGATGGCGTAAGAGATGCCCAGTTTCTCCCAGTGTCCCGGTCAATAGTTATCCCTAAACCAACACTTAAAACAGCTGCAGCTGGAAGGTGCTGGAAGTTAATAGCCACAGCCATCATCACCACCACTGGCAATGCAATTCTTCCCTCCTCTGCCATTGGGGTTTGAGCTGCAGGAGTTGGCATATTTCATGATCACTTCCTGAGGGAAGCACAGACACCTAAACAAACATTGATCATCACTGAGTGTAAGTTCAGAAAAATTTCTCCATGAACTTTCTGTGCAGATATAATAATCTGCTGGGAGCCCTCCTACCCTGCCATCTCCTCCCTCTTCCAGCAACTTCTCCCACACTGGGTGACCTCCATTTATTTTCCCGGTCATGTTTGATTCCAAGAGGAAGGCCTATTTGTGCACCCTAGTCTGGGAGCAACTGGTTTGTATGGAAGCCTTGAAGTCAGCAAAAAGTACTTCCCGCATCACTCCCTGCAGACCTTTGCCATTTGCAACAGGGAATCACTGAACACGTGCAGAACGGTAGCAATGGCCATAAGAAATGAACCAGCAACTAATCTGTAAGTGGCTGATGACCCCTTTAAATAGTGTTGACGGGATGGGTCTTTCATGCTGCTGAATGCATTTTCAACTGTGCGGGCTCAAGGAAGGGCATGGACCTCAAATAACAGTGCTGGTATCAGATTAGCATTGCAGAGTGATTGACATCCTCACCTTGGTCTGTATACTTCCCATGGGCCTTCACTGCCCAGTCTCTTTACCAAGATGGTGCTGGGTGCCATTTGCATCTTAAGTGTGTATGTGCACCATAGACGCTGAGTTGGAAGCCTTGGGGCACTCATAGCACCCAAATAATCAGACTCTTTTACGAGCCCAATTTTGCCCCCTTATTCTATTTGAGCTATTATCAGATAAATTCACAAATAGAGTGCTTTAAAAATAGATGGACAGGGCAGCTTGCTGATCAGCATTTCATATCTTGATTAGTAATAAATTGGGTAAAAAGCCTTTGAAAGCTATTTCCATGTCTTACATTTTCAGCTCAGTCTATTCATGATGGAACACGTACTGCTTATCACAATTAATCAATTGCATATTTGTTTAGTTAATGCCAATACGCTCTTCTGAGCTCTTTATGTAGTCATTTGAAACTGAAAATAAGCATAGTACAGATCTATAAAGTAAGCTATTAATGTCACCACAGTTTAAATGCTCTTCTTATTAAGTGGTTCTCTAGCCCCTTGTGTTGTGATTTAAAATGCAATAGAAAAAGCCTCTCTAACAGTGCAGCAAAGTTACTTGAGCCCGACAGAATGGAGAGGTTCCAGGTTCCATCTTCAATTGTGCCAATAGCTCTCAACTGGGGAGCGATTAGTTCATGAAACTGGCCTCGAAGTCCATGGATTAGGGAAATAAATTGGAAAGTGTGGCTGCTCCGAATCACAATTTGGTGGCCAGTGTAATAAGTAAGTGTGAATGCTGAATGAAACAGGATCTGGTTGGCTATCATGCAAGATCATGGGTGAAATTATCCGGAAACGGCGCGATGTCCGCCGACTGGCGCCCAAAACGGCGCAAATCAGTCGGACATCGCGCCGCCCCAAAGGTGCGGAATGCTCCGCATCTTTGGGGGCCGAGCCCCAACCTTAAGGAGCTAGGCCCGCGCCGGACGAATTTCCGCCCCGCCAGCTGGCGGAAAAGGCCTTTGGTGCCCCGCCAGCTGGCACAGAAATGACATCTCCGGGCGGCGCATGCGTGGGAGCGTCAGCGGACGCTGACGGCATTCCCGTGCATGCGCAGTGGAGGGAGTCTTTTCAGCCTCCGCCATGGTGGAGACCGTGGCGAAGGGGGAAGGAAAAGAGTGCCCCCACGGCACAGGCCCGCCCGCGGATAGGTGGGCCCCGATCGCGGGCCAGGCCACCGTGGGGGCACCCCCCGGGGCCAGATCGCCCCGCGCCCCCCCCAGGACCCCTGAGCCTGCCCGCGCCGCTTTGTCCCGCCGGTAAGGTAGGTGGTTTAATCTACGCCGGCGGGACAGGCATTTTAGCGGCGGGACTTCGGCGCATCCGGGCCGGAGAATCGCGGGGGGGGGGGGGGGGGCGCCGCCAACCGGCGCAGCGCGATTCCTGCCCCCGCCGAATATCCGGTGGTGGAGAATTCGGCAACCGGCGGGGGCGGGATTCACGCCAACCCCCAGCGATTCTCCGACCCGGTGTGGGGGTCGGAGAATCTTGCCCCATATATAAATGTCAATCTTGTATGCGCTGTATAGTCAAATAGCATGTCAAGACATGCTATTACGATTTACAAGTAAATGCAGCCACTAATTTGCACAAAGCAAGTTCCCACAAATAGCTATATAATAATGACTGGATCATCTGATTTTTGCTTTGATGTTAATGGTGGGGATAAATATTGATTGGGACATTTAGAGGAACTCCTGCTTCTATTATACGCAATGATGCCAGGACATCTTTTATCAAAGAAGGGGCAGACAGAAGCTTTTAGTTGAACATCTCTTCCGAAAGAAGGCATCTAGAACAATGCAGCACCCCCCTCAGTGCTGCACTGGGATGTTAAAGTAGACTCTTGCACTCACGCCTCTAAAAGGAAAGGATGTTACCACTGAGTCATGAATGTAACACATGGAAGTATAATACTTGATAATATGAAGCAACGTGTTCATAACTATTTTTTTTCAGTTGGGTTTAATGATCACCTGATTAATTAATGTCGAATTGCCCCATCACTTTGTTATTCTACACTGGAGATGTAATAGTATCTGGTAACAGCTTTTATAATACCAGTGTGTATGTAACCAGAATATAATCTTCCCAAATGGAGAACTCAACATACTGATAGGTACCAGAGCTCGGAGTTGGCTTCCTTGCCTCTCAGTCAATAGGTTGTGAGTTCAACATTCTAAGCTGACAATTCGATGGAATGCTGCGCAGTCGGAGGTGCTGTTTTTTCTGGATGAGGCACGAAAGCCAAGACCCTGAAAACAGAAGATTAATCCCTTGGCACAATTTGCAGAGCAGCAGTGGAGTTCTCTTGGTTCCCTGGCCAATGTCACCCGTTCACCAAGGACATAGTAGCTCATCGGTTATCTCATTGCTTCTTGTGAGAATTTGGGGGGTGTAAATTGGCTATGTAACAGTGGGTACAAGACCAAAGAAAAGTTTTATTTATTAAGTACTTTGAAAATAGTAAGATTGTGAAAACTCTAGTTATTTTTATGTCAAATGATATGGTTAATAAAAGTCAGGCTGACAAGATGGAATACTGCCCAGACTCAAATTATCCTGCATCCCATCAACAGCATATGTTATTCATTAGATGTCTGGCCTAAATTGATGCCCTCGACTTATATTCTTCATTCCAGCGTATTTAATATGTAGCAGTATATTCAGATTATCAAATGCTCATTAGATGTTTGGTTCAGTTCAGGTTTAATTAACTGTTTTCTCAACTTGTCTTATTAAACATTTTTGTACGTGCACTCCCACATCTCTCTGTTTCTGCATCTTCTTTAAAATGAGACCATTTCTACTTTATTGCCTCTCCTCACCCTTCCTACCAATTATATATCACTTCACACTTCTCTGCATTACATTGCATCTGCCATGTATCTGCTGTCATACAATGGATCACAGCCCCGAATTACATATGGAAAATTGAACTTTTAAATGAAACGTGTTTTTTGGGAAAAAAAAAGATTTTACAAGCAAAATCTGGCTGAGACTGGAAAGTCACCTCCTGCTGTCCTGAGAGAGACAGAGGGCATGATTCAACAGAAAAATTCAAGGTGCGGTTTCGGGTGCGTGTGGCAGTGTTTCACGACGGCCGCATTGGTTAGATTGCGGCCCGTATTCAACAGCATTTAGTGAGCCCCCATCCGAGATTCTTGACATTACTGGCTCCCATGGCATCTGATTCGCCCGACTCATGCCTCAGCAGCTCACCACTAACAAGGGGGATTCTGACTTCACAAGGCTTCTCGACGATGTGGATGAGAGGCAGGGCACAATGTTCCCCCAAGGGGGTCGGATAACCAGCAACAGGGTCAGCAACGCCATCTGGGAGGCAATGACAGCAGCTGTCAGTGTGGGCAGCATGACAAGGAAGACCACCGTCCAATGTCGGAAGGAGGGGAATGGGGATTGGGAGTGAAATGGGGGGTGGGGTTGAGCTGACGGACACAGCCTTGTCCTAGCAGAATCTGGAGACAATGAGGGCCTCCCTGGTGCTCCTTGCATGTCAGACCCTTGCCGTCGCTTTTCCTCCATATTCCGGCTCCTCGTCGGGTTCGACATCCAGACCTGACTGGACAGCTTGATCCTCCTGCTAAGACAAGGCCGCATGTCCCTGGGCCTTCTCCTCCTACTCCAGCGAATCACCCTGCTGTTGTGCCAGATTGAATGACCAATGATGCCTGCACACCTCGTGCCTTTGCTGGCCTCCCACTCTGGGTTCCTCCTCAGCCTGGTGAGCATTCAGGTGTTCAGAGTGTGCAGCTGCCCCTTGCATCCAGCCTGCATTGTCGCTGCTGTCTTCTACGGCGTCTGTCCACCTCAGATGCCACAAGCAACACGAGGGCAGCCTCCACAGGACCAACTCCAACAAACATAGTTTTATCTGGAAGTAATTGGGGAAGGAGAGACACCGACAATCTGTTAGGGCTTCCATCCCTGGACACTGAAATCCCTCAAGCCTCTCCCACCCTTACCTGTCCCACCTTCTCTCAGAGTGCGATCCAGTGAGCCAGTTGTGCTGGCAATAATAAAGATTATTATTACTATAAATAGCCTTCAGCTGAGAGGCTGCTCACAGTCAAAGGGAGTGAAATTGAATTTGGGAATAGAAGCCGCAGCAGGACTCTGTCCTGGAAGGGTTTGGTCGGACAGACAGGCTTAAGCTATGGTTGACCCTGTTATGGGTCTCCACAATATTTAAAGATGGCTTGAAGGCCTCACAGACATAAAACCGCTCACCTCCCAGTGGCGACCCCCGACCTCGAACGCCTCAGCTTCCTGACCAACCCCAATCCCCCCCCGAGCACTGGGGCAACAGCTCCAGTGCCCTTGAGCTGCATGCAGGAAAATGGAAATAGTTATTCACCTCCTCACTTCCCTCAGTAGCCACTGCACCACATTCCCATTTTTTGAAAAGGAGTATTAAACGAGCCTGCATGACTTACCGCTGAGGAGTCGAGTAATTCCCAGGAGGCCGCTGCATTCGCCTTCAACCTCATTAATGAGATTGAAATGAAGGCAAATGAGGATTCAGGATATTCTCACCATTTTTGGGCGTGATCTGGAACTCACCATCGTAAGTGTGCTGGGTGAATCACAATAATAACAATATCTATTAGTGTCACAAGTAGGCTTACATTAACATTGCAATGAAGTTACTGTGAAAATCCCCGAGTCGCCACACTCCGGCGCCTGTTCGGGTACACTGAGGGAGAATTCAGAATGTCCAATTCACCTAACAGCACGTCTTTCGAGACCTGTAGAAGGAAATCAGAGCACCCGGAGGAAATCCTGCACACCCGGGGATCACATGCAGACTCCACATAGTCAGTGACCCCAGCTGGGAATCGAACCTGGGACCCTGGTGCTGTGAAGCAACAGTGCTAACGACTTTGCTGCCATGCCAAAAATGATACTGTGCTGTACTCTGCTAGTTTGTGCTTTGAGGGTCACAGCTGAAGAACATATAGGTATCCTGTTCTTGCAGATAAAAAGCCTTGGTCTCTCTCTGATTACAGGAGGCAAGTCAAGTCAGCAAAGCCACTGTCAAAAACGAAATGGGACAACTCCTTTAAGCTTTAGTCTCCAGAACCAATGTGATGAACGGTTACTATCTTATCATCATGTAAGGTGATGTCCCCTTTAAGACCGGGCTTGGAACCCTGGGGACTCCGCCTCTGGCTCCGCCCATCTGGGAGCCATACATAAAGGGCTGCCTCATGGTCTGTAACAGTCAGCTCTCGTCTCTAGCTCTAGCATAGTTATTAGTCTAATAAAGCCTTCTTTACAGTTTAATCTCTAAGCGTCATTATTGAGGGTACCTCAACCAAGAATCTCCAAACCAACTGCTCAACTGCTGAAGTCAACTCTACCGGACTCATCCAAGTTAACGGCTACAATATTTCAACATCTACTCCTCACAGACCAAGAGCTGATTCATTTATCTTTATTAACTTTTCATTTTTTCCTCACTTCTCATTTCTACTCTGTGTGCATGTATATTGTGTTTTATTGTTTTCTTTGTGCGTTTTAGAAATTCATTCTTTCTTTACCTCAAAAAGCCTGGTTAAATTAGCTCCTTTTAAAACATATATACATTTAGCCTGGGAAAAGGTATCCACAAGAGAAGGAATCCTTTTTAAATTAACCTTATTGTGGCCAACCCTGAGGAGGCCCCCCCCCCCCACCCCCCGCCCCCGCCCCCCTCCACAGTGTTGGCCCAGGTTCAGAGGCCTTTTTCTTTTTTAGATTTAAAATACTTGAAAAGAAAGCGGCATCCTAGGGCCTCCCTCACTTACCTGAAATGGCATATTCCTGCTGCTCCCAAGGGGTGAAGAACCTTCTATTGATACTCTGGCTTCAAGGACTGGTCCACTATCCTTCAGAAGGAGGGCCCATCCTCTGTCCACTAATTGGCCAGTTCAGGAAAAATCACAGGTGCATGACTATTGCCCACATTGTGCAGCTTCTGATTCTCATTTAAACCTGTCAGTGCCATTCAGAAACCCACAAGGAGAATCCTACCTTAAAGTGTTCCTAGATAGATAGTTTTTTGAAGAATAAAGGGATTAAGGGTTATGGTGTTCGGGCCAGGAAGTGGAGCTGAGTACACAAAAGATCAGCCATGATCTCATTGAATGGTGGAGCAGGCTCGAGGGGCCAGATGGCCTACTTCTGCTCCTATTTCTTATGTTCTTATGAGGCTGATTGGCCTGTAGTTGCCAAGTTTATCCCTCGCCCTTTTTTGAACAGCAGTGTCACATTTGCAATCATCCATGAACAAGGGACTACAGAAGAGACTGGGAAATTCTGCCAAATTGTCACAGTATTTGTCCTCAGACACTTCCCAACGGTGGTAAAATAAACCTACCTGCCTATTTTGAGACCTGTAGGAGGCAAATATTTTTCTTTTTGTCCCACTCATCATCCCTTATTTCTTACCAGGTGATGGTTCCACCCAGCAACTAGTTGCAATGAGATGCGTGAAGAAAGGCCTCCACTTTTTACTCCTTCCTCTGGAGAAATGTTCAGGCCTGTACTCCTAACATTCCTATCATAGCACTGCTGAGTATAGCAATTCAATGTGTGGGAATTGTAAGGTGAAACCATGTTATTACATTTCCAAAGCAGAAAATCGGATTGAATCATCATCCTACTGTGAAAAGCCCATGCAAATACCAGATTACAAGGTCTTCAGCTTCCAGACAAAGCTGCAACCATAGTTTGTGTATACAGATCACGGTATATTCCAACATTTGGAAATGCAACAGCAGCATTTGACATCTCTTTGCCCTGCCCCCGATTTCTGTCTTATATAAAGAACATTCCACTCTTCTCGTTCTTTAAAGCATTTTACCAGCTCCAGCAGACATCAAGTCGCTGCTCAACAAATGGATGTATTTTAAAATCATTACAACGTTGCAATCTGTAACTTTAAACCACATGTACTTACGCCTGACTTGTACATAGCCAGTTTCATTTCCCTTGAATCCTAATGATGCTCCATTATGTGTATTGCCCGTTGGACTCTCCACAGTTTGCAGCTGTGTTTTCCTCAACCCCAGGAGATGGTGTGGTTCAGAGGTCAGAAATATTACATTCTTGTATTTCTCTCTTCTCTTTCTCACAGCTTTGCCACAATACACTTCCTGCTGCCTGGATGCTGCAGTTCTTAATAGTCCTTGGAGGTGCCATTGTGCATTTCACTTGGCTGGGTTTCACTGCATATTCTAGTGACCTCTCATAAGACCTGACAGTATCAGCTATCTCATATTATACCGCTGCTGATTTACCATCCTGTGCTACAGATTTGACTCTCTACATCTTCTCCACGTTGTTCACTCAGCTGTATTCACTTAACACAGCATAGCCTGGATTCTGTGTTGCCATTGCTCTATTACTACAACATCTTGTGATTGTTTGGCGAACAGTAGACACTGGGTAAAAGGTTGCCGTCCGCCCATATTTGGTGATGCCATGCATGTGAACAGCTCGCATTTTGCTAATTTGCATCCCTTTCCTTTTTTCCAAATCACCCCTACAGCACACCCCTCCGCAGCTCGGCTAGTAGGCAGCAATTGTTCTCCAATACGTCAACCGACACGTAAGCTTAAACAGTGTGGATAGGATCTTCCTTCTAAGTTACACCACTTTCTCTTTTTTTAAAAATTTAGAGTACCCAATTATTTTTTTCCCAATTTACCGTGGCCAATCCACCTAACCTGCACATCTTTGGGTTGTAGGGGTGAAACCCATGCAGACATGGGGAGAATGTGCAAACTCCACACGGACAGTGACCCAGGGCCGGGATTCGAACCTGGGTCCTCACCGCCGCAGTCCCAGTGCTAACCACTGCGCCACATGCCACCCTCAAGTTACACCACTTTAAAGGTATTACCTTGGTGTACGAGGGTAAAGGACATCCTGCGGAGCAACTCAATTGGATTCTCTGCCCATCCATTCAGCACTGCTGGGGACTGGAAGGGGCAGCACGGTAGCCTTGTGGATAGCACAATTGCTTCACAGCTCCAGGGTCCCAGGTTCGATTCCCAGCTTGGGTCACTGTCTGTGCGGAGTCTGCACATCCTCCCCGTGTGTGCGTGGGTTTCCTCCGGGTGCTCCGGTTTCCTCCCACAGTCCAAAGATGTGCAGGTTAGGTGGATTGGCCATGATAAATTGCCCTTTGTGTCCAAAATTGCCCTTAGTGTTGGGTGGGGTTACTGGGTTATGGGGATAGGGTGGCGGTGTTGACCTTGGGTAGGGTGCTCTTTCCAAGAGCCGGTGCAGACTCGATGGGCCGAATGGCCTCCTTCTGCATTGTAAATTCTATGATAAAAGACGCTATCCAAATCTGGAATGATGAGTTAATATCAGATACTGATAGATTGAAAGTAAATGTCACATTTTCTGTTATTATAGTTAGACTGGAGAAGTCACAGCTTTCTCCTTAGAGATGAGATTGGGTAGTTTGAAATCTTAAAAGGTTTAGACAGAGCAAATGAAGAGAAACTGTTTCCAACGGCTGAATGGTCGATCATAAAGGGGCATAGTTTCATTGTGATTGCCAAAAGAACCAGAGGCGCCATGAGGAAAGAACTATTTTGCACAAGTGCTTTAGTAATTGGAATGCACTGCCTGAGAGGAAGGTGAATATAGGGTCAATCATCACCTTCAAAAGGGAACTGGATAACTACTTGAAGCAAAAAAGTTGTAGGGCTATGGGGAAAGCAGAGGGCACTGGGACTAACCGATTGCTGATTGAAAGAGCCAGGACAGACTCGATGGGCAGAATGGCCTCCTTCTCTATTGTACTCGATTACGATTCTATTCTCCAATTGCCAGCTCTGCAATGTGGGATGGAGGAACACCCAGTGTGCAATAGATGCCAAAGATGTCCAACCTAACCTGGTTTAATGTGAGTGGCAAATCTATGTTGTTACTTCATTGGGCCCAGGAAGTTTGTTTTGTTTTGCAATCAGGTCACCCCTGCAAGTATCCATCTCCTGAAGCAGCAATAATTCCCTCTTCTACTCACCCTCTGCTGACACAAATGTCAACGAAAGGCTGGGATCCTGCTGGGAGCCCCTCAGAACGTCATGCGCAAACCAACCCCAGAAACCTTGACAACGGGTCAATTGGATCGGCTCGAAGTCCAAACTTGCTATACTTACAACAAAAACAAGGAGCAGGTAGGGAACACCTAGCCATGCTGTTGGCAGGTGATTTTGTCAAGAGGGACTTCAAACTACGTCACACTATGGAGTCCAACCCTTTTATTAACAACCTTATGTACTTTCCAGCACTGATCCGAGGATAAGAATTCAGAGTGGCAGTTAACAACTCTCTGGGCCGACGATGATGAGTCCAAACATAATAGTCCTTCCATCAACTCAGCCAGGATAAGTTAATTCATCAAGAAACTTGAAATTGAACCATACAACCCAACCACATACACTTTTCACCATCAAAACTACTGGGTAGGCTTATGGGGTGCTTCACTGTACACTTTTTCAGTGGTCCACTCCAATCCTGCATCTATTTGGACCTCCTGAGCATGTTTTAAACATATCCAGAGTAGTTTTTGTGGTGTTGGGTGCTCTGGTGCACAGATGAGCCAACACAGTTGTATGTGGTACAACTCTATTTTATTTTAACTCTTATAATACAGTTCGTTCTGGATACTCTGCACGTGCTGTCTCCCTGAGTGTGTTTGGTAGCAGATCTGTCCTGGTCCTCCTCTGCAGCTAATACTGACCACCGGGGGTCGTGTCTGTGCTTTTATATCTTTCTGTCATTGGTTGTGGTGTTGTGTGTTCTGATTTGTCTGTTGGTGTGTCTATCATGATGTGTGTGTTTGAATATCATGACATCCCCCCTTTTTACAAAGATATGTGCCTACGTGGTTATAAATATAATTGTGTCGTGAGTGCATCTAAGAGTGTGTGTGTGTGTTGTGTACAGCGTGTGTATATGACGTAACTATTTACATGGGGCGATGTCGGGTGCGTCACACTAACAAGGTTGTACCATAACAAAACTTGGATGCGAGAGAAAAAAAAACTTGAACAGTGGTCCGGTCAGACGATATCTGGAACAATAAACAACAACAGGTTATAATACAGAAGTGTTTGACTTTTTGAACGTATGAACAGCGTTATAAGTCCAGTCTAATGGGTGACCGCCTCAAGAATGGGCTGGTCCTCAAGCCGGTTCAGCTGTGGAGATTTGGGGTCACACTGGTTCACCTTGGACTGTTGGAGGTGATGCTGTTGCCGAAGTCTCTACTTTACCATTTGTTGTACTTCGTGCAGTGCTTGGTTTTTTCATTCGTGCAAATATAACATTCAACATCTTTGTTAGTGGTGCCTTGGCTGTGGTTTGGTTCTGGTGGCGATGGAAGGGGCATGATCCGTGGCATCTCCACGAAGTCATCCTTGGGAACCAGTGGAGGATCCGGCGTGTGCGTACGGTTCAGTTGCGAGCGTGGAAGGCGGCGCAAAGCTCGCTGATTGCGCCTACGCACCAATCCATCCGCCCTGCATGCCAGGAACAAGGTGGAGTCTTTTTTCTTTTTATGTTTGTGGTGGACGGCATCTTGTAGCCGATGGGTCGTTGCCATCGAAGTAGCACCATCACTAATATCATGCAAGGCGATGACTGTGCTAGATGTGGAAGTTGGCCGAGACCGTGCACGCTGGTTCCGGCCACCTGCTGTGCCGGAAGGGCGACTCCGCAGAGAAACGTCGAAGCATGTCGCCTTGGAGAGAGAATTGTTGCTCGCATCAACGTCTGGCGATGGCGCGAATTGGTGTGTCCATCTTGGACCGCCGGTGCTGGTTGCCACTGCCGACCCAGTGGGACTGCCACGCGATCCATTCCCTGTCGCCGTGGCATCCGCCGTCACCCTGAGCGTGCCATCACCGAGGCCGCGACACCGCCCGTCCGGAGCAAGGTCTGGCGTGCGCAAATCAGAGTCGGCGCTTGGCTGCTCCCCATCTGGAGTCCGGTCTGCCTTCCGTCGATGCCCCCCGTCCGGAGTCCCAACAGGTTCACTGGAGGCAGCCGAGATTCCCTGAAGCTGCACTTCTGGAGTCGGAACATGCAGGAATGCACCAACCAGTGGAGAGGCTCGAGCCATCGAGGGTGGAAGCGGTGCGCCGCCACCGCAGTCGTCAGTGGTCCAACCGTGATCGTCGAGTGCCTCGGTACGCACTAGGCGAGGTCTGTCACCTTGCACCTTTTGCATGGGAAGTGGGATGCTGTCGTCACTCGTCTCACATCCCGTGGATAGATCCTCATTAGCAGCTTGCTGTTCACTAGGGTTGGATAAATTGTCAGAGTTTTCATCTGGTGGTGCACACCATGTCGGTGGACTGTCATTGTCTTGCCGTTGTCCTTCATTTGGGCTTTTCTTCTTTGGAATTTTAAATCTTCCCCCAGACATTGCAGAACCTTGGGCGTCATTCTCCGACCCCCCGCCGGGTCGGAGAATGGCCGTTGGCCGCCGTGAATCCCGCCCCCGCCCCCGCCGAAGTCTCCGAAGGGAGAAAAGTCGGCGGGGGCGTTAATGGCGCCGCTGCCGCGGAGAATGTCACGGGTCTGCGCAAGGCAGCCGATTTTCGGCCTGCTGATATTCTCCCTTCCGGATGGGCCGAAGTCCCGTCGACGTGATGACCGTTCACGTCGACGTGAATCAAACCTCCTTTTCATCGGCGTGACCCGGTGCTCCAGGCTCACGCCGACCAGCGAGGAGGTGAGTGACGGCCTGGGGGGTTGGCTCTGGGCAGGAAATGGCGTGGCTGCAGACTGATTGCCTGAGGAGAGGTGTGTCTCGGCTTGTGTGTGTGTGCGGCGGGGGGGGGGGGGGGTGGTTAGAGTAGGCTGGGCTCCGAGGGAGTGCCGGGAGGGGGTCCGTGCCGGGGTGGAGGTTGGGGGTTGTGGAGGGGGTCCGTGCCGGGGTGGAGGTTGGGGGGGGGGTCCGTGCCGGGGTGGAGGTTGGGGAGGGGGTCCGTGCCGGGGTGGAGGTTGGGGAGGGGGTCCGTGCTGGGGTGGAGGTTGGGGGTTGGGGAGGGGGTCCGTGCCGGGGTGGAGGTTGGGGGGGGTCCGTGCTGGGGTGGAGGTTGGGTGTTGGGGAGGGGGTCCGTGCCGGGGTGGAGGTTGGGGGGGGTCCGTGCTGGGGTGGAGGTTGGGGGTTGGGGAGGGGGTCCGTGCCGGGGTGGAGGTTGGGGAGGGGGTCCGTGCCGGGGTGGAGGTTGGGGAGGGGGTCCGTGCCGGGGTGGAGGTTGGGGAGGGGGTCCGTGCCGGGGTGGAGGTTGGGGGGGGGTCCGTGCTGGGGTGGAGGTTGGGGGTTGGGGAGGGGGTCCGTGCCGGGGTGGAGGTTGGGGGGGGTCCGTGCTGGGGTGGAGGTTGGGGGTTGGGGAGGGGGCCGTGCCGGGGTGGAGGTGGGGGGGTCCGTGCTGGGGTGGAGGTTGGGGGTTGGGGAGGGGGTCCGTGCCGGGGTGGAGGTTGGGGGGGGGTCCGTGCTGGGGTGGAGGTTGGGTGTTGGGGAGGGGGTCCGTGCCGGGGTGGAGGTTGGGGGGGGGCCGTGCTGGGGTGGAGGTTGGGGGTTGGGGAGGGGGCCGTGCCGGGGTGGAGGTTGGGGGGGTCCGTGCTGGGGTGGAGGTTGGGGGGGGGGTCCGTGCCAGGGTGGAGGTTGGGGGTTGGGGGGGGGGGTCCGTGCCGGGGTGGATGTTGGGGGGGGGGGGGGTCCGTGCCGGGGTGGAGGTTGGGGGTTGGGGGGGGGTCCGTGCCGGGGTGGAGGTTGGGGGGGGGGGGGTCCGTGCCGGGGTGGGTGATGGGAGGGCAAATGAGTTGGTCCACCTGGCCAGGTGCCAGCCTCCAACAGTTGGACCCATGCGGTCCATGCCACCTGGCTGGGGGAAGGAGGGGATATGGGCAGTGATGACATGTCGTCGTTCCCCTCCCCCCCACCAGGCCGTCATGTTTTCAGACCATCCAGCGATGTTGGCCGCCGTGGTGGCAGCCGCTCATGTCTATGTTGCCCTGGATGAGGAGGAGGAGGAGGAGGAGGAGCGTGCCAGAGAGGCGGCGCAGGCTGCCGCAGAGGGGCAGGCGGCAGCCGCCCAGGCTGGAGGGACACCTGACCGACAGGACGAGGAGGGGGAGGAGAACGTCGCGGCCCCACGGCAACGGAGGCACCCGAGGGCGCCCCGTGTGTACCGGCCCCGGCAGTAATACCAGGACCTCACGGACCGGGAATGCAGGAGGAGACTCCGGATGAGCCGGGAAACCGTGGCACACATCTGCCACCTGCTGGCACACCTGTCACCGCGTGGCACTGGCGGGGGACACCCTCTCCCCGTGTCCGTCAAGGTTACGGTGGCCCTGAACTTTAATGCAACGGGGTCATTCCAGGCACCGAGTGGGGACCTGTCCGGCATATCGCAGACATCGGTGCATCGGTGCATCCGGGCAGTGACAGATGCCCTTTATGCCATGGCGCACCGCTACATCCGCTTCCCCGTGGACCGGGCCAGCCAAGGTGCCCGGGCCGTGGGCTTCTCTGCCATTGCCGGGTTCCCCATGGTCCAGGGCGCGATCGATGGGATGCACGTCGCCGTGCGGCCACCTGCAGATAACAGGGCCGTGTTCACTAATAGGAAGGGGACCTATTCGATGAACGTACAGGTGGTCTGCGACCACCGCATGATGATCCTGCACGTCTGCGCCCGTCACCCAGGCAGTGTACACGACTCATTCGTGTTGTCGCGGTCATCCATCCCCGGCATGTACGAGGGACGCCATCCCCGGCTGAGGGGCTGGTTGCTGGGCGACAGGGGCTACCCATTGCGATCGTGGCTGATGACGCCTATACGGAGGCCACGCAATGAGGCGGAGAACCGCTACAATGATGCCCATGTAGCGACAAGGGGAGTGATCGAGAGGTGCTTTGGCGTGCTGAAGATGCGTTTCAGGTGCCTGGACCTCTCTGGGGGCGCCCTCCAGTATCGGTCAGATAGGGTCGGCCGCATCATTGTGGTGTGCTGCGTCCTGCACAACATAGCCCAGCAGAGGGGCGATGTGCCGCAGGCAGAGGAGGGCGGAGTGGAGGAGCAGCAGGAAGAGGCCCAGTCCTCCCCAGATGAGGGGGATGGGGGCAATGGTCAGGGCAGACGGGGTAGACACAGACGGGTGGCTGTCCACCGTTACCGGCTGGCCCAGCGGGCACGGGACAGACTGATAGACGCCCGCTTCACTGACTAGATGGGCGTGGGAATCGGGTAGTATGGCCACAGACCGCACACCATGACAACAGCCGACCACCCACACTCCCCACCCATCCACCCACCCAGCACCCTCACCCCCCTCCCCAACCCCACACACCCCACCCGCATGCACACCACCCCCCCACCCCCAATTGCCGATCCACCGGCGGCACAACGGGCCGGGCTCACCCAGTTGCGGGTGGACGCGTGTCTATCGCAGGCCATGGAGAATGATGACAACCCGCCTCCGATGAGCTCCTGGCTCTACATCGTTGGACTATGTCTGACCCATGGCCACAGTACCACCATCCACCCGGACCATCCCTGCATGCGGCTGTGACACTGCAGCGCACGGTCCCGTCCTCTGCCCGGGGGATGTTGATGGCGGCCCAGGGGGAAGGGGGCAGACTCACCTGGGGCTGAGGTAAGACCACCCCTCACACACACACTTGCGCTCAACGTACATGACACCCCCGCACACTTTGGACAGAGCACAAAGGCAGCTTCGGTAGGTGTAACATTGACTTTAATAACCAAAGGAGTTCATGCACGTGCCCTAGCGCCTAAAACTCATCTGTGCCCTGCACCCGTGCCAACTTACTCAGTGTCTAATTGTTTGGCCTTACGGGCCCTTTGACTACGTCTACGTGGTTCCCCAGACGGTACAGCAGAACTGGAGGTGGACTCCTGTGATTCCTGCCCTCTGACACTGGATCCCTTTGGCGGCCGTTTCCTGGGGCGTCCTGGCCTAGATGGGCCAGGCTGCGGCCCGGGCGACTGGGATGGCGAGCTGCCAGCCTGTCCTGCCCGTTGCCCACCCGATGCACCTGGGACGGAAGGGGGGGGGAGTCCGAGGTGTCGCGGTGTACCGGGACCTCCCCTACAGAGGGAGCCGGGACGGACCACACCACCTCCTCCTCCCTCGGGGTGCCCGATGGCCCCCAGGCCTCTACATGGGTGGGGGATGCGAACGGACTGGCCATCCGACGCGCCCCCGACATCTGGCGCTGCCAGTCCTGGAGGCCCGTGCTGGTATCGACAGGGGTCTGCAGGTTTTCAGCCATGGAGCCCAGGGGGTTGTCGAACCCTGTCTGCGACAGTGCGACGCCAGCTCGCACATGGCCACTGGCGCCGATGCCCTCAGCGATGGCCTGCTGAGACTGGGCCATGGCCTGCAGAGACTGGGCCATGGCCTGCAGAGACTGGGCTATGGCCTGCTGAGACTGGGCCATGGCCTGCTGAGACTGGGCCCTGGCCTGCTGAGACTGGGCTATGGCGTGCTGAGACTGGGCTATGGCGTTGAGCGCCTCTGCCATCTGGCGCTGGCACTGGCTCATGGCCTCCTGTGAGAGGGCAGCCATTTCCTGGGCCACAGACGCCGCCTGCACGGAAGGCCCCAGGCCTCGCAAACCGTTCCCCATGTCTGACACCGTCACACCCATTGCCTCCACCGCGGACGCCACCCGTGCGGTGTCAGCCTGGGTGGCACGCATGACCGGGACCACTCCCAGCTCCTGGACGCGGGTGGACTCCTGCACCTGCGACCGCAGCCGCCGCAAGCCACCCGTCACCCTATTCGCTCGTCTCCGTGTCGGTGGTTGCATCGGATCTATGTGTGGGTGTGGTAACTGCAGGAACCAGGGATCCATCTGGGCGGCAGATGTTCGCTTGGCCTGGGCTGCCCTCCGACCGCCCGGTCCCTCTGCTGCTCCTACCTCCACCTGCTGTACCGGGACGGCTGTGTTGTGCGCACCAGTGAATGTACCAGACGCCTCATCACTAAAGTGCCCAACCGTGGTGAGTGTTTCTGCGATGGTGGAGGGTGTTGGTGACAGCAGTGGCGTTGTGTCGTGCTCTTCGTCCCACTCTGAGTCCATGGCACTTTGGGGTGGGGGTTCGTCTCCACCCATCCACTCTGAGTCACTGTCCGGTATTTCGTCTTCCTGGGTAGTGCTGTCCCGGGTAGTGCTGTCCCGGGTAGTGCTGTCCCGGGTAGTGGTGTCCCGGGTAGGGGTGTCCTGGGTAGTGGTGTCCCGGGTAGGGGTGTCCTGGATAGTGGTGTCCTGGGTAGTGGTGTCCTGGCTCGGATGTGACGGGGGCCTGTGGCTGCCCCCCTCATCGCTGGGTGGTCGCTCCCGCACGTGACGGGGGTGTCGTCTCCCTGTTGCTCCAGGTCTCTCCGTCTCCCGTGGTGTGCGAGGGGCATCCTGCGGGCGTCGCATGCTGGAGGGTCCGGGTCTCCCCGTCTCCCGTGGTCTCCGAGGGGCATCCTGCGGGCGTCGCATGCTGGAGGGTCCGGGTCTCTCCGTCTCCCGTGGTCTCCGAGGGGCATCCTGCGGGCGTCGCATGCTGGAGGGTGCGGGTCTCTCCGTCTCCCGTGGTCTCCGAGGGGCATCCTGCGGGCGTCGCATGCTGGAGGGTCCGGGTCTCTCCGTCTCCCATGGTGTGCGAGGGGCATCCTGCGGGCGTCGCATGCTGGAGGGTGCGGGTCTCTCCGTCTCCCGTGGTCTCCGAGGGGCATCCTGCGGGCGGTCTGCATCTGCGGGGATGGGTGCCTGGACGTTTGGTCCTGCGATACACAATGAAGCATGCATGGTTAGACATCAGGCAGTGATCAGGTGATACGGGAGAGGGGGATATAGGGGAGGGGGGATATGGGGACGGGCTGTTGGTGGCTCACTTGCTCGTGGGGCCCCGACCTCTGCATCAGCAACCTCCCGGTCCTCAGGTCCGCCAGCCAGTTCCAGGGCCCTTTCCTCGTGTACGGTCAGTGGCCTCTCATCAGCGGGCCCTCCTCCAGTCCTCACATGCTCCCTATTGTTGTGTGCGCGCTTCTCCTGGGGGGAGGGGGTGGTGGCAGGGGTAAAAGGCAACAGTCTGAGGCAGGTATATGAATGCACGCCATCGGTTCCGCGTGCATCGTTGAGGTTAAGGTTAGGGCTGGATTCACTTGGGGATATGGGGGATATGGGGGAGGGGGAAAATGGGAAAAATGGGGGAAGGGGGATATGGGGGTGAGGGGATATGGGGGAGGGGGGATATGGGGGGGATATGGGGGATATGGGGGAGGGGGGATATGGGGGATATGGGGGAGGGGGCATATGGGGGAGGGGGGAATATGGGGGATATGGGGGAGGGGGATATGGGGGAGGGGGATATGGGGGAGGGGGGAATATGGGGGCGGGGGAATATGGGGGAGGGGGGATATGGGGGAGGGGGGAATATGGGGGATATGGGGGAGGAGGGATATGGGGGAGGGGGGATATGGGGGAGGGGGGATATGGGGGAGGGGGGAATATGGGGGATATGGGGGAGGGGGGATATGTGGGAGGGGGGATATGGGGGAGGGGGGATATGGGGAATATGGGGGACGGGGGAAATGGGGGAGGGGGGATATGGGGGGGGGATATGGGGGATATGGGGGAGGGGGGGATATGGGGAGGGGGTGGATATGGGGAGGGGGGGATTTGGGGGAGAGGGGATATGGGGGATATGGGGAGGCTCACCCTGCCTGCTCTGACTAGGTCGTTCACCTTCTTGTGGCACTGGGTGCCTGTCCATGGTGCTAGGGCCACAGCGGTGACGGCCTCTGCCACCTCCCTCCACAGATGCCGGCTGTGGCGTGGGGCAACTCTGCGGCCGTGCCCGGGATACAGGGCGTCCCTCCTCTGCTCCACCGCATCCAGGAGCGCCTCCACATCGCGTGACTCGAACCTCGGGGCTGAGCGACGGCCAGCCATCAAGTCGGGTGTTGCGGTCGGCTGTTCCGGTCGGGTGGGGGGGAGCTGCGCGGCCTTATGAGCCGTCACGCCGTGCAGCGCGTATGACGCTGCACGGCGTGAACCACTGCGCAAGCGCGGATCCCGTTACGTCGCTGCTAGCCCATTTCGGGCCGCAGACTATCGGCCCATTTTTATGACGTGACGCAAGTGGGATTTGCGCCGTTTTTTGCGCCGATCGGCGGAGTTTCCGCCGATAACGGAGAATTTCGCCCCTTGTTTATTACCCCCAAATTCTCCCATATGTATGGTCTCGAATATAGGATCCAATGTTTCTATCGACATTGTACTATTTTCCAAAGAACATTCCGTTTCACTTTTCTTCTCAGGTACCTCATATGTATCTTTGTCTAATGTACATGCCTTCATGGTCTCTGGGTCTGATTTTGCTGGGACTGACATGGTCACAGTCTCTCTTTTACTGTTCTCAATTGCCCACATTATACTCCCCATACATAACTGCTTAATCACTGGGGTTAGTGTGGTACAATGGATAATCGGGTCGACCTTATCTGCATCTTCACCATTAGTGGAAAGCACACTTGGTTCACTTGAAACTGCTGTGGGTTTTAAATTTGTTATCTGGCTACTCGATGTCGGTGTCCTCAGGATTCTTGCTCCAATGTTCTGCTCATTTATCAGTGGAGTGTGTATAGGTTCAATGCAATTAATGTTCCCCTCAAGGTTTGAAGAGTCATTACTGACTAACTGCTGGTCTCCGAAGTTGGGATTTTGCGGCGTTGTGTTGAAGGGAGACATTTGTCCCTGCTGTAGATATGATTCAGGTTGTGTTATTTCCATTACCTGAGGATCAATGTCTTGTCCATTTTTTCGATCCGTACTGAAACACTGGCAATTCTCAGTCTGCTCCTTGCAAGTTAAACATTCAATAAATTTCTTTAGCAAATCCTCAGCATCCTTCTGTGGCCGTGCAGCATTATTAATCTCTGTTCGGCTATAATGATCCTGATGGTCAGCGCATAAACCTTTTTTCTTCGGGCTTGGACGAGGCGATTCCTTTGGCTTGTCTTCAGTTGGGCTTGAACAGTCATCAGCGCTGTGCCCTTCATTGCAGCATGAGAGACCGTCATGGTCATGCTGCTGTGTAGTGGAGCATGGTAGGCTGTTATAGCCTTCTTGGTGTTCACGTGAGCATGGCAGACTTGCATCGTCTGCCGCTGGTTGGTCAGGAGAGGTTGCTAGACCCTCATGGTCTTGTTCCTGCAAGGACTGCACATTGGAGTCTTGCGTTGCTTCTATTGTGGAGGCTGTCCACGAGCTCTCTGTGGAGGCTTGTGACACTGGAGTCACTTCTTGTTCGTGCAAGGACTGCGCTCTGGAGTCTTGCGTTGCTTCTATCGTGGAGGCTGTCCACGAGCTCTCTGTGGAGGCTTGTGACACTGGAGTCACTTCTTGTCCGTGCAAGGACTGCGCTCTGGAGTCTTGCATTTCTGCAATTGTGGAGTCTGTCCACGAGCTTGCTGTGGAGGCTTGTGACACTGGAGTCACTTCTGGTTCATGCGAGGACTGCGCTCTGGAGTCTTGCATGTCTTCTTTCATAGAGTCGGGAACGTTGAGCGGGACGTGGACCACGCTCTGTGTGGCAGCAGGGCGCTCTCCGTGTGCTTGCACCGCTCCCTGTCTGTTAATGTCAGGCTGCAGCATCATCCGGTACTGATAAGTTGGAACGTCATATCTGCTGGATTGAAGATCCTCAAATCCGAAAAATGAATCCGCATCTGCGTCGGATTCAATGTGGGGGCCGCCAATGTGCAACACAAAAGGTTCGTCCGAGTCATAGTCGTATAGGACCACGGAGCTATCATTGGGCTCGCGAGGTCCGGAAACACTATAAAGATCGTCATCGAAGTATTCGAGGTCGGAATCATCGGCTTGTGCGTAGGTAACTGCTTGTCGGAGGGTTCTTCGGAGGTCAAATTCATCTCCTGGGTCAATTTGCGGCACTGTGCTGTCATTCCAGGTGAGGGAAGGTTGTTTTACAGCTTTAACAGATTTTTGATTTTTTGATTTGGGACGTTTCCCTTTTAAATTGGATTTGGGACGTTTCCCCTTTAAATTGGTGCAGTCTGGGGCCTCTGACATCCTGACGCTCGGTATGTAGCACGTAGTAAGCGACTGCGCATGCTCAGATCGCTGTTCCTTTACCGATGGCCGTTTTCTTGACTGCGCATGCGCAGCATCTCGCGCATGCGCAAACGAAACTTCCGGTTCTGCGCACTGCTCGCGCAACTGTGCTAGCGTGATACCTTTAGCAAGATGGCCGCCGACCTCGACCCAGCCCTCTCTCAGGCCCGGGATTTCGGCCTCTGGGAATTCGGGCTCCGGGATCCCAGCCACGAGGTGAGTACTGCAGCTTTTCTTACCTTTACTTGCCGATTGGATTGCGTTTTCTTCACAGTACTTGGAGAATTTGTCCAGGACTGCCTGGTAATCGTACCTTTGCTGCCTCCTGAAGAACCTGAACCTTGTGAATATTTCTCTTGCCCTTGCACCGGCGATGGTGAGGAGAAATTCAATTTTTTCGCTATCATCCAGGTCTTTGAGTTCAGCTGCCACCAGGAACAATTCGAACATTTGCCGGAATCGCCGCCAGTTTTCGCGGAGAACGCCGTAGCACTGGAGCGGCTGCGGAACCGGGAGCTCTATCATTTTGCCTGGGCACTGCTGGTTGTCTGTGTACACTGAGGTATGCCGGCAGGTATCGATCCACTCCTGTACCATGTGGTGTTGGGTGCTCTGGTGCACAGATGAGCCAACACAGTTGTATGTGGTACAACTCTATTTTATTTTAACTCTTATAATACGGTTCGTTCTGGATACTCTGCACGTGCTGTCTCCCTGAGTGTGTTTGGTAGCAGATCTGTCCTGGTCCTCCTCTGCAGCTAATACTGACCACCGGGGGTCGTGTCTGTGCTTTTATATCTTTCTGTCATTGGTTGTGGTGTTGTGTGTTCTGATTTGTCTGTTGGTGTGTCTATCATGATGTGTGTGTTTGAATATCATGACAGTTTTAAGCATTCAGAGAGTATGGGTGCTCCCACCAAAGGTCCCACTAAGCTTTTAGGCCTGCATGGTGTTTCCACTTGGCAATTCTCTCAAAGTCAGACAAATCACTGCAATGGACTGTGAAATTATAAGTGTAAATTACATCCTATGCAAATGAAGTATCCATGACGACCCACTGCAAGTTTGAAAATCATTGCACTGGCAGATCCGGCCCATGTCCAAAAGTGGCCGTGTACCTCAGTTCAAATTAATCACCATGGCGAATTTCAGCTAATTGTGTCCCTTTGACGGTCTTCTCAATTTAAACTGACTTTTTAGGTGCAAATAAAACACTAATAGGCATGTGTTTAAAACTTTTTCTTCTTTTTAAATATATAAAGAAACTGATTGATGTGTACCAACAAAACTAGTAAATGGTTTTGTAAAGAATGTTTCAGTTTTAAAAGCAAGTTACACGCAGACAGTGCATTAGATGCTGATTAAAAATGCTGACTGTTTTGTAATAAACCCATTATCAGCTACAGTAATAAATCTGCACCAAGGGCTGCGTTTTAAATGCCCCTGTTAGGTGTGTTCTCGGCGGGGTGAGGAGGGGCATGTAAAGTACCTTCCCACCCACTCCCGGGCTCCACCACATGGATTGCAGCGGTTCAAGAAGGCAGCTCACATTCTTAAAGGCAATTCGGGATGGGCAATAAATGTTGGCTTAACTAGCAACACCCACGTCCCACGAATCAATTAAATGATAATTGGTAGCAAGCTCTTATTGATAATTGTTTTGATCAATGTGCTGATGGCTGGAGAGCCCCAGTTGACTCATTTCTGCATCTTATAGCTGCAGATTTACCTTTAGCTGACCTTAGGCTCTGCAGCAAATCAGAAAATATTAACCTCCGCTTTTTTGAAACCATGTTTTAATGCTGAAACTGGAGAATCTGTTGTGAGGTATTTATTGCTAACCATTCTTTCTTTGGCAACACATTTAGCTGCCTTTTCAAAAGTAGTACATAATAATTGCTACTCGGAGAATATTTTCCTGTCATGTATCTTTTACCTTCTTGGCCCTCAGTGTTACTGAGACTAAATGTGAGGGACTCCACATCAGGAATAGCAGAAGTGAGGCCCCAAGATTGTGGAGCAGGAACCGTCTGGTCTCTCTCTGATGCCAGTGTTGCTGCTTCCTCCCTGCCAGTCAAACCACTGCCCTTGTGGTTGCCCATCAGCCAGGTGGGTCAGACTGCTGGACCCCACACTGAGATCATGGAGGGTGAGATGGGTGCAACATGGGTCCACAGATTCCTGAGGGCATTCTAGGACGATACCTAAATGTCCCCTTTCAGCTTCTCATCCATCATGTGTCCTGTTGTCACTCAAATGTGAGGGATCACAAACAGGTCACCAACACTGGAAGTGGTGCAACTCTATTTTATTATAAGGTTAACTATATTAACACACTTGAACTGTGGGTAAATGCAATGCCAGCTTTAACTGTTAACCCTTGCCTAGTCCTAACCAGGTGATGCACTCAGCACATGGTGAATGTCTGTGTTGCAGGCTGTGAGCTCTGTGCTCCGAGCTGGCTGCTACTAGAATGAGCGGGAACTCTCCTGTCCCCTGTCTTTATAGTAGGTGTGCTCTCACTGGTGATTGGCTGCGGTGTTGTGTATGCTGATTGGTCCCACTGCATGTCCATCAGTGTGTGTGTGTGTCTGCACCATAATATACTGGTGTATATTATGACAAGGTCCACAGCACAGAAAAGGCCTTTCAGCTCATCACATCTGTACTGGAGAAAAACAAGCACCTAACTATTCTAATCCTATTTTCCAGCACTTGGCCCTTGCATGCCCTGGGATTGCAAGTGCACATCTAAATACTTTATAATTTTTTTTTTTAAACAAACAATTTTATTGAGGTATTTTAGGCATATAGAAAAAATGGCATTGTACAGTACAAACGAAAAAAGAAGTCAAGACACAAACTTCACATTAAACATAATGCAAACCACGGCTCTGTTCACGCGCGGACCTGCCTCAATATCCTCCTACTCTACTCTACCCTAGCCTCACCCCCGCCCCCCCCCCCCCCCTGCCCCGGCTGATGCTTACTCCTCAGCGAAGAAGTCCATAAAAGGCCGCCACGATCGCGCGAACTCTAGTAGCGAACCTCTCAATGCGAACTTGACTTTCTCTAGGCCAAGAAAGCTCGCCATGTCCGATAGCCATACCTCAGCCCTCGGGGGCTTTGAGTCCCTCCATGCTAACAGTATTCGTCGCTGGGCTACCAGGGAAGCAAAGGCCAGAACATCGGTTTCCCTCTCTTCCTGGACTCCCGGGTCCTCCGAAACCCCAAAGATTGCCACCTCCGGGCTCATTACCACCCCATCAACATTCGGGACATGACATCTGTGAATCCCTGCCAATACCACCTGAGTTTAGGGCACAACCAGAACATGTGTACATGGTTAGCCGGCCCTCCAGCGCACCTAGTACACTTGTCCTCCAGCCCGAAGAATTTACTCATCCGGGCCACCGTCATGTGGCCCCGGTGCACGACCTTAAACTGGATCAGGCTGAGCCTGGCGCATGTTGCGGTTGTGTTTACTCTGCTCGGGGCTTCTGCCCAAATACCGTCCTCCAGTTCCCCAACGAGCTCCTCCTCCCACTTAAGCTTCAGGTCCTCGGTTTGCGTATCCTCAGCTCTCATTATCTCCTTGTAGATGTCTGAAACTCTACCCTCTCCCACCTCTCCCCTAGAAACTACCCTGTCCTGCCTCCCCTTCGGTGAGAGACGAGGGAAGGACGGCACCAGTCTGCGTACAAAACCCCTCACCTGCAAGCATCTAAAGTTGTTCCCTTTTGTCAGCCTTTCGGAAAGCTCCCTTCCAGGAACAGATCCCCCATCCTCACAATCCTCGCCCTCCTCCACAGTCGATAACCCCCGTCCATGTTCCCCGGGGCAAATCGGTGGTTGCCGCAGATTGGGGTCCACACCGATGCTCTTACCTCCCCTACATGCCTCCTCCACTGGCCCCAGATCCGAAGAGCCGCCATCACTATCGGGCTGGTGGAGTACCGTGCCGGCGAAAGCGGCAGAGGCGCCGTGGCCAGGACTGCTAAGTGAGTGCCCCTGCACGAAGCAGTCTCCATCCGCTCCCAAACCGACCCCGCACCCACCATCCATTTCCTTATCATTGCTATGTTGGCCGCCCAGTAATAGTTGCCGAAGTTCGGCAACGTCAGCCCCCCCCTCCCCTCTGTTCCTTTCAAGCATCACCCTCCTCACCCACGGAGACTTCCCCGCCCATACAAATCCCCATTTTATTCAACCTCTGAAAGAAGGATAAAGATGGGGAGATACTGAAAAACAAATAAAAACCGCGGGAGAATCGTCATCTGAACAGTCTGCACCCTCCCCTCCAATGACAGCGGGAGCGCATCCCACCTCCGGACCTCCTCCCTCACTCGTTCCACCAGTCGGGACAGGTTGAGCTTGTGCAACCTGCCCCAGTCCCGTGCTACCTGAGTAAATCTGGCCTCGGGGATTCCGCGTAACTCCTGTCCGTCCGTAGAATTTCCTTAATCAGTTGGTCTGTCTCTGCCCTATCTGTCCTGTCCCTGTACGCCCGGATTGAAATCAGCGCCCCTCTCACCACTGCCTTCAGTGCCTCCCAGAGCACCGCTGCCGAGACTTCTCCAGTATCATTCACCTGCAGGTAATTCTGCATGCATTTCCTCAGCCTCTCGCACACAGCCTCGTCCGCGAGTAGTCCAACTTCCAGCCTCCATGGTGGGCGCCGAAAGCTGTCCTTACAAAACTGCAGGTCTACCCAGTGCGGAGCATGGTCCGATATGGCAATTGCCGAATATTCTGCCCCCACCATTCCGGCCAGCAGGTCCCTACTCACAACAAAGTAGTCAATTCGGGAATACAACTTGTGGACGTGGGAGTAGTACGAGAACTCCCTCGCCGTCGGCCAGCTAAATCGCCACAGATCTGCTCCCCCCGTTTGCTCCATGAACCCTCTCAGTTCATTGGCCATTGCTGGCAACCTGCCCGTTCTTGAGCATGACCGGTCCAGGCTCAGGTCCAGGACTGTTTTAAAGTCCCCGCCCATGATCAACTTACGCGAGTCCAAGTCGGGGATCTTCCCTAGCATCCTCCTAATAAAGTCCACATCGTCCCAATTAGGGGCATACACACTGACCAGGACCACTCTCATCCCTTCGAACTTACCCCTCACCATAACGAACCTGCCACCCCCATCCACGACTGTGCCCTCCGCCTCAAATTGTACCCTTTTATTAATCAGGATCGCAAACCCCTCGTCTTAGAATCAAGCCCCGAATGAAAGACCTGACTGCCCCAGCCCTTCCTTAACCTAACCTGGTCTGCCACTTTCAGGTGCGTCTCCTTCAGCATGACTACGTCCGCCTTCAGAACCTGCAGATGCGCAAACACACGCGCCCTCTTCACTGGCCCGTTTAACCCTCCAACGTTCCAGGTGATCAGCCTGGTTGGGGGGCACTTCGCCCCCCCCCCCTTTGCCGATCAGCCATCCCCTTTCCTTGGCCAGCCCCCCAGCCATGTGTCATGCTTCCTCTGGCCCGCCTCCTGCCCGGCTCCACCCATGACTTCCTCACTGTTGCCATGCCCAGTTCCCCTCCCCGTCAGCAGAACAACTCCCCCACCTCCCCCCACTGGCAACACCATCCTATCACCTAACCCCTGCCCTAATCTAACTATATGGACACCCCCCACCTCGGCTCCTGTTGACTAGCTGCACTCAGCTAGCCTGGGGCTCCCAGCCTCGGCTCCAGCCCGTCTCCCACCCATTGTTCCCAGTCACCCCTCCCCCCGACCCCTCCACACCACTTCCCCAGATCAGCCCTACTTAAGCAAACACTCTACACAAGTCATAAACAACCCCCACAATAGCACAATTCAAGTTAAACAAGAAAAAAAGAGATAAGAAATAACAGGCCCTCTTCAGTCCTTCCCATACAGACCCAGAAAAAAATTGCACAAAGTTCCCCTGAAGCATCCATTTTAACCCAACCCTTTTAACTGTTTTCTTCATTAATTCGCCCCCCCGCCAAACTCCTACTAAGCAAAGAGCCCAAACAGGAAACATTCAGGTAAACCACGCAAAGAGCACGCAAAAAACAACCACAACACAAAAAAAAAGATACATCCCAAAACGGGAGAGACACAACATATACTTAAAAGCTCTAACATGAGTCCAAATGTCCTCAGCTGAGGGCCAGTCCTTGCTTCTTAACGAAGACCATCGCCTCTTCGGGTTCCTCGAAATAATGGTGCTGACCCTCATACGTAACCCACAGTCGCGCCGGAAAAAGCAGCCCGAATTTCACCTTGGGCGGGATTCTCCGAAAACTGCCGCAATGTCCGGGACCCGGCGCCAAAAACGGCGCGGATCACTCCGGCGTCGGGCCCCCCCCCCCCAAACAACGGAAATTCTCCGGCCCCGAATGGGCTAGCAGCGGCGCGACGCCATTCGCTATGGCGTCACCCGACGTGGACGGTGACACATTGACGCCGCATGGCGTGACGGCTCAAAAGACGCGCCCCCCACCCACCCCGGAAGACCCGACAGGGTGGCCGCCCGCCGCGCAGGCCCGAGGTTCCAGGACCGTGACATCAAGGCGCTCCTGGACGCAGTGGAGGAGAAGAGGGAGTCCCTGTACCCCTGATACGGCCGCAGGGTCGCCCCACGCCTCAGCCCGCGTCTGTGGAGGGAGGTGGCAGAGGCCGTCAGCGCTGTGGCTCTGACACCACGGACAGGCACCCAGTGCCACAAGAAGGTGAACGACCTCGTCAGGGCAGCCAGGGTGAGTCCCCCCCCTCCCTGCCCGATGTGCGGAACACCCCCAGGTGAAACCAACCCTAACCCTAACCTCTGCACTATACGAGCAACCGATGGCGTGCATTCATATACCTGTCTAACACTGTTGCCCTTTACCCCTGCCACCCACCCGCCCCCCACAGGAGAAGTGGGCACACAACAATAGGGAGCATGTGAGGACTGGAGGAGGGCCCGCTGATGAGAGGCCACTCACCGTACATGAGGAAAGTGCCCTGGAACTGGCTGGCGGACCTGAGGACCGGGAGGTTGCCGATGCAGAGGTCGGGGGCCCACCAGCAAGTGAGCCACCGACAGCCCGTCCCCATATCCCCCCTCCCCCATATCCCCCCTCCCCCAAATCCCCCTCCCCATATCCCTCCTCCCCCATATCCCCCTCCCCCATATCCCCCACATCCCCCTTACCCCATATCCCCCATATCCCCTTCCCCATATCCCCCTTCCACCATATCCCCCACATCCACCATATCCCCCACATCCCCCTTCCCCCACATCCCCCTTCCCCCACATCCCCCATATCCCCCACATCCCCCATATCCCCCACATCCCCCTTCCCCCACATCCCCCTTCCCCCACATCCCCCTTCCCCCACATCCCCCTTCCCCCACATCCCCCATATGGCCCACATCCCCCATATCCCCCATATCCCCCACATCCCCCTTCCCCCACATCCCCCTTCCCCCACATCCCCCTTCCCCCACATCCCCCTTCCCCCACATCCCCCTTCCCCCACATCCCCCTTCCCCCATATCCCCCATATCCCCCCTCCCCCATATCCCCCGTATGCCGTTGAGGCATCCATCCCCGCAGATGCCGACCGCCCGCAGGATGCCCCAGGGCAACCACGGGATACGGAGAGACCCGGACCATCTGGCACGCGACGCCCGCAGGATGCCCCAGGGCGGCCACGGGATACAGAGAGACCCGGACCTTCTGGCACGCGACGCCCGCAGGATGCCCCAGGTGGCCACGGGATACGGAGAGACCCGGACCCTCTGGCACGCGACGCCCGCAGGATGTCCCAGGGCGACCATGGGATACAGAGAGACCCGGACCCTCTGGCAGGCGACGCCCGCAGGATGCCCCAGGGCGACCACGGGAGACGGAGAGACCTGGAGCAATAGGGAGACGACGCCCCCGTCTCGTGCGGTTGCGGTGATGCAGGTGTGTGCCACCCAGCGACGAGCGGGGCAGCCATAGGCCCCTATCGCAGCTGAGCCAGGACACCCCTACCCACGACACCCCTACCCACGACACCCCTACCCACGACACCCCTACCCACGACACCCCTACCCACGACACCCCTACCCACGACACCCCTACCCACGACACCCCTACCCAGGACACCCCTACCCAGGACACCCCTACCCAGGACACCCCTACCCAGGACACCCCTACTCAGGACACCCCTACCCAGGACACCCCTACCCAGGATACCCCTACCCAGGACACCCCTACCCAGGACACCCCTACCCAGGACACCCCTACCCAGGACACCCCTACTCAGGACACCCCTACCCAGGACACCCCTACCCAGGATACCCCTACCCAGGACACCCCTACCCAGGACACCCCTACCCAGGACACCCCTACCCAGGAAAACAAAATACCTGACAGTGACACAGAGTGGATGGGTGGAGACGAACCGCCACCCCAAAGTACCATGGACTCAGAGTCGGACGATGCGCACCACACACACCACTGCTGTCACCAACACCCTCCACCATCGCAGAGACACTCACCTCGGTTGGGCACTTTAGTGATGAGGCGTCTGGTACACTCACTGGTGCGCACAACACAGCCGTCCCGGTACAGCAGGTGGAGGTAGGAGCAGCAGAGGGGCCGGGAGGTCGGAGGGCATCCTGGCGCAAGCGAACATCTGCCGCCCAGATGGATCCCGGGTTCCTGTAGTTACCACACCCACCCATAGACCCGATGCAACCACCGAACCTGGGACGAGCGAAGAGGGTGACGGCCGGCTTGCAGCGGCTGCAGTCGCAGGTGGAGGAGTGCACCCGCGTCCAGGAGCTGGGAGTGGTGCCGGTCATACGTGCCACCCAGGCCGACACCGCACGAGTGGCATCTGCAGTGCAGGCAATGGGTGCGACGGTGTCAGACATTGGGAGCAGTATGCGAGGCCTAGGCCTTTCCGTGCAGGTGGCGTCTGTGGCCCAGGAAATGGCTGCCCTCTCACAGGAGGCCATGAGCCAGCGCCAGTGGCAGATGGCAGAGGTGCTCAACGCCCTGGCCCTGTCTCAGCAGGCAATGGCCCAATCCCTGCAGGCCATGGCCCAGTCTCAGCAGGCCATCGCTGAGGGCATCGGCGCCATTGCCCATGTGCTAGCCGGCGTCGCACAGTCACAGACAGGTATGGCCAACTCCCTGAGCTCCATGGCTGCAAACCTGCAGATCCTTGTCGATACCAGCACGGGCCTCCAGGACTGGCAGCACCAGGTGTCGGAGGGCCGCGGATGCCCGGTCCGTTCGCACCCCCGACCCATGTAGAAGCCTGGGGGCCATTGGGCACCCCGAGGGAGGAGGAGTTGCTGGCGCCCGTCCCTGGTCCCCCTGTAGGGGAGGTCCAGGAACACTGCAGAACCTCGGACTCCCCCCCACTTCCGTCCCAGGTGCATCGGGTGGACAACGGACAGGACAGGCTGGCAGCTCGCCATCCCAGTCGCCTGGGCCGCAGCCTGGCCCATCTAGGCCAGGACGCCCCAGGAAACGCCCGCCAAAGGGATCCCGAGTCAGAGGGCAGGAATCACAGGAGTCCACCTCCAGTTCTGCTGTACCGTCTGGGGAACCACCTAGGCGTAGTCAAAGGCCCCGTAAGGCCAAACAATTAGACACTGAGTAAGTTGGCACGGGTGCAGGGCACAGATTAGTTATGGGGGCTAGGGCACGTGCATGCACTGTTTGTTATTAAAATCACTTTAACACCTACAGAAGCTGCCTTTGTGCTCTGTCCGAAGCGTGCAGGGGTGTCATGTACGTTGCGCGCCAGTGGGTGTGTGAGGGGTGGTCTTACGTCGTCCTCAGGTGAGTCTGCCCCCTTCCCCCTGGGCCGCCCTCACCATCCCCCCAGGCAGAGGACGGGACCGTGCGCTGCAGTGTCACAGCCGCATGCAGGGATGGTCCGGGCGGATGGTGGTACTGTGGCCATGGGTCAGACATTGTCCAACGATGTGGAGCCAGGAGCTCACCGCAGGGCGGGTTGTCATCATCCTCCATGGCCTGCGATAGACACGCGTCCACCGGCAACTGTGTGAGCCCGGCCCGTTGTGCCGCAGGTGGATCGGCAATGGAGGGGTGGTGTGCATGCGGGTGGGGTGGGTGTGGTTGGGTGGGTAGTGAGGGTGCTGGGTGGGTGGCTGGGTGGGGGTGGGGGGGTGAGGGTGTTCGGGTGTTGCCATGGTGTGCAGTATGTGGCCATTCTCGCCGATTCCTACGCCCCCTAGTCAGTGAAGCGGGCGTCTATCAGTCTGTCCCGTGCCCGCTGGGCCAGCCGGTAACGGTGGACAGCCACCCGCCCATGTCTAGCCCGTCTGCCCTGACCATTGCCCCCATCCCCCTCATCTGGGGAGGACTGCGCCTCTTCCTGCTGCTCCTCCACTCCTCCCTCCTCTGCCTGCGGAACATCGCCCCTCTGCTGGGCTATGTTGTGCAGGACACAGCACACCACAATGATGCGGCCGACCCTATCTGACCGATACTGGAGGGCGCCCCCAGAGAGGTCCAGGCACCTGAAACGCATCTTCAGCACGCCAAAGCACCTCTCGATCACTCCCCTTGTCGCTACATGGGCATCATTGTAGCGGTTCTCTGCCTCATTCTGTGGCCTCTGTATAAGCGTCATCAGCCACGACCGCAACAGGTAACCCCTGTCGCCCTGCAACCAGCCCCTCAGCCGGGGGTGGCGTCCCTCGTACATGCCGGGGATGTAAGACCACGACAACACGTATGAGTCATGTACACTTCCCGGGTACCGGATGCAGACGTGCAGGATAATCATGCGGTGATCGCAGACCACCTGGATGTTCATGGAATAGGTCCCCTTCCTATTGGTGAACACGGCCCTGTTATCCGCAGGTGGCCGCATAGCGATGTGCATCCCATCGATCGCGCCCTGGACCATGGGAAACCCAGCCACAGCAGTGAAGCCCACGGCCCGGGCATCCTGGCTGTCCCGGTCCACAGGGAAGCGGATGTAGCGGTCCGCAATGGCATATAGGGCATCTCTCACTGCCCGGATGCACCGGTGCACCGATGTCTGCGAGATGCCGGACAGGTCCCCACCTGGCGTCTGGAATGACCCCGTGGCATAAAAGTTCAGGGCCACCGTAACGTTGACGGACACGGGGAGAGGGTATCCCCCCCCCCAGTGCCACGCGGTGCCAGGTGTGCCAGCATGTGGCAGATGAGTGCCACGGTTTCCCGGCTCATCCGGAGTCTCCTCCTGCATTCCTGATCCGTGAGGTCCTGGTATGACAGCCGGGGCAGGTACACACGGGACCTCCTCGGGTGCCTCCGTTGCCGTGGCGCCATGACGTTCTCCTCTCCCTCCTCGTGTTCCTCCTCCACTACGTGCTCCCCCTGCTCCTCCTCCTTGTCCTGTCGGGCGGGTGTCCCTCCAGCCTAGGCGGCTGCCACCTGCCCCTCTGCGGCATGCTCCTCTGCGGCAGCCTGAACCACCTCTCTGGCACGCTCTTCCTCCTCCTCCTCCTCCAGGGCAACATGGAGAATAGTGGCTGCCGCCACGGCGGCCAACATCGCTGGCTGATCAGAAAACATGACGGCCTGCCAGGGTGGGGGGGGGGGGTGGGGGGAACGACGACATGTCATCATTGCCCGTACCCCCCCTCCCCCAGCCAGGTGGCATGGGCTGCATGGGCGCGACTGTTGGAGGATGGCACCTAGCCAGGCGGACAAACTCCCTTGCCCTCGCAACCCCCGTCCCCGGCACTCACCACCCCCGTCCCCCTCGCCGGCACTCACCCCCACGACCCCGGGACTCACCCCCCCCTACCCGGCACACATCCCCCCGACCCCGGCACTCATCCCCCCCATACCCGGCACTCATCCCCCCCCCTCCCCGGCACTCATTCTCCCGTACCCGGCACTCATCCCCCCGTACCCGCCACTCATCCCCCATACCCGGCATTCATCCCCCCGTACCCAGCACTCACCCCCCCCCCCCGTACCCGGCACTCATCCCTCCGTCCCCGGCACTCATCCCCCCCTCCCCGGCACTCATCCCCCAGTACACGGCACTCATCCCCCCCTACCCGGCACTCACCCCCCCCCCCCGTATACGGCACTCATCCCCCCCGTCCCCGGCACTCATCCCCCACTCCCCGACACTCATCCCCCCGTACCCGGCACTTATCCCCCCGTACCCGGCACTCATCTCCCCGTACCCGGCACTCACCCCCCCGACCCGGCAATCATCACCCCCTCCCCGGCACTCACCACCCCCGTAAACGGCACTCATCCCCCCCCCGTCCCCGTCCCCGGCACTCATCCCCCCCGTACCCGCCACTCACCCCCCCCCCCCCGTACCCGGCACTCATCTCTCCGTCCCCGGCACTCATCCCCCCTCCCCGGCACTCATCCCTGCGTCCCCGGCACTCATCCCCCCCTCCCCGGCACTCATCCCCCAGTACCCGGCACTCATCCCCCCCTACCCGGCACTCACCCCCCCCGTACACGGCACTCATCCCCCCGTCCCCGGCACTCATCCCCCACTCCCCAACACTCATCCCCCCGTACCCGGCACTCATCCCCCCGTACCCGGCACTCTTCCCCCCCTCCCCGGCACTCACGCCCCCCATAAACGGCACTTATCCCCCCGTCACCCGCCACTCATCCCCCATACCCGGCATTCATCCCCCCGTACCCGGCACTCACCCCCCCCCCGTACCCGGCACTCATCTCTCCGTCCCCGGCACTCATCCCCCCCTCCCCAGCACTCATCCCTCCGTCCCCGGCACTCATCCCCCCCTCCCCGGCACTCATCCCCCAGTACCCGGCACTCAGCCCCCCCCTACCCGGCACTCATCCCCCCACGTACACGGCACTCATCCCCCCGTCCCCGGCACTCATCCCCCCCTCCCCAGCACTCATCCCCCAGTACCCGGCACTCATCCCCCCCTACCCGGCACTCACCCCCCACGTACACGGCACTCATCCCCCACTCCCCGACACTCATCCCCCGTACCCGGCACTCATCCCCCCGTCCCCGGCACTCATCCCCCCCGTCCCCGGCACTCACCCCCACGACCCCGGGACTCACCCCCCCCTACCCGGCACACATCCCCCCGACCCCGGCACTCAACCCCCCCATACCCGGCACTCATCCCCCCCCTCCCCGGCACTCATTCTCCCGTACCCGGCACTCATCCCCCCGTACCCGCCACTCATCCCCCATACCCGGCATTCATCCCCCCGTACCCAGCACTCACCCCCCCCCCCCCCGTACCCGGCACTCATCCCTCCGTCCCCGGCACTCATCCCCCCCTCCCCGGCACTCATCCCCCAGTACACGGCACTCATCCCCCCCTACCCGGCACTCACCCCCCCCCCCCCCCCGTATACGGCACTCATCCCCCCCGTCCCCGGCACTCATCCCCCACTCCCCGACACTCATCCCCCCGTACCCGGCACTTATCCCCCCGTACCCGGCACTCATCTCCCGTACCCGGCACTCACCCCCCCGACCCGGCAATCATCACCCCCTCCCCGGCACTCACCACCCCCGTAAACGGCACTCATCCCCCCCCCCGTCCCCGTCCCCGGCACTCATCCCCCCCGTACCCGCCACTCACCCCCCCCCCCCCGTACCCGGCACTCATCTCTCCGTCCCCGGCACTCATCCCCCCTCCCCGGCACTCATCCCTGCGTCCCCGGCACTCATCCCCCCCTCCCCGGCACTCATCCCCCAGTACCCGGCACTCATCCCCCCCTACCCGGCACTCACCCCCCCCGTACACGGCACTCATCCCCCCGTCCCCGGCACTCATCCCCCACTCCCCAACACTCATCCCCCCGTACCCGGCACTCATCCCCCCGTACCCGGCACTCTTCCCCCCCTCCCCGGCACTCACCCCCCCCATAAACGGCACTTATCCCCCCGTCACCCGCCACTCATCCCCCATACCCGGCATTCATCCCCCCGTACCCGGCACTCACCCCCCCCCGTACCCGGCACTCATCTCTCCGTCCCCGGCACTCATCCCCCCCTCCCCAGCACTCATCCCTCCGTCCCCGGCACTCATCCCCCCCTCCCCGGCACTCATCCCCCAGTACCCGGCACTCAGCCCCCCCCTACCCGGCACTCATCCCCCCACGTACACGGCACTCATCCCCCCGTCCCCGGCACTCATCCCCCCCTCCCCAGCACTCATCCCCCAGTACCCGGCACTCATCCCCCCCTACCCGGCACTCACCCCCCACGTACACGGCACTCATCCCCCACTCCCCGACACTCATCCCCCCGTACCCGGCACTCATCCCCCCGTCCCCGGCACTCATCCCCCCCGTCCCCGGCACTCACCCCCCACGTACACGGCACTCACCCCCCCCCGTACCCGGCACTCATCACCCCCTCCACGGCACTCATTCCCCGTACCCGGCACTCATCACCCCCTCCCCGGCACTCATTCCCCGTACCCGGCACTCTTCCCCCCCTCCCTGGCACTCACCCCCCCCCCCCCGTAAACGGCACTCATCCCCCCGTCCCCGGCACTCATCCCCCCCGTACCCGGCACTCATCCCCCCCCGTACCCGGCACTCAACCCCCCAAACCCGGCACTCATCCACCCCTACCCGGCACTCATCCCCCCTTACCCGGCACTCCTCCATAGCCCCCCCCCACCCCACCCCACCCCCATACCCGGCACTCATCCCCCCCCCCCCCCCCATCCCTGTGGTCACGTCGCGGAGCTTCAGCCCATCCTGCCGGGAGAATATGTGCAGCCCCCGAGTCCATTGTCTCCCGCCCGCCACTGCCATTCTCCGAGGCGGGCGGAGCGATTGACGCCCCGCCGACTTTTCACCCTTCGGAGAATTCGGCGGGGGCGGGATTCACGCCAGCCCCCGGCGATTCTCCGACCCGGCGTGGGGTCGGAGAATCCCGCCTCTTGTTTTTATACAATATCTCCTTTAGCTGCCTGTAGCCTCCCCTCCTCCTGGTCACCTCAGCGCTCAAATCCTGGTATACACGGAGGGTGATATTGTCCGAAATACAGCTTTGGGTGCTCTTTGACCATTGCAGCACCCGTTCCTTGTCCAGGCACCTGTGAAAGCGCACCACCATCGCTCGTGGCGAACCCCCTTGTCGCGGCTGCCTCACCTGCACTCTGTGTGCCCTGTCCACCACCGGCGGGCGCGGGAACACCTTGTTCCCCAGCAACTTCTGAAACATACCCTCCACATATGTGGCAGAGTCTAGCCCCTCTGCCCCCTCCGGGAGGCCCACAATTCTCACGTTCTGCCGGCGAGATCTGTTGTCCAGGTCCTCCAGCCTTTCCAGAAGCACTTTCTGCTGGTCCCTCAGCCTCTGAATTTCCACATCCGCCACCGTTTGGAAGTCAGCCTGCTCCTCAACTGACTTCTCCAACTGCTGGAGCTTCTCAGCCTGATCATCCAGCCTTTTTCCCATGCGATCAATCGACTTCTGAAGCGGCTCCAAGTTGTCACGCTTCAAATCCAAAAAGCCCTCCTGCATAGTTTGCAGCAGCTGCTCCATTGTGGGCTGGGCTGTCGGCTCCTTGCTCTGAACACCAGCCATGCTGGTCTCTCTCACAGCCTCCACTGTGCCCTTACTCGACCACTTCTTCTGCTGGTTACGGTCCCTCCGGCTTCTTAGGTCCATACAATTCTAAATGGGTCCAGCGCCTGAGTACTATTGCTTTCCAGTTCCGTGCTCAATAGCGCAAAAATGTCAGGGGAAAAGGTCCAAAAGTCCGACTGAAACGGGAGCCACCAAATGTGCGACCTACTCCCTCATAGCCGCCACCGGAAGTCTACTTTTTAAATGTTATGAGGGTCTCTGTCTCCACAACCCTTTCAGACAGAAAATTCCAAACTCCTACAGCCCTCTGGGTGAAAGCGTTTCCCCCTCGCATCCTCTCCAAACCTTCTGCCCCAACCTTAAATCTAAGCCCCCCACCCCCTGGCTATTGATCCCTCCATCCAGGGTAAAAGTTTGTACCTGTCTACTCTATCTATGCCCCTCATAATTATATACATCTCAATCATGTCCCCCTCAGTCTCCTCTGCTCCACAGAAAACAACCCCGTCTATCCAATCTCTCTTCATAACTAAAGCTCTCCAGCCCAGGCAACATCCTGGTAAATCTCCTCTGCATCCTTTCCAGTGCTATCACATCCCTCCTGTAATGTGGATTCCAGAACTTCACACAATACTCTAGCTGTGGCCTAACTAATGTTTTGTACAGTTCTAGTATAACCTCCATGCTCTTAAACTCTATGCCTCAGTTAATAAAGTCATGTATACCATATGCCGTATTAACCAATGTATCCACCTGCTCTGCTACTTTAAGCGGCCGGTGTACATGCACGTCAAGGTCCCTCTGATCCTTGGCGCCTTCCAGGGTCATTTATTCCCTTGCCTTGTTTGTCCTATCCAAGTGCATCACCTCACACTTATCCGGATTGAATTCCATTTGCCGCTGATCAGACCATCTGACCAGCCCGTCTATATCCTCTTGTAATTGAAGGCTATTCCCCTTACTATTTGCCACCCCACCAAGTTTCATATCATCCGCAAACTTACTGGCCAACCCTCTACATTCGTATTTAAATGGTTGGTGCCTCTTCATGGAGCTGCCAGAATAGACATGAGCGTCTCTAGGATAGCTGCTAAGAGTGAAGTTTCCTTTTTGTTCGTGTTGCTGGTTATGTGTTTTCATTGCTTTTGGCTGAGGTAAAAAATGATGATCGCACTTGGGTAGTGTTGGAATTATTTATCAGGTGTTCTTCATGGGGACGGGTTGAAAAGATTGAATAAAGGTGCTGGGTTTCCTGATGAATCCATTATCATGGAAGATAAGGTGGGTGACAAATGGTCTCTGAAATAGAGGACATCTCTCAAAAGCAGTTGTCAATTAGATGGTGACGAGCATGCCTCCCAGATGTAAGCTGTCTATCTGAAACCCTTTGGTCATAATTATAAAAGCAAATGACTGCAGATGTTGGAATCTGAAACAAAAACAGAAAATACTCGACAATCTCAGCAGGCCTGACAGCGAGAGAAGGGAGCTAACGTTTCGAGTCTGGATAATAGGAAAAGGGTCAGATTTAGACAGTTGTGGAGAGGGGGGGGAGACTGCTGATAGAGGGAGATTAACAAAGACTTCATGGACAGAAAGACAAAGGAAATGTAAATGGCGGTGATGAATGCTAAGAAGGGTGCTGATAGTGGCACATTAAGAGATTAGAATGTGTTCATGACAGAACAAAGGTAAGAGGTGTGTCAAAGGACAACTAGGAACAGGCAACAGATGACCCGAGCGGGGTGGGGGGAGGAGGGACAATGGTGAGGGAAAAACAGAAGAAATGGAAATAAATTGATAGAAATAAAAATGGGGTGAAGGTGGAGGAGAGAGTTCACAGTCTGAAGTTGTTGAACTCAATATTAAGTCCGGAAGGCTGTAACGTGCCTAATCGGAAGATGAGGTGCTGATCCTTCAGTTTGCACTGGGCTTCACTGGTACATTGCAGCAAGACAAGAATGGACATGTGGACAAGAGAGTAGGATGGTGAGTTGAAATGGCAAGCGACAGGAAAGTCAGGGTCCTGCTTGCAGACGGACGGGAGGTGCTCTGCAAAGCGGTCACCCAGTCTGCGTTTAGTCTCTCCAATGTAGAGTAGAAAACACTGGGAGCAGGAAATGCAATAGACCAGATTGAAGGAGGTGCTCGTGAAATGCTGCCTCATATGAAAAGAGTGTTTAGGCCCATGAATGTGAGCAGGGAGGAGATAATGCGCAGATATTACACGTTCTGCGATTGCATAGGAAAGTGCCGTGGAAAGGGGATGACGTGATGGAGGAGTGGACCAGGGTATCCCGGAGGGAATGATCCCTGCAAAATGCTGACGGGGGAGTGAGGGAATGATGTGTTTGGTGGTGGCATTGTGCTGGAGTTGGCAGAACTGGCAGAGGATGATTTGAATGCTGAGGTTGGTGGGATGAAAAGTGAAGACATGGGGGACCCTAACCTGGTTCCGGGAGGAAGGGGCAGGGGTGAAGCAGAGGCGTCAGAGATGGGTCAGACACGGTTGAGAGCTCTGTCGACCACAGTCGGTGGGAAACCACGATTGAGGAAGAATGAAGACATGTCTACAGCACCGTTTTGGAAAGTGGCATCGTCGGAACAGATGCAACGGGGGCAAAAGAACTGGGGGAATAGGATGGAGTCCTTACAGGATGTGGGGTGTGAAGAGCTGTAGTTGAGGTAGCTGTAGGAGTCGGTGGGTTTGTAATGGATACTAGTGGACAGTCTATCCCCAGAAATTGAGATAGAAAGGTCAAGGAAGGGAAAGGAAGTTTCGGAGATGGACCATGTAAAGATGATAGTGGGGTGAAAATTGGAAGCAAAATTAATAAAAATACATTTCCAGGTTCAAAGGGAACATGAAGCAGCTCCAAAACAGTTGTCAATGTACCAATAAAAGAGTTGTGGGATGGGGCCAGAGTAGGACTGGAACAAGGAATGTTCCACATACCCCACAAAGAGACAGGCAAAACTGGGACCCATGCGGGTACCCAGGGCCACACCTTTGGTTTGGGGACAGTGAAACATGTTAAAGGAGAAATTGTTCAGCGAGAGGAAAAGTTCAGCCAGATGGAGGAGAGTGGTGGTGAATGGGAATTGTTCAGGCCTCTGTTCGAGGAGGAAGTGGAGAGCCGTCAGATCATCCTGGTGAGGAATGGAGGTATAGACGGATTGAACATCCATGGTAAAGAGGAGGCGGTTAGGGCCAGGGAACTGGAAGTTGTTGATATGATGTAGGGCATTGGAGGAATCATGAATGTAGGTGGAAAGGAACTGAACAAGAGAAGAGAGTATGGAGTCAAGATGGGAAGAAATGAGTTCGGTAGGGCAGGAATAGGCTGACATAACGGGCCTATCAGGACAGTCCTGTTTGTGGATTTTGGGGAGGAGGTAGAAGCGGGCTGTCTGGGGATGGGAGATTGAGGTTGGAATCTATGGAGGGAAGATCTCCAGGAGCGATGAGGTCAGTGACAGTCCTGGAAAAAGTGGCTTGATGCTTGGTGCTAGAGTCATGGTCCAGATGGAGGTAGGAAGAAGCATCTGAGAGTTGGCGCGCAGCCTCTTCAATGAAGAGGTCAATATGCCAGACAACACAGCCCTATACTTGTCGGCGGGTTTGATGACAAAGTCAGGGCTGGACCTGAGAGAACAGAGTGGAGCAAGTTCAGAAGGAGACAGCTTAGAGTGGGTAGAGGAGCAGAGAAATTCTCAATGAAAAGATCAAGAGCAGGTAAGTGGCCGGAGGGAGGGGTCCAGGTGAAGGGAAATTCTGGAGGCAAGTAAAAGAATCTGTTGAACGAGGGGATGATTCCTGGCCGAAGAAGTGAGCATGGAGACGAAGGCAGTGATAGAAGAGTTCAACATCATGCTGTGCCCAAAATTCAATGAGTGGGAGGCATAGATGTATGAAGCTGAGTCCGTTTGATGGTCCTCTGGTTTACCCTCATTTCCTCCTCCTCCTCCCACCATGGCTCCGAGCTTGACTCTCTGGCACTATTGCTGGAGGTAATGGCTGGTCTCCAGATCACCAGATTGTGGAACATGCAACAGATCACCATGAATCTGGGGCCCTCCTCACTCTCCTGCAGGAACTGTCGCTGCTTTGCCAGGCCTCATTTCCTCCTCCTGTTCCACTCCCAAAACAAGGGGGGCCTTTGACAGAAACGCATTCCCAAACAATCCCTTCCTCTCAGTGATTCCTATGCAGTTGGTGAAGTCTTGACAAAGTGTCCTGGTCTGTGTCAGTAATCAATAAACAAAATGTAGTCATTTTATCTCAGTCAGCAAGTGAACAGCAAAAGCTGTGGTTGGCTTTAAGTTGATCAAAAATCCTCACCAACAGCTACTTTATCCCCGTTCAGATGGTCAATTGCTGTTAGGAAAGGTTGTTAATCGTGATACTAGCCAGAAAAATGGCATGCAGCCTCTTCTAAGGTGCGTGAGGAGCCACTTTCATTGGGCAATTTACAGCAGCCTTTCCTGGGTGTAGTTCTACTCCTTAACCAAGATAGCGCTAAAGGTGGACTAACCACAGTTGCAACCCAAAATCCCATCATGGCCACCTCAGAGACTCTTTGACACCTAAAGTATCCAGGGAAAACCACCACTTGAAACTTTAAAAAATACACCAGAAATTGGACACTATTCCAAAACAAAAACTCGACACTCATGTATATTGTAATTCTATAACAATAGATGCTGGCCCAGCCTGTCATGCCCACATCCTGTGAATGAGGGGGTGTTTAGCACAGGGCTAAATTGCTGGCTTTGAAAGCAGACCAAGGCAGGCCAGCAGCATGGTTCGATTCCCGTAACAGCCTCCCTGAATAGGCGCCGGAATGTGGCGACTAGGGGCTTTTCACAATAACTTCATTTGAAGCCTACTTGTGACAATAAGCGATTTTCATTTCATTTCATTTCAAAAGAGATTTCACGAGGAAATTGGATAAATGCTTGAAGGAGAAGACTTGCAGGGGTATGGGAAAAAAGTAGGGGACGGGACTAATTGGTTTGCTCCTCGAAAGAGTCAACACAGACTTGGTGGGTTGAATGGCCTCTCCTGTGTGGTACTATAATTCTATTTCTCAACCCAACATCATTTTTTATGGGTCAATGAAGAACATTTTTCTCAGTAACTTCTTTGAAGTGAACTGGCGTTACAAAATAATGACTAAAAAGGATTAATTGTACGGAATGGCAGTTCCCCCATACTTAAGCTGGAAGCAGACAAATGTATTTTTTATTGAGAAGGCAAAAAATGATCAGTGAAAGGGCAAGAGCGGCAAAATTCTCCGTAATCGGCGCGATGTCCGCCGACCGGCGCCAAAAACGGTGCAAATCAGTCCGGCTTTGCGCCTCCCCAAAGGTGCAGAATCTTCCGCATCTTGGGGGTCCGAGCCCCAACCTTGAGGGGCTAGGCCCGCGCCAGACAGACTTCCGCCCCGCCAGCTGGCGGAAAAGGCCTTTGGTGCCCCGCCAGCTGGCGCGGAAATGACATTGCCGGGCGGTGCATGCGCGGGAGCGTTAGCGGCCGCTCACGGCATCCCCGCGCATGCGCAGTGGAGGGAGTCTCTTCCGCCTCCGCCATGGTGGAGACCATGGCAAAGGCGGAAGGAAAAGAGTGCCCCCACGGCACAGGCCCGCCCGCGGATCGGTGGGCCCCGATCGCGGGCCAGGTCACCGTGGGGGCACCCCCAGGGCCAGATCACCCCGCGCCCCCCCAGGACCCCGGAGCCCGTCCGCGCCGCCTTGTCCCGCCGGTAAGAGAGGTGGTCTAATCCACGCCGGCGGGACAGGCATTCTAGCGACGGGACTTCGGCCCATCCGGGCCGGAGAATCGTGGGAGGGGGCCCGCCAACCGGCGCGGCGCGATTCCCGCCCCTGCCGAACCTCCGGTGCCGGAGAATTCGGCAACTGGCGGGGGCGGGATTCACGCCAGCCCCCGGCGATTCCCCGACCCGGCAGGGGGGTCGGAGAATCTCGCCCGAGAAGGCCACATGGTTGCTACACACAGCAGTGACCACACAGAGGAAAAGCGTGAAGAAGTCAGGCTGATACTAATGAAACCAAGCAGGGGTTAATCTCGTTCCGTTGGGTCAAATCTTGGTCTCACAATTTCCGTTCAATGTAAGAAAAATCTACAAATTGTACAGAACAATTTTGTTGAAAGGACACCATGAAGTGATTAATCAGAATAAGTTAAAGAGACATGTGAGTGGAACTCTGTGAGGGATAACATAATTTTACTGGGAGTTGACAATGTCTTTGATGGAAGTAGAAAAGTCAAACTGATCCAGGTTGAAATGTCTTCGGGCCTAATTTGTGGCCTTAATTGGACTCCCATATGCACAGCATGCTCAAGCCTCGCTAATATTAATCAGACGAGCTGTCCACAGTTCATTTGTGGAAATTAATACCGAACCATTTGCCTCCAGGGAGAAATGGGGGTGGGGGAGGGGTGTTGCCAGCAACTTGGGAAAGGGACTATCTGTATACAGGGACTTGGGAAACCCCTCCAGTTTCATCCTCCTGGCTCTGCAAGACTGTTTTCTTAAAAAATATACAGAGTGCACTAGTTTACTGCTTAGGATGCAACAAATGTTTCAGAAACCCTAGGAGAGAAGGCCCGGTCTTTGCATTGCAGCAATGTGCCACAGCAAAGTGGGTGACTCTTAATGGCCTAGCTAATCAATCGGTTATACCAAAATGCCTCAGAATCAGTGATTCAAGAGCCAGCTCACTGTTGAGATTGCGAATAAATGCTGGCCTTGCCAATGACACTGACAACCAAGAACAAATAAAAGGAATCATAACCAATACTTTCAAGGGAGGCCAAAACAACTTTTGAATTTCTCATTTACATCAGGAAGGAACCAATTGCTGTTATAAGTGACTGTCCATGTGCTTGCAAAGCCACCTTTAAGAATTTTGTGCATCAGACACTGCAGCCCAACATAGGTCCTTTTGCCTCCATTTTCCATCTGGAAAATGTGTGCAATGAGAGCCAATTTCCAGACATGGAGCCTTCACTTGCTTCCACCGACACAGTGAAAAATGAGCTACCGCTAACAACATAATAATAATAACTGTTATATAATTACCTACCCATTGAAATCCAAGTAATGACAAAGAACATAACGATGCCTTTCACAATCAGGCAAAGTAGAGTTCAAAGGCTTCTGGACAAAAGTCCCAGAAACGTTTCTGAAACCCATTTCACAACCAATCTGCTAATCAAGCGAGTGTCATGCTTGCTGAACTCCTTCATAGAAAAGAAGGAATTGCCAGTGGACAGACGTAAACCAGTAATTGTTCCTATCAAATGTAGTTCTTCATTCCCAGTGGGAAAGCTACACTCGAAGAAGCACACTAAAAGAGATCTGGGCTATCACATTGTAGTCCCAATTCTCAACTCGAGCTTCTTGTGGGCACGGCTGAAATATAAGATAGGCTGAAATACAGTATAAACCTCAGACAGGAAGGCAGATTACAAGCATTGCACCACATTGCTGTTTTTGAACTCTATATTCAAAATGTATATTTTTTGAACAAGTTATCTGTCATATTTGCAAAGCGCTGAAATAGAAATAGTGTGAAAGTGATATGAGCTCAAATGTTTATTTGTTCTGTTTAGCTGATTGCCAGGTTTTTTTCCCATCAAGCAGGATGAACTTCATTGTTTGTGGTTTATTGTTTATTGCTCATTATTTATAGTGGTAAAGCTAAGATAAATAATGTGGGGGAGGTGTTCATTGGGAAATTAATTTCTCTTGCTTTTCAGTGATACAAGGAAAATATAGATATTAATTTACAAGATTTAATATTGTCATGCCCAGACCAGGCATGAAAATATTACATATTTCAAAACAATATATTTTTATAATGGTCACAGCAATTTTTAAGATGTTTGACAATGCATCATGTGACTTTGACAATATCGGCTCCAGCTCAGACCTGAAACTCTAAATATGAATAACCTCCGCCACTTGTGAAACTCACAAATCGCTTTGTTAAGGATGAACTGTAAACAAACAGGACTATGATAACATCCGATTTGTCTTCTTGTCTCACTGTGGACAACAGAATCAAAACACTGCTGTTAGATTAATGTGAAATGAGTCTCAGCGACCTCTCACTGCACAGTGATGGTTCTTCATGGCAAACACAAAAACCCCAGTGGTGCCAAAACACTCGACGTGTGGAAGGCCACAACATTCGGATCAACCACTACCATCAGAAACGAAAGAGAAAATGCTGAAAATCTCAGCAGGTCTGGCAGCATCTGTAGGGAGAGAAAACAGCTAACATTTCGAGTCCAATGACACTTTGTCAAAGCTAACAGTCACAGAATGTGGAGAATATTTATACTGTGGAGTGAGAATGAAAGATGAGTCACAGCCACAGAAACCCAGGGAAACTGGGTACAAATAGCCACAGAAACCAAGGGGAAAGAGTGCTAATGGCAGTCCCCAGAGAGAACAAAAGGTGTGAGAGGCCAAACAGCAGAGAAACTAACATCAGAGGGTAAACTGTGACAGATGGAGCTGTGGGGGGAGGGGGGGGGGGGGGGGGGAAAGAAAGGGCAAGCAAAGGGGAGAAGGGATAAGGAAAGGTGGATAAGATTGGGGGGGGGGGGGGGGTTAAATATATATTATGAAAGCCAAGAAAGAAAGAAATGGTAAGAGACAGTTGAAATGAAATGGGATGAAAACAAATGGGTCTAGATGGTGTAGAGCTAATCATCTGAAATTATTGAATTTGATGTTGCGATCGGAAGGCTGTAGCGTGCCGAACCGGAAGATGAGCTGTTGTTCCTCCAGTTTGCGTTGAGCTTCACTGGAACATTGCAGCAGGCCAAGGACAGACATGTGGGCATGGGAGCAGGGTCTTGTGTTAAAATGGCAAGCAACGGGAAGGTCAGGGTCCTGAATGTGCACAGACCGAAGATGCTCAGCAAAGCGATCACCCAGTGTGCGTCTGGTCTCTCCGATATAGAGGAGACCACATTGGGAGCAACAAATGCAATAGATCAGATTGGAAGAGGTGCAAGTGAAACTCTGCTTAACCTGGAATGAGTGTTTGGGCCTGAGATGTTAAGCATGGAAGAGGTAAAGGGGCAGGTGCCATGGGTGATGGGAGCGGTACTGGGTATGGTGGAGTGGACTAGATTATCTGCAGAATGCTGACAGAGGGAGTGAAGGGAAGATGTGTTTGGTGGTGGCATCACGCTGAAGTTGGCGAAAATGGCAGAGAATTATGCTTTGCATACGGAGGCTGGTGAGATGAAATGTGAGGATGAGGAGGACTCTATCCTTGTTCTGGGAGGGAGGGGAGGGGGTGAGGGTAGTACCGCGGGAGATGACCACACACTGTTGAGGGCCCTGTCAACAACTGTAGGTGGGTTTGAGGAAGAAGGAACACATTTTCGAAGCATCATTTTGGAAAGTGGCACCATCGGAACAAATGCGACGGAGGCGAAGGAGTTGAGAGAAAGGGATCCTTACAGGATGTAGGATGTGAAGAGATGTATTCCAGATAGCTGTGGGAGTCAGCGGGCTTGTAGTGGATATTAGTGGATAGTTTATTGCCGGAAATGGAGACAGAAAGATCAAGGAAGGGAAGGGAAGTGTCTGAGATGGACCAGATGAAAGTGATGGATGGGGTGGAAACTGGAAGCGAAGTTGATGAATTTTTCAAGGTCCGGACGAGAGCATGACAAGACACCAAAATAGTCATCAATGCATCGGTAAAGGAGTTGTGGGAGGGGGCCTGGGTAGGCCTGGAACAAGGAATGTTCCACATACCCCATAAAAAGGCAAGCTTAGCTAGGACCCATGCGGGTACTCATTGCTACTCCTTTGATTTGTAGAAAATGGGATCAGTTAAAGGAGAAGTTGTTGAGAGATAGAACGAGTTCAGCCAGGCGGAGGAGAGTGGCGGTGGATGGGAGTTGTCCGGGCCTCTTTTCGAGAAAGAAGCAAAGAGCCCTTAGGCCATCCTGGTGTGGGATGGAGGTGTAGAGGGATTGTACATCCATGGTGAATCGGAGGCGGTTCGGGCCCGCGAACTGGAAGCTGTCAACATGAAGCAGGGCAGCAGAGGAATCCCGGATGTAGGTGGGGAGGGAGTGGACCAGAGGAGTGAGGATGGAGTCAAGAGAAGAGGAAATAAGTTCAGTGGGGCAGGAGCAAGCTGACATAATGGGCCTGCCGGGACAGTCCTTTTTATGAACAGTCCTTTTTAACTACCATAAGAAAGGTCTTTGGTCTTCAATAGGACACATGGTTAGGGCAGCCAGCTTGTATCTATTTTTAAAAGATTCTACTCGGAGAAATACCATGAGAGATTTCATTATAAAGGCCTTCTGAAAAGACATCAAACCAACTGCCAGACAATGCAGCCAAGGCAAAACAGTTATACCTTGAAAGGGGAGAAGGAACCTCCACTTAACATGTTTTCCCAAAAAGTATTCCTGACAGTCAACCTCCTGGCAATTCAAATACAATAAATTACACAGCTTACTGAGAATCCTTTGCTTTTATGTGACGTCTAATCCAGCTACAACATGAATTCAGGTAGAAACTGCAGTCCTGCCATGGAAGGAGACTGAAATCATTTCAAATTGCAATTGTATTGTTTCTTTCTTCATCTGTATCCATTCTTTGTGTGTCTGATAGTATGTGTGAGACACCACATTAAGCCGTCTGGGGCAAGAGTTTGACAATAAATAATCTTTGTTTTTAAATTTATAAAAGCTTGCTGCTGGAAATTATTTTTATCGGCAGTAGCCACGTTAAGGGTAAGAATACACGCTGACCTCCTAAAGAAAAAGATTTTGATCATGTGCAATAATAAACATATGAAGCACGATCTTCCCAAAAGGGAACAAAGTCTCCGGGCGAGCGTGTTTAGCCATGTGTTTCCCAGCACTCCCAGTGGCGAGAAACACATGGCTGTTCAATGCAACATGCTTTGAATAAGGGGCCTGAACGAGGAATGCATGGTCGAGGCCGCACATAGCCCCATCTTTTTACAATGGGGAGCTCCACTCAGCGGAACTTCTAGTTGTAGCGGAAGATCGGGATTTTTAAATGGCATCGCGGTCTCTGAGGCCTCAAATAATTTTTTTTTGTATTAATTTAGAAGACCCAATTATTTCTTTCCAATTAAGGGGCAATTTAGCATGGCCAATCCCCCTACCCAGCACATCTTTGGGTTGTGGGGGTGAGACCCATGCAGACACGGAGAGAATGTGCAAACTTCACACAGATCGTGACGCAGGGCCGGGATCGAACCCGGGTCGTCGGTGCCATGAGGCAGAAGGACTAACCACTGTGCCACCGTGCTGCCCCGTTAAATGGACCAATTAGCATTGAATAGTGTTGCAGGCCTCGCTGGGCTCGCGACCATACTTAGAAATCTTTCCAAAGAATCACACCCTCTGTTTAATATTTACTGTCACTTCAATGATTGGTACTTCATGCTTATTGTCATATTTTATTCTAAAGTCTCCAACCATTATAATATCCATCATAATAGACGTTTATGCATTTTGATCATGGCCAATATTATTTGCAGTAACTAAATAAGTTAAAATCCATTTTTATATGGAGTTCCAGTACCTCTAATTGCAGCATTGGAAACTAAATTATCCGAATTCCTTTCTTACCATGAGATTACTGAACTTCCAAAACTGAAGTGACCTCTGCATTCTATTTTCCCGTGAAAACCACATGATCGTGATATTACGTTTTTCAAAAATATCCTTTCATGGCATGTGTGTGTGAGGAACAATAAGGTGATATCGTTCCAAGTCAGGATGGTGTGTCGCTTGGAGGGGAATTTGTAGGTGATGGTGTTCCAAACCATTTAATAATTCCAATTTACGGAAGTATTGATTTTCCTAGCAAGACATTGTTAAAAAAACAACATTTTAATCTCAAATGGTTGTGTGTGAGATTACACAACATTGAATTAGAACCTCTAATTCAATCTAAAATCTTCCAAGTTTTTGAGAAAGCGGGAACCACATCTGTAAGATGTGAATAAGGGCATAGTGCCTGAGAGCAAAGATTTCCTATCTTGGGGAGGGGTGGTCGATAAGCTTGTGTTACCAAGAGGCTATAAGATGGAAGATCTGGATCAGTATGAGAGCTGTGTTTTTTGGGTGTCCTATTGTATCCATCAGCCTTGCTTTATCATCAGAAAGGTTGGCTAGATCCCAACAGGGAAACATGGATATTGCTTGGCTGGTGATAAGCATGCCAAAGCTACTAGTTGTAATTAGACTGGTGGTCACTTCATTTAATATTATCAGCCCTCTGTGCGCCCGATCAACCTCCAGGGTCCTGTCATAGGCCCCCATCCTCCAAGCTTCTCCAGCATTTTGGCGACATAAGAGCCTGCGTCCGCTTCCTCGATGCCCTCTGGTAACCCCACAGTTCTCAAATTTAGCCTTTGAGAGCGGTTCTCCAGATCTTTCACCTTCTCCTTAAGCCGCTTCTGGGTCTCCCACATCATCCCAATCTCAGCCACTATGAGGTAAGATGCTACTCGTGCTCCCCCATCGCCTCCTCCACCTTCTGGATCGCCTGGCTCTGGGTCTCCAGCCTTAGCCCCACACGGTCGAACTCCACTCTCAGCAGGTCCACCACCATCGCCAGTCCTCCTGAGCCTCCCTCCTCTGCTGACTGAACTTTTTGTTCAGAAAGTCCACCAACTGCTCTGTCGACCATTGGGCTGGTAGGGCCGACCCCTTGCTCTCCGCCATCTTTCCCTGTGTCGCACGGAAGAGTTTATTGCTCTTGCAGCTCCTTTCCTCTGAACTCACTTCTGGTCCACAAATCCATTCAAGTAAAGTAAAGTCTTCCTCCGCCACCCCAGCACTCTTTTCCTTCAAAACATCTGCCTGGCAACCAGGGAAAAGGACCGAAAAAAACACCTCGAGCAGAAGCTGCCAAATGTACGACCACTCATTCCATGGCCGCCACCGGAAGTCCACTTTATTTGATATTATAAATAAAAGAAAAAAATGTGTGTATGTGAAATGGCAAGGTCACATTGATACTGTGGAGGATGCTCTTTTGGGGCAAATCCATTATTAATATTCGCTGCTATCTAACCAATATTGTGCATGATCGAGGATCTTTCACTCTGGACAACAAATGAGAAATGTTTTGCTCTCACCTCTCTTCCAAAACAAAGTTTTGTTGTGTTCTGGTGTCATGGGTCATGAGCAGTTGATTTTAGGAGAGGGCAGGGGAGAGCATCCCTGCTCTCAAACCATTAAAAAGGATTCCAGGTGGAATTCTCCCATGCCTCTGCCAGCGGGTTCAAAAAAGGGTGATGGAGAGAAGTCAGTTTTGCGCAGAAGTGAATTTACAGCGGGATCTTCCACTGGTTCCCACCAAGGTGGATCGGGAATCCTGCTGGAAGCCGGCATGAAACTGATTGGTATTCCGCTGATGGAATGCAGGTGAAGGCCCAAGCAGAATCATCCCACCCACGCTAATTTTCCACAACACAAGCTGGAAAACGTGTCAGTCCAGAACACATCTGGAACAATATGGCGTTCCGAAGTCGGGACTCACTTGGGACTGCCTCTGGAGTTCAGAGGAAACGGGCAGCAACCCTGAAACTCAGAGCACCACAGCAGCGGGTTGGGGGAGCATCCACAGGTGGATCTTGTCAATGAGGAGTTCTCCTGGCGAGCCATCTTTTTATTCAAGAGGTCCACCTTCTTTCTTCAATGATGAGTCAGAGATGTTGGGCGACTTTACAATAGGGGCACCCCGATATGACGATGGGTACGTGCCATCATGCCTGCCCTGACACGGAATGCGGCGCTCAACATCTGGGTGCATAATCAATGAGGCTGGGACCAGAAGGTATGGTATGGTTTCCTGCCGGACTCCACTGTAGGAAGCACTCCCTATTCCCACCCCTGCCCTCAATGTCAAGTTTATACAGCATTCAAATAAATGCAAGGCTACTTTTAAAAACAGGGCTTTGCACTGAACTGTAGTTACACCACTGCTGAAGTGGAACTCATGGGATACACTATTTACCTACTGGAGGCAAATTTGCAGCTTTTCAGTTCATCAAATGTCAGTTGGAACATAACCCTTGAGTTACATTTGCTGCCTTCACATTGATCCACAGCCAGAAACCGCTTTGCACTAAGGTGAGAAAAGCCCTGTTAATTACAAAATGCCTGATCACAGATCTCGGTTAAGCTATCGTATAAAGGCAGTGATCCTTGATACAATACGGTAAGTAACACCAGAAGTGTTTCTATTGTAAAACAAGCAGATGGGCAGTATGCTCTCCCATTTATAATATATAAGGGGAAAGTTTCTCCTCAAAACAGAATCAAATTATTCACAAATAGACGGACCTAGAGTTCAGAATTCAGTAAAATGTACTTGGATATTCACGCAATTTACAAAATAATTCTGAACATATGAAATAGGAGCAGGAGGAGGTCATTCAGCCCCTCGCACCTGCTCTGCCATTTAATAAGATCACTGCTGATCCGTTTGTGTTTCGATTTCCACATTCCCATCTATCCCGATAATCTTTGATGCCCTTGCCTAATGAGAACCTATCTACCTCCACCTTCAAAATATTCAGTGATCCCACTTCCACTGCTTTTTGAAGTAGAGAGTTCCAAAGTCACACAAAGATTTCTTCTCATCTCTGTCCTAAAAGAGTGACCCCTAATTTTAAAACAGTGCTCCCTGATTCTGGACTCACCCACAAGAGGAAACATCCTTTCCACATCCACCTTGCCAAGACCATTCAGGATCTTATATACGTCAATCAAGTCACCCCTCAATCTTCTAAACTCCAGTGAAAAAAAGCCCAATCTGTCCATTATATCCACATAAAACAACCCGCTCCTTCCAGGGATCAATCTAGTAAACAATCTAGTAAACCACAATCAGTAACAATAAAGAACAACACCTCCTCCATGATAGTCCTCAATACTGGGACCCCGCAAGGCTGTGTACTAAGCCCCCTCTTATACTCCCTATGCACACGACTATGTGGCAAAATGTGGCTCCAACTCCATTTGCAAGTTTGCTGATGACATGTCTGTAGTGGGTCGGATCTCGAACAACGATGAGTCAGAGTACAGGAGGGAGATAGAGAACCTAGTGGCATGGTGTAACAACAACAATCTCTCCCTCAATGTCAGCAAAACGAAAGAGCTTGTCATTGACTTCACAAAGCGAAGTATCAATGGTGCCGAGGTGGAGATGGATGACAGCTTCAAATTCCTCGGGGTGCACATCACCAACAATCTGTCCTGGACAACCCACGTCGATGCAGCGACCAAGAAAGCACAACAGCGCCTATACTTCCTCAGGAAACTAAGGAAATTCGGCATGTCTACATTGACTCTTACTAATTTTTACAGGTGCACAATAGAAAGCAAGCTATCTGGCTGCATCACAGCCTGGTATGGCAACTGCTCGGCCCAAGATCGTAAGAAACTACAGAGTTGTGAACATTGCAGGCAGCTTGAGTTTAAGCTATCCACTCATCCTCTTAAACGCAGCGGGAAAGGAGTGTAATATCAGCAATGGTAGCAGGAACTGTATTGGAGGAACGTTCCCTAGGGATCAGAACTCGGATCAATGCTTGACTTGATCTATATTAATGGGACGCAGTGGTGATGTGATTGTATTAGTAATTCAGAGGCCCAGGAAAATGCATTGGGGGCATGGGTTCAAATCCCACCGTAGCATCTGAATTCAATGAATAAAAACCTGGTAAAATATAACTACACTTGGTAATGGTGGCCATGAGGCTGTCATTGACTGTTGCAAAAACCCATCTGGTTCACTAATATCCTCAGGGAAGATGCTTCATGAAAACAGTGTGGTAAACCACTGTGTTCTTATATTAAGGGTTGTACGGTAGAACCTGCACTACAGGTTCACCTGGGCCCCTGCACGCTAGTTCCGCCCAGGAGCCGGGTTATAAATATGCGTGACCTCCTGCTCGCAGCCATTTTGTCAGCTGCTGTAGGAGGCCACACATTTGATACTAATAAAGCCTCAGTTTGAATTCAACTTCGTCTCCAGCCAAATTGATCGTGCCTCAATTTATGAGTATCAGGGGCGGGATTCTCTGACCCGCCGCCGAGTTGGAGAATGCCGGGGACTGGCGTGAATCCCGCCCCTGCCGGTTGCCGAATTCTCCGGCACCGGATATTCGGCGGGGGTGGGAATCGCGCCGTTGCCGGTTGGCAGGCGCCCCCCCGGCGATTCTCCGGCCCGCGATGGGCCGAAGTCCCGCTGCTGGAATGCCTGTCCCGCCGGCGAGAATTAAACCACCTCTCTTACCGGCGGGACAAGGCGGCGCGGGCTGGCTCCGGGGTCCTGGGGGGGGCCGCGGGGCGGGGCACTCTTTTCCTTCCACCTTCGTCATGGTCTCCACTATGGCGGAGGCGGAAGAGACCTCCTCCACTGCGTATGCGCGGGGATGCCTTGAGCGGCCACTGACGCTCCCGCGCATGCGCCGCCTGGCAAAGTCATTTCCCGCCAGCTGGCGGGGCGGAAATCAGTCCGTCGCGGGCCTAGCCCCTCAAGGTGAGGGCTCAGCCCCTCAAGATGCGGAGACGTCCGCACCTTTGGGGCGGCGCGATGCCGGACTGATTTGCGCTGTTTTTGGCGCCGGTCGGCGGACATCCCGCCCATGATTCAGAAGATGGACCTCCGGATTAAACCAGATCGACTGCAGCTGGATCCACACGCAAGCGACGCCAGAAAGGACTTTCAGCATTGGCTAGCTTGTTTTGAAGCGTATATCAACACGGCGCGACCTCTGTTCCCGAGGCTCAGAAGATTCAAATTCTGTACTCCAGTCTCAGCTCTAAAGTCTTCCCGCTGATCCAGGATGCGCCCAATTACGCTGATGCTATGACTCGACTCAAAGAAAATTATGACCAGAAGACGAACACGCTCTTCGCCAGACACATGCTCGCAACGCGTACTCAACTACCTGGTGAGTCAATCGAGGACTTCTGGAGGGCCCTGATCCCACTAGTGCGGGACTGTGACTGCCAGGACGTTACAGCTAAGGAGCACTCGGATCTCCTTATGAGGGACACTTTTGTAACTGGGATTGGGTCCGATGTTATCAGGCAGCGGCTCCTAGAAGGGGCCACGCACGACCTTGCAGAGACTAAAGCACTAGCGCTTTCCATGACGGTCGCCCTGCAGAATGTACAGTCCTACGCCCCCAACCGCGTGGCCCACTCCTACGCTTCATGGGCCCCACAGGCAGCCGCCCCAGCAGGGCCGCTACCCACCCAATATGCCTGCGCTACGTGCCAGCCAGTGATTTCCGCGGGGCCCCGATGCTATTTCTGCGCCCAACAAAGACACTCCCGCCAACGCTGCCTGGCCCGCACTGCCCTTTGTAAGGCCTGCAGGAAGAAGGGCCACTACGCAGCGGTGTGCCAGGCCCGCTCAGTGGCAGCGGTCGCCCCCACCCCCACCGGTCACGGACAATGGGTGCCGCTATCCTCTCCTCCTCCCAGGCCATGTGGAAGCAATGGGTGCCGCCACCTTCTCCCCCGCACAACACGTGCGTTTCATGGGCGCCGCCATCTTGCTCCACCCCCGCAACGTGCGTTCCATGAGTGCCGCCATTTTGTGATCCCCAGGACCTCTGGGCGCCGCCATCTTGTCCACCCCGCAGCACATGGAGACCAACGGCGTTTCAGGACCCCAACTCAGCGGCCGCCTCACTATCTGACGACCAACCACAACTTGCATCCATGGCAATCGACCAGTCCCGACCACATACTCTGACCAGACCAACGCATCCACCAGCGTGAAAGTCAACGACCATGTGACCTCCTGCCTACTGGTCTCCGGGAGCACTGAGAGCTTTGTACATCCAAATACGGTAAGGCGCTGCTCCCTTAAGGTACACCCTACCAATCAAAGTATCTCCCTGGCCTCTGGATCCCATCGCGTAGCGATCCGGGGGTACTGCACGGTCACGCTCACAGTCCAAGGCGTAGAGTTCCACGGTTTCCGCCTCTACGTCCTCCCTAACCTCTGCGCTGCACTTATCCTTGACTTGGATTTTCAGTGCAACCTCCAGAGCCTGACCCTTAAATTCGGCGGACCTTTACCACCCCTCACTGTTTGCGGCTTCGCAACCCTAACGGTCGATCCTCTTTCCCTCTTTGCCAATCTAACACCAGATTGCAAACCCGTCGCCACCAGGAGCAGATGGTACAGCACCCAGGATAAGGCCTTTATCAGGTCCGAGGTCCAGCGGTTGCTTCGGGAGGGAGTCATCGAGGTCAGCAACAGCCCCTGGAGAGCTCAAGTGGTAGTAGTTAAGTCTGGGGAGAAAAAACGAATGGTCATGGACTACAGCCAGACCATCAACAGGCACACGCAGCTCGACGCGTACCCCCTCCCACGCATATCTGACATGGTTAACCAGATTGCACAGTACCGGGTCTTCTCAACGGTGGAGCTGAAATCCGCTTACCACCAGCTCCCCATCCGTAAATCGGACCGGCCATACACCGCCTTCGAGGCAGACGGCTGGCTATATCACTTCCTTAGGGTCGCCTTCGGCGTCACCAATGGGGTTTCGGTCTTCCAAAGGGAGATGGACCGAATGGTGGACCGGTATGGCTTGCGGGCCACGTTTCCGTACCTAGACAATGTGGCCATCTGCGGCCATGATCAGCAGGACCACGACGCCAACCACGCAAAATTTCTCCGCACCACCACTCTCCTCAACCTCACGTATAACAAGGAGAAGTGTGTGTTCCGTACAAACCGCTTAGCCATCCTCGGCTACATGGCCCAGAACGGAGTTCTGGGGCCCGATCCCGACCGCATGTGCCCACTCATGGAGCTTCCCCTCCTCACTGCCCCAAGGCCCTCAAATGCTGCCTGGGGTTCTTCTCGTATTACTCTCAGTGGGTCCCAAACTATGCGGACAAGGCCCGCCCACTCATACAGTCCACTCATTTCCCCCTGACGGCTGAGGCCCAACAGGCTTTCACCCGGATCAGAGCTAATATTGCCAAAGCTGGAATGCATGCTGTAGACGAAACACTTCCTTTCCAAGTAGAAAGCGACGCAACCAACGTCGCCCTTGCCGTCACCCTCAACCAGACAGGCAGGCCCGTGGCATTCTTTTCCCGCACCCTCCATGCCTCCGGGATTCGGCACTCATCCGTCGAAAAGGAGGCCCAAGCTATCGTTGAGGCTGTGCAACATTGGAGGTATTACCTGGCCGGCGGGAGATTCACTCTCCTCACTGACCAATGGTTGGTTGCCTTAATATTCAACAACACACAGCGGGGCAAGATCAAAAATGACAAAATCTTGCGGTGGAGAATCAAGCTCTCCACCTATAACTACGAGATTAGGTATCGCCATGGCAAACTCAACGAGCCCCCAGACGCCCGATCCTGAGATACATGTGCCAGCGCACAGGTAGATCGACTCCGGACCCTGCACGACAGCCTTTGTCACCCAGGGGTCACTCGGCTGTACCACATCATTAAGGCATGAAATTTGCCCTACTCCGTCGAGGAAGTAAGGACGATCACCAAGGACTGCCAGGTCTGTGCGGAGTGCAAACCGCACTTCTACCGGCCGGACCGCGCGCACCTGGTGAAGGCCTCCCGCCCCTTTGAATGCCTCAGCATGGATTTCAAAGGCCCCCTCCCTCTCCGACCGACACACGTATTTCCTCAGTGTGATCAATGAATACTCCCATTTTCCCTTCGCCATCCCATGACCCGACATGACGTCTGCCACCGTCATTGAAGCCCTTAATTCTATTTTCACTCTGTTCGGCTTCCCCGCCTTCATCCACAGTGACAGGGGATCCTCATTCATGAGAGATGAGCTACATCAGTTCTTGCTCAGCAGGGGTATCGCCTCCAGCAGAACGACGAGCTACCACCCCCGGGGAAACGGACAGATAGAAAGGGAGAATGGGACGGTATGGAGGGCCGTCCAGCTGGCCCTACGGTCCAGAAATCTCCCAGCCTCCCACTGGCAAGAGGTCCTCCCTGATGCACTACATTCCATTCGCTCATTACTCTGCACTGCTACTAACAGTACACCGCATGAACGTCTTTTTGCCTTCCCCAGGAAGTCCACATCCGGGGTATCGCTCCCAACTTGGCTCACAGCTCCGGGAACCGTGCTTCTCCGTAAACATGTGCGGCTCCACGCAAACCCACATACGCCTACGTGGCGTTCCCCGACGGCCGCGAGGATACCGTCTCCCTCAGGGGCCTGGCACCAGCAGGTTCCACCCCCACACCACCCCCGGCGCCACCCTCCCCTCCCCTGCCGCCCCCATCACCTCCCCTAGGACTGTCCGTCCTCCCCCTGCCCACCCCCTTTGATGAAGAGGATTTCAGCACGCTCCCGGAGTCAATTTCGACCATGACAGCACCAACATCGCCGGCTCCACTTCGTCGATCTCAGAGGACGATCAAGGCGCCGGACCGGCTGAACCTCTGACCGGCCCACCGGATGACCAGAGACACTTTTTTACTGTTTTGTAAATATCGCAAGTAAGATTGCGAATTGTATATAGTTATCCACCACCCCCGCCGGACTCAATTTTAACAGGGGGTGAATGTGGTAAACCACTGTGTTCTTATATTAAGGGTTGTACGGTAGAACCTGCACTACAGGTTCACCTGGGCCCCTGCATGCCAGTGCCGCCCAGGAGCCGGGTTATCAATATGCGTGACCTCCTGCTCGCAGCCATTTCATCAGCTGCTGTAGGAGGCCACACATCTGATACTAATAAAGCCTCAGTTTGAATTCAACTTCGTCTTCAGCCAAATTGATCGTGCCTCAAACAACAAAGTTTAGAATTGGAGCACAGGAGACTGGTGAAAGGCTATTTCTCCTAAATTAGCAGCTCTCTGCCCTGGTTTACAGTCTGTCTGCCAATACACAGGACTGCAGATACATCCCTGGAGTGTCAGGAGTGCAGAGAACCGCTTGCATTACCAGACGACATTAAGGAGGCACACATCATCAGGATCAATTATTGGTTTTCAACGTCTGAATATCCAGATTTCAGGGACTGTAAAGTAGAGGTCAGGTTACAAATTGGTGTTCCCAGTGTGGAACTGTGCACAAGATTGGAATTCAACAAAGCACTCCTCATGATTTTCCAACCATTAACTTTAATGATCCAAGGACTCATTCCTTGCTCTATCTTACTGTGCCTCTAAGCCTTGGCTTCAGCACAAAAAGACACTGCAGAAAGCTGCACTTATATTTCAGCATTGGTTTTAGAACAGAACTGGTCTCCAGGTCTTACCCTCCCCAGTTAACATCTTTCCATATGGCATCATTGTTTATTAGAGACACCAGCACAGAATGAAGTAGGCAAAAAAATGAACAAAAAGGGTCACTAAATGTGCCAGGGTCATGAATTTACTGTTGGCTATAATTTTAAAGGGTGTGGTGATTGTCTCTTTAAGGACGACACAGCATAGTAAGGGTCACATGGCCTGTTCGACCAATCGGGATTTAGAGTGTGGAATCACCCCACGGTGAGAGCATCTCTGCGGAGGCATTTTGGAGGCTATCTACAGCCATGAGGCTGCTGTACAATGCTTATTAATCAATGTTTTTTGCTTTCTGGACTGAAGTCTTCGAAAGTGCACCTTTCCAGTTTTCTAGGTAAAAAGTGAAAAGAGACTTTATCATGTCTTCATGGTATCCTTAATGTTTCATAACCAATGATTTACATTCTGAGGTACAATTATTGTTTTATTTCAACAAACACAGCTGTCAATTTGTGCACAGTTGGTTTCCAGAAACATAAAATGAATGATCAGATAATCAGACTGATGGTTAAGGAAGGAATGTTGGCCTGGGAACCCTGCTTTTCTTAAATGGTGTCAGGAGATGTTTACCATTTACCCGAAAAGGCAGGCCTAGGTATAACGTTTCATCTGAAAGACAGCACTTCTGGCAGTGCAGCAGAGCTCCGTACAGCCTGGATTGTATGCTGAAGTCCACATTAAGGGTTTTATACCTGTAACTATCTGAATTAGATGCTGGAGTGGCGCCCTTGAACACAGAGCTGGCTGCCATCGTATTTTCTGACTCCACCTCTGGCCGCATTACTAATGGATTGAGGGTTATTTTTAATGCTGGTGATAGCAATGGAGAAAGCTTTGCTATTCACTGTGGGCTTGATCTACCCAATGGGAACAGAGTCCCGAAGCCAACGCGTTTAGCCGAGTGTTTCTTAGCACTCAGAATGCTAAGAAACACCACACTATTGAACGCCCATTCGGGTAGATATGGGGCCTCAGCAGTGAACGCTCTGATGAGGCCGCACTTAGTCCCCTTTTCTGCACTGAAGAGCTCCGCTCGCCAGAACTCCTCAGTGTGGAAGGAGATCGGGAAGCCATTTAAAAATGGCGTCCCGATCTCTCAACCCCCAACGTGAGCCCCAAAGCCCCCACTCACCTATAAGTGGGTTCTCAGGCCCCCAAATCCCCCTGCAGCCAAACAGGGCACCCTAGGCCCAATCCGCAGCACAGGGAACATGCTAGCTTGGCATTCTGGCAAAAGCCACCTGGGCACCTTGGCAATACCAGGTTGGCATCCAAATGGTAGTGCCCAGGTGCCCAGATGGCACCAGAAGTGCCTCCCTGCCCAGAGAGCAAGCATCTGGGGGCCTGCGATCCCCTGGGAGACCCAACGAGTGCCATTCGACCTGATCGGCAATTCTGGAGACTAGCAATAAGCAGCGGTCTCCAAGGCGAGGGGGGGTTAGATCCCACGCCCTGGGTATGATTACGGAAATGCATATTAGAGTGAGACTAACTACCTCACTCTAATATTCAAATTTGGTAAAAAGTGATCCCGCCCACAGTGGGCAGGATTCACATACGATGTCTCGCAAGATTGCGTAAGATTTTGTGAGGCGTGGCAAACTGGGTAGATCCCGGAAGAGGGATCTCCCGGTATCTACCAGCCGTGCCACACTATCTTTTGGGTGCAATGGGCCGGTGGATTGCACCCTATGTTTCTAGGCTTTATCTTTTAAAAATGTAAAGATATTCAAAATGTATTTACTTTTACGATTATGTTATGTAGTTATACATTTACACTCATCTAACTGTGAAATAAATGGGATAGCTTAGGCTATCCTTTAGCTTTTTGACGTTTTCAAAATGTCTTGAGGCAATTTTGCATCATGGAAACGTTGTGAACAGCAGACGCTTGGCTTTCCTGTCATCAACAACATAGTCGAATGTAAAGATTGAAACCTCCAGTGGCCAGACAGTAATAGAGGCCTTGGGGAGTCTGTATCACCGTATCTGGAATGTTTACACCTTGTTTTCAAGCTATATCGGTAAACAAGATCAGGAAATACTAGGACCACAGCGCTTGCGAATTGTCAACTGACCTTCATGTGGATCGCCAGATTTCTGATCATTAATCTGAATAACAATTACATTTAGACTGAATCCTTCTAAACACAAAGGCAGAAGACAAGAAGACAAGAAATATGAGTCAACCACATGGCCCATTGAGCCAGGTCCACAGTCCAATATGATCATGAGCTTCAACTCCGCTTCCCTGCCCATTCCACATATCCTTCAATTCCCCAAAAGACCAAATATTCTGGGCGCGATTAAACAGACTTGAAACTAAGTCCGGTTTTGGGTGTGTTTGGCGGGATGTTTCTTGGTGGCTGCAGTACCGTGATTAACCCCACTACTCAACAGCACGTTATCGGTAGTTTAGGCCTCAGGGCGTTTCTCCGTGCCAAGGCCACACTTTAGTCGATTTCCTGCTAGTAAGCAGAGCTCGCCAGGAAGAACAGCTCCTCGCAGATCGGGATGCATTTTGACGGACAGCTCTGATCTCCGTAACCCCACCCTTTCAGGCTCGTTCCCCCCCTTTTTGGACCCCTCCCTTTCACCCCTCCCAACCTTCTTGTGGCACCACCCCTGGGACCACCCCTCATCCTCCCTCTAAGGGGCAAGCACACCTCCGCTCCCCGCACCCCAACCCCCCGGCCTGATCCCTGGCAGTGTCAACCTGGAACTCGGCCACCTGGGTACCTTGGCAGTGCCACCTTAGCAGTGCTTGGGTGTCAGGGGGAGTGCTGGGGTTCTCTGCTCTGACCGGGCGGGGGTCTCTAATGGCCTGAGACCTCCAAGGTGCCACCACGCCTGGTCCGTGTTTGAGGAAATAAATGCTAAACGGCACCCGGTCAAGGTCTCGCAGGCATGGCAATTGGCTCCCAGGTGAATGCGGCATCCAGGTATTTAAATGAGCCTAATGGTTCATTTAAATATGTTGATCTGGATCACACCCGCCAGCAAGGCTGAGATCCAGATTGCACTGGGTGGAGTGAGTCGGGTGACTTGTGATTGGCCCGGTGCCCGGCGTGGAGCCCAATTTTGGGCTCTCGCGGGAATCTCCCATTGTGCCTAACTCCGCGCTGGGTGCAATTCAGTGGCTGAATCAGGCCCTCTGTCTATCTCAGCCTGAATTGCATTCAATGACGAAGCATCCAAAACCCTCTGGGGAGAATTCTAAAGATTCACAACCCTTTGAGTGAAAACCCTCAGTCCTAAATGTTCGACCCCTCAACCCGAGACTGTGCCCCTACGTTTTAGATTCCCCTACTTGTAGAAACAAAGGGACATTCAAGATGACAAATTTTGCAAGTGAACCTCTCAGGTTCAGCTTCAACAATCAGCTCCCTCGCCTGAGCACCATCAATTTGCTATTATCAGGAGCATTTCATGATGGTTTGAATATTTAAAGATTAGTGTGACCCAAGTATTGGGGCATTAGTCTCTTGTCACATGCACAGATTAGTATGGCACTTCACATGTGCTCCCCCTGAAAGTGGACAGAAAATTGACTGATAAAGTGAGACAAGAATATAAAGGAACAAACTGGTTTATCATTCATAGAATACATATGAACATATGAAATAGGGGCGGAAATCAGCCTTTCAGCCCCTTGAGCCTGCTCTGCTGTTTAATAGGATCATGGCTGATCTGATTGTATCTCGATTTCTACATTACCATCAACCCCGATAACCTTTGATCCCCTTGCCTAACAAGAATCTATCCACCTCCACCTTATAAAGGGATGGACAGAATGCAGGGTGGGATTCTCTCACCCCGGGGCTGGGCCGGAGAATCGCCGCGACTGGCGTGAATCGTGCAACGCCGCCCCGACGCCGGTCCACCGATTCTCCGGAGGGTGGAGAATCGGCATCATTGGCGCCGGCGCGGTCGGCGGGGCGCCGGTTGGGACCCGCTCTACGGGGCTCCCCCCGGCGATTCTGAGCCCGGGATGGGCTGAGTGGCTACGCTAAAAAAGCCGAATCCGCCGGGCACCATCCACACCTGCTCTTACTCGCGGGACCTCGGCGTGGATGTATCCGGGGGTGGCCTGGTGGGGGGGGGGGGGGTCCGACCCCGGGGGTGGCCTCCGCTGTGGCCTGGCCCGCGATTGGGGCCTACCGATCGGCGGGCCGGCCTCTCTTGCTGGGGGCCTCTTTTGTTCCGCGCCGGCCCTTGTAGCCCTATGCCATGTTGCGTCGCGGCCGGCGCGGAGATGGGAGCCACTGCGTATGCGCGCGTTGGTGCCGGTCCCACTGCGCATGCGCGCATTGGCAGCGGTGCCACTGTGAATGCGCAGACCCGCAGCGCCCATCTGACGCAAGGGAGCCGCATCTGAGCGATCCAGTGCCGTGCTGGCCCCCTGTCGGGGTCAGAATTTCAGCTCCTGAGGGCATGTTGACGCCGTCGAGAAATGCAACGGCGTTTACAACGGCATCAACACTTAGCCTCAGGATCACAGAATCCCGCCCGCAGTTTCTGCAAATCCTGGGCAGGGCCAATGCTAAGTGTATTTCCGTGCAACATGTTGCCGAATTCAAATCCACTGAAAGAAGCATCTTGGCACATTGTAACAACAATACTCAAGAAATTTGTCATCATTTAAGACAAAGCAGCTCGCTTGATTGGCACCCCATCCACAAACATTCAATCTCTCCACCGCCAAGGCACAGTGGCAGCAGTGTGTACCATTAACAAGATGCACTGCAACAACTCACCAACACTCCTTAGACAGCATCTTCCAAGCCCACGACCATAACACCTTGAAGGGCAAGGGCGACAGACACATGGAAACACCTCCACCAGCAGCTTCCCCTCCAAGCCATGCACTATCCTGACTTGGAACTATATCGCTTTTCCTTCACCGTCACTGAGTCAAAATCCTGGAACTCCATCCCTTACAGCACTATGGGTGTACCTACACCACATGGAGTGCAGCTCACCACCACCTTCTCAACGGCAATTCGGGATAGGTAATATATGCTGGCCTAGCCCGTGGCACTCACATCTCGTTGAAGGGTCAATAAAGAGGGTGCCTAATTTTAAAAAAAAAGTATATTTATTAGAATTTTACATTTTCAAAACAGACACAAAGTTACAAAATAATACCATACATTAGGAGAGCTCATCATACATGGACACAAAATGGAATGAAAGGACAACATCACAACTGGCTCGGTACAATCATTGGGCGAAACCGAATATTCCTGTGACCCCAACAGAAACCAAAGGAAGAGAGGATAAAGTCACAAAACCATGACAGGTCGGTGCACACCCTGCTACGCCACACTACTCGCAGACAGATTGGGAGCACACTAACATACAAACCCCTCTTATAAATAAAAATATATCATCAAATGTACTTTGAGCATTCCCATTGTTATTAACTAGATCTGAGGAATTTTCAGTCCCCAAAAAGTAAAATGGCGACCAGAGGTCAAGGGCTGAATTTTCCCACAAGACTCAGGACCCCTACGTTGGGATCAAGCTCTTCCCAGAGGTAACCTCCAAATTTACCATCTCTGAGATCACCATATAGTTAGGAATCGCAGACTGACTCCCGATGTTGCAGGTCCAATCAGAAGGACAGCAGCTGTGAAGCTTCTGGCAACCCGTCTCGAAGAAATGGATGCTGCTGAGGCAGGTCGGGGGTCATCAGGACACCTCAACCTGGAGGCGCCCTCGACAACCCAGGTTTAAAATAGCATCTCAGAAGGGTCAATGCAGGCAGGCATTGAAGGGCAACATGTCAGGCTGGCATGTGGAGGTTGAAGCTTCAGCCTTCCCTGCCCCAAGGCACCCTCTATAGGCCATGGAGGCTCTGGCTCTATCTCCCCAGGCTACTGCAGAGAGGCCACTTCTCTGGAGCGAGTGGCATCCCTGCCTGTTGAATTATCTAAATAACCTCTCATTGGAGCCTTTAAATAGGGTAATTGGCTCCACACCTTCATTCAGCAAACCTTGACCATTGCTGGGCAAGTACACTGGCAACCTGAATATGTTGGGGAGCCATCGCAATGTCGCCCCCCTCCACTCCCCCACCCCAACACCCCTTACTCCACCCGTCCCATTATGGGGCTGGGAAGATTCTGCACTCAGTGCCATTTCTGGTTTGCACACAGCAAAGAATGTAACTTCCAGCTTCAACTATGCATTACTACCACACCACTGCAACCTACATATTTTAATTTTTTTTTTAGGAAAACATGGGATAGCAATTACAATGACTTTCGGCAAGACAACGGGTGGATGAAGATTCTGCACATTGAAAATGTTCCTGGCAGCAGAATGACAGCTGAAAGGACCTGCCATGATGTCAGGGTCAGCATGTATATCCATTAAACGGACAGAGGTTACGAGTTTCAAACACCTGTTTCCAACAATAGAAAAACACCAGTGAAGTCATTGGGGGAATGATCTAATTAGCTGGGCCACGTTGCAGTTTCTGCATCCTCGAGGGACCATGCATTCGCCTGTTGTCTTTAAATCCAGCAATGAGCTGCCATTAAAGGGATGACATCTTTGCCGAAATCAGCTGCAGCACACTCTCAGGAATTAACATGAGGAGAAAAAAGCCACCTTCCGAGCTTGGTTGTACGCCTCTTGGTTACACAGCATTCAGTTATGTCAAATCACTTATTGGTATTTAGTTTATTTATCCCCCCGCAGAACCTTGTGAGCTACAGTCTCTCCTGAGCTATTATTTCTCCCACAGTTTGATCACTCTTTCCTCACAACTCAGGGACCTGACCTCTGCTCTGAGGTTAATTGTTTCCCTCTGGCAGCTGTACCCTCTCCAAAAGCAGGATGTTTGTCCCAAGACAGTTGCTGTCGTCCTTCCACATGAAGAGAATAAATGTGAGTTTTGAATAACTTGATTGCCATTCAAGTTGATTGCAAATGCTAAGCTTCAGAAAATGGCAACATATCTAGATGTGGTTCTTAACCTTGCAGATTTGTTTGTCTTGTATGCGAATTTGGGAGTGTCTGCCAACATTGGATATTTCAGTCCTCTTAAACTGTAATTCTTAAGCAGTCACATAACCACCATATTAGTGAAATAGGCACCTTCCTTCAATGTTATTTTCAGCTCGTTTTAACATTTCTGCTCTGTATTGGTATTAGCTTTGTTAGGCTAATTTCCTGCTAGATTAGGTTATCATTTTTGTTCCGTTATTAGTGATTCAAAACTGTGTGCTAAATTTGTAGCAAGGGATTGTTTCGAACAAGTGTCAGTGTTCCCCACTCATTTGTACAATCTTTATTTTTGACCATGATGCAACACAGGCGGGGGCCATTCTACCCATCATTCCTGTATCCTTCCTAAAGTTGGTGCCCAGAATTAAACAAATGGGCGGAATTCTCCGGTTGTTGTGATTCACTTTTCCTGCTGGCAGTGCACCACCGCCAAGGTTTCGTGGTGGCATGGGATGCTTACAATGGGAAATCCCATTAACAGGACAGCGGGAAGATAGAATTCCCCTCCATCCGAACAGTGCGCTGTTGGGTAACACGCGGCTGGGGCATTCAGAGAATCTCGCCCAATATTCCAGGTGGGACTTAACCAGCGATTGGGACGGGCTCAGCATAACTTTCTTCCTTTTGTATTTTATGGAGCTAAATTGATAGCTCTTGAAGATGGGTGTGGAGATCACAATGATAATAATAATAATCACTTATTGTCACAAGTAGGCTTCAATGAAGTTACTGTGAAAAGCCCCTAGTCGCCACATTCCGGCGCCTGCTCGGGGAGGCCGGTACGGGAATTGAACCCGCGCTGCTGGCCTTATTCTACATTACAAGCCAGCTGTTTAGCCCACTGTGCTAAACCACCCCCTAAGTGCCGGTCGTTTCATGTGCAGGCAGTTGATTAGCTTGATTGCTGCATACAGCCAACGCTAAATGTTCAAATCACCACACCCCTATCACTCACCGGCCAACAATACCTCTCAGGGCTCTTACCTGATATTCATTGCTTCACCTCAACCTTGTAAACTTCGCAACTGTTGTAAGTCTCACACCCACATTGCACATACTGCTGGCTATTCAGCCATGACCAACACATCACGCAAACAGATTGCACCACTCTCACGGAAACACTTCCCTCTCCCTTGTAGGACAAACTTGTGCGCAACACCATGCAGCCGGAGCTAACTGGAGGGGAGACAGGCGTGCCTGCATGTCTTAATCCCCATCGAAGAGATGGTGCTGGCCATTATTGGAATGGCAAATGCTGAGGCCGTGGCCAGAGCTGGAGCTAAAACCATGAAAGATAGTTGTATCCACATACCTAATCCTACTTCTCACATCCCACTTCCTCCTTGTCCCACAATCGCTTTTAATAATAATAATAATAATAATTTTTATTGTTACAAGTAGGCTTATCTTAACACAGCAATGAAGTTACTGTGAAAAGCCCCTAGTCGCCACATTCAGGCGCCTGTTCAGGGAGAATTCAGAATGTCCAAATTACCTAATAGCAAGTCTTTTTGGGACTTGTGGGAGGAAACCGGAGTACCCCGAGGAAACCCACGCAGACACGGGAGAATGTGCAGACCTCCGCACAGACTGTGACCCAAGCTGGGAATCGGACCTGGGACCCTGGAGCTGTGAAGCCATAATGCTAACCACTATGCTTAACTGGTTTAACTTACCAGCTATAGCATTATACTCCTCTTATGTTTCCCACCCTCTTCCCCCTCACCACATCCTAACCAACTCTGCAACCTGACCAGGTAGTGGTGGAAAATCAAGAAGACTGATGATGAAAATGTGATCACACACTCGCAGCCACCAGCTCACAGACTGACACTTCATGTATCTTAGAGGATAGCTTTGAGGTGGGATCTCCAGATGGTGAGACACAGGGCATGAGTGACATACAGCCAAGATAAGTATAGTCCAGATGCCTGTTTGCTGAAGATTAGGTGTGGGGGGTAGGGATTGCACAGGGGTTCTCTTGCACAGGGATCATACGAGGCAAGCTACAGAAGAAGGCTGAAGGGTGCACACAACAATATGCTTTGCACTTTGGGAAACCTACTAGAAAGTCTGTGTTCCATGCCAAGAGAAGTTCAGCACCAACTTGGCACAGGGCTATGCACAGAGCTTAGAGCCTATCCTATCTAACATGGAGTGGTGGCCAACTCTATGAGGGTCTTCTGGGCCCAATCGTGATGCAGTATGCGATGACCAATGTTTTGGCTTCCACTGTAGCACAAACAGCTCCCACCAAAAGCCGGAGTGCTGCAGTGGGAGCTCAGAGTGCTGTCATCATGGCTATATATACAAGTGCTGAAGGGTTTGCAGGGGATCACATCAGTCCAGTAATTTGTCTTTTGATTCCCATCAGATGTTAGACTAAGGCCCAACTGCCCCCTCAGGTGGATATAAAAGATCCTATTGCATTATTTCGAGGAACAGCAGGAGAATTCTTCCCAGTGTCTTGACCAATTTCTATCCCTCAATTAACATTCCAAAAACAGATTATCTGGTCATTATCACACGACTGTTTGTGGGCTGCTAGCTCCGTGCATATTCGCTGCCTCATTTCTTACATGACAACAGTGGCTTCACTTAATTTGCTGAAACACTCTTTCAAATATACGTGGTCAGTTATTAGAGCTGACTCCAAATTAAAAGACTACTCTGCTGTACCTGACATGCGATACCACATTAAAAACACGCCAAAGGTCCATGAGGCTGTCAGTATTCTGGGGTATCATCTCCCAGGAGTATCCAGTGCTGAGTAAAATGTTCATTTTGTTGCTATTGCCCTTCACGACAATTTACATGTGTGAGGTTGGATTTCCGCCTCAATGAAGATGAAGACGGCACAAAGGAATTGGTTAAAGTCTGCACCTGATGGACGCATTCCCCTCTCCTCCTTTGAAACAGACTCAAGTGAGACCTTGCGGGCCATGCAGACTCCCCTTTTGCATTGAAGGTAAGCAAACATGCGTGTGTCACTAAGGTTGACGGGCGTGGGCCACGAAGGGCGGCTGTCAAGGGTCCAGAAGGTCGGCAGGTTGGCAAAAATGGGTGGAAAAACTCTCCGGAGCTCCTCACACCAGAACCCCTCCTCCATACCCTCTCCCAACTCGTCTTCCCACTTTGCTTTGATCCCTTCCAGTGGTGCCTTCTCCTCTTCCAAAATAACTCCGTAAACCGCCGACAGTACCCCCTTCTCCAGTCCCCCTGTCGTCAGCACCTCCTCCAGATACTATGTGGAGGCCGGCTCCACCGGGAAGCTCTGTATCTCCTTTCTGGAAAAATCGCAAACCTGCATGTATCTAAACATTTCCCCCTGCTCCAGCCCATACTTCGCTTCCAGCTCCTTCAATCCTGCAAACCGACCCCCAAGAAACAAATCTTTTAGTGTCTTAATCCCCTTCTTCTCCCATTTCTGAAAATTTCCATCCCACTTCCCTGGCTCAAATCTGTGGTTCCCCTGAATTGGCATTTCCCTTGACCCTGCCCCCAACCCAAAGTGTTGGCGAAACTGCCTCCAAATTCTCAATGATGCTATTATTATCGGACTCCCTGAGTATTTCCCTGGGGCCATCAGGAGCGGCGAGGATCTGGTCTTTCATGGTTTTTTCCCTGGAAATTGAAAAACGTCAGCTGATATTAAATATTACTCCTTTAATTGGAATATATAAATGAGCACCGTGTAAAATGTGAGCATGCCACTAATGCTGCCTTTACATTAGAATGCTCTCTTAGAGGCCGCACCATGTTGCAGTGATTAGCACTGCTGCCTCACGGCAGCAAGGGCCTGGGTTCAATCCCGGCTCCGGGTCACTGTCCATGTGGAGTTTTCACACTCTTCCCATGTCTGCGTGGTCTCACCCCCACAACCCAAAGGTGTGCAGGGTAAGTGGATTGGCCACGCTAAATTGCCCCTTAATTGGTGCTCTAAATTTTTTTTAAAATGCTCTCTTAGGTGAAGACCCACCTTCAATGGCAGTGCCCTTTTGTAAATAAGGACACTAGCTGCCATTTTGCTTTCACATTGCTGACCTCTAGTTAGTTTTCACATCAGGGAAAGTCCACATTCAGGAATTGAAAGTCACGGCTGCAACTTTTAAATATCCCAGGTGCCTTGTTTTTGTGCTGTTCCTCAGGAATCCACCTTTCTGTTTGAATCTATTTCATACAATAGAAATGGAACATCAATCTCCCACTAGTGTTATCACCGCTCTCCCAGCTATAGGAAACTTCTGTATATACCCTGTATGTGCGGCATGGCAAGTTTTCTTCCTTTTTCACCAGAGCCTCCTGTAGCCTGGCCGACTGGAGAGAAGGGGAGGAATTTCTTGAAAACTCATGCGTAACGTTCCATCCCTGCAGATGGGATTCAATACTGTCACCAACTATTTAGTAAGGTCATGGGAGGCATTCCATCCATTCAGGCTGGCATTCCCCACAGGGGACAGAGCAACAAAAGCGGAAGTTTGTTTAGAAAATTCCAAGGCCAGAAGATATTCCGAGCCCTTCGCCTGTCAGCTGTATTCTAATTCTTCAACACTACTAATGATCGTATTTTGCATTCGGCATTATGTAGCCATATGCCTTAGTTGATTTTTTTTTTGCTTTGAATCGGAATAATCCACACTTAATTTCAACAATTTTATTTTTTAAAGCATGTTTAAAAAAATTGGCATAGCTCTTCACCCCACTGGTTTCACCTGACTCTCGATGGGTTTGATTGGGGTTCTGAATTTTTCTGGTCTGAATTTTCGCAAAGTCAGAAATGATTCACACCTTGGTCAAAATGGCATCAGAACCCTGATTCTGGAAATCTCACCCTGAACCTGGCACCCACCATTCCTCTGGGGTTGGGCGAGAGACAGAGATTTGGGTCAACTTGTAGTTTGCACGTTCGTGGTTCACATAGGGTAGCTGCACTCGCAAAATTGCAATTGTCTTCAAAGAGATCCAATTTTTGCACCTGGAGTCGCCAAAGCATGACAGGTGGAGCTTTAGACCTTTGCGGAAAAGGTTCAAAGCTGGTGCGGTTATTGGGAAAGGTAATATACTCACAGGAGTATATCACAGGTCCAGGAGCCCCATTTGAGAGGTAAGGTCACCTTTGGTAGAGGCCAGGAGCTTTTTGAGAGAGGTCAGGTACCCTTTAGGATGACTAAGAGTAGGCATGAATATGCGTAATAAAATAGATAAGCTCAGTAGAACTGTCAAGCTGTCAAGTCATTTAAATCTCCAAACCTTTAAAAAAAAAGTGGGGGGAAATATACAGCCTGCTGTGGCTGCTTTCTGTTTGTTCACATAAACCTGAGTCTAATGCTGGGACTACTGCTGCATGGCTGATTCCACAAACTCTCATCATCATCAACCCTGTACTTTCACACTTTTGCACCTCCAAGTGGTTATAAATCCTTTGATGTGGGGCTATGAACACAAATGTTTGCACGCAGAATGAAATACTTGAAGCAATGTTTGCTTTTATAAGGGATTTATTACTTAGATTAAAACTGGGATTTTCTGGTTCTCCTGCGACGGGTTTTCGGATGGCGGAGGCAGGTTGCTATTGGCTGACGGGTTCCCCGGCAGCGCGACCAGCGAGCAATGCAAATGGCCTTGACTTTGGCAGGTCAGGAAGATCCCAGCTCGCGGCCATGACGAGCCGTCGGGAAACCCGCTGTGGGGACAGCCAGCAAATTCAGGTCTATGTGTCAGAGCACCGAGGCAGAACTTTTAAATAGCTTTGCCTCCAGACCCAGCAGCCTCTGTGGCTGCCTTCATACTGTGTCTGGGGACAGTGTCACCAACTACTGTTAACAGCTATGTTGCCCCATCCCACCCCTTCACCCTGGAATAAAATCTAAATTTCCAGAGCACTTGCTCCAGAGTTGCATTTGTAGACTTAGAAACTTTCCTGATTGTCCCCTTATTCCGAGCTTGTGCCCGGTGTTCTTGATTGCCCATCCAGACAAGCTCTCAGTGCCTACCCTGTCAGTCCACTTCAGAATTGTGTATATTTCAATGAGATCACCTCTCATTTTTCTTTTTACATAAAATATTTATATTCAACATCTACCATTTTACACATAACAATAAAACAATAACAAACAACCCAAAACCACCCATCCCATCCCCACACCAGCCGAAACAAAACGACCTGCAACATAAAGGCACCCCCCCAACTCCCTCCTCCCCATATCCTCCTCTCTAGCAACTAATGGTGACCAGTTCTTTAAAGTACTGAATAAACTGCTACCATCGTCGATAAAACCCCTCAATCTCCCCCCTCATGGTGTACGTGACTTCCGACGTTTAAAAACTCCATAGCTCCAGCCATACTGAGACACTGGGTGGTGAAGCTGACTTCCATCCCATCAGCACCCACTTTCGAGTAATCAATGAGGTGAAGACCAGAACATCAGCCCCCGACTACAGTCCGACATCCCAAATACGGTCCTCAAGGGACAGGGCTTCAGTTCAATTTTCAGGATCGCTGACATGGTGCTAAAGAAGGAGAACCAGAACCTCAAGAGTTTAGGACATGACCAGAACATGTGCGCATAGTTAGCCGGACCCCTTTCACTACGCTCAACTTGACTTCCACTCCTTCAAACTACCTACTCATCCTAGACCTAGTCAAATGAGCCCTATGCACTACCTTCAATGGTATTAACCCTAATCTCACACCCAAAGACATAGCATTCACCCTGCACAGAGCCTCGCACCACACTCCATCCTCCAATTCCAACACTGACTCCTCCTCCCACTTGACCTTAACCCTCTCCACCGATACTGTGTCCTCCGCCATAATCCTTTCATAAATCCCCAAGGTACTCCCCTCCTCCATCCCTCAAGCGACAAAACTCTCTCCAGCAACGAGGATGGCGGCACCACAGGGAATATCGGAAAGATCTTTTTCAAGAAATTGCAAACCTGTAGATACCTAAATATATCCAACTGTGAAAGCCCAAATTTCTCTGACAACTTCTCCAAACTCCCAAATCACCTCCCCAAAAACAAATTCCTCATTGTGGTGTTCGGGTACATCACATACAAATGAAGGTCATCAGCGTACAAGGACAGCCTGTGTTCGATCACCCCCCCCCCCCCCCCCCCCGTCCACATTATCCCTCTGTTACTTTACAATAAAGTCATAAAAACTAGATAACTGTTAGAAAAATATATAAACCCGAAGAAAGGGAACAGCAGCCAGAACCAGAACCAGAACCAGAACTCAGAGGGAGAGAGAGAGAAGCAGAGAAGGAACAAGAAGCTCAGAGTCAGATTACAGTCAGCTCGGCCATGGGAAAGAGACAGTGCAAAGCGGCCGAGCTAAAGCAGCTAATACATCTAAGGAAGACTAGATTTTAAAGAGTAGGCAGAGTCAGCTCAGAGTCAGCTCAGAGATAGCCAGCAGAGTCAGCTCTCACAGCTCGGTACATGGGAAAGATAGGACACAGCAACTGAGCTAACCAGCGAATACATCTAAAGAAGACCAGACTTTAAAGAAGATTGATTGTCAAGTTGGACCTGAAGGTCCCTTCAACCAACCAGAAGGATCCAGAAGCAAGATCGTTTTCCTTTCTGTAAAGACAGTAATTGCAGCTTTTAAAAGAAAAAATATAATAATAAAATAACTTAATTTAACCTGAAATAGTGGTTACTCCAAAGTCTACTTTACTTACTTAGCAATGCGGGACCCAGGATCGATGCTACTAAGTGGTAAGCAGATGAAATCTCCCGTGAAGGTATGGGTTATACCGGGGGATAACTTGAAAATATAGTTTGACCTGAATAGCTCCCACTGAAGCTTGCATCGGAGTCGGAGAGTGAGAATCCCTAATCACCATTTAGAATGTCGGCCCTTTTTGGTATAGGGGGACTTCTAAGAATAGTGGTGAGTTTTCAAAAACTCTCTGTGCAGGCGAAAATATCCCGAATGCACATTATTTGTACGGACATCAGCCTTAGGTGCCTTATATAATCACCAAACCCACAATACGAATTTAGGCCCTATCCCGAACAGTTCCAGCACTGCAAACATATATCCCCATTCTACCCTATCAAAGGCCTTCTCGGCATTCAACTCCATAATAACCTCCTGCTCTGTCCCTTCCAACGGGGATAAACCCACATTTAAAAGCCACTGCACATTAGATGACAAATGTCTACCCTTCACAAACCCTGTCTGATCCTCCCCAATAAGCTGAGGGAGACTCTCCTTCAACCTCAGTGCTGGAACCTTGGCAAAAATCCGAGATCCACATTTAATAAGGAAATTGGATGGTCCGACCCACACTCCATTGGGTCCTTATCCTTTTTTAACAAAAGCGAGATGTACACTTGCATCATTGTCTCTGAAAGAGGCCCCGCCCCCTTGAACATCTCCACGAATAATGGTGCCAGCCAATCAGCAAATCATTAATAAAATTCCACTGGGAACCCATCCAGCCCCGGTGCCTTACCAGTTTGCATTTGCCCAATTGCTGTCCGGGCCTCTTCCACGCCAAGCCTCCTCAAACTCTCCCAATCCTCCTCCTCCAGCTTGGAACACTCCATCCCCTCCAGAAAATCCACCATATCCAACTCCTCCCCAGGAGACTCCGACCTATAGAGAATCTTATGGAATATCTCAAACACCCCGTTAACTTTATCCGGCGCAGACACTAGTCCACCACCTGAATCCTGAACTTGAACAATCTCCGGGGAGGCCGCCTGCCACCTCAACTGACCAGCCAACAGAAGGCTGGCCTTCTCCAACATTATCCCCCTCGAGAACCGCAATTGGGTTAATCAGTGGACAATAGGTCAAACTGTATCTGCAGCTTCTTTCAAATCCCAGGAGCTCTGGAGTAGGGTCACTCGAATACCCACCATCTACTTCCAAAATCTCATCCAACAACCTTTGGCCTTCTTCCCCTTGTCTCCCTATCTACCTGTACCTTATGCAAGCTTATCTCCTCTCTCAGGGTCTTCCGGGCCTCCCACGGTACCAAGGGCGAAACCTCCCTATTTTTATTGAACAACACTTCCTCATCAATCACCCTTGCCACCTTTGCACAAAATCCCAAATCTGCCAACAGCCCCACATCCAAATTCCACGCCGGCCGCTGAACCGGCCCCGGCTCCAAAACCACATCTACCAGGTGCGGAGCATGATCCAAAATAACTATTGTGGAATATTCCGCTTTCCTCACCCCGGGCAGCAGAGACCTCCCCATCATGAAAAAGTCGATGAGCGAAAACACATTATGCACCGAAGAGAAAAAGGAGAATTCCCTGCCCTCAGGGTGCAAAAAGCGGCATGGATCCGCTCCACCCATCTCATTCATAAACGTGGCAAATATTTTCGTTATCCCAATGACTTTGGCTTAGATCGATCCAACTTTGTGTTCAAAACACAATTCAAATCTCTCCAAAGATCAGCTGGTGTGTGTCCATGTCTGCTATTGCATGCAACATCCTCTTAATGAATGCCATGTTCTCTCAATTTGGAGCATATACACTTGCCAAAACCACTGACTTACCTTCCAACATCCCCGTAACTATGACATACCTACCACTCTGGTCCGCTGTCACCTTCTCCACCTGAAACCAAACACTTTTATTAATCAGTACCGCCACCCCCTCCCACCCCCAGGCCCTGCTGTCAAAGCCCAAGTGGAACATCTAACTCCCCCAATCCTTTGGTCCCTCACACGCAAGTGGGTCTCCTTCAAAAGCACCACATCAACAAACTCTTCAAATGAGAGAAAAGTGTCGCACGCTTCACTGGGCAACCCAAATCCCACACATTCCACATGACCACTCAAATCGGGGGTCTCTCCCCCTTCCCCCCCCCCCCCCCACCTCAAGTCAGCTATTTCCACCATGAGAGATTATCCCCTCCATCTCCCACATTCCTGAAACCAGATGTCACCCGGCCCCACCCAACGGATGGGACAAGGCACAACCCCCAATCACCATCAACAATCTACCCCTCCCCATCCCAGAAATTCTCCCAGCAACTACCTCTCGAACCAACACCTCTCTCCTCCAACCCCTTCCCTACCCACCATTCAAACTTTCTCGGCTCATCGGAACCTGCCTAAACAGATGCAGCTAACTTCAGTCCCTCCCTCCACCTCACTCACCTTCGCTAGCCAATCTTAACCCGTGAGTGAGGTAGCCCCCCCCACACCCCCCGCCAGACCCGCTTCACATAAATAAACAACAAAAGAAAGAAACCAAAACCCAACCCACCAAACACAAGAGCCAAAATACCACATCCCCTCCTTCAACCCTGAAACTATCAAATACCCCTCCCCTTCCCCCAAGCCATCTACTCTCCAAACCAACAGTAACAACAACAACAAAAACACACACAGTTCAATTAACAACAACTCTATACAAAAAAGGAAGGGGAAGGGAAGAAAGAGAGATGAGGAAAAACAACACACAACTTTACAGCGACGTCCCCATACAACCCATCCCAACCACCAGCAAAGCCCCGTTCAAATCCCCTCAGTTCAGTCCAATTCCTTGAGCTTTAATGAAAGCCTCCCTTTGCTCTGCCGTCTCAAAGAAATGGGGAATTTGGCGTGGGGGCGGAGAATCCAATTTCACGCCGAAATTAGGGGCGGGGCCAGTCCGGCAATTCTCCGGGACCCGAAAATTGGCATGTTCGCGGAGTACTCTGCGTAGCTGGAGGGCCATTGCCAGAGGCCCGCCCAGCGATCCTCCGCTCCCGACCGGCCGAGTTACCGACGGCGTGGTTATAACCACTTATTGCCGTTCGGGAAGCTTGTGTGGCGGCTGCGGACTCAGTCCGGAACAGGGCAGCACTAATCCCCTTGGGACACCTGAGCAGCGGCAGGCCCACCCAGGCCCGGTCACCCCAGAAGACAGCCGCCAACAGGTTGCAGGACGGGAATCGCAGCAGGCCGCCTCCACTCCTGATATACCATCTAGGGATCCACCTAGACGCAGCCTTAGGACCTGTAAGGCCAGACTCTAGTTAAGTTGGCACGGGTGCAGAGCACAGTATAGTGATAGGGGCTAGGGCACGTATATGTACATATTTAAACATCAGGAGCGGAGGCGGCCTGCTGCGATTCCCGTCCTGCAACCTGTTGGCGGCTGTCTTCTGGGGTGACCGGGCCTGGATGGGCCTGGCCGCTGCTCAGGTGTCCCAAGGGGATTAGTGCTGCCCTGTTCTGGCTGCTGCCTACCAAATGCATCAGGGACAGGAGGGCGGGGGGTGGGGGGTGGGGGGGGGGGGGGGGGGGGGAAGGGGGTGGCGTTGCGGAGTTCAAGGTACTGCGGTGTTCCGGCACCTCCCCTGCGAGAGGCACTGGCACAGGCCCCATCGCCTCCCCCTCTCTTGGAGGACTTAAAATGTTCAGTGTTAGACAGTCCAACGCATGCAGCCCAGAGGGTGGATAGCTGGTGTCTTCAGTGGCCAAGGCACTCGGCCATGGCGGCCAGTATGGGTGCCAGATGTGGTGCAGGGTGGGGGTTCTGCTGCCCTCCGGATGGCACCCGTCCATGGCACACTCGGACCGCGGAGACAGCTGGAAAATGTCGGCCCCCCCTGATCGGCCACGCACTTGAAGATCCGATCACCCCGATCTGTCCCCTGGCTGCCTCCCCGGTGTCTGATCCCCCCGCCCCCCACCAGAGAGGCCGCGGACTGAGTCCGCAGCCGCCACACAAGCTTCCCGAATGGCAATAGGTGGTTAAACCACGCCGTCGGTAACTCGGCCGGTCGGGAGCGGAGGATCGCTGGGCGGGCCTCTGGCAATGGCCCTCCAGCTGCGCAGAGTACTCCGCGAACATGCCGATTTTCGGGTCCCGGAGAATTGCCGGACCAGCCCCGCCCCCAATTTTGGCGTGAAATTGGATTCTCCGCCCCCGCACCAAATTCCCCATTTCTTTGAGACGGCAGAGCAAGGGGAGGCTTTCATTAAAGCTCAAGGACTTGGACTGAACTGAGGGGATTTGAACAGGGCACATGTAGCTGTTGCCAGTCTATTCCACAGTCAGAGCTGAGCCCAATGTGGCCTCACCTACATGGCCGGACTTTCTACCAGAATCATTTGCTAATGACCAGGTGCAGAAGTGTAGCCTGATTTTCCAACCGCTAGCCCATGGGCTTGAAGGCCATGCAATTTACTACGGAGCACAGATGCCAGGGATTGATTTCAGGCCTTCTTCAAAAGGATGCATTTAACTGGGGAGCTTTATCTGTGTATTTATATTTCATTCAATGGCCACTGTGGCAAAGAAGATTAGCATTGTAATATCCTCTACCAGGGGACGCAAGGCTCATGTCTTTCCACATTCAACTCCCCTGCACAATTAAATATCAAGCATAACAAATGTAGGATGCAAACAAAAATCAGGCAGCATTTCAAACCACATTACCTTCGACCTCTGCTAGACGTTAGTGCCATTGACAAAGTGTCAGGGGTAAGAAGTTCTCTCATCCTTCTCGCAGGGCAATAGGATTTACAAACTCCAAACTAAATGAAGTCTGGAATAAAGACATTATTAAAGGAATTATCATAGAATCCCTACAGTGCTCTACCATTACCAAGCCAGGGGATCAACCCTGGTTCAATGAAGAGTGCAGGAGAGCATGCCAGGAGCAACATCAGGCATACCAAAAATTGAGTTGTCAACCTGGTGAAGCTACAACACAGGACTACTTGTGTGCCAAACAGCATAAGCAGCAAGTAATAGACAGAGCTAAGCGATTCCACAACAAACGCATCAGATCTAAGCTCTGTAGACCTGCCGCATCCAGCTGTGAATGGTGGTGGACAATTAAAGAACTCACTGTAGGGGGAGGCTCCACAAATATCCCCATTCTCAATGATGGCAGAATCCAGCACATATGTGCAAAAGACAAGGCTGAGGCATTTGCAACAATCTTCAGCCAGAAGTACCGAGTGAATAATCTATCTCGGTCTCCTTCGGAGGTTCCCAGCATCATGGATGTCAGTCTTCAGCTAATACGATTCACTTCACGTGATATCAAGAAACAGCTGAAGGTACTGGATACTACAAGGATTATGGGCCCTGACAATATTCCGGCAATAGTACGGAAGACTTGTGCTCCAGAACTTGCCGCACACCTTGCCAAGTTGTTCCAGTACAGCTACAACACTGGCATCTACCTGACAATGTGGAAAATTTCCCAGGTGTGTCCTGTACACAAGCAATAGGAAAAGTCCAACCCAACCAATTGGTTGTTAGGTGAATTGGACATTCAGAATTCTCCCTCAGTGTACCCGAACAGGCGCCATAGTGTGGCGACGAGGAGATTTTCACTGCAACTTCATCGCAATGTTAATGTCAACCTACTTGTTACAGTAATAATAAAGATTATTATTATTACCGCCCCATCAGTCTACTTTCCATCATCAGCAAAGTGATGGAAGGAGTCATCAACAGTGCTATCAAGTGGCATTTACTCAGCACTAACCTGCTCATGGACACTCAGTTTGGGTTCTGCCGAGGTCACTTAGCTCCTGACCTCATTACAGCCTTGGTTGAAACATGGACAAAAGAGCTGAATGCCAGAGGTGAGGTGAGAGTGACTGCTGTTGACATCAAGGCAGCATTTGACTGAATATGGCAACAAGGAGCCCTAGCTAAACTGGAGTCAATGGGAATCAGGGGAAAGTTCTCCACTAGATGGAGTCATACATGGCACAAAGGAAGTTGGAAGTGGTGGTTGGAGTCAATCATCTCAGCTCCAGGACATCACTGCAGGAGTTCCTTCGGATAGTGTCCTCAGCCCAACCATCTGTAGCTTCTTCATCAATGACCTCCGTTCCATCATAGGGTCAGAAGTGGGGACGTTTGCGGATGACTGCACATTGTTCAGCACCATTCGTGACACGTCAGATAATGAAACCGTCCATGTCCAAATACAGCAAGACCGGGACAAAATCCAGACTTGGGCTGATAAGTGGCAAGTTACATTCGCGCCACCCAAGTGCTTGGCAATGACCTTCTCCTACAAGAGAGGATCTAACCACCCCTCCCCACTCCCCTTGTCATTCAATGGCATTACCATCATTGAATCCCCACAATCAACATCCTGGGGGTTACCATTGATCAGGAACTGAACTAGACTAGCCATATTAATGGCAGGGCAGGTCAAAGATTAGGAATCCTACGGTGAGTAACTCACCTCCTGACCCCCCAAACCCTGCTTACCATCTACAAGGCACAAGTCAGGAGTGTAATGGAATATTCTCCACTTGCCTGGATGAGTGCAGCTCCAACAACACTCAAGAAGCTCAACACAATCCAGGACAAAGCAGCCCGCTTGATTGCTCCTCCTTCCACAAACATTCAAACTCTCCACCACTGACGAACAGTGGCAGCCGTGTGTACCATCTACAAGATTCACTGCAATAACTCACCAAGGTTCCTTAGACAGCATCTTCTAAACCCATGACTACTACCATTTAGAAGGACAAGAGCAGCAGATACCTGGGAACCACATCATCTTGAGGTTCCCTTCCAAGTCACTCCCACCCTGACTTGGAAATATATCATCGTTCCTTCACTGTCGCTGGGGCAACATCCTGGAACTCCCTCATTAACAGCACAGGGGGTGTACCTACACCTCAAGGACTGTAGTGGTTCAAGAAGGCAACTCACCACCACCTTCTGAAGGGCAACTAGAGATGGGCAATGAATGCTGGCCTAACCAGCGATGCTCGCATCACGTAAATGAATACTTTTGAAAAGGCCATACGGCCCATTGAGTCTGAGCCGACACTCCAAAAGAGGACCCTACCTAGGCCCAATCGCCTGCCCAATCCCCGTAACCCCACCTAATGTTTAAACACTTTAGCAGGGTTAATCCACCTTTGGAGTGTGGGAGGAAACCAGTGCACCCGGAGGAAACGCACCCAGACACGGGACAGAATTAGGGTTAGGGTTAACTCCACAGACCGTCAGAATGAGATCAGAATTGAATCTGGGTTCCTGGCGCTGTGAGGCTCTCAAAGGTGACTCATTCACATTCTTATAGTCAAGAGAAACTCCATTTTGCGACATCCTTTCAGATCTCACACTGTCAAAAGTATTGGAGGAATGACTGTAATTTTCATACAAATGTCTTCTGCCCTGGGGTTAGAAATCTCCAAGCAACAGCCATTTATTTTTAATTGGTCTTAAGCAACGAGAATTGGTTGGCTTAACTGTCATATTAAACATAGTTGTGACTTCACCAACAGAATATTACATATAGAATCACAGGGTTGACTTTTACTGGACATCCCCAGTCTAAACGGTGGGGGTGGGGAAGAGCCTGTGGCCCAATGGCTACCCTGCAGCAATTAATGCTGAGCCCAATGGTAATTACTCTAAGGCATGACTTCCACCCCTCTCTCGGCAGGAAGCCCTGCCTTAGAGAGCTGCTGGCCAATCGAATGGCCGATAGCGCCGTAGCCCCAGCAGCACCCGGCAGGACTGGTGGACACTGCTGGGAGTTCGAGCAGTCCCACCATACAAAGGTGTACGGATAAATCTGAAGTTCAAAGGGCTGGAGGGAGAAGGGTAAGGGTGGGGGGGGGGAGTCACAGAATTTGATCTGTTGCTGAGGTTCCAGTGGTCACTATTAACTTCCACTAAATAGTTAAACAGATGACCAGATAGTTCACAAACAAAAATTAGTTGCCTAATGTAACGATTTAATGGGATAGTCAGTTTTTATATTACAAATGGGAAGTCTTGTCAGCTATTGAGCAAGTTCACAAACAACCATGCAGAAACCGGGAAATATCATTGGTTCCTCAGCCTCCCGCCGATGCCCCCCCGCCCCCGATGCTTCCCCGACCACCCCCGGTCCGCCTGAGATTGGCTTCTTCATGGCATGGATATTATATGTATAGCACTCCTTGAATGGTTCTTCAGGGAAGATGGAAAAGAAACACATATGTATATGACCTAAGATAAAAACAGACAATTCTCAATAAACTCTGCAGGTCTGGCATCACCTGTGGAAAGAGGAACAGTTAATGATTTGTGTCAATATGGCCCTTCTACAGAACAGCGTTTATTGAATGTGTGTGACCTGTCTGTTCGGGCATGCAATATAGTTTTGAGGGGGTGAAATTGGACAGTGGTGATTTGCAACACGGAGGCATTGCATCGTCATCTTGTCTGTTCCTCTCCACCCACCCTGCCAAGCAACAGGACAATCTAGAATGAGCAGCAAAAGCGATTGTCTGGTATGTTCCCCCACCCACATACAATTTTACCCCAATGGACTTGGATTCATTGTGGCCATTGCCAGTACATATTTGGAAACTGCACAAACCATTGTATTACCTTACTTACCTTTGCAAAGACTTCTTAAAAATGTATTTTTATCTTTTGTTTTAGTTTCTATTCCTCTTCTTCTCAGAGTAATGCAAACTAGGAGATGAACAGGAATCATTAATGACTGCTTAATGGCTTCATTCTGCCACTGGTGGTGTTTTACCTGTGGCAGGGGAGGCCTTCGCCACGTGGGTATCCTGACAGTTTTATCCGCTAGGCTGGTGCCAAGCATGGAAGGGAAGGTGGGGAGGAGGCAGTGTTGGTTGTGGTAAACACCTTTGGGGAGGCCCACAGTCCATTGGACGCAACCACCCCCTTCAAATATCTTACCCCCACGTTTACCCTACCCCCTCCAGTCCCTTGAACTTCAGCCTTATCCATACTCCTCGGTATGGTGGGACTGTTCGAACTCCCAGCAGTGTCCACCAGTCCTGCCGGGTGCTGCTGGGGCTACGGCGCTATCGGCCATTCGATTGGCCAGCAGCTCTCTAAGGCAGGGCTTCCTGCCGAGAGAGGGGTGGAAGTCATTCCTTAGAGCAATTACCATTGGGCTCAGCATTAATTGCTGCAGGGTAGCCATTGGGCCACAGGCTCTTCCCCTCCTCCAACCTTTTAGGCCAGGGGTGTGCAGTAAAATCTAGCCCTTTGATTCTATATGTAATATTCTGTTGGTGAAGCCACAACTATGTTTAATATGACAGTTAAGCCAACCAATTCTAGTTGTTTAAGACCGATTCGAAATAAATGGCTGTTGCTTGGACATTTCTAGCTCCAGGGCAGAACAAGTTGGCATGAAAATTACAGTCATTCCTCCAATACTTTTGACAGTGTGAGGTCTGAAAAGAAACAGACTGAACTGTTTGTATAGAAAGTGAGATAGGCATTTCAGATAAAAGGGACCTGAAATGTTAACTCTTTCTCGCTCCACATATGCAAACGCAACCATGGCCAGCATTAACCTAGCTGCACACGGGCTTGTCGCCCTGCAGCATCCACGGCAGCTGAAACTGTGTGGCCAGCTTGTCACCTCCTGGGAGGTACCAGATTGAGGGACTAGACATTAGGGGCAGGATTCTCCAATCCTGCGGCCAAGTTCTGACACCGGCATGAATAATTAGGGGCTGGTTTAGCACAGTGGACTAAACAGCTGGCTTGTAATGCAGAACAAGACCAGCAGCACGCGTTCAATACCCGTACCGGCCTCCCTGAACAGGCGCCGGAATGTGGTGACTCAGGGCTTTTCACAATAACTTAATTGAAGCCTACGTGAGACAATAAGTGATTAATATTATTATAAGTGGCGCGAGCCACTCCGGCGTCAACAGGCCACAGCTGGCAGCTATCCACACCTACCTAGGGAGCTAGTATGGCACCGGAGTGGTATCCGCAGCTCCGGCGCCCGAAAGCTGGCGCGCCATGGCCGGCACAAGACCGCGCGTGCGCGCCACGGCCGGCATGGGTTCATGCATGCGCGTGGGTTCCCGTTTCTGTGCTGGCCCCCGGGCAATATGGCGGAGCCCTACAGGGGCCCGGCGCGAAGGAACATAGGCCCCCACAGAACTAGCCCGCCTGCCGATCGGTAGACCCCGATTGCGGGCCAGGCCACCATGGAGGCCCCCACGGGGTCGGACCCCCCCCACTCCCCCACCAGGACGGCCCCCGCAGACAGAACTCCGAGGTCCCGCCGGGTGGGACCATACGCACACGGCCTGTTGAGGCCCGGAGAATCGCCGGGGAGACCGCTTTCAATGGCCCCCGACCGGCGCGGCGGAGATCCCATGGGCGCTCGAAAATCGGTGCCGGAGAATTGGCGGGCCGGCATCGGGGCGGCGTGGCGCGATTCCCTCAACCGCCCGGCGATTCTCCGACCCGGTGCGGGGTCGGAGAATCCCGGCCTAGATCTGTAGAGTCACCTCCTGACCTGGCTGAAACCCCCTACATGCCATAAACTGCCACCTAACATTACTTACCTGTGGCCCTGGTCACTCCCTAGTCCTGGGTCTCCTTCCAGCAACAGCCACAGATACCCTATGACCCTATGACACTGCTGAGTACAATAGCTGCCGGATCTGACTGGCCGACAGCTCCAGGCAGGCGGGATTTCCACTGCTGGGGTCTTGATTCCTGATTGGCTTGTGGTTTAATAATAATAATCTTTGTTGTCATAAGTAGCCACTGCAATGAAGTTACTGTGAAAAGCCACATTCCGGCGCTTGTTCGGGTACACAGAGGGAGAATTCAGAATGCCCAAAATACTAAACAGCATGTCTTTCGGGACTTGTGGGAAGAAACCGGAGCACCCGGAGGAAACCCACGCACACACGGGGAGAATGTGCAGACTCCGCACAGACAGTGACCCAAGATGGAATCGAACCTGGGACCCTGGCGCTGTGAAGCAATTGTGCTATCCACAAGGCTACCGTGCCACCCATTTGTTGGATCTTCCAGAAAAGAGACAGTGTGGTTGTGTCACCAACTCTCCTGCTGGCAGGCAAGACTCCCGACACCGCAACAAGATACTTCCGATTGTGTTCGCACTGGCTTTTTGAAAGAGCAATCATTAGTCTCATTCCCATCTCCTTGTCCTTTCCCCATAGCCATGGCAATATTCCTCTTTTAAACATTTATCAAATTCCATGACAGAAGTTAATATTGAATCTGCTTCTACATAATTGCAGTCAGTGCATTCCAGGTCAAAATAACTGGCTTTGCAAAAATAATTTCCCTCAATCCCTGGTTCTTTTACTGATCCCTTAATTCTGTCTCCTCAGTTTCTCCATTTACTCTATCAAAACTGTTTGTGAATGTGAACAATTTTATTAAATTGCCTGTTAACGATCTCTTGGGGAGAACAACTCCAGCCTCTCTATCTAGCAACACTTCTTTTTCAGACTTTCTGATTTCTGGTCCATGCAAGGTTAGGTTCTGTGTGCATCACGCAGTGGAAGATTAGGCTGTTGAAAAGGACAAATGGCCAAATTTAAATTTAAACACCATAATGAGGCTGCCACCTGTTTGAAGAATTGAATTGAGCAGCTGGTTAGCAGTAAGTTTTACGAAAAAGAATGGGAAGAGTTTTATGCCACCTCCCTCCGATGGGATTTTCCATCCCGTCAAACTCCATAGACGTTTGACTGGCTCTCTGCATTTTACAGCCCTGCCTCCACCACGACAGGGCCAATGTCTTCCCACTGTCTCTCTGGTTAAAAGTGGGACAGTGGTGACATACGCCCTCGCATAATGAGAATCGCAAAGTTATATAAAGGACAGGCGATTTGACGTGCCAGATACTTTTTCCCAATATCTCTCAGTCAACATGGAAATGGCTTTGACATTTGCTTTCTATGTACATGGAAAGCTAAGTACAAACCCTGCCAGGAGTGAACTCATAAAGTGTCCTTTCTGGAATCTTTTTAATTGACTGTTACTAACAGCAGCTTAGGATCTGTCAACTCAAGAATGCTTCTATTTGTAAATTATTATTTGTTACATCCCATTTTTCAAGCAGAAAGGTCTTTTGCCTCTTACATGCTGGCCATTTGATTTGTTTGCACTTTTATCTCGGATCTTGTCTATTGTAAATGAAGTGGGGCGCATGACCTCACTTAAAAGTTCTAACCTATCTGCTCCGTCACCGCAATGTTGATAGTAAATCCTGTGCAGTGGAAGTAGTAGAGGTCTTGTTCTGTATTTTTAAAGAGGTCAGGGTCTGGCTTGAAGGGGGAGTGGGTCCACAGTTTGGTGCCACCAACCTCCATGCCAATTTCCACCACGATCTTGAACCTGAGCCATGTTGAAAGTGACCAGCTGAGAATCCGATCGATCTAGCAGCCAGCAAACGGCAGGTGCCAACTGCTGTTCATTAAATGCAATTAGGAGGTCCTGAAAGACCCATTCACACTCTGATTGGCAGGCCAACATGGTGGGCTCGGCCTAGAAGTGATTGGATGATAAATAATGCGGGATTGCCGGAAAACAGCTGCATCCACAGGTTCCTCCTGGATAATGGTCAGGCAGCTGTAAAAAATAACTTTTAAAAATATATATATTTTATTGGAGGTATTGTCACATATATTCAGTCCAGAAACAAGCAAACAACAGCAACAGTAAACCATACACAATTGTCACTATTCCTCTGTACCACCCCCTCCACGCCCTCCTTTTACACCCAGTCCCCCCCAAACTCAAACAAAACACAAAGAACCACCCCTCCCTTCCCCCCACTGACATGTTAATGTCCCTTAAAAAAGTCAATGAACAGCCTCCACCTTGTGGAGAACCCTTCCTCCCCCCCTCTTAGGGCGAACTTGATTTTTTTTCTCGGTGGTGGAACTCTGCCAAGTCGCTCACCCATGCCCCCACATTTGGTGGCTTTAAGTCCCGCCAGCACAACAAGATCCACTTCAGGGAGGCAAAGGCTACCACTTCAGCCTCTCTCCCCATATGCACTCCCGGATCCTCCAACACCCCAAATATCACCACCCCAAATATCGCCACCTGAAGTCTTACGAGGAAAGGTTGGGCAGGTTAGGCCTATACTTACTGGAGTTTAGAAGAATGAGAGGTGATCTTATTGAAACATCGAAGGAGTAGCCAGGAATCGCGTGAGCAGTGGCCAGAGGGCGGAGTCTAGCGACTGGTCAAGTGTTTAAATTGAGTGCTGTGCAAATTCAGGCCTAGTCTCGCTCGGGAATATACCTTCACATGAACTCCAAGAGCAGCAGCTAGGAGAGGAGAGGGACCAACGCCCGTTGTGGCGGCTGGATGTGGGACTGCTGGCGGACGAGGTGGTGCGTGGGAAGGTGAGGGGGTATATCGAAAGGTACTTGGAGGCCAACGACAACGGGGAGGTGCGGATGGGGGTGGTATGGGAGGAGTTGAAGGCGGTGATCAGGGGAGAGCTAATTTCCATTAGGGCTCATAGGGAGAAGACAGAGGGTATGGAAAGGGAGAGGTTAGTGGGGGAGATTTTGAGAGTGGACAGGAGATACGCAGAGGCCCCGGAGGAAAGATTACTTGGGGAAAGATGACGGCTCCAGACGGAGTTTGACCGGTTGACCACAGGGAAGGTGGAGGCACAGTGGAGGAACGCGCAGGGGGCGACCTACGAGTATGGGGAAAAGGCTAGTCGGATGCTGGCACACCAGCTCCGTAAGAGGATGGCAGCGAGGGAATAAGGGGAGTCAAAGATGGAAGGGGAGCCACGGTTCGGAGTGCGACGAAAATAAACAAGGTATTTAAGGCCTTTTATGAAGAGCTGTACAGATCCCAGCCCCCAGCGTGGGAAGAGGGGACGAGACGATTCCTAGATCAGCTGAGCTTCCAGAGGGTGGAGGAGCAAGAGGTGGCTGGTTTGGGGGCACCAATTGGGTTGGAGGAGCTGAGCAAGGGTTTGGGGAGCATGCAGGCGACGAAGGCCCCGGGACCGGACGGATTCCCGGTGGAGTTCTACAGGAAGTACGCAGACCTGTTGGCCCCGCTACTGGTGAAGACCTTTAATGAGACAAGAGAGGAGGGGACCCTGCCCCCGACAATGTCGGAAGCAACAATTTCTTTGATCCTAAAGCGGGTCAAGGACCCACTGCAATGTGGATCGTACAGGCCGATCTCGCTCCTCAATGTGGATGCAAAGTTGCTGGCAAAAGTGCTGGCCACAAGGATCGAGGACTGTGTCCCGGGGGTAATCCACGAGGACCAGACGGGATTTGTAAAGGGCAGGCAACTAAACACCATTGTGCGGCGGCTCTTAAACGTGATAATGATGCCATCGGAGGAGGGAGAGGCGGAGATAGTGGCAGCTATGGACGCGGAGAAGGCCTTTGACCGAGTAGAGTGGGAGTACCTCTGGGAGGTGCTGCGTAGGTTTGGGTTCGGGGTAGGGTTTATCAATTGGGTTAAGCTCCTTTACAGAGCCCCGATGGCGAGTGTAGTGACAAACCGGCGGAGGTAGGAGTACTTTCAACTGTACCGAGGGACGAGGCAGGGGTGCCTCCTGTCCCCCCTGTTGTTCGCATTGGCGATCGAACCACTGGCCATGTCATTGAGGGAGTCTAATAAATGGAGGGGGGTGGTCCGAGGGGGGGGGGGGGGAGAGCATCGGGTGTCGCCAGTGCGGATGATCTGTTGCTGTACGTGGCGGATCCAATGGAGGGGATGGTGGAGGTCATGCAGACTCTAAGGGAGTTTGGGGAGTTTGCGGGCTATAAGCTCAATGTAGGGAAGAGTGAGCTCTTTGTATTACAGGCGGGGGACCAAGAAAGAGGGATAGGGGACCTACCGCTGAGGAGGGCGGAGGTGAGCTTTCGGTAACCAGGAGTTGGGGGACCCTACATAAACTGAATCTGACGAGGTTGGTGGAGCAAATGGAGGGGGACTTCAAAAGATGGGACATGTTACCGCTCTCGCTGGCGGGTAGAGTGCAGTCGGTCAAAATGGTGGTCCTTCCGAGGTTTCTGTTTGTGTTTCAGTGCCTTCCCATCGTGATCACTAAGGCCTTTTTTAAGAGAGTAGGCGGGAATATTATGGGGTTTGTGTGGGCGAATAAGACCCCGAGAGTAAGGAGAGGGTTCCTGGAACGCAGTAGGGACCAAGGCGGGTTGGCGCTGCCAAACCTGGGGAGCTACTACTGGGCAGCAAATGTGGCGATGATCCGCAAGTGGGTTATGGAGGGAGAGGGGGCGGCATGGAAGAGGATGGAGATGGCGTCCTGTAAAGGAACGAGCCTGGGGGCGTTGGTGTCGGCACCGCTGCCGCTCTCGCCGACAAAGTATACCACGAGCCCGGTGGTGGCGGCAACGCTAAGGATCTGGGGCCAGTGGAGATGGCACCAGGGTGCAATGGGAGCATCGGTGTGGTCCCCGATCAGGGGTAACCACCCGTTTGTCCCGGGGAAGATGGACGGGGGGTTCCAGAGCTGGCATCGGGCGGGGATTGGAAGAATGGGGGACCTGTTCATCGACGGGACGTTTGCGAGCCTAGGGGCACTGGAGGAGAAGTTCGAGTTACCCCCGGGAAATGCCTTTAGATATATGCAGGTGAGGGCTTTTGTGAGGCGACAGGTGAGGGAATTCCCGTTGCTCCCGCCACAAGAAGTTCAAGATAGGGTGATCTCGGGTGTATGGGTCGGGGAGGGCAAGGTGTCGGAAATATACCAGGAGTTAAAAGAAGAGGGGGAAGCGCTGGTAGAAGAGTTGAAGGGTAAATGGGTGGAGGAGCTGGGGGAGGAGATCGAGGAAGGTCTGTGGGCTGATGCCCTAGGTAGGGTTAATTCCTCCTCCTCGTGTGCCAGGCTCAGCCTGATACAATTTAAGGTGGTCCACAGAGCGCACTTGACGGGGGCGAGGTTGAGTAGGTTCTTTGGGGTGGAGGACAGATGTGGAAGGTGCTCAGGGAGCCCGGCGAACCATGTCCATATGTTTTGGTCATGCCCAGCACTGGAGGGGTTCTGGAGAGGAGTGGCGGGAGAAATATCTCAGGTGGTGAAAGTCCGGGTCAAGCCAAGCTGGGGGCTAGCAATATTTGGAGTAGTGGACGAACCGGGAGTGCAGGAGGCGAAAGAGGCCGGCATTCTGGCCTTTCCGACCCTAGTAGCCCAGCGAAGGATCTTGCTAATGTGGAAGGAGGCGAAGCCCCCCAGCCTGGAGGCCTGGATAAATGATATGTTTGGGTTCATAAAGTTGGAGAGGATTAAGTTCGCCTTGAGAGGGTCTGCGCAGGGGTTCTACAGGCGGTGGCAACCGTTCCTAGACTATCTCGTGGAGCGTTAGAAGAAGGTCGGTCAGCAGCAGCAACAACCTTGGGGGGGGGGGGTGCAGGGGACGTCCTGGGAGGGGGAGGAGGGGGGGTGGAAAGGGGGGACTGCCTGGGAGGGTGGATGAGCAAGAGATAACATGAAGGGTTGGGGAAACTGGCACGTACGGGTGAGGGCCAGTGTACAAAGCTGTGTCAATATATCATTTTGCCATGTATATATCTTGCTCTGTGCGATTTCTCTTTTTTTTTTGTTACGGGGGGGGAGAAAAATTGTGTTAAAAAACTTTAATAAATATATATTTTTTTAAACTCCAAGAGCAGCCAGGAATCGCGGGAGCAGTGTCCGGTAAGTGTTTAAATTGCCAGGTGAACCTTCTGCAGACGTCAGACTTGCAAAATAGAGAGCGGCTCCTGATTGGTTCTCTATAAATCGTGTCCTTAACCCTTTCATTCCGAAACTCACCGGAATAGACTCTGAGCTACATTTTGTGAGGTAAGAATTTTTTTTTTCTCACACTTCTTGAGGGTAGCAAGCTAGATTTAATATTGTAAACGAGCCTGTACTAACTAGAAGACACATAAATTTTGGGGGGCCTATTCGTGAAAGCAGCAGCAGTAAATATTTATTAAGGGCTAATGTATCTGTACTTTGTTAATATATTTATGTGTCGACGCACTATATATTAATCGACAAAACTTGAGACTGAGCTTCTTGGGTGAAGTAAAGTATAGCTTTATTTGTGTCAGTTTTAAAGTGTACTGATGAAGTAAAATTTTATGCGAGTACAGAATTTAGAAAGTTCATTTGTCCAACGCAAGTACAGATGGTTGAGTTGAATTCAAAATACAATTCAGTTTGTGGTAATTTCTCAGATCAAAATGCACAATACAAAAATGACACAGAAGGAAATAGCGGTTTGCAGAGCAAAATAAAAGAATAGGTTTCAAAGATTATGTTAAAGATGATTTCGGAGAGAAAAAAGAAGGTTCTCTCCCGGTCTCTTAAAGAGATCATAGTCTTTAAGGTTTTGTTCCCTTTCTGACTATGATTGGGTTTAAGTAATTATAATTCATCTAATTCGACAGAAATGTCTGTCTATCAAGTTCTAAGAGATAATGTGGCATCAGAGAATTTCTATATGTTTACAAAACATGGTGTGATCAAAACACCTGTTTCCCACCATGTTTTCTAGGAGTGGGATCTCTGCCCAGTAATGATAACAATGAATTTATTCTGCAGCGTGACTTTGCAGTGTATAGTCAGTTTTCAAACTGACTTCCTTATCTGATCCTTTCCTATGCTCTCAGCATTTTCTGCTGTTATGGTTAATATATGACTTTTAATAGTATAATGTCACTAAATCATTTCTTCCTTTAAACTTTATTGCCTACAAGAAAGTAGATTTCTATCAAGGGCCTAACTAGTATTTAGTTTTTAATCTAACAACCAAAAGAGGGAGAGAGATGTCAATTGGCGGGGTCATTGTGCAACTCCTGCACAATGTGGGGCATCATGGATACTTCAAGTGTCCCTGAGGACTACATCTGTGGGAAGTGCATTTAATTGAAGGAGCTCACCGAATGCATGGATCCATTAGAGCAGCAGCTGGAAGCACTGAGGGGCACCCAATTAGCTGAAATTGTTATAGATAATAGCTACAGCGATGTGGTCACACCCAAGGTACAGGAAAATAGATTGGTGACCACCAGATGGGGTAGGCAGACAGTGCAGGGGTCCCTTGTGGTTGTCCACCTATCTAACAAGTATGCCGTTTTGGATGCAGATGAGGGGGAAGGTCCATCAGGGAACAGCAGCAACAGTGGTCAGAGCAAAGGTACCATGGCTAGCCCTGCTGCACAGACTGAGTTACAAAGCATAGCAAAGCAATAGGTAATGGATTCAATAGTCAGGGGCACAGATAGGCACTTCTGTGGCCACAAAAGGGACTCCAGGATAGTAGTTTTCCTCCCTGGTGCCAGGGTCCTGGAGGTCACTGAGCAGGTATCAAAGCATCCTAAAACAGTAGGGAAATCAGACAGAGGTCATTGTCCACATTGGCATGAGTGACAAAGGTAGAAAGAGTAGCGAGGTCCTGCAACGGCAATTTAAGGAGTTAGGTAGAAGATTAAAAATCAGGATGTCTAGGGTAGTAATCACAGGATTACTCCCCGTATCATGTGCTAGCAAGGCTAGCAACTGGGATATGGTGCAGCTGAACACATGGCTAAAGAACTGGTGCAGGAGGGAGGGCTTCAGTTTTTTGCATCACTGGGGTGTTTTCCAGGGAAGGTGGACCTTTACAAGAAGGATGGGTTACACCTGAACTGGAGGGGCACAAATATCCTGGCTGGGAGGTTTGCTGGTATGGTTCGGGTGGGTTTAAACAAATGTGGCAGGGGGGTAGGAATCGGAACAGTAAGCCAGCAAGTGTAGAAACTGGGGATGAGCATGGTACTGGGGTCAGGCTGGCTAAGAGGACGGGCAGGCTGGGGGAGGTCGAACTCAGTGGGCCTGGAGGTCTGAAGTGTATTTGCTTCAATGCACGGAGTATAACAGGTACGATAGATGAACTTAGAGCCTTGATTCATGTGCTGAACTTGGATGTGGTTGAGGTAACGGAGACTTGGTTAAAAAAGGGACAGGATTGGCAGCTAAATATTCTGGGATATAGGTGTTTTAGGTGAGTCAGGAGGGAAGGTAAAAGTGGTGGGGGAGTGTGGTAGTCACCACTAGTAGTATATTACAAGTATTATGGCACTGTCCATATATTAGAGGTACAAGGATAAATCCCTGCCTGCTGGCTCTGCCCAGTAGGCGGCGTATAAATGTGTGTGCTCTCCTGTGCTGTAGCCATTCTGGTTCCAGCTACAGGAGGCACCACATCTTGCTCAATAAAGCCTTGATTATTCCACTACTCGCGTCTTTGTGGTAATTGATAGTGCATCAATTTATTGAGCAAGATTTTTTAAAATGATGGATCTCCGCATCAAGCCTGATCGCCTGCAGCTGAGCCCTCAAGCAGCCAATGCTACGTCCACCTTTGACCACTGGCGAGCCTGCTTCTAAAGCTACCTCAGAACAGCTGCTCCAAGTCCTCTATTCACGGGTGAGCCCTGAAATTTTTCCTCTCATCCGGGATGCGCCCACCTACTCCGAGGCGCTGGAGCTCCTGAAGGGACATTACGTTCGCCCAGTCAATCAAGTATACGGCAGACACCTCCTGGCCACGAGACAGCGACTCCCCGGGGAGTCTCTGGATGATTTCTGGTGTGCCCTGCATATCCTAGGTAGGAACTGTGACTGCCAGGCAGTTTCGGCAGTCCAGCACACCGAACTTTTAATTCGAGACACGTACGTTACGGGCATGAAGTCTGCGTACATCCGCCAGCGGCTACTGGAAGGGGGCACGTTTGATCTTGCGAGAACTAGGCAGCTTGCTAATTCGTTAGAAGTGGCCTCCCGCAACGTTCAATCCTACCCCCCCCCCCGACCGCGCGGCATCCTCGTGGGCATCGTGGGCCCCACCAGCTGCCGACTCCAACTCACCTCAAGCATGTGCTGCGTGGCAGCCAGCCAACTCTGGGGGGCCCAAGTGCTATTTTTGCGGGCAAAACAAACACCCCAGGCAGCGCTGCCTGGCGCGGAGCGCGACCTTCAATGGGTGTGGGAAGAAGGGACACTTTGTTTCTGTTTGCCAGGCCCGCTCGGTCGCCGCTGTTTCCAGGCCCGGCGTTCCTACACCACCCACCTGCGACCCAGGGGCGCTGCCATTTTCCCCTTCGCAAGCCACGTGCGGCCCGTGGGCGCCACCATCTTCCTCACTGCAAGCCACGTGCGGCCCGTGGGCGCTGCCATCTTTGGCACCATTTTCGACGGCGCCTCAGGACCCCTGTTCATCTGGCCGTTCATCGCCTGCTGCTACCTCCACCACCGCTGACCAGCCCGGGACCACCCAGCATCTGCCGCAGCTCGCCTCTATCACCCTGGATCAGTCCCGGCCCCGCAACCTGGAGACCGCAACGACGACGGTGAAGATCGATGGGCCACGAGATGACCTGCCTTTTTGACTCCGAGAGCACAGAGAGCTTCCTCCACCCCACTACGGTAAGGCGCTGCTCCCTCCCGGTACACCCCGTCACCCAGAAAATCTCCCTGGCCTCCGGATCCCATTCCGTGAAAATCTGGGGGTACTGCATCACGACCCTCACCGTCCAAGGCGTAGAGTTCAGCAACTTCCGGCTCTACGTCCTCCCCCACTTCTGCGCTGCCCTGTTACTCGGCCTGGACTTTCAGTGCCATCTCCAAAGCCTAACCTTAAAATTCGGCGGACCCCTAACTCCCCTCACCGTCTGTGGCCTCACGACCCTTAAGGTCGATCCACATTACCTGTTTGTGATCCTCATCCCGGATTGCAAACCCGTCGCCACTAGGAGCAGACGGTACAGTGCCCAGGACAGGGCCTTCATCAGGTCGGAGGTCCAACGGCTTCTGCAGGAAGGGGTCATTGAGGCCAGCAACAGCACCTGGAGAGCTCAAGTGGTAGTAGTGAAGACTGGGGAGAAGCACAGGATGGTCATTGACTACAGTCAGACCATCAATTGGTACACGCAGCTCGACGCGTACCCCCTCCCACGCATATCTGACATGGCCAATCAGATTGCGCAGTATCGTGTCTTTTCCACAATGGACCTGAAGTCCGCCTACCACCAGTACCCCATCCGCCCGGAGGACCGCCAATACACTGCGTTCGAAGCAGATGGCCGCCTCTATCACTTCCTTAGGGTTCCCTTCGGCGTCACTAATGGGGGTCTCGGTCTTCCAGCAAGAGATGGACTGAATGGTTGACCGGTACGGACTGCGGGCCACCTTCCCGTACCTAGATAATGTCACCATCTGCGGCCACGGTCAGCAGGACCATGACACAAACCTCCAAAAATTCCCCCAGACCGCCAAACTCCTTAACCTCACATACAATAAGGAAAAATGCGTGTTCCGCACCAACCGTTTAGCCATCCTTGGCTATGTCATGGAAAATGGAGCCCGACCCCGACCGCATGCTCCCCCTCATGGAACTCCCACTCCCCCACTGCCCCAAGGCCCTGAAACGATGCCTAGGGTTTTTCTCCGACTATGCCCAGTGGGTCCCTAATTATGCGGCCAAGGTCCGCCCACTCATTCAGTCCACAGTTTTTCCCCTGACGGCTGAGGCCCGCCAGGCCTTCAACTGCATCAAGGCAGACATTGCCAAGGCCACATGCGGTCGCCGAGTCCCTCCCCTTTCAGGTAGAGAGCGATGCATCAGACGTAGCACTGGCCGCCACCCTCAACCAGGCGGGCAGGCCCGTGGCCTTCTTTTTCCGCACTCTCCATGCCTCCGAAATTCGCCACTCCTCTGTCGAAAAGGAGGCCCAAGCCATTGTGGAAGCTGTGCGACATTGGGGGCATTACCTGGCCGGCAGGAGATTCACTCTACTCACTGACCAACGGTCAGTTGCCTTTACGTTTAATAATACACAGCGGGGCAAGATCAAAAATGACAAGATCTTGAGGTGGGGGATCGAGCTCTCCACTTATAATTATGAGATCTTGTATCGCCCGGGTAAGCTCAACGAGCCCCCGATGCCCTATCCCGTGGTACATGTGCCAGCGCACAAGTGGACTGACTCCGGACTCTCCACTATGACCTCTGCCACCCGGGGGTCACCCGGTTCTTCTAATTCATCAAGGCCCGCAACCCGCCCTACTCCATTGAAGAGGTCAGGACCATCACCATCGTGAAAAGAATGCCATGGGCTTGCCTGCCAGATTGAGCATGGCGGCTAGATTGACGTCTGATGCGTCGCTCTCCACTTGAAAGGGCAGCGTCTCGTCTACTGCATGCATCGAGGCCTTGGCGATATTGGCTCTAATAGTTGAAGGCATGTTGAGCCTCGGCCGACAGGGGGAAAAGGGTGGACTGTATGAGTGGGCGGGCTTTGTCCGCATAGTTTGGGACCTACTGGGCATAGTATGAAAAGAACCCCAGGCAGCGTTTGAGGGTCTTGGGGCAGTGGGGAAGGGAGAGCTCCATGAGGGGGCGCATGCGGTCGGGATCGGGCCCCAGAGCTCCGTTCTGGACCACATAGCCGAGGATGGCTAAGTGGTTCGTGCTGAATACGCACTTCTCCTTGTTATAGGTGAGGTTTAGGAGAGTGGCGGTGTGGAGAAATTTGGCAAGGTTGGCATCATGGTCCTGCTGATCGTGGCCGCAAATGGTGACATTGTCTAGGTATGGGAAGGTGGCCCGCAATCCGTACTGGTCGACCATTCAGTCCATCTCCCTTTGGAAGACCGAGACCCCGTTGGTGACGCCGAAGGGAACCCTGAGAAAATGGTAGAGGCGGCCATCTGCCTCAAAGGCAGTGTATGGGCGGTCCGCCTTACGGATGGGGAGCTGGTGGTAGGCGGATTTGAGGTCTACAGTTGAGAAGACCCGGTACTGTGCAATCTGATTGACCATATCTGATATGCGTGGGAGGGAGTACGCATCGAGCTGCGTGTATCTATTGATGGTCTGGCTGTAGTCCACCACCATTCTGTGTTTCTCCCCAGTTTTCACCACTACCACTTGGGCTCTCCAGGGGCTGGTGCTGGCCTCAATGATGCCTTCCCGAAGCAGCCGCTGGACCTCGTCCTGATGAAGATCCTGTCCTGGGTGCTGTACCGTCTGCTCCTGGTGGCGACGGTTTTGCAATCCGGGGTTAGGTTTACGAATAGGGAAGGTGGGTAGACCATTAGGGTCACGAGGCCGCACACAGTAAGGGGTGGTAGGGGCCCGCCGAATTTCAAGGTTAAGCTCTGGAGGTTACACTGGAAGTCCAGGCCGAGAAGCAGGGCAGCGCAGAGGTTGGGGAGGACGTAGAGGTGGAAGCCGCTGAATTCTACGCCCTGGACCGTGAGTGTGACTATACAGTAGCCCCGGATCACCACGGAGTGGGATCCGGAGGCCAGGGAGATTCTTTGATTGGCGGGGTGTACCGCAAGGGAGCAGTGCCTTACCACATCTGGATGGATGAAGCTTTCGGTGCTCCCGGAGTCCAGCAGGCAAGAGGTCTCGTGCCCATCAATCTTCACGCTTGTCGAGGCGGTGGCTAGATTGTGCGGGCGAGACTGGTCGATTGTGACCAAGGCAAGTCGTGGCTAGTCGTCGCTGGTGTCAAATGATGGGGTGCCCGGGGGGGCACGAGTCCTGGAACAATGGTAGTGCCCATGTGCCATAAGGGAAGACAAGATGGCGGCGCCTGATGATCATGGGGTGGACAAGATGGAGGCGTCCACGGGCCGCACATGGTCCGAGAAGGGGAAGATGGCCGCGCCCACTGGCCGCACGTGGTCTGAGGGGAAGACGATGCTGGCGCCCACTGGTCACGCGTGGTCCGGGGGGGTGAAGATGGCGGCGGCCATTGTCTGTACACGAGGGGGCGAGGGGCAATAGCGGTGACTGAGCGGGCCTGGCACACTGCAGCGAAGTGCCCCTTCTTGCCGCAGGCCTTGCAAAGGGCGGTGCGGGCCGGGCAGCGTTGGCGGGGGTGTTTCTGTTGCCCATAGAAGTAACATCGGGGCCCCCGGGGTTTGCTGGCTGGCGCGTGGCACAGGCGTATTGACTGGGTGAGGCCCCCGGTGGGCCGGCCGTTTGCGGAGTCCACGATGTGTAGGAGGGGTTGGCCGCGCAGCCTAAATATTGCGCGAGGCGACCGTCATCGATAGCGGCAGTTTTTTTGTTGCCGGGAGGTCGAGCGTGGCCCCCTCTAAAAGCTGCTGGCATATCAGGTCTGACCCAATCCCCGTAACGAAGCCGGCCCACATGAGGAGGTTTGAATGTTCTGTGGCCGTGACGGCCTAACAGTCACAGTCTCTGACCAGAGGAATTAAAGCACGCCAGAAATCTTCTACGGACTCACCAGGGAGTTGACTGCGAGTAGAGCGTACGTGTCTGCCAAAGAGCGTGTTAGTCTAATTCTCTTTCAGTAGCGCCATGACTTTGTCATAGTTCGGCGCGTCCTGGATAAGTGGAAAAACGTTGGAGTTCAGCCGCGAGGAGTATCTGGATCTTCTGAGCTTCCGGGATTGGGTCTGGTGCAGACCTGATGTAAGCTTCGAAACAAGCTAGCCAGTGTTGAAAGTCCTTGTTGGCATCGCTTGAATGCGGATCCAGTTGCAGGTGATCCGGTTGATGTGGAGGTCCATCTTCTGAAAATCTTAGAGTAATAAATTGATGCACGATCAATTGCACAGAGACGAGAGTTGAATACAACTGAGGCTTTATTACTCTAAGATGTGTGGCCTCCTCCAGCAGCTGGCGAAATGGCTGCTGTATAAGGAGCACACATATTTATACTCCGCCTACTGGGCAGAGCCAGCAGGCAGGGACTACCCCCGTATCTGTAGTACAGGGTCTTACCACACATCTTCTAATATGTACAACAATGGTGTTTACCACAGCCTCTAACAGAAATCTTTGTTTCCTCGTTGACCACAGGTGAACCCCCAGGCTGCCGGCAAAATGGAACAGCCCGACAGTGGAGAATCCAGCCCAGGATCTCTGCACATTTGGAAGTGAATGGTCTTATTAGCGACAGACAGCATGGTTTTTTACGACGGAGGTCATGTCTCACTAATTTAATTGAGATTTTTGAAGAGGTGACAAAAATGATTGACAAGGGAAGGGCTGTGGATGGTGTCTACATGGACTTTCGTAAAGCATTTGATAAGATCCCTCATGGCAGGCTGGTGCAAAAGATTAAATCACATGAGGTCAGGGGTGAACTAACTAGATAGATTCAGAACTTGCTTAGCCATAGAAGATAGAGGGTAGCAGTGGAAGGGTGATTTTTCGAATGGAGATCTGAAACTAGTGGTGTTCCGCAGGGATCAGTATTGGAACCTCTGTTGGTTGTAATATATATAAATGACTTGGAAGAAAACGTAGCAGGTCTGATTAGCAAGTTTGTGGAAGATACTAAGATTGCAGGAGTAGCGGATAGTGATGAAGATTGTCAGAGAATACAGCAGCATTATAGATAGGCTGCAAAATTGGGTGGAGAAATGGTGGATGGAATTTAACCCGAATGCGAGGTGATGCATTTTGGTAGATCCAATTCGGGTGTGAGCTATAAAATAAATGGCAGAACCATCAAGGACATAGACACACAGCGAGATCTGGGCGTGCAGGTCCACAGATCCTCAAAAGTGGAAGCACAGGTGGAAATGTGGTAAAGAAAGCATATGGCATGCTTGCCTTCATAGGACGGGGTATCGAGTATAAAAGCTCGAAAATTATGTTCCAGTTATATAAAACGTTGGTGAGGTCACATTTGGAATACTGTGTCCATTTCTGGTCATCACACTACCAGAAGGACTTGGAGGCTTTGGAGAGAGTTACAGAAAAGGTTTACCATGATGTTGCCTGGTATGTCATAGAGTCATAGATGTTTACATCATGGAAACAGGCCCTTCGGCCCAGCTTGTCCATGCTGCCCAGTTTCTATCACTAAATTAGTCCCACTTGAAATGAAATGAAAATCACTTATTGTCACAAGTAGGCTTCAAATTAAGTTACTGTGAAAAGCCCCTAGTCGCCACATTCCGGTGCCTGTTCGGGGAGGCTGTTACGGGAATTGAACCGTGCTGCTGGCCTGCCTTGGTCTGCTTTCAAAGCCAGCGATTTAGCCCTGTGCTAAACAGCCCCTTGCCCGCATTTGGCTCATAGCCCTCAATACCCACCCTGCCCAAGTAACCGTCTAACAGTTTTTTAAAGGAAAAGATTGTACCCGCCTCTCCCACTGCCTTTGGCAGCCTGTTCCAAATGCTCACCACCCTTTGTGTGAAAAAATTTCACCTCTGGTCTCTTTTGTATCTCTCCCCTCTCACTTTAAACCTCTGCCCTCTATTTCTAAACTCCTCTACCTTTGGAAAAATATGTTGACTATCTACCTTATCTATGCTCCTCATTATTTTGTAGACCTCTATGAGATCACCCCTCAGCCTCCTACGCTCCAGGGAAAAAAGTCCCAGCCTATCCAGCCTCTCCTTATAACTCAGACCATCAGGTCCTGGTAGCATCATCGTAAATCTCTTCTGCACTCTTTCTAGTTTAACAATATCCTTCCTATAATAGGGTGAACACAGTATTCCATGTGTGGTCTTAACAATATCTTGTACAACTTCAACAAGATGTCCCTGTGGTGAAGTGCATCAATGTAAATACATGTAGGCTAGCTAGACACTAAAGGGAGCACAAGTGACATCACACACACACACTCAACCAATAGATCAAGTAGATAGGACACGACCAATAGACATTCACGATACACAAGGAGGTGCCACGACCACAGGGGGCATTACACCAACCCATATATAAAGGGCACCACACAGATCTGCCTCTTTCCAGTGGAGACAGTCAGTGAGTACAGAGACAGGGTTGATTCAATATTACACACACCACGTGGATTGCAGGAACTGGTTAGTCAGTCTGGGTAGCTATAGTAGGATTAGCCGTAGTGTCGAACCCGAGTAATAGAAGTGTAAATAGTTTAATAAACGTGTTGAGGTTATCTCCACATCTGAACCTTCCTTTGTCAAGTGCACCACAAGGAAGCCGCTTATGTTACACCTACAACATAACAAATCAGTCCCAACTCCTGTATTCAAGATTCTGACCAATAAAACCTATAATTCTGAGTGCCTTCTTCACCACCCTGTCCACCTGCGACTCCACCTTCAAGGAGCTATGAACATGTACCCCGAGATTTCTTTGTTCTGTAACTCTCCCCAACTCCCTACCATTAACTGAATAGGTCCTGCCCTGATTTGGTCTACCAAATTGCATCATTTGAAGGGTGTTAACTATGAGGAGAGATTGAATAAACTGAGATTGTTCTCACTAGAGAGACGAAGGCTGAGGGGCGACCTGATAGAAGTTTATAAAATTATGAGGGTTATAGATAAGGTGAACAGTTGGAGTTTTTTTCCCAGGGTGGAAATTACATTTACAAGGGGGCACAAGTTCAAGGTGAGGGGGGATAGGTGAGGGAAGTTTTTTACACAGAGGGTGGTGGTGGCCTGGAATGCACTGCCAAGTGAGCTGGTTGAGGCAGTTACATTATTGACCTTTAAGACTTATCTGGATAGACATATGAACAGACGGGGTATAGAAGGACACAGGCGGTTGGTCTAGATAAGACACGTGATTGGCGCTGGCTTGGAGGCCAAAGGGCCTGTTCCTGTGCTGTATTCTTCCTTGTTCTGAGGGGCCTTGACAGTGTAGATGCTGACAGGATATGTCCCCTCATGAGGAAATCTAGAACTAGGGGTTAACGTTTCAAATTAAAGGCCCTCCTATTTAAGAGGGAAATAAGGAGGAATTTCTTCTCTCAGAGGGTCATTAATCTTTTGAATTCTTTATCCCAGACATCATTGAAAGCTGGGTTACTGAATACATTCAAGGCTCAGAGAGACAAGATTTTTGGTTTATAAGGTTTATGGGGGTAAGTGTTTGAATTAAGGACGCAATCCCATCAGCCATGATCTTATTCAATGGTGAAACAAGCTCAATTTTCTACCCTGTTCCTATTTCTTTTGATCTGATAAAGTTGTTATATGTCCAATGCCCAACCCCTGATTAAAAATTCAGAAATGCAGGTTTCAACCCGCCATTCCAAAATGTCACAACAACTGGAGAGAGAGCTAGAGCTCCATATTCTGCTTTCAAATCCAGCAGGATATCCCTGTCCAGTGGCTGTAGCTGAGCCCCTCACCCACCCTACTCCCCAACCCCAGGAGGAGTATGTAAACCCCACCTTCAGCTATAGGTCTAAGCATTCTGTTCGGAGGGTGACAGCAATGCACACATCAAGAACTGTCAGAGTGTTAATCTGTCTTTCACCACTTCACACTGTTTTCTAAGGATAAAGATAAGAAAAAACAACTGGAAGAACCATTTACTGAATGTAGATAGCATAGTAATTCCGTGAAAGTTGTAGCAGGTCCTGTATCTCCAAGTGCTGGAATCATCGTTTTCAACATTTGAATGTAACAGAATTTAGAAGAGTTCCTTGTTAGTTATAAAATTCAGTTCCACTCTCCAGAAATCGGATACACTTGTTTTTTCTGTTGCTCTCCTTACAGTATCAAATCAACAAAAGCTCTGACTGATTTACATAGATACATAGAAGATAGGAGCAGGAGGAGGCCTTTTGGCCCTTTGAGCCTGCTCCGCCATTCATCACGATCATGGCTGATCATCCAACTCAATAGCCGAAACCTAATTAATCCCCGTAGCCTTTTATCCCATTCTCCCCAAGCGCTATATCTAGCCGCCTCTTGAATATATTCAAAGTTTTAGCATCAATTACTTCCTGTGGTAATGAATTCCACAGGCTCACTACTCTTTGTGTGAAGAAATGTCTCCCTATATCTGTCTGAAATGGTTTACCCTGAACCCTCAGACTGTGACTCCTGGTTCTGGACACACCCATCATTGGTAACATCTTCCCTGCATCTGCCCTGTCTAGTCCCATTAAAATTTTATAAGTCTCTTTGAGATCCCCCCTCATTCTTCTGAACTCCAGCAAGAACAATCCCAACCTAGTCAATCTCTCCTCATATGACAGTCCCTCCATCCCTGGAATCAGTCTGGTAAACCTTTGCTGCACTCCCTCGAGAGCAAGAACATCCTTCCTCAGAGATTAGGCCAAAACTGCACACAATACTCCAGGTGTGGACTCACCAAGGCCCTGTATAATTGCAGCAACACATCCCTACTTCTATACTTGAAACCTCGTGCAATAAAGGCCAACATACCATTAGCCTTCTTTACCGCCTGCTGCACCTGCATGCTTATATTCAGCGACTGGTGTACAAGGACACCCAGGTCCCGCTGCACAGTCCCTTCTCCCAATTTACAACCATTCAGGTAGTAATCTGCCTTCCTGTTTTTGCTTCCAAAGTGAATACCCTCACACTTATCCAAATTATACTGCATCTGCCATTGATTTGCCCACTCGCCCAACCTGTCCAGATCATGCTGTAGGATCCCTGAATCCTCGTCACAATTCACCCTCCCACCTAACTTGGCATCATCTGCAAACTTTGAGACGTTACATTTTGTTCCCTCATCCAAATCATTAATATATATTGTGAATAGCTGGTCCCTGTGGTACCCCACTAGTTACTGACTGCCAATTTGAAAAGGACCCATTAATCCCTGCTCTTTGTTTCCTCTCTGCCAACCAGTTTTCTATCCACTTCAATACATTTCCCCCAATCCCATGCACTTTAATTTTGCACAATAATCTCTTATGCGGGACTTTGTCAAATGCCTTCTGAAAGTCCAAATATACTACATCAACTGGCTCCCTCTTGTCAACTGTACTGGTTCCATCTTTAAAGAATTCCAACAGATTTGTCAAGCATGATATTCCCTTCATAAATCCATGCTGACTCTGACTGATCCTGAAACTGCTTTCTAAATGTTCCACTATAAAGTCCTTGATAATGGATTCAAGCACTTTCCCCACTACCGATGTTAGGCTTATTGGTCTGTAATTCCCTGCTTTCTCTCTAACTCCCTTTTTTAATATTGAAGTGACATGAGCTACCCTACCAGAGTCTATAGAATCCTGGAAGATGACCACCAATGCATCCACTATTTCCCAAGCCACCTCCTTAAGCACTCTGGGATGCAGATTCTCAGTTCCTGGGGATTTATCCGCCTTCAATCCCATCAATTTTCCCAGCACCATTTCTCTACTAATGTTGATCTCTCTCAGCTCTTCCCTCTCACTAAACCTTTCATTCTCCAACATTGCTGGCATCTGATTTGTGTCCTCTTTTGTGAAGACAGAACCACAGTATGTATTCAATTGCTCAGCCATTTCTTTGTCCCTTATTATGCATTCCCCGTTCCAAGAACGCAATTTCTGTCTGTGGGGGGCTTACATTTCTCTTTGTCAATCTCTTTTTCTTCACATATCTATAGAAACTCTTAGTGTCAGTCTTTATGTTCCCTGCAAGCTTCCTTTCGTACTGTACTTTCCCCTTCTTAATCAATCCCTTTGTCCTTCTTTGCTGAATTCTAAACTGCTCCCAATCCTCAGACCTATTATTTTTCTTGGCCAATCTGTATGCTTCTTCCTTGGATCGGATACTAGACAGGAATGAACAGTTGCTGTCATTCCCTCATGCATTCCTTGAATGTTTGCCATTGCCTATCCACTGTCATCCCTTTAAGTAACTCTCCCCAGTCTATCAAGGCCAACTCACGCCTCATATCTTCATAGTTCCCTTTACTAAGATCCAGCACCCTAGTCTCCGAATCAACCACATCACTCTCCAGCTTGATAAAAAATTCTATCATGTTAGGGTCGCTCATCCCCAAATGCATTGAAGAATGAATAGAACAGAGAACAAGCACCCAGTAGATACATGGGAACACCACCACCTGCAAGTTCCCCTCCAAGCCACCTACCATCCTGAATTGGAAATATATCGCATCCCTTCACTGTCACTGGATCAACATCCTGGAACTCCCTCCCTCACAGCTCTGTGGGCGTACCTAGACCACATGGGCTGCAACAGTTCAAGGATGTGGCTCACCACCACCATCTCAAGGGTAATTAGGGATGGGCAATAAATGCTGGCCCAGCCAGTGAAGCCCACATCCCAAGAATGCAACACAAAAATAGCTCCAATTCACCAGCAAACAAGTCTCCATTCATTGTGTAAGTCAAAGTAAACCTTGGATATTTGAAAACTTATTCAGCTCTACTTTGAATGGCTTAGATTCATAGAATCTCTATAGTGCATTCAAAGACTATTTGGTCCATCGAGTCTGCACCAACCCTTTGAAAGAGCACCCTACCCATGTCCACTCCCCTGTCCACCTACCACTGTAACCCTGTAACCTAACCTGAATATACCTGAATACTAAGGGACAATTTTATCATGGCCAATCCACCTAACATACACATTCTTGGACTGTGGGATGAAACCGGAGCACGTGAGGAAACCCATGTTGACACGGGGAGAACATACAAATTCCACACAGTGACCCAAGGCCGGTGACCATGGGTCCCTGGTACTGTGAGGCAACGTTGCTAACCATTGTGCCACGAAGCCGTGGCTTGTACCCTAATATAATTGAACATAGTGGGTGGGGGGTGGGGTAAGAATATTTGATTTGGGAAGCATCATCAAATCAGCAGAAATTTTACACACTGGCTGATTTTCCTTTCCATTGAAAATACTGGAGAATTGCACTGGAAAATGAAATTGGGCAAAATGTAAAGTGGGCCGCAATTGGCAACCGCCAATTTGGAGGCGTGGCAATCTACCATTCCAGGACTCTCCTGTAGCTACAAGATGTTAGAGTTAAAAATAGTAATCTTTATTAGTATCACACATAGACTTACATTAACACTGCAATGACGTTACTGTGAAAATCCCCTGGTCGCCACACTACGGTGCCTGTTCGGGTACACAGAGGGAGAATTCAGAATGTCCAATTCACCTAACAAGCATGTCTTTCAGGACTGGTGGGAGGAAACCGGAGCACTCAGAGGAAACCCATGCAGACACGGGGAGAACGTGTAGACTCCGCACAGACAGTGACCCAAGCTGGGAATCGAACCACTGTGTGACCGGCGAAATGTTCATCTCGGAAAAACCATCAGCTTCTTTTGTTATTTCATAACATAACTAGAGTTTGGGAAAAATGTTGCTAGGCCAATCCTACATCTCCCAGAGATTGATCTTAATTCCCCATTTCCTCCTGGATTTGGTTATTTGTTATTCCTGCTGATGCTACTTAATCATTAATTTTTCCAGATATATGGACATTGGAGCATTCTCCCTTAGGCAAACAGACAATCTCCAAAGCTGGACAGGGAACATTCAAGGAAAGTAAGGCATGGTACAATCATGGCTTTAAATCTCTTTTATTTGCTTTTAGAATTTGTTGCAAACATTGGTAACCATAACAACTATGAAGCACCAATTTAATTGGAACAAAACAAAGTTAATTTTTAAATTTTAAAACTATTGTATCTGGCAACATGAGGAAAATGGGACTATCTTGTTGAAACCCTAATTCACAGAATGTGATAGAAAAAAGATGAGTTATGAAACTCATCTTCACAACTAGTGAAAATAAGAACCTCTGTCTTAAAATATTGAGATTGTCATTTGTGTTTTAAGGTGAAACTGTTATTCAGGCAAATAACTGGATTAGTTCTGCCCATCCTGTGTGTATAATACTTAGCAGTTTCTCAGCTAGTTTTCATGTAGACATTGATGACTCCCAGCTCTACCTCACCACCGCCACAACTTCTACTCCTGCACTGTTGCTAAATCATCAAATTGCTTATCCAACATCCGGTATTGGATGAGTGGAAATTTCCTCTAATTAAATATCGGGAAAAGTGAAGCCAGTTTTCCATTCTGGCTTCAAATCGCATTGTAGCCATCTGGGATGGCCACTTCCAGAATACAAAATAGATGCTCGCAATGAAGGTAGGGATCTATGGACAGTGTTAGGAAAGCAAGCAGGCACAGAGCCTGTATGCATATTGGAGAGACAGCTCCCAGATGGAATTGAAATTATAGGTTAATTAGCATATTGATGGCCCATCTCTGGGAACAAAGGAAAGACACTCAAGCAACCGATACTGTTTCAGACATCCCGGCGCCAGTTCCCCAACCGAAAGCACAAACAAAGCAAGGCCAACGGCCACCTAAGACACGCCCAGCCATCAGGGCACCCACCCCTTTATTGGTCAAGATCAATACCAGTGATCAAGAAACGGCTCAATTAATTGGGGCCAAGTTTAAGGCCCACCCAAAAGCACGCAAAGCCCCTCTGGGTATAAGAAGAAACTCCTGAGAGAGAATCGCTCTCTTAGACTTGGCTCTCAAAGTGGAGAGACCCATCCACCAGCTGCGCCAGAAGCAAATAAGTCCAAGGTCAACGCTCGCTACCAGACGGACGACCTTAGCTGTTCTCCTGTATCACTTCGAACCCAACAACCTCAGATCCGAACAACGGCCATTGTTCCTCTGACAGAGTGGGCACCCAAAGCTAAGTATAGGCGTTAGCGGTAGAGATAGTTTAGTTTGTAGTACTTTGTGCATGTGTAGATCTTACTGTGTGTGTAAATAAATAGTATTGACTTTGAACTAACCAACTGGTGTATTGGCTCTTTGATCAGTATTCGGGTTTGAACCTTGTGGCGGTATCGAGAGATACCTGGCGCTTCTAAAGCGAACATAATTAGGATTGAGGAAGGCAACCATATTGACCGCCATATTTATAACCAGAGAAACAGAGCAACATTACTGGTGACATCTGACGGGACTCGACCTAGAAGTGGCCTAGTCACTCCGAGAGAACCCAAAATTTGAATTAGAATCCAATTGGAAACAGGAAAAACCACAAGCGTAAGACCAATACTAATCAAAGTGTGTTATTTGCATGCGTACTAACAGGGATATAAGGTAAACCTGAGAGATTTTGTTGCGTAAAACTGTCGGGAGTTTTGTAGGCCGGAAATTAGCTTAAGTCAGCACACAGCAAACCAAATCCCAGAAGTGTTATAATTGCGGCCAATTAGGACACTATGCACGAGAGTGCAATGCGCCCCAGAAGCAGCAGAGAAACCAACAGACAGGCACCCTAAATAAGAATAGGGCAAAGCCAATTCACAGTGTTAGCGCCCGTTCTGAGAACGCAGATATGAACGGCAATGACTGACGGTGTTTGGGCTCCCCAACTTGCATCTGCGACACCCTTAAGGACAAGTCCGGTAGACCGGTACTGGCAGGCACAGTCCGGGGACACCCCGTAGAATTTCTTTGGGACGCAGGAGGGTCCCGTACCACGCTCAACTCCTCCACGCTGTTTCAGCGAGACACGTGGCCCACTAAAGACACCATTACACTCAGCAGTTTTACAGGGCATTTGCAGCAGGGACACATCACAGCCCCTGTAGCGATTCAGATAGTGGGCATTAAGACTAAACACCCCGTAGTTCTGGTTGATCTACCCTAGACAGCCGAACACATTTTAGGCATTGATTTTATGAGTTTCCACAATCTATCATTCGATCCAGTAAATAAATGTGTGTGGAGAATGGTAAAGGCAGCACGATTCCTCGCCACGCTCACAGTTGGAGACTATGAAAATAGAATTAGAGCAGTAGGAGACTTCTGGTTTGATCCCCGAGCCATTAATCAGAACAAAGAAGTTAGGGAAGTCCTGCAGTGACACAAAGCAGCATTTGCACAGCACAAGCACAACTGTGGCAAAATCGCTGGCTTGGTGAACATTACAGGTCCCGACCCCAGACCCCAAAAGTACGGTTTTCCCCAATAAGCAGAGGGAGAAATCTCAAAAGTTATACAGAGTCTGCTTGATCAAAGCGTACTTCAATCAGTAGCCTCCACGAACAATTCACCAATTTGGTCCATCAGGAAACCCGATGGATCATGGCGACTGACCATTGATTAACGGGAACTAAACAAAGTAACCACAGTAGCAGCCCCCACCGTAGCCACGAGTCCCGAGACAATGCTCAAACAGGGACGACAGTCAAAACAAATTTGGTTTTGGACATTAGCAGTGGCTTTTGGGCAATTCCATTGGATAAAACGTGCCAATATAAATTTGCTTTCACCTTCCAGGGACAGCAATATACGTGGACGTGCCTTCCTGAACTCCCCCTCCATTTTTCACCGACAGCTGGCAAATGGTTTAACAAAATTTTCCCGACCCGATTGACTGGTCCAATATGTCAATGATCTGCTTTTACAGGCAGACACAAAGGGAGAGCACATTTCGCTTCTCGCCGAACTATTAGGACTCCTTCAACAAATTGGCTGTAAAGTGAACCCCAAAAAGGCCCAGATTTTACAGGAAAAAGTGATTTACTTAGGAACAGTAATCATACTTGGCAAACGCGAGATCGAGCAGAAACGAATCGACTCGATCGTCAAATTACCCCTGCCCCATAACGTCACAGCCCTCCGGTCATTTCTAGGACTGGTTGGCTACTGTAGAAACCACATCGATGGTTTTGCCACAAAGGCAGCGCCCCTATCCAAACTCCTAAAGAAGCAAGCACCATGGGAATGGCTTCCACAGCACACGGATGCCGTGGATGCATTAAAAACAGCCCTCAGCACCGCCCCCGCATTACAGATCCTAGATCCACTCTCCCCGTACGCAATTGAAGTTGCTACCACCGACCGAACCCTTTCGGCCGTGCTCCTCCAAGAACGCCATGATCGATTAGGCCCCGTGGCATATGCCTCACGAGTACTTAATCCAGTGGAGCAAGGATTTTCTGCCTGCGAAAGGCACCTGCTCGCAATTTTTTGGGCAGTACAATACTTCGCCGACATTACAGGACTCAACCCCATCACCATTTTAACTGAGCACACCCCAACACAACTCCTAATTGATGGTAGACTTAAGGATGGCACAGTCAGCCAGATCCGCGCAGCCCGTTGGACCCTTCTCTTATAGGGACAGGACATAACAGTTAAGAGGACCAAAACCCACACTTTCCTTGCTGACAATTTACACGATGCAGGCATCCCACATGAGTGAAATAATATCCACCAAGCACAATACAGGACCCTTTGTACCAAAGTCAGCTCCCCCGAATCCAGGTACTACACCCTCCTCCACAGTTTTAAACGGGAAAAGGATTACCGGTTGCGGTATATATGTAGAGGACACGCAGGGACGCGCCCTAGAAGAAATATCGTTAAAATTGCCAGGACATTTAGACTCATAGGCAGCAGAGCTAGCAGCCGTAGCTTACATAGTAGAGCACCCCGACTCGTTCCCAACCCCAGCCGACATATATTCTGACAGTTTATATGTCTGCAACAGTTTGACCGAATTCCTACCCCTGTAGGAATCTAGAGGATTCGTTTCCGCAGACGGAAAACCCCTACTCTCAGCCCCATTACTCATCCGGCATATCCTAAAGACAGCCAAAGATAGGAACTATGGCATTATTAAAGTCCGTAGCCATCATCATTCTTCCCCCCCGGTAACGTTAAGGCAGACTCCAAAGCAAAGGCAGGTTCCAGACACGGTCACTTTTGGAACCCTCCCGAGAGCGCCCCAGTACACACGGTTCAGGTCTCACAGACCAACATTCAGGATCTGGCAAAGGCCCAAAAAGAAGACACACAGCTCAGGGAAGTTTTAAAAGGCAACTTCCCAGCCCCATATGATAAGTACAAAAACGCGTTGGCAACACATGATGATGTTATTTTAAAAGATGGAATTTATGTAGTCCCCAGCCAGGACAGGAATCAGATTATTTGCCAATTCCATGACAACCATGGACATCAAGGCATAGAAGCCACCCTAGCCCACCTCAGACCTCTCTGCTGGTGGCCTGATTTAAAAACCTACGTGACTCACTACATTGAGAACTGCTTAATCCGTGCCCAGAACAATCCGGACAGATAGGCAAAGAAAGGTCAGCTAAGTCACAACCGCCCCATTAATGGCCCCTGGACGAACTTGCAAATCGATTATATAGGACCCCTACCCCCCTGCAGGAATGGTTTTAAGTATGTGTTGGTGGTCATCGACACCTTCACAAAATGGATGGAAGCCTTTTCATCCAGAACAAACACAGCTAAAACGACAGCCAAAATCCCCACTCAGCACATCTTTACAAGATGGGGACTTCCACGCAGTATAGAGTCCGATCAAGGCTCCCATTTTACAGGAAGAGTGATGAAAAACGTCCTTACAATTTTCGGAATCAAACAGAAATTCCATATTGCATACCACCCCCAGTCAAGTGGCATATTAGAAAGAATGAACAGAACTTTAAAAGTGACCCTCAGAAAAATGGTACAACAACACAAACAGCACCTGGGACACGTTCTCCCCTTTGCACTAATTTTCATAAGAAACACGGTATCCACGTCGACACCCCCCACACCCTCATGACCGGACGCCCCATGAAAGGGACAGAGTATTTGTTAGGACTGGATTTGGCCAGCCCCACAGTCACCACCCTCACCCATGAGAAAGCAGTTCAACAAATTTTAGAAAATGTAAAAGCAGCCCAGCTTGCAGCAGCTGTTAGACTTGGGACACGCAAGAAGCAAAGCAAAGTTTGCTTGGATAAGACAGTACACAGCACAGAGTTTGTAGTAGGGCAGCAAGTCATACTATCCCTATACAACCCCAGTTCATTCCTTGCCCCCAAATTTGCCGGACCGTACTCCATCTCTGATAAAGTCAGCCCCTCTATATATAAAATCACATGTCCTAATGGCAAGTCTGCGTGGTTCCACATAAACCAGCGTAAGGCTTTTGGCTTGCAAAACAAACATGCACACCACATCTCGCTTGCAGCAGTAGATGAGCACACCCCGCCCACGAACGTCATATTCCTACCCTCCCCCAACCTGTCCAGCCCATCCTCCGACACGACTACGACTCCACCCCCAGAGGCACGACTCCGCCTCTCCCTTCCTCCAACTGACAGCGACAGCCCCAGCACACCACGCTACGATTACACCTCTGCACCAGACCCCACTCCCAGCGACTCCAAACACGATTCCAGCGACCCCTTTGAAATAACGTATATTAAAGCCCCTGATCCAGACCCACCGCCCGACGATTATGGATTACCCCCTAGCAGCTCCAACCGCGATACATAACACTGGCACCGAGGCAATTCATTCAGGCTCATCCGGAATGATGGGATGGACCCCAATTTGCCTCAAGCAGCTTTGGCACAGCTACTCCAGTCACGAGTATGGCAGCCGGGAGAAGATGATGACTTAGAGTCTGACTCCCACCACACGAATCCCTTTGTGACTTTGTCCGCTATTGAGCAATGAGGTGTCCAGATGATGGTAAAAAGGAACCGATGGAGAGTTACGGTGTCCTTTCTGATGGAACCTGTACCATGTTTGTTATGTATGTTTGTTTGTTACTGTGCATGTTAAATGTTGTTTGTTACCTCAAGGTTTTCATGGCCCCACGCCACATCTTGATGCAGTCAGAACTACCCTTTTGATGCCAAATGGCTGTTCAAGGAACTAGTTTTGTCCGCAGACAACTGTTCAGAGCTACTCTTCTGCTTTGAAGGGAGAAGATAGCAACAATAGACAATCCCCACGACTACCACAAATTCTTACCGTTCTTGCCGGTCACTCAGGCAGTGGAGTAATGGCACTAATCCCCGCCCTGCCTGAGGACCCCCATCTGGTCAGCTATGCTTGGGTAGAGCACATAGGGCACTGGTACGTCCTACCCGGAGATTCCACCCATTCTTGCCCTGCCGCGGCCCATACACACCCCATTTGGAACTTTTAGTTCAAAACTCTTTTGTTTGTTTTACGGCGACCCTTAGGTTGCTTTCCATATGCTATTTACATCCTCAAACACCGGGATGGTACATTCACCACATCGATTGCACAGGCTGCGAGACTGCTTTTTTTTTTCTCGGATGTCCCGTCCAAAGATTTGGTTTAAAAAAGAAAAATGAGGGAGTCCAGATGGTGACCAATTATAATGGGTAATTGGCAATAAAAGGACAGACAGACATACGAGATCTTAAACAAGATAATAACAGAAATTATGCTTGTGTCTGACAAATCCCAAATTTCTTTACCCGTCAGTCTGGCCTCAATAAAAGTCGAGATGGATTTGCAGGTACAGCATTAGTTATTTTATTTGGCTTGCAAGCTTGATTCATTTCACAGAGGCATAAGACACATCCAGTCTCCTACACCCCGGAAAGCGAATGAACAAAGAGACAAAGGGATCTCTGCAAATCAATTCAAATGGTATCAAGTTTCACATACACGATTCCCATAGGTCATCCTATACCCCTCCTGACCTCGTCAGACATTCTGATTGGCTCACTTCCAATCCCTTCCACTGGCCCCTATTACCCAGCATCCTTTTCTCCTCCTTTGGTGGACACACCTCCTCCTTGCTTTGCCATGCGGTCTGAAATCCTTTGTCTGTGAACTCACCAGAATGAGACTGGCCTATCTCTACATTACAGTAACTAATATCTCTAAAGTAACTATTTTATATCACATTCGTCAGTCCCTCCTTTTATCATTCCATGATAACCAAACTATCCAATCCATAGCTACGGTCCCTCATCTAAAAAGATCTGTCACTGTATTTCCAATTCCTGGCGTAGCCCCCCTTCATCTGCTGCACCCTCATGGATTTTGACAGCTAAGATTTTAGGGGCGATGATCTGTTCCAGTGTACCCCGCATTCTACCCATCACACATTTAAGGATGGCTGGGCCCACAAAGATGCAGCCGATAGCCACCACTAAATACATGACCATATTTATCAACCAGTCCTTCCAACCTCCAAATCCCCAGTTACCCCAAGCGCCAGGATCCTGCATTCCGTCCAGGTGATCCCGTATGTGATCCATAAATTTAGTGATGTTAGCGGTCAAGTCCTGAACTCCCATGATACACTTGCCCTGCACTATGGCGCATACCCCACCCTCACGGGCCAGAAGATAGTCAAGAGCATACCGGCTCTGCATTGCAAACAACCGTAGCTGAGACAATTCCTTGGTTATTGCCCCGAGGGCTCCCAAGGTTTCATTTCCCAAGATGGTAAGGCCACAAATAAAATAATTCCTATTGCTGACAGCCAAGGAACCCCCCAGTAGCCCAGTTTATCTAGCTTCGAAACGCCCATTCGGGCCACCTAGCAATGCGGAAAGCCCTCGTCCCAACAGTGATATGAGAGACATTCGCCCAGCCACAAAGGAGCTGGAGGCCGGCGTTCAATGGAACGCAAGTGGTGTTGTAACAAACGCATTGGCCAGACGCCTGGGTGATATGGCACCTCCTGTCCGTACAGGTGGGGAACAGACATGTTATATTCGTTTCCACCTCTACCAGCAATCAGCCGTATCCTTCACTGCTGAAACAATTCTCGTACGACCGGGAATCCCTATTGGGAGTGAAGTGGCTAGGTATATATGCCCTCCACCGTTGCAGCCTATCATACTGTGAATGGGAATTATCCCGAGGAAGGGGAAGGCAAATAGCCGGTGGTGCTGAACCCGGATCGTAAGAAAGAGTGACTTGCTCGGGCGGTGGCTCGGTATGCTGACAATGAACCACCGTTTGGGGAGTGCCCCAAAGCGGTGAAACAGAAAATAACCTAGACACCGCTGCAGGGTTCGGGTAGCAGACAACCCGTCCGTGGCCAGACAAGCGGTGGTAAATCTGGTAGAAGTGATTCATACTACCCAGGTTTTCCTCAGTTTGGACTTTAACTAAATTAAGTGTATCTCCTGATAACCTACGTTCTAGCTGTACTTTCCTTCTCACACGCCCCGTCCTCTCTCTAGTCCCCCTCTCTCTCTCACAACTCTTCCTACGCTCTCCTGATGGCCTGATGTTACCTTTATCGCACCAATCTTAACACATCCAAAATCAAATTTACATGTACTCCAAAAACAAGGCAATGTCCATATAATGTTCCCTTCCCATCGCCGGGACCGGCGCAATTGCTTCATGACTCCTGCATTCTCCTTAACTTTGACGACCTTCCATGAGTCGATACCATGTCTTTGTATATGGGGGCAGCGAAGAACATCACCTTTGCATAGGTGATGTATCCTTGTAGATTGGTTGGGGTTACAAATATAGATAATATTCCCCTTTTCCATGTCCGTCGCCAATAACACTCCAAGCGAGGTGAGGCCAAATATCACACAGACGGTGCGTAGCCACCCCATCATGCTCCACACCTGTAAAATAGCACTGGAGAAGGGAGGCAGGTTAATCTGTCCAAGAAAATGAGGCCCGTTATCAGAACTCAACTGAGCTGGTCTACTGTACCGGGGAATGATTTCCTGCATCAGAACTTTAACCACAGTAGCAGCTTTATTATCGGTAGTTGGATACGCCTCAACCCATCTGCTGAACCCACCCACAATTGTTGAATCCCAAATTTCTTTATCCGTCAGTCTGGCCTCAATAAAAGTCGAGATGGATTTGCAAGTATAACAATAGTTATTTTATTCAGCTTGCAAGCTACCTAGTCCACAGTGAGACAGATAACATGTTGCTCTCTGCAGCCCCGGGACTAAGTGAATGTCCCAGACAAAGAGATCAGTACTGATACATTCAAATGGCATCAAGTTTCACATACTCGACACCCATAGGTCATCCTATGTCCCTCCTGACTTGTTTGATCTATTCTGATTGGCTCACTTCCAATCCCTTTCTCCGGCCCCTATCAATTCAGCATCACTCTCATGGACACACCTCTTCCTGCTTTTTTCCATGCGGTCTAAAATCCTTTGTCTCTACTTGCCAGAATCAAAATGGCTTATTTCTACATTACATTAACTAATATCTCTAAAGTAACTATTTTATATCACATTCGTCATTCCCTCCTTTTATCATTCCATGATAACCGAACTATCCAATCCATAGCTACGGTTCCTCATCTAAAAAGATCTGTCACTGCATTTCCAATTCCTGGTGTAGCCCCCCTTCATCTGCTGCACCCTCATGAATTTTGACAGCTAAGATTTTAGGGGCGTTGATCTGTTCCAGTGCACCCCGCATTCTACCCATCACACATTTAAGGATGGCTGGGCCCACAAAGATGCAGCCGATAGCCACCACTAAATACATGACCATTTTTATCAACCAGTCCTTCCAACCTCCAAATCCCCAGTTACCCCAAGAGCAAGGATCCTGCATCCCGTCTAAGTGATCCCGTATGCGATCCATAAATTTAGTGATGTTAGCGGTCAAGTCCTAAACTCCCATGATACACTTGCCCTGCACTATGGCGCATACCCCACCCTCACGGGCCAGAAGATAGTCAAGAGCATACCGGTTCTGCATTGCAAACAACCGTAGCTGAGACGACTCCTTGGTTATTGCCCCGAGGGCTCCCAAGGTTTACTACCCGGGTTTTCCTCAGTTTGGCCTTTAACTAACTTAAGTGTATCTCCCGGTAACCTACGTTCCAGCTGTACTTCCCTTCTCATACGCCCTATCCTCTCTAGTCCCTTTCACTTTCTCATAGCCTCTTCCTACGCTCTTCTGACAGCCTGATTTTACCTTTATTGTACCACTCTTAACACATCCAAAATCAAATTTACATGTATTCCAAAAACAAGGCAATGTCCATATAATGTTCCCTTCCCATCGCCGGGACCGGTGCAACTGCTTCATGACTCCTGCATTCTCCTTAACTTTGATGACCTTCCATGAGTCGATACCATGTCCTCGTATATGGGGGCAGCGAAGAACATCACCTTTGCAGAGGTGATGTAACCTTGCAGATTGGTTGGGGCTACACAGATACATAATATTCCCCTTTTCCATGTCCATCGCCAATAACACGCCAAGCGAAGTGAGGCCAAATATCAGACAGACGATGCGTAGCCACCCCATCATGCTCCACACCTGTAAAATAGCACTGGAGAAGGAGGCAGGTTAGTATCCGACCTTTTACAGTAGTGGAGATGGACTCAATTTACAGTGATGTAGGTGGACCCAAGCACTTCGCCCCTCCACTTTAACTGCTGTGGGGGTGGTAAGGAGAACTTGGAAGGGCCCGTCCCATCGCAGCTCCGACCCCTTCCTAGTGCAATTTTTGACCATGACATAACTACCGGGCTGGACTGAAAGTGAGCTAGGTACTGGGGGCGATGGCTGGTGAGCCGCGCGGACCTGGCCATGGAGTTTCTTGAGCACTTGCGTGAGGGCTAGAACATAGGTGGTCATCTCTTCAGTCATCTGATGAAACTGAACCAGTCTGGGAACCTGCAGGCTCCAGGGAGTTCTAAGAGGCCTGCCATAAAGAATCTTGGCGGGAGAGAGCCGGGCCGGTCCCGCAGGTGTAACCCGCAGCTGGAAGAGGGCAACGGGGAGCAACTTAAGCCATGTCAGTCCCGTGTCTGCTCTTAATTTAGCCAATTTAGTTTTGAGGGTCTGATTGTGTCTCTCAACCAACCCGGCCGCCTGTGGTCTGTAAGCACAGTGTAACTGCTGGCGTATGCCCAACTGGGAGCAAAACTCCTTGTTAATTTGTCCAATAAAATGAGGCCCATTATCAGAACTTAACTGAGCTGGTATACCGTACCGGGGAATGATTTCCCTCATCAAGACTTTAACCACAGTAGCAGCTTTATTATCGATAGTCAGATACGCCTCGACCCATCTGCTGAACACATCCACAATGACCAAAACATATTTATAACATTGACACCTTTCCAACTCAATGTAATCCATTTGGAGCGTCTCAAAGGGACCACTGGGCAACGGGGTTTGCCCCATCCCACAAGGGATACCTTTTCCGGTGTTATATTGCTGACAAATCAAACACCGATTACTGATACTTTGGGCCAACCCCTGCATTTTAGGGTGCCACCAAGTGTCCAGCAACAAATCACTAGTCCCTCGAGCCCCACAATGAGTTGCAAAGTGTACACATTCAATGACCCATAAAGCCAGCACATCAGACATACAAGTCTGATGTGCAGGCGTGGTCCATAAAGAGGAAACAGAATCATATGTACAACCTAACCGTTTCCACATTTGTTTATCACTCTCAGGAGCGTCCTCCTGTAGCCTTATGACGTCTTGGATGGTTGGCATTGACTTGTCAGAAGCAGACATATTTATAGTAGATCGTTTAGTCTGACTTAACATTTTAGGCACCATCACTTGCTGAATTTGCGCGGCTGTCCGCGCTGCACAATCTGCTTGTTCATTACCAACGTCAACTGGGGTCTTACCATTTGTGTGGGCAGCGCATTTAATAACGGAAATCTGCGCGGGCATAAGGAGGGCCTGCAGTAAGTCATTAACTAAACCCCGGTGGGATATTTGACCACACATGATCATGTCAGGTTGTTCTGACGAAATGTTACTCAAATCGTCCCTTATTGTGGTAGTTTCCTGAATCAAGGCTAAACAGTCGTGGCCAGGTGCGTCTTCATGGACAGGGAGACCACTAAGAAAACAGGCTGGATTGATAGTGGTACAGTGTTTAAATGTCAGACGTGGATTGTTCAAAAGGTATACCTCATACCTATTCTGACGAGCTGCGGTAAGATGCTGAGTCTGCAGTTGCCTCAGTAGTACGATGACCGAGTGGGAGCTATACACCGTAATATCCTGTTGGAGGGTGAGAGCATGTAACGGCTATGCGATGGCATTGACTGAACGTAAATCCTGTACTAATCGGTACTGGTCTCGTTTGGCTGGTTTAGGCACAGCAAGTATGGGGGTGTTACATTCTGATTGGCAAGGGACCAAAATACCCTGTTGCAACAGCTCTTGAATTAATTTGTCTATAGACGGAGCAGCTTGGGATTTCAGGGAGTATTGCCGAATGGAAGGTAGCTTTACATGTTCCTTAATCGTTACCTTTATAGGTGTAGCATTTGTCTTTCCCACTTGTGATGGGTATTTCGCCCAGACCTGTGGATTGACATATTCCAAAACATCATGTCCCCAGTGATGCTGCAGTCGAGTGTTAATTGTTTCAGGGACCTCAAAATATTTTATGGCAGTGCCGTCCGGCATGACTTGAAGTGCGTACTCTGTTGGATCCGAATGATCCACTGCCCTCCTTATCATTTGCCCCAGATCCCTGGCATGGTACTGGTCGTGGACCTGACGTGTAATATGAGGGCTTACCGAAGCTGACTGTGGCCATAAATGTGGTGATATTGTAACAAAATCGGCTGTACCTTCTTTTCCCGTGACTGTGGCTGTACCTTTGACTGGCCATTCGGTCCCAATTAATGGCCGGTATTTGTCCTCCAACACCCTGTTTTGTCCGGTTCTGTCATAGGTCAGGGTAATGTGATGCAGTGAATGTTCAATGTCTAACGTCCACCACTGGGGGTGATAGAAATATAGCACTGTTGTCTCATCCTCCATGATTGGACCGTTACCCCTTCGTCTCCGTACTCTAGCTGTAGCTGGAAGATACACAGTAAATCTCGGGCCAACAAATTACAGTCCAATCCAGTAGTCACTACAAACTGATGATCTGCAGACTTATTCTCGTAAGTGACTGTCACAGGTTCAGAAATAGGATACTCACACACCTGTCCTTGGAACCCCGACAATTGCTGCGTGTGGTCGGATAATGGTAGTCGAAGTTCTGATTGCACAGAAGACATGGCTGCTCCAGTGTCGATTACAAATGAGTGATGTTAATCTCCTATCTGCAGAGAGATAATAGGTTCCCTGTCTGATTGGAGAGTCCTTATGACTAAATTAGCTAGTCAATCCTGTGTTGGGAAAGGGTTTGCCTGGGAGAAGTCAGTGTATCTCGTCTGTCCTCCCCTTGGTGGGTACCCCCTCCTTTGGGTCAGATAATCTCCTTCTGCTGCCTGTCTTTTAAAGGGGCATTCCTGTTGCCAGTGATCTGCACGGCCGCAATTAAAACATGCATTGCTCCCTCTATATCTGCCCCGTCCTCTTCTCCCAGTAGACCAATGGCCCCTCAGAGGGGGCGGCGGTTGTAAAGCTGTTGGTGCATATGGTGGGCCATAAAAAGGAGCTGAGGGTCCCTTTGGGTGGGTTTGATATCCTCCCCCTCGCTGATCCACCCACCCAAAGTCACAATATTGGGGCTCCTGCTGGTAAACTACCATTTCTGCCGCTTGTTGGGGTCGCAGATCATCCTTTTTCATTACATACTCAGTCTTAACCTTTGTAACTGAGCCTCCTTCCTGGCCTACACCCTCCTTCCAATAAAAACTGACTGCCCTTGCCATCTGGGAAGGGTCGTTCTCTGTCCAATTCATGTTATTACATTTCACAGCAGTGGCCACAGAAGGTGGTAGGCAATGCATTAACATAGCACAATATTGAGGGGAATTCTGACCATTTTGATATGGCAAGTCGCCTGACTGCCTACGGTAAATTTCATTAAAACGCTCCAGAAATTCCTCTGGCTCTTCAGTCTTCTTAGGTTTTAGGTTTAAGATAGCAGAAATATTTATGGGCTTTTGAAATGTGCTATTCAACGCATTCAGGATCTGTGTCCGTCTATCGTCGTCTAATGCATGGGCTTGCTGAAGTGCGGCGTGGCTAGCATAATTCAGGTGATTGGTATCTTCCTAATCGGCAACTGTCTCCGAGTCTCACCAGGGGGCACTCTAGCTATTTCCTCTGGTTCTTCCAAGACTTCGACGTCCCTCCCTGTCACTAGAGGGAGTTCTTTCTCTTCAAAATCATCTGTTGCAGCTCCCTTTGTTCTCAGAATTTGCGGTTTCCCCTTGGTCTGGAGGGATTTTGGCGGTATGCTTAATTGTTTCTGGTTAGGATCAAGCCCTTCTCTCGCTGTCCGAGATCTGGTCCTAGAGCTAACTGGGCTTGTGGAACAGAGCTCCTCGTTCTCTACTGATCGTGAAGATGGTAAATCGGGACCCACACTATCATCCAAAAGGGCTGGAGTTACTGGCATGATTGGAATCTGGGGAGCAGTGACTGGATATAAATTATTATACTCTGGTGGTTCTGGAATTAGTGCAGATAATGCTACAGGTGCAGTCAAAACCTTTACTGACATTTTTAAATTATTGAATTAATGATTTTCTGTCAATTCAAGGCCAGCCATTGAACTACGTAGCTCATCTTTTGTTTGACCCGAGCCTTTCCTGTCTCTACTTGCGCATTTTTTTTTCTTGGCAAAACGATTGAAAAGGTTCTAACAGTGTTCTTTTAAAACTTAAAAATGTTTGAAAATTCAAATTGAATTACTGCAACTTGCAAGCTTAGCTCTGATCTCAACTCAGAACTAAATTTACGATTTGCTTAACACAAACTTGTATAACATTTACAACTTAATTAATTCTTTATCTTAACAATTTTTCTTTTAACAAGTTTTTCTTACATTCTCAAAATGTTGGCTGCTATCAATGAGGGAGGTGATGTATACCGGAGCAAAGTCAACTATCATCTCCAGATTTACACTTTTTAAAATGGTGTCAGTGATCTTCTTTAAGTTTCTATTAATTCACAAATAAAATGAGATAAACATTATTTCAAGTAAGTAAAACTTAAGATTCTGGCAATTTCAATCAATTGCTTTCAAAAATAATAACTTTTATCAAAGAGTTGGAGAAACCCACTGGTTTCCTTTAATTAATTCAAAACGTAACTTTGCTGGAGTTCACTGACTCAAAGGAAAGGTATCCGATTACACTACAGGTTGCTGCTGTTATCTCAAGGCCTGAGTGAGAAGCACTGTCTGTCGACTTTAACTTTGGCTGCTGCTGTTAACCCTTTGAGAGACTTCTGCTTCAACCAATATGCAGCATCCAGCTGTATGGATGTTCTTGTCTTGAAATTTATCCAAGCAATTCCCCACAATCTCAACTAGTCCTCAGAACTGCGTTTTTCGCCACTACAGTCCAAGGGTACAATTTTTTTTGCTTAATCAACTATAGATTTAAAACACTCACACATGGAATTGAATCATCTTCAGATTTAAAAACACTTATTGAACTGAAACTCCATCTACTGAAGTCACATCAGCCATAAAAACACTTATACTTGACTGAACCTCCATCTACTGAAGTCACATCAGCCATAAAAACACTTATACTTGGAATTGAATCATCTTTTAGATGTCCCATCAACCCAAAGCCTAACCCAAGCCGAATCAACAATATGAAATCCCATCAATTAAATTTCTAATCCCCAGACTGACCTTTGATTTCGTTGAGACGATCTTTCCGTACCAACCGCAAGTGACCGGACTAATCCGATGATAAGAAGAGGGGAAAAATCAATGCGCGGTCATTTTCCAGCTGTACATTGTGGGCCCTTTTTCCCCATCCTCCTGTTCATAATCAGTCTAATTCTGATTTCGCAGTTGGTCAGAACCGTCTTGAGAAATCCCGGGTTTTCGGCACCAAATGACAAATCCCAAATGTCTTTACCCGTCAGTCTGGCCTCAATAAAAGTCGAGATGGATTTGCAGGTACAGCATTAGTTATTTTATTTGGCTTGCAAGCTTGATTCATTTCACAGAGGCATAAGACACATCCAGTCTCCTACACCCCGGAAAGCGAATGAACAAAGAGACAAAGGGATCTCTGCAAATCAATTCAAATGGTATCAAGTTTCACATACACGATTCCCATAGGTCATCCTATACCCCTCCTGACCTAGTCAGACATTCTGATTGGCTCACTTCCAATCCCTTCCTCTGGCCCCTATTACCCAGCATCCTTTTCTCCTCCTTTGGTGGACACACCTCCTCCTTGCTTTGCCATGCGGTCTGAAATCCTTTGTCTGTGAACTCACCAGAATGAGACTGGCCTATCTCTACATTATAGTAACTAATATCTCTAAAGTAACTATTTTATATCACATTCGTCATGTCCACAGAACTCCGGAACCATAGAAGCCTCAGCAAGATTACGAAAGAAAGAAGAAGAACATGAAGACAACCATTATAGTCTACATTTGGATCTTTGCAGGATCCCTACAGTTGCGCACGGACGCAACCTCCCTGACCCCTACCACACAGGCCGAGAATGTTTCCCATCCCCGCCATACACTGTAGCCAGAGACAGCAACCGATACACCAACCTGGTGTGACAAGTTCATTACTTGGTATTCCCTGTCCTACGTTGTAGAAGCACTATTAGTACTTGCAATACTCTGCAGTGTCGTTCAGACACTAAGGCTTAGGAAATGGCGGAGGAAAGCCTCCCGCACTCTGCTGTACAAATTCAGATCCCCTATGAGGGGGGACACGAAGAAATGTGGGCGCCGGTGGAAAAAGGGACAGGGAAGGGGAATGAGGGAACTGCGCCATAGGGGGCGGGGCCGAGAGGAAAGCGTGGGTATTTTCCCGCGCTATGGAAATTATAGCGGGAAAACGGGCGCAGGAAGGAACGGAGCCCCACACGCAGGGAGGTCAAAGAGTGAACGGGGGAAGCCGAGGTCAGCCAGAGTTAGCTGACTTCCGAAAGCAATATGGGGGGAGTAACCAAGCTAGAGGGGGATCTAGCGGGGGGGGGGGGGGGGGGGGGGGAGGGATTAACTGGGTTGCTGCTGCTGAGTGCAAGGGGGAGCTGGTAAGAGATGAGGTGATCGGGGCGGGAAGGCGCTGCCTGGGGGACAGACGGGTGCGCGGGACCTGGATGGGGTGTTGGCCTAAAAAAGGGGATGGCTAGTCGACGAGGGGGGGGGGTAAATGGCCCCCCAATCCGGCTGATCACGTGGAATGTGAGAGGCTTAAATGGGCCGATTAAGAGGGCACGGGTGTTTGCGCACTTAAAGAGACTGAAGGCGGACGTAGTCATGCTCCAGGAGACGCACCTGAAGGTGGCGGATCAGGTTAGATCAAGAAAAGGATGGGTGGGACAGGTATTCCACTCAGGGTTGGACGCGAAAAACAGAGGGGTGGCAATATTGGTGGGGAAACGTGTATCATTCGAGGTTAAGAATATAGTGGTGGACAGTGGGGGCAGATATGTGATGGCGAGTGGCAGACTGCAGGGAGAGGCGGTTGTGCTGGTGAATGTATATGCCCCGAACTGGGATGACGCGGGATTCATGAAGCGAATGCTGGGACGTATCCCGGACCTGGAGGTGGGAAGCTTGGTAATGGGGGGGGGGGGATTTTAACACAGTGCGGGATCCAGGGCTAGACCAGTCCAGATCCAGGACCGGGAGAAGGCCGGCAGCGGCCAAGGTGCTTAAGGGATTTATGGAACAAATGGGGGGAGTGGATCCGTGGAGATTTGCTAGGCCGATGGCTAAAGAGTTCTCTTTCTTCTCCCACGTCCATAAGGTATACTCCCGGATAGACTTTTTCGTTTTGGGAAGGGCACTGATCCCGAAAGTGGCAGGAACGGAGTACTCGGCCATAGCCGTTTCAGACCACGCCCCGCATTGGGTGGATTTGGAACTAGGAGAGGAAAGGGAGCAGCGCCCACGCTGGCGACTAGATATGGGACTACTGGCGGACGAGGGGGTTTGCGGAAGGGTGAAGGGGTGTATTGAGCGATACCTGGAGGTCAACGACGATGGGGAGGTTCAGGTGGGGGTAGTATGGGAAGCGCTGAAGGTGGTGGTTAGAGGAGAGCTGATCTCCATCAGAGCCCACAAGGGGAAACAAGAGGGCAAAGAAAGAGAGAGATTAGTGGGGGAAATTTTGAGGGTGGATAAAAAATATGCGGAGGCCCCAGACGAAGGGCTATACAGAGAAAGACGAAGACTACAGACGGAGTTTGACCTGCTGACCACGGGAAAGGCAGAGGCACAGTGGAGGAAGGCACAGGGGATGCAATATGAGTATGGGGAAAAGGCGAGCCGGCAGTTGGCCCACCAACTTCGGAAGAGGATGACGGCGAGAGAGATCGGGGGAGTTAGGGACGAAACGGGAAATATGGAGCAGAGAACAGGGAAAGTGAACGAGGTGTTCAAGACCTTTTATGAGAGGCTATATAAGTCCCAACCCCCGGGGGGGGAAAAGAAGGAATGTTACACTTTCTGGACCAGCTAAGGTTCCCGAAGGTGAAGAGACAGGAGGTGGCAGGTCTGGGGGCGCCAATCGAGGTGGACGAGGTGAATAAGGGACTGGGGAACATGCAGGCAGGGAAGGCCCCGGGACCAGACGGGTTTCCGGTGGAATTCTACAGGAAGTATATGGATCTGTTGGCCCTGCTCTTGGCGAGAACCTTTAATGAGGTTAAGGAAAGGGGGATGCTACCCCCGACAATGTCGGAGGCGACAATATCGCTAATCCTGAAACGAGATAAAGATCCGCTGCAATGCGGGTCATACAGGCCTACCTCACTCCTAAATGTAGATGCCAAACTGCTGGCAAAAGTGATGGCGACAAGGATAGAGGATTGCGTCCCAGGGGTGGTGCATGACGATCAGACAGGGTTTGTAAAGGGGAGACAACTGAATGTTAATGTACGAAGGTTGCTGGGGGTGATGATGACACCCCCCACCGGAGGGGGAGGCAGAGATAGTGGCGGCGATGGATGCAGAGAAGGCATTCGATAGGGTGGAGTGGGACTATCTGTGGGAGGTGCTGAAGAGGTTTGGGTTCGGTGAGGGGTTTATTAGATGGGTCAGACTCTTATATGGGGCCCCAGTGGCAAGCGTAGTCACAAACCGGCAAAGATCGGGGTATTTGCGGCTACATAGGGGTACAAGACAAGGGTGTCCCTGTCCCCGTTACTGTTCGCGTTGGCAATTGAACCACTGGCCATAGCGCTGAGGGATTCTAAGAAGTGGAGGGGGGTGCTTAGAGGGGGAGAGGAGTACCGAGTGTCGCTCTACGCAGATGATCTGCTGCTATACGTTGCGGATCCGGTAGAGGGGACGCCAGAAGTAATGCAGATACTTAGGGAGTTTGGAGAGTTCTCACGATACAAACTAAATATGGGGAAGAGCGAGCTTTTTGTAATGCACCCGGGGAACAGGGAAGGGGGATAGATGCTCTGCCGCTGAGGAGAGTGGAAAGGAACTTCCGATACCTGGGGATCCAGGTGGCCAGGAACTGGGGAACCCTGCATAGACTTAACCTGACGCAACTGGTGGAGCAGATGGAGGAGGACTTTAAGAGGTGGGATATGGTGCCGCTATCACTGGCGGGCAGAGTGCAGGCAGTTAAAATGGTGGTCCTCCCGAGGTTTCTTTTCGTGTTTCAGTGCCTCCCCATTCTGATCACAAAGACCTTTTTAAAAAAATAGACAGGAGCATTACGAGCTTTGTGTGGGCAGGAAAGACCCCGAGAGTAAAGAGGGGGTTCCTGCAGCGCAGTAGGGACAGAGGGGGACTGGCGCTGCCGAGTTTGAGCGACTACTACTGGGCCGCCAATGTGTCGATGGTCTGTAAGTGGATGAGGGAGGAAGAGGGAGCAGCGTGGAAGAAGCTGGAGATGGCGTGCTGTAAGGGAACAAGCCTAAAAGCGCTGGTGACGGCGCTGCTGCCGTTCTCCCTGAAAAGGTACACCACAAACCCAGTGGTGGTGGCAACCTTGAGGATCTGGGGCAGTGGAGGCGACACAGGGGAGTGACGGGTGCCTCGGTGTGGTCCCCGGTAAGGAATAACCTTAGGTTTGTCCCAGGGAGGATGGATGGGGGGTTCCAGTGTTGGCAACGAGCAGGAATTAGGAAGCTGAGGGACCTGTTTATAGATGGCACGTTTGCAAGTCTGGGAGCACTAGAAGAAAAATATAAGTTGCCCCCGGGGATCGCCTTCCGGTATGTGCAAGTGAGGGCATTTGCGAGGCAACAGGTGAGGGAATTTCTGCAGCTCCCGACGCAGGGGATCCAAGATAGAGTGATTTCTGGGGTATGGGTCGGAGAGGGCAAAGTGTCCGAAATACACCGGGAGATGAGGGACGAGGGGGAGGCGATGATAGAGGAGCTGAAGGGAAAATGGGAAGGAGAGCTGGGGGAAGAGATTGAGGAGGGGCTATGGGCTGATGCCCGAAGTCGGGTAAATTCCTCGTCCTCGTGTGCCAGGCTTAGCCTGATTCAATTTAAGGTTCTACATAGAGCACATATGACGGGAGCAAGACCTAGCAGGTTTTTCGGGGTGGAGGACAGGTGTGGGAGGTGCTCGGGAAGCTCGGCGAACCACACACACATGTTCTGGTCGTGTCCGGCACTGCATGAGTTCTGGGGGGGGTGTGGCAAGGGTAATTTCAAAGGTGGTGAAGGTCCGGGTCAAGCCAGGCTGGGGGTTAGCTATATTTGGGGTTGCAGAAGAGCCAGGAGTGCAGGAGGCGAAAGAGGCCGATATTTTGGCCTTTGCGTCCCCAGTAGCCCGGCGTAGGATTCTACTCATGTGGAAGGAAACGAAACCCTCAGGCGTGGAGGCCTGGATAAATGACATGGCAGGGTTCATAAGATTGGAACGAATAAAATTTGCGTTGAGAGGATCGGCTCAGGGGTTCTCCAGGCGGTGGCAACCGCTCCTTGACTATCTCGCGGAACGATAATGAAAAGATAGAAATGACAGCAGCAGCAACCCAGGAGGGGGGGGGGAGCAATATTTTGTGTTTTGCTATTTGTTTTTTGTTTTTAGTTGTTGTTGTTAGTTCACTATATTATTTAAATAATGTTATTTACCAGTTAATGTATAATCCCTTGTTGAGTTGTAAAAACGGAAAATATTTTTGTTTGAAAAATTTTAATAAAATATATATGTTTTTTTAAATAGCCCCGCTGGTGCAGAGCTGCTTCAGCCGGCAGCTCAGCAGTTTGTAGTTTGGAAATTTCTTTCAAGCAGGAAGTAGCAGAATGCAGGAACTACAGGAACACCAAGATAACAAGTAAAACACATTTCTTTTTGTTGAGGATGTGCTGTTCCTTTTAGATAGTGGCAGCATCTGCATGTCACTCTTACCTCAACTAAAAGAAAAAAGCCCAGGGTGGAGTAACCCTACTCACGATGAACGTGTCTGAAAAGCATATTAAAGGACAAACAAGAAAATATATTTTGTCGTACATCTTGGAGCTTTTGTCGTAACTGTGGTTAGACAACATAGCACAGAGACTTGTTAAGGCAAAACGGTCAGTTCAAGTAAGGCAAGTGCAAGGCAAAGTCTGAAGGCTGGTGCTGAGCGACTTACAGAATTCAGAGTCTGACAGCAGCTAAAGAATGATGTTATTGCCACACATATTGATACATTTTGCTGTTCATGTCAAGACTTTTAATTGCTTTACCTTTGGGGAAACATAGAAAGGCTTTGCATAAACATTTCTCAGAAGTGGTGGGTAAAAATCATTGATGCCCAGATTGTAGGTGAAGGAGAGGGCATGAAGGGTCGGATGGCCTTGTCTCATTCCATGCTTTCTTCTGCTCTTCTGATAAAGAGTCATGTTGCACAAAAACATGGAACATACAGTGCAGAAGGAGGCCATTCGGCCCATCAAGTCTGCACCCACCCACTTAAACCCTCGCTTCCACCCTATCCCCGTAATCCAATAACCCCTCCTAACCTTTTTTGGTCATTAAGGGCAATTTAGCATGGCCAATCCACCTAACCTGCACATCTTTGGATTGTGGGAGGAAACTGGAGCACCCAGAGGAAACCCACGCAGACACAGGGAGAACGTGCAGATTCCGCACACAGTGACCCAGCGAGGAATCGAACCTTGGACCCTGGCACTGTGAAGCCACAGTGCTATCCACTTGTGCTACCGTGCTGTGGTTCAAGAAGGCAGCTTACTCACCTTCTCAAGGGCAATTAGGGATGAGCACAAAATGTTGGCACAGTCAGTGAAGCCCACATTCCATGAATGAATGAAAACAACTATCATCGACCACCTGGGGCGGGATTCTCTGCGAAAGGGCGGGATGGGCCACACCGATGCCAAGGATTGGCATGAACCACTCCGGCATCGGGCCGCCCCGAAGGTGCGGAATCCTCCATATCTTCAGGGGCTAGGCCGGCGCCGGAGTGTTTGGCGCCGCGCCAGCCGGCGCGGAAGGGCTTCCGCCGGACGGCGCGAGTTGGCGCATGCACGGGAGCGCCAGCGCGTGCTGGCATCATCCCAGCGCATGCGCAGGGGGGTTCTTCTCCGCACCGGCTGTCGTTGAGGTTGACAGCAACTGGTGCGGAGGGAAAGAGTGCCCCCTCGGCACAGGCCCGTCCGCGGATCGATGGGCCCCGATCGCGGGCCAGACTACCGTGGGGGCACCCCCCGGGGCCAGATCCCCCCGCACTCCCCCGAGGACTCTGCAGGCCGCCCGTGGAGCCAGGTCCCGCAGGTAAGGACCCGTTGTGATTTACGCCGGCGGGACCGGCCGAATACAGGCGGACACATAGCCCACCGCGGGCCAGAGAATCTTTTGGCGGGGGGGACGCTGCCAGCAGCCGCCGACTGGCGTGCCACGATTCCTGGACCCGCCAAAACCCCGGCACTGGAGAATTCGGCAGCTGGCGGGGGTGGGATTCACGCCACCCCCCCGGCAATTCTCCGACCCGGCAGGGGGTCGGAGAATCCCGCCCCAGATGTGCCACTATTTGTTTGTGTTCTATAGCAAGTCCAATGCTGCACAACAGAAGGCTGAGTCTGAAGTGTTACATAATTCTATTCAGTCCGTGATCATTTCCGACAAACCAGCCCACCCTGACACCCAAAATGTTTCTGCTATTGAAAAGCATCAAACATTTTTTGATTAATTCTCAGGGGGTGTATGTTTGCTGGAAGACTGACATTTATCACCAATCCCCAGTTTCCCTGAGAAGGCGTTAGAGATGGGCTTTGAGTAGCCGGAAGCCACAGAATGTCACGGGTGAGATTCTGTGTTAGCCAACGACGGAATAGGGAAACGCGATTGGGCGGAGAATTGGTTCCAACGCTAAAATTGTGGCGGGTGCCAATTTGACGCCAAATCACAATTCTCTGTCACCTCGACAGTGGCGTCAATGTGGTCCATAACGCAAGTGCAGTAAACACCGTTTGCAGATCATTAGTGGGCCCAACCTGGTATTCACCGGGGCCTCCGCGATTTTCCACGTCTGATGGGCTGAGTTCCCAACCGCGCGCTTCCTTTGTGCTTTTAAAAATCGTGAAACCGGCGTCGCAGCTGATGAGCGAGAGAGAGAGGAGGAGGACACGGAGAGGCGCGACTGTGGGCTGCCAGGCAACACACTGGCTGGGCTAGATGGGAGGGGGTGATGGGGAAACAGGCCAAATAGCCGAGTGACCCCACAGGACTGGGGCAGTGCCCAGGCGAAGACCATCATTGCCGCGGCCTGCAAGTCAGCCATCTTGCTGCGCACCCTACTGAACACCCACCTTGGCCACTGGGCACAGTGCCACCGGCCGCATGTTTGCCCCCACAACCCGCACCCACCCTCCGCCTTACCCACCCCCAACTGGCTGTCACCCACCGGCCGAGAATAAGCTGGCCCACACAAGGGCAACGGCCACTGTAGTCCATGCGGGGGTGCTGGGTAGAGGCCGCGGAGCGAACCGCTGGCATGGGCAGCACCAGCCAACAGTACCCCTGGCAGCAGGGAAGGGCACCAAGTCCAGAGGCCCCTATGGTGCCAGGCAACATCGGGGCCAGGGAGGACACTCCCTCCCGGTGTCCATCAAGGTGACAGTCTCCCTAAATGTTTGTGCCACTGGGTCTTTTCAGGTGCCAAGTGAGGACGTGTCCGGAATCTCACAGCGTTCGGTGCACAGGTGCATCGGTACAATCATGGAGACACTATATGCACAGTCGGCTGAATACATCCATTTTAATGTGGACTGAGACCACCAGGATGCCCGGTCTGCAGGGTTCGCTGCCATCGCCGACATGCCCCGGGTCCAGGGGGTGATGACAGGGATGCATGTCCCCTTACGGGCACCTACAGATGACAGGCCACTCGACACAAATGAAAGGGCTTCCACTCGATGAACGTGCAGTTATATGTGACCACCAGCTGCGCATCATGCACGTCTGTGCCCGATACCCGGGCAGTGTGCACGACGCCCAACCGGAGGCCACAGACCGACGCGGAGACCCACTACAATGATGCCCATGCAGCAGCCAGGAGCATGATCGAGCGGTGCTTCGGCCTACTGAAGATGCGGTTCGGGGGCCTGTACCGCTCTGGAGAGGCCCTTCACTACGTCTAAATGGATCCCCAGGCAGTACGTCAAGAGTGGAAGCGGCCTGCTGTGATTCCCGCACTGCGACCTTGATCGCCGTTGGCAGCCGTCTTCTGGGGCAACTGGGCCTGGATGTTATCCTCGGATTAGAGCTCCGGGGTGTGCTGAGGTTCAGGTCAGGTGCTGCTGTCTGGGCCACTCTCCTCGTCACTGCTCAGCTCACGGGGCGGAGTGGATGGTGGGGGCGGGGGAACTCCGGCTGTGGCACCCTCTGAGGGCGGGAGACGCCGGCAGGACCCGTCCCATCACCAGCAGGTCCTGCAAGACAAGACGCATGTTTAGAGGGTGGGCCGGGGTGAGGGGGAAGGGGGGGGAAGTAATGGTGATGTGGGGGTAAGGGTGATGCTGAGGGTGAGGGTGGTGTGAGGGTGAGGGTGAGGGTGAGGGTGGTGTGAGGGTGAGGGTGGTGTCTGGGTGAGGGGAGTAAGGGTGAGGGTGTTGTGGGGGTGAGGGTGGTGTGGGGTGAGGGTGGTGTGAGGGTTGTCACACGTGGCATGGGGGAACCACAACTCAGCAGGGTCTCACTTCCTTGCCCGAGGTGACCTCCCTTTCCTCCGGGCCGGCGACCACATCCAGGGCCCTTTGCTCTGCCACGGTGAGAGGCCGCAGGCCGCAGGTCCAGTGGTCCCCCTCTTGGTTTCTCCCACTCCCGGTGGTTATGCGTGACACGGCAAACGGAGGCGGCTGGCAGCCTCCTTCCCGGGCCAGGGTGCAGGGTTAACTGCCTCTTCTCCACCACATCCAGGAGGGTCTCCAGCTCGGCAGGGTGAAATGGGGTGCCTCGTTCCTTGCTGCCATCTCAGTGGCTGGGTTGGTGTGTGTGGGAAGTGAAGTGTGTATATACCGCTGCAGCTTCTCAGCCTCCTGAGTGTCAATCACGAACCCAGTGAATCCAGCACCATTTCTCATTTGAATCGATTGTGTTCCACGTAGCGCCATTGCTAGCCCAGTAGCTGAATTGGTCCATGTGCGGCGCCGTTTTGCTGTCGTGGAATCACACAAATCCTGCAAAAGCGTCAACACTTAGTCTCAGGAACAGAGAATCCTGCCATACGTATCCCAGAGGCAGCCCTCTGCTGTCATTGCTGCTTACCAGGGTCTTGTGGTTAAGGGAGGGTGAGGACGAACAGGCGAGATTTCTTTGTGGGACTTGGAGGAACAAATAAATTATTTGGACCTCTTTTGGCCATGATTTTTTTGTCTCTGTTGTCTTCCCAGTTGGGGAAGTCAGCACAGCTTCCTACTCAGACACTTGTGTTCACATCACAGCCAGTTGCCAAGGTTTCCTCAATCATTCCATGTTCCACCATATTGCCGGACTGTCTGCCGTTGAGTTGAATAGCTTCCTCTTTATGCCTAATTAATGGCCTATAGGTTGCCTTTCCTGCTCTGGAAGTGCTTCTTTCCATCTAATTACAAGTGACCAGCATGGAGAATAAAGAGTTAGAAAGGCTACTGACTGACTCAATATTGACTATCACCTAGGTGACTGCAACTTTCTCTGCAGGTTGTGCAGCAACTGCAACACGGCTGGCCTTGATAATAAGCAAGCCTGGCAGTTTGGGAGAAGGCCATGTGTTAGAGGAGAGGTTGATCCTGTGCTAATGAGCTGTACTGGCATAAATAGTATGGAGATAAATCATGTTTGCCACACTATTGATCATGGAACTTCGCAGTCCTCATAAGATCACCAAAACATTTGCAGCAAGGTCTTACCATTTAAGTTGTGGTTGATGCGGCACAACCTGCCTGAGCCACCCTCATTGTCTGCTCCACCCTTTTCTGTGGTTTCCTGTTTTGAACGTCAAACATTCTGTCTCTTCTTGCCCTTACCTCTTGCCAATATTATATCCAGCATACCTTGTGGGAGCTTTGGAGGCTTGGTCACAGCAGACACCCCATGTTCTGCCCTTCCTTCTGCTTTCTGAAACCTCTTCTTGTGCCCTCACAATTTGGTCATGATGCAGCTTTACCAACATTTGCAATTCTCAAAAAGTCTCAATAAAACATCCAATGAGGGTTATTGAATTACTATTGCAGGAGTGCGGAAGGAGTAATGCTGATTTTGTTCGCTGTACTTCAACATTACCTCTCAGGCACTACTTGAATGTTGTGTCAGGACTTCCTACAAAAAACGTTTGATCGAGTAAGCAATGAGAAATGTTTCTATTGGTAAGAGGGCCAGTAACCAAAGGGTAGAGATTTAATATAATTGACAAAAGAACCAGAGGACAAATGAGAATTTATTTTACACAGAGAGTTATTATAGTCTAGAACACACTGCCTGAAAGGTGGAACCAGATTCAGTGACAACTTTCAAAAAGTAATTGAATATTGCTGAAAAAAAAGAGACATGTCAACATTTATAATCTCGCACCCATTAGGGCACTTTGCAAGATTACCAGTATAAGGGGAAAACAATAATTTATACTGCATAAGAAGAGAATGCTGATAAGTTGGCAAGTGGACTTTGATTGTTGGAGGCATTTCCATGGAGAATGCACCAGTTGATGGTGACTGTCAGATAACTGCCAAGCTTTGTTTGAAATTTAAAGCAGACAGCTTGACCATTATTGGATAAGACATTGCCCTGGGGAATGAATCGGTGAATGGCTGTCACTTATTTAGTTTAGGGGAAACAAGTGCAATGTGTGTAACATGTCCTTTCTGTCTGCAAAGAACAAGTGCAGGTTCCATAAGAACATAAGAACTAGAAGCAGGAGTAGGCCATCTGGCCCCTCGAGCCTGCTCCACCATTCAATGAGATCATGGCTGATCTTTTGTGGACTCAGCTCCACTTTCCGGCCCGAACACCATAACCCTTAATCCCTATATTCTTCAAAAAACTATCTATCTTTATCTTAAAAACATTTAATGAAGGAGCCTCTACTGCTTCACTGGGCAAGGAATTCCATAGATTCACAACCCTTTGGGTGAAGAAGTTCCTCCTAAACTCAGTCCTAAATCTACTTCCCCTTATTTTGAGGCTATGCCCCCTAGTTCTGCTTTCACCCACCAGTGGAAACAACCTGCCAGCATCTATACTATCTATTCCCTTCATAATCTTATATGTTTCTATAAGATCCCCCCTCATCCTTCTAAATTCCAACGAGTACAGTCCCAGTCTACTCAACCTCTCCTCGTAATCCAACCCCTTCAGCTCTGGGATTAACCTAGTGAATCTCCTCTGCACACCCTCCAGTGCCAGTACGTCCTTTCTCAAGTAAGGAGACCAAAACTGAACACAATACTCCAGGTGTGGCCTCACTAACACCTTATACACTTGCAGCATAACCTCCCTAGTCTTAAACTCCATCCCTCTAGCAATGAAGGACAAAATTCCATTTGCCTTCTTAATCACCTGTTGCACCTGGAAACCAACTTTTTACGACTCATGCACTAGCACCCCCAGGTCTCTCTGCACAGCAGCATGTTTTAATATTTTATCATTTAAATAATAATCCCTTTTGCTGTTATTCCTACCAAAATTGATAACCTCACATTTGTCAACATTGTATTCCATCTGCCAGACCCTAGCCCATTCACTTAGCCTATCCAAATCCCTCTGCAGACTTCCAGTATCCCCTGCACTTTTTGCTTTACCACTTATCTTAGTGTCATCTGCAAACTTGGACACATTGCCCTTGGTCCCCAACTCCAAATCATCGATGTAAATTGTGAACAGTTGTGGGCCCAACACTGATCCCTGAGGGACACCACTAGCTACTGATTGCCAACCAGAGAAACACCCATTAATCCCCACTCTTTGCCAATCCTCTATCCATGCTACTACTTTCCCCTTAATGCCATGCAGCTTTATCTTATGCAGCAACCTTTTGTGTGGCACCTTGTCAAAGGCTTTCTGGAAATCCAGATATACCACATACATTGGCTCCCCGTTATCTACCGCACTGGTAATGTCCTCAAAAAATTCCACTAAATAAGTTAGGCACGACCTGCCCTTTATGAACCCATGCTGCGTCTGCCCAATGGGACAACTTCCATCCTGATGCCTCGCTATTTCTTCCTTGATGATAGATTCCAGCATCTTCCCTACTACCAAAGTTAAGCTCACAGGCCTATAATTACCCGCTTTCTGCCTACCTCCTTTTTTAAACAGTGGTGTCACGTTTGCTAATTTCCAATCCGCCGGGACCACCCCAGAGTCTAGTGAATTTTATAAATTATCACTAGTGCATTTGCAATTTCCCTAGCCATCTCTTTTAGCACTCTGGGATGCATTCCATCAGGGCCAGGAGACTTGTCTACCTTTAGCCCCATTAGCTTGCCCATCACTACCTCCTTGGTGATAACAATCCTCTCAAGGTCCTCACCTATCATAGCCTCATTTCCATCAGTCACTGGCACGTTATTTGTGTCTTCCACTGTGAAGACCGACCCAAAAAACCTGAACAGTTCCTCAGCCATTTCCTCATCTCCCATTATTAAATCTCCCTTCTCATCCTCTAAAGGACCAATATTTACCTTAGCCACTCTTTTTTGTTTTATAAATTTGTAGAAACTTTTACTATCTGTTTTTATATTCTGAGCAAGTTTACTCTCATAATCTATCTTACTCTTCTTTATAGCTTTTTTAAGTAGCTTTCTGTTGCCCCCTAAAGATTTCCCAGTCCTCTCGTCTCCCACTGACCTTTGCTACTTTGTATGTTTTTTCCTTCAATTTGATACTCTCCCTTATTTCCTTAGATATCCACGGTCGATTTTCCCTCTTTCTACCGTCCTTCCTTTTTGTTGGTATAAACCCTTGCTGAGCACTGTGAAAAATCGCTTGGCAGGTTCTCCACTGTTCCTCAACTGTTTCACCATAAAGTCTTTGCTCCCAGTCTACCTTAGCTAGTTCTTCTTTCATCTCATTGTAATCTCCTTTGTTTAAGCACAAAACACTAGTGCTTGATTTTACCTTCTCACCCTCCATCTGTATTTTAAATTCCACCATATTGTGATCGCTCCTTCCGAGAGGATCCCTAACTATGAGATCTTGAATCAATCCTGTACAATTCCAGTACAAACAAATGTGCCACACTGTGAACCTAAGTGACAATCCTTTTAAAGTAAAGTGACAAACCATCATTTTGCCTAACTTCATCCTCTTGCCTCGCCTTCAACTTTCTGTGCTTCTGACTGCCAGATTCATAGCATCTCTTCATATTTATTGATCTGGCTTGATTTCAACAAATGTGAATTTTCAGAAAGTGCAGGCTCCTTTGCCCTCCTAAGCCCTAGCCTGGGGGTCGAATTGCCCCTGCAGCTGCTCCCCTCGCTGACCTAAGCTCACAGGTGTGCCAGTGTTGGCTCACTGGCTTCCTGGCTGCTGCTGCTGGCTATCTGTCCTGGCCTCAGGCTGCCGGGTCGAATGTCAGCAACCTGGCTGCTGCCTCGCTCAATTAAAGTTCAGAAACTTCACATCAAACTATCAGGAGATCCATATCTGAACTGCTCAAAGCCTTCACCACTTCTCAACATCAGGCACACTGTTTTCCCTCTCTAAAGGGGAGTCCACCAATCAGAGCCCGATGTTGTTCTGTCTTGCCCGCAGATAGGCTCAAGAAATTCGAATGAGTCGAACAACAAATTCAGAGCTACAAGACTCTGATTGGTGCTCTCACACCACAACCACCTCTCAGTATGTACACCCCCCATTGGCCAGGGCCTAGCACTGCAACGCTGTGTGTTTCATTGTAAGTTTGCTTCTGACACACGGGGTCGTAGGGATAACTATGTACGAATTTCCACAATACTGCTATCAATCATGGTCACAGACAGACATAGATTCAGCCATTTTAAGTCTTTGTGCAGTCTGAAATTTTAATAGCTAGCAATGATCATATCCTTATATATATTTTATTTCAAAAAATTATAGAGGGCGAGAGCTTAATCCTTCATACTCACTATAAAGAGGTACCAAAGGTTCCAAGCACATGCAGTTCTCAGAAGGCGAGTATGTTGTGATTGTGTGTGACTTTTTAATATTGTTCTTTGTTATTTTGATTCACATTTACTGACCCACAACTAGTTATAATGTTATCATCATGCTGTTACTTCTCAGTTTCTGATAACCGGACATTGACTCCAATGACTAAGAACCTAATAATCCAATTTGTTCTGAAGAACTGGACTTGTAATTAGTGCTCTTCACCACCTCAGAACAGCCCAAACCAACTTACAGCCAAAAACGTTATTTGAGGTGTAGTCACTGCTGTAGCATTGACAGTGTGCAAAGTCCTAAAAACTGCAATCTGATAATGAGCGGATTATCTAGCTTCTTTCTTTGTGTTTACATACGTCAAAAAAGAAATTGCCATAAGGAAATGATATCACAATCATTTTAAACTAAAGGGCTTAGCATATAGGGCGGCGCGGTATCACAGTGGTTAGCACAGTTGCTTCACAGCTCCAGGGTCCCAGGTTCGATTCCCAGCTTGGGTCACTGTCTGTGCGGAGTCTGCACGTTCTCCCCGTGTCTGCGTGGGTTTCCTCCGGGTGCTCCGGTTTCCTCCCACAGTCCAAAGATGTGCAGGTTAGGTGGATTGGCCATGTTAAATTGCCAAAAAAAGGTTAGGTGGGGTTACTGGGTTACGGGGATCGGGTGAAGGTGTGGGCATAAGTGGGGTGCTCTTTCCAAGGGCTGGCGCAGACTCGATGGGCCGAATGGCCTCCTTCTGCACTGTAAATTCTATGATATTAATTTTCAGTCAGTCTAAAAAGATGAGAATCTGTCTGGAAAATAATTAGCTGCTTTGTAGGTTTGCCTTTGTGGAATAAGATAGATGTTTCATGGCAGAAAAAAACAAAAGAAAGCACTCAGGTTTATCTCAAGCTGTCCCAAAGTGCTTTATAGACCCTGAAGCACTTTTAATATGTAGTCACTGTTGTAAGATAGGGAACACCACAGCAATTTGCACACAGCAAGCTTCTCACAAACTGCAATGTGATAATGGCCAGATAATCAGCTTTGTGTGGTGTGTGTTAAAGGACACCAGAACCCTACTCCTCTTCGACCAGAACCCTACTCCTCTTCGAAATAACACCATCTGATTGTCAATGTCTACCTGAGAGGGCGTATGAGGCTTTGATTTAACACCCCATTCAAAAGACAGAACCTCTGACAGTGCAGCACTTCCTCGGTACTGCATTGGAGTGCCAGCAAAGGTTTTTTGTACACTCTGGAGTGGGACTTGAAATCCACTGAGCGCAGAAATGATCTTGACCTTTCAAGATATTGGAGTGCCTGCTCCAGCAACCTTGGTCTATCAAGTAACAATAATCTGGGCATTTGAGCCTCACGACAGCTAAACAAACAAAATTCTGGAGTTCCACAGGAAGACGTGGGTGTGAGGTTTTGCTGCTGGTATTTTTGAAGTTTTGTGGACTTGGAAAGAATGCTCACATCTTCCTGCCATTAACACAGTGTATTGGCTTAAGTGAAATAAACATTTTCCTGGAATTTATTCTTACAATATGAGTATTTGTTGCTTTATAGTCTCCTCCCCAATTTTCTCCCTTATTTCCTTACAAGGGCACTGCTGGCTATCCCAAGTGGTTCTTCTTCATGGGCAAAACTGTGTAGTTAGTGTCAGCAATTTTTTTGCTTTATAAATGTTTTTATTCAAAGTTTTTCAATAATTTTCACAAAACACTCCAAAAAGGAAAATAATACAAAGAAAACAGGGCAATATGTCAACAAAACAAAACAACTTAACCCTCTAAATGATTAACAATTTAACACCCACCTCAAAGAAAAGTGGGGCATGCGCCCCTTACAAAAAGAGAACAAAATTAGCCCCCCCCCCACCGGGTTGCTGCTGCTGCCAACCTCCACCTAACGTTCCTCAAGAAAATCAAGGAACAGTTGCCACCGTCCAGAGAACCCCTGCAAGGACCCTCGCAAGGCAAACAGTGGGCGCGATTCTCCAAAATGGAGACCAAGTGTTCGCGCCATCGTGAATGCCGTCGCGTTTCACGACGGCGTGAACAGGGCCCGGGCAAGACCTATTCTGGCCCCCACAGGGGGCCAGCACGGCGCTGGGGCGGTTCACGCTGCTCCAGCGTCCATACGCGCCACCAAATGGGTGCCGTGCCAACCCGGGGCAGCCCAATCCTGCGCATGGCCAGTTGGGCCGCACCATCCTGCGCATGCGCGGGGAACTTCTTACACATGACGGCCCCTCACCAACATGGCGCCGGTGTTCAGGGGCCGTCTGTGGAAGGAGGTAGGCCCGGGGGGGGGGGGTGGGGGGAGAGGCCAGCCCACCGACTGGTGGGCCCCATTAGTGGGCCAGACCCCATCGGAGGCCCCCCCCCCCCCCGGTGAAGGAGCCCCCCTCCCTCCCCACAGGCCGCCCCCCCAGCGTTCCTGCAGAGTTCCCGCTGGCAGCAACCAGGGGTGGACAGCGCCGGCGGGAACCTGTTGTGCCGTAGCAGCCACTCGGCCCACCCGGGCCAGAGAATAGTGGGGGCCTGTGTGAAGCACCTCGATTGCCCTCGCGGCGGATTCTCCGTCTGTGCACGGCGCAGACCACGATGAAGCCGTTCCCGCCGTTTGAGAGAATGACGGGACGGCGACGGACCGGCATCGCGCGGGAAAATGGCGTAAACATCGATTCTCCGGTACGGTGCGGTATGGGAGAATCGCGCCCTTTATCTTCTCCAACTTAAGAAACCCCACCATGTCGTTGACCCAAGCCTCTATGCTTGGGGGCTTCGCGTCCCTCCACATTAACAAGAGCCTTCTCCGGGCTACCAAGGAGGCATAGGCCAGAACTCTGGCCTCTTTCGACTCCTGCACTCCCGGATCGTCCGATACCCCAAATATCGCTCGGTTTTACCCGAGTATCCAAGACCTTGGACATAGCCTTTGTGAAGCTCTTCCAAAATTCTGTAAGTGCCGGGCATGTCCAAAACATATGGGCATGGTTTGCTAGGCTCCCTGAAAAACTCAGACACCTGTCCTCTACCCCCAAAAACGTATTCATCCTCGCCCATGTTATATGCGCCCTGTGCAGCACTTTAAACTGGATCAGGCTGAGCCTGGTGCAAGAAGAGGAGGAATTGACCCTGCCCAGGGCGTCAGCCCACAGGCACTCATCCAGCTCCTCCTCCCACTTGCCCTTCAGCTCCTCCACCGAGGCTTCCTCCGCCTCCTGCAGCTCCTGGTATATCGCCGAGACCTTACCCTCCCCAACCCACACGCCCGAAACCACCCTGTCCTGTATCCTCCGGGCAGGCAGCAGCGGGAATTCCCCCACCTGCTTTCTCACGAATGCCCGGACCTGCATATACCTAAAGGCATTCCCCGGAGGTAACCCAAATTTCTCCTCCAGCACCCTCAGACTGGCAAAGGTCCCATCGATGAATAAATCCCCCATCCTTTTAATTCCCGCCCGGTGCCAGCTCAGGAACCCACCATCTATCCTACCTGGAACGAACCTATGGTTGTCCCGTATCGGAGCCCAGACTGAGGCCTCTACCTCCCCCCTGTGCCACCTCCACTGCCCCCAAATCCTCAATGTCGCCACTGTCATGATATTCAAACACACACATCATGATGGACACACTAACAGGCAAATCAGAGTACACAACACCACAACCAATCACAGACAAGAACACCAACCACATAAAAAGCACGAGCACGACACCTGGAGGTCAGTAGGTCTGGGGAGAAGGAAGCATGAAAGAGCTGTTGAAACACCACAAGCAGGGAGCCCCCCACGTGCAGAGTGCAAAGACCAAGTTGTAAATAGCAAGTTTAAATAAACAAGTGTTGTACCATATGCAACTGTGTTGGCTCTTCTGTGTGTTAGAACACCCAACACCACATGGTACAGGAGTGGATCGATACCTGCCTACCAACCTGCCATTCTGGACATGGACCACACCGGCAAACCGCAGCCGATGCAAGTCACGGGGAACCTAGGCACCAACTGGAAGCTCTACAGGCAGCGATTTGACCTGTACATCCGTGCCACCGAAAAACAGAATGTCTCGGATGATTCGAAGATTGCAATGCTCCTCTTCTACGCAGGCCCCCACCCAAATGATGTCTTTAATTCACTGGTGTTCGAGGAAGGCGAAAACCAGGCCAAATATGACACGGTCATCCTCAAAATGGACCAGCACTTTCAAACTGAAGTAAACGAAACTTTCGAAAGATACATCTTTCAGCAACGCCTGCAAGGTAAGGAGGAGCTTTTTCAACCCTTTTTGACGCACCTCCGGATTCTAGCGCAGTCCTGCGGTTACGGCACCACCACAGAGTCCATGATCAGGGACCAGATTGTTTTTGGCGTTGCCTCCAGTGGCCTACGCCAGCAGCTTCTTAAAATAAAGAGCCTCACCTTAGCGTCTGCTGTGGAAGCCTGTGTCCTCCATGAAAATGCGACCTGCCGTTTTGCCCGATTTCAGGCGTCCGAGTTGGCACGGAGGGGGTCCCCAGCCGTCGAATCGGCAAGCCAGGCCGCCCACGACGTTGAACGCATCCAGGCCGTCGATTTCTTCCCGCCCCACGGCCCGGACGACAGCGGCCGCTTCCCGCGCTTTTCGCGGTCTCCCGCGCAGGTGCGCGCCAAGAATAACGGCCACAACGAGGGACGCACTGCGCAGGCGCGCCCACCGCAAGATCGCACTGCGCATGCGCAGTGGCGCAACGAACGCCGTGACGTCATGACGTGCAGCAAGTGTGGAGGTCTACACTTAAAAGGGCAATGTCCTGCAAAATACCAACAGTGCAACAGATGTGCCATGATAGGCCACTACGCAGCCCGCTGTCGTGCGGCTCAACCCATGGATCCGGCGCATCCTCGACAACCTCGCACACGAGTCAGGACCGTCCAGCCCACGCATCAAGACTTCCAGTTAAGTGATGCAGATGACCAGGATGACTTCAGAGTTGCCGTCATTGATGTCAACAAGGTCAATGCCATCAATCCAGACGATGAGTGGTGTGCCACCCTGACGGTCAACCGATCGCGCGTCGCCTTCCGTCTGGACACCGGCGCATCCGCCAACCTGATTGCTTACTCTGCAGTCCAGGCCATGAAGGTCAAACCACTCATCACACCATCCCGGCTTAAGATGGTTGACTATAACGGGAACGTTATCCCGTCCGTAGGATCTTGCCAGCTACAGGTGACTCACAAGAGGTACACGGCCACACTCCCCTTCGAAGTTGTGGGCTCATCAAAGGACTCGTTACTGGGCGCACAAGCGTGTAAGGTCCTTCACCTGGTACAGCGCATCATGTCTCTCTCTCCAGATGAGATATCCGACTTCCCGGATGCTGAGTTCCACGCGAATCTCCATTCCCTCCTCGCTCACAACCAGGAGGTTTTTGAAGGCATGGGGACATTGCCACACACGTACAAGATTCGACTCAGACCGGACGCCATCCCTGTCGTTCACGCACCTCGCAGGGTTCCTGCGCCTCTCAAAGACCGCCTCAAGGCACAACTGCAGATTCTTCAGGACCAAGGGGTCCTATCCAAGGTCACGGAGCCCACGCCATGGGTCAGCTCCATGGTCTGTGTAAAGAAGCCCTCTGGCGAGCTCCGTATATGTATAGATCCAAAAGATCTGAACAACAACATCATGCGGGAACACTATCCCATCCCAAAACGAGAAGACCTCACCAGCGAGATGGCGCGAGCCAACATATTCACTAAATTGGATGCGTCCAAAGGATTCTGGCAGATCCAACTGGACCCGGCCAGCCGAAGACTATGCACATTCAACACCCCTTTTGGCAGATTCTGCTACAACCGGATGCCATTCGGCATCATTTCGGCATCTGAAGTATTCCACCGCATTATGGAGCAGATGATGGAAGGCATCGAAGGGGTACGTGTATATGTGGACGATATCATCATTTGGTCCACCACTCCGCAGGAACACATGCATCGTCTTCGACGTGTCTTCACCCGCATACGGCAAAATGGCCTGCGTCTCAACCGTGCGAAGTGTGCTTTCGGCCAGACGGAGCTGAAATTCCTCGGGGACCACATCTCAAGGTCCGGGGTCCGTCCCGATGCAGACAAGGTTAGCGCCATCACAGCCATGCCACGACCGGCTGACAAGAAGGCTGTCTTAAGATTCCTGGGCATGGTCAACTTCCTTGGGAAGTTCATTCCCAACCTGGCTTCTCATACAACAAACATGCGCCATCTCGTAAAAAAATCGACGGAATTCAACTGGCACCAGTCGCATCAGCAGGAATGGGAGGAGCTCAAGCACAAACTGGTCACGGCACCAGTGCTGGCCTTCTTTGACGCGACTCGCCCTACAAAGATCTCAACAGACGCCAGCCAATCTGGTATTGGAGCGGTACTCCTGCAAAAAGACAGCACGTCATCATGGGCCCCGGTTGCGTATGCCTCACGAGCCATGACCCCTACCGAACAGCGCTACGCGCAAATCGAAAAAGAATGCCTGGGCTTGTTAACTGGACTGGACAAGTTCCACGACTATGTGTATGGCCTGCCACGATTCACGGTCGAAACTGACCACCGCCCCCTGGTCAACATCATTAACAAAGACCTGAACGACATGACTCCTCGCCTCCAGCGCATCTTACTCAAACTCAGGAGGTACGATTTTGAACTGATCTACACTCCGGGGAAGGAACTCATAGTGGCGGACACTCTTTCCCGAGCAGTGAGCACACCACCAGATGCGGAGGGGTTCGTGCGTCAAATTGAGGCACACGTGACTCTGACAGCAGCAAATATGCCAGCTGATGATCCTTGTCTGGCCCACATACGCGCAGAGACGGCGACTGACCCTCTGCTGCAGCGAGTGATGCGCCACATGACGGAAGGGTGGCTAAAAGGGCAGTGCCCCCAGTTTTACAATGTGCGAGATGATCTCACCAATATAGACGGGGTCCTTATGAAATCGCATAGGATCGTCATTCCACACAGTGTGCGCCAGATGATTCTTCGTCAACTACACGAAGGCCACTTGGGTGTCGAAAAATGCAGACGAAGGGCCCGGGCGGCGGTATATTGGCCGGGTATTAATGAAGACATAGCCAACATGGTGCTCAACTGCACAACCTGTCAGAGGTTTCAGCCGGCGCAACCTCCGGAAACACTTCTACCACACGAGATGGTGACGTCCCCCTGGGCGAAGGTGGGTGTTGACCTATTTCACGCGCTCGGCAGAGATTACATTGTTATTATAGACTACTTCTCAAACTACCCGGAAGTCATGCCTCTCCATGATCTGACGTCGTCCGCAGTCATTGGGGCCTGCAAGGAAACGTTTGCTCGCCATGGCATTCCAAGGACTGTCATGTCAGACAATGGACCTTGTTTTGCCAGCCGTGAATGGTCGTCCTTTGCCGCAGCATATGGTTTCACTCATGTGACATCCAGCCCTCTGCATCCACAATCGAACGGGAAGGCTGAAAAGGGTGTCCACATCGCAAAGCGGCTCCTGTGCAAGGCGGCTGATGCCGGATCGGACTTTAACCTTGCCTTGCTGGCCTATCGATCGGCCCCGTTATCCACGGGCCTCTCGCCAGCGCAGCTACTAATGGGTCGCTCCCTCAGGACGACGGTACCTTCCGTCCTGGCACCGACAACAGACCATGAGGCGGTTCTTCGGGACATGCAACTGCAGCGTGATCGCCAGAAAGGTCGGTACGACACACGAGCGACGGACCTGCCCCCCCTGTCCTCCGGAGACAAAGTACGCGTCCATCAACCGTATGGTGGCTGGTCAGCACCGGCCGAAGTCCTCCGACAAGTGGCTCCCCGCTCGTTCCTGGTTCGCATGCCGGATGGTTCCGTGCGTCGCCGCAATCGGCGCGCCCTTCGCCGACTTCCACGTTCACAGCCACACAACACGCCAGATCCTCAACAGGCTTCCGAGGATGACTTTGTGGAGCTGCCGCACATCACGCCCTTTCCATCGCCACCCATGGCCATGCCTGCACAGCAGCCGGTGGTTCTTGATCCACCCTTAAGGCGGTCAACCCGAATTCGTCGCAAACCCATTAGAATGGACTTATAATACAGTTCATATGTTTAATAAGTTGGACAATTTTACATGATAACCTGTTGTTGTTTATCGTTCCAGATGTCGTCTGACTGGACAACTGTTCAAAATTTTTTTTCTTCTTCTCTCGTTCGCATTTCTGTTATGTTATGGTACAACTGGATTCATGTGACGCACTCGACATCGCCCCATGTACATAGTTCCGTCATAGACACATGCTGCACACGACACACACACACTCTTAGATGCACTCACGTCACGATCATATTTATTACCACGTAGGCACATATCTTTGTAAAAAGGGGGGATGTCATGATATTCAAACACACACATCATGATGGACACACTAACAGGCAAATCAGAGTACACAACACCACAACCAATCACAGACAAGAACACCAACCACATAAAAAGCACGAGCACGACACCTGGAGGTCAGTAGGTCTGGGGAGAAGGAAGCATGAAAGAGCTGTTGAAACACCACAAGCAGGGAGCCCCCCACGTGCAGAGTGCAAAGACCAAGTTGTAAATAGCAAGTTTAAATAAACAAGTGTTGTACCATATGCAACTGTGTTGGCTCTTCTGTGTGTTAGAACACCCAACACCACAGCCACCACCACCGGGCTCGTGGTATACCGCATCGGCGGAAGCGGCAACGGTAGTGTCAACAATTTATAATCGTGAGAGGCATCACAGTTTAGTCCAGTTTGGTTCATGTTCTCCTCTGCCATTTCGAGCAGGTGGCAGAGGGCTGTAATCAGGAGATGGGATGCTGTCTGTAGTTCCTCTGAGCCATTGTTTTCTTTGAAGGGTCAGAGGCACAGTTTCTCCAGTAACAAATATAAACAGTCGCCTCTGGGAGTATAGCCCACTGTGGACCACCATGTTTTCTGCATTGAAATTGGAATAGGTCTTCTGCCAACTTCTGGGCAGGTCCCTACGGCTAGAAGATTAAAATCAGGGCAGCAGCTGTATTTGACAGTTGTGCTTTTAAAATCAACTCTAGTGTAAATGGCTTGGACTCCAGAACAAATATAGAATTACTTCCAACAGAAGTAGATATGCAGTAAGTTGAGTCAATGGTTTAGGTATAGCTTTCTCAAGAACTACCTGAGGATTAGTTCTGGAGATTTCCTCTTTTACTTTACCAGTAGTTCCTCAAAGAATCAAGGGCGGGATTCTCCGTAGCCCGATGCCGAAGTCAGGATCAGCAATCGGGCAGAGAATGGCTTCCGACACTGGAATCGTGGCACTCGCCAGTTTGACATCGGTTGGCGATGCTCTGCCCCCTCCAGATCGGCGTCTTTGGGCCGTGCGCCGCTTGCAGCCACAACGCTGTTGGCGCGTCATCAGACGGCCCAACTGCGATGCTCCGCCCCGATGGGCCGAGTTCACGACGGCGCGGGCCACTTGTGGTCCCAGCAGTCGGGAACTGGCATGCCGGCTGCGGATAGTGTTCAGCACACTCTGCGGGGATCTGTGCCGCTGGCCGTGTGGTGGGGGGGGGGGGGGGGGGGGGGGGGCTTCTGCTCGGGCTGGGGGGAGTAGTTGGGGGTTGGCAGGGGGTGGATGGTAAGCGGTCCAGCACAGCCGGCGCCATGTTTCCCAGCGCGACCGGTGGGGGTGTAGGAGTGCGCGGCTGCAGCATGTCAGTCCTGGGCATGCCCGGCCCGGGACCCGGCGATTCTCTGGCTATTCCCTGCGCAATCCACGGGTGTTCCACGCGGAGCCGGTGCTAGCCCCTCACCGGTACCGGAATCGATGCGGGATTCACGCCGATTTTCCTGTCGTGGAGCACCACGGACTCTCCGTTGGTGCCGGCACTTAGCCTCAGAGACGGAGAATAAAGCCTCATATCTCCTGGAAATGCCCTTTCACATTAGAGGTTTGAGGAGAGCCCGATTCTCTCTCTCATTTATATTAAAATATCTACGCTCTGTGTGGAGCCAGTGGAGATCCCAGGGGAGCATCAGGAAAATGACACAATTACTAATCGCCATGTTTGCATGTGATCCCTAAAGAAAGGTAGTGTGTTTATATATAGCAGAGGCAGCATCTCCAAATGTGTATTTCCGTGTTGTTTTCAGCACTGAGCTGCAGATTTGCCAGCAGATTCCTGCACCCCAGGGTAATCTGAGTGTATGATTCCATCAAAACAATGACTTTTAAACTATGTTTCGAAATGGAGGGACAAAGTGAAGAGAGGTTAGGCGGTGACTACAGTTTAGAAAAGTAAAGATGTCACAAAACAAAATGGAATCCACCATCATTATCAATTCTTTAGAATCACCTGTTGCAAGCAAGCTACTAGAATTAAGATTGCACCCGAGACAAAATATAAAAAGTGAAGCCTGGGCCCTGTGGATCAGACAGCCAATTCAGTGCGGTATTTGCCAGACTGTCAGATGTGTTGGCTTTCGGGTGAGGCTTTGGAAAAGGCCCCTCTCGGATAGTCATGAAAGATACAATGACACAATTTTGAAGAAGAGCCAGGGAGTTCTCCACGATGTTCTGGCCAATACATTATGAAAACAACATGGAAATCAACATCAGTGAACCAGACGACCTGCTGAGATTTTCCAGCATTTTCGTTTGGGTGACCTGATCATTATCTCATTGCTAAACATGGGGTGCGATCTGCCGGCCACATTGCGTATGATTGGGGGGGTCACACGGCCGCTAGATGCTGGGAGAGGCCTTCCCAGGCTTCACAACAGCCGTTACGCTTCGTAAGATCTAACCAGATCTCGTGAGACATTGAGATCTGGATCCCAGCCAGTAAGGGCGGGATCCAGCCTCACAGAGTGAAGACATTTTAGAAGCTGACTTACCTCTGCCTTCGCTGTTTTGAATGGTCACCTGGCATCTACTGGCCTCGCCAAGACGACACCAGCGGGGCGCCATTCAGTGCTGTCCCCACAAAAATGGGGACCAGGCAGAAGGGTACCTGGGGGGTCTCCCAGGCAATAAGAGACCCCCGGGTGGTCGGCCTCTGGGCAGGATGGCACCCTGACACTACTGTGCCATGTAGGCACCTTGGCATTGCCAGCTGGGAACCCTGGCAGTGCCACTTGGAATTGGGCCTGGGGGTGCGCTGCCTGTGTGTGGTGGGATGTGGGGGCCCGAGCACTCCCTGACAGATGATTTGGAGCATTTGGGGGGTTCTGTGGGTTGCGTCGGGGGGGGGGGGGGGGTCCGCTTGTCAAAGCTCCTCAGTGCAGGAAATGCGGCTAAGTGCAGCCTCGGGAGGGGGGAGTGGTTCCCCACCAGGCACAAAAAAAAAGCAGACTGCTGTTAGATAGTGGGGTCGTTCCCGGTGCTTAATCCTGCCCAGATTTGATTCGATTGCACCATGATAGCCAATTTATGCACAGCATGCTCCCAAAAACATAGGCGCTTGCAGTGTGCAAATTGGCTATCACGTTTGCTACATGACAACAGTGACACTCTTCAACAGTACCTCGTTGTCTGTAAGACATTTTGGGACACAACATCCCCAGCTTGTGAATAAATGCATGCTCTTTCTTTCTCCCAGTCAGAACTGAGCCCACATGGTCAACTGTAAACTCAATGTTCTGGTGCAGTCGAACAAATCTTCCTTGCTGCAGACTTCGAAAAGAAACTGCACTTACATATTTCTCACGCACAATGATTAAGGATCAATAGGGTGTTCAAGAATGTGCCACCCAGCAGCCACAGTGTGTAGCCTCATTTTATTTAGTGGGTCCAAGGTTGTGTGAGAAATGCATGGCACTGCATGCACCTTTAAAAAAAATAATCTTCATTGTCACCAGTAGCTTACATTAACACTGCAATGAAGTTACTGTGAGGCTGAATTTACAGTCAAGTATAAGCTTAAATGTTTCCTCAGAGCTGCACATCAGCATAGCACTACAGATATGTTAAACACAATTATCAGCACCAATGTATTCAGTTGTATGGTGGAGCTTTGATGCAGTGATCTCCATCAGGTCAGGGAAAGGCTGGTTCTCAATACTGGTGGTTATTAATGCAGCTAAAGGTCTGAGGAATCCTCAGCAGTGACAATGTTTCCTGGCTGGGTTCAGGTCTGTTCAGCTGGGACTACTTTGGATGTTCTCCATGTGACTGGTGGGATGGGAGGAGTGTACATATGGTACGGGCAGATCATTTGACCCTAATAAATCAAAAGGCTGGAACTTTCCAGCTGCTCACACCGGCGGGATCTTCCGGTCCCGCTCATGGTGCACCCCCGCCGCAGGTTTCCCAGTTCCCGCTGCCGGCCAATGGCAGGCTGCCTTTGCTGGCACGAAACATTCAACGAGTTGCATGGAAAATTCGGCCCAGGTTAGCAGTTCACTTCCTGCAATGTTAAATGGAATGACAACACATTCATCCCCTCACTTATAATGAAAACTTGAGCACTTATCTTCCACTGGTCAATGCGGCACGGTGGTTAGCACTATTGCCTCACGGTGCCGAGGACCCGGGTTCGCTCCTGGCCCCGGGTCACTGTCCGTGTGGATTTTTCACATTCTCCCCGTGTCTACGTGGGTCTCACCCCCACAACCCGAAGATGTGCAGGGTAGGCGGATTGACCTTTAATTGGAAAAAAAAAATTATAACATATATTTAATTGAAAATTAATCTTTCACTAGTTAGGTTATGAGATGCAGCAACTCTCACATAATACTGTCAATTGATGCATAAAACGATGGAACACAGAAAAATACAAACAACTCAGTGAACCTCTGGGAAACACTTTGGATACAATCCCTTTTCACAATATGCAGTCACTTTCAAGTTATGGCATTTTCTCTGAACCACAATAGGCGGGATTCTCCGCTCCCGCGACTAAGTGCCCGCGTCGTCGGGAACGGCGTCAAGTTTCACGACGGCGCGAAACGGCCCCGATCGCGATCGATTCAGGGCCCGAAAATGGGCTAGGAGCAGGGCCGCGAGGAACTCGGGGGGGCGTGGCGTGAAGGCATCGTCAGCGCATGACGCCCGAATGACGCGGCGCAGCGCCATAAATGGCACGATCCGCGCACGGAAGGACCCAGGAGGAGGAGAAGGAGGAGAGATGGCTGAGCCCCGACGAGCCGAGGCAATGGGTGAAACGGTTTCGGCCATTGGTCAGGTTCTGCAAGGCGTTGGGCTTCACGTGCAAGCGTCATCCATGGCCCAGGAGAGGGCTGCCCTCTCACAGGTAGCCATGCGCCAGAGCCAACACGACATTGCCGCTGCGCTCCGGGCCCTGGCCAAGTCTCACCATGCCATAGCCCGGTCCCAGCAGGCCATGGCACAGTCCCAGCAGTCGGTCGTGGATAGCATAGACCGCCTGGCGCACGTGATGGATGGCGTAGCGCACTCACAGGTTGAGATAGCACAGTCCCTGGCAGGAATGTCGCACTCCCTGGGCCCCGTCTCTGCGAACATTCGGACCATTGTCGGTACCGCTGCAGGCCTCCAGGACTGGCAGCGCCAGGTGTCGATGGTGCGACGGAGCATGTCTCCGATCACACCTCCGTCCCACAGTGAGGCCCGGGGGCCACCGGGCTCCCCGAGGGAGGAGGAGGTTCTGGGGCCCATGCCGGTACCTCCAGCAAGGGGCATCCCTGAACTCTCGGCCTCCCCCCGTTCCGTCCCTGGCGCATCTGGTGGGCAGCGGGCAGGACAGAGTGGCACCACGCCATCCAGCACGCCCACCGAGCAGCCTGGCCTATCGAAGCTGGGCCGCCACAGGAAGTCATGTCGCAGGCCGTGATTCTCAGCAGTCTGCCTCCACTCCTGCTGTACCATCTGGGGAGACACCTAGACATAGTGGTAGGGCCCGTAAGGCAAAGAAGTTAGAAACATAGTGAGTTGGCACGGGTGCAGGGCACAGTTTAGTTGTAGGGGGGAGGGCATCTGTATGTGAATGTCACAATTAAACTCACTGTTGCACTTAACTTGTAAGACTCTGTGCTATGTCCGGTGCCAGGGGGCTCATGAGGGTGACCGAGTGGCGCTGGGGTTTACGAGCGGTTCAACGTCGGTGCCGGATGTGCTGTCCCTTCCCCCTCACCTCCCAAAATCGGACACCGTAGTCCTCGGCACTCCGACGGCAGCTCCCCTACACGGGCACGTGATGAAGTGTCCGTGACGAACGCTGTGACCACCGGCATGGATAGTTCAGCTATAGCCTTGAGTCAGACCTTGGCTGGCGATTCATCGCAGAGCGGGCTGTCATCATTCAACATGGCACTGATCACACCTGCTTACACAATCATCAATGTTGTGCAATCCCGTAGTGCCGCAGTGGTAAGGTGATGTGAAATTGGTGCCGTGAATGCGGTGCGGGGGGCGGGGGGGGGGGGGGGGCGGGCGGGGGGTACAGTGTGGTGCCCATATGCAGGACTGGCGATGCAAGTGACCATGCGGCCACCAATGCGTGCCCGCTGTCCTCGACAGTGCCGTCGTGCAGCCTCCTGGACGTAACCAGCACCCGGGCAGTGTCTGTGTCCTGCGACTCTCCCCCCACCCTGATGCATGCCATCCTCCTCCTCCTCCTCCTCCCCTTCCGCCTCCCCTTCATTTGCGTTAGCTCCGGTGCCATCAGGTCCTCCCTCCGACTCCTCCACCAGGGCATCTCCCCTCTGCATGGCAATGTTGTGCAGCGCACAGCAGACCACAACTATGCGACCGACCCTATCGGGCCGGTACTGCAGGGCCCCTCCGGAGCGGTCCAGGCATCTGAATTGCATCTACACCAGGCCGAAGCACCACTCCACCACACCCCTGGTTGCTGCATGGGCCTCGTGGTATAGGCTCGCCGCGTTGGTCTGAGCCTCTGTATTGGCGTCATCAACCATGACCTCAACGGATAGCCCCTGTCGCCCAGCAACCAGCCCCTCAGCCGGGGGGGGGGAGGGGCCATCCATCGAACATTGCGGGGATGAACGACTGTGCCAGAATGTAGGCGTCATGCACACTCCCGGGGTACCTTGCACACACGTGCATGACCTTTATGTAGGGGTCGCAGACCACCTGAATGTTCATGGAGTATTCACCTTTCCTGTTCATGAACACTTCCCCGTTGTCTGCAGGCGGGCGCATGGGGATGTGCACACCATCGATGACACCCTGGACCATCGGCATCCCGGCCACCTTGGCGAATCCACGTGCCCGTGCTTCCTGCTGTGCTCGGTCCTCGGGGAATTTAATGTACCTGTCCGCGATGGCGTACAAGGCGTTGGTCACAGCCCTGATGCGCCTGTGGACTGGAAGGAACCGGTAGCGTAAAGGTTTAGGGCCACCGTCACCTTGACGGAGACTGGTATAGCGTGTCCTCCTCCCATTCCACGTGGTGCGAGGTGCGCCACGAGGTGGCATATATGTGCGACCGTCTCCCTGCTGAACCGTAGTCTCCTCCTGCATGTAATGTCCGGTAGGGCCTCGAACGACATTCTGTCACGGTACACCCTAGGCCTTGCTGGACGCTTGTGGCGCCCTGGCACCACCATCAGTGGCTCCTCCTCCTCCTCCCCCTCCCCCCCCCCAAGCACTTTGATATCAGTGCTCACTTCCTGTGCATTCCTCACCGTCTGGGGGTCAATGTTCCCCTCGGCATCCCCCTGGACAGTCCGGGCCTGAGCGCCTGCGGCCTGCGTGGCAACAACGGGCCACTCCACGGCCATCCTCTCTACTGCATCAGCAGCCACTGTGGGTCGTCTGAGTTTACGCTGCCGGATGGTCACCTGCAGAGCTGCGGCTCCAACCACGGCAGTGAACATCGCTGTCTGGTTGGCATACATGGTGACCAGCAGGAGGGTGGTGGGGGGCAGAGAAACGACATGTTACACGGAGGCTCTTCCACACCTCGGCAGCCGGGTTGCATGGGATACCTGTGTGCCCCGGTGGCCTGGTCGCGCTGCAGATACGCAGCCAGCCTAACACCTGGTCACTGCCTGTGTCCAACGGTCAGTTCACACCGTCCTCCTCACCAGTGTGCCAGTCACCTGTGTCCATCAGCCACACGACAACCTGCGGCTGTGTCCTCGTTACCGTCCTGCCATATCAGGGCGGCTGACATGTGGCATCCGCGGATGGACGACATCCTCCACACTCTCCTTCCCCCCCCCGCCTCCACTCCCTCCCTCCCCCCTTCCACCTCCACTCCCTCCCCCTTCCACCTCCACTCCCTCCCTCACCCCCTCCCACCTCCACTTCCTCCCTCACCCCCTCCCACCTCCACCCCCTCCCTCACCCCTCTCCCACCTCACTCCCTCCCTCCCCCCCTCCCACCTCACTCCCTCCCTCACCCCCCTCCCACCTCCACTCCATCCCTCACCCCCCCCCTCCCACCCCCCACCCCCTCCCCCCCCCCCACCCCGGCCGCATCATTCTCGGGGAAGCCGACCGGTCTGCATGAGCTCCGGAACAGTCCGCTCACCTCCTCACTGCTCAGCGTCAGCCAGCACGACTGGGGTCACGTCTTCGGGACTTCGGCCCATCTGGGCCGGAGAATAGCGGGGGTAGCGGAGAATCGCCATTTTGGGTGTCTCGGGCGATTCTCCGGCCTGCGCCGCACAGAACTCGACGGGACGATCTCGCCGCTTGGGTGAATCGCGGGAGGGCGTCGGACCGGCGTCGCGTGGAAAACTGGCGCGGCAGGCGATTCTCCCAACCGGCGCAGCATCGGAGTATCGCGCCCAATGGGCGAGATTCTCCCCCAACGGCGCGATGTCCGCCGACTGGCGCCAAAGACGGCGCCAATCAGACGGGCATCGCGCCGGCCCAAAGGTGCGGAATTCTCCGCATCTTTGGCGGCCTAGCCCCAACATTGAGGGGCTAGGCCGACGCCGGAGGGATTTCCGCCCCGCCAGCTGGCGGAAATGGCGTTTGTTGCCCCGCCAGCTGGCGCGGATATGTGGCGCATGCGCGGGAGCGTCAGCGGCCGCTGTCAGTTTCCCGCGCATGCGCAGTGGGGAGAGTCTCTTCTGCCTCCGCCATGGTGGAGGCCGTAGCGGAGGCGGAAGGGAAAGAGTGCCCCCACGGCACAGGCCCGCCCGCGGATCGGTGGGCCCCGATCGCGGGCCAGGCCACCGTGGGGGCACCCCCCGGGGTCAGATCGCCCCGCGCCCCCCCTCAGGACCCCGGAGCCCGCCCACGCCGCCTGGTCCCGCCGGTAAATACCAGGTTTGATTTACGCGGGCGGGACAGGCAATTTCTCGGCGGGACTTCGGCCCATCCGGGCCGGAGAATCCAGCAGGGGGTCCCGCCAACCGGCGCGGCCTGATTCCCGCCCCCGCCCAATCTCCGGTACCGGAGACTTCGGCGGAGGCGGGGGGCGGGATTCACAGCGGCCAACGGCCATTCTCCGACCCGGCGGGGGGGTCGGAGAATGACGCCCAATGTCTTTTGATAGCTAAATTGAAAATGTATTGCAATAAATTGAAACAAGTGAACGTACAGATAAAGCAACATTTTTGGTGTGACAAATTAGGTTTCATTCTGATTAGATAAATTTCTCAAACACTTCTCATTTGAAGAAATGCCCATTAAAGTGAACACAGTGCAGAATAACATAGATTAGTGTGACCACAATGTCCACTGCAGAATGAGACGAGAATCCAGGCTTCAGTAAATATCCTAATTCCAGGAAAGTTAAGGTGGGGTTGCTCTGAACTTTACAGCTAATCCATCTTTTTGACCAAAAACAGGCCACAGAGCATCACACAATGTGTGGTACATGAAAATATAGGCATGGAATAAGAAAAGGGAATTTGAGCCCACTGTTCACTCGAAGACTTCGGAAATAGGAAAGGTTATAACATTTCTATCTGCCAGCTCCAAGATTGATATGAATTTCCATTCTGTTCCTCTTTGTAAGTCGATGGGATTTGGTTGCAGCTGCTTTATGATTCCTGGCAGGGAGTGTGTGCAGCTCGCTGGACTAATGCTCCTTTCTGCTCAACATGTCAAAAGTTAGCAATCGTTTGGATTGTAGCTCAAACATCAACTTTTTTCTTCCAGCCTCACTCAGTCAGCTCAGGCACAAGCTCTGTTTTCTATCTTTGGAAAAATGGAGCTTGTTGCAGCGGTGAATTATGGTTTTAAAGAAAAGGCAAGGCCAGGGATGGGAGTACTTTTAATTTGCTGGTATTAGTTGTCTATCTCTGAACCTCCGTGTGTTTAGCAAAATCTCTCAGCACTGAAATAGTGCCGCTGGAAATTGTAAATATTAAAATTCCTACTCTTCATCATTTTTGTAACAGTGCAGTAATCCCTCAGAGCAATATGTAATCTTTATAAATAAATGCTGCATAGCACATTGAGCCTCGCAGCTGGGTATTAAATCAAATATGTGCTGTCTTTACACATTGGCCCCGTGAGTTCTGGAGCCCCTTGTTTTGTAGCTCTTTCTGATAGCTTAAAATGCATGAGAGCAGGTAGGCCCCAGGCTTGACCTTCGGTGTGTGATAGTTCACCACTACCCTTTCAAAGGGAATTGGGGATGGGCAATAAATCCTGGGATTGCGAACAACATCCATAGCCTGAAAATTAATTTAAAAATTGACGGCAGGTGGGTCAGTAATCACAATCGGCTTTAGCTTCTATGAGCTTAAAAAGGAATTTGAAGAACACGCAGCCAGCATTCCCATTACTGATTGCTATCCAGTGAGTCGTGTGTTTGAACAGCTGATGAAAATAGACTTTTCGTGAGAGTTTAGTAACACGAATGTCCAGGATTATGTATGGCCACCCATGTGTTAGCAGAGGGCAGCATTTATTATTATGAATAATATTTAATTTTTGAATGAATAATTATTATTAACTATTACCTCAGGACTTTCAAAAGTGGGATTGGGAAATTTAGAGAAAAATAGTTTTGAAGCAGGCCTCTTTCGCATATGACCTTGGCTTGGTGTCTGGATGAGATTTTTTGATTCTCCTGATATTTGCACAAGAAACCTGACAAAATGTTGAGGGAATTTCAATGTCAATTTATCCACCAAATCTATCAAACAGCTTTGGATGGGATTTTGTGGGTCTTCCTGCTGGCAGCATCATCCCATCCCATCGAAGGTGCGCTCCACGGCAGGTTTTCTGGCAGGGCGACGGGCAAGCCATGAAATATGCCAGAGACCCCGGCAGAAAGGGAAGATGACGCCGGTGGCCAATGGCGAGCTGTCTCCACCACCGGAAAGCACGTTGCGTGGGGAGGGGGGGGGGGGGGGGGGGGGGGGGGGGGGGGGCGGGGCGGTGAATCCAGCCTTTTGTTTTTCACCTGCATTTCCCTTCCCACCTCAGTGTTTTAAATTTGCCTCGTTGCTACCCATAGCCCCAGAAAGACAACTTTTAAAGTTTTCATCAGAAAGAGAACCCTATTGCCAATGAAACTGGCTTTTCACTCTGTGTAGGTGCTGCAATAGCTGGGCAAGGATAGGGTTAAACCATATTGTTGGCACCCAATAGATTGAGTTTTGATCTCCCAACTATTCAAGGTCTACCTGACCTGGGTGTGTTCTATGTAGACTCCATGTTCAAAAGGGAGGAATGTGTTTCATTTCACACCCATAAGCACAAAATTTGCTGAAGAATATAAATTAAAATATTTTACCCCAGCTACATTAGATGGTGTAATAAGTTCAAAGATTTTGAGTTTAAACCCTGTATAACAAAACATTCCCACCTCAGTCCAGGATGCATAGTCACCCACAACAACTTGGTTTCATTCCAGTTTAAAATTCAATCCACCACAGTTTAAAACTATAGACATTCGAAATAAACCAACTTTTAACATTCAAAAAAATGCCACTTTTCTATTTCTTCTGATGTTAATGGATTCTTTAAAAAACAGTGCCAAAATTTTCCAAAAACTAATCGGTTCTTCCAGGTTTCAATGATATCCATCCATTAATTTTACAAGCAACAGACTAACAAATATGGATGAAAAAAGTACCTCCGCCACCTCAGTTTCTTTTAAATTCAAAGTACCCAATTCCTTTTTTTTCAAATTAAGGGGCAATTTAGCGTAGCCAATCCACATTCCCTGCACATCTTTTTGGTTTGTGGGGGTGAGACCCACACAGACGCGGGGAGAATGTGCAAACTCCACACGGACAGTGACCGGGGCTGGAATTGAACATCATAAATAAAGGTTTGCAAATATATTGTGGAGATTTACCGCTCCCGTTTTCGGGGGCTGAGAAAGGTGGCGGGGGCAGAGAATTACACGGGAGTCCCAAAATGTAATTTATGCCGGTGGGATTTCCCCTATCTATTGTGACCATACCCCGCCCCTCCCCCACTAATAGCGTTAACAGGAATCCTGGGCTGGATTCTCCGATTTTGAGACTAAATGCTGTCGCCGACGTGGAAACAGCGGTGTTTTACGACTGCAGAAATGGCACAACAGCTGCACCGATTCAGCAACCCTAAATGGGCGAACACCATCGCCACATGGAACACAACTGTGTTCCATGCAAAATGGTGCCGGATTCACCGGGTGCATGATTGGCGCACATGAGGCTCAAACGCTGCAGCCGCACTTAAACGATCCATCCCCCACATACAGTGTCCCTGCCAACAAGATAGCCGGAAGGAGAGCAGCACCACTGATCAGGAACTCTGCGCTGGATGCGTTGGAGGACAGGCAGCTGATCCTTTACACCGGCCCACGAGGAAAGCCACCAGGCGCCGCTGTTTGCTGTGCCTGGGCGCAGGTGGCAGACACTGTCAGTGTCATGGGCAACGTCAACCGGACTGGCATCCAGTGCAGGAAGAAACTGCCCAAACTCCTCAGGGCAGCCAGGGTGAGTAGGCAGCGCTGTGCCCCTGGCACCAACCCTGTACCCCCACACACACGTAACCCTGCCCCCCTCTCCCCTCCGGGGCGAAACCCCCACCCTGCCCCACATGTCATCACCCATGCCAGCCGCAATGGCCAGGTGTCCTGGCCACTGATGTCATAATGTGCCCAACCCCTGATCTGCATGCGTTGGAACATCTAACAGTGTCGTTGTTCGTGTTTGCACCCCCCCAGGAGATGGCGGCGCACAGCCCCCGGGAGCGGGAGAAGACCGGAGGGGGACCACCAGTCCTGGGGCCCCTCACCATGCCCAAGCAGAGGGCACTGGATGTGGTCGGTGACCCGGAGGAAAGGGAGGCCGTCAACGCAGAGGTCAGCAGCGGGCAAGCAAGTGAGACCCTGCTCTGTTGCGGATACCCATGACACATGTGTGGGCCCACCCACCCTGGGCCCACCCACCCCGCCACCGTACCCCTCACGCCCCCCCTCAGCTCATACACCCATACCTCTTCCCCGCCCCTCAGCCAACAACCCCTTCACTCCCTCGACCCACACCCATTGTCCCGCTCCCACCCCTCTCACCCACCCCCCAAACCTCACTTCAATGGGAAGCTCTTGCTGGGACATTTTATTACTTGGGAGGGGGGGGGGGGAGGGTGAAAGGGGCTATTTAAATATAAGGTGTTCTTGTTGTTGTAGTTTGGTTGCCAGGAATGAGAGGGTTGCGCTATGATGAGAAGTTGAGTATACTGGATCTATAATGACTGAAGTTTGTAAGAATGAGAAGTGATCTCATTGAAGCCCACAAGATTCTGAAGCGGCTTGACAGGGAAAACATTGAGAGGTTGCATCTGCTGCCTGCCTGGGTAATGTAAAACATGGGGGCACTGTCCAAGCTGGGACAAGTGGTGATCATTTGGAACTGAGATGAGGAGACATTTCTTCATTCGGGGGTTGTTTACCCCACGAAGGCTGTGGATGCTGTTGCTCTTATTAGCCTTAGTTTTATTAGCTCTAATTCTGTCACCTTTGCTCACGAGTCGCCAGGTATCCTTCGGATACTGCCATGTGGTTCAAGCTCAAGTAATGATTAATAATGCAGCACACCGCTTAGTAAAAGTTAAATCAACGATCATTTATTATATACAGCAATAACTACTTATACAATAATCCTACTTCTAGACTACTACCTACCACTAAAGGCCAATACATAACTTTGGAAATGGCCCACCAGGTCAGGGAAATGAATGGTCTATCGAATTGGTTCTGGCCTGCGGGATTCAAAAGGCTGGTACGAGTCGATAGTCAAGAGCGCCTATCGGGTAGCGATCGCTGGAGTAACACTTACAGTTGTCTTTGTCGAAGGGTCTCGAAAGTTGCGAGCAGGAGAAGAATGGTCGATCTGAACTTGGCCCCTATTTTTATAGTCCCTAAGGGCTTCCCGCCTCTCGGGGCGGACCTCGTACCTGGTTCCAAGTGATTGGACTTGGTCCCAATCACTTGGTTCGATATGCTCCAATAATGAGGCGATTCCTTGATCGGGGGTTGGTCGTCTACCTTCCTTTGTCACAGCCACTGCTGGCGCCGAAAGGTCTGGATCGGCTTTATGTTGCTAATGTGTAGCAATTGTTCCTGGGGATGGCTGCTTACTATGCAGATGGCTGGGTTGTTGTGATGTTAATGGCTGCAGGTATCGGTCTGGGCCGACTTCCCCAGAGCCGAATACACTGTTTTGCCTGCAGCTGTCCGTTTGAGTCCTGTTGGCTGATTTTCCTATCAGCCTCTTTCGTTCGCCATTTTAGATCGGGGTTTGACCATTCTAATCGGGAATCAGCCATTTTAGGTGGCTACATGACCTCCTTGTGATCCTAACGCGAAGTGTGAAGGATCACATAAATTTTGTTCTTTCCATTCCCTGACCGGGGTGGGGGGGGGGGACCTCCTACATGGCCTCTGCTCTGACCCTAGCTATGCACAAAAATTTTTACCTAACGATTCTAAGGGCGCTATGTCAGGCAGGGACATGCATTTACAAAATAATAAACTTGGAACCTCTATTTTAAACTTATTACACTACACTCACTAAACATTGCATTATCCTATCTTCCTAAAACATACAACAAAAATCACATTATTCCATAATCTTTCCTGGCTTGGCAGTCAAGCTCAGGATTATACAGTGTTTTTCATGAAAGATTTGTACATTTCTTTATTCACAGTAATAACGCAAGCGAATGCTCTTTATTGTTTTTATAGATCGCGGGGGTCGGGGGTCTGGTCATAACCGAATATAGGGGATCTGATCCGATATACCGGGGTTCGAGCGCGGTACGCTCTCCTTCTCCATTTGGGGAGGCGCATAGTCTGCACTACACAGCAGAGTATCGCCAACGCTAACAGTGCTTCGATCATGTAGGACAGGGAGTACCAGGTTATGAACGTGGCACACCAGGAAGATGCAGTGGCGCTGGTGACTGGGCTCTGGGTACTGCGGGGCAGTGAAACATTAACGGCTGGGAGGTTTGAAGTAATGGGGTCCGCGATCCCGCGCAACCAAGTGTTCACAACAAACATGTTGAGCAAGTTGAAGGGAGTCCTCATGGCTGTCCTGGCTGTCCTCTTTCCTTTTCCTTCTTGTGTTCTTTGTTTTCTCCGGTCCTGGAGCTTCTGGAGTTCTGTAAAAACAAGCAGAGTATCTGTAACTACCTTGGTTTAATATCCGGTGTGTTAGTCTGTCTGTCCTTTGGGGCCAATTATACTCTTACAATTGGTCACTATATGTGAATCCCTCATTTTTTTTTTTCAAAACAAATGTTAGGACACGGCACACTTCCCAATGAAGGACCAGTGCTGATTTACCATCCAAATGTTCCAGGATGTAAATAGCAGATGGCAGCAACCTAAAGCTTGCCTAAACAAATAAAAACTTTTTGAAATGAAAGAATGTCAAATGAGGTGCATATGGGCCGCGACGGGTAAGATTTGGATGGAGTCCACGGGTAGGACGGCTACCAATGCCGTATATCCCCTACCCAAGCGTGTTTGACCAACGGGGGGGGCCCCCAGGCAGGGCGGGTCTCACGCCGTTTCTCCACTGCCTGAGCAACCGACAAGAACGGGCAAAAATGTAGTCATCTTGGTGGGGCTGTTTCGTGATTCTATCCTTGAATCAGAAGAGCAGTTATGATCGGGCGTCTGATACCCGAACCGGTATCAGCTGAAGTGTCTGTAGACAAGCTAGTTCCGCTGAACAAGCGTCTGGTCTGTTGACCAAGTATCTGCAGATAAGTTGGTACCGCTGAACAAGCGGCTGGAAAAAATTCTCCTGTCGGATGAACAACACAAAACAAACGTACGAACAACAAAAACATCCTGCAGGTTCCATCAGGAAGGACAACACTTCTCCCAAGCGTTTCCTTTAAACATCACGTGGACACCTCAGTTCTCTGTTGCGAACAGGATCGCAAAGGGGTTGGCGGCTTGGGAGTCAGACTCGAGGTCGTCCCCTTCTCCCGGGTGCCAAACTCTCGAGTGAATCAGGGCTGAAATGGCTGCTTGGTGTGAGTTGGGGTTGCTTTCGTCGTTGCGGACGAGTCTGTAGGAGTTGTCGTGGTGCCAATGAGTTGTGTCGAGTTGTGTGGGGACAAAGTCAGGGTCGTCCGTGTGGTTCGGTGGTCGGTGGTGGGATTTATTTAGAAAAGTGATCGGGAAGGGATCACTGGGATCGTAGTCGGAGTCGCTGGGTGTGGGTCTGGTTGCATGGGGATAGTAGGGAGGCGTGCTGTGGCCATCGTCTGAGTCACAGTCGCTGTCTCTGATGCTGCAGTCTGTGGGCGTTCCCTGGCGGAGTGTATATTTTGGGGGTGGAGTCGAGGTCGAGTCCGTTTCTGGGCTGGACGTGGTGGGGGTTGGTCTGGTTACGTTGGCTGTGGGCGGGGTGTGGTCTGCTGCGTCAAGCATGACATGGTGTGTGTGGTTTGACTGTGTTCCATAAGCCTTTAACTGGTTTATATGAAACCACGCAGTCTTACCATTTGGGTATTTTATTTTGTATACCGATGGGCTTACTTTATCCGCAATGGAGTACGGACCCGAGTATTTTGGAGACGGGAATGTGCTGGGGTTATATACAGACAATATCACTTGCTGTCCTATATCATACTCCGTTGCAGGCACTGCCTTATCGAAACAGGCCTTGCTCTGTTTCTTTTTGGTGCCCAATTTAACTGCGGCTGCTAACTGAGCCGTTTTGACATTAGCAACTAATTGCTCCACTGCTTTCTCGTGGGTGAGGGCTGTTACTTCAGGGCTGGTCAGGTCTAAACCTAACAAGTATTCTGTCCCTTTCATGGGGCGTCCGGTCATAAGAGTGTGTGGGGTGTAACCTGTGGAGGTGGAAACAGTGTTACGCAAAAACATCAGCGCAAAAGGGAGGACTGAGTCCCAAGTGTTGTTGTTCTGCTGGACCATTTTTCTGAGGGTGGTTTTAGGGTCCGATTCATGCGCTCCACTATACCACTCGACTGTGGGTGGTACGCAATGTGGAATTTTTGGGTGATGCCAAATATCGTGAGGACGTTCTGCATGACCCGTCCCGTAAAGTGAGAACCTTGGTCCGATTCAATACTGCGGGGGAGTCCCCATCTTGTAAAGATGTGGTGGGTTAGGATCTTGGCTGTGGTTTTCGCGGTGTTGGTGCGGGCTGGAAATGCTTCCACCCACTTTGTAAAAGTGTCTATGACCACCAGAACATATTTATAGCCATTCCTGCAAGGGGGCAATAGACCTATAAAATCAATCTGGAGGTTAGTCCAGGGGCCGTTAACGGGTCGAGTGTGGCTGAGTTGGGCCTTTTTGGCATATCTACCGGGGTTGTTCTGCACGCAGATAAGACAATTCTCAATGTAATGGCTTACATCTTCCTTGAGATTTGGCCACCAACAAAGCTGTTTGAGGTGGGCTGTAGTGGGATCGATTCCCTGGTGTCCATGACCATCATGGAATAAACAAATCAATTGGTTCCTATCTTGCTCAGGAACTACATAAAGAGTGTCCTTTAACACCACACCGTCATGTGTGGTTAGTGTATTTCTGAACCTCTCGTAGGATGCTGGAAACTTCCCTTTCACAATCTCATTGAGAGCGCTATCCTGCTCCTGGGCCTCTTCTAGATCCTCGATCCTAGTCTGCGTGACCTGAACTGCACTCACTGGGGCGCTTTTGGGGGGTTTCCAAAAGTACCCATGCCTGGATCCTGCCTTAGCCAGTGCGTCGGCTTTTACATTTCCAGGGGGGGAGGAACGATGGTGGCTGCGGACTTTTATGATGCCAAAAGTCCTGTTCTGGGCTTTTTGTAAAATATGGCGGAGTAATGGGGTCAAGGGGAGGGGTTTCCCATACGCGGAAACAAATCCTCCTCTTGTTTCCCACAGGGGCAGAAATTCTGTAAGGCTGTTGCAGACATAGAGGCTGTCTGAGTATACGTCTGCTGGGCTGGGGAAGGAATCTGGGTGGTCTACTATGTACGCGATGGCCGCGAGCTCTGCTGCCTGCGCGCCTAAGTGTCCGGGGAGTTTTAATGCTATCTCCTCGAGGGAGCGTCCCTGTGTGTCCTCAACATAAATTCCGCAACCTGTTATGCGTTGCCCATCTAAGACTGTGGAAGATCCATCCACATAAATCTTAATGGGTTCACATGTGTCTGTGTGCGGGGGGGCTCTGAGATGGATTACCTATTTTTCTAGGGGGTGTTTTTGCTATAAAGGGGCCTGTGTTCTGGTGTGGAGAGATGATTTCACATTCATGGGGGGTTCCGGGGTACTGCAAATTGTCCGCTAAGTATGTGTGAGTCTTTGTCCGTTTTACTGTGATGTCCCGTCCTTGCAAGAGAAGGGTCCACCTAGCTGCGCGTATTTGGCTGACGGTACCATCCTTGAGTCGTCCGTCCAGCAAAAGTTGGGTGGGGGTGTCTTCGGTCAAAATGGTGATGGGGTTCAGTCCGGTAATGTAGGAAAAGTACTGGACTGCCCAGAAAACTGCGAGCAGGTGCCTCTCACAGGCTGAAAATCCCTGCTCCACAGCATCTAAAAGTCGGGAAGCATAATCTACAGGTCTTAACTAGTCGTGCCGTTCCTGCAGGAGCACGGCTGAAAGGGTGCGGTCTGTGGTCGCTACCTCTATTGCGTAAGGGGAAAGCGGCTCTGGAACTTGTAGTGCGGGGGCGGCTATGAGCGCCTGTTCCACTCCCAGGGGGCTCCTTTCTTTAGGAGGTCTGAGAGGGGCGCTGTGGTTTCGGCAGTAGCCAACCAGTCCTAAAAATGACCGGAGGGCTGAAACGTTCTGGGGAAGGGGCAATTTAGCGATCGAGTCAATTATTTTATGCTCGATCTCGCGTTTGCCGTGTGTGATAATTATACCCAAATATACCACTTTTTCTTCCAATATCTGGGCCTTTTTGGGGTTGACCTGACAGCCAATGGAATGTAATAATTCCAGGAGTTCGGACAGAAGCTCAATGTGCTCTTCCTTTGTGTCTGTCTGCAGTAGTAGATCATCTACATACTGTACCAGACATTCGGGGCGAGAAACTTTTGCTAGTTGATTTGCCAGCTGTCGGTGGAAAATGGAGGGGGAGTTGTGGAAGCCTTGTGGCAGGCACGTCCACGTGTACTGCTGTGCTTTAAAGGTGAAGGCAAATTTGTACTGGCACGTCTTTGCCAATGGAATGGACCAGAATCCATTACTGATGTCCAAAACCGTGAAGAGCGGGAATTGAGTCCCTGCTTGAGCATGGTCTCGGGACTTGTTGCTACGGTGGGGGCTGCTGCTGGGGTGACTTTATTGAGTTCCCGATAATCAATGGTCAGGCGCCATGATCCGTCGGGCTTTCTTACTGGCCAAATCGGGGCATTATTAGTCGAGGCTACTGATCTTAGTACGCCCTGCCCTAATAAGCTCTCTATAACTTTTAGGATTTCTCCCTCTGCTTCTAGGGGGAAGCCGTACTCTTTCTGGGGTCTAGGGTCAGGTCCTGTTACTTGTACGGAGCCAGTCATCCGTCCACAGTCGTGCTTGTGGGTCGCGAATGCTGCCCTGTTCTTTTGCAGCACTGCCCTAACCTGCCTGTCCGTGCTAAGCGTGGTGGGGTTGAACCAAAACTCGCCTACTGCGCTAATTTTGTTCATGTAATCCCCTATGTTGAGCGTTGCGGGTGCTCCAGCGGATTTCACCATCTTCCAGACACACTGGTTGACTGGATTGAAGGATAGGTGGTGGGAATTCATAAAGTCGATTCCCAGAATGTGTTCTGCTGGGTGGGGCAGGTAATTTAAAACTATGGAGTGTTTTGTGGTAATGTTTCCTATTTGAATGGGTACAGGTGCCGTGATGTGTCCCTGCTGTGAGTGGCCTGTAAAGCCGCTGAGGGTGATAATGGCTGTAGTGGGCCACGTGTCCTTTAGAAAAAGGGTGGAGGAATTTATGGTGGTGCGGGACCCTCCTGTGTCCCAAAGAAACTCGATAGGCTGTCCCCGAATTTTCGCTGTCCCCGAACTATTACAGGCATTCTGTCCTGCCTCCGTGGCATGGGAGATAAGGGTGCGGGTCCATTTGGCCATATTGTCTGGGGACAAATGGGCACGGTCTACGTCTCCAAAAACGGCTTCAAAGTGAATCCACAGGCGTCCTGCAAACGCTGTGGGGTGCTCAGACTTCTTCTGTCTGCACTTATTTAGGCCATCTACGGGGTCACCCCGGTTATACCCGATCGCATCCAGGATCGCGGTATGCATTTCTGCAAGGGTGCCTCCTCCTACGTTCTGTGGGTCGGGAAGGGCTGCTGCTACCGATGGATCCAAACTTAGAACCATGAGCTTTACATGCTCTCTCTCGTCCAGGCCGTACATGGTCGCCTGATGTTTGACGGTGGCAAAGAAATGATGTGGGTCTGAAGAGGGGAGGAACGGTGTGATTTTTGCACACGCGTCCCGTAATTGGGTCACTGTGAGGGGGGTGGAATATAGGAATTCTGCCTCGTCTGATGTGGCTGTGCGGTGGGTTGTTACAGGGTTCATGGGAGCCTGAACTACCTGCTGTGTGGGGGTGCTTTTCTCCTTTGGGGCTTTCCCTGCGCACATGTTCCCTGAACATATCTCTGCGCTGTTTCCTGTAATTCTTCCCAATCAGGGCCGTCTTCCTGGTCTAATTTTTCCCCAAAGGTTTCTTGAAATCCTTTCTGGACAGAAAGCAGTGATTGCAGGTCTGCAATTTGCTTCCGGCACTTTGCATGGTCTATGGTGCTCTGTCTTTGTTCTGTGGTTGCAGCGTGGAGCGCTCTCAAGGCTGCCTTGAGATCACTACATTGTTTCTGTAGCGTCTCCACCTGTTTCTCTGTTTCTTTCCTCACCAGGATTGCACGCTGTGTGTCCTAATAAGCCTTTTCATACTGGGACTGGAAACTACTCAAATGCGCCAGACAAGACTGGTGACCCCGTTTGGCGTCAGCCACCTCTTCGTCCTTTGCTGCTAATTTCCTCCTTAATTCCAGAGTTTCTTTCTCAACCTCGCATACATCGACTTTACTCATACGATGTATGCCCTCTACTTCCTTGCGGAGCGTCTAGACGACCTCCTCTGTGCCTCGCAATTGTGCCAGACAGGACACAATTGCCATCGGCTTGCGAGCTTTTGCTAAGTTCTTTTTATGGATCTCACTCATGTTCTCCCACCAAGTATGCCCTATACGTCCGGGACCTGAGTCTTCATTATCGCAGAAATCATTCCACATGGACCATTCTTTGCCCTTGAGGTATTTCCGGATTTCCTCTTCCCAAATGGGACACTGTCCCACTCTACTGCTGCTGATCGCTGCAACCACAAATTCCTCGGGGTTCATGAGGCGTTGCATTGCCTGCATGGCCATCTTTCCTATCTGCTTGCTTCATTTAAATTTGGAACAGGGTGCTAAGGTGGTGTCGTAGATGCGGGTACGGCTTGCGCTAATTTCCGAAAATACAGACTTCCGACAGTTTTGACGCAACAAAATCTATCAGTTTTACCTTATAGTCCTGTTAGTTACGCATGCATACACACACTTCCGAATTATGAATTATTAATCAGAACTGCTTGAACACTTGTGGGGTTTTTTTTTTGTTTCCAATTGGATTCTAATTCAAATTTCTTGGGTTCTCCCGGAGTGGTTTTCCATTTCTAGATCGGGCCCCGGCGGAGTCGCCAAAATGTTGCTCTTATTAGCCTTAGTTTTATTAGCTCTAATTCTGTCACCTTTGCTCACGAGTCGCCAGGTATCTTTCGGATACCGCCACGTTGTTCAAGCTCAAGTAATGATTAATAATGCAGCACACCGCTTAGTAAAAGTTAAATCAACGATCATTTATTATATACAGCAATAACTACTTATACAATAATCCTACTTCTAGACTACTACCTACCACTAAAGGCCAATACTTAACTTTGGAAATGGCCCACCAGGTCAGGGAAATGAATGGTCTATCGAATTGGTTCTGGCCTGCGGGATTCAAAAGGCTGGTACGAGTCGATAGTCAGGAGCGCCTATCGGGTAGCGATCGCTGGAGTAACACTTACAGTTGTCTTTGTCGAAGGGTCTCGAAGGTTGCGAGCAGGAGAAGAAGGGTCGATCTGAACTTGGCCCCTATTTTTATAGTCCCTAGGGGCTTCCCACCTCTCGGGGCGGACCTCGTACCTGGTTCCAAGTGATTGGACTTGGTCCCAATCACTGGGTTCGATATGCTCCAATAATGGGGCGATTCTTTGATCGGGGGGTGGTCGTCTACCTTCCTTTGTCACAGCCACTGCTGGCGCTGAAAGGTCTGGATCGGCTTTATGCTGCTAATGTGTAGCAATTGTTCCCGGGGATGGCTGCTTACTATGCAGATGGCTGGGTTGTTGTGATGTTAATGGCTGCAGGTATCGGTCTGGGCCGACTTCCCCAGAGCCGAATACACTGTTTTGCCTGCAGCTGTCCGTTTGAGTCCTGTTGGCTGATTTTCCCATAAGCCTCTTTCGTTCGCCATTTTAGATCGGGGTTTGACCATTCTAATCGGGAATCAGCCATTTTAGGTGGCTACAATGCTTCATGGTTCATTCTAATCCTGGCTGAGCCAGGCAGATTATTGGTCTCTCAGCAAATCTAAAGGTATGGAGAGTGGTCAGGAAAGTGGAGGCAGATCAGCTGTTATCCTATTGATAGTGGGCCCGAGATGCTGAATGGTCTCTTCCTGTTTGTTATGTTCTCACCAAAGAAAGAAGCCACAAGGCCTTTGGAGTTTTGGAGGTGCAGCAACTCAACATTGGAGGCCAAGTTTTGGAACTTACAGCTTAAGAACATTCCTCCAGGTCCTCTCTCTTTAACACCATAGGAAAAAGTACAGATGGTTGCCTGATTTTAAGATCTATTGGGAGCTCTAAGAAAAACAAGCATAATTTGTCCACTGACCAGCAGGGTACAGGACAACTCACCTCTTCTGGAGGTGTTCCATCAAAGCCCGATAGCCCTGGTCAGGAAAGTGTGAGGCAGCCACACCCATTCAATGTCTCTTCTGTGTGACATTCTATCAATTAAAATTTGAGGCAAAAATTGCCGCGAACCACGCAGATTACAATGTATCATTCATATTTGTGTGCCGACACTGTTTTTACAATATCTTCAACGATTACTGTTAAAGTTTGGTGGAGACAATGGCTCTGCAGAAATGATTGGAACTATGCATGTTGTGGCTCCAAGCTAGCATGCTGTCTTTCGGGACCAATGCCAGCCCCACTGGTTTATTCTCTCTTAGTCACACTGTTATGCCATGACAGTGTGCAGATCTGAGGGATCTGGTCAAGGATCAGCTGTGTGGGTACATCCTGGTAGATGGGTGGCAAGTGAGCAAGCGAATGGGATAATGACCATGGCACTGTTCACTCACTGAGTCTTGGCGGCTAATGACATGATTACATAATATCTGTACCATGTGGTGGTGGAAAGATGATGCCATCTCCATGGCTGCGTGTTGTGAATCCACTCCATGAGTTCAGTGCTTCAGTACAGGACACTGTGAATAGGCAGGAACAATGACATTATTTTCCGAGGGAATGCCCATGGTGCGGCATAGGGCTTGCTAACAGTTGGACAACATTTATAGAATTCCACTCAGCTGACAAGTCAATGATGTCTCCTCTGAGGCACAGGGACTTCATCATGGATGACCAACGTCTCAAATGAGCCTTTCTGAAGGTTCGCTTTTCATCTGCACCTGAGTCTCCCAACCTGCGCTGGGCTCGCCTCCAACTACTCACTACTTCTGAGATCGTCCACCCCAATTCCTAATATAGCCCGCCCACCCGGCACCAAAAATCTGGCCTTGTCAGATATTTTTAGAAGCCTGATTCATAGAACCAGGAACTCTCCTGACTCTGCGCGCCCAAAGCGCAGGATGAAAATCTTGGCCTTAATGTTTTATACAATTTACTTTTCATGTGTCACACAAATACAGTGATCTCACACCATTTGAAGCATGTCAATGATGAGCCAGAAACAAAATGCCATTTTTGTGAAACTAAATACAAAGTGGCGCATCTCGAACAGCACCAGTTTAACCCCACACCTGCCCCTCCACAATATTTAACAATGTTTAAACACAAATATTGATAACCATTGGCCTTCCTGTTATTTTGACCGTACATTGTGGCCTAATGTTTTGCTTACGCAATATCCAATCTTGCCGCTGATACCTGAAACTAAAATGAAACTGTGTGCATCCATTACTGTAGTGACCACTTGAGATGGGAATTAGCAACTCAAAAATCAAATGGGGAGCTACATCTTTTAGTAAACAGTAATCCCTTCCCCAATCTCTCTCAAAGTGTCTAATTTGGGAACTCTAATGCACAATAGTCACTTGTTCCCACTAGCTTGTTTGATGTCACAAAGCAGGCATGAATCTTCCATTATAGTGCAATCTGAAAAGTCCTGGCAATTAGTGCACAAAAACTGCATGGCTCAATACAAAGGAAAGGCCATTTCTATTTTTATACCCATTAACTGGTCAGTTTTACTCAATTCAAGGCAGCTGAGTGTGATGCTGAACAATCGTTAATCAATCTTTAATGTATTTTCCCTTTGTCAATTATGAGAGATTATTCAGCCTGCCTCATTAATGGAATCTCTACCAGCAGACGGGTCATTAAGAGTTGATGTTTTCCCACATATCTCCAGATAACCCTGAAAGCAGTGAGAATACCGAAGGAAAGAACCATCACATTAATAACGTATGCACTTATGCCAACAGACATTGTGGAAGGTTACAAAATTCCTCAAGGGTTCTGATGTCATGGCTGTACAACAGAATTTGCTTATTTGGCCTTAATTTCAATAAATGAAAATAAATTGATTATTTATTGGTGTCATAAACCCTGGCTGATATTTTCCCCTCTACAGCCTATAGAGGGAATTATAGAGTGAAGCTAATTTATTTATTTAAAAAATATATATTTATTCAAGTTTTCAAAACAAATTTTCAACAAAACCCCCCTACCAACAAGAAAAAAGAAGCAAAAACACAACAATCAGAAATTATTCATTGGATTTCCCCCATATACAATAACCCCCCATATAACATTTAAAAGCACAAAATAGGGAAAACTCCCACCTTCACCCAAACGCCACCCCAAAGGAACCCCCCCCCCTCCCTCCGCCCCCTCCCCCCCCCCGCCCCTGGGCTGCTGCAGATGCTGACCTATTCCTAACGCTCTGCGAGATAGTCTAGGAACGGTTGCCACCGCCTGGAGAACCCTTGCACAGACCCTCGCAAGGCAAACTTTATCCTCTCCAGCTTAATGAACCCTGCCATGTCATTGATCCAAGCTTCCACACTAGGGGGCTTTGCATCCTTCCATAGTAGCAAAATCCTCCGCCGGGCTACCAGGGACGCAAAGGCCAGAATACCGGCCTCTTTCGCCTCCTGCACTCCCGGCTCGTCCGATACCCCAAATAATGCCAATCCCCAGCTCGGCTTGACCTGGGCGTTCACCACCTTGGACATAGTCCTCGCAACACCCCTCCAAAACCCATCCAACGCCGGGCACGACCAGAACATATGGCCGTGATTTGCCGGGCTCCCTGAGCACCTCCCACATCTGTCCTCCACCCCAAAGAACCTACTCAACCTCGTCCCTGTCATATGCGCTCTGTGAGTAACTTTGAACTGTATTAGGCTGAGCCTGGCGCAAGAGGAGGAAGAATTAACCCTACTCAGGGCATCAGCCCACAGACCCTCATCTATCTCCTCCTCAAGCTCCTCCTCCCACTTGCCCTTTACCTCCTCCACCGAGGCCTCCTCCTCTTCCTTCAGCTCCTGGTAAATCGCCGAAACCTTGCCTTCTCCAACCCATACACTCGAAATCACCTTGTCCTGAATCTCCTGTGCCGGGAGCAGCGGGAATTCCCTCACCTGCCGCCTCACAAATGCCCTCACTTGCATATACCTGAAAGCGTTTCCCGGGGGTAGCCCAAACTTCTCCTCCAGCATCCCTAGGCTCGCAAACATCCCATCGATGAACAGGTCCCCCATTCTTCTAATCCCTGCCCGATGCCAGCTCCGAAACCCCCCATCCATCTTTCCCGGGACGAACCGATGATTCTCCCGAATCGGTGACCAAACCGAGGCTCCCACCTCGCCCCTGTGTCGCCTCCACTGCCCCCAGATCTTCAACGTTGCCGCCACCACCGAACTCGTGGGGGTGTACCCTGTCGGCGAGAGCGGCAGCGGTGCCATCACCAGCGCCCTGAGGCCTGTGCCCACACAGGACGCCATCTCTAGCCTCTTCCACGCCGCCCCAACTCCCTCCATTACCCACTTACGGATCATCGCCACATTGGCAGCCCAATAATAGCCACACAAATTCGGCAGCGCCAGCCCCCCCCCCCGTCTCTGCTACACTCCAGAAACACTCTCTTCACCCTCGCGCCCACACAAATCCCATGATGCTCCTGCCTACCCATTTGAAAAAGGCCTTGGGATCAAAATGGGAAGGCACTGGAACACAAAGAGGAACCGCGGGATAACCGTCATTTTGACCGACTGCACTCTACCCGCTAGTGAGAGTGGCAGCATATCCCATCTTTTAAAATCTTCCTCCATCTGCTCCACCAACCGCGTCAAATTGAGCTTGTGCACGGTCCCCCAGCTCCTAGCAACTTGGATCCCTAGGTACCGAAAGCTCCTTTCCGCCCTCTTCAGTGGTAGCTCATCTATCCCCCTTCCCTGGTCCCCTGAATGCATCACAAAGAGCTCACTCTTCCCTACGTTGAGTTTATACCCCGAAGAGTCCCCAAACTCCCTAAGGATCCGCATGACCTCCGCCATCCCCTCCACTGGATCCGCAACATACATAGAACATAGAACATAGAACAATACAGCGCAGTACAGGCCCTTCGGCCCACGATGTTGCACAGAAACAAAAGCCATCTAACCTACACTATACAACAACAGGTCATCGGCATACAACGACACCCGATGTTCCTCTCCCCCCCGGACCAATCCCCTTCATTTCCTAGATTCCCTCACTGCCATGGCCAGCGGCTCAATTGGCAGTGCAAAGAACAAGGGGGATAGGGGGCACCCCTGTCTCGTCCCCCGGTACAGCCGAAAGTACTCCGACCACCGCCGGTTCGTAGCCACACTCGCCACCGGGGCTTTATATAGCAGCCTGACCCAACTGATGAACCCCTCCCCGAACCCAAACCTCCGCAACACTTCCCAAAGATACTCCCACTCCACCCGATCAAAAGCCTTCTCCGCGTCCATAGCTGCCACTACCTCCACTTCCCCCTCCACCGAGGGCATCATAATCACATTGAGGAGCCTCCGCACATTTGTATTTAGCTGCCTACCCTTGTCCCGCTTCAAGATCAAAGAAATCAGCTCCATGGACATTGTCGGGGGCAAGGTCCCCCCCCTCCCTCGCCTTATTAAAAGTCCTCACTAGCAACGGGCTCAGCAGGTCCACGTATTTCCTGTAAAATTCAACCAGGAACCCATCCGGCCCTGGGGCCTTCCCCGCCTGCATGTTCCCCAATCCTTTAACCAGCTCCTCCAGCCCAATCGGCACCCACAAACCAGCCACCTCCTCCTCCTCCACCCTCGGGAACCTCAGCTGATCCAGGAATCGTCGCATCCCCTCCTCCCCGGCTGGGGGCTCAGACCTGTACAGATCCCCATAGAAGTCCCTAAATGTCTCGTTTATTCTCACCGCGCTCCGCACCGTATTCCGCCCTCTATCCTTGACTCCACCAATCTCCCTCGCTGCCTCCGTCTTACGAAGCTGATGTGCCAGCATCTGACTTGCCTTCTCCCCATACTCATACGCCGCCCAATGCGCTTTCCTCCACTGTGCCTCTGCTTTCCCCGTGGCCAACAGGCCGAATTCCATCTGGAGGGTCCGTCACCCCCTAAGTAGCCCCTCCTCGGCGGCCTCTGCATACCTCCTGTCCACCCTTAAAATCTCCCCCACCAACCTCTCCCTCTCCCTCCCCTCTCTCTTCTCCCTGTGGACCCTAATGGACATTAGCTCTCCCCTGACCACTGCCTTCAATGCCTCCCAAACTACCCCCACCTGCACCTCCCCATTGTTGGTGGCCTCCAAATATCTTTCAATACACCCCGCACCCGCCCGCGCACCTCCTCACCCGCCAACAGTCCCACATCGAGGCGCCACAGCGGGCGCTGGTCCCTCCCTCCCCCAACTCCAGCTCCACACAATGCGGGGTGTGGTCCGAGATGGCTATGGCCGAATAATCTGTTCCCTCCACTTTCGGGATTAGCGCCCGACTCAAAATGAAAAAGTCCATCCGGGAGTAGGCTCTATAGACCTGGGAAAAGAAGGAAAATTCCCTGGCCTGCGGCCTGGCATACCTCCATGGATCCACTCCGCCCCCATCTGGTCCATAAACCCTCTAAGCACCTTGGCCGCAGCCGGTCTCTTACCCGTCCTGGACCCAGAACGGCCCAGTGCTGGCTCCAGCACCGTGTTGAAGTCCCCCCCTCCATTATCAGCTTCCTACCTCCAGATCCGGAATCCGACCCAGCATGCGTTTCATAAATCCGGCATCATCCCAATTCGGGGCATATACGTTCACCAGTACCACCCGCACCCCCTGTAACCTACCGCTCACCATCACATATCGACCTCCATTATTCACTACAATATTCATTGCCTCAAACGACACCCGCTTCCCCACCAGTATTTCAACCCCTCTTTCTTCGCATCCAGCCCTGAATGAAAGACCTGCCCTACCCATCCCTTTCTCAGCCTAACCTGATCTGCCACCTTCAGATGTGTCTCCTGGAGCATAACCACTTCTGCCTTCAGTCCCTTTAAGTGCGTGAACACCCGGGCCCTCTTGACCAGCCCGTTCAGGCCCCTCACATTCCAAGTTATCAGCCGGATCGGGGGGCTACTTGCCCCCCCCACTCCGCCCCCCCACCCCGCCCCAACCCCCCAGCCGACTCGCCATCTGCTTTTCTAGGCCAGCCACGTGCCCGCGCCTCCCGCACCCTCCAGTCCCCCAGGCAGCAGACTCCCGCCCCGACTACCTCTCCTACTTCCAGCTTCCCTTTGGCCAATGCAGCAGCAACCCATTTCCCCTCCCCCTCCCCCCCCCCTCCTCCCCCCCGCTAGATCATCATCTAGCCATTTTGCTCCCCCCATGACACACCCGTAAGTCAGCTGACTCCTGCTGACCCCGGCCTCTCCCGCCATTCCATCGACCCCCCAGTGTGAGAATCCCCCCACCTCTTGGCAGTCAGTGTGCGCTCCTCTCCAGCACCGCCCTTCCCCCCTGCCCCACCCCCATCCTTCCCTATTACGGGAAAAAAGCCCGCGGTTTCCTGAGCCGGCCCCGCCCCCTCTGGCGCAGCTCCTTTTTGCGGCCTTACTCCAACTCCCCATCCCCGGGCCTCCACCCCCCCTCTTCCTCCGCGGGGCCCTGCCCCTCCAACACCGATGCCCACACTCTCCCAAAGCCCCCACATCAAATCCATTCACCCATCCCCACCCAGCACCAAAACAAAAAGAACATTGCCCAAACGCAGTAAACACAGTAAACATCCCCCCACGACAAACCCTCAGTTTGAGTCCAACTTTTCAGTCTGGATAAAGTTCCATGCCTCATCCGGCATTTCAAAACAGTGGTGCCGATCTTGGAACGTGACCCACAATCGCGCTGGCTGCAGCATCCCGAACTTCATCCCCTTCCGATGGAGCACTGCCTTAGCCCTGTTAAAACCAGCCCTCTGCTTAGCCACCTCTGCACTCTGCACTGGTAAATTTGGATCTCCATGTTCTCCCACCTGCTACTCTGCTCTTTTTTGGCCCATCTCAGGACACACTCTCTGTCCATAAAGCGGTGGAACCTCACCAGTACAGCCCTTGGCGGCTCGTTGGCTTTGGGTCTCCTTGCCAGGACCCGATGAGCCCCATCCAGCTTCAGGGGCCTCGGGAAAGCTCCCGTGCCCATCTGCGAATTGAGCATCGTTCTCATATATGCCCCGGCATTGGGCCCCTCCACTCCTTCAGGGAGACGCAGAATCCGAAGATTCTTCCTCCTCAACCTATTCTCCAGGTCCTCAAATTTTTCCGCCCACCTTTTGTGCAGCGCCTCGTGCGCCTTCACCTTCACCGCCGGGCCCAAGATCTCGTCCTCGTTCTCCGCGGCTTTTTGCCGCACCTTCATTGGCGCCAGCATTTCTGTCCTCAGCTCCTCGAGCAAGCGTTTAAGAAACTCCTGCTGCTCCTGCGACCACTGCTCCCACGTTGCTTGGTCTCCACCCGCCGCCATCTTGCTTTTCCTCCCTCGCACATTCCGTTGCACCTGGATCACTTTTTTAACCGCTCCTCTCCTGGTCCAATCGGGGGGACCTTGCTGTCAGCTTCCCACACTGGAAGCTGTCGAACAATTGCTGTTGGTCCCCTCTGAAGAGCCCAATGGTCCGATCCCGGCGGGAGCTGCCGAACGTTCAACCTAACTAGGCATAGCCGCAACCGGAAGTCCCGAGTGAAGCTAATTGAAGCATTCCTGCACATCCCTGGATAATTTCAGACAATTAAGCATTGAAAAGATCATAAAATATATACATCTTCCCCTGCATCTCCATGTGTCACAGGTTATATACATTTTCACCTGTATCTCCATGTTTCACAGGTTATGTACATCTTCACCTGTATCTCCATGTTTCACAGGTTATATACATCTTCAGCTGTATCTCCAGGTGTCACAGGTTATATACATTTTCACCTGTATCTCCAGGTGTCACAGGTTATATACATCTTCAGCAGTATCGCCATGTGTCACAGGTTATATACACCTTCACCTGTATCTCCATGTGTCACAGGTAATATACGTTTTCACCTGTACCTCCATGTTTCACAGGTTATATACATCTTCACCCTCCATGTGTCACACGTTATATATATCTTCACCTGTACCTCCATGTGTCACAGGTAATATACGTTTTCACCTGTACCTCCATGTTTCACAGGTTATATACATCTTCACCTGTACCTCCATGTTTCACAGGTTATATACATCTTCACCTGCATCTCCATGTATCACAGGTTATATACATCTTCACCTGTAACTCCATGTGTCACAGGTTATATACATTTTCACCTGTATCTCCATGTTTCACAGGTTATATACATCTTCCCCTGCATCTCCATGTGTCACAGGTTATATATATTTTCACCTGTATCTCCATGTTTCACAGGTTATATACATCTTCACTGTATCTCCATGTGTCACAGGTTATATACATTTTCACCTGTATCTCCATGTTTCACAGGTTATATACATCTTCACTGTATCTCCATGTGTCACAGGTTAGATACATTTTCACCTGTATCTCCATGTTTCACAGGTTATATACATCTTCACTGTATCTCCATGTGTCACAGGTTAGATACATTTTCACCTGTATCTCCATGTGTCACAGGTTATATACATCTTCCCCTGCATCTTCATATGTCACAGGTTATATACATCTTCACCTGTATCTCCATGTATCACAGGTTATGTACATTTTCACCTATATCTCCATGCTTCACAGGTTATATACATCTTCACCTGTATCTCCATGTGTCACAAGTTATATACATCTTCACCTGTAACTCCATGGTCACAGTTTATATACATCTTCACTGTATTTCCATGTGTCACAGGTTATATACATCTTCACTGTATCTCCATGTGTCACAGGTTATATACATCTTCACTGCATCTCCATATGTCACAGGTTATATACATTTTCACCTGTATCTCCATGTGTCACAGGTAATATACATCTTCACCTGTATCTCCATGTGTCACAGGTTATATACATCTTCACTGTATCTCTATGTGTCACGGGTTATCTACATCTTCCCCTGCATCTCCATATGTCACAGGTTATATATATCTTCACCTGTATCTCCATGTGTCACAGGTAATATACATCTTCACTGTATCTCCATGTGTTACGGGTTATATACATCTTCACCTGTATCTCCATGTGTCACAGGTTATATACATCTTCACCTGTATCTCCATGTGTCACAGGTAAGATACATCTTCACCTGTATCTTCATGTGTCACAGGTTATATACATCTTCCCCTGCATCTCCATATGTCACAGTTTTTATACATCTTCACCTGTATCTTCATGTGTCACAGGTTATATACATCTTCACCTGTATCTCCATGGTCACAGGTTATATACATCTTCGCCTGTGTCTCCATGTGTCACATGTAACATACATCCTTAACTGTATCTTCATGTCTTACAAGTTATATACACCTTCACCTGTATCTCCATGTGTTAGAGGTTAAATGCATCTTCACCTACATTTCCATGTGCCACATGTTATATACATCCTCACCTGTATCTCCATGTGTCTCAGATTATATACATCTTCACCTGTACCTCCAAGTGTCACAGGTTATATACATCTTCACCTGCATCTCCATGTGCCACATGTTATATACACCCTCACCTGTATCTTCATGTGTCTCAGGTTATATACATCTTCACCTATATCTCCATGTGTCACATGCTACATAGATCTTTATCTGTATCGACATGGTCACAGGTTATATACATCATCGCTGTACTCTATGTGTCACAGGTTATATACATCGTCACCTGTATATCCATGTGTTACAGGTTATATACATCTTCACCTGTATCTTCATGTGTCACAGGTTGTATACATTTTCACCTGCATCTCCATGTGTCACAGGTTATCCAAATCTTCACCTGTATCTTCATGTGTCACAGGTTATATACATCTTCACCTGCATCTCCATGTGCCACATGTTATATACATCCTCACCTGTATCTTCATGTGTCTCAGGTTATATACATCTTCACCTATATCTCCATGTGTCACAGGTTATATATATATTTGCCTGTGTCTCCATGTGTCACTTGTTATATACATCTTCACCTGTATCTCCATGTGTTACAGGTTATATACATCTGCACCTATATCTCCATGTGTTACAGGTTATATACTTCTTCACCTACATTTCCATGTGTCACATGTCACATAGATCTTTATCTGTATCTACATGGTCACAGGTTATATACATCATCACTGAATCTCCATGTGTCACAGGTTATATACATCGTCACCTGTATATCCATGTGTTACAGGTTATATACATCTTCACCTGTATCTCTATGTGTCACAGTTTATATACATCGTCACCTTGTTATCCATGTGTTACAGGTTATATACATCTTCACCTACATTACCATGTGCCACATGTTTTATACATCCTCACCTGTATCTCTATGAGTAACCCGTTACATACATTTTCACCTGTATCTCCACGTGTCACAGGTTATATACATCTTCACTGTATCTCCACGTGTCACAGGTTGTATACATTTTCACCTGGATCTCCATATGTCACAGGTTATCTACATCTTCACCTGTATCTTCATGTGTCACACGTTATATACATCTTCATCTGTATCTCCATGTGTCCCAGGTTATATACATCTTTTCCTGTATCTCCATGTGTCACAGGTTATATACATCTTTACCTGTATCTCCATGTGTCACAGGTTATATACATCTCATCTGTATCTCCATGTGTCACAGGTTATATACATCTTCACTTGTATCTCCATGGTCACAGGTCCCATCTTCACCTGTACCTCCATGTGTCACAGGTTATATACATCTCATCTGTATCTCCATGTGTCACAGGTTATATACATCTTCACTTGTATCTCCATGGTCACAGGTCCCATCTTCACCTGTACCTCCATGTATCACAGGTTATATACATCTTTACCTGTATCTCCATGTGTCACAGGTTATATACATCTTCACTTGTATCTCCATGTGTCACAGGTTATATACATCTTCACTTGTATCTCCATGGTCACAGGTCCCATCTTCACCTGTATCTCCATGTGTCACAGGTTATATACATCTTTACCTGTATCTCCATGTGTCACAGGTTATATACATCTTGACCTGTATCTCCATGGTCACAGGTCCCATCTTCACCTGTACCTCCATGTGTCACAGGTTATATACATCTTTACCTGTATCTCCATGTGTCACAGGTTATGTACATCTTTACCTGTATCTCTATGTGTCACAGGTTATATACATCTTCATCTGTATCTCCATGTGTCACAGGTTATATACATCTTTACCTGTATCTCCATGTGTCACAGGTTATATACATCTTCACCTGCATCTCCATGTGCCACATGTTATATACACCCTCACCTGTATCTCCATGTGTCTCAGGTTATATACATCTTCACCTATATCTCCATGTGTTACAGGTTATATACATCTTCACCGACATTTCCATGTGTCACATGTTACATAGATCTTTATCTGTATCGACATGGTCACAGGTTATATACATCGTCACCTGTATATCCATGTGTTACAGGTTATATACATCTTCACCTGTATCTTCATGTGTCACAGGTTGTATACATTTTCACCTGCATCTCCATGTGTCACAGGTTATCCAAATCTTCACCTGTATCTTCATGTGTCACAGGTTATATACATCTTCACCTGCATCTCCATGTGCCACATGTTATATACATCCTCACCTGTATCTTCATGTGTCTCAGGTTATATACATCTTCACCTATATCTCCATGTGTCACAGGTTATATATATATTTGCCTGTGTCTCCATGTGTCACTTGTTATATACATCTTCACCTGTATCTCCATGTGTTACAGGTTATATACATCTTTACCTGTATCTCCATGTGTTACAGGTTATATACATCTTTACCTGTATCTCCATGTGTCACAGGTTATATACATCTTCATCTGTATCTCCATGTGTCACAGGTTATATACATCTTTACCTGTATCTCCATGTGTCACAGGTTATATACATCTTTACCTGTATCTCCATGTGTCACAGGTTATATACATCTCATCTGTATCTCCATGTGTCACAGGTTATATACATCTTCACTTGTATCTCCATGGTCACAGGTCCCATCTTCACCTGTACCTCCATGTGTCACAGGTTATATACATCTTTACCTGTATCTCCATGTGTCACAGGTTATATACATCTTTACCTGTATCTCCATGTGTCACAGGTTATATACATCTTCACTTGTATCTCCATGGTCACAGGTCCCATCTTCACCTGTATCTCCATGTGTCACAGGTTATATACATCTTTACCTGTATCTCCATGTGTCACAGGTTATATACATCTTCACCTGTATCTCCATGGTCACAGGTCCCATCTTCACCTGTACCTCCATGTGTCACAGGTTATATACATCTTTACCTGTATCTCCATGTGCCACAGGTTATATACATCTTCACTTGTATCTCCATGTGTCACAGGTTATATACATCTTCACTTGTATCTCCATGGTCACAGGACCCATCTTCACCTGTACCTCCATGTGTCACAGGTTATATACATCTTTACCTGTATCTCCATGTGTCACAGGTTATATATATCTTTACCTGTATCTCTATGTGTCACAGGTTATATACATCTTCATCTGTATCTCCATGTGTCACAGGTTATATACATCTTTACCTGTATCTCCATGTGTCACAGGTTATATACATCTCACCTGTATCTCCATGTGTCACAGGTTATACACATCTTCACTTGTATCTCCATGGTCACAGGTCCCATCTTCACCTGTACCTCCATGTGTCACAGGTTATATACATCTTTACCTGTATCTCCATGTGTCACAGGTTATATACATCTTCACTTGTATCTCCATCGTCACAGGTCCCATCTTCACCTGTATCTCCATGTGTAACAGATTATATACATCTTCACTGTATCTTCATGTGTCACACGTTATATACATCTTCACTTGTATCTCCATGTGTCACAGGTTATATACATCTTCACCTGTATCTCCATGTGTCACAGGTTATATACATCTTCACCTGTATCTCCATGTGTCACAGGTTATATACATCTTCACTGTATCTCCATGTGTCTCAGGTTATATACATCTTCACCTGTATCTCCATGTATCACAGATTATATACATCTTCACCTGTATCTCCATGTGTCACAGGTTATATACATCTTCACCTGTAACTCCATGTGTCACAGGTTATATACATCTTTACCTGTATCTCCATGTGTCACAGGTTATATCCATCTTCACCTGTATCTCCATGTGTCACAGGTTATCTACATCTTCACCTGTATCTTCATGTGTCACACGTTATATACATCTTCACCTGTATCTCCATGTGTCACAGGTTATATCCATCTTCACCTGTATCTCCATGTGTCACAGGTTATATACATCTCACCTGTATCTCCATGTGTCACAGGTTATATACATCTTCACCTGTATCTCCATGTGTCACAGGTTATCTACATCTTCACCTGTAATTCCATGTGTCACACATTATATACATCTTCACCTGTATCTCCATGTGTCACAGATTATCTACATCTTCACCTGTATCTCCATGTGTCACAAGTTATATACATATTCACCTGTATCTCCATGTGTCACAGGTTATATACATCTTTACCTGTATCTCCATGTGTCACAGGTTATATACATCTTCACTTGTATCTCCATCGTCACAGATCCCATCTTCACCTGTATCTCCATGTGCCATAGGTTATATACATGTTCACCTGTATGTCCATGTGTCACAGGTTAGATACATTTTCACCTGTATCTCCATGTGTCACAGGTTATATACATCTTCCCCTGCATCTTCATATGTCACAGGTTATATACATCTTCACCTGTATCTCCATGTATCACAGGTTATGTACATTTTCACCTATATCTCCATGCTTCACAGGTTATATACATCTTCACCTGTATCTCCATGTGTCACAAGTTATATACATCTTCACCTGTAACTCCATGGTCACAGTTTATATACATCTTCACTGTATTTCCATGTGTCACAGGTTATATACATCTTCACTGTATCTCCATGTGTCACAGGTTATATACATCTTCACTGCATCTCCATATGTCACAGGTTATATACATTTTCACCTGTATCTCCATGTGTCACAGGTAATATACATCTTCACCTGTATCTCCATGTGTCACAGGTTATATACATCTTCACTGTATCTCTATGTGTCACGGGTTATCTACATCTTCCCCTGCATCTCCATATGTCACAGGTTATATATATCTTCACCTGTATCTCCATGTGTCACAGGTAATATACATCTTCACTGTATCTCCATGTGTTACGGGTTATATACATCTTCACCTGTATCTCCATGTGTCACAGGTTATATACATCTTCACCTGTATCTCCATGTGTCACAGGTAAGATACATCTTCACCTGTATCTTCATGTGTCACAGGTTATATACATCTTCCCCTGCATCTCCATATGTCACAGTTTTTATACATCTTCACCTGTATCTTCATGTGTCACAGGTTATATACATCTTCACCTGTATCTCCATGGTCACAGGTTATATACATCTTCGCCTGTGTCTCCATGTGTCACATGTAACATACATCCTTAACTGTATCTTCATGTCTTACAAGTTATATACACCTTCACCTGTATCTCCATGTGTTAGAGGTTAAATGCATCTTCACCTACATTTCCATGTGCCACATGTTATATACATCCTCACCTGTATCTCCATGTGTCTCAGATTATATACATCTTCACCTGTACCTCCAAGTGTCACAGGTTATATACATCTTCACCTGCATCTCCATGTGCCACATGTTATATACACCCTCACCTGTATCTTCATGTGTCTCAGGTTATATACATCTTCACCTATATCTCCATGTGTCACATGCTACATAGATCTTTATCTGTATCGACATGGTCACAGGTTATATACATCATCGCTGTACTCTATGTGTCACAGGTTATATACATCGTCACCTGTATATCCATGTGTTACAGGTTATATACATCTTCACCTGTATCTTCATGTGTCACAGGTTGTATACATTTTCACCTGCATCTCCATGTGTCACAGGTTATCCAAATCTTCACCTGTATCTTCATGTGTCACAGGTTATATACATCTTCACCTGCATCTCCATGTGCCACATGTTATATACATCCTCACCTGTATCTTCATGTGTCTCAGGTTATATACATCTTCACCTATATCTCCATGTGTCACAGGTTATATATATATTTGCCTGTGTCTCCATGTGTCACTTGTTATATACATCTTCACCTGTATCTCCATGTGTTACAGGTTATATACATCTGCACCTATATCTCCATGTGTTACAGGTTATATACTTCTTCACCTACATTTCCATGTGTCACATGTCACATAGATCTTTATCTGTATCTACATGGTCACAGGTTATATACATCATCACTGAATCTCCATGTGTCACAGGTTATATACATCGTCACCTGTATATCCATGTGTTACAGGTTATATACATCTTCACCTGTATCTCTATGTGTCACAGTTTATATACATCGTCACCTTGTTATCCATGTGTTACAGGTTATATACATCTTCACCTACATTACCATGTGCCACATGTTTTATACATCCTCACCTGTATCTCTATGAGTAACCCGTTACATACATTTTCACCTGTATCTCCACGTGTCACAGGTTATATACATCTTCACTGTATCTCCACGTGTCACAGGTTGTATACATTTTCACCTGGATCTCCATATGTCACAGGTTATCTACATCTTCACCTGTATCTTCATGTGTCACACGTTATATACATCTTCATCTGTATCTCCATGTGTCCCAGGTTATATACATCTTTTCCTGTATCTCCATGTGTCACAGGTTATATACATCTTTACCTGTATCTCCATGTGTCACAGGTTATATACATCTCATCTGTATCTCCATGTGTCACAGGTTATATACATCTTCACTTGTATCTCCATGGTCACAGGTCCCATCTTCACCTGTACCTCCATGTGTCACAGGTTATATACATCTCATCTGTATCTCCATGTGTCACAGGTTATATACATCTTCACTTGTATCTCCATGGTCACAGGTCCCATCTTCACCTGTACCTCCATGTATCACAGGTTATATACATCTTTACCTGTATCTCCATGTGTCACAGGTTATATACATCTTCACTTGTATCTCCATGTGTCACAGGTTATATACATCTTCACTTGTATCTCCATGGTCACAGGTCCCATCTTCACCTGTATCTCCATGTGTCACAGGTTATATACATCTTTACCTGTATCTCCATGTGTCACAGGTTATATACATCTTGACCTGTATCTCCATGGTCACAGGTCCCATCTTCACCTGTACCTCCATGTGTCACAGGTTATATACATCTTTACCTGTATCTCCATGTGTCACAGGTTATGTACATCTTTACCTGTATCTCTATGTGTCACAGGTTATATACATCTTCATCTGTATCTCCATGTGTCACAGGTTATATACATCTTTACCTGTATCTCCATGTGTCACAGGTTATATACATCTTCACCTGCATCTCCATGTGCCACATGTTATATACACCCTCACCTGTATCTCCATGTGTCTCAGGTTATATACATCTTCACCTATATCTCCATGTGTTACAGGTTATATACATCTTCACCGACATTTCCATGTGTCACATGTTACATAGATCTTTATCTGTATCGACATGGTCACAGGTTATATACATCGTCACCTGTATATCCATGTGTTACAGGTTATATACATCTTCACCTGTATCTTCATGTGTCACAGGTTGTATACATTTTCACCTGCATCTCCATGTGTCACAGGTTATCCAAATCTTCACCTGTATCTTCATGTGTCACAGGTTATATACATCTTCACCTGCATCTCCATGTGCCACATGTTATATACATCCTCACCTGTATCTTCATGTGTCTCAGGTTATATACATCTTCACCTATATCTCCATGTGTCACAGGTTATATATATATTTGCCTGTGTCTCCATGTGTCACTTGTTATATACATCTTCACCTGTATCTCCATGTGTTACAGGTTATATACATCTTTACCTGTATCTCCATGTGTTACAGGTTATATACATCTTTACCTGTATCTCCATGTGTCACAGGTTATATACATCTTCATCTGTATCTCCATGTGTCACAGGTTATATACATCTTTACCTGTATCTCCATGTGTCACAGGTTATATACATCTTTACCTGTATCTCCATGTGTCACAGGTTATATACATCTCATCTGTATCTCCATGTGTCACAGGTTATATACATCTTCACTTGTATCTCCATGGTCACAGGTCCCATCTTCACCTGTACCTCCATGTGTCACAGGTTATATACATCTTTACCTGTATCTCCATGTGTCACAGGTTATATACATCTTTACCTGTATCTCCATGTGTCACAGGTTATATACATCTTCACTTGTATCTCCATGGTCACAGGTCCCATCTTCACCTGTATCTCCATGTGTCACAGGTTATATACATCTTTACCTGTATCTCCATGTGTCACAGGTTATATACATCTTCACCTGTATCTCCATGGTCACAGGTCCCATCTTCACCTGTACCTCCATGTGTCACAGGTTATATACATCTTTACCTGTATCTCCATGTGCCACAGGTTATATACATCTTCACTTGTATCTCCATGTGTCACAGGTTATATACATCTTCACTTGTATCTCCATGGTCACAGGACCCATCTTCACCTGTACCTCCATGTGTCACAGGTTATATACATCTTTACCTGTATCTCCATGTGTCACAGGTTATATATATCTTTACCTGTATCTCTATGTGTCACAGGTTATATACATCTTCATCTGTATCTCCATGTGTCACAGGTTATATACATCTTTACCTGTATCTCCATGTGTCACAGGTTATATACATCTCACCTGTATCTCCATGTGTCACAGGTTATACACATCTTCACTTGTATCTCCATGGTCACAGGTCCCATCTTCACCTGTACCTCCATGTGTCACAGGTTATATACATCTTTACCTGTATCTCCATGTGTCACAGGTTATATACATCTTCACTTGTATCTCCATCGTCACAGGTCCCATCTTCACCTGTATCTCCATGTGTAACAGATTATATACATCTTCACTGTATCTTCATGTGTCACACGTTATATACATCTTCACTTGTATCTCCATGTGTCACAGGTTATATACATCTTCACCTGTATCTCCATGTGTCACAGGTTATATACATCTTCACCTGTATCTCCATGTGTCACAGGTTATATACATCTTCACTGTATCTCCATGTGTCTCAGGTTATATACATCTTCACCTGTATCTCCATGTATCACAGATTATATACATCTTCACCTGTATCTCCATGTGTCACAGGTTATATACATCTTCACCTGTAACTCCATGTGTCACAGGTTATATACATCTTTACCTGTATCTCCATGTGTCACAGGTTATATCCATCTTCACCTGTATCTCCATGTGTCACAGGTTATCTACATCTTCACCTGTATCTTCATGTGTCACACGTTATATACATCTTCACCTGTATCTCCATGTGTCACAGGTTATATCCATCTTCACCTGTATCTCCATGTGTCACAGGTTATATACATCTCACCTGTATCTCCATGTGTCACAGGTTATATACATCTTCACCTGTATCTCCATGTGTCACAGGTTATCTACATCTTCACCTGTAATTCCATGTGTCACACATTATATACATCTTCACCTGTATCTCCATGTGTCACAGATTATCTACATCTTCACCTGTATCTCCATGTGTCACAAGTTATATACATATTCACCTGTATCTCCATGTGTCACAGGTTATATACATCTTAACCTGTATCTCCATGTGTCACAGGTTATATACATCTTCACTTGTATCTCCATCGTCACAGATCCCATCTTCACCTGTATCTCCATGTGCCATAGGTTATATACATGTTCACCTGTATGTCCATGTGTCACAGGTTATCTACATTTTCACCTGTAACTCCATGTGTCACAAGTTATGTACATCTTCACCTGTATCTCCATGTGTCACAGGTTATATACATCTTCACCTATATCTCCATGTGTCACAGGTTATATACATCTTCACCTGTATCCCCATGCGTCACAGGTTATATACATCTTTACTGTATCTCCACGTGTCACAGGTTATATACATCTTCACCTGTATCTCCATGTGTCACAGGTTATGTACATTTTCACCTGTATCTCCATATATCACAGGTTATATACATCTTCACCTGTATCTCCATGTGTCACAGGTTATATATCTCTTCACCTGTATCTCCATGTATCACAGGTTATCTACATCTTCACCTGTAATTCCATGTGTCACAGGTTATATACATCTTCACCTGTATCTTCATGTGTCACACGTTATATACATCTCACCTGTATCTCCATGTGTCACAGGTTATATACATCTTCACCTGTAACTCCATGTGTCACAGGTTATCTACATCTTCACCTGTAACTCCATGTGTCACAGGTTATATACATGTTCACCTGCATCTCCATGTGTCACAGGTTATATACCTCTTCACCTGTATCTCCATGTGTCACAGGTTATATACATCTTCACCTGTAATTCCATGTGTCACAGGTTATATACATCTTCACCTGTATCTTCATGTGTCACACGTTATATACATCTCACCTGTATCTCCATGTGTCACAGGTTATCTACATCTTCACATGTAACTCCATGTTTCACAGGTTATATACATGTTCACCTGCATCTCCATGTGTCACAGGTTATATACATCTTCACCTGCATCTCCATGTGTCACACGTTATATACATCTCACCTATATCTCCATGTGTCACAGGTTATCTACATCTTCACCTGTAACTCCATGTGTCACAGGTTATATACATGTTCACCTGCATCTCCATGTGTCACAGGTTATATACATCTTCACCTGCATCTCTATGTGTCACAGGTTATATATATCTTCACCTGTATCTCCATGTGTCACAGGTTATATATATCTTCACCTGTAACTCCATGTGTCACAGGTTCTATACATCTTCACCTGCATCTCCATGTGTCACAGGTTATATATATCTTCACCTGTAACTCCATGTGTCACAGGTACTATACATCTTCACCTGTAACTCCATGTGTCACAGGTTCTATACATCTTCCCCTGTATTTCCATGTGTAACATGTTATTTCCTCGTCCATTCAGCCCTGTACCAATGCTACATATATAATTGTGGCAAATATTTACTGAACAAATATCAAACTTTGCCAATGGTAACAGCTCTCAACAAATTATGAACGAAGCAAAAAAATATCTTTTACCAAAATAGATATGATGCCATTCCTCAGGAGACCACTGCCACCCTTAACAAGGCTCTTCTGAATCCTTCAATAACCAAGTCAACCTCATGTCTTTATCTGTGTAAGAATCCCCACGAGGTCCCAGGTATACCCAGTTTAATCTCCCTGTGGGAGTGGTGATATACGAGCTTTGGGCTAGTTTAGCACATTGGGCTAAACAGCTGGCTTGTAATGTAGAACAAGGCCAGCAGCATGGGTTCAATTCCTGTACCCGCCTCCCCGAACAGGTGCCAGAATGTGGCGACTAGGGGCTGTCATAATATACATCAGTACGTTATGGTGCATTCACATACACACACTGATGGACATGCAGTAGTACCAACCAGCATACATAACACCGCAGCCAATCACCAGTGAGAGCACACGCACTATAAAGACAGGGGACAGGAGAGTTCTCGCTCATTCTAGCAACAGCCAGCTCAGAGCACAGAGTTCACAGCCTGCATCTCAGACATTCACCATGTGCTGAGTGCCTCACCATAGCTAGTGATAGGAAAGGGTCCACAGTTAAGCTGGTATTGTTTATACCCACGTTTACAGTACGTTAGCATAGTTGAACAGTTAATAAAATAGCGTTACACCACTTCCAGCATTGTTGGCTTGTTTGTGAACCAGAACACCCAACACGACAGGGGCTTTTCACAGTAACTTCATTGAAGCCTACTTGTGACAATAAGTGATTATTATTATTTCCCACTAGTGGGCGGTGGCCGGTATAATATAGGAAAAGGCCGGCCCAGACAGAGACCAGAATGCTGGTTGTCCCAACATGACTTTTACTGTGTGTGTAGAGGACTGACAGAATTTATCTCTTAAGACTGCCTGCAGGGCCCCAAGCATAATTTAAAGCCTTATTTAGCCGGCTGCTCCAGATTCAACATTTTTTGACGAATTGTTGAAGTAGGCATCTAACCATTATGACCCAAAACTGTCCATGATTATGCACTGTTATCGATTTAATCCTGCTCTGCGGTCTCCCGGGGGAGTCAGTTACCGATTTCTTAACTTGATGCTGAAGGCTGGCTGAGCATTGCGAGTTTGGTCCATCCCTTTCAAAGATGTTAAGGACCAACTGGTGTGCGGAATTAATAACATGGCCCTCTCATGTTGGCAGAGCCTCCCTTTGATTTGAAGAGACCCATTGAACTCGTACTATCCCATGAGAATGAGGAGAAGGGGGTTCAGGCACTCCAAGATTCCATGGACTACTGTCCCCCCTTGACCACCGTACTGGAACCAGCACCCTCTCAGGGCAGCGTTCGAAGGACAAGATCACTGCCAAAACAATAACCAGTTGTGCAACACCGCGTCCGGTCTCCAAGGCCAAGGGCCACGCCAGACCAGCCTCTCACCTCCCCAGAGGCCGACGGGGAGTACCGACAGCATTGCCATGCCTGCGGGTGTAGAACGCATAATCAATCAGGGCTGCCAGAATGAGCAGAGAACACGCAGCCCTGGACAGACAATGATATCACCTCGAGCCAGGGCTAGCATGTGGCCCACTCTGATGAGGATGGTACAGTGCAATTGAACTGCATCACACACCTAAGTCGGCATCGATTTGGATCAAACTGCAGGTAAATGGATAATCCCTAAATGACATACGGGCTGTCGCCTCCATCATTGTTCAGCAGACCTTTCACTGGCTTCGCAGGAGAATCCTGACATTAAACCAGCACGATACTAAAGCCAGATTAACGACGTATACTGGGGAACCGCTGCGCATTATTGGAACCAATGTGACCCCAGTGACCCATGGGCATCAGGCAGTCTGACTGCTTCTAATAGTGGTACAGGGGCCAGGACCCAATCTTTTGGGTCGTGATTGGCTGCAAACACTTTGCTTTGATTGGCAGCAGATTTTTCGGGTAGGTACCGGAAACCTATACAAGGTCCTGGGGAAGTATTTCAGGAAAGCCTGGGCAAAATAAAAGAAGCCATGGTATGAATTTATGTCAACCCCGAGACCAGCCCAGGTACTTCAGAGCACGATCGGTCCCCTACGCCTTACTCACAAAGGTGGACACTGAGTTACCATGCCTGAAGAATTTGGGCATTATGCACCTAGTGTGATTTGCGGAGTGGGCCTCACCAGTGGTCCCGGTGATGAAGTCAGATAAACTGACCGTAAACAGAGCATCCCACCTGGACTGTTACCCCAAGCCATGTGTGGATGATTTGTATGTGAAACTGGCTTGGGACTGCTCATTAACAAAACTGGATATGAGCCACGCGTATCTTCAGTTGGAATTCGATACCACAGTGTGAAAGTACGTGATCATGATTCAAATACACTTCTCTTTGGCGTTTCTTTCGCTTGTGCAATTTTCCAGAGGGTGATGGAAGCTTCCCCAGAGGCAACCCAAAGTGGCGGTATATCTGGATGACGTACACATCACAGGGACCACTGAGAAGGAGCACCTGGACAATCTGGAAGAGGTCCTCAGGCGATTCTCCCAAGTAGGCGTCCGCCTAAGTAGAGGCAAATGCGTCTTTCAGGCAAAGGCAGTAACATACTTGAGTTGCCGCGTTGTCGAAGATGGCTTGCACCTTGAGGAGGAAAAGGTCCAGGACATAAATGGAGCCACAACTCCACAAAACGCAACAGAATTGAAATTGTTTTTGGGACTCAGAAATGTGACTGGAAGTTTATTCTGAATTTTGCCACCTTGCTGGCATTTCTTCACGGACCTAGTAAAAAAACAACAGTGGACTTGGGGGGCTCCACAAGAAGAGCCAGGTTGAGCCAGAGCTGTTATCTTCCAAGCTGCTGTCCCATTACGATCCTTTCCGGCTGCTCGTTCTCACGTTCGACCCCTCCCCATACGCCATCAGAGCAGTGCCATTGCGTACATTTCCAGAAGATGCGGAACGCCGCTATGCCCACATTGAAAAAGAAGGCTTGGCTATATATATGCAGTAAATTAATCCCACCAATATGTCAATGGACGCCATTTTTTCATTATCGCAGACCATAAGCCACGACTGGGTTTTTAAAAAATAGATTTAGAGTACCCAATTCATTTTTTTTTCCAATTGAGGGGCAATTTAGCATGGCCAATCCACCTACCCTGCACATCTTTGGTTTTTGGGGGCAAAACCCACGCAAACACGGGGAGAATGTGCAAACTCCACACAGACTGTGACCCAAGGCCAGGATTGAACCTGGGACCTTGGCGCCGTGAGGCAGCAGTGCTAACCACTAGACTGTTTTTTTTTAAGGAGGACAAGGGGATTCCTCCATACCTTGGGTCCAGATTCAGTGCTGGGCTTTATTACTCGGGGTGTACGAATATACTTTTCAACATTGCTCATGGGTACAAATAACAGATGCCGACACCCTCAGCTGACTTCCACTGCCCGTGAGCCCTCCCTCTCCTCCAGTGGTGGATGAAGTCATGCCGCCTTTAATTTCATGGATACTCTGCCAGTAACAGCCATACAGATTTGAACGTAGGTGCAGAGAGATCCCACATTGGTGAGGCTTTGCCACATTATACTGCATGGCGGATCACAGGGGACATGTATAAAGTAAAACCTTCTACACTTCAAGGGTGTGTATCCTTCTGTTCCCATCCTATTGATATACTCGTTGAGATGCTTCTTAAACATCGCTATTGTATCTGCTTCCATCACATCCCCCAGCAGGGAGTTCAAGGCACTCACCAGCCTTTATGTCAAAAACTTGCCTTGAACATCTCCTCTAAACTTTCACCCTCGTACCTTAAACCTATGTCCCCTAGTAATTGACATTTTCACCCTGGGAAAAAGTGTCTGACTATCCACCATGTCCACGCCACTCATAATTTTGTAAACCTCTATCAGGCCACTCCTCAACCTAATTCGTTCCAGTGAAAACAATCTGAGTTTATCCAACCTCTCCTCATGGCTAATCCCCGCCAGACCAGCCAGCATCCTGGTAATCCGCTTCTTTCCCCTCTCCAGAGCATCCACATCCTTCTGGTAGTGTGGCGACCAGAATTGTAAGCAATATTCCAAATGTGGCCTAACTAAGGTTCTGTACAGCTGCAGCATGACTTGCCAATTTTTATACTGAATGCCCCAACTGATGAAGGCAAGCTTGCCGTATGCCTTCTTGACTACCTTATCCACCTGCGTTGCCACTTTCAGTGATCTGTGGACCTACACACTCAGATCTCTCTCTCTGCCTGTCAATACTCTTAAGGGTTTTGCCATTTACTGTATAATTCCCACCTGTATTGGACCTTCCAAAATGCATTATTGTCTGGATTAAATTCCATCTGCCATTTCTCCACCAAGTCTCCACCGATCTATATCCTGCTGTATTCTCTGTCAATCCTCTTCCAAGGAGGATCCTTAAGAGGATCCGTAATTCCACCAACCTTTGTGTCATCCGCAAACTTACTAATCAGACCAGTTACAATTTGTTCCAAATCATTTTTATTTACTACGAAGAACAAAGGTCCCAGCACTGATCCCTGCGGAACACCACTAGCCACAGCCCTCCATTCAGAAAAGCACCCTTCCATCGCTACCCTCTGTCTTCTATGACCGAGCCAGTTCTGTATCCATCTTGCGAGCTCTCGTCTGATCCCATGTGACTTCACATTTTGTACCAGTCAGCCATGAGGGACACTGTCAATGGCTTTATTGAAGTCCATGTAGACAACATCCACCGCCCTTCCTTCATCAATCATCAGTCACTTCCTCAAAAAGCTCAATCAAGTTAGGGAGACACCACCTCCCCTTAACAAACCATGCTGCCTATCATTAATATGCCCAGTTGTTTCCAACCGTGAGTCAATCCTGTCCCTAAGAATCTTTTTCAATAAGTTCCCTACCACTGACATAAGGCTCACCAACCTATAAATTCCTGGATTATCCCTGCTATCCTTCTTAAACAAAGGAATAACATTGACTATTCTTCAGTCCTCTGGGACCTCACCTGTAGCCAATGCGAACACAAAGATTTCAGTCAAGGCCCCAGCAATTTCCTCCCTTGCCTTCCTTAATATTCTGGGGTAGATCCCATCAGGCCCTGGGGACGGATCTACCTCAATGCTTTTAAAAAAATAAAATTAGAGTACCCAATTATTTATTTTCCCAATTAAGTGGCAATTTAGCATGGCCAATCCACCTAACCTGCATATCTTTGGGTTGTGGGGGTGAAACCCACGCAGACACAGGGAGAATGTGCAAACTCCACACGGACAGTGACTCAGGGCCTGGATTCCTCAGCGCTGTAGTCCCAGTGCTAACCACTGCGCCACAGTGCTGCTCTTACCTTAATGCTTTTTGAGACACCCAACACCTCCTCCTTTTTGATATCGACATGACTCAGAATATCTACATACCCTTTATGGTAATCACCACTGTTGTACATATTAGAAGATGTGTGGTAAGACCCTGTACTACAGGTACGGGGGTAGTCCCTGCCTGCTGGCTCCGCCCAGTAGGCGGAGTATAAATATGTGTGCTCCCTATTTCATTTCACCAGCTGCTGTAGGAGGCCACACATCTTAGAGTAATAAAGCCTCAGTTGTATTCAACTCTCGTCTCTGTGTAATTGTTCGTGCATCAATTTATTACTGTAAGATTTTCAGAAGATGGACCTCCACATCAAGCCAGATCGCCTGCAGCTGGATCCGCCAAAAAGGACTTTCAACACTGGCTAGCTTGTTTCGAAGTTTACATCAGGTCTGCACCAGACCCAATCCCGGAAGCTCAGAAGATCCAGATACTCTACTCGCGGCTGAGCTCCAACGTCTTTCCTCATATCCAGGACACGCCAATCTATGACGAAGCCATGTCGCTACTGAAATAGAATTACGCCCAGCAGACGAACACGCTCTTTGCCAGACACGTACTCTCTACTCGCAGTCAACTGCCTGGTGAGTCCATAGAAGATTTCTGGCGTGCTTTAATTCCCCTGGTCAGAGACTATGACTGTCAGGCTGTCACGGCCACGGAACATTCGAACCTCCTCATGCGGGACACCTTCGTTACGGGGATAGGGTCAGACCTCATATGCCAGCGTCTTTTAGAGGAGGCTACGCTCGACCTCGCAGCAACAAAAAAACTGGCACTATCGATGACGGTCGCCTCGCGCAATATTCAGGCCTACACCCCCAGCTGCGCGGCCCACTCCTCCTACACATCGTGGATCCGCAGACGGCCGCCCCACCGGAGCCTCACCCAGCCAATACGCCTGTGCCACGCGCAAGCGAGAAAACCCCAACCCCAGGGGTCCCCGATGTTACTTCTGCGGGCAAGAGAAACACCCCTGCCAATGCTGCCCAGCCCGCACCGCCCTATGCAAGGCCTGCATCAAGAAGGGGCACTTCGCTGCGATGTGCCAGGCCCGCTCAGTCGCCACTATTGTCCCGACTCCCCTCGCGTACGGACAATGGGCGCCGCCATCTTCACCTCCCCGGACCACACGCGGTCAGTGGGCGCCGCCATCTTCTCCCCCTCAGACCACGCGCGGCCAGTGGGCGCCGCCATCTTCTCCCCCTCAGACCACGCGCGGCCAGTGGGCGCTGCCATCTTCTCCACCTCAGACCACGCGTGGCCAGTGGGTGCCGCCATCTTCCCCTTCTCGGACCACCTGCGGCCCATTGGCGCCACCATCTTTTTCAACCCCCGCCACGTGCGGCCCATGAGCGCCGCCATCTGGTCCACCCCAAGATCATCAGGCGCCGCCATCTTGTCTTCCCCACGGCACATGGGCACCATCATTGTGCCAGGACCCGTGCCCACTAGGCACCCCATCGTTCGACACCATCGATGACCAGGCACGACTCGCCTCGGTCACGATCGACCAGTCTCGCCCGCACAATCTAGCCACAGCCTCGACAAGCGTGAAGATCGATGGGCACGAGACCACTTGCCTGCTGGACTCCGGGAGCACCGAAAGCTTCATCCATCCAGATACAGTAATGGCGCTGCTCCCTTGCGGCACACCCCGCCAATCAAAGAATCTCCCTGGCCTCCGGATACCACTCCGTGGCGATCCGGGGGTACTGTATAGTCACACTCACGGTCCAGGGCGTAGAATTCAGCGGCTTCCGCCTCTACTTCCTCCCCAACCTCTCCGCTGCCCTGTTACTCGGCCTGGACTGCCAGTGTAACCTCCAGAGCCTAACCTTGAAATTCGGCGGGCGCCTACCACCCCTCGCGACCCTAAAGGTCGACCCACCTTCCCTACTCGCAAACCTAACCCCGGATTGCAAACCCGTTGCCACTAGGAGCAGACGGTACAGCGCCCAGGACAGGACCTTCATCAGGTCCGAGGTCCAGCAGCTGCTTCGGGAAGGCATCATCGAGGCGAGCAACAGCCCCTGGAGAGCCCAAGTGGTAGTGGTGAAAACTGGGGAGAAACACAGAATGGTCGTGGACTACAGCCAGACCATCAATAGGTACAGGCAGCTCGAAGCGTACCCCCTCCCACGCATATCTGATATAGTCAATCAGATTGCACAGTACCGGGTCTTCTCAACTGTAGACCTCAAATCCGCCTACCACCAGCTCCCCATCCGTAAGGCGGACCGCCCATACACTGCCTTCGAGGCAGATGGCCGCCTCTACCATTTTCTCAGGGTTCCCTTCGGTGTCACCAACAGGGTCTCGGTCTTCCAAAGGGAGATGGACTGAATGGTCGACCGGTACGGGTTGCGGGCCACCTTCCCGTACCTAGACAATGTCACCATCTGCGGCCACAATCAGCAGGACCACGATGCCAACCTTGCCAAATTTCTCCACACCGCCACTCTCCTAAACCTCACCTATAACAAGGAGAAGTGCGTATTCAGCACGAACCGTTTAGCCATCCTCGGCTATGTGGTCCAGAATGGAGTTCTGGGGCCCGATCCCGACCGCTCTCCACCTACAACTACGAGATTTTGTATCGCCCCGGCAAGCTCAACGAGCCCCCAGATACCCTTTCCTGAGGTACTTGTGCCAGCGCACAGGTGGACCGACTCCAGACCCTGCACGATAACATTTGTCACCCGGGAGTCACACGGTTGTACCATTTCATAACAGCCCGCAATCTGCCCAACTCCGTCGAGGAAGTCAGGGCAATCACCAGGGACTGCCAGTTCTGTGCGGAGTGCAAACCGCACATCTACCAGCCAGACCGCGCGCGCCTGGTGAAGGCCTCCCGCCCCTTTGAACGCCTCAGCGTGGATTTCAAAGGGCCCGTCCCCTCCACTGACCGTAACACGCATTTCCTCAGTGTGGTCGATGAATACTCCAGATTCCACTTCGTCATCCCATGCCCCAACATGACATGGAGCTCCCCCTTCCCCACTGCCCCAAGGCCCTGAAACGCTGCCTGGGGTTCTTTTCATACTACGCCCAGTGCGTCCCAAACAATCCGGACAAGGCCCGCCCACTCATCCAGTCCACCCTTTTCCCCCTGACGGCCGAGGCTCAACATGCCTTCAACCGTATTAGAGCCGATATCGCCAAGGCCGCGATGCACGCAGTAAACAAGACGCTGCCCTTTCAAGTGGAGAACGACGCATCAGACGTCGCCCTGGCCGCCACCCTCAACCAGGCAGGCAGGCCCGTGGCATTCTTTTCACGAACCCTTCATGCCTCCGAAATTCGGCACTCCTCCGTCGAAAAAGAGGCCCAAGCCATCGTTGAAGCTGTGCGGCATTGGAGGCATTACCTGGCCAGCAGGAGATTCACTCTCCTCACTGACCAACAGTCGGTAGCCTTCATGTTCAATAGCACACAGCGGGGCAAGATCAAGAACGATAAAATCTTGAGGTGGAGGATCGGGCTCTCCACCTACAACTACGAGATTTTGTATCGCCCCGGCAAGCTCAACGAGCCCCCAGATACCCTTTCCCGAGGTACATGTGCCAGCGCACAGGTGGACCGACTCCGGACCCTGCACGATAACATTTGTCACTCGGGAGTCACACGGTTGTACCATTTCATAACAGCCTGCAATCTGCCCAACTCCGTCGAGGAAGTACAGACAATCACCAGAGACTGCCAGATCTGTGCGGAGTGCAAACCGCACATCTACCAGCCAGACCGCACGCGCCTGGTGAAGGCCTCCCGCCCCTTTGAACGCCTCAGCGTGGATTTCAAAGGGCCCCTCCCCTCCACCGACCATAACACGTATTTCCTCAGTGTGGTCGATGAATACTCCAGGTTCCACTTCGCCATCCCATGCCCCGACAGGACGTCTGCCACCATCATCAAAGCCCTCAACACAATCTTCGCTCTGTTCGGCATCCCCGCCTAGATCCACAGTGACAGGGGATCCTCATTCATGAGTGATGAGCTGCGTCAGTTCCTGCTCAGCAGGGGTATTGCCTCCAGCAGGATGACCAGCTATAACCCCCCGGGGAAACGGGCAGGTGGAGAGGGAGAACGGGACGGTCTGGGGGGCCGTCCAACTGACCCTATGGCCCAGAAATCTCCCGGCCTCCCGCTGGCAGGAGGTCCTCCCCGATGCACTGCACTCCATTCGGTCGCTACGATGCACCGCCATTAAACGACACCCCCCCATGAGCGTCTCTTTGCCTTCCCCAGGAAGTCCACATCCGAGGTGTCGCTCCCGACTTGGCTCTCAGCTCCAGGACCTGTACTCCTCCGTAGGCACATCTGACTCCACAAGGCGGACCCATTGGTTGAAAGGGTGCAGTTACTCCATACTAACCCCAGTTTGCCTACGTAGCGTACCCCGACGGCCGCCAGGATACTGTCTCCCTCAGGGACCTGGCACCAGCAGGTTCCACACACACAACCCCCTCCGGCCCGGCTCCACCCCCCCCGGCGCACCCAACAGCAACACCCCCAGGACCATCCGTCCTCCCCCTGCCCACGCCCGAGGATGAAGAGGATTTTGGCACGCTCCCGGAGTCACCGTGGACCAGACCAACCCCGGAATCGCCGCCCTCCCAATGCCACATCAAGGCCCCGGACCGGCTAAATCTATAATTGGTTCGGGACTATCAAAGCACCTTGTACGGGACTTCAGAAAGAAATATTTTTTTCGTTTCTGTATATTTAACTTGCTCTGCATATAGTTCTCCACCAGCCCCGCCGGACTCAATTTTAACAGGGGGTGAATGTGGCAATCACCACTGTTGCATATATTAGAAGATGTGTGGTAAGACCCTGTACTACAGGTACGGGGGTAGTCCCTGCCTGCTGGCTCCGCCCAGTAGGCGGAGTATAAATATGTGTGCTCCCTATACAGCAGCCATTTCGCCAGCTGCTGTAGGAGGCCACACATCTTAGAGTAATCAAGCCTCAGTTGCATTCAACTCTCGTCTCTGTGCAATTGATCGTGCATCACCCTTCTCCTGACTCATCATTCACCAAGTCTTTCTCTTTGGCGAATACTGATGCAAAGTACTCATTTAGTACCTCGCCCACTTCCTGTGGCTCCACGCATAGATTCCCTTCTCTGTCCTTGAGTGGACCAACCCTTTCCTTGGCTACCCTCTTGCTCTTTACATACATATATAATGCCTTGGGATTCTCCTTACTTCGGCCTCACTTCACCCTTGGGAATGGCCAGGGCACCCCTGGGTTCCGTTAAATGGTGAAATTGCAGGACCTTTTATGGGGTCTATGTTTTTGATCCTTGTGGATGGCCATTCTAAGTGACTAGATGTATACAGGATGACCTCTACCACCTCGAGAGCCACTATTGAAAAATTGAAATGCTCATTTAGTACCCATGGGATATCAGAGGTCCTGGTAACAGATAACGGGATCCCGTACACAAGCGAGGAATTGTTAGTGTTTCTGTGCACAAATGGGGTAAGACACATCCGCACCACCCTGTACCACACGTCCACAAATGGTTTGGCAGAGTGAGCAGAACAAATGTTTAAGCAAGGCATGCGGAAGCAAGTCATGGCTTCCTGCACACATGACAGATGAGATTCCTCTTTCAATATCGGACCATGCCACATGTCACACCAGGGGTAGCACCTGTTGAGCTGCTGATGGACCGGCGCCTCTGAACCCACTTAAGCCTGACTTTCCCAAGTTTGGGCAGAAAGTTTGAACAACTATAACAAGATAACCAAAAGAAGCATTATGAGACCATGAAGCCTGGGAGATGGTTTTAATTGTGGGATACTCTTTATGTCTGGAATTTTGGAGAAGGCACGCTTTGGTTAACAATGGATCGTGTTGGAGAAAACAGAGCCTGTATCCTACAAGGTCAGAACTTGAGGGAAGACCTTGAGTAAACATATCGACCACCTTAAAAGAAAAATGCTTGCTCCGGAGGTAGCTGCGCCAGGAATGTCGGTACCTCGACCGCCCCTTGGTTCACTCTTTAGCCAAGGCGTGCAGCCCACCAGGGTCCAAGGCCCGGACCGTCAAGATGATGACGACGTAGGCTCGGAGATGGACACCAAAGCGTCCACACACATGGAAATGTTGTGTCTGGAACCGAACCCCCGGCATTGTCCCTCTGGCAGTCATCTCGAAAAAGGCGATTGACAAATCGCTATTCATCACCCGACACAGGCCCGCTGATAACCGCATGCAAAGTAGCGCGGAAGGCCCCAATAGTTGCAGAGGGGAACTTTCTGACGTGGGAAGGGGAAGGGTGTAATGACCCCCACAAGGTCCATGGTGATACCCCAATTGATATCCCTGAGGATCCAATGGGATATGAGCTTCCCCGCTAGTGGCCTTAGGCCCGCTCAGCCGGGGCTGATAATAATCCAGTATAAAGGCCGGCCCGGACAGGGACCGGCATGTTGGGTGTCCCAATGGGACTCTTGTGTGTAGTTACTGCTTTAAGCAGATTTCTTATGACCGCAAATAAACCAGCATTCAGCCTCCTGGGTCTTTATAATCAGATTGTATTTTCTAACTAGTGTTTCCACTGCTGCCTGTCATTATTTACAGCACATTCTTATCCGTGTACACTTTCAGAAACCAAGACTTAACAGTAGATACAACGCTATTGTTTCTTCCTCTCCCCGTCTTGTCAGCAGCCATATTGAACTGCTGAAAGCATTTGATGAGTAAGTTGGGGCAAATGTAAGGTTCAAATGTATAGTTTCTCTGCGCAGTGTTGATCTTTGAAGCTGAGCCAATGGAAAGAAAATATTTAAGTTATGATCCTGCTATCAGCCAGGTTATTATAATAGTGTCACTTTCTACTTCACTCGAGTGTGACATAAGGGGTATAGCAGTTTCACAGATGGATTAGTGCCCTTTTGCCTGATTGGGTTGTTTGATCAGCATGCAGCAGCGAGAACAGATTGATGCCACCTTCAGATGGAGTAGACGCAAGGGCATAAAAGAAAATGTATCCTGTGATTCAGCCACATTCTGTTGCATTCACATGTTGCAATGCAGTCCTCTGGTGGCAGGGTCCTCACATAACAGATAGACTAGCAAATACACAGGTGAGATCCCAGAGGATTGGAGGATAGCCAATGTTGTATAGTTATTTAAGCAGGGTTGCAGGGATAATCGGGGTAATTATAGGCCAGTGAACGTGACGTCAGTGATAGTGAAATTGTTGGAAAAGATTCTCAGAGATAGGGGACAGGATTCTCCGAGCCCGCGCCGGGTCGGAGAAATGCCGGGTTGGGGGGCACGCGATTCCCGCCACGCCGCTCCGGCACCAGGCCGCCGATTCTCCGGCAACCAGAGAATCGCCACCAATCGCGCTGGCGCGGTCGCCGCGGCGCCAGTCGGGGGCCGTTGAAAGCAGCCCCCGCGGTGATTCTCCGCGCTCGATGGGCCGAATGCCCGCCGAGTTCCGCCAGCGTCGTTCGCGTATGGTACTACCCGGCGGGACCTCGGCATTCTGGCTGCGGGGGCCGTCTTGGTGGGGGGGGGGGCGGGGGAAGCCGACTCTAGGGGGCCTTCATAATGGCCAGTCCCGCGATCGGGGGCTACCGATCGGCGGGCGTGCTCATTCCTGAGGGGAGGCTATATTCCTCCGTGTCGGCCCCCGGGCAACATGGCAGAGCCCTACAGGGGCCCAGCGCAGAGACAGCCGTGGCGTGCATTCGTGGACCCGCGCCGGACGTGTAGGGCTGGCTTTCGGAGCCGAAGCTGCGCACAGCACTCCGGCGCCTTTCTAGCCCCCCGAGGAAGGGGAGAATGACAGGGCCTGGAGGCCCATTGACGCCGGCGTCAAAACTGGCGCGCGCGCCGCCGGCGTCCACGGGCCTCCGGGCCCAGTCATTCTCCGGCACGGCACGGAGGAACATAGCCCCCCCCCCCCCAAGAATGAGCGTGCCTGCCGATCGGTAGCCCCCGATCGCAGGCCTGGCCATCGTGGAGTCCCCCCTGGAGTCGGCTTCCCCTGCCCCCCCCCCACCAAGACAGCCCCCGCAGCCAGAACGCCGAGGTCCCACCCAGTAGGACACTTGGCCAGGATTTCAGAGAATCCCGGCCAGGATCTATGCACATTTGGAAGTGAATGGTCTTATTAGCGACAGACAGCATGGTTTTAGACGAGGGAGGTCATGTCTCACTAATTTAATTGAGGTTTTTGAAGAGGTGAGAAAAATAATTGACAAGGGAAGGGCTATGGATGGTGTCTACATGGACTTTAGTAAAGCATTTGATAAGATCCCTCATGGCAGGCTGGTGCAAAAGATTAGATCACATGGGGTTAGGGGTGAACTAGCTGGATGGATCCAGAACTGCTTGGCCATAGAAGACAGAGGGTAGCAGTGGAAGGGTGTTTTTCCGAATGGAGGTCAGTAACTAGTGCTGTTCCGCAGGTATCAGTACTGGGACCTCTGCTCTTTGTAATATATATAAATGACTTGGAAGAAAACGTAGCAGGTCTGATTAGCAAGTTTGCGGATGATACTAAGATTGCAGGAGTTGCGGATAGTGATGAAGATTGTCAGAGAATACAGCAGCATATAGATAGGCTGCAAAATTGGGCGGAGAAATGGCAGATGGAATTTAACCCGGACAAATGCGAGGTGATGCATTTTGGTAGATCCAATTCGGGTGGGAGCTACAAAATAAATGGCAGAACCGTCAAGGACATAGACACACAGCGAGATCTGGGCGTGCAGGTCCACAGATCCTCAAAAGTGGAAGCACAGGTGGAAATGTGGTAAAGAAAGCATATGGCATGCTTGCCTTCATAGGACGGGGTATCGAGTATAAAAGCTCGAAAATTATGTTCCAGTTATATAGAACGTTGGTGAGGTCACATTTGGAATACTGTGTCCATTTCTGGTCATCACACTACCAGAAGGACGTGGAGGCTTTGGAGAGAGTACAGAAAAGGTTTACCAGGATGTTACTGGTACGGAGGGTATGAGCTACGAGGAGAGATTGAATAAACTAGGATTGTTCTCCCTAGAGAGACGGAGGCTGAGGGGCAACCGGATAGTTTATAAAATTATTAGGGGTATAGATAGGGTGAACATTTGGAGGCTTTTTCCCAGGGAGGAAATGACAATTACAAGGGGGTACAAGATCAAGGTACGGGAGGAAGGGTTCAGTGGAGATGTGCGGGGGAAGTTTTTCCACAGAGGGTGGTGGTGGCCTGGAATGCACTGCCAAGTGAGGTGGTTGAGGCAGATAGTTAGTGACCTTTAAGACTTATCTGGATAGGCACATGAACAGATGAGTATAGAAGGATACAGGTGGTTGGACTGGATAGGACACGTGATCGGCGCAGGCTTGGCGGGCCGAAGGGCCTGTTCCTGTGCTGTGTTGTTCTTTGTTCTTTGTTCAAATTACTGCAGATGCTGGTATCTAGAACAAAACCAGAAAATGCTGGACAATCTCAGCAGGTCTGACAGCATCGGTGGAGAGAGAAGGGGGCTAATGTTTTGAGTCTGGATGACTCTATGTCAAAGCTGGAGAGGACTTGAAATAGGGTCAGATTTATACTTCTGAAGCACACGGATACTAATTGCCATCTCTGGTGGAGGCAATGGGACATAATGGGAGGCGAGTATCATCTCATCAAAAAATATCCAATTTATAATGTCCAAACGGATTTCGCCCTCCTGGATGAGTGCGTGCATGTGTGTATGTGTGTGTGTGTGTACCGACTATTCACCTGTTAAAATCAGCATTACTGCAATCTCAAAACTGACTATTCACCCGTTGAAGTCAGTGACACTGGAATCTCAAATCGCAATGGCCGCGACGCTCAATTCTCTACTCTTCATAAATAAAGCACTGTTTTGTATAATTTTTATAAAACGTATTTACTTCAGAGTCAATTCTCACTTCTAATCTGTATATTCATACATTTTATCATTTTCTTGACTTCCGTAGTTAATAAATTCACTCTATCACTAATTGAAGATGGCCTGGTTAAAATGGCTCCTTTTAAAACGTAAATAATGGGACTGGCGGAAAGTATCCATGAAAGAAAGGTTCCTTTCGTTTTCGATTAATCTTGTGACCAGCAGAGGGGGCTGAATAAAGACAGAGAGCCAGTTCATCCTCCTCTCCCAGGGCATAACGGATGTTTACAAACGGAGGGTGGATATTTGGGAAACCTCATCTGGAGACTAGTCACAACAAGTTGGGGTGCTCTTCCTGCAAAGGGCAGCACGGTAGCACAGTGATTAGCACAGTTGCTTCACAGCTCCAGGGTCCCAGGTTCGATTCCCGGCATGGGTCACTGTCTGTGTGGAGTCTGAACGTTCTCCCCGTGTGTGCGTGGGTTTCCTCCGGGTGCTCCGGTTTCCTCTCACAGTCCAAAGATGTGCGGGTTAGGTGGATTGGCCATCCAAAATTGCCCTTAGTGTCCAAAAAGGTTACTTGGGGTTACTGGGTTAAGGGGATGGGGTGGAAGTGGTGTGTGAACAAAGAACAAAGAAATGTACAGCACAGGAACAGGTCCTTCGGCCCTCCAAGCCCGTGCCGACCATGCTGCCCGACTAAACTACAATCTTCTACACTTCCTGGGTCCGTATCCCTCGATTCCCATCCTATTCATGTATTTGTCAAGATGCCCCTTAAATGTCACTATCGTCCCTGCTTCCACCACCTCCTCCGGTAGCGAGTTCCAGGCACCCACTACCCTCTGTGTAAAAAACTTGCCTCGTACATCTACTCTAAACCTTGCCCCTCTCACCTTAAACCTATGCCCCCTAGTAATTGACCCCTCTACCTTGGGGAAAAGCCTCTGACTATCCACTGTCTATGCCCCTCATAATTTTGTGCTTGAGTGGGGTGCTCTTTCCAAGGGCTGGTGCAGACTCGATGGGCCGAATGGCCTCCTTCTGCATTGTAAATTCCATGATTCTATGATTTTAAGAAACTGGGGGCTGACAGTCCTGGATTTGTTCCCCCAGAGGAAATGAGCGGAAATTAAAATGTCAGTCATACAGGCCGGGTTTCTTCATTCATCATCCACTTTGCCACTTCCGAATTCACCTTAGCCCCATGCATCCTGCTGACAAATTTGCAGATACTTTCAAAACTCAGTTCTGCCTCTCTACTCTCCCTCACACCACAAGAGAGCACTTGTCTGTCTCTAGCATTCCAGCTGTGGAGAATGTGTTGACGCCCCTCAGCATGTGAAGCAAGGGGAGTTAAGCCTCCCACAAGGCGCACCGTCAGCTGAACTGACTCTCACAAGCTCTCGCTCAGATATTGCTACAATATGGATTTTAGAAGCCAAATTAGAGGTGTGTGCAGCAACTTGCACAAGAGGAAAGTAAGCCACACGTGCTAGCCTGTGATATGTGGATGTGCCACAAGAGGGCAGCATCAGCCTGTGCTGGTGAGCAGCCATAATCATACAGATGGTTCATGATTTTAGGAATGTCATTCAGCTTGGTTCCAGCCCCGAGACTATTCTTTAATTGATTCAAAGTCTGGTCGCAGCATGAGGTTTCAAAAAAAAAGAACACCGATCAGTCAGTGTCTGTTATTCAAATAACTAGCGTGAGTCTGTCTGGGGTCACTGTGTCTGTGTTTTATTTATAATGTCATTCTCTGATTTTCAGACAGGACAGAGGCTTGTCTGAACCCTGATTTTCAATCCCACCACTGAATTTGTAAACCTGAGTACAAGGGATCCAGAATGGTGCTTTCATATACACGCACAGAGCAATGTGTGCATGTTTAGGAAAACTCGCAACAGCAGGGCAATGGCAGATTAAACTTTCAAATGCCCGACAGGAATATAGATAAGCACGAAATGGGGGAAGGGGTGGTGGACATGGGTGGGTGATATTCACCCTTTTCTTTTTCTTTAAATTTTTTTTATTGGCATTTTCAACATTATGTACATTGATGTTCGTGTTTATTTAGTGTACAGCGTAACGCAGAAAGGCTTTTGTCTTACTATACTTTATTTACAGATTGCTGCCGTCTAGTTTGGCATATCCTCCCCCTCCACCCTGCACTCCACCCCCCCCCCCCCCAGCTCCCCTTTCCCTCACCCCTCCCCATCTCCCCCCTCCCACCCCCTTGCTATCTTCCTGAAACGAAATTAAATGAAAATCGCTTCTTGTCACAAGTAGGCTTCAAATGAAGTCCTTGGTCGATACAGGGATTTCCCCCATTTTTGGGTGGATAAGTTGGGGGGTGGGGGGGGTATCCTCCCCCATGTTGTCCCTCTTTGCGTATCTCTGACTCTCTGCCCCCTTTCCCCCCTCCTCCCTGGGTTGTGTGTCCCTGGTGTTGCTCCTTATCTTTTTTTCCCCCTCTCTACTCCTTCCAGTTCTCCCTCTGTTAGTTGTTGCTGGCCTAAACCAGGTTTTGGAACAGGCCGACAAATTGCCCCCATGCAGTAAGGAAGTCTTCCTCCGACCCTCGGATGGCGTATTTGATCTTCTCCAGGTGGAGAAATTTCAAAAGGTCTGCAAGCCAGTCTGCTAGCTGTGGATGGCGCTGCCGATCGCCAGCTGAGCAGGATTCTCCGGTGTGGGATTAGGGAAGCGAAAGCTAGGGTGTCGGCCCTCTTCCCCCTGTGTAGCTCTGGCTGCTCTGATACCCCAAAGACTGCCACTATTGGGCATGGCTTCACCCACCCTCACTCCCACAACCTTGGACATTGCCTCGGAGAAGGCTGTCCAGAACCCAGCAAGTTTGGGGACAAGCCCAAAACATGCGGGTGTGGTTGGCCGGGCCCCTCTGGCACCGTTCACATTTGTCCTCCACCTCCGGGAGGAACCTGCTCATTCGGGTTCTGGTCAGGTGTGCTCTGTGCACCACTTTGAACTGCATGAGGCTTAGCCTTGCGCAGGAGGAGGTGGAGTTGGCCCTGCTCAGTGTCTCGCACCAGAGTCCCCAACCCACTTCTGTCCCCAGTTCCTCCTCCCATTTCTGTCTGGTCTCGTCCAGTGGCGTTCGGGCTCTGTCCAGTAGCTGTCCATACATTTTCCCACAGAGTCCCCCCTCCTTACTGTATGTGGTCATCAGTCCTCTAATAGTCCAGTCTCCGGGACCCTGGGGTATCCTATTGTCTCTTTGCGGAGGAAATGTTTAATTTGTAAGTGTTTCATTTCCTATCCTGTCAGCAATTCCCATTCCTCTGTAAGTGTGTTCAGCGTCGCTAGTCTGTGTCCTATGTAGAAGTCCCTGACTGTCACCGTTCCCCCGTCCTGTCTCCATTTTTTAAACGTTGCGTCTAACATGGCTGACAGGAATCTGTAGTTATCGCAGATGGGAGCCATGGGGGACACTCAGGTCAGCCCGAAATGTTGTCTTAGCTGGCCCCACGTTTTCAGTGTGGCCATTACCACTGGGCTCGATGTGTATTTCGCCGAGGGGACTGGGGTGCTGCCGTGGCCAGGGCCCGGAAGGTTGTTCCCTTGCAGGAGGCCTCCTCCATCTGTACCCACTCTGAGTTGGGCTCGTGCACCCACCCCCTCACACTTTACGCTGTTGCTACCCAGTGGTAGTGTTGCAGGTTGGGCAGTGCCAGGTCTCCCTTAATTTTCCTCCTTTGCGGTGTTGATTAGGGGACTCTTGGATTCTTGCCGCCCCCCCCCCCCCCCCCCCCCCCCCCCCAACAGACACAAACACCATAATTAAGCTGTCTAGGTTTTGGAAGAAGGCCTTGGGGATGAAGATCGGTATGGATCTAAACAGGAAGAGGAACCTCGGCAGCACGTTCATTTTGATCATCTGCACCCTCCCCGCCAGGGAGAGTGGAAGTGCGCCCCACCTCTGTAGGTCCTTTTTGACTTCCTCCACCAGGCTGGTCAGGTTCCATTTGTGGATCTGTGTCCAGTCTCTGGCTATCTGGATCCCCAGTATCGGAATCTGTTTTGGGCTTTTGTGAATGGGAGTCCCTCCAGCTCTCTCCCTCCTCCATTTGGGTTCACCGGGAATGCCCCATATTTGCCCAGGTTGAGTTTGTAACTTGAGAAGGTTCCGAACTCTTTCAGGATACGCATGATTGCTTTCGGTCCTTCCTGTGGCTTTGAGACGTACAGGAGCAGGTCATCTGCATAGAGCAAAACTCTGTGCTCTCTGTCTCCTCTTTGGCTGCCCCTCCAGCTTTTCGCGTCCCGCAAGGCTATCGCTAGGGGTTCGATTGCTAGGGCGAACAAGAGCAGGGACAGAGGGCATCCCTGCCCGGTGCCTCTGTGCAGCTGGACGTATTCAGAGCTGGTGGTGTTAGTTCAGACACTCGCTTTGAGAGTATTGTACAGGAGCCTCACCCAGGCGGTGAATCTGGATTCTAGCGCAAATGAGGAGGTACTTCCATTCGACTCTGTCGAAGGCCTTTTCTGCATCCAGGGAGACGAGCACCTCTGGTGTCCTCTCCCCAGAGGGAGCCGCCTGATGTTCGCAGTAAGTTGCCAACCCTTGTCAAAGCCTGTCTGGTCTTCAGCGACCACCCGGGGTATAGCATTCTCCAGCCTTTTGGCCAGGACCTTTGCGAATATTTTCACATCCACGTTCAGCAGCGAAATGGGTCTGTATGATCCACATTCCGTTGGGTCTTTGGCTTTTTTAGGTATCAGTGAGATCGTGGCCTGTGCTAGCGTTGGAGACAAAGTGCCCCTTACCAGCCAGTCTGCGAATATGTCCCTTAGATCTGGAACAGGGCTGGTGCAAATTCTTTGTAGAAGTCTGCCGGGAACCCGTCGGGTCCAGGTACCTTCCCCACCTGCATGGAGCTGATGCTCTCCATGATTTCTCCCAGATCTAATAATAATAACTTATTGTCACAAGTAGGCTTCAATGAAGTTACTGAGAAAAGCCCCTAGTCGCCACATTACGGTGCCTGTTCGGGGAGCTATTGGTGCTTCCAGCTCCCCCGTCTGTCCTCCCCCACAACCGGCATTTCCAGTTCGTCGAGGAACTGTTTCATCCCCGCGCCCCTGTCGGGAGATTCAGAGGTATACGGTCCTCGGTAGAAGGTATTAAATGCTTGGTTGACCTCTTTTAGTTCCGCTACCAGTCTGCCTCTGCCATCTTTTACCTGCGTTATTTTCCTCGTGCATGCCTGCTTTCTCAGCTGGTGAGCCAGTAGGCGGCCAGCCTTTTATCCATGTTTGTAAAACATCCCCCATGTCTGGCGGAGTTGGTGCATTGTTTTCCTGGTGGATAGCAGGTTTGAGTCCATTTGTAGCTTTTTCCTCTCCATCAGCAGCTCTACGGTCGGGCCCCGGAGTACTTTCTGTCTACCTCCAAGGTGGAGTTGATCAGCTGTTGCCTGGCCGCCCTCTCTTCCCTATCTCTGTGTGCCTTGTAGGCTATTATTTCCCCTCGGATCACAGCCTTCAATGCCTCACAGAACGTGAAGGGTGAGACCTCCCCGTTCCGGTTGTTAGTCACGTAGTCGCCTATGGCCTGCAATGTTTTTTGGCAGAAGCCCTTGTCGGCCAGGAGGGAGGGCTGTGTCCAGCCTCCATGTGGGGCACTGAGCACGGCCCGTCTCCAACCTCACATCTAAGTAGTGCGGAGCGTGGTCGGAGGTGACTATCACGGAGTACTCCGCTCCTGTAATTCCTGGAAGCACCGATTTCCCCCGTTCTGGGGTTTGATCGGTCGATAAGTGCAGCTGGTGAGATGACCCTTGGTGACTTGTTCTTTGTGGATTCGATATCGACCACAGACAGGGTGAGTCCAACACTGAGCGAGTCGGACATTTTGGTGACCGACTCCAATGCCGGTCTTGGCCCTACTGACCCCATCGAAAACAGATGGACCATTCCAGTGCAGTTGAATGTGTCGATATCGAAGTGTAAACTTGACACAGGAGCGAAGGCATCCTCCTCAGCGTGTGAGATCTGCACGCTCTGCGGCAGATGCCCACAGCTGTAAATCGTCCATGGACTCTACTTGGCTATAATGGAAATGAGTTTGAAACTATACAGGAATGTGACCAAGAAAGGTGGGTGCACAAGAAAAGCCATGTTGGCATGTTCTCCATTGTGAACATGAACCGTGAGTCCACCCTAAGAGCAGATGTGTGTGAGTCCCTGAATTTAGTTAATCGAATATGGGCGCGATTCTCCGACCCCCCCACCGGGTCGGAGAATCGTCGGGGGCTGGCGTGAATCCCGCCCCCGCCATGGCCCGAAGTCTCCGCCACCAGAGATTCGGCGGGGGCGGGAATAGTCGGCGGACCCACCCCCGGCGATTCTCCGGACCGCGATGGGCCGAAGTCCCGCCGCTGTCAACCCTCTCCCGCCGATGTGGATTAAACCTCTTTTTGAACGGCGGGACAAGGCGGCGCGGGCAGGCTCCGGGGTCCTGGGGGGGGGGCGCGGGGTGATCTGGCCCCGGGGGGTGCCCCCACGGTGGCCTGGCCCACGACTGGGGCCCACCGATCCGCTGGCGGGCCTGTGCCATGGGGGCACTCTTTTTCTTCCACCTTCACCATGGTCTTCACTATGGTGGAGGCGGAAGAGACCCCCTCCACTGTGTATGCACGGGGATGACGTCAGCAGCCGCTGACGCTCCCGTGCATGCGTCGCCCGGTGAAGACCTTTCGGCGCCGGCTGGCATGGCGCCAAAGGTCTTTCCCACCAGCCGGCGGAGCGGAAACCACTCCGGCGCGGGCCTAACCCCTCAAGGTGAGGCTTGGCCCCTCAAGGTGTGGAGACGTCCGCACCTTTGGGGCGGCCCAACGCTGGAGTGGTTCCCGCCACTCCATTACGCCGGAACCCCCCGCCCCGCCGGGTAGGGGAGAATCCCGCCCTATGTATTCCAGAGGATGGATGAATACTGCATATCCCCACAGGACAATAGAGTATGTGCTTTTTATATAGATTTGGAAGAAGTCCAGGTGGAGGACGACAAACCAGACAAGGGGACGGAACTGCTGGTGAGCAGTAGAACAAGAACAAAGAGCATACAGTGCAGAAGGAGCCCATTCGGCCCATCGAGTCGTCACCGACCCACTTAAGCCCTCACTTCCACCCTATCCCCGTAACCCAGTAACCCCTCCTAATGTTTTTGGTCACTGAGGGCAATTTATCATGGCCAATCCACCTAACCTGCACGTCTTTGGACTGTGGGAGGAACCGGAGCACCCGGAGGAAACTCACGCAGACACGGGGAGAACATGTAGACTCCGCACAGACAGTGACCCAGCGGGGAATCGAAACTGGGACCCTAGCGCTGTGAAGCCACAGTGTTATCCACTTGTGCTACCGTGCTGCCCTGGTTAACAGTCTTGAAGAACATGCACAGGCTCAGTGGCATGATACGATAACATGACGAGCCTGTATTAAAGCATCTGCGAGATGTGAGTGTTAAATGGAAAGAACATGGGAAGCCGTGGAGCTTCACTCTGGAGTTTAAGTTCGGGCCTAACGAATATTTTACCAATGAGGTGATTATGAAAGAATATCGGTTGGACGCGTAGCCACTGACATCATCGGTTGATGAACTACAGATCAAAACATGGCCAGGCTGTAAAATTGATTGGATGGAAGAAAAAAGTGTACCGATGAGAACAATTAAAACCAAACCAAAGCATGAATGTCGAGGCACTTGCAGAACAGTTACGAATGCTGTAGCAAATGAATCATTCTTTAATTTCTTCCGTCCTCCCGAAATTCCACAGTGTGGAATGTTAAGTCAAGGGTCGGTGACAAGACTAAAGGCTGACTTTGAGCTTGGCACCCTATTTCGTAAGCAAATAATTCCGTATGTAAAGTTATATTTTTCAGGCCACATCAGTGCAGACGATGATACTGAATCTGATGACCACTGCCATGAATATCTGCACGAAGATGTTGAAGACGATGCAGAAAGTGATGACATGGAAGGTGAGACAGATGACGAACACGATGAGCTGCTTGTACATCTCTTCTCCAGCAGCACAGATGAGGCTCCAGTGGCACGGCTCTGGTGGTCTGCAAGAAATGACGAGGTGGTCACGGGGGACGCCCAGACTGAGCTGGACTCTGTGGAGAGCGGGAGCTTGGAGATGGCGCATGTATGAAATTGAAGCTTCTGATACAACCGAGGATCAGCGATAATAATAATCTTTATTATTGTCACAAGTAGGCTTTCATTAACACTGCAACAAAGTTACCGTGAAAAGCCCCTAGTCGCCACACTCCGGCGCCTGTTCGGGTACACAGAGGGAGAATTCAGAATGTCCAATTCACCTAACAAGCACATCTTTCGGGACTGTGGAGCGCCCGGAGGAAACCCACACAGACAAAGGGAGAACATGTCGACTCCACACAGACAGTGACCCAAACCGGGAATCAAACCCAGGTCCCTGGCACTGTGAAGTAACAGTGCCACCTACTGTGATTTCGTGCCACCCAAGGAACAGTTGGAGAAGAAGTAGGTTTAAAGGTTTCTGTGGTATCTGCATATAGGTGATAATATGGAATTGGTATCACAACTGGGTAGGACGTTTATTATTGTGCTTTGTTGTGAGAAACGTCTGCCTTCAATTACCTTGGATGTCCTGGAGAGGTCAGTGAACTTTTAGTTTTGAGCAGACATGCTGTGGTTATTGGTGGTGGCACATACTGCCAAGGCTATCTCACTCTAAGGAGCTAAATAAGGCTCTTTGAGGCCTTCCCTCCCTTGGGTGAAAAATCTAGCCCATCTTGGTGAGATTACAGAGGGTGACACTGCAACCAATGAGCCCCAAGATTGTGGACTCAGTGCCCTGAATAAGTGTTAGACATTGCAGTTACTCACATAACTCTGTCCCTTCAGCTGCTGCAGCTTCACAATATTTTATATCCCCACACCAGCCTGCTATCTGAAGTACTAGTGAGTTAGAGTCCACCATGTGCATTTAACAACATACACCAAGGAAAAGTAAGGTAATGTTTGCGAACATTACGTTCAATTGTGGCTCCACTTTGGCAGCTGGTACTCTCCAGGCTAACCCTCCAGTACCCAACCTGTGGTAGAATCCATGGGTGAACTACCATCAATGGGAGAGCTGCGACAAGCAGCTGAATGAAAAACAACAAAGCCTACAGCTCCAATGGTATTCTAGCTAAGGTCTTCAAAGCTGGTGGACTTCTCCCCGCATCAAAGTTCTATGACCTCATCCTATGGATTTAAGAGAAAAGGAACTCCCCTCTGACTTCTGCAAGGTGACAATTGTAATCTTCAAGAAGGGCGGCACTGTGGCACAGAGGTTAGCATTGCTATCTCACAATGCCAGAGACACGGGTTCAATACTGGCCTTGGGTGACTGTGTGGAGTTTGCACATTCTCCCCGTGTCTGCACGGGTTTTCCTCCGGGTGCTCCAGTTTCCTCCCGTAGTCCAAAAATGTGCAGATTAGGTGGATTGGCCATGCTAAATTGCCCTTAGTGTCCAAAGGTTAGGAGAGATTATGGTAATAGGGTAGGGTGGTAGGCCGAGGTAGGGGGCTCTTTCAGAGGGTTGGTGCAGACTCGATGACGAGAATGGCCTCCTGTCGGGATTCTATGGATGCTGGGAAGGGAGATAAATCATGCTGTGGAAACTATCGGGATATTGGCCTCTATTATTAGGGGAAAACCTGACATATATCCTCCTGAAAGGCCCACTTCCTCTGTCTGAGGAAATCCTCTCAGAGACACAGTGTGGCTTTTGACCTTTCAGAAGAACCTCTGACATTGTCTTTGTGTCAGAAAAGTCCAAGAAGAATTATGAGAACAGCACCAAGAACTCTTCACTGCATTCATCAACCTGAACAAATATTTGACTTGGTAAATCACGAGGCACTGTGGATTGTGCTCCAAAGATTTGGATGTCCAAGAAACATCATCATAATCCTAAAATTGCTTCATGATGATTTGACGTTGGTTGTCTTTAGTGAGAGATCTGAAAATGGCATCTCCAAAATGCGGACCAGTGTCAAGCAAGACTGTGTGATAGCCCCCACACTATTTGCAATCTACCTGAAAGTGGCTAATAACCTCATCAAAGATCATCTGCCCTCTGGTGTCATTACTAAATAATGCCTATACAGAAAATTCTTTAACCTCAGTTGTCTCTGTGCCAAATCCAAACTGACAACTATAAATTTACAAGATCCATAGCCTGCAGATGACTGCAGTGTCATTGCCTACTCTGCACCAGATTTATAAGCCACTCTTGATCTCTTCAATTCTGCGTGCAAGAAACTGAGCATAATCTTGCCAAAACAAAAGTCATTAACCTATACCTGGATTGGGGGAATTTTCAGCCAACATTCGCCATGGGCGAAAATAGTCGTGCCGCCGAAAACCCCCTAGAAATTGCAGGATCAATAATCTCGGCAGCGAGATCTCGTTCTCAGATTTCCCCCATCCCTCGTTGGTGATGTAACACTCATTTAAATTCATTTTAATACATTAACATATGTTTAAAGAACTTCCCCAACATATGTTCCCCCCAGATAAAGAATTTCCCCATCGCTGATATGTCGTCACATCGGCGAAGGTTATAACAGGTATTGAAAAACATGAAGCAGTTAAGTAGGGCCTGCCAGGGTTGCACAGGTAAGTATAGCCCATGGGAGGAGAGGGTCATGCCCTGGAGGTGCACTGGCACTGCCCCCTGGTATATTGACATTGTCTCAGTACTGTAAAACTTACTCTTGGCATTACCCTGGCAATGCAATCTTGGCAGTACAAGGGGGCAGAGCCAGTTACCGGGACAGTGATGGGGTTCTGGGGAGAGTGCCAGGGTGACAGTGCGAGGCTCTTTCAGGCCCCGCCCTGCCAGCGTGACAACGAGTGCCAGAGAATCTGGAGAGAAAACACATCTGTGCAGCTAGAGAGCTACAGGCTGGTTTTCTCATCCCACCCAGCACTCTATGCTCAGAGTGCACGATTCTTTCCCTGGTCAGCCCAATATCCCACCTCCCATTTATGTCAAAGGAGAGACTTTGGAAAGTGTTGAGCATATCTCATACCTTGATAGCCACCTCTCTGAAAAAGCCAAGGAAATCCAATACTGAATCAGCTGTGTCTGTTCAGCTCCTACAATAACAGTAGCAAGTGTTTGATAACAAAGACCTCTGCAAGTTAACAGAAGTCCTCATGTAGATAGCGGCTGTCGTTACCACACTTTTGAACTCTAACAAAACCTGGGATCGACTTTTCCACTCCTGCCAGTGGTCGGACTTGTGCAGGGTGGGGGCACAACATAAAATCAGTTTCCTGCTGGCAGGAAAATAATTTGGGATTATGTTCTCCTGACTTTCATGGCAATCTAAAGCAGTACGAAGTCTTACAACACCAGGTTAAAGTCCAACAGGTTTGTTTCGATGTCACTAGCTTTCGGAGCGCTGCTCCTTCCTCAGGTGAATGAAGAGGTCTGTTCCAGAAACACATATATAGACAAATTCAAAGATGCCAAACAATGCTAGGAATGCGAGCATTAGCAGGTGATTAAATCTTTACAGATCCAGAGATGGGGTAACCCCAGGTTAAAGAGGTGTGAATTGTACCAAGCCAGGACAGTTGGTAGGATTTCGCATGCCAGATGGTGGGGGATGAATGTAATGCGACATGAATCCCAGGTCCCGGTTGAGGCCGCACTCATGTGTGTGGAACTTGGCTATACGTTTCTGCTCGGCGATTCTGCGTTGTCGCGGGTCCTGAAGGCCGCCTTGGAGAACGCTTACCCGGAGATCAGAGGCTGAATGCCCTTGACTGCTGAAGTGTTCCCCGACTGGAAGGGAACATATCTGCCTGGTGATTGTTGCGTGATGCCCGTTCATTCGTTGTCGCAGCGTCTGTCCCACTCCGCTAGCATTTCGCGGCACAGACGCTGCGACAATGAATGAACGGACATCGCGCAACAATCACCAGGCAGGAATGTTCCCTTCCAGTTGGGGAACACTTCAGCAGTCAAGGGCATTCAGCCTCTGATCTCCGGGTAAGCGTTCTCCAAGGCGGCCTTCAGGACCCGCGACAACGCAGAATCGCCGAGCAGAAACTTATAGCCAAGTTCCGCACACATGAGTGCGGCCTCAACCGGGACCTGGGATTCATGTCGCATTACATTCATCCCCCACCATCTGGCCTGCGAAATCCTACCAACTGTCCTGGCTTGATACAATTCACACCTCTTTAACCTGGGGTTACCCCATCTCTGGATCTGTAAAGATTTAATCACCTGCTAATGCTCGTATTCCTAGCATTGTTTGGCATCTTTGAATTTGTCTATATATGTGTTTCTGGAACAGACCTCTTCATTCACCTGAGGAAGGAGCAGCGCTCCGAAAGCTAGTGACATCGAAACAAACCTGTTGGACTTTAACCTGGTGTTGTAAGACTTCGTACTGTGCTAACCCCAGTCCAACGCCGGCATCTCCACATCAATCTAAAGCAGGGCAGCTTTCCCACTGATTTATGTTGGGGACCACTTTCGCATCTCTTTGCATCTTATGAATGCTCATTAAAAATACAACTCGCTAGAACCACATTCCCCTATTAAATTTAAATACCCCACCAGCACATAATTCGAATGGTCTATTTGACCAGCAGACATAAATGGCATGCACTTTGCGATCTTCACTTCACCGGGGAATTCAAGGTGGTCGATGCTTTATACACCTGCCTTTAACAGGTTTCTCTGAAGCTGTGCCTAAGCTGGTGCACGGGAGGAAATGCCAGCGGAGAGGGACAGATGTAGGGGAAAGGTGGTGTGGGGGGGGGGGGGGGAGACAGAGGAACGACTGGCGCGGAGTGAGTGGAGCATGGGAGGGAAGGGTGGACACAGATGCATGACTTGGAGATGGGGGAGTCGAGGCGGGCGGTGGTTGTCAAGGCTTGTTGTTATGGACCAGGGTTTAGAGAACCCCAAAGTGTATCATGGAGTTCACCTGACCCACAAATTTTAATAGATTGTGGTTATGGGGAGCACACGGCCCACTCTACAGGGGTGGTACAGCAGAAATGGAAAAGTATTTTTAAAAGCAAAACAATGTTTATTCGATGAACTCAAGTTAACCTTTTTAAAACATACAGTGAACATCTTAGCAACCATTAATTCAAATACAACCCCCAAAGAATACAACACTAAGTAATCCTTAAGCTGTCCTTTTAACAGCCATAAGAGTGGAAACAGAACTTTTAACAGAAGCACATCAGGTTACTGAGAGCAGTTATTAGTTTCAAATCACCAAAGGATCGATTTACAGTCTTTAGATTACAGAGAGAGAGATTCATACACCTTCTGGCTGTGACTGCAGCTATCCAGCTCTGAAAACGAAACTAAAACAAACCCTGCAGCAAACAGCCTAAAACGAAAGTAAAAAGCTGACAGACAGCCCAGCTCCACCCACACTCAGACATCACTGATAAACACCCATTCCTTAAAGGTACATTTCTTAAACACCCATTTCTTAAAGGTACACTCACATGACATTGTCAAGCGAGTAATAGTGTGAGACAGTCCTGGGGCTGAGGCCACACTTTTGGAGGGCGATTCAGAAAACAGTCCTGGGGCTGAGCCCGCCATGGTAGAGGACTCTGCATGGCATGCATGTCTTGGTTCCAATACTGAAAAGGGCTAGCCTGCCTGCTCAGTGACAGACAGACATAGCATGGTGTGCAGGCAATGGTCAGCCAGTTACAGATGTTAGTCCTGGGGATTGGAGGATTCATACTGGGTGTCAGATTGCACAGTCACGGTCAAGGAAGGTATCTGTATCCTGCAAAGTGGGAGTTGTAAATTCATGGGGGAGTATTGGATGGTCTCATGGTTTGGGTTATCCATGAATGTCACGTTACATGTGCACAACTCTACAGTAAAATGTATGGAGCTGACCCTTTCTAGGTCTGAACCCAACTGTGCCCAACTCCAGACTGACTCTGGCTCATGTGTTTTCTTACATCATTGTTTGGGTGGTACAGTGTTCAGTTGCGCACTAACTCTTTATGTACTCCCGGACTCTTCCACTACAGTAGGCAACATTGCCTTCTTGATAGGTTTGAGGCGATTGAGGAGCAGGACTTGTCACCATTTGGCAGCATTCAGGGCGGAGCCAGGGAGACCCATATGCTGATGATGAATAACAAAATCCTCGGAGGTGATTTGTGTGACCAAGGAAGATGTCTCCCATGCGTGGAGTTGAGCGAGAGACAGTGCTGCAGATGTCTTCACCGACCAATGGATGTGGTGGAACATATCTGCCACATTCTCTGTAAGGATTTCACTCAACATAGACTGAGAGGCCTTCCAATGCCAATCTGGTTGAAGGTAACTGTTGCATTCAACCTTTTTGTCAGCGATCGTTCCTGGGTTCCACTGGGGGCCTCTGCAGAATCTCACAATCAACCACTCGTAAATACATAAGGGAGGCGATCAATGCCCTTTTCGATAAAACACATAATTACATCCAGTTCTCCATGGATCATGCCTTGTTATCTCAACTCAATGGTCTGGCCAATGTCCCGGGGAGGACAAAGAAAATGTTTTGAAGACACTCTGAAGCTCTCCTTGAGGTGCAGAACTGTGGGATATGCAGCGATCTCCAGCTTCCCACAAGTTCAGGGTGCCATCAGCTGCACACACATGGTCTTAAGAGCTCGCTGGCAACAGCCATTAGGATTTATCAATCAAAAAAGATTCCACTCTTTAAATGTGCAGCTGATCTGTGATCATCGAAAGCAGATATTGAAGGTTTGTGCAGGATACCCTGGAAGATCGCATGACTCTTACATTTCGAGTCACTCACAGATGCCACTGATATTCGAGGGCATTCAGGATATTCAAGCTTCTCTCCTTGATGAATATCCCCAAATGATGAGGGCATTGGCCCCGTTTAGTGTCTACAAAGTGCATAGAACAGATAGTTTTGCCCCTGAACTCTGTATCAAAAATAAATAAGGGCACTAGAGAAATTCTATCAACAATGCCTCCATGGTGTCTTCTGGATTCAGTGGAAAGACTGTCAAAGAATTGTTCCTCTTTGAAGCCAGCTCCACAGGGATTCAGGCAAAATTCCTGCAAAAGCTGGACACCGTGGATAGTCAAAAAATGTTACCAGCAGATTCTGTTTTCTCAACTCAATGTCCCGGCCAATGTCCTGGGGGAGGACAAAGTAAATGTTCCAAATACGCAATAAAGCTCTCCTCGAAGTGCGGTAGCGTTGACTTTAATGAATGGGAGGAGCTTGCTATCAATTGTTAAAAATGAAGGCAACTTGGGCAGCACGGTGGCACAGTCGGTTAGCCCTGTTGCATCATGGCGCCGAGGTCCCAGGTTCGATCCAGGCTCTGGGTCACTGTCCGTGTGGAGTTTGCACATTCTCCCCGTGTTTGCGTGGGTTTCACCCCCACAACCCAAAGATGTGCAGGCTAGGTAGATTGGCCACGTTAAATTGCCCCTTAATTGGAAAAAAATGAATTGGGTACGCTAAATTTATTATTTTTATTAAATAAAAAATGAAGGCAACTTGTCCATCAAGCTGCAACATGCTTGGAGTCACATCATCTTAATGACATGGCATGGCAGAGCCAGAGAAGGAAAGAAGAAAATTGCAGATCTTGCACTACAGATCCCACCTTGTGGGACATCCTGCTTCATCTGTCCACAGATGTGCATGTCAAGAATTGATCTTTTCAGTCACAAAAAGACCCATGGCACAAACTCTCAACCTGAATAGACATTATCCTTGAATCAAGGGGACAACCAGCAACTGGAGTACAGTGGTGCAGTATCAATGCTATTTCATGTAACTTCATCACAGTGAAGATTAGGCATGTACTCCCTTGATTATGTTTTGCACAGTAAACTATGGCCATTATATGTGTTCTCTGAACTGTGTGCCTGTGACTTTACTGTCAATTATGAGCAATAGCATGCGTCTCAGAGAAACATAGGTAGCAAAACACAGAGGAGACTGAGCACTGCCTATTCTTTTATTACGCTCCTGTATTATCTTTGATTACACTTCTCTGTGTGTCTTGATATACTACAGGGTGTAATATGTGTTACTCAAACCTTGGTTATTGATGAGGTCTTCTGAATCTCGATGAAGAAGACTCGAACTCGTCCAGTGGTAACAGGTTTATTGAGTAACTATAACAATAATTGCATGAGTTCTTTACTTTAACATTGATACTAGTGATAAGGTTGACAAGATCTAATTACAGTAACTACACTAACCATCTGAGCTAATCTGATACTCCTGTCCTTGTCACAGTCCATCCAAAAGAGAGGGAGAGAGACCCAATGTGGTTGCCTTTATACCCCTGTTGGTCCGGCCCTCTAGTGATCATGTGGTGCTACTGATTACACACTAACCCCTTATGTACATGCACATACAGAGATCACTACACCTACATCCTATAAAATGCTAAAATGATTGATAAGCATGTCCTTTGCTTTACCAAAAGAACTATGGCATAAGTAATGCAACATGCAGTTAGGAGATTTCTTGGGATGCAAATGCTGGAACAAAGCTGCTGTCACACGACTGTGAGGCACCATTCTGCATCAGCACCTTCTGATGCCATTAAGGCCCCTTGTGCAAACCTTGATGCCATCAGAGTATCGAACATGCCACATGGCATTCGATGACCATGCTTGTTTGGTTACAACATCTGCTGGCTGAGTTGGCTGGATAACTGGTTTGTGATACAGAGTGAGGCTAACAGCGTGGATTCAATTCCAATGTTGGCTGAGGTTATTCATGAAGGCCCCACCTTCTCAACCTTGCCCCTCGCCTGAGGTGTGGTGACCCTCAGGTTAAATCACCACCAATCAGCTCTCCCCCTTGTAGCGCACAATGACTTACGAGAGAGACGAGAAGTGATGAAGTCGATTCAGGCTTTATTAAGCGAGACTTGTCCCCTGCAGCTCAGCAACAGAATGAAGCTGCGGGGAGAAGCTCAGGTTCTTATACTCTGCCTTCAGGGCAGAGCCAGGAGTCGGCAGCCAACCAGGACCCGGGATCTGTCAGCCAATAGCATCACGGCTTCACAGACCCACATGACCCCTAATACATACCACCACATTCACCCCTTGTTAAAAAGGAACCCGGCGGGGTGGTGGTTCACATGGTGGTAGGGGTTTACAAGGCTGGCCCTGGAAGGAAAACTTTGGACATGTTACTACAGTTTTAGCCCTACACTGGCTATGTACAAGTTTGTGAAAACTATTTACAATATTAGCAAAAAAATTTTTTTTTTGTTACAACAACATTCTTGGTGTCACGCGGATTCCACGAGTCGAGCGGGCGGTCTGGTCTTCCTCGTCGATCGCCTCAGCCCCAGTGGTGGTGCAGGTGCTTGTTCAGGCGTTGTCGTCTCCGGGAGCGTTTCGGTGTTTGTTCCTGTTTTACTCCTGGGCGAGCACGGGAGGAGGACCGATCCCCCCGGGAAGGGGGCGGTCGTGGGGTGCGCCGGTGGCAGGGAGGGGATGATCGGTGTCGGGGGGGTGTGTGTGTTGCCGGCGGGCGCCAGGTCCCGCAGGGAGACCGTGTGTTGCCGGCCGTCGGGGTACGCCACGTAGGCGTACTGCGGGTTCGCGTGGAGAAGGTGAACCCTCTCGACCAACGGGTCCGATTTGTGCGCCCGCACATGTTTCCGGAGCAAGATGGGTGCTGGGGCCGCCAGCCAGGTCGGCAGCGACGTTCCGGAAGAGGACTTCCTGGGGAAGACAAGGAGGCGCTCATGAGGCGTTTGGTTAGTGGTGGTACACAGCAGCGACCGGATGGAGTGGAGAGCGTCCGGGAGGACCTCCTGCCACCGGGAAACTGGGAGATCCCTGGACCGTAGGGCCAGTAGGACGGTCTTCCAGACCGTGCCGTTCTCCCTCTCTACTTGCCCGTTCCCCCGGGGTTGTAGCTGGTCGTCCTGCTCGATGCTATGCTCTTGCTGAGCAGGAACTGGCGCAGCTCGTCACTCATGAAGGAGGACACCCTGTCGCTATGGATATACGCGGGGCAACCGAACAGTGTGAATATGGTGTCAAGGGCTTTAATGACTGTGGCCGCTGTCATGTCGGGGCAGGGGATGGCGAAGGGGAAACGAGAGTACTCGTCCACCACGTTCAGGAAGTATGCGTTGCGGTCAGTGGCGGGGAGGGGCCCTTTGAAATCCAAACTGAGGCGTCTAAAGGGGCGGGAAGCCTTGATCATGTGCGCTCTATCCGGCCTGAAAAAGTGCGGTTTGCACTCTGCGCAGATGTGGCAGTTCCTGGTGACTGTACGGACCTCCTCCACAGAGTAGGGGAGGTTGCGGGACTTTACGAAATTGTAGAATCGAGTGACCCCCGGGTGGCAGAGGTCCTCGTGGAGGGCTTGGAGGCTGTCTATTTGTGCGTTGGCACATGTGCCGCGGGATAGGGCATCGGACGACTCGTTCAGCTTTCCGGGACGGTACAAGATCTCATAGTTGAAGGTGGAGAGCTCGATCCTCCACCTTAAGATCTTGTCATTTTTAATTTTGCCCCGCTGTGCATTATCGAACATGAAGGCTACCAACCGTTGGTCGGTGAGGAGGTAATGCCTCCAATGTCGCACAGCTTCCACTATGGCTTGGGCTTCCTTTTCCACTGAGGAGTGGCGGATTTCTGAGGCGTGGAGGGTCCGGGAGAAAAAGGCCACGGGTCTGCCCGCTTGGTTAATGGTGGCCGCCAGAGCTACGTCGGATGAGTCGCTCTCGACCTGGAAGGGGAGGGACTCGTCGATGGCGCGCATCGTGGCCTTTGCGATATCCGCTTTGATGCGGCTGAAGGCCTGGCGAGCCTCTGTCGACAGGGGGAAGGTAGTGGGCTGTATTAGCGGGCGGGCCTTGTCTGCATACTGGGGGACCCACTGGGCGTAATATGAAAAGAAACCCAGGCAACGTTTCAGGGCTTTGGAGCAGTGGGGGAGGGGAAATTCCATAAGGGGGCGCATGCGTTCGCGGTCGGGGCCTATTATCCCATTGCGCACTACGTATCACAGGATGGCCAAACGGTTTGTGCTAAAAACGCACTTTTCCTCGTTGTAGGTGAGGTTCAGGGCGTTAGCGGTCTGGAGGAACTTTTGGAGGTTGGCGTCGTGGTCCTGCTGATCATGGCCGCAGATGGTTACGTTGTCGAGATACGGGAACGTGGCCTGCAACCCGTGCTGATCAACTATTCGGTCCATCTCCCGTTGGCAGACCGAGACCCCGTTTGTGACACCAAATGGGACCCTTAGGAAGTGGTATAGACGCCCGTCTGCCTCGAAGGCGGTGTACTTGCGGTCACCTGGGCGGATGGGGAGCTGGTGGTAGGCGGACTTGAGGTCCACGGTGGAGAAGACCTTATACTGGGCAATCCGATTGACCATGTCGGATATGCGGGGGAGAGGGTACGCATCTAGCTGTGTGTACCTGTTGATGGTCTGACTATAGTCTACGACCATCCTTTGCTTCTCCCCGGTCTTTACTACTACCACCTGGGCTCTCCAGGGACTATTGCTGGCCTGGATTATGCCTTCCTTCAGCAACCGCTGGATTTCAGACCGAATAAATATCCGGTCCTGGGCGCTGTACCGTCTGCTCCTAGTGGCGCCGGGTTTGCAATCCGGGGTGAGGTTTGCAAACAAGGACCTTGAGAGTTGCGAGGCCGCAGATAGCGAGTGGGGTATTGGGCCGCCGAATTGGAATGTTAGGCTCTGCAGGTTACATTGGAAGTCTAATCCCAGTAATGTGGGTGCGCAGAGTTGGGGAAGAACGTAGAGCCTGTAGTTCTTAAACCCCCTCCCTTGCACCGTTAGGTTCGCGATGCAGAACCCTTTGATCTCTACGGAGTGGGATCCTGCAGCTAGGGAAATCTTTTGCGTGCTTGGATGGATGGTCAGAAAACAGCGTCTTACCATGTCTGGGTGAATAAAACTTTCAGTGCTCCCGGAGTCGATCAGGCATGGCGTCTCGTATCCGTTGACGAGCACCGTTGTTGTCGTCGTCTGGAGCGTCCAGGGCCGCGATTGATCCAGTGTCACCGAAGCCAGTCGTGGTAGTAGTGTCGCGGCGTCTTCTTCGGACCCCGAGGAGCCGTCGATGCTGGGGTCCTTTGTTGTCAACCAAGATGGTGGCGTCCATGAATCGCACGTGGCCGGGGGTGGAGAAAATGGCCGCCCCCATGGATCGCACGTGGTCGGGGGTGGACAAAATGGCCACCCCCATGAATCGCACGTGGCTGGGGGGTCACAAGATGGCGGCGCCCATCCTCCCCTCGTGGTGCCCGGGACCCAAAATGACGGCACCCGCGGGTCGCACATGGGGCGCTGGGGGGGTTGGGGAGCGCTTGGGATGTGCTGGGCTCGTTCTTCTCCGGGGATTGCGGCGACCCCCCGGGACCGGCACACTACCGCGTAATGGCCCTTCTTGTCGCAGCTTTTACAAATAGCTGCGCGGGCCGGGCAGCGCTGCCGGGGGTGTTTCGCTTGTCCGCAGAAATAGCAGCGGGCCCGTCCGGGATGGTCTGGCGCTTTAACCGCGCAAGCTTGCGAGGGGGGGGGGGGGTTGTCGCGACGGGGGTCCACGGAGCCCAAGGGGCTGCCGCGCGGTCGGGGCCGTAGGCGCGGGCGTTTTGCGAGGCCACATCTAGGGAAGCTGCAAGGGCCCGTGCCTCTAGGAGTCCTAGCGACTCTCTTTCTAAAAGTCTTTGGCGGATTTGGGGAGAGTTCATACCTGCCACAAATGCACGCGAATTAGCATGTCCGTGTGTTCGATCGCGTTCACCGGCGGGCAGCTGCAGCCCCGTCCCAAAATTAGCAGCGCGGCGTAGAATTCTTCTAGCGATTCTCCGGGACTTTGCCGTCTCGTCGCGAGTTGGTGGCGCGCGTAGACCTGGTTAACGGGCCGAACGTAGATGCCCTTCAGCAATGCGAGCGTCGTTGGGAAATCCTCTGCGTCTTCTATGAGAGGGTAAATTTCCAGGCTTACACTCGAATGCAGGACCTGCATTTTCTGGTCTTCTGTGATCCGGCCGGGGGCCGTTCGGAGGTAGCCTTCAAAGCATGCTTGCCAGTGTTTAAATACTGCTGCCGAGTTTGCTGCGTGGGGGCTGATCCGCAGGCATTCCGGGGCGATCCGGAGCTCCATAGTCTTTTAAGCTCGCTTAATAAATTGTAGCGCACAATGACTTACGAGAGAGACGAGAAGTGATGAAGTCGATTCAGGCTTTATTAAGCGAGACTTGTCCCCAGCAGCTCAGCAACAGAATGAAGCTGCGGGGAGAAGCTCGGGTTCTTATACTCCGCCTTCAGGGCGGAGCCAGGAGTCGGCAGCCAACCAGGACCCGGGATCTGTCAGCCAATAGCATCACGGCTTCACAGTCCCACATGACCCCTAATACATACCACCACACCCCTCAAAGCGGAAAGCAGCCTAGAGTCATCTGGGATTATGATGACTTTTACCGTGTTTGAAATAACTGCAGAGAGAATCTTTGAGGAAGAATTATTGCAATGTGAGAGCACAGTTTCTCATCCCTCTTATTAATTGACAGGAAAGAGGATACTGACCAGAACAGATAATTTACTCGTCAAGATAGATTGGGGACAATTGCTGGGAGCTGTGTGCCAGATTTTCTTTTCTTCATTTTGGGCACCATGGCTGGCTCCTGAGCTCTTTTCATTGTGCATGTGCAAATTGTCACCAATCAATCTGTCTTCAAAGCAGTTCTATTCCCATAACCATTTAATAGGCTCTAGTTACATAAAATAAGTCATTCTTTACTTGTAAGAGTATTTGAATAGGACCATTTATATCCAAGCTACAAATGATTAATTTTGGCTTGTGTGCAAATGCAACATTCCTGTTCCTATTTATCACAATGGGGACCATTGGCAGGAACGGACTGGTTGACAGGACAATTAAAGAATTAGTATGGGAGGCTGGAACCCAGCAGTCGTTCTCTTTAGAGATAAAGTCTGTTCCTTTTATCAACTTGAATGATCAAAAGACACAATGAAAAGTCTGAGAATACGTTTTTATGCTTTGCCTTTTCATAATTTATTTTCCATCTTATATTGCTAATCTTCTTCCTTCGTCTTGAAAACATTGGGGTAGATTTCAATCTGTCTCCCTTCTCCCCAATCACCTCCTTGCCAAGTGCTAACAGGGAGGGCGAGAGTTTAAGATGGTGGTGGAGGGTGTTGTTCCTCCTTCCTAACCTATTTCTGACCCCCACCTCCCCCCGCCCCCCCCCCCCCCGCCACTCGCACACACACACACCTCTCACCACCATTTTAATTTCTGTGTTTGGGAGACTGGGAGACCTACATGGAGCCAAATCCGACAGCTGAGCCATGACGTAAGCGATAGAGAGTCGTAGAAGAGGCCAAGGTAAGTCCTTTCATTTAATTTATCTCTGAAATTGTTGTGAGCAGGTAAGAGCAGGAGTGTTCCCCCAGGGACCCACAAGGAGTCTTTAGTCCTCCATTCTCCTGGCCTTGCCTCTCCCTGAGAGCGGCGCACTTCCCCAGGACTAATGTTATGCTGGGGACAATTCGTTTGAGCCCCAATATCCTCAAGCTCCCAGCCTGAATTCAACCTTCTGTTATTTAAATGAAGCTTATGGAACATACTGGGCCTCATGCTGAGCTCGTGACGGTAAGGGAGAAAAACTGTGTTAAAATACTTTAATAAATATATTTTTTTTATAAAAGAATTTCCTCCCATCCTGAACATGTCCCAATTTAAATTGACTACAGTAAATACTTTCCAGAACACAATCCTACATGCTCCAGCTGCTTCCTCACAACTCAACTAACCTCCGTTTGCAAGCATGATTGGGCTATTTAATCATGAGTATCACAGAAAATCTTTATCCTGCCTTCACTCGGCATCTGCACTTGAGCAGGAATTGCAGGATACTGATCAGGAACAAGAAATTTGTTGGTTTATCTCCTTGTCCCCTCCCGTGCCACCATCGCTCACTGACCAAGGGCCAACTGTATCTCTTCTACTCCCGTTGATTGCTCCCAGCTAGTTCAATAATCCTGGACTACGCTTGTGGGGAGACTAGAACTAAGGGATAGTTTCAGAATAATTGGGTGGGATTCTCCAACCCCCCGCCGGGTCGGAGAATCGCCGGGGAGTGGCGTGAATCCCGCCCCCGCCGGTTGCCGAATTCTCCGGCACCGGAGATTCGGCGGGGGCGGGAATCGCGCCGCGCCGGTTGGCGGGCCCCCCCCCGGCGATTCTCCGGCCCGCGATGGGCCGAAGTCCCGCTGCTGGAATGCCTGTCCCGCTGGCGTGGATTAAACCACCTCTCTTACCAACGGGACAAGGCGGCGCGGGCAGGCTCCGGGGTCCTGGGGGGGGCGCGGGGCGATCTGGCCCCGGGGGGTGCCCCCACGGTGGCCTGGCCCGCGATCGGGGCCAACCGATCCGCGGGTGGGCCTGTGCCGTGGGGGCACTCTTTTCCTTCCGCCTTCGCCATGGTCTCCACCATGGCGGAGGTGGAAGAGACCCCCTCTACTGCGCATGCGCGGGGATGCCGTGAGCGGCCGCTGACGCTCCCGCGCATGCGCCGCCTGGCAATGTCATTTCCGCGCCAGCTGGCGCGGCACCAAAGGCCTTTCCCGCCAGCTGGCGGGGCGGAAAACAGTCGGCGCGGACCTAGCCCCTCAAGGTTAAGGATCGGCCGCTCAAGATGCGGAGGATTCCGCACCTTTGGGGTGGCGCGATGCCGGACTGAGTTGCGTCGTTTTTGGCGCCGGTCGGCGGACATCGCGCCGATTACAGAGAATTTCGCCCAAGGGGTCTCCCTCTCAAGGCAGAGATGAGGAGAAATGAGGGTTATTAGTCATTAGCTCTTCTCAAAAAAAGCAATGGAGGTCATTGAAGTTATTCAAAGCAGAGGTTAGACAGATTTCCGATAGACAAGGGAGTCAAGGGTTATGGGGAACAGACAGGAAAGTGGAGTTGAGGCCACAATCAGATCAGCCACTGTCTTATTGATTGGTGACGTAGACCCGATGGGCTGAATGGCCTACTTCTCTCCTAAGTCTTGTGTTCCTACATAGGCAAAATTCTATCTCATTCAAAACCCATTCACTTCCACAGAGTTAAGGTTGGGACATCCTGGTTCAGTCAGTCCCTGTATAAAATTCCTGTGCTTTCAAGTGAACATCATTTTCATTTTGTTCCGTCATTGTAGGTATTTATTTTAATGCAATACCTTGGGGCGCTTGGATGGTCTTACTGACAGATTGGATGCAGGAAATTAAGTTGAACCATAATGAAGCAGGATGCTGAGACTTTGCATCCGTGGGCTTGGCTTAGATGGCAGGAAGGCAGACTAATGGAAGTCAAGGCAACGATGGTTTTGTCAATGTGAAATCATGACTCATCCAAGTCTGAAGGGTCAACATTTACCCTACCCACCTGAGGAAAGCCAGGAGCAAGACAGTTAAAAAAAATTGCCAACACTCCTCTCAGTCAGGGTTGAGGTTCTTCAATATAATGAAAAGATTTTTTAAAAACTTAATTCAAATTAAGTGTGGGATTTAAACTCACATTCTTTGGAGTACTAGTCCAGTCAAACAATCACTGTAACTAACATATCTTATATCCTCTATTATTCATACATGAGTTAGTAACATTTATTTTCATACTTTCAGCAGTTTCATACAGCAGTTGGCAATCTCAGTTTCACTAATCCATCCAACTTCTAACTCCATTTCTAACCTGGGGCGAGATTCTCCGACCCCCGCCGGGTCGGAGAATCGCCGGGGGCTGGCGCGAATCCCGCCCCTGCCGGGTGCCGAATTCTCCGGCACCGGATATTCGGCGGGGGCAGGAATCGCGCCGCACCGGTTGGCTGGCCCCCCCCGCGATTCTCCTGCCCGGATGGGCCGAAGTCCCGCTGCTAAAATGCCTGTCCCGCCAGCGTAGATTAAACCACCTACCTTACCGGCGGGACAAGGCGGCGCGGGCGGGCTCCGGGATCCTGGGGGGGGGGGGCGCAGGGCGATCTGGCCCCGGGGGGTGCCCCCACAGTGGCCTGGCCCGCGATCGGGGCCCACCGATCCACGGGCGCCAATCAATAAGACCATGGCGGAGGCAGAAGAAACTCCCCCCACTGCGCATGCGCGGGAATGCCGTCAGTGGCCGCTAACGCTCTCGCGCATGCACCGCCCGGAGATGTCATTTCCGCGCCAGCTGGCGGGGCACCAAAGGCCTTTTCCACCAGCTGGCGGGGCGGAAATTTGTCCGGCGCGGGCCTAGCCCCTTAAGTTTGGGGCTCGGCCCCCCAAGATGCGGAGCATTCCGCACCTTTGGGGCGGCGCGATGCCCGACTGATTTGCGCCGTTTTGGGCGCCAGTCGGCGGACATCGCGCCGATACCGGAGAATTTCGCCCCAGATATTTATTTAAGAAAGGTACCCCCTTAGCTGGTCGTCTACTGCACAAATCCTTGACTCATGGGACAAAGTTCCTTCTAATCCCAAATCCCGCTTCGGGTCCACATTTCTCCCTTGTCAGCATGTTAAAAAAAACAGATTATATTCCCATCTAATCTTTTTTCCAATGATGACAAGTTTACTTTTGAGAGTACCTCTTCATAAATTTAAGGCCAGGGCAACAATTATGTGCAAGCTTTTTAACCAACAACTGTTACGCTTGGTGGCACAGTGGTTAGCACTACTGTTTCACAGCGCCAGGGACCTGGATTCAGTTGCAGCCTTGGGCGATTGCCTCTGTTGAATTTGTACGTTCTCCCCGTGCCTGCGTGGGTTTCCTCCTGCTGCTCCGGTTTCCTCCCACAGTCTAATGATGTGCAGGTTATGAGGGATTATGGGCATAGGGTTGGATGTTTTAAAGGGTCGGTGCAGCCTCGATGGGCCAAATGATCCTCTTCTGCACTATAGGAATTCTATGGTGGAATTGATGGCATCGTTGTGGAACGTGGCACTCCAATGTCCCACCTCCAAGCTGACATGGTGTGAGAGGAAGCATGGGCAGAGGATGTACCTATTCCCCTTCCATTGGAATTTTGGAAGCTGATTGGAAAGAGACAGGTGTTTGGCAAAATCAGGCTTGCCACAAGTTCATCCCCCGAACAAAACCATGCCAATTTCAAGCTCTAAATCAGTCTGGAATTTTTAACTACTAATGCTCTAAAGCTAGCCTCCCCATGATTTACATGCAATGGAATAACTTCACAGAATCACCGGGTGATGGCCATTCGGCTCATCAAGTCTGCACTGGCTCACTGAAAGAGCATTCTACCTAATCCCATGCCCCTCCCGTAATCTTACTTTTCGGACAGCAAGCCAATTGCCACTTGAATCGCTCGATCAAACCTGCCTCCACCACCCTCTCAGGAAGTTCCTTCCAGACTCCAACCACACTCTGGGTGAATAAAAGTGTCCTCAGATCACGTCTACTCCTTTTGTCAATTACTTTGAACCTGTGCCCTTTAGTTTTTGATGCTCTCTTGAGTGGGAACATTTAGTAGTCACAGAAGAGTCCGGAAAGGAGAGTCAAAATAAATAGTTTATTACCAAAATAAAGTATATACAAATAACAGTCCCAGTCCCAGTCGGGATTACTCTGCATCTCGGCTCCTCACTGGGCCGGGTTTAAATATCCTGAGTTAATTATCCCCTTGATGGGTCTCCACCCCTCAGCGGAGGTCCTCACATTCCACAAGGTTCACGGGAAGATTAATCGGGTCATCCCTGTGGGTCTCGTAGGGATTATAACAGAAGTTTGTCACTATTTACCCTGCCCATACCCCTCAGGATCTTGAATACTTCAACCAAGTCTCCTCTCATCTTTCTTTTCTCCAGGGAAAACAGTTCCAAACTCTCCATTTGGATTGGATTGGATTTGTTTATTGTCACGTGTACCGAGGTACAGTGAAAAGTATTTTTCTGCGAGCAGCTCACAGATCATTAAATACATGGGAAGAAAAGGGAAGAAAAGAAAATACATAATAGGGCAACACACCATATACAATGTTATTACATAAGCACTGGCATCGGATGAAGCATACAGGGTGTAGTGTTAATGAGGTCAGTCCATAAGAGGGTCATTTAGGAGTCTGGTGACAGTGGGGAAGAAGCTGTTTTTGAGTCTGTTCGTGCTTGTTCTCGGACTTCTGTATCTCCTGCCCGATGGAAGAAGTTGGAAGAGTGAGTAAGCCGGGTGGGAGGGGTCTTTGATTATGCTGCCTGCTTTCCCCAGGCTGCAGGAGGTGTAGATGGAGTCAATGGATGAGAGGCAGGTTTACCCTCATAGCTCCAGTTGTTTATTTCTGGAATAATTCTTGTGAATCTCCTTTGTATTATCTCCAATACCTTCACATACTACCTCAAGTATGGAGCCCAGAACTGGTCGAAGTACTCTAGATGAGGCCTAACTAGTGCCTCATACAAGTTCAACATGACCTCCTTAAACTTGCACACAATGCCCCATTAATAAAGTCCAAGATACCAAATGCTTTATTAACTCCTCTCTCAACGTGCCCTGCCATCTTGAATGGCTTATTTACATATACACCAAGGTCGCTTTGTTCCTAGATCTCCTTTAGAGTTTCTCCCTTTATTTTATACTGTCTCTCTACATTTTTACTGCCAAAATGAATCACCTCGCACATCTTTCATTGAACTCCATCTGCCACTTGTCTGCCCAATCTACCAGCACGTCTATATCTTTTTTGAAGTTCAAGATTATCCCCATCACTGTTGGCAACATTTCCAATCTTCATATCATCTGCAAATTTTAAAATTATGCCCTGAACACCACAGTCAAGGTCATTAGCATATATCAGTAAGAACAAGGGTCCCAACACTGACCCTGGGAAACTCCACTACAAACCTTTCTCCAATCTGTAAAACAAACATTTATCACTGTCCTCTGTTTCCAGTCACTCAGTCAATTTCAAGTGCTTATTTTGCATTTTAATTCTATGAGCTAGAATTTTGCTCACAAGTCTGTTGTGTAGCACTGCATCAAATGCCTTCTGAAAATCCATATGCAGCATATCAACAATACTGCCCTTATCAACCTTCTCTGTTATTCTCAAAAAACTCCAACAAGTTAGTTAAACATGATTTTCCTTTAATGAAACCATACTGTTTTTTCCTAATCATTCTGTACCTAAATGACTATTGATTTTGACCCAAACGGGAGTTTCCAGACGTTTCCCTACCATTGAGGACAAGCTGACTGGTCAGCATTACCCTTGCACCCCTTTCAAACAAGAGTGTAACATTAGCAATTCTCCAGTCCTCTGGCACCAGCCCTGTGTCTAAGGAAGACTAGACGATTATCACTACTACCACTGTAATTTTCACTCTCCCTTCCCTCATTACCCTTGGACGCACCTCATCCGATCCTGATACCTTATCAATTTTAAGTAAAGATTGCATCTCCAACACCGCCTCCTTCTCAAATATAAATTCTACCAATGTACCAGTTACCTCCTTTCTCACCTTCTCCCAACTTACCATAAAATGGACTAGAGATATATTCCAGATAAACTAGCCTTTGTTTTGGAAAAATGCATTCGACCTCTGAAATTAAGTACGAAAATAATTCAAACTGGCAACATCCATTTTCACGGGAGACGGTGGAGTGATGGACGGTGAGGCAGATCAATAACAGGAGCAGTTGCCCGATCAGATAATATTTTGTTTGAAGTTTACAAGTTCCGACCTCCCCTGGAACAGGCAAATAGAAATGAAATGGAATCAATGATCAAAGGGTTGGCAGCAGGGAGAGATGTTTAAAATAGTTAACATGTTGTGATTAAAATCTAAATCCCGAGACGACTCAGTCAGATCCTACTGATTAATTTTTGGAGAGCGGATAGTAAAAATGTTTAAATTGTTGATTGAACTTAAACAGTTGCGAATCCAAAATGAACAAATCTCCTGAAGTAAATGGATTAATAAACGGACATTTTTCCCCAAGGTTTTCGTCAGCTATCCGTTAGTCTACGAAGTTAAAAGATTTTCTGCCTTCACATTAAATTTTAATAATGTGTAGACTCGGCTCGGAACATGTGGTTTCAACACAGAGAACAGAAAGGAAGATGTGTCTTTCATGACCTCCAGGCACTTTGTACATCTAAAAATCTGAAAATATCTGCGAGTTTGTTCTGTCCCTGGCATTTGATCTCAAACACCTCTCTCGGTGTTTAGCAGCATGTACAAGAAAGTTGTGTCGCTGCGAAATGAAACTTGTAGCGGTGTGCAGGGTGGCATGCCTAAGCTGAAATATCAGCCACTTCCTGTAGCAATGCAGGGAATAACGCAAGACAAGACTTCTCCTTTCCGAAGGAGGATGGGTAAATATCGCCAGACTAATAAAGACCAAGGGGGTAGAAATTCATTGTGGGTGATGCTCAGATATGGAGGGGGGGGGGGGGGGGGGGTGCTCATTAAATCTAGTGCCTGATTATTTAAGTCCATTAATTGCAATAAAACTGAATGTCAGGCTGCTATAATGGATGTGATCTGCTAAACTCTCTACATTTTCTGACACTGCCCGAGACAAATTTCTACCCTTCAATTTTTCAAATCTTTCTTTATAGTGGTATTTCCCCATACCAGGCAGTGCCTCGATGAATTTGCATTTTACCCTGTCTAAAGCCTCAGTATCTTTTAGTGCAAAGCACAAACTGCACACTTTGGGGCAAATTTTGCAGTCTCCCTGCCATGGCAATTGTCGCGGCGGGGTGGAAAACTTGATGGTCCATTTAAAGGTCCATTAATTTCCGGTATTGTGGCGAACGCGACTGGAAAATCCCAACCATTGTGTTTAAACGTAGACCAGGGCCATTTCTTGGTCACGACCACGATGGTTTCTGAGGTCCACCTCCATGTGGATTCTTCTCGGAGGCGACCCATTGACAGGCTCCCTCCATGTTCATTATCCAACTAAAAATGGGGACAGGTGTGAGGGCCAAACCCAGTGTCCTAGGATTTGTGTGGGCGGTGTCATAATATACACCAGTTTATCATGGTGCAGACACACACTGATGGACACACAGTGGGACCAATCAACACACACAACACCGCAGCCAATCACCAGTGAGAGCACACACACTATAAAGACAGAGTTCCCACTCATTCGAGTTGCAGCTAGGTAGGAGGACAGAGCTCACAGCCTGTAACACAGACATTCACCATGTGCTGAGTGCATCGACTGGTTAGGACAAGGCAAAGGTCTTTAGTTAAAGCTAGTATCATATTAACCCACAGTCTGAGTATGTTTAAACAGTTAATGATTCAATAAAATAGTGTTGCACTATTTCAAGTTTTGGTGACCTGTATGTGATCCAGAACACCCAACACATCAGGCGGTAGGCCCAATGGGAGAGATGGGCAGTGCCGATGTATGTGGTGGAACGTGAAGGTGTCTCAAGATGGAGGCACTCTCTGGAGAGTGCCATCTTATAAATAAAGTGTGGCCACTGCTGCTCGGGCATCATTGTAGAGGGAGACTCCCTCCACAGAGTGGCCTGCAGCTTCAGCTGTGACCCCCTGATCCAGGAGGTTCATGGTTGAGAGATGTTTAGAGGAACCAAAGGCCACCCCACATCCAGCCTGCTGTGAGGAGGTCACCTCCAGGTACTTACCAGGCTTCTGCCCTCCATGGTGCCACTTGTCTGTCATCGGGAACATTCCAGTGGCATCACCAGTTTCACCCAAGTGAGCATTTAATAGATTCCAATTGGCTACCTGCTGTGGCTAGGCGGGTAGACAGTGCTGATAAAATGTCACATCCGGCAAGATGGCTCAGAGACTGGAATAAATCAGGCAGCTGACCTGAAGCATAAGGTGATGGATACGAGCAGCACGGTAGCACAAGTGGATAGCACTGTGGCTTCACAGCACCAGGGTCCCAGGTTCGATTCCCCGCTGGGTCACTTTCTGTGCTGAGTCTGCATGTTCTCCCCGTGTCTGCGTGGGTTTCCTCTGGGTGCTCCGGTTCCCTCCCACAGTCCAAAGACGTACAGGTTAGGTGGATTGGCCATGATAAATTGCCTTTAGTGACCAAAAAACGTTATTCCAGGGATAGGGTGGAAGCGAGGGCTTAAGTGGGTCGGTGCAGACTCGATGTGCCTAATGGCCTTCTTCTGCACTATATGTTCTATGTTCTGATCAAGCAGGCTGCTTTGTCCTGAATTGTGTTGAGCTTCTTGAGTGTTGTTGGAGCCGCGCTCATCCAGGTAAGTGGAGAGTATTCCATCACATTCCTGACTTCTGCCTTGTAGATGGTGGGCAGGCTTTGTGGAGTCAGTAGGTGAGTTACCCACTGCAGAATTCCCAGCCTCTGACTTGCTTTTGTCGCCATAGCATTTTCTGGCTGGTCCCTGATCCATTTTCTGGTCAATGGTAACCCCCAGGATGCTGTCAACATGGGGGATTCAGCAATGATAATGCCATTGAATGTAAAGAGGAGTTGGTTAATTTGCCTCTTGTTGGAAAAAAAATGACTCTCCCATTGGTTCTGCTGCCCACCCACATTCTTGGGCACTGGGATTGGCCCTCCTGTCTGCACAGCATTCCCCATTCTTAGTTGGATGATGAATGTGGAAGGGGCCTGTAAATTGGCCACCTGTGGGAAGATTCCACATGTGAGTGGCCCTCAGAAACCATCAGGGCTATGATCCAAAAAATGGGACTGGCCTCTGGCTAGCGTAGGGAGTTGGCATGCCTGTCTCTGCCCTCTTAGTCTAATTGCCATGTAAAAAGACACCGTCATCTCCAGCGGTCACTGTGAGACAGGGGCATTCACAGATATTTCCCATTTAAGAATAATACACTTCAGAAAGAAACTTAAAGATACAGGGGGACAGATGGACAGACAACTCTTTCTTAATAATAAAAGAGAAGATAATTAGTCTCTTGATAATGTTTGAAATCACATTTCCAAAAACAGGAAGAAGCATCAAGATTAAAAAGAATTTAGAAAATAAGTTGGACACTCACTTGAAGCCTCACAGTCCCATATTCTATCCATTTAGTTTTCTATTTGAGTACAGTATGATGAATAGGAGCATTGTGAACTCAACGCTCCAGAACCACACAATGAAGTAGATTAGAATTGGAATTAACTCTCGCACTTTACAAACAACCAGAGCCATTGTCGTGACCTTTGACCAATTTAAAGAGAGAAAATAATCAAAATGCCTTTTTTACTGAATCTCCAATTGGTCAGACATGAGGGGTGTCATTCTCCGCCGGCGGGAGTCTCCGTTTTGCCGGCGCCCGGGGGTTTCCCGACGGCGTGGGGGTGCCCCACAATGGGAAACCCCATTGACCGGCCGGTGTTACGGAGACTCCCGCCGGCCGGTCAGCGCAGAAATGTGGCGGGGCGGGTAGGAGAATTTCGCCCGAGCTTTCTTGATAGAATGCTCAAAGTTTTGGCTTTAACTTTTTAAGATGGCTAGGGATCAACCAACAACAAGCCTTTATATAGTGGCTTTAAAGAAGAATGTCGCAAGGCACTTCACACACACATATCTTCGAGCCAATTTTCAAACGGCTTGGTCAAGCTTGTGGGTTTTAAGAAGGTGCCTTTGGAGTAGAATTTCATGCATGAACTGTAGGCAGCTGAAGCCAATGATGGAACAAATAAGGAGATGTACAAGAGGAAAGGAAAGATTGGAGGAAGGTATAAGAGCAGAGGAGGTTATGTAGGGAGCGGCAACACCATCATGAGGGTTAAACATGAGGATAAGATATTAAATTTGAGGCACTGGGATCTCAAGAGCCAATGTGGGTCAAGACAGAGATGTAGAACTTGGTGGGGTATAGGACAATGGGAGCAGAGTTTTAGATGAGGTGAGCATCGCTTAACTTACATGGCTGGAGTATGATGTAGAATGGCACCTATGGCGTGTGTTCAATCCCTATACTAGCTGTGATAATTCAAGAAGGCCTGTCTACTCATCTTGTTCCATGTTTGCAGAATGATGCCCCTCGAGTTATTCATAATCGGCTGTCTCTTCCTAATGGAGAGAGGTGTTGGGTGTGGTCCTTTGTTGAATATCCTGCAGCAGTTTAATCAATAGTACTGTTAAATTGGGATGGATGTAAAGCTGGTTTCCAACTCACTATCGCCGATTTTATCCTGCTGCATAAAGTCAAAGTCTACCCCAAGGACTATTGGTTACTATATATTGGACATTCTGAATTCTCCCTGTGTACCCGAACAGGTGCCGGTATGTGGTGACTAGTGGCTTTTCACAGTAATTTCATTGCAGTCTTAATGTAAGCCTATTGTGACAATAAAGATTATATACTCATATAAAAATCAAATTTTTGAGATCAATATTTTAGCCCAAATGTCATGGGGTTGTAAGCTCCTTGGGGTGGCAATCAACATCAATCAGTGCCACATTTCACCTGTGCATGTCTCTCTCGACCTTCCAACTTAGGCTGGGCAAGATCCAGGCAGCACAGCTGTCTCAAAAGCAGGTATACTTAATGTTATGATTGAAAATTATTGGCCAGAGAGTAAGTAAGTGTCTAAGATAAGTGGATTTAGGGGGTGGGGGTATTGAATGTTCAGGGGGTTGGTGGGGCGTGGGGGTCAGACACCGGGAGGTTGGGGGAGTGTTGGACATCCAGGCAGGCAGGATGTTGGGGGAGGTGGGTGGCATGCGTGCGCCCATGGGCGGAGTTCAGGTCAGGTTGGGTGTGGGGGTTAGGTCAGAGGGGTGCAGTCCTGCCAAGTGAGGGAGTGTGGGAGTTAAGTTATTTCAGTTCAGAGGGGCTCCAGCCAGGTTGGGCGGTTGAATTGGGAGAGGGAGTTCCGGCTGGATTAGGGGGTTGGGTCAGGGTGTGTGGGTTACGCAGCCAGGTCAGGGGGTCAGGTTGAGGTTTGAGTTGGATTGGGGCCATGGGTATGAGGGCAATGGGGAATCCCATGTGGTTGGAGGGTCAGGACGTTGGGGTCAGGGAGTGGAGAATAGAGTGGGGGGGGGGAGGTGTGGTTATTTGAGGATAGTGGGGGGTTCCCTGGAGGGTTGGCGGTGTGGGGGGGAGGGAGTCTGTGCCATTTAAAATAGTTACACAGGCGTTAGAAGAGTTTTAATTCTTCGCACCTTTTTGGATTAATTATTAGTGTAACCCTGACGGAACCATTCAAAGTTAGCAAAGTTAAATCACTTTGTCGGATGATTCACAGGGCAAGACAATTGTTCAGGAGAAGTTAGCACTTCTCGACAATTGCTGTGAAAATTCTGGCCTGACAACTTCTGCGAGGGATTCCCCTGTGCGTCTTTGGGGTACCCCCGCAAATCAAACACTGAGGAGTGCAGAGCCCCAGAGAGGTGACTTTCACACATCAATTTTTTCGAGAGTGTTAAGAACCACCAAATCCTGACAGACGTCAGACTTTTCACGATTCTGTGGACCAGGAGTGTGCTGTGCATGTGCAGTTATGTGTTTTTAAAGTTCATTACTCTGAGAACAAGTCTAGCATGCCTGTGCACAACTAAAAACAGCACAAAAACCCAGATCAGGGGCGAAATTCTCCTACCCGCCCCGCCACATTTCTGCCCCGACCGGCCGGCGGGAGTCTCCGTAACACCGGCCGGTCAATGGGGTTTCCCATTGTGGGGCAGCCCCACGCCGTCGGGAAACCCCCAGGCGCCGGCAAAACGGAGACTCCCGCCGGCGGAGAATGACGCCCCATGTAACCGGGGGCCAGAGTGCAATTTAAAAGAATAATCCCCGGCAAAGGGTAGGTAGAAGGGACACAGAGAGGTCTCAATCGGAGAAGGATTATGGTAAGGTCCGAAAATAAGAATCCCATACAGGGGACAGGGACAGGAAGAGGTCCCAATTAAGTTAAGAAGAGAGGACAGAGAACGAGGCTACAAGCAGGCAAAGGATTGCAGTTCGCAGATTTTATGTGAACAGGGCTCAGGAGAAGCTCTGGCAATCAAAGTGTGCTCAGCCCAAGCTGTAAAGATCCAAGATATCAGCAAAAGGTTGGTGACTCCATGCTGCAGGCTATTGGGGCAAAGATACCCCTTTGGATTATTAATGTTCTGCTCGGCACGGCTGAAGAGCTGAAGTTGCGCTTGTGATTTGATACTTGAGTGCTTACTTGAGAATTCAGGGGAATGGAATCTCTGGAGATAAGATTGAAACCCGAGTAAGTGGGCCATCTTTGATGCCCGTCTGAGTTGGAGAGATATTTGGAGAAAATTACCAGGTTCGGTCTTCAAAGGAGAAGACTGGAATCACTTGGGACAGAGATGGAGTTTCAATGAGATTGGTTGACTCACAGTGTTTACTGATGTCTGGGTGGATTGTTGAGAAATCCATGGACTCTACCTTGGTTACATTTGGCAATTATTGTGCAGTGTGTTGTGTTCGACCGCAGTTTGCCTGTTAATTCTCATGCACCTCAGATTAATGCTACATGCTTGTCTGTGTGTAGTTTGCACATTCTCCCCATATCTGCATGGGTTTCACTCCCACAACCCAAAGATGTGCAGGGTAGGTGGATTGGCCATGCTAAATTGCCCCTTAATTGGAAAAAATAAATTGGATACTTTAAATATAAGAAAATCATTCAGAATCTGATCACTTGAACAAATAAAAACAAAACTTAAATGTATTAATGTTTAAGCATTTATTTATGAATATTCATTTTCATTAGTATTTAGAAGTTTACAATTTAAAAGTTGAACATCTTGAGGATTGTTCCTTGGTCCTGAAACCTTTGGGCTTTGATCACTGAAACACTAACTTTTACACAAGGCACATGAAAAATATTTTAGGTTAAGTATTATGGGGTTGATTTTGCACATGAGATGGACTTTTACACGAGTATGTATGGTATTTCTTGATGAAATGTAGTGATTACATAAAGATCCTGCTGTCTTTCACATAAAATTATCACACATCAAAAGGAAAACAATGGGCGGGATTCTCGGCTGTTCACTGCTGGCGGGATTCTATCTTCTCGCCTCTTGTCAATGGAATTTCTCGTTATAACCGCCCCACACCGCCAGGAAACCCACGGGTGGGAATGTGCCGCCAGCGGGAAAAGTGAATCGCAACAAAGTGACCGGAGAATTCCAGCCAATGGAATTATTATCGAAAAAGTGACATTAACTCGACAAGGCCACTTGTTGAATTCCACAAGTGGGCAAGAAACGAACCTGCACCAGAACGGAATGGACCCCTGTTAGTTTGAGCTTTGAGAAAGAGTCATCCAGACTCGAAACGTTAGCTCCCTTCTCTCTCCACAGATGCCGTCAGACCTGCTGAGATTTTCCAGTCTTTTCTGTTTTTGTTTCAGATTCCAGCATCCACAGTAATTTGCTTTTACCTGTGGGTTGGAGTTGGACAGGGATAGCGCCGTGTGCTCAATCTCAACTCTTGTGGATTCAGGGAAGCACTTGGGCTTTTTTACATTTCATATTTGCCAGTCTTTGTAGTTGCTGACAAATTCAGAGTACATCAAAAGACTTCCAAAAATAGTTTCCTTATAAGTAAAATACACAATTCCCCCTTCTGAATAATTCTGCATTTAAAAGCATGGTGGGTGGTCTGTCCTGTTTAGGTAATATAATGTTACTTGTTGTAATATTTTCATCTGGAGTCTGTGTGCTCGAGCACAAAAACTGAAAACAGATTTCCAAGAGAAAAAAGATTTCTCTTGGGAATACTGGGCTTCTTGTTTCATGCCCACTTTGGGCATTTGAAATCAAAGTGGGTGCATTATTACAGTAAATGTAGCAATGGTTATCACCAGGCTCAGACAGTACACATGGCCACAGTAAAATAGACCTCGATTGTTCACTGTATGTAAATCTCAGTCACACGGACTGACATGGTTTACATTCAGCTTTCAGTATCTGTATAGAAGATTGTAGCAGTCTGGTTCAATGCCAGTCGATTTGTACTCTCCAGGGTAGTGTGAAGTATAAATGCCTTTTCTACCTGTAATCAAAGTCTCACATCAAAACAAAATTTGGAATAAAATGTGCTACTGAGGAGCAAAGCCATGCTTGGCTGTTAAGGGTTCTATGGCCTTAACCATACCTCCCACCCCCCACTACTCCCCCCAACCCCAGCAAGGTTTGCCTTATTGATAGCTTAAAATCACAACTAAAATACATTTCTAGGCATTAAAGCAGTTTTGTCTTAGACTGGCTCGACTAGATAAAAAGACTTCTCCCCTAGGAGTCTCCAAGTTCACAACGTTTTCTTGGGATGGGACATACATTGAGGCATGTCTTAGTAGACCAAACTTCTGTGAAAGTTTACCAGCCCTGCGGAGTATAATTCAGACCCCTAGAGTTACGTGAATATGTGGGTCCTCAAAATAATCTATATTTGAGTCTATAACTCCTTGTTGTGCTTCATTAATACATGCACTTTATTGAAGCCAATTATAGATTAAGTCAATTACGTAAGGTTATAGATTGTAACTAAAACTAATCATAACATATCATTAATCCAGCAAATCTTGGACATTCAAACAAATATTACAAGAAAATTATACTCACAAATCCAATAGATTTTGATGTATCCCTATCTTCGCCCAGAGAGAACTCAACAAGGAACTCATCCCCTTTGTGTCCAAAGATGGCCGGCTAACCACCTATCCTCAGATATTAAAGATTAAAGATCTTAAAGTAAGGGAACACTTAGGAGGCAGTGATCATAATTCAATCTGCAATTTGAAAGAAAGAAGGTAGAATCAGATGTAAAGGTGTTACAGTTAAATAAAGGTAACTACAGGGGCATGAGGGAGGAACTGACGAAAATTGACTGGGAGCAGAGCCTAGTGGGAAAGGCAGTAGAACAGCAATGGCAGGAGTTTCTGGGAGTAATTGAGGACACAGTACAGAGGTTCATCCAAAAGAAAAGAAAGGTTATCAGAGGGGGGATTAGGCAGCCATGGCTGACAAAGGAAGTTAGGGAATGCATCAAAGCAAAAGAGAAATCCTATAATGTGGCAAAGAGTAGTGGGAAGTCAGAAGATTGGGAAGGCTACAAAAACAAACAGAGGATAACAAAGAGAGAAATAAGGAAAGAGAGGATCAAATATGAAGGTAGGCTGGCCAGTAACATTAGGAATGATAGTAAATGTCTCTTTAAATACATCAAAAACAAATGGGAGGCAAAAGTAGACATTGGGCCGCTCCAAAATGACGCTGGTAATCTAGTGATGGGAGACAAGGAAATAGCTGAGGAACTAAATAAGTACTTTGCGTCAGTCTTCACAGTAGAAGACATGAGTAATATCCCAACAATTCCGGAGAGTCAGGGGGCAGAGTTGAATATGGTAGCCATCACAAAGGAGAAAGTGCTAGAGAAACTAAGAGGTCTAAAAATTGATAAATGTCCAGGCCCAGATGGGCTACATCCTAGAGTTCTAAAGGAGATAGCTGAAGAAATAGTGGAGGCGTTAGATATGGGGCGTCATTCTCCGACCCCCCGCCGGGTCGGAGAATGGCCGTTGGCCGCCGTGAATCCCGCCCCCGCCCCCGCCGAAGTCTCCGCTCCCGGAGATTGGGCGGGGGCGGGAATCCGGCCGCGCCGGTTGGCGGGACCCCCCGCTGGATTCTCCGGCCCGGATGGGCCGAAGTCCCGCCCAGGAATTGCCTGTCCCGCCGGCGTAAATCAAACCTGGTATTTACCGGCGGGACCAGGCGGCGTGGGCGGGCTCCGGGGTCCTGGGGGGGGGGCGTGGGGCGATCTGACCCCGGGGGGTGCCCCCACGGTGGCGTGGTCCGCGATCAGGGCCCACCGATCCGCGGGCGGGCCTGTGCCGTGGGGGCACTCTTTCCCTTCCGCCTCCGCCACGGCCTCCACCATGGCGGAGGCGGAAGTGACTCTCCCCACTGCGCATGCGCGGGAAACTGACAGCGGCCGCTGACGCTCCTGCGCATGCGCTGGGAAACTGACAGCGGCTGCTGACACTCCCGCGCATGCGCCGCATTTCCGCGCCAGCTGGCGGGGCAACAAACGCCATTTCCGCCAGCTGGCGGGGCGGAAATCCCTCCGGCGTCGGCCTAGCCCCTCAATGTTGGGGCTAGGCCGCCAAAGATGCGGAGACTTCCGCACCTTTTTGCTGGCGCGATGCCCGTCTGATTTGCGCCGGCTTTGGCGCCAGTCGGCGGGCATCCCGCCGTTGGGGGAGAATTTCGCCCATGATCTTTCAAAAGTCACTGGAGTCAGGGAAAGTCCCAGAGGATTGGAAAATCGCTGTTGTAACCCCCCTGTTCAAGAAGGGAACAAGAAAAAAGATGGAAAATTATAGGCCAATTAGCCTAACCTCGGTTGTTGGCAAGATTCTAGAATCCATCGTTAAGGATGAGATTTCTAAATTCTTGGAAGTGCAGGGTCGGATTAGGACAAGTCAGCATGGATTTAGTAAGGGGAGGTCATGCCTGACAAACCTGTTAGAGTTCTTTGACGAGATAACAAATAGGTTAGACCAAGGAGAGCCAATGAATGTTATCTATCTTGACTTCCAAAAGGCCTTTGATAAGGTGCCTCACGGGAGACTGCTGAGTAAAATAAGGGCCCATGGTATTCGAGGCAAGGTACTAACATGGATTGACGATTGGCTGTCAGGCAGAAGGCAGAGAGTTGGGATAAAAGGTTCTTTTTCGGAATGGCAACCGGTGACGAGTGGTGTCCCGCAGGGTTCAGTGTTGGGGCCACAGCTGTTCTCTTTATATATTGACGATCTAGATGATGGGACTAGGGGCATTCTGGCTAAGTTTGCCGATGATACAAAGTTAGGTGGAGGGGCAGGTAGTACTGAGGAGGTGGGGAGGCTGCAGAAAGATTTAGACAGTTTAGGAGAGTGGTCCAAGAAATGGCTGATGAAATTCAACGTGAGCAAGTGCGAGGTCTTGCACTTTGGAAAAAAGAATAGAGGCATGGACTATTTTCTAAACGGTGACAACATTCATAATGCTGAAGTGCAAAGGGACTTGGGAGTCCTTGTCCAGGATTCTCTAAAGGTAAACTTGCAGGTTGAGTCCGTAATTAAGAAAGCAAATGCAATGTTGTCATTTATCTCAAGAGGCTTGGAATATAAAAGCAGGGATGTACTTCTGAAGCTTTATAAAGCATTAGTTAGGCCCCATTTAGAATACTGTGGGCAATTTTGGGCCCCACACCTCAGGAAGGGCATACTGGCACTGGAGCGGGTCCAGCGGAGATTCACACGGAATGGTAGGCCTAACATACGATGAACGTCTGAGGATCCTGGGATTATATTCATTGGAGTTTAGGAGGTTGAGGGGAGATCTAATAGAAACTTACAAGATAATGAATGGATTAGATAGGGTGGATGTAGGGAAGTTGTTTCCATTAGCAGGGGAGACTAGGACCCGGGGGGACAGCTTTAGAATAAAAGGGAGTCACTTTAGAACAGAGATGAGGAGAAATTTCTTCAGCCAGAGAGTGGTGGGTCTGTGGAATTCATTGCCACAGAGGGCGGCGGAGGCTGGGACGTTGAGTGTCTTTAAGACAGAAGTTGATAAATTCTTGATTTCTCGAGGAATTAAGGGCTATGGAGAGCGGGTAAATGGAGTTGAAATCAGCCATGACTGAATGGTGGAGTGGACTCGATGGGTCGAATGGCCTTACTTCCGCTCCTAGGTCTTGTGGTCTTATTTTAATAGAAATTTCAGCTGAATTTTAAAACAACATTGACTACTTATCTGAGGAGTGACCTTAGTTCATTAATGCCTCATTCATAAAGCTTTAGACTGTAGACAGGCAGCGGGCTAATCTGGCTGCTTCCCAATGTTCACAATCTGAAGGATGTTTTATTTACTTTATTCATATTGGCAATATTTCAAGTTGGCAGCCATTTTTAAGTCAATCTTTTATATCAAGCTGCCATTTTATACTGCTAACTTGGGATTAACACCACAAAATGTTAAGTTCCCCATCAGATGAGTGAGTTTTTGAACAAGTCCCAAAAGACGTGCTGTTAGGTGAATTGGACATACTGAATTCTCCCTCTGTGTACCTGAACAGGCGGCAGAATGTGGTGACTAGGAGATTTTCACAGTAACTTCATTGCAGCGTTCATGTAAGCCTACTTGTGACAATAAAGATTATTAAAAAATGTTTAAATAACCATTCCAAATAAACTGTTTGGATGCATGGAGCTTGCTGGTATCACTGGGACTGAGTCAGCTCAAAATAATTTTATATAGCTGAAATCATATTTTGTTCCAGAACCTGTCATGCACCAACTTGTCGAGTCTGCATGTGAAATTTCCTTACCATTGAATTCCTGACCAGGTTTTATAGATTTGTTCAGGGGAGAGGCTGGGGGTGGGATTCTCCGTGCACCGACGCCAAAGTCGGGAAAGCCGACTGGGCAGAGAATCGGTCATGAAGCCGGTGCTGGGCGCACGTCAGAATGCCATGCTCTGGTGCCTCGACAGTGGCGTCAATGCTATCTACTCCTCACGTACAGTAAACACCATTCGCATATCACTAGTGGGCCTCACCTGGTATTCTCCGGGGCCTCCGCGATGATCCGCCTCCGCCGGGAGGGATTACCATTGGCGAGTTTCACTTGTGGTTTTAAAAATCGTGAAACAGGTGCCATAGCCCGAGAGAGAGAGAGAGAGGCTGCCGGTCCTGCTGCTGGCCGGGCTGGCGGCACATGGGGTGGGTGGGGGGGTGGGGGGGGGGAGAGACGGGTGTCCTCCACCAGGCCCGGGGCGGCAGCGGGGGAATGATGGGAGGTGACCAGGGGATGGGTCGTGGGGCCGGGGAAGGGGACCATGCATGGGACTGGAGCATCCAGGCACGGATCGCCATAACCTGGGCCTGCAAGGCAGCCATCTTGCCGCACACCCCACTGACTGCGCTCTGTGGCCCATGGTTGTGCAGAGTGACACCGGCTGCACGGGTACCCTAACCCACCAACCCCCTCCCCCCAACTGGCCGCCACCCACCGGCGTGGCAGAACGCGGTCCACTCAAGGGCAACGCACACAGTAGCTCTTGCAGGAGGGCACCGGACAGCGACCAGGGAGCATACTGCTGGCATGGGTAGCGTCAGCCAATGGCATCCCTGGCAGCAGGGACGGGCACCAGGGCCAAAGGCCTCCACAGTGCCGGGCACCGACGGGGCAGGGTGCGGGGGGCGGAATGCCAGGAGGAACAGCCAGAGGTGGATGTGGGATGGGTGGAGCTGGTGGGGGGTGGGGGGGGGGGGGGGAGACATGCAGGCGCAGGGTCAGCTATGCAGTGCAGAATGGGGCCATTGTGTAGTCCGGTGAACCTGGTTGTGCACGGGGGTATGCACCATGCTGACAAGTCTGACTTTCACCCTCTACAGACAATGGACTTCGGAATTCAACTAGGAACGGTGGCCTTCCTGCTCGTCGTCACAGCCTGGGGGATGCACTGAGGCTGCATGAGCTGGAGCTGCTCGAGGAGGAGGACCCTATGGCAGTCGGGCCTGCACCAGAGGAACAGGAGGCAGCCGCTGAGGATGGTGAGTCGGCCGTCCAACAGGCCGAGGAGGAGGTGCAAGGGAGGCAACTGCATCAGGCCTCGTGTGTACCGGCAGCACCTGTGTTTCAAGGGCCTGCCGGACCAGTTATGCTGTTGAAGACTCCGGCTGAGCTGGGGGACCGTGTGACACATCTGCTAGGTCATGGTGTTGCTGGCACCCTGGGGAATGGGGGAAGGACACATGCTTCCAGTGCCCGACAAGGTGACTTTCTCGGCGAGTTAAGCATTTTGAGAGACTTTCCGCAACAGGGTCCTTCCAGGTGCTGAGTGGGGACATATCTGGAATCTCACAGAGCTTGGTGCACAGGTTCAGCTCTGCTATCATGGAAGCCCTATATGCCTGGTCGCTACAATACATCAAATTCAATGTGGACCGAGCCCACCAGGATGCCCGGGGAGTGGGGTCCCACGTCATCACCGAAATGCCCTGGGTCCAGTGTGATCTGTCATAATATACATCAGTATATCATGGTGCAGACACACACTGATGGACACACAGTGGGACCAATCAACACACACAACGCTGCAGCCAATCACCATTGAGAGCACACGCACTATAAAGACAGGGGGCATCAGAGTTCCCGCTCATTCGAGCTGCAGCTTCCTCGTAGGACAGAGCTCACAGCCTGTAACACAGTCATTCACCATGTGCTGAGTGCATCGACTAGTTAGGACAAGGCAAAGGTCTTTAGTTAAAGCTAATATCATGTTAACCCACAGTCAGAGTACGTTAAACAGTTAATGACTCAATAAAACAGTGTTGCACTATTTCAAGTGTTGGTGACCTGTATGTGTTCCACGGATCCAGGACACCCAACACAACATGATCGACGGAATGCATGTGAGCACCTGCCCATGACAGGCTGATCTACAAGAACCAAAAGGGGTTCCATCTGAAGAACCTGCAGCTGATATGTGACCATGAGCTGCACATCATGTACGCCTACGCCTGATACCCGGCAGAATGCAAGAAGCCTTCATCCTGGCACACTCAACGTTTCCTGACCTCTTTGAGGCACCACCCCAGGCTGAGTGGTTGGCTCTTTGGCGACAGGGGTTACCCGCTGAGGCCTTGGCTGATGACACCTATCCAGAGGCCCAGACCGAAGCAGAGACCGCTATAATGACACCTATGCAGCAACGAGAAGCTTGATCAAGCAGTGCTTTGGCAGCCTGAAAATGCGGTTCAGGTGCCTGGACCATTCTGAAGGGGCATGGTAGCAGTTGTGCTTGAGAAGTTCTGTTAGTTCGAGATAGCATTGTTTAATATAGAAACCTTCTACTTTAGGAATGTAAACAGTTAGTGTGTAATAGATATATAGTTTTGTTTGTTAACAAAGCTTTGTGTTCTTTATTCAACAACACGCATCCAAGCTAACCAGGTAAAGCAAAATAGAGAACACAACAGCTACATTTAGGTGGACCCCCCGACAGTACATGAGGAGAGGAGGCAGCCTGCTGCGTTTGCCGCCCTGTGACCTGGGTCCCTTTTGGCGACCGTCTTACGGGGCAACCGAGCCTGGATAGGCCCGGCTGCTGCTCGGGTGTCCCAGGTGGTGTGATGCCACCCTGTTCTGCCTGCTGCCCACCAGATACACAAGGAACTGGAGAGGTTTGTCCAAAGCGCTGTGCTTTTCCGTCACCTCCCCGTTGGGAGTCACCAGCCACGGGCCCCATCACCTCCTCCTCCCTCGGGGTGCCCAATGGCCTCTGGGCTACTCCATGGGATGGTGAGCGAGCGAGCTATCCCCTGAGGCTCCCCCACAACCTGGCACTGCCAGTCCTGGAGGCCCATGCCCGCCCCAACCAGGGTTTCGATGCTCGCAGCCATGGAGCACAGGGAGTAGACCACCTCCCTCAGGCCAGTGACATCAGCCAGTGACTGCGCCATCTCCTTCTGGGACTGGGCCAGCACCTGGGCAATGCTGCTGATGCACTCAACCATGACCCGCTGTGACTGGGCCAAGCTGTGGAGCCCCACTGCAATGTCCAGGTTGGCCCTGAACGGGCAGCCTGTCTTAGGCCTCAGCCACCAGCCGCACAGAGAGCCCCATGCTTTGGACATCCTGATCCATGGTTGAAACCTTCGCCCCCAAGGCCTCCACCGTGCAAGCTACCCATGCGGTGTTGGCCTGGGTGGCATGCATGGTTGACACCAGCTCCTGCTCCTGCAGGTAGTTCGACTCCTCCAACTACACCAACAGGCGCTGGATGGTTGCCGACATCCCCTCATGTAGTCCCTTATGTACTGCCCTTTCCAAAAGCCCGAAATCTGTCCAGGTGGCATCTAGTCCCGGGGGTCGGGCAGCCCTCCGACCATCCGCCCCTTGGGGGTTCCTACCTCCACATGCAATGCTGCGACACATGTGTGGTGCGCACCAGATAGTGTCCCAGGAGCCTCTTCATCCAATTGAGTTGAGTCTCTCTGGGCTGGTGGAGGATGTTAGAGACAGCTGTGACGGGAGGTCAGTGTTGTCCGTGGTCTGATGCTCCGAGTGTGTCGCAGGATGCATGTCAAGAGCTCCTGTCCATGTTCGTATCCCCCTCCTCTTCTCTGCTCTCATCCTGGATTTAGGGTTTTGGTTGGGGTCGGGGACAGGGGGCACCACAGGGGCCTGCAGCCTGCCTCATTGGCAGGTGATCCTGCAAGACACGATATACGCTGCTTGATTGGGTAGCGGTTAGGGGTGGCGGGTGGAGGGGGTAGTGGGGGGGGGGGGCGGTTGGTGTAGAGGTGGTGGTGCTGGAGAGGGCAGTGTGGGGGGGCGTTAGTGGTGGGAGAGGTGGTGTTGGGTTGGTGGTGGATGTGGGGGTGGTGTGGATGTCTGGGGGGGCGGAGGGGTGGTGGTGGGTGTGGGGGTGGGCCTACTGTCACACATGCCATGGGGAACCTCAATTCAGTGGGGTCTCACCTGCTCGCCCGATGTCGACCTCTGCCTTTGTTGCTGCACCTTTGCCAGGCCCAACGATCAGGTCCAGTACCCGCTGCTCAGCTGTGGTGTGGGGTCGGAGGTCTGGCTGTCCCCCTCTGGTTTTCTCCCTCTCTCAGCAGCTGTGCGCCGCCTTCGCCTGGGGGGAATGGAGGTTGGGGGGAGGGGTGGAGACAGAAAACGCACAGTGCTAGACAGTCGGACATATGCAACACAGGGGGTGGGTAGGAGGTTAGTGCCCAGGGCACAGTGCTGCCTTCTCACCCTGGTCACCCTGAGGCGGTGTTGTCAACGGCGCTCACAATCTCCCATCTACGCCCAGACCCAGTGCACAGTGGCAGGTGGCAACCGCCTCGCCACCTGGGGTACAGGGTGGCCCGTCTTTCTTCCACTGTGTTGAGTAGGGTCTCCAGTTCAGTGTCCGTGAATCGGGTTGCCGCTCTCCTTGCTGCCATCTTGTTGGCTGGGATGAGTGTGTGTGGGGTGCACCACAGCTGCAGTCTCGGTTCCCTGCAATGCCCCACTTATGCCGATTTGCTGCACAAAGGTCTTGCCCAGTGAGGAAATGGTTGAGGAGTTTCAATGTTGGTGTGGCAGGTTGAAGCCGGGTGTTCTGGCTGTGGGATCTGTGATGAGAAAGTGTTTTTTTAATGATGGTGTGTTGCTTCCAATTATGCTGCCATGGGACCTCTGCAATTATTCCTTGGCACGGTGATCTTAGCCATATAGGCTGACGTATTGGGAAGCGAGCAGCCGATGGATTGGTCATGACCTTGTGTAGTGGCAGGCTTGGATTGAGGTAAATCTTCTTCAGGAGCTTTCTTGTTGCAATCTCCCTCCTTATGTGAGGGGGCATAAGGATATCAGGGGCCTCCTTGATACGGTTTGGGAGCCAGGAGAGTTGAGTTGATTGGAGGGTATTCGAGATGATATGCATGGTGTTGGATGAGTTGTACCATACTGGTGCACATTTGACTCTGCAGTCAAATAGACGATGGCAAGAGCTGAGATCTTTAATGTTTGAGCATCTGCACCTCATGAAGTGCCAGCACATTCACTGAGGAGGTTGCTTCACAATTTGATCTTTGATGCTTTCTTGCTCAGATGCTTTTTGTATTTCAGGGTAACACCAAGTTAAGCAGATTGTTTGGATTTGGATTGGATTTGATTTATTGTCACACCTACCGAGGTACGCTGAAAAGTATTGTTCTGTGGGCAGTCCAGCCAGATCGTTCCATACATGGGGCGTCATTCTCCGACCCCCCGCCGGGTCGGAGAATGGCCGTTGGCCGCCGTGAATCCCGCCCCCGCCGAAGTCTCCGCTCCCGGAGATTGGGTGGGGGCGGGAATCCGGCCGCGCGGATTGGCGGGACCCCCCGTTCAATTCTCCGGCCCGGATGGGCCGAAGTCCCGCCCAGAAATTGCCTGTCCCGCCGGCGTAAATCAAACCTGGTATTTACCGGCGGGACCAGGCGGCGTGGGCGGGCTCCAGGGTCCTGGGGTGGGCGCGGGGCAATCTGACACCGGGGGGTGCCCCCACGGTGGCCTGGCCCGCGATCGGGGCCCACCGATCCGCGGGCGGGCCTGTGCCGTGGGGGCACTCTTTCCCTTCCGCCTCCGCCACGGCCTCCACCATGGCGGAGGCGGAAGAGACTCTCCCCACTGCGCATGCGCGGGAAACTGACAGCGGCCGCTGACGCTCCCGCGCATGCGCCGGGAAACTGTCAGCGGCCGCTGACGCTCCCGCGCATGCGCCGCATTTCCGCGCCAGCTGGCGGGGAAACAAACGCCATTTCCGCCAGCTGGCGGGCCTGAAGTCCCTCTGCCGTCGGCCTAGCCCCTCAATGTTGGGGCTAGGCCGCCAAAGATGCGGAGCATTCCGCACCTTTGGGCCGGCGCAATGCCTGTCTGATTGGCGCCGGCTTTGGCGCCAGTCGGCGGACATCCCGCCGTTGGGGGAGAATTTCGCCCATGAAGTGTCTTGCCATTCAAGGAGATGTTAAGTTCCCTCTTGGCGTTTGCATTGTGGAGATGGAATATGCCTGAGACTCTTTTGATGCTGTCGGTCTCCCAGCAATTGGCCAGCTTTGCGTCAGTGTTTTTTAAAGTTGCCTCTAGTTTCGACAATGGTCGGAATTCTCCGGTCATTGCAATTCACTTTTCCTGCTGGTGACGCATCCCCGCCAGTGGGTTTCCCGGCGGTGTATGGTGGTTACAATGGGAAATCCCATTGACACGCGGAGGAAAGATGGAATCCCGCTGGCAGCAAATGGCACACTGCCAAGAAACACGTGGCTGAGGGACCGGAGAATCTTGCCTAATATCTTAAATTGATGGAAATGTAATCAGGGGCGATATTCTCCGACCCCCCGCCGGGTCGGAGAATCGCCGGGGGCGGGCGTGAATCCCGCCCCCGCCGGTTGCCGAATTCTACACCACCGGATATTCGGCGGGGGCGGGAATCGCGCCGCGCCGGTTGGCGGGCCCCCCCCGCGATTCTCCGGCCCGGATGGGCCGAAGTCCCGCCGCTAAAATGCCTGTGTCGCCGGCGTAGATTAAACCACCTACCTTACCGGCGGGACAAGGCGGCATGGGCAGGGTCCGGGGTCCTGGGGGGGGCGCGGGGCGATCTGGCCCCGGGGGGTGCCCCCACGGTGGCCTGACCCGCGATCAGGGCCCACCGATCCGCGGGCGGGCCTGTGCCGAGGGGGCACTCTTTCCCTTCCGCCTTCGCCACGGTCTCCACCATGGCGGAGGCGGAAGAGACTCCCTCCACTGCGCATGCGTGGGAATGCCGCCAGTGGCCGCTAACGCTCCTGCGCATGCGCCGCCTGGGGATGTCATTTCCGCGCCAGCTGGCGGGGCACCAAAGGCCTTTTCCGCCAGCTGGCGCGGAAATTCGTCCGGCGCGGGCCTAGCCCCTTAAGGTTGGGGTTCGGCCCCCAAAGATGCGGAGCATTCCGCACCTTTGGGGCGGCGCGATGCCCGACTGATTTGCGCCGTTTTGGGCGCCAGTCGGCGGACATCGCGCCGTTCCCGGAGAATTTCGCCCCAGATAATGGTACAGGGAAGCCAATGGGACCATACTGAATGCAGCACTAACATGCTTCTCCTTAGCAAAAATTTGAGAATGAAAAGAGGAACAACGGAGAAAAAAGATTAATCACATCAGATACAGAAAGAGAAATAAAGAGAGGGAAAGAAAGATTGGATTAAGAGAGAGAGAGAAAAATGAAAAGAGACAGAAGAACAAGTAAGAAAAATATTTAACATTTTGAAATTTAAACATTTTTAAATCTCTAACAACAATTTACTTACAATGAGCAGGAATGAAACTCAATCATTTAAATTGTTCCCCTTTCCGGGCCAAAGAGGTTGTTTGGTATTGTATTAACATTAATCACATTGTCAAAAGGTACTTACCCTGCTAATTATGAAGCCTAATATTCCAGGGAGCATTTATGGGACAATTAATCTGCAGACCCCAATAATCTTTTCCAAATATTAACAAATAATCTTTTCCTATTTATTCATCATGTGTTGAAAATGTTGAAAATGTTTGCATGTCAAAGAGTTATTATTGAACATTAAGTTTTGTAAAATGTTAAGAACATATGTGTGTGTTTTGTAATGAAATCGGGAAAGGTCAAGGACAAAAGTAATGGGACATATGGTTCATATATTTGTCTGCAATAATTCACGGATTGAGCAAAGCTGCTGAGTAACCATAAAATGTTTAATTTATTGAAGTCTCAAGTTGTGGTGGCAATGTAGTTTTAAAGCATGATACAGCAACAATATAGATCTTTCTCCTTCCCGAGCTCCCAGCTGGTTAAAGTCTCACAGACAGACTCCCTGCAGTGGTGACAGACTTGTAACATTGTGCACACAGTGGATACTCCCAATTCAGTCCTCCAATGAGCAGCGGAAACCTTTAATAATTGTGGTGAGAGGAGGGCATGGACAAGGGCAAGAAAGCAGATCAGCAAAGAGCATGCCCAATAAAACAAATTTCATTTGACCTAGAACCATCTTTAAAGGGATGGTCCTATCATTTAAGATAGAGAGTGTAATGATATGTAATCATGGGCGTCATTCTCCGACCCCCCGCCGGGTCGGAGAATGGCCGTTGGCCGCCGTGAATCCCGCCCCCGCCCCCGCCGAAGTCTCCGGTACCGGAGATTGGGCGGGGGGCGGGAATCGGGCCGCGCCGGTTGGCGGGACCCCCCGCTGGATTCTCCGGCCCGGATGGGCTGAAGTCCCGCCCAGGAATTGCCTGTCCCGCCGACGTAAATCAAACCTGGTATTTACCGGCGGGACCAGGCGGCGTGGGCGGGCTCCGGGGTCCTGGGGGGGGGGGGCGCGGGGCAATCTGACCCCGGGGGGTGCCCCCACGGTGGCCTGGCCCGCGATCAGGGCCCACCGATCCGCGGGCGGGCCTGTGCCGTGGGGGCACTCTTTCCCTTCCGCCTCCACCACGGCCTCCACCATGGCAGAGGCGGAAGAGACTCTCCCCACCGCGCATGCGCGGGAAACTGACAGCGGCCGCTGACGCTCCTGCGCATGCGCCGGGAAACTGTCAGCGGCCGCTGACTCTCCCGCGCATGTGCCGCATTTCCGCGCCAGCTGGCGGGGCAACAAACGCCATTTCCGCCAGCTGGCGGGGCGGAAATCCCTCCGGCGTTGGCCTAGCCCCTCAATGTTGGGGCTAGGCCGCCAAAGATGCGGAGCATTCCGCACCTTTGGGCCGGCGCGATGCCCGTCTGATTGGCGCCGTCTTTGGCGCCAGTCGGCGGACATCCCGCCGTTGGGGGAGAATTTCGCCCCATATGTGTATATAACATAATAACCAAACTGTATATAAGCATGAGTGCCTGCATGCATAGATTACAATTGTAGCATCCGACCACAGATGGCGTGGCGACAGGAGAATATCACTGGAAGACACCCACGTGTGAGAGATAGCATTGAGATAACTCAGTGAGCGAGATTCAAGATCACACAGTTCAATTTTCTCTTGGGACTCATTTTCCCTAATTCAACTGGGCTATGGTGTACGAAAAGAAACCTTGCCCAGAGGTGTTAATCTGCTGGAGATTAGAAACACCCAGTGAAGGAGCAGACATAAAGTGCCAGTGAAGGGGAAATTGTGATGGAGATGGAAAACATAAGAAATTGATCACAATTGCACAGTAGAGGCACGTAGGCCGCACAGCCCACTTTGACTCTCAAGATTTGGAGGTCCTGCTGAAGGAAATTCATCAAAGAGATTGCCCCCATTTGAGGCTGTAGGTTGCCGTCCAGGAGAAGCAAAGAAACAAACCCCTTTGAAGGAGGCTATTGATGAAGACTTTGCATCTACCCAGCTCCCCTTTCAACTATAGCTTTTAAGAACCCTGCTGATGTTACCTGCGATAGTCTCTCAAAACTCCGAGGGATAACTTGAAACACTAGTTCTCAGTGGTGTATTTTTGTTTGGAATAATGTAGAATCATAGAATCATAGAATTTACAGTGCCATTCGGAGGCCATTCGGCTCATCGAGTCTGCACCAGCTCTTGGAAAGAGCACCCTACTTAAAGCCACCCCTCCACCCTATCCCTGTAACACAGCAACCTCAGTGAGGAACCATGTACAACCCAGTGAGGAACCAGTCCAGTCGTTAACTAAACAATTAATAAAGAATATTTATTAAAGTGAAAGAGAAGGAAAAACACACGACAAAGGACTAATTAACACTATGACACAAGTATGTGAATAACTAAACACACCGTGTTATCTGAAGTTACCTCTTGTTCCCAAAATATATCCAAGTTTCATGAACCTACTTGAAACACCCCGGGCGCGATTCTCCACTCCCGCGCCGGTTGGGAGAATCGCCTGGGCCGCCAAAGTTTCTCGCGATGCCGGTCCGACGCCCTCCCGCGATTCTCCGATGCGGCAGGAACGGCCCCGTCGAGTTTCGCGGGCCGCAGGCCGGAGAATCGCCCGAGACACCCAAAACGGCGATTCTCCGGCACCCCTGCTATTCTCAGGCCCGGATGGGCCGAAGTCCCGACGGCGTGACCCCAGTTCACGCCGTTGCCGTTCACACCTGCTTTTTAAAGTCGTCAGCCAGTCGCGCTGGCTGACGCTGAGCAGGGAGGAGGTGAGTGGACTGTTACGCAGCTCCTGGAGACCGGGTCGGCTTACCCGAGAAGGCTGCGGCCAAAGGGGGGGTGCGGGAGAGTGTGCAGGTGGGAGGGGGGATGAGGGAGAGTGTGCAGGTGGGGGTGGGGGGTGGGAGAGCGTGCAGGTGGGGGGGGGGGGAGAGCATGCAGGTGGGAGGGGGGGTGGGAGAGCGTGCAGGTGGGGGTAGGGAGTGTGGGAGAGCGTGCAGGTGGGGGGGGGGGAGAGCATGCAGGTGGGAGGGGGGTGGGAGAGCGTGCAGGTGGGGGTAGGGAGTGTGGGAGAGCGTGCAGGTGGGGGGGGGCAGAGCGTGCAGGTGGGAGGGGGGGTGGGAGAGCGTGCAGGTGGGGGGGGGTGGGAGAGAGTGCAGGTGGGGGGGTGGGAGAGAGTGCAGGTGGGAGGGGGTTGGGAGAGTGTGCAGGTGGGAGGGGGGATGAGGTAGAGTGTGCAGGTGGGAGGGGGGATGAGGGAGAGTGTGGATGGTATCATCCATCCGCGGATGCCACATGTCAGCCGCCCTGATATGGCAGGACGGTGACGAGGACACGGCCGCAGGGTGCATGTGGCTGATGGGCACAGGCGAGCGGCACACTGGTGAGGAGTATGGTGTGAACTGACCGTTGGGCACAGACAGTGACCAGGTGTTAGGCTGGGTGCGTATCTGCAGCGCGACCATCCCACCGGGGCACACAAGTATCCCATGCAACCCGGCTGGCGAGGTGTGGAAGAATCTCCGTGTAACATGTCGTTTCTCTGCCCCCCCCACCACCCTCCTGCAGGTCACCATGTATGCCAACCAGACAGCGATGTTCACTGCCGTGGTTGGAGCAGCAGCTCTGGAGTTTGCCATCCGGCAGCATAGAGTCGGACGGCCCACAGTGGCTGCAGAGGCAGCGGTTGCTGCTGCAGCAGAGGGGATGGCCGCGGAGTGGCCCGTCGTCGACGCACAGGCCGCAGGCGCTCAGGACCCGAATGTACAGGGGGATGCCGAGGGGAACATTGACCGCCAGATGGCGAGGAATGCAGAGGAAGTGCTTGGGGGGGAGCAGGAGGAGGAGGAGGAGGGGCAGGTGGAGCAGGAGGATCCACTGATGGTGGTGCCAGGGCGCCACAGGCGTCCAGCAAGGCCGAGGGTGTACCGTGACAGAATGTCGTTCGAGGCCCTAACGGACATCACATGCAGGAGGAGACTACGGTTCAGCAGGGAGTCGGTCGCACATATATGCCAGCTCATGGCGCACCTCGCACCACGTGGAATGGGAGGAGGACACGCGATACCAGTCTCCGTCAAGGTGATGGTGGACCTAAACTTTTAAGCAACCAGTTCCTTCCAGGCGCCGAGTGGGGACATATCCGGGATATCACAGGCATCGGTCCACAGGTGTGTAGCGCACAAAGACTCACGAGAGACGAATAGAGATGAAGTCGATGAGGCTTTATTAAGCGTGACTTGTTCCCCGCAGTTCAGTAACAGACTGGCCTGCGGGGGAGAACTCCTGGTTCTTATACTCCGCCTTCAGGGCGGAGCTAGAGGTCAACAGCCAACCAGGACCCGGGATCTGTCAGCCAATGACATCACGGCTTCACAGTCCCACATGACCCCTAATGCATACTACCACATTCACCCCTTGTTAAAAATGAACCCGGCGGGGTGGTGCTTCGCATGGTGGTAGAGGTTTACAAGGCTGGTCCTGGGAGGAAAAACTTTTGCATGTCATCACAGTATGTACAGGGTTTTTTTTGTTTTGAACTATTTACAGTAGTCGTAAGAGGGAAAAAGGGGGAAAAAACAAAATTCTCGTTAAAGTCCACAACATTCTAGTGTTACACCGATGCCACAAGTCGGTCGGGCGGTCTGGTCGTCCTTGTCGATCGCCTCAGCCCTGGTGGTGGTGTTGCTTGTTCCAGTGTTGTCGCCTCCGGGAGCTTTACGGTTTCTGCTTCAGCTTCACTTCTGGTCGGACCTGGGAGGAGGACCGATCCTCCCGGGAAGGGGGCTGTCGCGGGGTGCGCCGGTGGCAGGGAGGGGGTGATTGGTGTCGGGGGGGTGTGCGTGTTGCCGGCGGGCGCCAGATCTCGCAGGGAGACCGTGTCCTGTCGGCCGGCGGGGTACTCCACGTAGGCGTACTGCGGGTTCGCGTGGAGGAGGTGAACCCTCTCGACCAACGGGTCCGACTTGTGCGACCGCACATGTTTCCGGAGCAGGATGGGTCCTGGGGCCGCCAGCCAGGTCGGCAGCGACGTTCCAGAGGAGGACTTCCTGGGGAAGACAAGGAGGCGCTCATGAGGCGTTTGGTTAGTAGTGGTACACAGTAGCGACTGGATGGAGTGGAGGGCGTCCGGGAGGACCTCCTGCCACCGTGAAACCGGGAGATCCCTGGACCGTAGGGCCAGTAGGACGGTCTTCCAGACCGTGCCGTTCTCCCTCTCTACTTGACCGTTCCCCCGGGGGTTGTAGCTGGTCGTCCTGCTCGAGGCTATACCCTTGCTGAGCAGGAACTGGCGCAGCTCGTCACTCATGAAGGAGGATCCCCTGTCGCTATGGACGTATGCGGGGCAACCGAACAGTGTGAATATGGTGTTAAGGGCTTTAATGACTGTGGCCGCTGTCATGTCAGGGCAGGGGATGGCGAAGGGGAAACGGGAGTACTCGTCCACCACGTTCAGGAAGTACGTGTTGCGGTCGGTGGAGGGGAGGGGCCCTTTGAAATCCAGACTGAGGCGTTCAAAGGGACGGGAAGCCTTGATCAGGTGCGCACTATCCGGCGTGAAAAAATGCGGTTTGCACTCTGCGCAGATGTGGCAGTTCCTTGTGACTGTACGGACCTCCTCCACGGAGTAGGGGAGGTTGCGGGACTTTATAAAATGGTAGAACCGAGTGACCCCCGGGTGGCAGAGGTCCTCGTGGAGGGTTTGGAGACGGTTAATTTGTGCGTTGGCACATGTGCCGCGGGATAGGGCATCGGACGGCTCGTTCAGCTTTCCGGGACGGTACAAGATCTCGTAGTTGAAGGTGGAGAGTTCGATCCTCCACCTTAAGATCTTGTCATTTTTAATTTTGCCCCGCTGTGCATTATCGAACATGAAAGCTACTGACCGTTGGTCAGTGAGGAGAGTGAATCTCCTGCCGGCCAGGTAATGCCTCCAATGTCGCACAGCTTCCACTATGGCTTGGGCTTCCTTTTCCACAGAGGAGTGGCGGATTTCTGAGGCGTGGAGGGTTCGGGAGAAAAAGGCCACGGGTCTGCCCGCTTGGTTAAGGGTGGCCGCTAGAGCTACATCGGAGGCGTCGCTCTCGACCTGGAAGGGGAGGGACACGTCGATGGCACGCATCGTGGCCTTTGCGATATCCGCTTTGATGCGGCTGAAGGCCTGGCAAGCCTCTGTCGACAGAGGGAAGGTCGTGGTCTGTATTAGGGGGCGGGCCTTGTCTGCGTACTGGGGGACCCACTGGGCGTAATATGAAAAGAACCCCAGGCAGCGTTTTAGGGCTTTTGAGCAGTGCGGGAGGGGAAATTCCATGAGGGGGCGCATGCGTTCGGGGTCGGGGCCTATTATCCCATTGCGCACTACATATCCCAAGATGGCTAGCCGGTTTGTGCTAAACACGCACTTGTCCTCGTTGTATGTGAGGTTCAAGGCTTTAGCGGTCTGGAGGAATTTTTGGAGGTTGGCGTCGTGGTCCTGCTGATCGTGGCCGCAGATGGTTACATTGTCGAGATACGGGAACGTGGCCTGCAACCCGTGTTGATCAACCATTCGGTCCATCTCTCGTTGGAAGACCGAGACCCCGTTTGTGACGCCAAATGGGACCCTTAGGAAGTGGTATAATCGCCCGTCTGCCTCGAAGGTTGTGTACTTGCGGTCACTTGGGCGGATGGGGAGCTGATGGTAGGCGGACCTGAGGTCCATGGTGGAGAAGACCTTATATTGGGCAATCCGATTGACCATGTCGGATATGCAGGGGAGAGGGTACGCATCTAGCTGTGTGTACCTGGTGATGGTCTGGCTATAGTCTATGACCATCCTTTGCTTCTCCCCTGTCTTTACTACTACCACCTGTGCTCTCCAGGGACTATTGCTGGCCTGGATTATGCCTTCCTTCAGTAGCCGCTGGACTTCGGACCGAATGAATGTCCGGTCCTGGGCGCTGTACCGTCTGCTCCTAGTGGCGACGGGTTTGCAATCCGGGGTGAGGTTTGCAAACAAGGATGGGGGCTCAACCTTGAGGGTTGCGAGGCCGCAGATAGTGAGTGGGGGTATTGGGCCGCCGAATTTGAAAGTTAGGCTCTGCAGGTTGCACTGGAAGTCTAATCCCAGTAATGTGGGCGCGCAGAGTTGGGGAAGGACGTAGAGCCTGTAGTTTTTAAACTCCCTCCCTTGCACCGTTAGGGTCACTATGCAGAAGCCTTTGATCTGTACGGAGTGGGATCCTGCAGCTAGGGAAATCTTTTGCGCACTGAGACGGATGGTCAAAAAACAGCATCTTACCGTGTCGGGGTGGATGAAGCTTTCTGTGCTCCCGGAGTCGACCAGGCATGGTGTCTCGTGCCCGTTGATCAGCACCGTTGTTGTCGTCGTCTGGAGCGTCCGGGGCCGTGCTTGGTCCAGCGTCATTGAGGCCAGACGTGGTCGTAGTGCTTCAGCGTCTTCCTCGAACCCCATTGAGCCGTCGATGCTGTGGTCCATTGTTGCCGTCCAAGATGGCGGCGGGGGTGAACAAAATGGCCGCCCCATGCACCGCACATGGCTGGGGGGTCACAAGATGGCGGCGGGGGTGGACAAAATGGCCACCCCCCTGCGTCGCACAGGGCTGGGGGGTCCCAAGATGGCGGCACCCCTCCTCCCCTCGTGGTGGCCGGGACCCAAAATGGCGGCGCCTGCGGGTCGCACATGGGGCGCTGGGGGGATTGGGGAGCGTTTGAAACACGCAGGACTCCTTGTTCTCCAGGGACAGCGGTGGCCGGGACCCAAAAAGGCTGCGCCTTCGGGTCGTACATGCGGCGCTGGGGGGGTTGGGGAGCGTTAGAAACGCGCAGGACTCCTTCTTCTCCTGGGACAGCGGCGACCTCCCGGGACCGGCACACAGCCGCGAAATGGCCCTTTTTCCCGCAGCTCTTGCAAATCGCTGCGCGGGCCGGGCAGCGCTGCCGGGGGTGTTTCGCCTGGCCGCAGAAATAGCAGCGGGCCCCCCCGGGACGACTTGGCGCCTGAACCGCGCAAGCCTGTGGGGTGGGGGGGTTTGTCGCGACGGGGGTCCACGGAGCCCAAGGGGCTGCCGCGCGGTCGGGGCCGTACGCGCGGGCGTTTCGCGCGGGCGTTTCGCGCGGCCACATCTAGGGAGGCTGCAAGGGCCCGTGCCTCTGAGAGTCCTAGCGACTCTTTTTCTAAAAGTCTTTGGCGGATTTGGGGAGAGTTCATACCTGCCACAAAAGCATCGCGAATTAACATGTCCATGTGTTCAATCGCGTTTACCGGCGGGCAGCTGCAGGCCCGTCCCAAAATTAGCAGCGCGGCGTAGAATTCTTCTAGCGATTCTCCGGGACTTTGCCGTCTCATTGCGAGTTGGTAGCGTGCGTAGATCTGGTTCACTGGGCGAACATAGATGCTCTTTAGTGCTGCGAACGCCGTCTGGAAATCCTCTGCGTCTTCGATGAGAGGGAAAATTTCCGGGCTTACCCTCGAGTGCAGGACCTGTAGTTTCTGGTCTCCTGTGACCCGGCCGGGGGCCGTTCGGAGGTATGCTTCGAAACAAGTCTGCCAGTGTTTAAAAACTGCTGCTGAGTTCACTGCATGGGGGCTGATCCTCAGGCATTCCGGGATGATCCTGAGCTCCATAGTCCTTTAAGCACGCTTAATAAATTGTAGCGCACAAAGACTCACGAGAGACGAATAGAGATGAAGTCGATGAGGCTTTATTAAGCGTGACTTGTTCCCCGCAGTTCAGTAACAGACTGGCCTGCGGGGAGAACTCCTGGTTCTTATACTCCACCTTCAGGGCGGAGCTAGAGGTCAACAGCCAACCAGGACCCGGGATCTGTCAGCCAATGACATCACGGCTTCACAGTCCCACATGACCCCTAATGCATACTACCACAAAGTGCATCAGGGCCGTCACCGACGCCTTGTACGCCATCGCGGACAGGTACATTCAATTCCCCGAAGAACGAGCACAGCAGGAAGCACGGGCACGTGGATTCGTCAAGGTGGCCAGGATACCGATGGTCCAGGGTGTCATCGATGGTGTGCATGTCCCCATGCGCCCGCCTGCAGACAGCAGGGACGTGTTCATGAACAGAAAGGGCGCATACTCCATGAACATTCAGGTGGTCTGCGACCCCCACATGAAGATCATGCACGTGTGTGCCAGGTACCCCGGGAGTGTGCATGACTCCTACATTCTGGCACAGTCAAAAGAACAAAGAAATGTGCAGCACAGGAACAGGCCCTTCGGCCCTCCAAGCCCGTGCCGACCATGCTGCCCGACAAAACTACAATCTTCTACACTTCCTGGGTCGTTCATCCCCGCAATGTTCGATGGATGCCCCCCCGGCTGAGGGGCTGGTTGCTGGGCGACAAGGGCTATCCATTGAGGTCATGGCTGCTGACGCCAATACGGAGGCCTCAGACCAACGCGGAGAGCCTATACAACGAGGCACATGCAGCAACCAGGGGTGTGGTGGAGCGGTGCTTCGGCCTGCTGAAGATGCGATTCAGATGCCTGGACCGATCAGGAGGGGCCCTGCAGTACCAACCCGACAGGGTCGGTCGCATGGTTGTGGTCTGCTGTGCGCTGCACAACATTGCCATGCAGAGGGGAGATGACCTGGTGGAGGAGTCGGAGGGAGGACCCGACGGCACCGGAGCCGATGCAAACGAGGGGGAGGAGGAAGAGGAGGATGCGGAGGATGAGGATGATGGGGCGCATCAGGGTGGGGGAGGGGCGCAGGACGCAGACACCGCCCGGCTGCTCGTTACGTCCAGGGGGCTGCGCGACGGCACTGCCGCGGACAGCGGGCACGCGATGCGTTGGTGGCCGCACGGTTCACGCACTGTGGGGGTGGGATTCGCTGAACACAGCCACTTGCACCGTCACTCCTGTACACGGGCACCACACAGCGCCCACCATCTCCCCCCCCACCCCCCCCCCGCCCCCGCACCGCGTACACGGCACCAATTCCACATCACCTTACCACAGCGGCACTACGGGATTGCACAACAGTGATGATTGGATATGCGGGTGTGATCAGTGCCATGTTGTATGATGACGGCCCGCTCTGCGATGAGCTGTGAGCTCAGATTCGCCAGCCAATGTCTGACTCATGGCTATGGCTGAACCATGCACTCTGGTGGTCACAGGCTTCGTGACGGATATTTCACCACATGCCCATGGGGTGGCTGGCGTGGGTGTACCAAGGACAGCGGTGTCCGATTATGGGGGGCAGGTGGGGGGGGGGGGGGGGGGGGGAAGGGTCAGCACATCCGGAACAGACCTTGAACGGCTCGTATACCACTACGCCAATCGGGCACCCTCACGAGCCCCCTGGCACCAGACATAGCACACTGTCTTACAAGGCAAATTTAACAGTGCGTTTATTCGTGTGGTTAACATAGGTGCCCTACCCCCTACAACTAAACTGTGCCCTGCACCCGTGCCAACTTCTTACGTGCCTAACGACTTTGCCTTACGGGCCCTACCACTACGTCTAGGTGTGTTCCCAGATGGTTCAGCAGGAGTGGAGGTGGACTGCTGTGAATCACGCCCTTCAACATGGCTCCCCTTCGGCACACGTTTCCTGGGGCGGCCCGGCTCCTGGACAAGGGTGCGTGTGCAGGTCCTGGAAGATGACCCTCATCCCGCTACTCAGTCCCTGGGTGTCCACACGCATCGGTTGTCCGGGTGGGTCAATTACATCCAGGAACCCGGGAACCGTCTGGGTGGCAGCTGGTTGCTGGGCCTGGGCTGCCCTCCGACCTGCTGTACCGGCTCGGCTGTGGGATGCGCACCAGACAGTGACTCGGGAGCCTCATCACTTATATGCCCAACCGAGGTGGGTGTCTCTGTGATGGTGAACGTTGTGGGAGACAGCAGTGCCGCAAGCTCGAGGTCATCATCCGCCAAGAAGTCTGGTGTGTACTGGTCCCCCTCATGGCCCGGCGCAAGGTGCATGCGGGCCATGTCGTCTTGAGTTCGATCCAGCGGGTGTGTGGCCGTGATGTGGGCTTCGGCATTACTGTCCACCCTGTGCCCCTGACTAATGTCTGTCCCGGTGGTCTCAGCGTCCCGGTCCTGTGTCCCAGACTGTGAGGTCTGCCCTCCTCTCCGACCGACTGCCAACCTCTGGCGTGCGTCCCTGGGTGCCGTTGCGGTGGACGGCGTTGCGCTGCTTCCTGGGCGAGACGTCCCTGAAGGTTCGGCGGATGGCCCTGGGGAACATAAAAGATTCGGGGTTCGTTAAACACGGTAGCCCGGGTGTATGGTGGTGGTGGGTGCACAGTGTGAGGGGGGATGGGATCGGGGGTGCAGTGGCCAGAGTGTGAGGGGGGATGGGATCGGGGGTGGAGTTGCCACAGTGTGGGGGGGATGGGATCGGGGGTACAGTGGCCAGAGTGTGGGGGGGGATGGGATCGGGGGTACAGTGGCCAGAGTGTGAGGGGGGATGGGATCGGGGGTACAGTGGCCAGAGTGTGAGGGGGGATGGGATCGGGGGTACAGTGGCCAGAGTGTGAGGGGGGATGGGATCGGGGGTGCAGTTGCCAGAGTGTGGGGGGGGGAGGGGATCGGGGGTGCAGTGGCCAGAGTGTGAGGGGGGGGCGATGACGGGTTGGGGGTGGGGGTGAGGACATGCAGGGTTCTCTCACTTGCTTCTGCGCCTCCGACCTGGTATGACGCTACCTCCCGGGTGGCGGATCCCCCAGCGAGGTCCAGGGCCCTCTGCTCGTGGACAGTTAGGGGGTGCAGGACCAGAGACCCTCTCCGGTTCTCATGCGCTCCTGCTGCTTGTCCGGGGGGGGTTGGATAAAGCATCACCATTAGGCGGGTATCATCAGGGCATGCAGATATTGACAACATTGTTGCTGGTTCAGGAGACAGCACGCCATGGCTTCGCTCCAGGGTGGTCCCGGGGCTCATGTGGGTCGAGTAGATAGTTGGGCACCGTGACCCTCCCAAACCCCCCTGACCCCCCCCCCCAACATCGCCCCTGATGCCCCAGTCCCCCCCAACACTCCCAACCCCCCCCCACCCACTTCCCCCCCGTGCCGGCGGGGGGTGGGGGGGGGGGCTGGTGGCACCCTCATGGCACTTACCCTGGCAGCCCGGGTGAGGTCGTGCAGCTTCTTGCAGCACTGCTCCCCCGTCCGGGGGGTCTTCCCCACAGCACTGACTGCGGTGCCCACCTCCCGCCAGCCGCGCCTCACCGCGCTGGATGGCTGGCGATGCCCACGTCTTGGGCAGAGTGTGTCCCTTCTCCGTTCCACCTCATCCACTGGGGTGTCCAGGTCCATGTCCCGGAACCGCGGTGCGGCTCTTCGGGGCTCAGCCATCTCCTCTCTTCTCCTCCGGGTCCTCTGTGCACGGATTGCGCAATTTATGACGCAGTGCCGCGTCATCCGGGCGTCGCGCGGTGACGACGCGGCCTTCACGGCACGCCCCCCCCGAGGTTCTCGCGGCCCCGATTTCGGGCCCTGAATTGGTCGGGATCGGGGCCATTTCGCGCCGTTGTGAACCTCGACGGCATTCACGACGGCGCAGCCACTTCGGCGTGGGAGTGGAGAATCGCGCCCCCCATTTCCCAAACAACATCCATTTTTAGTAACTTTATAGGTAAAATCTGGTTAATAGTTAACACAAAATACTGCTTAGATGACCAAGTCTGGGAAAGCGTTTCTTCCTGATTTAGTGAAGGCTCGAAACTGCGTCTTTTAGAGGAGAATATCTGAAATCTGCTGTGGATGGATATGCTAGCTAGAACAGAACTATGTGCTCAGACCACAGATGGAATGACCTTCCTGCTTTTTGGATGGAAAACTATCCTGCCACTTCAGTGAGGGGCCCAACAGTTTTACTGCTCAATCTCTTTGATATTCCCTCCGTGGATTCTGCTGTTGAACTCGTTCAAATTCCTTGCTTTGAGAAGTTACCATTTGTATAGCCTCACTGGTGTCTGGCAAACAATGGGTGCGATTCTCCCAAAACATTTCTAAATTTATTTGTGGCGTGTTTTTCAGGGAGTTTCCCGTCGGCTCTGCCGGCGAGTTCCCCGCCGCTATTCAATGACACTTAGTCGCTTCTTTGGGTTCTGGGGAGTTTCTTACAAGTTTAGCCCACACTTAGAAATTTTTTTAGCACAGGGGAGTTGAACTCAGAGATTGGGCCGCCATTTTGAAAGGGTGCCCCAACCTCTAAGTGAGCTTGTGGTTCCCCACCCCCCCACCCGTGGGCAATGTCATCCCCCACACACATGGACACTACCCCACACCCCCCCAAGTGAGGACAGGGACCCCCTCTTGAGGCCCCCAGAGGAACCTTACAGCACCCCCTCCCTTCTAGAACCCCCACCCATCACACCCTCAACCTCCCAGAGGCCCCTACTTACCTGCCCTGCACTCCACCACCCTTCAACCCCCCCCCTTCCACCTGATGTCATGGGTATGGCCCTCCCTCGCCCCTGACTCTTGGCAGTGCCATCCTGGCACTCAGGCACCCGTACACTTGGGCACCCTGGCACCGAAGCAGTGCCAACTGGGCACCTTGGCAGTGCCAGGTTGGCAGTGCCAAGGTGCCCGCATTCCAGGATCACCCTGTACTTACCCTGACCATGCAGGGGTCTCCAATCGCCCGGGAGACCAATCGAGTGCCGTTCCGCCTGGTCCATTTTGTGTAATGAGCACTGATTGGTGCCCGGCTGCAGCCTCCCTGGGGAGGCAAAGAATCGAGGCACGTTGGTGTACCCCGCGTGAGTGGGTTATAAGTAGGTTTACGATCTACTTCAAAGAGCGCATTTTGTCACGCCCATTAAGGGTAGAGTTCCGACTCCGACATCTCGCGGGATTTATCTCATGAGGGGCAGAACCTGTCGGGAGGCACTCTGGAGGGATTTCCCCGGATTCTCCGGCCGTGTTATGCTGTCGCTTGAGCCCAACGCACCGAAGAATCATGCCCAATGTTTCTGATAAGGCCATTCACACCTCAATTTCTCTGAACTCCTGCTAATCTTCTTTTTTGTTTGTTACTTTATTTTCAGCTCAAATTCACTGTTAATCTCATTAACTTTCCACATTCTTGACTCAGCCAATGAGGAAGATCTTTTCTGGTAACAGGAGGAAGTGGCCATCACTATTTGCAGTTAGATCTTGTGCTTGGGGTGAATGGGAATCAAAGGCTATGGGGGGATGGTGGAATCAGGCTATAGGAGTTGGATGACCAGCTATGATCATAATGAATGGCACAGCAGACTCGAAGAATCGAATGGCCTCCTCCTGCTTCTATTTTCTATGTTTTTATGAACAGCCAAGATAGGGAGAAATCAGGATTCTCCGTCCAGCGACGCCGGAATCGCGAAACGCGATTGGGCAGAGAATCACACATCAGCGAAAATTGACGCCGGCAGCAGGCGACCAATGGAATGCCTCGCTCCAGGCCCTCGACAGCGGCATGAATGCATTCCATGCCACACACTGGTGTGGGCACACAAATTGTACGGTAAAGACTGTTAGCATATCATTAACAGGCCCAACCCAGCATTCTCCGACGGCAAGGTCACTTGTGGTATTTAAAATCGGGAAACAGGCACCGTGGTGGCTGAGGGAGAGAGAGGAAGTAAGGCATGTTCCCAAACATGAAGGATGATCTATGGGTGGGCTACTGGGTCAGTGTGTTCCCCCGGAACCGGCGTGTCCAGGCACGGACTGCCATTGCCACAGCCTGCAGTACAGTCATTCGGCTGCGCACCCCACTGACCGCCCACCGTGACCCGCGGTTAGGCAAAGCGTCACCAGCCGCCTCCCCCCCTCCCCCGGACAACCTGGCACCACCCTGCTGGTGGAGCATCATGCAAACCCCCAGGGTGGATGGCCAGAGTAGGCCCTATGAGAGCGCACAGGATAGGGACGCAGAACGTACCATCGGCATGGGTTGCGCCAGCCACCGGTTCCCCTGCCAGCAGGGATGGGTACCAGACACTTGGTGCCAAGCACCGATGGGGCCAGGAATGCGGTGGCGGAGGGAAAAGCATCAAGAGAATGGCCGGAGGGGGAATGCGGAGGCAGGGGCTGCAATGCAGGCTGGGGCCACCATGTAGCTCATTTGACCTTTTTAGGTATGGGGGTTCCAGTTATTCGAACATGTCTTCCCTTTACCCCCTGCAGTCAGATTTCGGTATCCAACCAGGAGTGGTTGGCATCTGCCTGGCCGTCGCAGCTCTAGCGGACGCATTGAAGCTGTACAAGCAGGAGCTGCTCGGGGAGGGCGCTGCAGAAGCAGAGCCTGCAGCAGAGGAACAGGAGCCAGCGGCGAGGATCAACATCCGGCCACCAACAGGCCAAGGAGGAGGATGGTTGCTGACACACCCTCATATAGATCCTGGCTCGGTGTCTGCATCTCCAATATTGTTATGACCAGCCTTTTAAGAAGCCCAGGACCCGTCTGGATGGCAGCTAGTCCATGGGGTCAGGCCACCCTCAGACATTGCGCCCCTTGGGGGTTCCTACCTCCACCTAATGTACCGCTGCATGTGTGTGGTGCCATCAGATAGTGTCCCAGGAGCCTCTTCACTAACATCTCGAAAATGAAATTTTTAAAAATGCCCAACCGATGTGAGTATCTCTGGGATGTTACAGGGTATTGGCAACAGCAGTGCTGAGAAGTCGGTGTCATCCCCGGATGTGTGCTCCGGGATATCACGGGGTTGCTGCTGGGGGCGCAGTTCACCAGCAGGTCCCGCCTCATCGCCAGATGAGTCACGGGATTGCAGCTGCGGCGTGGGACACCAGATGGACCCGCCTCGTCGCCAGGTGATCCTCCAAGCCAAAAGACAAGACGTGGAGGTGGTGGGGTGAGTGCTGCAATTGCCATCGGGTCATCTCTATTCACAGCGGGCTCACTTGGATTTCCGGTGCCAACCTCCGCCTCGGTGACTGCACGACTGGCCAGTCCTGGAGGTGAGACCCACGGCACTGACAGCCTCTGCCACCTGCGCCCAAGCCTGGTTGACATCCGCGAGTGGCAAGCTCCTTCCCGCCCCAAGGAACAAGGTGTGCCGCCTTCCCTTCACGGCATCCAAATGTGTCTCGAGCTCGGCATCAGTGAACCTCGGTGCTGCTGTTCGGGGTGGCATCTTCTTGGCTGGAATGAGTGTGTGTCGGGAGAGGAGTGTTTATTTGCGGCTGCTACTTGTCAGGCTCTCGAGTGGCGATCCCGACCCCGGCAAATCACACTCCAGCGTTCGTTGGAATTGCACTAGTTCCAGGTGGCGCCAGTGCTAGCCCGTTCGGATGCCTTGAATCGCTGCGGGATCAGCACTGCTTTCGAGGCCATGGTATTCTCACGATTCAGTCATGGCGTCAGCATTTAATCTCTCAAATGGAGAATCCCACCCACAGCTGGATGGGCTCAAAGCAATGATAGGCAGTGAAAAGCAATACCTACAAGGCAACAGGCAAAAACTATTGAGAGCTGTAAATGAATTCCCGAGGTATCCCTTTTCTCCAGAACAATTCCAACATTGAAAAGAGATTACACAACAGCCAAAACTTACTCCACCAGTTCACAGTGACAAAGAACTAAACATATTAATTTAAAAATATTCCTACTCAGCCTTTACATTTTACAATACTCCCATCCCATTCCCAACAGTTTCATAATTGACTTGATAATCCTCAATCCTTTTTCAGCAATACATTTTGCACTATCGTACTATGATTTGTTCCTTTAATATAATTTGTTAATGCATTTTAAAGAACCCTTTCCACATGAATTCCACATATTTTATTTAATGAATAAATTTACAACATGTTGAACCTGAATGGGAGAGACAACAGGAACACACGGTGGGGTAGAAATGAATGACTGGTTTATTACGGTCTCCACAGAAATAGCAAAACTACGACAACTCCTCTCCCTAAAGAGCCACCCTCCCTGACCTGCACCCAGATCAGGGTTTTTATCCAGAATCGTTTCCCCTTGTTCAGGGAATACCCCGCCCCAATTAGCAGGAGAGTTCATACACAGCTGTGTAAGGGGGAAATCAAATGGAGCACAGTCCATGGCCAGCAAGGGGGGTCATAACAGTTACCAAACCTCAGCAAATTATACCGCATCTGCCATTCATTTGCCCACTCACTCAATTTGTCCAAATAACACTGAAGGATCTCTGCATCCTCCTCACAGCTCACCCTCCCACCCAGGTTTGTATTCAGTCCCTCATCATTTTGAAGACCTCTATCACATCTAAAACAGAAGAATCAAGATGCTTTATCTTCTCTGGGCACATGTGAAGATATCTTTAGACATAGCTCCCATAGCGATAAGAGCAGATAGAACGTCTCAGACCTCATTGCAACAGTTCTGGGGCTGGATTTTCCGCTGTTGGGATTCTCCGTTGCGCCGGCAGTGTACCCTGCCCGGTATTTCATGACAGCGTGGGGCTGCCCACAATGGGAAAACCCATTCGCCAGCTGGCAGGATTGAGAATCCTGTTGCCGGCGTGGATGTGCCGCATGAGAAAACTGCTGCGGCGGGACGGAGAATCCCGCCCCCTGTATCCCACTGCTATCACCTAACTTCCCATTCTGGCCTCCATGTTCACCAATATTACAAACGTTCTCTTCTATTGTTAGCCCTCTCTCTTTTAAATCTGCTTTCATCACCCCTCTCCTCATAAAACCAACTCGACACCCCCCTCCATCCTTACAAACTACCACCCCATCTCCAGCCTCCCTTTTCCCTCCAAATCTCTTGAGCGTGTTGTCACCGCCCAAATCCTTTCCCACCTTTCCTAGAACGCCATGTTGGAAGCCCTCCAATCAGATTTCCACACTGCCACAGTACCAAAACAGTTCTAATCAGTCACAAATGACATTCTATGGGAGAGATTCCCCGGGCTCCCAGCCATATGTTATGCGGGAGGCAGCGCTGTTTGCTTGTGGCGGGACTCTCTGCTCCCTTTGTTGTCAATGGGAATTCCCATTGAAGGCTCCCCATGCGGCCTATGTGGCTGTGACAAACCTACATTTTCCCTCCTCATCCTTCTCAACCTGCCTGCAGCCTTTGACGCATATGACCACATCATCTTCCTCCAACACCTCTCCACTGGTGTCAAGCTGGGTGGAATGGTTCATACCTCGTTCCATTCTTATCTACCTAATCAGAGCCAGGGAACCACTTGCAATGGATTCTCTTCCTGCACCTGCACCTACTTTTATTATAACCCCAGGATCTATCTCCTCCAGGTTCTCATCTACATGTTGCCCCATGGAAACACCATCCAAAGTCACAGTGTTAATTTTCACATGTACACTGACAAGGCCAAGGTCCAGCTCCTGACTCCATTGTTGCTGAATTATCAGACTGCTTATCTGACATCCAGTACTGGATGAACAGAAATTTCCTCCCATTAAATATTGGAATTATTAAATTCCTGTTTCCTAACTCCATCCCTCTCCCTAAAAACAGTCTGAGATTAAGTGCGATAGAGAGCATCCTACCCGGCTGCATCACAGCCTGGTATGGCAACCGCTCGGCCCAAGATCACAAGAAACTGCAGACTGTGGTGAACTCAGCCCAACGCATCACACAAACCTGCCACCCTCACATTGATTCTGTACACACCTCTTGCTGCCTCAGGAAAGCAGACAGCATTATCAGAGACCCCACCCACCCAGGCATTGCCTTCTTCCAGACTCTTCCATCAGGCAGAAGATACAGAAGTCTGAAGACTCACACATCCAGACATATGAACAGCTTCTTCCCCACAGCTACAAGACTCCTCAACGACTCCCCCTCGGACTGATCTGTTCCCTGTAAGAACACTATTCACGATGCCCAACGCTGCTCTTGCTCATGCATTTGCTTTGTTTGGCCCCTTGTTCCTCACTGTTTGTCGATGTACTATTTGTCAATGTTCTCTGTTGATTTATTCTTTTTTTTTAAAAATATGTTTATTCAAAGTTTTTCCAACAAAAATTTTCAACCAATTAAACCCCTCCCCGTAACAGAAAAGAAAAAGAGAAAAGAACAGAACAGAACATAAACATATCAATCAAACATAATACAGAACTTATACAATGGGTTTCTCCCGCACATAGTAACCCTCCCATATGCTTTTTTACAAGTACCCCGAGGAGAAAACCCTCCCCCGCCCGCCCAAATACCCCTCCCCCGAAAGAGACACCCCCTCCCCTCCCCTCCCTCCCCCCCTCCTTCCCTGGGTTGCTGCTGCTGCTGACCGACCTCATTCTAACGCTCCGCGAGATAGTCTAGGAATGGTTGCCACCGCCTGAAGAACCCCTGCGCAGACTCTCTCAACGCAAACTTTATCCTCTCCAGCTTAATGAACCCTGCCATGTCATTTATCCAGGCTTCCACACTGGGGGTCTTCACATCCTTCCACATAAGCAAGATCCTCCGCCGGGCTACCAGGGACGCAAAGGCCAGAATACCGGCCTCTGTCGCCTCCTGCAGTCCCGGCTCGTCCACCACCCCAAATAATGCCAGCCCCCAACTTGGCTTGACCTGGACTTTCACCACCTTGGACATAGTCTTCGCGAAACCCCTCCAGAACCCATCCAGTGCCGGGCACGACCAGAACATGTGGGCGTGATTCACCGGGCTTCCCGAGCACCTCCCGCATCTGTCCTCCATCCCAAAGAACCTACTCAGCCTCGCCCCTGTCATATGCGCTCTGTGAATAACCTTAAACTGTATCAGGCTACGTCTGGCACATGAGGAAGAGGAATTAACCCTACTCAGGGCATCAGCCCACAGACCCTCTTCAATCTCCTCCCCCAACTCCTCCTCCCACTTGCCCTTCAGCTCCTCTACCGAAGCCTCCTCCTCTTCTTTCATCTCCTGATATATCGCCAAAAACTTGCCTTCTCCGACCCATAAACCCCAAATCACCCTGTCCTGAATCCCCTGTGCCGGGAGCAACGGGAATCCCCTCACCTGCCGCCTCACAAACGCCCTCACTTGCATATACCTGAACGCATTTCCCGGGGGTAACCTGAACTTCTCCTCCAGCGCCCTAGGCTCGCAAACGTCCCGTCTATAAACAGGTCCCCCATCCTTCTGATCCCTGCCCGATGCCAGCTCTGAAACCCCGCGTCCATCCTTCCTGGGACGAACTGATGGTTCTCCCGGATCGGGGACCACACCGAGGCTCCCATCTCACCCCTATGTCATCTCCACTGCCCCCAGATCTTTAGCGTTGCTGCCACCACCGGACTCGTGGTGTACCTTGTCGGCGAGAGCGGCAGCGGTGCCGTCACCAGCGCCCTCAGGCTCGTTCCTTTGCAGGACGCCATCTCCAACCTCTTCCATGCCGCCCCCTCTCCCTCTATTACCCACTTACGGATCATTGCCACGTTGTCTGCCCAATAATAGCCACCCAGATTCGGCAACGCCAGCCCTCCTCTGTCCCTACTATGCTCCAGAAACCCCCTCCTTACCCTCGGGGTCTTGTTTTCCCACACAAAACCCGGGATGCTTCTACCTACCCGCTTAAAAAAGGCCTTGGTAATCATAATAGGAAGGCACTGGAAATCAAAAAGAAACCTCGGGAGGACCATCATTTTAATCGACTGTACCCTGCCCGCTAGCGAGAGTGGCAGCACATCCCATCTTTTGAAGTCCTCCTCCATCTGCTCCACCAGCCGCGTCAAATTAAGTTTGTGCAGGGCCCCCCAGCTCCTAGCTACCTGGATCCCCAAGTACCAAAAGCTCCTTTCCGCCCTCCTCAACGGTAGGTCATCTATCCCTCTTCCCTGGTCCCCTGGATGCACCACAAAAAGCTCGCTTTTCCCTACATTGAGCTAATAGCCCGAGAAGTCCCCAAACTCCCTTAGGATCCGCATGACCTCCACCATCCCCTCCACTGGATCTGCCACATACAGCAACAGGTCATCCGCATACAGCGACACCCGATGCTTCTCTCCCCCTCGGACCACCCCCCTCCATTTCCTGGACTCCCTTAATGCCATGGCCAAAGGCTCAATTGCTAATGCAAACAACAGGGGGGACAGAGGGCACCCCTGCCTCGTCCCTCGATACAGCCAGAAATACTCCGACCTCCGCCGATTCGTAGCCACACTCGCCACCGGGGCTCTATAAAGGAGCTTAACCCAACTGATAAACCCCTCCCCAAACCCAAACCTCCGCAACACTTCCCAGAGATACTCCCACTCCACCAGGTCAAAGGCCTTCTCCGCGTCCATAGCTGCCACTATCTCCGTCTCTCCCTCCACCGATGGCATCATAATCACGTTTAGGAGCCTCCGCACATTGGTGTTTAGCTGCCTGCCCTTTACAAAGCCCGTCTGGTCCTCATGAATCACCCCCGGGACACAGTCCTCAATTCTCGTAGCCAGCACTTTTGCCAGCAACTTAGCATCCACATTGAGGAGCGAAATCGGCCTATACGACCCACATTGCAGTGTGTCCTTGTCCCGCTTCAGCATCAGAGAGATCAGTGCCCTGGACATTGTCGGGGGTAGGGTCCTCCCCTCCCTTGCCTCATTGAAAGTCCTCACTAGCAACGGGGCTAACAGGTCCGCATACTTCCTGTAAAACTCAACCGGGAACCCATCTGGCCCCGGGGTCTTCCCCGCCTGCATGCTCCCCAGTCCTTTAACCAGCTCCTCCAACCCAATTGGCGCCCCCAAACCAGCCACCTCCTGCTCCTCCACTTTCGGGAACCTCAGTTGATCTAGAAATCGTCGCATCCCCTCTTCCCCCGCTGGGGGCTGAGATCTGTACAGCTCCTCATAAAAGTCCTTAAATGCCTCATTTACTTTCACCACACTCCGCACCGTAGTTCCCCTGCTATCCTTGACTCCACCTATCTCCCTCTCTGCCATCCTCTTAATGAGCTGATGTGCCAGCATCCGGCTCGCCTTCTCCCCATACTCGTACGTCGCCCCCTGTGCTTTCCTCCACTGTGCCTGTGCCTTCCCTGTGGTCAACAGGTCGAATTCCGTCTGGAGACTTCGCCGCTCCCTAAGTAGTCCCTCCTCGGGGGCCTTTGCATATCTCCTGTCCACCCTTAGGATCTCCCCCACTAACCTCTCCCTTTCCCTGCCCTCTCTCTTCTCCCTGTGAGCCCTGGAGATTAACTCTCCCCTGACCACCACCTTCAGCGCCTCCCATACTACCCCCACCTGCACCTCCCCATTGTCGTTGGCCTCCAAATACCTTTCAATGCATCTCCACACCCTCCCGCATACCTCCTCATCCGCCAGTAATCCCACATCCAGATGCCACAGCGGGCGCTGGTCCCTCTCCTCTCCTAACTCCAGCTCCACCCAGTGTGGGGCGTGGTCTGAGATGGCTATGGCCGAATACTCCGTTCCCTCCACTTTCGGGATCAGCGCCCTACTCAAAACAAAACAATCTATCCGGGAGTAGGCTCTGTGTACGTGAGAAAAAAAAGAAAATTCCCTGGCCAAGGGCGTAGCAAATCTCCACGGATCTACTCCCCCCATCTGATCCATAAACCCCCTAAGCACCTTGGCCGCAGCTGGCCTCTTCCCCGCCTTGGATCTGGAGCGATCTAATGCTGGGTCCAACACCGTGTTGAAATCCCCCCCCGCATTATCAAGCTTCCTGCCTCCAGATCCGGAATCAGCCCCAACATGCGCTTCATAAATCCAGCATCATCCCAGTTTGGGGCGTATACGTTTGCCAATACCACCCACGCCCCCTGCAACCTACCGCTCACCATCACGTATCGACCTCCATTGTCCACTACAATATTCTTGGCCTCAAACGACACCCGCTTCCCCACCAGTATTGCCACCCTTCTGTTCTTTGCATCCAGCCCCGAATGGAATACCTGTCCTACCCATCCCTTTCTTAACCTGACCTGGTCTGCCACCTTCAAATGTGTCTCCTGAAGCATGACCACGTCTGCCTTCAGTCCCTTTAAGTGTGCAAACACTCGAGCCCTCTTAACCGGCCCATTCAGGCCCCTCACATTCCAAGTTATCAGCCGGATTGGAGGGTTTCCCACCCCTGCCCCCGCAACCCCCCCCCCCCCCCCCACCCCCTCCCGACTAGCCATCTCCTTTTCTAGGCCAGTCCCGTGCCCGCGCCTCCCGCACTCTCCAGTCCCCCAGACGGGGCACCCCCGCCCCGACCACCTCTTCTGTTTCCAGTTCCCCATCGGCCAATGCAGCAGCAACCCTATTTCCCCCCCTCCCCCCCTCCCCCTGCTAGATCCGTATCTAGCTCTTTTGCTCCCCCCATATCACTCCCGTAAGTCAGCTGACTCCTGCTGACCCCGGCCTCCCCCGCCGTCCCATTGACCCCCCCCCCCCCGTGTGGGAATCCCCCCTCCCCCTCCTCCCCAGCAATCAGTGTGCGCTCCTCCACCCCCCCCGCTCCGTCCTTCTCTAGTGCGGGAAAAAACCCGCGCTTTCCTGAGCCGGCCCCGTCTCCTCTGGCGCCGCTCCTGTTGCGGCCTTTTCCCAATTCCCCCATCCCCGGGCCTCCCCTCCCTCCAGCACCGGCTCCCACACTCTCTCACAGTCTCCCCATCAGATCTCTTCCCCCATCCCCATCCATCACCCAACCCGTGGAACATTCCCTACGCATAGTTAAAACCCTGTATACAACCGACATCCCCCCCACAACCACAAACCCTCAGTTTGAGTCCAACTTTTCAGTTTGTATAAAGGTCCAAGCCTCCTCAGGCGTTTTGAAGTAGTGGTGTCGATCCTTAAATGTGACCCACAATCACGCTTGCTGCAGCATTCCGCACCTCATCCCCTTCCGATGGAGCACCGCCTTGGCCCGATTAAAACCAGCTCTCTTATTTGCCACCTCCGCACTCCAGTCCTGATAGATTCGGATCTCCGTGTTCTCCCACCTGCTGCTCCGCTCTTTCTTGGCCCATCTCAAGACACATTCTCTGTCCACGAAACGGTGAAACCTCACCACTACCACCCGTGTCGGCTCGTTGGCCTTGGGTCTCCTCGCCAGAACCCGATGAGCCCCATCTAGCTCCAGGGGACTCAGAGAGGCCCCCGCACCCATCAACGAGTTGAGCATCGTGCTCACATATGCCCCGACATCGGCCCCTTCCACTCCTTCAGGGAGACCCAGAATCTGAAGATTCTTCCTCCTCGACCTGTTCTCCAGGTCCTCGAATCTTTCCGCCCACCTCTTGTGCAGCGCCTCGTGTGCCTCCATCTTCACCGCCAGGCCCAAGATCTCATCCTCGTTCTCCGAGGTTTTTTCCAGCACCTCCTGGATCGCCGCCCCTTGGGCCTTCTGGGTCTCCACTAACCCCTCGATCGCCGTCAGCATTGGCGCCAGCACCTCTTTCTTCAGCTCCTCAAAGCAGCGCGTGAGAAACTCCTGCTGCTCCTGCACCCATGCCGCTTGATCTCTGCCCGCCGCCATCTTGTTTTTTCTCCCTCGCACTTTTCGCTGCTCCAAAAACGCTTTTTTGACCGCTCCAGTCCTGGTCCAATCCATGTACTATGGAGGGGGGACCTTGCTCACCTTCCCACACTGGAAGTCGTCGAGAAAATTGCCGTTGGGGCTCCTCTGGAGAGCCCAAAAGTCCGTTTTAGCGGGAGCCGCCGAATGTGCGGCTTAGCTCCGCATAGCCGCAACCGAAAGTCTTGATTTATTCTTTTGTCTACTATGTACGTATTGTATACGTTCCCTCGGCCGCAGAAAAATATTTTTCACTGTACTTCGGTACATGTAACAATAGATCAAATCAAAATCAAATCAAATCAAATCAAGTCATCTGTTCACAACCTTTATGTTACATTTGATCCTGAAATGGGACTTCTGACCTCATATTCACACCATCAGTAAGTATGCCTATTTCCGCTTCTGTAACTTTGTCCAACTTCACCCCTGTCTCTCAGCTGTTGAGACCCTCATCCAATTCTTAGTTACCCCTAGCCTGAACTATTCCAATAAACTCCTGGCTGGTCTCTCATATTCTACCCACTGTAAACTTAAAGTCATCCAAAACTCTGCTGCCAATGTTTCAATACACTGGTCCCCCTATCGCTCCTGTGCTCATTGACCTACATGGGCTCCTGGTCAACAAACATTTCACAATTCTCATCCTTGTTTTCAAATCCCTTCAAGGCCTTGCACCGTGTATATCTGTAATCTACTCTAACACCATGGTGGTATGTTCATTGCTCTAATTCTGGGCTTGTGTGCATTCCCAATCCTTCTTCATAGAATCCCTACAGTGAGAAGGAGGCCTTTCGGCCCATCGAGCCTGCATCGATCCTTCAAAAGTGCACCCTGCTCATTTTCACTCCACTCTACCCCTGTAGCTTCATAACCTAACCTGCACATCCCTGGGCACTAACGGGCAATTTAGCATGGCCAATCCACCTAACCTGCACATCTTTGGATGACTTGCCCCGCTATTGGTGGCCACACCTTCAGTTGTCTAGGCTCTATGCTCTGGAATGCCCCCTTGATAGCTTTACAGCTTGCTCTCTCCTTTAACACACTTCTTAAAACCTACCCCTTTGACCAAGCTTTTGGTCATCTGTCCTAATTGTGCCTTGGTGTCATACTCTGTTTTATAATGCTCCTGTGAAGCATCTTAGGGCATTCCTCCACACTAAAGGCACTATATAAATTTAAGTTGTTGTTATTGTAGGAAACAGAGGAACAGGAGTAATAAGCCCTCAGCCCCTCAAACCTGTTCTGTCAATCAATTAGATCATGCTTGATCTTATCTCAATGCCATTTATCTGTCTTAGTTCTATATCCCTTGATACGTTTGTCAGACAACAATCTACAGGTGCTGGTTTCTCTCTTTTCTTCCCTTTCTAACTAATCTACTGATGCTTGCCATTCTCCAATTCAAATCCACAATTCCTGAATCTAGGGGTTTTTGGAAAGTTATGACTAACATAGTTGCCATTTCCTCATCTATTTATTTTAATATCTTGGGGTAGAAACCATTAGGCTCCGGAGATCTTCCATCATAAGTTCCATTCTTTGCTCCATTAACATTTAAAAAAAACGTATATTAGATCTACTATGTCTCTCTCTCTTGACATACTTTTAGGTTCCCTTGTACCATTGCTATTTTTCCACTTTTCTCACTGCAAAAATAGATACAAACTATTCAGTTAAGTAGCCATGTTCTTATTGACCATTATAGTCTCACCTACATCCAGTTTTAAGGAGCCCACGTTTCCCTGTAACGCTCCCTCGGCAGAGATGAAGTGAGTAGTCTAACAGCATTCCATAGCAGGGTGAATATGTGGAAAAATTACACTAGCGTTCTTGAGGCTCTGTTGTAACATGGGGCGGGATTCTCCGACCCCCCGCTGTAATGCTAGTCCTGCCGGTGTGAATTAAACCACCTCTCCTACTGGCAGGACCAGGCGGCGTGAGCGGGTTCCGGGGTCCTGGGGGGGGGGGGGGGGGGGCGCAGGGTAATCTAGCCCCGGGGGGGTGCCCCCACAATGGCATGGCCCGCGATCGGGGCCCACCGATCTGCGGGCAGGCCTGTGCCATGGGGGCACTCTTTTCCCTCCGCGTCAGCCATCAGCCTCCGCGATGGCCACACAGAGGTGACCTCCCCCCCTGCGCATGCGCGGGGATGACATCAGCCGCCGCTGACGCTCCCGCGCATGCGCGGACTTCCGCCGGCCGGCGGAATCCCTTCGGCCCCGGCTGCCGTGGTGCCAAAGGCCTTCCACCCCAGCCGGCGGGACGGCAACCACTCCGGCAAGCCACTCCATCCTGCCGAGACCCCCCGCCCCGCCGGGTAGGGGAGAATCCCGCCCATGGAGTCTCCTACTCATTTGCAAGGGAAAATTGGACATGCAGGTCAAAGTAGCAACAACAATGTCGTTAGAATAGATTTTTATTTCCACACAGCCTGGGAGAAGTAGAGGAAGCTAGTACATATATAGGGGCTGGTTTAGCACAGGGCTAAAGAGCTGGCTTTTAAAGCAGACCAAGGCAGGCCAGCAGCACGGTTCAATTCCCATACCAGCCTCCCCGAACAGGCGCCGGAATGTGAAAATGAATGAAATGAAATGAAAATCGCTTATTGTCACTAGTAGGCTTCAAATGAAGTTACTGTGAAAAGCCCCTAGTCGCCACATTCAGGCGCCTGTCCCTTCGGCCCCGAATGTGGCGACTAGGGGCTTTTCACAGTAACTTCATTTGAAGCCTACTTGCGACAATAAGCAATTTTCATTTAATTTCATACCTCTAAAAGGCATAGATTCTGCTTAGTTAAGCAATTGTGATCAATAAATGAAGCAAGAGGCTAAACATATAGGGTTACAAAAATGAAGGAAAAGTGGAAATTCAGCAGGACTGGGCAAGTGCTGAAAAGCAACAAAGGGTACAAAAAATATAATAAACGGGAAAGAGAGAACATGAAAATAAACTTGCAGGGAATATGAAAGTTATAACTTTTAATAAAAATATTAAGAGAGTGTTGAGAGAGTGTTACAGGGAAATGTGAGCTTTTTAAAAGCGGATGTTGGTGGTCACAATGAGATACGTTGGGGATGTAGCTACAACAAGATTGCTACATCAGGGATCTGAACCTGCTGCATGCTGGGAGTACAGAAATGTAAGTGAGCCATCATCTAAACTATTGCAATACGCACTTAAAAGGAACAAACATTACAGTTACGATTTTCCGGCTCCGTCATCAGCGGGCCTCATCACAGGCGGGAGGGGAAAATTCCACTTCCATCCACAATGATGCCCCCCAGTATTAGGGCTGGAAAATCCCAGCCTAAGTTTCCATAAACATACTAATTTATAATTTATCAATTGTTAACGGAGTTGTACCTAGCACAAAGGAAGATGGTTGTGATTTCTGGAGGTCTTAGTCCCAGGATATTACAGCAGGAGTTCCTCAAGGTCCTAGGCCCAACCAACTTCAGCTGCTTCATCAATGACCTTCTCATCTTAAGGTCAGAAGTGGGGTTGTTCATGGATGATTGCACAATGTTCAGCACCATTCGTGAATCCTTCATACTGAAGCAGTCTATGTCCATTTGCAGCAAAACCTGGACAGCATTCTGGCTTAGGCTGACAGATGGAAAAAAACATTCATGGTCTCCAACAAGAATGAATCCAACCATCGCCCCTGGACATTCAATGGCATTACCATTGCTGAATCCCCCACTATCAACATCCTAGGGGTTACCATTGACCAGAAACTGAATTTGACTATCCATATAAATACAGGTTCAATTCCGGACTTGGGTGACTGTGTGGAGTTTGTATGTTCTCGACGCATCTGCGTGTGTTTCCTACGGGTGCTCCAGTTTCCTGCCACAGTTCAGAGATGTGCAGGTTAGGTGGATTGGCCATGCTAAATTGCCCCTTAGTGTCCACATGTGCAGGTTAGGTGGGGTTACCGGGGTCGGGAGGGGGAGTGGGCAAAGGTAGGGTACTCTTTTGGAAGGTCGGTGTAGTTTTTGTGGGTCAAATGGTTCCCTCCTGCACTGTAGGGATTCTACATCCACCTGCAAGTTCCCCTCTATATGACACTCCACCCTGAACTATTGTCATCCTTTCCCTGTCACTGGTTAAAATCCTGGAACTCCTTTCCTAACAGCACTGTGAGTGTACCTATACCACATGGACTGCAAAGGCTCAGGAAGTCGGCCCACCACCGTCTTCCTAAGGGCAATTAGGGATGGGCAACAAATGCTGGCCTAGCCAATGATGTCCACATCCCAATAAAAATTTTTTTTTAAATAACGTGGCAGATGATAAAATTCTGTGGGTGGAATTTTACAGCTCTGTCGCAGTGAGGGCAGAGACGTAAAATGCAGCGAGCTGTTCAAACGTCCATTGACTTTGACTGGACTGCTGCCGTAAAATTCCACCTTTAACAAATGTTTGATATTAATGTAGGGTATCTATTTTCCTGGCCATTAATTTATATGAGTTGTACTGCGGGTCTATTTCAACATTTAACTGCAGTAACGCTATTATCTCTAATTTATGACAACACCCACATTAGTTCAACATCTTCTTTATTATTATTGCATAATTTATATTCAATACCCCCAAATTGAAGTGCATAGTATTGTCACTGAACTAATATCCAGAGACCCAGGAAAAAGCTCTGGGGACCTGGATTCGAATCCCACCACGGCCGATGGTGAAGTTTGGACTCAATAAAAATCTGTACTTGAAAATAGAATGATGACTATGAAACAATTGTTGTAAAAACTCACCTGGTTCACTCATCTGCCATTCTTATCTGGGACTAGTGACCTGCCCTACAGGTGACTCCAGATCCACAGCAGCACAAGAGCAATTGTGGATGGGCAATAGGTGCAGACCCAGCCTACGAATGAGCAGAAAAAAAAATGGAAGAGGTGGCTCTTAATCTCTTTTCTAAATATTGAGTTTATCAGTTTTATTCAGGAGTTAGGACGTGGCTCTGTTTTTTATTGTAAAATATTGGTTCGAATTGCTAATCCAAGTGGTATACGTCAATGGGACCCGCAGCAATAGATGCTGTGACAGAAAGCGAAAGCAAACAGAAGTATGTTGTGCAATGATTTACAACTCCGTTAAATGGTTTTCCTTACCTTCTCCAGTGGGTACACATTTCAGAAATATTTCTAAATATCTGGCACACTTCACGTGAAGAATTGTTCCTCTTGGATCATTAAATATCCACAAGCCTTCTGCTAAACTCTTCAACTGAATAATGTTAGAACGGATAATGCAGTATGGGGAAAAAAAGAAAGAAGGAAAGAAAAAGAATAGACTTCCATTTATTTATATTGCGTTTTATGTGACATGAAGAAACCCCAAAGCATTTTATTTCTGAAGTCCAGTCACTTGTAATGTAGGAAATGTGGCAGCCAATTTCCACACACAAATCTCCCATGATCAGCAGTGAGCAAACAACCAGGTAATATAATGGCAATTCATCTTGGAAGTAGCACAAAATGGGTGGCATCGGACAGGGCAGCACGGTAGCACAGTGGGTAGCCCTGTTGCTTCACAGCTCCAGGGTCCCAGGTTTATTCCCGGCCTAGGTCACTGTCTGTGTGGAGTCTGCACATTCTCCCCGTGTCTGCTTGAGTTTCCTCCGGGTGCTCCAGTTTCCTCCCATAAGTTCCGAAAGACATACTTGTTCAGTGAATTGGACATTCTGGATTCTCCCTCAGTGTACCCGAAACGGTGTTGGAGTGTGGCGACTAGGGGCTTTTCACAGTTACTTCATTGCAGTGTTAATGTATGCTTACTTGTGAAAATAAAGATTATTATTATTATCGTGCTTTGTATTCAGTTCCTGGGCAGTCTAAGGAACTAAATATTAGGCGCTGTGTATAGCAAGCAGCCAGTCTGATTCCATTCATTTTGTGCTATCGCCTGAGATAAATTCTGACCCCAATCTGTTTTCATCATGTTAGTTAAATTTAATAGCATGGCTCCTTTAAAAGGCAACCTTTCTCGGGTCACATGACCTGCCCAGAACGTATTGTAGTGGAGTGTGTAAACTTGGGCCTATCGAGTATCATGGCACAGACCCGGGGTTCAGGGAATCATCAGTGTAAGCCTGGGAGTCAAGGGATCTAGTCCTGTGTTGGAGTTGTGTTGATCTGTATATATAAAGTTTTTTCTTTATTAATAAATCACCGGTGTGATTTAACTCTGCCTTGCCATATTACCTCATGCTACAAAATCAATGGGTGGGTATCTCCGCTCCATCAGCGGTGGACAGGATTCTCCATTTGGGAGTTTATTTTCTCCCATCGGAGATCAATCACCATTGATTTGCGCTTGCGCTAGAGCACAAATCCAGAAGCGATTCCATATCTCTTGCCATGCAAATTTATGCATGGCGTGGATTGCGAAGGAATCCGGTGGCCAGATATTTAAATGAGGCGTAGGCTCATTTAAATATTCAGTCTGGATCTCGCCCTTGTCGTGCTGGGTGGAGCATGTCGGGAGACTCGCGATCGGGCTAGCGGCCAGCGCGGAGCCGGATATGGTGCTCTTATGTGATTCACCCGTTGCACCCATATCCGCACCGGGCGCAATGGGATTGCTGAATTACACCCATTGTTCCCCTCTCTCTGGGTTCTTCTGTCTCTCTCGCTCTGGAATAGTTTGTTTCTTGCTCCCTGTTGTCACATTAAGGTTATCTGAGCTTTAAACTTGCTTTAGCTGAGATGAGTGTCCCATTGTGTTGGAACTCCAGATCTTCCTTCATGCCATTACATGTGGTTGTCAAAGTAATTTGACCTCTCAGTATTAGTATTGTGCCATCACATTGCTTCAATCTTAGTTTCAAGGACTTCATTTTCAGATCATCATGTTGAGCCACTTCACACAAATCTGTCGTCATCATGACGACAGTCACAAAACATTGGTCGCCGATAGACTTGACTGAACCAACCTGTCATATCATATGTACTTTTTCATCAGACGCATCTGCTGATATCTCTCCCATGGCCATGTATAAAGGCTTGTTTTGTTTCTTACCAGCCAAACACTTGTGCATGATATGATTTCACTTTTTGCCGTTTGAACATTGTTTTCCTCATTCTGGACAATCCTTCTTTTCCTGTGCATGCTGTCCTCTGCAGTCCTGACCGTTGTCTGTAATTGTTCCACTCTTTCAGCTTGAACTGACTCTCAGAATTATGGGCGCAATTCTCCGACCCCCCACCGGGTCGGAGAATCGGCAGGGGCTGGCGTGAAACCCGCCCTCGCCGTGCCCCGAATTCTCCGCCACCAGAGATTCGGCGGGGCCGGGAATCGTGCCGCGCCGGTCGGCGGGAATCGCGCTGGTCGGCGGGCCCACCCCCGGCGATTCTCCGGCCCGCGATGAGCTGAAGTCCTGCTGCTGTCAACCCTTGCCTGCCGGCGTGGATTAAACCTCCTTTTGAACGGCGGGACAAGGCGGCGCGGGCAGGCTCCGGGGTCCTGGGGCGCGGGGCGATCTGGCCCCGGGGGATGCCCCCACGGTGGCCTGGCCCGCGATTGGGGCCCACCCATCCGCGGGCGGGCCTGTGCCATGGGGGCACTCTTTTTCTTCCGCCTTCGCCATGGTCTTCACTATGGCGGAGGCGGAAGAGACCCTCTCCCATACGCATGCGCGGGGATGCCGTGAGCGGCCGCTGACGCTCCCGCGCATGCGTCGCCCGGCGAAGACCTTTCGGCGCCGGCTGGCGTGGTGCCAAAGGCCTTTCCCGCCAGCCAGCAGAGCGGAAACCACTCCGGCGCGGGCCTGGCCCCTCAAGGTGAGGGCTTGGCCCCTAAAGGTGTGGAGAATTCTGCACCTTTTGGGCGGCCCGACGCCGGAGTGGTTCCCGCCACTCCATTACGCCGGAACCCCCTGCCCCGCCGGGTAAGGGAGAATCCCGCCCAATGTATCTCTTGGTCTGCACTGCCATACATATGCTCTAGCTGACTTTTCACAGCTTCCGCTTTTCGAAACATGTCTATTGTATCAGTTTCTCATCTTTCAGTAGACGTGTTCGACGTGTTCACACTTTGGCGGTCTTTCACACCTAAGATAGTCTCTTTAGTCAGGCCATCTTTTAGCTGTCAAATTCACATGATTCTGCCAGCTACGTTACTGCAGTTACATACCGTTCACTAGTCTTATTTCCACCCTGAACTCTAATGTTAAATACATGCTATTTAAATGTAACATTCACTTGGAGTTCAAAATATGTGTTCAAGGCATTAAAATCTCTGCTGTCTGTTTTCTCTGCTCGTCTGTTGGATTTAGGGTGGTATACACTTTAGAGCAGTCCCACCCCAGCAGTTTTAAAAGTGAAGTCAAAGTGAGAACACATCTTATCTTTTCAGAATTGTTCAACAAGTCGGTTGCCATCTGATAGCTTTGCCACGTAAGTGGAAAACTGCCAGTTTTTCCAAGAATCGCCATTCATTTCCACTGGAAATGGGAGTGACAAATTTACCACATCCACTTTTACTCACTCAACAATTGACTTGTAGCCTTTTTTTGCATTCCTATTGTCCTTCTATCTTTTCTGTGTGCCTTTCTTAGCTGTGTCCCCTCTGTAGCCAGAAGGATGTAAATTGGAAGCAGTTCAGAGAAGGTTTACCAGACTAATACCTAGAATGGATAACTGTCTTCTGAGGAAAGGTTGGACAGGCTGGGCTTGTATGCACTCAAGTTTAGAAGAGTGTAGCCATCTGGGATGGCCACGTACAACAAGAAACATGGACGTTCGCAAAGTCTAAAGGGAAATACAGCAAATGTAAGATTCAGGCACATACAGAGCTTGCATGTATATTTGAGAGCAGAGAATCCAGACAGCATCAAAACCCCCAGCCGATTAGCATTTGGAACTCTCTTCCTGAAAAGGTGGTGGACGCAGAGTCTCTGAACATTTTTAAAGCAGAAGTGGATAGATTCTTAGCAAGCAAAGGGGTTGATAGGTAATCGGGGTGGGGGGGGGGGGGGGGGGGGGGGGGGGGGCGGGGGGGCGGGGGGGGGGGTAGGTGGAATACAGATTTGAGGTTACTGCCTGGTCAGCCATGATCTTATTAAATGGTGGAGCAGGTTCGAGGGGCTGAATGGCTAACTCCTACTCCTTGTTTGCATGTTTGTATGTAATAAGGACAATTTTGTGATTTATGCTTTTTGTTTGTTGAAAGGGCATTTTGCAAATTTTGGTATATGCTGCAGACAATTTCCCAACAATGAATTCAAAAATTGCCTGAACATCTAACACGCGCTCCCAGCAGACAAGGCTCCCTAACATGAATGTATGGTCGGAATATTGCTTCTCGGGATTCTCCGTAACCCGACGCCGAAATCGGGATCGGCAATTGGGTGGAGAATGGATTCCGCTGCCGAATCAGGGGCAGGTGCTGATTTGAGGCCAGCTTGCGATGCTCCGTCCCTCCAAACCGCTGTCATCGGGCCGCGCGCAGTTGAAAGGCCATTGGCACGTCATCGGCTGGCCCACCCGCAATGCTCCACCCCTGATAGGCCGAGTTCCCAAGCGCAGACCACGTGTGGTCTCAGTTGTTGGGAACCCGGCGTGCTGGCTGCGGACAGTATCCAGTGCCACCACACCCATCCGGAATCCATGCCGCTGGCCATGGTGCTAACGCTAGGGCTGGGAGGAGTGGTGGGAAGGGAACAGGGGGTGGGCTGTGGGGTCGGGGTGGGCGGGTTAGAGTTCGAGCATGGCCGGCGCCATCATTTCTGGGGCGAGCGGAGCAGGCCGTCAGCCCTGCATATGCGCGGCCCGAGACACGACCATTCTCCAGCCGTTTCACGCACCACCTGCGGGCGGTTCACACCGCACCGGTGCTAGCCCCTCACTCGAACCGGAATCGGTGAGGGGTTCATGCCGATTTTGCTGTCGTAGACCACCCGTGATTCTCTGTTGCCACCTTTTGTTTAGATAACTTAAGCTGTAAAGTTCTATGTACAGGAGACAGTACTCCAAAAATAATAGCCCATGTTTCAGCATATCAAGAGTAAATCAAATCAAGGTTTAATCAGCCTCGCCCCGTGTTGACACATCTTGGGAATTGCTTGAGGATATTCACCCAGAAGAAAGTCAGGTAGCGATTGATTGTCCTACAAGTTGATAGTGAAAATTCCAGACATGAGCCTCTGGAAAGTAAGTGTTTCTGTCTGTCCAGGTTTAGATCCAACAGTTTGGTACTTGAATGTATTGTCTGGATGTTTAAAAATAAACTCCTGACATAAAATAAGAACATTTCCATTAAATTCCATGTACTATGATATGGAAGCATGAATTAATTCTCAAGATTATTAAGGTTTTCAACACCCTTTCTAAAACAGCAAAGCAATATAGGATTTAAGACCATGTGATCTGCTTCTTCACCCAACCATCATATGGTATTAATCCTACTGGAAGGAGAATTGGAAAAGATGGGAATTTTAGGATGATGGTATATCTTTTTAGAAGAAATAAAGTGTTGAAGCAAGGCCTTGTGTAAAAGATGACTTGACTTTTATTTATTTTTTGCTTAGTGTTTTAGTTCTTTCCCCTCAGTTATTTCTTAACTTCCTTTTCCGGACCCTTACTGTGGTACGGTGCAACACCCTTGGAATTGTGCACAGACAGGGAACTGTATTCATTGCTCCGGACTGATTAATCCTGCACATTGAAAATGTAAACACTCTAATACTCTAAACAGTCGACACGGTGGCACAGTGGTTAGCACTGCTGCCTTACAGCTCCAGGGACCTGGGTTCAAATCTGGCCTTGGGGGGCTGTCTGTGTGGAGTTTGCACTTTCTCCCCGTGTCTGCGTGGGTTTCCTCCGGGTGCTCTGGTCCTCCCACAATCCAAAGATGTGCAGGTTAGGTGGGTTGACCATGCTAAATTGTCCCTTAGTCTCCAAAGGTTAGGTGGGGATTACGGCATGTAGTGGGGACGTGGGATGCTCTTTCGGAGGTTCGGTGCAGACTTGATGGGCTGAATGGCCTCTTTCCACACTGTAGGGATTCTAATCTCACCACATCAGTGTGGTGTTTCTTTATGATTTTACTCGATGAAGTGGTGAGTCATTCAAAAGGGAATTAGACTGTCACCTGGAAAGGAAGAGTTTTCAGAGTCATGGGGAGAAGGTAGCAGAATGGCACGAGGTGAGTTACTCATTCGGCTAGCTGGTGAAGACACCCTGGGCTGAATTGCTTTATTTTGCACTGTAACAATTCTCCAATTTTGTTACAGGGAGAAGCCATGGAAATGGCACGAGGTGAGTTACTCATTTGGAGAGCTGGTGAAGACACCCTTGGCTGAATTGCCTAATTTCGCACTGTAACAATTCTATGATTTTGTGATTCTGTAAACTACAACTTGTTTCTCTGTTTAACGTTCTTGTTTAGAGAATGACCCTGATTGTTTCTTTGCTTATATGTCTTGAATATTGATGAATTACTATTGACCTACATTGAAATTACGATTCTCTCTTACTGGAATTTTTGTTTTATGGGTTAAAATTACAAAATTTAATAAATGTAACTAGAGGAATTTGAATATTTCACAATGGATTAACCCTTTCATCAGATTAGCATAGAAAATCAAATCCTACCCATCTGTGAACAGGCTTGCCACTAACATCATACAAAGCAACATCAGACCACGTACCACACAGTGCTTAGAGTTCTGGAGCAGCAACAAGTACAGCACGCGAGCAGATCGACAGTCAGACTTTTTAAATGGGCTTGTGTGACCTGGGGGCAGGAGGTGGACATGGGTGAAGAAGGGTGATTATAATAACAGGTTGCGTGCTCCTCTGACACACACTGTACATTTCAGACCTTATTGTGAGTCAATCAAGCCACAGAGAGACTAAAGAGGAATCAAATGCATCTCTGGGGCTTCTGGAATTTACAGGTTTTAATATTTGCCTGGAGAGAGATAAATTGCATCCTGACCTAGAATGTCCCAGTTGGCAAATAGGAAAAAAAAGCTTTAATGGATGCAGAACAGCTGTGATCCTTCTGGCTGTGTAACATCTCAAAGTACTGTCACGTTATTCAAAATGAAAAGGAATACAGGGGCGTCATTCTCCGACCCCCCAGAGGGTCGGAGAATATCCGTTGGCCGCCGTGAATCCCGCACCCGCCGGTTGCTGAAGTCTCCGAAGGGAGAAAAGTCGGCGGGGCGTTAATGGCGCCGCTGCCGCGGAGAATGTCACGGGTCTGCGCAAGGCAGCCGATTTTCGGCCTGCCGATATTCTCCCTTCCGGATGGGCCGAAGTCCCGTCGACGTGATGACCGTTCACGTCGACGTGAATCAAACCTCCTTTTCATCGGCATGACCCGGTGCTCCAGGCTCATGCCGACCAGCGTGGAGGTGAGTGACGGCCTGGGGGGTTGGCTCTGGGCAGGCAATGGCGTGGCCGCAGTCTGAATGCGTGAGGAGAGGTGTGTCTCGGGTTGTGTGTGCGTGTGTGGCGGGCGGGGGGTGGTTAGAGTAGGCTGGGCTCCGGGGGAGTGCCGGGAGGGGGTCCGTGCCGGGGTGGAGGTTGGGGGGGTGGTCCGTGCCGGGGTGGAGGTTGGGGGTTGGGGGGGGGGGTCCGTGCTGGGGTGGAGGTTGGGGGGGGTCCGTGCCGTGCCGGGGTGGAGGTTGGGTGGGGGTCCGTGCCGGGGTGGAGGTTGGGGGTTGGGGGGTCTGTGCTGGGGTGGAGGTTGGGGGGGGTCCGTGCCGAGGAGGGGGATGGGAGGGCAAGTGAGTTGGTCCACCTGGCCAGGGGCCAGCCTCCAACAGTTGGACCCATGCGGTCCATGCCACCTGCCTGGGGGGAGGAGGGGATATTGGCAGTGATGACATGTCGTCGTTCCCCTCCCCCCCACCAGGCCGTCATGTTTTCAGATCATCCAGCGATGTTGGCCGCCGTGGTGGCAGCCGCTCATGTCTATGTTGCCCTGGATGAGGAGGAGGAGGAGGAGTGTGCCAGAGAGGCAGCGCAGGCTGCCGCAGAGGGGCAGGCGGCAGCCGCCCAGGCTGGAGGGACACCTGACCGACAGGACGAGGAGGGGGAGGAGGACGTCACGGCTCCACGGCAACGGAGGCACCCGAGGGCGCCCCGTGTGTACCGACCCCGGCAGTCATACCAGGACCTCACGGACCGGGAATGCAGGAGGAGACTCCGGATGAGCCGGGAAACCGTGGCACACATCTGCCACCTGCTGGCACGCCTGTCACCGCGTGGCACTGGCGGGGGACACCCTCTCCCCGTGTCCGTCAAGGTTATGGTGGCCCTGAACTTTTATGCAACGGGGTCATTCCAGGCACCGAGTGGGGACCTGTCCGGCATATCCCAGACATCGGTGCACCGGTGCATCCGGGCAGTGACAGATGCCCTATATGCCATGGCGCACCGCTACATCCGCTTCCCCGTGGACCGGGCCAGCCAAGATGTCCGGGCCGTGGGCTTCTCTGCCGTTGCCGGGTTCCCCATGGTCCAGGGCGCGATCGATGGGATGCACGTCGCCGTGCGGCCACCTGCAGATAACAGAGCCGTGTTCACTAATAGGAAGGGGACCTATTCGATGAACGTACAGGTGGTCTGCGACCACCGCATGATGATCCTGCACGTCTGCGCCCGTCACCCAGGCAGTGTACACGACTCATTCGTGTTGTCGCGGTCATCCATCCCCGGCATGTATGAGGGACGCCATCCCCGGCTGAGGGGCTGGTTGCTGGGTGACAGGGGCTACCCATTGCGATCGTGGCTGATGACGCCTATACGGAGGCCACGCAATGAGGCGGAGAACCACTACAATGATGCCCATGTAGCGACAAGGGGAGTGATCGAGAGGTGCTTTGGTGTGCTGAAGATGCGTTTCAGGTGCCTGGACCTCTCTGGGGGCGCCCTCCAGTATCGGTCAGATAGGGTCGGCCGCATCGTTGTGGTGTGCTGCGTCCTGCACAACATAGCCCAGCAGAGGGGCGATGTGCCGCAGGCAGAGGAGGGCGGAGTGGAGGAGCAGCAGGAAGAGGCCCAGTCCTCCCCAGATGAGGGGGATGGGGGCAATGGTCCGGGCAGACGGGGTAGACACAGGCGGATGGCTGTCCACCGTTACCGGCTGGCCCAGCGGGCACAGGACAGACTGATAGACGCCCGCTTCACTGACTAGATGGGCGTGGGAATCGGGTAGTATGGCCACAGACCGCACACCATGGCAACAGCCGACCACCCACACCCCCCACCCATCCACCCACCCAGCACCCTCACCCCCCTCCCCAACCGGAGTTATTTGTGCGGACTTCGGCCCTCAGCTCCTTATATAATAGCTTTACCCAGTCCACAAATCTGGGTCCAATTCCAAACCGCTCCAGAACTGCCATCACGTACCCCCATTCTTCCCGTTCAAACGCTTTCTCGGCGTCCAATGCTGTTTCCTTCCCCTCTGCCGGTACCATCACCACGTTCAATACCCTCCTAATGTTTGAAAAGAGCAGCCTCCCTCTCAGAAACCCCATCTGATCTTCACCTATCACCTTCGGGAGGCACTCCTCTAGCTTACCTGCCAGTACCTTCGCCAATATCTTTGCGTCCACGTTTAAAAGTGATATGGGCCTATACGACCCACACTCCGTTGGATCCTTATCTTTCTTAAGTAACAGGGAAATCGATACCTGCCCCAAAGTTTGTGGTAACACCCCCTTCCTATTGCCTCCTCAAACATCCCCACTATCAGCGGTACCAGCTTATTTTTGAATTTTTAATAATATTCCACTGGTAACCCATCCGGCCCTGCCACCTTCCCCGACTGCATCCTCCCAATCGCATCTTTTATCTCCTGGTCCACTATCGCCCCCTCTAATGCAGCCCTGTCCCCCTCTCCTAACCTCGGGTACTCCAGCCCTTTCTAGAAATTCCTGCATCTCTCGGCCTCCCCCAGGTGGCTCTGATCTCATAGAATTCCTTAAAGACCTTGTTAATCTGATCTGGAGCTACCACCAACTTCCCTGCCCTGTCCCACACCTGGACAATTTCCCTTGTCGCAGCCTCCATACGGAGCTGACCCGCCTTCTCTCCATGCTCGTAAACTGCCCCCCTTGCTCGCCTCAATTGGCGTACCGCCTTCCTGGTAGATATCAATACAAACTCTTAACAGTCCTTTTCAAACATTCTTAAAAACAAATGCAGATTCCACAGATATTTTAAAGAAATTTCAAATTTGCTTCATTATACTAATTCCAAGTCAATTGTCCTCACAAAATGAAATAATTAATAATTATTGTTAATAATGATGAATAATTGTAAGAATATGAATTGTACACAAATTTCACTCCTCACATATCAAGAATATGCCTGACAGTCATTTTACAAGGCCGACACAGGTGAAAAATTCAGCAGGAAAGACCAAAGGTTGTTATAATCCTGAAAACCAGGTGGTTAAGTATAGGACTGAAGCCAACATTAGACACTTTTATAAGCACTTATTTACAGAGTTACATATTATAAACAAATATCTCCTGATCTAACAGTCACAGTTTCAGTCTGTTCCTATTTAGAATCGCACCAGTGAATCTTAGTTAATGCCCAACATTTGTATGCAATTAAATATAATTAACAAAGTCTTGGTCAAATCAACAGCAGGTATTAATTCAAGTACAGTAACTGAGACTATTTGTAATGCAAGACACTTTATAAACTTTCAAAAAGTGAATGCATTTAATCCATTTGTAAATATGTAAAATGATATTTAGATTCTCGAAGTAAGTTTTTCATTCTTTGAAAACAAATAAAGAGCTGGGACAAACACAGAATCTAACAATTTGTGTTTCTCTATTATTAATATTGAATGCTTCACCTGAATCCACACTGACCATGCCTGGGAGGATCTATTTCCATCCTTAAAAATTGACAGTAAGAAGTCTTACAACTCCAGGTTAAAATCCAACAGGTTTGTTTGGAATCACTAGCTTTCGGAAGACAGCTCCTTCATCAGGTCAGACTCTTAACCTGGTGTTGTAAGACATCTTACTGTGCCCATCCCAGTCCAACGCCGGCATCTCCACATCTTAAAAATTGACATAACCCTTAAGGTAGGTTTAGTTCAGAGTATTGAAAACTTTATAATCGTGTTCCTTTATGGTTCTTGAATCTATTGCTTCCGTATTAGTTCTTATAGGTATTAAAGAATAGAAATACACAGAAGTTACAACACAGAAACAGGATAAAAATTTATCTTGGGAAGCGATGTTGAAGAAGGCCCTATCAGGAGATGCGTTCATAAAAGGATACAGTGTTTCATGATATAAAGAGACATTTGACCTTGGACAGTTCCAGCATAGAGCATTCTTACACTGCAAGAATGAATGGTGGTGAATGAAGATTTAGAGGAATGAAGATACGATGTGAATAGAAGTTACAACATGTAAACAGGCCATTTGGCCCAACAACATGATCTCATCAAATATACATCTTGATAACTATGTTTTTGTTATGTTCATTTTTGACAGTGGGCATTGTAGGCAAATAAATTATTGTTCTTTCTGGTTGTTTCCAGTTGTCCTCGGGAAGGTGGTGATGGGCCTTCTTCTTGAACTGTTGCAGTCTATATAGTGAAGAGGGGGCCCCACAATGCTGTTAGGTCAGGAGGTGTAAGAGTTTGATCCAACACATGAAGGACTGATGATATGTTCCAAAGTCAGGATGGTGTGTGGCTCAGAGATGTTCTTAGAGATGGTGGTATTCCCATACATTTGCTGCCTACTAGGTCATGGCTTGGAAAGGTACTGTGGATGTAGCCTTGGTGAGTTTCGGCAGAGTGTTGTGTAGGCAGGATAATCTGGAGCCACAAAATACAGATGGTGGAGTGAATGGATACTCAGGTTTGGCAGATTGAAGTGACTATCAAACTTGGGCAGGGATTTTGTGCAAAACATTTATTTAAGTCCCGTGAAGAGGAGAGACCCTCCAAGATAAGCACAAGGCTTTTCTTTGTGAGACCAAGAGGAGCAGGATGCTCCCAAACCCATATCCCCCCACTTACCTTCAAGATGACAGCAGCCAAATGTTACTCGATATTTCCTTGATGAAAATTAGACTGTGTCCTCTTCCAACCCATTGGTGAGAGGTGAACTGACAGCACTGAAAAGGAGAACCAGGAATTATAATTATAAGAAATTTTAATTGCATTTTCCCTGCCCTTTGACTACCTGAAACTTACCATGGGGTTACAATCAACCCCGTATTTTCTTTCTGAGGTTGAACGTACCTTGTCAGCTGTGAAGCTCATTCAGCAGTTTCTTGAAATCGGGCTAGTATACAGATTCACAGTCCCGCAGACTTACAAACTGCAGCCATCAGGTAAAAGATATCACTGTGCTCTACAGCCCCCAGGAGGCCTAAAGTAACCAAAGGCAATCCACAGGTTATTCTCTGGCAGATGCTAAGATAAATCTCCACACAGCTTGTTTTATATTACGATGGATGAGATGGATTAATGATGGAAACTGAAGGCTGATGCCATTGCTTCTCAAACGTTTCTCACAGTCACTTGATCTATCAAAAATATTGAAGTGCATTCTAACCATACACAGGGGAGTGTTCTGAATACGTAATGCCAAGTGTAAACCTACTGTGTATTTATCACTGTTTTTTCAGTTGCACATTTAAAGGATAATTAAGTTCCCTTGACTGTGAATGACAGGGATTAAGTTTCCAATATAAAGACTGACTCCCAGACAGATTGAACATTAGCTCTGGCAAGTTTGTTCGCAGATATTAGTTTCCCTTTAACTTCCTCTTTCTGAAAGAAAGATCATAGACCATAGAATTTACAGTGCAGAAGGAGGTCATTCGGCCCATCGAATCTGCACCAGCCCTTGCAAAGAGCACCCTACTGAAGCCCACGTATCTACCCTAGCCCTGTAATCCAGTAACCCCCACTTAACATTTTTTGGACACTAAGGGCAATTTAGTATGGCCAATCCACCTAACCCGCACATCTTTGGACTATGGGAGGAAACCGAAACACCCAGAGGAAATCCATGCAGACACGGGGAGAACGTGCAGACTCCGCACAGACAGTGACCCAGCCGGGAATCGAACCTGGGACCCTGGAGCTGAAGCAACTGTGCTAACCACTATGCTACCGTGCTGCCCAATGGAATGGAAAGAGCTATCAAATCTCAGCTAAATCCAAGCTAAGTAATCAATTCAATAATAAATGTTACACACAGCACGTTGGATTATGTTTTACACACTCACCGACATGAGAAATTAGCTATTTTTGAATCAGGCTTCAATAAAAGAGTGAAGAAATATATTTACAGAGAGGATTGTACTTTTTGCGTATGTGTCATGAAGTGGATCCTCACAACTTCAAATAAGTTTTTGTTAATAGAGATGAAAATTGGGATAGATGAAATGTGCAGTGATATCGGCCATGTTACAATATCATTTAAAGTCACAATGTCCCCTGTTGCGTCCCACATTTATCTCCGTCTCTGACATGGGACACTGAGAGGGGAATTCAAAGTGAGAAAAGAATTCAGTATTTATTTTGCTTTGGACCAAGCCTGAGCATGGAGCTGTCAATCAACATCAACATTGGACAGCCTGGATAAGGTGTCTACTGCAACAGGGTCGTAACCTACCATGGGTCAGTATCCCAGCCAGGCAGCTACGTCAAGTCCTCAACACTTATAAAGATTTTTAAACAATGGACAGAAAGAAGATGAACAGCTCTGGGATAGCTCTTGACCCCTTAACTATTTCAATCGATACATCAAACAGCTTGGTTTGTTTGTTGAAGATCTTCTCTTCAGCAGCAAGGCAGGAGAGCATCACTTCCCGTAACCATTCTATGCCCATGCATGTTTTCCTCAAAACATCAGAGGAACAAAGGGATTCAAAGTCACACCACTTACACAGTTCCTGGTCTAAATAATGTGTTTCAACCATGCAGAAACCATTTGAAATAATCACTATACAGGGCATAAACAAATGCTTATAAAGAAATACTAAAAAAATGTAAGGTTAAATCTTGTTAATCGCACAGCATGGGATCTCCATAGCTAAGATTGCCGATCTCATAGGCACAACAAGACGCCACTTCACACATTGTGCCTGCACCAGCTCTTTGTAGGTGCTACTCCAGTGAAATGAAACAAAATGAAATGAAAATCACTTATTGTCACAAGTAGGCTTCAAATGAAGTTACTGTGAAAAGCCCCAAGTCGCCACATTCCGGCGCCTGTTCGGGGAGGTTGGTACAGGAATTGAACCGTGTTGCTGGCCTGCCTTGGTCTGCTTTAAAAGCCAGCGATTTAGCCCTGTGCTAAAGTGGTGGGCAACCTGCAGCCCAGGGACCACATCTGGCCCATTTGGGTTCTGAGTGCGGCCCACAAGACATGTTGTTGACCGTTTCCCACATGCAGAGTTGCCACATTCCACTGATTTCTGTCGGGATAGATTTTTTTGCTGAAGCGATACGCACCTAAAGCAAGGTCAAGTGAAGTGAGGTGCATGCTGATTGTGCACAACATTGACTGTGAGAGCCGTGCGCTTCCTCTGCGGTTCCCATCATCCTACCTTTTTTTCTTTTCAAGTGCACATTTAATTCCCTTTCGAAAGTTTCTATTGAATGTGCTTCCACCACCTTTTCTGGCAGTGTATTGTAAATACGTCATTGTGTAAAAAAAGAAAATTCTCCTCATCTCATCACTCGTTCCGTTGCCAATTACCTGAAGAGTGTGTCCTCTGGTTACCGACCCTGCTGCAGCAGAAAGAGGTTCTCCCATTTACTCTAAGAAAACACTTCATAATTTTGAACGCCTCTACTAAATCTCCCTTTAACCTTATTGATGCTCAGGAGAACAGTGGGAAGAGTTGGCCACAGATGTTAGCGCACTTGAATTATACAGATTCCAAAGTTCAAAACAATAACCTTAGTTTATATCAACTGTGCAGAAAATTCACAGCGCCGAGGTTCCAGGTTCGATCCCGGCTGTGGGTCACTGTCCGTGTGGAGTTTGCACATTCTCCACGTGTTTTCGTGGGTTTCGCCCCCACAACTGAAAGATGTGCAGGGTAGGTAGATTGGCCACGTTAAATTGCCCCTTAATTGGAAAAAATTAATTGGGTCCTCTAAATTTATGAAAAGAAACCTGTGCAGAAAATTACAAGCACCACAAATCAGACCTCTGATCAGTGCCACTGGTGAGTGAGGTCCTATGCTGGGCATGCATGGAGTTTCAGTCCATTTTCTCTATCAAGGTCTTTTCTGATTTGCAACAGGGCAGATTTCCGATCCATGGAAGGCTCTCCCTCAAAATGTTCCTTTGCCTTTAACTGTAATGCCAGGAATAAATAGGAACAACTGGGAATTCTAGCATGCGCACATTTACTGTATGAAGAGACACTGTTATAACTGCTGCAAAATCGGCGTGCAACACGGCGATGCAGAGGTTAGCATTGCTGCCTCGCGGCGCCAAGGTCCCAGGTTCGACCCCGGTTCTGGGTCACTTGTGGAGTTTGCACATTCTTCCCGTGCTTGCGTGGGTTTCGCCCCCACCACCCAAAGGTTTTTTTTTATAAATGTTTTTTATTGGATTTTTGAACAAAGTATATTTGCCGTTGTGTACACAGGATATGAAATATATATATATATTATAGAAGAGAAGCGCACACACACACAAATCACGAATGGAGAGGAGAAAAGAAAAAAAAACAGTAACAACACGAGAGAAGTACAAAATCAAATAATGTAACTGGTAGGGTATAATGCAGCCGCCCAGCCACAGCAACTCTGTACACTTGGCAAAATTATTTACACACATAAGTAGGCATCTGTTTGTGGGGGGGAGGGGGTGGGGGGGCAGATATACAATTGGGTGCCAGAGAGCCAATTCCGGAGGGCAATCCTCAAATGGGTCTGGTGCCGGTGTTGCCCCTTGCTTCACCCAGACGGATTTTGCTGCCGTTGTCGTCTCATGCTCACTACCGCTTCAGCCGGCCCTGTGGAAGCTGCAGTCTGACCCTCGGATGGCAAATTTGATTTTCTCCATTTGGAGAGATTCCGAGAGGTCGGCGAGCCAGTCTGCAGCTTTGGGTGGTGCTGCTGACCGCCAGCTGAACAGGATTCTACGGCGGGCGATCAGGGACGCAAAGGCAAGGGCGCCTGCCCTCCTCCCCAGGAATAGATTTGGCTGGTCACCACTTTTGGGCATGGCTCCACCCTCACCCCCACCACTTTGGACATTGCCTCGAAGAAGGCTGTCCAGTACTCCACAAGTCTGGGGCAAGACCAGAACATGTGGGCGCGGTTGCACAACCCAAAGATGTACAGGGTAGATGGATTGGCCACGCTAAATTGCCCCTTAATTGGAAAAAATGAATTAGGTACTCTAAATTTATTTTTTAACAGCTGCTGCAAAATCCACCACACATCTGAAGAGTTACATCAAGGAAAGAGTCTCTGGACGCCTGTTTACAGGTCTTCAAACCTGTCTTCTACGGTTTAAGATCAGTGAATCTAGTGCTGGCCACATCATTGCGAAGTCTCAATAAATTGGAATTGTCATGCGAGAGTGCCTTTAAGAACTGGATGTTTAAGCAATGTACCTTTAAGCAAACAGTGATGTCATGGGGCTGGTTTAGCTCACTGGGCTAAATCACTGGCTTTTAAAGCACACCAAGGCAGGCCAGCAGCATGGTTCATATTCCTGTACCAGGCGCCGGAATGTGGCGACTAGGGGCTTTTCACAGTAACTTCATTGAAGCCTACTCGTGACAATAAGTGATTTTCATTTCATTCTACAGAAAATATATATATCCTTTAACCTGATGTGATTCTGTTTAAAGGTGTTTGAAGGAACATTTTAAGGAATTATTTACTGTTGCAATATTTTCTGAGTTATCTTTGAATTAAGGGATGTTAAGAGATCCAATGTTTATTTAAGATGTTAAGTTGAGTTCATGGAATAAACAGTGTTTTGTGTTTAAAAATCCACGTGTCCATAATTGTAATCCCACACCTAGGGAAAAAGCCGCATGCTCGGAAAAGCAACAAATCCATTAAAGGGAGAGGTTGGTTGAACTCCATGATATATTTTGGGGTTCTGAAAACGCCTCGCCCATAACAGAATTATGAAAATACTCCCATTTCTAGCATCCAGTAATAAATCTACACTTCACAATAATGTAAAGGTCAAACTGTCATGCAGTCAGAGGCTCATTATTGTTCCAATGTGGCGGTGAACATCTGGGTGGGCAAAGGTTAGAAGAGTAGTTACTGATATATCAGGCAAGGTACAGCAATCATTTCCACAATAAAGCAACTACATACACCACAAAATTGAGTCTAATGTTCCTCAATTTACAGGGAAAAATAAGGTTTGAAAGATGTAATAATGAACAGCTGTAGTGCCTCATTTTCCTCAATGACAACTGTGACATATGTAACTATTGAAAAGTCTGAGAGAGTGAAATCTGATAGCCCGTAAAATTCTGCTAATGGATAGCAATGTGCAATTAATCCCGCTATTCACTAGCTGCACACATCAGCAGGGGGCTCAACATTGTAACTTGCTAGCATCAGTTAAAGCTAGCTTGCACGGCTCAAAGCTAGCCTGCACCTCTTAAAGAGGAGATGCACTGTGTTTGGAGCAAATGCTGGCAGCCGTGCAGGAAGTGAATCCAACCTGGCGCAACATTGGAGAGGGTGGGCTCTAACGTTTTCTGACACTGTACTGGAAGTCTTGGTCAAGGAGATGGAAAGTAATTGAGGTGCCCTGTATCCATATGGGGCCAAGGGGCCCACCTTCCCAGGCCGGAAAAGCAGTGGAAACAGGTAACTTTGGAGTTCAATGCCAGGGGGCAAGCTCTGAAGAGCTGCGTCCAGTGCTACAAGAAGCATTGTTTTCTCTTGCCAATGGCTTGCTTTATCACATTGTATGCAGCAGCATAGCTTTCATTGTGTCATGTTGTGCATTGGCTGATCAATAGATTCATTACCATGCTATCAGCAAATAATCCTTTTTGCCCAATAGCTGAAGATGCTTGATGGCTGGGGCAGACACAATGATCCAAAGGGCCTCTTTCTGTGCTGTAAATCTCTATGACTCGATGAGCTACCCTCTGGTTTGCCCTGATGGTTGAAATGTAGCTGGCATAGTGAACTACCATGGAATTGAAGTATCATGCCTGTTACCAGGATACGGGGCATGGACCTGCATGATTCACTGCCTTTGATAGCGCACAATATGGCTTTTGAGGGATTGCAATTCTTTTTTGATCAGGTGTAGGGCAGAGTTGACATAAGACACCTGCAATATCCCCGGCATCATGCAAAGAAGACAGCAACCTTAGTCAAGTCACTTGCTTACTCTACTTGCTGGTCTCTGACAAGAGAGAATGAAATGAAGTTAGCTATTAATGAATAGAGAGTTTCAGTGGATGGGAAACTGAAAGATGTTGCAAATATCTCCCAAATACAGCCTGGAATGGAGCCAGGAAAATAAAAGTGCATCACCTGACTCACTTTCACAGCCACTGGCAATGTGGTCCTTTCCCTGCTCTGAGCTTGCAGATATCATTACTGAAGCGAAGAGGTATCACATATTGTTCCTCGCTGAGGTTCAGGTAGGAGAATTACTCCCAGAATACCCTGATGAATATGACATCCAGTGGAGTGCCTTTACACTCCTCCTCCTCTTCCTCCTCTTCCTGCAGCCAGTTCTGTTCTATGGGCCTCTGTCCATTCTTCAAAGAATGCAACAGGGTTGTGCAGGAACATTTAAGTCGACAAAATCTCTTCACCACCAGTCACACCAATCCCTGTAGACCATAGCAACTTGAAATAACTGCGGGAAGCACGCAACACTTACAGAATGGTAGGAACAGTCAGAAGAAAACGATCAGCATACTAACCTGTAAGGAATTGATGGTGCCTGAAAATAGTACTGATGAAAGAGGTTCTTTCTGTTGCTGAACACATGTTCAGCTGTGTGAGTTTAAAGAGAAGTGGAAGTGGGAACACTGACCTCTTCTACCACAGGTATAGCAATGGCTCTGACATTATGCTATAATCATCATTCTCCTCACCTGTAATGCCCGTTTATACCAGATACAAACCTCGATTGAATACTCACTTTTCAATATACCCCATGACTACATTAGCACAATGGCACCACTGGTGTAAAATCAGCTTTGTAAATTGATTGATAGGGCGGCATATGGCACAGTGGTTAGCACTGGGACTGCGGTGCTGAGGACCCGGGTTCGAATCCCGGCCCTGGGTCACTGCCAGTGTGGAGTTTGCACATTCTCCCCATGTCTGCATGGGTTTCACCCCCACAACCCAAAGATGTGCAGGTTAATAATAATAATCACTTATTGTCACAAGTAGGCTTCAATGAAGTTACCGTGAAAAGCCCCTAGTCGCCACATTCCGGCTACTGTTCAGGGAGGCCGGTACGGGAATTGAACCCGGCTTCTGGCATTGTGCTGCATTACAAGCCAGCTGTTTAGCCCACTGTGCTAAACCAGCCCCTGGTTAGGTGGATTGGCCATGCTAAATTGCCCCTTAAATTGAAAAAAATAATAATAATAATTGGGTAAATTGATTGACATCATGATCTGCTTGCTATGCATACTTCCACTGAGGTGTGCTAACCCCCTCACCAACATGGCATAGGTATGCATAAATACCACAGGTACCCTTCTGGAGTTCTAAGGGCACTAACAATGCCCAAACGAATTGGTGCTAGTGAATTCAATTTCTCAGCCAGAGATTGGGGAGCAACGTCCAACCAGCCACTCCTCTCATGCACCAGCCACTTAGCCTGCAGTGACTTACTGAAGTATATCTGGTGAGAATGAATTAAAAGGGAGCTCAGACACTACATTACTTGAGCAGATGATGTGAAGATGTTAGTGTTAGACTGGGGTGGGCACAGTAAGAAGTCTTACAACACAGGTTAAAATCCAACATGTTTGTTTCGAATCACTCGCTTTCGGAGCACAGCTCCTTTCTCAGTTGAATGAGGATGTGGGTTCCAGAAACATATATATAGACAAAGTCAATGGTGCAAGGCGATCCTTTGAATGCGAGTCTTTGCAGGTAATTAAGTCTTTACAGGTCCAGACAGAGCAATTGGAGAGAGGGATAATCACAGATTACTTGAGCAGTACATTGCAAAGTAATATATCGATGGAAACCAGGAATGCCTTTGACCGTGTTTGACTGTTTTCTGCAGGACTTTGTGCACTAGATAGTTTTCACACATACCTGGTGGGACAGAGCTTGTTGAGATAATTCTCCTCCTCTGTACTGAGCTACTGATGCAATAATAGAAGATCTGCTTTCTGGTCAAGCAAGAGTTTATGAGACTTCCATAACCTTGGCAATCCTGGACCTTCCTTTTCACCCCTTCTACCTCAAAACATGTAGTAATGGCTGTGCCATATAGTCATTGCTCTCCCATAATCATTATTTTTCTGAATTGTAAAGTTCAGTTATAACAGGTACGAATCTCCAAGGAATAATTACCTTTCAATATGCCCCGTAGCTACATTAGTGTTCATGCATTGGCTTCAGTGACATCTTAACAAATTCAGTTGGCCTTTTTCTAGTACTTTCTCAAATGGTCAATGCACAGCTGTTACGTGTCAGGGTGGCCTGAGGTAACCACAGCCCCCTTCTGGTCTATTGTAAAAAGAACATGGCTGAAGTCAATAGAACTAAAAATGCAGAGAGAATTAAAAGACATAACCAATTAATTATCATCCATTTTATATTACCGTACAAATTCAAAATCCACCCCATCTACACTTTACTAACGGATACTTCCATCATCCTAAGCTACCCAGTGACACCTCATCCATGGGCAATCTACTTTCTATCTACTTTCCTAAACCACGAGAATACAACTTCTAAAACAACAACTTCCTTTGGTTTTTAAAACAATGAGCCAATCCGAGGTGGGCCTGGAGGGTCGCGTGACACGGGCCAGGGGCTGGCCCAAAAAGGGAAATAATTGATCGGCAGAGGAGGGGGTGGGGAGTCCCCCAACTAGGCGGTCACGTGGAATGTGAAAGGGCTGAATGGGCCGGTAAAACGGTCACCTGTGTTCGAGCACCTGAGGAGGCTGAAGGCGGATGTGCCTTTTTTACAAGAGATGCATTTAAAGATAGGGGACCAGACAACGTTGAGGAAAGGATGGGTAGAACAGGTTCCATTTGGGTCTGGACATGAAGATGAGGGGAGTGGTGGTGCTGGTGAATAAGCAGGTGGTGTTTGAGGTGGGGAACATTGTGGCCGATTCAGGGTGGGGGGTGGGGGGGAGGAGGTTTCTGATGGTGAGTGGGAAGCTGGAGGGGATGTAGGTGGTCCTGGTAAGCGTCTATGCCACGAAATGGGATGATGTAGATTTTATTAGGTGGGTGCTGGGGAACATCCCTGACCTGGACTTGCACCAGTTGATCATTGAGGGGGGGGCGGGGGTGTTTTAACACGGTCATTGGGACAATTTGCATCAGGTCGAGCCCGATGTCGGCGAAGGTGTCCGTGGCAGGGAGGAAGGGGGGTGGAGGTGGACCCTTGGAGGTTTGGGAGGCCAAGGGCGAAGGAATTTTTGAATTTCTCCCATGTGCACAGGGTGTACTCCCAGATTGACCTTTTTGTGGTGGATAAGGCATTTCTGGCAGGGGTGGTCGACTCGGAATATTCGGCGATTGTGGTCTCAGACCATGTGCCGCACTAGATGGATTTGCAAGTGAACTGGGGGGAGGGGCAGCGCCCGCAGTGGAGGCTGGATGTGGGGCTGTTCGCGGATGAGGAGGTGTGCGAGTGAGTGACTGCCATTCGGGGGTACTGAACGATACAGGGGAGATCACGGCCACCACACTATGGGAGGCACTCAAGGCGGTGGTTCGGAGGAAGTTTATTTTGATTTGGGGACTTCCGGTTGCGGTGATGCCTAGCTAGCCGCACGTTTCGGCGGCTCCAGCTCCGACGGACCTTCGGGCTCTTTTAAGAGCCCCAACGGGGAATTTTTTGACGACGTAACCCGGTGTGGGGTGTGTGAGAAGGGAGTCCCCCCCCCCAACGAAGGAGGAAAAAACCGGCGGCGGCGGCTGCAGCACGAGGAATCGTCGACCAAAGGGTCAGAAAGAGAGAAGTACAAGATGGCGGCGGAGAAAGCGCAGGTGACATGGGGGCCTGAGCAGGATGAAATTGTGAGACGGTGCGTGGAGCTGCTGAAGAGGGAGGTGCTGACCCCGATGCTACAGGCAATTGAGGGGCTCAAGGAGACACTAAAGACCCAGGAGACAGAGCTCCGCGTGGTGGAGCAGAAGGTGACAGATATTGAGGACGAGATCCTGGGCCTGGCGGTTAAGACACAGACGCACGAGGCACTTCATAAAAAGTGTACTGAAAGGATCGAGGCCCTAGAAAACGGAGCGCGAAGGAAGAACCTTTGGATACTGGGTCTCCCTGAGGGTGTGGAAGGAGTGGACTGTGGAGCATATGCAAGTACGATGCTGAGCTCACTGATGGGTGCTGAGGCCCTTACGGGCTCCTTGGAGGTGGAGTGGGCAAATCGGATTCCGGCGAGAAAACCAAAAGCGGGAGAACCACCCAGGGCGATAATCGTGCGATTTTACCGCCTTAAGGATAGAGAAGAGGTCCTGAGATGGGCTAAAAAGGTGCGGAGTAGCAGATGGGAGAATGCAGTGGTACGGGTGTACCAGGATTGGAGTGCGGAGGTGGCGAGAAGGAGGGCGAGCTTTAACCGAGCCAAAGAGGTGTTGCATAAAAGGAAGGTGAAGTTCGGTATGCTGCAGCCGGCAAGACTATGGGTCACGTATCAGGAGAGACACCATTATTTCGAGACGGCGGAGGAAGCATGGACCTTTATCAAAGAGGAGAAATTGGATCGGAACTGAGGGACTGATGCTGCAGGAAATGTTATTGTTAATGTTGTGGTTGAAGTTAATTGAGAAGTAAATTGGGAAGGGGGGAGACATTGGGGAAATGTGGGCGCCGGTGAGGGGGGAAAGACGGGACATAGTTGGAGAATGGGGAAGGGGAGGGGGAGGGGAAAGGGAGCTGCGCCACAAGAGGCGGGTCAGGTAAAGGGATGTTCCCGCGCCAGAAAGAATATGGCGGGAAGACAGGCGCAAGGCGGATGGGAGTTCCCCACACGGGGGGGTCGAGGAGTGAGCAGGAGTAGCCGGGGTCAGTTGAAGTCAGCTGACTTACGGAAGTAATATGGGGGGAGCAATCATGCTAGATAGAGATCTAGCGGGGGGGGGGGGGGGGGGGTGCGGGGGGGCAACTGGGTTGCTGCTGCGGAAATCCAAAAGGAAATGGCTAAAGAGTGGGTGGGCGGGGATGGTGGGCGACGCTGGGGGAGCGAGCGGGAGCGCGGAGGCGGGATATGGGACTGGCCTAGAGAAGGTAATGGCTAGTCGACACGGGAGGGGGGCAGGTAGCCCCCTAGTGAGGCTGATCACGTGGAACGTGAGAGGCCTGAACGGACCGATAAAAAGGGCCCGAGTGCTCGTGCATTTGAAAGGACTAAGGGCAGACCTGGTTATACTCCAAGAGACGCACCTAAAGGTGGCGGACCAAGTTAGGTTAAGGAAAGGATGGGCGGGACAGGTGTTCCACTCAGGACTGGACGCAAAGAATAGAGGGGTGGCCATTTTGGTGGGGAAACGGGTAGCATTTGAAGCTATGATCGTAGCAGATAGCGGAGGTAGATATGTATTGGTGAGTGGCAAGCTGGAGGGAATGGAGGTCGTGTTGGTTAATGTGTATGCCCCAAACTGGGACGATGCGGGATTTATGAGACGGATGCTGGGGCGTATACCGGACCTGGAGGTAGGAAACTTGATTTTAGGAGGGGACTTTAATAGGGTGCTGGACCCGGGGCTAGATAGATCCAGCTCAAGGACCGGAAGAAGGCCGGCAGCGGCCAAGGTACTTAAGGGGTCCCCCAAATGGGGGGAGTGGATCCATGGCGATTTCTTAGACCTAGGGCTAGGGAGTTCTCCTTCTTCTCCCATGTCCATAAAGTGTACTCCTGGATAGATTTTTTTTGTTTTGGGAAGGTCGTTGATCTCTAGGGTGGAAGAAGCTGAATACTCGGCCATAGCGGTTTCGGATCATGCCCCACATTGGGTGGACCTGGAATTAGGAGAGGAAAGGGAGCAGAGAACACTCTGGCGATTAGATGTGGGACTGATGGCGGATGAGGGAGTGTGTGCAAGAGTGCGGGGGTGTATTGAGAGATACCTGGAGGTCAATGACGACGGCGAGGTCCCTGTGGGAGTGGTATGGGAAGCACTAAAAGCGGTGGTCAGAGGAGAGCTGATCTCCATTGGGGCCCACAAAAGGAAAGCAGAGGCCAAGGAAAGGGAAGGATTACTGGGGGAGTTTTTAAGGGTGGATAGGGAATTTGCAGAGACCCCGGAGGAGGAATTGTACAGGGAGAGGAGACGACTCCAGACGGAGTTTGACCTTCTGACCACCAGAAAGGCGGAGGTACTGTGGAGGAAGGCACAGGGGAGGAGGTATGAATATGGGGAAAAGGCTAGTCGCCTGCTGGCTCATCAATTGCGAAAGAGTGCAGCAGCGAGGGAGATAGGAGGAATTAGAGACGAAAGGGGAGACACGGTGCGAAGGGCAGGAAAGATAAATGAGGTGTTCAAGACCTTCTATGAGGAACTGTATAGGTCTCAACCCCCAGAGGGAGAGGAGGGGATGCGGCAGTTCCTGGACCAATTGAGATTCCCGAAAGTGGAGGAGCAGGAGGTGGTAGGCCTGGGGGCACCGATTGGGGTGGACGAGGTTATTAAGGGACTGGGAAGCATGCAAGCAGGGAAGGCCCCGGGACCAGACGGGTTCCCGGTGGAATATTACAGAAAATATGTGGACTTGTTGGCCCCGTTGATGGTGAGGACGTTCAATGAGGCCAGGGAAGGGGGGACTCTACCCCCGACGATGTCGGAGGCGACGATATCGTTAATTTTGAAGAGGGATAAAGATCCGTTGCAGTGCGGGTCCTATAGACCTATTTCATTATTGAACGTGGACGCCAAATTGTTGGCAAAGGTACTGGCATCGAGGATAGAGGACTGTGTCCCGGGGGTGGTGCACGAAGACCAGACAGGGTTCGTAAAAGGGGGACAACTGAATGTTAACGTGCGACGACTATTAGGGGTGATAATGATGCCCCCAGTGGACGGGGAGGCAGAGATAGTGGCGGCAATGGACGCAGAGAAGGCATTTGATAGGGTGGAGTGGGAGTATTTATGGGAAGTGTTAAGGAGGTTTGGGTTCGGGAACGGGTTTATTAGCTGGGTTAGACTTCTTTATGGGGCTCCAACGGCAAGCGTAGTTACAGGTCGACATAGATCGGAGTATTTCCGACTATATAGGGGAACAAGACAGGGATGCCCGCTGTCTCCATTGTTGTTCGCGTTGGCAATTGAACCTCTGGCCATGGCGTTGAGAGACTCCAGGAAATGGAGAGGGGTGATTAGAGGGGGAGAAGAACACCGAGTCTCGTTATACGCAGATGACCTATTGTTGTACGTGTCAGACCCAGCGGGGGGGGATGATAGAGGTTATGCGAATTTTGAGGGGGTTCGGGGATTTCTCGGGGTATGGGCTAAACATGGGGAAGAGTGAATTATTTGTGATACATCCAGGGGACCAGAGTAGAGAGATAGAAGGCTTGCCTCTAAGGAAAGTGGAAAGAAAATTCCGATACCTGGGGATTCAGATCGCTAGGAGCTGGGGAACCTTGCACAGACTTAATCTGACACGGCTGGTAGAACAAATGGAGGAGGACTTCAAGAGGTGGGACATGCAGCCTCTGTCGCTGGCGGGCAGGGTGCAAGCAATTAAGATGATGGTCCTCCCGAGGTTCTTATTTGTATTTCAATGTCTCCCTATACTAATCACCAAGACCTTTTTTAATAAAATAGACAGGAGCATCACGAGCTTCGTGTGGGCAGGGAAAGTTCCGAGAGTAAGGAGGGGGTTCCTTCAGCGTAGTAGGGACAGAGGAGGATTGGCACTACCGAACTTGGGCGATTACTATTGGGCCGCCAATGTGGCAATGATACGTAAATGGATGATGGAGGGTGAGGGAGTGGCGTGGAAAAGACTGGAGAGAAAGTCCTATAAAGGGACGAGTTTAGAGGCGCTGGTGTCGGCGCCGCTACCGTTCTCACCGAAAAGGTTTACCACGAACCCGGTGGTGGCGGCAACATTGAATATCTGGGGACAGTGGAGGCGACAGTGAGGGGTGCGGGGAGCCCTGGTGGGGTCCCCAATCAGGAACAACCATAGGTTCGCCCCAGGAAGAATGGATGGAGGATTTCAGAGCTGGTACCAGTTGGGAATTAGGAGGGTGGGAGATTTATTTATAGACGGGACTCTTGCGAGCTTGGGAGCATTGGAGGAAAAGTATAAGTTGCCCCGGGGAAATTTCTTGAGATATATGCAGGTGAGGGCGTTTACTAGACAACAGGTGAGGGAATTTCCGTTGCTCCCGACACAGGGGATACATGACAGAGTGCTTTCAGGGGTGTGGGTCGGAGAGGGCAAGGTGTCAGAGATTTACCGAGAGATGAGGGAAGAGGGGGAGGAGTCGGTGGGTGAACTAAAAGGAAAGTGGGAAGAAGAACTAGGGGAGGAGATAGAGGAGGGTATGTGGGCTGATGCCCTAAGCAGGGTAAATTCCTCTTCCTCATGCGCCAGGCTTAGCCTGATTCAATTTAAGGTGCTACATAGAGCACACATAACGGGAGCAAGATTGAGCAGGTTCTTTGGAGTGGAGGACAAATGTGGGAGGTGTGGCGGGAGCCCGGCAAACCACGCACATATGTTTTGGGCGTGCCCAGCACTGGAAGGGTATTGGAAGGGAGTGACGGGAGTGATTTCGAAGGTGGTGAAGGCCCGGGTCAAACCAGGCTGGGGGTTAGCTCTATTTGGAGTTGCGGATGAGCCGGGAGTGCAGGTGACGAAAGAGGCCGACGTTGTGGCCTTTGCGTCCCTAGTAGCCCGGCGTAGGATCCTACTCATGTGGAAGGAGGCGAAACCCCCCTGACTGGAGGCCTGAGTAAATGATATGGCGGGGTTCATTAAACTGGAGCAGATAAAGTTTGCCCTGAGAGGATCGGCTCAAGGGTTCACCAAGCGGTGGCAGCCATTTCTCGACTACCTAGGGGAACGTTAGAGGGAAGACGGATGACCAGCAGCAGCAACCCAGAGGGAAGGGGGGGGGGGGGGGGAGGGGGGAGGGGGGAGGGGGGGGGGGTTTAGTTTAGTTTAGGTCAAAAGATAATGGGGTTTTGTTACTTGTGTATTGTTAAAAATTTCTGTATTGTTACGTTTGCTTTGTAAGAGGGGAAAAATTGTTGTTTGGGAAAAAACTTTCAATAAAATATATTTTTTTATTTTGATTCGGGCACATAGGGAGAAGGCAGAATGGGCAAAGATAGCAAGGTTGGTGGAAGAGATCAGAGGTATTTGGAAGCCCTGGAGGCAGGGTTGTTGAGGGCGAGACAGAGGCTCCAGGTGGATTTCAGGCTGGTGCCCACCGGGAAGGTAGTGGGGCAGTTGCAGAGGACCAGGGGGGCAATATATGACTGGAGAGAAGGCGAGCAGAATGTTGGCCGGGTCTTTGCGTTGGTCTGTGGCCTCCAGATAGGCATCAACAGCTGGGTATCGAGCGCAGAATTGCACGATGTACATCTTGTGGTCACACAACAGCTGCATGTTCATCAAGTGAAACCCATTTCAGTTTGTGAAGACCGGCCCGTCATGCGCCGGTGTTCTTGGGGAATTCATCCTGTCAATCACCCCCTGGACCTGGGGCAGCCTGGCAATGGCAGTGAAACCAGCTGCTCGGGCATCCTGGTGGCCACATTGAAATTGATATATTGCACTGACCAGGCATATAAGGCGTCCATGACGGTGTGGGTGGCAGTCCGAGGCCTGTGAGATTTTGGAGAGGTTCCCACTCGGCGCCTGGAAGGACCCTGTTGCGTAAACATTCAGGACGACAGTCACCTTGACAGCCACTGGCAGCGGGTGTCCACCCCATACTCCCGCAGTGCCAGGCACGCCATATGCAGCATATATGTTGCACTGACCCCCTGCTTAGTCGCAGTCTTCAATGACATGTTATCTGGCAGGTCCTCGAATGACAGCCGCTGCCAGTACACAGGAGGCTTCATGCGATGCCTCCTTCCCACCTCCTCCTCCTCGACCATTAGCCAGCCGGCTCTCCATCCTCACTGGGTGGCTCCTGTTCCTCTGCAGCAGGCTCCGCTGCTGCGGGGTCCTCCCTGAGCAGCTCCTGCTCGTACAGCCTCAGTGCATCCCCCAGGGCGACGTCGGCTTGGATGAAGGCGGCCATTCCTGGTTGAATTCTGAAGTCCATTGTTTGCAGGGGGTGAAAGGCTGATATCTTAGCATGGAGTGCACCCTCACACCCAACCAGGTCCACCGGACTGCACGGTAGCCCCGGCCTTCACTGCAGCCCTGCCAACGCATGCCCCCCTATCCCTCCCTCCCCCCCCATCCCCACCCCCACCACCGGTTGTTCCACCTGGCACTCTGCCCTCCACAGCGCACCCCCGGCCCCTTCGGTGCCTGGCATCCAACCCTACCGGCAGGGGTACCGGTGGCTGGCACTACCCATGCCAGCAGGAAGCGCCGCGGCCCCCATCATCCGCCCTCCTTTAGGGTTACCGTGGGTGTTGCCCTTGAGTAGGCGATCTGATGCCCCCCCGGCAGGTGGCATCTGGTTATGGGGGAGGGGGGGCGTTACGATGACACAGTAGCACAGTGGTTAGCACTGTTGCTTCACAGTACCAGGGACCCAAGTTTGTTTGCCGGCTTGGGTCACTGTCTGTGTGGAGTCTGCACGTTCTCCCCGTGTCTGCATGGGTTTCCTCCGGATGCTCCAATTTCCTCCCACAGTCCCGAAAGACGTGCTTGTGAAGTGAATTGGACATTCTGAATTCTCCCTCAGTGTACCCGAACAGGTGCCGTACTGTGGTGACTAGGGTTTTCCACTGTAACTTCATTACAGTGTTAATGTAAGCCTACTTGCGACACTAATAAAGATTATTATTATTAAGGATAGCACGGTGGTGCAATGGTTAGCACTGCAGTCTCACGTCACCGAGGTCCCAAATTCGAACCCGGCTCTGGGTCACTGTTCGTGTGGAGTTTGCACATTCTACCCCTGTTTGCATGGGTTTCGCCCCCACAACCCAAAGATGTGCAGGGTAGGTGGATTGGCCATGCTAAATTGCCCCTTAATTGGAAAAATGAATTGGGTACTCTAAATTAAAAAAAATATACATTATTATTAGTGGGGTGGAGGGAGTGATGGAGGCACCATATAGCTGGTGTCACAGGCCACGATGGGCGGTCAATGAGGTGCGCAGCAAATTGGCTGCCTTGCAGGCTGCGGCAGTGACAGTCCGCGCCTGGACGTCCAGGCTCCCGGGGGGGTCACCCCATCCCCACGGCCTGTCCCCTGGCCACCCCCCGCCCACCCCGCTACCCCCCTGACCCTGGCAGTCCCCCCTCGCCCCAGCCTACCTTGCCAGCGGCAGGACCGGTCGCGCTTCTGGGAACATGTCCTACCTCCCCTCTCTCCTTCAGAAGCCAGGATGCCTGTTTCCCGTTGACAATTCCTCCCGGTGTTGGAGGTGCAGTTTCGCTGGAGCCCCAGAGAATACCTGGTCGGGCCTGTTACTGATTGCCAATGGAGTAGAATGCATTCACGCCGCTATCGAGGCACCAAAGCATTGCATTCTGTCGAGTACCTGGTGCCGGCACTTTTCTCCGTCCAATCGTGTTTCCCAATTCCACCTTCGCGGGACAGAGAATCCCACCCAAAGTATCTGATGCAGCCTTAACTTGTTCTTGAGGAGTTGAAGGAATGTTACGGCCGTTGTGATTCATGATTTGAGTAGTAATGACTTCAGCAGGTGAATAGTCGGTTTTGAGATTCAGATGTTTAGCTGACTTGGTTTCCTCAACAATCAGAGAGAGAGTACCTGCATTTGTTTGCAGGAATCCTTTTGCCTGTGTCACAGGCTGACATGCCCAGCACCAGTCAACCTTGACCAAGCTTCACAGCTAGTTTTTATCCCAGTCTTTGAATGTTCCTGGAAAGCGAAGTTGCCAAGTCCACATGGGGCATGGCTCATAAAATCATTCTTTGACTTGTATATCCATTTTTTAAATCAACAGGTGTTACTTAAAGTTCAATAAATGGTGCGGAATTTGGGTGTTTTCCTCATCATTGTCACATCAGTGGCCGTCTAGAAAGTCCCTGTGTGGATTATACTCAGTTCCAAGAGAGACTGTCACATGATGTATATTGAAAGAAAGCAGTTCCTGGGCGAAAGGCATTTTTGGTTTTCTTCCTTCCAGGAATACACAAGAAAAGGGGTGTTGTGTTCTCTATTTTGCTTCACCTGGATGGCTTGGATGCGTAGTATTGAATAAAGGACACAAAGCTTTGTTAACGAACAAAACTATAAATTTATTACACTACTAAGATTAATTCACAATGCTAAAGTAGAAGGTTACTGTATTAAACTATGTTATCTCTAACTGCAGAAATCTCAAATACACAACTGTTCTCTCTCATACCTAACCTTCTGTCTCTTCTTTCTTCTTCTATCTGACTGACTCACAAGGCGTAGCCCCATCCCTTATATACTTGTGGGACTAGCTCCCTCTAGTGGCTGCCGGTATACATTTCATTAACTCTTGCATTGCCTTCATTTATGATACCACATCCCCCTTTCTTTCTAAAGAAAAATTATAACACTTTGCTTAAGACATTTTTCTTTGATTATCTAATGCAGTATTAATCATAAATGCATTATCCTGTTCCTGTTACTAATGACGATACATGTCATTCTATCCCCCTTTCGTCCTGTTTCTTGTCTGCAAGATAATTGGAGATTGTTGCAAACATATATCAAAATCATTGTCTGTTCATCACAAGCAATTGAGTATCAGTTAATAATTGTTTAAACTGTTCAAACTTTTTTTAAAAGTCCACAAATTTCAGTATGCACTCATTCATCACTGTGGTAGTGTGTTACAGTACCAAAAAGTCATCAGTCCAAATCGATCAAGTGTTCAACTGGCTGAACCATGTTTGTTGTCTGTTGTGTTTCTCTGCACTTGTGATGTTGCTTTCGTGTTTCCTTTGCCTTCAAAACCTGTTTGCTTTCTGATCTTTGAGCAAATACCAACTCATTGAATTCATTGGCGTGGCTTCTTTTTTGTCTCAACAATGTCCTGTTCTTCCTGACACTGGTGTCATTTTGTGTGAATTTTGTACTGTTTACACACACATTTGTTTGTTCTACTTCGACCTGTAGCTCACACACCGTCCTGCAGATCCTTGCTCTGTTGCTGTCTGGATTGCTTTCCATGTTGTATGGTCTGTCAAGTGTGATTGCAAGTTTCAATATTTCTTGTTATTGTATTGGACTGTGCTGTTCAGTTGTCCTTCGGTTTCACAACTGTATCTTTGTGTACAGTCGTTTGTTCCATAGTCACTCTTTGTGTGCTCAAGATCCATTCCTTCTGGCTTGTTTGATTCGTTTTCAACCTTTCTACTGTCATTGTCCTTTATATTATCTGATGTTTCACAGCACTTTATGAACTGAGGTTCCTGTGGATGATCTGATGCATTGTTGAGCTTTGTGACATCATTCCCTTCTGGATGATCTGATATATCCTTGACTTCCTTACCAACAGACCGCAATCTGTCAGGATAGGCAACAGCACCTCCTTCACAATAGTCAACACCGGGACCCCACAAGGATGTGTGCCCAGTCCTCTACTGTGCTCCCTATACACACGTGACTGTGTGGCAAGATTTAACTCCAACTCAATCTATAAGTTTGCGGATGATACGACTGTGGTGGGTCATATCTCAAACAACGATGAATCAGACTACAGGAGGGAGATAAATCACTTGGTTGCATGGGTGTACCGAAAACAACTTCTCTCTAAATGTCGGAAAGACCAAGGGCTGATCATCGACTTCAGAAGCGTAGCGTCACATGCACTCCCATCTGCATCAATGGCTCCGAAGTGGAGATGGTCGATAGCTTTAAGTTCCTGGGGGTCACAATCACGAACAGTCTGTCCTGGTCCACTCACGGAGATGCAACAGTCAAGAAAGCCCAACAAAATCTCTACTTCCTACGGAAGCTAAAGAAATTTGGCATGGCTGCATCGACTCTCACAAACTTCTACAGATGTGCCATAGAGAGCATCCTATCCGGCTGCATCACAGCTTGGTATGGCAATGGCTCGGTCCAAGATCGCAGGAAACTGCAGAGTGTGGTGAACTCAGCCCAACGCATCACACAAGCATGCTATCCCCACATTGATTCTGTACACATCTCCCGCTGCCTCAGGAAGGCAGAGAGCATTATCAGAGACCCCTCCCACCCAGGAATTGCCTTCTTCTAGACCCTTCCATCAGGCAGAAGGTACAGAAGTCCGAAGGCCCGCACAACCAGACATAGGAACAGCTTCTTCCCCACAGCTACAAGACTCAACGACTCCCCCTCGGACTGATCTGTTCCTTGTAAGAACACTATTCACGATGCCCTATTCTTGCTCATGTATTTGCTTTGTTTGGCCCCTTGTTCCACACTGTAACCAATCACTGTTTGTTGATGTACCATTTGTCAATGTTGTCTGTTGATTATTCTTTTTGTCTACTATGTATGTACTGTGTATGTTCCCTCGGCCGCAGAAAAATACTTTTCACTGTACATCGGTACATGTGACAATAAATCAAATCAATCAATCAATCTGTGATTTCTTGGTGCTTCGCATCTGGAGTCGACTTTTCTAAGATGTCATTTTCTTGTTAGCTGTTCACAATTGATGTGCTCTCACTGTCAGCCTTTATACAGTCCAGCTGAGATCTGTCAGTCTCGCTTTTGTCCAGCACAGCTTGTATGCTATTTGTGATCACGTTGTCACTCTTCGCAAATAAAGTGGATAGACTGTCTTAGTCTTCTTTTTGTTGCTCATTATTTGGTTCGTCACTGTTGTCCTTACTGGCAAATACAGTGGGAAGACTTTCACAGTTTTCTTTTTGAAAGAAACATCATCAGTTTCTTTCAGTGGTCTCTTTCTGGAGTTTTTTATTGCTCTCTTTCTGGGTATTTTATTGCTCTCTTTCTGGAGTATTTTATTGCTCTATTTCTAGAGTCTTTTATTGCTCTTCCTGTGGTGTCTTTCATTGTGTAAACTGCTCGTTCAATGCTGCTGCAAAAGAATTCTACTTCTGCTTGTTAATTTATCAGATTCTGTCCTCATCGGATGATTGCGGTTTGATTTCTCGTGGGCAGTTACAATGATCCTCTGTCTTCACACTGCCTGGAACGTGCAGTCGTTTAACGAGGTTGAAGGCTTCACACGCATTCGCTCCCAATATGGACTCTCGCTTTGTAGTCCACAAGGGAAAATTGCACGATGTGACTTTGATTGTGTATCCATGCTTCTAGATTACATACCCCTAACGTTTCAATCGCATTACCACTGTAGTCGATCAGCCGTTTCTGTCGATCAAAAATTGTCGGTTGAACTCTCAAGCGGTTCAAATCGGAGAGGCTAAAGAATTTTCACTTGTTCCGCTGACAAGCTTGCATTTGATTAATGTGGCATTTAGTATCACTGGAATTAATAATAATAACAATCTTTTGTCACAAGTATGAAGTTACTGTGAAAAGTCCCTAGTCACCACATTCTGGAGCCTGTTCGGGTAAACTGTTACTGGAATTGAACCTGTGTTGCTAGCCTTGCTTTACAAACCAGCTGTCCAGCCCACTGTGCTACACCAGCCCTTGTCCATTCATCGAGATTCGGAACAATTGTGATTGGGTTTGTTTTTTCAGCTTCTGAAATTTCTTGTGTACCTTTGTCTACACTTTCAATTATATCAATATAGAATATATCTTGCAAATCTATTTCATATTCTGTGATGTTGAGTTTATACTCTTAATTTTCAGATTTGTGAACATTTTCTTTTTACATGCAGAAAACATTTTGTTCAGCTGTTTGGTGAAATTTCATCTCTGTTCTGCATTGCGAAGCAAAATGATTCAGTTTGCTGCAGGTTCAACATAGTTTTCCAATTGCCGGGCATTTTTTCTTCAAGTAGGCGTGGCCACAACGCGCACACTTCATCACAGTCGTGACTTCATGCGCAAACTCCCATTGCACATGAGCAAATCGATCCTCATCCAGAGTGCGCTCTTTTTTCAAGTACGCATGCACAATCTTCTGTGCATGCACAGAATGGTCATCTTCCGGATCGTGTTTTTCCAAAGTGCGCATGTGTGAACTGGTCCCGCACATGCGCAGAACGTTCCAATTTCAAATTGTGCGGTTTTTCTTTTAACTGCGCATGTCTGAAATGTCCAACTTCGGAATCGCGCTTTTTTTTTCGGGTGCGCTTGCGCAGACTGGTCTTCTTTTCCAGCAAGCTTAATTTTTTGCTGCTCCATAGCTTCAACGGAGGCACAAACCTTCATGTTACATTCCCCAGAGAATATTTCGGAACATCTATTTTTAGCAGCTTTACTCTCAGGGGATATATTACTAGGATCTTTGAGCATTACTTTTGGTTGCCTTGCAGTCATTTACACAGCTTGTCATTTCTTTTAAGCTCACAATAGCTATCAAATTTTTCAATGACCACATCAAACTTATTTTTTTAAACTTCATTCTCAAAGTGGAATGAGTAATACACTTGTATAGCCTGTGGTCCAACCCAATTTAGTAACAGCACAATCTTTTGCTTCTCACTGACTGCTTGGAGATTTAAGGCTGAGAGGCATTGTTCAAACTCTTGTTTGAAAATTTTCCAATTCACATCTACTTTACCCAATATCCTGAATGAATTTGGAGCCTGCAGACCTTCCATGAAGCTTCGGCTGGATATTTATTTTCGTGATGCTGCTGGTTGTTGCTCTAGGAGTCTGGTTGAGGTTATTTTCATTGCACGTTTGTTTTTTCGAACGGAGATTCTTTCACCCTAAGCTTTACTAATCTACTCTAGTCAGTCCTGGTACCATGTTGCGTTCTCTATTTTGCTTCACCTGGATGGTTTGGATGAGTAGTGTTGAATAAAGAACACAAAACTTTGTTAATGAGCAAAACTATAAATTTATTACACTACTAAGATTCGTTCACATTCCTAAAGTAGAAGGTTACTGTATTGAACTATGCTATCTCTAACTGCAGAACTCTCAAGTGCACAACTGCTCTTTCTCTCATGCCTAACCTTCTGTCTCTTTCTTCTTCTATCTGACTAACCCACAAGGCTTAGCCCCATCCCTTATATACTTATGAGACTAGCTCTCTCTAGTGGCTGTCTGTATACATTTCATTAACTCTTGCATTGCCTTCATTTATGATAATGCCACCAGGGGTTAAAAGCCCACTGCATCGCTGGTCTCTGTGTTCTAGTCTGGTGTTATAGTTCTACTGCGCTAGTGTGCTGTGAAGGTCGCAGCTGAAGAACATCCTCTTGTCATCCCTGTGCTTGCAGGTAAAAAGTCTCCCGCTCTCTGCTGGAAGCAATTCACATGTCAGCAAAGCCACAGTTGAAAAGTAAATAGGACAACTCCTTTCCGCTAACTTGAACAACCAAAAATCTCCAAACCAACTGCTCAGCTCAGTGTTACCAGAATCACCCAACTTAACGGCCACAACACAAGCCAAACACTTTGTAAACTTATTTGTGGACTCGCTTCTCATTTCTAATCTGTGTGTAGGTATGTTGTGTTTCGTTATTTTCTTCCTGCATTTTAATAACTAATAAACTGGCTCTTCGCTTAACTCAAGAAAGCCTGGTTAAATTGGCTCTTTTTGAAATATAAATATAGCTGGTAGGGGAAAGATATTGTTATATTTCTTTGTTGCTGCAAAGAGAAATCCAAACTCTGGGGGCTGTATTCTCCGTTCTCCACTGCCAATTTTGTAATCGCCGATCGGGCGGAGAATCCCTTTTTACAATGAAATCGGGGGCGGCGCCTGTTTGACGCAGGTTTTGCATGCACCCTCCCCTCCAAAACGGCCTCAGCGAGTCACCTCAATGCCCTTTCCCGATGCTCTGCCTCCGATGGGCCGAGTTCACGACGGCACGGATCACTTCTGGTCCCTGCCATATGGGAACCCGGCGTGGCGACTGCGGACTGTGTCTAGCGGCACCACAGTCGGGTGGGAGCCGTGCTGCTGGCCGTGGGGGGAGGGGGGGGGGTTCCGCGAGGGCTGGGGTGACTGGTGGGGGTGGTCAGAGACTGGCGAGGGGTGTCCAGGGGACAATACCTGGCAGGTCGGATCTGGTTGGCGCCATGTTGTATGGCGCGACCGCTGTGCGTACGGCGACGGATCCAACCATTCTCCGGCTGTTTATTTCGTGGAGGCCGGGAGTGTTATGTGGCACGGTTGCTAGGACCTCACCGTTCACAGCATCGGTGAGGGGGCGCCGCTGATCTTTTCCATGTAAAACGCCCTCTGCACTTAGCCTCAGAATCGGGCCCTGGTTCTTGTAAAACACGACATGAGATTTATTAAGGGAATTGCTCAATACAATCAAGACGGTGATCTGCTCAAAGCGCGTGCAAAACTCTGCTCATGTCACTACACATCACGTGATGCATAACCAACAGGAATGTATTTCCAGATACATACCACTTTACTCCATTAGTGTAACAATAACAATTAACATTTACACAACAGAACGTCTGATATATTATTTCTATACATAATACAATTCAATGAGACAGTCTGAGTGGTGGATGTCTATTCCCTTTTCGTAGAATCTGGCATTCTTGAACTTTACTACTTATAACCTCAGAAATGTCCTCATTTCTTTTCTGTCGATGAAACTTCAGTTCAGTATCAACCAGGCCAGCCCACCCCTCACATCCACCTGACAGAGCACCGAGGCAGGTTGTAACAACGTGCACAGGAGTTTGATGTGAGAACATACATACCGATGCATAGCCCCAATCACTAAACTGTGCCCTGCACCTGTGCCAACTTAACTGCTGTCTACGGTTTTGGCTTACGGGGCTGAACACTATGTCTAGGTGGGTCCCCAGATGGTACATCAGGCGTGGAGGCGGCCTACTGTGATTCCCACCTTGTGACCTGGGTCCCCGTTAACGTGTGTCTTCTGGGCGACTGGGCCTGGATGGGCCCAGCTACTGTTCGGGTGTCTTAGGTGCTACCGTGTTATGCTCGCTGCCCACCAGATTTTAATAATTTTATTGTCACAAGTAGGCTTACATTAACACTGCAAGAAGTTACTGTGAAAAACCCCTAGTCGTTACACTCCGGCTCCTGTTCGGGTACATTGAGGGAGAATTCAGAATGTCCAATTCACCTAACAAGTACGTCTTTCGGGACTTGTGGGAGGAAACTGGAGCACCCGGAGGAAACCCACTCAGAGACAGGGAGAATTTGCAGACTCCGCAGTGACCCAAGCCGGGAATCGAACCTGGGACCCTGGCGCTGTGAAGCAACAGAGATAACCAGTGTGCTGCCGTGCGATCCCATGGGAGATTGACACTGGCATAAAACTGATTCTTAGAGTCCCACTGAATCTGCACCACCCCACCCCCGCTTCAACCACCACTCACCATTGAGCCCACCAGCAGGAGCAAGGGAGAATTCTACCCTAAATTTAAAAAATATATATTTTTTAAAAGTGAAGATGTTTTCACCATACAAAAGAAAACTGTTTGCTGTACGGTTTTACAATAGTTGAATGCAGCTAAGGAAGAGAAACAAACTGTGCAGTAATAGAAACATGATCATTGTCCTTTATTATCTGAGTAAATTAACTGACTCCTTTCTCCACTCTTTCTTAATTCCACTAAATCAACACATTACCAATTTAAGAAGGGTGAACAAAGGCTTTAACTGGGATTTCTATCTGGCCGGGCAGCAGAGCGTGCTGTATCAATCAATCCATTATGGTATCTGGGAGGCAGGGCATGGAGCCCTTTGGTTCTGACCCACCTGCCCCTCAGCAGTTCATTTCAGCAAACCGAACTCAGGAATTCATAGTGCTCCAACTTCCCCACCCCAAGAACTGGAGGCAATCCTGAGAGAAGAAACGTCAGCCAGTGCTGCTTTCCTGAGACTGTGTTATTTACATAACTGGGGGGGGGGGGGGGTGTCAGGCAGTGAGAAGCAAGAGCAATAAAGGGTCCTTTCAGTGCAACAGTGACACCACCAGCAGCACTGAGTGCGTGTATGAAAGAAAGAGAGAAAGGGAGACAAAAAGAGGCTGAAGACTTTCCAGCTGGAAGTATTTAGATTGTGCTTACCCAGTGGAGTATTTTATAAAGGACGTAAAGAGGAAGATGCTGCAGAGTGTGTGGATAGGTCTGTTGGCATTTGCAGAGCTTGCTGTCAGCGGGAAAACAGAAAGCAACAGGTAAGAATTCATTTCACAGTGAAGAGAAAACAAGACTTTAGGGAAGTGATCTTTTTTCTTTAAATTCCCTGGTGTTGCTCATTCAAAACCAGAAAGATTGTCAAAGTGAAAGTGACATTTTGAATTCAAACCTTTCTATTCAATGAGTAGGTATGGCTTTCTGCAGAAGGTCTGTAACTAGCTGAGGTGCCACATGAAATGAAATGCCTACTTTCCAATGTTGAAGGATTTCTATTCACCTGAAGAAATGTCTATGCCAGGATCGTCTGGACAATGTGACATTAAATTCCGTGTGTTTGCATTGAATAATTGGGCAAATGGTAAATAAGAAAGGGTAGAGTTTTTTTGTGAGGAAAATTAGCCCCGAAAAGCATTTGGACTTTTTCTGGTTAGGTAAGGCTTTGCATTTCCACTAAAGTCTTTTGAATAATCATAAATACGTTTTCCAGCTGTCCTCGCTAATGGTATCTTCCAGTCCCATCGATGGCAAACCCTTGCTGCGGGTTTCCCAGTGGCCGGAGTGGGGGGGTGGATTCAATGGGAAATCCCACTGACAGCGGCGGGACAAGAAGATGCCGCCACCAGCCAATGGCAGGCCGCCTCCCGGCACCAAGAAACTCGCGGAGAAAATTCCTCTCCAATACATTCTGTACCTCAGCGCAGTCAGGCAGCTTGATCAAATGTGATTATTTCTGTTTTTTCTCATTAATAATTATCTTTTGATGTATGATATGATAATCTGGTGCCGTCTTACTAAAGCAGCTGAAATAGGTTTAGTGTGAAAAAGAAAATAAGCATTTTTAATAAATGTGTTCAGTCCTCCACCACCCAATTTAAACTCACTGAAAATGGACTTATTAAAAAACTATTCTGACGAATTTAAGTTTCATTGATGAACACGAGTCAAATCTTTAGTAAATTAAATTTTATAGGCACACTAACTGTCTGTAGAGCCCAAAGAAGCACAAATAGCAAAATCACCCTGTTTCATCCTGGAGCTGTGACCAGTTTCGTGGGCATGTCCTGATCTGAGCATAATTGAACATTGAACAAGCGGAAAGAGATTGTGGGAAATACGATCCAAGTGACTTTTGGCATAGTTCACTAAATTCCCCAATCTTTTAACTGCCATCTGGGTGTGGAACCAAGCAGAAATGCTACTCCATAACAGTGTGTCACTTTCTATTACAAAAATGTGCTAAGTTCATTACACAAAGCATGCTGATTTTCTTTACTTGAAGATGAAGTTACTGTTAATTAGATTCCTTATAATTTTATATTAAAATATTTGGGATTCGCACTTTTGATGTGAATAAACATTGTGATAGTTTTCATGGTAATAAGTGGAAGTATCGGATGGGTTCTATCCTGTACCCATGCATGGGTATTGTATGTAGTTGATTGAGTCGATCTTTATTTCAAGGGATCAGTGTCAATTCTCAACACTTTCACAGCTGTACGAGCTGTATGCTGTGAGAGAAGTGATACTCCCTTGAGTTTTAATTAAGAGAATAATAGTAAGTAAAGCATAGTCAGCATAGTCCCAGATGACCATAGGCTGTTTTCCCCTTTGAGGGGGAGACTGACTTGTGGTGATTTAACCTGAGAATCACCACACCTCAGGCGAGGGAAAGATTGAGAAGGCGGGACCTTCATGAGAGAATAATAGTTGCGCACTGAATGGAAACAGAAATTTCAGGTAAACATTTCACTGCCTTTTTCGCTTAGGCAGCGGAAGGCAGAATATTACAACGGTCCAATGCTGAGAAGTGAAAGTATATCTTTTGCGATAGAAAATATCTAATAATTTGAATTACACTATATAAATAACAGGGGACAATGCAGAATCAATGCTGGAAGAAACATGATGACTAAAAACTTCAATAAGCCTTTGGATTCAGATGTGAAAACAAAGCTCGTAGTTCGGAGGAGGAACAACACGTTCAAGCCATTTGTTGGCCCTGGGATTAGAGTGAGGCAAGGAGGGTGTGATGAGGGCAATAACAGCTGGGGAATGCACCAAGACCAGGGAATTTAACTGAAGAACCACGGTATAATATTTTTCTTGCGGCTTCTTGAGACTGATCAAATTAGCAGACTGAGTGGCTGCTGGGCGAGGAATTAATATGTGGCAGAGAGAGGAGGGAGAGACCACGATTTGCAGATGTGGGGGCTAGCGGTTTCTCTAAGGGCCCTGGGGAACACTCTTGCTGCAATGGAATATGCACATGACTGGGACAATGCCCAATGAGAGGGAGGGAGCGTGCAATAGATGGCAGGGGAGGGGTGGAAATGGTTTGGCTTACAGCAGGGAGTATACTCCCTAAGGACAAGCCAGCAACTCAACATGTATGTGGTAGATAAGCCCCTTAAATAACCGCAGGGGGTGGAACAGGCCAGAGGGGCAGGGCCCGGGGTTATGCTGATCATAATAGGGCTCGGGGGGTTGCTATATTGGTGGGCACGAGGGTGAGGTTTCAGATGGAGAAGGTGGTGGTTGATCAGTGGGGTAGGTACGTGGTAATGGGGGGTGCGTTGGAGGGGAGGTTAGTGGCATTGGTAAGTGTATGTGGCCCCCAGCTATGACGATGCGGGGACTGTGAAGCCCAGATCTGGATACCCACGAGCTGATATTAGGAGTGGACTGGAACATAGTGTTGGAGCCGAAGGTGACAGGTCCCAGTAGCGCTCACTGACCCAGTCGGGGGAGGGGGGGGGGGGCAAAGGCGTTCACTGGGCCCATGAGAGAGATGGGAGGAGTGGACCCGGGGAGGTTTTTACATCCAAGGGATCAAGAGAATTAGATTTTCTCCCTGCTGGTAGGAAAGGCATTGTTGGCTGGGGTTAAGAGCTCGAAGTACTCAGCAATTGTGATTTCAGATCACACTCCGCGTTGGATGAATGTAGTCTTGGAGGAGGGGGCAGCCTAGAGCCAGGGGTGGAGAATGGATGTGAGGTTGTTAGTGGACCAGGATAGGGAAGGTGATTGAGGAGTATGTCGGGTTTAATTGTACGGGGGAGGTCTCGTGGTCAGTGATCTGGGAGGCTCTGAAGGTGGTGGTGAGGGGGGAGATGATATCATTTAAGGCTAAGGTGGATAGGGAGGAGGGGGACGAATGCCAATGACTGATAGAAGAGATTTTGGAGGTGAGTGGAAAGTATGCGAAGGACCAGACCTGGATCTCCTGGCAAAGAGGAAGGAGTTGCAGATAAGGTTTGACCTTTTGTTCATGGGGAAAGAGATGCGTCAGCTGAGAAGTGTGAGGGGAGCTGTCTATGGGTACGGGGAGAAGGCAGGGCATATGTTGGCAGGTCAGCTCCGAAGGGAGAACGCAAACCATGGGGCAGACTTCCATCTCGCTGTGTTAAACAAGGACTTGGATCCGGTGGAGTGTGGATCGTATTGGCCCATATCTCTGCTGAATGTAGATGCCAAGATATTGGCAAAGGTGTTGACGTTAAGGTTGGAAGAGTGTCTCCCAAAGGTGATTGGGGAGGACCAGACGGGGTTCGTAAAGATAAGACAGTTGTCCTTGAATGTGAGGAGTTTGCTCAATGTGGTGCTTTGTCTGGCAGAGGGCAGGGAGACGGAGATGTGGTGGTGTTAGGTGTGGAGAACGCATTTGATTGAGTGGAGTGGAGGTATTTGATGGTGATATTGGAGAAATTTGGGATTGGTCTGAAGTTGATGGTGTAGGTGCAGCTGCTATATAAGGAGCCAATGGCGAGTGCCCGCACAAATAGTATGAACTCAGAGTATTTTGCATTACGTCGGGGTACATGAGTATCACTGCCTTGTATCCCGATCTCTGCATTGGCTAGAGACCTTGGCTATTGCACTGAGGAGTTCAGGGTTGTGGAAGGGAATAATGAGGGAGGGCGGGCGGTGGAACATAGGGGGCGGAATTCTCCGGTTGCCGACTTCGATATCGCTTTCGATGATCGGCCGGAGAATCAAAGTTTTCGATCAAATCAGGGGCGGCGCTGCTTTCACGATGCTCTGCCCCCTCTAAAGCAGCATATTGACGGCCTCCGAACGTTACCTGAGGACCACCCCCCCCCCGATGCTCCACCCCCCCGATCGGCCAAGTTCCCAACAGCGTCGGTCACTCATGGTCTCATCAGTCAGGAACTCGGCGTGGCGGCTGCGGACTCAGCCCAGCGCCGCCACAGTCGGGGAAGGTCCGATCCGTGGGCAGGGGGACTTTTCCAGGGGCTGGGAACACTGTGGGGGGGGGGGGTGATCTGGGGCACACAAGCCGACCAAAGGGGGGGCACTATTTTGCAGGCTGGGTCTGCGAGTGGCCGGCATCATGTTCCACGGCGCTGGTGCTGCAGGTCGCCACTGTGCGCATGCGCGCCCACGGACCCAGCAATTCTCCGGGCCGTGTCGGCAGCTGGAGCCGGGTGCTCTACGTTGCTGGCATACTAGCCCCCAGCAAAATGGAGGATCGGTGGCCATTTTATGCCATTCTTCCTGTCGTAAAACACCACCGTCCCCACACCGGCGTAGGGACATAGCCTCACAATCAGAGAATCCAGCCATGGGTGTCCTTATATGCAGATGGTCCGCCACTGTATATTTCGGAGCCGAGCGCGTCGGTGGGGATGATAATGGGATCGCTCCAGAGATTTGGGATGTTTTCAGGGTACAAACTGAATTTGGAGAAAAGTTGCATTTTGTGGTCTCCCCTCCGGGAGTGGGAGCAAGGGTGTGGGGGGGGGGAGAGGAGGGGGAGGAGCTGCCATTTCGCCCGCCGGCGTCTCATTTTAGGTATTTGGGGTTGCAGGTGGCCCGGGATTGGGCAGGGCTCCAGAAGTTTAATTTCATGAGTTTTGTGGGGGTGAAGCAGATTTAGTTTTGTGGGAGGGTGAAGGCAGATTTGTTGAAGTGGGACAATGCCACTCTGTCATTGGCGGGCCAGGTGCAGGCGATTCAGATGAATATTTTGCCGCGATTCCTGTTTTTGTTTCAATGTTGACCGGGCTTTTTGCCTGAGGCATTTTTCAGGGGGGTGGACAGGTTGATCTCCTCATTTGTTTGGGAGGGGAAGGTGGCCAGGATTAGGAGGGTGATACTGCAGAGGGGACGGCAGACGGGGAAGGTTAGCCTCCCAAATTTGTTGTATTATTATTGGGTGGCAAATGCAGAGAAGGGGCTGGAGCAGGGAGGTGGGGCTTTGTGGGTGAGGGTGGAGGCGGGCTTTTGTAGGGGGTCAGGGTTGCGGTTGCTGGTAATGAGGCTGCTCCCGATGGCTCAGGGAGGTATTCGGTGAGTCCGGCGGTGGTGGCCATGTTGAAGATTTGGACTTTATTACATCGGGATACAAGGCAGGTATGCCCATGACCCTCGCCCGTTTGCATTGGCTATAGAGCCCTTGGCTATTGCGCTGAGGAGCTCGGGGTTGGGCAGCCAGTGGAACATGGGGGTCAGGATTCTCCGGAGAATCGGCCGGCGAATCAAAGTTTATGCCCAGCACTTTAGGCTGGAGGCCGGGTCAAGGGCAGTCGATTAGGAGGAACCATGGGCGGGATTCTCCGACCCCCCGCCGGGTCGGAGAATCGCCGGGGGTCAGCGTTAATCCCTCCCCCGCGAGTTGCCGAATTCCCCCGCACCGGATATTCGGCGGGGGTGGGAATCGCGGCGCGCCGGTTGGCAGGCCCCCCCGGCGATTCTCCGGCCCGCGATGGGCCGAAGTCCCGCTGCTGGAGTGCCTGTCCCGCCGGCGAGAATCAAACCACCTCTCTTACCGGCGGGACATGGTGGCGCGGGCGGGCTCCGGGGTCCTGGGGGTGGGCGCGGGGCGATCTGGCCCCGGGGGGTGCCCTCACGGTGGCCTGGCCCGCGATCAGGACCCACCGATCCGCGGGCGGGCCTGTGCCGTGGAGGCACTCTTTTCCTTCCGCCTTCGCCATGGTCTCCACTATGGCGGAGGCGGAAGAGACCCCCTCCACTGCGCATGCGCAGGGATGCCGTGAGCGGCTGCTGACGATCCTGCGCATGCGCCGCATGGCAAAGTCATTTCTGCGCCAGCTGGCGGGGCACCAAAGGCCTTTCCCACCAGCTGGCGGGGCGGAAATCAGTCCGGTGCGGGCCTGGCCCCTCAAGGTGAGGGCTCGGCCCCTCAAGATGCGGAGAATTCCGCACCTTTGGGGCGGCGCGATGCCGGACTGATTCGCGCCGTTTTTGGCGCCCGTCGGCGGACATCGCGCCGATTGCGGAGAATCCCACCCCATGTGTTTGAGCTGGGGAGGACGGAGGTGAGGTTTCGGGTATGAGAGAGAAGAAGATTAGGAAATTAAAGATCGGTTCCTGGGAGGGCGATTTGCGAGTTTGGAGGAGTTGGGTGAGAAGTTTGGGCTGGCGTGGGGTGAAGGTTTCAGATATATGCAGGTTACGGGGCTTTGCAAAGAAGGTCTTTCAGACCTTCCTGGTAGCGCCTGCCTCCTCGTTGTTGGAGGCGGTGCTGTCAGTTGGGGATTGGAGTCTCGGCGATTTACGGCAGGATTTTGGAGGAGGACACGGTGGCCTTGGGGGGGAGTTAAGGTGCGGTGGAAGGAAGAGCGGGGGGTAGTGCTGGAGGAGGGTCTGTGGTGTGAAGGATTGCGGAGGGTAAATGTCGCGACTTCGTGCGCAAGGCTGAGGCTGATACAGCTGAAGGTAGTGTACAGGGCGCACCTCACAAAATCAAGGATACGCCGACTGTTTGAGGGGGTGGAGGACGTCTGTGAGCGGTGTGGGAGGGACCCTGCGAACCATGTACAAATGCCTGAAGCTGGAAATGTTTTGGAGGACGGTGTCCAGCACCATCTCGGGTGTCTTACACGTGGATGTGGAGCCCGGCCCCCTAGAAGCCATATTTAGGGTGTCGGATCGGCCTGAGCTGCAGGCGGGTGTGGGGGACAGATGTCTTAGCCTTCGTCACACTGATCGCTCGGAGGCGGGTCTTGTTGGGATGGAGGTCAGTCTCCCCACCCTGTGCCTCGGCTTGGCAGGAGACCTGCTGGAGCTTTTGACCCTGGAGAAGGTGAAGTTTGCACTCGGGGACGAGTGACGGGTTCGACAATTGTTGGGGTTTGCTTATCCTGCATTTTTGGGAGTTGGTTACCATTGACTGTTGAGTTGGGGGGGGGGGCGGGGGGGAGGGTTGTTTTGTATTGTAAAATTGTTAAAATGTGCTGAATAAAAATACTTTAAAAGTAAATAACCGCTGTCTGTAAGCATCACCAATTGCCAAGAGGGTTAATCACATACTCATTCATGTCTTAAAATAACATTTGAAATATGGTGAACACCCTGGAAGCCATTCAATACGGCAGGTGGTTTACGTTAAGGACGTAATAAATAAGTGCGGAACATGTTTTACGTCTGGGGCGTCATTCTCCGACCCCCCGCCGGGTCGCAGAATGGCCGTTGGCCGCCGTGAATCCCGCCCCCGCCGAAGTCTCCGGTACCAGAGATTGGGAAGGGGCGGGAATCGGGCCGCGCCGGTTGGCGGGACCCCCCGCTCAATTCTCCGGCCCGAATGGGCCGAATTCCCGCCCAGAAATTGCCTGTCCCGCCGGCATAAATCAAAGCTGGTAATTACCGGCGGGACCAGGCGGCGTGGGCGGGCTCCGGGGTCCTGGGGGGGGCACGGGGTGATCTGACCCCGGGGGGTGCCCCCAAGGTGGCCTGGCCCGCGATCGGGGCCCACCGATCCGCGGGCGGGCCTGTGCCGTGGGGGCACTCTTTCCCTTCCGCCTCCGCAACGGCCTCCACCATGGCGGAGGCGGAAGAGACTCTCCCCACTGCGCATGCGCGGGAAACTGTCGGCGGCCGCTGACGCTCCCGCGCATGCGCCGCATTTCCGCGCCAGCTGGCGGGGCAACAAACGCCATTTCCGCCAGCTGGCGGGGCGGAAATCCCTCCGGCGCTGGCCTAGCCCCTCAATGTTGGGGCTCGGCCCCCAAAGATGCGGAGCATTCCGCACCTTTGGGCCGGCGCGATGCCCGTCTGATTGGCGCCGTTTTTGGCGCCAGTCGGCGGACATCGTGCCGTTGGCGGAGAATTTCGCCCCTGAATAGCAATTGTAGTGCCCAAGAATTTTTAGATTGATTAAATTATTAACAAATAGATGATTTAACTAATGTCTTGACACTCAAGCGTTCAACCCATAGTGCTTTTCTTAAACCTTTTCCCACTTTAGGACCTTTTTGAGTTCTTCGACCCCAGTGACATTAGTCGAGCCGGTGAAAGGCCACTGGAGCTGCTGTTAGGACCCTTGAGGTGCTTGCAGCTGGGGACTTCTGAGTGCTTAATCCTGTCAGTAGGTTGTGTTTCACTGCAACTCAGCTGCCACTGGAGCAGTCTAGTTCAGCTTGCTTCCTGGTACCATGGCGGATATGGCTTGACAGGATGGTGAAGAAGCGGCTGTCCTGATATCTGAGGCCGGATAACACAGAACCTTCATAGTGGCTCCACCACTCCAAATGGACTGTTAGTTGAGATCAGTGGCACATTGCAGTCACCTATCAATGTGGTCCATCAGTCTTCCTGAAGTGGACCTCAGATTCTGGATGGCAACCAAAGTGGCAAACATAGCACAGAATTTATCTGAGAGGACCCACTGAAGTGGCCATGTAGCTCCATGATAGACTCCAGAGTGTAAAATTACACCACACAGAGTGCAACAAGCTCTACCACACTCAGCCATGAGGTGGTAGCACTTTGTAGGCCTTTCAATATCTCAACTAATTCCTTGTGTTTCTCAAATAGGCCCTCTTGCCAAAGCCCACACATGAGGCAAAATTCTCCGTTATCGGCGGAAAGTCCGCCAATCGGCGCAAAAAACGGCGCAAATCCGACTTGCGTCACGTTGGAAAAATGGTTCGAAAGTCTCTGGCCCGAAATGGGCTAGCAGCGACGTAACGGGATCCGCGCTTGCGCAGTGGTTCACGCCGTGCAGCGTCATACGCGCCGCACGGCGTGACGGCTCATAAGGCCGCGCTGCTCCCCCCCACCCGACCGGAACACCCGGCCGGAACACCCGACTGGATGGCTGCCCGCCGCTCAGCCCCGAGGTTCGAGTCACGGGATGTGGAGGCGCTCCTGGACGCGGTGGAGCAGAGGAGGGACGCCCTGTATCCCGGGCACGGCCGCAGAGTTGCCCCACGCCACAGCCGGCGTCTGTGGACGGAAGTGGCAGAGGCCTTCACCGCTGCGGCCCTGATACCACGGACAGGCACCCAGTGCCACAAGAAGGTGAACGACCTCGTCAGAGCAGGCAGGGTGAGCCTCCCCATATCCCCCCGCCCCCATATCCCCCCTTCCCCCATATCCGCCCCTCCCCATATTCCCCCTCCCCTATCCCCCTCCCCCATATTCCCCCTCCCCCATATCCCCCTTCCCCCATATTCCCCCCTCCCCCATATCCCCCCTTCCCCCATATCCCCCCTCCCCCATATCCCCCCTTCCCCATATCCCCCCTCCCCCATATCCCCAAGTGAATCCAGCCCTAACCTTAACCTCTGCAATGCACGCGCAACCGATGGCGTGCATTCATATACCTGCCTAACACTGTTGCCTTTTACCCCTGCCACCCCCCCCCCCCGCCCCCCACAGGATAAGCGCGCACACAACAATAGGGAGCATGTGAGGACTGGAGGAGGCCCCGCTGATGAGAGGCCACTGACCGAACACGAGGAAAGGGCCCTGGAACTGTCTGGCGGACCTGAGGACCGGGAGGTTGCTGATGCAGAGGTCGGGGGCGTAGTAGCAAGTGAGCCACCGACAGCCCGTCCCCATATCCCCCCTCCCCTATATCCCCCTCCCCCATATCACCTGATCACTGCCTGATGTCTAACCATGCATGCTTCATTGTGTATCGCAGGAGCAAACGTCCAGGCATCCATCCCCGCAGATGCAGACCGCCCGCAGGATGCCCCTCGGAGGCCACGGGAGACAGAGAGACACAGACCCTCCAGCATGCGACGCCCGCAGGATGCCCCTCGGAGGCCACGGGAGACGGAGAGACCTGGACCCCAGCATGCGACGCCCGCAAGATGCCCCTCGCACACCACGGGAGGCGGAGAGACCCGCACCCTCCAGCATGCGACGCCCGCAGGATGCCCCTCGGAGGCCACGGGAGACGGAGAGACCTGGAGCAACAGGGAGACGACACCCCGTCACGTGCGGGAGCGACCACCCAGCCACGAGGGGGGCAGCCACAGGCCCCCGTCACATCCGAGCCAGGACACCACTACCCAGGACACCACTACCCAGGACACCACTACCCAGGACACCACTACCCGGGACACCACTACCCGGGACACCACTACCCGGGACACCCCTACCCGGGACAGCACTACCCAGGAAGACGAAATACCGGACAGTGACTCCGAGTGGATGGGTGGAGACGAACCCCCACCCCAAAGTGCCATGGACTCAGAGTGGGACGAAGAGCACGACACAACGACACTGCTGTCACCAACACCCTCCACCATCGCCGAAACACTCACCTCGGTTGGGCACTTTAGTGATGAGGCGTCTGGTACACTCACTGGTGCGCACAACACAGCCGTCCCGGTACAGCAGGTGGAGGTAGGAGCAGCAGAGGGGCCGGGCGGTCGGAGGGTAGCCCAGCCCAAGCGAACATCTGCCGCCCAGATGGATCATTGATTCCTGGAGTTACCACACCCACACATAGATCCGATGCAACCACCGACCCGGAGACGAGCGAAGAGGGTGACGGGCGGCTTGCAGCGGCTGCAGTCGCAGGTGGAGGAGTCCACCCGCGTCCAGGAGCTGGGAGTGGTCCCGGTCATGCGTGCCACCCAGGCCGACACCGCACGGGTGGCGTCCGTGGTGGAGGCAATGGGTGCGACGGTGTCAGACATGGGGAACGGTTTGCGAGGCCTGGGGCTTTCCGTGCAGGCGGTGTCTGTGGCCCAGGACATGGCTGCCCTCTCACAAGAGGCCATGAGCCAGTGCCAGCGCCAGATGGCAGAGGCGCTCAACGCCATAGCCCAGTCTCAGCAGGCCATGGCGCAGTCTCAGCAGGCCATGGCCCAGTCTCTGCAGGACATCGCTGAGGGCATCGGCGCCAGTGGCCATGTGCGAGTTGGCGTCGCACTGTCACAGACAGGGTTTGCCAACCCCCTGGGCTCCATGGCTGCAAACCTGCAGACCCCTGTCGATACCAGCACGGGCCTCCAGGACTGGCAGCGCCAGATGTCGGAGGGGCGTCGGATGGCCAGTCCGTTCGCATCCCCCACCCATCATATCATAGAATTTACAGTGCAGAAGGAGGCCATTCGGCCCATCGAGTCTGCACCAGCCCCTGGAAAGAGCACCCCACCCAAGGCCAACACCTCCACCCCATCCCCACAACCCAGCAGCCCCACCCAACACCAAGGGCAACCCTGGACACTAAGGGCAATTTATCATGGCCAATCCACCTAACCTGCACATCTTTGGACTGTGGGAGGAAACCGGAGCACCCGGAGGAAACCCACGCACACACGGGGAGGATGTGCAGACTCCGCACAGACAGTGACCCAAGCTGGAATCGAACCTGGGACCCTGGAGCTGTGAAGCAATTGTGCTATCCACAAGGCTACCGTGCTGCATGTAGAGGCCTGGGGGCCATCGGGCACCCCGAGGGAGGAGGAGGTGGTGTGGTCCATCCCGGCTCCCCCTGTAGGGGAGGTCCCGGTACACCGCGACACCTCGGACTCCCCCCCTTCCGTCCCAGGTGCATCGGGTGGGCAACGGGCAGGACAGGCTGGCAGCTCGCCATCCCAGTCGCCCGGGCCGCAGCCTGGCCCATCTAGGCCAGGACGCCCCAGGAAACGGCTGCCAAAGGGATCCAGTGTCAGAGGGCAGGAATCACAGGAGTCCACCTCCAGTTCTGCTGTACCGTCTGGGGAACCACGTAGACGTAGTCAAAGGGCCCGTAAGGCCAAACAATTAGACACTGAGTAAGTTGGCACGGGTGCAGGGCACAGATGAGTTTTAGGGGCGAGGGCACGTGCATGAACTCCTTTGGTTATTAAAGTCAATGTTACACCTACCGAAGCTGCCTTTGTGCTCTGTCCAAAGCGTGCGGGGGTGTCATGTACGTTGAGCGCAAGTGTGTGTGTGAGGGGTGGTCTTACCTCAGCCCCAGGTGAGTCTGCCCCCTTCCCCCTGGGCCGCCATCAACATCCCCCGGGCAGAGGACGGGACCGTGCGCTGCAGTGTCACAGCCGCATGCAGGGATGGTCCGGGTGGATGGTGGTACTGTGGCCATGGGTCAGACATAGTCCAACGATGTAGAGCCAGGAACTCACCGCAGGGCGGGTTGTCATCATCCTCCATGGCCTGCAATAGACACGCGTCCACCCGCAACTGTGTGAGCCCGGCCCGTTGTGCCGCAGGTGGATTGGCAATGGGGGGGGGTGGTGTGCATGCGGGTGGGGTGGATGGGGTTGGGGAGGGGGGTGAGGGTGCTGGGTGGGTGGATGGGTGGGGGGTGTGGGTGATCGGCTGTTGCCATGGTGTGCGGTCTGTGGCCATACTACCCGATTCCCACGCCCATCTAGTCAGTGAAGCGGGCGGCTATCAGCCTGTCCCGTGCCCGCTGGGCCAGCCGGTAACGGTGGACAGCCACCCGCCCGTGTCTAGCCCGTCTGCCCTGACCATTACCCCCATCCCCCTCATCTGGGGAGGACTGCGCCTCTTCCTGCTGCTCCTCCACTCCGCCCTCCTCTGCCTGCGGCACATCGCCCCTCTGCTGGGCTATGTTGTGCAGGACGCAGCACACCACAATGATGCGGCCGACCCTATCTGACTGATACTGGAGGGCGCCCCCAGAGAGGTCCAGGCACCTGAAACGCATCTTCAGCACGCCAAAGCACCTCTCTATCACTCCCCTTGTCGCTACATGGGCATCATTGTAGCGGTTCTCCGCCTCATTGCGTGGCCTCCGTATAGGCGTCATCAGCCACATCCCTGTCGCCCAGCAACCAGCCCCTCAGCCGGGGATGGCGTCCCTCGTACATACCGGGGATGGATGACCGCGACAACACGTATGAGTCGTGTACACTGCCTGGGTAACGGGCGCAGACGTGCAGGATCATCATGCGGTGGTCGCAGACCACCTGTATGTTCATCGAATAGGTCCCCTTCCTATTGGTGAACACGGCCCTGTTATCTGCAGGTGGCCGCACGGCGATGTGCATCCCATCGATCGCGCCCTGGACCATGGGGAACCCGGCCACGGCAGAGAAGCCCACGGCCCGGGCATCTTGGCTGGCCCGGTCCACGGGGAAGTGGATGTAGCGGTGCACCGATGCACCGATGTCTGCGATATGCCAGACAGGTCCCCACTCGGTGCCTGGAATGACCCCGTTGCATAAAAGTTCAGGGCCACCGTAACCTTGACGGACACAGGGAGAGGGTGTCCCCCGCCAGTGCCACGCGGTGACAGGTGTGCCAGCAGGTGGCAGATGTGTGCCACTGTTTCCCGCCTCATCCGGCGTCTCCTCCTGCATTCGCGGTCCGTGAGGTCCTGGTATGACTGCCGGGGCCGGTACACACGGGGCGCCCTCGGGTGCCTCCGTTGCCGTGGGGCCGCGACGTCCTCCTCCCCCTCCTCGTCCTGTCGGTCAGGTGTCCCTCCAGCCTGGGCGGCTGCCGCCTGTCCCTCTGCGGCAGCCTGCGCCGCCTCTCTGGCACGCTCCTCCTCCTCATCCAGGGCAACATAGACATTAGCGGCTGCCGCCACGGCGGCCAACATCACTGGATGATCGGAAAACATGACGGCATGGTGGGGGGGAGGGGAACGACGACATGTCATCATTGCCCATATCCCCTCCTCCCCCCAGCCAGGTAGCATGGACCGCATGGGTCCAACTGTTGGAGGCTGGCACCTGGCCAGGTGGACCAACTCACTTGCCCTCGCATCCCCCTCCCCGGCACGGACCCCCCCCAACCTCCACCCCGGCATGGACCCCCTCCCAACCTCCACCCCGGCACAGACCCCCCCCCCAAAATCCACCCCGGCACGGACCCCCCATCCCCCTCCCCGGCACGGACACCCCCCCCAACCTCCACCCCGGCACGGACCCCCCCCATCCCCCTCCCCGGCACGGACCCCCTCACGGCACTCCCCCGGAGCCCAGCCCACTCTAACCACCCCCCCCCGCCGCACACACACACACACACAACCCGAGACACACCTCTCCCCACACATTCAGACTGCGGCCACGCCATCGCCTGCCCAGAGCCAACCCCCCAGGCCGTCACTCACCTCCACGCTGGTCGGCGTGACCCTGGAGCACAGGGTCACGCCGATGAAAAGGAGGTTTAATTTACGTCGACGTGAACGGTCATCACGTCAACGGGACTTCGGCCCATCCGGAAGGGAGAATATCGGCAGGCCGAAAATCGGCTGCCTTGCGCAGACCCGTGACATTCTCCGCGGCAGCGGCGCCATTAACGCCCCGCCGACTTTTCTCCCTTCGGAGACTTCGGCAACCGGCGGGGGCGGGATTCACGGCGGCCAATGGCCATTCTCCGACCCTCTGGGGGGTCGGAGAATGGCGCCCCTGGTCCCAAACAAGAGAACTGGAAGATGATCTTGCTCTCCACGGGCGAAATTCTCCCCAAACGGCACGATGTCCGCCGACTGGCGCCCAAAACGGCGCCAATCAGACGGGCATTGTGCCGCCCCAAAGGTGCGGAATGCTCCGCATCCTTGGGGGCCGTGCCCCAACATTGAGGGGCTAGGCCGGCGCCGGAGGGATTTCCGCCCAGCCAGCTGGCGGAAACAGCCTTTGTTGCCCCGCGAGCTGGCGCGGAAATGACATGTCGGGGCGGCGCATGCGCGGGAGCGTCAGCGGCCGCTGACAGTTTCCCGCGCATGCGCAGTGGGGAGAGTCTCTTCCGCCTCCGCCATGGTGGAGACCGTTGCGGAGGCGGAAGGGAAAGAGTACCCCCACGGCACAGGCCCGCCCGCGGATTGGTGGGCCTCGATCGCGGGCCAGGCCACCGTGGGGGCACCCCACAGGGCCAGATCGCCCCGCGCCCCCCCCAGGACCCCGGAGCCTGCTCACGCCGCCTTGTCCCGCCGTTAAATTGCAACTCTAATTTACGCCGGCGGGACAGGCAATTTATCGGCGGGACTTCGGCCCACCCGGGCCGGAGAATCGAGCGGGGGGGCCCGCCAACCAGCGCGGCCCGATTCCCGCCCCCGCCGAATATCCGGTACCGGAGACTTCGGCAACCGGCGGGGGCGGGATTCACGGCGGCCAACGGCCATTCTCCGACCCGCTGGGGGGTCGGAGAATGACGCCCCAGATACCTGGTATCACCAGGAGTTCATTCTCACTTCTGATGGATGCTTCACTTCCTTTGGGCCACTGGAACTCACAGCATTAGTGTGCCAGTCCCTGTGCTTGCTGGTGTGGGAGAGGAATGGAAAGGTGAGAGTGCATCCTCAGGAAGATTACCCTCCATGGAGATACCTTTTCCAGAGTCAAGGTGTCAACAGGGGCTTAGAGGAAAAGGAAGAGGAATGGTTCAACATAACTGTCTGTGTGGGTTTCCTCCAGGTGTTTTGGTTTTCTCCTACAGTCCAAAGATGTAAAGCTTAGGTGGATTGGCTTGATGCACTATCAATTACGACGAGACAAGAGTAAAGCGTAATCAAGGCTTTATTACGCAGAGATGTGTAGCCTCCCGCAGCTGCTGCCGAAATGGCTGCAGCTCGGTGAGCACACACATTTATACTCCACCTACTGGGCGGAGCCAGCAGGCAGGGATCTACCCCCGTACCTGTAGTACAGGGGCCTTACCGTAATACCCCTCGTATGCGGTATATACAATACAGCAGTGGTGACTACCACATTCACCCCCTGTTAAAAAAGAGTCCAGCGGGGGTGGTGGAAAACTATTTACATTCAGGTGTTTAACATTTTAAGGAAAAGTTTACAAATTCAGACGATTGGGCGCCTTGATCCGTCGTTGCGAGCGCCGCAGTTCTGGTGGCGATTTCGGCGTCGGTTCGGTCGTCGGTGACTCCGGGAGCGTGTCGACCTCATCTTCATCCCCGGGTGGGACCAAGGGGAGGACGGATCATCCTGGAGCAGGGGCTGTGGTGGGGTGCGTTGGGGGGAGGGAGGGTGGCGCCGGGGCGGGGGGGGGGTGGTGACGCAGCTGGTGCCAGGTCCCATAGGGAGACTGTGTCTTGGCAGCCGTTGGGGTACGCTACGTAGGCGTACTGCGGGTTCGCGTGAAGTAACTGTACCCTCTCAACCAACGGGTCTACCTTGTGTAGCCGCACGTGCTTGCGCAGAAGGACGAGTCCTGGAGCTGCCAGCCACGTTGGGTGCGAAACCACGGAGGTGAACTTCCTGGGGAAGGCAAGGAGACGTTCATGGGGAGTTTCATTAGTCGCAGTGCAAAGGAGCGACTGAATGGAGTAAAGGGCGTCCGGGAGGACCTCCTGCCAGCAGGAGGCCAGGAGATTTCTGGACCATAGGGCCAGCTGGACGGCCTCCCAGACCGTCCCATTCTCCCGCTCCACCTGCCCGTTTCCCCAGGGGTTGTAGCTGGTCATCCTGCTCGAAGCAATGCCCCTGTTGAGCAGGTACTGGCGCAGCTCATCGCTCATAAATGAGGATCCCCGGTCGCTGTGGATGAAGGCGGGGAAACCGAACAGAGTGAAGATTGTGTTGAGGGCTTTGATGACGGTGGCAGATGTCATATCGGGGCATGGGACGGCGAAGGGGAATCTGGAATATTCGTCGACCACATTAAGAAAATACGTGTTTCGGTCGGCGGAGTGGAGGGGCCCTTTGAAGTCCACGCTGAGGCGTTCAAAGGGGCGGGAAGCCTTCACCGGTGCACTCGGTCTGGCCGGTAGAAGTGCGTTTACACTCCGCGCAGACCTGGCAGTCTCTGGTGATAGCCCTGACTTCCTCGATGGAGTAGGGCAGATTGCGGGCCTTTATGAAGTGATAAAAGCGGGTGACCCCTGGGTGACAGAGATCGTCGTGCAGGGTCCGGAGTCGGTCCACTTGTGCGCTGGCACAAGTACCTCGGGATAGAGCATCGGGGGACTCGTTGAGCTTAGCGGGGCAATACAAAATCTCGTAATTGTAGGTGGAGAGCTCGATCCTCCACCTCAAGATCTTATCATTTTTGATCTTACCCCGCTGTGTGCTGTGTGTTGTTGAACATGAAGGCAACCGACCCTTGGTCAGTGAGGAGAGTGAATCTCCTGCCGGCCAGGTAATGCCTCCAATGCCGCACAGCTTCAACGATAGCTTGGGCCTCCTTTTCAACGGAGGAGTGCCGAATTTCGGAGGCATGGAGGGTGCAGGAAAAGAATGCCACGGGCCTGCCTGCCTGGTTGAGGGTGGCGGCTAGAGCGACGTCTGATGCATCGCTCTCGACTTGGAACGGGAGCGTCTCGTCGACCGCGTGCATCGTGGCCTTGACAATGTCGGCCTTGATACAGTTGAAGGCCTGGTGAGCCTCGGCCGTCAGGGGGAAAACGGTGGAGTGAATGAGTGGGTGGGCCTTGTCCGCTTAGTTAGGGATCCACTGGGCGTAGTACGAGAAGACGCCCAGGCATCGTTTGAGGCCCTTGGGGCAGTGGGGAAGGGGGAGTTCCATGAGGGGCGCATGCGATCAGTGTCGGGCCCTAGCACTCCGTTCTGGACCACATAGCCGAGGATGGCTAATTGGTTCATGCTGAACACGCACTTCTTGTTGTAGGTTAGGTTGAGGAGTTTAGCGGTGTGGAGGAATTTGGAAAGGTTAGTGTCGTGGCCGCAGATAGTGACATTGTCCAGGTAAGGGAAGGTGGCCCGCAGTCCGTACCGGTCAACCATTCGGTCCATCTCCCGTTCGAAGACCGAGACCCCGTTAGTGACGCCAAAAGGAACCCTAAGAAAGTGGTAAAGGCGGCCGTCCGCTCCAAACGCGGTGAACGGGTGGTCCGCCTTGCGAATGGAGAGCTGGTGGTAGGCAGATTTCAAGTCCACTGTCGAAGACCCGATACTGTGCAACCTGATTGACCATATCAGATATGCGTGGGAGGGGTTACGCGTGTACCGATTGATGGTCTGACTGTAGTCAACGACCATCCTGTTTTTCTCCCCAGTTTTCACAACTACCACTTGGGCTCTCCAGGGGCTGTTGCTGGCCACGATAATACCTTCCCGTAGCAGCCGCTGGAGTTCAGACCTGATGAAGGTCCTGTTCTGGGCACTGTACCGTCTGCTCCTGGTGGTGACGGGTTTGCAATCCGGGGTGAGGTTTGCAAACAGAGAAGGCAGGTCGACCTTAAGGGTCGTGAGACCGTAGACAGTAAGGGGTGGTAGGGGCCCGCCAAATTTCAGGGTTAGGCTGTGGAGGTTGCACTGGAAGTCCAGGCCGAGTAGCAAGGCAGCGCAGAGGTCAGGGAGGACGTAGAGCCGGAAGCCGCTGAACCTGCACCCTGCGTGGTGAGGGTGGCGATGCAGTACCCTCGGATCGCCATGGAGAGGGATCCGGAGGTCAGGGAGATTTTCTGGTTAATGGGGTGTACCGTGAGGGAGCAGTGCCTTACCGTAGCGGGTTGGATGAAGCTCTCAGTGCTCCCGGAGTCCAGAAGGCAGGATATCTTGTGCCCGTCGACCTTCACTGTTGTCGACGCGGTCACGAGGTTGTGCGGTCGGGACTGGTCGATCGTGATGGAGGCGAGAAGCGGCTGGTCGGCGGCGGTTGCAGGCGATGAGCGGCCTGATGAGGTGCCCGACGGGCAAGGGTCCTGAGGTGAGGAAGATGGCGGGGTCCACGGGCCGCACGTGTCCTGAGGCAGGCAAGATGTCGGCGTCCACAGGCCGCACGTGTTGTGAGGCGAGCAAGATGGCGGCGCCCACGGGCCGCTCATGGTCTGAGGCGAGGAAGATGGCGGCGCCCACGGGTCGCATGTGGGGGGTGCAGGGATAATAGCAGCGATCAAGCGGGCCTGGCACACAGCAGCAAAATGTCCTTCCTTCCCGCAAGCCTTGCAGAGCGTGCTCCGCACGGGCAGTGCTGCCGGGAGTGTTTTGTCTGTCCGCAGAAGTAGCTTGGGTCCCCGGGGTTTGTTGGCTGCCGCACGGCACAGGCCTGGGGTTGGCTGGGGGCGGTCGCCGATGGGGTCTACGATGCCCAGGATGCGTGGGCCGTGCGGTCGGGGGCATACGCCTGTACATTGCGTGAGGCGACTGAGCGAGATCGCTAGTTTCTTGGTCGCCGCGAGGTCTAGGGTAGCCCCTTCTAAGAGGCGCTGGCGGATGTAGGCCGACCCTATGCCCGGAACAAACGCGTCTCCAACTAGCAGGTCAGAATGTTCAATGGCCGAAATGGCCTGGCAATCACAGTCTCTCACCAGGGCATGCAGGGCACGCCTGAAATCTTCCACAGACTCGCCGGGGAGTTGATGCCGCGTGGACAGGAGGTGCCTGGCGTAGATTTTGTTGGTTTGCTGAGTGTAGTTCTCCTTCAGTAGCGCCATGGCCTCAGCGTAGGTCGGCGCGTCCCGGATGAGGGGAAAGATATCGGAGCTCAGCCGCGTGTAAAGGATCTGGAGCTTCTGTGCCTCTGAGGGTGGTTCTGTCGCTGATCCTAAGTAGGCTTCAAAGCAGGCTAGCCAATGTGCGAAGGTCGACTTGGCGTTGTCTGCTTGAGGGTGCAGTTGCAGGCGATCAGGCTTGATGCGGAGATCCATCGTTGTAAAATATCTGCGTAATAAATTGATGCACTATCAATTACAACGAGACGAGAGTAGAGAGTAATCGAGGCTTTATTACGCAGAGATGTGTAGCTTCCCGCAGCTGCTGCCGAAATGGCTGCAGCTCGGAGAGCCCACACATTTATACTCCGCCTACTGGGCGGAGCCAGCAGGCAGGGATCTACCCCCGTACCTGTAGTACAGGGGCCTTATCCTAATACCCCGCGTCTGCGGTATATACAATACCATGTGACTACCACATGGCTATGCTAAAATTGTCCCTCAGCACCCAAAAGATGTGCAGGTTCGGTGGAGTAATGGGGATGGGGCGGGAGAGTGGGCTTAGGTGCTCTTTCAGAGGGTCGGTGCAGACTCGATTGGGCAAATGCCTCCTTCTACACTGTAGGGATTCCATAGATTCTATGGAACAAGCCATCTCAGAATAGCTGATGGTCTTAAAATTGTCACAGCTCGTTGAACATTCATTTACTGAGATAATTGAAGGGTTACTATAGGCAAACATGCCTCCCAATGCTCATTGTTTCTCCCCAGTCCCAGCCTGGTGGATGTCTGGTATCTTCACTCGAGTGCACGGGAACAGCATTTTCTTCCTTACTCGATCTCCACCACCAAGAACTCCACAAAGCCAGGCTGAAAAATTTGGCGGCATTCCTCAAGCCAATTCTGAGATTGACACCAGTATACCAATGAAATCTGTAAACAGCAAGTGCAACCTTCCATAAAGAGGTGCATTGCAACTTTAACTGGATCTTGGGAAGCCCACCAGGAATGGCACCAGGTAAATGAGTGGACTGTCCATTTACTGCGCTACCAGTTGGGCAACTTATACAAATCAGGCCTGGGCTCTAAAGACACCCACGTTCATGCTGGCAACATCAATCACCATTTACCACCCTGAATCCTGAGTTTTATCCCTCAATACAAATATAGGAAACTGTGGAAAGTAATCAAGCATTTGCGCTTTTAAAACTTGTAACTAGACTTGGCTATTTACCAAAAATAGTATTCCTGCTGTGCTGGAATTCTAGCCATTTTTAAAGGGACCTTTTATCAGAGACTGAAGCACTTGTCTGCTGCAACTCAAACTTTCTGCCATTGCCTAACCGGTCTGGGCATCATAGGCATTCTGGGCATGGAAGTGACATTAACACCAAAAGCCATCAGCTTCTTTGAAGCATGTAACATCAGTCCTTGATGTCTTCATCAGTACAATGCCATCCACAAACCACCTCTTCACCAGCACCACATAGGAGTGAAAGCAAGTACAAAAGAAAGTCGCAATGTTAAGAGATACCATTAGTCATAGGATACAATAAAGGGATAAGATGCACTTATCAGTGTGTGTGTTTGTGCAGTTTTTGCTTGAAGGCCTGCTATCGCCTGTCTTACTCAATTAATATTTATAGCCTGGAGGGCCCCCTCTGACCTATCCAGATGTCAGAAAGAGGGTTTAAGAATTCTGATGATATGTTAAGATCCTGGCATGCCCAATGATCATCCTGGTTTCAACCTCCATCTTCAAATTGCTAAAAAGTATCATATGGCAGAAATGATTGCTCCTGCTCTCCAATCAGCCAACCTGTCACATTACCCTGACTGAGCAGTACAGATATCCTCTGTTAATGGATCGATGTCTGTGCCCTAGATAGTGTACATTGACAAGCACAATGAGGAAGTTGAACATTCCTCACTATCTGGACATTAAGAGATGAAATACCTTTTCAGTTTGTGAAGTTGTTGAGGTCTTTATAGCCATAAGATTGTCACCAACAGCACTTTGTACTAGTGAGAATCTAGCTAATCAGTAGAAGTTGGTTGTTCCCTCTCAGTGCTTTAGTGGATCCGTATGAAACGGAGTAAACCCGAATACCTGCCTAACCGGGGGACTTATGACTGTCTAATACAATGATAAACCATTGATTCACTACTGTCACCAGAGGCTGACGAGAGCTATTGTCACCTTCACATTCACAGAAAAAACAATGCCATAGGAGGCAAGAGTTCACAAGAGAGGTTTCAAAAGCTGGAATATTTCCATTATGGCAATAGGGAATACCTTCTCAGCCACTGCTGTTGAATATTCATGTTTGTTCTTAGCTGGATCAAGGCCACGTAAAGAGTTTGGTGAGGGGTTTGTTTCCTGTTGCCGCAGTTGTTTTTGTACTTCTTGGTTATGTATACATTTAAAATGCCTTCAATAAAAAACAGAGTTTGGTCGCGTGACTTATTGATGCTGTCATTGACAGTTTGCACGGGCTGACAGCCAGTCTATTCTAGCAGCCTGTGAGAAAGCACGGGCGGGATTCTCCCAACAGGCAGCTAAATGCCAACGCTGGAGTAAAAACGGGAGTGTTTTACTCCGGCGTCGGCGCCCGTTCCGGGACCCCATTCTCCGACCCACAGGGTGCTAGCACAGCGCTGGAGCGGCCTCTGCCGCCCCAGCTGCCGATCCCGGCGTGTGGGTTCCGCGCATGCGCAGTTGAGCCGACGCCAACTAGCACATGCGCAGTGGCCTTCTTCCCCGCGGCGGCCCTGACGCCAAATGGCGCAGGGCTACAGGAGCCGGCGCAGAGGAAAGGAGGCTGGGGGGCAGAGAGGCCGGCCCGCCGATTGGTGGGACCCAATCGCGGGCCAGGCCACTACGGAGGCCCCCCCCCCAGGATCGGACCCACCCTCCCACCACACAGGCCGCACCCGGACCCTTCAACGCCGAGGTCCCGCCAGCTCAGAGAAAGTTAGAACGGCGCCGGCGGGACTCGGCTTTTCATTGACTGCCGCATACCCCGACCGGCGCATACCCCGACCGGCGCCGCACCGACCACTGCGGAGAATTGTGTCCTGGCGTCGGGGCAGAATGGCGCGTTTCGCGCGGCGCCGTGCCGATTCTCCAACTCGGCAGGGGGTTGGTGAATTCCGCCCCACATTTCTAATTTGTTTGTTTATACCTTTGTGGTCTGTAAGCCTATTTATTAAAAATATCGCAAAAGAAACTGGTGGTGAGTAGGTCTGAATCCACACTGCAAACACTCGAAAAACAACTACAGAAATCCGGTGGACTAAGAAAACCCGTCCATCTACACTGCAGCCGTCCAAAAAAAGATCAAGAAGATAAAAATATGGCTATAAATGGAGGGGTGCCGAAAAAAAGTGTAACCATCAAAGGAATCGAAATTTAAACAAAAATTTCAGAGAAAACAGCATCAAAAGAAGCTTGCCATGTTCTCTGCCCAGAAAGTGCTCCCTCTATTCTGAGTAGCAAGTAAAGTAACAAAATGCTGCAACAATAGTATGGAGCTGAGGGTGTTCCAGACTCCAAAAGAAACAAGCTGAGCTCAGGAAAAAAAAAGAAACGGGCACATTTGAGCTTATGCAAGCCTTCCCATAGCAAAATGGCAGGTGTTTTTGGCACCATGGGATCGTATGTTGAAAGAATCGAGCTCTGGAGAATATACACTGAAATATTTGAATACTTCGTCCAGGTGAACAAAATTTCAGCGGACATAGTAGTTCTAACTTTCCTGAGCACCATGAGGGTGGGGGTGGGGAGGAGATCTCCAGTGAGGTCTGGTGCAACCAGAAAAAACAGGCTTGAAAACCAATGGTGAGATTGTGGAGATATGGCTGGGCCATCTCTCACTGACACATTTGGTCATCGCCAAGAGGTTCAAGTTCCGTAAACGTAACCAGCAAGATGGTAAGTCAACCGTATAATTCATAGCTACTTTGAAAAGATTAGCTGAATACTGTGAATTTGGAGATGTCTTGAATGACACCAGTAGAATAGACGTGTGTGAGTTACGAAGTGAAGCTATCAAGAAAGGCTGTTAACAGAGCAATTTAGACAAAAAGCCACGATCTTTATAGAATAGCAGCTAAAGAAGTATAACAATTAACTCGAGTAAAAAGTCAGCTGAGACCCGAACACAGGCACAGGTTTAAAATAGTCACCAATGTGCAAAAACTGTGCACACAGCAACTGATTGCTGGAGTAGAGATGCAAAATGCAAGAATTGTGAAAGGTGGTACAGTACATCGAACGTGCGGGTTGGAGGAAGAAACAACAAATTTCAAACAAAAATTACAAAAACCAAGAACCAAATACATGAAATGAAAAATTGGACAGAGAGAAGAGTAGCCACACGCTATAAAAAGGGCACGATAAAGGACCAGAGACACAGTCAGATGACGAACTGTCGTTGAATGTACTGGCCATTGCAGGCGCACTGAATCATTACTGGGTCACTCCTTTATTGGACGGACAACCCTGGGCGGGATTCTCTGAGCCCCGTACTGGGCCGGAAAATCGCCGCAACCGCGCCACGCCGCCCCGACGCCGGCCGCGATTCTCCGAGGAGCAGCGAATCGGCGCCATTTGTGCAGGTGCATTTGGCGCGGGGCCGGTCGAGGGCTGCTGTCCACGGCCGGCCCGCCGATTCCCCGGCCTTGATGGGCCGAGCGACTGCGCAGAAACGGCAGAGTCCCGCCGGCGCCGTCCACACCTGCTTGAGCCGGCGGGAACTCTGCCCGCAGGGTCGGGGGTGCGGCCTGTTGGGTGGGGGGAGGTGGCTCTTTCACCGGGGGCGGCCTCCGATGGGGTCTGGCCCGCGATCGGTGGGCTGGCCTCTCTAGCCCCAGCCCTATTTTGTTACATGGCCAGCCCCTGAACCCCCGCGCCATGTTGCGTTGGTGCCGGCTCATTGAGGAAGTCCCCCGTGCATTCGCGGGTTGGCACGCACCACTGTGCATGCACGGGTTGACGCGGCGCCACTGTGCATGCGCGAAACGGGCGCCTATGGGGGCCAGAATCGATAGTGCCCGCGCCCGTTTCGCGCTGTCGTGAAACGCCATGGACTGTATGCAGAACAATACTTTTCACTGTACCTTGGTACACATGACGTAAAACAAATACAATACAACCAGTGACATTTTAAAAAAAAATGTAGTGTACCCAATTCATTTTTTCCAATTCAGGGGCAATTTAGCATGGCCAATCCACCTACCCTGCACATCTTTGGGTTGTGGGGGCAAAACCCACGCAAACACGGGGAGAATCTGCAAACTCCACACGGACAGTGACCCTGAGCCGGGATCGAACCTGGAACCTCGGTGCTGCCCACAACCAGTGAAGATGGAAGTGGATACTGAAGCTGCCTTTTTGTTGGACCCAGAAACTGTTTACCAAGAGAAATCATGACATACCGCCTTGAAATCTTCCAAGATAATACTCAAAACCTATACCAACGAAGTGGTTCCATTAAGGGGCCATTTCACTGTAAATGTGCAGCTAAACAGAGAGACCGCAGACTTGTCCCTGCACTTTCACCTAACCCTAACTCTAACAATCCAGCCCTCATGGGGAGAACCAGGCTGGAGAGAATCAAGCTAAATTGGGCCAAGGTAAATCTCATATCTGAGTCCAAATCAGGCCCAACCGAAAGCCTAAAGGAACAGAAAGTAGCAGCTGCTAAAAAAAAAGCTCTAAAAGCCACTGTGGTCAAGGCTCAGGCTAGCAGTGCTTGGGACCAAGACAATTAAAGCTCAACATACTGTAACAAATGTGGTACAGGATCAAGAAACAAAGGGTCAAGGGCTTATGGAAGATACATATGAGTGCTTTGACAAAAATGAAGGTCAAAACTGTACTGAAAAATTTGGCGAGAATGTCCAGAATGTATTTGCATGCTCCCTTACCATAGGAAACTCTGATTCATTAGAAAGAATATTCAATTTGCAAAAAAAGCTGCTGACTTCCTTCATGCATCAATGGTCAACGAGAATATAAGGTTACTGATAGTAAACAAAGACAACAGGAGCAAAAGGAGCCAGCACAGAAACTCATGAAGGATGTTTGGATGGGAGTTGCTCCAGATGACCAAATGAAAAGTGTTAGAGCTGCTCAGCCTGCAACACCAATATTCCTTTCCCATTTCACCCTGCACAGCAGTAGTCCAACACGCATACCGATAGCAAGAAGAATTACCGTAACCTGACTTTGCTGAACAGACTAACCCTGAAGGCCAAATCTGATTTGTTCTTAAAGGGTGACGACACTTTTGGAAATCCTCAGGACCAACAACTTTAACTAGATAGTTTAGAGGTTGCATTCCAGAAACGAGACCTAAAACATGAGGTGAATGCAGCAAGAATGAAACCTCGAGAAAAGAGACACCAGGGGGGCGGGATTCTCCGACCCCCCGCCGGGTCGGAGAATCGCTGGGGGGCGGCGTGAATCCCGCCCCCACTGGCTGCCGAATTCTCTGGCACCATGGATTTGGTGGGGGCAGGAATCGTGCCGCGCCGGTCGGCGGCCGCTGGCAGCGCCCCCCCCCGGCGATTCTCCGGCCCGCGATGGGCCGAGTGGCCGCCCGTTTTGTGGCGGTCCCGCCGGCGTAAATTAGAGTAGGTCCTTACCGGCAGGACCTGGCGGCGCGGATGGCCTCTGGGGCTCTCGGGGGATCTGGCCCCGGGAGGTGCCCCCACTGTGGCCCGGCCCGCCATCGAGGCCCAATGATCCACGGGCGGGCCTGTTCCATGGGGGCACTCTATTCTTCTGCACCGGCGGCTGTAGCGGTCCACCATTGCCGGTGCGGAGACAGAGCCCTCTGTGCATGCGCTGGGATGATGCCAGAACACACTGGCCCTCCCGCGCATGCGCCAACTCGCCCCGGCTGGCAGAGACCCTTCGGCGGCAGTTGGCGTGGCGCCAAGCCTCTTCCCCGCCGGCTGGCGCGGCGCAAACCACTCATGGGCCGGCCTAGCACCTGAAGGTGCAGAGGATTCCGCACCTTTGGGGCAGCCCGAAGCCGGAGTGGTTCATGCCACTCCTTGCCACCGGAGTTGCCTGCCCTGCCGATTACGGCAGAATCCTGCCCAGGTGCTTGGTCTCCTGAAGATGCGGCTAGGTGCCAAGACCGTACTGGAGGGGCCCTTCAGTATAATGCTTAAAGAGACACCCACATCTCGGTGGCCTGCTGCATCCTCCACAACATCGCTCAGCAGAGGGGCGACGTGCTGGAGGAGGAGGAGGAAGAACGTTCTTCCCCGTCCGCTGAGGAGGATGGAGGAGGATTGTCAGGCTATGGAGCCCAGGCAGGCAAGTGAGGCCGACGACATGACTGCCAGGGCCAACGCGCATGGGATACTCTGATTGCCTCCAGGTTCACCATCTGGGGCGGGGTGGGGTGGACTGGCCAGTGGCATGAGCACCACACCCACACCTACACCCTCTCCTGCCGCGCTATGGGATGGGGGTCCTGGGTTGGTAGTAACACCGTGTCTTGTCCATGGGATGGAGGATGATGACAACCCACTCTGCAATGAGCTCTGATCGCCACATCGTATGACAACATCTGACTCCTGCTGATAACACTTTTCACCATCCACCTGGGTGATCCTTGCATGCGAGCTGGCCATTCACTCACACGGTCCAGATGGTACAGCAGGAGTGGAGGCAGCCTGCTGTGATTTGCGCCCTGCAACCTGGGTACCCGTTGGCAGCTGTCATCTGGGGTGCCCGGGCCTGGATGGTGGTGTGGTGCTGCCCGTTTCCCACCAGATGCAATAGGGTTAGGGAGGAGGAGAGTCCGAGGTGTTGCGGCGTTCCAGCACCTCCCCTGTGGTAGCCACCGGCATGGGCCCAATCTCCTCCTTCTCTCTCTGGGACTGGATCACTTCCCTCTGTGTCTGCACCACATCGACCAGCACCTGGGCAATGTTCCTACCTTCACCTGCTGTACCTGATGCGCTGTGTGGTGCGCACCAGACAGTGTCCCAGGAGCCTCTTCACTAAAGTGCCCAACTGAGTTTTGGGGACAGCTGTGATGGGAAGTCAGTGTCATTCTCAGACTCGAGCTCTGGGGAATACTATGTCTCGGGCGGAGCGCTGGCGTCCAAGCTTCTCTCAGCGTCGGGTGGTGGTGGTGAGGGTGGGGGTGAGGGTGGTGTGGGGGAGAGGGTGGGGGTGAGAATGGTGGGGGGTCAGTGTGAGGGACATGGTGGGGGTGGTGTTGGGGGAGGCAGTTGGTACATGTGTCACGGGGAACCACAAATCAGCCGGCTCTTCCTTCTTTCCTCCAGGCCGCCAGCCACGTCCAGGGCCCTCTGTTCTGCCATGGTTAGGGGCCCCGGTTCCGGCGGTCCCCCTCTAGTTTTCCCTCGCTCCCGGTAGTTGTGGCCAGATTTCTCCTGCGCCGGGGGGGGGGGGGCGGGGGGGGGGGGGGCAGGCGACCTGCAGCTATCGCGGCGTACAACATGGCGCCAGCCACACACGGACCAACCTGCCAGATAATGCCCTCCTGGACACCCGCTCACCACTCCTGGGCAGAGAATCCACCCCTGAAGTTAAAGTCAACACGAAAAGCAGACATCTGAGATTCGCTGACAACCACACTGGAATTAACATCCTCCAAAACGTCTAACTTATTGAGTGTTCTGTTTGTTAATTGTTCATATTGCAAATTTTGATTGTCGACATTATCTTGTGTTTATTTTCAGGAACCTCTGATATAAAGGGGGAGAAATGTGTTTGGCATTCATGTTTGTTCCTAGTTGGAACATGGTTATGTTAAGAGTTTGATCACATGGCATATCAATGACATCATCGGCGGTTTGGGGTGGCTAACAATCAATCTATTTTAGCAGCCTGGGAGAAAACACCTTTCCAATAAAACTCTTGTTTATTTGTACATTTGTGGTCTGCAAGCCTTAAAAATACCAAAACTGCACTTTAAAAATACCAAAACTGTCAATGGTCAAAATCCAAATTGGATCTCCACAGTGTGTGGAAGCTGTGGCATGGAGTTCAGTGGGTCACCTGTTGTTTCTGGATCTGCTCCCAACCAGTTCTCGATTCTCCTCAAAACACAGCAACACTGGAATCCTCAGAGGGAAATGGACTGCTTCATTACTAAAAGTTTGCTTTAACCACTCAATGAGCTTCACAAAGTCCCTTTAAGTGCTCAGAAACTGAATTTCACCTAAATACTTGAAATTACTCCCAGCCAAATCAACACTGCAGAATAGCTCTGCTGTGTGACCTTTCACCCTTACAATCTCTTCTTGCCTATCAGGCACTGTCCAAGCTCAACAAAGCCACCTGAAAGAAAATAGATTGCCAGCTGGCTTCACCACAGAAAGCAGAGAGTCGGAGTGAGGGGTCGTTATTCAGAGTGGCAGAAGGCGGGAACTGGTCCTCGACGAGGATCAGTGCTGACTGCTGTTCACAATTTACATTATTTTAAAATTTAGAGGTTGATATCAAATTGTGGAGCGGGGTGGGGGGGGGGGGGGGGGCTGTTTGCGGTGATAATGAATGCTGAGGAGGACTGCAACAAATTACAGGTTCTTGCAGAATGGGCAAATAATTGTCAAATGAAGTTCAAAACCATCCAGATGGAATAGAAGAGCAAAGGGATCTTGGAGTACAGATAACTAATCACTAAAAGTTTAACTGTACATGAGCAAGGCCATTAAAAAAACAAAGATATAACTTTATAACCAATGAAAAAAATGATATTTCTAGAGGAATAAAATCAAAAAGTTATGTGAAATCCATATTGAATCTTAATTAAACTACACTTAGAATTCTGTATGTAGTTCTGATAGCCATATTATAAGTTCATAAGATAAAGGAGCAGAATTAAACCATTTGGCCCATCGAGTCTGCTCTGCCATTTGATTATGGCTGATCTCATCCTGGCCTCAACTCTACCATCCTGCCCATTCTCCATAACCCTTCAGCCCATTACTTGTGACAATAAAGATTATTATTATTATTAAAAATGTGTCTAACTCTGCTTTAAATTTACTTACTGTCCGAGAATCCATCACACTCTGGGGTAGCTCCATAGATTACAGGAAATAGAGGCATTGGAGAGGATGCAGAGAAGACATACAAGGAGGATACCAGAAATGGGTGGGTAAATGTATAAGGAAAGGATTGATAGGCTGGCTTTCCTTTCTATCAAATAAAGAATGCTGAGTGTTAGCCTAATAGGAGGTCTTCAAAACGATGAAAGGTTTTGATTGAATGGATACAGAGAGAATGGTTCCTCTTGTTGGGAAGATCATAGCTAGAGGCCCTCAATAAAAATTGATTACCAAGAATTCTAATTGGGAATTCTGAAAAAACGTCTTTATCCAAAGAATGGCAAGAATGTGGAGCCCTCTGGAGGCTGAAGCGAATAATAGATGCATTTAAGCGGAAGCTAAATAAACCTTAAGGGAGAAGTGAATAAATGATAACGATGATAGAATCAGATGAGATGAAATGGAATTAAGCTAATGTGGGGCATAAACACTGACATAGCCTGAATGGGGCAGATGGCTTCTTTCTGTGCTGTATATCCTATGTAAATATCTGTAGGTGATATAAGTAGTTGCGAACTTAGGGATATTTTGGCAATGAAGGGGGGGTGACACTTGGCTAACTTCCATTTCATGGGGCAGCACGGTGGCGCAGTAGTTAGCACTGCTGCCTCACGGCGCCGGGGTCCCGGCTCTGGGTCACTGTCCATGTGGAGTTTGCCCATTCTCCTCGTGTTTGCGTGGGTTTCGCCTCCACAACCTAAAGATGTGCAGGGTAGGTGGATTGGCCACGCTAAATTGGCCCTTAATTCGAAAAATTAATTGGGTACTCTTAAATTTTTAAAAAAAATCTTCCACTTCATTTAAATGACTCAGGGCATCGAGTGGGCATTTCAGGATTACAGCGGGGTTATGGGAAGGAATGGTTGTGGCTACGTCATTCTGTTTTCCAGATTGCCTCACCATCACCTGGAATTGGTATTATTTTTGGTCAAAAGCTCCAGAAACTGTCGGAAAACTCCTGATCAATCTGCAGAGTGTAAACGTGCTGTTGTCCTGCACACCATGCGCCAATCCAACTCTCTAGAGAATGCAGCTCCATAGAAAGTAACATTCCCATGGTCCTGAGTACAGCTCCAGTTCCTCGGAGTCACAATGCAATCACGCAGTCGTCAGTCAAAGAGATCTGAGGAATACAAGAGCCACCCGCCATTCGTGAACCATGGTTGGTATTGTTGATCCATAAGGCCACCCGCTTCAGCACCCAAGATTTTAAGCAGTCTGATGAGAAAAGATACATCATAGCTCTAATTAAATGGTGACACATCTGTGTTTTTCTCCCCCAGTTTTCGAGAGCAAAGACATTCTGGAATTCAATCCGGACTTTGTCGCTACGGATCCCGGCTTGAATGCTGCTATGGATGGAAAAAGAATTACAAGGGGCAATGCGAAGGTACAAGAGCAGCATTCCCCTTCTCCTACCTTTCTGACACAGGAAACTGCAGCGTGATCCTGATCTGAAAATGCTGTAACATGAATTCATTTGTTGGTCAATGGATCAGCAGTGTGAAAGAAAGAAGAAATTGCATTTTAATGTAACACTTTTCACAGCCCTCAAGATATGCCAAAGCCCTTTCCAGCCAATGAAGTGCTTTTGAAATGCAGTCTCTATTGTTATGGGAGCAAGTGCAGCTGCAATACTGTGCACAATGTTACAACACCCTGGGATAGGGCACAATTCCAGCCCCACTTACCCCAGAGTCACAAAACAATTGAATTAACCAATTATTCTTTGAACTATACCCAAATTCTTTGGTCCTTGGCTGGTCAATAATTACAGTCACTAGGTTTGTAAATTTAAACCTAATTACTTTTTATTTACAGCAAGAACTATAATGAAATATGCAGCAAATACAACTGGCTAAATATTATCTAATTCTGAAATCCCCTCCCTCTACACACACACACAAGACAAACAAACACAGATGGGAAGTGAGGGATGAAAATAATAAGTAAAAGTATAACAACTCTTTGTTTCAGGTGGTTGTCTTTAAGCACACTTTCCTTCAAAGTATGCTTTCCGATTGAGGTCTCTGTTTGCAGCCTGTAATGGTTTTCACGGTAGATTGATTCATTCAGGTTCTCTTTAGATTCAGGAGGGCAGCAGCTCACCACATTTCTGGCGAGAGCAGCCATTCACAGCTCCTTCTTCTTCAGTGTCCAGGACCTAACACTGAGCTTCTGGGGTCTCTGAAAATCATTCCACTCGAGTAGGATCCAATCACCACCTGTTGCCAGGTAGAATACGGCCTTTTGGCACCAGCCACCCAATTGAACCGAGTCCCACCCCATCTTTTGGGTACCACAAAGTGTGAGTTCTCCTGGTCGAACACTAGCACCAAATACTATGGTTTCGACTTCTTGAATTCCTCATTCTTTCTGCTCCTTGACTTAAAGACACATGTCCATTAAGCATCCATGGACAAAAAATGATAACGGCAAAAACAAAGAAAGGAGAAATAAGGGAATCAACAGGAAAAATGTTTACAACAGCAAAGGTGCAAACAACCACCTGAATTTATTTGGTGCCATAAATGTAGATAAATGTTCCAAAGCACTTCAGAGGCCTGAGGGAAATGGCTGTCTAGCGGGAGAGTCAGTTATTAGATGGGAACTAATTTTTATTAAAAAAATAGGCTCGAAGGAGGATCTCTAGAGGCAGGTGGAGGGACCTATGGAGGAAATTAAAATGGATTGGATCTAGACTTCTATTGCACAACCAGCAATGATGGGGATAGGGGACTGGGATGCACAGAGGCCGAAGTGAGGAGAGCAGAGATTTTGGGATTAATTGTGTGGCTGGTGGAAGTTTTGACAACAGAGTGAGGTAATACAATGTAAGCAGGAGAATCTTCAATTTGTAATGTTTGCAGACAGGAAGGAACGTGGGTCAGCATGGTGTTGGGTGATGTATGGGCATTAAATTGTGTGGGATAAAATACTAACAGTAGAGCTTTGAATAAGATAGAGTGTCTGGATGGTGAAAGGCTGGAAAAGAGAGCATTGGCCTGTAAATCTCAAGGGAAATGTAACAGCGTCAGAGGGGAAGAGATAGGTAGTGGTATGGAAGTTGAAGGAGGTTGTCTCTGTGATAGAGAAGATAAGGAGGCTTAAACTCAGTGTGGGGTGAACAGCATACCGGTGGTACGGGCACTCTGATTCACTCTGATTTAGAGGATAGAATTTGTTCACAGGATCAGGGCTAATTAATGATGAGAGCTCAAACAGCAAACAGCTTTTGGTTTTTAGGTTGAAAGATTTTTCCTGGCCAGAAAACTGTGAGAGTTGCCCTAATTCACCTCTAAATAGTACCATCTGGGATCCTTTAGCTTCATCCAGACAGGCAGACTTGCTCAGCTTAACAATTGTCCTGAAATGCACCTCCTACAACAATGTTGCTCCTTCAGTACTACACTGACTCACTCATGCATGGTGGGACTTTACCCAAACTTCTAACACAGGTGATATTGCCCACTGAACAATATAAGGATTACAGAAATTCGCTCAGGTTCATAGAACTCACTTTCAACAACCCGCGAGCTTGCCTTGTGGAAAGAAAGTGCCTGTAAGGTAGTGATCAAAACCACCTTGCAGGATATGCTCTGCACCCATGTTCAAACAATGCATGTGCCTCTTATGCATACCTTTTAGATTAACTTTATTAGCATAAATGAGGTCTCTAAATATGCTGTCATTGGTCTGCTGTGTGGTATCAGAGGGTTGAAGCTCACTGCCAGGTAGAAAGCAGGAGCTGAACAATAACAGTAATTGGGAAACCCGACGAAGCTTTTGTGCTTTAAGTTTGATTACAATTCCTGGATCACCAGTCTGAGGGAAGCTTGTGAGAACCTGTCTGTGCAAAACAGACTGCAGGAAATGTGCACACCTGCTTTGCCAATGGCTTGAAGTATCTGTAGAAAAGATCTGATGAAAGCTGCTGCACAGGTCGTAATTTTGTGTCTAGAACAATTTTCCCACCAACTTGGATTTAAGCCTTAACTGCATAGAATCTACATTTGGCACCAACCTCAACAAATAAGCATGTCAGAGACAAGGGAAACCAGCAGCTGTGCGTCTGGTTCCTTCAGTCTGAACGGTTTACCTCGTGTCACATCAAGCCATAACTTAAGATTGTTATTCCAGAGACACCAGTATGAAATGCTTTTAACTTATCTGGTGCATGATGTCTGAATTGTTACACCATACTGCATTATTTCCTGAATAACATTGGATTGGTCCTAATGGTGCTTTTCATTGACAAGGATATTGATAGCTTGACTGACGTTATGACTTGGTGATCTTTGATTTGTGGAAGTTATGCAGCTTTGAGGCCAAAATCTTTTCCAACATATGTATTTATATTTAGGACTGTGCAGCAAGCAGAACTAAATTGTTTTGGGGATGTATAGGAAATATGGCTGCCTGCAGGGATACTTCCTTCTTCAATCTATGATGTGGAGATGCCGGCGTTGGACTGGGGTGAGCACAGTACGAAGTCTTACAACACCAGGTTAAAGTCCAACAGGTTTGTTTCGATGTCACTAGCTTTCGGAGCGCTGCTCCGAATACCTCTTCATTCACCTGAGGAAGGAGCAGCGCTCCAAAAGCTAGTGACATCGAAACAAACCTGTTGGACTTTAACCTGGTGTTGTAAGATGTTTGAGACGAGCCTGATTTGGTTACCGATCTCTCCTCTCCAAAGTTCATAGTGAACTATTCAAACAAATAAATTCTAATCACCTCAAAGGCTATTTTCCCAAATCCACAACCCACCCCCCACTCTCTATTTCACCCCTTCTGTTTAGAAGGTGCTGACTCCAGAAGCTTTTGGGTCCACTGGATGATCTGGAGGGTGGGGATGTTGGATATAACAAACCTTGAAGAACCAGGGATTCTGGTGGGATCTGGACGTTTAAGATGACCAATAACAATCTTAGTGGTACCTAATATATGCCAGGTCCTCAGGCAGGCTTTTATTTGTACAAGCTATGGACTCCAATATCAGAGATGAAGGGTCTCACGTGGGTTATATCCCACACAAGGAATTTCCTTAGCCCAAGCTTTCTGCCCATTGACCTGGATGCAGAGGTGAATACAATGGTTAGGTTACCCAAGGGGTAAGAACATAAGAACTAGGAGCAGGAGTAGGCCATCTGGCCCCTCGAGCCTGCTCCACCATTCAATGAGATCATGGCTGATCTTTTGTGGACTCAGCTCCACTTTCCAGCCCGAACACCATAACCCTTAATCCCTTTATTCTTCAAAAAACTATCTATCTTTATCTTAAAAACATTTAATGAAGGAGCATCTACTGCTTCACTGAGCAAGGAATTCCATAGATTCACAACCCTTTGGGTGAAGAAGTTCATCCTAAACTCAGTCCTAAATCTACTTCCCCTTATTTTGAGGCTATGCCCCCTAGTTCTGCTTTCACCCGCCAGTGGAAACAATCTGCCCGCATCTATCCTATCTATTCCCTTCATAATCTTATATGTTTCTATAAGATGCCCCCCTCATCCTTCTAAATTCCAACGAGTACCGTCCTACCTTTTTGTTGGTATAAACCATTCCTGAGCACTGAGAAAAATCACTTGGAAGGTTCTCCACTGTTCCTCAACTGTTTCACCATAAAGTCTTTGCTTCCAGTCTACCTTAGCTAGTTCTTCTCTCACCCCATTGTAATCTCCTTTGTTTAAGCACAAAACACTAGTGCTTGATTTTACCTTCTCACCCTCTCCTCGGAATCCAACCCCTTCAGCTCTGGGATTAACCTAGTGAATCTCCTCTGCACACCCGCCAGTGCCAGTACGTCCTTTCTCAAGTAAGGAGACCAAAACTGAACACAACGCTCCAGGTGTGGCCTCACTAACACCTTATACAATTGCAGCCGAACCGCCCTAGTCTTAAATCCATCCCTCTAGCAATGAAGGACAAAATTCTATTTGCCTTCTTAATCACCTGTTGCACCTGGAAACCAACTTTTTGTGACTCATGCACCCAGGTCTCTCTGCACAGCAACATGTTTTAATATTTTATCATTTAAATAATAATCCCTTTTGCTGTTATTCCTACCAAAATGGATAACCTCACATTTGTCAACATTGTATTCCATCTGCCAGATCCTAGCCCATTCACTTAGCCTATCCAAATCCCTCTGCAGACTTCCAGTATCCTCTGCACTTTTTGCTTTACCACTTATCTTAGTGTCGTCTGCAAACTTGGACACATTGCCCTTGGTCCCCAACTCCAAATCATCTATGTAAATTGTGAACAGTTGTGGGCCCAACACTGATCCCTGAGGGACACCACTAGCTACTGATTGCCAACCAGAGAAACACCCATTAATCCCCACTCTTTGCTTTCTATTAATTAACCAATCCTCTATCCATGCTACTACTTTCCCCTTAATGCCATGCATCTTTATCTTATGCAGCAACCTTTTGTGTGGCAGCTTGTCAAAGGCTTTCTGGAAATCCAGATATACCACATCCATTGGCTCCCCGTTATCTACCGCACTGTTAATGTCCTCAAAAAATTCCACTAAATTAGTTAGGCATGACCTGTGCTTTATGAACCCATGCTGCGTCTGCCCAATGGGACAATTTCCATCCAGATGCCTCACTATTTCTTCCTTGATGATAGATTCCAGCATCTTCCCTACTACCGAAGTTAAGCTCACTGGCTTATAATTACCCGCTTTCTGCCTACCTCCTTTTTTAAACAGTGGTGTCACGTTTGCTAATTTCCAATCTGCCGGGACCACCCCAGAGTCCAGTGAATTTTGGTAAATTATCACTAGTGCATTTGCAATTTCCCTAGCCATCTCTTTTAGCACTCTGGGATGCATTCCATCAGGGCCAGGAGACTTGTCTACCTTTAGCCCCATTAGCTTGCCCACCACTACCTCCTTGGTGATAACAATCCTCTCAAGGTCCTCACCTGTCATAGCCTCATTTCCATCAGTCACTGGCATGTTATTTGTGTCTTCCACTGTGTAGAAACTTTTACTATCTGTTTTTATATTCTGAGCAAGTTTACTCTCATAATCTATCTTACTCTTCTTAATAGCTTTTTTAGTCGCTTTCTGTTGCCCCCTAAAGATTTCCCAGTCCTCTAGTCTCCCACTGATCTTTGCTACTTTGTATGTTTTTTCCTTCAGTTTGATACTTTCCCTTATTTCCTTAGATATCCACGGTCGATTTTCCCCCTTTTTACCGTCCTTCCTTTTTGTTGGTATAAACCTTTCCTGAGCACTGTGAAAAATCACTTGGAAGGTTCTCCACTGTTCCTCAACTGTTTCACCATAAAGTCTTTGCTCCCAGTCTACCTTAGCTAGTTCTTCTCTCACCCCATTGTAATCTCCTTTGTTTAAGCACAAAACACTAGTGCTTGATTTTACCTTCTCACCCTCCATCTGTATTTTAAATTCCACCATATTGTGATTGCTCCTTCTGAGAGGATCCCTAACTATGAGATCATTAATCAATCCTGTCTCATTACACAGGACCAGATCTAGGACTGCTTGTTCCCTCTTAGGTTCCATTACATACTGTTCTAGGAAACTATCGCGGATACATTCTATAAACTCCTTCTCAAGGCTGCCTTGACCGACCTGGTTAAACCAATCGACATGTAGATTAAAATCCCCCATGATAACTGCTGTACCGTTTCTACATGCATCAGTTATTTCTTTGTTTATTGCCTGCCCCACCATAATGTTATTATTTGGTGGCCTATAGATTACTCCTATCAGTGACTTTTTCGCCTTACTATTCCTGATTTCCACCCAAATGTATTCAACCTTATCCTCCATAGCACCGACGTCATCCCTTACTGTTGCCCGGATGTCATCCTTAAATAACAGAGCTACACCACCTCCCTTACCATCCACTCTGTCCTTCCGAAAAGTTTGATACCCTCGGATATTTAACTCCCAGTCGTGACCATCCTTTAACCATGTTTCAGTAATGGCCACTAAATCATAGTCATTCACGATGATTTGCGCCATCAACTCATTTATCTTATTCCGAATATTACGAGCATTCAGGTAAAGTACACTTATGTTGGCTTTTTTACCTCTGTTCTGAATCTTAACATCTCGATCAGTAACCTCTCCTAAGTTATATTTCCTCTTAACCTTTCTCCTAATTTTCCTTGTCGTTGAACCCATATCTTCATGTAACAACCTGCCGCGTCGCTTACCATTAATGTTTTCACTTCCCGTTTTATTTCTTTTAGTATTCCTGGTCCTATTCACTGAGCTCCCCTCAGTCACTGTACCTTGTACTGTCGCCCTTTTTGATTTTTGGCTATGGCTTCTCTGCCTTACACTTTCCCCCTTACTGCCTTTTATTTCTGTCACTGTTTTACTACCTTCCAACTTCCTGCATCGGTTCCCATCCTCCTGCCACATTAGTTTAAACTCTCCCCAACAGCTCTAGCAAACCCCCCCCCCCCCAGGACATCAGTTCCAGTCCTGCCCAGGTGCAGACCGTCCGGTTTGTACTGGTCCCACCTCCCCCAGAACCGGTTCCAATGTCCCAGGAATTTGAATCCCTCCCTCTTGCACCATCTCTCGAGCCACGCATTCATCCTCTCTATCCTGACATTCCTACTATGACTAGCTCGTGGCACTGGTAGCAATCCTGAGATTACTACCTTTGAGGTTCTACTTTTTAGTTTAACTCCTAGCTCCCTAAATTCAGCTTGCAGGACCTCATCCTGTTTTTACCAATATCGTTGGTGCCTATGTGGACCATGGCAGCTGGCTGTTCACCCCCCCCCCCCCCAGAATGTCCTGTACCCGCTCCGAGACATCCTTGACCCTTGCACCAGGGAGGCAACATACCATCCTGGAGTCTCGATTGCGTCCGCAGAACCGCCTGTCTATTCCCCTTACAATTGAGTCCCTTATCACTATAGCCCTGCCATTCTTCTTCCTGCCCAGCTGCGCAGCAGAGCCAGCCATGGTGCCATGAACCTGGCTGCTGCTGCCTTCCCCTGGTGAGCCATCTCCCTCAACAGTATCCAAAGCAGTATATCTGTTTTGCAGGGAGATGACTGCAGAGGACACCTGCACTGCCTTCCTACTCTTGCTCTGTCTTTTGGTCACCCATTTTCTATCTCCCTCAGTACCTTTCACCTGCGGTGTGACCAACTCGCTAAACGTGCTATCCACAATGTCCTCAGCATCGCGGATGCTCCAAAGTGAGTCCATCCGCAGCTCCAGAGCCGTCAAGCGGTCTAACAGGAGATGCAACTGGACACACTTCTTGCACGTGAAGGCGCCAGGGACAGTGGATGTGTCCCTGAGCTCCCACATCGCACACGAGGAGCATGACATGGGTCTGAGATCTCCTGCCATGTCTTAAACCTTCGGTTACCTTCAACAATTACAATTTCCCCCCCACAAAATTAAATAAATAAATAAACAACGAAGAAAAAAATAAATAAATATATCAATGAAAAGAAACAGAAACACTACTTACCAGTCACGTACCAGGGATAAAAAGCACTTCCTCCCCACCCAGCTTCCAATTCCCACCCAGATTCAAATTCCCAAACTCACTTTTAGCTGTGTCTCACTCTGGCTGTGTCTTCACTGGCTCACTGGGAGAACTCACTGGGAGTGAGTTTACAAGTTGCTCTTTTTAAACTGTCCTGAATTGACTCCCCTCCCCCACCTGCTTTTAGATCAAGGTAGATTTAAGTGACTGACACTTAACTGCCAATCAGTTATGTGAGTGGGTGGGGCAGCTCTTCTTAACCTACACTGCACAATTCTAGCTTAATTTAAATTAATTTAAATTCCTGAAATTTAAAAGGAGCTGCCTTACTGATTTAATTCAATTCCCACCTAGATTCAAATTCCCAAACTCACTCTTAGCTGTGTCTCTCTCTGGCTGTGTCTTCTCTGGCTCACTGGGAGAACTCACTGGTAGATATGATATGGGGTCTCCAGGCTGGAGCTATAGCCTGGAACATCATGAAATTATTGTTTTGTTTAAAAACTAAAGTTACATCAAGTCAACAGCACAGAGACATTCAGTCCAGCTGGTCTATACTGGCATTTAGACTCAAAACGAGCCTCCACCTATCCTTCTTCATCTAATCTGATCAGCACATCTTTCTATATCTTTCCCACATGTACTTCCCCTTTCCTCAGTCTTGTTATTCATTTCAACTGTTCTTTCTGCAAGCATGTTCTACAGCATTACCTCTTCTGAAATAAAGAACTTTCTCCTGAAGTTCCCCATTGGAATTATTACTGGTGATTTTATATTTATGAGCTTCATTTCTGGTCTCCCCCCATTAGTGAAAACATTTACTTTTCAACGGGTTCCTGACTCCAGACTATGACTGATGCCTCCTCTGTGGGGCTGTGAACCATGGGTCAGGGAGAAACTGGCCCAGCTCCATGAAAATTGCATGGAGCTAGGAAATGCCTTACCCTGACGTGGAGCCGGCCAGGTCAGGAGCGCAGGATGTGGGTAGCGAGCTTTATCCTGTACCAGCACAAATTGGGAGGGATGCGTGGGGGGAAATATCAAAAATGGGGGCGAGAATCCTAGAATCGCATTCTGCCCGCCATTTTTAAGTAGCTCCAGAGTTCAAAGAACAATATAGCACAGGAACAGGCCCTTCAGCCCTCCAAGCCTGTATCGGTAATAATACCAACCGTTGTCAAAACTTCAGCACTTCCTTGTGCCGTATCCCTCTATACCCATCCTATGCATGTGTTTGTCAAGATGCCTTTTGAACACCGTTAATGGATCTGCTTCCATAACCTCCCCAGGCAACACATTCCAGGCACTCATCACCCTCTGCATAAAAAACCTGCCTTGCACATCTCCTCTAAACTTTGCTCCATAAACCTATGCCCCCTGGTGGCCGACCCCTCCACCCTGGGAAAGAGTGCCTGCTCATCCACTCTATCCATGCCCTCATAATCATGTAGACCTCTATCAGGTCACCCCTCAACCTCCATAGTTCTAATGAAAACAGTCCGAGTATATTCAGCCTCTCCACATAGCTAACATCCTCCAGACCAGGCAACATCCTGGTAAACCTCCGCTGCACCCTCTCCAAAGCTTCCACATCCTTCTGGTAGTGTGGTGAACAGAATTGTGTGCAATATTCCAAGTGCGGCCTTACCAAGGTTCTATATAACTGTAGCGCGACTTGCCAGTTTTTATACTCGATGCCCCATCCAATGAAGGAAAGCATTCCGTATGCTTTCTTGACTACCTTGTTCACTTGTGTTGCCACCTTCAAAGATCTGTGGACATGCACACCCAGATCTCTCTGACTTTCTATATTCCTAAACGTTTTACCATTTACATTATATTTCCCCCCTATATTAGACCTACCAAAATGCATTGCCTCACATTTGGCCAGATTAAACCCCATTTGGCATTTCTCTGCCCAAGTCTCCAACCTATCTATCCTGCTGTATCTTCTGACAATCCTCAACACTATCTGCCACTCCACCAACCTTGGTGACATCCGCAAACATACTAATCAGACTGGCTACATCTTCCTCCAAATCATTTATGTACACTACAAACAACAGAGGCCACAGCACAGATCCCTGTGGAACACCACTAGTCACAACCTTCCATTCAGAAAAACACCCTTCTAATGCTACCCTTTGCCTTCTGTGACCAAGCCAGTTCTGTATCCATCTTACCACCTCTTCCAATTCTGTGAATATCCGGGCATAGTACCAAAGAAGCAGGTGGCCTTCATATTCTTCCTGCTAAAATCCACCGATCACACCTTTTAGATTGAAATTCATTTGCCAATTGCCGATTCTGCAAGTTTAATAATGTTTTATTATATTTTTAGTGCATTCTGTTTTTGTATGAAATATATGTTCAAAATTTGGTGCAACCACAGGTTTTGAAATTGGAAAGGGGAGCAATTAGCTTGTTTGCAATCACTTCTCAGTTTTCCTCCAATTGGCTATCCGGGGCCTTAATTTCCGCGCCCACCCCCTAAAAACACACAAACTATGATAATATTTGCACAGGTGCCTGCTGGCCATGTCATAATGAGCTGACCACAACTTGACCTGAGCAGCCCAGTGTCAGCGTACAGTTAGTGTGCGGTGAAAGCGCAAGAATAATAAGCCTTTTAGTGTATAGTTCCACAGGTTCCAGTAACCCTACGGTACCTCATTCCAGAAACTGGTCTTACTTCATGTGTGCACAGTGGATCTGAGCTGCCTTTTTGACATTTGAAGCTAGGGTCTCATCTTGTTCTCATTTAACAGCCGTACATGTATGGCAGTGTGGTGATGGTATCACTGGCGTACCAATTTAAAGGCTGGCACTCAATCCAGAACCAATGGGCAGAATGTTCCCATCCTCATGGGATAAGGTTGGAGGGGGTGGGGGGAGGGGGTGGTGGTGTTGGTTGGGTGGGAGAATGCGGAATAGCCAGGAGCCTTGGCAGGATGGCTGCCCTATGTATTCTGGCCACTAGGGAAACTTCCCAGGGGTGTGCTGAGATGTGGATCAGCTTCCTGCTACATGGAGGCAAGTAGCCAAATTAAGTAGATCAGAGCCCAATTAGAGACAATTCTTTGGGCTCAGTTGCATTTTGTTAGGAGAGGAGCTGCCACCACCACTGCCCCAAGGCCTTTCTGTGGCAATCTGGATGGTCATCGGAGCCCAGGCTCCATGCCCCATTCTCAGGAATGTTGGAATGAATGACCTTGTGGCCCCAACAGCAATCCCAACCCTGCCAAAGGTCTTTTTCTTCCATGCCATGGGACCTTCCCCACACTGCATTACTAATTTAGTTTTACACCTCTAAGCGCACCTCCCTGCCTCGGCAACGCTGGCCTCTCCCGGTGGAGTTGCTGAGACTTCACAGCTGCCGGTCCCCTGATTGGGCCTGCAGTAGCGAGAGCCGGCCTGCTCAGTTTAATTGGACAACAGCACAGAGAGAGCCAATTAGGAGGCTGCCTCTGGGAGTATTGCCATAATATTGCCTCGTGGTTGGTATCTGGAGGGCTCAATGCTCCCATTTGGTCCAGGTATCAGAATCCCAAAGGAATTGCGGAAATCCTAGTCAGTGAGTTTAAGTGTCACAATAACAACTGGAGAGTTTGAATTCTGTTTTTTTTAGAAGCTGTAATTATTAACGGTAACCACAATGATATTAAATTAGCATAAACCACCACTGGTTTACTAATGCCCCTTTAGTGAAAGAAGCCTTCTATCTTTTACTGCTCAGGCTTATTTGTGACTGCAGGTGGCAGCTGGTGGCTGATAAATTGTAGTCTTGCCAGTGATCCCACATCTCCTGAAAATGCATTAAAAATAAAATTAAAAGACATGAGTGATTTGTCAAATGACGGTCAGCGGAATTGTCAAATTTCACTCTTTTTAGAGACACATCATTTCCTGGATGTTCATATTGTCATAATATACACCAGCATATCATGGTGCAGCCACACACACACACACTGATGGACATGCAGTGGGACCAATCAGCATACACAACACCACAGCCAATCACCAGTGAGAGCACACCCACTATAAAGACAGGGGACAGGAGAGTTCTCGCTCATTCTAGTAGCAGCCAGCTCGGAGCACAGAGCTCACAGCCTGCAACACAGACATTCACCATGTGCTGAGGGCATCACCTGGTTAGGACTAGGCAAGGGTCAACAGTTAAAGCTGGTATTGCATTTACCCACAGTTCAAGTATGTTAATATAGTTAACCTTATAATAAAATAGAGTCACTTCCAGTGTTTGTGACCTGTTTGTGATTCAGAACACCCAACACATCATGATACCAGGATTGGTTGCATACTAGCACTTCTGAGACCCACCTGCAACTAATCAGCATTCCGGCATCCTGCAGTATGGAGAACATCACCCCGCCGCCGCCGCCTCTCCGCATCGCCGGCTACTCAGCGTACAGTGACAACCAGCAACGATACCAAGGCAAGATGTTCAAGATCTGGGTTCCGCAGCAGCTCCAGTGCCATGGCGATCTCCGCGAAAACTGGCGGGCATTCCCGCAAAAGTCTGAAATCTTCCTGCTGGCAGCCGAACTAGAAGACGTAGCCGATTCTGAAAAAACAAAGCGTCTCCTCACCATCACCGGTGCCAGAGCAGAAGAAATCTTAAAAAAATTAAAGTTCTCCAAGGGGCAAAACAGGAGCGACTTCCAGGCAGTCCTGGACAAATTCGGCAAATACTGTGAGGAAAACATACTCCAACCAGCAAGGAAAGGTAAGAGAAGCACCAGTACTCACCTCGAGTCCGAAATCCCGGAGCAGAGAACGATTTTGGTCGGCGGCCATCTTTCTAAAGGGACTGCACTTGCGCAGTTGAGCCACGCCGCGCATGCGCAATCACGAATACGGCCATCAGTAAAGGAACCACGATCTGCGCATGTGCAAATGCCTCCTACGTGCTACGTCACGCGCGTCATGATGTCAGAGGCCCCGGACCACGCCCATTTAAAGGGGAAACGTCCCAAATCAAAGAAAAAATCTTTTAAAGCTGTAAAACAACCTTCCTTCACCTGGAATGACAGCACAATGCCTCAGATTGAACCAGGAAATGAAATAAACCTCCGAAGAACCCTGCAACAAGCAGTTACCTACCCACAAACCGAATCCGATTCCGACTTCCCGCAGTCCAGTGACACCGAGGACCTGAGGGAGCCTCTTCGAGTCGCTGTTAGAACAAAGAACAGGCTGTCCCCGAATCAAAAGCATGGATGCGCATCTATGTTGACGACATCATAATTTGGTCCACCACACCGCAGGAGCATATCAGTTGCCTCTAGCGCGTTTTCAAACGAATACGGGACCAAGGCCTTCGCCTCAACAGAGCCAAATATTCCTTCGGCCAGACGGAACTCAAGTTCCTAGGGGACCACATCTCCCGGTTAGGTGTGCGGCCGGATGCGAACAAGGTGGCAGCCATCACGGCCATGCAGAAGGCAGCTGATAAGAAGGCGGTCCTCCGATTTTTGGGCATGGTCAACTTCCTGGGGAAGTTCATCCCCAACCTCGCCTCCCATACCACAGCTCTCCGGAACCTGGTCAGGAAGACGACAGACTTCCAATGGATTCCCACCCACGAGCACGAATGGGAGGAGCTTAAGACCAAGCTTAACACGGCCTCGGTATTGGCATTTTTTGATCCCACGAAGGAAACAAAAATTTCAACGGATGCCAGCCAATCCGGCATTGGGGCGGTGCTCCTGAAACGCGATGATGCCACATCATGGGCCCCCGTTGCATATGCATCACGTGCCATGACCCCCACGGAACAGCGCTATGCGCAGATCGAAAAGGAGTGCCTGGGCCTGTTGACTGGGGTCGATAAATTTCATGATTACGTATACGGCCTCCCCCAATTCACTGTCGAGACCGACCATCGCCCGCTGGTCAACATTATACAAAAAGACCTGAATGATATGACCCCCTCGCCTCCAGCGCATTCTGCTTAAACTCCGGCGGTACGATTTCCAGCTCCTATACACCCCGGGCAAGGACCTGATCATAGCCGACGCTCTGACCAGGGCAGTCAACACCCCGTGTGACCCAGAGGGGTTCGTCTGCCAGGTTGACGCCCATGTGGCCTTCACGGCCTCCAATCTGCCGGCCACGGATGAACACCTTATCCACATTCGCCGCGAGACTGCGGCTGACCCCCTACTCCAGCGTGTCATGCGCCACATGATGGACGGGTGGCTCAAGGGTCAATGCCCGCAGTTCTACAATATCAGAGACGATCTGGCAGTAGTCGATGGTGTCCTCCTGAAGCTGGACCGCATTGTGATCCTGCACAGCATGCGCCAGCTCTTTTTGGAACAGCTACACGAGGGCCATCATGGCGTGGAGAAGTGCCGACGGAGGGCCCGAGAGGCTGTGTACTGGCCCGGCATCAATGAGGACATCGCCAACACAGTGCTCAACTGCCACACCTGTCAGCGGTTCCAGCCGGCCCAACCACTTGAGACCCTACAGCCCCATGAGTTGGTCACGTCCCCTTGGTCTAAGGTAGGCGTTGACCTGTTCCATGCGCGCGGCAGGGACTATGCTCTGATTGTAGACTATTTCTCGAACTACCCGGAGGTCGTACGCCTGCATGACATCACATCATCGACGTTCATCCGTGCCTGCAAGGAGACCGTTGCTCATCACGGCAACCCACTCACTTTGATGTCGGACAATGGCCCCTATTCGTGAGCCAGGAATGGTCGAACTTTGCCAGCAGGTACAACTTTGTGCATGTGACATCCAGTCCCCTGCACCCCCAATCCAATGGCAAAGCGGAAAAGGGCGTCCACATCATCAAACAGCTCCTCTGCAAGGCTGCCGATGCAGGATCCGACTTCTACCTCGCCTTGCTGGCCTATCGTTCGGCACACTCTCCACGGGCCTGTCGCCAGCCCAGCTGCTCATGGGTCGCACCCTCAGGACCACGGTGCCATCCATTCACGTCCCAGACCTCGACCACGTTCCGGTCCTTCAGCGGATGCAACAGTCTCGTGCACAACACAAGGCGGCGCATGGCGCTCGGGCGACTGATCTCCCTGCTCTGGCGCCGGATGACAACGTCCGCATCCATCTTCCGGAGGGTGGCTGGTCTGCAACTGCTGTGGTTCTTCGGCAGGTGTCTCCCCGCTCGTTCCTGGTTCGTCTGCCAGATGGTTCCATTCGCCGCCGCAATCGGCGTGCCCTTCGTCTCATTCCACGCTCGCTACATGATCCTCCCCTGGTGCCATGCCTCCTGTTGTCCCCAACCTGGACTATGTGGAGATTCCAAATACTCTACATCCTCCTCACTCTGCCGTGGCCCAGCCCGTTCCTCAGCCGGTGGCTCCTGACCCACCCTTGAGGCGGTCAACCAGAATTCGTCACCCACCTGAGACTTTGAGTTTTACGATGTTGGACACTTTGATCTGTTCTGTTATCCTGTTTCATCGTTCCAGTAGTTTGTTTATAATGTTCATTTCGTTGTTGGTGTGACACGCTATTTCTCGGCACCAGGCACCTTCCCGTGTAAATAGATTAGCCTCATGTACATAGTCATGTAAATAACACGCACACACATAGTCAGGTACATTCACTACATGATATTTATTGTCACGCAGGCACATGTTCTTTATATAAAAGGGGGGATGTCATAATATACATCAGCATATCATGGTGCAGGCACACACACACACACTGATGGACATGCAGTGGGACCAATCAGCATACACAACACCGCAGCCAATCACCAGTGAGAGCACACGCACTATAAAGACAGGGGACAGGAGAGTTCCCGCTCATTCTAGTAGCAGCCAGCTCGGAGCACAGAGCTCACAGCCTGCAACACAGACATTCACCATGTGCTGAGTGCATCACCTGGTTAGGACTCGGCAACGGTCAACAGTTAAAGCTGGTATTGCATTTACCCACAGTTCAAGTATGTTAATATAGTTAACCTTATGATAAAATAGAGTTGCACCACTTCCAGTGTTGGTGACTTGTTTGTGATCCAGAACACCCAACACATCACATATCAGCTTTCTATGAATGTCGAAGGGCAGCAAAAAGTGCATCAACAGCTCTCCAATTCTAATCCATCCTCTACCTCACCTCCAGTTGGTTTTGAATTTGATAAAAAGTGGCATCTCCTTGACACAATTTAGGCTTGAGAGACATCGGGTAGGATTCTCTGCAGCCCCGCGCAGAAATCACGTTCAGAGCGGGGGCAGAGAATCAACTTTTACACGAGAATCGGGCCCGGCACCGCTCCCGCGATTCTCTGGTCCCCGGAGAATCGCTCGCCTGCGAATCACGACGCGCGGCTTGGGTGTCATTGCCAGAGGCCCTTCCAACGATACTCCGGTCCCGAACGGCTGAGTTCCTGACGGCGTGGTTCTAACCATGTCTGGCCAGTCGGGACTCATGCGCGGCGGCTGTGGGCTCAATCCCCGGCCGCCCTGGTGGGGGGTGGGGGTGTCCAGCACCGGGGAGGTCTTCTGGCCGGCCGGGGCAGCGATCGGGCAGGTCAGATAAAGCGTTGCAGGGCAGATAGGTGGGACCCTGTTTCTTGGTCCTGGTCTGCTGGGTGACCGGCTTGGGGTGTTTTCAATGGGAAATCCCACTGACAAGCGACGGGCTTATAGAATCCCCCGACCAGCGAAGGGCGTGCTGATGACAAACACGCGGCTGGGGGTCTGGAGAATCCAGCCCCTGGTTCCAGTTGAGTCCAGTCCTATTTTCTCGCCTCCAGATTCCAGTGGCTAAAATTTCACAGATCGTTCATCATCTACCCAAAAGAGAAAAAAATAAGTTAGGACTTTGGGTTGAAACCCTTCAGCAGAATTTAACTTGCACATTCTACTTGTGCTGAGTTGCAGATTCTGGGGCGGGATTCTCCAACCCCCCGCCGGGTCGGAGAATCGCCGGGGGCTGGCGTGAATCCCGCCCCTGCCGGTTGCCGAATTCTCCAACACCGGGTATTCGGTGGGGGCGGGAATCGCGCCGCGCCGATTGGCGGGCCCCCGCCGGCAATTCTCCAGCCCGGATGGGCCGAAGTCCCGCTGCTGGAATGCCTGTCCCGCCGGCGAGAATCAAACCACCTCTCTTACCGGCGGACAAGGTGGCATGGGCGGGCTCCAGGGTCCTGGGGGGGGGCGTGGGGCTATCTGGCCCCAGGGGGGTGCCCCCACGGTGGCCTGGCCCGCGATCGGGGCCCACCGATCCGCGGACGGGCCTGTGCCATGGGGGCACTCTTTTCCTTCCGCCTTCGCCATGGTTTCTACCATGGCGGAGGCGGAAGAGACCCCCTCCACTGCGCATGCGCGGGGATGCCGTGAGCGGCCGCTGACGCTCCCGCGCATGCGCCGCCCGGCAAAGTCAGTTTCGCGCCAGCTGGCGGGGCACCAAAGGCCTTTCCCGCCAGTTGGCGGGGCGGAAATCAGTCCGGCGCGGGTCTAGCCCATCAAGGTGAAGGCTCGGCCCCTCAAGATGCGGAGACTTCCGCACCTTTGGGGCAGCGCGATGCCCGACTGATTCGCGCCATTTTTGGCGCCGGTCGGCGAACATCGTGCTGATTGCGGAGAATCCCGCCCAGGATTAGTAACTTTTAAGTGTTACAAATGCTATGTTTGTCCCTGTGGCAGGTTGGTAAATGAATTCCTTTTTGAGCACAGTCATATTTCAATATCTGGCCCAACTTCCTTGGTAATTTTGAAATACAAATGTTGTTTTATTAAATATGAGAGCTGGTCAAATTCAAATGCTACATTTCTATTCTATTTTCAGCTGTCTGCGAACATGGATGTAAACATGGAGAATGTATTGCTGCAAATAAATGTAAATGTTACCCAGGATTTACTGGTAAAACATGTAACCAAGGTGAGTGCCAAGTCAGTTGCCCCAGAACTTACTTTAAGTTGAATGAAACCATAGCCTGATATTTACTGGGAGGCCGGGAGATAATTGAAGAGCACTTCACCCAACAAGGTGAACTTTGAATCCCTGAATGCTAACATGGTGCCAAGCATGTTAGCCACTTTCAGCGATTGTGAGGACATTCAACATTAAATAACACTGTGTTGACACAGTACAGTTTTGCTCACATATTTAATGGGTTACATGGTCAACACTTTCAGATGGCAACAATACACACTGTAATGTTACATTATTATGATTACATTTGTACTATTATTAGAAAGCTGAACATAAGGTTACAGTTCACCCTATTCTCGCTCTGTGATACTGTTTCAACTTTACAATAAATAGCTATAAAGCACCAAGGTCAAGCCTGCACATTTACTTTGGTGACCTTTAAGCAAAAACTAACTCCCTCTCTTGTTCCCAGGTTGAGGCTACGGGTGGAATGGTAATTATAATCTTCAAATTCAGCTGCCTGTCTTCTCCCATTCCCTTTGTTCAGTTCACAGGCTCCCAAATACTTTTCCCATTTCTCTGCCTACATGTTCTGGACCTGCACCCAGCCTCCTCCCTTCATGTATTCCTGATTTTGATGACTCACCTCCTGCCTCCCACTATAATAATAATAATCTTTATTATTGTCACAAGTAGGCTCACATTACCACTGCAATGACGTTACTGTGAAAATCCCCTAGTCACGACAGTCCGGTGCCTGTTCGGGTACACTGAGGGAGAATTCAGAATGTCCAATTCACCTAACAAGCGCGTCTTTCGGGAGTTGTGGGAGTAAGCCGGAGCACTCGGAGGAAACCCACGCAGACACGGGAAGAACTTGCAGACTCCATTTTGTGAGGGTCACGAAGAATCCAGCACGAGTTGTAGAATAGAAAGAAATAACATTTATTTACAATAACATATATATATACACAACAGTAGCAGTAACTCCCTTGCTGCTCACTCCTCTCTAGCTGGTTCCATACTGGCCAGCTTTATTTATGCAGGGAATCTGCGAATGATTTCTCCGCTCCCCCTCATTGGGGAAGCTCATACTCCCTAAGGATAGACAGATTGTCATTAGTCCCCAGCCAGTGGTAAGCAGGCAGGTTATAGCACCCCCCCCCCCCCAAAGTCCAAGGAATCTACCGAAGACCCTGGCGTAGGAGGGCGCCGGACTCATTTTGCCGCAGGCTGGACACCATTTGCACAAGGCGCTGGATCGGGCGGCGTGTAACGAGGTGGAGAACGGCGCTTCCGTGATGAACGGCGGTTGTACATACAGGGCCCGTGGGCCTGAGGACCTCCCTCTGAGGCGCCCTGTGTCTCCATCTCGGAGTCGGAGTCCAGTGCCTCCATCATCCTGGCATCCCTATCTCCACACGGTTCTGCAACGACCTGCGCAGGCTTTGAGTGCGGCACCAAAGGAAGATTGTGAGGAATTCTCTCCACTGTGTCAGGTCTCTGTGACTGTAGAAGTGAGCTCCGGGGGCGGGGAATCTTTGGAAGAAACGGTCTTCTGGACTGAACGTGGACTACATGTTTGCGCTGGAGATGACCCTGGGCTTGCACCTGGTATGAGATAGGACCCGTTCGGCGAAAGATTACGCCAAGGACCCACTGGGCACTACCAACAAAATTTCGAACGAACACTGGATCACTAGGCGCAAACTGCCGAATCGGCCGATGCCAAGAAAGGCCACGTCCCTGCCGTTCTTGAGTGTGACGTACTTTTGCGCAAATGTCCAGGAAAACCATGTTAAGGCGGTTGCAAAGTCTCCGGCCCATTAGGAGTTCCGCGGGAGCTACCCCAGTCACTGCATGTGGAGTGGTCCTGTATGAAAACAAAAAAACAAGCCAGTCTCGTGTCCATAGGCCCAGAAGACTGCTTCTTTAGGCCCCGTTTGAATGTCTGCACTGCGCGCTCCGCTAACCCATTGGACGCCAGGTGGAAATCCGCATGCAAGCGCACCCAAGGCCGCCCTGGCCATTCCCAGTGATGTAGGGGCGCGGCCGGCGGAAGCGTCTGATGCTCCTGGTAAATGGAGCAGTTTTGGGCCACCTTCTCAATGTCGGTGTCGAGGCCTGGCCACCAGACATAAAACGGGGCCAACATTTTCATTTTGGTCACACCCGGATGCCCCTTAGTATCAGCTCCTGTCCCTTTTCCGGGACAATCACACGCGTCCCCCATAAGAGGATACCATCTTCCACGCTAAATTCTGACAGCTTGGAGGAAAATGCCCGCAACTCGTCTGGGAGCTGTCTATGTTGCCCACCATACAGGACTATGTGCCGAACCTTTGACAGGACTGGCTCCATCTGGCTCCACTCACGGATCTGTGATGCCGTGACAGGCAAGGAGTCCATAAAATTTAGGGTTGCAACCACCTCACCGGTCAAGGGGGTCGACATGGGTCTGGTCAACAAAGGCAATCAGCTCAGTGCATCAGCATTCGCTATCTGGGTCCCTGGTTTATGCTCCAGAGAATACTCGTAGGCAGCGAGCAACAAAGCCCAGCGCTGGGTCCGTGCGGGAGCAATGGGTGGTATTGGCTTATCCTCTCGGAAAAGTCCCAGCAGAGGCTTATGATCAGTCACGATAGTGAAGTGGCGGCCGTACACATACTGGTGGAAGCGTTTCACCGCAGAGACCACCGCCAAGCCCTCCTTCTCGATCTGCGTGCACTTCTTTTCCGCTACAGTCAATGTGCGGGAGGCAAAAGCTATCGGCCGCTCTGCCCCGTTCTCCAGCTTGTGGGACAGGGCAGCCCGAATACCATATGGGGAGGCATCGCATGTGATGAGCAAAGGCTTTTTAGGATCATAGTGGGTTAGTAACCCAGATGACGACAATTGTTGTTTTGCCCACCGGAAACCGGTTTCTTGCAACTGACCCCAAACCCAGGTGTGATTCTTCTTTCGCAGCAGATGCAACGGGACCAGCGTAGTTGCCAGATTGGGGAGGAACTTCCAGTAATAGTTTACAAGCCCGAGAAAAGAACGAAGATGCAAAGTATCAGTTGGGGAGGGGGCCTGTTGAATTGCGCGCACCTTCTCTGTGACGGGGTGCAGACCTTTGCGGTCCACCCGATAACCCAGGTAAACTACTTCCTTCGCCTGAGAGACGTGTACGACGTAAATGAACCCCAGCCTCTGAAAAGCGTCTAAGGACAGCCTCCAAATTTTCCAAATGTTTCTGCTCCGACGTCCCTGTAATCAAAACGTTGTTTAAGTAGAAAGCAACATGCGGCAAACCTCTCAAGGTGCCCCCCATGACGCATTGAAAGATAGCGCAGGCAGAGGATACCCCAAAGGGCAACCGTGTATATTCAAACGGCCCTCGGTGTGTATTAATAGTTACATATAGCCGTGAGGCAGGGTCCAGCTCCAACTGGAAGTAGGCGTGACTCATATCTAATTTTGTGAACAAGAGTCCACCTGCAAGCTTCGCGTAGAGATCTTCTATGCGAGGCATTGGATATCGGTCGAGCCGGGAAGCCGTATTCACTGTAAGTTTACAGTCGTCGCACAAGCAAACTGTGGCATCTGGCTTCATTACAGGTACAATTGGTGCTGCCCAGTCAGCAAAACGGACGGGCCTGATAATACCCAAGGACTCCAAACGAGTGAGCTCCCCTTCTACCTTCTCTAGCAAGGCGTAAGGCACCAGGCACGCCCGAAAATAGCACGGCATGGCTCCTGGTTCGACTTGGATACGGGCTACTGCCCCTTTTATTTTCCCCAAGCTGGGCTGGAATACATCTGGGTACCGTTCTAGTACCTCCGTCAACCCTCCAGAACGCGTTTGAAGGATGAGCTGCCACTGCAGTCGCAAATGGCGCAACCAGTCCCAACCCACCAGGCTGGGCCCATGGCCGTGCACCACGATAAGTGGGAAACGCCCCCCCGGCATCCATAAACAACAGGGGTCATCATAGTTTTGGACGGAAGGGGTTGCGTCCCAAGGCGTGCACCTCCATTCCCTGTAGCTCCTGCACTCCCCGTTCTGCGCTCTCTCGGGACAATACTATTTGAATGGCCTGTTGAAAAGTCAATGTTGGCTCAGCTAACAACTTTCTCTCGGTGGCCGCATTGTTAATACCACAAACCAAACCCTGGAGCTGTGAAGCAACAGTGCTAACCACTGTGCTAGCGTGCCGCCCATTAATCAGATTTTACGTAGGTACTCATTGGCAGCTTCGCCTCCAGCCTGCTTACTAAACTTCTTAATAGCTATGTTCTGGGCCTCACTTTAGGTACTTTATTCAGAGTGGCATTCCCCCCACCCCCTCAGTGATGCAACCACCTACCAATTCAAGGGGGCAATCTTCTATCTCTCCTATACATTTGAACATTAATGGCTTTACCCCATTCAAATGTGTTTGAACACTTTGCACATTTATGTGCTACTCAATAATGTCAAAAATCATCTTGTCAAACAAATGAAGGCAGTTCTTTCAGCTATTCTAGTCTTTGCGCCAATGTTTTTTTGGCTGCTACAGATTTTAACGAATGTGGACTGAAGCCAAGGCCCTGTGAACACAGATGTATGAACACACATGGCAGCTACAAGTGCTACTGCCTGAATGGCTATATGCTGACTCCAGATGGCATGTGTACTAGTGAGTAAAACATCCTTGGAATGTTGTTATTAAATATTTCTGTTGGATTGATCATCTATTAAGTTTATATTGTAAAGCTCCTAAATAGTTTTAAACATTAGAACACTCAGTGTGACTTCTGGTATTTTTGGGACAATATTGTTTTTCCTATACGTCTCTTTTTCAATCACACTCTCTCTTAATCCAAACATTATTTCCTTCTCTTTATTTCACTTTCTGTACCTGATTTGACATTGAATTTATCCTCCTTTTCCTCCTATCAAAGGTTTATTACCCAATTCTTAAATTGTATTGGTTAAGACTTGCCCTCTTCACTCAGGTCCAGTTTTTCTCTACTGTGCGCAACTTTTCTTCAGCACTAAAGGGTGCAAGGGAACGTCTAACTAATGGAAGGTGTCTTTAGATGCCCTATTACAGAGCTGGGTTCAATAGTAGGTTTAGTCCTCAGCAGATGACCATGCAGTTCAAAGTTTCTGTGATGGAAGACGTATATGGTCTTAATTCTATTCTTATATGCTTTTTGAGAAACTGATAGGATTGGGTGCAATCTTCATTCCCACCCGATTGAAAGCAATGGAGGTTACTACTGGGCAGGATGTAAAAACAGCATGTCACCCAATTCCATAGTGCCCTGTGGATAAAGTGTCCTGTGGCCTGGAGAGGAATGAATGACTGTGGAGCCATGGTGCGAGAGTAAAAATTTGGTCCAAATGTTAGGTTTTGAGAAGATAGAAAAATAAGTGGAAATACACTGGGAATTGGGCAAGGGGTTCCAAGCAGTAGAGCTAGGATTTCTTAAAATAAACACCATTGACAGAATCAACTGCCAGGCCACTGGCACTGCCACTAGAAGCTAACTAGAGTGATAAGAAGTCATTTCCTTTGCCCTCAAATTTCTGTATCTCCTTTTGGAAAAATGCCTCAATTCCAAACAGCCTGGCATAAGTCAGGAATTCACTGGTTTGCAGTCACAGGTATTAATTCATGCTTTACCAGACTGTGGCACAGCACCAAGGAACTCCAATGCACAGTGCCAGTGAAGCAACAATATTGGCAACATGGAATCCACCATCTTTGTTGATGGCAGGATGACAGATATTTAGCATAACTGGATGTGGAAACCTTCTTTAATTTGCAATAATTAATTTATCAGTTTTTAATTGATCAATTAATTCATTAATTACTGTTAAGCTCAATAGTTGCATTTGATAAGAATTTGTTCCATCCACTATAAATGACAAATTAATGAACTAACTTTACCATAAAGAAAAATTAATACTAACAAATCACGGTTCAATCCTTTCCCAATCAACCTTCTTGGCCTTTCAGTCGACAAAGACAGAGTTCAAATAGAGAATGCACTTTTCACTTGTCATTTTTACTAGGGAATTGTGAGGAATAATAATGTTGAAATAAATTATATATTTTTCCCAGTACAAAACTCATTGTCCCTATGTAACTTGCATCAGCATCAGGCTTAAATTTCAATCACCCAATAAAATAGGGAAAGACAACTTTCTAAGTACTGACGTGGGTAATGTTTGTGCACATTTGGGTTTTAGATTCCAGGACCTGTGCCATGGCAAACTGTCAGTACGGCTGTGAAGATGTGAAGAGAGAGATCCGCTGCCTTTGTCCATCGCCTGGATTGCAGCTAGGACCCGATGGAAAAACCTGCATAGGTCTGTGTTCTCTGTAACATCATGCATTAGAATAGGTTTACCAGTAGAAAGAAAACTGATTTATAGAAGAAACTATTGAAAACCATCATTGAAGGATGCCCTGATTTAATTCAGCGTGTCCATGAACATGTCACACAATTTTAGCCTTATCAGGATGAGCTAGGCTTCTTGTGGGAAATCATTTTGAAAGGCAGGAACGTTATCCTACCATGAAAGAGAAAATGCTGGAAAATCTCAGCAGGTCTGGCAGCATCTGTAGGGAAAGAAAAGAGCTAACGTTTCGAGTCTGATGACTCTTTGTCAAAGCTGGTTCCAGCATCCGTAGTAATTTGCTTTTATCCAGGTTATTCTACCAGAATCTTTGTGACCTGATATTCTTCAACAACTTCATCACTCACATATGGGCATAGACTGAATGAGAAGATTCGCAATAGAGGTAGTCTGTTGGCCAAGACTGAACAATAACGGAAATACATGGGAGATAGCTTGAAGAGATCAGTGCTGTATTCTGTTCACAGGACAAAGTGAAACGGAGATGGGATCAATGGACACATTCCCTTTCCATTAATGGCATGCTGCTCTCCCTTAAATACATTACAACAGCTAGTGCAGAGCATTTCAGCTCCGATAACTAATTTGCTGCCCATAGATACATAAAACATATGATGATACTTTATTCGCTATGAATAACACTTTCTTTTTCTTTCATTTCCTGATGACACAAGGACATGTAAGTTTACCAATGCTGGTTGACTGAATTCCAGGAGATTTCATCGCATGACTTTAAGGTAGCTTGTAAGACACAGTACATCAAAGATTTGTCAATGAAATCGAGATACATATCAGCCAAGTTCTACATGATTGGCAAACCAGGCTTGAGGGACTCAATGACTGACTCCTGTTCCCCTATTCCTATGTTAACAGGATGGTTGAGAGAGGGTAAGCACACAAAATCTTGATATTTCAAAGAGTGATTGGATGTATCTCCAGGAAAGTATGACAACAGTGAGAAGCTGATAAAACCTCAAATTCACCATTCCATATTCATTTTTGAGAATTCCCTATGAATTCCTTTCCCCCAGGTTGCTTGCAGAAGTGCCCAGGAATTGTTGATTCCTGAAGGCTCTGCAATGGACAAGGAGGATTGAAACTAAATAGCATGGCAGCCCAAATCCATTGGACTCCTGATTTTCCAGAATTACAGGACATTATCCTTCATTAAAATTTCTTGCAAAACATTGCCTCAAAATGTTCCTTCGAGACCGTGAGAGTAAAATTCACATTGAACAGGCAATAGCACCTCAACATCCATTTACACTCTGTTCAATCGCCAAAGACGAATCTCACCCATACCCACCTACAATACCAACTCTCACCTGTGAAGCAATTCTAAATAGCAAGTTAATTCAAAATGAAGCTCCTCAACATTTTCCTCACCATCCAATATTTAATTAAATATCTGCAGTAAATGTCATATTTTGATATTAGGCTACTAACTGATAAAGAATGTAAGTATATCTATCCTTTTTACTGTTTGCCCTTCTAGATATTGATGAATGCACAACTGCCAAACCACTATGCCCTCCTCTGCGGAGATGTGTGAACACCTTTGGCAGTTACTTCTGCAAGTGCCAAGCTGGTTATGAACTGAAATACATCGAAGGCAAATACAGATGTATAGGTAGGTTAAATCTATATGACAATTTCTCAGCAGTCAGCTGACAATAAATCACAACAATTACAAAGCAGATTTTGACAACTCCTGCTCACACCTTCTCCTCTCCAGACGAGTTTTTTTTAAAATTTCCAATAAGGGGCAATTTAGTGTGGCCATTTCACCTACCCTGCACGTTTATGACAGTGAGACCCATGCAGACACAGGGAGAATGTGCAAACTGCACACATGGATAGTGACCCAGGGCCAGGATCGAACCCGGGTCCTCAGTGCTGTGAGGCAGCAGTGCTGACCACTACGCCACCAGGCCACCCTAGAGGGCGTCTGTGGTAACCCGCGAGCAACTTACTGGACGGGAGCAATTAACTTCCCCGTGTAACTTGCACCCCGTTAAGGGGGCTGGGGACCTCTAAATAATGTATAGGTGTATGGTTATATAAAGCCGACCTATTTGGCAGCGGTAAGGCAGACTCAGTAGGGATTTACCATGTGATGTATACAATAGTTATTGTAAATAAACTAAGTTTCTTTGAACTACTCAGTGTGGACTCCTTTGTGGCCTTATAAAATCATTGTCTCAATCTGGGATACAGTTCCATGCATGCCCTTTATTAGCTCACACAACTATGTTTTTTTTTGTAAGTTAAGGCTGCCCACGTGCGCCATTCTTGGGGACCCCCACAGACACTCCCAATCCTATTATTGATGATGTATACCCATGCGTATCGGTTAGTGATCAAGAGCAACAACCCAGGCTATTATTTTGCCTCTTACCCCTGAGGTGTTGCAACCAACATTTGATCCCCTACTGCCATCCTGGCTGACATCAACAAACTCAGCACAGACTGGGAATAAATGCTGGAATATTCCAGCCTCTGTGGCTCAGCTATACAATATTCCTACCAAACAAACTGAAACGTACTTACTTTACACAGGTCCATTGACATTTATGTTGTTTGACAGATATCAATGAATGTGCTGTTAAAAATACACACTCGTGTAGTGCGAATGCAGACTGCCACAACACACAAGGATCCTATAAATGTAAATGTAAGCAGGGATTCAGAGGCAATGGCTTTCACTGCTCTGGTAAGTCTTAACAATTATTGTATCAAAGTTGATTTTCTAAATGCACGCTCTCACTAAGGAGCATCAGCTGCTGGGAATGCAGATCAGCCACACTTCCTGTGATTTTCCCACCTAGTAATACATAGGTACATAGAATATAGGAGCAGGAGGAGGCCTTTTGGCCCTTCGAGCCTGCTCCGCCATTCATCACGACCATGGCAGATCATCCAACTCAATAGCCTAATCCTAGGCGCCGGCCGAGGCCACTCGTCTGCCGAGGAAGCCGACGAGCACTGAAGCTGGGGCGATCCACAGGGAGGGCCCGGCGCGCGTCCAGAGTCGGCAACGCCCCGGAGGACGGCTCCTCATCCAGCCGCGGCACGTGCTCCGCTTCGCACCCCAGCCCGACTGACCCAGCCCTTAGAGCTAATCCTTATCCCAAAGTTACAGATCAAACTTGTAATGCAATGTGCAGTAGGAAAATTGACACCTTAATATGAAAGTTTTTAATAATTACAATTATCATCTTTATAGCTGGAGATATCTGTTCCAAGTAAAGTCACATAACACTCATAAATAACATAGAAACATCCATGAGGACATGAAGGCAACATTTTTTTTAAAAATGGTTCATATTTTCTTGTACATGATTTGAGGCCAAAATGAGAGAACATGTTGGCCAATAAATGCAAGTGACTTAAAAAACATGTAGGACTTTCATTGGTGCTTATGTTAGTAATGGTTAATTAGTGCAGCTTCAGATTCAACCTTTCAAGGCCTGGGCTACTGGAAGGGTCTGGGCTACTGGAGGACCTGGGGTGCTGGATGAGCTTGGGCTACTGGAGGGTTTGGGATACTGGAAGAGTCTAAGATACTGGAGGGGCCTGGGGTACTTGAAAGGTCTGGTATACTGGAGGGGCCTGGGATACTGGAAGGGTCTGGGCTACTGGAAGGGCCTGGGGTACTGAGAGGGTATGGTATACTAGAGGGGCCTGTGGTACTGGAAGGGTCTGGGCTACTGGAGGGGCCTGGGGTACTGGAAGAGTCTAAAATTCTCAGCCTCTCCACCACTTACTTGCTGTTTAAGCCCCATCTTAAAATTCAGATGAGGATTCAACTGTTCATCATCCCTCCTAATAACACCGTTTTTGATTGTATCACTCTGAATGTTTTCTGTGTTAAAGGGGATATATAAATGCAGGTTGTAATTGCCCTTGTTCTCAGGTCCAGGTACAACCATTTATTACTAGTTCAATTTGGCATATATCCGGCACATTCTTCTCCATTCTTTAATAACAGAGTCAAGTTGCACTATGATTGGAGTATACATCCTGTCATTGTGAGTTTGTACCTTTTAGGCAGATTGCAGACAACACAGCATTTTGAGCAGCTTATGACAGCAGGGATTGTGAAACCAGTTATGATCCTTGTGTTCACCAAAATCTCTTTCCTGACGGACATGACTGGAATGTGTGCCCTAAGACTGACAGTGTGGGTTGTACATTGGCATGACTGACAGAACCACATCTGAGGTCAGAGTTAGGCCAAACCACATGCTGCACAGTGTCAACATGAGATCATGTGCTCCCATCTGCACCATCTTTACACAGATCCCTTAATATTATCTAAATGAGAAAAATAAATAAGTCATCAGCAACAAACGAGTTAACAATATACTACAAGAAACTGTTTATTTTTAATATATGCATTCATTTCACAGAGTTCCAACCAGTGAATTTAATTATGTATATAAGTGGTGATGGTTAGCAAGGATTTAACTGTGAACTGTTTATAGATTAGACCTAGCTTTGGTTAAACAGCTTTCTCTGCAATAAAATTATGCTCATTTTCTATTGAGTTTTTAAGATTATAATGCGCAAGATGCTTTATGGGTCATGCCAACAAACCTAGATAAAGCTTTTCATACTTGAGGTGCTTTCAACAATAATGATGTTGACACAGCTGCGTGACTTTTAACTTGCACCAGTCAAGAATTAAGCAAAACCTCGATGTTGAAATAATTTTGGGGGATGAAAGAAGATCCTAGTGTGCTTAATATGTTTGATTTATACTTCTTAATTCAGGTGGATTAATATCTTACAGCTTGATGGCATAATTTAAGGGAGTTTCAGCTGAGAATGTGGTTAATCATTTTTAATAACTCTCAGTCAGGCAGAGTGACATTTTACTCAGTGATGTGATTGTATCAAGAAATAATAATCATCCAGAAGCAAAATCCCGTTCTCCTGGATACAGAGCGCACCACTGTCCATTGAACATTCATTGGGCGACTGGTGTTTGCTTATATTTCTCAAGATATCCAAGGCACTCTGCTCTGGCTCTTGCTCCTGAAACATAGATGTGATAGCAGGGGAAATCAAGGCATTAGGAGCATTATCGGTCGAAGTAGGTAGTAAAACAAAATGTATTTTACAACTGAGTTGAATTGGCACTTAAGACCAAAATAGTGTAATTATGAATGTCTCATAGAGGTAAATGATTTTGAATGCGGGCAAAATAACCTTGGAGATTTTTGTGCCAAATCATTATTTAGTTCTTTAGGAGCATTGGCTGCAATTTTATGATGAAACAATGGTTGCTTCTGAACCTCCATCAGTGGTGCAGCCTGTTGGACAGATTTTCAACCATCTTAATGAGCCAAAGTGTGTTTGCATACACTTTTCAGTTTCAGTTTACTAGTAAGTTTGTCCTCCCCTGTTTCTTATACTGAGATACAACAAACAATTACCTGTAAGAAGTTAACAAACAAATCTTTCTTTCATAGTTAAACCTTTCCTGCAAGGAACCTTGGAAGGAGAACAAGGCAGTGCTGATGATGAGATCCTCAATGGTGAGAAATCAATGAATAAATTGCAATCTCTCAAGCTCCCTCTACATATGCCATTGTCACATATAGCCAATCTTTCTCCACCTGCAGCCAAATACTAAGGGGGCTGGATTTTACAGGAGGTGGGAGTGATGATTGCTCATCCTCCACCCCAGTCAGAAAAGTTGTCTGCAAACCAACTAACTTAGAGAAAAAAGAAAGCTGTCTCGCTTTGAAAATGGTGAAATCATGCTGCGGGCGGCCAAATCAGGCAGAGAGTGGGATTTTGGCCCCTTAGCCAATCAGATTGTCCAACAGCTCTAGCAGTCTCAGCAGTGCCAGAACTCAGTAGTGGGCACTTCAAGGGCTGCACGCAGTCCAACAATGAAGAGAGCAACGGATCACAGACTCCGGTCAGTGGGGGACTTGAAAAAAGGAAGGAATCAGGTACTCAAGAGAGGGGATCAAAGGAGTGAAGGGGCTGGGTTTTTGAATTCTGAAAACATGCACAAAGGTCGGGGGGGGTGGAGGTGGTGCTGTCACAACCCAATGTTATCTCACTGAATTTTACGCAAACACGGTAGTCCCGACTTGTATGTGGTTTCACATTTGTTATATTACTGAGTCTAGTAATATGTATCATTACTGGTTGTTGTTGGTGCAGATGGTCTGGTGGTGTGATCCTGAAGAAACCACGAGTCTTCAACTTAAGCAAATTCATTTATTAAAGTAACGATTGATTATATCTGAGTTCGACACTTTAAAAGAATTGAGCGTTTTATCCGCAACCACCAACCTAGGCATGCAAGGCCTTCATGTAAACATTGGAACAGGAGCAAAATCAGGAGACACTTGTGATCACAACGGGTAGTGGAAATCTAGCTCACTTGCACCCAAAAATCAGTGGATACTGGGCCAATTACATCTTCAAGACTGAGACTGAGATTTTTGTTAGATCAGAGTATTGAGAGAGATGGATCAAAAACTGATAAATAGAGTTGAGATACAGATCAGCCGGAGCAGGCTCAAGGGAGCAAATGAGTTGCTCCTGTTCCAATGTTTACATGAAGGCCTTGCATGAGTTCTGATGCCTAGGTTGGTGGTTGCGGATAAAATGCTTAATTCTTTTAAAGTTACCTGCATCTGTGTCTAAAATGCTGTAACCTGCAAGACTTTGGACCAGGTGCTGTAAAATGGGATTAAACTGAACAGCTAGTTGCTTATTTTTCTTTTCTGGCCGGCACGGACACAATGGGTTGAATGGCCTCTTTCTGCACTTTTCTATGGTTCTACCTCACCTAGACTGCTTGATCTACAAACCAAGTAAATGTAGGCAGGCTCTTTGATGTCCAGACACTTCCATTTTCTAGCAGAGACTGTCTGCAAGAAGTGTTGATAGGATGTTGATGAAGTCTTGACAATGTGTCTCAGAAAGACTCCTGACATGTTTCAAAAATTCTCTTCAAATGTCCAGTAAAATGTGATATGCCTTTGTTAGCGCTGGAAGTCCTCAAGGACAACTTGTTTACTCTCAATCAACTGATTTCTGTTAGGAGAGCGTGTTATGTGAAGTGCTATCCTCCAAAATGCGGTACACCTACTGAATGAGCGCTGACAGGCAATTTCAGTGCCAATCAGCCTCTTATGATCGTCCAAGAAGTTGCTTCTCCTACATGTTTTAACTTATTTCCCAATATGGTGGCTTGCATTAAACACAGTATAAACTGGCATTGAGCAAAGTATAAAGTGGCATTACAGATAAAAATCCCACCTTGTCCACTTTGCAGATTTTGTAATCCTGTAATGTATCCTGAGAAAATTCCTTCCTCAATCTGCTGAATCACATTAGCAGAGGAAAGGTGTGTAATTATGATGCTGCAAACCTGAAGGATATTAATCTTCTGGCATGTCACCCACACTATGCATTATTTCCCAGAGGGGGTCTGTTAGCTCAGTTGGCTGGATGGTTGGTTTGTAATGTGGAGTGACGCCAACAGCATGGGTTCAATTCCTGTACCAGCTGAGGTTATTCATAAAGGCCCCACCTTTTTAACCTTGCCCCTCTCCTGAGGTATGGTGACCCTCATATTAAATCACCACCAGTCAGCTCTCTGTTAAAGGGAAAAGCAGCGTTTGGGACTCTGGGACTATGTCAAATCTAGTTTGCCAGTAGATGACCACCAGAGTTGTACCGTTAGTGGGTGCCTGTGATGGCTGCAGGATTTTAGATATATTGGAATATCAACATTTGGAAATTTAAGGGTTAAACGCCTGGTTTAGACTGTATTTGACTACAGTGGTCATGTTTTTAAAAATAATATTGTTTTGTAAGACGAGAAATCTTTTGGGATCCAGAGGTGAAATTGACCATCGTAAAAGCCTGGGCTAATGCTCTATTGTTTGACTAGGGAGTTCCCAGGGGAGTTAATTTGTTTTCATGCTGGGAGTTAATTTGTTTCCAGCTTGGGGAGATGATGTCATTGCTGGGTGGAACTAAGATATTCAGACATTTTGAGAAAGACTTTGAGTTGAGTTCTAATCTGGCTAACACTGAGTCCACAAGTAAGGTTTTTCGGTCTCACGCTAGGATTGTTTAAAAAGATTAATAGTATTTAAAGCAGTGCAGACTTGTCTGAGGACAAAAGGGAAGCTGAAACAAACCAGTTGAAACAACTATTTGAAGACATTCAACCACAGTGTACAGGGATTCTAACAGGAACCAAATCTGTTCTGGAAAGCAAAACTTAATCTGTGCCATTGGGATGTAGGATGGATTGAGAGCTGTATGTTCTTCCTTTCTTGTTGTTTAATTGGGAATGGACTCGGTGAGGTTAAGATTTTAATATTGTATCCGTGTGAAGTTTCCACATTCTCCCCGTATTTGCATGGGTTCCGCCGCCACAACCCAAAGATGTGCAGGCTAGGCGGATTGGCCAGGCTAAATTGCCTCTTAATTGGAAAAAATGAATTGGACACTCTAAATTCATAAGAAAAAAAAAGATTTTAACACTTTGAAAATTTGAAGTATCTGACCATTATGGGGAAGATGTTGATGAGATTTCTCAGGGCTCTTTGTCTGTAACCCTTGCACTTGAGTTGGTTGGGCATACTCTTTTTACAACCCTGAGGCTCAGGATGCATTTCTGTGTCACTTCTTGGAATCTAACATGGCAGATTTGATTTGGACTACCAAGGTCGTGACTTTTACCAAGGATAAATTTCCATGAGAAGATGTTTCCGAATTTGTGGAATTGAAGTCTTTTCAATTAATTGATCACAAATTAGTTTAATAGGTAGTGTGCCAAATTTACATGTAGATGCGAATTGCTGAAACACAGCCATGCATTGTTTAATATGCTCACCTGGCATCATTGGCGGAATGTATATCAATAGATTATCCCACTTTTCTTTTGCCTGCATATCTTTTGAGAGCACTGTGAACTGCTCACACATTCACTGGCCTTCTGCTCTGAGAGCATGTAGGAGTATCAACGTCTTGCAGATAGACATAGGAACACAGAAACATTGAAAATAAGAGGAGTAGACCATTCGGCCCGTTGAGCCTGCTCCACGATTCAATATGATCATGGCTGATCCTCTATCTCAACATCATACTCTGGCTCTCTCCTCATACCCGTTGATGCCTTGGGGTGTCGAAATCCATCTATTTCCTTCTTAATTATATTAATGACTTTGCCTCCACAGCCTTCTGTGGTAGAGAATTCTACTCATCTCAATCTTAAATCATTGCTACATCCAGACTGTCCATTCCTGTAGTGAGCCGGTACAGAGCTGCACTGAAAGAGCCCAAGAAGCAGCCATTCTACCAATTAGGTGGTACGTACCTGGACACGTGACCTCTCACGTCAAAAAGGCCTGCCCTCACACTCCCACCACTGGTTCATTCTCCAAGCTGACCAAGCCATTTGCAAAGAGACAGAGGCCGGGATTCTCTGAAATCTCGGCCAAGTGTTGATGCCGGCTTCAAAACCGGCGCGAGCGACGCAAGCATCAACGGGCCTCCAGGCCCAGGCATTTACCCCTTCCTAGGGGGCTAGTACGGTGCCAGAGTGGTGTCCGCTGCTCCGGCACTCAAAAGCCGGCGCGCCACGGCCGGCGCGGGTCTACGTATGCGCACCACGGCCGGCGCGGGTCCGCTCATGCACATGGGTTGCTGTCTCCACGCCAGCCCCCAGGCAATATGGCGGAGCCCTACAGGGGCCCGGTGCGAAGGAACATAGGCCCCCACCGGAATTAGCCCACCCGCCGATCGGTAGGCCCCAAGCACGAGCCTGGCCACCGTGGAGGCTCCCTCCCCGGAGTTGGATCACCCCGCCCCCACCAGGACGGCCCCCGCAGCCAGAACTCTGAGTTCCCGCCGGGTAGGACCATACGTAACCCATGCCGGCGGGACACGGCCGAACTCGGCGGGCATTCAGCCCGTCGAGGTGCGGAGAATTGCCGGCGCGACGGCGACCCCGCGGGCGCAATTGGTGCCATTCCTGTGGTCGCTGGAGAATCATCAGCCTGGCGCCGGAGCGGCGTGGCGCGATTCTCGCCCCCCCCCCCCCCCCCCCCCAGAGATTCTTCTCCAACCCGGCTTGGGATCGGGGAATCCCGGTCGGAATGTTTGTTAACCAACTGAATTCATCTTGACTGCTCATGAAATAGCTTTGTCCCCCATGCCAATATTTTCTTAACTAATAATTGCAAGTGGCCAAAGAATAGGGGGAAAAAGGACAATTTTATTACTGTCTCTATGATTATTCTCCAACGTTCTTCCCTCTTAGCTGGGAAATAACATGGGATCTGAAAAGGACCAAAGAGAGAGAACATAAGAAAGAGTAAATGATTACAAAAGCATTAAATATAGTAGGAATTAATGGAAACCAAATTGGGTCCCTGTTAACGGCGTCCATAGAAAGAAAGCAATGGGTTTTTTTGTGTGCAGAATGTAACAGAGATGAGGATGCTGTACATATACATTAAGTAACAGGGTTTCTTTCACTCAGCTGTTCCAGAAATTCCTTACGAAGAAGGACCTGTGATTCTGGGAGGAAGCAGGGAAGCCATAAAGAAAATACTGACAAATAGAAATAACGGAAGAAACAGTGAAGTGTTAAAGAATGCCATCCCTCGACCTGTAGCCACCCCTCCAGCCCAGGGCCATCTAAAGCCATTTGACTATGAGGATGGTATTTACATCGGGAGCCATGATGAGAAAGAATTTGACGTGCGCTACGAAGGCACTGAAGATGAGGTTGAGAACTACATTGACTCGGAGGAGTTGCATCCCAGGGGAGACGTATTTGGTAAGTCAACATTTTGACAAAATATTGCACTTAAGGGCAGTGGGATGACATAGTAATTAGCGCTGCTCCCTCACAGCACCAGGGACATGGGTTCGATTCTAGCTTTGGGTGACTGGCTGTGTGGACTTTGCATGCTCTCCTCATATCTGTGTGGGTTTCCTCCAGGTGCTCTGGTTACCTCCTATAGTCCAAAGGTGTGCAGGTTAGGTGGATTGGCTATGCTAAATTGCCCCTTGGGGTGCAATAATGTGGAGGTTAAATGGTTTGGCCATGATCAATGACCAGGGTTAGGAGGATAGGTTGGGGGAGTGGGCCTAGTAGAGTGCTCTTTCAGAGGGTCAATGCAGACTCAATGGGCTGAATGGCCTCCTTCTGCACTGTAGGGATTGTATGACTTCTCAACATCGACCATAATGATAAGTTTAAAACATCTGGGTCTGGATTCTTTGTAACAGAAGCTCAGCGCTGACGCTGGGACTGAATCGGTGGCGTTCTGTGACCATAGAAGTGGCGCCAGTCCCGAGCAATTCAGAATCTATTAATGGGCTAGCTTCGGCATCGTGTAAAAATAGAGCAATTCCATTGAGAAACAGTGCCGGATTCACTGGGGTCGGGATTAGCACTCGAGAGGCTGACAAGCTGCAGCCACATCCAATCACTCCACTCCCCACACACACTCATCCCAGCCAACAAGATGGCAGCACGCAGAGCGGCACCATGGTTCGCAGATGCGGAGCTTAAGACCCTGATGGATGCCATGGAGGAGAGGCCAGGAACCCTGCTCCCGGGGTGGGAAGGAGGCTGCCATCCATCGACACACACCAGGCCTGGGCGCAGGTGGCAGAGGCCGTGAGTGCCATGGGCCCCACCACCAGGACCGGCCAACAGTTCCAGAAGAAGCTACACAACCTTCTCAGGGCAGCCAGGGTGAGTAGCCAGCACCATGCCCCTGGCACCAACCCTTGTCCCGCTCACCCATGACCACACCTACCCCACCTAGAGGGTGACCGAACCTCACCCGCCGGCTGCCTGCCCGCACCCTACCCCACACTATATGCCAGCATCCGTACATGACTGTTACCCTGTTCACAAAGGCCGCCAGCTGACCATCTCTTGTGCTGGCCACGTCCAGTTGCATAATACTGTACATTTTCTGCTTCCACCCTGCCAGGAGAAGGCAGCGCACAACCAGAGGGAGAGAGAGAAGACTGGAGGGCGCCTGCTGGAGCTGTGGCCTGTCACCGTCGCTGGTAATGGATTTGATCGGTGGGTCCTCCCCACATCACCACCCCAGCCCATGATCCAACCACGCGTCATGTCTTGCAGCATCAATTGGCAGTGAGGCAGGCCCTTCTGGTGTCCCCTACCCTAGCCGACAACCCCAGGACATGTCCAGCGATGAGTCAGCACCGGACAGCGACGCGAGCCCCCAAACGCCAGCTCGTGACACCCCGGAGCACCAGTCCGGGGATGACACTGACTTCCCATCACAGCTGCCTCCACCATCCCAGAGTCACTCACTTCAGTTGGGTACTTTAGTGAAGAGGCTCCTGGGACACGCTCCGGTGCCACCACACACATGTAGCGGTATATCAGGTGAAAGTAGGAACCCCCAAGGGAGCTGACTGTTGGAGCGCGGCTCGACCCAAGGGACTAGCTGCCATCCAGATGGGTCTCAGGCTTCTGGAAACGGCGGTCCCACCGATGCTGGAGATGCAGTCGCAGAGCCAGGGACTACATGAGGGTTTATCAGCAACCATCCAGTGCCTGCAGGTGCAGTTGGAGGAGTCCAACTTCCTGCAGGGCCAGGAGGCGGTGCCGACTATGCGTGCCACCCAGGCCAATATTGCACGGGTAGCATCCGTGGAGGAGGCCTTGAAGGCGAAGGTATCAGCCATAGGTCAGCATGTCCAAGGCCTGGGGCACGAGTGCGGGTGGTGGCTGAGGCATAGGACATGGCTGCTCTGTCACAGGCAGCCATGTATCAGGGCCGCCTGGACATTGCAACGGCACCTCAGAGCTTGGCCCAATCACAATAGGTCATGGCTGCAGGCATCAAGGGCATTGGCCTGGCGCTGGTCGACCTGAGCTGGTCACAGAGGGACCTGGCATAGTCACTGAGTGATGTGACACAGTCCCAGAGCGAGATGGCCCAGTCCCCATGTTCCATGGCCATGAGCATTAAGACTCTGGTTGAGATAAGAGTGGGCCGCCAGGACTGGGAGCGCCAGGTGGCGGAGGAGACCCCAGAGGTCGTACAAGCCACACCCCCATCCCAAGGAAGAGCCCAAGGACCATTGGGCACTCTGGGAGAGGAGGAGGTGATGGGGCCCATGCCGGTGATCCCTGCAGGGAAGGTGCTAGAACACTGCAGACTAACCCCCTGGCGCATCCAAAAGGCAGCGAGCAAAATAGGGTGGCACCATACCACCGAGGACACCTGAGAGATGGCTGGGCCTGTCCAGGCCCGTTTGCACCACAGGACACCGCCAAAGGAGACTAGGATGACAGGGTGGATATCGCAGTAGGCCGTATACACCCCTAATGTACTGCCTGGGATCCACCTAGATGTAGCGTCAGGTGCCATAACGGCAGACAGTTAGACACCAGTGAAGCTGGCACGGGTGAAGTACACAAGATAGTGTTAGGGCCTAGGGCACAAACCTGTAGATAAATGCTCACCTGTTCACAATAAACACCTGTTCACAAACGTTACAACCTTACCTCAGTGTTCTGTCAGAAGGATGTGAGGGATGAGCTGGGCTGGGATGGCTGGGGACAGGGGGGTGGGGGCGCAATTGTGCGGCCATTGGAAGTGGGCCCCCAGGTCAGCCACCGCATACTGCCCCGGTAACCGGCCCCACCCATGGAGGACGCAGCAGGCCACCAAGATGTGGAAGAATCTCTCAGCGCTATACTGGAATGACCCTCCAGAGAGGTTCAGATACCTAAACCACATCTTCAGTGTGCCGATGCACCGCTCGATCACGTCCTTGGTCACAACATGGGTGTCGCTAGAGTGGACCTCCGCATTGGTCTGTGACCTCCGGATAGACGTCATCAGCCATGACCGCATCGGACAACCCCTGTTGCCCAAGAGCCAACCTCTCACCCATGGGTGTGTCTCAAAAGTGTTGGGAACCGCCAATGTGAGTCAGGATGAAGGCGCCGTGCACACTGCCTGGGTATTGGGCGCAGATGTGCAGGATATGCACCACCTTTTTTAAAACAGGGGAGTCGCATTTGCTGTTTTCCAATCTGCCGGGACCGCCCCAGAGTCCAGCGAATTTTGGTAAATTACCACAAGCGCATTTGCTATTTCCTCCGCCACCCCTTTTAGTATCCTGGGATGCATTCCATCGGGCCAGGAGACTTGTGTACCTTTAGCCCCATTAGCTTGCCCAACACTACCTCCTTAGTGATAATAATTGTTTCTAGGTCCTCACCTGTCATAGCCTCCTTGCCAACAAGTATTGGCATGTTATTTGTGTATTCCACTGCCTCAGCCATTTCCTCATTTCCCATTATTAAATCCCCTTCTCTCTAAAAGATCAACGTTTATCTGAGCTACCAATTTTCGTTTTATATATTTGTAGCCTCCTTTGCACCTCCTCCTTCTCGGCCTGTTAGTCCACTGGCTCTCCATCCTGGGCAGCTGCCTCCTGTTCCTCTGGGGCACGTTCGCTGCTGCAGGCTCTGCTGCTGCAGATTCCTCCTCCTCGAGCAGCTCCAGCTCGTACAGCCACAGGTCATCCCCCAAGGCTGCAGCGACTAGGAGGAAGGCCACCATTGCTGGTTGAATTCCAATACCTATTGTCTGCAAGGGGTGAAAGACCAACATGTTAGCATGGCGCATAGCCCCGTGCCCAACCAGGTCCAATGTGCTACATGGTGCACCCAGTTGACACTGCGGGGTCTGTCCCTGCATACCCCCCCCCTTTCCTAGCTTCGTGTGTGCTTACCTCCACGGGGACTCTGACCCTGGCACCTGTCCCTGCTGCCGGAGGTACCTTCGGCTGGCATTGCCCTTGCCAGCGGTATGCTCTCTGGCCCACATCTAGCACCCCCCTTGGGAGCTACTGTGGGCGTTGCCTTTGAGTTGACCGCATGATGCCATGCCGGCCGGTGGGGTGGTATGGCAGAGGGTGGGGTTCGGTGGTTTATGGCGCAGGGTGGGGTGCAGGAGTGGTAGGATGGGAGCACCCATACAATCGGTGTCTCTCTGCAGAACCAGGGGCCAAGTTGGGGGATCAGTGGGATGCACAGAAAGATAGCTGCTTTGCAGGCTGCGGCAATGGCGATCCATGCCTGGACTGGGGCGGAGTCACCCCGGCCATACAGCCCGTTCCTCGCCTCCACCCCACTAAGCCAACCTGGCCAGTGTCCAGCCCGACAGCCCGCTGTCACGCCTCTCCTGGTGCTACCTCCTCGCTCCCTCATCCGCCACCACGCCAGTTTCACGATTTTAAAAATCACAAGTGAACCACGCCATCGGGAATTCGACCGATTGGAGACGGAGAATCATGGAGGCCCCGGAGAATACCGGATCAGTCCCGCTAATGATATGCCAAGGATGTTTACTGTACGTACGTTCTGGAACACATTGACGCCGCTGTCAAGGCGACGGAGAATTTCGATTTGGCGTGAAACTGGCACCCGCCGTGATTTCGGCATCGGAACTGATTCTCCACCCAATCACGTTTACCGATTTTGGCGCCGGCCGACGGAGAACCTCGCCCATGTCTGCTTCAAGCAGTGTGGGTTCAAAAGGGCAAAATTACAAATGCTGTAAATTAAATAAAAGTAGAAAATGCAGGAAATACACAACAGTCCAATCAATGCCAGAAAATCATTATATGAGATAGAAACCTTGGGCTGAATTCTCCGCCGTTGGGAGAACGGGGTTTTCCTGACGGCGTGTTGCACCAGAAATCTGTTGCCATCTGGCTACTGTCTCGCCTGGGGATTCCTTCCTCCACCTGATGGGCATCAGGGACTGGCTGGTGCTCACCAGATTATGTCCCAGAATCCTGTCCACTAACATTTCCCTCTGAGGTGTGTGCATCTGCGCTGGTGGAAGGTGGGGATGACAGCTGTGACACATTGACTATGGCATCCTCAGAGCTCTCCGAGGTGGTTTCATGGGAGGCAGGGGGGTGGTGGGGCCACCCGGATGGGCCGCCGCCATCGGCTGGAGGACCTGCGGGGGAATGGACATGTGGTCAGTGGGAGGGATGGGTCAGTCAGTAAGGCAATAACAAATCACATGTGATAGTTCCTCCAGGTGAGCCCCGTGGATCCTCATCTCTGTGACGTCCGCCGACCTCCGCATTGGTGACCGCTCTATCATCGCCACCCCCGTCACTTCTCGGGCCCACTCCTTGAAGGTGGGTGAGGATTCTAATGTCCGGCACTCCTCCGCCAGTATGGGCCCTCTCCCTGCAATTGTGGGAGAGCTTCTCCTGCGGAGACACAGAGAGGGCATCGTTAGCCTCACGCGTGGTTCACAGTGCTGGGAGTGGGTGTGAAGAGAGGGTTGCGGTGAAGGGAGGGGAGTGTGAAGGGTGGGTTGGGGGAGTGGGGCAGGACTGATTACGTTGGGGGGGTGACAAGGTACCAGGTTGGGGAGGGGAGTCCGGTGTGGTAGTGTTAACTCACCCATGCTGCCCAGTGTAGTTCGTTGACCTTCTTGTGGCACTGGAAGCCAGTCCTCCTGGTCATGCTGCCCGAGCTTACAGCTGTTGCCACTTCTTCCCAGGCAGCACTGGTTGTCCTGTGGCTCACCATCAGGGTCCTTCAGGGGGACAGGACATCCCTCCTGGCATCACTGCATCTAGGAGCCTCCCCAGGTCTGCATCCTTGAATCGCAGGACCAGTTGTCTCGGCACCATGGCTGCGAGCTGAGTGGTGTTGGCTGTGCAATTGCTGCTTGACCTTGATAGCGGGAGGGCTGGCGAGTGTGGTCCAGGCAAATCGGCTGGTGAGTCCTCATTAGCCACATGAATCCCATGGGGCTTCGTTAAGTGGCCAAATTCAAGTTGAATAGCATTGCCAGCCTTTCTGGGCTGAGCGCCTGGAAGCTCGCGGCAGTTCCCACTCGCTACCACACTTAGAAATCTTTTTGGAGAATCGCGCCCATTGTTCTTCCTACACTGAATAGAACACAGCAATATGAGGTCTGGTGGAAGCCACAAATTGTGCCCAATGACGAAAGAATTATTGATTTTTTAAATTTGCTCCTATGAAACACACTTTCAGTTACATTTTTCTTTGCTACATACTTTTCAGGGATTGTCATTATGGTAATAGAGGCTTCAATATATTGGTGTACCTCTTTCTGTTTAGCATGGAATTGTCAAAAGGTAGAAAATTAATATGAAGCTTCGAGGGGCTAAATGTAACTAAAGTGATTATCATCACAGAATATTTTTCTTTTTTTAAAAATAATTTTTATTAAGGTTTTCACAGAATATCAATAACAAAATGAAAAAGGAACCCAACAGGGTTAAATACAAAATACAGTCAAAAAACAACCCTCCATACCCCCCTCCCCCTGTACATGAATAATAAATTAACACCCCAACTTAACACAAAACCAACATAACAAATATATACACCACCTCAGATCCCCCAGTGTAAATAAACATAAATAAAGTAAGCCTCCCCCCCCACCCCCCCCCCTGCCCCGGGTTGCTGCTGCCATTGACCAATGTCTACCGTTCTGCCAGGAAGTCTAAGAACGGTTGCCACTGCCTGAAGAACCCTTGTACCGACCTCTCAAGGCGAATTTCACCCTCTCCAACGTAATAAACCCCGCCATATCGTTGATCCAGGATTCCACGCTTGGGGGCCTCGCGTCCTTCCACTAAAGAAGAATCCTCCTCCAGGCTACCAGGGACGCAAAGGCCAGAATACTGGCCTCTTTCGCCGCCTGCACTCCCGGCTCTTCTGCCACCCCAAATATTGCGAGCCCCCAGCCCGGTTTGTCCCTAGATCCTACCACCCTCGACACCGTCCTCGCTACGCCCTTCCAAAATTCCTCCAGCGCTGGGCATGCCCAGAACATATGGGTGTGGTTTGCTGGGCTCCCTGAGCACCTAACACACCTGTCCTCACCCCCAAAGAGCTGGCTCATCCTTGTCCCGGTCATGTGTGCCCTGTGCAGCACCTTAAACTGTATGAGGCCGAGCCTCGCGCACGAAGATGAAGAGTTCACCCTCCCTAGGGCATCTGCTCACGTCCCTTCCTCAATCTCCTCCCCCAACTCCTCCTCCCACTTACCTTTCACCTCCACCACCAAGGCCTCCTCCTCCTGCATCACCTGGTAAGTTTCCGAGATCTTCCCCACTCCCGCCCACCCCCCCGAGAGCACCTTGTCCTGTACTGTGCGTGGCAGTAGTCGCGGGAATCCCACCACCTGCCGCCTGGCAAATGCCCTTACCTGAAGTACCTGAAGGTGTTCCCCGGGGGGAGCCCGTACTTCTCCTCCAGCTCACCCAGGCTCGCGAACTTCCCGTCCAAAAACAGGTCTCCCAACCTTCGTATCCCTGGCCTGTGGCACCCCAAAAAACCCCCATCTGTCCTCCCTGGGATGAACCGGTGGTTCCCCCGTATTGGGGTCCACACCGAGGCCCCAACTTCCCCCCTGTGCTGCCTCCACTGCCCCCAGATTTTGAGGGCAGCCGCCACTACCGGGCTCGTGGTATACCTCCTTGGAGGGAGCGGCCGCGGCGCCGTTGCCAGCGCCCCCAGACTCGTACCCACACAGGACGCCGTCTCCAGCCTCTTCCATGCAGCCCCCTCCCCCTTCATCACCCACTTGCGCACCATCGTCGCATTGGCGGCCCAGTAGTACCCACAGAGGCAGCGCCAGCCCCCCCATCCCTACTCCGCTCCAGGAACACCCTTCTCACCCTCGGAGTCCCTTGCGCCCACACAAACCCCATTATGCTCCTGTTGCCCCACCTAAAAAAGGCCTTCTGGATAAACACGGGGAGGCACTGGAACAGGAACAAAAACCTTGGGAGCACCGTCATTTTGACTGACTGCACCCTACCCGCCAAGGACAGCAGCAACGCGTCCCACCTCTTGAACTCCTCCTCCATTTGCTCCACCAGCCTTGTGAAATTAAGCCTATGCAGGGCCCCCCAGCTCCTGACCACCAGGACCCCCCAGCTCCTGGCCACCTGGACCCCCAAATACTTGAAGCTCCTCTCCACCCTTTTTCCAGAAAGCGGCCCATCCCTCCCTCCTCCAGTGGGGGCTCGGACCGATACAATTCCTCATAAAAGACCCTGAAGACCTCATTGATGCCATCCCCACTCCGCACCACACTCCCTCCCCTGTCCTTAACTCCCCCGATCTCCCTAGCTGCGTCCCGCTTCCGAAGCTGATGCACCAGCATCCGGCTTCCCTGTCCCCATACTCATAAATCGCCCCCTGGGCCTTCCTCCACTGCACCTCCACCTTCCTGGTGGTCACCAGGTCGAATTCGGCCTGAAGGCTATGCCTCTTCCTCAACAGCCCTTCCTCAGGCACCTCCACATACCTCCTGTCTACCCTCACCATCTTCCCCACCAGCCTCTCCCTCTCCCTCTGCTCCCTCCTCTCCTTGTGGGCCCCAATGGAGATCAGCTCTCCCCTAACCACCGCCTTCAGCGCCTCCCATACCATCCCCACTTGGACCTCCCCGTTATCGTTGACCTCCAGGTACCTCTCTATGCTTCCTCGGACACGCTCACTCACCTCCTCGTCCGCCAACAGCCCCACCTCCAAATGCCACAACGGGCACTGGTCCCTTTCCTCCCCCAGCTCTAAGTCCACCAATGCAGGGCGTGATCCGAAATGACTATCGCCGAGTACTCAGTATCCTCTACTCTTGCTATCAGCGCCCTGCTCAAAATTAAAAAGTCGATCCGGGAGTAAGCCTTATGGACATGTGAGAAGAATGAAAATTCCCTAGCCCCCGGCCTTGCAAATCTCCAAGGGTCCACCCCTCCCACCTGGTCCATAAACCCCCTCAGCACCTGAGCTGCCGCCGACTTCCTACCCGTCCTAGACCTGGAGCGATCCAGTACCGGATTCAACACCGTGTTAAAGTCTCCCCCCATTATCAGGCCCCCCACTTCCATATCTGTGATCCGACCCAACATGCGCTGCATAAAACCCACATCGTCCCAGTTCGGGGCATACACATTGACCAGTACCACCCTCTCTCCCTGCAGCTTACCGCTAACCATTACGTACCTACCGCCATTGTCTGCCACAATTCTCGATGCCTCGAACGACACCTTCTTTCCCACCAAGATCGCCACCCCACGATGTTTTGCACCCAGCCCCAATTAAACACCTGACCTACCCACCCTTTCCTCAATCTTACCTGGTCTACCACCTTCAGGTGTGTCTCCTGGAGCATGACCACATCCGCCTTCAGCCCCTTCAGGTGCACGAACACGCAGGCCGCTTGACCGGCAAGTTCAGTCCCCTTACATTCCAGGTTATCAGCCGGATCAGGGGGCTACCCGCCCCACTCCCCTGCCGACTAGCCATAACCCCTCCTCGGCCAGCCACGCACCCGCACCCCACACCCGGCCCGTTCCCCACGGTGGCAGACCCCCGTCTTGACCCCCCCCCACTCGCTCCAGCTCCCCCTTGGCCATAGCAGCAGCAGCTCGATTCCCCCCCCCCCCCTCCCCCCCCGGCTAGGGCCCCCTCCTAGCTGCTTTACTCCCCCCATTGCACTTCCGCAAGTCAGCTGACTCCTGTTGACCCAGGCCACTCCTGCCTCTCCTTTGACTCCTCCCATTGTGTGACACACCCTCCTCTTCCATTTCCCATCCGCAGGCTCTCCCAGACCCCTCACCCCCGACTCGGGCCTCCCTCTCCCCCGCGGGGCCCCATCACACTGCCGTTCACAACCCCTGTTCCGTTTACCTACCCCCCTCCAAGAGCCCCCCCGACCAACCCAACCAAAACAGTGCCCAACCTGCCCTAACCACCCTCACCAAACCAGAAAGAAAAAAAAAACAAAAGCAAAGGACCCCCCCTCAAAAAGTAACATATCAACCGCAATCCCCAAACGCCCATCCCGACCCTCAATCTGTGTCCAAATTCTCGGCCTGAACAAAGGCCCACGCCTCCTCCGGAGACTCAAAATAATGGTGCCGGTCCTTGCAGGTGACCCATAGTCACGCCGGCTGCAACATGCCAAACTTCACCCCCTTCCGGTGCAGCACCGCCTTCGCTCGATTGTGCCTGGCCCTCCTCTTCGCCACCTCCCCACTCCTGTTCTGGTATATCCGAACCTCCGCATTCTCCCACCTGCTGCTCCTCTCCTTCTTGGCCCACCTGAGCATACGCTCCCGATCGACAAACCGATGGAACCACACCAGCACTGCCCGCGGAGGCTTGTTAGCCTTGGGCCTCCTCGCCAGCACTCTATGGGCCCCATCCAGCTCCAGGGGCCCCTGGAAGTACCCCGCTCCCATCAGCGAGTTCAACATGGTGACCACATAGGCCCCCACGTCCGGCCCCTCCAGCCCCTCCGGCAGGCCCAGAATCCGCAAGTTCTTCCGCCTCGACCGATTCTCCATCTCCTCAAACTGCTCCTGCTATTTCTTGCGGAGCGCCTCGTGCGCCTCCATCTTTACCGCCAGGCCTAAGATCTCGTCCTCGTTGTCGGAGATCTTTTGTTGGGCCTCGCGGATCGCCACCCCCTGGGCTGTCTGTGTCTCCAGCAGCTTATCAATAGAAGCGTTCATCGGCTCAAGCAGGTCCGCTTTAATCTCCCCAAAGCAGCGCTGGATAACCTCCTGTTGCTCCTGCGCCCACTGCATCCACACTGCCTGGTCCCTGCCCGCCACCATTTTGTTCTTCTTCCCTCGCACCTTCTTCGGGTCCACCACCACCTTTTTAGTCGCCCCGCTTCTGGTAAAAGGCATATACTGTCGGGGAGCTATTGTACTCTCCTTCCCACAGCGGGAAACGTCGAAACAATGCCGTTGGGGACCCTGAAAAGAGCCCAAAGTCCGTTTTTTGCAGGAGCCGCCGAATGTGCGACTTAGCTACGCATAGCCGCAACCGGAAGTCCTGATCACAGAATATTTAACAAACCAATGTATTAAATTATTCCAGGATGGACAAAAGAGTTACTCATGAACATGCTGAAAATATTCATTACATGTGATTCAATTCCACAGAATCTACCTTTGCTTTTTACAATGAGTGTGTTGAGAGGTAGCCCCTTGTTCAAACCATAGGGAATATGCAGGGTATGGCGACAAACCTCAACCAGACAGACCCATTCCTTACAAATAATAGTTTTTAATACTGTTTCTCAGGAGAGAACATTGCAAGCAGTCCATGTTCTGTAATGCATGCACACATATATTGAAAACATGCACATATGTCCATTCACCTTGTGTCACTCCCTTCTCTGATTTTCATCTTAATGCTCAAATCCTGAGTGGAACCAGATGATACCTGATTTTCTTTTTGACCTCCTCAATATTCCCAAATTCATCCACTAAAAAGCTAAACACATATTTGTCAAATATTTGGCTAAGGCCATTCCTTCAGTCCGAGCCCGATCTTCATTTCAAAATGCCTGTCAAGCTTGACATACAACCCCACGGTACAATCTTCTCACAGCTAACTGCTCTAATTATTGATCCAAAGCAAAAGGAAAGAATGTAGCAAAGAGAATGGATTATATATTTTTTTAATATGCAGGGTTAAAGAAAAGGTTTGGCATTGTATTTTGTTTCACTTTTCTCGAAGAAAAAAATACACATTGCTTCTAGCTGTAAATAGCTAAATATTAAAGATAAAGATTTGCATTTATATCATCCCTTCCACAACCTCAAGATATTCCCAAGCGCTCTACACATCTTTGAATTGTAACCATTGTTGTAATGTAGCAAAAGCAGCAGTCGATTTTCACACGCAACAAGAAAGTTTGTTTTAGCGGCTGGTTGAGGGAGAAGTGTTAGCCAGGACATCGTGAAGATCACTCCAACTCTTCTTCCAAATAGAGGCTGCCTTCCTGAAGTCAATAATTAGTACAGTATATAATTAATTCTGTAACATTTCAGAGAAGCAGGAGGGCCTTGCAGTAAGAGATGTCAAGGATCAACACCTGAGTTTCTCACACCATAACCCCGGAAGTGTAGACAAATCTCCTCTCTAATACAGTCCTTGTGACATTCTTCCCGACTCCGTGCCCAAAGAACAGTCAACCCATTCAAACACTTTCCAGATCAATTTTATTTTGGCCATGCAGCCTCAGTAAACCATTCCACCAACCAATGTCCCAAAAGCCACAAAGGCAATCTTTTTATTACCAAACATAATAAATGCCCATTCCTTACCCAAGCAATCAACCCACAGTGTTTTTCTTTTAGGAGGTTTCCATCCCTGCTGCTCCTATGAAGTGTTCCTCAAGGGGCCTCAGCCAGTGGAAGTTGAGATGCTCATGGCTAGTGGACATCTGGAGTTGGAGCCTGTGAAGGCACAGCTGCAAGCTGCAGCAACATGGGCTGCTACCGGGGAAGTCTGTCTCAGCTGACTTGTTTGCCCTATACTGTTGCCTTTTTTACCTACTGTAAATATGGCAATCAATGAGGTTGCCCTCCTTTCTTTGGATACCTATATTATATTGCTCAGAGTCGCCAGGTATCAAATGATACCACCATAAGGTTCAACCGGATATCGATCAAAGAGCCAAACACCAGTTAGTTAGTTCAAGATCAAGGGTACTTCATTTACACACAATTAATCATGCAACATAGACACTACTAGTTAAACTACACCTATCAATTATGACAACGTGTACTTAACTTCAGGCACCCGGCTTAGGTCAGAGGAACAGTGGCCGTTGTTCGATTCTGGGTCTATTGGGTCTGTAGAAGTAACTGCTGCTCAGCTGGGCTCATCTGTCTGGTAGCGGGCGTTGAACTTGAACTTGCTTCTGGTGGTGCTGCACTTGGAAGTAGACATTGCCGGAGCGTCAGGTCCAAGAGAGATCGAACACATGGTGGCCTCTCTTTTTATCCTTGGGAGTTTTCGCGCTCTTTTGGGCGGTCCTTCAGTTTGGAACCCGCTAATTGGGTAATTCTTGATCACTGTGTTCAATTCGAACCAATAAAGGGGCGGGTGCCTTGATGGTTGGGCGTGTCCTAAGCGGTCATTGACTCTGTTGCCGAGTACAGGGAGTGGCGCCGAAATGTCTGGGATTGTATCAGTCGCTCAAGTATCAGTCCTTTGTCTGGCGGAGAAGGGCCATCAAATGCTAATCAGTTGGGGGTTCGATACCGTCTGGGTTCCTCACTCACCCATATACGTTCAGGCTCTGAGCCTGCCTGAATCTCGCATTGTCTATTTTTCCAGTTATGCTTTGCGACCTTCCCTGTTCCTTAATGTAAGTGGCCATCCCAGATGGCTGCAGTCCGTCCTCTTGATCCTCAACGCGAAGCGTGAAGGATCACACTACTGGATCTTCTCCTGTTTTCTGACATGCCGGGTACCCTCAATCAAGGACAGATTCTATCCTACTCTGTCCTATGAGTCAAAATATTTACCTAAGTTTTCCCTATTACAACACATATCTCTAAAGATTCTAAGGGGGCACTATAACATTCAAACATACATTTCAATTTCTTTACACAAAAAGGGGAACCTCTAACTGTCTTTAACTAAACTACACTCATGCTGCTATCTAATAACCAAAGAACTTATATTATAATGCAAAATACACCATAGCAGCATCACATTCCTACTTATCACTAATGTCCATGTACAAAGAAAGTAACTTTATTAAAAAGAACAACCGCGGAATGTATTAGGGAGGAAGGGTTCAGAAAGAGTGTGGGGTTTGCTGGAGTCCGGGGAAAGGGGCTCTGAGTGTGTATACCGGAGGACGGGAGGCTCTCCTTCGCCATTTCCGAAGTCTGATCGTCTCGATGACCCTGCAAAGTATAGCTATAACCAGTAGGGTCTCTACTGTGCATGAAAGGGAATACCATTTTATGATATTAGCACACTATGTGGGGGTATCAGTGGCTGTGTCTATGTGTGGTGCAGTGTCCGGGCTAGGGGTGTCGTGTTGGGTGGTCATGTTTAGGGTCTGTGTGGTGAGGGGTGTTATAGCCATGTAAAATGGCTGCGTTCCGATTAATCTGGCCAAAACCCAGTTTAAAACGGCTAACCCGAAAGACTGCTGGGAAAAGCAGCCAAGAAGACACAAGCAGGCAGCTGCAGGCAGGTTTGCATATTCAGCTCTGGGAACGTAGCCCAGATCGATACTCAGGGCTATCAACAGCCCATCAACCCAGGTATCCGCAGTTGCATTCAGGACTGTTTACACCTAATCTACTCAGACATCAACAGTTAAATCGGCTATCCCCGGGAACACTTGCAACATATTAGCAATTGAATACCGGGCCAGACCTGTCGGCGCCTGCAGTGGCCAAAACAAAGACAGGTGAGCGACCACCCCCCGATCGAGGAATCGCCTCACCATTGGACACACCGACCCTAGAGATTGGGGACAGAATCCAATCACTTGGGACTCAGGGTCAAGGGCCGTCCCGGGAGGCGGGAAGCCCCTGGGCCCTATAAAAGTGAAGGTCCAAGTTCAAATCTCTCTCTTTCTCTCATCTTCGCCTGCTCAAGACCTTCGCAAGACCAGCCACTGTGTATAGTAAGTTTGAATCCAGCGATCGCTATCCGGTAGAGACACCTAGCCACCAACCTGTAGCAGCCTTTTGAATCCCGCGGGCCAGATTTGATTGGACAAGCCATTCATTTCCCTGACCTGGTGGGCTCTTCCTAAGTTAAGTATTGGCCAGTAGTGATAGGTTTATTATATAGAAAGTAGTATTAGGGTATTAATATTGCTTGTTGTATATAATAAATGACCGTTGTTTTAATCCTTACTAAGCGGTGTGCTGTGTTATTAATCATAACCTGAACTTGAACCACGTGGCGGTATCATAAAGATACCTGGCGACTCATGAGCAAAGGTGACCTAAACAGAGCAAATAGACTAAGGTTAAAAAGAGCAACAGTGTATGGGCGGGTAACACGCGCAACTGTATTGATCCAACGACGATCATGATGCAGATCATCAGGTTCGTCTTCATCTCGTCTGTCTGTCTTCAGATATCTCCGTATCTTCCTATAGAACAAAGAACAAAGAAAATTACAGCACAGGAACAGGCCCTTCGGCCCTCCCAGCCTGCGCCGATCCAGATCCTTTATCTAAACCTGTCTTCTATTTTCCAAGGATCTACTTCCCACTGTTCCCCGCTCATTCATATATCTGTCTAGATGCTAGGGCGTCTGCTTTCACGTTCCGGGTGGGGAGGAACGATGGTGGCTTCTAACTTTAACAAATCCGTATTTTCTACCTTTTGCTGTCTGGAGGATGTTTTTGAGTAATGGGGCTGAGGGTTTTCCATCGACGGAAATAAATTCTCTAGATTCCCACAGGGGCAGGAATTCTGTCAGGCTGTTGCAGATGTACAAACTGTCTGAATATATGTCTGCTGGGGTCGGGAACAAATCTGGGTGCTGCACGATGTAAGCAATGGCTGCTAACTCGGCTGCCTGCGAACGTAAATGTCCAGGCAACTTTAATGAGATTTCCTCTAGAGCGCGTCCCTGCGCGTCCTCTACATAAATTCCACATCCTGTGATTCTTTTTCCATCTAGAACTGTGGAGGAGCCATTTACATACATTTTTAGAGCTTTGTCTGTGGGCTGGGTCGTCTGTGGTCGGATGCCTGTCTTTTTCGGCACCGATTTGGGAACAAAGGGGCCTGTGCTGTGCTTGGTTGCAATGATCTCGCACTCATGTGGGGTTCCTGCATAGTGTAAATTGTCGGCACGTGTGCGTCTTTGGCCGTTTTACCGTAATGTCACGTCCTTGTAGGAGTAGGGTCCAGCGTGCTGCTCGAATTTGGCTTACGGTGCCATCTTTTAATCTACCATCTAATAAAAGCTGTGTCGGGGTGAGCTCGGTCAAAATGGTTACGGGATTGAGCCCTGTTATGTATGAAAAGTACTGTACAGCCCAAAAAATTGCGAGCAGGTGCCTTTCGCAGGCTGAAAATCCCTGCTTTACCGGATCTAAAACTCGTGAGGCATAGGCTATAGGTCCTAAACGATCGTGCCTTTCCTGTAGGAGTACGGCCGAAAGGGTTCGGTCGGTGGTCGCTACCTCTATCACGTATGGGGAGTGTGGATCTGGGGCCTGTAAAGCGGGAGCTGTGCTTAGGGCGCGTTTCAATGTATCTACGGCATCCGTGTGCTGTGGAAGCCATTTCCATGGGGCCTGTTTCTTAAAGAGCTCGGAAAGTGGGGCTGCTTTTGTGGCGAAACCATCTATGTGGTTCCTGCAGTAACCAACCAGACCTAAAAATGACCAGAGTGCTGTAACATTTTGGGGAAAGGGCAATTTTACAATCAAATCTATCCATTTCTGTTCTATTTCACGCTTACCATGCATGATGACCGTACCTAAATAAGTGAAATGAAATGAAATGAAATGAAAATCGCTGATTGTCACATGAAGTTACTGTGAAAAGCTCCTAGTCACCACATTCCGGCGCCTGTTTGGGGAGGCTGTTACGGGAATCGAACCGTGCTGCTGGCCTGCCTTGGTCTGCTTTCAAAGCCAGCAATTTAGCCCTGTGCTAAACAGCGCCTTGACTTTTTCCTGGAGAATTTGGGCTTTTTGGGGGTTAATTTTGCATCCAATTTCTTTGAGGAGTCCTAATAGTTCCGAAAGAAGTGAAATGTGCTCTTCCTTGGTGTCAGTCTGTAGGAGCAAGTCGTCCACATACTGAACGAGGCATTCAGGTCGGGAAAATGTTGATAATCCGTTCGCCAACTGTCTGTGAAAAATGGAGGGGAGTTGTGGAAGCCTTGTGGAAGGCATGTCCACGTGTACTGCTGTCCCTGGAAAGCGAACGCAAATTTGTACCGACACGTTTTGTCCAATGGAATGGACCAAAGACCATTGCTAATGTCCAATACCGTGAAAAATTTTGACTGAAATCCCTGTTTTACTGTTTTAAGATGGTCTCGAGACTCGTGGCAATGGTGGGGGCTGCTAACGGAGTCACTTTGTTTAATTCCCTATAATCGATGGTCAGTCGCCATGAACCATCTGGTTTTCTTACGGGCCATATCGGGGCATTGTTCGTTGATGCTACAGGCCGAATTACTCATTGGTCCAATAAACTCTGGATTACTTGCGCTACCTCTCCCTCGGCTTGCTGTGGAAAGTCGTATTGTTTCTGGGGCTTAGGATCGGGACCTGTAATGTTAACCATTCCTGGGATCTTACCACAATCATGCTGGCGCTGGGCAAATGATGCTTTATGTCTTTTCAAGACTTCTCTAACCGTTTTGTCTGTGATAATGGTTTGTGGATCAAACCAGTACTCTCCCACTGAGCTAATGCTGTGTGCGTAGTCACCTACTGTGAGCGTGGCGGGGTCTCATGCTGCTCTAGCCATTTTCCACACACATTTATTCACGGGGTCAAAAGAGAGGTTGTGTGAACTCATAAAATCTATTCTCAAGATGTGTTCTGCTATCTGGGGTAAATCTACCAAAACGACTGAGTGTTTCGTTTTAATGTTGCCGATCTGGATATCCACAGGGGCTGTAATGTGTCCCTGCTGGGGGTGACCTGTAAAGCCACTAAGGGTAATGGTGTCTGTAGTGGGCCATATATCTCGCTGGTACATCGTGGAGGAGTTTAACGTGGCTCGGGACCCTCCTGTGTCCCAAAGGAACTCTACTGGGTGTCCCCAGACTGTGCCTGCAACTACCGGTCTTCAGGAATTATCCCAAAGGGTATCGCAGACCCAGGTTGGGGAGTCCGAACACCGTCAATCGGTGCTGTTCATGGCCAAATTATCTGCTCGGGCGCTAACGTTGTGGATTGGTTTGGCATTGTTCCTAGGGGGGGCATTTGTGGGCTGATTCCGTTGCTGTTTCGGGGGGGCTTGACATTCTTGTGCGTAATTTCCTTTCTGTCCACAATTGTAGCATTCCTGCACTTTAGGGTGCTGCGTGTTACTTCTGCCTTCATTTACTCATGCGGGATCTTGGTGTGCCCTTACTGGATTTATGGTGGCGTCTGCTCTTTCTTGGTCTGTCTTTTTCTGTAGGGACTGTTCCCAATCTCTAGATAATCGTTTCAGTACCCACACTTCGTTGTGTGCCGGGTCTGAGGGGTCGTAATTGGCACATGTCTTTTGTCCTGCCTCCATGGCATGGGAGACTAGAATCCGGGTCCATTTGGCCTTATTGTCTACCGATAAATGGGCACGTGCTAAATCACCGAATACTGCGGTAAAATGGATCCAGAGGCGTCCAGCAAATGCTGTTGGATGCTCTCCCTTTTTCTGTCTGCAACGGTTGAGTCCTTCTACCGGATCTCCTCTATTATAGCCAATGGCGTCTAAAATGGCTGTTTTCATGTCTTGAAGGCTACCTCCTCCTACATTTTGTGGGTCGGGAAGGGCTGAACTAACCGACGGGTCAAGGCTCATCACTATGAGCTTTACTTCTTCCTGCTCATCCAGACTGTACATGACGGCCTGTTGCCTAACTCATTCAAAAAAGTGGTGTGGGTCTGACGTGGGGTGAAAAGTCTCAATTTGATCATGGGCATCTCTTAACTGGGTGATGGTCAGTGGGGTGGTGTACACAAAATCGAGTTGGTCCTCTGTTGTTACTCTACGCTGCATGGTGATGGGATTCATTGGGTTGGGTACTGCCTGTGCAGTCGGTGGTGCGGGTGCTTTCCTTTTCGGGGGCCTGGGGGGGCTCTATTCTGATTTTCTGTCTCATTCACGTACCGTTGGGCCGTTTCACTAAGTTCTTGCCAATCGGGGCCATCTTCCTGATCTAACTGTGGGCCAAAGGTGTCTCTGAACCCATTCTGAATGGATAGCAGTGATTGCAATCTTGCAATTTGCTGCCTGCACTTGGCATGATCCACCAAACTCTGCCTCTGTTCTGATGTGTTGGGTACTCTGCTACACAGACGAACCAACACGGTTGCGAATGGTACAACTCAGTTTTATTACTATCATTTATTTACAGTGGTAAACTAGTTACTGAGGTTCGATCATAACCCTAGAATCTGTGGACCTATTCCTAATACTATCTTGTAGTGGCACTCAGCACATGGTGGATGTCTGAGTGGCTTGCTATGAGCTTTGTGCCCTGAGCTGTCTCCTGCTGGAATCCTCAGGAAGTGTTGTGTTCCCTTTTTGTACTGTGTATGCTCTTGCCTGTGATTGGCTGTGGTGTTGTGTGTGTGTTGATTGGTCCGTTGATCTGTCCATCAGTATGTATGTGCTATGATGTTTACCTGAATATCATGACATGTTCTGTGGTGGAACTGTGGAGTGCCCGTAGGGCTGCCTTTAAATCCTCACATTGTTTTCTCAACTGTTCTGCTTGGTTTTCCATTTCCTCTCTTACCAACACTGCACGTTGCGTGTCCTGGTAGGCCTGAACGTATTGAATCTGAAAGCTGCTTAGGTGGGCGAGACAAGATTGTTGTGTCCATTTGACACCAGCCATCTCCTTGTCCTTCGCCACTAGCTGCTCTCGGAGTTGCTCGTTTAATCTCTCACACTCGCTAACATTTCCCATTCTACTCCTCTCTTTCTCCTCAAGCTGTCTAGGGAGGGTTCCCTATGACCTCCTCTGTGCCTCGCAATTGTGCCAAGCAGGACACGATTGCCATCGGCTTACGAACTCTATTCAAATTCTTCTTGTGGATCTCGGTCAGGCTGTCCCACCAAGTTTGTCCTATGCTGCCAGGACCTGTTCCCTCATTCGCACAAAATTCCGACCATAGGGGCCATCCTTTCCCCTTTAGGTATTTCCTAATCTCCTCTTCCCATATGGAACACTGTTTTGCTCTGTTGGTCGCTGCGACCTCGGGCTCTTGTGGATGCATAAGGCGTTCCAATGCCTTCATTACCATCTCTACGATTATCTCTGTTTCTACCGGAAATTTGGAACAAGGGGGAATAAAGCGGTGGTGCAAACACGGGTACGGCTCAAGCTATTTTCCGGTTTACGCATCTCCCAAAAGTTTCACGCAACAATTCCTATCGAGGTTACCTTATATCATTTTGTTAGTACGCATGCAAATTACACACTTCTGAATTTTGGAGGTTTGATTGATAAATTGGTTTCACTTGTGGTTTCTTTTACTTTCCCAATTTGGATTTCAAATTCAAACATTTTGTGGGTTCTCTCAGAGTGACATGGTCACTTCTGGGTCAAATCCCGTCAGATGTCACCAATAACTGTTGCCTTTTTTACCTACTGTAAATATGACAATCAATGAGGTTGCCCTCCTTTCTTTGGATATCTATATTTTATTGCTCAGAGTCGCCAGGTATCAAATGATACCACCACAAGGTTCAACCGAGTATCGATCAAAGAGCCAAACACCAGTTAGTTAGTTCAAGATCAAGGGTACTTCATTTACACACAATTAATCATGCAACATAAACGCTATTAGTTAAATTACACCTAACAACTATGATAACCTGTACTTAACTTCAGGCACCCGGCTTAGGTCAGAGGAACAGTGACCGTTGTTCGATTCTGGGTCTATCGGGTCTGTAGAAGTAACTGCTGCTCAGCTGGGCTCATCCGTATGTTGAGCAGGCGTTGAACTTGACCTTGCATCTGGTGGTGCTGCACTTGGAAGTAGATGTTGCCGGAGCACCAGGTCCAAGAGAGACCGAACACATGGTGGTTTCTCTTTTTATCCTTGGAGGTTTTCGCGCTCTTTTAGGCGGTCCTTCAGTTTGGACCCCACTAATGGTAATTTTTGATCACTGTGTTCAATTCAAACCAATAAAGGGGCGGGTGCCTTGATGGCTGGGTGTGTCCTAAGCGGTCATTGACCCCGTTGTTTACACTTGCCGTGTACAGGGAGTGGTGCTGAAATGTCCGGGATTGTATTGGTGCTCAAGTATCAGTCCTTTGGCGGAGATGGGCCATCAACTGCTAATCGGTTGGGGGTTTCGATACCGTCTGGATTCCTCACTCACACATATACATTCAGGCTCTGAGCCTGCCTGAATCTCGCATTGTCAATTTTTCCCGTTATGCTTTGCGACCTTCCCTGTTTCTTATTGTAAGTGGCCATCCCAGATGGCTACAATACTCAGTGGGATAGGAGTCCAGGCAAATATGCAAATTTGCTGACATTCTAAAAGAGTCCAGTACATAGTACTCACAGTGTCCCCGAGGGTTGGAGGTCACCATTTCAATCTTCCCCTGTGTGATAATTTGTCGTAAATCCCATCTAAAGCACCTATCCATATCGTCCAATATTCTCTCCAGTGTGGATCTCGGAGTTTACATGGTAGCCATTTGAGGCTGTGCTAAAGTTGCAAATCATTCCAGCATGGACTCCTGATGTAAGGGTTCGTCTGCAGTCCACCTGGAGGATACCACATTCTTCAAACTAGATGGCAGAGTGGTAACAGAAGCAGGACAATGAATCCTTCACACTCTCAGCCAAAGCGCTGATGGAAGTGAATGTACTATTTCTGGTTTGCAGATGACACAAAAATAGATGGGAAGGCAAGTGGTGAGGATGACACAGAGTCCATAGAGGGCAAAAAATTGGCAGATGGAATATAATGTAAGAAAATATGAAATTATGTACTTTGGTAGGAAGAATAAAGGTGTTGAGTATTATTTAAATGGTGAAAAACCGCACAAAACTGCAGCACAGAGGGATTTGGGGGCCCTCGTGCTTAAATCACAAAATCTAGCATGCAAGGTCAGCAGGGAATGGGAGTGATAAATGGAATGTTGGCCTTTATTTCAAAGGGAATGGAGTATAAAATAAGGAAATCTTGTTGAAACTATGCAAGGTGCTAGTTAGACCACACCTGGAATACTGCAAAGTTTTGGTCTGTTTATCTAAGGAAAGGTACACTGGCATTGCAGGCAGTCCAGAGAAGGTTCACGAGGTTGATCCCGGGTATGGAGGATTTTCTTATGATGAGGGGTTGGGTAGGTTGGGTCTGTACTCATTGGAGTTTGGAGAATAAGAGGTGACCTTATTGAGACATTCTAAGGAGGCATGACAGGAAAGATGCTGAGAGGTTGTTTCCTCTGGTGGGAGAGTCTAGGACCAGAGGGCATAATCTCAGAGTACGTGATTGCCCATTTAAGACAGAGATGAGGAGAAATGTATTTTCTTCGAGGTTAGTAAACATATTGAAGTCTTTAGCACATAAGTCTGTAGAGGCTGAGATAGACAGATTTTTCATCAGTAAGTGAAGCATGGGTTATGGAGATAAGGCAGGAAAGTGGAGTTGTGGATTATCAGATAAATCATGATCTCATTGAAAGACATGATGGGCCGAATGGTCCCCTTCTGCTCCTATGTCTTATGGTCCTTAATATCTCATCATACAGCTGTTTGTGCCAGGCTAACAGTTTTCTTTTCACGGCTCAGTCCTGGAAATTCTGATCTCTGTTGTGTGCAGTAATACTGGGAGCAGACAAGGTCTTGCCCCAGCTGCAGCCTGCTGGTGCGGGGTATTCCTCCACTTACAGACCCCTCTCATTCACTATCTATCCGATGCGGAGGGCCTCTATCTCAGCTAGTGTCTGGACTGAATGGAGAGCCGAGCACTGCAGCCTCAAAGGGTCTGTCCTCTTCTGAGGTCTGGTCTTCTCTCAGCAGCTCCTCTAACCGTCCTGTTCCTCTCCCTGGCATTAAGCCTCATGGGAGTTATGGAATATATTTCGGGAAGGTGAGTGGAATAGTGCAGGGCTTGTGCATATTGTGTTGAGAGGTGCAGAAGAACCAAGGTGGAATGGTGACGGGGTGGGTGATGGGTTGAAAGGAGAAGTGGGTAAGGAGTGCTGAGTCATTGTGCAAGTGTCAGGATGCTGGAAGAGTTCAAGTTAGATGCTGTTAGTATGAGGTGTGAAAAGAAGGAAGAAAAGAGCCATTTGGAATGAGATAGAGAGGTGAATTGTTTGTATGCGTTGAAGGATATGATGGAGTGCAGATCGTAGTTGAAAGTGATGAGGGAAGGAGTGAGAAATGAAGAGCTGTACTCACTCACAACTGTGAAGTCACTCAACCTCTTTCAATATCCTCAGGACTGCCAACATTGATTTTATCTATTGCCTCTGACCAGCCCTTCTTAGGGATATTCCTATACGTGTTGAAGAAAAGTATTTCCTTCCTGGTTAATCTTCCACAGGGACCTTCAGCTATGCATCAGGAAAGTGAAAAGCAACCCCTGATTCATCTGCAACCATAAGACTATAAGACCATAAGACATAGGAACAGAATTAGGCCACTCGGCCCATCAAGTCTGCTCCGCCATTCAACCATGGCTGATATTTTTCTCATCCCCATTCTCCTGCCTTCTCCCCAGAACCCCTGATCCCCTTATTAATCAAGAACCTATCTATTTCTATCTTAAAGACACTCAGTGATTTGGCCTCCACAGCCTTCTGCGGCAATGAGTTCCACAGATTCACCACCCTCTGGCTGAACCGGCCAAACTTCCACAGTTATTCAATATAAAATGCAAGTATGTGACACAATCTCGCTTAAAGAGTTGTGTCTCGCTTTTAATGGAGTTGGGGAAGGTGGGCAATAATGGACTGGCCTACGTGAATCAAAATAGCCTTGTTTCATCTGACAACACTGCATGGTCAGCCATCTGTTTGCCCCGAGTAAAAATGGGTCCTCACGTATTGATAAATTGCACATTCCCAACCACTGCTTTTTAAATAAAAGTGATAATTTTTCTCTTAAATTGCCTAAAAGATACAAATGTGGCCCTTGCAGGATTTTGCAAAGTTGTTATTGATGTAGTGAGAGTAAGGGAAGAGCAGGTAGGGAGGAGTGGGAGCGTGAGCTCATCGGAGATTGGAGTCAAGACATATTGTTGAGGTAGAGATAATTTTCTTTTCTTTTTTGGATCTGCTCTGCCTCAGGAGTGTCCAACACTAACAATGGATGCTAAAGTTTTCATTCTCCAATATTGGTGCATTTTGTTGGAAAACAAAGTTAATTTTATAACTTCACAGCCTGTGCTCCTAGACTTGTACCACAAGTATGTATATTAGATATGTATGTATACAATATGTATTTATACCCTGGCTTTGTATCCTGTAGACTTTGTAAGATTTCCCATCCCTTTACATGAATGATCAAAAATTCTGAGGCTGGATTTCTGTGGGGAATTCTTCAGCACAACGGTTGGCAGAGTATACCCCCCCCCCCCCCCCCCCAACACTCCCAACCCCCCTCCTCGTCAGAGCAAAGATGGCTAAAACTACTCCTGATTATAGGTATCTGTGTTTTCAGCTTTGGAGCTGAATTGTTAACTCCGCCAAGAGCAAACTTTCAAACAAAACATATTTCTTAAGTGCTTTTAAAATAAAATCGATATACTTTCACAACATCACAGGGTCTTCATTTTTAATGTCAGAGCATTCCATGCTAGTTTCCCATGCCTACTATCGTCATCACCTCTGGGGCTAAGAACTTGCATTTATTTTAGCAAGTCTCTCAACACTTCCTATCTGTTAAATTGCTCAGAGGTGCCATCCTTGTTGTTAGGTAGACAAGCGCAGCAGCATTTTGCTTACAGTAGGATTCTATAAACAGTAATTAGATTGGGTAATGTGTTTTGGGTGGTTCTTTTTTGTAAAGTGCCATTAGATCTACAGTTGAAGAGGCAGAATTGGCTCTGGTTTACAACAATGCAGCCCTCCATGGAAGTGCCTGCTTCAAACTTATGCACCCAAGTCTTACTGTGTGGCTGTGTCAAGTCTCAGGTAAGCGACCACTCGAAAGCGACAACTGTAGAAAAGTTCGGTTTTATTCTCCTCACTATCCACTTCTCCTTATCCCCGAAGGGTCTCCCGTAGCCAGCCCACACCTGGGCTGTCCCAGCAGTCCTAGGAAAAGGAAGATAGCCCCACCCCCATCTGTGGGTCCGTCTGTGACTAAGCCTTTACTTAGGTTCCTTTACAGGTAATGAGTCCATAAAATGTAAGGTAGCGTCTACCTCATCCGATGCCACCAGCGATAGGGTGCTGGTGGTTAGCCGGAGGTGGCTGAGAGCATCCACGTGGGGAATCTGCGCGATATTCTGGAACAAAAGTCCAAAGCTGAATGCAGGCCGATGCCACTGGGAGAATTGCCTTGTCCTGTTTGAATAACCCCAAAAGCAGTTTATGGTCAGGTATCAGCCGTGAACACATGGCCATAGAGATCTTGATGGAATCATCTAACAGCAAACACCAATGCTAACCTTTCCTTTTCTATTTGGGCGTAATTTTGCTCTGCCGCCGCCAAGACGCATGAAATGAACGCAATGGCCCGCTTGGTACCATCATCCATCCTGTGTGACAGACGGCCCCAATTCGGTGGGGCGAGGCGTCATATGTGAGCAACAAGGGCTTCGCCGGCTCGAAGTGAGTCAGCAAGTGGGAGGGCGACAGTCAACGCTTTACTTCATTGAACGCTCTCTGCTGCAGTGGGTCCCAAATCCTCTGCTTGCCCTTCTTTAACAACAGGTGCAGCGGGGCCAAGACTGTCGGCAAGTTCGGATGAACCTCCAGTAATAGTTGACCAAGCCGCAAAACGATTGGAGTTCCATAGAATCCTTTGGTACGGGCGCCTGCCGGAAGGCCTGAACTTTATCGTTTGCTGAGTGTCGTCCGTACCCTGTAGCCCAAACAGACCACCTCCTTCGCGTGGAACACACATTCGTCACGTCGCAGGCAGACTCCGGCCACCTCATAGCACGTCCTCCAGGTTTTTCAGATGTTCCTGGTCGAAGGTACAATTGATCAGCACATCATCCAGGTTAACTGCCACCTGTGGCAACCCGCGAAGGGTATTTTCCATCACCCTTTGGAATATGGCACATGTCGACGAGACCCCAACTGACAGCCTGGTGTATTCATACAACCCCTTTGTGTGTTGATGGTCACAAAGTTGTGTGAGGATGGATCCAAAAACAACTGGAGATAGGCGTGGCTCATGTCGAGCTTGGTAAAAGTCCTTCCTCCGCTGCAACCCGTGTATAGGTCCTTAATCTTCGTCCCTGGGTAACAATCCGGATGGGATGCTCGGTTGATTGTCAATTTGTGATCCCCGCAATGCGGACAGACCCGTCAGGCTTCATAACCGGCACGACCGGTGCAGCCCAATTCGCAAATTGCACCAGGCGGATCATGCATAGCTTGTCTAGCGGCATGGTGGCACAGTGGTTAACAGTGATGCCTCATAGCGCCAGGAACCCTGGTTTTGAATCCGACCTCGGGCAAATGTCTGTGTGGAGTGTGTACGTTCTCTCAGTGTTTCCTCCAGATGTTCTGGTTTCCTCCCAGAGTCCAAAGATGTGCAGGTTAGGTGGATTGGCCAAATTAAATTGCCCCTTCGTGTCCAAAGGTTAGGTGGGGTTATGGGGATAGGGCGGGGGTAGGATGCTCTTTCAGAGGGTTGGTGCAGACTCGATGGGCCAAATGGTCTCCTTTTGCAATGTAGGGATTCTATGATTCTCCAAACGGTTCAGTTCTGCATCGACCTTCGGTTTCAAAGCGTAAGGAATGGGGCGGGCCTGAAAATAGTACGGTTGGGCCACTGGGTTTACAGATATTCTGGCGGAGGCCACCCCAGATGGTACCAAGGCCCTCTTGGAACACCGCAGGTAAATGTGCCAATACCTGTTGGGGTACATTCAGCCTACTCGCCAATCCAGCCGGAGACTTTTTAGCCAAACACGCTCCAGCAAATTTCAGCCTGAACCTTTCACCACTGCTAGTGATAGATTGATTGACTGAGCCCCATATTCCACAGGGAGTTCCGAGGTGCCTGCAATCTCCAATGGTTCCCTGTATATATTGCCAGCATTATCTCTCAATGCTAAAGAGTGTATCCCTGAGAGGATTTTGATCACCGAGGCAGTGGCTCCAGCATCAAGTTCCATTGAATTAGTAACTCGTTGATCTGGACCGTAACCTGGATAGGTGCCACCTGTGGTGCCGAAATGCAGTAAAGATGGTGGACCTCCTCCTGTTCGTCGTCAACAAAATGCGTCCATGCTCTGGGGCGGTCATCGGTGCAGCGGTGGCAGGTGGGTGAGGTTTCCTGCTGGCATCTGTCCCACCGCCTGCCTCTGGTGCCGATGCGTTCATGCCACTTGTCAGGGATCTCCATTGGCCCTGGTTCCCTGCAGTTCGACCCCAATGGTGGGAGTCCGGAATTGCCGCACGCTAGAGGGGTTCTCCATGCCCTGCTGGGTGACCAAGGTTCAAGATGGCTATTCCTCGGAGCTCCTGCACCCTCTCGGGACATAGCTATGTCAGTCACTTTTGTCAGATCCAGTTTCACACAATAAACGTTCTTGGGTCCCCCGCCTCTGATCCCGCAAACCAACCGGTCTGGGGCACTTCTTATAATGCCGGCCTGAACTCGCAGAACCCATCGGGTTTGCGCAACCGCCCCAGAAATTCCGCCATGGGTTCATCCTGGTGTTGAGAAGCCGTGTGGAACTGAAAATGGTTTGGGGACATGGGCAGCAAGGTAGCACAGTGGTTAGCACTGTTGCTTCACAGCTCCATGTACCCAGGTTCGATTCCCGGCTTGTGTCACTGTCTGTGCGGAGTCTGCGGGTTCTCCCCGTGTCTCCATGGGTTTCCTCCGGGTGCTCCGATTTCCTCCCACAAGTCCCGAAATATGGGCTGTTAGGTAATTTGGGAATTCTGAATTCTCCCTCAGTGTACCCGAACAGGTGCCGGAATGTGGCGACTAGGGCCTTTTCACAGTAACTTCATTGCAGTGTTAATGTAAGCCTACGTGTGACAATAAAGATCATTAAATTAAATCTAAATTAAAATGTTTGCCGACCAGCGTAACAAGCTCCACGAACTGGCAGTTATCAGGTGAGTTGGGAAAGTTAAACTTTTGATAATGTCTCTGCCCCACAAACTACGCGGAGGCTCACCACCTGTCTGTCGTCCCCGACTATTTTGTTCAGGTGAAAAAAATATTCCATCCGCTCTATGTACCCAGGCTCGTCTTCGAATGCCCTAAGCTTACCGATGAGCGGCATATCTGCTGCCTGAGCGGAGACCTCCTGAGGCCTAATCGAGGTGGGCACGGTCCGGAGGAAATGGCTTCTCCTGCAGCTCCACTTAACCCTCGTCGCCAGTTAACGTCTCAGGCAAGCAATCACTTGGAAGTGATGACTGTAGAAACAGTCACTATACACTCCTCCTACTCCCCAGAAGGTTCACGCGGGCCCGGCTCACACCCGGACCGGGGTATTATATCCCAGCAGTCCTAGGAAAAGGGGGGCAGTCCCGCTCGCTCATCTGGGTAAATTGTATTCAGGTGAGGCCACAGGGACTCTGATATTGCAGATCCCTGGACCTTCTGTCAGGTTATAACAGGCTGAAAGCTGAATCTGCCAGCCAAGAAGTGCAGGGACTATTAACCAAGTGGTTTGTGTGGTCAGGTCACTGCAATAGGTTTCACTGCACCTGAAGTGAACCAGCTAGGTTGTGGAATAAGTGCTCTTACACCTAAAAATTAAATTAACAAAATAACTACCAAAACATTCAGATTGCAGCAGATAAAGTATACTTTCAATAAGAGCAAGGGGGTTCACCGCAGTATCCAAAGCAATATTTAGCCCTCACCTGACATCACGGGAACAGATTACCAGGTCCATTATCCTGTTGCTGTTTGTGGGATCTTGCTGTGCACAGGTTGGTTGCCGTGTTTCCCTAAAGTAGATCAGTGAGAATGTTTCAAAATGATTATATTGGCTGTAAAGTACTTGCTGATATCCTAAAGCCATGATACATGCTATTCAAATGCAATTTTTTTCCCCTACAGACAGTAGTTTTCTGTATATTAAATATCATTCTGTGAAGTGTATTAATTTAACACTCCAAGGTTTTACGGATGTTCAGTTCATTTGAACAGCAGTCTGAAAGCACCATCTGGTAAGGATAAAAACTCTGAACGCTCTCTTCAAAGGACTTAACGGATGTCACCAGCTCGATGAAACACGACTAGCTTGAAATTTAGGTCACCGAAGAGCACACAAAAATGAATTATTTCCACAAATTAAACATTGGAAAAGTTCTCTTTTATTAAATAAAGTTATTTTACAGCCTTGAAATCCCCATTACCATCGGAATGACAGCTACTGCTGGCAGCTCTTTTGTAGCTAGAGGAAATATTCAAACTAAGGATTAAATACAGGATCATATGACAAAGAACTTGTTTCAATGGATCATTACTGATGACATGGTTGAAGTAAAGAAACAGTAACACAATAAATGACTGCCTCAGGTGAGATCTTTATCATAGTTATTTTCAACAATTGGCTGAAGATAAGATTCTCCCAAAACAGGAGGCTACAGGTCTAGGAATTCCATCATTAATCACATGTGTTTCGAAGGAGTCGAATGCTCTGCAGGAGATTACCCCGAGGTAATAATCCTCCAAGGAGACCGCACATTAAACAGTTTAGTGTACACTGAGAGGCCATGCCTTCTAATAGTCTCTGAGCACAGACGGTGTAAAATCCACACAGATATGTCATAAAAGGCCAAATTCTTTTGAATTTTGTCCTTTACTATGAATAAGTAAAAGAAACTGGACAAAATCAGGAATCTGATGAAACAATGCACAAACCATTTGCTTTCCACATTTCTTCCTTATTAGTATGAATAAATTAGCTGGTAAACCTTTGCACTATATTGACAAAGGCAATGTTGAAAGTTTATTTTAACCTCAAGTGATTTGGAAAGGGCTTCTTCCCCCACTTTTAAATAAATCTTGGAAAACCATAAGAGGTTTAATTTGGATCAGCCTCCACGCAGGCTCAGGGATTACAATTTGTGGTTTACTGTGCTCGTTCAGTATGATGCAGGCAGGATTCAAACTTCATGCTGCCTTATCATTTTTAAAAATTTAATCATGGGATGAGGACATAGCTGGCTAGGCCAGCATTTATTACCCATCACTAATGCCCTTGAGAAGGTGGTGGTGAGCTGCCTTCTTGAACCGCAGCACTCCTTGTGGTGCAGGTACACCCACAATGCTGTTAGGGAGGGAGTTCCAGGATTTTGACCCAACGACAGTGAAGGAACGGCGATATATTTCCATGTCAGGATGGTGAGGGCTTGGAGGGAAACTGGTGTTCCCAAGGGGTTTTGGAAGGTGTTAGAATGATTATAATCATTATGATGACTTTTGTATGCAACTAGTCCTAACCATGCTGTTCATTGGCTGCGTAGCTCAGCAAGGGTCATTATTTGCCACTTAAAGCTAGCCTGCACTATCCTTTGCTAGCCTGTGCCTTTTCAACGGGAGGTGTGTTATGGCTGCTGGAGATGCTGAGACTAATGGGAATACTGTAGCATGTTGTGTAACAAACAACGGATGGCTGGCAGTGAGGTAGAGAGTGAACACCAATGTTTTTCAACATTGCACTGGGAGTCTTGGTGGAGGAGGCAGAAAAGAAGAGAACTTTTAAGTATCTGCAGGGAACCGTAAGCCCTCTAAACCTGTGCTGGGAAGGCAGTGGGAACTGATAGCTGTGGAGGTCAATACCAGGGGTTTAGCCCCCACGGCCTGGATGCGGTGCTTCAAGTTTCATGATCTCATACAAGTGCTCAAAGTCAGTGAATGCATTTTCCATAGTGTGGCCATTGTTCTGGGTTTATACCGGACAGTCACGTTTTCAGCCTTCTGAGGGAGAATGCCACAGGTCAGTAATGACCAGAGATGGTGGCAGCATTTTCACAGCGATATAATGATTTTCACTGGGAACAAACTGCCCAGGTCATTCTCAAAAGCAGCGACAGAGGACAGCACGATGGTTAGCAATGCTGCCTCACGGCACTGAGGACTTCGGTTCGATCCCAGCCCCGGGTCACTATCTGTGTGGAGTTTGCACATTCTCCCCGTGTCTGCGTGGGTCTCACCCCCACAACCCAAAGGTGTGCAAGGTAGGTGAACTGGCCATGCTAAATTGCCCCTTAATGAAAGAAAAAGCAGTGACAGCACATTTACTCAACAGTACTTCTGCCAAGGTGAGGTTTGTGATTGGTAGTGGCACCTTGTAGGAGCTATCACACTAATTGAGATAAAACAGTACAGCAATACGTCCGGGGAGCAATGGTTTTATGTTACTAGGTGAATAATCCTGGGCTAATAATTTTGGAGTTAAAACCCCACCATGCGTTTTGGGGATTTGATTCTGTTTTTTTTAATCCATAGAAAAAAAGCTGGGGAAGAAGGAGAAACTAGCAAGGAAACTATTTTAAGACTTGATTTTGTAACCTCAGGTACTTGTCGTCCTTACTCCTGACCTTGACACTAAGTGATTCAAATCACAGATCAATGTGATTGACTCAAATTCCCTCTGAAGTGGCCTTACAAGATGATCTGTTCCTTCAAATAATTGGCTTATCAAGTCAGCAAGGGATGGGCAAAAAGTGCCAGCCTTGCTGGTGATGCTAACCTCCCGAGAATGAATAAAGAGAAATATATTGTTTCCACTCATTGAAAGGGCTTAAACACTTGTTCACATTCTGTAGTGAGTCTCTTGGTGGTACTGACAGTTCCTACATTAATAAAGGATCTGGTCAGTTGGATGTCGAACAGAATTATTTCAAATTAGCTGTTTAGTTCTGAAGAAGTAATTGTGGTGTTGGGTGCTCTGAGGTACAGATGAACCAACACGGTTGCGATTGGTACAACGCAGTTTTATTCCAACTTGTTATTTACAGATCTGTCTTGGTACTCAGCACGTGGTGACTGTATGAGTGTCTTGTTAATCAGGTCCTGTCCTTGTCCTGTCTCCAGATGGACTGGCCACCAGGTGTCGTGTTTCTTGTCTTATACTGTGTTTGCCCTTGTCTGTGATTGGCTGTCGTGTTATGTGTGCTAATTGGTCTGTTGGTCTGTCTATCATGATGTGTGTGTTTGAATACCATGACAGTAATGACTATGCCATTGACGTGCTGAGCTAATCACCATGTTGTGTATTGTTAGATTCATGCCATTACAGTGAAGAGGCAGAGTATCTCTTTCTTCCTAGTGCTCATTTTCCCCAGTTTTACTCTGGTTCTCTCATGGGACACTTACTGATGCTGGGGTAGACCACAGATACTTGCTGCCCCCCTCCCTGCACCATGGTCAGGTGACATTTCTTTCATATCTAGCTTGAACAGTGAGTGCTGGCAGATGAGTCAAATGTGGCCAGATATGGTCATTCGCCTACAGGACAAATCAATGTAATTTTCTAAGTTTGCGGTTGCGATTTGCAGTCTAACGTGAGCTATGCTACCTGTATGAAGTCTGGATGGAAAAGTGCAAATCTTCTTTTGTCACATTGGTCTTCAGACTTTTTTCTCTTTACTCTAATCTCTTGTCTTGTGGGGCACAATTCAACTACCGCATTGCGCCCGTGAACTACCGGTTGCTGGGTGAATAGCAGGAAAGGCCAAAATCGAGACTCGCGCCGTGCACGAACCATTTTACGATTCACCCAGTCTGCTCCCAGTGGTGACTTCCGGATCTCACCGAAAAGGTCATTAAACCTGATTTGCATTCATGAAGCAGATCCCGGGAGTCATCTGACTCCCCGGTAAGAAGTCACCCGAACGTCATTTAGTGCTCCTTTCCAAAATCAGCAAGTTGACACAATGTCTACCAAGAGGAAGTGAGGTGATGAATATCCATTTCCATTTGCCAGCATGCAACTCAAGAGCACTGGTGGTGGTGGTGCTTTAGGGGTGGTGTTGTTCGGGGGCTGGAGGGGGCCAGGTCGGGGATCACCCCTGGGCCAGGGTTTGTGAGGGGCTTTGTGTCTGTGAGGCCTTCAAGACATCTTTAAATATTGTGGAGACCAGGGGGAACCAGAGCTGCAGCCTGCCTGTCCAACCAAATACTTCAGGACAGAACCCTGCTGCAGCTTCTCTCATGACTGTCAATTTCGCTCCTTTCGACCAGGAGCAACCTCCAGCTTCGCAGCTGCAGGTTATTTCAAATGAGGAATTAGCCTTGTAAGTTGTGATAGCACTTCATACTCCTGAACTCTCAAGTGCCTCCTTGAAAGAACAGGTGCCATGACTGAAAGGTTGATGAGTAGACTGGATGCCAAGCAATCTTTGAGTGTGCCTGTACTCTCGGAACGTCAGCACTATAGAGGCAGCTGTCAACAATCAAACATTAAAGATCAGAACGTCACCACTTAGGATCACATCGTGGCTAAAGAGTAAGTGACTGGATGAGGGGAAGTCAGCTGAGCATGGCCTCCTTAATGGCGCTGGCAGAGGCCTGGGGCCTCTAAGTTCATGATCTGGCAAGGAGTGACTGTGCAGAGTAAGGTTTGCCAGCACAACTTGCTCACTGGGTGGCACTCTGAGAGAAAGTATGACAGACATGGTAAGGGTGGGGGGAGACTGGGAGATATGAGGGTTCAGGGATGGAAGCCCTAACTGATTGTCAGACTCTCTCCTTCTCCAATTCCTTCCAGATACAAAAATGTTTGCTGGTGTAGATCCCGCGGAGGCTGTCCTCGCTGGGCTTGTCGCAGCCGAGGCAGGTAGACGCCGAAGATGGCAACAAGGCCATCACAAGCTAGAGGCAGCATCACATATGCAGGCGGCCTGTCCACACCCTGAAGAACTGGCCGCCCATCAGGTTGAGGAGGCAGTCAGAAGGGGAGGCCAGCGATGTGCCAAGGTGTACAGAAGTCATTGGTCCTTCAGTGAACTTCAATGGACAGCATATGCCGTAGATGACTGCGTCTCAGCAAAGAGACAATGCGGCGCATCCTCGCGGACATAGCACCCCATGGAGGAGGAGAACATCCGCTCCCAGTGGCTATGGGGATCACTACAGCACTAACATTGTATGCCACCAGGCCATGCCAGGACTCGAGCGGGGACTTGTGTGGAATATCGCAGCCATCAGTCCACAGGTGCAACTGGGAGGTGACATATGCTCTGCATGCCTTGGCATTTGGCTTTATCACCTTCGACGTGGACCAGGCCCACCAAGATACTAGAGCTGCAGAATTCGCCACCATCGTTGGGATGCACCAGGTCCAGGGGGCCATCAATGGCATGCATGTCACCACGCACCAGGGCATCAGGGAGTGCCCTATATTAACAGAAAGATGTTCTACTTCCTGAATGTTCAGACCACCACCTGAGGATCATGCATGTGTGTGCCCGCTACACTGGGAGCATGCATTTCAGCTATGTCCTGGGGCATTCGGAGATCCCTGGTGTCTTCAAGAACCACCCACGGCTGGCGGGTTGGCTTGTGGGGGGACAAGGGAAACCAACTGAGGTCATGGCTGATGACGCTGGTGCAGAGGCCTGAGACCGAGGTGGCGATCTATTATAATGAGGCCCACGCTGCCACCCGTGCTGTCATTAAGCAGTGTATCAAGCTGCTCAAAATGTGGTTCCTCTGCCTTGTCCGCTCTGGCAGGGCTCGACAGTACACCCCAGAGGGTCTCTCGCTTTGTGGTGGTCTGCTGTGCCCTCCACAATCTGACATAGCAATGAGGGGACATGCTAGAGAAGGAGGAGGCAGACCAGGAATGGCTGGAGGACAAACCCAAGAAGGAGCTGGAGGACGGAGGACAGGCAACGAGAAGGGTCTGCCATGCCGGGAGGACCAGGGAGGCCCTCATCATATCCAGAATCTCCCAGGACGAGGCTGTGTCCATCAGCTCAACACCTCCCCCTTTCCCCTCCCCCCAGCCTCCCTCAATCACTCCGCCACCTCCCCGACCACTCCAGGATGATGGGCCTGCGTCGGCACTGTTAGTGAGCCACTATACAAGGCAGGTGAATGATGATCACTCACTGTGAGGTATGCTCTGGTGCTCCTCAATTTATGCCAAAGTCTGACTCCTGTTGTTCTGTTGACAGCCATCTTTATGCTGGACTCTGCATCGGGGGCTTTTGATCTTCAACTACTGTGCTGGGGCAGGGGGACCAGGGAGTGTGGGGAACAGGGGGGTGGGGGAGCCAGCAGGCCGGGGTGGGGTGAGGACTAAAGCGACAGAGGCTTCACATGTATCAGGTGGGAAATATTTTAATGGTGAATATTTTAATGTGACAGGTTTCCATTCCCCCAAGCAATGGATAGTGACCTCACCAGTGCCCACTCAGTGCTCCTCACTCTTCTTGATCCTCTGTAGTCTCGTGCCACATCTAGGTGTATCCCCAGGATGCACATTGGAGGAGGAGGCAGCCTGCTGCTTTCCACGCCCTGTGGTCTTTGCCACCCATGGTGGACATCCACTGGAGGGCTTCGAGCCGGAGTATCCTGGCCGACTTACCAGTGTCACAGGCGTCGTCATGCCACCCTGTTCTGTGCCAATGAGACGCGCCGATGTCGGGAGGGGGGTGGGGGTGGATTCGGAAGAACTGGAGATTGCCATAATCTCCTTAGTGGCAGGCTCCGGGTTAGGTTCCAGCGCCTCCTCCTCCCTGACGGTGCCCGTTGGTCCCGGGTAACTCCATGGGATGGAGGTGCAGCTGGAGTGAGCTCCAGCAGCCTCTGGTTCATCTGGCACTGCCAGTCCAGGAGGTTACCCATGGCATGCACCATGGCGTTGACGCCCCCAGCAGTGGTCCTCAGTGACTGGGCCACACTCTGGAGTGCCTCAACAATGTTCACCTGCATCTGGGACATGTTTCTTATCAACTGGGACATGATGTCAAGGCCCTCAGCTACGGTCATCATAGACTGAGCCATGCCTTGTACACCACCACTCAAGGTGCGGATATCGTGCTCCAGGTTTTCCACTGTGGTCGTCACCCTAGCAGTGTTGGCCTAGGTGCCACACATTTCTGGTACCATCTTCTGCACCTGAAGGCTTTAGGACTTCTCCAATCAGCCTTTCAGTTGCTGGAATGTCACTGACACCACCTCTTGAATATCATGACTGTGTCCCACCATCTGCATCATCTCTGGGAGAACCTTGAACCAAAGGCTCAACATCTGGCTGGGACCCAGCTGAGTCCTGGGATCCAGTTGACCTCTGACTCCCTCAACACGATGTGTATTAGCAGCTGCAGTGCTCATCAGATAGTCCCCCAGAACTCTGACTCAGGATGGCCCGGCCTCATCAGATGGTGATCCTGCGAGACAATGGACATGTGGTCAGTGAACGGGACATCAACAACTCAGTTGAAACAGATCATCTGCATGAAGGAGCAGCGGATCTTCTTTGGCGCAGGCCAACCTTAGTGTCAGTCATTGCTCTCTCCTCAGGCAACCCCGTGATCTCCAGGGCCCATTCCGCATAGTGGATGAGAACTCAGATCTCTGGGATTCCTCCCCCTGTCTTCACCCTTTCCCGTTTATTATGGGCTATCATCCCCTGTGGGGACAAAGAGAAGGCCCTGTGAGCCACACGCTTGATGGATCAGGGCATCTATAGCAGGTGGCATGCGTGGGCACCATACCTGGACATGAAGGAGTTGTGCTAGATAGTGCCAGGGGGTTCTGAGGAACATATTTGAAGATTGCATGTGGGGAAGGTGCAGGGTATCAGCCAGTGGATTGGGGGAAGATGGGGGTGTTTGGGAACTTGAGGGGTGGCAGATAGGACTGATACCATGAGAGAGGTAGTAACTTACTATGGTCTCTTAACTCCAGCACATCTGCTCTTTTCGATTAACTCCAGCAATTTGAAGTTTCAACAAGGATTTAGCTTTTTAACAACAGCAAGCGTTTTAAAACCTGCCATCATCTTACATGATCCTTGTGTATTTTGACCTCTTTTCTTACACACTATATGACAAAAGGGGACTTAATAGAGCTGTCTCTTAATAACCTTACACTGGGTAAAAGGTTTACGGTCCCTAAACGACATAAGTGAATCAGTTGGGGCTCTATCAACACTTTTTACTGATTCCAGCTTATTATATCCAGATTTTAAAAAACTTTAGTTCAATTTCTTAAACTATCTTGGGGAAGTTTGAATTTTCCATCTTTGAATTATTAGTTTGAGTTTCCGGATTACCAGTCTAGTAACATGACTGCAACACCAACCAACCCAATTTAGTTCAGTACTCAGAGGTACCAGTATTCTCCATATATTGATCCTCCCTGTGGAAACGACCTGGCATTGACTCTGTGTTGTCCTCTGACTGAGTTGAACAAGTGGGCGATTGCCAGGGTAAGCCAAGTCTCACCACTCAGAATTGTATAATACCTACGAATAACTTAGTAAGAATTCATTTAAGAATATGCTCATTGGATTCAAAATGTATCCCCAATTCTCACAGGATATTACTTTTATTCCCCAATTGTTTCAGTTCCCAGACGGAATGAAGCCGCAATATTTAGTCCGGTTCTGGGTCAGAAAGAAATCGCCGTACAAGAACCGCTTAATGAAGGTAAGGTGGTAATTTGCTTCTGTTGTTGAAGATCTGAAAGCGGTGGAGTTTCAGTATTATAGCTTCCTGTCAGCACACTATCACCACAGGTCTTACTGGTTCGAGAGGGATACTTGTCAGAACTTCTCAACTGCGGCAAGCATGCAAGATGGACAATATCAGGTCAACTGCCCATTACAGGGCCCACTCAATATTCCTACCATCATACCACCCTCCCCATTAAAACTGAAAGCCTCACCATTGGTCAGCTGTCTACAACCTAAGATTGACCTCCAATACAGTGAACAGGATATGGTTTCATATAAATGGTGCCAGTAAGCTGCAGGTGCCCAATGAGCTTCCCCACAGATTTTGTTGAATTCAGTATGGTGTCACCCAAGCTGGCAGCAAGGTCAGTCGTGATGGGGAGTGGGGCAGGTGGGTGGCAATCACAGATGAGTAAGCCCAGGATGGCAGCAGCCCAGGTGATTTATGTGGGCCTGAAAAGAATAATTAAAACTTACCTTCTTGGAGTTTCTTTTTATAATAACACAAGTGAAGCAGGGGTAAGTGCTTCAGCTATTTCTGTCCTAAAACAACAGATTGTTGTGTATGTCACAGAACTCCAATTTGCATGTTAAAAGGAGCCCAAAACAGAAGGACCCTTCAGCTATTCAAAGCCCCGATCCTGTAAAATGCCAGCAGATGGAATTTCAAGGTTATAATGTGGTAAGTCGCCCAACCGTATTTCAAGACCGTTACCATCCTGTTAACACCAATTCGCCAAGTTAAAAATGAGCCTCACTGTTTTCATGACAAACAAATGTTTGCAATCATACAAAAGAGTTTACCAAACAATCGATTCAGTTACATGTGTTGCATTGAAAGACAATGGCACCTCAATGCTACATAATGTGTGATTAAAACTCAGATTTGGCTACTCAAACTCAATCCCTTCCCCATTTTTCCAAGAGGGTGGTACTCCTTTAAGATGCACAACTCTTCAATTTCTCTGTAAGGCAACTTCCAGATGTGAGGAGAACGCAATGACCCCAAATTGACTTTATTTTGTAGTCTATTATCCAACTCACTGGGGTATAAACATGTTGCTCAAAAGTATCAAAGGTTGAGAGCGAACCTGAGAGAGGTGTATAATATTACGAGGGTCATAGATAGGATAGATAGGAAGGCACTTTTTCCATTAGTAGACGGGTCAGATGTCCCTCTACAGATGTGCGATAGAGAGCATCCTATCCGACTGCATCACAGCCTGGTATGGCGACTGCTCAGTCCAAAATCGTAAGAAGCTGCAGACTGTGGTGAACTCAGCCCAATGCATCACATAAACTTGCCACTCCCACATTGATTCTGTATATACCTCCCGCTGCCTCAGGAAGGCAGACAGCAATATCAGAGACCCCTCCCACCCAGGCAGTGCCTTCTTCCAGGCTCTTCCATCAGGCAGAAGGTACAGAAGTCTGAAGACTCACACATCCAAACATAGGAACAGCTTCTTCCCCACAGCTACAAGACTCCTCAATAACCCCCCCTCGGACTGATCTGGTCCCTGTAAGAACACCATTCACGACGCTCTATGCTGCTTTTGCTCATGTATTTACTTTGTTTGGCCCCTTGTTCCGCACTGTAACCAATCACTGTTTGTCGATGTACCATTTGTCAATGTTCCCTGTTGATTATTCTTGTGTCTACTATGTACGTACTGTGTACGTTCCTTGGCCGCAGAAAAATACTTTTCACTGTACGTCGGTACATGTGACAATAAATCAAATCAAGTCAAATCAAAATCAATAACCAGGGCCACAGATTTAAGGTAAAAGGTAGAAGGCATAGAGGGAAATTGAGGAGAAGATTTTTCACCCAGAGCTTGGTGGGAGTCTGGAACTCACTTCCTCAAAGACTGGTTGAGCCGAAACTCTTGTAATATTTAATAAGTATTTAGATATTCACTTGCGCTGCCATAACCTCCAGGGCTGTGGGCCAAGCACTGGAAAATGGGATTATTGTGGTCAGATCTTTGTTGACGAGTGTGGACAAATGGCCTCCTTCTGTGCTGTAAACATTAATGAATCGAAGTAGCAGGAAGTGCACCTATGCCTATGAACTCCTAGCCTTTGATAAGTTAACTGGGATAAGTGTGCTTCCACAAGGAGGAGGAGGCAACTCAAGTTAACTTTCTTTTCCAAAATGTAGTGTCACTGGATGAGTAATCCAGAGACCCAGGCTCATGCTCTGGAGACATAGGTTCAAATCCCGCCACAGCAGCAGATGGAATTTAAATTCAAAAGGTCAAGGTTCATATAGTGCAAGGCATCACCAAGTTTAATCTCAGAAGATGAGGTAAAATAAATAATAGCAATTAGGTGGCACAAGACTTGAGGGTGCAAAGCAGGTGGTGGCAAATTGGTTAGCATTATGCACCCTGCACAATTTCCCTTTCCATTCCAAAGTTGAGTTACACCCTCAATTTTAACGTTTTGAAGATTGTAGGAGGGAAGAAACTAAGGGAGGCCTTGGGTAAGGACCTATGTTAGAGAAGTAGATTTGGTGAGAACTCTTCATTCCTACGCAGTGGAGATCTGGGGAGAGATGTAGGAGAGCCGATAGGCTGAGGTAATTGGGGCTCAGAGTAAAAGCAACAGGTAAGTTCACAGGAGCTCTGACCATCAAAGAATTGATAAAATAAAGCACTCGAAAGGTTATCCGAGTCTATACTGCTGATAGGCATCTCTTCACAGACATAATAGAAGCAAACTTTCAGCAGGTTGGCTGTGCCCCATTTGAAGGATGAAAACATGTGTCACAGGAGCTGAAACTAGTGGGAGAATTTTTAAATGTGAAAGTGAAAACAAGTCATATCAGCAACCGTTATCAAAAAATTCTATCGCAAGGAAGGACGTTCAGGTAAATAAATATGTCAGCCGGTACAGCTTAATAAGATAGTCTGTGCTTCATTTTAGATTTTTCTGTAGACTGCAGTTTTAATCAAGGAGTTTGTGAATGGATACAGGACACAGAGGATGATTTTGACTGGAAAGTTGCTGATCGCCCTATTGGTAATTATATTTTACAATCAAGATACATTTTATTTGGAAAGAATTGTAATTTTTAAGGAAGAACACCACTTTTCAACATGTAGTTATTTATGTTTTTTATCATTAGGTCATTGACATTAATCTAGAAATTAAGATAGCAGGGCAATTATTTAATCATCAGGTTATGCTTCCATTAATTACCAATTACCCCAGAGAAACAGATGGGTCAATACCGGTGATGATATCTAGGTTGATATGTCTTAAAGTTATTACTATATTTTAAAGAAAGTGATAGGGTACAATTGTGTATGCGTATCTGTGTGTGTGATAGAGTGGTGTGTGTGTTTGTGATAGGATACATGTGTGTATGTGTATCTGTGTGCGTGATAGAATGGTGTGTGTGTGATAGGGTACATATGTTTGTGTGTACCTGTGGCCGCAATTCTCCAGAAAGCTTTCTAAGTGTAGTAGCGAACGGGAACTGCTGCAAGCTGCCTGATGCTCGGCCCAGCGAGGCTGGCAACACTATTCAACGTCCACTTAACGAGGCCCCACGGGCTTTTCACCGCAAATGAAGACTTGCCAGCCGATTCACCAGCACTGCGCTCGCCAGCCCCTCCATTAACAAGTTTGAGCAGCACATAAAACAGCACTCGCTCACCCGACCCCAGCTCGCAACAATGGCACCCAGGAGGCCAGCCCCAAGATTCGGGAATGCAGACCTAGGGAGGCTCAAAATAATAATCTTTATTCGTGTCACAAGCAGGCTTACATTAACACTGCAGTGAAATTACTGTTAAAAGCCCCTAGTCGCCACATTCCGGCACCTGTTCGGGTACACAGAGGGAGTTCAGAATGTCCAATTCACCGAATAAGCACGTCTTTCAGAACTTGTGGGAGGAAACTGGAGAACCAAGAGGAAATCCACGCAGACACGGGGAGAACATGCAGACTCCGCACAGACATCCTAGATGCAGTGGAGACCAGGAGTGATGTCCTGTTGCCCCGAGGGTCCCGGAGGGTCAGTCACAGGGCAACCAGTGCTGCCTGGGATGAGGTGGGTGTGGCTGTAAGCTCTGCGAGTGTGACCAGGGGGACTGGCCTCCAGTGCTGAAAAAAGGTCAACGACCTACACCGGGTAGCACAAGTGAGTAGTCACCAACGCCCCCGAAACCTTTCCACCCCACGCAAGCATCCACCCCCTCCAACTCCCTATGCGACCCCCAACCCTTCCTTCACCCCCGCTCGCTTCCCACCACTGTGAGCCATGCATGTGGCTAACGATGCCCTCTCTGCGTCTCCTCAGGAAAAGCTCTCCCATATTCGCCGGAGAGGGCCCAGACTTAAGAATCCTCACCTCCTTCGAGGAATGAGCCCTGGAGGTGACTGGGGTGGCTGAGGACAGGCAGTCTGCCGCAGAGGTGAGGAATCACCGGGAAGCACCCGGAGGACCTGTTGTTCGTGAGTTGTTATTGCCGTACTGACTGGCCCATCTCTCACACTGACCATATGTCCATTCTCCCACAGGCCCTCCATCCGATGGCACCGGCCCATCCCAGGTGGCCCATTCTCCAGCCTCCCAGGAGACCACCTCGGAGGGGAGCTCTGAGAAAGACACAATCAAGGTGTCACAGCTGTCATCCCTACCTCCACCAGCGCAGATACACACACCTCGGTGGGAAATGTTAGTGATCAGGCTTCTGGGGCACAATCTGGGGAGCACCACTCAGTTGCTGACTGGAACAGGTGGAGACAGGAGGTGGAACCCTCAGGCGAGACAGCAGTCGGAAGTCTGCTGGATCCCAAGACCCAGCTGGGTCCCTGCCTGATGCGGAGGCTATGAAAGAGGTTTACCTGGGCTGATGGAGACAATAGGGAGCGGTCAGGACATTCAGAGGGAGATGTCAGCATCACTCCATCAGATCCATAGCCGATTGGAGGAATCCCAGAGGCTACGGACGTAGGAAATGTCATCGGCAATGCATGGCACTGAGGCCAACACCGCTAGGATGGCGACCGCAGTGGAGAGCCTGGTGCACAACGTCGACACCATTAGTGAAGGTGCCTGTGGTAGTATCAGGTATTGCGGTACCCGAGAGGCTGTAGACCATTGGGTAAGCCTAGCAGCTTGCCATTGGATGATGGTATGTGGTTCCGCCCTGACAGGCGGGGTATAAGAACAGATGACGTCCCAGCAGCCCTCATTCTGTACCGAAGCTGCTGGGGAACAGATCTAGTCTATTAAAGCCTTCAGTTATGATATAACCTCGTCTTCGAGTCTAATTGATCGTGCATCAGTGTCCAAGGCGTTGCGTAGTTGGCGACGGTCATGGCTGAGGGTCTCGACAGAATGTCCGACTCAGTGGGGGATGTCACCCAGTACCAGGCTGACCTTGACATGTCCCGCACTCAGATGGGAATAGTGGAGAAGCTGCGGAGCTTGTCCCAGTCACAGGTGAGCATTGCTGAGGCACTGCAGAACATGGCTCTGTCACTGAGGAGCATTGCCGATGCACCAGTGGGAGAGTGGAAAATTCCAAAACATAATAAACACCCTTGACCACAACCAGTATGGTGCCTCTGTCAGTTTCTTCTGCAATGTGGCCCGACCTCCGAACCCTTGGCCCATCTCTCCAGGCAGCTTGCCCTCCGTGTAGCACTCACCCACCCTCCGGTGATGGACATGTCCCCGGAGCTGTGTCCCATCCCCTGGGTGTTCGGATGTTGGCTGTTGCGTGTGTGGTGTTGCCTCCCACAGTGTTCAAGCACAGATTCCATGCATCAAGGTGTAATTGGGATGCTAGTCAATGACTCCCACATGCTACAAGGCCCGTCCACCCATGGGAATCCACTTGGGATGTGGGAGGTGCTCACTTAACCATGATGACCAATTCCCTATTAACAATAGCCTTCGGCCACATGCCAGAGGCCTTGGCAGTCGCTGGGGGTTATGTGCAGTCAGTGGGCAGATGGTCAGGGACAAGGGTTGCACCTGGAGGGGTTGGCATGGTGGTGCCGCTCTGGTGTCTTGCGTTGCTTCTGTGGTGGAGGCTGTCCACGAGCTCTCTGCGGAGGCTTGTGTCACTGGAGTCACTTTCTGTGTGGAGACGTGCAGTTGTCTCGCTGTGGAGTCTTTCATCGCTTTCTGTGTGGAGTCGGGGATTCTTTGCGGTGCGTGGACCACTTTCTGTGTGGAGTCGGGGACTCTTCACAGTGCGTGGACCACGCTCTGTGTGGCAGCAGGCCACTCTCTGTGGGCTTGTACCGCTCTCTGACTCTTGGTGTCAGGCCACAGCATAATCCTGCACTCATGAGTTGGGATGTCATATATGCTGGGCTGAGGATTCCTCAACCTGAAGAACACATCGTCGGGGTCTTCAATGTACAACACCTCTAGTTATGGTACTGGGGTCGCCACATCCAATGATGAAATCTTCGTCTGAGTCGTAGTCTTCTAGGACCATATCATCACTTTCTGTGTTGGAGCTGGCATTGGGCTCGCGATGTCCAAAGAAGAAATCAAAGTCTGCGTTGTAGTCTTCAAGGACTGTATTATCTTTTTGGGTGGTGCTAACTGCTTGTTGCAGGGTTCTGCGGAGGTTACTTTCAGCTACTGGTCGAAGTTCAGGCATTGTGCTGTCGTTCCAGGTGAAAGAATCATGTTTTGAGGCTTTACATTTTTTTATTTTTATTTTGGGGCATTTCCCCTTTATGTGGCCGTGGTCCGGGGTCTCTGATGTCACGAAGCTTGTGACGTAGAGCGTAGGAAGTGATTGCGCATGCGCAGATCACTGTTCCTTTACTTTTAGCCCTTCTCTCAACTGCGCATGTGCGCACCTTTTCCAAGATGACCACTAATCAAAATTGTCATTCGTTGCTCACCTCCCTCGGCCTCGTGGTTAGTATTGGTGCCTCTTTTACCATTTTTTGTTGGTTTCTTTGTGTTTTGCTCGCAGTATTGTCCGAACTTGTCCAGGACTGTCTGGAAGTCTCTCTTTTCTTGCCCTCTGGAGTACTTGAAGGTTTTGAAGATTTGTTCTGCATTTGCACCCTCAATTGTGAGCAGAAGCTCTGTCTTTTCTGCATCGGCCACGTCTTGTAGGTCGGCTGCTACCAGGAAGATCTCAAACCTTTGCCTGAATGCACGCCAGTTTGCACTGAGATTGCCGTGGCACCTGAGCCGCTGTGGAACCGGAATCTCGATCATCTTGCCTGGGTGCTGTTGCTGGTTGTCACGGTTTGCTGAGTTGAAACTATATGGATTTAAACAGTCACTCCTTGGTACCATGTCTTGACGTAGCATAAGCTGCTTCCTTGATGTACACTCTGACAAAGGAAGGTTCAGACTTGGAGATAGCTTTAACACATTTTATTAAACTATTAACAATTCTCCTACTTGGATTTGACTCTCCTGTTAATCCTGCTATAGCTACTCAGACTAACTAACCAGTCTGCTACAATCCACGTGGTGGGTGTGATGTGTTTCAATCAACCCTGTCTATACTCACTAAGTGTCTCCAATGGAAAGAGAAAGATCATGTGTGCTGTGTCCTTATATATGGGTGTGTGTAATGCCCCCCTGTGGTAGTGTCACCTCTGGGTGTGTCTTGACTGCCCATTGGTTGTGTCCTATCTTACTGACCTATTGGTTGAATGTCTGTGTGTCATGATGTCTCTGGTGCTCCTTCTAGTGTTTATCTAGTCTAAGTGTATTTGCATTAACGCCTTGTGTATTTACAGTGATGTATATCACCACAACCTTCAGCTAGGTTTCAATAAAGAAGCACGAAAGAATAGATGGATTTTTAAAAAACTGCTACCATCCTTGATTGATTCCCCTCATTAACCAATATCATTTTCCATTCACAAGGCACTGGACACTACATGGCAGTCCCAGCATTTGCCAGTCTTAAGAACGAGGTCGGTCATTTGACACTTCTCAGCGGTGATTTGAGTCCGGAGGAGGATTTCTGCTTGACATTTAAGTATCGACTTGTGGGAGAGAGGGTCGGAAAACTACGGATTCTTTCTAATGTTCGCGATCCTGCAATCTGGGAGATGAATAAAGATAAAGACGAAGGTTGGAAGATTGGAAGAGTCACAATAGCAGCACTAAGCAGCCCTGAAACCCAGAGAAACGTAAGTCAGTGAGCTACTTCTAATAAGAAGACTAGTTTGAGTTTATGATTGATGGGAGTAATGAAGAAAGGGAATAGGAATCCTACTGTTTCAGTAAATATTTATTGAATACACTGTGTAAAATGCCTCAGGTCAGTTAGAAACTGCAATCTCAACAATCGGAAGATCTGGGAAATTGTTGGGCTTAAATTAAACACACCTGCAACCAAGATAAGTAATTTTAAAAAGTCAGTCGAATTTGAGACCTGACTGCCCGGAACTAGTTTCACAGCACACACACTATGCTGTCATTAACAGGGCTGCGAGTTCCAGGTTGTGACTCTCTAGTAGTTTACTAAACTCACCACATTTTGGAAATAAAATTAAAATGCAAGTTTTTGTTTTACTTTGTTGAAATGAATTGAAAAGACCAGTCGTGGTAAACCACGTGATTGCATTATATGTATTGTATTGTATTGTGCACGCTTGTGCATGCCTGGGCTTGTCCAGGCTGGCTCTGCCTGTGGCTCCTCCCCTCGGGCTTATGTATAAAGGTGGCAAGTCTCCGCCTCCGACGCAGTTCAGGTCCAGAGGCAGGAGGCTTGCAGTTTAGTGTATTAAAGCCTCAGTTACGTTCATCACTCGTCGTGTGTTATTGATGGTGTATCAATTGAATACACTAAACTCCTAAAGATGAACTCATCACTCAAGCCTGATCGCTTGGAGTTGGACCCACAGGCAGCCGACGCTACAGAAACATTTGAACACTGGCTAAGCTGCATCGAGGCGTACCTCGCATCCTTCAATGAAGACCTCAAAGATCTCCAGGTGTATCACCAGTAATGAGCACAAGACATTTTAAATTATTGCTTCCTCCCAACCGACAAAATCTGTAGGGAACTGAGTGATTTCCAGTCCGCCTGGACAAGCACATGCATGAAATAATGAAATAGGCCTGTTTTTGCCTGTGATTAACAACCTGCTAACAAAATCATGGGAACAGTTTTGTAACATGGATCACGGATTCCTGAAATGACCAACGTCGGTGTGTCAGAAATTATGGGGAGAACAAATGTTCCCTCCTGTTCTTCAGAGTGAGCCATTTTGGCTCTCCACCCTGATTGGTCAGATACATAAAAGCCATTCAAAAAGATTGGAAATTAAAGGTTCAGGTGATGCTGCGGGAGCGTCACCGGCTTTTTGGCCATAAGACCAGGCGGATCCTGCAGACATAGCTGCAGAATCGGAGAATCCAGTCCATTGTGTTTGGAAATCACACGTGTCACCAGACATTAGTAGGGTGACAAATAATGCAATGCAATTGGCCTTGTGACAATGAGACATTTGGAAGAAAATAAGTGAGGTAAGTCGAGGTTAATGCTGAACAGAGTGTTCAGATGATCCATCTCAGAATTCCCCAGAGGGATTCATGGAGAAAGCAAATACATCAAACTGTCATATTCAAAATCAAGAGTGACAGGCATTTAGTTTACAGATATTGCTCCTCAGTGGTGGTGTTTCTTAAAGGGGCGTTGTCTTTGTGAAAAAGTTTTTGTCAAGTATGTTTCTTTGCACGTAGAGCTGTTATAAAGCTGACCTGCCTCACTTTCACCTTGGGAGAATGGAACCAAGGGGAATGAAGGGGTGCAGCCTGGGGAAAGGAAAGTGCCCCATGGAAGGAAGGGCTGACAGAGCCCCCCCCCCTAAAATGTAATCTTTCAATATTAGTTACTGAGCCCCTTCAGGCTCTCAATTCAGCTTCTGGCAAGTCACAACTTTCCCATTCAGGCACTCGGCTAATGTTTGTACTGATTCTGTATCAGTGAGGGATTACCAGACCACCATTTCCAAAGCTTTATTTATTTAAAAAACAACTTTGATGCAGCCAAGGGACGAATTGAGGTAAGTTTTACAATCATTCCCAGTAAAAAACAAAATACTAAAAATTGATCTCAAGAATGGAGTAGAATAATAATAAACTGATCATCAGTTAGGGCCTTTACATTATCAGGGTTTAAAGTTTAACAGGCATGAGAGTTTGTTCATTGGACAATGGCATCGTACTATTCTTAATCCTCGTCTTAATCCATCATCTGTTCATATCTACATCCTGAGGTACTTGTACAATGTTGATATCAATTTACACATGGATCCCCTCCCCCGCAGTGATATGCACCCAAACAGCCCAAAATCCCCACAATCAGTTTCAAGCAACCCTCCGGATGTTTATGATCACCTGGAGTTCTCTTCTTTATTCCAGTGCTGTGTTAATGGGATGGTGAAAGTTAATCGAGAAGTAAACAGGGAAGGGGGGGGACACTGGGGAAATGTGGGCGCCGGTGAGGGGGGAGAGGCGGGACATAGTCAGAGAATAGGGAAGGAGAGGGGGAGGGGAAAGGGAGCTGCGCCATAAGAGGCGGGTCAGGTAAAGGGATGTTCCCGCGCCAGAAAGAATAAGGCGGGAAAACAGGCGCAAGGCGGATGGGAGTTCCCTCACACCGGGGGGGCCGAGGAGCGAGCAGGAGTAGCCGGGGTCAGTTGAAGTCAGCTGACTTACGGAAGTGATATGGGGGGAGCAATCAAGCTAGATAGGGATCTAGCGGGGGGGGGGGGGGGGTGGGGGGGGGGGGGGACAACTGGGTTGCTGCTGCGGAAATCCAAAAGGAAATGGCTAAAGAGAGGGTGGTCGGTGGCGGAATGCGACGCTGGGGGAGCGAGCAGGAGCGCGGAGGCGGGATATGGGACTGGCCTAGAGAAGGTAATGGCTAGTCGGCACGGGAGGGGGGCAGATAGCCCCCCAGTGAGGCTGATCACATGGAACGTGAGAGGCCTGAATGGACCGATAAAAAGGGCCCGAGCCCTCGCGCATTTGAAAGGACTAAGGGCAGACGTGGTTATGCTCCAAGAGACGCACCTAAAGGTGGCGGACCAAGTTAGGCTAAGGAAAGGATGGGTGGGACAGGTGTTCCACTCAGGACTGGATGCAAAGAACAGAGGGGTGGCCATTTTGGTGGGGAAACGGGTAGCATTTGAAGCAAAGAACATCGTAGCAGATAGTGGAGGTAGATATGTAATGGTAAGTGGTAGGCTGGAGGGAATGGAGGTCGTGTTGGTTAATGTGTATGCCCCAAATTGGGACGATGCGGGGTTCATGAGATGGATGCTGGGGCGTATTCCGGACCTGGACGCAGGAAATTTGATTTTAGGAGGGGACTTCAATACGGTGCTGGACCCGGGGCTAGATAGATCCAGCTCAAGGACTGGAAGAAGGCCGGCAGCGGCCAAGGTACTTAAGGGGTTTATGGACCAAATGGGGGGAGTGGATCCATGGCGATTTCTTAGACCCAGGGCTAGGGAGTATTCCTTCTTCTCACACGTCCATAAAGTGTACTCCCGGATAGATTTTTTTGTTTTAGGAAGGTCGTTGATCTCTAGGGTGGAAGAAGCTGAGTACTCAGCCATAGCGGTTTCGGATCATGCCCCACATTGGGTGGACCTGGAAGTAGGAGAGGACAGGGAGCAGAGAACACTCTGGCGATTAGATGTGGGACTGATGGCGGATGAGGGAGTGTGTGCAAGAGTGAGGGGGTGTATCGAGAGATACCTGGAGGTCAATGACGACGGCGAGGTCCCTGTGGGAGTGGTCTGGGAAGCACTAAAAGCGGTGGTCAGAGGAGAGCTGATTTCTATTGGGGCCGACAAAAGGAAAACAGAGGCCAAGGAAAGGGATAGATTACTGGGGGAGATTTTAAGGGTGGACAGGGAATTTGCAGAGACCCCGGAGGAGGAGCTGTACAGGGAGAGGAGACGACTCCAGACCGAGTTTGACCTTCTGACCACCAGAAAGGTGGAGGTACTGTGGAGGAAGGCACAGGGGAGGAGGTATGAATATGGGGAAAAGGCTAGTCGCCTCTTGGCGCACCAACTGCGAAAGAGGGCAGCAGCGAGGGAGATAGGAGGAATTAGGGATGAAAGGGGAGACACTGTGCGAAGGGCAGGAAAGATAAATGAGGTGTTTAAGACCTTTTATGAAGAACTGTATAGGTCTCAGCCCCCAGAGGGAGAGGAGGGGATGCGGCAGTTCCTGGACCAGTTGAGGTTCCTGAAAGTGGAGGAGCAGGCGGTGGCAGGCCTGGGGGCGCCGATTGAGGTGGACGAGGTTATTAAGGGACTGGGAAGCATGCAAGCAGGGAAGGCCCCGGGGCCGGACGGGTTCCCGGTGGAATTATACAGAACATATGTGGACTTGTTGGCCCCGTTGTTGGCGAGGACGTTCAATGAGGCCAGGGAAGGGGGGACACTACCCCCGACAATGTCGGAGGCGACGATATCGCTAATTTTGAAGAGGGACAAAGATCCGATGCAGTGTGGGTCCTATAGACCTATTTCACTATTGAACGTGGACGCCAAACTGCTAGCAAAGGTGCTGGCATCGAGGATAGAGGACTGTGTCCCAGGGGTGGTGCACGAAGACCAGACAGGGTTCGTAAAAGGGAGACAATTGAATGTTAACGTGCGACGGCTATTAGGGGTGATAATGATGCCCTCAGTGGAGGGGGAGGCAGAGATAGTGGCGGCAATGGACGCAGAGAAGGCATTTGATAGGGTGGAGTGGAAGTATTTATGGGAAGTGTTAAGGAGGTTTGGGTTTGGGAACGGATTTATTCGCTGGGTTAGACTACTTTATGGGGCAGCGACGGCAAGCGTAGTTACAGGTCGACATAGATCGGAGTATTTCCGATTATATAGGGGAACAAGACAGGGATGCCCGCTGTCTCCATTGCTGTTTGCGCTGGCAATTGAACCTCTGGCCATGGCGCTGAGAGACTCCAGGAAATGGAGAGGGGTGACTAGAGGGGGAGAAGAACACCGAGTCTCGTTATACGCGGATGACCTATTGCTATACGTGTCGGACCCAGGGGGGGGGGGGATGATAGAGGTTATGCGAATCTTGAGGAGGTTCGGGGAATTTTCGGGGTATAGGTTAAACATGGGGAAGAGTGAATTATATGTGATACATCCAGGGGACCAGAGTAGAGAGATAGAAGGCTTACCGCTAAGGAAAGTGGAAAGAAACTTCCGATACTTGGGGATTCAGATCGCTAGGAGCTGGGGAACCTTGCACAGACTTAATCTGACACGGCTGGTAGAACAAATGGAGGAGGACTTTAAGAGGTGGGACATGCAGCCTTTATCGCTGGCGGGCAGGGTGCAAGCAATTAAGATGATGGTCCTCCCGAGGTTCTTATTTGTATTTCAATGTCTCCCTATTTTAATCACCAGGACCTTTTTTAATAAAATAGATAGGAGCATTACGAGCTTTGTGTGGGCAGGGAAAGTTCCGAGAGTAAGAAGGGGGTTCCTTCAGCGCAGTAGGGACAGAGGAGGACTGGCACTACCGAACTTGGGAGATTATTATTGGGCCGCCAATGTGGCAATGATACGTAGATGGATGATGGAGGGTGAGGGAGCGGCGTGGAAAAGGCTGGAGAGAAGGTCCTGTAAAGGGACGAGTCTAGAGGCGCTGGTGACGGTGCCGCTACCGTTCTCACCTAAAAAGTACACCACGAACCCGGTGGTGGCGGCAACACTGAACATATGGGGACAGTGGAGGCGACAGAGAGGGGTGCGGGGAGCCCTGGTGGGGTCCCCTATCAGAAACAACCATCGGTTCGCCCCAGGAAGAATGGATGGAGGATTTCAAAGCTGGTACCAGTTGGGAATTAGGAAGGTGGGAGATTTATTCATAGATGGGACTTTTGCGAGCTTGGGAGCACTGGAGGAAAAGTATAAGTTACCCCAGGGGAATTTCTTGAGATATATGCAGGTGAGGGCATTTACTAGACAACAGGTGAGGGAATTTCCGCGGCTCCCGACACAGGGGATACAGGACAGGGTGCTTTCAGGGGTGTGGGTCGGAGAGGGCAAGGTGTCAGAGATTTATAGTGAGATGAGGGAAGAAGGGGAGGAGTCGGTGGGCGAACTAAAAAGAAAGTGGGAAGAAGAATTAGGGGAGGAGATAGAGGAGGGTATGTGGGCTGATGCCCTAAGCAGGGTAAATTCCTCTTCCTCATGCGCCAGGCTTAGCCTGATTCAATTTAAGGTGCTACATAGAGCACACATAACGGGGGCAAGATTGAGCAGGTTCTTTGGAGTGGAGGACAAATGTGGGAGGTGTGGCGGGAGACCCGGCAAACCACGCACATATGTTTTGGGCGTGCCCGGCACTGGAAGGGTATTGGAAGGGAGTGACGGGAGTGATTTCGCAGGTGGTGAAGGCCCGGGTCAAACCAGGCTGGGGGTTATCTCTATTTGGAGTTGCGGAAGAGCCGGGTGTGCAGGAGGCGAAAGAGGCCGATGTCGTGGCCTTTGCGTCCCTCATAGCCCAGCGCAGGATCCTACTCATGTGGAAGGAGGCGAAACCCCCCGGACTGGAGGCCTGGGTAAATGATATGGCGGGGTTTATTAAACTGGAGCAGATAAAGTTTGCCCTGAGAGGATCGGCTCAAGGGTTCACCAGGCGGTGGCAGCCATTGCTCGACTTCCTAGGGGAACGTTAGAGGGAAGACGGATGACCAGCAGCAGCAACTCAGGGGGGAGGGGGGGGGAGGGGGGGAGGAGGCTCAGTTGAGTATAGGTCAATAGAGTACGAGGTTTTGTTACTTGTATATTATTATTATTATTGTTAAAAAGTTTAAAAATTTCTGTTTTGTTACTGTTATCGTTTCGCTTGTTTTGTAAGCGGGAAAAATGTTGCTCAGGGAAAAAAATTTCAATAAAATATATTTTTTTTAAAAAAGGTGGTCAGGCGGGTTTGGAAAGGCCGAATCAGTTGAAAATGCTATAAGGCTAGGATGCAGAGATCTTCCGCATCTTAATGGGCAGCACGGTAGCATTGTGGATAGCACAATTGCTTCACAGCTCCAGGATCCCAGGTTCGATTCCCGGCATGGGTCACTATCAGCGCGGAGTCTGCACATCCTCCCTGTATGTGCATGGGTTTCCTCCGGGTGCTCCGGTTTCCTCCCACAGTCCAAAGATGTGCATGTTAGGTGGATTGGCCATGCTAAATTGCCCTTAGTGTCCAAAATTGCCCTTAGTGTTGGGTGGGGTTACTGGGTTATGGGGATAGGGTGGAGGTGCGGACGTTGGGTAGGGTGCTCTTCCCAAGAGCTGATGCAGACTCGATGGGCCAAATGACCTCCTTCTGCACTGTAAATTCTATTAATGGCACAGCATCATTAATATATTTGTAAATGTAAAGCCGTCACCTATCCAGCAGCCACGAAAACCTTACCAGCGTGCATGATGGACCACCATCTGCAAGAGGCTGTCGCCAAGGACTCTTGGAAATGGCTGACACCACTCAGGAAGGGAGCATCATCTTGTTGATGAACAGAAGGGCTGCAATCAAGGTTGATGGGTTGAGGGACGCGAGGCTGGTCATTCGGGCTTGGAGAGGCCGAAGGCTTCCTTGTGAGGCTTGCTGGGGAGGACACTCCTGCTCTTCCTGGGCCACAAGGAGTGGTAAGATGACCGTTTACTTTGAGGAGCCAGCAGCTACCTGGAATTCCACAGCTCATTTGCCCTTCATTTACTATTAAATTCAAGTTACAGTGCTGATATTGTCATCGGGCCATAACGTTGGTATGTTAATTAGGCCACTCCCTGCCTTTCATGGGAGTCTTGCCCATGGCCTGATTTCATTTGAAAAGTCAAAGGAGTGGCAATGGGGTCAGTTTGAGGTTATGTTGCTCGCTCTGTATATTTTAGCTCCTTGTCCTTCTCTCACCAGGGGGAGTATTTTAAATTAATGTTATAGATTGCACAGAAGCACAGTGTGTTGAACCACTAAATCTCTTGAGGTGATCTTGAGGTGCAGAATAGTAAATGATATGTTCACTCCTACAATTTTCACTTGTCCATTCTAGGCCTGTGTGGAGTTTGCACATTCTCTCTTGTGTTTGCATGGGTTTCCTCTAGATGCTCTGGTTTCCTCCCATTATCCAAAGATGCGCAGGTTAGGTGGATTGGCTATGCTAAATTGCCCCTTAGTGTCCAAGGATGTGTGGGTTAGGTGGAGTTACGGGGATAAGGCAGAGGGCCTAGCTAGGGTGCTTTTTCGGAGGGTCGGTGCAAACTCGATGGGCCTCCTTCTATACTGTACAGATTCTATGAATTCTATAGATCTCCGTTATATCATCAATTGGGAGTCATTAAGCCTAGCATTTTGCTCATGAATGTAGACGCCTTGGCAAGAACCAAAAGCAGGATTATTTTATTCAGTCTTTCGATGTTAGCATCCCTGTTAAGACCAGTTTTAGTTGCCCTCGGACAATGCCGATGAGTATTTCTTGTGAACCACTGCAATCCATGTTTGTAGTAGTTTGATGCAGCTAAATGGTTTGTTAGGTCACACGTAAAGGACATTAGTGAACCAGTTGCATTCTTGTAACAGTTTCACCGACTCTATAGACTAACACCATTTTCATTTTTTCAAAACTAAATTCAAATTCTGAACTGCTCTGGTGTACTGCCCTCTAGTCTGGATTATTTGACCAGTAACGTAACCTGACAACCGCAATGTTTTGGGCATGTTTCCTGAATGGAAGTTGCTAGAATACCTTTGTAGCTGTGACCCTACATACTGAGATACATGAAAGTAGAGGCCAAGGAAGATCAAAGGAAGACAAGGTCAAGAGTCACTCGTCATAGAAAAGAATACAGTTGACTGAAATAGCTGGGCTAGTTCAGAACCAACAGCAATAGAGTGAATTCTATCAGCACCATCGATGCTGCTGAATTGACACAGGAGAATTTAGTATGAAAAGTAGTATGAAAGCTGTTAGTTGTTAGCTTGAATTATTGGTGGTCGGGCATAGAAATTCAAAACAAAGAGATCAAACACATTAAAGGGAAATCATTTGTTATTATCATTTATGACTTGTGCAATTGAATTTCTGCTTCTGCTTTTTAAATTATTTTGTAGATTGTCTTTGAAGCAGAACGAGGAAAGGGCAGACTTGGAGAGATTGGATTGGACAATGTTATTCTGACCTCTGGACCCTGCTAAGAAGAGACCTCAGAGATTGCTAACTGAGAAACATGTATCAAATTCAAAGCTCCTCAATTCTTTGTCTGCAAACATGTGTGAGCACTAAAACTTACTTCAGACCAGACTGCTCTCCCGGATGTAAAATGTGACATTTTTACACAGTGAAGTATTCTTATTCTGGTGCCTACATTTCTTTGGCATTGCAGGATCCTTACACTCACAGTTTTGATATTAACTATAACAAGCATCTTATTGTATGTTTCCTATCAGTACAACTGTAATGCTGTTGTATCCGTGTAGCGAAGGTACTGTGTATGTCAGATATATGCCCACCTAATGATCTTTAACCTAACTACTCACTCACCTCTTTTACTTGACCTATTAAACATCCAGATTGCCAATTGGATTTTTACTGTCCTGGGTCATTAACAGTATTTTGTTCAATGCTATATTATATGCTAACTGAGTAATGTGATTAAGCACAAAGCTTTTGTAAATGTAAATGTATTAAAGAAAAGTAATCTATGATATTTGAAAAATAACAATGGCTGGGATTTTCCTGTCCCATCAGCTGGGATTGCTCCGGAATATTTGGCAAGCAGCGTAAGGTCCATTGACTTTAGCCAGGAATTTCAGATCCCGCTACCCAATGTAATTTTAAAAACTTGACACAACCTTTACTTTCAGGGTTTGAAGCCATTTACTTTGTTTTTTAATGGAACACTGGTTCCTAGATTATTCCTTATAATGAATGGGAAAAATTAATATCCCAGATGCTACAGAGAGGAATAACAGACCTGCCACCCCTACCACCACACCCCATCCTTGAATATGCCCCAAGGCTTCACGGGTTTCCACAATGGGAAGACGCTGGCCAACATCTACAATAGGTGCAGGCCCTCCATTAGAAAGGACACTCCAGGCCATCTTGCCTCAACCTCATTTTCTAATGACCAAAGCATGCCCATTTCTCTTGACAGCCCAAGAAGTTGCCGAAGACCCAGCGAGTAAGACAGTCTGAGGTGCATTGGCAGGATAGTGTGAAGATGGTCAAAAAGTAGGATTCAGATTTTATTTCAGGTAACCATAAGAAACTTGGGACCAGGGCCCTCCATCTATTGTTCTCCAATAGCAGTCAGTAGAGTCCTCAAGACAGGAACATGGTGGCCTAGTCTAAAAGAAATTTCAGTGCCAACGTTTGCCATGGTCTTGGGCGCGATTCTCCGACCCCCCACTGGGTCGGAGAATCGCCGGGGGCTGGCGTGAATCCCGCCCCCGCCGTGTCCCGAATCCTCCGCCACCAGAGATTCGGCGGGGGCGGGAATCGTGCCGCGCCGGTCGGCGGAAATCACGCCGGTCGGTGGGCCCACCCCCGGCGATTCTCCGGTCTGCGATGGGCCGAAGTCCCGCCGCTGTCAACCCACGCCAGCCTTTCGAACGGCGGGAAAGGCGGTGCGGGCGGGCTCCGGGGTCCTGGGGGGGGGTGCGGGGCGATCTGGCCCCGGGGGGTGACCACACGGTGGCCTGGCCCGCGATTGGGGCCCACCAATCAGTGGGCGAGCCTGTGCCATGGGGGCACTCTTTTCCTTCCGCCTTCGCCATGGTCTTCACTATGGCGGAGGTGGAAGAGACCCACTCCACTACACATGCGCGGGGATGCCGTGAGCGGCCGCTGACGCTCCCGCGCATGCGTCGCACGGCAAAGGCCTTTCCCGCCAGCCGGCGGGACGGAAATCACTCTGGCGCGGGCCTAGCCCCTCAAGGTGAGGGCTAGGCCCCTCAAGATGCGGAGAATTCCGCACCTTTGGGGCGGCGCGATGCCGGACTGATTTGCGCCATTTTTGGCGCCAGTCAGCGGACATCGCGCCGATTGCTGAGAATCCCACCCAAGATCTTTAAAAAATTGGTGTGAATCTGTCACTTTAATATATGATGGCTAAATCACTATCTATGCCTCTACACCCCCAATGGTCTGTACCAGTGATAAATTTTGATACTGATATTTTGTACTATTTCTTGTGTATTTGTACAACATTTTGCAATTAAATTTCTCTTTATAGATAAATGGAAATGATGTTCATGATGTTTTTCTAAATTACATCACAGCGAACGGTTTCAAATTGCTGAGGCTATGGGAAGGTATATGACAGACTGGCATCGCAGACCCACTTGAGTTGGATGGGTCCCAGCTCTTCTTATAACCAACATGTTAAGTGTTCCATCCAAGGGGCAGCACATTGGCACAGTGATTAGCACTGTTGCCTACAGCGCTCAGGACCCGGGTTCAAATCCCAGTCCTGGGTCACTGTCTGTGTGGAGTTTGCACATTCTCTCTGTGTCTGCGTGGGTTTCACCCTCACAACTCAAAGATGTGCAGAGTAGGTGGGTTGGCCACGCTAAATTGCCCCTTATTTGGAAAAAGATAATTGGGTACTCTAAATTTATTTTTAAAAAGTGTTCCATCCATTCCTCTAATTACAAGAATGACCCCTGGAAAGAAGAACTTGTCTTTTGAGGAACGGTTGAGGACTCTGGGTCTGTACTCGTTGGAGTTTAGAAGGTTGAGGGGGGATCTTATTGAAACTTACAAGATACTGCAAGGCCTGGATAGAGTGGACGTGGAGAGGATATTTCCACTTGTAGGAAAAACTAGAACCAGAGGACACCATCTCAGACTAAAGGGATGATCCTTTAAAACAGAGATGAGGAGGAATCTTTTCAGCCAGAGGGTGGTGAATCTGTGGAGCTCTTTGCCGCAGAAGGCTGTGGAGGCCAAATCACTGAGTGTCTTTAAGACAGAGATAGATAGATTGTTGATTGATAAGGAGATCAGGGGTTATGGGGAGAAGGCAGGAGAATGGGGATGAGAAAAATATCAGCCATGATTGAATGGCGGAACAGACTCGATGGGCCGAGTGGCCTAATTCTGCTCCTATGTCTTATGGTCTTATGGTCTTATCGAAACCTAGGTTCTCAACAGCATCTAAACCTGGCCTAAATAATATAAAACTCTCAATCTTACAATTAAACAACACAGTTCACTAAATTGCACACATTCAGTGGTTGGGCATGCTCAATCAAACTTTTCATTGAAAAATTGCAAACAAAATCTCTCACACTTGAGGTACTTTTGCTAATTCAAAACCCAGCTTCTGACTGAAAATACCTACTGTTAGAACCAGTGTGCAAATGAGAATAAACATGGCTTTTAAATAGAGATTGGTCCTTGCCAATGTTCACTGCACAGTAAAGTTAGAGTGGAATAGAGGATTCTGGAACCTTGTGAAAAGCAAACCTGGTTTAGTTTAATAATGAAATTAAGCAAAAATATTATTGGAACAAAAGTCTGTGATCCGTAACTGCTTTCTTCAATAAGTGGATGTCTTAATAGGATTGCCAACTCTAGCTGAACATATTCCTGGAGATATCATCAGCTGACCATCAATAACCCTCCTCCAGATACAAGCCATTGATCATCCAACATGTCACTCTTCAAGGGGCCCCACCTTCCCAAGGCTTTTCAATATCGCTTGTTTTGACTTTTGAATATCTGGTCACCCTGGAGAGATACTTCAGAGATTTTTATTGGGATGATTCATGTGAAGCTATTAAGAACGGAGGCGCTATTTCACTCAGTGAAACCACCATAAATGGGCCTGAAGGTCATCATGATGATGCAATTGGGGAGGGGGGCAGATCATAAACACGCAGACATGGGGAGAATATGCAGACTCCGCACAGACACTGACCCAGCAGGGAATCGAACCTGGGACCCTGGCGCTGTGACGCCACAGTGCTAACCACTATGCTACCGTGCTGCCCTTCTTTTCACAGACCAGCCCGTTAAAGCTGCCAAAGCACTATTATTCCGTAATTAGTGTGCCTAGCACAACTGAGCCTGCATATTACTCCCGTGTCTGCGTGGGTTTCCTCTGGGTGCTCCGGTTTCCTCCCACAGTGCAAAGATGTGCATGTTAGGTGGATTGGCCCTGCTAAATTGCCCCTTAGCATCCAAAAGGTTTGCTAGGTAGGGTGGAGGTGTGGGTTTAAGTAGGGTGCTCTTTCCAAGGGCCGGTGCAGACTCGATGGGCCAAAAGGCCTCCTTCTGCACTGTAAATTCTATGATTCCACATGGCCCTGCTAAGATTGTTGTTCTTTCCAGTTGTCGCCAGTCCTCCTCTGCCAATTATATGTTAGTAGAGCACTGAATCCAAACTGCATGGTATGAGTCTACATCTCAGCTCAGATAAACAGACTACAGCCTCTGCAGAAATGCTGGTTCCATGTAGGAGTTAGCAACATGGTACATTACTCGTGGAATATGGTTTGTTTTCCTCCTGAGTTTGCAGTAATATCATCGACTACCTTTCTCCATGGAGTCACTTCATCTAAACGGTAATTTGGCAGCAAGCAAGAAACTGATTGGAAATGTGTTCAAAATTACCGCAATAGGACAACGCTACTGTGAATACCAGAGACACAGAGTGTGTATTTGCTTGGATTTATACTGTTATCATACTGAACCAATGTTATCATAATGTTGAACTGTTGAATGTCTACTTCTATAAATTTTCAGAATTATAATGTTACATGTCCTGCTTGATATATTTTTTATTTCATCTCCTTGTCAACCATTTATGATTTGAGATCTTCTAGTCGTTTTTTATTTCATCGGGAAATGTTTCTGATCATTTTCTTGTCCAACCTGTGGGCAGCACAAGTGGATAGCACTGTGGCTTCACAGCACCAGGATCCCAGGTTCGATTCCCCACTGGGCCACTGTCTGTGCGGAGTCTGCACGTTCTCCCCGTGTCTGCGTGGGTTTCCTCCGGATGCTCCGGTTTCCTCCCACAGTCCAAAGACGTGCTGTTAGGTGGATTGGCCATGATCAATTGCCCTTAGTGACCAAAAAGGTTAGGAGGGGTTATTAGGTTACAGGGATAGGGTGGAAGTGAGGGCTTAAGTGGGTCGGTGCAGGCTCGATGGGCCGAATGGCCTCCTTCTGCACTGTATGTTCGAACATTTACACCCCCACACTTTGCCAGCCATGTTCTCTGGTTGAATGATTTCCCTCCCCCACTCAGGCCAGGAGTGCTAAAAGGCCTATTCAGGGGCGTCATTCTCCGCCGGCGGGAGTCTCCATTTTGCCGGCGCCCGGGGGTTTCCCGACGGCGTGGGGCTGCCCCACAATGGGAAACCCCATTGACCGGCCGGTGTTACGGAGACTCCCGCCGGCCGGTCGGGGCAGAAATGTGGCGGGGCGGGTAGGAGAATTTCGCCCCAGGTTTCCAATAACTGAAATCAGACAGGAATCACATTGGGGATCTTAACTTGATAAGATCATTTTGGGGTAAAGACCAAAGGATTAATGGGTCTTTTTTCTTATCTGGATCAAACAAAAGTGTCCTTGTAGGCTCGATCGAGGAGACAAGTCTCTTTACAGAGCAAAACCATGTATTTCTTTTATAACCATCATTCTCACAATTCATTCAGTCTGTTCCGTCACATGTGCCCCTTTTGCTTAGGCTGGTTTAAAGCAAACTCTGAAGTGATCAGCAACCAATTGATTAATGAACCTTGCATCTATCACTTTAACATAGACAATGTTCCCGAATGCTAAAAAAAAAATTGATGTTGAACCGAAGGGGCATTAGGAGGGGAAGGATGTTGGCTTTAAGGCTCTTCAAGGGAATTCTAGTGCATAGAGCCCAGATGACAATGCCAATTAGATGCACAAGAAGTCACAGCACTAAAAGGTTTGAGAAGAACCTTGGTTGGGCGGGGGGGGGGGGGGGGGGGGGTGAAATGTACAATTGGAGGACGTGGCAGAGATAGGGAGGGACAACGTCATATGAGGATGCAAATTTTAACTTTGAGAGTTTGAGGAAGAAGCAGCCAGGATGAGAACTCGATGGATGGGTGAGTGGAACTTGCTGTGGGGACGCAGAATTTTAAATGAGCTGAAATTTAGGATGATAAACATAGAACTACTGCTACCAACACTGAGTCTAATTGAAGCTCCAAACAATGGAAGGCAAATCATTACGTTGCTGTCAATTATGGATCTTGTTTTAGAAGCACGAAGGATGCTGGAAATCTGAAATAAAATCAAAATGCTGGAAACCCTCAACTGCAGCTCAGACAACGACTATGGAGAGAGAAACAGAGCGTGCAGCTTGTGTCCTTTCATCCTTTCTCTTCAAGTTCCACTTGTTATTTAATTTCATCATTGGAGGGCACAAGGTGCACTTTGCATTGTAATAAAAAAAACTTCAAAACTAAAAACAAAAACACAGTACTGATTTCCTGACATCAGGAAATGCCAGATCATAACTTTCTTTTAATATAAATTTACCTGTACCCAATTATCTTTTTTCCAATTAAGGGCCAATTTAGTGTGGTCAGTTCACCTAACCTGCACATCTTTGGGTTGTGGGGGTGAAACCCGCACAGACACGGGGAGAATGTGCAAACTCCACACGGACGGTGACCCGGGGCCGGGATTCGAACCCGGGTCCTCAGCACCGTAGTCCCAGTGCTAACCACTGCGCCACCGTGCTGCCCGAAATGCCAGATCATAACTGATTGCATGCATTTAAGTTTCCAGTTACACTGTACTAAACAGTCAATATGTGGACCATTCTAAGAACAATGTGGGTGGATGTTGTACTGCCAGCTCACACCGCTCTCGAATTAACAGCTCGTGTGTATTAGGAATAGTAAGAAGTCTTACAACACCAGGTCAAAGTCCAACAGCTTTGTTTTGAATCACTAGCTTTCGAAGCGCAGCTCCTTCCTCAGACACCTATCCTCTTGCATCATTGACTTTGTCTATATATGTGTTTGTGGAACCTACGTCTTCATCCTGGTGAAGGAGCAGTGCTCTGAAAGCTAGTGATTCGAAACAAACCTGTTGGACTTTAACCTGTTGTTGTAAGACTTCTTACTGTGCTCGTCCCAGTCCAACGTGTATTAGGAAGCATGCAAGTCGTCCACTGGTAGGAAAAACACACACACGTTTCTATAGCACCTTTCACAAGGCCAAGAGGCCTCGAAACACTGTAGAGCCAATGAAGTACTTCTGCAGTATAGTCACAGTTATAATGCAGGAAATGCTTCAATCTGCACACAACAAGCTCCCACAAACAGCAAATAAAATAAAATGTTTTTTTATTGATCTTGGTTGAGGAAAGCATGAAAAAAAACATTTTTCTTTAAATGGTGTCATGGGTACATGAGAGGGCTGATGAGGTCTTTGGCAGATTTGAAAGACCAGGGACGGGATTCTCTGTCAGCCGACGCTGGAATCGCAAAACGCGATTGGTGGAGAATTGGTTTTGACGCTGAAATAGTGGCTGGCACCAGGTTCACACCAAATCACAATTCTCCTCGATAGCGGTGTCAATGCATTTCACTCTCCACGTACAGTAAACGCCGTTGGTATATCATTCGCTGGCCTGACCCGGTATTCTCCGGGGCCTCCACGATCTTCCGTCACCACCGGGGGAAATTCCTGATGGCGAGGTTCACTTGTGCTTTCAAAAATCATGACAGACACCATGGCTGATAAGGTGGTGGGAGGGGGTACGGAAATTGTCCAACATCGCTATAGGGTGCTGACAATTGTGCCGCTGGCCGGGGGGCTTCTGCCACGGCCTGGGGGGGGTAGTGGGGAGGCCCTGATGGTAGGCTGTGGGGTCGGGTGGATGATCACGGAACACCGTTGTCACAGCCTGCCCGGCCAACCATGCAGCGGCGCACACCGCTGACTGCCCGCTGTGAACCTAGCATCATGGGTCGTATGGGTGCCCCCCATAGGTGCCCTCTGGCCCCAGCCGATCCAGCAATGGGATGAGCACGCTCCAGCGTAACCAGTGCCATCTTAGTGGCTGGGATGAGTGTATGTGGGGTTTGGAGTGCTAATATGTGGCTGCAGCTCGTCAGCCTCGAGTTTCAATCTCTACCCCAGCGAATCCGACACCCTTTTCCATTGGAATCAATAGTGTTCCACGGGGCGTCGGTGCTAGCCCCTCAACTTTCGCTGAATCGGTCCAGGTGTGGTGCCAGACTTGCTGTCGTAGAACTCCACGAATTCTGCCCAGATGTCTACGCAGTCTGAGGAACGGGGAATCCAGCTGTAGGTTCTATATAATATACAGATGTTATTTGGAAAGAGAAAACAGATTGTGGTATAAATAGGATAGATGACAAGAGCCCGATGGAGCGAATCTTTCACAATACTTTGTAAGCCTTGTAATCCATAAACGATATTTAGTTAACAACTATTCTGCAAGTCACCGATATGCATTTTATTTATCTTCACACGAGATTTTGTCTTCACAAAAGATATAAATACAGTGAACAATATCTAAAAGATCAGGTGCCCTGTTACATATCTGTATACAGCTACTAATCATTGGAGGCCTACATGGGAGGCGGTGGCATAGTGGTATTATCGCTGGACTAGTAAACCAGAGTCCAGAATAATGATCTCGGGTCCCGGGTTCAAATCTCACCAGGATGGAATGTAAACTCAATAAAATATTTGGAATTAAAAGCCTAATGATGACCATGAAACTATTGCCGATTGTCATAAAAACCCATCTGGTTCACTAATCTGTCATCCTTACCTGCTCTGGCCTACATGTGACTCCAGACCCACAGCAATATGGTTAACTCTTAAATGTCCTTTGAAATAGCCTAGCAAGCTCCTCAGTTGTAGCTACTCAGTTGTATTCAACCACTCAAAAAACAAGGAATGAAACCGGAAGGACCACCCGGCATCTAACCAGGCACCGAAAGTGACAATGGCATACCCAGTCCTGCCGACCCTGCAAAGTCCTCCACATTAACTTCTGGGGGCTCACAGAACTTAAGCAACAGCCTGATTATAGTCATAACTTACAAACAAGGTCCCAGATACCACTATCACCATTCCTGGGTTTGTCCTGTCTCACCGGCAGAGATGGCGGCACAGTGGTATAGTCGGGAGAAGTCCTCAACATCGACTCTGAGCCCCATGAAGTCTCATGGCTTCAGGTTAAACATGGGCAAGGAAACCTCCTGCTGATTACCAGGTACTGTCCACCATCAGCTGATGAATCAGTACTCCTCCATGTTGAACACCACTTAGGAGGAAGCATTGAGGGTGGCAAGGACGCAAATATGCTCTGGGTGGGGGACTTCAATGTCATCACCTAGAGTGGCTTAGTAGTACCACCACAGACTGAGCTGGCCAGGTCCTAAAGGACATAGCTGCTAGACTGGGACTCTAGCAGGTGGTGAGGGAACAAACAAGAGGGAAAAACATACTTGACCTCATCCTCACCTGCACCTCTCCTACTGCAGATGCATCTGTAGAAGTGACCACTGCACAGTCCTTGTGGAAAAGAAGTCCCGTTTTCACATTGAGGATATCATAGAATTTACAGTGCAGAAGGAGGCCATTCGGCCCATCGAGTCTGCACCGGCTCTTGGAAAGAGCACCCTACCCAAGGTCCACACCTCCACCCTATCCCCATAACCCAGTAACCTCACCCAACACTAAGGGCAATTTTGGACACTATGGGCAATTTATCATGGCCAATCCACCTAACCCGCACATCTTTGGACTGTGGGAGGAAACCGGAGCACCCGGAGGAAACCCACGCACACACGGGGAGAACGTGCAGACTCCGCACAGACAGTGACCCAAGCCGGAATCGAACCTGGGACCCTGGAGCTGTGAAGCAATTGTGCGATCCACAATGCTACCGTGCTGCTCCATTGTGTTGCATGGCACTACCACCGACCTAGCAATTCAAGATTGGGCATTCATGAGGCACTGTGGGCCGCAGCAGAATTGTATTCAACCACAATATGCGACTTCATGGCCTGGCATATCCCCCACTCTACCATTACCACCAAGCCAGGGGATCAACCCTGGTCAACGAAGAGTGCAGGACAGCACGCCAGGAGCAACATCAGGCATAGCAAAAAATGAGGTGTCAACCTGGTGAAGCTACAACATAGGACTACTTGTGTGCCAAAGAGCATTAGCATCAAGTAATAGACAGAGCCAAGCGATTCCACAACTAACACATCAGATCTAAACTCTGTAGTCCTGTCACATCCAGCTGTGAATGGTGGTGAACAATTAAACATCTCACTGGAGAAGAAGGCTCCACAAATATCCCAATCCTCAATGATGGAGGAGCCCAGCACATATTTGCAAAAGACAAGGCTGAGGTATTCGCAACCATTTTCAGCCAGACGTGATGAGTGGATGATCCATTTCGGTCTCCTCCGGAGATCCCCAGCATCACAAGTGTCAGCCTTCAGCCAATTCAATTCACTCCAAGTGATATCAAGAAACAGCTGAAAGCACTGGGTACTGCAGAGGCTAAGGACCCTGACAATATTCCGGCAATAGTGCCACACTTGTGCTCCAGAACTTGCTGCACTCCTAGCCAAACTGTTCTAGTACAGCTATAACACTGGCATCTACCTGGCAATGTGAAAAATTGCTCAGGTATGTCCTGTACACAAGAAATAGGACAAATCCAATCAAGCCAATTACCGCCCTAGCAGTCTACTCTCCATTAACATCAAAATGATGGAAGGAGTCATCAACAGTGCTATCAAGCAGCACTTACTCAGCAATAACCTGCTCATGAATGCTAAGTTTGGGTTCCGTCAGAATCACTCACTCCTGACCTCATTACAGCCTTGGTTCAAACATGGACAAAAGAGTTGAATGCCAGAGGTGAGAAAGACTGCCCTTGACATCAAGGCAGCATTTGACCGAGTATGGCCTAACTTATTTGGAGTCAATGGGAATTAGAGGAAAAACTCTTTGCTGGTCGGAGTCATGCCTGGCACAAAGGAAGATGGTTGTGGTGGTTGGAGGTCAATCATCTCAGCTCCAGGCCATGACTGCAGGAGTTCCTCAGGATAGTGCCCTAGGCCTAACCATCTTCAGCTGCTTTATCAATGACCTCCCTTCAAAAGGTCAGAAGTGGGGATGTATGCAGATGACTGCACATCGTTCAGCACTATTCAAGTCTCCTCAGATAGTGAAACAGTCCATGCCCAAATGTAGCAAGCTTGCACAATATCCAGGCTTGGGCTGACAAGTGGCAAGTTCCATTAACACCACACAAGTGCCACGCAATGATCATCTCTTACAAGAGAGGATCTAACCACTGTTCCTTGACATTCAATGGCATTACCATCACTGAATCCCCCACAATCAACATCCTGGAGTTACCATTGATCAGAAACTGAACTGGACTAGCCAGATTAAGACTGTACTACCAGGTCAGATCAAAGGCTAAGAATCCTATAGCAAGTAACACGACAAATTGCTCCCCCTTCCACAAATATTCAAACCCTCCAGCACCGGCGAACAGTGGCAGCCATGTGTACCATCTACAAGATGCAGTAACGCACCAAGGTTCATTAGACAGCACCTTCCAAACCCATGACCACCTAGAAGGACAAGAGCAACAGATACCTAGGAACCCCACTACCTGAAGGTTCCCCTCCAAGTCACTCAACACCCTGACATTTAAATATATCGCCGCTCCTTCACTGTCGCTGGGGCAACATCCTGGAAATTCCTCAGTAACAGCACATTGGGTGTACCTACTGCAGCAGTTCAAGAAGGCAACTCACCACCACCTTCTGAAGGGCAATTAGGGATGGGCAATACATGCTGGCCTAACCAGCGACACCCACATCCTGTAAAATTTTAAGGAAATTTGGCACGTCAGCTACGACCCTCACCAACTTCTACAGATGCACCATAGAAAGCATTCTTTCTGGTTGTATCACAGCTTGGTATGGAGCCTGCTCTGCCCAAGACCGCAGGAAACTACAAAAAGTTGTGAATGTAGCCCAGTCCATCACGCAAACCAGCCTCCCATCCATTGACTCTATCTATAATTTCCACTGCCTCAGAAAGGCAGCCAGCATAATTAAGGACCCCACGCACCCCGGACATACTCTCTTCCACCTTCTTCCTGTTTTGTTATGCTCTTGACATAGCATAAGCTGCTTCCTTGATGTGCACTCTGACAAAGGAAGGTTCAGACTTGGAGATAGCTTTAACACGTTTATTAAACTATTAACAATTCTCCTACTTGGATTCGACGCTACTGTTAATCCTGATGAACCAGTCTGCTACAATCCACGTGGTGGGAGTGATGCTCAATCAACCCTGTGTCTGTACTCACTGAGAGTCTCCACTGGAAAGAGACTGAGCATGTGTGATGTGTCCTTTTATATGGGTTGGTGTAATGCCCTCCTGTGGTAGTGTCACCTCTGTGTGTATCGTGACTGCCCATTGGTCGTGTCCTATCTTACTGACCTATTGGTTGACTGCCTGTGTGTCATGTCTCTGGTGTTCCCTCTAGTGTCTAGCTAGGTGTGTATGTACATAAACCCTTTGTGTACTTACAGTGATGTATATCACCACACTGCCGTCAGGAAAAAGATACCAAAGTTTGAGGTCACGTACCAACCGATTCAAGAACAGGGGCGAGATCTTCCGACCCCCCGCCGGGTCGGAGAATCGCCGGGGGCTGGCGTGAATCCCACCCCCGCCTGTTGCCAAGTCTCCGGCACCGGAGATTCGGCAGGGGCGGGAATCACGCCGCGCCGGTTGGCGGGCCCCCCCGCGCGATTCTCCGGCCCGGATGGGCCGAAGTCCTGCCGCTAAAATGCCTGTCCCGCCGGCATAAATTAAACCACCTACCTTACCGGCGGGACAAGGTGGCGCGGGCGGGCTCCGGGGTCCTGGGGGGGGCGCGGGGCGATCTGGCCCCGGGGGGTGCCCCCACGGTGGCCTGGCCCGCGATCGGGACCCACCGATCCGCGGGCGGGCCTGTGCCGTGGGGGCACTCTTTCCCTTCCGCCTTCGCCACGATCTCCACCATGGCGGAGGCAGAAGAGACTCCCTCCACTGCGCATGCGCGGGAATGCCGTCAGCGGCCGCTGACGCTCCCGCGCATGCGCCGCCCGGAGATGTCATTTCCACGCCAGCTGGCGGGGCACCAAAGGCCTTTTCCGCCAGCTGGCGGGGCGGAAATTCATCCGGCGCCGACCTAGCCCCTCAAGGTTGGGGCTCGGCCCCCAAAGATGCGGAGCATTCCGCACCTTTGGGGCGGCGCGATGCCCGTCTGATTTGCACCGTTTTGGGCGCCAGTCGGCGGACATCGCGCCGTTTCCGGAGAATTTCGCCCAGGTTATTCCCCACTGCCATCAGACTTTTGAATGGACCTACCTCGTATTAAGTTGATCTTTTCTCTACTCCTTGCTATAACTGTAACATTATATTCTGCAGTCGCTCCTTCCTTCCCTATGTACGGTATGCATTGTTTGTACAACATGCAAGAAACAATACTTTTCACTGTATACTAATACATGTGACAATAATAAATCAATTCAATTCAATTCAAATGAGTTTTTAAAAAAATAATGGCATGGCCCTGAATCAGCACAATACTACATAATCAGGAAGAGTATCAGATACAGTTGTGATTGTTATCAGCTAGGAGTTCATTCACACAATAAATACACAAAGTAATCCTGCCACAATTGTGGAAAACATCCAAGGTAATGAGAGTATGGGTTGACTACACAGATGAGGACATTGTCGTAATAAAGTACAACATATTACAGTAAATCAGAGTTAAACATCAGGAAAGTCAGGTCTGTCAAGAACAGTTTGTACATGATAATGCTATTTGTTTTCTGAAATTTCTTGAGAACCAGCTACTGAAGAATTAACGTCGATTTTGTATCCATATTTTCAATGACCGGCATTTTTTTAATAAACATTTTATTGAGGTATTTTTGGTATTATAACAACAACAAAATAAACAATGTACATGAAACTATAAACATAGTGCAAAAGCCGTCTCCCTCCCTTACAGGTCGAACCTTTCTTCACCCCCTACTCGAAGCTAAACTAACCCTTCTGCTGACGATTAATTTTCCACGAAGAAGTCGACAAACGGTTGCCACCTCCGGGCAAACCCTAACAGTGACCCTCTCAAGGCGAACTTGATTTTCTCCAAACAGAGAAAGCTAGCCATGTCCGATAGCCAGGTCTCCGACTTCGGGGGCTTTGAGTCCCTCCAAGCTAATAGTATCCGTCTCCGGGCTACAGGGAAGCAAAGGCCAGAACATCTGCCTCTTTCTCCTCCTGGATTCCCGAGTCTTCCGACACCCCGAAAATTGCCACCTCTGGACTCAGTGCCACCCTTGTTTTTAACACCGTGGACATTACATCTGCAAACCCCTGCCAAAATCCCCTAAGCTTCGGACATGCCCAGAACATGTGGACATAGTTCGCTGGTCCTCCCACACATTTTGTACACCTGTCTTCCACCCCAAAGAATCTGCTCATCTGGGCCACTGTCAAGTGAGCCCGATGAACGACCTTAAATTGTATCAGGCTGAGCCTGGCACATGTTGCGGACACGTTGACTCTACTCAACGCGTCCGCTCATAGACCATCCTCTATCTCTCCTCCCAGCTCCTCGTCTCACTTGCACTTCAGCTCCTCGGTCTGCGTTTCCTCTGACCCCATAAGTTTCTTGTAAATGTCAGAGACGCTCCCTCATACTCGGAAAGCTCCCCTCTATAAACATATCCCCCATTCTCTCAATCCCTGCTCTCCGCCATATCCGGAACCCCCCCATCCATACTTCCCATGGCAAACCAGTGAATATTACAGATTGGGGACCAGACCGATGCTCCCTTTGCTCCCACATGTCTCCTCCATTGCCCCCAGACTCTCAGGGCCACCCCGGGGCTGGTGGAGTTGATGCGACCATCAATTCACACAAAACCAGGAGGAGAAGTAAACTGTCATTTTAATCAACTAGAACAGTGCCTGTCTGCGACTGATATGTTAGTGGGAGCCGCCCACAGGGTGACTACTCTTATACCTCCCCTCAAGGGGTGGAGCCAGGGGCGGAGCCCACACAGGCCCCAATATGCTACATCATAGGTAATACCTTACAATGGTCCATAGGTGGAGCCCACATGGGCAACAGCGTAATACAGATATGTACATGGTAAATTGTTACAGCAATACATTCACCACATTCACCCCCTGTTAAAAAAATGAAGTCCGGCGCGGGTGAAGGGTTCATAAGTTCAGCCTGTCCGGCGCACGGATTGTGCGCTGTGATCGCCAAAGCTCTGGTATCCCCAGCTGGCCTGGGCATCGAACTCAGCCGTGCTGGCATCGGTAGTGAAGTCGCCGGTGCGGGCACAGACTTGGACTCCGGGTACGTGTCTTCTGGGGCTTCATTCCTGTGGGTCGGTGAAGGGGGAATGGTGGGTGGGAGGGTGTGCGGGTGCCATGTACGGGCGTGAGCGCTGGTCAGCGTAGGTTGGGCAGGATAAGCTGGGGCGGTGGAGGTAGTGGAACCTGCGGGTGCCAGGTCCTGGAGGGAGACCGTATCCTGTCAGCCATCGGGGTGTTCGATGTATGCGTACTGGGGGTTGGAGTGTAGGAGCTGGACCCTCTCGACCAGGGGGTCGGACTTATGGCTCCTGACGTGTTTTCAGAGCAGGACGGGCCCCGGTGTCTTCAGCCAGAACAGGAGCGAGGCCCCTGAAGTGGATTTCCTGGGGAAAACAAATAGGCGGTCATGAGGGGTCTCGTTTGTGGCCGTGCAAAGTAGGGACCTAATAGAGTGGAGTGCGTCGGGGAGGACCTCCTGCCAGTGGGGAACTGGGAGATTCCTAGACCGTAGGGCCAGGAGGGCAGTCTTCCAGACCGTCATGTTGTCCCTCTCCACCTGCCCGTTTCCCCTCGGGTTATAACTGGTAGTCCTGCTCGAGGCGATGCCCTTACCGAGCAGATACTGACGCAGTTCATCGCTCATGAATGATGAGCCCCGGTCACTGTGGACGTAAGTGGGGAAACCAAACAGGGTGAAGACACTATGTAGGGCTTTAATAACGGTGGCCACGGTCATGTCGGAGCAAGGGATTGCAAAGGGGAAGCGGGAGAACTCGTCGCTGATGTTGAGGAAATATGTGTTGCAGTTGTTGGAGGCGAGGGGCCCTTTGAAATCGATACTGAGGCGCTCAAAGGGCCGGGATGTCTTTACCAGGTGGGCCTTATCCGGTCGATAGAAGTGCGGTTTACACTCCGCGCAGATTTGGCAGTCCCTGGTCATGGCTCTGACATCCTCAGTGGAGTAGGGCAGGTTGCGGGCCTTGATGTAATGGAGAAGCCGGGTGACCCCCGGGCAGCAGGGGTCATCGTGGATAGCACATAGTCGGTCATCTTGCGCGCTGGCGCATGTGCCACGGGACAAGGCATCTGAGGGTTCGTTGACCTTCCCAGGAAGATATACTATATCGTACTTATAGGTGGAGAGTGCGATCCTCTACCTCAAGATCTTATCATTCTTGATCTTGCCCCGCAGCGTATTATCGAACATGAAGGCTACCGATTGTTGATCGGTGACGAGGGTAAATCTCCTACCAGCGAGGTAGTGCCTCCAGTGCCACACGGCTTGGGCTTCCTTTTCGACTGAGGAGTGTTGAATTTCGGAGGTGGTGAGGGTTCGTGAAAAAAACACTACTGGCCTGCCTGCCTGATTGAGGGTAGCGGCGAGGGCAACCTCTGATGCGTCGCTCTCCACCTGGAAGGGGACGGACTCGTCCACCGTGCGCATCGCGGCTTTGGCAATATCTGCCTTGATGCGGCTGAAGGCCTGGCGGGCCTTAGCCGCCAGTGGGAAGATGGTAGCTTTGATTAGTGGGCGGGCTTTGTCCGCATAGTTGGCGACCCACTGGGCGTAATAGGAAAAGAACTCGAGGCACCTTTTCAGGGCCTTGGGGCAGTGGGGAAGGGGGAGTTGCAGGAGGGGGCGCATACGATCGGGGTCGGGTCCTAGAACCCCGTTTTCCACGACGTAGCCGAGGATGGCTAGTCTGGTTGTACGGAAAACGCATTTCTCCTTGTTATAAGTGAGGTTGAGGGCTTGGGCGGTTTGGAGACATTTCTAAAGGTTGGCGTCGTGGTCCTGCTGATCATGGCCACAGATGGTGACGTTGTCCAAGTACGGAAATGTGGCCCGCAGCTGGTACTGGTCCACCATTCGGTCCATCGTTCTTTGGAAGGCCGAGACCCCGTTCGTGACACCAAAGGAGACCCGGAGGAAGTGGAAGAGGTGGCCGTCTGCCTCAAAAGCCATGTAGTACCGGTCCTCCGGGTGGATTGGGAGCTGGTGGTATGCAGACTTCAGATCCACCATGGAGAACACCCGGTAGTGCGCGATCTGATTAACCATGTCTGCAATCCGGGGAAGGGGGTACGCATTGAGGTGCGTGTAATGGTTTATGGTTTGGCTGAAATCTACAACCGTCCGGTTCTTTTCCCCGGTCCTGATGACCACCACCTAGACTCTCCAGGGGCTATTACTGGCCTCGATGATTCCCTCCCGCAAGAGTCGCTGGACCTTGGACCTGATAAAAGTGCTATCCTGGATACTGTACCGCCTGCTTCTGGTGGCGACTGGCTTACAGTCGGCGGTGAGATTTGTGAAGAGCGGGGGAGGGTCGACCTTTAGGGTCGCGAGGCTACATACGGTGAGTGGGGATAGGGGCCCGCCGAACTTCAGGGTTATGCTCCTGAGATTACACTGGAAATCCAGTCCCAACAGAAGAGGAGCGCAGAGGTCGGGGAGTACATATAATTTAAAGTTGTCGTACTCGGCGCCCTGTATTGCGAGGGTTGCAGTAGTGCACCCCCGGACATGCATCTAGTGCAACCCGGAGGCCAGAGAGATTGTTTGATGCGCCGGGAAGATTGGGAGCGAGCAGTGTCTTACCATGTCTGGATGAATGAAGCTCTCCGTGCTCCCGGAGTCGAAGAGGCAGGGCGTTTCGTGTCCGTTTACCCGGACAGTCATCATAGACCTCCGGAGGTGTTTGGGTCACGGCTGGTCAAGGGTGACCGCGCTGAGTTGCGGGTAGCCGGCGTGGTCGGAGGTGCTGGGGCGGTTCCAAGATGGCTGCTCCATTGGTCGCACGTGTCAGTTGGCGTTGCAGATGGTGGTCAAGATGGCGGCCCCCGTCGGTCGCAAGTGTCGAGCGGTGAGGAAGATGGCGTCCAAGATGGCAGCCCCCGTGAATGACACGTGGCGGGCCGCGTGGGCAAGGATGGCCAAGATGGTGGCCCCCGTGAGCCGCACACGCAGTGCGGGCTGGAAGATGGCTGCCGACTCGGACAACATGAGGCCGATGACGCGTCTGGGGGGGCGGAGCCGGCAGACACGCTGCCACACTGCGGGATCTGCGGGCCTGTGAGTCTGAGGGTCGGGCCTGCGATTTAGAGTTTTTGGACCTGGCCAGGCAAACTTTAGCAAAATGTCCTTTTCTCCCGCAGTCGCTGCAGTTCGCGTTCCGGGCCTCGCAGCGCTGCCGGGGGTGTTGAGGCTGACCGCAGAAATAACAGGGTAGCTCCCCCATGGTGGGCGGGCAGCTGCGGGGCACAGGCCTGGGGTATTCTTTGGTCGGGGGTCCACGAGGGGGTCGCGTGATTGGACGGGAACACGTTTATGCTTTGGAACGCTACTTCCAGAGAGGAGGCTAATTTTACCGTCTCTTCCAGATCTAGGGCACCTTTTTCAAGTAGGCGCTGTCTCACGTAGTTGGACCTGACTCCAGCCACGTAGGTGTTCCGGATGACAAGGTCCATATGTTGAGTAGCCGTAACGGCCTGGTAATTGCAGCTTCGTGCAAGGACTTTGAGGTCACGTACGTACTCTTCCAGCGATTCCCCGGAACGCTGGCGGCGAGTGGTGAGGAGATGCCGTGCGTATACCTCGTTCACGGGCCTTACGTAGAGGCGCTCTAGCATCGCGAGGGCGTCTGGGTAGGTGGAGGCTTCCTCGAGTTGAACAGAGATTCGATGGCTCACCCGTGCGTGGAGGAGACTCAGCTTCTGTTCGTCGGTGACGGAAGGGGAGGAGGAGGCGGCGAGGTAGGTCTTGAAACAGCGGAACCAGTGCGAAAAAATCTCCTTCGCCTCCGCGGCCTGCAGATCGAGTTCCAGTCGGTCAGGTTTGAGGGCTGATTCCATAGTGGCGTTGTAGTTGATTAAATTGATGCGGCCATCAATTCACACGAAACCAGGACTAGAAGTAAACTCTGGCTTTAATCAACTAGAATGGTGCCTGCCTGCGACTGATCTGTTAGTGGGAACCGCCCATAGGGCGACTGTTCTTATACCTCCCCTCAAGGGGTGGAACTAGGGGCGGAACCCACACAGGCCCCAACATGTTACATCATAGGTAATACCTTACAATGGTCCATAGGTGCCCACATGGGCAACAGCGTAGTACAGATTATGTATATGGTGAATTGTTACAGCAATATATTCACCACAACCGTGCTGGCGGGAACGGCAGAGGTGCAGTTACCAACGTCCCCAGACTGGTGCCCTTGCATGAAGCCGCCGCCATACACTCCCATGCCGACCCCTCCCCCACCACCTACTTCCTGATCATGGCTATATTTGCCGCCCAGTAATAGTTACTAAAATTTGGCAGCGCCAGCCCGCCCTCTCCCCAACTCCGCTCAAGCATTACCTTCCTTAAACGACTGACTTTTAATCTTTGAAATCGGGATTTCAATATTGCTGTGCTCCCTACATTTCACGGAGACTAACACCATAACCCAGATATCCACCTTTAGATCATACAAAGAGATAGAGCCCCCATATCCCATATACATCAGACATATGTCGAGCTGAAAGCAGGTTTGTATGCATGGCTTTTGTTTGGTACAAGTTTTCATCTGCTTGCTGAAGAAACCCTCTTTTAATCCTTTCTTTTTACACCTCATATTTACAGTCCCTCGGATAAATCATCAAGAGGCTTAAGTTTAACAGATTACCGAGTAACATAAGTGTCTCACTGGACAAACGATTGCCGTGCATGTCAGGGAACCTTAGTCAAAGTAAATTTGATCCACTTCCTCTGAACGCTTGAACAATTACAGCTGTTAGAATCAGAATAAATTAATCACAAATGGTTCCATGAGGCCCAGCACTGGGTACTTGGTGTGCTTAAGATTTGCTTTCCAAATTTTAATAAGGTTTCAGCGAGGACCACCTTCATGTAGCAGGAAGTTAGTAATAACCAAGTTTTTTAATAACGACTGCCAGCACAATGAGACTAATAGAAATGAATTCAGCATGCAATTAACCTTAGCTCTTAACATAACAGTGATTGCCTTTCTGGTAATCAGTCAAAAGTTCACATCTGTGCTGTGAGCAATTAAAAGAAAAACACACACCAAATGGATTTACTCAACAAAAGACTTAACCATTTTATAAACCATCCAGCAATAAATAAACTTTCATCAATGCAGTGCCATGAATAGAGTTTAAGATTATTGCACATTTCAACAGCCCAGTAAATTATCCGACCGAGTATAATAGATCTAAATGATTTTCATGTGGACCTGGCACCGACTTAATAGGAAACTGCCTGTAGTAATTCCAGCAGAGGCCAGGCTAACTGAAATAAAGCCGCAGCCACGGCATACAAACTAGCTTCCCAGCCCGGGACCAGGGGGAATGCTGAACGGGGCCTGGGACATATGGCGCGATGCTGCAGAAACATTTCTCAATTCATTCATGGTGAGTTTTAAAGGGAGTTTCCCACCGGCTCTGCCAGCGAGTTCCCCACCGCTTTTCAATGACACTTAGGGCGGGATTGTCCGGAAAGATTTCTGAGTGTTGTAGTGGGCGGGAACTGCCACGAGCGTCCCGCTGCTCGGCCCAGCGAGGCCAGCAACCCTATTCTACGTTAATTGGTTCACTTATCGAGGCCCAAGGGTCTTCTTGCCGCAAATGAAGGCTTGCCAGCCGATTCGCAGGCACCGCGCTCATAAGCACCCCCGCCTAACAAGGTCGAGCAGCACTTAAGCAGCACTTGCTCACCCAACCCCAGCCAGTTCCCAACAATGGTGCCCAGGAGACCGGCTCTGAGATTCAGGGGAATGTAGATCTGGGGTGACAGCTAGACACAGTGGAGGCCAGGAGAGTTGTCCTGTTTCCCCGAGCGTACAGGAGGGTGAGCCACAGGGCAGCCAGTGCTGCCTGGGATGAGGTGGCAGAAGCTGTCAGCACGGGATGTATGACCAGGAGGACTGGCCTCCTGTGCCAGAAAAAGGTCAACGACCAACACTGGGCAGCATGAGTGAGTAGACAGCAACACCCGTTCCCCACCCCCCAGATCTTTCTGCCCCCATGCGAACATCCACCCCCGCCCCCCCCCCCCCAACTCTCCTTGCGACACCAACCCTCCCTCCACTCCCCCTCTCCCTTTAACCCCACACAACCCTCCCTTCACACCTCCCCTCTCCCTCAACCCCCCCCCAGCACATCCTTCACACACACCCCTCCCACCACAGTGAACCACGCCTGTGGCTAACAATGCCCTATTTGTGTCTCCTCAGGGAAAGCTCTCCCACAACCATCAGGAGAGGGGCCAGACCAGTGGTGTGCAATACATAGGAATCCTCACCACCTTTAAGGAGCGTGCCCTAGAGGTGACGGGTGGCAAAGGACAGAGCAGCCCCCAACACGGAGGCTGGCCAATGCCGCAGAGGTGAGAAACCACCAGGCCCCACCCGGAGGACCTGTCAAACATTATTTGTTATTGCTTTACTGACTGACCCAGCTATCCCACTGACCACATGTCCATTCTCCCACAGGTCCTCCAGCTGACGGCGCCGGACCATCCCGGGTGACGCCTCTCCAGCCTCCCACGTGAACACCTCCGAGCGGGAGCTCCGAGGAGGATATGGTCGAGACGTCACAGCTATTATCCCCACCCTCCACCAGTGCAGAAACACACATCTCGGTGGGAAATATTAGTAGTCAGGCTTCTAGGTCATAATCTAGTGAGCACCACAGTGCTGCTGATGTACATCAGGTGGAGGCAGGAATCTTCCGGTGAGACAACAGTCAGAGGTCTGCTGGATCCCAGGACCCAGCTGGGTCCCAACCAGATGCTGAGCCTGCAGAAGAGGCTATCCTGGAGCAGCCGGGACATTCATAGGGAGATGTCAGCTTGGAGGAATCCCAGAGGTGACGGGCGCAGTAGATGTCGCCGGCAATGCGTGGCACCGAGGCCAACACTTCTAGGGTGGTGACCGCAGTGGAGAGTCTGGTGCATGACATCGGCACCATTAGTGAAGGTATTCAAGGCGTAGCTCAATTGGTGACAGCCATGGCTGATGGTCTCGGCAGAATGCCCGCCTCACTGGGGGATGTTACCCAGTACCAGGCTGATCTTGATGAGGTTCTGCAAAACATGTTCTTCTCTCAGATGGGAATGGCCGAGGCGCTGAGGAAATTGTCCCAGTCGCAGGTGGACATTGCAGGCACTGCAGAGCATGTCTCAGTCACTGAGGAGCATCGCTGAGGGCGTCGACATAATGATGCAGGAATAGGGGAACCCCCATGACTGACATAACCAGATGATGCAGGGTCTCTGACCATCTGCCCATCCATCCCAAGTTGAAACCCGGGGCCATATTGGCACTGACCAGGAGGAGGGGATGCTGGGAGCCAACCCATACCCATCCCACGGAGTGGCATTGGTGACCAATAGCTCCCCTGAGTTCCACTCTGAGTCCGCATCTCGCAGCCAGCACATGGGACAGAGCGGCATGGCTATGCATGATGCCTCGGTCAGTTTCTTCCGCAATGCAGGCCAACCTCCGAACGATTGGCCCACCTCTCCAGGCATTTCCCGCTCCCCATGGCCCTCACACACCCTCCAGCCATGGACATATCCCCGGAGCTGTGTCCCATCCCTTGGGTGTTCGGATGTTGGCTGCTGCGTGTGCGGTGTAGTGCGCAGTGTTCAAAAACGGTGTCCATGCATCAAGGTGTGATTGGGATGATAGGCAATAACTTCCACATGCTACAAGGCCCGCCCCACTTGGGCTGGGTGAAGTGTTCACTTAACCACGATTGACAATTCCCTATTAGCAATAGCCTTCAGCCGCACGGCCAGAGGCCTCGGCAGTCGGTGGGGGTAATGGACGGTCGGGTCGGTGGAGCAGGTGGGCAAGGACAAGGGTTGCCTCCGGAACGGGTACACACAATCCAGGGCTGGGCATAGTGGTGCCGTGAGCGGTTGCCCCACAGTTACCCCTCCCCTCCCACCCTCCCATGGCGGCCCACCCCTACGGAGGGGCCCCATCTCCAGCTGTGGGTTCCCCACCCCCTGCCGAGCACTGGGGTGGCAAGTCCAGCACTCCCGGATTCTCTGCTAGTGATGGTTACTTAGCTCCTTGGCTCCCGGCAGAAGCCCTCCCACCAGGTTCACATTTTTTCAAAAGGAGTGCTAATCGGCACCAGCGTGACCACTTGCTGGGGAGGCCGCTGAATGACAGGAGGCTGTTGGCTATGGGGTGGCTCTCGTTAATTGTATGGAAATGGAGCTTAAGTGATAATTGGTTTCTTGCCACGCTACGGCGAGATCAAGATTTCGCCTACGGGAGCAAACCATTGGCATCTGCCACGGTTCTAGTTTTGGGCCTCTACCGCTATTCACCGGCCTTGTTTCGCTTGAACGAAAGTGCAACGAGGCCTGAAAATCATCCCTTAGTCACTTTTTTGGGCCCTGGGGAGTTTCTCACCTGTTTAGCCCATGCTCAGGGCTGGATTCTCCCGCCCACAGACAGCAGGATCGGGAGGGATACAGACACTGTAAAGACCGATTGATCTGCGGCAGGAATTTCCAGTCGCCTGGCGAGCGCGGCCGGAGAATGTCGCATTTGAATGTTTTTCAGCGCTGAAGAGCTGAACTCCGTTTGGGCCAGCATTTTGAAAGGGCGCCCTGATCTCCAAGTGAGCTTGTGGGTGCCCCCCACCCCCATGGGAAATGTCACCCCCCCCCCCCCCACACACACATGGGCACTTCCCCACAGCCCAAAAGTGAGGACACCTGCTATGGAGTCCGTGGGGGCCCCCACTTCAGGGCCCCCCCCCCCCAAGTCCTCTTACAGGACCCCCACCTGTCAACCCCCCCCCCCCCAACCTCCCAGAGGCCCCACGTACCTGCCCTACATACTCTCACCTTTCAAACCCACCCTCCTTTAATTTGCTTGGCCCCTTTCCAGCTTGGACCCTTGCACTGCCACTCTGGCACCCAGGCAGTGCTCCTGCCAGCTTGGCGTTGCCACCCAGGTATTTTGGCAGTACCAGGGTGGCAGTGTCAGGGTGCCAGCTGGGCAGTGCCAAGGTGCCGTCCATTTTGGGCCGGGTTCCAATTCCAATGCCTCGCAGGACTTGGGTGAATCCCGCGAGGTGCGGAGGCAACTGGGAAGCCCGCAGGAGGGTTCTCCCAGGACTTTCCAGCCGTGTTGTGCTCTCGCTCAAGCACAACACGACTAGATAATTTAAAATCCCACTAGATCACTCAAAGCGAGAACTCATACTCCACGAAGCTGACAGGGAGGTCAATCAACAATGCCCTGTGGTCTTCGTGAGGGCTATACATCCCTCCCTCCTTAAATTTGTTTCATTCCAGTTGTTCCCATGACAAAGTGGTCTCGCAGCCTTTCAGCACTTGCCCTCGAGTCCGTGGCAGGTGCATCCAGATGGAGGGGTGTGAAGCCGACAGGTGAACTTCACTTCCTCAAGGAGCGCATGAGGTTCACTGATGCAGATTCATCATCAGTACTGCCTCCCAGAGGCAGACCAGTCTCTTCAAGCTCTATGTCAGACCCTAAGTCACAACTTGTATAACATGGGGTCCTTCTGTGTCCAAGCCTTAATCTGTTTGTCAGATACCAGCAAGGTGTCTAAAAGATTTGAGGTCTTGCTGATCTCTTCCAAAGCTGGCAAAGGGGCCAAGCCTGTGGGCAGTGGGAGACGACTCCAGGCGGACTGTGTCTAGCGCCGCCAGTCGGGTGGGAGACGTGCTGCTGGCCGGGGGGGCTTCCGCGAGGGCTGGGGGAACAGGTGGGGGGTGGCCAGGGGGGCACTACCTGGCAGGTCAGATCCGCTCATGGCGGAGCCAAGTTTTACGGCGCGACCGTTGCAGGTCATCGCCACTCGCATGCGTGGCCACGGACCCGGCCATTCTCCAGCCGTTTGTATCGCGGGAGCCGTGAGTTTTACTCGGCGCGGCTACTAGCCCATCACTGGTCACAGGATCGGCGAGGGGTCGGTGACTATTTTTTTGGCGTATAACGCCACAGTTCCTCCGAACATAGACTCAAAAACGGTGAATCCAGCCCATTGTCTCCCAAACGGAGAATCCTGCCCAATATCAGCTGAAGCAGAATGGTGCAAAGCAACACAAGAGAATGGGTGGTGGAGATGCCACAGAACCTTGCCACAGCACAGCAACCAAATTCATTCTGGCATATCATCCATTAAAAACAATTTATAGCAACAGGATTGCTTTTGGAGAAAAGTACTCTTCCCATCTCACTGGAATTCCTGTGGTGCAAACCAGAAATGAAAATGAAAATCACTTATTGTCACAAGTAGGCTTCAAACGAAGTTACTGTGAAAAGCTCCTGTCACCACATTTCGGCGCCTGTTCGAATGAAAGGTATATTAAATGCACCTATGTTATTTGCCTCAACTACTCTATATCAGAGTCACTTATGGCACAGAGTAATGCCATTTGGGGCTGGTTTAGCACACTGGGCTAAATCGCTGGCTTTGAAAGCAGACCAAGGCAGGCCAGCAGCACGGTTCAATTCCCGTACCAGCCTCCCCGAACAGGCGCGGGAATGTGGCGACTAGGGGCTTTTCACAGTAACTTCATTTGAAGCCTACTTGTGACAATAAGAGGTTTTCACTTCATTTCATTCATTTCACTTCATTGAGTCCATGCTGGATCCTTGCGGAGTAATCCAGCTAGTCTCACTCCCTACTCAGCCACTGGAACCCTGCACATTTATTTCCTTCAAGGACCCATCCAATTTCCTTTTGAATTCACTGTTGATTTCTGGTTCCACCTTTTGTATACAGTGTGTTCCTCGCTGGGTAAAACCTTCACATTCCCCCTGCATCCCTTCCTCAGTCCAAAACATTAAATCTCCACACAATCATGAGTTGCCCATTCTCACCATTCTGAGTAAAGAATTTTTTGTTTTACATTTTCATATTGATCTTATTATAGGGAGGTTGTGTGGCACATTGGTAGAGTCCCTACCTCTCGGTGAGAAGCTCTGGGTTCAAGTCCCACTTCACCTTTAGAAGGTGCATGCCTGATGTGACCAATTACCAGCTATAAATCATTCCAACACACCTGGTGCCAGGAGTTAAGCGTGGGAGAGATTCCTGATCAGCGATACTGCAGAAAGTAATGGCAAACCACTGCAATACAATAATTATGGACCAATCCAATGGAAATCCATGGTCACCAATGTCCTTTCAGGGAATGGCTTCTGGAGGAGAAGGATTGGATTTATTTGTGACTTTTTTATGTTTATGGATCCCAGATTTGGACTCAATGCATTTAAATTTATTAAATTCCTGCCCATGCTGTTTTGAGTAACAGGGACAGCTAGCCGAAGGAAAGCATGTCTGAGATGGTGATGCCAGCTGGCCTCCGTGCCACATTTCCTGGCTTACCTCTTTTCATGGGCAGTCATCACCTGTCCACACTGGCATGGGTGCCTGCTGAAGACATACTAAAGTGCCTGCACCCTGATTCTAGATACACCGGCAGGGTCAGGAGCCCAAGTTAGCGACACTTATACTGCTGGAGCTAAATCAGCATTTACATAAGTGCCCCTGATATGAGAGTGGGTAATTTAAGGCAAATGTTAAATCTGTCTGCTATTGCCCAGCAATCAAAAGTTTGCACTTGCTCACGCAGGACTTGGTTTGAATTGGCTATTGGTAAATCCAACAATATATTAAGATTGTCAAAGGCATCCAGAGGAGGTTCACAAGAATGATCCCAGGAATGAAGGGCTTGTCATATGAGGAGCATTTGAGAACTCCGGGTCTGTATTCAGTGGAGTTTAGAATGATGAGAAGGGATCTCATTGAAACTTACAGAATACTGAGAGGCCTGGATAGAGTGAACGTGGAGAGGATGTTTCCACTAGTTGGAGAAACGAGAACACGAGGGCACAGCCTCAGACTGAAGGGACGATCCTTTAATACTGAGATGAGGAGGAATTTCATCAGTAGAGGGTGGTGAATCTGTGAAACTCATTGACGCAGAAGGCTGTGGAGGCTAAATCACTGAGTGTCTTTAAGACATAGGTAGTAGAGTTCTTGATTAATAAGGGAAACAGGGAGAAGGCAGGAGAATGGAGATGAGAAACATATCAGTCATAATCAAATGACAGAGCAGACTCGATGGACAGAATAGCCTAATTCTGCTCCTATATTTTATGGTGTTATGGTCTAAAAGTCTACATAAAAAGAGTTAAGATTAGGAACAGCATTTCACTAACTGAAGACATGCAGTGGCGTTGCTTTACATTCTTTACCATCAGCTTTCCCCACATTCTGTGTTTTTCCCACACTACCCAGCCACCAGGCGAGTAATACAATCCAGCTTTCAAGGTCTACATGACGCAAAGCAGAACTACAGACATTTCCTCGCCAGATGTCTCATCCAAAGTATACAAATGAAAAACATCTTTTATTTGCAGTAACTTCACTTAACCTCAGAAGAGCAATGAGTGGAACTGTTTGTTCTTTGGAAAAAGCCAACCGGCAAAGCTATTGAAATTCACTTCAGCTCAAACCAAAGCAACCTGCAGGATTCTTTTAATGCAATAATTAGATTTCCACCCTGGCACTATAGTAGTGTGTATTAACGTTTTTCATGTTACTTCCTAGGATCAGACAGCACAGAAGAAGGCCTTTCAGCCCATCACCCCTGTGCATATCAAAACTCTGCAATATTTTTTTATTTAGTCCCTCTCTTTAATGTGCATGTGCTTCATCAAGCTTCCATTTAATCAAAATCAAAGCAATTGTAAGTACCTATTACAGGCAGGGCTATAGATGCAGATCCCAGTGTGTCTCTCAAGCAAGGGATATATTATTAAACCATTGCAACAATGCATTATACCACCAGAGTTTGATATTCCTATCTGTGACAGCTTTCCCCTGAGAGCTCAATGTACAAAGTGTACATGCTGATGTAGTACTGAGAGACACAAATGAAAGAGGACTGTTCCTGATTCATGATAGGTTGTCTGATCCCTACCCTGGCAGCAATGGGGTTGTTTCAGTTGAGTGCCATGACCCGTTAGTAGAAAGAGAAAAGAAATCACGTTGGATTGCTTCTCCTTATTACTTTGTTAGAAGTACAGAGGAAACAAAAGTTAAAATAGTTTTCAACTCCCTCTGAATGATCCGAATGGCATCCTTCTTGGCATCGTAAAGAATGGTCACTTAGCATCTATGCAATTGCACGCCAGCTTGGACCAATACCTTTACAAGAGATGGGGAGTAAGACACTCATTTTTGGCAATGGGCCACAACTTCGAGGTAAAACATATGACTGGGAAAGCAACAATTCAATTGCCATTTTAGCCATTGTAAGGTGATCACGAAGTTACTGTCTGTGTAAAAATCTTGGCTCACACATCTCCTCTAAACCTTGCCCCTCGCACCTTAAACCCCTAGTAATTCTCTCTTCCATCCTGGGAAAATGCTTCTGACTATCCACTCTGTCCATGACCCTCATAATTTTGAAGACTTCTTTCAGGTCGCCCCTCAACCTCCGTCATTCAAGTGAGAACAAAGCGGGTTTATCCAACCTCTCCTCATAGCTAATGCCCTCCATACCAGGCAACATCCTGGTAAATCGTTTCTGTACCCTCTCCAAAGCCTCCACATCCTTCTGGTAGTGTGGCGATCAAGATTGAATGCTATATCCCAAGTCTGGCTTAACTAAGGTTCTATACAGCTGCAGCAAGACTTGCCAATTTTTATACTCAATGCCCCAGCCGATGGAGGCAAGCATGCCATATTCCTTCTTGATTACCTTATCCACCTGCGTTGCCACTTTCAGTGACCTGTGGACCTGTGCACCCAGATCCCTTTGCCTATCAATACTATTAAGAATTCTGCCAATTACTGCATATTTCCCACCTGTATTAGACTTTCCTAAATGCATTAATAATATTAATAACCTTTTATTGTCACAAGTATGAATTTCTGTGAAAAGTCCCTAGTCGCCACATTCCAGCACCTGTTCTGGTAAACTGGTAAGGGAATTGAACCCGCGCCGCTGGTCTTGTTCTGCATCACAAACCAGCTATCTAGCTCACTGAGCTAAACCAGCCCTTTAGCTCACATTTGTCTGGATTAAACTCCATATGCCATCTCTCCGCCCCAGTCTCCAACTAATCTATATCCTGCTGTATCCTCTGACGGTCCTCATCACTATCCGTAATTTCACCAACCTTTGTGTCGTCCACAAACTTACTAATTAAACCAGTTACATTTTCCTCCAAATCATTTATATGTACTACAAACAACAATGGTCCCAGCACTGATCCCTGCGCAACACTGCTAGTCACAGCTCTCCATTCAGAAAAGTACCCTTCCACTGCCATCCTCCGTCTTCTATGACCGAGGCAGTTCTGTATCTATCTTGGCAGCTCACCTCTGATCCCGTGTGACTTTACTTTCTGTACCAGCCTGCCACGAGGGACCTTGTCAATTGCCTTACTGAAGTCCATGTAAACAACATCCACTGCCCTACCCCCATCAATCATCTTTGTCACTTCCTCGAAAAACCCGATCAAGTTAGTGAGACACAACCTCCCCTTCACAAAACTGCCTCTCGCTAATATGCCGTTCGCTTCCAAATGAGAGTAAATCTTGTCTTGAAGAATCCTCCCAATAATTTCGCTAACACTGACGTAAGGTTCACCAGCCTGTAATCTCCTGGATTATCCTTGCTGTTCTTCTTAAACAAAGAAACAACATGAGCTATTCTACAGTCCTCTGGGACCTTATCTGTAGCCAGTGAGGATACAAAGATTCCTGTCAAGGTCCCAGAAATTTCCTTCCTTGCCTCCCTCAGTATTCTGGGGTAGATCCCATCAGGCCCTGGGGACTTATCTACCTTAATGTTTTTCAAGACGCCCAACACCTCCTACTTTTTTATCTCAATGTTACCCAGACTATCTAAACACCCTTCCCCAGACTCATCATCCACCAAGTTCTTCTCTTTGGTGAATACTGATGCAAAGTACTCATTCAGTAACTCGCCCATTTCCTCTGGCTCCATGCATAGATTCCCTACCCTCTCCTTGAGTGACCCAACCCTTTCCTTGGCTACCCTATTGTTTTTTATATACATGTAACAAGCCTTGGGATTTTCCTGTTTGCCAATGACTTTTTGTGACCCCTTTTAGCTCTCCTCACTCCTTGCTCATGTTCTTTCCAACTTTCTTATATTGCTCATGGGCTTTGTCTGTTCCCAGCCTTCTAGTCCTTACAAATGCTTCCCTTTTCTTTTAGACTAGGCTCACAATACCCCTTGTTATCCAAGGTTCCCGAAACTTGCCATGCTTATCCTTCTTCTTCACAGGACCATGCCGGTCCTGAATTCCTAACAACTAACATTTGAAAGCCTCCCACATGCCAGATGTTGATTTAGCCTCAAACATCCACACCCAATCTAAATTCTTCAGTTCTTGCCAAATATTGTTATAATTAGCCTTCCCCCAATTTAGCACCTTCACCTGAGGACTACTCTTGTCTTTATCCAACAATGCCTTGAAACGTACTGAATTATGGTCACTGTTCCCAAAATGCTCCCCTACTGAAACTTTGACCACCTCGCCTGGCTCATTCCCTAATTGGACTATCTACATATTGTTTCAAGAAGCCCTCCTGGATGCTCCTTGCAAACTGTGCTAGGACCAGTGTCCTTGCAAACCACATAACTAGGGAAGTAGAAGGGACTTTAAACTAAATAGAGGGGGTGGGGGGTGCGGTTCTGTCGAGGGGATACGTAGGCTTACAAAGTAAAAGGATATGATAGCATTACAAGGCAGCTATTTAGGTAATGATACCCAGAGTGTGACAGGAAGAACAGAGTGCACAAACTTTAAAAAAGCAACTAATAGGGTCAAAATGGGAAAATATGGCATCAGGGCAAGATTAATGGCTCTTTAATTAAATGCACATTGCATTTGGCAAAAAATAAATGAATTAACAGCACAAATTGAGGTTAATGGGTATGATTTTATAGCCATTACAGAGACATGGTTACAAGGAGATCAAAGCTGAGAAGTAAATATTCAGGGGTATGTGACTTTTCATAAGGATAGGCAGGAAGGAAAGGGTGGTGGGGTAGCTTTGTTAGTATTAGATGGAGTAAGTACAATAGCAAGAAATGGTCTCAGATCAGAAGATGTAAAATTCATATGGGTGGAGGTATGAAATAATAAGGGGCAGAAGACACTGGTGGGAGTAGTCTATAGAGGCCCCCAAACAGTAGCTATAATGTAGGATGGAGAATAAATCAGGAGATAATAAAGGCATGTAAAAAGTAGTACATTAATCATGGGTAACTTTAATCTTCATGTAGATTGGGAAAATCAAATTGGCAGAGGTAGCCATGAGGGATAATTCATAGAGTGTATTTGGAATAATTTCCTGTGAACATATGTTGTGGATCCAACGAGGGATCAGGCGATTTTGGATTTGGTACTATGGAGTGAGACAGTAAACAATCTCAGAATAAAAGATTCACTAGGAAGCAGTGACCATAACTTGGTAGAACTTAGCACTCATATTGAGAGTGAGAAGCTTAGGTCTGCAGCAACTATGCTACACTTAAATAAGGATAATTATAAAGAAATGAGGCAGAGTTGGCTGGAAAGGAGTTTAGCAGGAAAGACAGTTGATCAGCAATGGCAGACATTTCTGAAAATGGTTCATGACTCACAACAAGGAATTATCACAGTGAGTAAGAAGGATTCTAGGAAGGGATAAATCAGCCATGGTTAACGAAGAAAGTGAAGGATAGTATTACACAGAATGAAAAAACATAAAAAGTGACAAAGATTAGTGGTAAGCCAGGGGATTGGGAAAGTTTTAGAAACCAACAAAAGATGAAGTAAAGATATGAGGGAGAAGATAAACCAAGACGGTAAACTAGCAAATAATATAAAAATGGACAGCACGAGCTTCTTTAAATATATAAAAAGGAAGAGAAAGGCCAAAGTGAACACAGACCCTATATTATTCCTTGTGTCTGAATAAAGCTCGTAGTCTTACAGTTGAAGTAGATGTTTTATTGTGCGAGTTCATTCTCTCTCTAGCGCTTATATTATGTTACATCTGAGCTGTCTGTCTGTGTCCTGCTCACCAGCTGCCGTTCCTGTGATGAGTGCCCCTTGGCTTCCTGTTTGTATTATATACATCTCTGGTGCTCCCTCTAGTGGTTACTTAGTTGTAGTGTATTTACATTAACCCCTTGTGTATATACAGTGATGCATATCACTACATCCCCCTTTTTGTCTTTTTACATATTTTCTGTACTTTGTTAAAGAAAATTGTACAACACAGGTAGATAAATGATGATATGTACAAGTTGTGATGATATTGATGATTATACAAAGCCAATTAATATTTACGAGTCCAATCTTAATTTAAAAATTTATGAGTCTAACTTTATGAATTTATTCGGTTGAGTTGTTTTTCTTCTTCTGTTGTTGACGTGGTGATGTTGATATTGTAATTTCTTTGTGAATGTCATCAGTGCTCTTGTGTTTAAGTAACCAACAAGTCATCACAAGGTGATTGAATGGTCGAACCACTGATGTTGACTGAGGTGGACTTTTTTCTGTGCTTGTGGTATCGATTTAGTGTGTCATCTGCCTTGAATGCTGGTGTGCTTGTTTGTTCGGGAGCAAACGTGAATTTATGAGATTCGTTGTCATGCCATGGTATGTTTGTACTCTTGTCATTGTTTTGGAGTGTGCTGTTGCATTGTCCTTCATGTGCAGAGGTGTACCATGTTGTACAAGTCGTTGTTTCATTGTTGTTGTTTCTGTCGTTTATGTCTTTGTTGTTTTTGTTGTCATTCTTGTAGTTGTTTTTGTCGTGCTTGTTGTTTTTGTTGTTCTTCTTGTTTTTGTTGTTGCTGTTTTTCTTGTTTCTGTTATGCTTCTTGTGTTGTTCTTGTTGCGCTCAATGACTGTTCTGTGTGGATAATTTGAGTCATTCTCAAAGTTATTGGTATCAGTGTCCTTTGTGGTATCTGATGTTTCATTGAACGTTTCTTCTTGAGGATCGTGAGAATGATCTGATGTTCCATTGATCTTGGTGACATCAGTCATTTGTGGTTGATTTGATTTCTCTTCTTTGATTCCTCGGTGCTCCTCTTCTGGAGTCACTTCTGGTTGATCTGCTTAATCTTTGATCTCTTGGTGCTCCTCTTCTGGAGTCAACGTCGTCAAGATTTCAGTTTCATGTAGGTTGTCAAGAGTAAATGAGGTTTTAATTGATGCGGTCTCACTAAATTCATGAGTGGCTGTGCTTTGATTGTCAAGTTCTTTTGTACAGACGAGCTGAGATCTGTCAGTCTCGCTGTGACCTTGTGTACCTTGTCTGGGAATTGTGATTTCTTTGTCACTTGTCTCACATACAGTGGGTAAACTTACATTGTCTTCTTGTTGATTATGTGCACTGGGTGGACTTTCATAGTCTTTTTGTAGTTCACGTGAGCTTGGTAGACTTTCATAGTCTGCTTCTTGTTGCTCAGATACGGTGGCTAGACCTTCATGGTCTTGTTCATGCATGGATTTCGCTATGGAGTCTTTAGTTGCTTCCATTTTGGAGTCTGTCAAAGAGCTCTCTGTGGAGTCTTTCATCGCTCTCTGTGTGGAGTCGTGCAGTGTTCTCTCTGTGGAGTCGATCTGTGCTCTCTCAACGGAATCGGTCAGTACTCGTTTTCTACTTGGTATTTGACAGGTTGCTATCATCCAATGTATCGACGATCTGCCATTGCATCATGGTGTTGGATTCATCTACCATGAGTAGAGTCATGTTGAGTTTTTCAACCGTGTCGATTATGTTATCCAAATAACTCAGCCATGTCTGAGTCGTATTTTTCGATAAACAAATCATCTTTTTTTGTTTCGGTTTGGTTATTGTGCTCTTCATGTTCAATGAACAAATCATCTTCTTTGGTTTCGGATTTGTCATTGTGCTCCTCACTTTGGGTCATGCAAACTGCTTGTTCCAGGGTGCTGCGAAAGTCATTTTCAACTGCTGGTAGAAGTTCAGGCAATGTTGTGCCCTTTGAGGTTGATTTTTTTGGTTTTGTGCCTTCAAGAGTCTTGTTTGTGTTCTTTGGGCTTTTCCCCTTTAAGTGGGCGTGGTCTGAGTCTTCTGACATCATGATGCTCGTGATGTAAAGCGTAGGAATCGATTGCGCAGGCGCAAATCGATTTTCCTTTACTGTGCACTTTTTCTTCGAACTGTGCACTCTTTTTGTTCAACTGCGTATGTGCGTCTTGCACATGCACACGTCCATCTTCGAACTGTGCGCTTTTTTCGTTCAAGTGTGCATGCGTGGCTTGCGCATGCGCAGATCCATTTTCAAACGATGTTCGATCTTCTTCTGACTGCGCATGCATCACTCATTCCCTGTGCAATTTGGTCTCCGAGCATTGAATGTCTGAAAGCAGCATTGTTACTGATGTTACAGTGATCTTCAAATTTTTTGTGTATTATTTCAGATTGGGTGTTGTCTTCACCTTTCAAGTAATTAAAGCAGTTATAGATTTCTCTAGTTTCATGTCCTGCTAGCAGCAGTGCTATTTTCGTTTCTTCTGAGGCCGTGCTCAAACCATTAGCTACGATATATAGTTCGAACATTTGTTTAAAAATTTTCCATCTATGACTTAAATTACCGGTTGTTTTCAGCTGTGGTGGAGTTCCAACGAGTTTCATCAACTCAGCGAAGTCTTCCCACGTTGAATGTCCAGTATGAGTTTTCTTGTCATTTCGTTCTTTCTTTGACTGCATCTTGTGTAATCTTCTAGTGAGCGTTCTGAAGTCTCCTGGTACCATGTATCATTCCTTGTGTCTGAATAAAGCTCGTAGTCTTACAGTTGAAGTAGATGCTTTATTGTGTGAGTTTGTTCTCTGTCCAGCACTTATACTATGTTACATCTGAGCTGCCTATGTCCTGCTCACCAGCTGCCGTTCCTGGGAAGAGTACCCCTTGACTTCCTGTTTGTATATTGTATACATCTCTGGTGCTCCCTCTAGTGGTTACTTAGTTGTAGTGTATTTACATTAACCCCATGTGTATATACAGTGATGCATTAGAGAACCCTTTAGAGAATGAGACTGGGGAAATAATAATGGGAAACCAGGAAATGGCAGAGAAGTTAAACAAATACTTCACAATGGAAGACACTGATAACATTCCAAAAACATTAAATATTCAAGGGACGGGGACGGGGGGAGGAAATAAATACAATAACAATCACTAAGGAAAAACTACGAGAGAAACTAATGGGGCTAAAGACCGATAACTCCCCTGGACCTGATGGGTTGCATCCCAGGATATTACAGGAAGTAACTACAGAGATAATGGATGCACTGGTAATAATTTTCCAAGAATCCTTAAATTATGAAAAAAATCCCTGAGGATTGGAAAATTGCCTTTATTCAAAAAGGGAGACAAAAATTAAGTAACTATAGATCAGTTAGCTAAATCTCTATCATTGGGAAAGTGTTAGAGTCCATTATAAAGGATGTAATAGCAGAGCATTGAAAATGCATATTACTATCAAACAAAGTCAGCATGGCTTTATGAAGGCAAATCACATCTGGCAAATTTATTAGAATTCTTTGAGGTGGTAACAAGCAGGATAGATGAAGGGGAATAGTAGACAAAATAAACTATGATTTCCAAAAAGCATTTGATAAGGTACCACACAAAAAGCTACCTAATAATATAGAAACCTATGATGTTGGGGGTAGTTTATTAGCATGGATAGACAATCGGCTAGCTGATAGAAGACACAGAGTTGGGACAAAAGGAGCATTTTCAGGATGGAAAACTGTAGAGGGCCACAGGGATCATTCCTGGGGCCACAATTATTTACAATATACATTACTGACTTGGACGAGGGAAGTGAATATACTATTGCCAAGTTTGTAGATGACACAAAAACAGGTGGGAAGGCAAGTGGTGAGGATGACACAAAGTGTCTACAGAGGGATATTAGGTCCCAGATGACCATAGGCTGTTTTTCCGAGGGGAGAGCTGACTGGTGGTGATTTAACCTAGGATCACCACACCTGAGGTGAGGGGCAAGGTTGAGAAGATGGGCCTTCATAAATAACCCCAGCTGGTACAGGAATTGAACCCACACTGCTGACCTAGCTCTGCATTATGAGCCAGTTGTCTAGCCAAGTGAGCTAAACCGGTAGGTCAGTGAATTAAAAACTTGGCAGATGGAATATAATGTAGGAAAATGTGAAATTATGTGCTTTGGTAGGATAATGGAGCTGAATATTATTTAAACTGAGAAAGACTGCAGAAAACTGCAGCTCCGAGGGCTTTGGGGGTTTTGTGCATAAATCACAAAAAGCTAGCATGCAGGTTCTGTAGGTAAAAGGGAAAGCAAATGGAATGTTGGCCCTCCTTTCAAAGGGAATGGAGAAGAAAAATAAGGAAATCCTGCTAAAACTATACAATGCACCAGTTCGGCCACACCTGGAATACTGTGAACCGTTTTGGTCCCCTTATCGAAGGAAAAATTCACTGGCATTGGAAACAATCCAAAGAAGGTTCACTAGGTTGATCTTGGGTATGGAGGGATTTTCCGATGAGGAGAGGTTGAGTAGATTAGGCCTGTACTCATTGGAGTTTTGAAGAATGAGAAGTGTAGTTATTGAGACATAAAGGGTTCTAAGGGGGCTTGACAGGGTAGATATTGAGAGGTTGTTTCCTCCTGTGGGAGAGTCTCGGGCCAGAGGACATAATCTCAGAGTAAGGGGTGGCCCATTTAAGATAGAGATGAGGAGGAATTTCTTCCCTCCGAGGGTGGTGAATTGTGAAGTCTTACACAAATACTTCAAGGTGGAAGACAATAAATACATTCCAAAAATGTCAAATAATCAAGGGATAGAATCATAGAACTAACAGTGCAGAAGGAGGCGATTCAGCCCATCGAGTCTGCACCGGCCCTCAGAAAGAGCACCCTACTTACACCCCATGCCTCCACCCTATCCTCTTCATCCCCGTAACCCAACCTAACCTTTATTTCTTTGGACACTAGGGGCAATGTAAAATGGCCAATCCACCTAACCTGCACATCTGTGGACTGTTGGAGGAAACTGGAGCACCCGTAGGAAACCCACACACACAAGGGGAGAACGTGCAGACTCCACACAGACAGTGACCCAAGCCAGGAATCGAACCTGGGACCCTGGAGCTGTGAAGCAACGGTGCTAACCACTATGCTACTGTGCTGCGCTTAGAAGGGGAGAGAAAGTAAATACAGTAACAATCACTAAGGAAAAGGTTGGATGGAAACTAATGGGAGTAAAGGCCGATATGTCCCCTGGGGTTCTGGGGATAAGGCAGGAAAGTGGAGTTGAGGATTATATCAGATTAACCATCATTTCATTGAAAGGCGGAGCATACTCGATGGGCTGAATAGCATACATCTAATCCTACATCTTATGGTCTTATGACAGGTCCGCTGCTCATTTCTCCACAAGTCACGGTCTAGAGCCTCCCTCTAATAATAATAATAATCTTTATTTGAATCATAAGTAGGCTTACATTAACACTGCAATTAAGTTACTGTGAAAATCCCCTAGTCGCCACACTACTGCACCTGTTCAGGTATACTGAAGGAGAATTCAAAATGTCCAATTCACCTAACAAACACGTCTTTCGGGACTGGTGGGAGGAAACTGGAGCACCCGGAGAAAACCCATGCAATCATGGGGAAAACATGCAGACTCTGCACAGACAGTGACTGAAGCGGGAATCGAACCCAGGACCCAGGCGCTGTGAAGCAACAGTGCTAACCATTGTGCTCCTGTGTTGCCCAAGTAGCTGGGAAGCAACCTGTCAGAGGATGGTCACTACGGAAATCAAAACTAGAGTAACCATGGCAAAGAACTTATCCTCCAAAATAAGGAATTGCTCAGTAGAGGAATGAGTAGAGATCTTAAGAAAAGAGCTGGATAAAAGCAAATTACTGTGGATGCTGGAATTTGAAACGAAAGAGAAAATGCTCGAAAATCTCAGCAAGTCTGGCAGCATCTTTAGGGAGAGAAAAGAGCTAACGTTTCGAGTCCAATGACTCTTTGTCAGAGAAAAGAGCTATTAAGTCCTTAGGGTAAGTCGTCTCAATAAAATAAAACCTTTTAAAACCTGCCAAGGTTCCTGATGTGTTATGTGAGTTGGTTCAATGTTGACTGCAACTGGATGCAGTGAAACTAGAAACAGATTTCCGACACAGGAGATGGTCCAACACTGTTTTATTGAACTTGCTGATTGCTGTACATAATCTGCTGTGGGTTGACACTCTATTAATCTAACTGATAACCTCCTACTGGCTTGACCAGACTAGCTCTCTACCTCATGGAGATGGTGCTCACTGGCATGTGCACTCGAACTATCTCAGTAGCTGCGTCCTGTGAGAGAGGGAGAGTCTTAATGTCCTGTGGGCTTTATAGTGGTGGTGTCCTGTCTGGTGATTGGTTGTTCTGTGTCGTGTGTGTTCATTGGTTATCCTGTGTGTCAATCACTGCCTGTCTGCATCTCATTATATACATGAGTGGCTATTATGACAGTTCCCATTCCTAATAATCATCAATTGACTCCTGCTAGTTAGTGTGTATAAGCATGGATGTCTGTCATCTAAGAATAGGATCCACAGTCACAGAGTCTCTGGGCTGACATAGAACGATCACCTATCTCAGCAACGCTTCATCGGTGATATATTCCCTATTTTACAGTGATGAATGTTACTAGAATGCTAATCCTTTCTGATCTTTTGAAATAATTCTGAGGCTGCCGCTAATGATGTTTCTGTTTTTCAATGTGATGCTCCAAAAAATATAGCTCACCCATCTAGTTTGATATTTTAAACCAAAACCATTTGAAGTAAACATTCTTAACTGGTAATGCAACATTCAATGTCGAACTGAGGTATAATGCAACATTCAATGTCGAACTGAGGTATAATAAGAGTTTATATCCATATCAAGATGTTTAATCTTAAGAGTGGAGTCAGTTAGCAATGCCTGAGAATGGGAATCAAAGATGGTCCGGGAGAGAAGGAGCCAGAGAAGAGCTAATGACATTGCCCATCGCCCACACCTATACTCATACACCTCCTCGCGAACAATCCAAAGCCAGTAGTAGCATAAGTTTGGGAACATGTCACCCCTTGTTTTCCATTACCATCAAACACGCAAGGTGGAACAACAACGGAGAAGGGGAATCTAAACAGATGGGAAAAGTGTGGACAAATATATAAGCAAGTCACATACTTTATAATTATTTTACATTCAGCAAACGTTTACCACATAAAAATGATCTGCCCATTGTAGTGATCTTTATCTGTGCATATACATAAGGGGTTAATGTGTAATCAGTAGCACCACATGATCACCAGAGGGCCAGACCAAAAGAAACCACATCGGGTCTCTCTCTCTCTCTTTTGGATGTACTGTGACCAGGACATGAGTATCAGATTTGGTCAGATGGTTAGTGTAGTCAAGCATAGTTACTGTAGTTAGATCTTGTTAACCCTCACTAGTATCAATGTAAAAGTAAAGAACTCACAATTATTGTATAGTTACTCAATAAACCTTTTGTTACTACTGGATGAGTTCGAGTCTTCTTCATCGAGATTCAGAAGACCTCATCAGTTACCAAGGTTTGAGTAGCACATATTACACTCCGTAGTATATCAAAACACACAGAGAAGTGTAATAAAAGATAATACAGGAGCGAAATAAAAGACCCATGTTGAAGTAGGAGAGTTTTTTTGTGTTGGAAGTGTTTGAATGAAGAAGCTTACCAGCGTCTGATTGCAAGATGATTTCTACAGTGAAAAAAGTGTTCGTGAGGCAAACTGCTAGAAATGGTCTGTCAGTAAGTGAAGAGAAGAGATCTGCTAACCATTTCCACTTGGTCCTTTTCAATCCTGTGGGGCAATCTGCTGTTTCCAATCAACAGAAATTGAATGGCATGGCAGCAAATTACACAAATTTAATTTTGTTTTTAATTTTTAAAAAAACAACTTCACCGTGTGAATTTTTCCCTGGTGTCCATCATCCAGTGTGAGTTGGTACCTGTCAGTACTAGGGCCCGGGTTTGAACCGAGATGTCTCCAGCAATGCAGTCTGAGATTGGCGGCCAGTGTGATCAAATTCTCTGCACAGCATCATCATCAAAAGTCCCTGTGTAACAACAATACTTACCATCTTAGATTCCTAAGGGGGGTGAACAACTATAATCAAAACATACAAGGAGGTATGAGTATTCTCCCTGACACCAAAAGTTAAATAAAAATAAATGCCCATCTCAGATTTCGACCATTACGGTTCAACACTGACCAGCCTAAATTCCACAGGTGATATTTGTATCATCTGAGTTACGGTCATTCACAGAGTATTTAATCATCAGTCTGTGGACTTATCTTTATAATCTCTGAACCAGATATTTATCTAGCTTATTTTCAAAGAACCTTACTGCATTTGTTGGGCGTCTATTCCTTGTAACGACAACCCTATTGTGAGAAAGTATGCTTCTGATCTCTAGTCACGTTTGAAGTTTGTTCATTTTGTACTTGTATCAGCCAGTTTTCAATCAAAGATTAAGTTAAGCGTTCAGGCTCCATTGATATTATTATACCCGTCTTTCATTGAGAATTTCAGTGTGAATTCCTAATTGTCTTCACACTTGTCACTTTTCATTGAAGTCACTTTGATGAAATAGTTTCAGTCAACATCACATTCAAATCTTCACATTTAATAAATGTGTATCTCAGAGAGTATCTGCTGCGCTTAGAATTGTTATTTTGTTCATTAAGAATTCCAAATGATAATCTACATACATGTAATGTCCCTTCTATGAGCCGAAAAATGATGCCAAAGAATGAATTCAAAGCTTTACTTAAGATTTAAATAAAGAAGCTTCGGACTTACATTTAAATGACACCTTTAATGGCTTCAAGACATCCCAAAGTGTTTTGCAATCAATATTCAAACTGTTTTTAAATTGTCTTCACTGTATGGTGCTGAGGACCCGGGTTCCATCCTGGTCCCGGGTCACTGTCCGTGTGAGTTTGCACATTTTCCCCGTGTTATGGGCCAAGGTTTTGAGAACCCCAAAGTGTATCATGGTGTTCACCTGACCCACAACTTTTAATAGATTGTGGTATGGGGAGCACACGGCTCACTCTACAGGTGTGGTACAGCAGAAAATGGACCAGTGGTTTTTTAAAACAAAACAATGTTTATTCTATGAACTCAAGTTAACCTTTTTAAAACATACAGTGAACATCTTAGCGACCATCAATTCAAATACAACCCCAAAGACTACAACACTAAGTAATCCTTGAGCTTTCCTTTTAACATCCATAAGACTTAAAAACATAATCTTTAACAGAAGCACATCAGGTTAAAGTCACTACTGAGAGCAGTCGTTAGTTTTAAATCACCAAAAGGATCGATTTACATTCTTCAGATTACAGAGAGAGACTAATACCCCTTCTGGCTGTGACTGCAACTATCCAGGTCTGAAAACGAAACTAAAACACACCCTGCAGCAAACAGCCTAAAACGAAAGTAAAAAGCTGACAGACAGCCCAGCTCCACCCACTCTCTGACATCACTGCATTAATAAACACCCATTTCTTAAAGGTGCTTTCACTACATATATTTATATACATACCCATTTATAAACACCCATTTCTGAAAGGTACTCTCACATGACACCCGTGTCTGTGTGGGTCTCACCCCCAGAACCCACAGTAGGTGGATTGGCCATGCTAAATTGCCCTTTAATTAGAAATATTTTTTAAAAGATTGTTGTCACGGTTATAATGTTGGAACTATAGCAGCCAATCAGCACACAGCAAGCTTCAATCTATGACTGTCCTGAGTGACAGTGGTTCTTGACATTATTTCTCTTGTGCAAAAATGCACCTTTACACAGACTGAGATGTTTTTACAAACAAGAAACATTGTACACATTAGAATTAAAAGGTCACAAACTCATGTGGCGCATTGCTGGGCAGTCTTAAAGAGGAATAAGGACAATTCTAAAACATCAAACTGTTACAAAAACATTATGATTTCAATGAAACCGTCTTTGCGTTTTCTATTTGTCTTAATGAATTAATTTAACTAATTGGTTCAGTATCAGTTATGGTGATATAATTGAGATATTTAGCTGTGTGCTTATATTATTCACATTTGTTGCTCCTCCAATCGTATCATCAGTTTAAGTTTTAAAAATGACAATCAAAAAAATCAAAGGAATATAAAAGTGATCTAATTAACTTTAACAGCTTTCTTGAGCTTTATACTCACCTCTTTCAAGATATTCATTTAAAGTCTTGAATAAAATGCTCAGTATTGGATACGTTGGCCATTTTGTACACAAATCCATCATTCCCTCCTTATACAAATGCAACCTGTTGCTATTGTTATTCCAGCAAGGAGACACGAGGTGCAATTTAAATATTCCAGCAGCACCTCTGAACATAACAAGTATTTTAAAAAAGTTTTGATAGAATGGTTCCACTTTAGGAACACTCTTCCTTGAAATAAAGCAATCCACTATGTGGTAGTATGCATTACCAGAGCACAAAAGATTTCCCTAGCTGCAGGATCCCACTCCGTACAGATCAAAGGCTTCTGCATAGTTACCCTAACGGTGCAGGGGAGGGAGTTCAAAAACTACAGGCTCTACGTCCTTCCCCAACTCTGCGCCCCCACATTACTGGGATTAGACTTCCAGTGCAATCTGCAGAGCCTTACCTTCAAATTTGGCGGCCCAATACCCCCACTCACTATCTGCGGCCTCGCAACCCTCAAGGTGCAACCCCCGTCCTTGTTTGCAAACCTCACCCCGGATTGCAAACCCATCGCCACTAGGAGCAGACGGTACAGCGCCCAGGACCGGACCTTCATTCGGTCCGAAGTCCAGCGGCTACTAAAGGAAGGCATAATCCAGGCCAGCAATAGTCCCTGGAGAGCACAGGTGGTAGTAGTAAAGACAGGGGAGAAGCAAAGGATGGTCATAGACTATAGCCAGACCATCAACAGGTACACACAACTAGACGCGTACCCTCTCCCCCGCATATCCGATATGGTCAATCGGATTGCCCGATATAAAGTCTTCTCCACCGTGGACCTCAAGTCCGCCTACCATCAGCTCCCCATCCGCCCAAGTGACCGCAAGTACACAGCCTTCGAGGCAGACGGGCGATCATACCATTTCCTAAGGGTCCCATTTGGCGTCACAAACGGGGTCGCGGTCTTCCAACGAGAGATGGACCGAATGGTTGATCAACACGGGTTGCGGGCCACGTTCCCATATCTCGACAATGTAACCATCTGCGGCCACGATCAGCAGGACCACGACGCCAACCTCCAAAAATTCCTCCAGACCACTAAAGCCTTTAACCTCACGTACAAAGAGGACAAGTGCATTTTTAGCACCAACCGGCTAGCCATCCTGGGCTATGTAGTGCGCAATGGGATAATAGGCCCCGACCCCGAACGTATGCGCGCCCTCATGGAATTTCCCCTCCCGCACTGCTCAAAAGCCCTGAAACGCTGCCTGGGGTTTTTTTCATACTACGCCCAGTGGGCCCCCTAATACAGACCACGACCTTCCCTCTGTCGACAGAGGCTTGCCAGGCCTTCAGCCACATCAAAGCGGATATCGCAAAGGCCACGATGCACGCCATCGACGAGTCCCTCCCCTTCCAGGTCGAGAGCGACGCCTCCGACGTAGCTCTAGCGGCCACCCTTAACCAAGCGGGCAGACCCGTGGCCTTTTTCTCCCGAACCCTCCACGCTTCAGAAATCCGCCACTCCTCAGTGGAAAAGGAAGCCCAAGCCATAGTGGAAGCTGTGCGACATTGGAGGCATTACCTGGCCGGCAGGAGATTCACTCTCCTCACGGACCAACGGTCAGTAGCCTTCATGTTCGATAATGCACAGAGGGGCAAAATCAAAAACGACATGATCTTAAGGTGGAGGATCGAGCTCTCCACCTTCAATTACGAGATCTTGTATCGTCCCGGAAAGCTGAACGAGCCGTCCGATGCCCTATCCCGCGGCACATGTGCCAACGCACAAATTAACCGCCTCCAAACCCTCCACGAGGACCTCTGACACCCGGGGGTCACGCGGTTTTACCACTTTATCAAGTCCCGCAACCTCCCATACTCTTTGGAGGAGGTCCGTACAGTCACAAGGAACTGCCACATCTGCGCAGAGTGCAAACCGCATTTTTTCAGGCCGGATGGTGCGCACCTGATTAAGGCTTCCCGCCCCTTTGAACGCCTTAGTCTGGATTTCAAAGGACCCCTCCCCTCCACCGACCGCAACATATACTTCCTTAATGTGGTGGACGAGTACTCCCGCTTTCCATTCGCCATCCCCTGTTCTGACATGACCGCGGCCACAGTCATTAAAGCCCTGAACACCATAATCACACTGTTCGGTTGCCCCGCATACGTCCACAGCGACAGGGGGTCCTCCTTCATGAGTGACGAGCTGCGCCAGTTCCTGCTCAGCAACGGGATAGCCTCGAGCAGGACGACCAGCTACAACCCCCGGGGGAACGGGCAAGTAGAGAGGGAGAACGGCACGGTCTGGAAGACCGTCCTACTGGCCCTACGGTCCAGGGACCTCCCAGTTTCACGGTGGCAGGAGGTCCTTCCGGACGCCCTCCACTCCATCCGGTCACTACTGTGTACTAGCACTAACCAAACGCCTCATGAGCGCCTCCTTGTCTTCCCCAGGAAGTCCTCCTCTGGAACGTCGCTGCCGACCTGGCTGGCGGCCCCAGGACCCATCTTGCTCCGAAAGCACGTGCGGGCGCACAAGTCGGACCCGTTGGTCGAAAGGGTTCACCTCCTTCATGCGAACCCGCAGTACGCTTACGTGGAGTACCCCGATGGCCGACAGGACACGGTCTCTCTGCGAGATCTGGCGCCCGCCGGCAACACACACACCCCCCCGACACCAATCACCCAACTCCCCCCTTCCTGCCACCGCCGCACCCCGCGACCGCCCCCTTCCCAGGAGGATCAGTCCTCCTCCCAGGCCCGACCAGGAATGAAGCCCAAGCTGAAACCGTAAGGCTCCCGGAGAAGACAACACCGAAACAAGCACCACCACCACCACCGGGGCCGAGGCGATCGACACGGACGACCAGACCGCCCGACCGACTCGTGGCGTCGATCTAACAGTACAATGTGGACTTTGTGAACTTTTAACAAGAGCATTTTGCCTTTTCCTGACGATTACTGTAAATAGTTTGAAACAAAAAAAAACCTTGTACATACTGTTATAACATGTGAAAGTTTTCCTCCCAGGACCAGCCTTGTAAACCCTTACCACCATGCGAAGCATCACCCCGCCGGGTTCATTTTTAACAAGGGGTGAATGTGATAGTATGCATTAGGGGTCATGTGGGACTGTGAAGCCATGATGTCATTGGCTGACAGATCCCGGGTCCTGGTTGGACGTTGACCTCTAGCTCCGCCATGAAGGCGGAGTATAAGTACCTGGAGTCCTCCCCCGCAGGCAGTCTACTACCGAACTGTGGGGGAAACAGTCACGCTTAATAAAGCCTCATCGACTTCACTCTATTCGTCTCTCGGAGTCTTTGTGCGCTACACACTATCATCAGATGAGGCTGACACAAGCAGAGATCTTCTGGATAAAGAGACACAGTAGGAGCACTGAAATCAGATCTTGAGGTAATCCATTGTAGTCCTGTTGAATATATGAGGAATGGTAATTTCCCAAATGGCTGTGGAGCAGTAATTTCACTCTCCCAGTAGTTTACAGATTAATCAAGATCGAAGGGATAGGGTGCAAAATAAAACTAAATCAAAATGGGGCAATGGTGAGAAACTGACCAGCCAGATCTGTTCATGGGGAGGAGGGCCGCCACCCTTGCCTTTGCCTCCCTGCTTGCCCACCGAAGAATCCTGCTTGGCTGGCGGTCAGCAGCACCACCTAAAGCTGCAGACTGGCTGTCCGATCTGTCGGAGTTTCTCCAAATGGAGAAAATCAAACCCGTGGGTAGGACGACGGCTTCCTCAAAACATGGGGTCCATTCACCCGACTGTTCCGGGACCTATTTTTGGCCAACGAATAAGTAGTCAGGAGCCAGGAAAAAGTAGCCAAGGCATTGTCATGATATTCAGATAAACATATCATGGTGCAAACACACATACACACTGATGGACAGATCAACGAACCAATCAACACACACGCAACATCACAGCCAATCACCAGTGAGAGCACACGCACTATAAAATGGGGAACACCACAGTTCCCGCTCATTCCAGCAGGAGACAGCTCAGGGCACAGAGCTCACAGCGTGTCACTCAGACATACACCATGTGCTGAGTGCCTCTCCAAGATAGTGTTAGGGCTGGGTCCACAGGTTAACGGGTAAATTACGAACCACAGTCATAAGTTTACAGATGTTGTTATCAAGAGTAATAAAACAGAGTTGTACCATCTACAACCGTGTTGGTTCATCTCTATAGCGGAACACCCAACACGAAATAGTACCAGGATTGGAACCCAGCAACTGTGAGACCTATCTGCACATCTTCAGAGATCCACCATCCTGCGCCATGGACACCATCAGCCCGTCGCAGCCGCTCCAAATCGGTGGAAACCTCGGCATCAACTGGAAGCTGTTTAAACAGCGCCTCCAGTTCTTCCTAGAAGCCACAGAAAGGGAGAATGCATCGGACACCAGAAAGATCGCCCTCCTCCTCTCCACGGCAGGGCAACACGCCATCCACATCTACAACTCCCTGGTGTTCGCGGAAGGTGAGGACAAGACGAAGGACAAGACGGTCCTTCTAAAACTTGAGCAACACTTCAGCGTCGAGGTGAACGAGAGCTTCGAGAGGTACCTCTTCCAGCAGCGCCTGCAGGGTAAGGATGAGCCTTTTCAATCTTTCCTGACACACCTCTGTATCCTCGCGCAGTCCTGCGGCTATGAGGCCACCTCCGATTCCATGATTCGGGACCAGATAGTTTTGGGGTCACCTCGGGCACCCTACACCAGCAACTCCTCAAAATTAAGACCTCACCCTAGCCACCGCTATCGAAACCTGCGTCCTCCATGAAAATGCGACCAGCCGGTACTCCCAATTCCAGGCGGCCGAATCGGCACGGCAGGGGTCCTACGAGGCCGAGCGGGTCCAGTCGATTGAGTTCCTCCTGGCCCGCGGCCCAGACAAGGGCAGCCATTTTACGCGCTTTCCGCGGCCTCCCGCGCTTGTACGCGCCAAAAGAGACGTCGACGCAGAGGGACGTGACGCGCAGGCGTGCTCTACGCAGGACCGAACTGCGCATGCGCGGTGGCGCAACGAACGGCATGACGCCACGACGTGCGGCAACTGTGGATCCGCACATTTAAAGCGCCAATGTCCAGCAAAGAATCGACAATGCCTCTGCTGTGGCAAGATGCGACACTACACTGCCTGCTGTCGAGCAGCTCAACCGGCCAACGCTCCCCAATTCCGCCAGCCTCGCAGGGACGTGCGAGCCATTCAGCCTCCATACACCGAGTTATACCCTGATGATGTACAGACCGGTGAAACCGACGACCAGGAAGCCTTCCACGTCGCGGTCATTGACAGGAATCGGATGTTCCCAAGTAGGACCCACCAGCCGATGCCAGTGAACAGCGTTAATCCGGGTGATGAATGGTGTGCCACCCTAACGGTCAACCGATCACCAATCACATTCCATCTAGACACTGGTGCCTCCGCCAACCTTATTGCATGGTCAGCATTCTACGCCTTGAAGGTCAAACCACCGATTCAGCCATCCCGCTGTCAGATGGTCGATTACAACGGGAATGTTATCCCGGCCATGCCAGCTCGAGGTCACACACAATGCATACACATCCACACTGTCCTTTGAGATAGTTGGATCATCGAAGGACTCCCTGCTAGGCACACAGGCGTGCAAGGTTCTCCACCTCGTTCAGCGGGTACGCACTCTGTCTCCAGAAGGCACGTCCCACTTCCTGGATGCAGACTTTAGGGCACAGCTCCACTCGCTCCTCGCCCACAACCAGGAGGCTTTCGAGGGCATGGGCACACTGCCCTACACTTACAGAATACGGCTCGAACCGGACGCCACCCCGGTCATTCACGCACCTCGTACAGTCCCAGCACCACTCAAAGACCGCCTCAAGCAGCAGCTGCAGGATCTCCAGGACCAAGGAGTGCTTTCCCGGGTCACGGAGCCCACGCCATGGATCAGCTCCATGGTGTACATAAAAAAGCCCTCTGGCGAACTCCGGATCTGCATCGACCCGAAAGACCTGAACAACAACCTCATGAGGGAACACTACCCCATACCCAAACAGGAAGAGATCACGAGCGAAATGGCCCGGGCTAAAATTTTTACAAAGCTTGATGCCTCAAAGGGTTTTTGGCAGATTCAACTGGATCAGTCCAGCAGGAAGCTGTGTACCTTCAACACTCCCTTTGGCAGGTACTGCTACAATAGAATGCCGATTGGCATCATCTCGGTATCCGAGGTGTTTCACAGAATCATGGAACAGATGATGGAGGTCATCGAAGGGGTGCGTGTCTATGTTGATGACGTCATCATCTGGTCCACCACACCACAGGAGCACATCAGTCGTCTCCAGCGTGTCTTTGCTCGGATACGAGAGCACGGCCTGCGCCTCAACCGAGCAAAGTGTTCTTTTGGCCAAACTGAGCTAAAGTTTCTGGGGGACCACATATCCCGGTCAGGAGTGCATCTGGTGCAGGCAAAGTGACAGCTATTACAGCCACGCTGCAGCTGGCAGACATGAAGGCAGTGCTACGCCTTCTTGGGATGGTCAACTTCCTGGGGCTCTTCGTCACCGAGTGAAGAAGACTATGGAGTTCCAGTGGCTGCCCGCACACCAGAAGGAATGGGAGGAGCTCAAGATTAATCTCACCACAGCCCCGGTCTTGGCGTTCTTCGACACTTCTCGAGATACGAAGATCTCGACTGATGCCAGCCAGTCCGGCATTGGGGCGGTACTCCTGCAACGAGACGACACTGCATCAGGAGCCCCGGTCGCCAATGCCCCCCACAGAACAGAGTTATGCGCAGATTGAGAAGGAGTGGCTGGGTTTGTTAACCGGCATAGATAAATTCCATGACTATGTGTATGGTCTCCCTCAGTTCACCGTGGAAACCGACCATCGCCCCCTGGTCAGCATCATACAAAAGGACCTGAATGAGATGACCCCTCGCCTCCAGCGCATTCTGCTCAAGCTTCGGAGGTACGACTTCCAACTGGTCTACACCCCAGGAAAGGACCTCATCGTCGCGGATGCCCTGTCCAGAGCAGTGAGCACACCGCCCGAATCGGGGGGGTTCGTCTGTCAGGTCGAAGTGCATGTGGCCTTCACATCGGCCAATCTGCCAGCTAATGATGCAAATCTGGCCCATATTCGCCGGGAGACTGCGGCTGACCCCCTTCTACAACGTGTGATGTACCACATGACGGAAGGGTGGCTCAAAGGACAGTGCCCACAATTCTACAATGTCCGGGACGACTTGGCCGTCATTGACGGTGTCCTCCTAAAGCTGGACCGGATTGTGATTCCACACAGCATGCACAGGTTGGTCCCCGAACAATTACACGAAGGCCATCTCAGGGTTGAGAAGTGCAGGCTGAGGGCCCGAGAAGCTGTATACTGGCCGGGCATCAGCGACGACATCGCCAACATGGTGCTCAACTGCCCCACCTGCCAAAGGTTTCAGCCGGCGCAACCCCCTGAGACGCTTCAGCCCCATGAGTTGGTAACATCCCCCTGGGCGAAGGTGGATGTGGACCTTTTTCATGCGCTCGGCAGGGACTACGTCATCATAATTGATTATTTTTCAAATTATCCAGAGGTCGTACGCCTGCACGATTTGACATCGTCAGCTGTCATCAGGGCATGCAAGGAAACCTTCGCTCGCCATGGCATTCCGCTTACCGTCATGTCGGACACTGGGCCCTGTTTTGCGAGCCAAGAATGGTCTTCTTTTGCCGCCTCATATGGCTTCACACACGTGACGTCCAGCCCTCTGCATCCCCAGTCAAATGGCAAGGCGGAAAAGGGCGTCCATATCGTCAAGCGGCTCCTCTGCAAGGCTGCTGATGCAGGATCGGATTTCTGTTTAGCCCTGCTGGCCTATCGCTCGGCCCCACTATCCACTGGCCTCTCACCAGCCCAGCTGTTGATGGGTCACGCCCGCAGGACCACTGTGCCATCCATTCATGTTCCTAAACCCGGCCATACTCCAGTACTGCAGAGGATGCGACAGCAGCGTGCTCAGCAGAAGGTGGCACATGACACTTGGGCAACTGATCTTCCTGCCTTGGCGCCTGGAGACAACGTCCGCATCCACCTACCAGAGGGTGGCTGGTTGGCAACTGCCGAAGTTCTCCGTCGCGTGGCTCCCCGCTCATTCCTGGTTCGCATGCTTGATGGCTCCATTCGCCGTCGTAATCGCCGGTCTCTTAGGCTGCTTTCGCGCTCGCTACGTGATCATGCACCGGTGCCACGCCCTCCTGTTGTCCCTGATGTCGACTTCGTGAAGCTTCCTGCCACCATGCCTATTCCTCTATCGCCTGTGGCTAGGCCCATTCCTCAGCCGGTGGATCCTGACCCACCCTTGAGGCGGTCAACCCGAATTCGTCGCCCACCTACTAGGCTGGACATTAGAGCCGGTTTGCACATTGGACTCACTAAAGTGTTATGCCACAATGTTAATGTGTTTCTCTTTTTGTCGTTACAGGAGTTCGTTTTCGATGGTTGATGATTGCACTTGTTTTGTTTATGGTACAACCTCGTTGCTATGTTGCACCTGACACCTTCCTATGTATATAGTTTAGCCTCATGTACATGTTGTAGATATTGCACACACATATTCAGCTGCACTCAGTACACACCAATATTTATTACCACATTGGCACATATTCTTGTAAAAAGGGGGATGTCATGATATTCAGATAAACATATCATGGTGCAAACACACATACACACTGATGGACAGATCAACGGACCAATCAACACACACGCAACATCACTGCCAATCACCAGTGAGAGCACATGCACTATAAAACGAGGAACACCACAGATCCCGCTCATTCCAGCAGGAGACAGCTCAGGGCACAGAGCTCACAGCATGCCACTCAGACATACACCATGTGCTGAGTGCCTCTCTAGGATAGTCATGATGTGGAGATGCCGGCGTTGGACTGGGGTGAGCACAGTACGAAGTCTTACAACACCAGGTTAAAGTCCAACAGGTTTGTTTCGATGTCACTAGGATAGTGTTAGGGCTAGGTCCACAGGTTAACGGGTAAATTACGAACCACAGTCATAAGTTTACAGATGTTGTTATCAAGAGTAATAAAACAGAGTTGTACCATCTACAACCATGTTGGTTTGTCTGTATAGTGGAACACCCAACACGACAGGCATGATCGAAGAGAGGGAAGTGCGGGAGGACCCGGGGGGGAACAAGAAGGAGTAGCCAAACCCAGCAAGAAAGAAAGGGGGTAGCAGAGAAGAAGGGGTGGGAGGGAAACATTATAGGGGAACCAGAAGGGAGAAAGAAGAAGGGAACACAAACTGGGGGGGGGGGGGGGGGAGCACAGGGGAGGATAATGGCCACAGCAAACACAGCAAGGCGAACAGAGAAAGAAAGAATAGGAAGAAGGAATGATCCATGACCGATGCTGAGGCAACTGTACAGCAACAAAAAACTAATCAAAAAGTGTAAACAGCATCAGGGGCACCACCTAGGTGCCCCTCCCACCCTGTTTTTTTTGTTAAAAAAAAAGGGGGAGAAAAACCTTCCTCGTTACGTGTTTTTACTTCCTTTGTTTTTGTGTGTGTATAATTGTAATTATACCATGTACAAAACCCAATAAAAACATTTTTACAAAAAACGGTGAGAAACTGAAGGGGGGAATGGCCTGAGCATGGGAAACCTGAACCCATCATTACTTCAACTTTGTGATGTAAGACTGGCATCTGATGCCAGCTTCACCAGGGAAACTCAGCACCAAGGAGTAGCAGGCCCAGAAGAGGGTGATGTGTTATGTACTCTGGGATAACATAGACTGCAACTTGATGCAGCTTTGACCAAAAGATACTCCAAGCTTTGAAGTAAGTTCAATGTGATTTATTGAACCATCAACACAGTTCTCTATGAGTTCAACTCTCCTGCTAATCTTGCTATAGTAACTCAGTCTAACTAACCAGTCTGCTCGAAGCCACGTGGTGGGTATGATACTTCTGATCTGCCCCTGTCCTACTCTCTAAGTGTCGCCTGTGGAAAGAGACAGAGCATGTGTGCCCTGTCCTTATATATGGGTTGTGTAATGCCCCCTTGTGGTAGTGTCACCTCTGGGTGTCTTAACTGCCCATCGGTCGTGTCCTATTCTATGTGTTCATTAGCTGTATGTCTGCATGTCATGACATCTCCGGTGCTCCCTCTAGTGTTTACTTAGTTGTAGTGTCTATACATTAACCCTATTGTATTTACAGTGATGCATATCACCACAAAGGGTAGAAAACGTAAATTATTTTAAATTTTTAACGGTTTCTTTGTGGCCCTCCACGCATCATAAACATAGATGTGGAGATGCCGGCGTTGGACTGGGGTGAGCACAGTAAGAAGAGCCATGATATGGAGATGCCAGCGATGCCGCTGTCTAAACATAGAAACTAGGAGCAGGAGTAGACCATTCAGCCCTTGGAGCCTGTGGTAACCTCGGGCCTCTCCTTCCCTGGAGCCTCCTGCCCGACTATGATTGCTGTTAGCTTCAAGCTAAAATTGTGACATTAACTTCAAACACTAAACATTTGTTACTGATAATACAGATAGATTTAACTATTTGATATCAAGTAGTATAACCTTTATGGCAAGTTTCTTTTACAACTGTAATAAATACTGAAATCCCAGCTCTTGCTCTGACCTTCCTTTTCAATTTTACAAATACTCAAAGGTGATGTATTACATTAATAACTTGAAAGACATTTTATGACTTAAAGGAGTGAGTACTATGGATTTAACAATAGCATAATATTATTTTATTATAGAACAGGACGAGAGGGCACAAAAGGATATAATTAAAGTTAATAATATGTCCCTATCACTACTGCCTTCTTGGACATAAAAATAAACTCCCGCTGGCTGATCTGAACCACTCTGATATTGACCTTTGTTTTAGTAACTTACATTGAACTGTACAGAATATGCAGCACAAACAGGCAATTTGGCCCAACAAGTCCATGCTCGTGTCCTCATGCACAAATCATAGAATGGTAGTATGCAGGTGCAGTGTCTAATAAGGAAGACAAATTGAATTTTGGCATTCATTGCTAATGGAATAAAGTATACAAGTAGGGAAGTGCTGTTGCAACTGTGTAGGGCATTGGTGAGAATGCATCTAGAGTACTGCACACAGTTTTGGTCCCCTTACTTGAGTAAGGATATAAATGCATTAGAGGTGGTTCAGAGAGGTTTCATTAGATTGATTCCAGCGATGAAAGACTTGTCCCATGAAGAGAGATTGAGCAGTTTAGGCCTATACTCGCCGGAGTTTAGAAGAATGAGAGGAGATCAAATTGAGGTATCTAAGATGTAAAAGGGGGTTAACAGGATAGACGTAGAGTGGATGTTCCTCCACATTGGACATTCTAGAATGAGAGGCCATAGCTTTGGGCTAAGGGGTGGCAGATTGAAAACAGAAATGAGGAGGAATCACTTCACGCGAAGGATTGTGAATCAGTGGAATTTTCTACTCCAGAGAGCAGTGAGTGCCGGAACACGAAACATATTTCAGGAGATAGATAGGTTTTTAATTAGTGGCGGGATGAGGGGTTATGGGGAGCAGTCAGGAAGGTGGAGATGAGGCCGTGATGAGATCAGCCATGATCCTATTGAATGGCAGAGCAGGCTCGAGGGGCTGAATTGCCTACGCCTGCCCCATGTTCTTATGTTCTGCTGCAGACAGAGATTTATTAAAAGAATCCAACACAGCATCGCTGTCTCATGAAGAACCACCAACTCAGTCGTCTACATCTTTAAATTGGAAGCAACGTGACCATTGAATTCAGCCTGAAGTCAACCGAATCACCATATTACAGACCGTATACTCATTTACTATTTTATGGAGTCTAATTTTATGGAGTCTATCCTCCTCCACTCTGTAATCTGTATTTTTGTGCATGCGAACTTGTCCTGTGTGTGCAGAAGTCAGTGTGCATTTTATTTTCTTACTCAGATCTATTTCAGTATAATAAACTAACACCTTTCTTTGTTAAACTTACGAAAACCTGTCTCATTGCTTCATTTATGATCACAAACCGTAAACAGTTAAGTGCTCACTGAATTGGCAAGTAAATACTTTTCAAACACAAACATCTGATCCGGGCAGAGGGGAGATATTGGACCACTCCTCACTTGGTTGTAGCACTCAGTCAGAATAACATTTTAGTCCCATCGCTCTCTACTTCTCTAGCCTCCCTATAAATGCATCCATAAGATTCTCTTCAACTACTTCCTGCCATAGAAAGATCCACATTCTTACCTCTCCCTAGGTAAAGATGTTTCTTCTGAATTTTCTGCTCGATTTCTTGATGATTTTCTTGTAATAATGGTCTCTAGTTCCTCTTCCCCATTAGTAGACACAATCTCTTAGGGTCGAGTCCATCAAAATCTTTCATAACTTTCTCTTAACCTCCTCAATGAAGTCACTCCTCAGTCTTCTCTTTTTTTTAAATTAAGGGGCAATTCTACCGTGGCCCATGCAGACAGGAGGAGAATCCTACCAACTGTCCTGGCTTGACACAATTCACACCTCTTTAACCTGGGGTTACCCCATCTCTGGATCTGTAAAGATTTAATCACCTGATAATGGTCGCATTCCAAGCATTGTTTGGCATCTTTGAATTTGTCTATATATATATCACCTGAGTAAGGAGCAGCGCTCCGAAAGCTAGTGACATCGAAACAAACCTGTTGGACTTTAACCTGGTGTTGTAAGACTTCGTACTGTGCTCACCCCAGTCCAACGCCGGCATCTCCACATCATATATTCTTACAGCATGTGCTTCTTTTATTCCGTAAATACATATTTGGAAACCTGTTAGTCGAATATAACAAGTCAATGTCACTTAAATCCTAGCTGTTTTTGTAACATGTATCTCATTTCTCATATCAGCCACCCAGAGAGTCAAGGGGCTGGATTCTCCTCTTCCCTAGCAGCGTGTTTCTCGGTGACGTGCCATTCACTGGTGGCGGGGTTCCGTCTTCCCGTTTGTCAATGGGATTTCCCATTGGAGCCACCCCACGCTGCCGGGAAACCCGCGGCCGGGGGTGCCCGGCCAGCAGGAAAAGTGAATCATAAGAGCTGGAGAATTTCGGCCAAGATCTAGATCTAACAAGAGGAGCACAACAACTTGGTCCTTCTTGCCATACGGTATTTAACTGATCTCAATCGAGCCATCAGGCAGGCTTCAGGTCATCGGCAATGCATTTCATGCTGATTTATAAAGATATGTTACCAAAGCCAGAAAATCTTCAAGTGCTCCATATGAACCTATAAGAAGCTTAATTTAATCTCGCAATATGTTATTAAGCATATTTGGTACTGTGAAAAATGGATTCCTGATAACAACAAATATTTTTGTCTGAGAATTTTATAAGTGATGGTTGGAATATCCAGACAGGAAGTTTGGAACACTGACATGTTTGTTTCAACAGCATACCTACATAGATAAAGTCTCTTCTTACAAAGTTTGTCAAACTTTCCCTTTCTAATAAAACCTTCTCAATTATTGTCCAGTACATGTATTGCCGTTGCTTCTGGCCTCGCCTGGCTAAAGTGAGCCTGTTTCACTGCAGAGTGAAACGAAACAGGACAACCCAGTGATGAACCACAAATGTTGTGGCTGGGGTATGACCTGTGACCTTTCAGGGTGCACTAAAAAGCAGCACACCTGTTGAGCAAGGCCAGCTGTTACACAATACTAGAGTCAGGGTAGTAGTTAAACCCTCAGCTGCTGGCTACATTTCACCAGAAAGGATTACGGAGAAGTGTGAAAAGAATGCTTCTAAATGTTAAAGCTCCTTAAAATTAAATGAATTGTAATGATACGCTTCACTGACCCTCTCCCAAATTGAAACTTGCAACTCTCATAATTTATACACAGTGAACAACGGCTATCCAGCACAGGAGCTGGAATTCAAAACACAATTAATTCTGAAGGAAGCACTTTTGAAAATTACACTGCAATTGGTGTTTCCATCTTTCCTTTATTGTTAAAATGCAGCCCCATGTCCAACAGTATCACCACACAGGCATTCCCACATCCTATAGGAGAATCAAAACTGATGAGCTCCTTTCTACAAGGGTAAATTTTGACTTTGTCCAATAGCGCAAGGTAGGAGTTAACAAGTTAATACCCCATTTAGCTTCCCTGATAAAGTCAATGGAAATAACGATGGGCAACGATGTAGGCCGGAATTCTCCAACCTTGGCCACAGCTGGGATTCTCCATTCCATTGCAGTGAATGGAGTTTAGGCTAAGCGCCAAATTCTCTGTTCTCGCTGGCAGTGGGATGAAGAGACCTAGAGAATTCCGCCCATAAAGCAGGCTGCTAACTCACTATCACCCATTTTACACAAAAATCTACTCCTTGATGTTCAGGGAATGGATTAATGCCCTATGGAGTAGCAATGGTCTTAAACGTGTTCTACTGGTGTCTGACCAGACAGGTTGAGCTTTCCATTCTGGGTTGCTGGCACCAGTCCTCAGATAGGTTTTAGGAGATAGGGTTGGATCAGCAATGGGGTGATGAGGTATTGGCAGTCGAAAGTATGCACTCCTGCTCCACCTGGTGTCAAAGTAAGGAATTTTTGCATCCAACCGCAGTCACGAGATATATGACCAGATTATCTACTTACGGTGCTGTTAGTTTTTTAAAAATATTTTTATTCTTCTTTTTCACATTTTCTCCCAAATTTACACCCAACAATAAACAATAATCAGTAACGAAGCAATGTCAATCCCCATATCAATAACAACGATCCCATCCTTCCACCAAACCTCCAAACATTAGCCCGCATGTTCACATAAACAAATAACAAAAAGGAATCAGGAATCACCCATAGTCACCATTAGCACATACAATCCCCCTTGCCCCAACCCTCCCTCAATGTTCGATGTAATCCAATTCTTGAAAGTACATAATGAATAATGCCCATGAATTGCAGACCCCCTCCATCGTTCCCCTCAGTTCAAATTTGACCTTCTCAAGAGTCAAGAATTCCAGCAGGTCCCCCCGTCATGCCAGGGCACAGGATGGAGAGGTTGATCTCCACCCCAACAGGATCTGCCTTCGGGCGATCAACGAGACGAAGGCTACAACATCTGCCTCCGCACCCGTTTCCAACCCTGGCTGGTCCGACACCCCGAATATGGCCTCCCAAGGCCCAGGTCCAGTATCACGTGCACCACTTTAGAAATTACCCTAAAAATCTCCTTCCAGTAATCCTCCAGATTAGGACAGAATCAAAACATATGAATGTGGTTTGCGGGGGCCCTGCAATGTTCACACACATCTTCTACCCCTTCAAAGAGCCGGCTCATCCTTGCCCTTATAACGGTGTTGTTAATTGAAGGATAATTGTTGCCCAGGACACCAGGAAAATCCCCCCCAGGTATTTCTTGAATGAAATCTGTAATGTTCTTGTTGGATGGCCTGATTTATATTACAAGAACACTTGTACCTAAAGCTATAAATGATTTATTAACATTAACTGTGGGTCAACTATATACAAAACAACAGATGAATAACATGTGAAAATGCACAAACCACAGTCTCTCTCCCAGTTTCCTCATCAGACTGAGGTCACCTGACTCTTACATTCACTTATATAACTAATGAGACCCCTAGTGGTCAGTCAGTGAATTACAACACAACCATGCTATCACGACAAAATCCATATTCATCTGAAAGAGAGCAGCGTTGCTGATATTAAGCAGAGTGAGTGCGTAGAAGATAATAACAGCAATTGCACCTGGGTGGAAAATCTTTGCTTATGTGGTGAGTTTTGGGAAACTAAATTAATTCTCCCTAGAGCAGAGAAGAATGATCCCTTGAATTAAGTGCTTATCATATGAGGAGTGGTCGAGGACTCTGGGTCTGTACTCATTGGAGTTTAGAAGGATGAGGGGGGATCTTATTGAAATTTACAGGATACTGAGAGGCCTAGATAGAGTGAATGTGGAGAGGATGTTTCCACTAGTAGGAAAAACCAGAATCCGAGGGCACAGTCTCAGACTGAAGGGACGATCCTTTAGAACAGAGATGAGGAGGAATTTCTTCAGCCAGAGGGTGAATCTGTGGAACTCTTTGCCTCAGGTGGCTGTGGAGGCCAAATCACCAAGTGTCTTTAAGACAGAGATAGATAGGTTCTTGATTAATAAGGGGATCAGGGATTATGGGGAGAAGGCAGGAGAATGGGGATGAGAAACATATCAACCATGATTGAATGGGAGAGCAGACTTGATGGACCGAACGGCCTAATTCTGCTTCTATGTCTTATTAGATAGAGGTGCTCAAAATTATGAGGGGTTTTGATTGAGTAAATGGGGAGAAACTGTTTCCCTCGGCAGGAGGGATAGTAACCAAAGGACACAGATTTAAGGTGATTAGCAAAACAACCAGTAAAAAAAAAAGCAGCAAGTTGTTGTGATCTGAAATATACTCTCCAATAGGATTGTGAAAGCAGATTGATCAACAACTTTCAAATGGGAGTTGGATAAACACTAAACAGGAGGAGAAAATCTGCAGTGCAATGGATGAAGAGCAGAGTGGGATTAATTGGATCGATCTCTCAAAGACCCAGCACTATACTGAATGGCCTCTCTGAGTTGTATCATTCTATGATTGTCAGGAATGGACTCTCTGAAAACTCTTTCACACAGAACAGCAACACCATAGCAATTTTCATTTAAATATATTCTGATTAAGTTGCAAGGTTGACCTCACTGTTGTGTGCCCCACAGCTAAAACAAGGTGGCCCCACCCCACTGCTGCTGACAACTGGTGGGACTGGCAAAAGACAAAAAAGCTTTTTTATTATCTAAAAATTTTATGGACTTGCTTTTCTGTCACACCCTATCCTGTCAAAATGTTTCACTGAATTAATTAACGTTGAGTTATCTGTCAAGCCCAAGCGATTGGTAAAAACACATCCCCTGTCCCTGCTGCTGTGAAATAGTGATCTTGCCAGCACAAAAATAGGAGTGACAGGTTTCCTGTTCTTGGGCCACATGACCAATCCTCTTTCTCAGGGGTGACTCATCACAAGAATGCAGTTTTATTTTTGCTATAACTCTAACTGCTTTGGCTTAAATGTAAGGAGTTGGGGAGGGAGAACAGACAAGGGGCGGAATTCTCTCCCCCCCCCCCCCCCCCCCCCGGCCGGGGGAGGGGGGTTCCTGCCCGGGGGAGGCCTCACAGGGGGTCTGGCCCACGACCGGTGCCCACCAATCGGCGGGCCAGCCTCTCTGAAGGAGGACCTCCTTTCCTCCGCCGCCCCGCAAGATCCATCCGACATCATCTTGCGGGCGGCCTCGGGGAGGACGGCAACCGCGCATGCGCGGGTGATGTCATTTACGTGGAGCCGCGTAACCCGGCGCGCGTTAATGACACGACGCCGCTCCCAGCCTCCCGGGGGCGGGAGAATAGGGGGCTGGGAGCGGGCTCCGACGCCGGAGTCGGGACTTAGTCTCCCGATGGGAGAAGTGCGCCCAAGGAAGATGGTGGCAGTTGCAGGGTTTGGTTTGGTTTGGCCTAGTTGCGGTAGCAGAGATTACAGATTTCCAGTAGGGATAAAAACAGTTCCAGACCGCTAGCCAACTGTGCTATGGACACCGATTGTTCTGGTTAACCACGGTTGGTTGGAAACGGTTGTTTCGATCAATGGGAGAGTTGACCTCAGCTGGTTGAATTCCTGTTGATCCCACTTACAGGGAAGTTCTCTTGATATTAATGATGGCACCATTACCCACCCCATGATGACATTTTCTGCTTCATCATGACAGTGATGTGTGTTATAATGAAAATCCAGTTTGACTAGTTTGGTTTTATGATGGGAAAAATTGAAATGGACAAGAATTGCTAATCCCCCAGAAGGCCCACCCCGCATGAAGTAAGCCTTATAAACATGTCAATGTGTGGAATTGTGACTAAATTGTTGACCAAGAATGTCAAGGAGACAGTAGTTGATTTTAAACTTTAATGGCAAAAACAGACATTAAACAATGCAAAAACACAACTGAACCATACGATATACTACATATTTCGAAAGCTCAGGCACAACTAAGTCTCTACTAAACCTGGCTTCTTATTTAGATTCTGGATCTTGTCAGAAATGTGATTGTTCAGTTTCTGCATTTCCTTTGACTCATCCTCTACACTGAAATCCTGAAACTTCTCCTCTCATTTGCCAGTACTTCCCTGCATATAACATCCTTTGCAACCTTACTTGCATTGGCACAATTAACAAAACCATACCACAATAAATCATCTTTTTACTGCTTTGTTCCAAATTAAGTTTCTTCTTTGTAGGCTGTTTAACAGAGGCCCTGGAACTCTGTAATGAGCTAACACTAGCACTGTTCTGTCCTGCCCTGGACTTTCCTGAGCAGCTCTCTCCAGCAGATTCAGATGTGAGATCCTGGGCAGTCGGTACTCTGCCCTATTTGTGTCTCTGACCATCTCTTTCTTAAAACAAAATGATTTATCTTCCCAGTCCGCTTGCCTTGCTTGCTAGCAACAAGAAAATGGAAGAAGCTGTCCTCCGTGGTTTGGTGCCAAAGGCTTGTACATACTGGCCGTGTGCAGTGTACGTACAGGGCGCACTGACCTGCTCACCGCTGCCCTTTATGGCTGGGAAACCGCACACAGCCTCATTTCCTTCTCATGTAAAAGGCAGCAGCGGCTCCTCAATAAAAATGCCATTAGTGGGCGTTGGAGACTTCTCCCATGATCAAAACTACTGCAGGAATGCTACAACCAATCGTTCCGCGACCCTCCTGACACCCACCCACAACACACTTGCGGGACGTGACCCGCAGTTTGAAAAACACTGGCCTACATAGAGCAAGTGCGCTCTGAGGTGCTTCAATTTAATTATGATACATGGCAATTTAGTATGGTCAATCCACCTAGCCTGCACATCTCTGTTCTGTGGGAGGAAACTGGAGCACCCGGAGGAAACCTACGCAGACACGGGAGAAAGTGCAAACTCCACACAGATAGTGACCCAAGGCTGAATTGAACACGGGCACCTGGCACTGTGAGGCAGCAGTGATAACCACTATGTCACCGATGGGCTGAATGGTCTCCTTCTGTGCTATAAAGATTCTATGACGTCCCCATTGTGAAAGATTTCTATAGCAGTGTCTGAATGCGCTTACTTGCATTGTCATATTCCTGGCTGTGAAATGTGAAATGTGTGAATTAACGCAATCACCAGTGAGTCAGAATGAATAGCAATCACATCAGGGCTTCTCTAGCAGTGAATTTACGTCCCTTTTGTGCTTTCTATAGCACTGTCAAATTACAAGTCACAGCTGGTAATACCTCAGCGAGGAGTAACAGAATGAATAGCATCTCCAGCCATTTTAAAATGCATGATTTGATTTCAAATTGAACATCCATCAATTCTACATGTAGAGGGAGTGCATACAAGAGGTAATTAACAAAGCTTTATTTGTATATCTAGACATTTTGCAACCATTGAGTCAGATTTTGCAAGTCTACCCATCATAATATTTGACATACAGGCCAGATTCTCCATTCCCCGCTGCTAAGATCAGGATTCCCGATCAGGTGGACCATCTCAAGTTGGCCTAAAAACAGGGAGCTGGATTCTCCGGTCGCTGAAATCACTTTTGTGATGCTCCGCCCCCTCCAAAGCAAGTACGTCGCGCACCGTATCAACGGCCTCAGGACATTGCCTGAGGCCGAACCGGCCGAGTTCCTGACAGCATCGGTCGCGTGTGGTCTCATCCGTCAGGAACTCGGCGTGGCGGCTGCGGACACAGTCCTGCGCCGCTAGTCAGGGGAAGGTCAATCCGAGGGCAGGGGGGACTTTATCAGGGGATGAGGGCACTGATGGAGGGTGGTCCGGGGCGCGCAAGCCGGCCAAAGGGGGGGACTATTTCGCAGGCCAGGTCTGTGAGTGGCCGGCGCCAGTTGCATGCGCATAGAGGGCCACGGATCCGGCAATTCTCCGGGCCATATCGGTTGCTAGAGCCCGGTGCTCTACGCCTCCTTGATGCTAGCCCCCAGCCAAACGGAGAATCGGTGGCCATTTTACGCCAATTTGTCTGTCGTAAAACGCCAGCGTTCCTACGCCGGCGTGGAGACATAAGCTCAAAATCGGAGAATCCAGCCCATGATACGCAACGGCCGGCAGACCCGACCCCGGTCTCTGGTACCACCCCGCTAGACATAGCGGGTTTCCCTCCCCACGCCAGCAGGAACATGCATGCAACTGATATACATTTATTATGAATGTGATCAATGAGCAGGAATCCAGAATCTCCACTCCCTTGTTATGCCCTGAACCCCCCCTCCCTCAAGCAGGAAGTCCACTGGCCTGGCTTTTGCGTATGTATTGACATGCGCTGTCCTGGCGCGGTGAAACCCAACGGGTGGGTGCGGGGGTTAAGGAGGTTGACCTATTGACCATGTTCCCCACTGCAGCTGCTAGGCTGCACAGAGTCACCCAAGGGTTCAGGGGGTTGGGTGGGGAAGGGTGCCTTCTCTTCCTGGGGTTTGGGGTTCAGTTTGCTCTGTCAGGGGTTTGGGGTCCAGTTGTTCTGTCTGGGGTTTGGAGTCCAGTTTGCTCTGTCTGGGGTTTGGGGTCCAGTTTGCTCTCTCTGGGGTTTGGGGTTCAGTTTACTGTCTGGGGTTTGGGGTCCAGTTTGGTCTGTCTGCGGTTTGGGGTCCAGTTTGCTCTGTCTGGGGTCTGGGGTCCAGTTTGCTGTCTGGGGTTTGGGGTCCAGTTTGCTGTCTGGGATTTGGGGTCCAGTTTGCTGTCTGGGGTTTGGGGTCCAGTTTGCTCTCTCTGGGGTTTGGGATCCAGTTTGCTCTGACTGGGGTTTGGGGTCCAGTTTGCTCTGTCTGGGGTTTGGGGTCAAGTTTGCTCTGTCTGGGGTTTGGTGTCCAGTTTGCTCTGTCTGGGGGTTGGGCTCCAGTTTGCTGTCTGGGGTTTGGGGTCAAGTTTGCTCTGTCTGGGGTTTGGTGTCCAGTTTGCTCTGTCTGGGGGTTGGGCTCCAGTTTGCTGTCTGGGGTTTGGGGTCCAGTTTGCTGCCTGGGGTTTGTTGTCCAGTTTGCTGTCTAGGATTTGGGGTACAGTTTGCTCTGTCTGGGGTTTGGGCTCCAGTTTGCTATCTCTGGGGTTTGGTGTCCAGTTTGCTCTGTCTGGGGTTTGGGGTCCAGTTTGTTGTCTGGGGTTTGGGGTCCAGTTTGCTCTCTCTGGGGTTTGGGGTCCAGTTTGCTCTGACTGGGGTTTGGGGTCCAGTTTGCTCTGTCTGGGGTTTGGGGTCAAGTTTGCTCTGTCTGGGGATTGGTGTCCAGTTTGCTCTGTCTGGGGGTTGGGCTCCAGTTTGCTGTCTGGGGTTTGTGGTCCAGTTTGCTCTGTCTGGGGTTTGGGGTACAGTTTGCTCTGTCTGGGGTTTGGGCTCCAGTTTGCTATCTCTGGGGTTTGGTGTCCAGTTTGCTCTGTCTGGGGTTTGGGGTCCAGTTTGCTGTCTGGGGTTTGGGGCCCAGTTTTCTCTGTCTGTGGTTTGGTGTCCACTTTGCTCTGTCTGGGGGTTGGGGTCCAGTTTGCTGTCTGCGGTTTGGGTTCCAGTTAGCTGTCTGGGGGTTGGGGTACAGTTTGCTATCTCTGGGGTTTGGGGTCCAGTTTGCTCTGTCTGCGCTTTGGGGTCCAGTTTGCTGTCTGGGGTTTGGGGTCCAGTTTGCTCTGTTTGGCGTTTGGGGTCCAGTTTGCTGTCTGGGGTTTGGGGTACAGTTTGCTCTCTCTGGGGTTTGGGGTCCAGATTGCTGTGTCTGGGGTTTGGGGTACAGTTTGCTATCTCTGGGGTTTGGGGTTTAGTTTGCTCTGTCTGGGGTTTGGGGTCCAGTTTGCTGTCTGGGGTTTGGGGTCCAGTTTGCTGTCTGGGGTTTGGTGTCCAGTTTGCTGTCTAGGGGTTGGGGTACAGTTTGCTCTGTCTGGGGTTTGGGGTACAGTTTGCTATCTCTGGGGTTTGGGGTCCAGTTTGCGGTGTATGGGGTTTGGGGTCCAGTTTGCTGTCTAGGGGTTGGGGTACAGTTTGCTCTGTCTGGGGTTTGGGGTCCAGTTTGCTCTGTCTGGGGTTTGGTGTCCAGTTTGCTCTGTCTGGGGGTTGGGGTCCAGTTTGCTCTCTCTGGGGTTTGGGGTCCAGTTTGCTCTGACTGGGCTTTGGGGTCCCGTTTGCTCTGTCTGGGGTTTGGGGTCAAGTTTGCTCTGTCTGGGGTTTGGTGTCCAGTTTGCTCTGTCTCGGGGTTGGGCTCCAGTTTGCTGTCTGGGGTTTGGGGTCAAGTTTGCTCTGTCTGGGGTTTGGTGTCCAGTTTGCTCTGTCTGGGGGTTGGGCTCCAGTTTGCTGTCTGGGGTTTGTGGTCCAGTTTGCTCTGTCTGGGGTTTGGGGTCCAGTTTGCTGCCTGGGGTTTGTTGTCCAGTTTGCTGTCTAGGATTTGGGGTACAGTTTGCCCTGTCTGGGATTTGGGCTCCAGTTTGCTATCTCTGGGGTTTGGTGTCCAGTTTGCTCTGTCTGGGGTTTGGGGTCCAGTTTGCTGTCTGGGGTTTGGGGTCCAGTTTGCTCTGTCTGGGGGTTGGGCTCCAGTTTGCTGTCTGGGGTTTGGGGCCCAGTTTTCTCTGTCTGGGGTTTGGTGTCCACTTTGCTCTGTCTTGGGGTTGGGGTCCAGTTTGCTGTCTGCGGTTTGGGGTCCAGTTTGCTCTGTCTGGGGTTTGGGTTCCAGTTTGCTGTCTGGGGGTTGGGGTACAGTTTGCTATCTCTGGGGTTTGGGGTCCAGTTTGCTCTGTCTGCGCTTTGGGGTCCAGTTTGCTGTCTGGGGTTTGGGGTCCAGTTTGCTCTGTCTGGCGTTTGGGGTCCAGTTTGCTGTCTGGGGTCTGGGGTACAGTTTGCTCTCTCTGGGGTTTGGGGTCCAGTTTGCTCTGTCTGGGGTTTGGGGTCCAGTTTGCTGTCTGGGGTTTGGGGTCCAGTTTGCTGTCTGGGGTTTGGTGTCCAGTTTGCTGTCTAGGGGTTGGGGTACAGTTTGCTCTGTCTGGGGTTTGGGGTACAGTTTGCTATCTCTGGGGTTTGGGGTCCAGTTTGCAGTGTATGGGGTTTGGGGTCCAGTTTGCTGTCTAGGGGTTGGGGTACAGTTTGCTCTGTCTGGGGTTTGGGGTACAGTTTGCTATCTCTGGGGTTTGGGGACCAGTTTGCTCTGTCTGGGGTTTGGGGTCCAGTTTGCTGTCTGGGGTTTGGGTCCAGTTTGCACTGTCTGGGGTTTGGGGTCCGGTTTGCTCTGTCTGGGGTTAGGGGTCCAGTTTGCTCTGACTGGGGTTTGGGGTACAGTTTGCTATATCTGGAGTTTGGGGTCCAGTTTGCTCTATCTGGGGTTTGTGGTCCAGTTTGCTGTCTGGAGTTTGGGGTCCAGTTTGCTTGTCTGGGGCTTAGGGTCCAGTTTGCTGTCTGGGATTTGGGGTTCGGTTTGCTCTCTCTGGGTTTTGGGGTCCAGTTTGCTGTCTGGGGTTTGGGGTCCACTTTGCTGTCTGGGGTTTGGGGTCCAGTTTGCTCTGTCTGGGGTTTGGGGTACAGTTTGCTCTCTCTGGGGTTTGGGGTCCAGTTTGCTGTCTGCGGTTTGGGGTTCAGTTGCTAACTCTGGGTTTTGGGGTCCAGTTTGCTCTGTCTGGGGTTTGGAGTCCAGTTTGCTGTCTGGGGTTTGGGGTCCAGTTTGCTCTGTCAGCCGTTTGGGGCCAAGTTTGATGTCTGGGGTTTGGGGTCCAGTTTGCTGTCTGGGGTTTGGGGTCCAGTTTGCTGTCTGGGGTTTGGGGTACAGTTTGCTGTCTCTGGGGTTTGGGGTTTAGTTTGCTCTGTCTGGGGTTTAGGGTCCAGTTTGCTGTCTGGGGTTTGGGGTCCAGTTTGCTGTCTGGGGTTTGGTGTCCAGTTTGCTGTCTAGGGGTTGGGGTACAGTTTGCTCTGTCTGGGGTTTGGGGTACAGTTTGCTATCTCTGGGGTTTGGGGTCCAGTTTGCGGTGTATGGGGTTTGGGGTCCAGTTTGCTGTCTAGGGTTGGGGTACAGTTTGCTCTGTCTGGGGTTTGGGGTCCAGTTTGCTCTGTCTGGGGTTTGGTGTCCAGTTTGCTCTGTCTGGGGGTTGGGGTCCAGTTTGCTCTCTCTGGGGTTTGGGGTCCAGTTTGCTCTGACTGGGCTTTGGGGTCCCGTTTGCTCTGTCTGGGGTTTGGGGTCAAGTTTGCTCTGTCTGGGGTTTGGTGTCCAGTTTGCTCTGTCTCGGGGTTGGGCTCCAGTTTGCTGTCTGGGGTTTGGGGTCAAGTTTGCTCTGTCTGGGGTTTGGTGTCCAGTTTGCTCTGTCTGGGGGTTGGGCTCCAGTTTGCTGTCTGGGGTTTGTGGTCCAGTTTGCTCTGTCTGGGGTTTGGGGTCCAGTTTGCTGCCTGGGGTTTGTTGTCCAGTTTGCTGTCTAGGATTTGGGGTACAGTTTGCCCTGTCTGGGATTTGGGCTCCAGTTTGCTATCTCTGGGGTTTGGTGTCCAGTTTGCTCTGTCTGGGGTTTGGGGTCCAGTTTGCTGTCTGGGGTTTGGGGTCCAGTTTGCTCTGTCTGGGGGTTGGGCTCCAGTTTGCTGTCTGGGGTTTGGGGCCCAGTTTTCTCTGTCTGGGGTTTGGTGTCCACTTTGCTCTGTCTTGGGGTTGGGGTCCAGTTTGCTGTCTGCGGTTTGGGGTCCAGTTTGCTCTGTCTGGGGTTTGGGTTCCAGTTTGCTGTCTGGGGGTTGGGGTACAGTTTGCTATCTCTGGGGTTTGGGGTCCAGTTTGCTCTGTCTGCGCTTTGGGGTCCAGTTTGCTGTCTGGGGTTTGGGGTCCAGTTTGCTCTGTCTGGCGTTTGGGGTCCAGTTTGCTGTCTGGGGTCTGGGGTACAGTTTGCTCTCTCTGGGGTTTGGGGTCCAGTTTGCTCTGTCTGGGGTTGGGGGTCCAGTTTGCTGTCTGGGGTTTGGGGTCCAGTTTGCTGTCTGGGGTTTGGTGTCCAGTTTGCTGTCTAGGGGTTGGGGTACAGTTTGCTCTGTCTGGGGTTTGGGGTACAGTTTGCTATCTCTGGGGTTTGGGGTCCAGTTTGCAGTGTATGGGGTTTGGGGTCCAGTTTGCTGTCTAGGGGTTGGGGTACAGTTTGCTCTGTCTGGGGTTTGGGGTACAGTTTGCTATCTCTGGGGTTTGGGGACCAGTTTGCTCTGTCTGGGGTTTGGGGTCCAGTTTGCTGTCTGGGGTTTGGGTCCAGTTTGCACTGTCTGGGGTTTGGGGTCCGGTTTGCTCTGTCTGGGGTTAGGGGTCCAGTTTGCTCTGACTGGGGTTTGGGGTACAGTTTGCTATATCTGGAGTTTGGGGTCCAGTTTGCTCTATCTGGGGTTTGTGGTCCAGTTTGCTGTCTGGAGTTTGGGGTCCAGTTTGCTTGTCTGGGGCTTAGGGTCCAGATGCTGTCTGGGATTTGGGGTTCGGTTTGCTCTCTCTGGGTTTTGGGGTCCAGTTTGCTGTCTGGGGTTTGGGGTCCACTTTGCTGTCTGGGGTTTGGGGTCCCGTTTGCTCTGTCTGGGGTTTGGGGTACAGTTTGCTCTCTCTGGGGTTTGGGGTCCAGTTTGCTGTCTGCGGTTTGGGGTTCAGTTGCTAACTCTGGGTTTTGGGGTCCAGTTTGCTCTGTCTGCGGTTTGGAGTCCAGTTTGCTGTCTGGGGTTTGGGGTCCAGTTTGCTCTGTCAGCCGTTTGGGGCCAAGTTTGATGTCTGGGGTTTGGGGTCCAGTTTGCTGTCTGGGGTTTGGGGTCCAGGTTGCTGTCTGGGGTTTGGGGTACAGTTTGCTGTCTGGGGTTTGGGGTACAGTTTGCTCTCTCTGGGGTTTGGGATCCAGTTTGCTGTGTCTGGGGTTTGGGGTACATTTTGCTATCTCTGGGGGTTGGGGTCCAGTTTGCTCTGTCTGGGGGTTGGGGTACAGTTTGCTATCTCTGGGGTTTGGTGTCCAGTTTGCTCTGTCTGGAGTTTGGGGTCCAGTTTGCTGTCTGGGGTTTGGGGTCCAGTTTAATCTGTCTGGGGTTTGGGCTCCAGTTTGCTGTCTGGGGTTTGGGGTCCAGTTTGCTCTGTCTGACATTTGGGATCCAGTTTGCTGCCTGGGGTTTGGTGTCCAGTTTGCTGTCTAGGATTTGGGGTACAGTTTGCCCTGTCTGGGATTTGGGCTCCAGTTTGCTATCTCTGGGGTTTGGTGTCCAGTTTGCTCTGTCTGGGGTTTGGGGTCCAGTTTGCTGTCTGGGGTTTGGGGTCCAGTTTGCTCTGTCTGGGGGTTGGGCTCCAGTTTGCTGTCTGGGGTTTGGGGCCCAGTTTTCTCTGTCTGGGGTTTGGTGTCCACTTTGCTCTGTCTTGGGGTTGGGGTCCAGTTTGCTGTCTGCGGTTTGGGGTCCAGTTTGCTCTGTCTGGGGTTTGGGTTCCAGTTTGCTGTCTGGGGGTTGGTGTCCAGTTTGCTCTGTCTGGGGGTTGGGGTCCAGTTTGCTCTCTCTGGGGTTTGGGGTCCAGTTTGCTCTGACTGGGCTTTGGGGTCCCGTTTGCTCTGTCTGGGGTTTGGGGTCAAGTTTGCTCTGTCTGGGGTTTGGTGTCCAGTTTGCTCTGTCTCGGGGTTGGGCTCCAGTTTGCTGTCTGGGGTTTGGGGTCAAGTTTGCTCTGTCTGGGGTTTGGTGTCCAGTTTGCTCTGTCTGGGGGTTGGGCTCCAGTTTGCTGTCTGGGGTTTGTGGTCCAGTTTGCTCTGTCTGGGGTTTGGGGTCCAGTTTGCTGCCTGGGGTTTGTTGTCCAGTTTGCTGTCTAGGATTTGGGGTACAGTTTGCCCTGTCTGGGATTTGGGCTCCAGTTTGCTATCTCTGGGGTTTGGTGTCCAGTTTGCTCTGTCTGGGGTTTGGGGTCCAGTTTGCTGACTGGGGTTTGGGGTCCAGTTTGCTCTGTCTGGGGGTTGGGCTCCAGTTTGCTGTCTAGGGTTTGGGGCCCAGTTTTCTCTGTCTGGGGTTTGGTGTCCACTTTGCTCTGTCTTGGGGTTGGGGTCCAGTTTGCTGTCTGCGGTTTGGGGTCCAGTTTGCTCTGTCTGGGGTTTGGGTTCCAGTTTGCTGTCTGGGGGTTGGGGTACAGTTTGCTATCTCTGGGGTTTGGGGTCCAGTTTGCTCTGTCTGCGCTTTGGGGTCCAGTTTGCTGTCTGGGGTTTGGGGTCCAGTTTGCTCTGTCTGGCGTTTGGGGTCCAGTTTGCTGTCTGGGGTCTGGGGTACAGTTTGCTCTCTCTGGGGTTTGGGGTCCAGTTTGCTCTGTCTGGGGTTGGGGGTCCAGTTTGCTGTCTGGGGTTTGGGGTCCAGTTTGCTGTCTGGGGTTTGGTGTCCAGTTTGCTGTCTAGGGGTTGGGGTACAGTTTGCTCTGTCTGGGGTTTGGAGTACAGTTTGCTATCTCTGGGGTTTGGGGTCCAGTTTGCAGTGTATGGGGTTTGGGGTCCAGTTTGCTGTCTAGGGGTTGGGGTACAGTTTGCTCTGTCTGGGGTTTGGGGTACAGTTTGCTATCTCTGGGGTTTGGGGACCAGTTTGCTCTGTCTGGGGTTTGGGGTCCAGTTTGCTGTCTGGGGTTTGGGTCCAGTTTGCACTGTCTGGGGTTTGGGGTCCGGTTTGCTCTGTCTGGGGTTAGGGGTCCAGTTTGCTCTGACTGGGGTTTGGGGTACAGTTTGCTATATCTGGAGTTTGGGGTCCAGTTTGCTCTATCTGGGGTTTGTGGTCCAGTTTGCTGTCTGGAGTTTGGGGTCCAGTTTGCTTGTCTGGGGCTTAGGGTCCAGATGCTGTCTGGGAGTTGGGGTTCGGTTTGCTCTCTCTGGGTTTTGGGGTCCAGTTTGCTGTCTGGGGTTTGGGGTCCACTTTGCTGTCTGGGGTTTGGGGTCCAGTTTGCTCTGTCTGGGGTTTGGGGTACAGTTTGCTCTCTCTGGGGTTTGGGGTCCAGTTTGCTGTCTGCGGTTTGGGGTTCAGTTGCTAACTCTGGGTTTTGGGGTCCAGTTTGCTCTGTCTGGGGTTTGGAGTCCAGTTTGCTGTCTGGGGTTTGGGGTCCAGTTTGCTCTGTCAGCCGTTTGGGGCCAAGTTTGATGTCTGGGGTTTGGGGTCCAGTTTGATGTCTGGGGTTTGGGGTCCAGGTTGCTGTCTGGGGTTTGGGGTACAGTTTGCTGTCTGGGGTTTGGGGTACAGTTTGCTCTCTCTGGGGTTTGGGATCCAGTTTGCTGTGTCTGGGGTTTGGGGTACATTTTGCTATCTCTGGGGGTTGGGGTCCAGTTTGCTCTGTCTGGGGGTTGGGGTACAGTTTGCTATCTCTGGGGTTTGGTGTCCAGTTTGCTCTGTCTGGAGTTTGGGGTCCAGTTTGCTGTCTGGGGTTTGGGGTCCAGTTTAATCTGTGTGGGGTTTGGGCTCCAGTTTGCTGTCTGGGGTTTGGGGTCCAGTTTGCTCTGTCTGACATTTGGGATCCAGTTTGCTGCCTGGGGTTTGGTGTCCAGTTTGCTGTCTAGGATTTGGGGTACAGTTTGCCCTGTCTGGGATTTGGGCTCCAGTTTGCTATCTCTGGGGTTTGGTGTCCAGTTTGCTCTGTCTGGGGTTTGGGGTCCAGTTTGCTGTCTGGGGTTTGGGGTCCAGTTTGCTCTGTCTGGGGGTTGGGCTCCAGTTTGCTGTCTGGGGTTTGGGGCCCAGTTTTCTCTGTCTGGGGTTTGGTGTCCACTTTGCTCTGTCTTGGGGTTGGGGTCCAGTTTGCTGTCTGCGGTTTGGGGTCCAGTTTGCTCTGTCTGGGGTTTGGGTTCCAGTTTGCTGTCTGGGGGTTGGGGTACAGTTTGCTATCTCTGGGGTTTGGGGTCCAGTTTGCTCTGTCTGCGCTTTGGGGTCCAGTTTGCTGTCTGGGGTTTGGGGTCCAGTTTGCTGTCTGGGGACTGGGGTACAGTTTGCTCTCTCTGGGGTTTGGGGTCCAGTTTGCTCTGTCTGGGGTTTGGGGTCCAGTTTGCTGTCTGGGGTTTGGGGTCCAGTTTGCTGTCTGGGGTTTGGTGTCCAGTTTGCTGTCTAGGGGTTAGGGTACAGTTTGCTCTGTCTGGGGTTTGGGGTACAGTTTGCTATCTCTGGGGTTTGGGGTCCAGTTTGCAGTGTATGGGGTTTGGGGTCCAGTTTGCTGTCTAGGGGTTGGGGTACAGTTTGCTCTGTCTGGGGTTTGGGGTACAGTTTGCTATCTCTGGGGTTTGGGGACCAGTTTGCTGTCTGGGGTCTGGGGTACAGTTTGCTCTGTCTGGGCGTTGGGGTCCAGTTTGCTGTCTGGGGTTTGGGGTCCAGTTTCCTCTGTCTGGGGTTTGGGGTCCAGTATCCTCTGTCTGGGCTTTGGGGTCCAGTTTGCTGTCTGGGGTTTGGGGTCCAGTTTGCTCTGTCTGGCATTTGGGGTCCAGTTTGCTGTCTGGCGTTTCGGGTACAGTTTGCTATCTCTGGGGTTTGGGGTCCAGATTGCACTCCGGGGTTTGGTGTCCAGTTTGCTGTCTAGGGGTTGGGGTACAGTTTGCTCTGTCTGGGGTTTGGGGTACAGTTTGCTATCTCTGGGGTTTGGGGTCTATTTTGCTGTCTGGGGTCTGGGGTACAGTTTGCTCTCTCTGGGGTTTGGGGTCCAGTTTGCTCTGTCTGGGGTTTGGGGTCCAGTTTGCTGTCTGGGGTTTGGGGTCCAGTTTGCTGTCTGGGGTTTGGAGTCCAGTTTGCTGTCTAGGGGTTGGGGTACAGTTTGCTCTGTCTGGGGTTTGGGGTACAGTTTGCTATCTCTGGGGTTTGGGGTCCAGTTTGCAGTGTATGGGGTTTGGGGTCCAGTTTGCTGTCTAGGGGTTGGGGTACAGTTTGCTCTGTCTGGGGTTTGGGGTACAGTTTGCTAAATCTGGGGTTTGGGGACCAGTTTGCTCTGTCTGGGGTTTGGGGTCCAGTTTGCTGTCTGGGGTTTGGGTCCAGTTTGCACTGTCTGGGGTTTGGGGTCCGGTTTGCTCTGTCTGGGGTTAGGGGTCCAGTTTGCTCTGACTGGGGTTTGGGGTACAGTTTGCTATATCTGGAGTTTGGGGTCCAGTTTGCTCTATCTGGGGTTTGTGGTCCAGTTTGCTGTCTGGAGTTTGGGGTCCAGTTTGCTTGTCTGGGGCTTAGGGTCCAGTTTGCTGTCTGGGATTTGGGGTTCGGTTTGCTCTCTCTGGGTTTTGGGGTCCAGTTTGCTGTCTGGGGTTTGGGGTCCAGTTTGCTGTCTGGGGTTTGGGGTCCAGTTTTCTCTCTCTGGGGTTTGGGGTACAGTTTGCTCTCTCTGGGGTTTGGGGTCCAGTTTGCTGTCTGCGGTTTGGGGTCCAGTTTGCTCTGTCTGGGGTTTGGGTTCCAGTTTGCTGTCTGGGGGTTGGGGTACAGTTTGCTATCTCTGGGGTTTGGGGTCCAGTTTGCTCTGTCTGCGCTTTGGGGTCCAGTTTGCTGTCTGGGGTTTGGGGTCCAGTTTGCTCTGTCTAGCGTTTGGGGTCCAGTTTGCTGTCTGGGGTCTGGGGTACAGTTTGCTCTCTCTGGGGTTTGGTGTCCAGTTTGCTCTGTCTGGGGTTTGGGGTCCAGTTTGCTGTCTGGGGTTTGGGGTCCAGTTTGCTGTCTGGGGTTTGGTGTCCAGTTTGCTGTCTAGGGGTTGGGGTACAGTTTGCTCTGTCTGGGGTTTGGGGTACAGTTTGCTATCTCTGGGGTTTGGGGTACAGTTTGCAGTGTATGGGGTTTGGGGTCCAGTTTGCTGTCTAGGGGTTGGGGTACAGTTTGCTCTGCCTGGGGTTTGGGGTACAGTTTGCTATCTCTGGGGTTTGGGGACCAGTTTGCTCTGTCTGGGGTTTGGGGTCCAGTTTGCTGTCTGGGGTTTGGGTCCAGTTTGCACTGTCTGGGGTTTGGGGTCCGGTTTGCTCTGTCTGGGGTTAGGGGTCCAGTTTGCTCTATCTGGGGTTTGTGGTCCAGTTTGCTGTCTGGAGTTTGGGGTCCAGTTTGCTTGTCTGGGTCTTAGGGTCCAGTTTGCTGTCTGGGATTTGGGGTTCGGTTTGCTCTCTCTGGGTTTTGGGGTCCAGTTTGCTGTCTGGGGTTTGGGGTCCACTTTGCTGTCTGGGGTTTGGGGTCCAGTTTGCTCTGTCTGGGGTTTGGGGTACAGTTTGCTCTCTCTGGGGTTTGGGGTCCAGTTTGCTGTCTGCGGTTTGGGGTTCAGTTGCTAACTCTGGGTTTTGGGGTCCAGTTTGCTCTGTCTGGGGTTTGGAGTCCAGTTTGCTGTCTGGGGTTTGGGGTCCAGTTTGCTGTCTGGGGTTTGGGGTCCAGTTTGCTGTCTGGGGTTTGGGGTACAGTTTGCTGTCTGGGGTTTGGGGTACAGTTTGCTGTCTGGGGTTTGGGGTACAGTTTGCTCTCTCTGGGGTTTGGGATCCAGTTTGCTGTGTCTGGGGTTTGGGGTACAGTTTGCTATCTCTGGGGTTTGGGGTCCAGTTTGCTCTGTCTGGGGGTTGGGGTACAGTTTGCTATCTCTGGGGTTTGGTGTCCAGTTTGCTCTGTCTGGAGTTTGGGGTCCAGTTTGCTGTCTGGGGTTTGGGGTCCAGTTTAATCTGTCTGTGGTTTGGGCTCCAGTTTGCTGTCTGGGGTTTGGGGTCCAGTTTGCTCTGTCTGACATTTGGGATCCAGTTTGCTGTCTGGGGTTTGGTGTCCAGTTTGCTCTCCCTGGGGTTTGGGGTCCAGTTTGCTCTGTCTTGGGTTTGGGGTACAGTTTGCTATCTCTGGGGTTTGCTGTCCAGTTTGCTCTGTCTGGGGTTTGTGGTCCAATTTGCTGTCCGGGGTTTGGGGTCCAGTTTGCTGTCTAGGGGTTGGGGTACAGTTTGCTCTGCCTGGGGTTTGGGGTACAGTTTGCTATCTCTGGGGTTTGGGGTCCAGTTTGCTCTGTCTGGGGTTTGGGGTCCAGTTTGCTGTCTGGGGTTTGGGGTGCAGTTTGCTCTCTCTGGGTTTGGGGTGGTTTGCTCTGTCTGGGGTTTGGGGTCCAGTTTGCTCTGTCTGGGGTTAGGGGTCCAGTTTGCTGTCTGGGTTTTGGGGTACAGTTTGCAATCTCTGGGGTTTGGGGTCCAGTTTGCTCTGTCTGGGGTTTGGGGTCCAGTTTGCTGTCTGGAGTTTCGGTCCAGTTTGCTCTGTCTGGGGCTTGGTGACCAGTTTGCTCTGTCTGGGCGTTGGGGTCCAGTTTGCAGTCTGGGGTTTGGGGTCCAGTTTGCTCTGTCTGGGGTTTGGGGTCCAGTTTGCTCTCTCTGGGGTTTGGGGTCCAGTTTGCTCTGTCTGGCGTTTCGGGTACAGTTTGCTATCTCTGGGGTTTGGGGTCCAGTTTGCTCTGTCTGGGGTTTGTGGTCCAGTTTGCTGTCTGGAGTTTGGGGTCCAGTTTGCTCTGTCTGGGGTTTGGGGTCCAGTTTGTTCTGTCTGGGGTTTGGGGTGCAGTTTGCTCAGTCTGGGGTTTGGGGAACAGTTTGCTATCTCTGGGGTTTGGTGTCTAGTTTGCTCTGTCTGGGGTTTGGGGTCCAGTTTGCTCTGTCTGGGGTTAGGGGCCCAGTTTGCTGTCTTGGGTTTGGGGGTCCAGTTTGCTCTGTCTGGGGTTTGGGGTCCAGTTTGCTCTCTCTGGGGTTTGGGGTCCAGTTTGCTCTCTCTGGGGTTTGGGGTCCAGTTTGCTCTATCTGGCGTTTGGGGTACAGTTTGCTATCTCTGGGGTTTGGCGTCCAGTTTGCTCTGTCTGGGGTTTGTGGTCCAGTTTGCTGTCTGGAGTTTGGGGTCCAGTTTGCTCTGTCTGGGGCTTAGGGTCCAGTTTGCTGTCTGGGGTTTGGGGTCCAGTTTGCTCTCTCTGGGGTTTGGGGTCCAGTTTGCTCTGTCTGGGCTTTGGGGTCCAGTTTGCTGTCTGGGGTTTGGTGTCCAGTTTGCTCTCTCTGGGGTTTGGGGTCCAGTTTGCTGTGTCTGGGGTTTGGGGTACAGTTTGCTATCTCTGGGGTTTGGGGTCCAGTTTGCTCTGTCTGGGGTTTGTGGTCCAATTTGCTGTCCTGGGTTTGGGGTCCAGTTTGCTGTCCGGGGTTTGGTGTCCAGTTTGCTATCTAGGGGTTGGGATACAGTTTGCTCTGCCTGGGGTTTGGGGTACAGTTTGCTATCTCTGGGGTTTGGGGTCCAGTTTGCTCTGTCTGGGGTTTGGGGTCCAGTTTGCTGTCTAGGGTTTGGGGTGCAGTTTGCTCTGTCTGGGTTTGGGGTGGTTTGCTCTGTCTGGGGTTTGGGGTCCAGTTTGCTCTGTCTGGGGTTAGGGGTCCAGTTTACTGTCTGGGGTTTGGGGTACAGTTTGCAATCTCTGGGGTTTGGGGTCCAGTTTGCTCTGTCTGGGGTTTGGGGTCCAGTTTGCTGTCTGGAGTTTCGGTCCAGTTTGCTCTGTCTGGGGCTTGGGGTCCAGTTTGCTCTGTCTGGGCGTTGGGGTCCAGTTTGCTGTCTGGGGTTTGGGGTCCAGTTTCCTCTGTCTGGGGTTTGGGGTCCAGTATCCTCTGTCTGGGCTTTGGGGTCCAGTTTGCTGTCTGGGGTTTGGGGTCCAGTTTGCTCTGTCTGGCATTTGGGGTCCAGTTTGCTGTCTGGGGTTTCGGGTACAGTTTGCTATCTCTGGGGTTTGGGGTCCAGATTGCACTCCGGGGTTTGGTGTCCAGTTTGCTGTCTCGGGGTTGGGGTACAGTTTGCTCTGTCTGGGGTTTGGGGTATAGTTTGCTATCTCTGGGGTTTGGGGTCTATTTTGCTGTCTGGGGTCTGGGGTACAGTTTGCTCTCTCTGGGGTTTGGGGTCCAGTTTGCTCTGTCTGGGGTTTGGGGTCCAGTTTGCTGTCTGGGGTTTGGGGTCCAGTTTGCTGTCTGGGGTTTGGAGTCCTGTTTGCTGTCTAGGGGTTGGGGTACAGTTTGCTCTGTCTGGGGTTTGGGGTACAGTTTGCTATCTCTGGGGTTTGGTGTCCAGTTTGCAGTGTATGGGGTTTGGGGTCCAGTTTGCTGTCTAGGGGTTGGGGTACAGTTTGCTCTGTCTGGGGTTTGGGGTACAGTTTGCTATCTCTGGGGTTTGGGGACCAGTTTGCTCTGTCTGGGGTTTGGGGTCCAGTTTGCTGTCTGGGGTTTGGGTCCAGTTTGCACTGTCTGGGGTTTGGGGTCCGGTTTGCTCTGTCTGGGGTTAGGGGTCCAGTTTGCTCTGACTGGGGTTTGGGGTACAGTTTGCTATATCTGGAGTTTGGGGTCCAGTTTGCTCTATCTGGGGTTTGTGGTCCAGTTTGCTATCTGGAGTTTGGGGTCCAGTTTGCTTGTCTGGGGCTTAGGGTCCAGTTTGCTGTCTGGGATTTGGGGTTCGGTTTGCTCTCTCTGGGTTTTGGGGTCCAGTTTGCTGTCTGGGGTTGGGGTCCACTTTGCTGTCTGGGGTTTGGGGTCCAGTTTTCTCTGTCTGGGGTTTGGGGTACAGTTTACTGTCTGGGGTTTGGGGTACAGTTTGCAATCTCTGGGGTTTGGGGTCCAGTTTGCTCTGTCTGGGGTTTGGGGTCCAGTTTGCTGTCTGGGGTTTGGGGTCCAGTTTTCTCTGTCTGGGGTTTGGGGTACAGTTTGCTCTCTCTGGGTTTTGGGGTCCAGTTTGCTGTCTGCGGTTTGGGGTTCAGTTGCTAACTCTGGGTTTTGGGGTCCAGTTTGCTCTGTCTGGGGTTTGGAGTCCAGTTTGCTGTCTGGGGTTTGGGGTCCAGTTTGCTCTGTCTGCCGTTTGGGGCCAAGTTTGATATCTGGGGTTTGGGGTCCAGTTTGCTGTCTGGGGTTTGGGGTCCAGTTTGCTGTCTGGGGTTTGGGGTACAGTTTGCTGTCTGGGGTTTGGGGTACAGTTTGCTCTCTCTGGGGTTTGTGATCCAGTTTGCTGTGTCTGGGGTTTGGGGTACAGTTTGCTATCTCTGGGGTTTGGGGTCCAGTTTGCTCTGTCTGGGGGTTGGGGTACAGTTTGCTATCTCTGGGGTTTGGTGTCCAGTTTGCTCTGTCTGGAGTTTGGGGTCCAGTTTGCTGTCTGGGGTTTGGGGTCCAGTTTAATCTGTCTGGGGTTTGGGCTCCAGTTTGCTGTCTGGGGTTTGGTGTCCAGTTTGCTCTCTCTGGGGTTTGGGGTCCAGTTTGCTCTGTCTTGGGTTTGGGGTACAGTTTGCTATCTCTGGGGTTTGGGGTCCAGTTTGCTCTGTCTGGGGTTTGTGGTCCAATTTGCTATCCGGGGTTTGGGGTCCAGTTTGCTGTCTAGGGGTTGGGGTACAGTTTGCTCTGCCTGGGGTTTGGGGTACAGTTTGCTATCTCTGGGGTTTGGGGTCCAGTTTGCTCTGTCTGGGGTTTGGGGTCCAGTTTGCTGTCTGGGGTTTGGGGTGCTGTTTGCTCTGTCTGGGGTTTGGGGTACAGTTTGCAATCTCTGGGGTTTGTGGTCCAGTTTGCTCTGTCTGGGGTTTGGGGTCCAGTTTGCTGTCTGGAGTTTCGGTCCAGTTTGCTCTGTCTGGGGCTTGGTGTCCAGTTTGCTCTGTCTGGGCGTTGGGGTCCAGTTTGCTGTCTGGGGTTTGGGGTCCAGTTTGCTCTGTCTGGGGTTTGGGGTCCAGTTTGCTCTCTCTGGGGTTTGGGGTCCAGTTTGCTCTGTCTGGCGTTAGGGGTACAGTTTGCTATCTCTGGGGTTTGGGGTCCAGTTTGCTCTGTCTGGGGTTTGGGGTACAGTTTGCTGTCTGGAGTTTGGGGTCCAGATTGCTCTGTCTGGGGTTTGGGGTCCAGTTTGTTCTGTCTGGGGTTTGGGGTGCAGTTTGCTCAGTCTGGGGTTTGGGGAACAGTTTGCTATCTCTGGGATTTGGTGTCTAGTTTGCTCTGTCTGGGGTTTGGGGTCCAGTTTGCTCTGTCTGGGGTTAGGGGCCCAGTTTGCTGTCTGGGGTTTGGGGGTCCAGTTTGCTCTGTCTGGGGTTTGGGGTCCAGTTTGCTCTCTCTGGGGTTTTGGGTCCAGTTTGCTCTCTCTGGGGTTTGGGGTCCAGTTTGCTCTGTCTGGCGTTTGGGGTACAGTTTGCTATCTCTGGGGTTTGGGGTCCAGTTTGCTCTGTCTGGGGTTTGTGGTCCAGTTTGCTGTCTGGAGTTTGGGGTCCAGTTTGCTCTGTCTGGGGCTTAGGGTCCAGTTTGCTGTCTGGGATTTGGGGTTCTGTTTGCTCTCTCTGGGTTTTGGGGTCCAGTTTGCTGTCTGGGGTTTGGGGTCCAGTTTGCTGTCTGGGGTTTGGGGTCCAGTTTGCTGTCTGGGGTTTGGGGTACAGTTTGCTCCCTCTGGGGTTTGGGATCCAGTTTGCTGTGTCTGGGGTTTGGGGTACAGTTTGCTATCTCTGGGGTTTGGGGTCCAGTTTGCTCTGTCTGGGGGTTGGGGTACAGTTTGCTATCTCTGGGGTTTGGGGTCCAGTTTGCTCTGTCTGGAGTTTGGGGTCCAGTTTGCTGTCTGGGGTTTGGGGTCCAGTTTACTCTGTCTGGGGTTTGGGCTCAAGTTTGCTGTCTGGGGTTTGGGGTCCAGTTTACTCTGTCAGGGGTTTGGGGTCCAGTTTGCTCTGTCTGGGGTTTGGGGTACAGTTTGCTATCTCTGGAGTTTGGGGTCCAGTTTGCTCTGTCTGGGCTTTGCAGTCCAGTTTGCTGTCTGGGGTTTGGTGTCCAGTTTGCTCTCTCTGGGGTTTGGGGTCCAGTTTGCTGTGTCTGGGGTTTGGGGTACAGTTTGCTATCTCTGGAGTTTGGGGTCCAGTTTGCTCTGTCTGGGCTTTGCAGTCCAGTTTGCTGTCCGAGGTTTGGTGTCCAGTTTGCTGTCTAGGGGTTGGGATACAGTTTGTTCTGCCTGGGGTTTGGGGTACAGTTTGCTATCTCTGGGGTTTGGGGTCCAGTTTGCTCTGTCTGGGGTTTGGGGTCCAGTTTGCTGTCTGGGGTTTGGGGTGCAGTTTGCTCTGTCTGGGTTTTGGGTGGTTTGCTCTGTCTGGGGTTTGGGGTCCAGTTTGCTCTGTCTGGGGTTAGGGGTCCAGTTTACTGTCTGGGGTTTGGGGTACAGTTTGCAATCTCTGGGGTTTGGGGTCCAGTTTGCTCTGTCTGGGGTTTGGGGTCCAGTTTGCTGTCTGGAGTTTCGGTCCAGTTTGCTCTGTCTGGGGCTTGGGGTCCAGTTTGCTCTGTCTGGGCGTTGGGGTCCAGTTTGCTGTCTGGGGTTTGGGGTCCAGTTTCCTCTGTCTGGAGTTTGGGGTCCAGATTGCACTCCGGGGTTTGGTGTCCAGTTTGCTGTCTAGGGGTTGGGGTACAGTTTGCTCTGTCTGGGGTTTGGGGTACAGTTTGCTATCTCTGGGGTTTGGGGTCTATTTTGCTGTCTGGGGTTTGGGGTGCAGTTTGCTTTGTCTGGGGTTTGGGGTCCAGTTTGTTCTGTCTTGGGTGTGGGGTGCAGTTTGCTCAGTCTGGGGATTGGGGAACAGTTTGCTATCTCTGGGGTTTGGTGTCTAGTTTGCTCTGTCTGGGGTTTGGGGTCCAGTTTGCTCTGTCTGGGGTTAGGGGCCCAGTTTGCTGTCTGGGGTTTGGGGGTCCAATTTGCTCTGTCTGGGGTTTGGGGTCCAGTTTGCTCTCTCTGGGGTTTGGGGTCCAGTTTGCTCTGTCTGGGGTTTGGAGTCCAGTTTGCTGTCTTGGGTTTGGGGTCCAGTTTACTCTGTCTGGGGTTTGGGGTGCAGTTTGCTCTGTCTGGGGTTTGGGGTCCAGTTTGCTCTGTCTGGGGTTTGGGGTCCAGTTTGCTATCTCTGGGGTTTTGGGTACAGTTTTCTCTCTCTGGGGGTTTTGGTACAGTTTGCTCTGTCTGGGGTTTGGGGTACAGTTTGCTATCTCTGGGGTTTGGGGACCAGTTTGTTCTGTCTTGGGTTTGGGGTCCAGTTTGCTGTCTCTGGGGTGTGGGGTCCAGTTTGCTCTGTCTGGGCTTTGGGGTCCAGTTTGCTGTCTGGGGTTTGGTCTGTCTGGCATTTGGGGTCCAGTTTGCTGTCTGGGGTTTGGGGTCCAGTTTGCTCCCTCTGGGGTTTGGGTTCCAGTTTGCTGTGTCTGGGGTTTGGGGTACAGTTTGCTATCTCTGGAGTTTGGGGACCAGTTTGCTCTGTCTGGGGTTTGGGGTCCAGTTTGCTCTCTGGGGATTGGTGTCCAGTTTGCTGCCTGGGGTTTGGTGTCCAGGTTGCTGTCTAGGGGTTGGGGTACAGTTTGCTCTGTCTGGGTTTTGGGGTCCAGTTTGCTGTCTGGGGTTTGGGGTCCACTTTACTGTCTGGGGTTTGGGGTCCAGTTTGCTCTGTCTGGGGTTTGGGGTACAGTTTGCTCTCTCTGGGGTTTGGGGTTCAGTTTGCTGTCTGGGGATTGGGGTCCAGTTTGCTGTCTGGGGTTTGGGGTACAGTTTGCTCCCTCTGGGGTTTGGGATCCAGTTTGCTGTGTCTGGGGTTTGGGGTACAGTTTGCTATCTCTGGGGTTTGGGGTCCAGTTTGCTCTGTCTGGGGGTTGGGGTACAGTTTGCTATCTCTGGGGTTTGGTGTCCAGTTTGCTCTGTCTGGGGTTTGGGGTCCAGTTTGCTGTCTGGGATTTGGGGTCCAGTTTGCTCTGTCTGGGGTTTGGGGTCCAGTTTGCTCTGTCTGGGGTTTGGGGTCCAGTTTGCTCTGTCTGGGGTTAGGGGTCCAGTTTGCTCTTTCTAGGGGTTGGGGTACAGTTTGCTCTGTCTGGGGTTTGGGGAACAGTTTGCTATCTCTGGGGTTTGTTGTCCAGTTTGCTCTGTCTGGGGTTTGGGGTCCAGTTTGCTCTGTCTGGGGTTTGGGGTCCAGTTTGCTCTGTCTGGGGTTTGGGGTACAGTTTGCTCTCTCTGGGGTTTGGGGTCCAGTTTGCTGTCTGGGGTTTGGGGTACAGTTTGCTGTCTGGGGTTTGGGGTAGTTTGTCTCTCTGGGGTTTGGGGTCCAGTTTGCTCTGTCTGGGGTTTGGGGTCCAGTTTGCTCTGTCTGGGGTTTGGGGTACAGTTTGCTCTCTCTGGGGTTTGAGGTCCAGTTTGCTGTCTGGGGTTTGGGGTACAGTTTGCTGTCTGGGGTTTGGGGTAGTTTGTCTCTCTGGGGTTTGGGGTCCAGTTTGCTGTCTGGGGTTTGGGGTTCAGTTTGCTATCTCTAGGATTTGGGGTCCAGTTTGTTCTGTCTTGGGTTTGAGGTGCAGTTTTCTCTCTCTGGGGGTTTTGGTGCAGTTTGCTCTGTCTGGGGTTTGGGGTCCAGTTTGCTCTGTCTGGGGTTAGGGGTCCAGTTTGCTGTCTGCGGTTTGGGCTCAAGTTTGCTATCTCTGGGGTTTGGGGTCCAGTTTGCTCTGTCTGGGTTTTGGGGTCCAGTTTGCTATCTGGGGTTTGGGGTACAGTTTGCTCTGTCTGGGGTTTGAGGTCCAGTTTGCTCTGTCTGGGGTTTGGGGTCCAGTTTGCTATCTGGGGTTTGGGGTACAGTTTGCTCTGTCTGGGGATTGGGGTACAGTTTGCTCTGTCTGGGGTTTGGGGTCCAGTTTGCTGTCTGGGGTTTGGGGTACAGTTTGCTCTCTCTGGGGTTTGGGGTCCAGTTTGCTCTGTCTGAGGTTTGGGGTCCAGTTTGCTGTCTGGGGTTTGGGGTACAGTTTGCTCTGTCTGGGCTTAGGGGTCCAGTTTGCTCTGTCTGGGGCTTGGGGTCCAGTTTGCTCTGTCTCGGGTTTGGGGTCCAGTTTGCTGTCTGGGGTTTGAGGTCCAGTTAGCTGTCTGGGGTTTGGGGTCCACTTTGCTGTCTGGGGTATGGGGTTCAGTTTGCTATCTCTAGGATTTGGGGTCCAGTTTGTTCTGTCTTGGGTTTGAGGTGCAGTTTTCTCTCTCTGGGAGTTTTGGTACAGTTTGCTCTCTCTGGGGTTTGGGGTCCAGTTTGCTCTGTCTGGGGTTTGGGGTCCAGTTTGCTGTCTGGGGTTTGGGGTACAGTTTGCTCTGTCTGGGGTTAGGGGTCCAGTTTGCTCTGTCTGGGGCTTGGGGTCCAGTTTGCTCTGTCTCGGGTTTGGGGTCCAGTTTGCTCTGTCTGGGGTTTGAGGTCCAGTTTGCTCTGTCTGGGGTTTGAGGTCCAGTTAGCTGTCTGGGGTTTGGGGTCCAGTTTGCTGTCTGGGGTTTGGGGTTCAGTTTGCTATCTCTAGGATTTGGGGTCCAGTTTGTTCTGTCTTGGGTTTGAGGTGCAGTTTTCTCTCTCTGGGGGTTTTGGTACAGTTTGCTCTGTCTGGGGTTTGGGGTCCAGTTTGCTCTGTCTGGGGTTAGGGGTCCAGTTTGCTGTCTGTGGTTTGGGCTCCAGTTTGCTATCTCTGGGGTTAGGGGTCCAGTTTGCTCTGTCTGGGGCTTGGGGTCCAGTTTGCTCTGTCTCGGGTTTGGGGTCCAGTTTGCTCTGTCTGGGGTTTGAGGTCCAGTTTGCTCTGTCTGGGGTTTGAGGTCCAGTTAGCTGTCTGGGGTTTGGGGTCCAGTTTGCTGTCTCGGGTTTGGGGTTCAGTTTGCTATCTCTAGGATTTGGGGTCCAGTTTGTTCTGTCTTGGGTTTGAGGTGCAGTTTTCTCTCTCTGGGGTTTGTTGTCCAGTTTGCTCTGTCTGGGGTTTGTTGTCCAGTTTGCTCTGTCTGTGGTTTGGGCTCCAGTTTGCTATCTCTGGGGTTTGGGGTCCAGTTTGCTCTGTCTGGGGTTTGGGGTCCAGTTTGCTTTCTTGGGTTAGGGGCCCAGTTTGCTGTCTGGGGTTTGGGTTCCCGTTTGCTGTCTGGGGTTTGGGGTACAGTTTGCTCTCTCTGGGGTTTGGGGTCCAGTTTGCTCTGTCTGGGGTTTGGGGTCCAGTTTGCTGTCTGGGGTTTGGGGTCCAGTTTACTCTGTCTGGGATTTGGGGTGCAGTTTGCTCTGTCTGGGGTTTGGGGTCCAGTTTGCTCTGTCTGGGGTTTGGGGTCCAGTTTGCTCTGTCTCGGGTTTGAGGTCCAGTTTGTTGTCTGGGGTTTGGGGTACAGTTTTCTATCTCTGGGGTTTGGGGTCCAGTTTGCTGTCTGGGGTTTGGGGTCGAGTTTGCTGTCTGGGGTTTGGGGTACAGTTTGCTCTCTCTGTGGTTTGGGGTCCAGTTTGCTATCTCTGGGATTTGGGGTCCAGTTTGCTCTGTCTTGGGTTTGGGGTCCAGTTTTCTCTCTCTGGGGGTTTTGGTTCAGTTTGCTCTCTGTCTGGGGTTTGGGGTATAGTTTGCTATCTCTGGGGTTTGGGGTCCAGTTTGTTTTGTCTTGGGTTTGGGGTCCAGTTTGCTATCTCTGGGGTTTGGGGTCCAGTTTGCTCTTGTCTGGGCATTGGGGTCCAGTGTGCTGTCTGGGGTTTGGTCTGTCTGGCGTTTGGGGTCCAGTGTGCTGTCTGGGGTTTGGGGTCCAGTTTGCTCTCTCTGGGGTTTGGGGTCCAGTTTGCTGTGTCTGGGGTTTGGGGTACAGTTTGCTATCTCTGGGGTTTGGTCTGTCTGGTGTTTGGGGTCCAGTTTGCTGTCTGGGGTTTGGGGTACAGTTTGCTCTCTCTGGGGTTTGGGGTCCAGTTTGCTGTGTCTGGGGTTTGGGGTACAGTTTGCTATCTCTGGGGTTTGGGGTCCAGTTTACTCTGTCTGGGGTTTGGGGTGCAGTTTGCTCTGTCTGGGGTTTGGGGTCCATTTTGCTCTGTCTGGGGTTAGGGGTCCAGTTTGCAGTCTGGGGTTTGGGGTACAGTTTGCTCTGTCTGGGGTTTGGGGTCCAGTTTGCTGTCTGGGGTTTGGGGTCCAGTTTGCTGTCTGGGGTTTGGGGTACAGTTTGCTCTCTCTGGGGTTTGGGGTCCAGTTTGCTATCTCTGGGGTTAGGGGTCCAGTTTGCTCTGTCTGGGGCTTGGGGTCCAGTTTGCTCTGTCTCGGGTTTGGGGTCCAGTTTGCTCTGTCTGGGGTTTGAGGTCCAGTTTGCTCTGTCTGGGGTTTGAGGTCCAGTTAGCTGTCTGGGGTTTGGGGTCCAGTTTGCTGTCTGGGGTTTGGGGTTCAGTTTGCTATCTCTAGGATTTGGGGTCCAGTTTGTTCTGTCTTGGGTTTGAGGTGCAGTTTTCTCTCTCTGGGGTTTGTTGTCCAGTTTGCTCTGTCTGGGGTTTGTTGTCCAGTTTGCTCTGTCTGTGGTTTGGGCTCCAGTTTGCTATCTCTGGGGTTTGGGGTCCAGTTTGCTCTGTCTGGGGTTTGGGGTCCAGTTTGCTTTCTTGGGTTAGGGGCCCAGTTTGCTGTATGGGGTTTGGGTTCCCGTTTGCTGTCTGGGGTTTGGGGTACAGTTTGCTCTCTCTGGGGTTTGGGGTCCAGTTTGCTCTGTCTGGGGTTTGGGGTCCAGTTTGCTGTCTGGGGTTTGGGGTCCAGTTTACTCTGTCTGGGATTTGGGGTGCAGTTTGCTCTGTCTGGGGTTTGGGGTCCAGTTTGCTCTGTCTGGGGTTTGGGGTCCAGTTTGCTCTGTCTCGGGTTTGAGGTCCAGTTTGTTGTCTGGGGTTTGGGGTACAGTTTTCTATCTCTGGGGTTTGGGGTCCAGTTTGCTGTCTGGGGTTTGGGGTCGAGTTTGCTGTCTGGGGTTTGGGGTACAGTTTGCTCTCTCTGTGGTTTGGGGTCCAGTTTGCTACCTCTGGGATTTGGGGTCCAGTTTGCTCTGTCTTGGGTTTGGGGTCCAGTTTTCTCTCTCTGGGGGTTTTGGTTCAGTTTGCTCTCTGTCTGGGGTTTGGGGTATAGTTTGCTATCTCTGGGGTTTGGGGTCCAGTTTGTTTTGTCTTGGGTTTGGGGTCCAGTTTGCTATCTCTGGGGTTTGGGGTCCAGTTTGCTCTTGTCTGGGCATTGGGGTCCAGTGTGCTGTCTGGGGTTTGGTCTGTCTGGCGTTTGGGGTCCAGTGTGCTGTCTGGGGTTTGGGGTCCAGTTTGCTCTCTCTGGGGTTTGGGGTCCAGTTTGCTGTGTCTGGGGTTTGGGGTACAGTTTGCTATCTCTGGGGTTTGGTCTGTCTGGTGTTTGGGGTCCAGTTTGCTGTCTGGGGTTTGGGGTCCAGTTTGCTCTCTCTGGGGTTTGGGGTCCAGTTTGCTGTGTCTGGGGTTTGGGGTACAGTTTGCTATCTCTGGGGTTTGGGGTCCAGTTTACTCTGTCTGGGGTTTGGGGTGCAGTTTGCTCTGTCTGGGGTTTGGGGTCAATTTTGCTCTGTCTGGGGTTAGGGGTCCAGTTTGCAGTCTGGGGTTTGGGGTACAGTTTGCTCTGTCTGGGGTTTGGGGTCCAGTTTGCTGTCTGGGGTTTGGGGTCCAGTTTGCTGTCTGGGGTTTGGGGTACAGTTTGCTCTCTCTGGGGTTTGGGGTCCAGTTTGCTATCTCTGGGGATTTGGGTACAGTTTTCTCTCTCTGGGGGTTTTGGTACAGTTTGCTCTGTCTGGGGTTTGGGGTACAGTTTGCTATCTCTGGGGTTTGGGGACCAGTTTGTTCTGTCTTGGGTTTGGGGTGCAGTTTGCTCTGTCTGGGTTTGGGGTGGTTTGCTCTGTCTGGGGTTTGGGGTCCAGTTTGCTCTGTCTGGGGTTAGGGGCCCAGTTTGCTGTCTGGGGTTTGGGGGTCCAGTTTGCTCTGTCTGGGGTTTGGGGTCCAGTTTGCTCTCTCTGGGGTTTGGGGTCCAGTTTGCTCTGTCTGGGGTTTGGAGTCCAGTTTGCTGTCTTGGGTTTGGGGTCCAGTTTACTCTGTCTGGGGTTTGGGGTGCAGTTTGCTCTGTCTGGGGTTTGGGGTCCAGTTTGCTCTGTCTGTGGTTTGGGGTCCAGTTTGCTATCTCTGGGGTTTTGGGTACAGTTTTCTCTCTCAGGGGGTTTTGGTCCAGTTTGCTCTGTCTGGGGTTTGGGGTACAGTTTGCTATCTCTAGGGTTTGGGGACCAGTTTGTTCTGTCTTGGGTTTGGGGTCCAGTTTGCTGTCTCTGGGGTGTGGGGTCCAGTTTGCTCTGTCTGGGCTTTGGGGTCCAGTTTGCTGTCTGGGGTTTGGTCTGTCTGGCATTTGGGGTCCAGTTTGCTGTCTGGGGTTTGGGGTCCAGTTTGCTCTCTCTGGGGTTTGGGTTCCAGTTTGCTGTGTCTGGGGTTTGGGGTACAGTTTGCTATCTCTGGGGTTTGGGGACCAGTTTGCTCTGTCTGGGGTTTGGGGTCCAGTTTGCTCTCTGGGGATTGGTGTCCAGTTTGCTGCCTGGGGTTTGGTGTCCAGGTTGCTGTCTAGGGGTTGGGGTACAGTTTGCTCTGTCTGGGTTTTGGGGTCCAGTTTGCTGTCTGGGGTTTGGGGTCCACTTTGCTGTCTGGGGTTTGGGGTCCAGTTTGCTCTGTCTGGGGTTTGGGGTACAGTTTGCTCTCTCTGGGGTTTGGGGTCCAGTTTGCTGTCTGGGGTTTGGGGTCCAGTTTGCTGTCTGGGGTTTGGGGTACAGTTTGCTCCCTCTGGGGTTTGGGATCCAGTTTGCTGTGTCTGGGGTTTGGGGTACAGTTTGCTATCTCTGGGGTTTGGGGTCCAGTTTGCTCTGTCTGGGGGTTGGGGTACAGTTTGCTATCTCTGGGGTTTGGGGTCCAGTTTGCTCTGTCTGGAGTTTGGGGTCCAGTTTGCTGTCTGGGGTTTGGGGTCCAGTTTACTCTGTCTGGGGTTTGGGCTCAAGTTTGCTGTCTGGGGTTTGGGGTCCAGTTTACTCTGTCAGGGGTTTGGGGTCCAGTTTGCTCTGTCTGGGGTTTGGGGTACAGTTTGCTATCTCTGGGGTTTGGGGTCCAGTTTGCTCTGTCTGGGCTTTGGGGTCCAGTTTGCTGTCTGGGGTTTGGTGTCCAGTTTGCTCTCTCTGGGGTTTGGGGTCCAGTTTGCTGTGTCTGGGGTTTGGGGTACAGTTTGCTATCTCTGGGGTTTGGGGTCCAGTTTGCTCTGTCTGGGGTTTGTGGTCCAATTTGCTGTCCTGGGTTTGGGGTCCAGTTTGCTGTCCGGGGTTTGGTGTCCAGTTTGCTGTCTAGGGGTTGGGATACAGTTTGCTCTGCCTGGGGTTTGGGGTACAGTTTGCTATCTCTGGGGTTTGGGGTCCAGTTTGCTCTGTCTGGGGTTTGGGGTCCAGTTTGCTGTCTGGGGTTTGGGGTGCAGTTTGCTCTGTCTGGGTTTGGGGTCCAGTTTGCTCTGTCTGGGGTTAGGGGTCCAGTTTACTGTCTGGGGTTTGGGGTACAGTTTGCAATCTCTGGGGTTTGGGGTCCAGTTTGCTCTGTGTGGGGTTTGGGGTCCAGTTTGCTGTCTGGAGTTTCGGTCCAGTTTGCTCTGTCTGGGGCTTGGGGTCCAGTTTGCTCTGTCTGGGCGTTGGGGTCCAGTTTGCTGTCTGGGGTTTGGGGTCCAGTTTCCTCTGTCTGGGGTTTGGGGTCCAGTATCCTCTGTCTGGGCTTTGGGGTCCAGTTTGCTGTCTGGCGTTTGGGGTCCAGTTTGCTCTGTCTGGCATTTGGGGTCCAGTTTGCTATCTCTGGGGTTTGGGGTCTATTTTGCTGTCTGGGGTTTGGGGTGCAGTTTGCTTTGTCTGGGGTTTGGGGTCCAGTTTGTTCTGTCTGGGGTGTGGGGTGCAGTTTGCTCAGTCTGGGGATTGGGGAACAGTTTGCTATCTCTGGGGTTTGGTGTCTAGTTTGCTCTGTCTGGGGTTTGGGGTCCAGTTTGCTCTGTCTGGGGTTAGGGGCCCAGTTTGCTGTCTGGGGTTTGGGGGTCCAGTTTGCTCTGTCTGGGGTTTGGGGTCCAGTTTGCTCTCTCTGGGGTTTGGGGTCCAGTTTGCTCTGTCTGGGGTTTGGAGTCCAGTTTGCTGTCTTGGGTTTGGGGTCCAGTTTACTCTGTCTGGGGTTTGGGGTGCAGTTTGCTCTGTCTGGGATTTGGGGTCCAGTTTGCTCTGTCTGGGGTTTGGGGTCCAGTTTGCTATCTCTGGGGTTTTGGGTACAGTTTTCTCTCTCTGGGGTTTTTGGTACAGTTTGCTCTGTCTGGGGTTTGGGGTACAGTTTGCTATCTCTGGGGTTTGGGGACCAGTTTGTTCTGTCTTGGGTTTGGGGTCCAGTTTGCTGTCTCTGGGGTGTGGGGTCCAGTTTGCTCTGTCTGGGCTTTGGGGTCCAGTTTGCTGTCTGGGGTTTGGTCTGTCTGGCATTTGGGGTCCAGTTTGCTGTCTGGGGTTTGGGGTCCAGTTTGCTCTCTCTGGGGTTTGGGTTCCAGTTTGCTGTGTCTGGGGTTTGGGGTACAGTTTGCTATCTCTGGGGTTTGGGGACCAGTTTGCTCTGTCTGGGGTTTGGGGTCCAGTTTGCTCTCTGGGGATTGGTGTCCAGTTTGCTGCCTGGGGTTTGGTGTCCAGGTTGCTGTCTAGGGGTTGGGGTACAGTTTGCTCTGTCTGGGGTTTGGGGAACAGTTTGCTATCTCTGGGGTTTGGTGTCCAGTTTGCTCTGTCTGGGGTTTGGGGTCCAGTTTGCTGTCTGGGATTTGGGGTCCAGTTTGCTCTGTCTGGGGTTTGGGGTCCAGTTTGCTCTGTCTGGGGTTTGGGGTCCAGTTTGCTCTCTCTGGGGTTTGGGTTCCAGTTTGCTGTGTCTGGGGTTTGGGGTACAGTTTGCTATCTCTGGGGTTTGGGGACCAGTTTGCTCTGTCTGGGGTTTGGGGTCCAGTTTGCTCTCTGGGGATTGGTGTCCAGTTTGCTGCCTGGGGTTTGGTGTCCAGGTTGCTGTCTCGGGGTTGGGGTACAGTTTGCTCTGTCTGGGGTTTGGGGAACAGTTTGCTATCTCTGGGGTTTGGTGTCCAGTTTGCTCTGTCTGGGGTTTGGGGTCCAGTTTGCTGTCTGGGATTTGGGGTCCAGTTTGCTCTGTCTGGGGTTTGGGGTCCAGTTTGCTCTGTCTGGGGTTTGGGGTCCAGTTTGCTCTGTCTGGGGTTTGGGGTCCAGTTTGCTGTCTGGGATTTGGGGTCCAGTTTGCTCTGTCTGGGGTTTGGGGTCCAGTTTGCTCTGTCTGGGGTTTGGGGTCCAGTTTGCTCTGTCTGGGGTTAGGGGTCCAGTTTGCTCTTTCTAGGGGTTGGGGTACAGTTTGCTCTGTCTGGGGTTTGGGGAACAGTTTGCTATCTCTGGGGTTTGTTGTCCAGTTTGCTCTGTCTGGGGTTTGGGGTCCAGTTTGCTCTGTCTGGGGTTTGGGGTCCAGTTTGCTCTGTCTGGGGTTTGGGGTACAGTTTGCTCTCTCTGGGGTTTGGGGTCCAGTTTGCTGTCTGGGGTTTGGGGTACAGTTTGCTGTCTGGAGTTTGGGGTAGTTTGTCTCTCTGGGGTTTGGGGTCCAGTTTGCTCTGTCTGGGGTTTGGGGTCCAGTTTGCTCTGTCTGGGGTTTGGGGTACAGTTTGCTCTCTCTGGGGTTTGAGGTCCAGTTTGCTGTCTGGGGTTTGGGGTACAGTTTGCTGTCTGGGGTTTGGGGTAGTTTGTCTCTCTGGGGTTTGGGATCCAGTTTGCTGTCTGGGGTTTGGGGTTCAGTTTGCTATCTCTAGGATTTGGGGTCCAGTTTGTTCTGTCTTGGGTTTGAGGTGCAGTTTTCTCTCTCTGGGGGTTTTGGTGCAGTTTGCTCTGTCTGGGGTTTGGGGTCCAGTTTGCTCTGTCTGGGGTTAGGGGTCCAGTTTGCTGTCTGCGGTTTGGGCTCAAGTTTGCTATCTCTGGGGTTTGGGGTCCAGTTTGCTCTGTCTGGGTTTTGGGGTCCAGTTTGCTATCTGGGGTTTGGGGTCCAGTTTGCTGTCTGGGGTTTGGGGTACAGTTTGCTCCCTCTGGGGTTTGGGATCCAGTTTGCTGTGTCTGGGGTTTGGGGTACAGTTTGCTATCTCTGGGGTTTGGGGTCCAGTTTGCTCTGTCTGGGGGTTGGGGTACAGTTTGCTATCTCTGGGGTTTGGGGTCCAGTTTGCTCTGTCTGGAGTTTGGGGTCCAGTTTGCTGTCTGGGGTTTGGGGTCCAGTTTACTCTGTCTGGGGTTTGGGCTCAAGTTTGCTGTCTGGGGTTTGGGGTCCAGTTTACTCTGTCAGGGGTTTGGGGTCCAGTTTGCTCTGTCTGGGGTTTGGGGTACAGTTTGCTATCTCTGGGGTTTGGGGTCCAGTTTGCTCTGTCTGGGCTTTGGGGTCCAGTTTGCTGTCTGGGGTTTGGTGTCCAGTTTGCTCTCTCTGGGGTTTGGGGTCCAGTTTGCTGTGTCTGGGGTTTGGGGTACAGTTTGCTATCTCTGGGGTTTGGGGTCCAGTTTGCTCTGTCTGGGGTTTGTGGTCCAATTTGCTGTCCTGGGTTTGGGGTCCAGTTTGCTGTCCGGGGTTTGGTGTCCAGTTTGCTGTCTAGGGGTTGGGATACAGTTTGCTCTGCCTGGGGTTTGGGGTACAGTTTGCTATCTCTGGGGTTTGGGGTCCAGTTTGCTCTGTCTGGGGTTTGGGGTCCAGTTTGCTGTCTGGGGTTTGGGGTGCAGTTTGCTCTGTCTGGGTTTGGGGTCCAGTTTGCTCTGTCTGGGGTTAGGGGTCCAGTTTACTGTCTGGGGTTTGGGGTACAGTTTGCAATCTCTGGGGTTTGGGGTCCAGTTTGCTCTGTGTGGGGTTTGGGGTCCAGTTTGCTGTCTGGAGTTTCGGTCCAGTTTGCTCTGTCTGGGGCTTGGGGTCCAGTTTGCTCTGTCTGGGCGTTGGGGTCCAGTTTGCTGTCTGGGGTTTGGGGTCCAGTTTCCTCTGTCTGGGGTTTGGGGTCCAGTATCCTCTGTCTGGGCTTTGGGGTCCAGTTTGCTGTCTGGCGTTTGGGGTCCAGTTTGCTCTGTCTGGCATTTGGGGTCCAGTTTGCTATCTCTGGGGTTTGGGGTCTATTTTGCTGTCTGGGGTTTGGGGTGCAGTTTGCTTTGTCTGGGGTTTGGGGTCCAGTTTGTTCTGTCTGGGGTGTGGGGTGCAGTTTGCTCAGTCTGGGGATTGGGGAACAGTTTGCTATCTCTGGGGTTTGGTGTCTAGTTTGCTCTGTCTGGGGTTTGGGGTCCAGTTTGCTCTGTCTGGGGTTAGGGGCCCAGTTTGCTGTCTGGGGTTTGGGGGTCCAGTTTGCTCTGTCTGGGGTTTGGGGTCCAGTTTGCTCTCTCTGGGGTTTGGGGTCCAGTTTGCTCTGTCTGGGGTTTGGAGTCCAGTTTGCTGTCTTGGGTTTGGGGTCCAGTTTACTCTGTCTGGGGTTTGGGGTGCAGTTTGCTCTGTCTGGGATTTGGGGTCCAGTTTGCTCTGTCTGGGGTTTGGGGTCCAGTTTGCTATCTCTGGGGTTTTGGGTACAGTTTTCTCTCTCTGGGGTTTTTGGTACAGTTTGCTCTGTCTGGGGTTTGGGGTACAGTTTGCTATCTCTGGGGTTTGGGGACCAGTTTGTTCTGTCTTGGGTTTGGGGTCCAGTTTGCTGTCTCTGGGGTGTGGGGTCCAGTTTGCTCTGTCTGGGCTTTGGGGTCCAGTTTGCTGTCTGGGGTTTGGTCTGTCTGGCATTTGGGGTCCAGTTTGCTGTCTGGGGTTTGGGGTCCAGTTTGCTCTCTCTGGGGTTTGGGTTCCAGTTTGCTGTGTCTGGGGTTTGGGGTACAGTTTGCTATCTCTGGGGTTTGGGGACCAGTTTGCTCTGTCTGGGGTTTGGGGTCCAGTTTGCTCTCTGGGGATTGGTGTCCAGTTTGCTGCCTGGGGTTTGGTGTCCAGGTTGCTGTCTAGGGGTTGGGGTACAGTTTGCTCTGTCTGGGGTTTGGGGAACAGTTTGCTATCTCTGGGGTTTGGTGTCCAGTTTGCTCTGTCTGGGGTTTGGGGTCCAGTTTGCTGTCTGGGATTTGGGGTCCAGTTTGCTCTGTCTGGGGTTTGGGGTCCAGTTTGCTCTGTCTGGGGTTTGGGGTCCAGTTTGCTCTCTCTGGGGTTTGGGTTCCAGTTTGCTGTGTCTGGGGTTTGGGGTACAGTTTGCTATCTCTGGGGTTTGGGGACCAGTTTGCTCTGTCTGGGGTTTGGGGTCCAGTTTGCTCTCTGGGGATTGGTGTCCAGTTTGCTGCCTGGGGTTTGGTGTCCAGGTTGCTGTCTCGGGGTTGGGGTACAGTTTGCTCTGTCTGGGGTTTGGGGAACAGTTTGCTATCTCTGGGGTTTGGTGTCCAGTTTGCTCTGTCTGGGGTTTGGGGTCCAGTTTGCTGTCTGGGATTTGGGGTCCAGTTTGCTCTGTCTGGGGTTTGGGGTCCAGTTTGCTCTGTCTGGGGTTTGGGGTCCAGTTTGCTCTGTCTGGGGTTTGGGGTCCAGTTTGCTGTCTGGGATTTGGGGTCCAGTTTGCTCTGTCTGGGGTTTGGGGTCCAGTTTGCTCTGTCTGGGGTTTGGGGTCCAGTTTGCTCTGTCTGGGGTTAGGGGTCCAGTTTGCTCTTTCTAGGGGTTGGGGTACAGTTTGCTCTGTCTGGGGTTTGGGGAACAGTTTGCTATCTCTGGGGTTTGTTGTCCAGTTTGCTCTGTCTGGGGTTTGGGGTCCAGTTTGCTCTGTCTGGGGTTTGGGGTCCAGTTTGCTCTGTCTGGGGTTTGGGGTACAGTTTGCTCTCTCTGGGGTTTGGGGTCCAGTTTGCTGTCTGGGGTTTGGGGTACAGTTTGCTGTCTGGAGTTTGGGGTAGTTTGTCTCTCTGGGGTTTGGGGTCCAGTTTGCTCTGTCTGGGGTTTGGGGTCCAGTTTGCTCTGTCTGGGGTTTGGGGTACAGTTTGCTCTCTCTGGGGTTTGAGGTCCAGTTTGCTGTCTGGGGTTTGGGGTACAGTTTGCTGTCTGGGGTTTGGGGTAGTTTGTCTCTCTGGGGTTTGGGATCCAGTTTGCTGTCTGGGGTTTGGGGTTCAGTTTGCTATCTCTAGGATTTGGGGTCCAGTTTGTTCTGTCTTGGGTTTGAGGTGCAGTTTTCTCTCTCTGGGGGTTTTGGTGCAGTTTGCTCTGTCTGGGGTTTGGGGTCCAGTTTGCTCTGTCTGGGGTTAGGGGTCCAGTTTGCTGTCTGCGGTTTGGGCTCAAGTTTGCTATCTCTGGGGTTTGGGGTCCAGTTTGCTCTGTCTGGGTTTTGGGGTCCAGTTTGCTATCTGGGGTTTGGGGTACAGTTTGCTCTGTCTGGGGTTTGAGGTCCAGTTTGCTCTGTCTGGGGTTTGGGGTCCAGTTTGCTATCTGGGGTTTGGGGTACAGTTTGCTCTGTCTGGGGATTGGGGTGCAGTTTGCTCTGTCTGGGGTTTGGGGTCCAGTTTGCTGTCTGGGGTTTGGGGTCCAGTTTGCTGTCTGGGGTTTGGGGTACAGTTTGCTCTCTCTGGGGTTTGGGGTCCAGTTTGCTCTGTCTGAGGTTTGGGGTCCAGTTTGCTGTTTAGGGTTTGGGGTACAGTTTGCTCTGTCTGGGCTTAGGGGTCCAGTTTGCTCTGTCTGGGGCTTGGGGTCCAGTTTGCTCTGTCTCGGGTTTGGGGTCCAGTTTGCTCTCTCTGGGGTTTGAGGTCCAGTTAGCTGTCTGGGGTTTGGGGTCCACTTTGCTGTCTGGGGTTTGGGGTTCAGTTTGCTATCTCTAGGATTTGGGGTCCAGTTTGTTCTGTCTTGGGTTTGAGGTGCAGTTTTCTCTCTCTGGGAGTTTTGGTACAGTTTGCTCTCTCTGGGGTTTGGGGTCCAGTTTGCTCTGTCTGGGGTTTGGGGTCCAGTTTGCTGTCTGGGGTTTGGGGTACAGTTTGCTCTGTCTGGGGTTAGGGGTCCAGTTTGCTCTGTCTGGGGCTTGGGGTCCAGTTTGCTCTGTCTCGGGTTTGGGGTCCAGTTTGCTCTGTCTGGGTTTGAGGTCCAGTTTGCTCTGTCTGGGGTTTGAGGTCCAGTTAGCTGTCTGGGGTTTGGGGTCCAGTTTGCTGTCTGGGGTTTGGGGTTCAGTTTGCTATCTCTAGGATTTGGGGTCCAGTTTGTTCTGTCTTGGGTTTGAGGTGCAGTTTTCTCTCTCTGGGGGTTTTGGTACAGTTTGCTCTGTCTGGGGTTTGTTGTCCAGTTTGCTCTGTCTGGGGTTAGGGGTCCAGTTTGCTGTCTGTGGTTTGGGCTCCAGTTTGCTATCTCTGGGGTTAGGGGTCCAGTTTGCTCTGTCTGGTGCTTGGGGTCCAGTTTGCTCTGTCTCGGGTTTGGGGTCCAGTTTGCTCTGTCTGGGGTTTGAGGTCCAGTTTGCTCTGTCTGGGGTTTGAGGTCCAGTTAGCTGTCTGGGGTTTGGGGTCCAGTTTGCTGTCTGGGGTTTGGGGTTCAGTTTGCTATCTCTAGGATTTGGGGTCCAGTTTGTTCTGTCTTGGGTTTGAGGTGCAGTTTTCTCTCTCTGGGGGTTTTGGTACAGTTTGCTCTGTCTGGGGTTTGTTGTCCAGTTTGCTCTGTCTGGGGTTAGGGGTCCAGTTTGCTGTCTGGGGTTTGGGGTACAGTTTGCTCTGTCTGGAGTTAGGGGTCCAGTTTGCTCTGTCTGGGGCTTGGGGTCCAGTTTGCTCTGTCTCGGGTTTGGGGTCCAGTTTGCTCTGTCTGGGGTTTGAGGTCCAGTTTGCTCTGTCTGGGGTTTGAGGTCCAGTTAGCTGTCTGGGGTTTGGGGTCCAGTTTGCTGTCTGGGGTTTGGGGTTCAGTTTGCTATCTCTAGGATTTGGGGTCCAGTTTGTTCTGTCTTGGGTTTGAGGTGCAGTTTTCTCTCTCTGGGGGTTTTGGTACAGTTTGCTCTGTCTGGGGTTTGTTGTCCAGTTTGCTCTGTCTGGGGTTAGGGGTCCAGTTTGCTGTCTGTGGTTTGGGCTCCAGTTTGCTATCTCTGGGGTTAGGGGTCCAGTTTGCTCTGTCTGGGGCTTGGGGTCCAGTTTGCTCTGTCTCGGGTTTGGGGTCCAGTTTGCTCTGTCTGGGGTTTGAGGTCCAGTTTGCTCTGTCTGGGGTTTGAGGTCCAGTTAGCTGTCTGGGGTTTGGGGTCCAGTTTGCTGTCTGAGGTTTGGGGTTCAGTTTGCTATCTCTAGGATTTGGGGTCCAGTTTGTTCTGTCTTGGGTTTGAGGTGCAGTTTTCTCTCTCTGGGGGTTTTGGTACAGTTTGCTCTGTCTGGGGTTTGTTGTCCAGTTTGCTCTGTCTGGGGTTAGGGGTCCAGTTTGCTGTCTGTGGTTTGGCTCCAGTTTGCTATCTCTGGGGTTTGGGGTCCAGTTTGCTCTGTCTGGGGTTTGGGGTCCAGTTTGCTTTCTTGGGTTAGGGGCCCAGTTTGCTGTCTGGGGTTTGGGTTCCCGTTTGCTGTCTGGGGTTTGGGGTACAGTTTGCTCTCTCTGGGGTTTGGGGTCCAGTTTGCTCTGTCTGGGGTTTGGGGTCCAGTTTGCTGTCTGGGGTTTGGGGTCCAGTTTACTCTGTCTGGGATTTGGGGTGCAGTTTGCTCTGTCTGGGGTTTGGGGTCCAGTTTGCTCTGTCTGGGGTTTGGGGTCCAGTTTGCTCTGTCTGGGGTTTGAGGTCCAGTTTGTTGTCTGGGGTTTGGGGTACAGTTTTCTATCTCTGGGGTTTGGGGTCCAGTTTGCTGTCTGGGGTTTGGGGTCGAGTTTGCTGTCTGGGGTTTGGGGTACAGTTTGCTCTCTCTGTGGTTTGGGGTCCAGTTTGCTATCTCTGGGATTTGGGGTCCAGTTTGCTCTGTCTTGGGTTTGGGGTACAGTTTTCTCTCTCTGGGGGTTTTGGTTCAGTTTGCTCTCTGTCTGGGGTTTGGGGTATAGTTTGCTATCTCTGGGGTTTTGGGTACAGTTTTCTCTCTCTGGGGGTTTTGGTACAGTTTGCTCTGTCTGGGGTTTGGGGTACAGTTTGCTATCTCTGGGGTTTGGGGACCAGTTTGTTCTGCCTTGGGTTTGGGGTCCAGTTTGCTGTCTCTGGGGTGTGGGGTCCAGTTTGCTCTGTCTGGGCTTTGGGGTCCAGTTTGCTGTCTGGGGTTTGGTCTGTCTGGCATTTGGGGTCCAGTTTGCTGTCTGGGGTTTGGGGTCCAGTTTGCTCTCTCTGGGGTTTGGGTTCCAGTTTGCTGTGTCTGGGGTTTGGGGTACAGTTTGCTATCTCTGGGGTTTGGGGACCAGTTTGCTCTGTCTGGGGTTTGGGGTCCAGTTTGCTCTCTGGGGATTGGTGTCCAGTTTGCTGCCTGGGGTTTGGTGTCCAGGTTGCTGTCTAGGGGTTGGGGTACAGTTTGCTCTGTCTGGGGTTTGGGGAACAGTTTGCTATCTCTGGGGTTTGGTGTCCAGTTTGCTCTGTCTGGGGTTTGGGGTCCAGTTTGCTGTCTGGGATTTGGGGTCCAGTTTGCTCTGTCTGGGGTTTGGGGTCCAGTTTGCTCTGTCTGGGGTTTGGGGTCCAGTTTGCTCTCTCTGGGGTTTGGGTTCCAGTTTGCTGTGTCTGGGGTTTGGGGTACAGTTTGCTATCTCTGGGGTTTGGGGACCAGTTTGCTCTGTCTGGGGTTTGGGGTCCAGTTTGCTCTCTGGGGATTGGTGTCCAGTTTGCTGCCTGGGGTTTGGTGTCCAGGTTGCGGTCTCGGGGTTGGGGTACAGTTTGCTCTGTCTGGGGTTTGGGGAACAGTTTGCTATCTCTGGGGTTTGGTGTCCAGTTTGCTCTGTCTGGGGTTTGGGGTCCAGTTTGCTGTCTGGGATTTGGGGTCCAGTTTGCTCTGTCTGGGGTTTGGGGTCCAGTTTGCTCTGTCTGGGGTTTGGGGTCCAGTTTGCTCTGTCTGGGGTTTGGGGTCCAGTTTGCTGTCTGGGATTTGGGGTCCATTTTGCTCTGTCTGGGGTTTGGGGTCCAGTTTGCTCTGTCTGGGGTTTGGGGTCCAGTTTGCTCTGTCTGGGGTTAGGGGTCCAGTTTGCTCTTTCTAGGGGTTGGGGTACAGTTTGCTCTGTCTGGGGTTTGGGGAACAGTTTGCTATCTCTGGGGTTTGTTGTCCAGTTTGCTCTGTCTGGGGTTTGGGGTCCAGTTTGCTCTGTCTGGGGTTTGGGGTCCAGTTTGCTCTGTCTGGGGTTTGGGGTACAGTTTGCTCTCTCTGGGGTTTGGGGTCCAGTTTGCTGTCTGGGGTTTGGGGTACAGTTTGCTGTCTGGGGTTTGGGGTAGTTTGTCTCTCTGGGGTTTGGGGTCCAGTTTGCTCTGTCTGGGGTTTGGGGTCCAGTTTGCTCTGTCTGGGGTTTGGGGTACAGTTTGCTCTCTCTGGAGTTTGAGGTCCAGTTTGCTGTCTGGGGTTTGGGGTACAGTTTGCTGTCTGGGGTTTGGGGTAGTTTGTCTCTCTGGGGTTTGGGATCCAGTTTGCTGTCTGGGGTTTGGGGTTCAGTTTGCTATCTCTAGGATTTGGGGTCCAGTTTGTTCTGTCTTGGGTTTGAGGTGCAGTTTTCTCTCTCTGGTGGTTTTGGTGCAGTTTGCTCTGTCTGGGGTTTGGGGTCCAGTTTGCTCTGTCTGGGGTTAGGGGTCCAGTTTGCTGTCTGCGGTTTGGGCTCAAGTTTGCTATCTCTGGGGTTTGGGGTCCAGTTTGCTCTGTCTGGGTTTTGGGGTCCAGTTTGCTATCTGGGGTTTGGGGTACAGTTTGCTCTGTCTGGGGTTTGAGGTCCAGTTTGCTCTGTCTGGGGTTTGGGGTCCAGTTTGCTATCTGGGGTTTGGGGTACAGTTTGCTCTGTCTGGGGATTGGGGTGCAGTTTGCTCTGTCTGGGGTTTGGGGTCCAGTTTGCTGTCTGGGGTTTGGGGTCCAGTTTGCTGTCTGGGGTTTGGGGTACAGTTTGCTCTCTCTGGGGTTTGGGGTCCAGTTTGCTCTGTCTGAGGTTTGGGGTCCAGTTTGCTGTTTGGGGTTTGGGGTACAGTTTGCTCTGTCTGGGCTTAGGGGTCCAGTTTGCTCTGTCTGGGGCTTGGGGTCCAGTTTGCTCTGTCTCGGGTTTGGGGTCCAGTTTGCTCTCTCTGGGGTTTGAGGTCCAGTTAGCTGTCTGGGGTTTGGGGTCCACTTTGCTGTCTGGGGTTTGGGGTTCAGTTTGCTATCTCTAGGATTTGGGGTCCAGTTTGTTCTGTCTTGGGTTTGAGGTGCAGTTTTCTCTCTCTGGGAGTTTTGGTACAGTTTGCTCTCTCTGGGGTTTGGGGTCCAGTTTGCTCTGTCTGGGGTTTGGGGTCCAGTTTGCTGTCTGGGGTTTGGGGTACAGTTTGCTCTGTCTGGGGTTAGGGGTCCAGTTTGCTCTGTCTGGGGCTTGGGGTCCAGTTTGCTCTGTCTCGGGTTTGGGGTCCAGTTTGCTCTGTCTGGGTTTGAGGTCCAGTTTGCTCTGTCTGGGGTTTGAGGTCCAGTTAGCTGTCTGGGGTTTGGGGTCCAGTTTGCTGTCTGGGGTTTGGGGTTCAGTTTGCTATCTCTAGGATTTGCGGTCCAGTTTGTTCTGTCTTGGGTTTGAGGTGCAGTTTTCTCTCTCTGGGGGTTTTGGTACAGTTTGCTCTGTCTGGGGTTTGTTGTCCAGTTTGCTCTGTCTGGGGTTAGGGGTCCAGTTTGCTGTCTGTGGTTTGGGCTCCAGTTTGCTATCTCTGGGGTTAGGGGTCCAGTTTGCTCTGTCTGGGGCTTGGGGTCCAGTTTGCTCTGTCTCGGGTTTGGGGTCCAGTTTGCTCTGTCTGGGGTTTGAGGTCCAGTTTGCTCTGTCTGGGGTTTGAGGTCCAGTTAGCTGTCTGGGGTTTGGGGTCCAGTTTGCTGTCTGGGGTTTGGGGTTCAGTTTGCTATCTCTAGGATTTGGGGTCCAGTTTGTTCTGTCTTGGGTTTGAGGTGCAGTTTTCTCTCTCTGGGGGTTTTGGTACAGTTTGCTCTGTCTGGGGTTTGTTGTCCAGTTTGCTCTCTCTGGGGTTTGGGGTCCAGTTTGCTGTCTGGGGTTTGGGGTACAGTTTGCTGTCTGGGGTTTGGGGTAGTTTGTCTCTCTGGGGTTTGGGGTCCAGTTTGCTCTGTCTGGGGTTTGGGGTCCAGTTTGCTCTGTCTGGGGTTTGGGGTACAGTTTGCTCTCTCTGGGGTTTGAGGTCCAGTTTGCTGTCTGGGGTTTGGGGTACAGTTTGCTGTCTGGGGTTTGGGGTAGTTTGTCTCTCTGGGGTTTGGGATCCAGTTTGCTGTCTGGGGCTTGGGGTTCAGTTTGCTATCTCTAGGATTTGGGGTCCAGTTTGTTCTGTCTTGGGTTTGAGGTGCAGTTTTCTCTCTCTGGGGGTTTTGGTGCAGTTTGCTCTGTCTGGGGTTTGGGGTCCAGTTTGCTCTGTCTGGGGTTAGGGGTCCAGTTTGCTGTCTGCGGTTTGGGCTCAAGTTTGCAATCTCTGGGGTTTGGGGTCCAGTTTGCTCTGTCTGGGTTTTGGGGTCCAGTTTGCTATCTGGGGTTTGGGGTACAGTTTGCTCTGTCTGGGGTTTGAGGTCCAGTTTGCTCTGTCTGGGGTTTGGGGTCCAGTTTGCTATCTGGGGTTTGGGGTACAGTTTGCTCTGTCTGGGGATTGGGGTGCAGTTTGCTCTGTCTGGGGTTTGGGGTCCAGTTTGCTGTCTGGGGTTTGGGGTCCAGTTTGCTGTCTGGGGTTTGGGGTACAGTTTGCTCTCTCTGGGGTTTGGGGTCCAGTTTGCTCTGTCTGAGGTTTGGGGTCCAGTTTGCTGTTTGGGGTTTGGGGTACAGTTTGCTCTGTCTGGGCTTAGGGGTCCAGTTTGCTCTGTCTGGGGCTTGGGGTCCAGTTTGCTCTGTCTCGGGTTTGGGGTCCAGTTTGCTCTCTCTGGGGTTTGAGGTCCAGTTAGCTGTCTGGGGTTTGGGGTCCACTTTGCTGTCTGGGGTTTGGGGTTCAGTTTGCTATCTCTAGGATTTGGGGTCCAGTTTGTTCTGTCTTGGGTTTGAGGTGCAGTTTTCTCTCTCTGGGAGTTTTGGTACAGTTTGCTCTCTCTGGGGTTTGGGGTCCAGTTTGCTCTGTCTGGGGTTTGGGGTCCAGTTTGCTGTCTGGGGTTTGGGGTACAGTTTGCTCTGTCTGGGGTTAGGGGTCCAGTTTGCTCTGTCTGGGGCTTGGGGTCCAGTTTGCTCTGTCTGGGGTTTGAGGTCCAGTTAGCTGTCTGGGGTTTGGGGTCCAGTTTGCTGTCTGGGGTTTGGGGTTCAGTTTGCTATCTCTAGGATTTGCGGTCCAGTTTGTTCTGTCTTGGGTTTGAGGTGCAGTTTTCTCTCTCTGGGGGTTTTGGTACAGTTTGCTCTGTCTGGGGTTTGTTGTCCAGTTTGCTCTGTCTGGGGTTAGGGGTCCAGTTTGCTGTCTGTGGTTTGGGCTCCAGTTTGCTATCTCTGGGGTTAGGGGTCCAGTTTGCTCTGTCTGGGGCTTGGGGTCCAGTTTGCTCTGTCTCGGGTTTGGGGTCCAGTTTGCTCTGTCTGGGGTTTGAGGTCCAGTTTGCTCTGTCTGGGGTTTGAGGTCCAGTTAGCTGTCTGGGGTTTGGGGTCCAGTTTGCTGTCTGGGGTTTGGGGTTCAGTTTGCTATCTCTAGGATTTGGGGTCCAGTTTGTTCTGTCTTGGGTTTGAGGTGCAGTTTTCTCTCTCTGGGGGTTTTGGTACAGTTTGCTCTGTCTGGGGTTTGTTGTCCAGTTTGCTCTGTCTGGGGTTGGGGTCCAGTTTGCTGTCTGGGGTTTGGGGTACAGTTTGCTCTGTCTGGGGTTAGGGGTCCAGTTTGCTCTGTCTGGGGCTTGGGGTCCAGTTTGCTCTGTCTCGGGTTTGGGGTCCAGTTTGCTCTGTCTGGGGTTTGAGGTCCAGTTTGCTCTGTCTGGGGTTTGAGGTCCAGTTAGCTGTCTGGGGTTTGGGGTCCAGTTTGCTGTCTGGGGTTTGGGGTTCAGTTTGCTATCTCTAGGATTTGGGGTCCAGTTTGTTCTGTCTTGGGTTTGAGGTGCAGTTTTCTCTCTCTGGGGGTTTTGGTACAGTTTGCTCTGTCTGGGGTTTGTTGTCCAGTTTGCTCTGTCTGGGGTTAGGGGTCCAGTTTGCTGTCTGTGGTTTGGGCTCCAGTTTGCTATCTCTGGGGTTAGGGGTCCAGTTTGCTCTGTCTGGGGCTTGGGGTCCAGTTTGCTCTGTCTCGGGTTTGGGGTCCAGTTTGCTCTGTCTGGGGTTTGAGGTCCAGTTTCCTCTGTCTGGGGTTTGAGGTCCAGTTAGCTGTCTGGGGTTTGGGGTCCAGTTTGCTGTCTGGGGTTTGGGGTTCAGTTTGCTATCTCTAGGATTTGGGGTCCAGTTTGTTCTGTCTTGGGTTTGAGGTGCAGTTTTCTCTCTCTGGGGGTTTTGGTACAGTTTGCTCTGTCTGGGGTTTGTTGTCCAGTTTGCTCTGTCTGGGGTTAGGGGTCCAGTTTGCTGTCTGTGGTTTGGCTCCAGTTTGCTATCTCTGGGGTTTGGGGTCCAGTTTGCTCTGTCTGGGGTTTGGGGTCCAGTTTGCTTTCTTGGGTTAGGGGCCCAGTTTGCTGTCTGGGGTTTGGGTTCCCGTTTGCTGTCTGGGGTTTGGGGTACAGTTTGCTCTCTCTGGGGTTTGGGGTCCAGTTTGCTCTGTCTGGGGTTTGGGGTCCAGTTTGCTGTCTGGGGTTTGGGGTCCAGTTTACTCTGTCTGGGATTTGGGGTGCAGTTTGCTCTGTCTGGGGTTTGGGGTCCAGTTTGCTCTGTCTGGGGTTTGGGGTCCAGTTTGCTCTGTCTGGGGTTTGAGGTCAAGTTTGTTGTCTGGTGTTTGGGATACAGTTTTCTATATCTGGGGTTTGGGGTATAGTTTGCTGTCTGGGGTTTGGGGTCGAGTTTGCTGTCTGGGGTTTGGGGTACAGTTTGCTCTCTCTGTGGTTTGGGGTCCAGTTTGCTATCTCTGGGATTTGGGGTCCAGTTTGCTCTGTCTTGGGTTTGGGGTACAGTTTTCTCTCTCTGGGGGTTTTGGTTCAGTTTGCTCTCTGTCTGGGGTTTGGGGTATAGTTTGCTATCTCTGGGGTTTGGGGTCCAGTTTGTTTTGTCTTGGGTTTGGGGTCCAGTTTGCTATCTCTGGGGTTTGGGGTCCAGTTTGCTCTTGTCTGGGCATTGGGGTCCAGTGTGCTGTCTGGGGTTTGGTCTGTCTGGCGTTTGGGGTCCAGTGTGCTGTCTGGGGTTTGGGGTCCAGTTTGCTCTCTCTGGGGTTTGGGGTCCAGTTTGCTGTGTCTGGGGTTTGGGGTACAGTTTGCTATCTCTGGGGTTTGGGGTCCAGTTTACTCTGTCTGGGGTTTGGGGTGCAGTTTGCTCTGTCTGGGGTTTGGGGTCCATTTTGCTCTGTCTGGGGTTAGGGGTCCAGTTTGCTGTCTGGGGTTTGGGGTACAGTTTGCTCTGTCTGGGGTTTGGGGTCCAGTTTGCTGTCTGGGGTTTGGGGTCCAGTTTGCTGTCCGGGGTTTGGGGTACAGTTTGCTCTCTCTGGGGTTTGGGGTCCAGTTTGCTATCTCTGGGGTTTTGGGTACAGTTTTCTCTCTCTGGGGGTTTTGGTACAGTTTGCTCTGTCTGGGGTTTGGGGTACAGTTTGCTATCTCTGGGGTTTGGGGACCAGTTTGTTCTGTCTTGGGTTTGGGATCCAGTTTGCTGTCTCTGGGGTGTGGGGTCCAGTTTGCTCTGTCTGGGCTTTGGGGTCCAGTTTGCTGTCTGGGGTTTGGTCTGTCTGGCATTTAGGGTCCAGTTTGCTGTCTGGGGTTTGGGGTCCAGTTTGCTCTCTCTGGGGTTTGGGGTCCAGTTTGCTGTGTCTGGGGTTTGGGGACCAGTTTGCTCTGTCTGGGGTTTGGGGTCCAGTTTGCTGTCTGGGGATTGGGGTCCAGTTTGCTGCCTGGGGTTTGGTGTCCAGGTTGCTGTCTAGGGGTTGGGGTACAGTTTGCTCTGTCTGGGGTTTGGGGAACAGTTTGCTATCTCTGGGGTTTGGTGTCCAGTTTGCTCTGTCTGGGGTTTGGGGTCCAGTTTGCTGTCTGGGATTTGGGGTCCAGTTTGCTCTGTCTGGGGTTTGGGGTCCAGTTTGCTCTGTCTGGGGTTTGGGGTCCAGTTTGCTCTGTCTGGGGTTAGGGGTCCAGTTTGCTCTTTCTAGGGGTTGGGGTACAGTTTGCTCTGTCTGGGGTTTGGGGAACAGTTTGCTATCTCTGGGGTTTGTTGTCCAGTTTGCTCTGTCTGGGGTTTGGGGTCCAGTTTGCTCTGTCTGGGGTTTGGGGTCCAGTTTGCTCTGTCTGGGGTTTGGGGTACAGTTTGCTCTCTCTGGGGTTTGGGGTACAGTTTGCTCTCTCTGGGGTTTGGGGTCCAGTTTGCTGTCTGGGGTTTGGGGTACAGTTTGCTGTCTGGGGTTTGGGGTAGTTTGTCTCTCTGGGGTTGGGGGTCCAGTTTGCTCTGTCTGGGGTTTGGGGTCCAGTTTGCTCTGTCTGGGGTTTGGGGTACAGTTTGCTCTCTCTGGGGTTTGAGGTCCAGTTTGCTGTCTGGGGTTTGGGGTACAGTTTGCTGCCTGGGGTTTGGGGTAGTTTGTCTCTCTGGGGTTTGGGATCCAGTTTGCTGTCTTGGGTTTGAGGTGCAGTTTTCTCTCTCTGGGGGTTTTGGTGCAGTTTGCTCTGTCTGGGGTTTGGGGTCCAGTTTGCTCTGTCTGGGGTTAGGGGTCCAGTTTGCTGTCTGCGGTTTGGGCTCAAGTTTGCTATCACTGGGGTTTGGGGTCCAGTTTGCTCTGTCTGGGTTTTGGGGTCCAGTTTGCTATCTGGGGTTTGGGGTACAGTTTGCTCTGTCTGGGATTTGAGGTCCAGTTTGCTCTGTCTGGGGTTTGGGGTCCAGTTTGCTATCTGGGGTTTGGGGTACAGTTTGCTCTGTCTGGGGATTGGGGTGCAGTTTGCTCTGTCTGGGGTTTGGGGTCCAGTTTGCTGTCTGGGGTTTGGGGTACAGTTTGCTCTCTCTGGGGTTTGGGGTCCAGTTTGCTCTGTCTGAGGTTTGGGGTCCAGTTTGCTGTCTGGGGTTTGGCGTACAGTTTGCTCTGTCTGGGCTTAGGGGACCAGTTTGCTCTGTCTGGGGCTTGGGGTCCAGTTTGCTCTGTCTCGGGTTTGGGGTCCAGTTTGCTCTGTCTGGGGTTTGAGGTCCAGTTAGCTGTCTGGGGTTTGGGGTCCACTTTGCTGTCTGGGGTTTGGGGTTCAGTTTGCTATCTCTAGGATTTGGGGTCCAGTTTGTTCTGTCTTGGGTTTGAGGTGCAGTTTTCTCTCTCTGGGAGTTTTGGTACAGTTTGCTCTCTCTGGGGTTTGGGGTCCAGTTTGCTCTGTCTGGGGCTTGGGGTCCAGTTTGCTCTGTCTCGGGTTTGGGGTCCAGTTTGCTCTGTCTGGGGTTTGAGGTCCAGTTTGCTCTGTCTGGGGTTTGAGGTCCAGTTAGCTGTCTGGGGTTTGGGGTCCAGTTTGCTGTCTGGGGTTTGGGGTTCAGTTTGCTATCTCTAGGATTTGGGGTCCAGTTTGTTCTGTCTTGGGTTTGAGGTGCAGTTTTCTCTCTCTGGGGGTTTTGGTACAGTTTGCTCTGTCTGGGGTTAGGGGTCCAGTTTGCTGTCTGTGGTTTGGGCTCCAGTTTGCTATCTCTGGGGTTAGGGGTCCAGTTTGCTCTGTCTGGGGCTTGGGGTCCAGTTTGCTCTGTCTCGGGTTTGGGGTCCAGTTTGTTCTGTCTGGGGTTTGAGGTCCAGTTTGCTCTGTCTGGGGTTTGAGGTCCAGTTAGCTGTCTGGGGTTTGGGGTCCAGTTTGCTGTCTGGGGTTTGGGGTTCAGTTTGCTATCTCTAGGATTTGGGGTCCAGTTTGTTCTGTCTTGGGTTTGAGGTGCAGTTTTCTCTCTCTGGGGGTTTTGGTACAGTTTGCTCTGTCTGGGGTTTGTTGTCCAGTTTGCTCTGTCTGAGGTTAGGGGTCCAGTTTGCTGTCTGTGGTTTGGGCTCCAGTTTGCTATCTCTGGGGTTTGGGGTCCAGTTTGCTCTGTCTGGGGTTTGGGGTCCAGTTTGCTTTCTTGGGTTAGGGGCCCAGTTTGCTGTCTGGTGTTTGGGTTCCCGTTTGCTGTCTGGGGTTTGGGGTACAGTTTGCTCTCTCTGGGATTTGGGGTGCAGATTGCTCTGTCTGGGGTTTGGGGTCCAGTTTGCTCTGTCTGGGGTTTGGGGTCCAGTTTGCTCTGTCTGGGGTTTGAGGTCCAGTTTGTTGTCTGGGGTTTGGGGTACAGTTTTCTATCTCTGGGGTTTGGGGTCCAGTTTGCTGTCTGGGGTTTGGGGTCGAGTTTGCTGTCTGGGGTTTGGGGTACAGTTTGCTCTCTCTGTGGTTTGGGGTCCAGTTTGCTATCTCTGGGATTTGGGGTCCAGTTTGCTCTGTCTTGGGTTTGGGGTACAGTTTTCTCTCTCTGGGGGTTTTGGTTCAGTTTGCTCTCTGTCTGGGGTTTGGGGTATAGTTTGCTATCTCTGGGGTTTGGGGTCCAGTTTGTTTTGTCTTGGGTTTGGGGTCCAGTTTGCTATCTCTGGGGTTTGGGGTCCAGTTTGCTCTTGTCTGGGCATTGGGGTCCAGTGTGCTGTCTGGGGTTTGGTCTGTCTGGCGTTTGGGGTCCAGTGTGCTGTCTGGGGTTTGGGGTCCAGTTTGCTCTCTCTGGGGTTTGGGGTCCAGTTTGCTGTGTCTGGGGTTTGGGGTACAGTTTGCTATCTCTGGGGTTTGGTCTGTCTGGTGTTTGGGGTCCAGTTTGCTGTCTGGGGTTTGGGGTCCAGTTTGCTCTCTCTGGGGTTTGGGGTCCAGTTTGCTGTGTCTGGGGTTTGGGGTACAGTTTGCTATCTCTGGGGTTTGGGGTCCAGTTTACTCTGTCTGGGGTTTGGGGTGCAGTTTGCTCTGTCTGGGGTTTGGGGTCCATTTTGCTCTGTCTGGGGTTAGGGGTGCAGTTTGCTGTCTGGGGTTTGGGGTACAGTTTGCTCTGTCTGGGGTTTGGGGTCCAGTTTGCTGTCTGGGGTTTGGGGTCCAGTTTGCTGTCTGGGGTTTGGGGTACAGTTTGCTCTCTCTGGGGTTTGGAGTCCAGTTTGCTATCTCTGGGGTTTTGGATACAGTTTTCTCTCTCTGGGGGTTTTGGTACAGTTTGCTCTGTCTGGGGTTTGGGGTACAGTTTGCTATCTCTGGGGTTTGGGGACCAGTTTGTTCTGTCTTGGGTTTGGGGTCCAGTTTGCTGTCTCTGGGGTGTGAGGTCCAGTTTGCTCTGTCTGGGCTTTGGGGTCCAGTTTGCTGTCTGGGGTTTGGTCTGTCTGGCATTTAGGGTCCAGTTTGCTGTCTGGGGTTTGGGGTCCAGTTTGCTCTCTCTGGGGTTTGGGGTCCAGTTTGCTGTGTCTGGGGTTTGGGGACCAGTTTGCTCTGTCTAGGGTTTGGGGTCCAGTTTGCTGTCTGGGGATTGGGGTCCAGTTTGCTGCCTGGGGTTTGGTGTCCAGGTTGCTGTCTCGGGGTTGGGGTACAGTTTGCTCTGTCTGGGGTTTGGGGAACAGTTTGCTATCTCTGGGGTTTGGTGTCCAGTTTGCTCTGTCTGGGGTTTGGGGTCCAGTTTGCTGTCTGGGATTTGGGGTCCAGTTTCCTCTGTCTGGGGTTTGGGGTCCAGATTGATCTGTCTGGGGTTTGGGGTCCAGTTTGCTCTGTCTGGGGTTAGGGGTCCAGTTTGCTCTTTCTAGGGGTTGGGGTACAGTTTGCACAGTCTGGGGTTTGGGGAACAGTTTGCTATCTCTGGGGTTTGTTGTCCAGTTTGCTCTGTCTGGAGTTTGGGGTACAGTTTGCTCTGTCTGGGGTTTGGGGTCCAGTTTGCTCTGTCTGGGGTTTGGGGTACAGTTTGCTCTCTCTGGGGTTTGGGGTCCAGTTTGCTGTCTGGGGTTTGGGGTACAGTTTGCTGTCTGGGGTTTGGGGTAGTTTGTCTCTCTGGGGTTTGGGGTCCAGTTTGTTCTGTCTGGGGTTTGGGGTCCAGTTTGCTCTGTCTGGGGTTTGGGGTACAGTTTGCTCTCTCTGGGGTTTGGGGTCCAGTTTGCTGTCTGGGGTTTGGGGTACAGTTTGCTGTCTGGGGTTTGGGGTAGTTTGTCTCTCTGGGGTTTGGGGTTCAGTTTGCTATCTCTAGGATTTGGGGTCCAGTTTGTTCTGTCTTGGGTTTGAGGTGCAGTTTTCTCTCTCTGGGGGATTTGGTGCAGTTTGCTCTGTCTGGGGTTTGGGGTCCAGTTTGCTCTGTCTGGGGTTAGGGGTCCAGTTTGCTGTCTGCGGTTTGGGCTCCAGTTTGCTATCTCTGGGGTTTGAGGTCCAGTTTGCTCTCTCTGGGTTTTGGGACCAGTTTGCTATCTGGGGTTTGGGGTACAGTTTGCTCTGTCTGGGGTTTGAGGTCCAGTTTGCTCTGTCTGGGGTTTGGGGTCCAGTTTGCTATCTGGGGTTTGGGGTACAGTTTGCTCTGTCTGGGGATTGGGGTGCAGTTTGCTCTGTCTGGGGTTTGGGGTCCAGTTTGCTGTCTGGGGTTTGGGGTCCAGTTTGCTGTCTGGGGTTTGGGGTACAGTTTGCTCTGTCTGGGGTTAGGGGTCCAGTTTGCTCTGTCTGGGGCTTGGGGTCCAGCTTGCTCTGTCTCGGGTTTGGGGTCCAGTTTTCTCTGTCTGGGGTTTGAGGTCCAGTTTGCTCTGTCTGGGGTTTGAGGTCCAGTTAGCTGTCTGGGGTTTGGGGTCCAGTTTGCTGTCTGGGGTTTGGGGTTCAGTTTGCTATCTCTAGGATTTGGGGTCCAGTTTGTTCTGTCTTGGGTTTGAGGTGCAGTTTTCTCTCTCTGGGGGTTTTGGTACAGTTTGCTCTGTCTGGGGTTTGTTGTCCAGTTTGCTCTGTCTGGGGTTCGGGGTCCAGTTTGCTGTCTGTGGTTTGGGCTCCAGTTTGCTATCTCTGGGGTTTGGGGTCCAGTTTGCTCTGTCTGGGGTTTGGGGTCCAGTTTGCTTTCTTGGGTTAGGGGCCCAGTTTGCTGTCTGGGGTTTGGGGTCCAGTTTGCTGTCTGGGGTTTGGGGTACAGTTTGCTGTCTCTGGGGTTTGGGGTCCAGTTTGCTCTGTCTGGGGTTTGGGGTCCAGTTTGCTGTCTGGGGTTTGGGGTCCAGTTTACTCTGTCTGGGATTTGGGGTGCAGTTTGCTCTGTCTGGGGTTTGGGGTCCAGTTTGCTCTGTCTGGGGTTTGGGGTCCAGTTTGCTCTGTCTGGGGTTTGAGGTCCAGTTTGTTGTCTGGGGTTTGGGGTACAGTTTGCTATCACTGGGGTTTGGGGTCCAGTTTGCTATCTCTGGGGTTTGGGGTCGAGTTTGCTGTCTGGGGTTTGGGGTACAGTTTGCTCTCTCTGTGGTTTTGGGTCCAGTTTTCTATCTCTGGGATTTGGGGTCCAGTTTGCTCTGTCTTGGGTTTGGGGTACAGTTTGCTCTGTCTGGGGTTTGGGGTCCAGTTTGCCCTTGTCTGGGCATTGGGGTCCAGTGTGCTGTCTGGGGTTTGGTCTGTCTGGGGTTTGGGGTCCAGTTTGCTGTCTGGGGTTTGGGGTCCAGTTTGCTGTCTGGGGTTTGGGGTCCAGTTTGCTCTCTCTGGGGTTTGGGGTCCAGTTTGCTGTGTCTGGGGTTTGGGGTACAGTTTGCTATCTTTGGGGTTTGGTCTGTCTGGCGTTTGGGGTCCAGTTTGCTCTCTGGGGTTTGGGGTCCAGTTTCCTCTCTCTGGCGTTTGGGGTCCAGTTTGCTCTGTCTGGGATTTGGGGTCCAGTTTGCTCTGTCTGGGGTTTGGGGTCCAGTTTGCTGTCTGGGGTTTGGGGTCCAGTTTGCTGTCTGGGGTTTGGGGTACAGTTTGCTATCTCTAGGGTTTGGAGTCCAGTTTGCTCTGTCTGGGGTTTGGGGTCCAGTTTGCTCTGTCTGGGGTTCGGGGAACAGTTTGCTGTCTGGGGTTTGGGTTACAGTTTGTCTCTCTGGGGTTGGGGGTCCAGTTTGCTGTCTGGGGTTTGGGGTTCAGTTTGCTATCTCTAGGATTTGGGGTCCATTTTGCTCTGTCTTGGGTTTGAGGTGCAGTTTTCTCTCTCTGGGGGTTTTGGTACAGTTTGCTCTGTCTGGGGTTTGGGGTCCAGTTTGCTCTGTCTGGGGTTTGGGGTCGAGTTTGCTCTGTCTGTGGTTTGAGGTCCAGTTTGCTCTGTCTGGGGTTTGGGGTCCAGTTTGCTGTCTGGGGTTTGGGGTCCAGTTTGCTCTGTCTTGGGTTTCGGGTACAGTTTGCTATCTCTGGGATTTGGGGTCCAGTTTGCTCTGTCTTGGGTTTGGGGTCCAGTTTGCTATCTCTGGGGTTTGGGGTCCAGTGTGCTGTCTGGGGTTTGGGGTCCAGTTTGCTCTCTCTGGGGTTTGGGGTCCAGTTTGCTGTGTCTGGGGTTTGGGGTACAGTTTGCTATCCCTGGGGTTTGGGGACCAGTTTGCCCTGTCTGGGGTTTGGGGTCCAGTTTGCTGTCTGGGGATTGAGGTCCAGTTTGCTGCCTGGGGTTTGGTGTCCAGGTTGCTGTCTAGGGGTTGGGGTGCAGTTTGCTCAGTCTGGGGTTTGGGGTCCAGTTTTCTGTCTGGGGTTTGGGGAACAGTTTGCTATCTCTGGGGTTTGGTGTCTAGTTTGCTCTGTCTGGGGTTTGGGGTACAGTTTGCTCTGTCTGGGGTTTGGGGTCCAGTTTGCTCTGTCTGGGATTTGGGGTCCAGTTTGCTCTGTCTGGGGTTAGGGGTCCAGTTTGCTGTCTGGGGTTTGGGGTACAGTTTGCTATCTCTAGGGTTTGGGCTCCAGTTTGCTCTGTCTGGGGTTTGGGGTCCAGTTTGCTCTGTCTGGGTTTCGGAGAACAGTTTGCTCTCTCTGGGGTTTGGGGTCCAGTTTGCTGTCTGGGGTTTGGGCTACAGTTTGCTGTCTGGGGTTTGGGTTACAGTTTGTCTCTCTGGGGTTGGGGGTCGAGTTTGCTGTCTGGGGTTTGGGGTTCAGTTTGCTATCTCTGGGGTTTGGGGTCCAGTTTGTTTTGTCTTGGGTTTGAGGTCCAGTTTGCTATCTCTGGGGTTTGGGGTCCTGTGTGCTGTCTGGGGTTTGGTCTGTCTGGCGTTTGGGGTCCAGTTTGCTGTCTGGGGTTTGGGGTCCAGTTTGCTCTCTCTGGGGTTTGGGGTCCAGTTTGCTGTGTCTGGGGTTTGGGGTACAGTTTGCTATCTCTGGGGTTTGGGGACCAGTTTGCCCTGTCTGGGGTTTGGGGTCCAGTTTGCTGTCTGGGGATTGAGGTCCAGTTTGCTGCCTGGGGTTTGGTGTCCATGTTGCTGTCTAGGGGTTGGGGTGCAGTTTGCTCTGCCTGGGGTTTGGGGTCCAGTTTGCTGTCTGGGGTTTGGGGAACAGTTTGCTATCTCTGGGGTTTGGTGTCTAGTTTGCTCTGTCTGGGGTTTGGGGTACAGTTTGCTCTGTCTTGGGTTTGAGGTGCAGTTTTCTCTCTCTGGGGGTTTTGGTACAGTTTGCTCTGTCTGGGGTTTGGGGTCCAGTTTGCTCTGTCTGGGGTTTGGCGTCCACTTTGCTGTCTGGGGTTTGGCGTCCACTTTGCTGTCTGGGGTTTGGGGTCCAGTTTGCTCTGTCTGGGGTTTGGGGTCCAGTTTGCTGTCTGGAGTTTTGGACCAGTTTGCTCTGTCTGTGGTTTGGGGTCCAGTTTGCTCTGTCTGGCGTTTGGGGTCCAGTTTGCTGTCTGGGGTTTGGGGTCCAGTATGCTCTGTCTGGCGTTTGGGGTCCAGTTTGCTGTCTGGGGTTTGGGGTACAGTTTGCTATCTCTGGGGTTTGGGGTCCAGTTTGCTGTGTCTGGGGTTTGGGGTACAGTTAGCTATCTCTGGGGTTTGGGGTCCAGTTTGCTCTGTCTGGGTTTGGGGTCCAGTTTGCTGTCTGGGGTTTGGGGTCCAGTTTGCTGTCTGGGGTTTGGTGTCCAGTTTGCTGTCTAGGGGTTGGGGTACAGTTTGCTCTGTCTGGGGTACAGTTTGCTATCTTTGGGGTTTGGGTCCAGTTTGCTCTGTCTGGGTTTTGGGGTCCAGTTTGCTCTGTCTGGGGTTTGGGGTCCAGTTTGCTGTCTGGGGTTTGGTGTCCAGTTTGCTGTCTGGGGTTTGGTGTCCAGTTTGCTGTCTGGGGGTTGGGTACAGTTTGCTCTGTCTGGGGTTTGGGGTCCAGTTTGCTCTGTCTGGGGTTTGGGGTCCAGTTTGCTGTCTGGGGTTTGGGGTCTAGTTTGCTGTCTGGGATTTGGTGTCCAGTTTGCTGTCTAGGGGTTGGGGTACAGTTTGCTCTGTCTGGGGTTTGGGGTACAGTTTGCTATCTCTGGGGTTTGGGGTCCAGTTTTATCTTCTGGGGTTTGGGATGCAGTTTGCTCTGTCTGGGGTTTGGGGTGCAGTTTGCTCTGTCTGGGGTATGGGGTGCGGTTTCCTCTCTCTGTGGTTTGGGATCCAGTTTGGTCTCTCTGGGGTTTGGGGTCCAGTTTGTTCTGTCTGGGGTTTGGGGTGCAGTTTGCTCTGTCTGGGGTTTGGGGTGCAGTTTGAGCTGTCTGGGGTTTGGGGTGCAGTTTGCTCTCTCGGGGTTTGGGGTGCAGTTTGCTCTCTCGGCGTTTGGGGTGCAGTTTGTTCTGTCTGGGGTTTGGGGTACAGTTTGCTATCTCTGGCATTTGGGGTCCAGTTTGCTCTGTCTGGGGTTTGGGGTCCAGTTTGCTGTCTGGGGTTTGGGGTACAGTTTGCTCTGTCTGGGGTTTGGGATCCAGTTTGCTGTCTGGGGTTTGGTGTCCAGTTTGCTGTCTAGGGGTTGGGGTACAGTTTGCTCTGTCTGGGGTTTGGGGTCCAGTTTGCTGTCTGGGGTTTGGGGTACAGTTTGCTCTCTCTGGTGTTTGGGGTCCAGTTTGCTGTGTCTGGGGTTTGGGGTACAGTTTGCTATCTCTGGCATTTGGGGTCCAGTTTGCTCTGTCTGGTGTTTGGGGTCCAGTTTGCTGTCTGGGGTTTGGGGTCCAGTTTGCTGTCTGGGGTTTGGTGTCCAGTTTGCTGTCTAGGGGTTGGGTACAGTTTGCTCTGTCTGGGGTTTGGGATCCAGTTTGCTCTGTCTGGGGTTTGGGGTCCAGTTTGCTGTCTGGGGTTTGGGGTCTAGTTTGCTGTCTGGGGTTTGGTGTCCAGTTTGCTGTTTAGGGGTTGGGGTACAGTTTGCTCTGTCTGGGTTTGGGGTACAGTTTGCTATCTCTGGGGTTTGGGGTCCAGTTTGATCTTCTGGGGTTTGGGATGCAGTTTGCTCTGTCTGGGGTTTGGGGTGCAGTTTGCTCTGTCTGGGGTATGGGGTGCAGTTTCCTCTCTCTGTGGTTTGGGATCCAGTTTGGTCTCTCTGGGGTTTGGGGTCCAGTTTGTTCTGTCTGGGGTTTGGGGTGCAGTTTGCTCTGTCTGGGGTTTGGGGTGCAGTTTGAGCTGTCTGGGGTTTGGGGTGCAGTTTGCTCTCTCGGGGTTTGGGGTGCAGTTTGTTCTCTCGGGGTTTGGGCTGCAGTTTGCTCTCTCGGGGTTTGGGGTGCAGTTTGTTCTGTCTGGGGTTTGGGGTACAGTTTGCTATCTCTGGCATTTGGGATCCAGTTTGTTTTGTCTTGGGTTTGAGGTCCAGTTTGCTATCTCTGGGGTTTGGGGTCCTGTGTGCTGTCTGGGGTTTGGTCTGTCTGGCGTTTGGGGTCCAGTTTGCTGTCTGGGGTTTGGGGTCCAGTTTGCTCTCTCTGGGGTTTGGGGTCCAGTTTGCTGTGTCTGGGGTTTGGGGTACAGTTTGCTATCTCTGGGGTTTGGGGACCAGTTTGCCCTGTCTGGGGTTTGGGGTCCAGTTTGCTGTCTGGGGATTGAGGTCCAGTTTGCTGCCTGGGGTTTGGTGTCCAGGTTGCTGTCTAGGGGTTGGGGTGCAGTTTGCTCTGCCTGGGGTTTGGGGTCCAGTTTGCTGTCTGGGGTTTGGGGAACAGTTTGCTATCTCTGGGGTTTGGTGTCTAGTTTGCTCTGTCTGGGGTTTGGGGTACAGTTTGCTCTGTCTTGGGTTTGAGGTGCAGTTTTCTCTCTCTGGGGGTTTTGGTACAGTTTGCTCTGTCTGGGGTTTGGGGTCCAGTTTGCTCTGTCTGGGGTTTGGCGTCCACTTTGCTGTCTGGGGTTTGGCGTCCACTTTGCTGTCTGGGGTTTGGGGTCCAGTTTGCTCTGTCTGGGGTTTGGGGTCCAGTTTGCTGTCTGGAGTTTTGGACCAGTTTGCTCTGTCTGTGGTTTGGGGTCCAGTTTGCTCTGTCTGGCGTTTGGGGTCCAGTTTGCTGTCTGGGGTTTGGGGTCCAGTATGCTCTGTCTGGCGTTTGGGGTCCAGTTTGCTGTCTGGGGTTTGGGGTACAGTTTGCTATCTCTGGGGTTTGGGGTCCAGTTTGCTGTGTCTGGGGTTTGGGGTACAGTTAGCTATCTCTGGGGTTTGGGGTCCAGTTTGCTCTGTCTGGGTTTGGGGTCCAGTTTGCTGTCTGGGGTTTGGGGTCCAGTTTGCTGTCTGGGGTTTGGTGTCCAGTTTGCTGTCTAGGGGTTGGGGTACAGTTTGCTCTGTCTGGGGTACAGTTTGCTATCTTTGGGGTTTGGGTCCAGTTTGCTCTGTCTGGGTTTTGGGGTCCAGTTTGCTCTGTCTGGGGTTTGGGGTCCAGTTTGCTGTCTGGGGTTTGGTGTCCAGTTTGCTGTCTGGGGTTTGGTGTCCAGTTTGCTGTCTGGGGGTTGGGTACAGTTTGCTCTGTCTGGGGTTTGGGGTCCAGTTTGCTCTGTCTGGGGTTTGGGGTCCAGTTTGCTGTCTGGGGTTTGGGGTCTAGTTTGCTGTCTGGGATTTGGTGTCCAGTTTGCTGTCTAGGGGTTGGGGTACAGTTTGCTCTGTCTGGGGTTTGGGGTACAGTTTGCTATCTCTGGGGTTTGGGGTCCAGTTTTATCTTCTGGGGTTTGGGATGCAGTTTGCTCTGTCTGGGGTTTGGGGTGCAGTTTGCTCTGTCTGGGGTATGGGGTGCGGTTTCCTCTCTCTGTGGTTTGGGATCCAGTTTGGTCTCTCTGGGGTTTGGGGTCCAGTTTGTTCTGTCTGGGGTTTGGGGTGCAGTTTGCTCTGTCTGGGGTTTGGGGTGCAGTTTGAGCTGTCTGGGGTTTGGGGTGCAGTTTGCTCTCTCGGGGTTTGGGGTGCAGTTTGCTCTCTCGGCGTTTGGGGTGCAGTTTGTTCTGTCTGGGGTTTGGGGTACAGTTTGCTATCTCTGGCATTTGGGGTCCAGTTTGCTCTGTCTGGGGTTTGGGGTCCAGTTTGCTGTCTGGGGTTTGGGGTACAGTTTGCTCTGTCTGGGGTTTGGGATCCAGTTTGCTGTCTGGGGTTTGGTGTCCAGTTTGCTGTCTAGGGGTTGGGGTACAGTTTGCTCTGTCTGGGGTTTGGGGTCCAGTTTGCTGTCTGGGGTTTGGGGTACAGTTTGCTCTCTCTGGTGTTTGGGGTCCAGTTTGCTGTGTCTGGGGTTTGGGGTACAGTTTGCTATCTCTGGCATTTGGGGTCCAGTTTGCTCTGTCTGGTGTTTGGGGTCCAGTTTGCTGTCTGGGGTTTGGGGTCCAGTTTGCTGTCTGGGGTTTGGTGTCCAGTTTGCTGTCTAGGGGTTGGGTACAGTTTGCTCTGTCTGGGGTTTGGGATCCAGTTTGCTCTGTCTGGGGTTTGGGGTCCAGTTTGCTGTCTGGGGTTTGGGGTCTAGTTTGCTGTCTGGGGTTTGGTGTCCAGTTTGCTGTTTAGGGGTTGGGGTACAGTTTGCTCTGTCTGGGTTTGGGGTACAGTTTGCTATCTCTGGGGTTTGGGGTCCAGTTTGATCTTCTGGGGTTTGGGATGCAGTTTGCTCTGTCTGGGGTTTGGGGTGCAGTTTGCTCTGTCTGGGGTATGGGGTGCAGTTTCCTCTCTCTGTGGTTTGGGATCCAGTTTGGTCTCTCTGGGGTTTGGGGTCCAGTTTGTTCTGTCTGGGGTTTGGGGTGCAGTTTGCTCTGTCTGGGGTTTGGGGTGCAGTTTGAGCTGTCTGGGGTTTGGGGTGCAGTTTGCTCTCTCGGGGTTTGGGGTGCAGTTTGCTCTCTCGGGGTTTGGGCTGCAGTTTGCTCTCTCGGGGTTTGGGGTGCAGTTTGTTCTGTCTGGGGTTTGGGGTACAGTTTGCTATCTCTGGCATTTGGGATCCAGTTTGCTCTGTCTGGGGTTTGGGGTCCAGTTTGCTGTCTGGGGTTTGGGGTACAGTTTGCTCTCTCTGGTGTTTGGGGTCCAGTTTGCTGTGTCTGGGGTTTGGGGTACAGTTTGCTATCTCTGGCATTTGGGGTCCAGTTTGCTCTGTCTGGGGTTTGGGGTCCAGTTTGCTGTCTGGGGTTTGGGGTCCAGTTTGCTGTCTGGGGTTTGGTGTCCAGTTTGCTGTCTAGGGGTAGGGTACAGTTTTCTCTGTCTGGGGTTTGGGGTCCAGTTTGCTCTGTCTGGGGTTTGGGGTCCAGTTTGCTGTCTGGGGTTTGGGGTCTAGTTTGCTGTCTGAGGTTTGGTGTCCAGTTTGCTGTCTAGGGGTTGGGGTACAGTTTGCTCTGTCTGGGGTTTGGGGTACAGTTTGCTATCTCTGGGGTTTGGGGTCCAGTTTGCTCTGTCTGGGGTTTGGGGTCCAGTTTGCTGTCTGGGGTTTGGGGTCCAGTTTGATCTTCTGGGGTTTGGGGTACAGTTTGCTCTGTCTGGGGTTTGGGGTCCAGTTTGCTGTCTGGGGTTTGGTGTCCAGTTTGCTGTCTAGGGGTTGGGTACAGTTTGCTCTGTCTGGGGTTTGGGGTCCAGTTTGCTCTGTCTGGGGTTTGGGGTCCAGTTTGCTGTCTGGGGTTTGGTGTCCAGTTTGCTGTCTAGGGGTAGGGTACAGTTTTCTCTGTCTGGGGTTTGGGGTCCAGTTTGCTCTGTCTGGGGTTTGGGGTCCAGTTTGCTGTCTGGGGTTTGGGGTCTAGTTTGCTGTCTGAGGTTTGGTGTCCAGTTTGCTGTCTAGGGGTTGGGGTACAGTTTGCTCTGTCTGGGGTTTGGGGTACAGTTTGCTATCTCTGGGGTTTGGGGTCCAGTTTGCTCTGTCTGGGGTTTGGGGTCCAGTTTGCTGTCTGGGGTTTGGGGTCCAGTTTGATCTTCTGGGGTTTGGGATGCAGTTTGCTCTGTCTGGGGTTTGGGGTGCAGTTTGGTCTGTCTGGGGTATGGGGTGCAGTTTCCTCTCTCTGTGGTTTGGAATCCAGTTTGGTCTCTCTGGGGTTTGGGGTGCAGTTTGTTCTGTCTGGGGTTTGGGGTGCAGTTTGCTCTGTCTGGGGTTTGGGGTGCAGTTTGCTCTGTCTGGGGTTTGGGGTGCAGTTTGCTCTCTCGGGGTTTGGTGTGCAGTTTGCTCTCTCGGGGTTTGGGCTGCAGTTTGCTCTCTCGGGGTTTGGGGTGCAGTTTGTTCTGTCTGGGGTTTGGGGTACAGTTTGCTATCTCTGGCATTTGGGGTCCAGTTTGCTGTCTGGGGTTTGGTGTCCAGTTTGCTGTCTAGGGGTAGGGTACAGTATTCTCTGTCTGGGGTTTGGGGTCCAGTTTGCTCTGTCTGGGGTTTGGGGTCCAGTTTGCTGTCTGGGGTTTGGGGTCTAGTTTGCTGTCTGAGGTTTGGTGTCCAGTTTGCTGTCTAGGGGTTGGGGTACAGTTTGCTCTGTCTGGGGTTTGGGGTACAGCTTGCTATCTCTGGGGTTTGGGGTCCAGTTTGCTCTGTCTGGGGTTTGGGGTCCAGTTTGCTGTCTGGGGTTTGGGGTCCAGTTTGATCTTCTGGGGTTTGGGATGCAGTTTGCTCTGTCTGGGGTTTGGGGTGCAGTTTGGTCTGTCTGGGGTATGGGGTGCAGTTTCCTCTCTCTGTGGTTTGGAATCCAGCTTGGTCTCTCTGGGGTTTGGGGTCCAGTTTGTTCTGTCTGGGGTTTGGGGTGCAGTTTGCTCTGTCTGGGGTTTGGGGTGCAGTTTGAGCTGTCTGGGGTTTGGGGTGCAGTTTGCTCTCTCGGGGTTTGGGGTGCAGTTTGCTCTCTCGGGGTTTGGGCTGCAGTTTGCTCTCTCGGGGTTTGGGGTGCAGTTTGTTCTGTCTGGGGTTTGGGGTACAGTTTGCTATCTCTGGCATTTGGGGTCCAGTTTGCTCTGTCTGGGGTTTGGGGTCCAGTTTGCTGTCTGGGGTTTGGGGTCCAGTTTGCTGTCTGGGGTTTGGTGTCCAGTTTGCTGTCTAGGGGTTGGGGTACAGTTTGCTCTGTCTGGGGTTTGGGGTGCAGTTTGCTCTGTCTGGGGTTTGGGGTGCAGTTTGCTCTGTCTGGGGTTTGGGGTGCAGTTTGCTCTCTCGGGGTTTGGTGTGCAGTTTGCTCTCTCGGGGTTTGGGCTGCAGTTTGCTCTCTCGGGGTTTGGGGTGCAGTTTGTTCTGTCTGGGGTTTGGGGTACAGTTTGCTATCTCTGGCATTTGGGGTCCAGTTTGCTGTCTGGGGTTTGGTGTCCAGTTTGCTGTCTAGGGGTAGGGTACAGTATTCTCTGTCTGGGGTTTGGGGTCCAGTTTGCTCTGTCTGGGGTTTGGGGTCCAGTTTGCTGTCTGGGGTTTGGGGTCTAGTTTGCTGTCTGAGGTTTGGTGTCCAGTTTGCTGTCTAGGGGTTGGGGTACAGTTTGCTCTGTCTGGGGTTTGGGGTACAGCTTGCTATCTCTGGGGTTTGGGGTCCAGTTTGCTCTGTCTGGGGTTTGGGGTCCAGTTTGCTGTCTGGGGTTTGGGGTCCAGTTTGATCTTCTGGGGTTTGGGATGCAGTTTGCTCTGTCTGGGGTTTGGGGTGCAGTTTGGTCTGTCTGGGGTATGGGGTGCAGTTTCCTCTCTCTGTGGTTTGGAATCCAGCTTGGTCTCTCTGGGGTTTGGGGTCCAGTTTGTTCTGTCTGGGGTTTGGGGTGCAGTTTGCTCTGTCTGGGGTTTGGGGTGCAGTTTGAGCTGTCTGGGGTTTGGGGTGCAGTTTGCTCTCTCGGGGTTTGGGGTGCAGTTTGCTCTCTCGGGGTTTGGGCTGCAGTTTGCTCTCTCGGGGTTTGGGGTGCAGTTTGTTCTGTCTGGGGTTTGGGGTACAGTTTGCTATCTCTGGCATTTGGGGTCCAGTTTGCTCTGTCTGGGGTTTGGGGTCCAGTTTGCTGTCTGGGGTTTGGGGTCCAGTTTGCTGTCTGGGGTTTGGTGTCCAGTTTGCTGTCTAGGGGTTGGGGTACAGTTTGCTCTGTCTGGGGTTTGGGGTACAGTTTGCTCTGTCTGGGGTTTGGGGTCCAGTTTGCTGTCTGGGGTTTGGTGTCCAGTTTGCTGTCTAGGGGTTGGGTACAGTTTGCTCTGTCTGGGGTTTGGGGTCCAGTTTGCTCTGTCTGGGGTTTGGGGTCCAGTTTGCTGTCTGGGGTTTGGGGTCTAGTTTGCAGTCTAGGGGTTGGGGTCCAGTTTGCTCTGTCTGGGGTTTGGGGTCCAGTTTGCTCTGTCTGGGGTTTGGGGTCCAGTTTGCTGTCTGGGGTTTGGGGTCTAGTTTGCTGTCTGGGGTTTGGTGTCCAGTTTGCAGTCTAGGGGTTGGGGTACAGTTTGCTCTGTCTGGGGTACAGTTTGCTATCTCTGGGGTTTGGGGTCCAGTTTGCTTGGTCTGGGGCTTGGGGTCCAGTTTGATCTTCTGTGGTTTGGGATGCAGTTTGCTCTGTCTGGGGTTTGGGGTGCAGTTTGCTCTGTCTGGGGTGTGGGGTGCAGTTTCCTCTCTGTGGTTTGGGATCCAGTTTGGTCTCTCTGGGGTTTGGGGTCCAGTTTGTTCTGTCTGGGGTTTGGGGTGCAGTTTGCTCTGTCTGGGGTTTGGGGTGCAGTTTGAGCTGTCTGGGGTTTGGGGTGCAGTTTGCTCTCTCGGGGTTTGGGGTGCAGTTTGCTCTCTCGGGGTTTGGGCTGCAGTTTGCTCTCTCGGGGTTTGGGGTGCAGTTTGTTCTGTCTGGGGTTTGGGGTACAGTTTGCTATCTCTGGCATTTGGGGTCCAGTTTGCTCTGTCTGGGGTTTGGGGTCCAGTTTGCTGTCTGGGGTTTGGGGTCCAGTTTGCTGTCTGGGGTTTGGTGTCCAGTTTGCTGTCTAGGGGTTGGGGTACAGTTTGCTCTGTCTGGGGTTTGGGGTGCAGTTTGCTCTGTCTGGGGTTTGGGGTGCAGTTTGCTCTGTCTGGGGTTTGGGGTGCAGTTTGCTCTCTCGGGGTTTGGTGTGCAGTTTGCTCTCTCGGGGTTTGGGCTGCAGTTTGCTCTCTCGGGGTTTGGGGTGCAGTTTGTTCTGTCTGGGGTTTGGGGTACAGTTTGCTATCTCTGGCATTTGGGGTCCAGTTTGCTGTCTGGGGTTTGGTGTCCAGTTTGCTGTCTAGGGGTAGGGTACAGTATTCTCTGTCTGGGGTTTGGGGTCCAGTTTGCTCTGTCTGGGGTTTGGGGTCCAGTTTGCTGTCTGGGGTTTGGGGTCTAGTTTGCTGTCTGAGGTTTGGTGTCCAGTTTGCTGTCTAGGGGTTGGGGTACAGTTTGCTCTGTCTGGGGTTTGGGGTACAGCTTGCTATCTCTGGGGTTTGGGGTCCAGTTTGCTCTGTCTGGGGTTTGGGGTCCAGTTTGCTGTCTGGGGTTTGGGGTCCAGTTTGATCTTCTGGGGTTTGGGATGCAGTTTGCTCTGTCTGGGGTTTGGGGTGCAGTTTGGTCTGTCTGGGGTATGGGGTGCAGTTTCCTCTCTCTGTGGTTTGGAATCCAGCTTGGTCTCTCTGGGGTTTGGGGTCCAGTTTGTTCTGTCTGGGGTTTGGGGTGCAGTTTGCTCTGTCTGGGGTTTGGGGTGCAGTTTGAGCTGTCTGGGGTTTGGGGTGCAGTTTGCTCTCTCGGGGTTTGGGGTGCAGTTTGCTCTCTCGGGGTTTGGGCTGCAGTTTGCTCTCTCGGGGTTTGGGGTGCAGTTTGTTCTGTCTGGGGTTTGGGGTACAGTTTGCTATCTCTGGCATTTGGGGTCCAGTTTGCTCTGTCTGGGGTTTGGGGTCCAGTTTGCTGTCTGGGGTTTGGGGTCCAGTTTGCTGTCTGGGGTTTGGTGTCCAGTTTGCTGTCTAGGGGTTGGGGTACAGTTTGCTCTGTCTGGGGTTTGGGGTACAGTTTGCTCTGTCTGGGGTTTGGGGTCCAGTTTGCTGTCTGGGGTTTGGTGTCCAGTTTGCTGTCTAGGGGTTGGGTACAGTTTGCTCTGTCTGGGGTTTGGGGTCCAGTTTGCTCTGTCTGGGGTTTGGGGTCCAGTTTGCTGTCTGGGGTTTGGGGTCTAGTTTGCAGTCTAGGGGTTGGGGTCCAGTTTGCTCTGTCTGGGGTTTGGGGTCCAGTTTGCTCTGTCTGGGGTTTGGGGTCCAGTTTGCTGTCTGGGGTTTGGGGTCTAGTTTGCTGTCTGGGGTTTGGTGTCCAGTTTGCAGTCTAGGGGTTGGGGTACAGTTTGCTCTGTCTGGGGTACAGTTTGCTATCTCTGGGGTTTGGGGTCCAGTTTGCTTGGTCTGGGGCTTGGGGTCCAGTTTGATCTTCTGTGGTTTGGGATGCAGTTTGCTCTGTCTGGGGTTTGGGGTGCAGTTTGCTCTGTCTGGGGTGTGGGGTGCAGTTTCCTCTCTGTGGTTTGGGATCCAGTTTGGTCTCTCTGGGGTTTGGGGTCCAGTTTGTTCTGTCTGGGGTTTGGGGTGCAGTTTGCTTTGTCTGGGGTTTGGGGTGCAGTTTGAGCTGTCTGGGGTTTGGGGTGCAGTTTGCTCTCTCGGGGTTTGGGGTGCAGTTTGGTCTCTCGGGGTTTGGGGTGCAGTTTGCTCTCTCGGGGTTTGGGGTGCAGTTTGTTCTGTCTGGGGTTTGGGGTGCAGTTTGCTCTCTCTGGGGTTTGGGGTGCAGTTTGTTCTGTCTGGGGTTTGGGGTCCAGTTTGTTCTGTCTGGGGTTTGGGGTCCAGTTTGCTCTCTCTGGGGTTTGGGGTCCAGTTTGCTCTCTCTGGGGTTTGGGGTCCAGTTTGCTCTCTCTGGGGTTTGGGGTCCAGTTTGCTCTCTCTGGGGTTTGGGGGCCAGTTTGCTCTGCCTGGGGTTTGGGGTCCAGTTTGTTCTGTGTGGGGTTTGGGGTCCAGTTTGCTCTGTCTGGCGTTTGGGGTCCAGTTTGCTGTCGGGGTTTGGGGTACAGTTTGATCTCTCTGGGGCTTGGGGTCCAGTTTGCTGTGTCTGGGGTATGGGGTACAGTTTGCTATCTCTGGGGTTTGGGGTCCAGTTTGCTCTGTCTGGGGTTTGGGGTCCAGTTTGCTGTCTGCGGTTTGGGGTCCAGTTTGCTGTCTGGGGTTTGGGGTCCAGTTTGCTGTCTAGGGGTTGGGGTACAGTTTGCTCTGTCTGGGGTTTGGTGTCCAGTTTGCTCTGTCTGGGGTTTGGTGTCCAGTTTGCTGTCTAGGGGTTGGGTACAGTTTGCTCTGTCTGGGGTTTGGGGTCCAGTTTGCTCTGTCTGGGGTTTGGGGTCCAGTTTGCTGTCTGGGGTTTGGTGTCCAGTTTGCTGTCTAGGGTTTGGGGTACAGTTTGCTCTGTCTGGGGTTTGGGGTCCAGTTTGATCTTCTGGGGTTTGGGGTGCAGCTTGCTCTGTCTGGGGTGCAGTTTGCTCTGTCTGGGGTATGGGGTGCAGTTTCCTCTCTCTGGGGTTTGGGATCCAGTTTGGTCTCTCTGGGGTTTGGGGTGCAGTTTGCTCTCTCTGGGGTTTGTGGTCCAGTTTGTTCTGTCTGGGGTTTCGGGTGCAGTTTGCTCTGTATGGGGTTTGGGGTGCAGTTTGTTCTGTCTGGGGTTTGGGGTCCAGTTTGCTCTCTCTGGGGTTTGGGGTGCTGTTTGTTCTGTCTGGGGTTTGGGGTCCAGTTTGCTCTCTCTGGGTTTGGGGGTCCAGTTTGCTGTTTGGGGTTTGTGGTGCAGTTTGCTCTCTCTGGGGTTTGGGGTCCAGTTTGTTCTGTCTGGGGTTTGGGGTGCAGTTTGTTCTGTCTGGGGTGTGGGGTCCAGTTTGTTCTGTCTGGGGTGTGGGGTCCAGTTTGTTCTGTCTGGGGTTTGGGGTGCAGTATGCTCTGTCTGGGGTTTGGGGTGCAGTTTGCTCTGTCTGGGGTTTGGGGTGCAGTTTGCTCACTCGGGGTTTGGGGTGCAGTTTGCTGTCTGGGGTTTGGGGTGCTGTTTGCTCTCTCTGGTGTTTGGGGTTCAGTTTGTTCTGTCTGGGGTGTGGGGTCCAGTTTGTTCTGTCTGGGGTGTGGGGTCCAGTTTGTTCTGTCTGGGGTTTGGGGTGCAGTTTGTTCTGTCTGGGGTTTGGGGTGCAGTTTGCTCTGTCTGGGGTTTGGGGTGCAGTTTGTTCTGTCTGGGGTTTGGGGTGCAGTTTGCTCTGTCTGGGGTTTGGGGTGCCGTTTGCTCTCTCGGGGTTTGGGGCGCAGTTTGCTCTGTCTGGGGTTTGGGGTGCAGTTTGCTCTGTCTGGGGTTTGGGGTGCAGTTTGTTCTGTCTGGGGTTTGGGGTCCAGTTTGCTCTCTCGGGGTTTGGGGTGCAGTTTGTTCTGTCTGGGGTTTGGGGTGCAGTTTGCTCTGTCTGGGGTTTGGGGTCCAGTTTGCACTGTCTGGGGTTTGGGGTGCAGTTTGCTCTGTCTGGGGTTTGGGGTGCAGTTTGCTCTGTCTGCGCTGATGGAGGTTGACGTTTTTCACTCCTTGCTCCGTTCTGCAGCGCCACCCGCTGGAGGGGAGGATATATCTCCAAACCGGAGCCCGAGGGGATCGGCTGTTTCTCTGGTGTGGAGGCTGCGACACCAGCTGGTTTGTAACCTGGTTTGTTTTCTCTGACGAAAGATCGCCCAGACAAATTAACAGAGTCAGATTTTATACCGGCGGTGCCGGCCGGCTGTTTCTCAACTGCTGCGTTCTGAGCTTGACCCCAAGTCAGGGCGCGTTGCGCTAGGCCCGGCCCCGGCCCTCTCTGAGCCGGCTCTGGCGGGTTTAGTCCACCTGTGGATGTGGTGTTGTTGCTGCACCGCCACCTGCAGGCCGGATGGTTGTGCTCCAGGTGCTGACCAAATGGACCAGGTTCAACCTTCATTTTAATTGGATCCTGTTTTCATCATTTATCATTGTAACGTTTTTGCAGGGAAATTGGTAAATAAAGGAGGAGGGAATAAGTGTGAATATAGAAGAAATTAATAACCTACACCTCAGTATCTTTTTCATTTTGTTCATAGGTAAGTAGGACCAGATGATTCCATCATCTTTATTGTGTTACTTTTCAAGACAACAGAAGAGAGTTTTCAGAACTGTTTTTCGTGGTGTTGCCTCTTTGAAACTACAAACGCAACCAACTTCATTGAGCTTATTACAATCCCCGACGAGACCCAACAGTGGCTAGGATACTGGACCAAACCCCCATTATTTTATTTTAATTTTGTAACACTGAGGGAAGGATACTTCACTCCAGGAGTGATTGCACAAAGAAATAGGGATATGGTATATTAAAACAAACTTTATTATTAACACAGTATTAAAATCTTTAACATCACATCCAACAATAGATTACAATTAGCCCTTAAACTATGCTAATTAATACAGTAAATACAATACCCTCAATTGCTATCTTTATTCCCACTTAAAGAACAAGAAAATAAACCATCTCATCTCTCAATCCACATTAAATACCAATGGCCCAGAAGAATACTTGCTTTACAGAGTTATTCTTTGAGAAAGAGACCATCTTGACACTGCTTTACAGAACAGATCTGACTTCAGTCAGATCTATGAAGAAACTTTGGCTGTATGTCTTCAAAGGCTGTTTCAATTGGCTTATTTCAGCTCCCTATGTCTTCAGACAAGTCTGCACTGCTTTAAATACAGTTAATCTCTTAACTAACCTACAGGGAGAACAAACTGTCTTACTTGTGTTGCTCGTTTTAGCCTTAGTTTACTTTATTCTTATTCTGTGACCATTGCTCATAAGTCGCCAGGTATCTTTCTGACACCGCCACGTGGTTCAAGTCCAAGTAATGATTAATAATGCACCACACCGCTTAGTAAGAGTTAAGTCAACGCTCATTTATTATATACAGCAATTAATACTTATACAATAATTCTACTTCTAGACTACTACCTACCACTAAAGGCCAATACTTAACTTTGGAAATGGCCCACCAGGTCAGGGAAACAAATGGTCTTTCGAATTGGTTCTGAGCCTGCTGGTACAAGTCGGTAGTCAGGAGCGCCTATCTGGTAGCGATCGCTGGAGTAACACTTACAGTTTCTTGTAGAAGGGTCTCGAAGGTTGCGAGCAGGAAGAGAAGGGTCGAGTTGAACTTGGCCCCTATTCTTATAGTCCCCAGGTTCTTCCCGCCTCTCGGGGCGGACCTCGTACCTGGTTCCAAGTGATTGGACTTGGTCCCAATCACTTGGTTCGATATGCTCCAATAATGGGGCGATTCCTTGATCGGGGGGTGGTCGTTTACCTTTCTTTGTGTCAGCCCCTGCTGGCGCCGAAAGGTCTGGGTCGGCTTTCAATTGCCAATTTGTAGCAATTGTTCCTGGGCATGGATGATTAATATGCAGATGGCTGGGGTGTTGTGATGTTGATGGCTGCAGGTATCGGTCTGGGCTGACTTCCCCAGAGGCGAATGCACTGTTTTACCTGCAGCTGTCCGTTTGAGTCCTGTTGGCTGATTTTCCCATCAGCCTCTTTCGTTCGCCATTTTAAATCGGGGTTTGACCATTCTAATCGGGAATCAGCCATTTTATGTGGCTACACTTGGTCTCAGCTTCAGACAGAATCAGAACTGAAACTGAAAAATGCTTTCTCAAAAAGCCCTGATGCCGTAGCTCCACCCTGATGCCTTAGCTCCACCCAACAATGGCAACATCTCACGAAGCTTAGAACTAGTTAACGCCCCAGGGAGCCTCTTAATCAAAACAAAATTGTATTAGCGAAAGTTTTTTCCGATGGTTAATTGCACCTCTGGCTCCTAAAACCTTTGTTGTCTTTCAAACCAAGATTCTCTTAAAAGCATGACTGATGCAGTCAAATACACTCTAACCCAGGCTTTTAACAATTACTTCACCAAATATCTATAATACAATATATCTGAAATTTCAACATTCATCACAGAGCTAAACCAGTGTTTCCCAAACTTAATTTACCGGGTCCCACTTTTACCAACCAGCCGACCTACGTGACCCACGCCGGCCGAACTTCACAACCCATGCCGACCTGTTACCTTGCTTGCTCACAGCTAGAAAAGGGAGGCATCTCTCCTCTGTGATTTCTCACCAGATGCACGGACCTACATGACAGTGTATGTGGTGGGCGCGGGACCTGCTTTCTGCTGTCTCTTCCTTCTGGGAGACTGCATCGTTTCATTTAAAAGACGGTCGCGGCCGTCATTCTCAATTTAAAAGCCGGTGGCGGCCGTTGGGCACTTCTCCCACGATCAGGAATGCCGTGACCAATCGCTCCACGACTGTCCTGACACCTGCCCATGGGTTGCGACCCACAGTTTGACAAACCCTGAGCTACACAATTCCAATGATGCTCTTTGCTGCAAAATGACATTCCATTTATACATTCTTATTCGCCCTTAACCTATCTTCTGGACTCTACTTTGCATTTTATCTGATGTTGGGATGGTAATTATAGTGGATTGCATGAGTGAGTTCCAAAATGTAATGCAGTTTTTGCTTACAAGTAACAAAGTTGTTTTCAACTGTTGAGTTTTAAGTGTGCCTTATTTTGAAAATGTTTTCTCATCTCTGTCCAAACTATGGCTTTAGCAGTCGGTACTATGCATCCAGACTGCCAGCTGCAATCTAAAATTCTTTGATCACTTTTTTTCATTGAATTGATGACACTGTCAAAGCTGTATCCAGCCCTCAACTGGAGCCATATTTTTTAAATTAACTGTGCTTCAATTTCTAGGTATCCCATACCTTTACCCCGACCGTTCCTTTCCCTTCCTGGATACATTTGATTTTAATTATGTAAATTATAAGCCTACTTATTCACAGAATAACCTGAATTATACCTATTCCTATCCCAGTTCCAGGGAATCTCCATTATTTTACCTTAGTTTCTCTTTCCTTGTTGTATCTGCTCTGATGATGCCACCTTCCACACATGAAATTCTTAAATTTTCTTCCATTTCCACAGCCATTCCATTTCCTGTGGTTGGACTCTCATGTGCTTGCCTTCCACCCCGGTAGCTTCCTCATTCAACAGAATATTTTCTGCCGTTTCCAACATGATCCCACCGTCAAACCTCAGGGATACCCGTTCTGCCCCAATACTCGCCCCCTTAACCATCCCAGACTTTCATGGCTCCATCATTGTTGGCCATGCCTTCAGCTGCCTTTGGCACTGGAGTTCACACTCTAAGCCTCTCTAGCTGCCTAATTCATTTCACTCCTTTAAAACACTCCTTAAAACCTACCAGGTTGACCAAGATTTTAAATTATCTGCCTTTATGTTTCCATCTGGGGCTTGGTATCCGATTTTGTTTTATTCTGCTCATGTGAAGTGCCTTGGGACATTAATCATGGTATATAAGTACAAATTGTTTTTGCTTGTGAGAGATGTGCAATGATACATCCAGATTTCCTAACATCACTGGTTTCATTGAATTCAATATATTCAGGAGTTTGAAGAAGTTTCTTTGATCAGTGGTGTTTGGGTGGCTAGGGGTCCTGGCTGTTGTGCTGATGTTGGTTGGGGTTGATTCTCTTCATGACCAGCGGGTGGGAGATAAATGGGGCATCATGTGGTTAATGCCGCCATCTGATTCTAATAGTGCAGAAGGCCGACCATCAACAGCTGCCACAAGGCAGAATATTGTTCAAAAGATCAGTTGTTTTGTGTTTAACTTCAGGGGTCATTGTTGCCCCAGTAACATGCCTTGCAGAAGGACTTTACAATGTGCATTTGTGAAGGTTTCCACAGCACTGAGATGCAGTGAGACAGCGCAGCTATCATTAAGTCACTGGGGCGCAAATTATTAATTTTAGTTACAGTTTGACTAAAATTAAGGTAAAACTCCGAAAACATTTTGTAAAAATGTATTTCACAGAGGTTAATGTGATGCCATTTTTCTTCCTTTAATCTTCTATGTTACTTTGATGTCAGATCTGAATCTTGCCAGGGTGTAATTCTGGGGGTGTCAGCCACCCTTCATTACCTCATCCAGGTCTTCATTTGTGAGCCGAGAAGACAGGTTGCTCACCATAAATGGAGTCATAGCCAAGCCCAATTTCACTGGAGTCTGTATTTATACTTTGCAGTATAAGTGATTGTATGGCAATCAAGAGGATTCCCTGTCCCTAGAATGGACCACTGAGGACATTTGCAGCATCCAGCCTATGGTTAGCTGTTAAGATGATTCTGGAGCATTTGTTGACATTGTTGTTATAACCAAGGCCATTGGAGGGAGCTTCAATATGCTTGATATAATATATCCTGAAATAATATATTATAATATATAATATATCATTATACTTTGAACAAAGTATATTGTTCAAAGGAGTGAGGCGATCCTAAAACTCTCAAGTATGTTGATAGAAACTTCGTAACAATTGGAATTTATAGTTCGTCACATCTTTAGACATCACTTACTGTTATAAATTATTCTAAACACAAGACTGGTAAAGTCAAGAACAACTCCGAGCATTTATGTGGCATCTTTATCTGAGAAACATTTCTCAAGATGCTTCAGAGGCAGAATCCGATTGAATGGAGACTAAGTCAAAGATGAAGCTATTAGGAGGAGTAACCAATGCTCGGTCAAAGAGCTAAATGTTAAGAAGGGTCTTAAAGGTTTAGCGAGAGGTAGAGAAGCAGGAGAGTTTAGATTGGGAATTCCAGGGTGTGAGAGTTAGGTGTCCGAAGGCCCAGTTCTCAGTGGTGGGATATGGGAAAAGAAGGAAACACAAAGGCCAGAGTAAGGGGGACTAGAAAATTCTGGAATAGGGTATTGATGGAGGTGGAAGAGTTGTAGAAAGCTACAGAATTAGGGGGAGGGGCAACAAAGCCATGAAGGGATTTAAACATGAAGGTGAGAATTTTAAGTCGGAAGCATTGGAGCAGCAGCAACTGGGCAGGAGCTGTGTGATGGAGGAATAAGCAAGCAATCTTTGTGATGGAGAGGGTCAAACGCAACACTGGCATTGTAAGCAGCCTGGTTCAACCTGAAACAGTGGTCAGAAAAAGGGTGAAATTAGTGATTCGCGTACCAAGTTTATATTTTGGTTTCCTGCGTGGATTTTGACCACTCCATCATTGATGGCTTTGCCTTCAGTTCTCTAGATCTAAGCTCTGGAATTCCCTCCATAAACATTGCTCACTCTCTGTCCTCCTTTAAGATGCTCCTCAAAAATCGACCACTTTGACCAAATCTTTGGCCACCTGTCCTAACATCGCCTTATGTGACTTGACATCAACTTTTGTTTGATAAGGGCCCCCCATGAAGCATCCTAGGATGTTTTACTACGTTAAGGGGGTTATATAAATGTAAATTGTTCTAGTATTAGCGGGAGACAGTGGGTCCTTGACAGTGTTGAGCTGGATAAAATTGGAGCTCGTCTACTACTGGATGTTGGACGAATGGTCTAACAGCACAGAGGTAGTAGAGGGGTTAAGAAAGGAGCTGAAGAGAGAACTGATTATGATCAACGTGTATATATAGAAGCTGGCCCTTTGTTTTCCAACATCACCAAAGGGAGTGGGGTCAATGAGTCAGGTGTATATCCTTGGGGAAATAAAAAGGTAACATAATAAAACAGCAAATGCTGGGAAAACTCAGCAGGTCTGGCAGCATCTGTGGAGAGAGAAACAGTTAATGTTTTAAATCTGTATGACTTCTTCAGAGCTAAAGAGAGGGATAAATGTGATAGATTTTATCCTGTTTAAGAGGGGGTGGAACAAAATAGACTGTCAGGGAAAGGTGGGAACTCAGGAGAGACTTGACAAAGATGTCATGGGTGCAAGGCAAAGGGAGTGTTGATTAACGGAAAGATTAAAGAAGGTGCTGAAAGTGTCATAAAGGTAAGATAGCAGAATGTGTTAATTGCAGAATAAAGGCCAGCGCTCTTTAAAAGCAAAACTTGAGAAAATGTGTCAGATGGTCCTGGTAGCACAGTGCTTAGCACTGTTGCTTCACAGCGCCAGGGTCCGAGGTTCGATTCCCGGCTTGGGCCACTGTCTGTGCGGAGTCTGCATGCTCTCCCCGTGTCTGCATGGGTTTCTTCCGGGTGCTCCGGTTTCCTCCCACAAGTCCCGAAAGATGTGCTATTCAGTAATTTGGACATTCTGAATTCGCCCTCTGTGTACCCGAACAGGCGCCGGAATGTGGCGACATGGAGATTTTCGCAGTAACTTCATTGCAGTGTTAATGTAAGCCTACTTGTGACAATAATAAAAAGACTATTATGAGGGAGGAGGGGGCGGGGGTTGTTAGGTTTTAAAGAGGGTCAAAATAGAGGAGAGAGTTGATGATCTGAAGTTGTTGAACTCAATGTTAAGTTCAAAAGGCTTTAAGGTGTTTAACCCGAAGATCAGGTGCTGTTCCTCCAGTTTGCATTGAGCTTCATTAACATTGCTGCAGGCCAAGGATGTGAACATGGGAGCACAAGGGTGAGTTCAAATGGCAGTCCGCAAGCATGGCCCCGACTTTCCTGCCACTTGCCGTTTTAACTCACCATCTGTCACTCAAGACTTGCTTTCACAGTGTGCTGCCTACCCCTTGTTCTGATATTAACATGATGTGGAGATGCCGGTGTTGGACTGGGGTGAGCACAGTAAGAAGTCTTACAACACCAGGTTAAAGTCCAACAGGTTTGTTTCAAACACTAGCTTTCGGAGCACTGCTCCTTCCTCAGGTGAATGAAGAGGTAGGTTCCAGAAACATGTATATAGACAAAGCCAAAGATGCAAGACAATGCTTAGAATGCGAGCATTTGCAGTTAATTAAGTGTTTACATATCCAGAGATAGGGGTAACCCCAGGTTAAAGAGGTGTGAATTGTCTCAAGCCAGGACAGTTGGTAGGATTTTGCAGGCCAGATGGTGGGAGGTGAATGTAATGCGACATGAATCCCAGGTCCCGGTTGAGGCCGCACTCATGTGTGCGGAACTTGGCTATAAGTTTCTGCTCGGCGATTCTGCGTTGTCGTGCGTCCTGAAGGCCGCCTTGGAGAACGCTTACCCGGAGATCAGAGGCTGAATGCCCTTGACTGCTGAAGTGTTCCCCAACTGGAAGGGAACATTCCTGCCTGGTGATTGTCGCGCAATGTCCGTTCATTCGTTGTCGCAGCGTCTGTATGGTCTCGCCAATGTACCACGCTTCGGGACATCCTTTCCTGCAGCGTATGAGGTAGACAACGTTGGCCGAGTCGCACGAGTATGTACCGCGTACCTGGTGGGTGGTGTTCTCACGTGTAATGGTGGTATCCATGTCGATAATCTGGCACGTCTTGCAGAGATTGCTATGGCAGGGTTGTGTGGTGTCGTGGTCGCTGTTCTGCAGGCTGGGTAGTTTCCTGCAAACAATGGTTTGTTTGAGGTTGCGCAGTTGTTTGAAGGCAAGTAGTGGGGTGTGGGGATGACCTTGGCAAGATGTTCATCTTCATCGATGACGTGTTGAAGGCTGCAAAGAAGATGTCGTAGTTTCTCCGCTCCGGGAAAGTACTGGATGGCGACGAGTACTCTGTCGGTACCGGAGCGGAGAAACTACGACATCTTCTTCGCAGCCTTCAACACGTCAGCGATGAAGATGAACGTCTTGCCAAGGTCATCCCCACTACCTGCCTTCAAACAACCGCGCAACCTCAAACAAACCATTGTTTGCAGCAAACTACCCAGCCTTCAGAACAGCGACCACGACACCACACAACCCTGCCATAGCAATCTCTGCAAGACGTGCCAGATTATCGACATGGATACCACCATTACACGTGAGAACACCACCCACCAGGTACGCGGTACATACTCGTGCGACTCGGCCAACGTTGTCTACCTCATACGCTGCAGGAAAGGATGTCGCGAAGCGTGGTACATTGGCCAGACCATGCAGACGCTGCGACAACGAATGAACGGAGATCGCGCGACAATCACCAGGCAGGAATGTTTCCTTCCAGTCGGGGAACACTTCAGCAGTCAAGGGCATTCAGCCTCTGATCTCCGGGTAAGCGTTCTCCAAGGCGGCCTTCAGGACGCACGACAACGCAGAATCGCCGAGCAGAAACTGATAGCCAAGTTCCGCACACATGAGTGCGGCCTCAACCGGGACCTGGGATTCATGTCGCATTACATTCACCCCCCACCATCTGGCCTGGGCTTGTGAAATCCGACCAACTATCCTGGCTTGAGACAATTCACACCTCTTTAACCTGGGGTTACCCCTATTTCTGGATATGTAAATACTTAATTACCTGCAAATGCTCGCATTCTAAGCATTGTCTTGCATCTTTGACTTTGTCTTTTTAAATGTTTGTGGAACATACCTCTTCATTCACCTGAGGAAGGAGCAGTGCTCCGAAAGCTAGTGTTTGAAACAAACCTGTTGGACGGTAACCTGGTGTTGTAAGACTTCTTGCTGATATTAACACACCTTACCTTGGTGCCACCATCAGCATCTTCTTTAGTTTTTAACACTACCATTAACACATCCTTTGTCTTGTGACCATTACATCTTTGTCAAATCTCTCCTAGCTCCCACCTATCCCTGACCTAGTTTGCTCCACCTGTTCCAGCTCCTCTGAAACAGTATAAAATCCATCACATTTCTCCCTCCCTTTCGCTCTGAAGAGAGTCATACACATTTGAGACGTGAAGCTGCCAGACCTGCTGCATTTTTCCAAAATTTTCTGTTTTTATTTCAGAATTCCAGCATTCACAGTATTTTGTTTCTATCATAAGAACAGCATATTTTTCAATGTGCCATCCATTGATTTTTAATCATTTATTTTCTGTAATATAGTTTATAGTTAATTATGATTGTCAGTGAACTGTATAGAATTCTTGCACTAAGAGAGAATGGCTGAAATTTTTTATTTGTCGATAATGCGTGGAACTGGCGGTACCTGGGGCTGGTTTAGCACACTGGGCTAAATAGCTGGCTTTTAAAGCAGATCAAGGCAGGCCAGCAGCACGGTTCAATTCCCGTACCAGCCGCCCCGAACAGGCGCCGGAATGTGGCGACTAGAGGCTTTTCATAGTAACTTCATTTGAAGCCGACTTGTGACAATAAGCGATTTTCATTTTCATTTTTCACCTGTTTGAAGTCCTTGGGAACTTTGGGTTTGGGCAAAAGTTCGTGGCTTGGGTACAGCTATTGTGAGAATGAACAAGATAAATTCGGGGTATTTTGGGTTGTATAGGGGGACAAGGCGAGGATGCCCATTGTCATCATTGTTGTTTGCGAGTGTGCTCTGAGCTTCGAATGAGTGACAGGGGATTGTGAGGTGGGGGGGGCATAGGATGTCTTTGCAAGCCAATGATTTATTGTTGTATGTGGTAAATCCACTGGAAAGTATGGGGAGAATTATAGACTTGTTGGGGAAATTTGGCATCTTTTCCGGGTATAAAGTGAATGTCAGGAAAAGTGAGATCTTCCCGGTAAACGCTCTGGGTCGGAGTGCGAATTTGGATGCCCTGCCGTTGAAGGTAGCTGGGGTTAGATTTTTGGTATCTCGGGATTCAGGTGGCACATGACTGGGCAACCATGCATAAGTGGAACTTGATGGGTCTGTTAGAGTGGATGAGGGGGTATTCAAAAGATAGGGTACCCTGCATTTGAAATTGATGGGAGGGTACAGGTGGTAAAGATGAATGTGCTGCCAATGTTCTCGTTTATTTTTTAATCCCTCCCAATTTTCCTTCCGAAGGGTGGACAAACTGACCTCGGAGTTTGTTTGGGCAAGCAAGACACCAAGGGTTAGTAGGGCCCTAATGGAAAGAAGGAGGCAGGAGGAGGAGCTGGTACTCCATAACCTGCTGCATTATCATAGGGCAGCGAATGCCGAGAAGATGAGACGATAGTGAGGGGAAGGAGGGTCGGACAGGGTCCAGTTGTTCGAGGAATCTTGTCGGGGGTTGCGCTTGAGAGCTCTGGCGACGTCCCCAATGCCGTTTTCCTCGGGGAAGTATACGAGTAGCCCAGTAGTGGAGTCTTCAGTTAAGATCAGGAATCAGCTGAGGAGGCACTTTAAATTAGGCAATATGTCAGTATTGACGTTCATTATGTGGGAAACATAAGTTTGCACTGAGGGATGGATGGGATATGACGGGAGAAATGGATAGAGCAGGTTAGGGACCTGTTTGTTGAGGGCTACTTTGCGGGGTTGGAGTAAGTGCAAGAGAGAGAGTGAGTGTAGATATTAGCAGGTGCAGGATTTTGCACAGAAGAGCTGCCGTGGTTTCCTCGGCTGCCGGACTATAAGCTGTTGGTCCCAGATGAGTGGAAGGAAGGGAGGATTGGAGATATTTATGGATGGTTGGGAGAGAAGGGGTTGGTCCTAGTGGATGGGATCAAGCGAAAGTGGGAGGAAGAGTTGGGAATTGAGATGGGGTGGGGAGTTTGGAGTGAGATGATGCACTGAATCAACTCAACCTCCTCCTGTGCGAGGATGAGCCTTAAACAGTTTAAGGCGGTATATAAGGCCATATGAGTGGGTTCTTCCCTGGATCAGAAGATGTGTGGGAGGAGGTCGGCAAAGCAGTTTTGGGGGTGTGCAAAGTTGGGTAGCTTTTGGGAGGCGGTGTTTGAGAGTCTGTTGAGAGTTGTGCAGGTCAGGATGATGATGGACCCACTGGTGGCGATTTTTCAGGAGTCGGAGGCACTAGGGTTGCAGGAGGGGAAGGGGATTGGGGTCACGGCCTTTGCCTCTCTGATTGCCCGGCGACAGATACTACTGAACTGGAGATTGGCAGCGCCACCGGCTTTGTTGGGGGATTTGTATGAATATCCTAGGCTGGAGAAGATACAGTTCGTCTCTAGGGATTCAGAAGGAGGGGTATACGTGCGTAGGAGGCCATTTCTGTCCATGTTTCAGGGATTGTTTGTTGGGGGTTAAAAGGTGGAAAATTGAACAAACTATGTTCTTTATTTATTTGGTGCTATGTTGACGTGTTTGAGAGGCTGTACCCTCCCCATCAATTTCATAAGGTTAATGCAGGGAACTAAAATCCCAAGCCCCATCTCCTAGCTCCCAAATAACCATAAATGGTTTCTGATTAGAAGGAAGACAGGAAATCTTTGTTGCAACTCTATCAGTGCTATTACATATATTTCTATCAATTTATTTTCATTATTTCCATCGATCTGTTTTTCCCTCACCATTATCCCCCCCACCTCATCCCACCCCACTAGGGCAATCTGTTCCCAGTTGCCCTTTGACACACTGCTTACCTTTGTTATGCCATTAACGCATTCTAATCTCTTTATGTGTCACTGTCCTTAACCTTAATCATCCCCATTTATATTCCCTTTGTCTTTCTGCCCACGACATCTTTGTCAATCGCTGGCCCTCTTATCAGCCCCACTGCTCCAGGCCCCCCCCCCCCCCACAACAGTATAAATCTGACCCTATTTCCAGCTCTCTTCATCTTTGACAGAGTCATCCAGACTCAAAACATTAGCTCCCTTCTCTCGCCACAGATGCTGCCAGACCTGCTGAGATTGTCCAGCATTTTTTGTTCTTGTTTCAGTGTTATTATTTGTTCAGCTTATAATCACACCACAGGATTCACCAGCTTATTTTTCTTTTCTCCCCCACTGTCAATCAGCACGAGGGTCAGCACGTGTTCGCCTTTCAGCAACTCTTCCAAATTAGCCAGTTAACACCAGGAACTTGCCAGCTGCATTTAACGGTTCATGGTGAGAAATTTACTTTTCATGCTGGTAAGTTATCAGCGTGAGGCTTTTTGCTTTTTTGAGGATGTCAATGATGTTATAATCTGTTGATACAATCATCCAAAATTTCACCTCCCTTTCGCCACCTTTCTCTTCCGTCAAAACACATGCAAAGTATTTTTTGTTCATCATCTACAAATTGAAAAACCTTTGAGGTCCCAGCTCTCTTTTAAAAAATCTTGCAATAATGATGTACTTGTGAAATACTTATTAATTCCTTTTCCATCCTTTTTGCTTAAAAAAGAAAAATCCTCATACGCCACCTTAGCTTTCCTCACCTCAAATTGACCCAGGAGGTACCAGAATAATAACGTTTTTAAACCTACTTCTCTTAAGGCATTTATATAAACATTAAACACAAACCATCACAGGAGTAAGAACAAACAGAAATCTCATGCAAAATAAATAACTACCCGAACACTCCGACCTCCCTGCCATCCCCCTCCTCTTGACCTATCTTTCCCATTTTTGTTTTTCATTTTGTAATATAAATTTAAGAGTACCCAATTCATTTCTTCCATTAGGGGCAATTTTAGTGTGGCCAATCCACCTACCCTGCACATCTTTGGGTTGTGGGGTCGAAACCCACGCAAACACAAGGAGAATGTGCAAACTCCACACGGACAGTGACCCAGAGCCGGGATCGAACCTGGGACCTCGGCGCCAAGAGGCAGCAATGCTAACCACTGCACCACCGTGCTACCCTCACCTTTCCTATTTTAACCCTGACACCCAATTATCCTTGGAGAAGTCGATGAACTGGTGTGAGGTGCTCTGGAGGATGAACGCCTCCACCTCGTGTGCAAGGTTGGGGCTGATACAGCTGAAGGTGGCGTATAGAGCACACCTTACAAGGGCGAGGATGAGCCGGCTCTTTTTGGGGGTACAAGATGTGTGTGAACGTTGTGGGGTGAGGGCCCGCAAACCACATTCATATGTTTTGGGCCTGTCCAAAGCTGGAGGATTATTGGAAGGAGGTGTTTAGGGTAATCTCTAAAGTGATGCACGTGAAACTGGACCCTGGCCCTCGGGAGGTCATATTCAGGGTGTCGGATCAGCTGGGGTTGGAAACGGGTGCAGAGGCAGATGTTGTAGCCTTCGCCTTGTCGATCGCCCGAAGGCGGACCCTGTTAGGGTGGAGATCAACCTCTCCACCCTGTGCCCTGGTGTGGCAGGGGGACCTGCTGGATTTCTTGACGCTTGAAAAGGTCCAATTTGAACTGAGGGGAAGGATGGAGGGGTTCTACAATTCATGGGCATTATTCATTATGCACTTTCGAGAATTAGATCACATCGAACATTAGGTGAGTTGGGGGCTGGGAGGGGTTGGGGGGAGGGGGACTGTCTGTGTTAATAGTGACTATGGGTAATTCCTGATTCCTTTTTGTCATTTGTTTATGTGAACATGCGGGCTAATGTTTTGGGTTTGGTGCGAGGATGGGATCGTTGTTATTGATATGGGGATTGACATTACATTCATTACTGATTATTGTTTATTGTTGGGTGTAAATTTGGGAGAAAATGTGAAAAAGGAGGAAAATAAAAAATATTTTTATAAAAAGAATACAATAAGAAAGAATGGAGGAAGTATACACACCGGTTTCAAATGGTTGGGTCAAATGTTTTTGCACTGTATCTTATGTTATCCTGTGTAATAGGAGGAGGGTGTGTAAAATACAGACACTGTTTCTAAAGCACAAAACTGGCCATTTGGCCTAAATGATCTATGGCAATGTAAAGTTTACAAACCCTTTCTGAAGTATCCTTTAAAACATATCAGAAAAAAATAAAGCCCATTAATCAACTGGGAGATTAATGTGAGCAAAATAAAATGACTTAAACCTCTTAAAAAAAAAAGTCGATGAACGGCTTTCATCTCTGGGCAAACCCATTAACTGACCATCTTAATGCGAGCTTGATTTTCTCCAACTTTATGAAATCCGCCAGGTCGCTCATCCACAGCCCTGGCTTCGGTGGCCCCGAATCCCTCCACACCCGCAAAATCCTTCCAGGGAGGAAAAGGCCAAAATGTTGGCCTCTCTTGCCCCCTGGACTAGCGGGTCTCCCGACATACCAAATATCGCCACTTCTGGACTCAGGGCCATCTTCACCTTCAGCACCTTGGGCATTACGTCCACGAGCCCCTGCCAGAACCCCTTCAGCTTTGGACAAAACATGTGGACATGGTTTGCGGGCCTCCCCGCACACAGTGCACACCTGTCCTTTACCCCCTCAAAACACCTACTCATCCTGGCCACCATCATTTGCGCCCTGTGAACTATCTTAAACTGGATAAGGCTAAGCCTCGTGCACGATGAAGATGCATTCACCCTCCTCAGAGCCACCTCCCATTTCCTCTTGAGTTCTCCTGTCGGAGCTCCCTCCCAGTCCATTAACTGCTTGTAAATCTCGGACAGCTTGCCCTCCCCCACCCACACCCTCTTTCGACACCACCTTATCCTGTAGTCCTGGGTGCGACAGATTGAGAAAACGGCACCTGCTTCCTCACATAGTCCTGTACCTGCAAATAGCGGAACCCGTTCCCTCTGAGCAGCTCATATTCCTCCTCCAATTCCTCTAAACTCGAAAAGCTGCCCCCCACAAACAGATCTCCAAACTGCCCAATCCCTGCCCATCGCCACCCCTGAAACCCCACAACCAACCATTCCCGGTGCAAATCTATGGTTACCGCAAATCGCTGCCCACATCCAAGCACCTTCCAACCTCAAAAGCTGCCGCCACTGTCCCCACACCCGCAGGACTGTCACCACCACCAGGCTCATGGGGTACCTGGCCAGCGGGAACGGCAGAGGCACCGTCAACAATGCCCCTAAACCCGTAGCCCTACAAGAAGCTGCATCGATCCGACCCCACGCCGACCCCTCCCCCACTACCTACTTTCTAACCTCAGCGATGTTTGCTGCCCAATAATAATTCATTATGTCTGGCAAGGCCAGCCCCCCCCCCCCCCCCCGCCCACACAAATCCCGAGATCAACAAATTAACTTTCCGGAAGAATGATTTTGGGACGAAGATTGGGTGGTTCTGAAAGACAAATAAGAGCCTCGGCAGCACCGCTGTTTTCACTGTCTGCACCCGCCCCACCAGTGATAGCGACAGCACATCCCATCTCTTGGAATCCCCCCTTACCGTTCCACCAACCATGCCAGATTCAATATGTGAAGTTGTTTCCACCCCTGCGCTACATGGTACCCAAATACCTGAAGCTCGCCCCTACCACTTTAAATAGCAGCTCACTCAACCACCTCTCCTGGCCCCTGGCCTCGATTGGGAAAACCTCACTCTTCCCCATGTTTAGTTTATATCCGGAAAACCAGCCAAACTCCTCTAAAATACCTATAATTTCCTCGATGCCACCCAGTGGGTCCTCTGTGCTCAATCCCTTTCCAACTCCTTGATGCTCTAAGCCCCATTCCCAATGGCTCTATTGCCAGGGCAAAGAGCAATGGGGAGAGTGGGCACCCCTGCCTTGTCCCACAGTGTAGCCCGAAGTGCCCTGAGTTCACTCGGTTTGTCCATATGCTCGCTACCGGTGCCCTATACACCAATCGAACCCAGTCTACAAATCACTTACCGAACCCAAACTGTCCGAACACTTCCCACAGATACTCCCACTCCACCCAATCGAGTGATCATTTAGGCCAAATGGCCAGTTTTGTGCTTTAGAAACAGTGTCTGTATTTTACACACCCTCCTCCTATTACACAGGATAACATAAGATACAGTGCAAAAACATTTGACCCACTTCTCCGCATCCATAGCAATGCCACTTCCAGATCCTGTCCCTCCGGGGGCATCATTACCACATTTCGTAATCTCCTGACATTTGGCGACAGTTGCCTCCCCTTTACGAACCGCGTGTGGTCTTCCCCTATAATCCCCAGCACACAGTCCTCAATCCACAATGCAAAGATCTTTGCCAACAATTTGGCCTCCACATTTAACAACAAAATCGGGCGGTAGGACCCACACTGCTCCGGATCTTTATCCTTCTTTAATATTAGGGATAGGGATGCCTGCAATAATGCAGAGGGCAGATCCCCCTTATCCCTCGCCTCATTATATGCCCTCACCAGCAGGGACCCCAGATCACCAGCAAACCTCTTATAAAATTCTACACGGAACCTGTCCGGGCCCGGGACCTTCCCTGCCTGCATCGCCCCATGCCCTCCAGCACCTCAAACAGTCCAATGGGGGGGCCCCTAGCCCCCCCAACCAAGTCCTCCTCCGCCCTGGGGAACTCCAACCCATCCAGGAACTGCAACATTCCCTCCCCTTGGCCGGGGACTTCGATTCGTAGAGCCTCCTCTAAATCTCCTCAAAAACCCCATTAACCCCCACCACCACCCTTCCCCTCCTGTCCTTCACCCTTCCGATCTCCCTCGCCGCCACCTGCTTGCTGAGTTGGTAGTCCAGCATCCTACTAGCCTTCTCCCCGTACTTATACACTGCCTCTCTGGCCCTCTGGAACTGCTCTGCTGCCTTCCCTCTGGACATCAGTCCAAACTCCATCCAGAGCTTCCATCTCTCCTTCAACAATCCTGCCTCCGGGGCCTCCGAATATCTCCTGTCCACCCGCAGAATCTCATCCACCAGGCTTGCCATCTCTGCTCGCTCCACCTTTTCCTTGTGCGCCCAGATCGATATAAACCCCCCCCCTGACCACTTCCTTAAACACCTCCCATAGCGTGGTGGCCGACACCTCACCTGTATCGTTCAGTTCCATATACCCCCGAACGGTGGCCCTCACCCGCTCGCACACTTCCTCATCCGCTAACGGGTCTACATCCAATCTCCACTGCAGGCGCTGGGTCCCCCCCCTGATCCACTTGCAATGCAGTGCAGTGCGTGGTCCTAAACCACGATCGCCGACTACCCCGAATCAATAAACCCCGCCACCAGCATCTTGTCCACTACAAAATAATCAATCCGCAAGTAGACCCTGTGCAAATGGCAGAAGTACGAGAACTCCTTCGCTCTCGACCTCCCAAACCTCCACGGATCTACCGCCCCCCCTTGCGCTCCATGAACACCTTCAGCTCCTCCACCACTGCCGACAACCTCCCGACTTTGGCTCGACCGGTCCAAACCTGGATCAATGACTGTGTTAAAGTCCCATCCCATGAATAACTGGTGCGAGTCCAGGCCCGGTATCTTCCCCAGCACCCGCCTCATGAACTCCACATCATCCCAGTTTGGGGCATAGACGTCCACCAAGACCACTGGCCTCACCTCCAGCTTCCCGCTCACCATCCCAAACCCCCTCCTGAATCTACCACAATATTAACACCTCAAACATCACCCATTTGTTTATCAGCACCACCACCCACTACGTCTTCATATCTAATCCCGAATGAAAGACTTGCCCTATCCACTCTTTCCTTAGTCTCATCTGGTTCCCGATCTTCAAGCCCATTTCTTGCAAAAAGGCCACGTCTGCCTTCAAGCTTCTCAAGTGCGCAAACAAATGCAACCGTTTGACTGGCCCCTCTCACGATCCATGTGACCAACGCCCCCCGCCCATTCTGCCAATCAGCCATATCACTTCTTGGGCCGGCCCGTGTCACATAACCCTCCAGGCCTACCCTCGGATGTACACCATCACCACCTCCCTTCCTGCTGCGTCGCAGGAACCACACCTTTATCAGCAGCACCCTCCCCCAATCAAAACAACAACCCCATCCTCCTCTGTTACACTAACCACCTGCTCACCCCCCCCCCCACTGTACTCTCATTAACTAGCCCGCCCAGCTAGCCTGGCAGCCCCCGCCCATGGTGCCAAACCTCCTACCCCCCACTGAATTCCCTACGCCCCCTGCTCGCACACCTCCATGTCAAAAACAACAATGAAATAAGAAAAAGGTGCACTCACCCTCCAAGTTTTCCAAGTACCCTGCCACAGAACCCAACAAGACTCCTCATAAAAAGAGAGGTTTTCCCATAATAAACAAACAAAAGGCAACAAAAACAAAAAAGGTACAGAAAAAAACAACATCTCCACACGCCTCCTCCACAGTTCAATGTCCTCCTCCTCCTGCCAGTCCCTTAAAAACTCCATTGGCTCCTCTGGTGTCCCAAAAACATGTTCACAGCTCTTGCGAGTCATCCAAAGGCGGGTCGGGTACAGTATCCTGAACATCACCCCCTTCTTAGGGCAGCCTTGACTACGTTGAACCCGGGTCTCCTCTTCGCTAGTTCCGTGCCCGAGTCCTGGTACAACCGGCGTTCATTACCTTCCCAAGTGCACCTCCTCGTCTGCCTTGCCCACTGCAATATTTTCTCCTTGTCGAGGACTCGGTGGAGCCGCGCCACCATCGCCTCGGCTGCTTGTTCGCCTGTGGCTTCCTCATCAGTGCCCTATGCACCCAGTCGACCTCCAGGGGTCAGTTCATGGCCCCCTTCCCCATCAACTTCTCCAACATCTTGGCTACATATGAGCCAGCGTCCGCTCCCTCGATGCCCACGATTCTTAGGTTTTGCCTCTGGTAGAGGTTCTCCAGATCCTCCACCTTCTCCTTTAGCCGCTTCTGGGTCTCCCGCATCATCCTGATCTCGGCCGCTAACGAGGTAAGCTGCTCCTTGTGCTCCCCCAACCCCTCCTCCACCTTCCGAATAGCCAGGCCCTGGGATTCCAGCCTCTGTTCACCCGATCATTTCCAGCTTTTAGTTGTTCCACCACCTTGACTAGTTCCTCGTGGGCTTCCCTCCTGCTGGGTGAACTTCTCATTTATGAAGTCCACCAGCTGCTCTGTTGAACGTTGGGCGGGCAGGACAGGACCTTTACCCTCCGCCATCTTCACTTGTGGCGCACAAAGAATTTCTTGTTCTAACAGCTCCTTCTTGACCCATTTCTAGTCCATGGATCCATCCACCAGCACCACCAGTGGTGTCTTAACGTCCCTCGATCACCTCTTTTATTTTTAATTTAGAGTACCCAATTAATTTTTTTCCAATTGAGGGGCAATTTAGCGTGGCCAATCTACCTACCCTGCACATCTTTGGGTTGTGGGGGCGAAACCCACGCAAGCACGGGGAGAATGTGCAAACTCCACATGGACAGTGACCCAGAGCCGGGATCGAACCTGGGACCTCAGCGCCGTTAGGTAACAGGGCTAATCCACTGCGCCACCGTGCTGCCTTACCACCTCTACACATTTTTCCACCAAAACATCCGCCCAAAAAACAGGGAAAAGGACCAAAAGAAACTGCCTTGAGCAGGAGCTGCCAAATGTGCGGCCACTCACTCCATGGCCGCCACCGGAAGTCCCCAGAAAAATAACGTTGAGCTCAATATGTAAGCTGTTACTTGCGTGTAAAAATAAAATCCAAGATGGAAGAGATATAGTGTGAATTGCGAATCACGGCAATTGTTGGATAATTTGTGCTGCTGCATTAACAAACTCATAAAAAAACAGACTTCCGCTGTCAACCTTCAATGAGTGTCAAGTCAATGCTGGTAAATATGAATTAACATGCCGCAAAAATTTGGGGCTGCTATTTAATGGCAAAAGGACCGCCTTAAGGAATTGGCTTATAGTCCTGACACGCCACTCAACTTTGGAAGCCCAGAAAAGAGCAACTGAAACTGTGGCACCTCACCTGTAGGTAATAAATTAAACTTTCCTTCCTTGCTTCTCAATCCCTTACCCCAAACATTTTCTCTCTTCCTATTTCTCTCTCTGCATCTTTTTCACCTGTTTCTTTCTGTATTATTCACTCTGTTTCTTTCTTTATTGTTTAAACTTAATTGGCTAAGGAGCTAAAACTATTGGTTTTGTCGTTCACCGGGTCCCCAGATGCCCTGCTCCAGTGCATTCTGAGCCAATCTGTTCTCTTATCTCATATTCCCCTTTGATTTTTTAGTCAGTAAACAAATCTTGTATTTGAAGCCATTCAGGTGTGGTACTGATTTTAATTTGGGAATTTATGTAGTATATGTTTCATATCGAACACAATAAATAATGATGCCTCCCTGTTTGATATTTGCCAGGTATGAAAATGAATGATCTGAAAGAGGTGATCTATAGAGCTCATCAGATTGATAAACTTCTTTCAGCAAACAGCATCCAGGAGATAAAGTACCTTTTGAATGATTTTAAGGGACTTCCAGTCACCCCTGAAATCCTGCAGGAGACTGACCTTGTTCGAGCTGTTTACAGAGTTTTAAAGACTTGTCCTGATGCAGATACCAGGAGGAAGGCACGGAATCTATTGTCTGTGTGGAAAAAGCTTTACAAGAACAACTATTTCCAGGAAAAAGGTCAAGATGACAGACTCTGTACTTCCAGCAAAGAAAAGAGTGAGAAGTCAAATAAAATCAATGAAGGGATAGTAAAGACTGGAAAAGAGGCAGATGGAACTGATTCTACATGCGAAATCCATGTGCAACAATTAGAGACCTCCCAGATAATGAAGGGAAATGAGATCATCCACAATCTCCCCACAGATGAGATGCTTGAAGAAACACGCAATGAAAAACAACTTTCATCAAGCAATGGTGTAGCTCCTAAAACACAGCATGTGCTCAGTACCCAGGCTGTACGGGCCAAGTGTGTGGAACTTCTTTTCCAAGCCCTAATTGGTTCAGAGTTAGCTGATGACACAGTGGTTGAAATGTGGAAGAGTATTGCTAAGGAAATTGAGCAATTTATACACACGTTACATCTGAAAAATGATAAAAGGTACAAAGCTTGCATTCGAAGTAAAATTGCAAATTTAAAGAACCCTAAAAATCCCCATTTAAGACAGAAGATATTATCAGGGGAGGTAACTCCGCAGATGTTTGCTGAAATGTCAGTGATGGATATGGCAAATGAGGAGCTGAAACAGCAAAGAGCATCGTACACCACCTCTGGACTTCAGGACCATCAGCTACCCCATAGTCTGGAAGGAACAAAGACAAACAAAATCAGGTGCAGACGGTGCGAAAGATTTAACTGTACGGTGACAGCAATTGCCAGAGGCACACTTTTTATCCCAGGTTGGGTGTGCTATGGAAATCCTGATGAACAGATGATGACTTTTGTCATTTGCAATGAATGTGGAGAAAAATGGTATAACAGTGGCTGGATTTCTGTTTAGATGTGACAAAGGACTTACTTATTTCCTATCCAACATCTAGTGACTATCTGTGTCTGCCAATAGCTTTGCACTAGGTACTGAATAACCAATAAATGTTCTTAAAATTGCCTAGGGAGCATTTAAGTGCCTGCATTTGTTCTCTTGTGAATTGTCTATCTTTTCATACTCTTGAATATATTATGTTTGCAAGAACAATGCATAAACTTGAAATGTAATTTTGAATGTAGGTACTCAACTTGATGGAAGACAAAAGATTGCAGGGTGATGTTATATTGTTTGGCCAGACTGCAGATCTGGAGAGTTGCTATGGCTGTTGTCACAATAGCTCCTGGTGTATAGTAAAACGTTCATTGGCTGATATTGCAGGGAACTTGCATTCCTCCACAGGTAGCCTTCCTCAGCTAATTGTTTTGCAGGACAAAATGTCCACCACATGCAGCCCCTTGGAGAGGGCTTCTCCAATGTTCGTTTTGAGAAGATCACGGGTAGACACTCAACTCTAATCATTACAAGCGCAGTGTCATAATGCTGGCACCAGTTTTCCTGTATTGTTACCTAGGCATCTCTGTGAGTACTGCACAGCCACAACCTTCCACCCACATCTCTGTCTCATTAATCGCAACGAGGTGATGTTTATCTGCCCTTGGTTTCTACCCTACTTTCCTGCAGACCCATTACAGCAAGAGGGGTGACACTGTTCCGTGGAGGATGAATAGGACCAATCCACCCAGGAGTTGCAGCTGTATGGTACTGTTGCCTCTCAGGATAACAGTTGCATGCCAAACAGTGAAAGCAGCATGCAATAGACAGGGTTAAGTGATCCCCCAACCAACAGATCAGGCCTAAGTTCTCCCGTCCAGCAAAGTGATGGAATGGGTCATCAACAGTACTCTCAAGCGGCACTTACTAAGTGACAGCACTTGCACAACCCTAGTCCTCTACCATCTAAGAGGACAAGGGCAACAGATGCATGGGAACACCTCCACTTGCAAGTTCCCCTCCAAGCCACAGCCCAACCGGACTTGGAAATATATTACCATTCCTTCACTCTCAAAATCCTGAAACTCCCTTCCAAACAGCACTGTGCATGTACCTACATCACACTGCCTGCAGCAGTTCAAAATTATGGATTACCACCATCTTCGCAGGGGTAATTAGAGATGAGCAATAAAAACATTGATCTAGCAGCAACCAGTGACGCCCTCACCTCATGAAAATAATTTTTTAAAATGTCAGGCCTACAGGCACCCTCTCACAACGATACACCAGAAGAATGTAGGAGTTAACAGTAAACTTCCAAAGAATAAGGGTTACCTCAGTCTGATGAGCCTTTTGTACAACATGAGCAACCAATCTAGCTCGAAATTGGCACCTACAAGAAGCGTCAAAGTAGGTAAACAAGGCACATGTAGTCAACCAAGGGAAGTATAGGCTGATGAAAGAGTGGGTTGAGAGTGAATGGTTTGGACTTAACTCTAATCAAATAGCATGTGCACTGACTGGTGCTTTGTGATGGAGTCTACAGTCCAATAGGAAAGGGTGCTATGGTTTTAAAGTCTTGTACGATGTTTGACATGCCAGGTAGGGCAAAAAAGGCTGATGTGTATTTATGTTAGGGGATGAGGAGGTTTGCCAGAAATTCTCTTTATTGGCAAGTTAGAATTTCCTGGCTTAAGTCACTGTCTGTGCAGAATCTGTACGTTATCCCCATGTCTGCGTGGGTTTTCTCCGGGTGCTCCGGTTTCCTCCCACAAGTCCCGAAAGACGTGTTGTTAGGTCAATTGGACATTCTGAATTCTCCCTCTGTATACCCAAACATAATAATAATAAAGTTGTTTATTGTTACAAGTAGGCTTCAATGAAGTTACTGTGAAAACAGGTGCCGGATGTGTCGACTAGGGGATTTTCACAGTAACTACATTGCGGTGATGGTCTCACAGTGGGTAGCACTGTTGCTTCACAGCTCCAGGGTCCCAGGTTCGATTCCCGGCTTGGGTCACTGTCTGTGCGAAGTCTGCACGTTCTCCCTGTGTGTGCGTGGGTTTCCTCTGGGTGCTCCGGTTTCCTTCCAGAAGTCCCGAAAGACGTGCTTGTTAGGTGAATTGGACATTCTGAATTCTCCCTCAGTGTATCCAAACAGGCGCCGGAGTGTGGCGACTAGGGGCTTTTCACAGTAACTTCATTACAGTGATAATGTATGCCTACCTCTGACAATAAAGATTATTATTATAATGTAAGCCGACTTGTGGCACTAATAAAGATTATTATTATCGCAGATAGGAAAAGGCTTGTGTCAAAGTGATGACACATGGGCAAATCCACTTAAAGACACAACAGTGCTGGAAATGGCTTTGAAATGAGCTTCCTCACTACAATCTGTTGCATTGTACACATTGGAAGCCAAAATTAGACTTTTCCACTGAGAAAAATATAGCTTTGTAACAATTGAGCAGTTTCAACTTCTGACTATTATCAAAAAGAAACTGATGTCTTCTTGCCTGTCTTGCTATCTGTCTACCTCTGTGTCTCTTTATAAATTAGAATCCTTTGTCAAAAGTAAAAATGAAGCATTAATGGTTTAAATGTCAAATTTTGATATTAAAAAAAATTCCCTCCAGTTTGTTTTCAAATCATTTGGAAAAAGTAAAGGAACTTGAGAACTTTTTTTTGGGGGGGGGAGTTTCAACCTGCAAGGGGGTGGCTGCTGTAGGAGTGTTGGTGCGGTGGTGGGGGCTTTATAAAAGAATAAATGTCGGTGTGTCAGCATGCTGATATGAACCCACTGACTTCTATACTTAACTGGTGTGCATTTCCAGGTGCATGGGAAACCCCATGGGACAGCCCACTGAACTATTTCAATATGCAGAAAGGCAATCGCCTGATGATTTAACCCTGTACTCTGGCTTTAACTGCCGGCATAAGTGGCTCCTGAGCTTACAGAAACCCGTCAGGGTCACCAAGGCGACAGTACAGTCGGAATTGATGGGACTGCCACTGTGCAGATGACCACATTTCAGTTACAGGAGACTGCAGTTCACCATGAGTGATTGTTGAGTGCCATGTGGCTGTATGATATCTAATTCCGTCACCAGGGCCGGGACTCTCCCCTACCCGGCGGGGCAGGGGGTCCCGGCTGGATGGAGTGGTGTGAACCACTCCGGCGTCGGGCCGCCCCAAAGGTGCGGATTTCTCCGCACTTTTAGGAGCCAAGCCCTCACCTTGGGCTAGGCCCGTGCCGGTTGGGTGCCCCGCTGGCCGGCGGGAAAGGCCTTTGGCGCCATGCCAGTCGGGGCCGAAGGGACTCCGCCGGTCGGCGGAAGTCCGAGCATGCACGGGAGCGTCAGCGGTTGCTGACGCCATCCCCATGCATGTGTGGGGGGGGGGGGGGGGGGTCACTTCTGCATAGGCCATTGCGGAGGCTATGGCCAAGGTGGAAGGAAAAGAGTGCCCCCACGGCACTGGCCCACCCGCGGATCGGTGGGCCCCGATCGCGGGCCAGGCCACCGTGGGGGCACCCCCCGTGGCCAGATCGCCCCGCTCCCCCCCAGGACCCCGGAGCCCGCCCGCCAGCGACGCTAGTCCCGCCGGTAAGGTAGGTGGTTTGATTCACGCCGGCGGGACTGGCATGACAGCAGCGGGACTTTGGCCCATCGCGGGCCGGGGAATCGCCGGGGGGGGGGGGGGGGGGGGACCGGCACGGCGCGATTCCTGCCCCCACCAAATTTTCGGTGCTGGAGAATTCGGCGGGGGGCAGGGGCGGGATTCACGCCGCCCCCCGGCGATTCTCCGACCCGGCGGGGGGTTGGAGAATCCCACCCCAGATATCTGAGAATCTCCCATCACTGCATCATCTTTGGCCATATACTTCAAAAGTTATTTGGTTTCCAATGCATCGTCCTCAACAGTATCCAGAGTGGCAATTGCTGGAGGGCCACCTTGTGCAACTGCCTCTCCCTGGGATTTTCGTGCTTTTTCCTACAAGTAGACCAAGCAGAGAGTTATGAGTGTGAGGAACGGAGTGTAATAAGAGTAAGGAGGGACACAACATGTGTGTCAATGTGAGGGAGGATTGGGTGTGAAATGTCAATAAAATGAGGCTGAATGTCAGTGCTGGCAGGATAATGGGACACGCAGAGGTACTCCAAGAGAGAAATGAGTTATAGAACATAACCTTCTACTTTGATTGGATACTGTATGGTTTGGACATGGAAATGACAAGACATAATTGTACACTCAACTATCTGAATTAAGTATTAAACTTTATTAGATTAGATGTACAATACATACATCTATTCTACTAAGGACTATGTAGCACCTACAATAAATATTCCAAACAGATTTTAAGAAAGACCACAGATCTTAGAGCAATAGTCTTATTCACACACACACAAATATAGTTCTAGGTTTCATACAGATTACAAGCTCTTCTTGGTCTATACTTGACGATATTGCCCCAGCAATTCAATGCCCAAATTTGTTCCAAGTAAATGGAATGTTGAACCTCTTTTGATTTTAGATACCCCTCTGACAATGGGTCAGGCTCCGCCTAAATATTCTTCTGATGGTGAGCCAAGATCTCGTAAATACTCTTGTTATGATGAGCAGGATTCTCTTAAATAGTGACCTGATGATGCCTCAGGCTCCCTTAAACATTCTTCCGACGATGGGTCAAGACCTTCAAATCTAGTTCTGAGCACAGAACAGATATTCATCTGAACACGAGTCAAGTTTTCTCTTTGATTGCCATTCTCCTTCTAACGATCGGGTCTCTTGATTGTGGGATTATTTATTGATGAGGCCTTTGTGTTGTATACAAAGTTTGTCAAGGCCACATTTGCAGACATGTCCCCTTTTAACCATGCAAAACCTCTGGTTGCTTCTTGATAGCATTGTCTAGTTTTGCTGCTTTTCACTAGCCCAGCAGGCTTCAATGTTAAAATGGATTCTCCTCTATTAAAAATTGTGGCCGTGATCTAACCAAGGAAAAAACAGTCCGTTCTGGGCGGGATTAAGCACTAGGAATGACCCGCTTTCTTTTTAAAAAAATATATTTTATTCAAATTTTTCGGCCAAACAAAACAGTACAAAGGTTTTTCCCCTTTTTACAACAATAAAACAATATAAATAACAGTGACCGTTTTTAACAAATAAATAAATAATATATAAACTAAATGGCAACTGCCATAACAAAAATAATAGCTCTCCCAAATAATAAAATCAAGCAATCCAATATACATACCCAAGTACAAATATCTATACAAAAACACCCCTGAGGACCCACCCGGGCCCTCCCCCCCCCTTCCCCCCTGGGTTGCTGCTGTTACCTTCCCATTTCCTTTATCGTTCTGCGAGGTAGTTAATGAACGGTCGCCACCGCCTGGTGAACCCTTGAGCCGAACCCCTTAGTGCAAACTTTGTCCGTTCTAGTTTTATAAACCCTGCCATGTCGTTTATCCAGGTCTCCACGCCCGGGGGTTTGGCTTCCTTCCACATAAGCAATATCCTTCGCCGGGCTACTAGAGACGCAAAGGCCAAAACATCAGCCTCTTGCCTCCTGCACTCCCGGCTCTTCTGCAACCCCAAATATAGCCAAACCCCAGCCTGGCTCGACCCGGACTCCTCCTTCGAAAGCACATTCACCACCCCCAACCAGAACCCCTGCAGTGCCGGGCATGACCAAAACATGTGGGTGTGGTTTGCTGGGCTCCTCGAGCATCTCCCACACCTATCCTCTACCCCGAAAAATTTACTGAGCCTTGCTCCGGTCATATGCGCCCTGCGCAAAACCTTGAATTGTATCAGGCTAAGCCTGGCGCACGAGGACGAAGAGTTTACCCTACGTAGGGCATCTTCCCACAGCCCCTCTTCAATCTCTTCCCCCAGCTCTTCTTCCCATTTTCCCTTCAGCTCATCCACCATGATCTCCCCCTCGTCTCTCATTTCCCTGTATATATCCGACACCCTACCATCCCCCACCCATGTCCCTGAGATCACTCTATCCTGAATCTCCTGCGTCGGGAGCTGCGGGAATTCCCTCCCCTGTTGCCTCGCAAAAGCCCTCAGTTGCATGTACCGAAATGCATTCCCTTGAGGCAACCCATATTTCTCAGTCAGCGCTCCCAGACTCGCAAACGTCCCGTCTAGGAACAGATCCCTCAGTTGCACAATCCCAGCTCTCTGCCATGCTCTAAATCCCCCATCTATTCTCCCTGGGACAAACCTATGATTATTTCTTATCGGGGACCGCACCGAGGCTCCCATCATTCCCCTATGCCGTCTCCACTGCCCCCAAATTTTCAAGTTGCCACTGGACTTGTGGTGTATTCCTTCGGGGAGAACGGCAACGGCGCCGTCGCCAGTGCTTGTCGCCTGGTTCCTTTGCAGGACGCCATCTCCAATCTCTTCCACGCCGCTCCCTCCCCTTCTCCCATCCACTTACACACCACTGAGATATATAGCGGCCCAATAGTACTCACTTAAGCTCGGTAGTGCCAGTCCCCCCCCTATCCCTGCTACGCTGCAAAAACCCCCTCCTCACTCTCGGGGTCTTCCCAGCCCACACAAAACTCATGACACTTTTCTCGATTTTCTTGAAAAAAGCCTTCGTGACCATCACCGGGAGGCACTGAAACACAAAAAGGAATCTCGGGAGGACTACCATTTTGACCGCCTGCACCCTACCCACTAGTGACAGGGGCACCATGTCCCATCTCTTAAAATCCTCCTCCACCTGTTCCACCAATCGTGTTAGATTTAGCCTATGTAAGGTTCCCGAACTCCTGGCTATCTGAATCCCTAAGTACCGGAAATCTCTTGTTACCTTCCTCAGCGGTAAATCATCTATTCCCCTACTCTGCTCCCCCGGGTGCACCACAAACAACTCACTCTTCCCCATATTCAATTTGTACCCCGAGAATTCCCCAAACTCCCTGAGTGTCTGCATTATCTCAGGCATCCCCTCCACTGGGTCCGCAACATACAGCAATAAATCATCAGCATACAACGACACCCGGTGTTCTTCTCCTCCCCTGAGTACTCCCCTCCACTTCCTGGAGCCCCTCAATGCTATGGCCAGGGGCTCAATTGCCAATGCAAACAGTAACGGAGACAGGGGACACCCCTGCCTCGTCCCTCTATAAAGACGGAAGTAGTCAGACCTCTGCCTGTTCGTGATCACACTTGCCACCGGGGCCCAATATAACAGCTGTACCCATCCAATAAACCCTTCTCCAAAACCAAATCTCCTCAACACTTCCCACAGGTAGTCCCACTCCACTCTGTCAAATGCTTTCTCGGCGTCCATCGCCACCACTATCTCCGCCTCCCCCTCTGGTGGGGGCATCATCATCACCCCTAGCAGCCTCCGTATGTTCGTGTTCAGCTGTCTCCCCTTAACGAACCCAGTTTGATCCTCGTGGACCACCCCCGTTAAATGCCTTGAACACCCCGTTCACTCTCTCCGCTCCCCGTTCCATCTCTCTCTCCTCATCTCTCACCCCACCTATCTCCCTCGCCGCTCCCCTCTTCCTCAATTGTTGGGCCAGTAACCGGCTCGCCTTCTCTCCATACTCATACTGTACACCCTGTGCCCTCCTCCACTGTGCCTCTGCCTTACCCGTGGTCAGCAGGTCAAATTCCACATGTAACCTTTGTCTTTCCCTGTACAGTCCCTCCTCCGGTGCCTCTGCATATTGCCTGTCCACCCTCAGAAGTTCTCTCAACAATCGCTCCCTTTCTTTACTCTCTTGCTTCCCTTTATGTGCCCTTATGGATATCAGTTCCCCTCTGACCACCGCCTTCAACGCCTCCCAGACCACTCCCACCTGAACCTCTCCGTTGTCTTTAAGCTCCAAGTACCTTTCGATACACCCCCTCACCCTTAGACATACCCCCTCATCCGCCAATAAGCCCATATCCATTCTCCAGAGTGGGTGCTGTTCTTTTTCCTCTCCTACCTCCAGATCTACCCAATGTGGAGCGTGGTCCGAGATGGCTATGGCCGTATACTCCGTCCCTGTCACCTTCGGGGATCAGTGCCCTTCCCAGGACAAAAAAGTCTATCCGTGAATATACCTTGTGAACATGGGAGAAAAATGAAAACTCCTTACTCCTAGGCCTAATAAATCTCCAGGGGTCTACTCCTCCCATCTGCTCCATGAAGTCCTTAAGCACCTTGGGCCACTGCCGGCCTCCTCCCGGTCCTGGACCTCGACCGGTCCAGCCCTGGATCAAGCACCGTATTGAAGTCTCCCCCCATTACCAACTTTCCCGCCTCCAGGTCTGGGATACGCCCCAACATACGCCTCATGAAGTTTGCATCATCCCAGTTCGGGGCGTATACGTTCACCAGAACCACCACCTCCCCTTGCAATCTGCCACTCACCATCACGTATCTACCCCCACTGTCCGCCACTATGGTCTTTGCCTCAAACAGTACCCGTTTCCCCACTAAAATAGCCACCCCCCTATGCTTCGTATCTAGACCCGAATGAAACACCTGTCCCACCCATCCTTTACGTAGTCTAACCTGATCTGTCCGTTTCAGGTGCGTCTCCTGCAGCATAACCACATCTGCCTTTAATTTCTTTAGGTGTGCGAGTACCCGTGCCCTTTTAATCGGCCCATTCAGCCCTCTCACGTTCCACGTGATCAGCCGGGTTGGGGGGCTCTTTAACCCCCCCCTTGTCGACTAGCCATCCCCTTTTTTAACCCAGCTCCTTACCCGGTTCCCACGTACCCGTATATCCCACTGACGTTGCCCTCCCGTCACGACCACCCCGACCCATAACAGCTCCCCCTTCCCCTTAGCAGCAGCAACCCAGTTAACTCCCTCCCCCCCCCCCTCCACTAGATCCCCCTCTAGCGTAATTACACCCCCCATGTTACTCCCAGAAGTCAGCGAACTCTGGCTGACCTCGGCTTCCCCGTTTGCCCTCGGCCTCTCACTGTGCGAGGCCCCCATCTTCCTGCGTCCCTGTTCCCGCCATAATTACCCTAGCGCGGGAGCAACTCCCGCGTTTCCCACTCGGCCCCGCCCCTAATGGCGCAGTTCCCTTCTCCTTCCCCTTTCCTTCCCACCGGCACCCACAGTTCCTCATACTCCCCCCCCCCACCCCCACACACCCCCAATGAGGGGTAGAGAGAAAAGTTACAGGATTGAAAAATTAACAAATTGAAAAATCATCCCCCCCCCTTCCCCTTCCCCTTCCTCGCCCCACATAATCACCCCACCACTTTATCCCAGAAGCTCTTTCTCTCGCCAGACTATTCCAGCTTCTCGTCCACAATGAATGTCCACGCCTCTTCTGCCGTCTCAAAGTAGTGGTGCTTCCCTTGGTGTGTGACCCACAGTCTCGCCGGTTGCAACATTCCAAATTTAACCTTTTTGTGAAGCACCGCCTTAGCCCGATTGAAACTTGCCCTCCTTCTCGCCACCTCCTCACTCCAATCCTGGTATACGCGGATCACCGCGTTCTCCCACCTACAGCTCCGAGTTTTCTTCGCCCATCTTAGGACCATCTCTCTGTCGTTGTAGCGGTGGAACCTCAGCACTATGGCTCGAGGTATTTCTCCAGCCTTTGGTCTTCGCGCCAGAACTCAATAAGCTCCCTCCACCTCCAAAGGGCCCGTCGGGGCCTCCGATCCCATTAGCGAGTGAAGCATCGTGCTCACATATGACCCGACGTCCGCCCCCTCTGCGCCTTCGGGAAGACCCAGGACTCTTAAATTCTTCCTCCTCGAATTATTCTCCAGGGCATCCAACCTCTCCACATACCTTTTGTGCTGTGCCTCGTGCGTCTCTGTCTTCACCACCAGGCCATGTATTTCATCTTCATTTTCAGCAGCCTTTGCCTTCACGACCCGAAGCTCCAGCTCCTGGGTCCTCTGCGCCTCCTTTAGCCCTTCAGCCGCCTGTAGCATCGGGGCCAACACCTCCTTCTTCAGCTCTTCCCAACACCTCCTTCTTCAGCTCTTCCACACAGCGCCGCAGGAACTCTTGTTGCTCCGGGCCCCATACCAAACGGCCACCTTCCAACGCCATCTTGCTTCGAGCTTCCCTTCCTTGCTGCTGCTCCAAAGGATCCACTGCAATCCGGCCGCTATCCTCTCCTTTTTCCATATATACCCGGGGGGATTCCCTTCTATTTCACCGCACAGTGATTTTTGCCGTTAAAAATTGCCGTTGGGGCTCCTAATAAGAGCCCAAAAGTCCGTTCCAACGGGAGGTGCCGAAACATGTGACTCAGCTGGTCATCGCCGCACCCGGAAGTCATGACCCCGCTTTCTAACGGCACCCTTGCTATTTCGGGTCCTGGCGGAGAACGCACCCCCACTCCCCCAGGCCGCACTCAGCGCCATTTCCTGCATTGAGGAGCTCCCCAGAGATAGGGACACCATTTTTAAATGGCACCCCAATCTCCTGATTTCCCAGACGTGACCCCCGGACTTCCCCAATGTCCCAACCCATCTATAAGGAGGTCCTTGGGGCTCCCGCACCCCACCTCACATGGGCAGGGCACCCCAGGCCCAATCCCTTGGCACTGCCAGATTGGCATCCTGGAAGTGCCACCTGAGCACCATGGCAGTGCGGAACTTTGCGAGAAAGGTCTTCCTGGACTTTCCGGTGGCACCATCCTCTTTGTTGCTGGAGGAGGTGCTGTCGGTAATGGGACTGGAAGGTTAGGTCGTTTTGGCGATTTATGGGAGGATCATGGAGGAGGATCAGGTGTTCATGGAAGGGATTAAAGCTAAGTGAGAGGAGGAGCTGAGGATGGCGTTGAAGGAGGGATTATGGTGCGAAGTGCAGCAGAGGGTTAACGCCTCAACCTCGTGCGCAATGCTGGGGTTGATTCAATTAAAAGTGGTGCTCAGGGCGCACTTTACAAAGTTGAGAAATTTTGGGGTCGTTTTTTAGCACAATGTCAGAAGTCCTACACGTAGATTTGGAGCCTGGTTTCCTGGAGGCCATATCCGATGTGTCAGACCTGCCGGAGTTGCAGATGGGTGCGGGGGCAGATATCTTAGCCTATGCCTCATTGATTGCTCGCAAGCGAGTCCTGTTGGGTGGAGGTCAGCTTTTCCCCCCTGTGCCTCAGCGTGGCTGGGGGATCTAATGGAGTTCCTATATTTTGGAGAAGGTGAAGTTTGCTCTAAGAGGGGCGGGTGAGGGGTACCACAAGAGATGGGGCTTGTTTATCTTACATTTTGGGAATCTGGTTGCTGTTAAGGGGTTAGGGGAGGTGTTTCATTTCTTTGCCGGGTGGAAACTTTGCCAGGTGCTGATATGTAGTAGTCCAATTATTTCCACTCACATCTAAATTTGCAGCATTGTGTTATTTCCCCATTCTATTTGAATATTCTGGAGGAAGGTGAGGAGCAAAGGAGGGTGCAGAATTACTCTGGCAATTCATAAGGTTTGTTCATCTTGCAGCAGTCATTGTGTCAAGCCAGATTTAACAGGCCAAGTTGTGCGAGGGAAAAGAGCTCCACACAATACCACAAAATATAAACTAAATGGTACACTTCTAAAAGAGGGTGAAGGAACAGGGGTATGTGTGCCACAAATAGTTGAAAGTGGCAGGGCAGAGAGGGTGGTTAAAAAGATGCACAGGATCCTGGGCTTAATAAGTAGAGGTGTGGAGTACAAATGCAAGATGAACCTTTTGTAGAACACCACTTTGGCTTCAACCTAAATTCTGTGTCCAAATGTGGGCACCATACTTTCGGGAAGGTGAAGATTTTAGAGAGGGTGAAGAAAAGATTGCTAAGAATGGTCTCAGGAATGATGGACAATTACATGGATAGATTGGAGAAGCTGGGATTATCTCCTTGAGAAACAAAGGTTGAAAGGGCCTAACAATGAATCAGGTAGGAGCGGAGGAGTGGCAAGGAGCTGAAGAAGAACACAAGACAATCATAAGAAAGCAAAATTGCCCGCAGAGCTGCTCAGATTACTTAGTTATCAGATGAGATCCAATCACTAAGCCTTTCATTCAAACCAGTGCATAATAGTCCCCTTTACATGAACACAATCTCTATGCCAAATAAAGCTCTCCCTCAGCTGTATATCAACACTCATGACTGCAACTTCATTTGATCCCAGCAGCTAGGGTCAGTCCTTTATCAAAAGAATTGTCTGAGCTCTAATATCAAGCAACCCAAGTTCTGGCTGCTGTGTCCATCATTGCAGTTTATTGCTTTTCATTAGTTAACGAGAATGATGAACCATCGACTGGCACTGTGCCTTTTAATGGCTTGTAATCTGTGGGGATGGAACCTCTGGTCAACAGTGATGTATTTGAAGCCGTACACTAGTACTGCTGAAAGTTGATTCCCCACAAGCAGATATCACAGAATTTACAGTGCAGAAGGAGGCCATTTGGCCCATCGAGTCTGCACCGGCCCTTGGAAAGACCACCCCACTTAAGCCCACCCCATCCCCGTAACCCAGTAACGCCACCTAAACCTTTTTGGACACTAAGGGCAATTTACCATGGCCAATCAACCTAATTTGCACATCTTTGGACTGTGGGAGGAAACCAGAGCACGCGGAGGAAACCCACGCTGACATGGGGGAGAACATGCAGACTCCACACAGACAGTGAACCAAGCCAGGAATTGAACCTGGGACTTGGAGCTGTGAAGCAACTATGCTAACCATTGTCCTACTGTGCACCCACATTCAGCTCACGTTCTCTATAGTGCTTAGTCAGTGTGTATGGGGGAAGCTAGTCTCAATGTAAGAATCTTAGCCAATGCATTCTCCACTGCACAGTGCAATGCAGTAGCCATATTCCAAAGTGCCCCCAAGCCCAAAGTCATAGTTACAAATAAAATGCTCATGTTGAGCTGATACAGAATGTTGCAGGTCGGTTCTGTGTAGTCTGAATCCCAGGGAACAGCAACTGAAAGAGGTCTAAAATGGTCCTTCCAACTCACAAATTGTCCTTTTCTCACTTATTCTCAATACTTTCCCAAGTACTGTGTCCTATAGATCTCGAACAGACCTTCCCAAAGCAGGTACTTCTGGGTATGGTAGCAGTATCACAGGTGATAGAAGGTTGATGCTGTATATTTGGCTGCATCCTTCTGTTGGGCACCAGGAATAGCAGAGGAAGAACATACATTACAATGGTTACAGAGACACAACCCTTGAAACAGTGTCCATGTTTGCCATTATAATACAAATACTGATTTGAGAAGCATAGGCATCAGGTGCTCACTCAAGGACACCCAAGGACACCCAAAGGGGCTGTTTAGCACAGGGCTAAATCGCTGGCTTTGAAAGCAGACCAAGGCAGGCCAGCAGCACGGTTCAATTCCCGTAACAGCCTCCCCGAACAGGCGCCGGCATGTGGCGACTAGGGGCTTTTCACAGTAACTTCATTTGAAGCCTACTTGTGACAATAAGCAATTTTCATTTTCATTTCATTTTCCCACAATCAAAACCTAAATCACAATAATGTGAAATAAACTAGTTTGACTTTGTTGTGAGGTCAATGCTATCTCTGCCAATAATGTATTTATCTTCTGACCTTGTGGTATTTTTATTCATCCATGGGATGTGGGGCATCGCTGGATGGACCAGCATTTATTGCCTCCCTGAGGACAATTAAGAGTCAACCTCATTGCTGTGGATATGGGGTCACATGTAGGCCAGACCAGGTAAGGACGACAGATTTCCTTCCATAAAGGGCATTAGTGAACCAGATGGGTTTTTCTGACAATCGACATGGTTTCATGATCACCTTTTAGACTTTTAATTCCAGATTTTTATTGAATTCAAATTTCACCATCTGCCATGGCGGGATTTGAACCCAGGTCCCCAGAGCATAATTCTAGGTCTCTGGATTACTAGTTTAGTGATAATACCACTTTGCCACTCAGGGGGTGGGGGGTCCTGAGATGAAACCACTTCAAGCTATGATCTTTTAAAAAATAAATTTAGAGTACCCAATTAATTTGTTCCAATCAAAGGGCACAGTGAGGGCAAAACTGACGTAAACATGGGGAGAATGTGCAAACCCCACACGGAAGATAGCTAGGATAACACTAGAATAGTTCTGCGTAAGTTAGTTTATTGAGGATTAAAACTAATCATAGAAAGTATACCCAGTAATCATTATTAACCATTAAACATGCATTCTTAGAATATAGCAGGGCTGCACGGTGACACAGTGGTTAGCATTGCTGCCTCAAGGCGCCGAGGTCCCAGGTTCGATCCCGGCTCTGGGTCACTGTCCGTATGAGGTTTGCACATTCTCCCCGTGCTTGCGTGGGTTTCGCCCCCACAACCCAAAGACAGGTGGGTTGGCCACGCTAAATTGCCTTGTAATTGGAAAAAAATGAATTGGGTACTCTAAATTTATATTTTTTAAAAAGAATATAGCAGTAACAAGCATTTAAACTCATGCTAATAGTAGTGGCCGCAATGTATTATGGGATTTAAGCTAGCTAACTTGACTATATTCCTAAGACAGACAGAATCAGACAGAAATAATGTGGTCAGCAATAACATAGCCAGCTCAATAGCAGTTCTTATCAGTAGCTCCAACATCCTGCACTCAGGCAGACCATGGTACAGGCAGGAACCAACTGAGATAAGATAAATGGGAGTAGGGGAGAGCAAGAGACAGCGGCTGCGTGGGTTTTGAAAAACAACAGATGGCCAGATAACAGGATGGGGCTAAATCCTGAGCTGATCACGCAGTCACCATGCTGCCTAAAATAAAATTCATTGGTCAAGCTAAAATCTACAGCTACAAAGATTGGATCAAGTTAACTGGGGTGGGCTACTGATTTTTGGAAAATTTATAACTGTTGAACCTAAAGCAATGTAAAGCAGAGTGGTTTTAGCATTTATCCAAATCACTCTCCCTCGTACGTTGACCAAGCTTGGAAAATAAAGCCGTCTTAAACTGAGTTGTCTCCGCGAGTCTTTGTGTTAGCTGAACTGCAATTAGGTAGAGAAAGTCACCACTAAAAGCCAACTCAATACTCAGTCTCTGAAAACACTCCTACACCCTGTAACACATTTCTTGTTTGGTTCTCATATTGTATTCTTTAAGGGAAATCTGCATGTTAATATAATAAAATAACAGCCAATGCAGCACTCAGAGGTGATGTGTGAATCATGAATCCTTTGTGATCAACTAGTTAGTGCCTTAATAATAATAATAATAATCTTTATTGTCACAAGTAGGCATACATTAACTCTGCAATGAAGTTTTGTGAGGGCCACGAAGAATCCAGCACGTGTTTTTAAGGATACAAAGTAATAACATTTATTTACAATAACATATATATATATAACAGCAGCAACAACCTCCCTTGCTGCACACTCCTTCCTCTGGTTCCTAAACTGGCCAGCTTTATTTATACTAGGAGTTTACTAATGGTTTCTCCGCCCCCCTCATTGGGGAAGCTCATACTCCCACAGGATTGTGGGATTGTTGCCATTAGTCCCCAGCCAATGGTAAGTAGGCAGGTTATAACATCCCTCCCCCCCAAAGTCCAAGGAATCCACCGAAGACCCTGGCGAAGGAGGGCGTCGGACTCGTTTTGCCACAGGCCGGACACCATTTGCACGCAGCGCTGGATCAGGCGGCGTGTAATGAGACGGAGACTGGCGCCTCCGTGATGAACGGCGCAACGGTTGTACATCCACGGCCCGTGGACCCGAGGATTCCCCCTCTGATGCATCCTGTGTCTCCATCTCGGAGTCAGAGTCTGCTGCCTCCATCATGTCAGCGTCTCTATCTCCATTCGGTTCTGTAACGACCTGCGCAGGCTTCGAATGAGGCACCAGTGGAAGATTGTGAGGACTACCTTCCCTTGTCTCTGGTCTCTGCGGCTGTAGAAATGAGCTCCGGGGGCGGGGAATCTTTTGAGGGGATAGTCTTCTGGACCGAACGTGGTCTACAACGCTGGAGACGACCCTGGGCTTGCACCTGGTAAGATATAGGGCCCGTTTGGTGAAAGATTACACCAGGAACCCACTGGGCACCACCAGCAAAATTCCGAACGAACACTGGGTCACCGGGCGCAAACTGCCGAGAAAATCCCTGTCCCTGCCGTTCTTGTGTACTTTTGTTCTCAGCGTACTTTTGCGCCAATGTCCGGGAAAACCATACTAAGGCGGGTGCGAAGTCTCGGGCCCATTAGGAGTTCTGCGGGAGCTACCCCAGTCACCGCATGTGGGGTGGTCCGATACGTAAACAAAAAGCGAGCCAGTCTCGTGTCCATTGATCCGGAAGACTGCTTCTTTAGGCCTCTTTCGAATGTCTGCACTGCGCGCTCTGCCAACCCATTTGAAGCCGGGTGGTAAGGGGCAGTGCGGATATGGCGTATGCCGTTCATCTTCGTGAACCTCGCAAACTCCTCACTCGTGAATGGAGTGCCGTTATCCGTGACCAGCACCTCGCGGAGGCCATGCGTACTAAACGAAAAATGCACCTTTTCAATTGTTGCGCAGGACGTTGTCCCCTGCATCTTATGCACCTCTAGCCATTTAGACTGGGCGTCAATTAATAGAAGGAACATGGATCCTTGAAAAGGGCCTACGAAATCTGCATGCAAGCATGCCCAAGGCCGCCCTGGCCATTCCCAGTGATATAGGGGCGCGACCGGCGGAAGCTTCTGATGCTCCTGGCAAATGGAGCAGTTTTGGGCCACCTTCTCAATGTCGGTATCGAGGCCTGGCCACCAGACATAACTGCGGGCCAACATTTTCATTTTGGTCACACCTGGATGCCCATTGTGCAAGTCTGTTAGTATCAGCTCCTGGCCTTTTTCCGGGACAATCACACGCGTCCCCCACAAGAGGATGCCGTCTTCCACGCTGAATTCTGACAGCTTGGAGGAAAATGCCCGCAACTCGCCTGGGAGCTGTCTATGCTGCCCACCATACAGGACTATGTGCCGAACCTTTGACAGGATTGGCTCCGTCTGGGTCCACTCACGGATCTGTGATGCTGTGACAGGCAAGGTGTCCATAAAATTTAGGGTTGCAACCACCTCACCGGTCGTGGGGGTCGACATGGGGCCGGTCGATAAAGGCAATCGGCTCAGTGCGTCGGCATTTGCTATCTGCGTACCTGGTTTGTGCTCCAGAGAATACTCATATGCAGCAAGCAACAAAGCCCAGCACTGGATCCGTGCGGAAGCAATGGGCGGTATTGGCTTACCCTCTCTGAAAAGTCCCAATAGAGGCTTATGATCAGTCACGATAGTGAAATGGCGGCCATACACGTACTGGTGGAAGCGTTTCACCGCAAAAATCACTGCCAGACCCTCCTTCTCGATCTGCGCGTACTTTTTCTCCGCTGCAGTCAATGTGCGGGAGGCGAAAGCTATCGGTCGCTCGGCCCCATTCTCCATCTTGTGGGACAGGACGGCCCCAATACCATACGGGGATGCATCATGTGTGACGAGCAAAGGCTTTCCAGGGTCATAGTGGGTTAGTAACCCAGACGATGACAATTGTTGCTTTACCCGCCGGAAAGCGGTTTCTTGCGGCTGACCCCAAACCCAGGTGTGATTTTTCTTTAGCAGAAGGTGCAAAGGGGCCAGCGTAGTTGCCAGATTGGGGAGGAACTTCCCGTAATAGTTTACGAAACCGAGAAAAGAACGAAGATGCGAAGTGTCAGTCGGGGCGGGGGCCGGTTGAATTGCACGCACCTTCTCTGCGACGGGGTGCAAGCCTTCGCGGTCCACCCGATAACCTAGGTAGACTACTTCCTTTGCCTGAAATACGCACTTTGTGCGACGTAAACGGACTCCAGTCTCCGAAAGGCGTCTAAGGACAGCCTCCAGATTTTCCAAATGTTCCTGCTCCGACATCCCTGTAATCAAAACGTCATCTAAGTAGACAGCAACACGTGGTAAACCTCTCAAAATGCCCTCCATAACACGTTGAAAAATTGCACAGGCAGAGGATACTCCAAAGGGCAACCGTGTATATTCATACAGGCCCTGGTGTGTATTAATCGTTACATATGGTCGGGAGGCAGGGTCCAGCTCCAACTGCAGGTAGGCGTGACTCATATCTAATTTTGTGAACGAGAGTCCACCTGCAAGCTTCGCGTAGAGATCCTCTATGCGAGGCATTGGATATCGGTCGAGTCAGGAAGCCGTATTCACTGTAAGTTTATAGTCGCCACACAAGCGAACTGTGGCATCTGGCTTCATTACAGGTACAATTGGTGCTACCCAGTCAGCAAAACGGACGGGCCTGATAATACCCAAACTCTCCAAACGAGTGAGCTCCCCTTCTACGTTCTCGAGCAAAGCGTAAGGCACTGGGCGCGCCCGGAAATAGCGCGGCGTGGCTCCTGGTTCAACTTGGATACGGGCTACGGCCCCTTTTACTTTCCCCAAACCAGGCTGGAATACCTCTGGGTATCGTCCTAGCACCTCAGTCAACCCTCCAGAAACTGTTTGGAGGATGTGCTGCCATTGCAACCGCAAATGGCGCAACCAGTCCCGACCCAACAGGCTGGGCCCATGGCCGCGCACCATGATAAGTGGGAAACGCCCCTCCTGGCGTCCGTAAACAACAGGGGTCACTGTAGTTCCTGCAATGTCCAGTAGTTCCCCCGTGTAGGTGGCCAACCTGGCCTGTGAGTCGGTTAATGTAAGGGTCTGTATACCCTGCTTGATGCGGTCGAATGTCCTCTGGGCGATCACGGAGACCGCTGCGCCAGTATCCAACTCCATCTCAAGCGGGTGGCCATTGACCCGTACTGTCACCTTAATGGGGGCCACACGGGGAGCTGCCACACAATGCAACTGCAGGCAGTCGTCCTCCGTCTCCACGTCCTCAGGAGTAGTTGCCGCAAGTTCATCCACATGGAAGGTATGGCCCCTGGGCTGGTCCCAGTTACGGCCCCTGGGCTGGTCCCAGTTTTGGTCGGAACGACGGCGCCTCTGGCGCCCCCAGGACCGCCGTCCGCAACGGGATCGGCGCCTACAAGTCTGACACGGACATGGCTCCTCATCCATTGGTTCTGGAGAAGGCTCCCTTCGGGGAGGAATGTCCGACGGCCACTGGCGTCGGTCCAGACTTTGCCTCGCCCAAGGTACCGCAGGAGTGCGGGGGGACGTTTTTGGACGATAGGGGTTGCGCCCCAAGGCATGCACTTCCATTCCCTGTAGCTCCTGCACTCCTCGTTCTGCGCTCTCTCGGGACAATACTATTTGAATGGCCTGTTGAAAAGTCAGTGTTGGCTCAGCTAACAACTTTCTCTGGGTGGCCGCATTGTTAATACCGCAAACCAAACGGTCGCGTAACATTTCTGACAAGGTTTCACCGTAGTCACAGTACTCCGCAATCCTGTGTAGCCTGGATAGAAAATCGGCAAGGGATTCTCCAGGGGTCCTCTCAGCGGTATTAAACCGGTAACGCTGGACTATCGTGAACGGGGTTGGGTTAAAATGTTGCCCCACTATATTCACAAGTTCATCAAACGTTTTGGTGTCCGGCGCAGCTGGGTACGTAAGGCTAATCACCCCAAACGTATGTGGGCCGCAGGCGGTGAGCAATATGACCACCTGGCGCTTGTTTTCAGTGATATTGTTTGCCCGGAAATAGTAATGCATCCGTTGTGTGTACTGGTTCCAGCTTTCCAGCGCAGCATCAAAAACATCCAAATGTCCGTACAGAGGCATGGTATAATAGAAAACAACTTCCAACCTGTATCCAACAAAAATCCAGGGAGGTGGCTTCAGCAGTGTAGACAGCTATTCACTTTAACCTTGGTCGCCAGTTTTGTGAGGGCCACGAAGAATCCAGCACGAGTTTTAAGGATACAAAGTAATAACATTTATTTACAATAACATATATATATAACAGCAGCAACAACTTCCCTTGCTGCACACTCCTTCCTCTGGTTCCTAAACTGGCCAGCTTTATTTATACTAGGAGTTTACTAATGGTTTCTCCGCCCCCCCTCATTGGGGAAGCTCATACTCCCACAGGATTGTGGGGTTGTCATTAGTCCCCAGCCAATGGTAAGTAGGCAGGTTATAAAAGAAGTTACTGTGAAAAGCGCCTAGTCGCCACATTCCGGCACCTGTTCGGGTACACTGAGGGAGAATTCAGAATGTCCAATTCGCCTAACAAGCACGTCTTTCGGTACTTGTGGGAGGAAACCCATGCCGACATGGAGAGAACGTGCAGACTCCACACAGACAGTGACCCAAGGGATGGAACCTCTGGTCAACAATGATGTATTTGAAGCCGTACACTATTACTGCCGAAAGTTGATTCCCCACAAGTAGATATCATAGAATTTACAGTGCAGAAGGAGGCCATTTGGCCCATCGAATCTGCACCGGCCCTTGGAAAGACCACCCCACTTAAGCCCACCCCATCCCCGTAACCCAGTAACGCCACCTAAACTTTTTTGGACACTAAGGGCAATTTACCATGGCCAATCAACCTAACTTGCACATCTTTGGACTGTGGGAGGAAACCGGAGCACGCGGAGGAAACCCACGCTGACACAGGGAAGAACATGCAGACTCCACACAGACAGTGAACCAAGCCAGGAATTGAACCTGGGACCCTGGAGCTGTGAAGTAACAGTGCTACCCACTGTGCTACCGTGCCGCCCACTAAATCCTTCTTATCGGATAGATTCACATGTTCTAGGCCGTGGAGAGTAAACCAAATTATTGGAACCAGAACGTACCCACCCAAAAGTGTCATATGACCTGGCCAAAACCATAAACCGGACAAGTTACAAATCAATTCTAACAATGTCAAGAATGCAGCTGCACCTCGGCTTTTCCAGGGAGAACAAAGTATTCAGAAGAAAAACAAAAGACTTTCCATTTATATAGCACCTTTCATGTCCACATATCCTAAAGCATTACAGAACCAATGAAGTAATTTTGAAATCACTGTTGTCATGCACGAAACACAGCAGCAAATGTGCACACCAAAGGCATAATGTGATAATGACCACATAATTTATTTTTGTCATCTTGATTGAGGGATAAATATTAGCCAGGACATCAGGGTTAACTCACCTGCTCTTCTTTAAAATAACGCCATGGGAACTTTTACCTGATAGTGTAGATGGAGGAGACCTCAACATAACATTTCATCCAGAAGACACCTGTTAGTGCAGCACTCTCTCACTACTCCATTGCAGTGCAGGAGTGGGGCTGTGAACCCACAACCTTCTGACTCTGAGTACTACCAATGGTCAGAAAAAAAAGCAAACATACTTAACTTAAGTTTCAGATGCTTCTTACAAAAGAAACAGAGGATGAAAGTATCAAAGTTTGATTACCATTTTCCCCTTGCTGGTGACTGATTTATTATTTCACAAGCACTAATACCCCACCATACAGGAGGAGGGGAATCACAGTTGAGCTTAACTCTCCCACATGCATACATGGTTAGTGATCAGGTTCAGAAACCTTAATTATTTTTCCTCTTCTTGGAAGCCAATTATTGCATACTGCCACCACCCAAAGTTTAGATCAGCTAACTCACCACTAACCAGAACCTCTAGTCTGTATAGCTTAGGACAATGCTAACCATATTGAAAAATCAAGGAGAAATAATAAATAGAAAACTGTTGGCTATTGTGTAGTGATTTCCCAAGATGTGTTCCCCTTTGCATGACTCTCCCTGGTGAAAATGCCAGATTGCAGAAACATATATGGAGCCTTGCACAAGTGAGTTATTTGCTGTTCGTACCAAGATTAGACAATAATCAAATTAATTCCAAGGTGCAGCTGATTCGAATGAAATGCTTCTGCACCCATGTTGATACTTGTATATTTACCTTTTTCGCTTGAAAGGTGAGTCAGTTATTCGATGAACAAATGTATACTCGTTAAGTTAAAAAACAATATTTAAATCTACCTGCAAGCTTTAGGACAATGAGAATAGCATTTCAGTTCTGTTCCTGTCTGTTACTTTTTCCTTCTTTTTCTTTATGATTTAGGGGACCTGATTCTTAATTTGTTCCCAGGATTATGCCCGTATCACTTTGGAGTTTTCTGTTGAAAGCATAACGCTCACCATCGTTAGGGGCGGCAGTGGCGTAGTGGTATTGTTGCTGAACTAGTGATCCAGAGACCCAGAGTCATGCTCTGAGGACCTGGGTTCGAATCTCTGCCTACACGTGACTCGAGACCCACAGCAATGTGGTTGCCTCTTAACTGCCCTCAGGCATGGGCAATAAATGTTGGCCCAGCCAGCGATGCCCACATCTCATAAACAAAAAAAACCAGGAAGTCTTATTTTCCTAACTTATTTTTGGAAGGTGCTGGTGTAGCTCACAGAGACCAGCTAAAATGAAACACTGGCAGAAACCCTGATAATAATAATCTTTATTATTGTCACAAGTAGGCTTACATTAACACTGCAATTAATTTACTGTGAAAATGCAGGGTGTTTATCTGTTCCCTCATCGCAAACAGCACCGGGAGACAAAGCGATAATGCAGAAGAAAATATAGCATGGATGTCAGCCAGCCTTCCCCGTATCATGACTGTGTCCACCTGTGACAGATGTATCTGCTGCTGCTGCTGTTGTATATGATTCAAAAGAACTCCGTTAGGTTTTGGCTCCTCACAGTGCTGAAATCTACAAAATGAATGGAGTACACTGATATATGTATGTAGAAAAGGTTCAAAATGTTAGTTGCACTGCCTTGGCTTATTTGTAAAATACTATAATTTGGGATAAATTTCTCGCATATTTGTTATCAATTAGTAGATTATTAAAAAGGAAAACTGCCAACTGCGACCTGTTGTAGAAATCACCTTACCATACAAAATCAATGCCCATTGTTCAAAGTCAAAGTTTGTGTTTATCTAAAACGATTTATTTGCAGATAGTAAACTTTGGGGATTTCATTGACAGAGCAACTATATCAGATCAGTGATAAAATTAGTACTTCATAAATCAGTTAATCATCACAACAGAAAATGCAGACTACAGAATGGCAGATGAAAATTTCTGACAAATTCAGATCTTCGGTAACATTTTCTGTAACTATTTCAATGAGACACAAATAGAAAATCTGTATATTTTTCAGTTGGATTTGCGAATTAATAGCACGCTAATTTTACTGCCCCTCCCTGTTTGTCCCAGCACTGGGCAAGTGCAGCACTCTGGTCTGCAGCGTGCTATACTCATCTTTAGTGTCCCAGAAGGCAGGATCATCTGAAAGGCTTGGATTATGCGCAGGCCACTTTAAAAAAGCGACAGTATCATAGAAATATAATTGATTACCTCCAATACAGAAAGAGGCCATTCGGCCCATCGGGTTTGCACCGGCCTTCTGACAGAGCACCTTACCTTAGGCCCAGTCTCCGCCCTATCCTCGTAATCCCACCCAACCTGCACATCTTTGGACTGAGGAAGGAAACCCATGCAGACACGAGGAGAACATGAAAACTCCACACAGATAGTTGTCCAAGGCCGGAATTGAACCCAGGTCCCTGCAGTGTGAGGCAGCAATGCTAACCACTGTGCCATTGTGCCGCCCAAAGACCTGGTGTGTTACTACTGGTAATAAAGTTGTGACTTACTTTTTGTATTCTCCTACTTACCGTTGGGCTACTCTGAGAACCTCAAACTTGAGGGCATTCGGGTACAAAGCCCAGTGCTACTTTCTTGGGCACCACTAGACCTGGGTGCTCTCGAATCATAAGGATGTCAATTTAGGGCGAGAAGCCAGGAACACCCCATACTTTATCTCATTTATGATGTGGAGATGCCGGCGGCGTTGGACTGGGGTGAGCACAGTAAGAAGTCTTACAGCACCAGGTTAAAGTCCAACAGGTTTGTTTCAAATGCTAGCTTTCGGAGCACTGCTCCTTCCTGAAGTGTTCCCCAACTGGAAGGGAACATTCCTGCCTGGTGATTGTCGCGCGATGTCCGTTCATTCGTTGTCGCAGCGTCTGCATGGTCTCGCCAATGTACCACGCTTCGGGACATCCTTTCCTGCAGCGTATGAGGTAGACAACGTTGGCCGAGTCGTACGAGTTCCTCTTCATTCACCTGAGGAAGGAGCAGTGCTCCGAAAGCTAGTGTTTGAAACAAACCTGTTGGACTTTAACCTGGTGTTGTAAGACTTCTTATTTATCTCATTTAGGCATGTGCCTATTGCAAATGCAGACCATGTTTCATTCCTTGGGAGAGGTCCCAGAAATCGCAAGGAAATCCTAACATTTTCTGTCTTCCTTCTCCTGGCGTGCGTATCCAGGGGATAATGGAAAATGAGGCAAATCGGCTCAGATAGTGCTAAATCCAAAATTCCCCAGAACTGGAGTGAAGATCACAATGGATGATTAACCCATTGATCGAAGCACAGGCAGCAGAACCGATTCATGCTGCCTGCTCATTTCAATGATTTCAGCATTCAGTCAGCAGTATTCTTTATTCAAGTCACCTCACCCTATCAAAAGGGAGCCAATATTCTGTGTGCTAGCATCACTTAAAACTAGCCTGCACTGCTTCAATGGGAGGTGCATTGTTGCTGGATGAGGTGCTGGTATTCATGCAGAAAGTGGTACGAGCCTAGAAACAGTGAAGAATGACACACAGAGGAGAGGTATTTAGGTGCTGCACTGGAGATCCTGGTAGAGGAGGAGATAAGGATGAGAGATGTCCTGTATCCGCAGAGGGCCAGGATGCCCTCCTACACACAACAGAGGGGAAATTCCTTCACACAGAGAGTGTTGAGCATCTGGAACGAGCTGCCAGAGGCAGTGGTAGAGACAGGTACAATTTTTTCCTTTAAAAAACAGACAGTTACATGGGCAGGGTAGACATAGAGGGATATGGACCAAATGTGGGCAAGTGGGACTAGCTTCGTGATAGAAACTGGGCGGCATGGACAAGCTAGGCCCAGGAGCCTCTTTCCATGCTGTAACCATCTATGACTCTATGAAAGCTAGAAAGGCATGGAATCAATTCCAGGAGTCAAGCTGAGAGGATCTGGATGAAATGCCACAAGACACAATGGTCTTATGTGAGTGGTCAAGGCCAGTGAACACGCTTTCAAATACCACATCCTACAAACTGCACCAATAGCCTCAGATACTCCTCAATTCACCTCACCCCCATCACTCAACCACCACAAATCTATCATTCGGGCCTCATACCTGACATTCGTATGCTGCACTGGACTGTCTCACAATTAGTACTTCTGCAAACCTCACCTACAGCTTGCACATAGTTCCAGCTATTCAACCATGACAGCAGCTCGCCCAAACACATTACACCAAACACTGATACACTTACCTCTGTCGTGCAGGACAAGATGGCACACAACCAGAGACACCAGGATCTAACTGGAACCAGATAGGCTCCCCTGTTCTTCCTAGCCTGCCATAGAGGAGACGTGCTGGTCATTATTGGGGCAATCGTTGATGTGATCAAGGTCATTGGTGGGATGAAACCATGAAGAGGAACTCACATTGCACCTACCCCTCATCCCACAATCGCTTCTGATTTAAAAGCTGCAGATGGTGTACACGTTTCACTCTTGCTGCCCTGCTCTTTAACTCACGTTTTGGAGGTTTAAGAGCAAAACGGTGACCAAAACACAAGCACAAGTAAATCCCATTTCCACAGACACTGTAATTTTGAATAACGGTGGATTTATGTTAACCAGGAACTTCATTCAATTCATCAATGAATTAGTACTCCTTGGATAGAGTTACATCTTGTGACCATATTTTTAAAAAATCTGAAGCCATAATGCAAAACCTTTGTTGCTCCGTGCCCATTTTACTCCTCCTCCTCCCCTGCTGAAGGTTTCATTATTGCTGGATAAGATCCATTTGCCCACGTAATCATTCTTTTTTTGTGAGCTCTGAGAAAGAATGAACTTTTATATTGTCGTCCTCAGGATGTAAGCATCATTGTAATGGAGACAAATACAACTGCCAGTTTGCACATAACAAAATCCCCAAACAGCAGTGAAATATATTATCTGATAATTCAGACAATGTAACACCCCCTCGGCACTGAAATACCAGCCTAGACTGGAAATGCAGTGGAGCTTGGACCCAAATCCCTGTGACTTTGTAGAGATTTGACTGCTATCAAGGGGCACGATTCTTCGGCCTCGTTACACTCTCGCTCAAGCGAAACAAGGTCGGTGAGTAGAGGGAGAGGCAGAAAATGAGAACCACGCCAGGCGCCAAACAGTTTGAGATGCAATCGGCCCGGTCCGTAAGCGAAATCGGGATCTCGCCATAGCGTGGTGAGAAACCAATTATCACCACTTAAGCCCCATTTCTATACAATTAACAGGGGCCACCCCATATCCAGCCCATATCCAGCGGCTGCCTGTCATTCATCGGCCAGTCCAGCAAGTGGTCACGCTGGCACCAATTAGTGCTCCTATTGAAAAACGTGAACCTGGCGGAAGGGCTTCTGTGGGGACCCGAGGAGATGAGTAGCCATCTTTGCTCACATGCAAAGAGTCCGGTGGGGGTGGCGGTTGGGCATGCTGCCCCTGTGCTCGGCGGGAGGTGAGGCCCCTCGGCTAGGGGTGGGGGACCCTCCGCAGGGCTGGGCCACCATAGGAGGGTGGGGGAAGGCGCTGGGAGTCAATCGAGGGGCTCATGGCACCACCATGCCAACCCCTGGATTATGTGTACCCATTCTGGGGGCAACCCTTGTCCCTGCCTGTCTGCCCCATAACCCCTGCCGACTGCCAAGGCCTCTGGCTGTGCGGCTGAAGGTTATTGCTAATAGGGAATTGGCAATCATGGTTAAGTGAGCACTTCACACAACCCAAGTGGATTCCCATGATGGACGGGCCATGTAGCATGTGGGAGTCATTGCCTAACATTCCAATCACACCTTGATGCCTGGAGACTGTGCCTAAACACTGAGAGAGGCAACACCACACACGCAGCAGCCAACATCCGAACACCCAGGGGATGGGACACATCTCCAGCGACATGTCCACGGCCGGAGGGTGGGTGAGTGCCATGGGGAGGGGACCATCACCTGGTCCAGGTGACATTACAAGTGGGTGTCTGGGGTACAGAGTCTGAAGTCCAGTGAGGGGGACCCACTGTGGCAGGGTGTAAGTGGGCAGGGCGTTCTGGGTGGGGAGGATCAATGAGGGATTGGAGGGTCCCGGGGTGGAGCCACCACTGTTTGTCAATCTAACACCCTCTCCCAATTCTTTACAGATATTGACACTCTGGCACGGATATTGGACACACAAGTTACCCTAGTAGAGCCTCTGCTAGGCTGGACTGCCAGATACCAGACAAGGCAGCAGCAGCAGCATCTGCAGATAATCGAGGCGGCAGCCCATGTGCCAGGCCCCTCCGAACACCCTGAGGACCCGGCCACCCATCAGACTAGGGAGAACCCAGGGTGTACAGGCATCGCTGGTCATTTGAACACATGACGGACAGCACGTGCCGTAGGAGGCTCCACCACAACAAGGAATTGGTGTGGCATCTGTGTCATGTCCTCGCGGACTTGGCACCACATGGAGGAGGAGGAGGATACCCTCTCCCACTGGTCGTGGTCATCAAGATTGCTGCAGCTCTGCACTTTTACGCCTTGGGATCATTTCAGGGCTCAAGTGTGGTATCTCACAGGCCACAGCCCACAGGTGCATTTGAGAGGTCATGGATGCCCTGTATGCCCGGGCGGAAAACTACATTGTCTTTGACATGGACCAAGCCCAACAAGATGCCCAGGCAGCAGGTTTCTCTGCCATCGCCAGGATACCCCAGGTCCAGGGGGGTCATAGATACCACGCATGTTGCCCTGCGCTCACTGGGACATCTGGGAGTGCCCTATGTCAACCGAAGGGGGTTCCACTCCCTCAACATACAGCTTGTGTGCGACCACCAGGTGAAGATAATGTATGTGTGCACATGCTTCACAGGGAGACTGCACAACAGCTACATCTTGGGGCAGTTGGTCACCCCGGCCTCTTTGAGGAGCACCCCAGTATGGGCAGCTGGCTCTTGGGGGACAAGGGATATCCGTTGAGAACCTGGCTAATGATGCCAGGACGGAGGCCGGAGACCGAGGTGGAGACCCCCGGGCTGTCATTGACTGGTGCATCGGACTCCTCAAGATGTGGTTCTGATGCCTCGACCGCTCCAGAGGTGCACTGCAGTACATCCCCCGGAGTGTTGCCCGCTTTGTGGTGGTCTGCTGTACCCTCCACAACCTCGCACAGCAGCGGGGCAACGTGCTGGAAGTTGGTGATGAGGAACATGTGGCCACCTTTGAGGAGGAGGACGAGGATGATGATGTGGCGCTGGACCAACAGAGGCTGCCGGACAGGGGGCACCGGTGAAGGTCCGGCAAGCCCGGAGGGCCAGGGTGGCTCTCATACTCCCCGATTAACTTAGGACGTGGCCTGATCCGTCACTCCCACACCCATTTCCCACCTTCCCAGGGTAAGTGTCACATTACTCCAGGGTGCTGGGATTGGCACCGTCAGAAGGTCACTGTCGAGGGCAGGGGGTGATGATAACCCGCAGAGATCTGAGCGCCAGTGCTTCTCAACCTATGCCATAGTCTGACCCCTATTTGTCTGCTGAGTGCTCACTCACACCCATCACCTGCAAGCAATGTGTACGGGGAGTGGGGGAAATGCCTGGAGAGATGTGCTAAGTGTTCGGAGGTTGACCTGCATTGTGGAAGAAAGTGACAGAGGCATCATAATGGTTGTGCACAAGGGTGTTTAATGTGTAATACAATTCCCCACTCCCCAAATGGTGCCGCCCCCCACCCTCCCACCCCCTACCTAACCCCCACCGCGTCTCCCCTCCCCCGGTGCCCTCAGTGGTCCTCGACATGCTTGGCCTTCCTAGCTCTACCATTATGTCTAGGTGTCTCCCCAGGATGCACATCAGAGGTGGAGGCAGCCAGCTGCTTACCTCTTCCCGTGATCTTCGAAGCCCCTGACGGGCATCCTCTGGGGGCTCTAGGGCTGGAGGGCCCTGTGGCGCACAAAGACTCCGTGAGACGAATAGAGTGAAGTCGATGAGGCTTTATTAAGCGTGTCTGTTCCCCAGCAGCCCGATAGTAAACTGGCCTGCGGGGGAAGGCACCGGCTTCTTATACTTCGCCTTCAGGGCGGAGCATGAGGTCAACGGCCAACCAGGACCCGGGATCTGTCAGCCAATGACATTAGGGCTTCCAGTCCCACATGACCCCCAATACATACTACCACATTCACCCCTTGTCAAAAATGAACCCGGCGGGGTGATGCTTCGTATGGTGGTAAGGGTTTACAGGGCTGGTCCTGGGAGGATAGAACAGTTACATGGTAGTACAGTATTGGACAGTATCGTCCTGTTACAACTATTTACAGAGGGTATAGGAAAAACAAAATGTTCATTGGACAGTCCATCTTTGTTTTACATCGACGCCACGAGTCGGTCGGGCGGTCTGGTCGTCCGTGTCGATCGCCTCGGCCCCGGCGGTGGTGGTGGTGCTTGTACCAGCGTTGTCACCTCCGGGAGCCGCACGGTTTCAGCTGTCGGTGCAAAGGGGAGGGGGACTGATCCTCCTGGGAAGGGGGCGGTCGCGGGGTGCGGCGGTGGCAGGAAGGGGGGCGGTTGGGTTGATGGTGTCGGGGGGGTGTGCGTGGTGCCGGCAGGCGCCAGATCCCACAGGGAGACCGTGTCCTGTCGGCCGTCGGGGTACTCCACGTAGGCGTACTGGGGGTTTGCGTGGAGGAGGTGAACCCTTTCGACCAACCGGTCAGCCTTATGTGCCCGCACGTGCTTTCGGAGCAGGATGGGTCCTGGGGCCGCCAGCCAGGTCGGCAGCGACGTTCCAGAGGAGGACCTCCTAGGGAAGACAAGGAGACGCTGGTGAGGCGTTTGATTAGTGCTTGTACATAATAACGACCGGATGGAATGGAGAGCGTCCGGGAGGACCTCCTGCCACCGTGAAACTGGGAGATCCCTGGACCGTAGGGCCAGTAGGACGGCCTTCCAGACCGTGCCGTTCTCCCTTTCTACTTGCCCGTTCCCCCGGGGGTTGTAGCTGGTCGTCCTGCTTGAAGCTATGCCCTTGCTGAGCAGGAACTGGCGCAGCTCGTCACTCATGAAAGAGGACCCCCTGTCGCCGTGGACGTATGCGGGGTAACCGAACAGCGTGAAGATGCTGTTCAGGGCTTTAATGACAGTGGCCGCGGTCATGTCGGAGCAGGGAATGGCAAAAGGGAAGCGGGAGTATTCGTCCACTACATTAAGGAAATACGCGTTGCGGTCGGTGGAGGGGAGGGGCCCTTTGAAATCGAGACTGAGGCGTTCAAAGGGGCGGGAAGCCTTAATCAGGTGCGCTCCATCTGGCCTGAAAAAATGCGGTTTGCATTCTGCGCAGATGTGGCAGTCCCTTGTGACTGTACGGACCTCCTCTAAGGAGTATGGGAGATTGCGGGACTTGATGAAGTGGTAAAACCGAGTGACCCCAGGGTGGCAGAGGTCCTCGTGGAGGGCTTGGAGGTGGTCAATTTGTGCGTTGGCACATGTGCCGCGGGATAGGGCATCGGACGGCTCGTTCAGCTTTCCGGGCCGGTACAAGATCTCATAATTGAAGGTGGAGAGTTCGATCCTCCACCGCAAGATCTTGTCGTTCTTGATCTTGCCCCGCTGTGCATTATCGAACATGAAGGCTACCGACCGTTGGTCAGTGAGGAGAGTGAATCTCCTGCCGGCCAGGTAATGCCTCCAATGTCGCACAGCTTCCACTATGGCTTGGGCTTCCTTTTCCACTGAGGAGTGGCGGATTTCTGAGGCGTGGAGGGTTCGGGAGAAGAAGGCCACGGGTCTGCCCGCTTGGTTAAGGGTAGCCGCTAGAGCTACGTCAGAGGCGTCGCTCTCGACCTGGAAGGGGAGGGACTCGTCGATGGCGCGCATCGTGGCCTTTGCGATGTCCGCTTTGATGCGACTGAAGGCCTGGCAAGCCTCTGTCGACAGAGGGAAAGTCGTGGTCTGTATTAGGGGGCGGGCCTTGTCTGCGTACTGGGGGACCCACTGGGTGTAGTACGAAAAGAACCCCAGGCAGCGTTTCAGGGCTTTTGGGCAGTGCGGGAGGGGAAATTCCATGAGTGCGCGCATACGTTCGGGGTCGGGGCCTATTATCCCATTGCGCACTATGTAGCCCAGAATGGCTAGCCGATCGGTGCTAAAAACGCACTTGTCCTCGTTGTATGTGAGGTTCAAGGCTTTGGCGGTCTGGAGGAATTTTTGGAGCTAGGCGTCGTGGTCCTGCTGATCGTGGCCGCAGAAGGTTACATTGTCGAGGTACGGGAACGTGGCCCGTAACCCATGTTGATCAACCATTCGGTCCATCTCCCGTTGGAAGACCGAGCCGGGGCCGAGCCTGATCGAGCGTAACCGAAGCGAGCCGTGGTTGTAATAGTGGGGTGGGGTCCGTTGTTGCCGTCCAAGATGGCGTCGGGGATGGACAAAATGGCCACCCCCATACATCGCACGTGGCTGAGGGGTCACAAGATGGCGTCGGGGGTGGACAAAATGGCCGCCCCCATGCGTCGTACAGGTCGGGGGCGGTCCAAGATGGCGGCGCCCCTCCTCCCCTCGTGGTGATCGGGACCCAAAATGGCGGCGTCTGCGGATCGCACAGGGTGTGCTGGGGGGTCTGGGGAGCGCTAGGACCGCGCGGAGTTCCTGCACTGCGAGCGCCAGGGCCGCGGGCGCTAGGACCGCGCGGAGTTCCTTCACTGCGAGCGCCAGGGCCGAGGGCGCTAGGACCGCGCGGAGCTCCCTCGCCGGGGACAGCGGTGGTCGGGGCCCAGGTCGGCGGCGCCGGCGAGTCAGTCGTGGGGCCGCGAGCGCTGGGACCGTGCGGAGCTCCCTCGCCGGGGACAGCGGTGGTCGGGGTCCAGGTAGGTTGCGCCAGCGGGTCAGGCGTGGGGCGAGGGACGGGGTGAGGGTGGCGTTAGGGATGCGAAAAAAACCCTCCTCTCCGTGGAGAGTGTTGGCCGGCACCCAAATCGGGAGCGCCGGCGGCGGGTCGTACATTGACTGCGGGGAGGGGGGTTGGGGAGCGTAGGCGGCGTGCAGGGCTCCCAGTTCTCCTGGGACCGCGGTGGTCGGGACCCAAAATGGCGGCGTCTGCGGGTCGCACATGGCGTGCTGGGGGGGTTGGGAGGCATAGACTGCCTGTAGGGCTCCCTGTGGCCCCGGGACGGCGGCGACCTCGCGGGATCGGCACACCACCGCATAGTGGCCCTTTTTCCCGCAGCTTTTGCAGATGGCTGCGCGGGCCGGACAGCGTTGTCGGGGGTGCTTCGCCTGGCCGCAGAAATAACAGCGGGCGCCCCCGGTGCGACTCGGCGTTTGGACTGCGCAAGCCTGTGGGGTGTCCGGGGGTGGGGGTAGGGGGTTTGCCGCGACGGGTACGTACGGGGCTCAATGGCCTGCCGCGCGGTCGGGGCCGTAGGCGCGGGTATTACGCGCGGCTACGTCCAGCGAGGCTGCCAGGGCCCGTGCCTCTGAGAGTCCTAGCGACTCTTTTTCTAGAAGTCTTTGGCGGATTTGGGAGGATTGCATACCTGCCACAAAAGCGTCTCGCATTAACATGTCCGTATGTTCGTTTGCATTCACCGACGGGCAGCTGCAGGCTCTTCCCAAAATCAGCAGCGCGGCGCAGAACTCGTCCATCGATTCTCCGGGAGCTTGCCGTCTTGTCGCGAGCTGGTAGCGAGCGTAGATTTGGTTAACTGGGCGAACGTAGAGACTTCTCAGTGCTGTGAACGCCGTCTGGAAATCGTCGGTGTCTTCAATGAGGGTGAAAATCTCCGTGCTCACCCTCGAGTGCAGGACCTGCAGTTTTTGTTCGTCTGAGACTCGGCCTGTGGTCGATCTGATGTAGGCCTCGAAGTAAGTCTGCCAGTGTTTGAAGGCTGCTGCCGCATTCACTGCGTGGGGGCTGATCCTCAGGCATTCTGGAATGATCCTGAGCTCCATAGTCCTTTTTAGGCACGCTTAATAAATTGTGGCGCACAAAGACTCCGTGAGACGAATAGAGTGAAGTCGATGAGGCTTTATTAAGCGTGTCTGTTCCCCAGCAGCCCGATAGTAAACTGGCCTGCGGGGGAAGGCACCGGCTTCTTATACTTCACCTTCAGGGCGGAGCATGAGGTCAACGGCCAACCAGGACCCGGGATCTGTCAGCCAATGACATTAGGGCTTCCAGTCCCACATGACCCCCAATACATACTACTACAGGCCCCAACGCACTTGTCGGTGGCACATGGACAGCTGTGCTGCCGTGTTCCGGGTCCTGGCTGTGAGACACGGCCCCATCAAAGGGTCGGAACTCGGGAAGCTGGTGGCTACCGTCGCCACTCCATGGGACGGGTCTGGGCTCAAACTCAGCATCCCCTCCTCCCGGTCGGTGCCCATAGGGCCCAGGGGTTTACCTTGGGATGGATGGGCAACTGGTTTGAGCCTTGGCTGCTCCTTCATCATCTGGCTCTGCCAGCCCTGGCAGTTCTCCATAGTCCGCACCATCGTGTCGACGACATCGGCGACGTTCCTTAGTGACCGGGCTATGCTCTGCAGCGCCTCAGCAATGCCCAACTACGATTGGGACAAGCTCCGCAGTGCCTTGGCCATGCCCATCTGAGAGCGGAACATGCCCCACAGCACTTCATCAAGGTCAGCCTGGTACTGGGTGCCATCCCCCAGTGAGTCGCACATTCTGCCGAGACCTCAGCCAGGGCTGTCACTGACTGCGCAACGCCTTGGACACCTTCACTAATGCTGCTGACGTCGTGAACCGGGCTCTCCACTGCAGTCCTCACTCTAGCAGTGTTGGCCTCGGTGTCACGCATTGCCGGCGACATCTCCTGTGCTCGTAGCCTCTGGGACTCCTCCAAGTGGCTATGGATCTGCTGGAATGTCGCTGACATCTCCCTCTGAATGTCTCGGCCGCGCCCTAACATCTCCATCGACTCTGGGTAACCCTGTTCCACAGACTCAGCATCAGGCTGGGACCCCTCTGGGTCCTAGGACCCAGCAGCCCTCCTACTGCTGTCTCGCCTGGGGGTTCCTGCCGCCACCTGATGTACATCTGCAGCAGTGTGGTGCTCACCAGATTGTGTCCCAGAAGCCTGACCACTAACGTATGTATCAGCGCAGGTGGAGGGTGGGGATGACAGATGTGCCATGACTATTATGGTGACATCCTCAGAGCTCTCCGAGGAGGAGGCTGGAGAGGGTGCCGCCTGGGAGGACCTGTGGGAGAATGGACATGTGGTCAGTAGGAGGGATGGGTCAGTCAGTCGATAAGGCAATAACAACTAACTTCTGACGGGTCCTGCGGGTGGAGCCCAGTGGTTCCTCACATCCGTGTTGTCCTCCAGCCTCCGCGTGGGTGACCTCTCTGTCCTCGGCCACCCCAGTCACCTCGGTCTTTGAAGGAGGTGAGGATTCTTAGGTCTGGTACACCACCGCCAGTCTGGGCCCTCTCCCGGCGATTATAGCAGAGCTTTTCCTGAGGAGACAAAGAGAGGGTATCGTTAGCCACACGCGTAGTTCACAGTGGTGGGGTGGGGGGGGGGTTGTGAAGGGAGGGTTGGGGGGGAATGAAGGGGGAGAGGTGGAGAGAGAGTTGGAGGTGGAGAGTTGGGGGTTGGATGCTCCCATACTGCCCAGTGTAGGTCATTGACCTTCTTCCTGTTCTGGAGACCACTCCTCCTGGGTCACAGCTGCCGTCACCTCGTCCCAGGCAGCACTTACTGCCCTATGGCTGACCCTCCGGGACCCCGGGGGGAACAGGACATCCCATCTGGACTCCACGGCATCTAGCAGCCTGCCTAGGTCAGCGTCCCTGAATCTTGGGGCAGGTCTCCTCAGCACCATTGTTGCGAGCTGACTGGGATTGGCTGAGCAAGTGCAGCTTAAGTGCTGATCGACCTTGTAAGCAGTGGGCTGGTGAGCTCGGTGCTGGCGAGCCTTGCTTTGCGGCGAGAATCCTCTGAGGGCTCATTAAGTGGACCAATTAAAGTTGAATAGCGTTGTCGGTCTCGCTGGGCCGAACGCCGGGAAGCTCGCGGCACTGATCATGGCAACCGGGCACCTAGAAGTTCCAACCTGGCACTCTGGAAGTGCCAATCTGGCACTGCCAGGGTGCCATATTGGCACTGTCCAGATGACAAGGGCAGTGCCCATGTGCCAGGTTGGCAGTGTCAGCATGCATATGTGCCCAGTTGGCACTTCCAAGGGCAGGGCCTGAAGGGAACCATTACCATGAAGGGGTGGTGAAGGCAGGGTATGAAGGTTGGAGGGCGGCATGAAGGTTTTGGGGTCCTGAACGGGGGGGCCTTAAAGTGAGTGGGCGCTCAGCAACCCCCATTGCGGGATATGCTGACTTGGGGAGGGGGGGGGGTGATGCACCGATGCCCACAAGGTTGAATGGGCGTGAGCCATGGTCACCCTAACATCTGGGTGGTGGGGGAGGCTCACGATAACTTTAGTGAAAGGGGGGAGGTTGCCCTTTGGGAGTTGAGGGATGGGGGCATTGTCCATATCTGTGAGGGGTTGCATTGTCCATAGGTGGAAGTTTGTGGGGACCCTCAGCCTCACTTTGAGATCAGGGCACCCTTTCAAGATGGCACTGGTCTGGACGGCGATTGTAGTTCCCCACGGCAGAAAAAATTGTAAATGTGGGTTGACTGGTGAGACACTCCCTAAATCCCCAAGAAAGTGTGGGTGAATACAAGTCTGGATCTCATCCAAAAAGCCGGCAGTAATCACCCTGCCAAATTTGACCAAAATAGCACTTATTCATTTTTTGGGAGAATCATGCCCATAGCAATATAAGAGAATGCAAGGGGAAAGAGAAAGTAATGATATACCCATGGTACAAAGAATCATACCAGCTGGATAATATCGAGGCCCTTTAGCCGGCTTAATTCAGCGTCAACATTTTCTACTAGCGCATGAGAAACTATGCAGGCCCTTAAATATTTTGGCTGTGCATGCGGATCCACTTGTATCTTTGACATGGCTCCCTTAATTTTCCCTAATCCTGCCTGGAAAACCGCAGGGTACAACCCAGCCCTTTGTAGAGGCCTCCAGTCCTCATCTGGAAAATCTGTCCCTTCACTGCAATCAGCGGGAGTCTTACCGACTGTTGTCCATCAATCACTGGGGTTTTTGTTGTCCCCGCAATGGCGGGTGGCTCACCCGTATAAGTTACCAACCTTGCCTCTGTGTCTTGCAAATGTAATTATTGAATCCCAGATTTTATGCCAGTGAATGTCTGTCACCCAATGACCAAAACTGCAGCACCCATACCGAGTTCCATCTCTAAAGGGTGGCCATTGACGTGCACAGTGATCCTGGTGGGGACCACTCGGCACGCCACAATACAATTTGACTGCAGGATATGGCAGGCTCTTTATCACCCTATAAATGTTGGCCCCACAAGCAGTTAAAATAATTACCGTCTGTCGGTCTTCACCAGTAATAGCATTTGTCCGAAAAAAATAACGCATACATTCAACGCAGTACATCCAATCCTCAATGCCTGCATCGAACGGGTCCAATCTTCCGAATAACGGCACCTTGGAAAAATAAATTCCAACCTTAGTCTTGTAGTGCAGAGGAGGAGGTTGTTCATCCAACGGTCAAACACGTCGAGAGTTGCTTTTATTCTTGTTGCCACTTTAGTGACCACAGATGAATCGAAGGAGAGTGGAGAAGAGAAACTGTCGTGTTGGGTGTTCTGGTCTACAAACAGGTCAACGTGGCTGGAGATGGTGTAACTCTATTTTATTAACAACTCAACTGTAATAACATACTGTAAGCTTGGGTACGTGCATTACCAGCTTATCTGTGGACCCTGTCCTATCACTATCTAGGTGAGGCACTCAGCACGTGGTGAATGTCTGAGAGGCAGGCTGTGAGCACTGTGCTCTGAGCTGGCTGCTGCTAGAATGAGCGGGAACTCTGGTGTCCCCTGCCTTTATAGTGCGTGTGCTCTCACTGGTGATTGGCTGCGATGTTGTGTATGCTGGTTGGTCCTACTGTATGTCCATCAGTGTGTAAGTGTGTGTGTGATTGCACCATGATATGCTGATGTATATCATGACATCCCCCCTTTTCGCAAAGAATATGTGCCTACATGAGAATAAATAAAGTGTAGTGAGTGTGTCTGATCATGTGTGTGCATTATTTACATCAATATGTACATGTGGCTATGCTGTATACACGGGAAGGTGCCAGGTGCAGAGGAAAACTATGTTACATCAAGAACGAAACAAATGCTATTAACAAACGATGACAAACTCTTAAACAGTATGGCAGAACAAATCAGTGAGTCCAATAGTGCAAGGTTTATAAATCAAGTCTTTGGGGTGGGCGACAAATTCGGGTTGACCATCAGGGTGGCACACAACTCATCGTCCGGATCAATGCTGTGCACCGACAGCGGCTGGTGCGTTCAACTCGGGGACAGCTTGTTCTTGTTGATGACAGCAATGCGGAAAGGCTCCCTGTCCTCAGTGTCACTGGTCTTATGATGTCAGAATCGGACTCGGTGAACGTGGGTAGAATTGCCTGAACGTTTCTGCGAGGCTGGTTAATGTTGCGAGTTGGCAGGCTGAGGTGCTCAACAGCAGGCAGCATAGTGGCCAAGCCTGCCACAGCGTAGGCATTGTCGCGCTTTGGTCGGACATTGCCGCTTTAAATGAGCAGAGCCACAGTTGCCGCACATCATGACGTCAGTGCGTTCGTTGCGCCACCACGCATGCGTGGTGCGGTCTTGCGTAGTGCGCCGTGTTCCTCCGCATCAACGTCCCCTCTTTTGGCGCGTACAAGCGCGGGAGGCCTCGGAAAGCACGTGAAATGGCCGTCCTCCTCCCGGCCACGGGCCGGGAGGTACTCGATCGTCTGGACCCGCGCCGCCTCATGGGGCCCCTGCCGCGCCGTTTCAGCTGCCTGGATGTGTGAGTACCGGCTGGTGGCATTCTCATGCAGGACGCAGGTCTCGATGGCCGTCGCTAGGGTGAGTTGCTTGATTTTAAGGAGCTGCTGGCGCAGGGTGTCCGACATGACCCCGAAAACTATCTGGTCGCGTATCATGGAGTCAGAGGTGTGCCCATAGCCGCAGGACTGCGCGAGGATGCGGAGGTGCGTTAAATAAGACTGGAAAGGCTCGTCCTTACCCTGCAGGCGTTGCTGGAACAGGTACCTTTCAAAGCTTTTGTTGACTTCAACGCTGAAGTGTTCGTCGAACTTCAGGAGCACTGTCTTGTATTTGGTTTTGTCATCGCTGTCCGCGAATGTAAGGGAGTTAAAGATGTGGGTGGCGTGTTGCCCTGCCGTGGAGAGAAGAAGGGCAATCTTCCTGGTGTCCGATGCATTCTCCCTGTCTGTGGCCTTTAGGAAGAGCTGGAAGCACTGTTTAAAAAGCTTCCAATTCACCCCGAGATTGCGGAGCGGCGGCGGCGGGTTGATGTTCTCCATGCTGCAGGATAGTGGATTGCTGATAAGTTGCAGGTAGGTCTCACAGGGGCTAGTATGCGTCCACTCCTGGAACCATGTTGCGTTGGGTGTTCTGGTCTACAAACAGGTCAACACAGCTGGAGATGGTGTAACTTTATTTTATTAACAACTCAACTGTAATAACATACTGTAAGCTTGGGTACGTGCATTACCAGCTTATCTGTGGACCCAGTCCTATCACTATCTAGGTGAGGCACTCAGCACATGGTGAATGTCTGAGAGGCAGGCTGTGAGCTCTGTGCTCTGAGCTGGCTGCTGCTAGAATCAGCGGGAACTCTGGTATCCCCTGTCTTTATAGTGCGTGTGCTCTCACTGGTGATTGGCTGCGATGTTGTGTATGCTGGTTGGTCCTACTGTATGTCCATCAGTGTGTCAGTGTGTGTGTGATTGCACCATGATATGCTGATGTATATCATGACAGAAACTAGATTTATTACGAAATAATAGTATGTACAATGCTCTTCGGATGCCAGCCATGTCTGAGGTGTTGGTTCCAAACCTGGCTAAACAAGTCCTTAGAGTACCATGGGCTCCCCATCCCTCGTACTCAATGAGGCTCAAGGGGAGCCTAATTGCTTCTACCCCATAGGTCTCGTGCGGGCTAGGACAAAATGACGAAGAAAAGTACTTTTTGTTCAACATACTTTCGCATTGTCTATCGGAAAACATGTGCAGATAAAAAAGATGACTTGCCGTTTCTTTAAAAACACCAAATATCTTACTTGATTGGTGACCCAACTTTACTCCAGTGATACACTTAAGAGAGGTGTCCCGCAAAAGCTCCACTGATTGCAGTAGGTGCCATGACACTGAACTGGCCTCGGAACCTAACTGAGAAAATGACCTGTTACCCACGAGGGTCGTGGATGTGGAAATAATCTATGGTTTTAAAAGGAAATTGGGTGGGCACTTGAAGGAAATAAACTTGCAGGGCTACAGGAACCAAGTGAGGCTCACTGGATTGCTCTGCAGGGAGCTGGCATTGACTCAACGGGCTGAATGGCCATCCTCTATGCGGTAAACAAGTCTATAAAGTACCTTAACTGAGAGAAAACATACTTGTTGGTGGATACAGTGCATATTTTCCTTCAGCTGAAAATACTTGGATATTTTATAAAACTGTAAGTAATATTCGCCTGCTGGCTCAGGAGTGAAGTGTCTCAGAACCATACAGATCAGGTAGATCCTAGGCTGTTTGGTGTTTTATTTAGACGACCTCAGCCAGCAGGAGCAAAACAACTGGACTTAAAGCTCCAGCCCATGAATGAATGAGTGAGTGTGTGTGTGGTGCAGCACACACAAGGTTAATTCATTTACTGAAACTTTATTTTCACGAGGATTCAGTGTCACGCTGACAGCATGTGATACAAGTGATATATCAATGATTAGTGGTTAGACAGGGTTCTGTTGTGCGATTTATGTAGCGTGTACTGAAGATGGGGATGTGAAAGAATGAGTCGAGCTCCAACGGTGACTGAAGTCACATGAGACTCTGCTGCAGTGCCCAACCCAGCTGTGTTACTGTGGCAGAGAACAGCAGCCACAGAGATTGCACCATCTCCAACTTGAAGGCAGCAGCAGCCCCTCACCAGAAACAAAATATAGATCTCTTTGGATGTTGCAGTAGAAATGAGCAGGTAGGTACAGTCAGCAAAAAACATTTCACCTGATGTCGAGGGTTTGAGCAGTTTGAAAGGAGTGAGTACAGTGCTGATGAAGAGTGACTGGCAGAAGGCCCGAGACAAAAAAATGTACAGAAATCAGCTGTTCTAGTAAATGGAGATGTATGACAACAGTTGCATTACTAAGTTAAGCATATAGCATATTTTAACTGTGTGTATGACTTATGCAATTTGCAGCATGTGTTCCAATCCAGTCACAGATTTGTCAAGCATCTAACATTATACCTTAAAGACATTTAAAAACCTTTACTAAATAATTTCACTTCATCAGGTTATTATAACATAATGTATTTCTGCCCTTGTGTTGTGTTTGCCTATGTCACAAACAATCATAGAGGCCAAGCAAATAATCTACTGCCTTACTTAATGCTGAGCTCGGCATGAAGAGGTGTGCAACAGTAGCCTTGATTGACTCAACTTATTGGGGGAGGACTTTATTTGGCATAGATTTATATGAGAGCTTGACCAACATTTCAAATGATTACATCACTGGCAGGGTCAGCATCTATTGCCCATCCCTAATTACCTTTGAACTGAGTGGCTTGCTCTTCCATCACAGGGGGTAGTTAAGAGTCAACAATGTTGGGGAACCACAGATTTGAGCCAGGGAGGTGGGATGGAAATTTTCGGAAATGGGAGGAGAAGGGGATTAAGACACTAAAAGATCTGTTTCTTAGGGGTCGGTTTGCAGGACTGAAGCAGCTTGAAGCTAAGTATGGGCTGGAGCAGGGGGAAATGTTTAGATACGTGCAGGTTCGAGATTTTGCCAGAAAGGAGATACAGAGGTTCCCGGTGGAGCCGGCGTCCACATTGCTGAGGAAATGCTGACGACAGGGGGACTGGAGAAGGGGGTAGTGGCAGCAGTTTACAGAGCTATTTTGGAAGAGGAGCAGGCATCACTGGAAGAGATCAAAGCAAAGTGGGAGGAAGAGTTGGGAGAGGATATGGAGGAGGAGTTCTGATGTGAGGTGCTCCGGAGAGTGAATGCCTCCACCTCGTGCGTGCGGTTGGAGCTGATACAGATATATAGAGCGCCTTCTATATCACCTTCACGAGGGCGAGGATGAGCCGATTCTTTGAAGGAGTAGAAGATGTGTGTGAACGTTGCGGGGGGGCCCCCGCTAATCACGTTCATATGTTTTGGTCCTGTCCAAAGCTAGAGGATTACTGGAAGGAGGTTTTTAGGGTAATTTCTAAAGTGGTGCACGTGAAACTGGACCTGGGCCCCCGGGTGGCCATATTCGGGGTGTCGGACCAGCCAGGGTTGGAAATGGGTGCGGAGGCAGATGCTGTAGCCTTCGCCTCGTTGATCGCCCGAAGGCAGATCCTGATGGGATGGAGATCAACCTCTCCACCCTGTGCCCTGGCATGGCGGGGGGACTTGTTGGAATTCTTGACTCTTCAGAAGGTTAAGTTTGAACTGAGGGGAAGGATGGAGGGGTTCTACAATTCATGGGCATCATGGGCATCATATTAAAAGCCTGAGGCTTTTCCCCAGGGTAGAGGGGTCAATTACTAGGGGGCATAGGTTTAAGGTGAGAGGGGCAAGGTTTAGAGTAGATGTACGAGGCAAGTTTTTTACGCAGAGGGTAGTGGGTGCCTGGAACTCGCTACCGGAGGAGTAGTGGAAGCAGGGACGATAGGGACATTTAAGGGGCATCTTGACAAATATATGAATAGGATGGGAATAGAAGGATACGGACCCAGGAAGTGTAGAAGATTGTAGTTTAGTCGGGCAGCATGGTCGGCACGGACTTGGAGGGCCGAAGAGCCTGTTCCTGTGCTGTACATTTCTTTGTTCTCTTTGTATTCATCATGCACTTTCACGAACTGGATAACATCGAACATTAGTTTGGGTGGGTGGGTGGGAGAGTTGGGGGGAGGGGGGCGGTGTGTGTTGATGGTAACTATGGGTGATTCCTGATTCCTTTTTGTCATTTGTTTATGTGAACATGCGGGTTAATGTTTGGGGTTTGGTGGGAGGCTGGGATCGTTGTTATTGATATGGGGATTGACATATTTGTTACGGATTATTGTTTGTTGTTGGTGGGTGTAAATTTGGGAGAAAATGTGAAGAAGGAGGAGAATAAAAAATATTTTTTTAAAAAAGAGTCAACCATGTTTCTGTCAGTCTGTAATCCCATGTCGGCCAGACCAGTAAGGATTTAAATGCCTTCACTTTGAGCTTTCTGAGGAAACCAAAACGTTTTTTTTACAACAGTAAGTGCCTTCCCCACCATTACTGGGGATAACTTCATATTCCACATTTTATTAATTTAATTTAAATTCCACCAGCTGCTATAGTGGAATTTGAACCCATGTCCACGGAGTATTAGCGTGGCTTATGCTTGAGTTCTGTTTTGAGGATATTTGAATACATTGATGAATAACCCATGTGCTGACTCCTGAACTGTTGCATTTAGCATTACAATCCCTTCTCTCACTCTCCCCTACTTTGACACCATGGTGTAGTGTATTGAAAATTACATTGTTCATTTCATTCAATTGAGGTTACTGTACACACATGTACCACAAGAGGGAGTTTAATATGAAGGGAGATAAATAAAGGAGGAATTATGTATAACAGCTCATGCTTTTCTAATTCCAAACGTCTCTGACTGAACAAAAAACTGTTTCTGTCCTAAGAATTTCACACATCTCTTTTATGAGTGCTTTTTTCATAAAGTTTTATTCAATTCCATTCTATTAGGCAATCACATACATTCTAATGCAACCTCCAGGAAGTTTGTCAAAGGTTTTCTAGAACTCCTGGTAAACGCTATTGCAAATTTTCAATATTAGTTTTATATGCACATAGAATTCCTACAGTGCAGAAGGAGGCCATTCAGCCCATCAAGTCTGCACTGACCCTCTGAAAGAGCACCCGACATAAACCCATTCCCCTGTAAAATCCCCGTGACCCCCACCTAACCTGCACATCCTTAAATTCTAAATGGCAAGTTAGCAATCTTTGGACTGTGGAGGAGGGAACCAGAGCACCCGGAGGAAACCCACACAGACACGGGGAGAAAGTGCAAACTCCACACAGACTAGTCACGTGAGGCTGGAATTGAACCCAGGTCGCTGGCACTGTGAGGCAGCAGTGCTAACCTACTGTGACACCGTGCCAACCCCTCATCCGCAAATAAATTAGGGAGACTTGTCAAACAGGACCTCTCATTTCTAAATTCATGCTGTCTGACATTTGCTAATCCGTTATTTTGCAGATACTCATTCAATCTACTCCATAGTTTCCATAATTATACACAGTATTAATATAAATTTCATTTTTTAATCTGGTAAATCAAAATCATCTTTTCATGAGCAATGTAAGAGAAAAGTCAACATTTTCAACATTTGTTCAAGAAGCAGAAAGGAAGCCATTTGAGGGAAAGTTATACTATATCTGCAATAAAAAAATCCTTAGTTTAAAATTTTTGTATAAGGTCATTAAGTGTGTTCATTCACATTATAAATTATTGTATTCATTCCTCTTAACTTCTTTTTAGTTGACTGACCACAGATTTTATATGTATGTATTAAAATGTCTCACTAGATTTCTAGGACCCAAGATTTGTATCAAATTTAAGAATCACATAATGACTTGTGCTTATATCAAAGTGGTGATTTTTATGCTTAATGCTAAATGGTCTGGCTCCACAAGAAGTACTCTGTGGATGATAAATGGTTTCTCAACTGCAAAGCTGTGGAATTTCTATTTCAAGTATAAAAGGTCGACTTAAAGAAACTCTTATGCTAATAAAAAGTATTTGAACCTTTGGAAAGCTGCAGGGAAGAGAATTAGAATTGGAACCTTTGGAAAATCTAGACTTGACTGTAAGGCAATAATGACACAGTAAGCACCAACAGTAACTTTGGAAGCAGAAATTCTGCAGTAAAGCACACACCAAAAACTTCAAGTTAATGATTGGGGTATGACATAGAAGCATGGGAAAGGGTCCAAGTAACTGGTATTTGGAGAGATGTCTCCCAAAGCTAATATATGATGAATAACTCATATCCATAATTTGTCAGTGTTGTTAATTGATTGTTCTGTAATGATAGGCCAGAAAGTGCTGTGGCAGGCCAGTGGCCAATACCCGCTGTTACTTAGACTTTTCCTTACCCATTTAATCACAATGGTATTTTGCCCTCCTGGTAGTGCAAGATGAAAATGGCACGGCACCCTCTCAAGGGCTTCTGGGATCTAAGTGAACAGGGCAAGCAACCAATCAGATTGAGGGATGGTGAACTGGACAATGCAAGGGCTGAGAATGAACTTTAAGGGAAGAAAAAGAAAGAGAAAGAAAAATTGCCTTAAGAATGAGAAAAAAGAGATAGAAAAAAAGTTTTTTAAAATTGTAACTTTCTTAATTTTTTTCCTAGCAGCAATTTGAACCTATTGAAATGAGACTCTACGCAGGGACCAGTCAATTTCAGTGCCAGAGGGGCAGCATGATGGCGCAGTGGTTAGTATTGCTGCCTCACGGTGTCGAGGTCCCAGGTTCAATCCGGCCCTGTGTCACTGTCCGTGTGGAGTTTGCACATTCTCCCCGTGTTTGCGTGGGTTTCGCCCCCACAACCCAAAGATGTGTGGGGTAGGCGGATTGGCCATGCTAAATTGCCCCTTAATTGGAAAAATGAATTGGGTACTCTAGATTTACAGGAAGAATTTTTTTTTTTTTTTTAATTCAGTGTCAGTGAGGTTGACTGGCAGTAATTAATATTTACCACGCCACTAAAAAGATACTTAGACTTGAAATGGTGAAGACAACTTTCTGTTGCAAGTTTAGTTCACAATTAGCACACAAATATAGAAACGATATTTCCTTTCAATGCAGTTCAATTATGAGCTAAATGTAATACCATTCTTGTGAAGTTAGCAGCAAAGAGACCCATCACGGAAATCAACTTTTGGATTTCTGTGCACTTTAAATTGGTGTGGCACTTTCGCATGAATAACACCAACGTTATTAGTCTCCTCGTTATTTTGGCAACAAACCTTGTGCCATTGGTTTTCTTGTTGTTACCCCTCTGTTGGTTTTGAATAATGTGGCACCACACTTTACAGCAAGTATCCAAAATCTCTAAATTTTACCAGGATTTTGGATGACAGTCACATTCCTGAAGCTTTTGCTTCAGGTGATCCGGGAAATCTTTCCACAGGCCACTTCCTACTCTGTTTACTGTCATCAACTCGTTCAAAACCCTTTGACTCACAGGGAACGCAGAATGTATGATTTCAATGCTCGTCATATTGAGAAAATGTAGCACTTCAGCACCCATCACTCTGTCTTTCTGTTTAGTATATCAGAAATTGTGTGTGCCTTTTGAATTTTTTCTAGCTGTTTTGTATGCTATTGTAAAAACCCAAGTTTCACAAGAGTAAGAATGATTGAATTGTAAACCCAATACTTGCTCCCATGTTTTTGGGAAACAGTTCGTCTAAAGATATGCCGCATTGGCATTTTGAAGACAGCTGCTGAGTTATTGGTTGTGATATAGAAAGGAGTTTCATTTTTCAAGGCAGTAGCTGCTTCCCTAAAATTTAAAATTTGTTAGGTCTGTTGTTATAATTCTGCATAGGACTTAACCAGCTGCGGATGATTGTTCCCTCGTGCTGATTGGTTGTGAATTAACCAGAACTAGTTAACCAGCACTAGTATAACAGGTCAGAAAGGAATGAAAAGCTTGAGATGTGTAAGCAGGTCCTGTGCAAATATGAAATGAAAAATGAAAATTGCTTAATGAAATTACGGTGAAAAGCCCCTAGTCACCATATTCCGCCGCCTGTTCGGGGAGGCTGGTACGAGAATTGAACCCGCGTTGCTGGCCTGCATTAAAAGCCAGCTATATTGCTGTGATGCTGAATAAACGTCTTTCTTATGAACTCTTTGGACTACATCTTTGTTGTTTACTTCATTGGCGACAAGGATGAATTGGAGCTGTCAGCCACCTTCCCTGAAATTTGTTTTAAGAGTGTGGACTAAGGTACGGGCTTTTGTTGTTGCTGATTCCCTATAGCTGATTGGGCTGTGAGTTAGCCAGCACTAGTATAACAGGGTGCTGTAGCAGCAGATAGAAAGGAGTGAGAACCTTGGGATGTGTGACTGGGTCATTTGTAAACACTGCTGTGGTGCTGAAGAAACGTCTTTCTTATGAACTCTTTGGACTCCCCCTTTGCCGTTTACTTCATCTGTGAATCTATATTATTTCAGTGCAGGACCAAGGGAGTGCAGCACTGTTGAGGTATCGTCTTTCAGGTCTGTTCTGCCCTCTCAGGCGGATGTAAAATACCCCATGGCAGTATTCCGAAGAACAGGGAGTTATCCCTGGCATTCTGATTAATATTTATCCCACAGTAACATCACAAAAATGATTATCTGGCCATCATCACATTGTTGTTAGGTAGAACAACATCAACAATCTATATAGCAGCTTAAAAGGAATAAAATATTCCTTGACACTTTGCGGCATTATAAAACAAAATATGACACCGAATCACAGTTAGTGAGCCACAGTTGTGGGCAGCACAGTAGCACAGTGGATAGCACTGTGGCTTCTCAGCGCCGGGATCCCAGATTCGATTCCCTGCTGGGTCACTGTCTGTGCGGAGTCTGCACCTTCACCCCATGTCTGCATGGGTTTCCTCCGGGTGCTCCGGTTTCCTCCCACAGTCCAAAGACGTGCAGGTTAGGTGGACTGGCCATGATAAATTGCCCTTAGTGACCAAAAAGGTTTGGAGGAGTTATTGGGTTACGGGGATAGGGTGGAAGTGAGGGCTTAAGTGGGTCGGTGGAGACTCGATGGGCCGAATGGCCTCCTTCTGCACTGTATGTTCTATGTTCTTAGTGGGTAAGATGATCAAAATTTGGTTAAATAGTTACGTTTTAAGGAGTGTCTCACAGGAGGAAAGCAAAGTAGAGCTGTGGAGTAGTATTGGGAGGCAATTCCTGAGCTTAAGATTTATACAGCCATAAATGATGGAGCAATTGAAATTGGGCACTCGGAGTGACAAAATTAGCTGTTTTCCCAATATTTATTTGGAGGAAATTTCTGCTCGTCTAGCACTGGATGTTGGATAAGCAATCTGATAATTTTGTAACAGTGGAAGAGTTGAGAGATCATCATCAGGTACAGCTGGGTGTTATTAGCATACATGTGAAAACTAATTCCGTGCTTTCAAATGCTGTTGCCAAGGGGACAAGAAATAGGAGGAGGCCAAGGATAGGTCTTTAAGGATCACCAGAGGTAATGGTGCTGGAGCAGGAAGTGAAACAATTGCAAGAGATGATTCTCTGGCTATAATTAGATAGGACAGAATGGAAACACATGACAGCAGTCCTGTACAGGCTTAGGAATCATAGGGAACAGAGGAACAGGAGTCGGCTCCTGCAGCCCTTGAGTCTGTCCTGCCATTCAATGAGATAATGGCTGATCGGTGACCTAACTCCATATACCTGCCTTTAGCCCATATCCCTTAATTTATTTGCTTAACTGTCATGTGAGAGTACCTTTAAGAAATGGGTGTTTATAAATGGGTATGTATATAAGTATCTGTAGTGAGAGTACCTTTAAGAAATGGGTGTCTATTACTGCAGTGATGTCAGAGAGTGGGTGGAGCTGGGCTGTCTGTCAGCTTTTTACTTTCGTTTTAGGCTGCTTGCTGCAGGGTGTGTTTTAGTTTCGTTTTCAGACCTGGATAGCTGCAGTTACAGCCTGAAGATGTATTAGAATCTCTTTCTGTAATCTAAAGAATGTAAATCAACCCTTTGGTGATGTAGAACTAATAACTGCTCTTAGGCGTGACTTTGACCTGATGTGCTTCTGCTGAAAGTTTTTTTTAAAGTCTTCTGGATGTTAGAAGGACAGCTTAAGAATTACTTAGTGTTGTATTCTTTGGGGGTTGTATTTGAATTAATGGTTGCTTAGATGTTCACTGTATGTTTTAAAAAGGTTAACTTGAGTTCATAGAATAAACATTGTTTTGTTTTAAAAAACCACTGGTCCATTTTCTGCTGTACCACACCTGTAGAGTGGGCCGTGTGCTCCCCATATCACAATCTATTAAAAGTTGTGGGTCAGGTGAATTCCATGAAACACTTTGGGGTTCTCTAAACCCTGGCCCATAACATAACACAAATCTATCGCAGATTTTAAATGAGCAGCTGTTCTAGCTTCAAGTGAAGAGCGGTGATGCTGGTTGGCTGTTGAGGGGGAAATTTGCATCAGGCGGTCAGTACTTCCAGAAAGTGGACCTCAGCAAGACACCCGTCGAGTGAAGGCAAGCGTGCAGCAGTGCGGCAACGCTGTTTGATTGTTGAGGGGAAGTTTGCATCAGGCTGTCAGTGCTGCCAGAAAGTGGGTTGTGGAGGAGCTGTCGTCAAAGGACAGTTAAACCCCCCTCCTCCTCCTAGCAAGATACCCTCTGTGTTCAAGTGAAGGAAAGCACCCAGCAGATTGTTGTGGGGAAAATTTGGATCAGGCAGTCAGTGCTTCCAGAAAGTGGGTTGTGGAGGAGCTGTTGTCAAGGGACAGGTACCTCCCTCCCTCCTCCTCTAACCAAAACAAAACAGTCACTGTGGACCACAAGCAAGAGAAGGAAAAAAGGAGCGAGAGAGAGAGGTGCGCTATTAGAAAAGTTGCAGCAGAGTGCTTGAGTGGTGAGGTTTTGGCGAATGGTGTCTCAGTAGAGTACGGGTAATCTCAGGTAATGTCCTCTTAACATTCCTCTTTAGTCTTGGTGCAGTTGGGCTGGCAATGAGGGCAGTGATATGCTCCTCCTGCAGGATGTGGGAGCTCAGGGAGAATTCCTTTGCCCCTGATGACTACACCTCTGGGAAGTACACCCAGCTGCAGCTCCTTGGAGACCGGGCTAAGGAGCTGGATGCTCTCAGGACCATCTGGGATACTGAGCACTTTATAAATAAGTGTTTTAGTGAGGCGGCCACACCTAAGGTGCAGTCAGAGAGTAGCTGGGTGACCACCAGGAAAGGCAAAGGGAGCAGGCAGAGAATGCAGGAGTCCCCTATGGACATTAACCTTGTAAACAGGAATACCATTTTGGATACTGTTGGGGGGATAACTGTTCAATTGAAAGCAGCAATAGCCAGATCTGTGGCAATACGACTTGCTCTGGGGCATAGCGGAAAAGGGTAGAGGTAAACAGGACCGTAGTGATAGGAGACTCGATAGATAGGGGGACAGACAGGAGATTTTGTGGCCGCAAACAGGAATCCAGAATGGTGTGTTGCCTCCTGGGTGCCTACATCAAGGATATCTCGGAACGGCAGCAGAACATTCTCAAGGGGGAGGGGGAGCAGCCAGAAGTCGCATCAGGTCCTGAGGAGAGATTATAGAGAGCTAGGAAAAAGGTTAAGAAGAAAAACCTCGAGGGTGGTAATCTCTGGATTACCTCCAGTGCCACGTGCTACTGAGGGTAAGAACAGGAGAATGTGGCAGATGAATGCATGGCTAAAGAATTGGAGCAGGGAGCATGGATTCAGATTCTTAGATCATTGGGATATTTTCTGGGGCAGAGGTGACCTGTTTAGGAGGGACGGGTTGCAGCTCAACTGGAGGAGGACCAATATCCTGGGGGAAAGATTTTCTAGTGCTACAAGGGAGAGTTTAAACTAGATTGGCAGGGGGGTGAGATCATCAGCAGCAGGGAAGCAAATGAGGGGCTGAAAGGAGAAGCAGTACTCAGCAATGGCAAGCTGAATAGACATGATAGGCGGAAGCATGGGAGGGAGCGGGGAAAACCTGTTGGATTAAATTACATATATTTCAATGCAAGAGGGTTTGATAGAAATCAGATTTTGTGGTTAGATAAGATAGATAAAAGGTTTAATAAAGACTTCCGGTGGCGGCTATGAAGGAGTAAGTCGCACATTTGGTGGCTCCCGCTCGGGTCGGACTTTTGGACCTTTTCCCCCATTTTCTACCGGACTTGAACTGTAAAACTGAAGACAGAGGCAATTGTGTACTGAATTCCCACATCGGTGCATGGAGAGAAGGATTAGAAGTGCTCGTAAAGGCAGAAACAGAAAGACAGAGAAGGCTTGGGCTGAAGCTGCAGCAGGAGACAGCAGGGCGGAGGACCGGACCTCTGGTTTGTCGACCCAGCGGTCTACAGAGCAGCTGATGCAAGTTATTCAGGAAGGCTTTGCTGAGCAGAAACGGGTCTGCTTGGACCCGATAAAAGAGTCGATTGAGCGGGTGGAGCTTAAAATGGGCACCCAAGATCGGGTGATTCAGAAGGTGGAGAAGGCGCTGGCTGAGCAGGAGGAACATCAAACTGCGGTGTAGTTGGAGGTGGAGATGCTGAGAGACCAGCAGAAGAAGCTCCTGGAGAAGGTGGAGGACCTAGAGAATAGATCCCGCCGGCAGAACTTGAGAATCGTTGATCTCCCGGAGGGGTCCAAAGGAGCGGACACTGGGACATACATCGCAGATATGTTTGAGAAGCTTCTGGGGGATGGGGCATTCTCCTGACCCTTGGAGGTGGACAGGGCTCACAGAGCACTCGCGAGGAAGCCGCGAACGAGAGACCCCCCGGGGGCAATGGTGGTGAGATTCCACAGGTACCTTGATAAGGAGCGCATTCTACAGTGGGCCAAGCAGACACGGAGCTGTAAGTGGGACAATAGTATCCTGCGGGTCGACCAAGACCTGAGTGTGGAGGTGGCCAGGAGAAGAGCAGGCTTCAACCAGAGTAGGTTTTTAAGAAAAAGGTGAAGTTTGGATTGTTGTATCCGGCCCGTCTCTGGGTCACGTATGAGGAACAGCACTTTTATTTTGAGTTGCCTGAGGACATGCTGGACTTCGTGAAAAGGAAAGGACTGGTGGTGGACTGAGAACTTTTGAACTTTGCTGCAACGTTCATGTTTTTTATTCTTTTTGTTTCTCTGTTCTTTAAAAGAAAAAGTTTCTCGTTTTTCATTTTGTGGAAACTGTTTGTAATGTCTTCTGTATTGATTTGGGACCAGTGGCAGAGCTGAGTGAGTTAAGGTATTCATTTGCACTGTTGGGGGATGGAGGTGTGCTTGTTTAGATTTTGTTGTTTTTCTGTCGGGCTGTTGTGTGGGGATTGTTTGATGTTGGAGTATGTTTATATGAACGGAGGGGAGGGAACAATAGGGAGAGTCTATCTGGCACCAGGGATGGGGGCCACCAAGCTAGCTGGGCGGGCTAGCTCACGGAAGCGCAGTGTGGGGTGTGCATATGTTCAGTTTATCAAAGGGGCTGGGTTACAGAGTGTTGTTACTAGCGGGGGGAGGGGGGGAAAGTGTTCTGCTGACGAAGGAGGGACTTGGGCCAAGAGATAGAGAGGAGGTTGGGGGCGGAAGCTGCCTGGGGGCAGGCCGGTGGAGGCGCAGAGCGTGGGCTGGAGGGGGGCCCAAAAAAGGTGATGGCTGATTGGCGAAGGGGGATGCCAATGAGCCCCCAAACTAGGCTGATCACCTGGAATGTTCGTGGGTTAAATGGGCCAGTCAAGAGGGCACATGTGTTCGTGCATCTTAGGGGACTGAAGGCGGACGTGGTAATGTTGTAGGAGACGCACCTTAGAGCAACTGACCAGATTAGATTGAGGAAAGGCTGGGTCAGTCAGGTCTTTCACTCGGGACTGGATTCAAAGACTAGAGTGGTCGCAATCCTGATCAATAAGCGGGTGGTGTTTGAGGCGGGTAGAATAGTCTTGGACGTGGGAGGTCGGTACATTATGGTCAGTGGGAAACTGGAGGGGGTGCAGGCGATATTAGTAAATGTGTATGCACCAAATTGGGATGATGTGGAGTTTATTAAGAGGATGCTGGGGAAGATGCCGGACCTGGACTCGCACAGGTTGGTCATGGGAGGGACTTCAACACAGTTATTGACCCTGGCTTGGACCGATCAAGCTCGAAAACAGGGAGGGTGCCAGCAATGGCAAAGGAACTAAAAGGGTTCATGGAGCAGTTGGGGGGGGGCGGGGGGCGGGGGGGGGGGGGGGGGGGGGTGTTCGGTGGATCCATGGAGATTTGGGCAGCCGAGGATGAAGGAGTTCTCCTTCTAAGCACACGTGCATAAAGTGGACTCCCGGAACAATTTCTTCATTTTGAGCAGGGCCTCACTGGCAGGGGTGGTGGACACGGGGTACTCGGTGATCACAATCTCCGACCATGCTCCGCACTGGGTTGACCTACAGGTTAGTAAAGAAAGTAACCAGCACCCGCACTGGAGGTTAGATGTGGGACTTTTGGCTGACGAAGGGGTGTGTGAGAGATTGAGGAAATGTATTCAGAACTACTTGCAGGTCAATGACATGGGGAAAATTTCAGCAGCGATGGTCTGGGAAGCACTGAAGGCTACGGTTAGAGGGGAGCTGATCTCGATACGGTCCCACAGGGAGATGGTAGAAAGGGCAGAGATGGTCCTACTGGTTAAGGAGATACTACAGATCGACAGGGTATGCGGAGACCCCAGAGGGTGGGCTTTTAAGGGAACGGTGGAGGCTCCAGGCAGAGTTCAGCTTGTTAACCACAGGGAGGGCGGTGGAGCAGCTGACAAAGGCAAAGGGGGTGATCAATGAGTATGGAGAGAAGGCCAGCAGAATGCTTGCACAGCAGCTTAGAAAGAAGGAGGCAGCCATGGAGATAGGAAAAGTAAATGACGGAGATGGGAACCTGGTTGGAGATTCAGCAGGGGTGAATAAGCCATTTAGGGATTTCTACAGTAGGCTGTACAGGTCGGATCCCCCTATGGGGCCAGAGGGGATGAGGCACTTCTTGGGGGGGCTGAATTTCCCAAAGGTGGACGGGGAGCTGGTAGAAGGGCTGGGGGCCCCGATTGGGTTGGAAGAGATAGTGGAAGAGAGAGGGCGGGCTGGCACTGCTAAATTTTAGTAACTATTACTGGGCGGCGAATATAGCCATGATCAGGAAGTGGCTAGTGGGGAGGTGTCGGCATGGGAGCGCATGGAGGGGGCTTCATGCAAGGGCACCAATTTGGGGGCGTTAGTAACTGCGCCTCTGACGTTCCCGCCGGCACGGTACTCCACCAGCCCCGTGGTGGTGGCGGCCCTGAGAGTCTGGGGGCAATGGAGGAGACATGCGGGAGCAGAGGAAGCATCAGTCTGGTCCCCAATCTGTAATAATCACCGGTTTGCCCTGGGAAGTATGGATGGGGGGTTCCGGATATTGCGGAGAGCAGGGATTGAGAGGATGGGGGTTATGTTTATAGAGGGGAGCTTTCCGGGTATGAGGGCGTTGTAGGAGAAGTTTGGGTTGGCAAGGGGAAATAAATTTAGGTATCTGCAGGTGCGGGACTTCCTACGTAAACAGGTGTCAACCTTCCCGCTCCTACCGCTAAGGGGGATTCAGGACAGGGTAGTTTCCAGAGGGTGGGTAGGAGAAGGGACCGTCTCGGACATTTACAAGGAATTTATGGGGTCAGAGGAGACGCAGGCCGAGGAGCTGAAGCGCAAGTGAGAGGAGGAGCTGGGAGGAGAAATAGATGATGGTCTATGGGCGGAAGCGTTGAGTAGAGTCAACGCGTCCACAACATTTGCCAGGCTCAGCCTGATACAATTTAAGGTCGTTCACCAGGCTCACATGACAGTGGCCCGGTTGAGCAGGTTCTTTGAGTTGGAAGACAGGTGTGCAAAATGTGCGGGAGGACCAGCGAACCATGTCCACATATTCTGGGCATGTCCGAAGCTTAGGGGATTTTGGCAGGGATTTGCAGATGTCATGTCACGGTGTTAAAAACAAGGGTGGCGCTGAGTCCAGAGGTGGCGATTTTCGGGGTGTCGGAAGACCCGGGAATCCAGGAGGAGAAAGAGGCAGATGTTCTGGCCATTGCTTCCCTGGTAGCTTGGCGACGAATACTATTAGCTTGGAGGGAGTCAAAGCCCCCGATGTCGGAGACCTGGCTATCGGAGATGGCTAGCTTTCTCTGTTTGGAGAAAACAAGTTCGCCTTGAGCGGGTCACTGTTAGGGTTCGCCCGGAGATGGCAACCGTTCGTCAACTTCTTCACGGAAAATTAATCATCAGTAGAAGCGGGGGGGTGGGGGGGGGGTACTTTAGCTTAGAGTAGGGGGTTATAAAGGTGGGACCTGTAAGGGAGGGAGAGGGCTTTTGCACTATGTTTATAGTTTCATGTACATTGTTTATAATGTTGTTGTTATAATACCAAAAATACCTCAATAAAATGTTTACTAAATAAAAAGGTTTAATGAAGAAATCCTGGTTGGAAAAATCCTTTAATCCTTAAGAGTATTTAACTAAATCAAAATATATTAACCATGAGAGTGAGGAAAAAGCTGACCAACTGTGAACTGATCAGATTAGATACACCATTCTCACATTTTGTAAGTTTTTTGAAGACTGCTAGCGAGTGCAAGGCCAAATAGCAGAATAGACCCTTTGTGTTATGGAAAACTGGGCTGACATCCCAGTTCCGTTTCGATGATAACGGCTGGTCAGCTCATGGTGATAATTTCTTGTGGGAAACGTGTTTCTCTCAGACCACCATGGAAAATTACCGCAAATCATTTATCTCTTAAATTTGACAGACTGACATTTCGGTCAAAGTAAGTGAATTATAAATTAGTTAAAGCCAATCATAGCTGTAAAGAGGATGAAACTTTAAATATAGTAATCTCATTAAAAGACCAGTTGTCAGGATGAGAAAACACTTTTCTATTCCGGAATCATTCTTACGTAATATCTGAAACCTATTCTCTTGCTTACTTTGCAAATCACCATTTTTTCTTTTGTTTCGTTTTGTCCTGTGCATCTTGATTTGAAGAAATTACCACAAACTATTGTTGTATTTTGAATTCAACCACTGTATTTGCTAAAGACAATCGATCTGACTAGCTTGTTGCCTGGCTAGTTGAAACTTCCTAAATTCTGTATTGAAAAATAAACTTTATTAGTAGACACTAAAGCTGATGAATAAAGTTTCAAATACTTTACCAAGAAGCGCAGTCTGGAATCTGTTATTTGGGAATTAAAAAGGGATAACGCATATCCAGAGTTCTGAATAGACACAGAGATCCATCAGGGTTGATGAACTCAGGGCATGGATAGGTTCATTGGTCTGGGATATTATACCTATAACTGAAACATGGCTAAGGGAGAGACAGGACTGGCAGCTTAATGTTCCAGTGTACAGGTGCTTAGGCGGGACAGAGGTGGAGGAAAGAGAGGAGGGAGAGTTGCATTTTTAATTCAGGGGAGCATCACGGCAGTAGTCAGATGAAATAACCGAGGGATCATCCAGCGAGGGTTTGTAGGTAGAACTAAGGATTAATAAGAGGATGGTCACCTTATTGGGGTTGTACTATAGGCCCCCAAACAGTCAATGGAAATTAGAAGAACAAATATGCAAGGAGATTGGTGAGATTTGTAGGAGTAATAGGGTTGCCAAAGTAGGGGATTTTAATTTTCTTAACATAGACTGGGATTGTCATAGTGTTAAGGGTTTAGATGGGGTGGAATTTGTTACGTGTATTCAGGAAAGTTTCCCCAGGCAGTATGTGGAGGGTCCTACTTGGGAAAAGGACAAAATTTAACCTGCTCTTGGGAAATAGGGCAGGGCAAGTGACTGAGGTGACTGTGGGTGACCACTTTGGGCCAGTGACCATAGTTCTACCAATTTTAAAATAGTTATGGAAAGGGACAAAACTGGTCCACAGGTGCAAGTTCTAAATTGGGGCAAGGCGAATTTTGATAGAAATAGACAGGAGCTTGCAAGGGTTGATTGGAATAGCTTGTATGAGGGCAAAGGAACCTCCTGCAGGTGGGAGGCCTTTGAAAGTGAAATAACCAGAGTTCAGGGTCTATATGTTCCTATTAGGGTTAAGGGGAAGGCTGGCAAGAGTAGGGAACCCTGGATGACAAAACATATTGAAGTTTTGGCCAGGGAAAAGAAGGAGACATTGCTCAGGTACAATCAACTGGAATCAAAGGATTCCCTGGAAGTGTATAGGGGATACAGGAGTATACGCAAGAAGGAAATTAGGAGGGCAAAAAGAGGGCATGAGGTAGCTTTGGCTGAGAGGATTAAAGGTGAATCCAAAGAGATTCTTTAAGTACATAAAAGGAAAAAGAATAACTAGAGAGAGAATAGGACCCCTCAAGGACCAAAGTGGACACATATGTGTGGAACCGCAGGAGATGGGCGAGGTTCTCAATGAATATTTCTCCTCTGTGTTTACCGTGGGGAAAGACATGAAGACTTGGGAACCTGGGAAGGTTAGTACCGATATATTGGGACAGTTCTCATTACAGTAGAGGAGGTGTTGGACGTATTAAAATGTATGAAGGTGGATAAATCTCCTGGCCCTGACAGGTATATACAAGAACACTCAGGCTAGAGAAGAAATTGAGGGAACCCTGGTAGAGATATTTGTATCATCATTAGCCATGGGTGAGGTACCAGAAGACTGGTGGGTAGCAAATACTGTGCTCATATTTAAGAAGGGTTGCAAAGAAAAACCTGGGAAATATAGACGAGTAAGCCTAAAATGTGCGGTGGGTAAGTTATAGAGAAGATTCTGAAGGATAAGATATACAGGCATTTGGAAAGATTGAGTTTGATTAGGAGTAGTCAGCACGGCTTTGTGCATGGGAGATCGTACCCTACAAATTTGTTAGAGTTCTTTGATGAAGTGACCATGAAGGTTGATGAGGGCAGGGTGGTTTTATTGTAGTCTATATGGACTTCTGTAAGGCCTTTGATAACTTTCCACATGGTAGGCTGCTCTGGAAGGTTAGATCACATGGAATCCAGGAGAGCTAGCAAATTGGATATACAATTGGCTTGATGGTAGGAAGCAGAGGGTAATGATGGAAGAATGCTTGTTCGTCTGGAGGCCTGTGACTAGTGGTGTGCCTCAGGGGTCAGTGCTGGGCCCATTGTTGTTTGTTTCTATATCAATGATTTGGATGAGAATATACAAGGCATGATCAGTAAGTTTGCAGATGACACTAAAATAGGTGGCCTTGTAGGCAGTGAGGAAGGTTATCAAAACATTGCAGCAGGATCTTGATCAGCTAGGGAAGTGGGCCTAGTTTTAGAATCTCCAATCAATGGAAATAGTTTATCTTTATCTACCCTGTGTTTCCCTGTTAATATCATGAATACTTCGACCAAATCACCCCAGAACATCCTAAATTCTAGTGAAAACAGGCCTAATTTGAGTAATAATTGGAGGAGGATGGTATGTTCAACTGTGTCAAAGGCTGTAGACAGGTCAAGAAAGAGAGGGTCATTAACCTTTGTCATCGTCATTTGAAATGAGCCTTTTCAGCACTGTGGGAGGGCAGAAACCTGATTGAAGGGATTCAAGTGTGGAATTCTGGAAAGTTTAGACACAGAATCTGAAGGTGACAAAATGTTCAAGGACTTGAGAGAGGTAAATGAGTTTGGAGATAGGGTGGTAGTTTGCAAAGATGGTGGGGTCAGGAAGTTTTTTTAGGAGCGAGGTGATGTTAAATTTAAAGGAGAGAGGGACAACACCTGAAGAGAACAGTTAACAATATTGATGATCATGGGAACAAGGATGGTCAGCAGTTTAGTAATAAGGCTGAGGGAGCAGGAGTTGGGTTTCATGAGGGTAGATAGCAGTTATACTGGAGAAAGATGCAAGTTCAAGGCTAAGACCAGGGAATCTTTAGAGGCAGTTTGGTCAGATGTGCTACAGAAAGGGAGGGACATGACAGAGGCAGCCAATTGTATGGTCTCAATCTTGGTGTTTATAAAGTCCATGAACTCCTCGCATTTGGAGGTGAGGGTGGAGGAAATAGGGGAAATGGGTATAAGAAGATGCTTTGCAGTAGAGATATAAATCTGGGAGTTATCTCTGCATTCCAGGATGATCTTGCAAGCAGTTTTAGTTGACAAGAACAGAACTTCATAGTTTTTATGTGGTCCAGTCAAATCTGGCAGTAGATGGCTAAACCAGTTGTCTGTCATTTCTTTTCAAGTGTGGAATACTTGGATTTAAGGAAACAGAGATTAGGACCTACATTGGGGGAACAACCAGGGTGAGAGTGAGTTGTAGTTTTGTTGACACTTAAGACGTCAAAAGTAGAAGTGTAAGTCTGGTCGAGCAAATCAGTAACTGCAGAGATCTTGTGGTGAATGGAGGGCCAAAGGTTAAACAGTTGGAATTTAAAAAATGTAGCTGTACTGGGGAATAGTTTTTTCCCCAGGGCTGATTATTAGAAGGAAGTAGGCCTGAGGCATAAAAGGGGGTGTGGATGGAAAATGTTCAAGAAAGTGATCAGAGAGAGACTTTTCTGTAATTGATACAATGGGATTAGTAAATCCATGGCATGACAAGACCAAAGGAGTGACTGTGAATATGGATTAGGGAGTTTACGTGGAGAGTGAGATTTGGGCTGGATAATGTTATTATAATGTAATACCTCAGGTCTATTTACTGTACAAGACACAAGGCGCCAACCTCTCATAAGGGATTGGGTAAACATGTGGGTTCATTTATTAAGACTAGACACGCAAGAACAATTCTACATAGATATAAGACTTGAAGACATCAGAGCAGGAGTGTGAGTGTGTGTGTATGCATGACACATTTCCTTTCTGGTGATGCCATGCTGATGTCCCTTAAAGGTATATTACAACATCCCCCTTTATTTTTGAAGATGCTTTCCCCCCTCCCAAAGAAGTATCAATATTTTTGTTGCAGTTCATATTTTACTTTTATTACATATGTGCATGAACTGATGAATCTGAGTCTCTAAAGCATAACGGTAATCTGCAGGTACACCCAGATCGTGTGGTGATAACTTTAAATACTCACAATGAGATTGTTATTCATGGACGTTGTTTTTGGTTGCATTTGGGATCTTGTCCTCGATAGAGTGGGACTGTAAGATGGGTGAGGAGCTGGAACGGATCTGAGTTGTCCTCAGTTTTGTGTCACCGTTACACCTTTGTGCGTAATGACTTCATAGGATCTTGGTTTTGAACAAATCTTTGTCACTTCCACTGGTTGCCAGGTATATTCTATGAGACCATGGACCGCACTTGTTGTCCCCCAACTGTAAACTTGGCAATTCTGTCCCTGAATTGTTATCATGCACATTGGTCATCTTCTCTTGCAGTTTTAAAAGGTGCTCTCCAGTTTCTTGGAGAGTAGAATGGGTTAGAGTAGGTAAATTGGTACATACTGATCTGCCAGGCATGAGCTCAGCCGATGATGAAATAGTTGCACTTAACGGTGTTGCTCTCAGATATAACATTGCAATGTTTTGATCTTGCTTAGTCTGTCTACATTTGAGAATTAGGGATTTCACCATGTGAATCATTCATTCAGCTAGGCAGTTAAATCTAGGGTAATGAGAAGAAGTTTCTGATCTATACTCCACTCCTCACATATATCCTGAAATTGCTTGCCAATAAATTGCAGATATTATCCATAATCTCTCTAGGTGCACCAAATAAACTGAAAATAGCACTTAAAAGTTTCCAGGACAAATATACTTGACATATGTTGAATAATGTGGTACGTGGTAAAGTAGTTAACGTTAACAAAGAAGTCAGTGCCATTGGCATGAAAGAGGCCCGATGCGGTGTTGAAACAAGGATTGGTAGGAACTTCATATAGAATGAATGGTGTTCTGTGCTGACTTGGCATATGCTCTTGACATGCCTCACACTGCTTGATGACAACTTCAATGTCATTATTCATTGCCGGCCAATAGACTGTTTCTTTTGCAAGTCTTCTCATCTGATCTATGCCCATGTGTAAGTAATGAAGTTATTGAAGAATATTAGGCAAAAATTCCTGGATAGTGGCCTGCCTGTCTTTAAAAGTGACTTCCTGGGAAATGCCTAGCTCATCCCAATATGGCCAAAATAAACTCTTGTTAGTGGACATGCTGAATTGAACCTGGTCATCCTTCGATAACGGTTTTCCACAGTTTCTGCAGCATAGACTCTTTCACCATTTCTTCTTATAGCTGCTGGCATTTGCATTGCGCAAAATGTACCAGATCTATTTGGAGAACATCTTCTAATTCAATGTTGATCAAGTCAGCTTGTAGATCTAAAGATATATCTTCTGCTTTCGCTGGTTTTAGCAATCCGCAAAGTGTATCCGTTGTTAGCTGGCTTGTCAACACCTCATGTATATGTTTCTGATGGGATACCGGATAGTCATTCTTATTGCTTGAAGGTACCCATCATGTATGGTCTGTTGGTAGTAGTTGCATCAGCCTTTGCTCTAGGGCACTGCTGCGGTCAATGGCTCTTTCTGCCACATACCATGAAGAATTAATGAAAAGCTTGGCATTCCTTTGGTGCATCCAAAGCTCTACAACTTTCACATGTCTTGTTAGGTTTGGGTGTTCTGGTGAGTGTGACAACAATTGGGTTTATGCTTAGAACCTATAAACATTGTCGATCTGCGAGGATTGCTTTGTATTTACATCCACCCGTCAGCAGCGTTTTGATGCTACATGCTTTAGACTTGTCAAGCAGATGGAATGCTTCTATGGGAGTGGGTGAGATCAACAACTTCACAATTCCGTCTGCTCGGTCCGTATTTGAAAAATCACAATACACACTCTTTACTCTACATCTGCTGACCAAGTACTCTATGGATTTGTAGGTTGTTGTCAAAATGGCATGAACTCTAGTCAATGAAAACAGAAGTTTAACCTGGGGCGAGATTCTCCGACCCTCCGCCGGGTCGGAGAATCGCCGGGGGCTGGCGTGGATCCCGACCCGCCGGTTGCCGAATTCTCCGGCACCGGATATTCGGCGGGGGCGGGAATCGCGCCGAGCCAGTTGGCGGGCCCCCCCCCCCCGCGATTCTCCGGCCCGAATGGGCCGAAGTCCCGCTGCTAAAATGCCTGTCCTGCCGGCGTAGATTAAACCACCTACCTTACCGGCGGGACAAGGCGGCGCGGGCGGGCTCCGGGGTCCTAAGGGGGGGGGCGCGGGGTGATCTGGCCCCGGGGGGTGCCCCCACGGTGGCCTGGCCCGCGATCGGGGCCCACCGATCCGCGGGCGAGCCTGTGCCGTGGGGGCACTCTTTTCCTTCCACCTTCGCCAAGGTCTCCACCATGGCGGAGGCGGAAGAGACTCCCTCCACTGCGCATGCGCGGGAATGCCGTCAGCGGCCGCTAATGCTCCCGCGCATGCGCCGCCCGGAGATGTCATTTCCGCGCCAGCTGGCGGGGCACCAAAGGCCTTTTCCGCCAGCTGGCGGGGCGGAAATTCGTCCGGCGCAGGCCTAACCCCTTAAGGTTGGGGCTCGGCCCCCCAAGATGCGGAGCATTCCGCACCTTTGGGGCGGCGCGATGCCCGACTGATTTGCGCCGTTTTGGGCTCCAGTCGGCGGACATCGCGCCGATACCGGAGAATTTCGCCCCTGATTCTGAACCGGTCTTCCAATGTAGTCCAGGGGCGGGTTTCTCCATCCGGTGTGACATGCCGTCGGGATACTCTGTTTCGCCGGACGGTCAATGGGGTTTCCCATTGTGGGGCAGCCCCACACCGTAGGGAACCCCCCGGACTGCCGGCACAATGGAGAATCCTGATGGCGGAGAATTCAGCCCCATATCTTTGAGGGACCCTATAACTGTTTCTCTATTGTGTTCAGCTTGTGCAGATCTTTATTTCCAATTGCTCGATGAATTTTTATGGCTTGCCGCTCTGGCTCAGGCCCACCTGAATCAAGAAACCACAGCTCTCTACGTTGTTTTAAATATTTTGCATTCGGATAGTAGATCATCTGGATCCCAATCAAACTGGATAAATTTGTGGATATTCTGACAACATCCCTTTGACTCTCCTTCTTTTGTAATGTCTAGGATGAGTCTCATTGTAGCTTCTTTCCCACGTGCTTTTCTGGAGCTCCGCTCACAAAGAAGAATTTGGGGCGGGAACGCACCATGGAATAATGTAATTTATTGTTCAGTGACTCCCAGAGCTGCCCATTATAATTGCAACCTTCTCTGGCATGTCCACATTGACTCTTACCAATTTTTACAGATGCATCATAGAAAGTATCCTATCTGGCTGCATCACAGCCTGGTATGGCAACTGCTCAGCCCATGACCGTAAGAAACTGCAGGGAGTCGTGAACACAGTCCAGTCCATCATGTGAACGCGCCTCCCATTCATTGATTCTGTCTACACCACCTTGTGGCTGCCTTGGGAAAGCGAGCAGCATAATCAATGACCCCTCCCACCTGGGTTATTCTTTCTTCCAACCTCTTCCATCGAGCAGGAGATACAAAAGTCTGAGAACATGCACTAACAAATTCAAAAACAGCTTCTTCTCCACTGTTCCCAGACTCCTGAATGACCCTCTTATGGACTGAACTGATCTCTCCACGCATCTTCTCTGCTGAGTAGCACTACACTCCGTATGCTTCGCCCAACGCCTATGTATTTAATAATAGTAATAATCGCTGATTGTCACAAGTAGGCTTCAATGACGTTACTGTGAAAAGCCCCTAGTCGCCACATTCTGGTCCCTGTTCAGGGAGGCCGGGACGGGAATTGAACCTGCGCTGCTGGCATTGTTCTGCATTACAAGCAAGCTCATTCTTCCAGCGGAGCGGGCAGAGAGTGCAGCGATTTTTGGAGGGGAGAGCTGGAAGGTAAGATGAGTTTTTGATTTTTGATTTACTTTTTCAGAGCTTATTTTTCCTCAGAGCAGCAGGAAACCGGAAGTCGGCCATGGGGAGACCTGGGAAGGTTTGTATTTTTTCTTTAAAAGGCACTTACCTCCGAGGTTTCGGCCTCATTCTGCCAGTGGAGCGGGCAGAGAGGGGAGCGATTTTTGGAGAGGAGAGCTGGAAGGTAAGCTGAGTTTTTGTTTTTTAACTTACTTTTTCTGAGCTTTTTTTTTTCTCAGAAGTCGGCCGTGGGGAGACCCGGGAAGGTTTGTATTACCCAATAAATTTGAACGGTGAGGAAACCCGAGACACGTGTAGTGTCTCCCACCCTCCCTCCTCCTCTAACCTAAAAGAAAAGACTCAGTGCTGTGAGCAGGTAAGCTATTTACTTTTTTTTGTTTCTTATTTACTGGGAGACTAAGTAGAGGTGATGGCAGCTCGGGCAGTGGAATGTTCCTCCTGCAGAATGTTCGAGGTGAGGGAGACCACCGGTGTCCTTGCTGACTTCACCTGTGGGAAGTGCAGCCATCTCCAGCTCCTCACAGATCATGTTAGGGAACTGGAGCTGGAGCTGGATGAACTGAGGATCATTCGGGAAGCTGAAGGGGTGATAGATAGAAGCTACAGGGACATAGTTACACCTGAGAACAAAGGTAGCTGGGTAACAGTTAGAGGTGGGAAGAGGAGGAAGCAGTCAGTGCAGGGATCCCCTGTGGTCGTTCCTCTCAACAATAAGTATACCGCTTTGGATACTGTTGGGGGGGATTACTTATCAGGGGTAGGCTGCAGTGACCGGGTCTCTGGCACGAGGTCCAGCTCTGGGGCTCAGAAGGGAAGGGGGGAGATTAGGAGAGCACTAGTTATAGGAGAATCAATAGTTAGAGATACAGACAGGCGGTTCTGTGGGCACGGGCGAGACTCTCGGATGGTCAGGGTCCATGACGTCTCGGATCGTGTCTTCAGGATCCTTAAGGGGGAGGGGGAGCAGCCAGAAGTCGTGGTGCACATTGGCACCAACGACGTAGGTGGGAAAAGGGGTGTGGATGTAATAAACGAGTTTAGAGAGTTAGGCTGGAAGTTAAAAGCCAGGGCAGACAGAGTTGGCATCTCTGGTTTGTTGCCAGTGCCACGTGATAGCTAGGCTAGGAATAGGGTGAGAGTGCAGTTGAACACGTGGCTGCAGGAATGGTGTAGGAGGGAGGGCTTCAGGTGTTTGGATAATTGGAGTGCATTCTGGGGAAGGTGGGACCTGTACAAGCAGAACGGGTTGCATCTGAACCAGAGGGGCACCAATATCCTGGGAGGGAGGTTTTCTAGTCCTCTTCGGGAGGGTTTAAATGAATTTGGCTGGGGAATGGGAACCGGGTTTGTAGTCCAGCAACTAAGGTAGACGATGTTCAGGACGTCAAAGCGTGTAGTGAGGCAGTGGGGAAGGTAACACTGACAAAGGAGAGTACTTGCAGGCACGGAGATGGGTTGAAGTGTGTATACTTCAACGCAAGAAGCATCAGGAATAAGGTGGGTGAACTTAAGGCATGGATCGGTACTTGGGACTACGATGTTGTGGCCACCACGGAAACTTGGATAGAAGAGGGGCAGAAATGGTTGTCGGAGGTTCCTGGTATAGATGTTTCAATAAGATTAGGGAGGGTGGTAAAAGAGGTGGAGGGGGGTGGCATTGTTAATTTGAGATAGTGTAACAGCTGCAGAAAGGCAGTTCGAGGAGGATCTGCCTACTGAGGTGGTATGGGTTGAAGTCAGAAATAGGAAAGGACCTTGTTGGGAGTTTTCTATAGGCCCCCCAATAGCAGCAGAGATGTGGAGGAACAGATTGGGAAACAGATTTTGGAAAGGTGCAGAAGTCACAGGGTAGTAGTCATGGGTGACTTCAACTTCCCAAATATTGAGTGGAAACTCTTTAGATCAAATAGTTTGGATGGAGTGGTGTTTGTGCAGTGTGTCCAGGAAGCTTTTCTAACACAGTATGTAGATTGTCCGACCAGAGGGGAGACCATATTGGATTTGGTACTTGGTAATGAACCAGGACAAGTGATAGATTTGTTAGTGGGGGAGCATTTTGGATATAGTGACCACAATTCTGTGACTTTCACTTGAGTAATGGAGAGGAATAAGTGCATGCAACAGGGCAAGGTTTACAATTGGGGGAAGGGTAAATATGATGCTGTCAGACAAGAATTGAAGTGCATAAGTTGGGACCATAGGCTGTCAGGGAAGGACACAAGTGAAATGTGGAACTTGTTCAAGGAACAGATGATCTGTGTCCTTGATATGTATGTCCCTGTCAGGCAGGGAAGAGATGGTTGAGTGAGGCAACCATGGTTGACAAGAGCGGTTGAATGTCTTGTTAAGAGGAAGAAGGAGACTTATGTAAGGCTGAGGAAACAAGGTTCAGACAGGGTGCTGGAGGGATACAAGATAGCCAGGAGGGAACTGAAGAAAGGGATTAGGAGAGCGAAGAGAGGGCATGAAAAACTTTTGGCGGGTACGATCAAGGAAAACCCCAAGGCCTTTCACACATATGTGAGAAATATGAGAATGACTAGAGCAAGGGTAGGTCCGATCAAGGACAGTCGCGGGAGATTGTGTATTGAGTCTGAAGAGATAGGAGAGGTCTTGAACGAGTACTTTTCTTCAGTATTTACGAATGAAAGGGGCCATACTGTTAGAGAGGACAGTGTGAAACAGACTGGTAAGCTCGAGGAGATACTTATAGAACATAGAACATAGAACATAGAACAATACAGCACAGTACAGGCCCTTCGGCCCACGATGTTGCACCAAAACAAAAGCCATCTAACCTACACTATGCCATTATCATCCATATGTTTATCCAATAAACTTTTAAATGCCCTCAATGTTGGCGAGTTCACTACTGTAGCAGGTAGGGCATTCCACGGCCTCACTACTCTTTGCGTAAAGAACCTACCTCTGACCTCTGTCCTATATCTATTACCCCTCAGTTTAAAGTTATGTCCCCTCGTGCCAGCCATATCCATCCGCGGGAGAAGGCTCTCACTGTCCTCCCTATCCAACCCCCTGATCATTTTGTATGCCTCTATTAAGTCTCCTCTTAACCTTCTTCTCTCCAACGAAAACAACCTCAAGTCCATCAGCCTTTCCTCATAAGATTTTCCCTCCATACCAGGCAACATCCTGGTAAATCTCCTCTGCACCCGCTCCAAAGCCTCCACGTCCTTCCTATAATGCGGTGACCAGAACTGTACGCAATACTCCAAATGCGGCCGTACCAGAGTTCTGTACAGCTGCAACATGACCTCCCGACTCCGGAACTCAATCCCTCTACCAATAAAGGCCAACACTCCATAGGCCTTCTTCACAACCCTATCAACCTGGGTGGCAACTTTCAGGGATCTATGTACATGGACACCTAGATCCCTCTGCTCATCCACACTTTCAAGAACTTTACCATTAGCCAAATATTCTGCATTCCTGTTATTCCTTCCAAAGTGAATCACCTCACACTTCTCTACATTAAACTCCATTTGCCACCTCTCAGCCCAGCTCTGCAGCTTATCTATATCCCTCTGTAACCTGCTACATCCTTCCACACTATCGACAACACCACCGACTTTAGTATCGTCCGCAGATTTACTCACCCACCCTTCTGCGCCTTCCTCTAGGTCATTGATAAAAATGACAAACAGCAACGGCCCCAGAACAGATCCTTGTGGTACTCCACTTGTGACTGTACTCCATTCTGAACATTTCCCATCAACCACCACCCTCTGTCTTCTTTCAGCTAGCCAATTTCTGATCCACATCTCTAAATCACCCTCAATCCCCAGCCTCCGTATTTTTTGCAATAGCCTACCGTGGGGAACCTTGTCAAACGCTTTGCTGAAATCCATATACACCACATCAACTTCTCTACTCTCGTCTACCTGTTCAGTCACCTTCTCAAAGAACTCAATAAGGTTTGTGAGGCATGACCTACCCTTCACAAAGCCATGCTGACTATCCCTGATCATATTATTCCTATCTAGATGATTATAAATCTTGTCTCTTATAATCCCCTCCAAGACTTTACCCACTACAGACGTGAGGCTCACCGGTCTATAGTTGCCGGGGTTGTCTCTGCTCCCCTTTTTGAACAAAGGGACCACATTTGCTGTCCTCCAGTCCTCTGGCACTATTCCTGTAGCCAATGATGACATAAAAATCAAAGCCAAAGGTCCAACAATCTCTTCCCTGGCCTCCCAGAGAATACTAGGATAAATCCCATCAGGTCCCGGGGACTTATCTATTTTCAGCCTGTCCAGAATTGCCAACACCTCTTCCCTACGTACCTCAATGCCATCTATTCTATTAGCCTGGGGCTCTGCATTCTCCTCCACAACATTATCTTTTTCCTGAGTGAATACTGACGAAAAATATTCATTTAGTATCTCGCCTATCTCTTCAGACTCCACACACAATTTCCCATCCCTGTCCTTGACTGGTCCTACTCTTTCCCTAGTCATTCGCTTATTCCTGACATACCTATAGAAAGCTTTTGGGTTTTCCTTGATCCTTCCTGCCAAATACTTCTCATGTCCCCTCCTTGCTCGTCTTAGCTCTCTCTTTAGATCCTTCCTCGCTACCTTGTAACTATCCATCGCCCCAACCGAAACTTCACACTTCATCTTCACATAGGCCTCCTTCTTCCTCTTAACAAGAGATTCCACTTCCTTGGTAAACCACGGTTCCCTCGCTCGACGCCTTCCTCCCTGTCTGACCGGTACATACTTATCAAGAACACGCAGTAGCTGATCCTTGAACAAGCCCCACTTATCCAGTGTGCCCAACACTTGCAGCCTACTTCTCCACCTTATCCCCCCCAAGTCACGTCTAATGGCATCATAATTGCCCTTCCCCCAGCTATAACTCTTGCCCTGCGGTGTATACTTATCCCTTTCCATCATTAACGTAAACGTCACCGAATTGTGGTCACTGTCCCCAAAGTGCTCTCCTACCTCCAAATCCAACACCTGGCCTGGTTCATTACCCAAAACCAAATCCAACGTGGCCTCGCCTCTTGTTGGCCTGTCAACATATTGTTTCAGGAAACCCTTCTGCACACACTGTACAAAAAACGACCCATCTATTGTACTCGAACTATATCTTTTCCAGTCAATATTTGGAAAGTTAAAGTCTCCCATAATAACTACCCTGTTACTTTCGCTCATATCCAGAATCATCTTCGCCATCCTTTCCTCTACATCCCTAGAACTATTAGGAGGCCTATAAAAAACTCCCAACAGGATAACCTCTCCTTTCCTGTTTCTAACTTCAGCCCATACTACCTCGGAAGAAGAGTCCCCATCTAGCATCCTCTCCGCCACCGTAATACTGCTCTTGACTAGCAGCGCCACACCTCCCCCTCTTTTGCCTCCTTCTCTGAGCTTCCTAAAACACCTAAACCCCGGAACCTGCAACATCCATTCCTGTCCCTGCTCTATCCATGTCTCCGAAATGGCCACAACATCGAAGTCCCAGGTACCAACCCATGCTGCCAGTTCCCCTACCTTGTTTTGTATACTCCTGGCATTGAAGTAGACACACTTCAAACCACCTACCTGAACACTGGCCCCCTCCTGCGACGTCAAATCTGTGCTCCTGACCTCTATACTCTCATTCTCCCTTACCCTAAAACTACAATCCAGGTTCCCATGCCCCTGCTGCATTAGTTTAAACCCCCCCAAAGAGCACTAACAAATCTCCCCCCCAGGATATTTGTGCCCCGCAGGTTCAGATGTAGACCATCCTGTCTGTAGAGGTCCCACCTTCCCCAGAAAGAGCCCCAGTTATCCAGAAATCTGAATCCCTCCCGCCTGCACCATCCCTGTAGCCACGTGTTTAAATGCTCTCTCTCCCTATTCCTCATCTCACTATCACGTGGCACGGGCAACAACCCAGAGATAACAACTCTGTTTGTTCTAGTTCTGAGCTTCCATCCTAGCTCCCTGAAAGCCTGCCTGACATCCTTGTCCCCTTTCCTACCTATGTCGTTAGTGCCAATGTGGACCACGACTTGGGGCTGCTCCCCCTCCCCCTAAGGACCCGGAAAACACGATCCGAGACATCACGTACCCTTGCACCTGGGAGGCAACATACCAAACGTGAGTCTCTCACGCTCCCACAAAATCTCCTATCTGTGCCCCTGACTATAGAGTCCCCAATTACTAATGCTCTGCTCCTCTCCCCCCTTCCCTTCTGAGCAACAGGGACAGACTCCGTGCCAGAGGCCCGTACCCCATGGCTTACCCCTGGTAAGTCGTCCCCCCCACAAGTATCCAAAGCGGTATACTTGTTTCTCAGGGGAACGACCGCAGGGGATCCCTGCACTGACTGCTTTTTCCCAGTCCCTCTTACAGTTACCCACCTATCTCCAATCTTTGGTGTAACTAATTCCCTGAAGCTGCTATTTATGACCCCTTCTGCCTCCCGAATGATCCGAAGTTCTTCCAACTCCAGCTCCAGTTCCCTAACTCGGTCTTGGAGGAGCTGGAGTTGGCAGCACTTCCTGCAGGTAAAATCAGCAGGGACACTAACTGCATCCCTCACCTCAAACATCCTGCAGGAGGAACATTGCACTCCCTTCCCTGCCATTCCTCTAACTTTCTACCAAGATCTGGCTAACAACTAAATTAAATTTTTATAAAAAATAATAATAATATAATAAAATATGGTACTTACCTCAGACCAATGGGTTTTATTATTAGGTTAGAGGAGGAGGGCGGGTGGGAGACACTACACGTGTAGTGTCTCGGGTTTCCTCTCCACCAGAATTTATTGGTGAGGGTCTTGCCAGACGTCCGCGGGTCGACTTCCTGTTCCCGCCTAAAAAAAAACTAATTTAAAAAAAAGAAAAATTCTCAGCTCCTGCTGAAATTGACTAACCAGCCAGCTCCACTCCCGCCGAAATCGACTGGCCTGCCCCTGCAAAGACAAGTGCTTTTAAAGGACAGACTTACCTCCCAGCAGCCACTTCCGCAATGCTCCCGCTGAAACTGACTCACCAGCTGTTCTCCCGCCGAAATCGACTGGCCTGCCCCTGCAAAGACAAGTGCTTTTAAAGGTTGACTTACCTTGTTAGGAAGGAAGACATGTTGGGCATTTTGAAAAACTTGAGGATAGACATATCTCCCGGGCCTGACGGGATATATCCAAGGATTCTATGGGAAGCAAGAGATGAAATTGAAGAGCCGTTGGCAATGATCTTTTCGTCCTCACTGTCAACAGGGGTGGTACCAGGAGATTGGAGAGCAGCGAATGTCATGCCCCTGTTCAAAAAAGGGAATTGGGTAACCCTGGGAATTACAGGCCAGTTAGTCTTACTTCGGTGGTAGGCAAAGTAATGGAAAGGGTACTGAGGGATAGGATTTCTGAGCATCTGGAAAGACACTGCTTGATTAGGGATAGTCAGCATGGATTTGTGAGGGGTAGGACTTGCCTCACAAGTCTTATTGAATTCTTTGAAGAGGTGACCAAGCATGTGGATGATGGTAAAGCAGTGGATGTAGTGTACATGGATTTTAGTAAGGCATTTGATAAGGTTCCCCATGGTAGGCTTATGCAGAAAGTAAGGAGGCATGGGATAGTGGGAAATTTGGCCAGTTGGATAACGAACTGGCTGACTGATAAAAGTCAGAGTGGTGGTGGATGGCAAATATTCATCCTGGAGCCCAGTTACCAGTGGCGTACCGCAGGGATCAGTTCTGGTTCCTCTGCTGTTTGTGATTTTCATTAATTACTTGGATGAGGGAGTTGAAGGGTGGGTCAGTAAATTTGCAGACGATACGAAGATTGGTGGAGTTGTGGATAGTGAGGAGGGCTGTTGTCGGCTGCAAAGAGACATAGATAGGATGCAGAGCTGGGCTGAGAAGTGGCAGATGGAGTTTAACCCTGAAAAGTGTGAGGTTGTCCATTTTGTAAGGACAAATATGAATGCGGAATACAGGGTTAACGGTAGAGTTCTTGGCAATGTGGAGGAACAGAGAGATCTTGGGGTCTATGTTCATAGATCTTTGAAAGTTGCCACTCATGTGGATAGAGCTGTGAAGAAGGCCTATGGTGTGCTAGCGTTCATTAGCAGAGGGATTAAAGTTATGAGCCGTGAGATGATGATGCAGCTGTACAAAACCTTGATAAGGCCTCATTTGGAGTACTGTGTGCAGTTCTGGTCACCTCATTTTAGGAAGGATGTGGAAGCTTTGGAAAAGGTGCAAAGGAGATTTACCAGGATGTTGCCTGGAATGGAGAGGAGGTCTTACGAGGAAAGGTTGAGGGTGCTAGGCCTTTTCTCATTAGAACGGAGAAAGATGAGGGGAGACTTGATAGAGGTTTATAAGATGATCAGGGGAATGGATAGAGTAGACAGTCAGAGACTTTTTCCATGGGTAGAACAAATCATTACAGGGGGACATAAATTTAAGGTGAATGGTGGAAGATATAGGGGGGATGTCAGAGGTAGGTTCTTTACCCAGAGAGTAGTGGGGGCATGGAATGCACTGCCTGTGGAAGCAGCTGAGTCGGAAACATTAGGGACCTTCAAGCGGCTATTGGATAGGTACATGGATTACGGTAGAATGATGGGGTGTAGATTAATTTGTTCTTAATCTAGGACAAAAGTTCGGCACAACATCGTGGGCCGATGGGCCTGTTCTGTGCTGTATTTTCTATGTTCTATGTTATGTTCTATTTAGCCCACTGTGCTAAACCAGCCCCTCAGAGTTTACTCTGTGTATTTATCATATGTCCTATGTTTTTCATTATGGAATGGTCTGTCTGGACTGTACGCAGAACAATACTTTTCACTGTATCTCTGCACACGTGATAATAAATCTAAATCCAAGTTTTTGATCAGCTTTGAATATTTCCTTTTGGGGATTAAGTTTAATTTAATTTGATAACAGTCTTGTGAAGCTCCTTGAAGTGTTTTTACTATAGACTTTTGGCCACCTTCCAAATTTTCCAATCCTACCCATGGCGATGCTGGCCTCTGGTGAGACTGGAAAATCAACCCTCTATTTAAGGTGCTATATGATTACAAGTTGTTGCCTCAGGTGAACTAGGCAGATTACAAGATTCATTATAAACTAAACACCTGAACCAATGTACTTTCCATGATAAAGGCTGCTTTCTGCCACCTCCATAACATCACCAACTTTGCCTCGGTCTCAGCCATACTGTCATGGAAAGCCTTATCCATGTCATTGTCACCTCCAGACTTGACTAGTCCAATACACACCAGCCTCCCATTCTCCATATTCCAACTCATCCAAAACTCTTAGTCCATGTCCAACTTTGTAACAAGTAGGCTCATTGATCACAAGTGTGTTTATTGGCTTCTCCAACACCACCCCCCACCCCATGCCTCAAGCTTAATTCTCATCCAGATATTTAAGGCGTGATTTAACCATCACGTTTCGCCTGGTGCAGATCTAGGCATGCCAGTTAAACAGGGGGAAAGGCCAAAATCAAGATTCACGCTAGGCGCAAATCAATTTACTATCTAACCGGCCGGTACTCGCTGATGATCTTCGGATCACACCCAAATATGACAAGAATATCATTACCCTGATTTGCATTAATTTCCATCTCATTAGCAAAATTAAAATCGACTGCAACGCCCTCAGGGGAGCTAACCGGCTCTCGAGCGAGAAATCACGTGGGCGTTGTTTAGTACTCCTCTTTAAAAACGTAAAGTGGTACAATGGCTGCTGAGGGGAACTGAGGAGGTAAGTAGCTATTTCCATGTTATAATTTGCAGCTCAAGGACAATGGAGCTGCAGCCTCAGTGCTCTGTGGGTGGTGGACCCCCTCAGAGGGGTTGGGCTTGGTCGGGGTTGAATCGTTCCGGGGAGGGAATGGTGTGGGGCTTTTTGCTTGTGAGGCCTTCAAGCCATCTTTAAATATTATAGATACCCATAACAGGGGCAACTACAGCTGTTGCCTGTCTGTCATACCAAACACTTCCAGGAGAGAGCCCTGTTCTTGATTCAATGCTGAAGGCCATTTTAACTCCCTTTGACCATGAGCAGCCTCTAGCTTCAAAGCTGATGGCTTTTGCTACTGAGGAATTGTCCTTGTGAGTTGTGAGAGCACTTCACAGCTGCAGGTTGTGTTTGCAGCTTGCTCCTGCTGGTGGCTGCTAATGCCTGGACACTGCTGTTGCTGTTTCCTTCCTTTTCTTCAGCCGAAAAGAACAGTTTTCTTTTCTAAGCTACCTGGGTGCTGGAACACCTCAGGGGGACATGCTTGGGTGGCAGTGTGGGGAGCAACTCTGGAAAGCCCGGCCCCATCAGATGGAGACAATGGACATATGGTCATATGGAAGGACCATTTTATCTGACATGAACAACTCAATTGAGGCAGGTCATCTAGGTGAAGGGGCAATGTATCCTCACCTCTGTAGCGCAGGCCAACCTTGCTGTCGGTGACTGCTGTCTCCTCAGACAACCCCGCGACTTTCAGGGCTCATTCCTCATAGGGGATGAGGACTCGAATCTCTGGTATTCTGTCCCCCTGTCTTGGTCCTTTCTCACTTATTATGGATTATCTTTTCCTGTGGGGACAAAGAGAGGGTATTATGAGCCGCACGCTTGGTGGGTCAGGAGGTCTATAGCAGATGGCATGTGTGGGCACCGCACCTGGACATGAAGGGGTTGTGCTGGTGGGTGCCAGGGGGGTTCTGAGGAGCAAACACTGAGGTCGGATGTGGGGAGAGTGCGGGATGTCATTCAGTGTTTTGTGGGGATGAGGGATGGAATTTGAGGGATGGCAGGCAGAACTGATGCCAGGAGAGAGGTGGTGCAGCTCAGTGGAGATCATTGGTCTTCTTTCGACATTGTACAGTGGTCCTCCTGGCCTTGCTGCTCACGCTGACAGCTGCTGCCACTGCCTCCCAGGCATTTTTGGTGAGCCTGCTGCAGGCATCCAACCCCTTCAGAGGAACAGGATGTCCCATCTCGCATTGACCGCATCGAGAAGCCAGGCCAGGTTGGCATCCACAAAGCAAGGAGCAGGTCTGCATGCTGCCATGCCTATGTGTTGAGTGGGAGGGAGTCGTGAACGAGCGTTTAAAAACAGCTCCCCCTTGTTAGCGGCGAGGCATTGAGGCACGAGTCTGGCACATCAGATGGCGAAACAGCCAGTAATGGTGAGAGGCTCGTGGGGGCTCATTTCGGACGCTAAGTGCCGATAAATACGGGCCGCAATCTTCCCAACACGGCCGTCGGGTCAAAATGACACATCAAAGTATTTCCGTTAAATTGCACCCTTAATTTCCGACACAATTTTGCTCTCCATATCTCCTCTGGTCCTACAACCACCCCACTCCCATCCCCTCGCACACCAAATATTCCATTCCCTTAATTCTGGCCTCCTGTTACCCCTTCATTCCACCACTAGCAACCGTCACTACCATAACTCCCTGCATTTGAAATGCCTCCCTAAATCCCTGCACCTTTGCTTCCCTCACCTCCTTTAAGTTGATCCATAAAGCTGATCTGTTTACTCAAGTTCTAGTCACTGCTCCTAAAATATCATTGGCTCAGCATCCATTCCTTTTTTGATTATGACCAGGAATGTTTTCTTTTCTGAAGCAAGATATGTAAATGAAGGCTATTGTTCAGCGAACTAATAGGGCGATCACAATATTGGCCTGCAGTGGCTGGTGCTAATTTCTTGCTCTATCTGTAGAAATGCTTGGTGGCACTATTGAAATCTGGAACACATCACATGATGAATCACATGGTGCTTTGCGGCTGAAAGATTGCTTTTCAAATTAATATTCCTGTCAAGACCATGGGCAACAAAGATTTCCTTGTATTATGACCAGTTCTTATATTCTACTTCCACATGTGTTGGGTGACCCGATGGTAACTGCAGCTTTAAAGCAATACAATTGTCTTGATGGGAACGTTCTCATTTTTAGGTTCTCTTTCTGCAGGAACTATTCCCCAAAAATGACACGATGAGAGACATTTATGTTGTGGTGGACACCGCTCTCCCATGAAATAATTAAAATTATTTTTTAAGATTCGCTAATGTCTGAAACCAACATTATCCAGTTATACGATTTTGGACACCTACTGCGTTGGCAAGGTGCGTAGTTAGGTTTAACCGTATTTTCTCTTCTGACTGGATTGCGAGCATGTGTTTTGGGATTTGAGTCGTTTATTAAAGGTGTTTATCATTTGCATTTAGTTACAGCCCCATCTGAAACTGTGGGCTCGATTCTCCAGCATTGTTGCGCTCTCGCTCAATCATAACGCGGCCGGTGAATAACGGGAGAGGCCAAAAACAAGATCCGCACCAGGCGCCATACAGTTTGCGATGCAACCAGCGCAATCCCGATTTTGCTTACAGGAGCGCGCCGTAGCATGGCGAGAAATTAGTTATCATCATTTAAGCCCTATTTCCATACAATCAGCAAGAGCGACCCCATATCCACTGGCCTCCCATCATTCAGCGGCCTCCCCAGCAAATGCTCACGCTGGCGCCAATTAGTACTCCTTTTGAAAAACGTGAACCTGGTGGAAGGGCTTCTGTGCAGAGCCGACGAGGTGAGTAGCCATCTTTGCTCACAGGAAAATAGCCCAAGAGCGCTTGGCTTGCCACCATAGTACTTGGTGGAGGGCCTTCCACAGGTGTGGGCCGCCATGAGGGGGGGGGGGGGGGGCGCGCTAGGGAGATGGATAAAGGGTCTAGTGGACATCCGGCGTTGCAGATGACAGAGGCATCATAATGGTTTTGTAAAAAGGTGTTTAATGTGCTGTACAAACCCCACTCCCAATGGTGCCACCCCCCACACCCTCCCCCCTCTCCCGGTGCCCTCAGTGGTCCTTGACGTGCTTGGTCCTCCCAGCTCTAACACTACATGTTGGTGTTTCCCCAGGATATACATCAGAGATGGAGGCAGCCAGTTTTGTCCTGAGACCTTCAATGCCCCTGGTGGGCATCCTCTGGCGGCTCTGGGGCCTGAGGGCCCCGGCTCACTTGTTGACGGCACATGCACTACCGTGCTGCCCTGTCCCATGTGCTGACCACGAGATGCGACCTCATCAGAGATGTGGAACTCGGGGGAGCTGGTGGTCACCATCGCCATTCCATGGGACGGGGCCATCTTGGCACCCAGTGCCTGCTCCTCCCGATCAGGGTCTATCGGGCCCTGGGGTTCACCTGGGATGGAGGGGCAGCTGGCTTGGAGTCCCGGCTGCCCCTGCATCATCTGGCTCTGCCAGCCCTGGGATATCCCCATGGTCCACACCATTCTATCAACGCCCTGAGCGATGCTCCTCAGTCACTGTGCCATACTTTGCAGTGCCTCAGCCATACCCACCTGCAACTAGGACAAGCACCGCAGCACCGCGGCCATGCCCATCTGAGAGCGGGGCATGTCCCTCAGCATCTCATCAAGGTCAGCCTGGCACTGGGTGACATCCCCAGCGAGTCGGTCAATCTGCCGAGACCCTCAGCCATGGCCTCACCGACTGCATGACGCCTGGGACATCTTCACTCATGGCGCTGATGTCGTGCACCAGGCTCTCCACTCCGGTCACCACCTTGGCAGTGTTGGCCCCCGTGCCACGCATTGCCAGCGCTCCCCCTGCACCCCTAGCCTCTGAGACTCCTGCAAATGGCTATGGATCTGCTGGAGTGCTGCTGTCATCTCCCTCTGAATGTCGCAGCTGTTCTCTATTGTCTCCATCAGCTCCGGGTACCTCTGTACTACAGGCTCAGCATCAGGCTGGGACCCAGCTGGGTCCTGGGATCCAGCAGCCCTCCGACTGCTGTCTTGCCTGGGGATTCCTGCCTCCACCTGATGTACATCAGCAGCGATGTGGTGCTCTCATGATTGTGCTCCCGAAGCCTGTCCGCTAACATGTCCCACCAAAGTGTTTGTATTTGCACTGGTGGGCATGGGGATGACAGCTGTGCTGCGACCACAGTTGCATCCTCGGAGCTCACCTCCGAGGTGTTCTCCTTGGAGTCATGAGAGAATGCCGCCCAGGATGGTTGGCTCCGTCGGCTGAAGGACCTGCGGGACAATGGACATGTTATCAGTGGGAGGGATGGGTCAGCCAGTCAGTCAATAAGGCAATAACAACTCATGTTTGACAGGTCCTCCGGGTGGAGCCCAGTGGTTCCTCACCTCTGCGGCGTCCGCCAGCCTCCACGTGGCTGATCATCTGTCCTCGGCCATACCGGTCACCTCCAGGGCCCGCTCCTTCTAGGAGGTGAGGATGCTTATGCCTGGCACCCCTCCGCCAGTCGGACCCTCTCCCGATGATTATGGGAGAGCCTTTCCTGAGGAGACATAAAGGGCATTGTAACCCACAGACGTGGTTCACAATGGTGGGGGAGGGGGTGTGAAGGCAGGGTGGGGGGTTGAGGGGCGAGGAGGGTTGGGGATCGGATGGGGAGTTTGGGGTGGGTGCTCCCTTGGTGTGGTGGGGGAGGGGGGCGTGTTGGTGTCTACTCACTTGTGCTGCCCGGTTATGTCATTCTCCTTCTTCCTGTACTGCTGGCCAGTCCTCCAGGTCACACTCCCCGAGCTGACAGCTGTTGCCACCTCATTCCAGGCAGCCTTGTGGCTCACCCTCTGGGATCCTCGGGGAACAGGATATCCCTCCTGGCCTCCATGGCATCTAGCAGCTTCCCCAGGTCAGCATCCCCAAATTTTGGGGCTGGTCTCCTCGGCGCCATTGTTAGGAGCAGGCTGGGATTGGGTGAGCAAGTGCAGCTAAAGTGCTGCTCGACCTTGTTAGCAGGGGGGGGGGCTAGGGAGCGCGGTGCCGGCGAATCAACTGGCGAGCCTTCATTTGCGGCAAGAAGCCTGTTGCCTCGTTAGGTGGACCAATTAATAATGAATTGCGTTGCTGGCCTCACTGGGTCGAGCGCCAGGAAACTCACAGAAATTCCTGCTCGCTACCACACTTCAAAATGTTTCCGGAGAATTGCGCCCTGTATTTCCTCTTCTGTTAGGAATTATACATGATTTGATCGTCTGCCGCTTCAGGGTTGTGGGGCAAAAGACATGGGTTGACAAGGTTATGGGAAAGAAACATTTAGAGGAGTGTAGGATTTTAGGGAAAAGCCCCCACACAGGAGGACCGGCACCCAAATGGGCAAGGAAGGAATGAGTGCAAAGCAGACCTGAGTCTGAAGACCAAAGGATGCAGAAGAGGAAGTAAGACTGAGTGGCTGAGGTTTGCAAGGCCATGGAGAGATCTGATGATGAGAACAGGGATTTTAAATTAAATGTGGTGAATGTCACAAATCCATTGTAAAGTGTGAGGATCAGTTGGGCAAGCAGTACTGTATGTGTGACAGAGTATAGTCAGTCGCTTTTTTGACGCGGTTGGAGTTTATGAGCATAAAGTAAGTAAGGCCAGGAGGTGGCTAAATTATACTCCAGTGTTTCAGTGAAGGGTGGCTGAGACGAGGAGCAGAAGTGGGAAAAGAAAGCATTTATATAGTGTCTTTCACAACTTCAGGACATCCCAAATGGGCATTATACACTTCTGAAGTGCAGTCACTGTGGTAATGTAGGAAGCACAGCGACTAATTAGCACAAAGCAAAGTCCCGCAGGTGATAATGACCAGCTCATCTATTTTAGTGATGTTGGTTAAGGGATACATGTCGGCCAGGACACCAGGTGGTCTGATTTTCTTTTTGTTCTTCAAAGAGCATTGCAGAATCTTTCATCTCCACCTGAGGGAGAAGGTGGGGTCTCGGTGTACCGTGTCATCCTGAAGACAGTGCTCCAATCAGTGCAGGGTTCCCTTAATGCTGCATGCAAGTGTGAAGCTGAATTGTGTGCTCAGGTATCTGAAATATTGATCGAAATAAGTAGTTTTGGTGATGGAGAGGATGTGGAATTTGAGGCATAGGTTCAGAATCAAACCATTTGGCATGTATCATTCTATCTGAGAAATCAGCTAGGGAGTGGAATCAATCAAGGGAGCAGATGTCACGTGCAGTAATTTGTTGTGCACCTGCAAATAATCTAAGACATAATAAATTATACAAGTTTAACATTTAAAGAATGAGTCAAGTGGGGCTACATTTAAAATAATTAGAATTGAAGCATCTTTTAAAAATTAAATATAGAAAATAACTCTTCCTAGTTGTCAGTAACTCTCTGCGCCCGATGACTATGTTAAAACACAGGCAGCCACTATTAGAAAGGTGAGATGTTACTGTAAATGTACAGGAATGTCTAAAATTTATATTATGCCGCCTCACTAAAGAAAAGCATTTAGAAAATCAGGCGTTTTAATTATTGAATTTCAATAAGTCTACTTTCTCCTCCTCTGACACAATTATAAACATCACATACACAATTACATACATTTTAAAATCCAATATCAGAATACACAACAGAATGTCATAGATTTGCAAGCTTTAAACTAGTAATATCCTATTTCCCTTTGCTGCCTTCTGAGTAAATTATTCATCTTCTGAAATAACATCACTGTGTGGGCCAACCGGAGATCCGTGCAGCGTGTGAAACCGAACAATGCCAGCTGTTTTTTTTTATATAGCTTTGCAGTTCAGTCTACAATATGTCCCATTGAGTTAATGCAGGAGGCTATCACTGTTGCAGAGAGGGGATGGATAGATCAGCGCAGAACCTCAACCCAGGCTGGTGGCTGCGTTGCTGATCAGTGTTCCGAAAAGCACATCACACCTCTGCACTGTCCCATCACAAAGCCTTCATGGGGCTGTGCCAAGTGTATGCAGAACACCGCAAAACATATCACCCTAAATGGCCAAGGCCCAGTGAGGCCACTGGTGCTGCAGAAGAAGTGCAGTTCATGTCTGCCACTGTGCAAGGGGGGAACATCCACATGCACAGTGTTATGATGCTTCTGCGTGCCATAATCTAACTGTTGTGTTATATGTAATTTGGAATAACACAAGCTGCCACTTGATGCAGTTTTGAGTAAAAGATACTCCAGACTTTGAAGTGAGTTCAATATGTTTTATTGAACTATTAGCACAGTTCTCAATGTGTTCGACTCTCTGCTAATCTAAATGTAGTAACTCAGTCTAACTGAAACAGCCTTGCTCTGAGCCACGGGCTGGGGTGTGATGCTGAGGATACACCCTGTCTCACTCTGTAGATGTTGGCCTGTGGAAAGAGGCGCATCCCTTTTATAGTGAGATACCACCCTTGAGTGTCCTGACTGCTCATTGGTCATGTCCTATTCTATGTGTTCATTAGCTGCATGTTTGCATATCATGACACTAACATCATGCAAAAAGGGTAGGCCTCCTGCATGTCGCTCAGACGGTGCTCAGAGCTTCTAAAATCTAGTCCATGAGGTTCAAGCTAAGGATCACCAGCCCCAAGTAACTCTCTGGACATTGTAGCTCCTTTGCAATGCAAAGGTCAAATGTGTCATTTTAATTTGAAGTGACTTGGAAACTATCAAGCACAAACTGCACCATGGCATATTTGAATTAAAAAACAAACAAACTTGAAAGCGAAAAAGGAAAGATTGGTCTCGATGAAAGATGTTCAAGCTGTCAAACTGCAGGAAGAACCAAACAGATATCCTTTGAGGACATTAATCTGTCCCAGACATTAGACTGGCCTTTACCCCAGCTCCACTCTCTGCTGTCTTTCAACACCTGCCACTGCAAACTACAATGGAAGTGAGCAGGCCCCTACTTCTGCTGCAGCCCTTCAATCGCAATATCGTTTAGCTGCTTCCTGCCAGATGCCAAAGGTTTGGATGTCAGCAAAAACAGGACCTTGTGCAGTCTCCAGTAAAGGGAATTCAAATGGCAATTCATCAAAGATCCATCAGTCAGAGAACATTGAGTAAGGGCCCATGTGAGACTCTCAACCTTCAAACAGACTGGTTTGTGACCTGCAGCTCGGAGCTGCTCTGAAATCACAGTAACTCTGTGGATTGGCGCCCACAGTAATACCCAGAGGTGTGGGCACCTACTCCTAATATTTAAATGACCACGATTTGACGTCATGGTGGGATGAAAGTGGCAAGCATAGCCTTTCATCTTTTTAAGGGGTATATAAAAGTAGTAACACTCAAAAATAATGGGCAGTGAACAAGATGTTGGGAAGATCTTGTACCAACAGCATGATTATGGTGAGTGCAGACCGGGAGGTTGGGGAACAAGCATTTCCGTTTGTTCTCTGCTGGATTCAAGCTCTGACCTACTTTCTATTCACAGTGTATTCTAATTATACACGGAACGGAGCCAGCATAATAATGAGGGACTTGAAGAGCTCCATTGTAACTTGTAATGTTTGGTAGAAATCCTTTCTAGTAAGAGATTAATAGCAAGCTGATAAAAGTCCCAATTAAAAAGGACAGAATGAATAAAAGCTGAAACCTATTTGATTATGTATATTTCATTAGTGCTTCGTGTATGAATACCAACTAATGTTTAGCACGTTGAAAGTGTTGCTAACCGGTACTTGGGGATCCAGATAGCCAAGAATTGGGGTACATTACACAGGCTTAATTTAACGCGGTTGGTGGAACAGATGGAGGAGGACTTTAAGAGATGGGACACGGTGTCCCTGTCATTGGCAGGTAGGGTGCAGGCGGTTAAAATGGTGGTCCTCCCGAGATTCACTTTTGTGTTTCAGTGCCTCCCGGTGGTGATCACGAAGGCTTTTTTCAAAAGAATCGAGAAGAGTATTATGAGTTTTGTGTGGGCTGGGAAGACCCCGAGAGTGAGGAGTGAGGAGGGGATTCTTGCAGCGTAGTAGGGCCGGGGGGGGGGGGGGGGGGGGGGGGGGGCTGGCACTACCGAGCCTAAGTGAGTACTACTAGGCCGCCAATGTTTCAATGGTGTGTAAGTGGATGGGAGAAGGGGAGGGAGCGGCATGGAAGAGATTGGAGAGAGCGTCCTGCAGGAGGACTAGCCTACAAGCAATGGTGACGGCACCGTTGCCGTTCTCACCAAAGAAATACACCACAAGCCCGGTGGTGGTGGCTACATTGAGAATTTGGGGGCAGTGGAGACGGCATAGGGGAAGGACGGGAGCTTCGGTGCGGTCCCCGATAAGAAACAATCATAGGTTCGTCCCGGGGAGAATGGATGGGGGATATGGAGCATGGCAAAGAGCTGGGGTAGTACAACTGAGAGATCTGTTTGTAGATGGGACGTTTGCGAGTCTGGGAGCGCTGACGGAAAAATATGGGTTGCCCCAAGGGAATGCATTTCGGTACATGCAATTGAGGGCTTTCGCGAGGCAACAGGTGAGGGAATTCCCGCAGCTCCCGGCGCAGGAGGTGCAGGATAGAGTGATCTCAGAGACATGGGTGGGGGATGGTAGGGTGTCGGACATATACTGGGAAATGAGGGACGAGGGGGAGATCATGGTGGATGAGCTGAAAGGGAAGTGGGAAGGGGAGCTGGGGGAGGAGATTGAGGAGGGACTGTGGGCTGATGCCCTACGTAGGGTAAACTCAGCGTCCTCGTGTGCCAGGTTAAGCCTGATACAATTTAAGGTGTTACACAGGGCGCATATGACAGGAGCACGGCTCAGTAAATTTTTTTGGGGGTAGAGGATAGGTGTGCGAGATGCTCGAGAGGCCCAGCGAATCACACCCACATGTTCTGGTCATGTCCGGCACTACGGGGGTTCTGGGTGGGGGTGGCAAAGGTGCTTTCGAAGGTGGTGGGGGTCCGGGTCGAACCAAGCTGGGCGTTGGCTATATTTGGGGTTGCAGAAGAGCCGGGAGTGCAGGAGGCAAGAGAGGCTGACGTGTTGGCCTTTGCGTCCCTAGTAGCCCGGCGCAGGATATTGTTAATGTGGAAGGAAGCCAAACCCCCGGGTGTGGAGACCTGGATAAACGACATGGCAGGGTTTATAAAGTTAGAACGGATTAAGTTTGTGTTAAGGGGTTCGGCTCAGGGGTTCACCAGGCGGTGGCAACCGTTCGTCGATTACCTCACAGAAAGATAGAGGGAATGGAAAAGAAGTAGACAACAGCAGCAACCCGGGGGGGGGGGGGGGGGGGGGGGGGGGGGAGGAGGAATCGAACGGACTCTCAGAGATGTTATTGTATATGTATAATATGTATAGGTAGTTGTTATAGGTAATTGTATATTGGATTGCTGGATTGTATTTTTGGAGAGTATTTATTTTGGACAAGGCAGTTGCCATTCAGTTTTGTTTTTGTTTTTGTTTATATATTATTTATCTATTTGTTTAAAACTGGCCACTGTTATTTATATTGCTTTATTGTTGTGTAAGAGAAACACTACGTACTGTTATGTTTGGCCAAAAATCTCGAATAAAATATATTTTTTTTAAAAAGAAAAGAAAGTGTTGCTAACGTCTTTTCCTCAAGTTCAATCGATGTTTAAGATCTATTAATTTTTTTGCTCCAGCTAATGTTTCATGAATTTCCCCCTTGTTTTCCGGATCATGGAGATGTCTGTATAATGAGCGAAGCAACAGAACTATAGAATTTTGCTATCGGGTAGGAGGTTGTTTGGTCTATTTATTTTGCTGCATTGACCCTTTAACCTCTCCTTTGTCCACACCTTTTAAAATATTTATTTTTCAGATTATTATCCATTTCCTTTTTCAAAGCAATCATGGATTCTGCTTGCACTAGTAGGGCATTCGATGCCTGAACAACCATACTTTTTTTTATTATTCTCACCATTATTACAAAGAAACTGACTGTTCAGCAATTCTTTCTGAAAATGGGCAGAGCCAGAAAGAAAATGGGAGCACCAATTTTGCAGTGTGGGAAGGGGCAAGAGCACCCTGAAAAGCATGGTGATGTGCTCACTGCTCCATTCTCAATCTATTTCCACCCAATATCAATTTAGTAAGAGTCTCCTCGTGGTGGCTCTCCCGGAATCAGCCTGTTTCATGTGGGAGCATATTTATAATATACTAATTGGTGTAGCATAAGGGTCAACATAGGGTTAATGTGGGACTGAGTACAGCACTGGCCGTATAGTGATATAATAAAGCACATGACCCAGACCCGCGGTTAGTGTGTTATTGAGCAGTCATGCATGGACCGAACCGTGGAAACAGATCTTAGCCTGCACACTTTACTATACATGTGTAAATAGTTCTGGTAGTTAATAAAGATTTACAGTTAACCTACAGAAGGCTATGGTGACTTCTTTAAGACATACTGATCTGTAACCAACACCCTCCCAACAATTGAAGTGCTACAATGTACAAATTTTGAGTTTGTCCCACCCTGACTATTGTCAGTCCAGAAGACAGGAAGAAGAATATATCAATCTACCTCAACTACTTTATACGATTAAGAAAAGAAGAAATGAACAAACACCCTTTAACATGTCTGTGATGGCCTGCCTCCAAGGCCAAAAGGGTCCCTTACTCTAATAAACACCTCAAGATTCCAGACCTGAGAAAATACATCCTTTGTCCAATACCGAGGAGAGGAAGTGAGATATATTCCAGGACCTCCCCCAAGCTGCTAGAACCTGTAATATTGCCACTTGGAACTGAGCCTAGGCAGTCTATCATTTCACTAACCAACAGGTAGCAGCAGAAAGAGGTAAATCCAGGTAAATGGCCTGCTCCCCATGTACACTGTGTTCTACTGGAACATTGGCACTCCCGTATCAGTGTTTAAAAGACTAATTTATCCCTCTGTGCCTCCTCCTATCATGGCTTCTGGCAAAAATGATCACCATGCAGCAATTTCAGCCTGCTAACTCCTAAAGGAATACATCACTGGACTTTTCATTCTGATCATTCTTGGGGCGGCACGGTGGCACAGTGGTTAGCGCTGCTGCCTCACAGCTCCAGGGACCTGGGTTTAATTCTGACCGTGGATGATTGTCTGTGTGGGGTTTGCATATCCTCCCTGTGTCTGCGTGGGTTTCCTCCGGGTGCTCGGATTTCCTCCCACCATCCAAAGATGTGCAGGTTTGGTGGATTGATCATAATAAATTGCCCCTTAGTGTCCAAAGGTTTGGTGGGGTTATGCGATGGAGCGTGGGCCTAGGTGAGTTCTCTTTCAGAGGGTCGGTGCAGACTCGATGGGCCGAATGGCATCTTTCTATGACTCTGGCCTCTCATGAAACTGTAACTCTTATTTGTATCATGATCTTGCCCTGTGCCCCATTTTTCCCCTGCTCCCTTACTTTATTGTATGAGTGCAATAGCAGCAGAGATTGGGAGGCCCCTTCCTGCATTTTGTGTGTGGGTGTAAAATAAACCAACCCTCCTGTTTTATGTTATCTTGAGTTTGCTGTGGGATTATTAATAGATGATCTGGTCACTCCAAACTGAATAGTTGGGGAAAATATGGCACCACTTATAAAGGGGGAAGTCAAAAATACCTTTCTGTTTATAGATGGGTGGTGAGAGGAGAAATCAGGGCTGTTTATATTAACCCAATCCTGTCCATAACACTATCGATACCAGATGTTGCATGGTCTAACAAATGGTCCTGATCATTGCAGCCTGCTCAGAAAATGACATGGTTTGGTTTTTGATTAAAGATACTTCTGGAACAATACTCCCTCTGGCCCCACAAAAATCCTGTAACTCATTGTTGGCCAGTCTGCGTACCCCTCATCTTCCCCCACCCTGGATGCCAGCTGATGTTGCAGTAGTGCTCTTGAAATTGCTACCTCCCTCACACACTCCACAACCAGTGAGGTGCCTTTTTAAAAATCATTTATGGGATCTGGGCTTGCTGCTCGGCCAGCATGAATTTCACATCCCTTTTTGCCCTTGAGAAGGTGGTAATTGTTGTGTTTGGTCCCTTATACTTTATGAAGTAACTCACCACACACTTCGATATGTCCAAACTAGGATCCTTTTATTGTGTCTCGTGTGGTAGGATGGAAATCTGATACAGAGGGCGGGATACTCTCAGCCCGCACAGGTTCAGAGAATCCCCGTTCCAGACGTTTTTGGCGCGACGCCAGTCTGACGGAGTTTTGCGATTCTCCCAACAAGTCCGCAACAAGATTCTGCGGCCCAGATGGGCCGAAGTCCCAACGGCATGACCCCAGGTCACGCCGGCGCCGTTCTAACATGCTTTTAAAAATCGTGAGCCAGTCGTGCTAGCTCACAATCCGGAGGCGGGAGGTGAAGGGATCGGTGTGGGGGGACCTTCGGGTGTCGGGACGGGCACGGGCGTGGCTGGGGGGCGAGGGGGGTGGCGGGGGGAGGACCTCCCGGTTCGGGGGGGGGGGGTGGCGTGGGGAGGACAGCCCCGCCGGGCAGGGCGGTGCCTAAGGCTGATGGGCACCGACCCTGGGCGCTGGCTGAGAACAAGATCCCGGCCGTGCGGATGGGTGCCGGAACCCCCCCACCCCCCGTCAGGTAGGTTCAGGGCCACACTCATGGCATCCCCCAGTGAGGGCACTGCCATCCATCGGTAGCACCATCATGAGGGACAGGAACAGGGGTCGGGGCACAGACAATGCGGCCATGGGGGGTGTGCATGTATGGGTGTGGCGCAAGCGTGGCGCAACTGGCCAACCAGGGCGGCCATGAAGCCCATGGCGTATGGTTGTGGAGGGGGCCATGCGCCATGGTTAAACCTGTTATCTACCCCCCCCCCCCCCCCCACCCCCTGCAGATCATAATTTTTGGGCACCAGCCAGCGATGTTGGCCGCCGTGGCCGGGCCACAGCCCTGCACTCAGACCTGTGGCAGCGTCGGCGCAGGCAGCTCAGAGAGGCGGCGGCAGCGGCGGCTGCAGCAGAGGGACGGGCTGTATAGGGTCAGGTGGCACCCACTCAGGCTGCAGGGCCACCCGCCCGACAGGCGCAGGAGGAGGAGGACAACGACAGGGGCGAGGCACAGGATGAGGATACCGATGTGGATGGGGGGGGGAGGAGGAGGAGGAGGAGGGGAGGAGGAGGGGGAGGTGGAGGAGGAGGTGCCATGGTGCCAGAGGTGCCTGATGAGGCCTCGTGTCTCCTGTCCTTCGAGGACCTGCCGGACAGAGCATGCAGGAGGAAACTCCAGATGAGCTGGGAGACTGTCGCCCATATCTGCCACCAGATGGCACACCTGACACCGTGTGGCACTGGGGGAGGACACCCTCTCCCCGTGGCCGTCAAGTTTACGGTGGCCCTGAACTTCTATGCCACGGGGTTGTTCCAGTCGCCGAGTGGGGACCTGTCCGGCATCTCCCAGGCATCGGTGCACCGGTGCATCTGTGCAGTGACTGACGCCCTGTATGACATCGCGGCCCGCTACATCCAGTTCCCTGTGCACAGGACCCACCAGGATGCCCGGGCAGCGGGATTCGCAGCCGTGGCCATGATACCCATGGTCTAGGGGTCGATCGATGGGGTCCACGTCGCCATACGGCCACCAGCGGAGAACAGGGACGTGTTCATGAACAGGTAGGGAAACTACTCCATGAACATTCAAGCAGTCCGCGACCACCAGACGAAGATCCTGCACGTCTGCGCCCAGTACCCGGGCAGTGTACATGACGCGTTTTTCCTGGCACAATCGTTCATCCCCGCCATGTCTGAGGGACGTTCCCCCCCCCGTCCCCCCCCCCCCCGTCCCCCCCGGCTGAGGGGCTGATTGCTGGGCGACAAGGGTTACCCGTTGCAGTTGTGGCTCGTGGCGCCTATACGGAGGCCACAGACCGACGCAAAGAACCGCTACAACGAGGCCCATGCAGCAACCAGGGGTGCGGCCAAGATGTGCTTCAGGTGCCTGGACCACTCTGGAGGGGCCCTCCAGTACCCATCGGAGTGGGTCGGCTGCATCGTTGTGGTCTGCTGCGTCCTGCACAATATAGCCCAGCAGAGGGGGAATGTGCTGGAGGAGGAGGAGGAGGAGGCCGAGGGGGAGCCCAGGGAAGGGCACGGCTCTCCAGATGAGGAGGATGGGAGGGGGCGGGAATCAACGGGACATGGGGGCTGGATATGAACGGGAGGCTGCATGACGCCACCGGCTTGGGCAACGAGCACGCGAGGCGTTGATCGCCGCACGTTTCACCAACTAGGTGGTAGGGGCTCGCTGAGCACAGGCATTGACCCCACTGAATAGCACCACCTCACCACTCTGCATCCCCACCTCCCACAACACCCATGAGGAGCACATCCCACACCACCCACCACTCTTAGCTCCCACACGACTGCATGCACAACACCCCTCCATTACACATCCACCTGCGGCACAACGGGCTGGGCTCACACGGTGGCTTGTGGAAGCGCGATTGCTCGATGCCTTGTAGGATGATGACAACCCGCTCTGCGATGAGCTGTGAGCTCAAAATCGTTAGACAATGTCTGACTCATGACCACATTTGCGCCCTCCACCTGGGTGGTCCCTGTCTGCATGCTGGACACGCCATCGCATGGCCCTGTCGAATCGCCGGGGGCAGGCATGCGTGGACGTCCGGGGAGCGGGGTGCACATTACACCCACCGGGGCTCAAGTTCATTCACCCCTTGACCACAGTGGCACTCAGTCCCCTTCCCGGCCCCGCAGACATCGGACATAGCACAGAGGCAGCTTGCATTGGTGTAACAGTGAGTTTAATTAGAAAGGTTATATACACGTGCCCTAGCTCCTATAACTAAACTGTGCCCTGCACCCGTGCCAACTTACTAGGTGTCTAACTTCCTGGCCTTACGGGCCCTGCCACTACGTCTCTGTGCCTCCCCAGATGGTACAGCAGGAGTGGAGGCGGACTGCTGAGACTCCTGCCCTGCGACTTGGCTCCCCGTCGGCGCTCGTTTCCTGGGGCGGCCCAGCTTGAAGGGGCCAGGCTGCTCCTCGGGTGTCCTGGATGGCGTGGTGCCACCCTGTTCTGCCCACTGCCCACCAGATGCACCAGGGACGGAACTGGGGGAGTCCAATGTGCTGCGGTGTACCGGGACCTCCCCTGCAGGAATCACCGGCATAGGCCCCAGCTCCTCCTCCCCCCACAGGGTGCCCGGTGGCCCCCAGGGCCTCTCTATGGGATGGGGGGTGTGAGCGGAGACAAGCCCTGAGGCACCACTGACACCTGGCGCTGCCAGTCCTGGAGGCCCGCTGTGGTATCAACTAGGGTCCTTACGTCTGCAGCGATGGAGCTCAGGGAGTGGGCCATCCCTGTCTGGGACTGCGCCACCACCCTCTGTGCTTGTGCAACGCCACCCAGCATCTGGCCAATGCCGCCGATGCTCTCAGCGATGGCCTGCTGAGACTGGGCCATCACCAGAGAAATGCCACCGATGCTCTCAGCGATGGCCTGCTGAGACTGGGCCATCACCAGAGAAATGGCACCGATGCTCTCAGCGATGGCCTGCTGAGACCGGGCCAGCATCTGGGCAATGCCGTCGATGCTCTCAGTGATGGCCTGCTGAGACCGGGCCAGCATCTGGGCAATGCCACCGATGCTCTCAACGATTGCCTGCTGAGACTGGGCCATCACCAGAGAAATGCCGCCGATGCTCTCAGCGATGGCCTGCTGAGACTGAGCCATCGCCTGGGCAATGCCGATGATGCTCTCAGCGATGGCCTGCTGAGACTGGGCCATCACCAGAGAAATGCCGCCGATGCTCTCAGTGATGGCCTGCTGAGACTGGGCCATCGCCTGGGCAATGCCACCGATGCTCTCAGCGATGGCCTGCTGAGACTGGGCCATCACCAGAGAAATGCCGCCGATGCTCTCAGTGATGGCCTGCTGAGACTGGGCCATCACCAGAGAAATGCCACCGATGCTCTCAGCGATGGCCTGCTGAGACTGGGCCACCATCTGGGCAATGCCGATGATGCTCTCAGCGATGGCCTGCTGAGACTGGGCCACCATCTGGGCAATGCCGTCCATGCTCTCAGCGATGGCCTGCTGAGAGTGGGCCATCGCCTGGGCAATGCCGATGATGCTCTCAGCGATGGCCTGCTGAGACTGGGCCATGGCCTGCTGAGACTCGGACAGACAGCGGAGCACGGCTGCAATGTGCAGCTGGCTCTGGCACATGGCCTGTGAGAGGGTAGCCCTGTCCTGGACTATGGATGACGCATGCACATGAAGCCCCATGCCTTGCATAACCTGACCCATGGCCGACACCGTTGCCCCCATTGCCTCCAGCGCGGACACCACCCGTGCAGTGTTGACCTGGGTGGCAGCCTGACCGGCACCACTCCCTGCTCCTGGATGCGGATGGTCGAACTGCATCGGATCTCTGGGTGGGTCTAGTAAGTACAGGAACCCGGGAACCGTCTGGGCGGCAGCTGGTTGCTGGCCCCTTGGCTGCTCCTACCTCCACCTGGTGTACCGGTACGGCTGTGTAGTGCGCACCAGTCAGTGTCCCAGAACTCTCATCACTAAAGTGCCCAACCGAGGTGATAGTCTCTGCGATGGTGGAGGGTGTGGGTGACAGCAGTGCCGAGAAGTCAAGGTCGTCGTGGGAGCCAAAGTCCGGGGTCTCCTGCGTCGAACCCTGGCTCAATGGGCCCTGATTCGCCCCTGTCTGCGTTTCACTGCCCGGTCTGTCAGTCCTCTCGGTTGCCGTCCTCTGTGTGTCAGTCCTCTGGGTTGGTGTGCTCTGTGTGTCAGTCCTCTGGGTTGGTGTGCTCTGTGTGTCAGTCCTCTGGGTTGGTGTGCTCTGCGTGTCAGTCCTCTGGGTTGGTGTGCTCTGCGTGTCAGTCCTCTGGGTTGGCGTGCTCTGTGTGTCAGTTCTCTGGGTTGGCGTGTTCTGTGTGTCAGTCCTCTGTGTGTCCGTTTCCTGGGTTTGAATCCTCTGTGTGTCAGTGTCCTCGGTGTCGTGTGCATCAGGGTCCTGGGTGTCCGTGTCCTGGTTTTCGTTGTCCTGGGTGTCCGTCCTCTGTGTCTCTGTCTCCTGGGTCTCCGTGTCAGTGGATGGGTTTGCATGGCATCTGGCCTCCCCGCCATGGCCTGCATCCCTGGGGGCCACTGGGCCTGGCACTGGCCGTGGGCCTGCAATGCCAGACGGGCCGGGACCACCGGCGGCTGGTCCTGTAAGACACAAGACAGCACGTATCAATAGACAGGTGGACGGCAGTCTGGGGGGTGAGGGGGGTCCAGTGGGGCATGGGGTGAGGGGGGTGCAGTGGGGCATGGGGGGGAATGGGGGGGGCAGTGGTCCATGGAGGGGATGGCGGGGGAGTCTCACTTGCTGGTTCGCCTCCGACCTGACAGCCAGCAACCTCCCCGTCCTCAGCTCTGCCTGCGAGGTCCAATGCCCTCTGCTCATGGACGGTGAGCGGGTGCTGTACCGGTGGACCCCCTCCGGTTCTCTCCCGCTCCCTGTGGTTGTGGGCAGTCTTATCCTGTAAGGGGAGGGGAAACAAACATCAGTGTTCGGCTGTCCGACGCAGGCAGCGCAGATGCTGGGTGTATGATGGCATGGCAGCACGGGGCACCCGGCCAAAGCACCTGGCATGGGTGGGTGTAGCCAATGTGGGTCAGGTAGGGGGCACTGTTCGCTGGTACGTGGGGTGTGCCCCACAGGGCTGACGGCATTGCCCACCTCCCTCCACAAACGGCGGACGGTGCTGCGCGGGTGGTGGTGTCCACGTCTGGGGCACAGGACCACCCTCCTCTCCTCCACTGCGTCCAGCGGCGTGTCCAGGTCGTGGTCCCTGAACCTCGGGGCGGCACGGCGTGCGGCGGCCATCTTGCGGGTCTCGGGACTGAGCGCCGCTCGCGCATCTTAAGCGACATGGCCCAGCTTCATTGACCCGTCGCGCCTATCCGACGCTGGCCTGGGGCCGCTCCCGCCCCGCTTCTCGCGGGGCCCGTCCTAGCCCCTTTTGCGGACCAGCATCGCTACTGACAGCGGCCCGTTCACGCTGTCGTAAAACTCTCTGGGTTTTACAACTGGCCTAGAGAAGGTAATGGCTAGTCAACACGGGAGGGGGGCAGGTATCCCCCTAGTGAGGCTGATCACGTGGAACGTGAGAGGCCTGAACGGACCGATAAAAAGGGCCCGAGTGCTCACGCATTTGAAAGGACTAAGGGCAGACGTGGTTATGCTCCAAGAGACGCACCTAAAGGTGGCGGACCAAGTTAGGCTAAGGAAAGGATGGGTGGGACAGGTGTTCCACTCAGGACTGGACGCAAAGAACAGAGGGGTGGCCATTTTGGTGGGGAAACGGGTAGCATTTGAAGCAAAGAACATCGTAGCAGATAGTGGAGGTAGATATGTAATGGTGAGTGGTAGGCTGGAGGGAATGGAGGTCGTGTTGGTTAATGTGTAGGCCCCAAATTGGGACGATGCGGGATTCATGAGACGGATGCTGGGGCGTATCCCGGACCTGGAAGCAGGAAACTTGATTTTAGGAGGGGACTTCAATACGGTGCTGGACCCGGGGCTAGATAGATCCAGCTCAAGGACCGGAAGAAGGCCGGCAGCGGCCAAAGTACTTAAGGGGTTTATGGACCAAATGGGGGGAGTGGATCCATGGCTATTTCTTAGACCTAGGGCTAGGGAGTTTTCCTTCTTCTCCCATGTCCATAAAGTGTACTCCCGGATAGATTTTTTTGTGTTGGGAAGGTCGTTGATCTCTAGGGTGGAAGAAGCTGAGTACTCAGCCATAGCGGTTTCGGATCATGCCCCACATTTGGTGGACCTGGAATTAGGAGAGGGCAGGGAGCAGAGAACACTCTGGCGATTAGATGTGGGACTGATGGCGGATGAGGGAGTGTGTGCAAGAGTGCGGGGGTGTATTGAGAGATACCTGGAGGTCAATGACGACTGGGGGAGATTTTAAGGGTGGACAGGGAATTTGCAGAGACCCCGGAGGAGGAATTGTACAGGGAGAGGAGACGACTCCAGACGGAGTTTGACCTTCTGACCACCAGAAAGGCGGAGGTACTGTGGAGGAAGGCACAGGGGAGGAGATATGAATATGGGGAAAAGGCTAGTCGCCTGTTGGCGCATCAATTGCGAAAGAGGGCAGCAGCGAGGGAGATAGGAGGAATTAGAGACGAAAGGGGAGACACGGTGCGAAGGGCAGGAAAGATAAATAAGGTGTTCAAGACCTTCTATGAGGAACTGTATAGGTCTCAACCCCCAGAGGGAGAGGAGGGGATGCGGCAGTTCCTGGACCAATTGAGGTTCCCGAAAGTGGAGGAGCAGGAGGTGGCAGGCCTGGGGGCGCCGATTGAGGTGGACGAGGTTATTAAGGGACTGGGAAGCATGCAAGCAGGGAAGGGCCCGGGGCCAGACGGGTTCCCGGTGGAATATTACAGAAAATATGTGGACTTGTTGGCCCCGTTGATGGCGAGGACGTTCAATGAGGCCAGGGAAGGGGGGTCTCTACCCCCGACGATGTCGGAGGCGACGATATCGCTAATTTTGAAGAGGGACAAAGATCCGTTGCAGTGCGGGTCCTATAGACATATTTCACTATTGAACGTGGACGCCAAATTGCTGGCAAAGGTACTGGCATCGAGGATAGAGGACTGTGTCCCGGGGGTGGTGCACGAAGACCAGACAGGGTTCGTAAAAGGGAGACAACTGAATGTTAACGTGCGACGACTATTAGGGGTGATAATGATGCCCCCAGTGGAGGGGGAGGCAGAGATAGTGGCAGCAATGGACGCAGAGAAGGCATTTGATAGGGTGGAGTGGGAGTATTTATGGGAAGTGTTAAGGAGGTTTGGGTTTGGGAACGAGTTTATTAGCTGGGTTAGACTTCTTTATGGGGCTACAACGGCAAGCGTAGTTACAGGTCGACATAGATCGGAGTATTTCCGATTATATAAGGGAACAAGACAGGGATGCCCGCTGTCTCCATTGTTGTTCGCGTTGGCAATTGAACCTCTGGCCATGGCGTTGAGAGACTCCAGGAAATGGAGAGGGGTGATTAGAGGGGGAGAAGAACACCGAGTCTCGTTATACGCAGATGACCTATTGCTATACGTGTCGGACCCAGCGGGGGGGATGATAGAGGTTATGCAAATTTTGAGGGGGTTCGGGGAATTCTCGGGGTATAGGCTAAACATGGGGAAGAGTGAATTATTTGTGATACATCCAGGGGACCAGAGTAGAGAGATAGAAGGCTTACCGCTAAGGAAAGTGGAAAGAAACTTCCAATACCTGGGGATTCAGATCGCTAGGAGCTGGGGAACCTTGCACAGACTTAATCTGACACGGCTGGTAGAACAAATGGAGGAGGACTTCAAGAGGTGAGACATGCCGCCTCTATCGCTGGCGGGCAGGGTGCAAGCAATTAAGATGATGGACCTCCCGAGGTTCTTATTTGTATTTCAATGTCTCCCTATACTAATCACCAAGACCTTTTTTAATAAAATAGACAGGAGCATCACGAGCTTCGTGTGGGCAGGGAAAGTTCCGAGAGTAAGGAGGGGGTTCCTTCAGCGTAGTAGGGACAGAGGAGGACTGGCACTACCGAACTTGGGTGATTACTATTGGGCCGCCAATGTGGCAATGATACGTAGATGGATGATGGAGGGTGAGGGAGCGGCGTGGAAAAGACTGGAGAGAAAGTCCTGTAAAGGGACGAGTTTAGAGGCGGCAACACTGAATATCTGGGGACAGTGGAGGCGACAGAGAGGGGTGCGGGGAGCCTTGGTGGGGTCCCCTATCAGGAACAACCATAGGTTCGCCCCAGGAAGAATGGATGGAGGATTTCAGAGCTGGTACCAGTTGGGAATTAGGAAGGTGGGAGATTTATTTATAGATGGGACTTTTGCGAGCTTGGGAGCATTGGAGGAAAAGTATAAGTTGCCCCGGGGAAATTTCTTGCGATATATGCAGGTGAGGGCGTTTACTAGACAACAGGTGAGGGAATTTCCGTTGCTCCCGACACAGGGGATACAGGACAGGGTGCTTTCAGGGGTGTGGGTCGGAGAGGGCAAGGTGTCAGAGATTTATAGAGAGATGAGGGAAGAGGGGGAGGAGTCGGTGGGCGAACTAAAAGGAAAGTGGGAAGAAGAATTAGGGGAGGAGATAGAGGAGGGTATGTGGGCTGATGCCCTAAGCAGGGTAAATTCCTCTTCCTCATGCACCAGGCTTCGCCTGATTCAATTTAAGGTGCTACATAGAGCACACATAACGAGGGCAAGATTGAGCAGGTTCTTTGGAGTGGAGGACAAATGTGGGAGGTGTGGCGGGAGCCCGGCAAAACACGCACATATGTTTTGGGCGTGCCCGGCACTGGAAGGGTATTGGAAGGGAGTGACGGGAGTGATTTCGCAGGTGGTGAAGGCCCGGGTCAAACCAGGCTGGGGGTTAGCTCTATTTGGAGTTGCGGAAGAGCCGGAGTGCAGGAGGCGAAAGAGGCCGATGTCGTGGCCTTTGCGTCCCTAGTAGCCCGGCGCAGGATCCTACTCATGTGGAAGGAGGCGAAACCCCCCGGACTGGAGGCCTGGGTAAATGATCTGGCGGGGTTCATTAAACTGGAGCAGATAAAGTTTGCCCTGAGAGGATCGGCTCAAGGGTTCACCAGGCGGTGGCAGCCATTTCTCGACTACCTAGGGGAACGTTAGAGGGAAGACAGATGACCAGCAGCAGCAACCCAGGGGGAGGGGGGGCGGGGTTTAGTTTAGTTTAGATCAATAGACAATGGGGTTTTGTTACCTGTGTATTGTTAAACATTTCTGTTTTGTTATTGTTTCGTTTGCTTTGTAAGAGGGAAAAATTGTTGTTTGGAAAAAAAAAATTCAATAAAATATATTTTAAAAAAGAGAGATGGAGAGAGGAAAAGATGCAACTGAGATGGAGAACTAGGGGATTGAAGTAGAGTCCTTACAGGAAGTGGAGTGGGAGAAGGTGTAGCTAAGGTAACTGGGAGTGAGTGGACTTGTAGGGACTATTTGTTGATATTTAAGATTTAATTGTATGCTACCAACTAGCACAAAGAGCATGTCATAGCTTTCCAATGACATTGCACTGCTGCATGTCTACAGGTACAAGGGGTCTAGCTGTAAATGTGCAGCAGGTTGATCAGCAACACTTTATGGCATCTGTATATGGACCATCTACCTGGTAAATTGTCAAAAAGAGACATGCAATCACCCTTCATGATTTAAGGGTGTCCCAAAGTATCTTACAGCCAATCAAATACTTTTGAAGTGTCGTCACTGTTGTAATGTCAGAAACATAGCTGCCAATTTGCACACAGCAGCTTTCTACAAAGACCAATGTGTTAATATCTTTGTGATGTCGATTGAGGGATGACTATTGGCCAGGACACAAATTAACTCCCTTGCTCTTCTTCAAAGTAGTGTCATGAGATCTTTTGCATTCAGCAAAGAAAACAACATATTTTATAGTGCAACACCCCTTCCGTGTGTTGGCCTAAATTTTTGTGGATTTTCTTTTCAGAAATATATTTTATTCAAAAGATTTGTAAAGGTAGATTGCATAGCCATTCAAATTGGACAGTATATACAATGCAAAACATGTGTTTCTTTCAATACACTGTGTGGTACTCTGAGATGCCTCACTATACTTCCAATTACATTTTACAAGAATCAAATCATGTTGAATATACAGTCCGAGTGCCATAGATGGTTTCCAGCCCTTTGGTATACTATAAAGGGAGGGCCTATTAGACAGTGGTCTTTTAACCTTGAGTCTTTATGATATCTGTGTCAGGTTATGGAGTGGACAATGTGGCTGGTATTTTCCGTGTCCAGTGATGGCGGGCGTGTTTGGTGGCGAGATCGGAGACTCTCACGAGAAGGCCCTAATCCTGTTTCTTGATTTATGTAAATCCAGAATGCAACAGTCCGCCCCCCCCCCCCCCCCCCCCCCCCGGCACCCATTAATGGCGGGTTGGGTTTCCCACCATCGTATATTGGGAGCAGTGTGGCTACACACTGGAATCACCCCATCATGTCAAATTTAAACCCGCCTCGCTATGACTTCAGAATTGCCTGATTTACAACTGGCTTTATAAGGCATGCACCTGGTGACCTGAGCTTTGAGGGGTAGTTGGAAGTCAGTACACACAACGTAGCACAGCCCTCAAGAGAATCCCCCTTACAAATACAAGGTAGCGGCACTGTGGATTCAGGAGGTGGGGTGGAGTCATCGGCAAGTGTCCAAAGTCGCTCTTCCCAGATGGCTTTCAGTGTGGTGCCAGGGCAACGGCACCAACGCAGTGGTGGGGGGCAAGGCAGAACCAAATGGAGCCAAGCAGCAAGGGCTCCAGTGCGAGGGCAACCAGGTGGAGAGGAAAGGCAAAACTGAGGGGAGCTTTGAGGCCAGGACTCCAGTGCGGGGAAAAGGCAGCACAGAATGAAGGAAGTACACAAATACATGATGAGGTGGAGGTGACAGAATCAGCCACACATTTGGAAAGGCATTTCAAGTTTAGGCATTCCATTGGCATGCTTGGAGTCTGGCTTCTGAAGCAATCATGCCCGCTCAAGCAATACAAATTCCTGACAGTGCCACTGATTGCTCCTGAACTTTTAACCCCTTGGGGGCAGAGTGCAAATTAATCTGAGTTTTATGGGGCTGTGAAACAATTGGATGACTGGACAAGTTAAACAATCCCCTTGCGAGAGGTGAGCATGGGACAACCACTGAGGGAGATGCGCAGAACTCCTTGCATTGTAGTTATTCAGGGGTGAGCTGTATTCTTCTTGGTCCAAGCTAACCACGCAGCCTTAGAATGTAGGTTAGGAAATTAACTGTGTCTGAGCTGAGAGCACAGGATGTAGTCGAGTGGCCAAAGCTGTTGCCACTCGGTCATATGGTGTGGAGCAGAGGTAGGTAGGGTTTTGGTCAGACTTCAAGCAAACTGAACACTGGCCATTCAAGTGGTGGACAGGACTCTCTGGCATGCATGAAGGGGCCTTGAGACACAGCTGGAGCTAGAGACTTAACCAAGTGTGGTTATTAGGAGACGTATGAACATAAGAACATAAGAACTAGGAGCAGGAGTAGGCCATCTGGCCCCTCGAGCCTGCTCCGCCATTCAATGAGATCATGGCTGATCTTTTTTGGACTCAGCTCCACTTTCCGGCCCGAACACCATAACCCTTTATTCTTCAAAAAACTATCTATCTTTATCTTAAAAACATCTAATGAAGAACCCTCAACTGCTTCACTGGGCAAGGAATTCCATAGATTCACAACCCTTTGGGTGAAGAAGTTCCTCCTAAACTCAGTCTTAAATCTACTTCCCCTTATTTTGAGGCTATGCCCCCTAGTTCTGCTTTCACCCGCCAGTGGAAACAACCTGCCCGCATCTATCCTGTCTATTCCCTTCATAATTTTATACGTTTCTATAAGATCCCCCCGCATCCTTCTCAATTCCAATGAGTACAGTCCCAGTCTTCTCAACCTCTCCTCGTAATCTAACCCCTTCAGCTCTGGGATTAACCAAGTGAATCTCCTCTGCACACCCTCCAGTGCCAGTACGTCCTTTCTCAGGTAAGGAGACCAAAACTGAACACAATACTCCAGGTGTGGCCTCACTAACATCTTATACAATTGCAGCATAACCTCCCTAGTCTTAAACTCCATCCTTCTAGCAATGAAGGACAAAATTCCATTTGCCTTCTTAATCACCTGTTGCACCTGTAAACCAACTTTTTGCGACTCATACACTAGCACACCCAGGTCTCTCTGCACAGCTGCATGTTTTAATATTTTATCATTTAAATAATAATCCCTTTTGCTGTTATTCCTACCAAAATGGATAACCTCACATTTGTCAACATTGTATTCCATCTGCCAGACACTAGCCCATTCACTTAACTTATCTAAATCCCTCTGCAGACTTGTTTCAGCATGTCTTTTGGGACTTGTTGGAGGAAACCAGAGCACCCGGAGGAAACCCAAGCAGACACAGGGAGAAAGTGCAGATTCTGCACAGACAGTGACCCAAGCCAGGAGTCGAACCTGGGACCCTGGAGCTGTGAAGCAACAGTGCTAACCACTCTGCTACCATGCCGCCCTGCAGTGTCATGCATTTTCGAGACTTATTGCGATGGAAAGATGGGAGGTCCTGGATGATGAGGAGATGGAAGAGCTGCATGTCTCCTCCGATGAGGAGGAAGTTGAAGGGGAGGAAGATGATGAGGACCAGGAAGCCCAGGATGCAGAGTGCATTGCTCTGGCCAGACCAGGCCGGCCCGACGGTGAGGCCCGAATAGCCGCAAGATCCCACAAGGAGGATGGCAAGGTGCAGTGAGGACTCTTCTGAGAGCACAAGATAACAACTTGGAGCATTTGACACCAGTATGATAGAGGTCAGCATACTCAAGGTATGAGCAAAGTATCATCTCATGCAGGTTTTGCTGGAATACTGCGGGAACATGGACTTCAAAAGTACTTGATCCTTTGCTGCACCATCACCTGTCCCTTCTGCATTACACAAAATCTGACAAGAATGCAGACGGTTAAAGGTGCTCAGAGTACACAACAGTACGTAACCCGACAACACTAGGGCAGATCATTCTTGTAGTCAACACAATCCACTTCAAGGTGGAGGGATCACTCACATGGGCAGTGACTGTGGGATGGGACAAACCTTGTTGTCAGAGAGTAATACACTGCACACTTTATTTTTGCAGAGACCAAGGTTTCACTTCGGAGTGACATAAACAAATCTCACCGTAACAAGGAGACATAGGCAAGGAGACATGATTTTTGAGTGTATTTACATTGACAAAAATTATATACAAGTGATTAGAGTCCATGCTCATGTTGTGTAGCTACATCTTCTTGACTTTCCTAATGCTGACGCTACGTCTTGATGCATCCCCAACATTCATAGAGGACGTGGAAGTGGTCTGCTGACGGCTACACCCTGTTGTTTGTGATGACCTTGGCAGGCGTCCTCTGGAGGTCTGAGAAGGTTTCAGGGTCCTTCTGTATGGCAATGGCATCTTCACCAGCATACAGAGCTGGAGCTGTTGGGAGTCAAAGAATGAGGGGATTGGGGTTGGCAGACACTCCTGGAATCACCTGGATGGATGGCCTCATGGTTGCCAGCTGTTGCTGCTCCTCCTGCCTATGGGTGCCCGAGAGCCCTGGTAGACTCATTGATGAGAACAGGCAGTTGGATTGATATTGAAATGCTCCACAGCCCTCTCGTGTGGCCACTGATGGATGCCGACTAGTGCCTCAGCCATGGAGTGCAGCTCCTACAGCAATGGAAGACTGATGTCCTAGGTCAAGGTCTCCATGGTGGCCACCAGCGTACCAGTGTTGACCTCAATGGTCAGCATGCCAGCACAATCACCTCAGACTGAAGGCAGCAGGACTCCTCCATCATGCCTTGCATTCTGAGGAGTGCGGCAGACATCTCTTCTCGATGTTCCCGAGCATGTCTTTGCAACTCCAGCAACAGAGAGAGGGCTGAGTCCGGAGGCTTGTCATCTAACTCGGACTCAGCCGGTTCCTTGACTCCAGCTGTCATTCTAGGATGTGCCTGCCTCCTCCAGCTGTGGATCAGACAGTGCGACATACTCACCAGATTGTGACCCTGAAGCAACTGTAGAACTAGGTACCACCAAGGTGTGTACCTCTGCGCAGGTGGAGAGTGAGCGCTATGACAGGTCTTCAATTAGTGTGTCAGCAGATCCATCTTCTGAGGTGTCCTCGGGCCTTGAGGGCTTGGCTGGTGGAAGGCCTCTGATGCTTCTGGCACTGGGTGGCTGTCCTCTGTTGTAGGGCGCTGGCACTCACCACTGCTTCCCATGCTGGATTTCTCACCTTGAATGAGTCTCTTTGCCCAGAGAAAGGCGAGAGGACTTCATGGTGGACCTCAACTGAATCCAGCAGGCACTCAAGAGAGGCATCACTGAATTTGGGGGCAGCATATTTCCTCCCTTTGGGATCCGTGACTTTCCAGCACCTTTAGAGTGCTAGCTCTGTGCAGGGGTGACCTTTAAACATGGCACTTGGATTATTGAAGGCCTGAGGTGACGTCAGAGCGGGCAAATCGGTGGCTGCCCTGCCAACGATTCGATGGGAAGCTCATGCCTCTGCAGTTCTTCAACAAACTGCTGCACGATATGGCGGATATTAGACAACAAGCAAGAACAGAGTGGTACTACTGATGGATTTTACAGTCAGGGATATAGATTACTGGGGGGGTGGTTATGGGGTTAAAACAAAGCCTCACTGGTGTTAATCTGCAGATTGCTCCCATTGCCACGTACTAGATAAATTAAAGAGAAGATGATTAGGAAGATCAACCCAAAACTGCAGAGCAGGTGGAAGATGGTAGGATTCACATTCTTGGACATTGAAATGAGTTCTGAAGCAAGAGCCAGAGCTGCACAAAAGGGGTTGCCTTTACCTGAACTGAACTTGCATGATTATCCTCATGAAGAGGGTCAGTAGAACCATGAGGATGACTGAAATTCATGTGGCAGACTTTGGGGAAGGTCAGAGACTAGAGGGGGAGAATAGGATTCATTGAAATAGAATCAAAAGCTTAGTTAAAATAACCAGTGATGAAATTGTAGCAGAGAAGACAGGAAGGGAAAGAGCCTTGCAGAGTGACAAATAAAAAAACTGGCTAATGGGAAAAGGGATATTAAAAAATGAAATGAGAAACCCGGATTAAAGCATGTCACTCCACAGTCCAAAAAGCTGGAATCAGTATTCAATGGTATTTAAGTAATTTGATATAACTGATGTAATGGAAATATGTCTTTGGGCAGCACGGTGACGCAGTTAGCACTGCTGCTTCACGCCGTCGAGGTCCCAGGTTTGATCCCAGCTCTGGGTCACTGTCCCTGTGGAGTTTGCACATTCTCCCCCCGTGTTTGCATGGGTTTTACCCCTACAACCCAAAAGATGTGCATGGTAGGTGGATGGATCATGCTAAATTGCCCCTTAATTGGGAAAAAATTACTTGGGTACTCTAAATTTATTAAAAAAAAGAAATTTGTCTTCAGTTTGGACAGGGCTTAAAACGTAATGGAAGTGAATGAGTGGAGTACTCTGTAAATCTCTGGAAGGACTCACTGTCCCATTCCTACTGTCGCTGTGGCCATCGTCATTTTAAGAGGGTCCTGGGGCTCGGCAGTCCCGGTGGCCATTTGAATATAGTGCACTATTCATTGATGTATTTAAGTTGGGGACCATGACATCAGTAGGAACCCATGTAATTTCAAGTTGCAATCAGGAAGAGCTTGTATCCTGCTGGTGGCACAGTAGAAGGGAAGCCCAGAGATTAGTTGTTGTTAATTCTCCTCCCACACCTAGTGGTGGAAAGGGAAGACTTTCAGCTGTTCCCACAGGTTTTGCCTGGAGCTGGTCATGAGCTTGTCATCAGAGGTTTATAGCTTGAGGGGCGTCACTCCACATCAAGTCTGGCTGACCAGGAGTCTCTCCTGCTCTTACTGCCTGCCATTGGCTTGTTTGGAAGGATTTTGCAGGTTGATACTCAAAAAGGGGTGGGAATCAAACTGGGAGCTTCCGGCTCGGAGACAGGGATGCTACTCATTGCACCATGAGACCTCCTCCAAAAGTAAGTAAATTATATAGTTTTCTGGGCAAAGAGGATCAAGAGTACTCCTCTAGGCTCTATAAATGTAAACTGGGTTGCTGTCATGTTAGGTGTGCCTTAGTGAGAATGCCTTCCCAACTAACTTAGTCAGGGCCTGGAATGCTCAACTTCTACCAGCCATCCGAACCTAAAAAGATTGGACCATTCAAATAGACTGGGCCTTCCACTAACATATTCTGAACACTGCACCAAAGGAACATAAACCTCAACGTCCCTGGTTAGGAGATTTTCAAGCGAGGTATGAACAGAATCGGCATGATTATGTTCTTGAGGGGTTTTATCGCAGTGCTGAATGTAAGGATGTACCTAGAGGTTATTTTTAAGTCTGACGCAATGATCACTTCAGAGTCCTGATCCTATACAAATGTGGAAATGTGCACATGCCCCATGTTTGTTACGCAAAGCATTTCATTGTCCATGAGTCACCTTTGCCACCCAATTTGCAGTAATGGATGTGGGATAGGGGCAGGACCAAGCAGGGCACAATTTAAAAACGAAAGCAAAGAAAGGTAGGTAAGGAAAGGTGGCCACACAATGCTCTGTATTTGCCATATTAGCCTGACCTTCATCTCCCATATGCCTTGCCAATTTGCTGTTACTGACAATTCTGCAACTTTTCTGCTGCCAACACTGTGAGGGCCAGCTCACAGTCTTCTCTCTTCAGTGCTGCACTTGCCTCATTGCAGATCACTCCCTGCTACCTCAGTGCCTTCTGCTCCATTATGTGGTTCTGACGAAGCATTGAATCCAACTCATCAAAACAAAAATGCAAACCTACCCACTGAATGAATTGACAACAAGCTTGTGGATATGCTTAAGTTGCGATTTTGAAAGTTTGGGTGTGTTGCCTCTTCCAGCTTCCCTTGGGCGCATTTTGAGATCTGAGCATGTTGATCTTGCGTTGGGAAATCAGCATGCTAACCTAGAGGTTGGTTCAAATAATTGCCCACCTCTGACCCTCCCTCAAACAACCAAACAATCTGAAATTCCCCCCGATGTTTAAAGTCAACCAATAAGGTGTAAAATGATGCAATTTCTGGATAGCATTACAGGTTACCGAAAAAAGAGGATTTAATTGAGGTTGAAATCAGCAGACTGTTCAGGCGAAAGGTTGTTGTCTGAGGCCTTTCATCCATAGTACACTGAGTGGTTGGAAATTTTGTAGAGCCCCCTTGGGCTATGTGCCTAACACTGACTAGGGATACAAAAGTATTGAAATTGTACTGAGCCACCTCAGAGGAACACGCTGTATGGAGGAAAGTTAAATTCATTCTGTCATTTTTCAATTTGAAATGTTTTTGCCCCAGGCTGTATGCCTGACACGGAATGTATATTAAAAATTATAAATTACAGCAGCTTGGAACACTATAGGCTGCTCTGGAATGCTCAACTTCCACCAGCCACACTAACCGAACGGTAGCATAGTGGGTAGCACTGTTGCTTCACAGCTCCAGGATCCCAGGTTCGATTCCCGGCTTGGGTCACTATCTGTGTGGAGTCTGCACATTCTCCCCGTCTCTCCCTGGGTTTCCTCCGGTGCTCCGGTTTCCTCCCACAAGTCCCAAAAGACATGCTGTTAGGTAAATTGGACATTCTGAATTCTCCCTCAGTGTACCCAAACAGGAGCCGGAATGTGGTGACTAGGGGATTTTCACAGTAACTTTGTTGCAGTGTGAATGTAAGTCCTCTTGTGACAATAAAGGTTCTTATTATTATTATTACTACCAAAAGAATTACAATTGTACAGGGGGACCTAAGAGTGGAACACACTATATGGATACAAGTCCAATTTTATGGCACTTTCAGTAAATTTCAAGTTGAAATGTTTTGCCATGCATTTTTACAGATTTTGTGAATACAGTATATTTTCTTTTTGGGGGGGGGGGTGGAAATGGGAACATCACAGCAATAGAATTGGGCGTGGTGCATGTTTCTCTTTAAATACATTCTCGTCTGTTCCTTAGATCGTTGTGTTTATAGTCCAACAAGAAAAAACATTGCCTAATTTAATTCTGGCAATAGATCTGGGATAAATAATTGATGTGAGGATAAAAGAATAATTGTGTAAAAGTACCCATTAATGCTGGCTCGGTGTAAGAGAAGAAGGGAACAAAAGAGTCAAAGATAAATCTGCAGGATGTAAACAGATAAAGTCCAGTGAGATAAGAAGGGACCAAATTAACCAGGCAAAAAAATGAGCAAACCTGTTGACAGTTAGCAGTGGGAAATCTTCAAATTTAAGATGGACAGGGTGCAAAACAAAGATAAGTCTCTCAGGTGAGAAAGAGGTGCATCAAAGAAGAATATAAAGATTAAAACTGACCTGAAACTTAAAGGAAGTAACACGATTAAAATAAGGCTAACAATAGTAAAGGAACTAGTGGGCAAGATAGAATGTGGGGAGACCAGAGGAAGACGGAATTCCTACAATGCAAAGGGTGGCCATTCGGTCCATCGAATCTGCGCCGGCCCTCTGAAAGAGCACCCTACCTAGGCCCCCTCCCCGCCCTATCCCTGTAACCCCACCTAACCTGCACATCTTTGGACTGTGGGAAGAAATGGGAGCACCCGGAGGAAACCGACACAGGCACAGAGGAGAGGTGCAAGCTCCACACAGTCACCCAAGGCCGGAATTAAATCCGAGTCCTTGGCACTGAGAGGCAGCAGTGCTAACCACTGTGCCACTGTGCAGATTAGAAGAACTAAAAGGGAACGCAGAAGTTAACTGCTACTATCACATAATATGGATTTTCACAAGCATATTAAAAAGTAAAAGAATAGTTAATAGAGTGGGTTTCCTCTGGGTGCTCCGGTTTCCTCCCACAGTCCAAAGACGTGCAGGTTAGGTGGATTGGTCATGATAAATTGCCCTTAGTGTCCAAAAAGGTTAGATGGGGTTATTGGGTTACGGGGATAGGCTGGAAGTGAGAGTTTAAGTGGGTCGGTGCAGACTCGATGGGCCGAATGGCCTCCTTCTGCACTGTATGCTCTATGTTCTATATTAATGCAAAGATAGCATAGTAATCGATACAGGCAGAAAAAAATAGTTCAATCATCCCATCCTGTGCACCATACTCTCTGGTGAATTTCAAATGGATGCCAGTCGTGCTCCGTAATGAATGACTCATTTAGCAGGTTAAAAGTATGGCAGAGATATTAAAGTTTAAAAAAAAAAAGATTTGCATCAATGTTTTTCAAGCAATTTTAGAAGTGTGTGTGGAGGTGTAGTGTGTAGTGATCTGTACATCTGCACATACATCTGCACATACACCAGGGACTGCAGACAGATGTAACAGTCACAGCACACTAGAGGGCAGCATCAGAGGCAGGTATAAAGGGTCCAGCCCAAGGTAGGATCCGCCTCTTTCAGAAGCACAGGGCTAGTGAGCAGTAGCACACAGAGACAGCTCAGCATAGGCAGCTTACCTTAGCTTCACTGGTCATACCTCTTGAGTGTATTATATCTAATTAAGCTCTGGAAACAGAACAAATCTACTGAATAAAGTAATTGTGTTAACTGGAAGTCTACAATCTTTATTCAGACTTAGAGAATAACATATAGAGCACATAGAACAAATTAAAGATAGTTGTAGAAAAGGAACTGGTTTGAAAATATTATTGGAACTCAGGCTGGAAAACTCTTAGAATCATAATTACCCCAAAAAATCAAAATACAAAACCACTTTAAAGTGCATGGGGTAATCAATGATAGCCATTGAAAGGGAAGTTTTGTTTTCCAAAATTAATAGAAAGATAGGCTTTAAACACAATGTTCAGTGCTGTACCTATGCTGGAGGTCTGGACATAAAGCTCCAGCTGAAGGTACACCTCAGTTAGAGCCTACTACAAAAGCATAGTTAGTGCTGTGGGGTATCGAACAAACATTTTGGTCAACTTGACAATGAGGGCACTAAGTTGGGAACCAGAGGATGCAAAGTTAGCTTATCTGAAAACGCTAGAAACTTGCAGCTAGGCTGAACCTTGGACGTTACGAACAAAGGTTACTGGAAGCAAAGTGCAAATGATCGTCCAAAGGTGTGAGCTGTGTTGGCCAAGCTCAAAATGAATTTGGGGGGGGGTGTGGAAAATCATGGGCGGGATTCTCCGCCCCCCACCGTGTCAGAGAATCGGCGGGGGGACGGCGTGAATCCCGTCCCCACCGGCTGTCGAATTCTCCGGCGCCGGGGATTTGGCGGGAGCAGGAATCACGCCGTGCCGGTCGGCGGCCGCTGGCAGCAGCTCCCCCGGCGATTCTCCGGCCCGCGATGGGCCGAGTGGCTGCCCGTTTTCGACCGTCCCGCCGGTGTAAATTAGAGTAGGTACTTACCGGCGGGACCTGGCTGTGCGGGTGGCCTCCGGGGTCCTCGGGGGGGCACGGGGGGCTCTGGCCCCGGGGGGTAACCCCACGGTTGCCTGGCCCGCGATCAGGGCCCACCAATCCGTGGGCGGGCCTGTGCCGTGGGGGCACTCTATTCTTCGCGTCAGCCGCTGTGGTCCTCCGCCATGGCCGACAAGGAGATGAACCCCCCCCCTGTGCATGCGCTGGGATGACGCCAGCACACGCTGGCGCTCCCGCGCATGCGCCAATTCACGCTGGCTGGCGAAGGCCCTTTGCCGCCGGTTGGTGTGGCGCCAAGCCCCTTCTCCGTCGGCCGGTGCGGCGCAAACCACCCCGCGCCGGCCTAGCCCCGGAAGGTGCGGAGGATTCCGCACCTTTGGGGCGGCCCGACGCTGGAGTGGTTCACGTCACTCCTCGGCGCCGGAGTTGCCCGCCCCGCCGATTCCCGCAGAATCCCGCCCCATGTTTCTAATGGCTTCACTACTGCTCTTGACGTACCCATATACTTAGAATCATGGAGAATTGTACCGCCATGGTGGACGTGGGGCTGGAAAATGTGGCGAGCTGTTCAAAACTCCATTGACTTCAGGGGCAAAGGAAAATTCCACCAGTGGCAGGGGCCATAGAATTAATAATAATAATCATAATAATCTTTATTATTATCACAAGTAGGCTTACATTAACACTGAAATGAAGTTACTGTGAAAATCCCCTAGTCGCCACATTCTGAACAGCACATAATGAGGCCATTTTGTTTGAATATATAAATTCTGGGTTTCTTGCAGGTGGGTGTCTTTTCCCTGTCCAAAGGAATTTGACTTCCTCCACTACATTTCAGGCAGTCAGGTCAGCAGATGCAATGGGACACCTACCTATGCTCATCTATGTATTTGCAGCTATGGGAGACAATCGGTAGCAGGAAGTAGGCTAATTTTGGAAGAGGCGTTGAAGACGAGTTGAGTTGAAGCAAAACAGAAATTAGCAGAAGGTACACTCGATAAAATACACAAAGTTTTAGTTGGACAAGTGATGAGCAGAATCAAAATACACTTTAAAAAAATTGTTGTAACTTAGCTTTAAGCGGTGGAGTTCTACATTGAGCAGTTGGAGGCCTCCCAGTGCCCACTTATGTGGACCATGATCTAGGATTGCACTGCAGAAGAACACACGTAACCACTGTCGGGGCCAATTTAAATAACTTTGACAAATCTAATGGGTCTTGCAGAGAAAGCATAGTGTGCTTCTTCAAATACTTCATAAACATGTTCTCCTGCGCAGAGTCCAAATCTGCACACACTGAGGAGGCCTGTCAGCCTAATTCTGCAACTTTGTAGATCAGTCAAGTGCTGCTCCTTGAATGTGAGGTTGGGGTATTGGCCCTTCCTCCTCTCCTTTGAGAAATCAATCTGCAAGATTGTCTTTTAATGGAACAATGAGTAACTAGTTTTATAGCAGATACATAAAGACACGATGATGATGGCTAACTGTGATGTTTGGACAGCATTGTCTCTATTAGGACTAAGATAATTAAATTAAAAGGGATCTGGATGAATGTTATTTGCTTAATGCACTTTACACACATCTGATAATCAACTGTTGGCAAGAAGGAAAAATTGCAAAAGCTGAAAATGTGAAATTAAAACAGGAAATGCTGGAATAGATAACACGTTAGACAGTATCTGAAAGAAGAAGTGATAGGTTAAGTTTCATGCCAGTTCTTTTCTTGGGTCTTTTCGTTTCACATTTTAAAAAAAGTACATTTATTGAGGTTTTACATTTTGACAAACAGCCCAACAAAACCACAAGAATAATACAGCACAGCAAAAAAACAAAAGACTCAGCATACATGAATGTCGAGGGGCGGGAGAACAGCACATTCTCCTCGTGTCTGCGTGGGTTTCTTCCGGGAGATCCGGTTTACTCCCACAGTCCAAAGATGTGCAGGTCAGGTGGATTGGCCATTCTAAATTGTCCTTAGTGTCCGAAAAGGTTGGGTGGGGTTACTGGGTTACAGGGGTAGGGTGGAGGTGTGGGCTTGGATAGGCTGCTCTGTCCAAGGGCTGTTGCAGACTCGATGGGCCGAATGGCCTCCTTCTGCACTGTACATTCTATGATTCTATGATACCCGAATGGTTCCAAGGATGAGGGATCTTGACCACAAAGTTAGGTAGGAAAAGCTGAGGTTGTTCTCCATGGAGCAAGGAAGTTGAGGGGAGATCTGACAGAGGGGCACAAGATAACCCCCAGCTCAAAAGACTTATTAGGGACATCTTGAGAGGCTTGGCTTTGCTTCTTCAGTGCACTAGGGCCTGGGGTTGAGCCAAATCCCAAACTTCGGTTGATATCCTGTTGCTCCCCCAATGGTCGGGACACTTTCTTGTTTGAATGAGCAGCTTGTTCTCTTCTTCATTAATAGGTTATGGCCGTGCGCCGGGGATTATGGACCCATGGTGGAGTCCTGATGCTTTGTTATCCTGTGATCCACTCTTGGTAGTTTTATCTCTCCTTCCTTTTTGTGAAAAAGCTGGAGCAATCAGTCTGCCGTGAGTCTCAGTGAGTACGAGCTGCCCCGTTAAGGGGACTGGGAGCCCGAGGACGTTCATGATGGAGTTCTATATAAAGTCAGCCAGGAGGCGACATGGTGGCGCAGTGTTTAGCCTCAAAGTGCCGAGGAGCCGGGTTCAATCCCGGCCCCGGGTCACTGTCCGTGTGGAGTTTGCACATTGTAGTAAACACCACTCACTGTCTGCGGCCTCACGACCCTGAAGGTCGATCCACCTTCCCTGTTTGCGAACCTCACCCCGGACTGCAAACCCGTCCCCACTAGGACCAGACGGTACAGTGCCCAGGACAGGACCTTCATCAGGTCGGAGGTTCAACGGTTTCTGTGGGAGGGGTTCATTGAGGCCAGCAACAGGCCCTGAAGAGCTCAAGTAGTGGTAGTGAAGACTGGGGAGAAGTACAGGATGGTCATTGACTAGTCAGACCATCAATCGGTACACCAGCTCAACGCGTACCCCCTCCCACGCAGATCTGACATGGTCAATCAGATTGCGCAGTATGGAGTCTTTTCCACAGTAGACTTGAAGTCCGCCTACCACCAGCTCCCCATCCGCCCAGAGGACCGCCAATACACTGCGTTCGAAGCAGATGGCCGCCTCAATCACTTCCTTAGGATTCCCTTTGGCGTCACCAATGGGGTCTCGGTCTTCCAGCGAGAGATGGACCAAATGGTTGACCAGTACGGACTGCGGGCCACCTTCCCATACCTAGATAATGCCACCATCTGCGGCCACGATCAGCAGGACCACGACGCAAACCTCCAAAAATTCCTCCATACCGCCAAACTCCTTAACCTCACCTACAATAAGGAGAAATGCGTGTTCCGCACCAACTGCTTAGCCATCCTTGGCTATGTAGTGGAAAATGGAGTCCTAGGGCCTGAACCCGACCGTATGCACCCCCTCCTGGAACTCCCTCTCCCCCACTGCCCCAAGGCCCTGAAACGTTGCCTGGGGTTTTTCTCATATTACGCCCAGTGGGTCCCTAATTATGCGGACAAGGCCCGCCCACTCATCACGACCACAGCTTTTCCCCTGACGGCTGAGGCCCGCCAGGCCTTCAACCACATCAAGGCGGACATCGCCAAGGCCACAATGCACGTGGTCGACGAGTCCCTCCCCTTCCAAGTGGACAGCGATGCATCGGACGTGGCTTTGGTCGCCACCCTCAACCAGGCGGGCAGGCCCGTGGCTTTCTTTTCCCGCACCCTCCATGCCTCCGAAATTCGGCACTGGTCTGTCGAGAAGGAGGCCCACGCCATTGTGGAAGTTGTGTGGCATTGGAGGCAGTACCTGGCCGTCAGGAGATTCACTCTCCTCACTGACCAACGGTCGGTTGCCTTCATGTTTAATAATACACAGCGGTGCAAGATCAAAAATGACAAGATCTTGAGGTGGAGGATCGAGTTCTCCACCTATAACTATGAGATCTTGTATCGCCCGGGAAGCTCAATGAGCCCCCAGATGCCCTATCCCGCCGTACATGGGCCAGCGCACAGGTGGACCGACTCTGGGCTCTCCACTATGACCTCTGCCACCTGGGGGTCACCCGGTTCTTCCATTTTGTCAAGGCCCGCAACCTGCCCTACACCATTGAGGAGGTCAGGACCGTCACCAGAGACTGCCAAATCTGCGCAGAGTGCAAGCCGCGCTTCAACTGGCCAGATAGAGCACACCTGGTGAAGGCCTCCCGCCCCTTTGAATGCCTCATCATGGACTTCAAAGGGCCCCACCCCTCCATCAACCGCAACGTGTACTTCCTCAACGTTATTTTTTTTAAAAAATATATTTTATTCAAAATTTTTGGCCACCCATAACAGTACATTGTGTATCTTTTACACAGTAATATAACAATATAAATAACAATGGCCAGTTTTTTAAACAAGAAATAAATAATATATACACAACATCAAAATTAAAAAACAAAACTAAATGGCAACTGCCTTGTCCCAAATAAATACTCTCCAAAAATACAATTCAGCAGTCCAGGATACAATTACCTATAACAACAACCTATACATATTATACTTATACACTAACATCCCTGAGAGTCCTTCTGGTTCCTCCCCCCCCCCCCCCCCCCGCCGGGTTGCTGCTTCTGTCATCTTCTTTTCCATTCCCTCTATCTTTCTGTGAGGTATTCGACGAACGGTTGCCACCGCCTGGTGAACCCTTGAGCCGATCCCCTTAGGACGAACTTAATCCGTTCCAGCTTTATAAACCCTGCCATGTCATTTATCCAGGTCGCCACACCCGGGGGCTTGGCTTCCTTCCACATCAACAGTATCCTGCGCCGGGCTACTAGGGACGCAAAGGCCAAAACATCAGCCTCTTTCGCCTCCTGCACTCCCGGCTCTTCTGCAACCCCAAATATAGCCAACCCCCAGCTTGGTTCGACCTGGACCCCCACCACCTTCGAAAGCACCTTTGTCACCCCCACCCAAAACCCCTGTAGTGCCGGACATGACCAGAACATGTGGGTGTGATTCGCTGGGCTTCTCGAGCATCTCGCACACCTATCCTCTACTCCAAAAAATTTACTGAGCCATGCTCCAGTCATATGCGCCCTGTGTAACACCTTAAATTGTATCAGGCTTAGCCTGGCACACGAGGACGATGAGTTTACCCTACTTAGGGCATCAGCCCACAGCCCCTCCTCAATCTCCTCTCCCATTTCCCTTTCAGCTCATCTACCATAATCTCCCCCTCGTCCCTCATTTCCCTATATATGTCTGATACCTTACCGTCACCCACCCATGTCTTTGAGATCACTCTGTCCTGCACCTCCTGCTTCGGGAGCTGCAGGAATTCCCTCACCTGTTGCCTCGCAAAAGCCCTCAGTTGCATATACCGGAATGCATTCCCTTGGGGCAACCCATATTTTTCGGTCAGCGCTCCCAGACTTGCAAACGTCCCATCTACAAACAGATCTCTCAATTGTGTTACTCCTGCTCTTTGCCATGTTCCAAATCCCCCATCCATTCTCCCCGGAGCAAACCTATGGTTATTTCTTATCGGGGACCACACCGAGGCTCCCGTCTTTCCCCTATGCCGTCTCCACTGCCCCCAAATTTTCAGAGTAGCCACCAGCACCGGGCTTGTGGTGTATTTCTTCGGTGAGACCGGCAACGGCGCCGTCACGATAGCTTGGAGGCTAGTCCCCCTGCAGGACGCCCTCTCCAATCTCTTCCACGCCGCTCCCTCCTCTTCTCCCATCCACTTACATACCATTGAGATATTGGCGGCCCAGTAGTACTCGCTTAGGCTCGGTAGTGCCAGCCCCCCCACTATCCCTACTACGCTGCAAAAATCCCTTCCTCACTCTCGGGGTCTTCCCGGCCCACACAAAACTCATGACACTCTTCTCAATCCTTTTGAAAAAAGCCTTCGTGATCACCACCGGGAGGCACTGAAACACAAAGAGGAATCTCGGGAGGACCACCATTTTAACCGCCTGCACCCTCCCTGCCAGTGACAGGGATACCATGTCCCATCTCTTGAAGTCCTCCTCCATCTGTTCCACCAACCGCGTTAAATTTAACCTATGCAATGTACCCCAATTCTTGGCTATCTGGATCCCCAAATAGCGAAAGTCCCTTGTTACCTTCCTCAGCGGTAAGTCCTCTATTTCTCTGCTCTGCTCGCCTGGATGCACCACAAACAACTCACTTTTCCCCATGTTCAGTTTATATCCTGAAAATTCTCCAAACTCCCCAAGTATCCGCATTATCTCTGGCATCCCCTCCGCTGGGTCCGCCGCATACAACAACAAATCGTCCGCATACAGAGATACCCGGTGTTCTTCTCCTCCCCTGAGTACTCCCCTCCACTTCCTGGAACCCCTCAATGCTATTGCCAGGGGCTCAATCGCCAGTGCAAACAATAATGGGGACAGAGGACATCCCTGCCTCGTCCCTCTATGGAGCCGAAAATACGCAGACCCCCGTCCATTCGTGACCACGCTCGCCATCGGGGCCCTATACAGCAGCTGTACCCATCTAATATACTCATCTCCAAAGCCAAATCTCCTCAACACCTCCCACAAATAATCCCACTCCACTCTATCAAATGCTTTCTCGGCATCCATCGCCACCACTATCTCCGCTTCCCACTCTGGTGGGGGCATCATCATTACCCCTAGCAGCCTCCGTATATTCGTATTCAGCTGTCTCCCCTTCACAAACCCAGTTTGGTCCTCATGGACCACCCCCGGGACACAATCCTCTATCCTCATTGCCATTACCTTGGCCAGAATCTTAGCGTCTACGTTCAGGAGGGAAATAGGCCTATAGGACCCGCATTGCAGCGGGTCTTTTTCCTTCTTTAGGAGAAGCGATATCGTTGCCTCTGACATAGTCGGGGGCAGCTGTCCCCTTTCCCTCGCCTCATTAAAGGTTCTCATCAGTAGCGGGGCGAGCAAGTCCACATATTTCCTGTAAAATTCAACTGGGAATCCATCCGGTCCCGGGGCCTTCCCCGCCTGCATGCTCCTAATTCCTTTCACTACTTCCTCCATTTCGATCTGTGCTCCCAGTCCCACCCTCTCCTGCTCCTCCACCTTAGGAAATTCCAGCTGGTCCAGAAAACACATCATTCGCTCCTTCCCATCCGGGGGCTGAGCTTCATATAATCTTTCATAGAATGCCTTGAACACTCCATTCACTCTCTCCGCTCCCCGCTCCATCTCTCCCTCCTCATCCCTCACATACCTATTTCCCTCGCTGCTCCCCTTTTCCTCAATTGGTGGGCCAGCAACCTGCTCGCCTTCTCCCCATATTCGTACTGTACACCCTGTGCCTTCCTCCACTGTGCCTCTGCAGTACCTGTTGTCAGCAAATCAAATTCTATGTGTAGCCTTTGCCTTTCCCTGTACAGTCCCTCCTCCGGTGCCTCCGCATATTGCCTGTCCACCCTCAGAAGTTCTTGCAGCAACCGCTCCCGTTCCCTACTCTCCTGCTTTCCTTTATGTGCCCTGATTGATATCAGCTCCCCTCTAACCACTGCCTTCAGCGCCTCCCAGACCACTCCCACCTGGACCTCCCCATTATCATTGAGTTCCAAGTACTTTTCAATACACCCCCTCACCCTTAGACACACCCCCTCAACCGCCATTAGTCCCATGTCCATTCTCCAGGGTGGACGCCGTTCTTTTTCCTCCCCTATCTCCAAGTCCACCCAGTGTGGAGCGTGATCCGAAATAGCTATAGCCGTATACCCCGTCCCCCTCACCTTCGGGATCAGTGCCCTTCCCAAAACAAAAAAGTCTATTCGCGAATAAACTTTGTGGACATAGGAGAAAAACGAAAACTCCTTACTCCTAGGTCTGCTAAATCTCCATGGGTCTACTCCTCCCATCTGCTCCATAAAGTCTTTAAGCACCTTGGCTGCTGCCGGCCTCCTTCCAGTCCTGGACCTCGATCTGTCCAGCCCTGGTTCCAGCACCGTGTTAAAATCTCCACCCATTACCAACTTCCCCACCTCTAGGTCCGGGATACGTCCTAACATGCGCCTCACAAAGTTGGCATCATCCCAGTTCGGGGCATATACGTTCACTAAGACCACCGCCTCCCCCTGTAATTTGCCACTCACCATCACGTATCTGCCCCCACTATCCGCCACTATGGTCTTTGCCTCAAACATTACCCGCTTCCCCACTAGTATAGCCAACCCCCTGTTTTTCGCATCCAGCCCCGAATGAAACACCTGCCCCACCCATCCTTTGCGTAGTCTAACCTGGTCTATCAGTTTCAAATGCGTCTCCTGTAACATAACCACATCTGCCTTACGTTTCTTAAGGTGTGCGAGTACCCGTGCCCTCTTTATCGGCCCGTTCAGCCCTCTCACATTCCACGTGATCAGCCGGGTTGGGGGGCTCTTTACCCCCCTCCCCCCGTGGTCGATTAGCCATCCCCTTTTATCCAGCTCCTCACCCGGTTCCCACGCAGCTGTGTCCCCCCCAGGCGGTGCCCTCCCGCCCTGCCCACCCCACCCCATACCAGCTGCCCCTTCTCCCCAGCAGCAGCAACCCAGTAAATCCCCCCTCCCACCCTCCCCGCTAGATCCCCCACTCGCGTAGTTACACCCCCCATGTTGCTCCCAGAAGTCAGCAAACTCTGGCCGACCTCGGCTTCCCCCCGTGACCTCGGCTCGCACCGTGCGACGCCCCCTCCTTCCTGCTTCCCTATTCCCGCCATAATTATCATAGCGCGGGAACAAAGCCCGCGCTTCCCTTTTGGCCCCGCCCCCAATGGCCAATGCCCCCAGCTCCTCCACCTCCCTTCCTCCCTCCCCCACAACCTGTGGAAGAGAGAAAAGTTACCGGGTCGCAGGATTAACAACATAAAAATCATCTCTCCCCCCTTTTCCCCCCTCTTCGCCCCCCCATATTCGCCCCACCACTTTGTCTCAAACGTTCTTTTTTAATAACCCGCTTATTCCAATTTCTCTTCAACAATAAATGTCCACGCCTCATCTGCCGTTTAAAAGTAGTGGTGCTTCCCTTGATATGTGACCCACAGTCTTGCCGGCTGCAGCATTCCAAATTTAATCTTCTTTTTATGAAGCACCGCCTTGGCCCGATTAAAGCTCGCCCTCCTTCTCGCCAACCCCGCACTCCAGTCTTGATATACGCGGATCACCGCGTTCTCCCACCTACTGCTCCGAGTTTTCTTTGCCCATCTGAGGACCATCTCTCTGTCCTTAAAACGGAGGAATCTCACCACTATGGCTCTGGGAATTTCTCCTGCTCTCGGTCCTCGCGCCATCACTCGGTATGCTCCCTCCACCTCCAACAGACCCGTCGGGGCCTCCGCTCCCATTAACGAGTGCAGCATCGTGCTCACACATGCCCCGACATCTGCCCCTTCAGGAAGACCAAGAATCCTTAAGTTCTTCCTCCTCGCATTATTCTCCAGCACCTCCAGCCTTTCCACACATCGTTTATGGTGTGCCTCGTGCATCTCCGTCTTCACCACCAGGCCCTGTATATCGTCCTCGTTCTCGGCAGCCTTTGCCTTCACGACCCGAAGCTCCCGCTCCTGGGTCTTTTGCTCATCTTTTAGCCCTTCAATCGCCTGTAATATCGGGGCCAACAGCTCCTTCTTCAACTCCTTTTTAAGCTCTTCCACGCAGCGTTTCAAAAACCCGTGTTGTTCAGGGCCCCATATTAAACTGCCACCTTCCGACGCCATCTTGGTTTTTGCTTGCCTTCTTTGCCGCTGCTCTAAAGGATCCACCGCAATCCGGCCACTTTCCTCTCCTTTTTCCATCCGTATCCAGGGGGGATTCCCTTCTGGTTTACCGCACAGTGCTTTTAGCCGTTAAAATTGCCGTTGGGGCTCTTATTAAGAGCCCAAAAGCCCGTTCCACCGGGAGCTGCCGAAACGTGCGACTTAGCTGGTCATCGCTGCACCCGGAAGTCTTCCTCAACGTTATTGATGAGTACTCCCCGTTCCCCTTCGCCATCCCATGCCCCGACATGACTTCTGCCACGGTAATTAAAACCCTCCACAGCATCTTCATTCTGTTCGGTTTCCCCATCTACATCCACAGCAATCGGGGATCCTATTTCATGTGCGATGAGCTACGTCGGTTCCTGCTCAGCAAGGGCATCGCCTCGAGCAGGACAACCAGCTACAACCCCTGGGGAAACGGGCAGGTGGAGAGGGAGAACGGGACGGTCTGGAAGGCTTGCTGGCCCTGCGGTCTAAAAATCTCCCGGTCTCCCGCTGGCAGGAGGTCCTCCCCGATGCGCTCCACTCCATCTGGTCGCTCCTCTGCATCGCCACTAATGAGACCCCTCATGAACGTGTGTTTGCCTTCCCCAGGAAGTCCACCTCTCGGGTCTCGCTCCCAACATGGCTGACAGTTCCTGGACCCGTCCTCCTCCGGAAGCATGTGCGGAGCCATAAATCGGACCCCCTGGTCGAGAAAGTCCACCTCCTATATGCAAACCTGCAGTACGCCTACATGGCACACCCCGACGGGTGCCAAGACACCGTCTCCCTCCGGGACCTTGCACCCGCTGGGTCCCCACCCACGACCCCCGACCTGACACCGCTCCTTCCCCCCTCCCGGTTGCCTCATTCACCCCTGCGCCACTCACCCTCCCTCCAGCGAACCTCACCGCTTCCCCCACCCCAGCAGGATCCGTCCTCCCACTGGATCCACTCAGGGGTGATGTAGAAGAGGTCAACACTCTCCCAGAGTCGCAGGTGACCTGGTCGGCGCCCACATCACCACCAGGACTGAGGCGATCGCAGAGGAGGGTCAAAGCCTCCGACAGACTTAATTTGTAATGTTTCCGTCACACCCGCCGGACTCTTTCTTTAACAGGGGGTGAATGTGGTAAACACCACTAGTGGTATATTGTATGTATTACGGCACTGCCCATATATTACAGGTATGACGGTAAATCCCTGCCTGTGGCTCTGCCCAGCAGGCAGCGTATAAAAGTGTGTGCTCTCCTGCGCTGCAGGTGATCAGGCTTGATGAGGAAATCCATCTTTTAAAATCTTGTTCCGGTACATCACACATTCTCCCCGTGTCTGCGTGGGTCTCACCCCCACAATCCAAAGATGTGCATGGATTGGCCATGCTAAATTGCCCTTAATTGGAAAAAAAAATTTGGTACTTTAAATTTATTTTTAAAAATAAAGTCAGCCAGCCAGGTATGGAACTGACAGAGCAGACCCAGCTGGGACGTGATGTATATTGTAAATACATTTGCTCTGCAATAAAAATAATTTTCTGTCAACTGCTCGATTCGGACTTGTCTATGGCCTACTAAAGGAGTTATTGACAGCACAGATCAGAATCCAAACATGTTGTTGCCGGTCCTCTCTACAAGTGTATGGAATGATTCTGTACTGGGCCTGAGATTGGGGCTAAGTTGTGTTGTGTGATATATACGTAACACCCCATTAGAATGGGGATTTTCACATATTTTCTTTGCATGTTTCCCTTTTTTTTTAAAGGGTGGGTATAAAGAATCCTTGATTGGTTCCTGCATGGGTGCAGATGGGTGTGGTATCTGACGAATGGTAATTGTGAACAATCGCTGAGTGGGAAGGTGTGCACCATTTTACAATGTTTTCATGGCCTTATCCTCCTGTTTCTCCCTTGTTCTCTGGTGGGGCTTATAGAGGCAGCAAGCTATGTTTAATGATTGTACTGAGCTAGTTATACTACCACCACAGCCCCCGCTCCAGGACAATCCGTCCTCCCCTTGGTCCCACCCGGGGATGAAGAGGATGTCGACACACTCCCGGAGTCACCGACGACCGGGCCGACGCCTGAGTTGCCACCAGCACTGCGGTGCTCTCAACGACGGATCAAGGGATCAAGGCGCCCGACCGTCTAAATTTGTAACCTTCTCTGAAATTTTAATGACAACCTGTATGTAAATAGTTTTCCTCCACCCCCGCTGGACTCATTTTTAACAGGGGGTGAATGTGGTAGTCACCACTGTTGTATTATATTGGATATACTGCACTGCATACGAGGGTATTACGGTAAGGCCCCTGTACTACAGGTACGGGGGTAGATTCCTGCCTGCTGGCTCCTACCAGTAGGCGGAGTATAAATGTGTGTGCTCTCCAAACTGCAGCCATTTTGGCAGCAGCTGTAGGAGGCCGCACATCTCTGTGTAATAAAGCCTCGATTACTCTCTACTCTCGTCTCGTCGTAATTGATAGTGCATCACACCCTAAGGGCCGCCACCACCACCTGGCTTGTGGAGTACCTGGCCGGCGAGGACGGCAGAGGTGCTGTTAACAATGTCCCCAAACCCGTATCCCTGCAAGAGTCTGCCTCCATCCACTCCCACTTCGACCCCTCCCTCACTACCCACTTCCGAACCATAGCTATTTTAGCCGCTCAGTAATAATTCATGAAGTTCAGGTGAGCCAATCTCCCCCACCTCGCCCCCGCTGCAGCAGCACCTTCTTCACCCGCGGGGTTTTACCCACCCAAACAAATGCTGGAATCATTGCATTCATCCTCCTAAATAATGCCTTAGGAATAAAAATTGTGAGGTTCTGGCACACAAAGAAGAACTTTGGGAGGCCTGTCATCTTCACCGATTGCACCCGTCCTGCCAATGACAGTGGGAGCACATCCCGCCTCCTAAAATCCCCCTTCATCTGTTCCACCAACTGAGCCAAATTCAGCTTAGCCAGCTGCTCCCACCCCCGCGCAACCTGAATGCCCAAATACCGTAGGATCCCCCCCCATCACCACCCTAAATGGCAACTCCCCCGCCTCTTCTCCTGCCCCCTCACCTGGATCGGAAAGACCTCGCTCTTCCCCATATTTAATTTATATAATTATATTTTAAAGTGTGTGAATTTCATAGAATTTCATAGAATTTACAGAGCAGAAGGAGGCCATTCAGCCCATCGAGTCTGCACCGGCTCTTGGAAAGAGCACCCTTCCCAAGGTCAACACCTCCACCCTATCCCCATAACCCAGTAACCCCACCCAACACTAAGGGCAATTTTGGACACTAAGGACAATTTATCATGGCCAAGCCACCTAACCTGCACATCTTTGGACTTTATTGTGTAGATTTTAGTTTATGTTATTCCTCCAGCATCCATTTGATTGAGTTTTTTCCCTGATCCCCTTTCCTCTACCTTCTCTCATGAAGGGACTGACTTATGCTTTGCACAGTTATACAGCTATTATCAGGTCATTAGTAAGAGCAAAAATGATTAAGAACAAAATAAGGTATGAGCAGTAGGTATAGCCCCTTGATCTTGTCGCATCAATCAATAAGACCATGACTGATCTTGTATCTCAGCTCCACTTTCGTGTTCTCTCTTCTTTTCACTTGGTTTCCTTTCGTGCCCAAAAATCTATTGATCTCAGCCATGATTATACCTAATGACTGAGCATTCACAGCCTTCTGGGTAGAAAATTTCAAACACGCACAACCTTCTGAAGAAGAAATATCTCCGAACGTGAGCTCAGACAGTGAGTGTCCACACTACATTGAAAGCTGCAGTCAATTCTTAGAATGGTTACAGCACAGCAGCAAGTGACCATTTGGGCTGTTGTGTCTGTGCCAGCATAAGAGCTACTCAACTAGTCCCACTTTCTCACCTTTTCCCAGAGCCCTACAGTTTTTTTTCTGTTCAGATAACTATCCAATTTCTTTCTGAAAACTGCGGTTGAATCTGCCTCCACCATACTCACAGGGAGTGGATTCCAGGTCCCAACCATTGGCTGTGTAAAAAAAAATTCTTATGTTGCTGATGCTTCTTTTGTCAATCACTTTAAATCCAACCCTTCTACCGCTGTAACTAGTTTCTCGTCATCTATTCTGTCAAGGCCCCTCATGATTTTGAACACCTCTATGAAATCTACTCAAAATCTTCTCTTCTCAAAAGAGAGCAGCTCCAGCTTTGCCAATCTATTCCTTTGCTGTAAGACCCTCATCCGTGGAATCATTCTTGTAAATCTTTTCACTCTTGTAAACCTTTTCTGCACCTTCTCTCCATGTCTTGAAGATGGTGCCCAGAAGAGGACTTCAATAAAAGCAAAATACTGCAGATGCTGGAAATCTGAAATAAAATTCTGGATAAACTCAGCATCTGCGGAGAAAGAAATAGAGTCAATGTTTTGCGCCCATATCAGAGAATCATAGAATTTACAGTGCATAAGGAGGCCATTCAGCCCATCATGTCTGCACCGGCCCTTGGAAAGAGAACTCTACTTAATCTCCACGCCTCCACCCTATCCCCTTTATTCCTGTAACCCAGTGACCCCACCTAATCTTTTTGGACACTCAGGGCAATTTAGAATGGCCAATCCATCTAACCTGCAGATCTTTGGACTGTGGGAGGAAACCAGAGCACCCGGAGGAAACCCACGCACACACGGTAGAACATGCAGACTCCACACAGACAGTGACCCAAGTTGGGAATCAAACCTGGGACCCTGGAGCTGTGAATCAACTATGCTACCGTCCTGCCTGTAGACCTGTAGACGGTTGATATGGGCTTGAAACGTTAACTGTGCTTTTCTCTCCACAGATGCTGCCAGGCCTGTTGAATTTATCCAACATTTTCTATTTTAATTTCATTATTACTCCGGTTGAGACCAAACCTGTATTTTTTAATAAAAGCAAAATACTGCGGTTGTTGGAGTTTTAATAAACCAGTGTTTTTAGAAAGCTAACTTCCTTGCTTTTTGTAATCTCGTCAGCTCATTGATTTATTTCTGCCTGTCTTTTTGGACACACCTTTGCAGCAGCTGTCACAGGTTGGCGAGCAGTGTTTGTGGAGGAGGCGGGCAGCTGGGTGCCCTTCACGTGATTCCCTGGATGTGAGTGTCAGCTGACAGGGAGGGGCAGGTGGTCAGCCGGCGCCGCGACGCCATTTCCGGTGTGTAGAGGTCCTGATGTGTGTGCGCGGGCGGGTGGGAGAGCGGTAAGTGACCGGGGCAGAGGGAGGAGAGAGCGGAGCGCACTGCCACGGGAAGGGAGAGCGGATCCTCGGGTACCCCCTCCACTTTGGAGGTGTCTCGCCCTCTCGCACGCGGTTTACTGCTTGATGTCTCCCGGCCGGCAGCACAACAACGTCCAGGGAGCCGGGGGGCCCTGCAGCCGGATAGAGTCAGTCACACAACACACACAGTGCTGGTTATCATGGCGCTCAGGTGACTGATCCACCTGGTGTGTTCTGCTGCACCACCTCGATGGGAAGCAAAGCATTTAAACCCCCCCCCCCCAGTTAAAGCACCTGCCAGCTGGTGTTACCGTGGTTGTTCGGGTAGTTGCCAGTGTCCTTAAAACGCAATCCGGGCGGGGATTACTCACTTGGTGTCTGCTTGTGATTTAACATCCCTACCCCTGCCTGCGACACTGATATCATTGATGTGGGCGACCAAGCCAGCTTAAATTCTGCCAAGAGACAGATAAGACACATGCTGGAAACATTTGGCAGATTGGGCAACGTCTGTGTAGAATTGGGGGTAGGGGGGAGAATGTTGATGCTTCAGAATCTGACTTGCCAAACTTTCAAATTCTTTAAACTGAAATACTAAAAAGCAAAAGGATATAATGGGGAAGTTAGTCTTGATTTACTTATTAAGAATTTTGTGGTGATTTAACCTGATGGTCACTGTGCCTCCGGCGAGGGGCAAGGTTGTGAAGGTGAGAGCTTCATGGATAGTCTTCATGGGAATTGAACCTGTGCTGTTGGTGTTGCTCTGTGCCACAAACCAGCCATTCAACCAACTGAGCACAAAGCAGTGTATGAAGCAGTGCCACATCTGGCTGCCAAAGGGTGCTTTCAAGAATTCTGGTTAGGCTTTTCCCAACTATCAAGTGCCTCATTTGACTTTGTGTTAGATTTTGAGCAACATGTTGCCTCTAACATGCTGTTTGGTGTTCAGAATGCTCACCTTTACCAAATTGGAGTGTTGTAGAGTGCCACATGTCGGTGAAGCAGTTGTACATTAAAATAGCTTCTCACGTCTGCAAGTTCAGTTCAAATAATCAACCAAAGCTTTGGGCACTGGGGAGACAAGAAAGGTAATAGCAGCTTGCAAGATGGCCTTACCATAGAAAAATGTGCCTTGGCACTTGACAGGTGTTACTGGGCAAAATGGATGGTGAGCCAAAAAAGGAGGTAATTGTTAGCAAAAATTGATGGTGATGGTGGGTTTTATGGGGAAATTGAAGGATCGGGGGGGGGGAGGGAAGATTGTCGAATGTGAGCCTTCATAGCCGAAATGTGCACAAAATCAAAGGATTTGGGGGAGAGATTTAGGCCTGGGGAGGTTATGGGGCTAGGGGCTCTGCTCAACCAAATAAGATGCAAGTGCATTGAGCCGAGTTAGTCTAAAGCAGTGGTTACGGTCAGGGAGGAGGGTGGAATTGGGTGAAGGCAGAGTTTGTAGTAGGGATCTATGACGATTGTTTTCTCCATGTTTAACTGGAATAAATTGCGGGTCATTCACAATTGGAAGTCAAACGAGCAGTCTTGTCAAAATAAGTTGTGATTGAGAAATGTTGGGGTGGCAGAGCGGTAAGAGCTGAATATCCTTAGTGGAAATGTGGAAGCCAGATATGATAAAGTTTGTTGCTTTGTCGTAAGTAAAATGGATATTTTATCAGAGGTTTAACAGAAATGCAACAGAGTAAAGGTTTTTACACACAGGTACCAAATCTCTGCATGAGGTCATGGTTATGCAAATCAATGGCTGCAGAACTTTGGTGAATGGAAGGCAGATGTGACTTAGAAAGTCCAATTATAAGTGATTGAGGAGAAGAAAACATTACCACAGGATTAGCACAGAAGGGAATTCAGAGCAGTGGGATCAGAGGAGAGAGCAAGTGAGCCAAAATGAATATTGAAATCACTATGCAATGCAGTCCAAAGTTGCATGTTTCGGGATGAGGCTTGGGTTGGTTTGGGCGGGGGAAAGGAATGGGTGGGGTTGGGGTGAGGTGTGTAAGGGGGTGTGGTGTGGGGGCAGGTGGGCAGAACCATACAAATAATTATTTTGAAGGGGTGACGTACTCTAAAAGGAGAAGGCACCAGAGGAATTGTGACTAGGACTGTTCATAACCCACCCACTCCCAAAATTAGCAAGTTGGGTGGATCTTGAGCCAAGTCTCAGTTAAAGTCAGAATCTATACAATAACTCACAATAAGGTTATTAAGGTCCTGGATCAGAAATGAATGAATATTCTTGTGGGAAATAGAAAGTGGGTGGTGATAGGTCCACTGGGAGATCTGAGGCAGCATTGGTGGTTGGGGTGAAGGTGGTGAGGTTTTGGTTTTTGCAGCCGTACTGGGCAGAAATTCTAGCTAGAGAGAAACATGGGTAATGTGTATGGCTTGATGGGCCCTTCATGAAAGGCTAAATTGGGCATAGAGGTAGTAGTGGATTTATAACCTGGATTCAAACCTCAAACAGCTGTGGGAGGATTTTGAGAGGATTAGTTATGATGGAGGCGAGGGTTAAGTATCTGTGAGGGAGAAGAAATGGCAGGACTGGGTGATGGAAAGAGTGTGGACAAAGAAAAAGCTTGCATGTATGTAGCACCTTTCGTAGCTCTGGACATCTGTGCAATGGAGTACTGTAATTAATGTTGTAGGATATATGACAGCAAGCTTCCAGGCATTGCAGTGAGGTTATGACCATATAGACGCTTAAGAGCCTGAGGGGAAAATAGAAAGGGGATAACATAGAATTAATAGACTTCTGGAATAGTGCATAAATGTGTGGTTACAAAATTCGGGCTTCACTACATCTCACTGTTAAAATAATCTTTGATAAGATGGTCAGGAGTATAACTATACCATTAATGGTTGATTGCGCATTCGGGTTTCGTAGGCGAATCTCTTGGCAGCTTCTGACATAATCCAGAAATGAAGCAATTGCTAAGAATTTAGCAAGCAGAGTCAGGGCAGCAGCCCGCAGAGTTAAAGTCAAACTTGATTGCCTTAATGCGTATTGGGTCAACGGCCCTGTCAACTCCTCCTTATTTACATACTGCCAGGCAGCAATATCCACAGGTCTGGGATCAACTACCTTCTGTACACTGATATTCAGCTCTACTTTGCTATTTCCTTCAGACAGACATGGAGAAGACCACAGCCAATGTTCTCATGCTTAAGGGAACTCTGTTTCTGATTCCATCTTCCTCCCTGACGTCTCACACTCTGAAGACCATTTGACTCCGAGTTTCAAACTGTATCTCCTCAAAGACCGTGTTCACTCTCATTCTTAAGCTTTCCTGGCTTTCAGTCCCTCGTCACACATTTTAAGTTTAAAACTCTTGTCTCATCCTTAAATGACTAACTTTGCAAACTGTTGAAATATACTCTTCTTTTGAACCCTTCTGTCTTTCAATTCTTACATCCTGTGAACAATTCCTCCACCCAACAGTTTGTGACTCTACTCTTTGGCCATGCTCTCTACAATTTCCCCTCTGCCTCTGGCTGTCTTCTCTCTTTCTTTGGAAACCTTAAAAGCCTTCTCTTTCCCCAAAAAACGTTTTTGTGACTTGGTAAATTGCCATGGGACATTTTGTGTATTAAAAGTGCTATATGCGGGGGATTCAGGATAGGGTGGTTTCTAGAGGATGGATAGGAGAGGGGAGCTTCTCGGACATATATAAAGAGCTTATGGGTTCGGAGGAGGCGCAGACCGAGGAGCTGAAGCAAAAGTGGGAGAAGGAGTTGGGGGAGAGATAGGAGGGCCTTTGAGTGGACGCGTTGGGTAGGGTCAATGCGACTGCAATGTGTGCGAGGCATAGCCTGATCCAATTTAAGGTTGTTCACCGGGCTCACAGACAGATGAGCAGATTCTTTGGGGTGGAGGACAGGTGTGCAAAGTGCACTGGGGGGGGGGGTTTGCAGCGAACCATGTCCATTTGTTCCGGGCATGCCCAAAGCTGACGGGATTTTGGCAGGAGTTTGCTGACGTCATGTCCACGTCATGTCCTCCCGCGGGGCGGGGGAGGGAGGGGGTTAGGTTAGTGTAGATTAGGGGGGGTAAGAAATAGTAGGACCTGTGGGAGAGAGAGGCGGTACTTGCACTATGTTTATATTTTCCTTGTTATGTACACTGTTGATTTTGTTGCTGTTACAATGCCAAAGAAATATCTCAATGTTTTTTTTTTTAAGTGCTATATGAATGCAAGTTTTGCAGTAGAGGGTGGAAGTGGTAGTGCGGTGGTATTGGCACTGGACTAGTAATCTAAAGACCCAGCATAAGGGGACCTGTGTTCAAATCCCACCATGCCAGATGGTGAAATTGGAATAAAAATCTGGAATTAAAATTTGAATGATGATGATGAAACCATTGTCGATCGTTGTAAAAGCCCATCTGGTTCACTAATATCCTTTTAGGGAAGGCCACCTGCCACCCTTACCTGGTCTGGCCTACATGTAACTCCAGATCCACAGCAATATAGTTGACTCTTAAATGCCCTAGCAAGCCACTCAGTTCAGGGGCAATTAGGGATGGGCAATAAATACTGCCTCAGCCAACAACGCCCACATCCCATGCAAGATTTAAAAAAATTAACTCCAGAGAGATGAGTTGGATTGTGAACTGATATATGTGGTCAATTAGTTCCACTGGAGACCAAGATTGGACAAATCCAAATTTCCTCTAATCCGACTCGAAATTATAATCACCCCCTTTTTCATAGTAATTTAAGCGGAGCTCTGCTATGGCAACAGGTTAGGATAGGAGCATAGCTGGTGAGAAGGGAAATCCTGGATTAGGACTCATCAGAGTTTATACTGACTTCAGCATAGCACATTTAAGAGTAGTTTCTACAAATGTGGAGATAGGAATTTTGAATGAAAAAGTTGACAGAAACGTGACAACGGGATAGGAAATTTTGGAGACATAAGGTGTGTGCCGTCATAAAATTTGTATAGTTGTTTTGTATGGGGTGCTCGTATTGTGCAAAGTAATACTGCCAGCAAGGTGAGCGTGCATGCAGGTTATTGGCCCAATGTATCTGCCAATATTGTTCTGAAACAGTTTGTGATTTTCCTCATTTCTCCCTTCTGTGAGGAATATCTGAGATTGGAAATCTGTGTCCCCTCATTATATTCCGTATTGCTGTTCAAAAATGTGTTGCATATGATTTTATGTAATATACTGTGTACCTGTTGTCAGATGGATTATTTTCCTCATTGCTATTCCTTCCTGAAATAAGGAAAGCTCCCAGTTTGGCTGGCTGAGAAAGGTGCTGAGCAACATGAGGAGTATGCAAGTTTGTTGTTTTCTGACATTTAAAAAATGTATGCTAGATTTGCTGAGGTTCACTTCAGTGAAAGATGAGTGGGAAATGCTTTCAAGGTATAATGCTCAGACTGATAAATATCAAATCAACAAGCTTTGATTAAACAAATGTGACCCAAAAATGGATCAACAAATGAAAAGCAATGTAAAGAGGAAAAAAATAACTACAGATCGAGCCAAGGGAAAATAATTCACTGCAAAGTATATAATAGCATGCAGGAACAAGTTAAGGGATGGCTGGAGGTGTAGAAAAAAGCATATTAGAGACTAAACTTTGCAGTATAAGTATTATTCTAAAGCAGGAAGAGGCCAGTGAGAAGTGTTGCTCTTTTCAACCTTAGTCTATTGGCTCTGATTACGTCACCTTTGCTCATGAGTCGCCAGGTATCTTTATGATACCGCCACGTGGTTCAAGTTCAGGTTATGATTAATAACACAGCATACCGCTTAGTAAGGATTAAAACAACGGTCATTTATTATATACAACAAGCAATATTAATACCCTAATACTACTATTTATATAATAAACCTATCACTACTGGCCAATACTTAACTTAGGAAGAGCCCACCAGGTCAGGAAACGAATGGCTTGTCCAATCAAATCTGGCCCACGGGATTCAAAAGGCTGCTACAGGTCGGTGGCTAGATGTCTCTACTGGATAGCGATCGCTGGATTCAAACTTACTATTGCCGGTGGCTGGTCTTGCGAAGGTCTCGAGCAGGCAAAGAGGAGAGAGAGCGAGATCTGAACTTGGACCCTCACTTTTATAGGGCCCAGGGGCTTCCCGCCTCCCGGGGCGGCCCTTGACCCTGAGTCCCAAGTGATTGGATTCTGTCCCCAATCTCTGGGGTCGATGTGTCCAATGGTGAGGCAATTCCTCGATCGGGGGTGGTCGCTCACCTGTCTTTGTTTCGGCCACTGCAGGCGCCGACAGGTCTGGCCCGGTATTCAATTGCTAATATGTTGCAATTGTTCCCGGGGATAGCCGATTTAACTGTGGATGTCTGAATAGATGGGCTGCAAACAGTCCTGAATGCAACTGCGAATACCTGGGTTGATGGGCTGTTGATAGCCCTGAGTATCGATCTGGGCTACCTTCCCAGAGCCGAATATGCAAAACTGTCTGCAGCTGCCTGCTTGTGTCTTCGTGGCTGCTTTTCCCAGCAGTCGGGTTAGCCGTTTTAAACTGGGTTTTGGCCAGATTAATCGGAACGCAGCCATTTTACATGGCTACAGAAGTAGTGAAAACCACAAGGTGAAAATATAATTGAAATTGAGGATAAACATATAATATTAGAACATAGAACATACAGTGCAGAAGGAGGCTATTCGGCCCATCGAGTCTGCACCGGCCCACTTAAGCCCTCACTTCCACCCCATCCCCGTAACCCAGTCACTAAGGGCAATTTATCATGGCCAATCCGCCTAACCTGCACGTCTTTGGACAGTGGGAGGAAACCGGAGCATCTGGAGGAAACCCACGAAAACACGGGCAGAACGTGCAGACTCTGCACAGACAGTGACCCAGCAGGGAATCGAACCTGGGACCCGGGCGCTGTTAAGCCACTGCTATCCACTTGTGCTACCGTGCTGCCCAATATTCTGGATGATTCCTTGAAGTATTGTTGAGGAAATAAATAAATAGGCTGTCCCCTGAGGTAACCAAAGTAAAATGAATAATTTCAATATTGCAATATGTAGTTCAAAAGATAAAAGGGCTCAAAATAAATCAGGGATAGAAAGTATTTATCCAAGGATGCTGAAGAGAATTGGGAAGGGGGGGGGGGGGGTGGTGGAGGGAAGAGATCTGTGAGGAACTGAGGCACATTATGATGGAGACTGAATCGCAAAATTGTTACAGAGCAGAAGGAGGCCATTTGACCCATTGTGTCTGCATCAGAGCTCCAAATAAGCATTGACTTTGTGTCATTCCCTTGCCTTTTCCCCCGTGTCCTTGCACTTTGTTCTATTCAAATAATCATCTAATGCTCCCTTGAATGCACCTCCAGGCAGTGCATTCTGGACCCGAAACACTCATGTGAAAAAGTTTTTTTTTCCTCACATCACATTTGTTTCTTTGCAAATCACTGTAAATCTGTGCCCGCTTGTTCTTGATCCCTTTACGAGTGGGAACAGTTGCTCCCTATCTACTCTGTCTAACCTCTATGAATTTGAACATCTCTACCAAATCTCCTCTTTAGTCTTCCTTGACAGAAGGGGGAGCCCTGTAATAATTAGATGTTTTTGGGGCTTTAGGGAGTTCTGGATGGGTAAGTTAAGATGGTCAAAAGATTTTCCTCATCCATAATTGTCTTATGGGGAATATTCTCGACAATATCAAACGTTGCAAGATGCATGTGGACTGTGTTGTCTGTATTTATTAGATTGTTAAATGATTAAATTCTCTCATCTCCACTGCATGCTTCCTTATATTGAATAATGTGGGAACTAGTGTCCTCTGATTTATTTAAAGAAACATTTTGACATAATATAATTTTAAATAAATTAAATGTACTTACCTAATAGGAAAGTCAATTTTCAATAACCCAGATTCCACAGGTGGGTCAATATGACAAAATTCACTTCCCCTTGTCAATGGTGGTTTTAAACTGGAACCAAGTTAAGGGGATCTTCAGGTGCCCAGTAGCATGGTATCAGCAAGCAGGATAAGTAGCCGATCTATTTGAAGTATTTCACAGGCAGCAAACCAGAAAGTGAATGCATTGAATGTTCCACTTCTAATTAAAATAGTTATATGAATGTTTTGTATGTATGTGTTTAAGGTAAAAGCTCAAATATAATCTTTTAAAATAAGTTATTTGAAAAATGTGATTCATTTTTATTATTGTGGAAAGAATTGACATTCCAAAAATAAAATTCGTTTTTCAGGGACAGTGAGGCTGTTCAGTAATTATGAATTCAGAACAACATTAGAAGTCCACATACACCATATTCAACATGGTGCAACTTTTTCATGGGTTTGCAGCAAGACTAATAGTGTAAAAGGAGACGTTTTATCAGTTCAGTGATTCCTACACGATTGTAGCCTGATTGGACTTCTACCGTGTAGTCAATGGGCAAGGGTAAAATCAGTGACATCAACCAGATCGGCATTTAATTGCAGAGTCTGAGATTTGCAGAGTATGTGCAGAGTCCTAGATTTGTTATCCGTTTCAGAGGAGTAATGGTGACAAATGTGAATAGTTTTGCCCTCATTGCCACAGCAGAATCAAGGCCGAGACATCAAATTTATAGTTATATAAAAGGAAAGCAGGTGGTCAAGAACAATGTAGACCCACTAAAGCTGAAAGTGGAGATATTGTCATTAATAATGGAGAAATGGCAGACATGTTGAACAATTACTTCACGGTTAAAAAGGATAACTTTTTATCTGAAAATCCCCCCCAAAATTAATAATCAACAGAACAAAGACTTTGTGTAATTCCAAGTTACTGATGCTGTATTTACATTAAACTAATCGAACGAAAGAGTGACAAATCCCCAAGACCTTACGGTTTCCATCCGAGGGTGTTAATGGATGTAGGATAGTATATTGTAGATGCCCTAACTATAATCTTTCAGAGTTCCTAGATTCTGGACTAGTCCCTTTGGATTGGGAAATTGCACATGCCGCTCCGCTTTTTAAGAAGGTGAAAGGGGGAATCCAGGGAATTGCAGACCAGTTTGCATAACATCCATGGTGGGGAAATTGCTGGAGTCTATCATCAGGGATAGATTAGCTGAACACCTCAAAATTTTGGTTGATCAGGGAGAGCTAGCATAGATTTGTGAAAGGCCAAGCCTCACAATCGCATAAAAAAATTTGAAGAGGTGACTAAAGTAGCGGACAGGAGAATGTATATAGATGTCATTTATATGGACTTCTAGAAGCATTTGATAAAGTACCACATAAAAGACTGTTAACTAAGATGGAAGCCCACAGAGTTAAAGGCAACTTATTGACATGGTTAGGAAATTGGTTGAGTGGCAGGTGACAGAGTGGTGATAATGGGTAAATACTCTAATTGGCAGGATGTGGCCACAGGGATTTGTGTTAAAATCAATTAATCATAGGGCAGCACGGTGGTGCAGTGGTCAGCACTGCTGTCTCACGGCGCCGAGGTCCCAGGTTCGATCCCGGCCCTGGGTCACTGTCCGTGTGGAGTTTGCACATTCTCCCCGTGTTTGCGTGGTTTTCACCCACACAACCCAAAGATGTGCAGGGTAGGTGGATTGGCCACGCTAAATTTACCCTTAATTGGAAATGAATTAGGTACTCTAAATTTATTTTTAAAAAAAACAATTAATCACATTATTCATGAATGACTTGGGTGATGGCATGCATAGAAAGTCATATATTCAAATTTGCTAATATACAAAGTTGGGCGGCATTGTAGACAGTTTGGGTGATAGCATGAGTGGGCAAAATTGTGGCAGATGGAATTCAATGCAAGCAAATGTGAGGTTCGCTATTTTGGACCAACAAGAGGACAGAGTAGGGTACTTTCTAAATGGGAAGAAGTTAAATACAGTGGATATCCAAAGACATAGATCTTTAAAATGCCACGAGCAAGTGTAGAAAATAATCAAAGGTGAATGGAATGCTAACCTTAAAATCTGGAGGATTAGAGTATAAAAACCCAGAAGTTATGTTGCAGCCAGACAAAACCTGGTTAGACCCTGCTTGAAGTACTGTGAAACAGTTCTGGGCACCACATCTTGGGAAGGATATATTGGCCGAGGAAGGTGTGCAATGTTGGTTTACAAAAATGATACCTGGACCACAGGTTAAATTACAAGGAGAGATTACACAAATTAGGCCTGTTTTTTGCTGGAGTTAAGAAGGTTAAGGGGTGATCTGATTGAATTCTTCAAGATATCAACAGATAAAGATAAACTATTTCCATAGTTGGAGATTCTAAAACTAGAGGGCAGAGTCTAAAAATTAGGGCCTGACCTATCCAGAGATATGTTAGGAAGCTCTTCTTCACGCAGAGGATGGTAGAGGTTTGGAACTCTCTCCAACATCAGCATTTGAAGCTAGATCAGTTATTAATTTTAAATTGGAGATAGATTGATTTCTGTTAAGCAAAGATATTAAAGGATATGGGCCAAAGGCAGGTATATGGAGTAAGGCCACAGATCAGCCATGGTCTCACTGAATGGTGGGATAGGTCTGAGGAGCTGAATGGCCTACTCTTGTTCCCATGTATCAGTCTGTTTGCCAGTAATTGTCACATTTAAATGTAGAAAACCCAGTCTATACACTGCCATCTCATGCTGTGCAAGTGCTGAAAAGCTACATCCAGGTTCTAGTATGAAATAGTTGTGCATTGCATACATGTTTAATTGCAATGTTTTTTTTTAAAAGATGCATAAAATGTTTCTTGAAGCCACAATCCTTGATCACAGAATTCTTCGTATTTAAAGTGGTGCTGATGCGTAATATCTGATCTTTCAACATTGCCACATCATGAAATTCTTTATTTGCTTTTGAAAGAATTATTTTGTTGTTTGCACAATGAATAATTATTTTACTGTCATTATCCCAAACTCCGTGATCCTTAAGATGTGCGTTATGAGCCATAATTCCATCTAAATGACTGACATTGGCTTGAATGATTTGTAGAAATTAGTACTCGTGCTAATCTGCTGAATGGTAAGCTATTATAAGTGTTTTTTGCAGTTCAGGCTTTCAGCCAATCTTTTAACTTCACTACAAAATGGCAGTTTCCATAAGAAGACCAAGTTCCCTTTGAATGAAACCCATACCTAGAAACATTTGGAGGCCATTCAGCTCATCGTGTCTAGGCTGTCGTGCATGAATGAAATTAAAGTTGTTGTGGTCCCAGAGGACCATAGGCTGCTCTCCCCTTTGAGAGAGAGCTGACTGGTGATGATTTAACCTGAGGGTCACTGCACCTCAGGCGAGGGACAAGGTCGAGAAGGCAAGGCCTTGATCGTAACCTCAGCTGGTATGGGAATTGAACCAATGCTGTTGGCAACACTTTGCGCCACAAAGCTAACTGACCTCCCTATACATGAATGAAATGAAACATTCTGTGAGTAGGATAGTGTGCCAGAGGACTAACCATTATATTGTAAATGTGCTGAACACGTGGGTTGCCCACCACTTTTTACCTGCTCTGGAAAGCAAATAAGCACTGATGTTTGACTGGTGAATTCAGGTTAGAATTAAGTTGGGGTTTAATTATACATAATTAGTTCCATATTTAGATGGAGTGCTTATAAGCACTCAGTCAAAATTAAGTGCAGGAGGGGTTACAATGTCAGCATGGTTCTGGCTTTGTTTGCAATACATTTGGAGTAAACCATTTTTTGTAGTATCATTGTATGTGGAAGAGGTGACATTACTACTCACTTCCAGAACTGAAATGGAGCTAAATGCTGTTGAATAGTGAAATAAAATTGAGCAGCTAAAAGGAGCCATTCATCTCATTGGTGTAACGTTGAGATGTTAACAATGTTTTGTGCTCTTGTCATCTAATAAACATTGATCACCTTTGCACACAACCGATTATGATGTTGATCCACTGCTGTGAAACTAAAGAGATTCTTGACCTCTTTCAAAATGATTAGTGTTAATATGCTTTTCAGACGTAGAAGTCATTTTTTGAAGTGTTCTGTGTTTAGTTCCTTTTTTCTTCTCCTGCTCTCTTGAAGTTATGTCTTATGGTGAGTTGGTTGATGTATTAATGTGTGTGAATATTCCATGTTCATTTAAATAATTTGTTTTAATATATGCTAGATGAATAATCATGAGTGCTTGTAGAATTCAGCAGGCTTCGTTTCTAAAGTGAGAATGAAGATGTGATTAGGTTTGGAATCAGCCTGAGCACAGATATTTTTGTTTTATGTGGTTCCAGCACCTGGTCTACATTGACTGTCCACCAATAATATCGTACTGCCACAGCCTAATCAGTGACACTAAATCTTACCGGGTACTAAGCATTTACTGATGTGACCATATTGTGGGTGAATGAGGGGGCATGCTGTCAATGTTGATAGTGTATAAATTATTTGGCTGCTGCCTGAACAACTCTAACTTTGTCAGTTTGACTGTATTAGGAACAAATATAGATTCTATTTTGAATGACCACTATAATTAATTATATACAACAGTTAAGAGGATTTTATAAATGCTCAGTAAGCAGCGATGAGATCTGACAAATGATTAATGTGGTAATATAATTCACAATTGTTATTCATCTTTTTAAACTTTTTTTACACAGGAATCTAATGATGCATTAATCTGAAAAGGTAAGGAATGACTTAATTCAGTTTCTATAGGGCATTCTGACCTTTATATTTAATGTTTTTAGAACATTTTTAAAAATTTAAAGTGCCCAATTCTTTTTTTCCAATTGAGGGGCAATTTAGCATGGCCACACCTTTGGTTTGTGGGGGTGAGACCCATGGAGACACGGGGAGAATGTGCAAATTCCACACTGACAGTGATCCAGGGCCGGGATCGAACCCGGGACCTCAGTGACATGAGGTAGAAGTGCTAGCCACTGTGCTGCCCTTTTAATATTTAATGTTGAGCGTTAATTTGCAAAAATATGAAGGCTGAAAATGTTCACATTTGTGCATTTTTAAATCGAAGATGTGGCAAATAATTTGAAAATATAATCTTGCTTTGTCTGTAAAGTTTGTATTTGGGAATTGTATACATCAATTTGTAGAGCAAAAGAGTGGAATTATGTACCTGTCCAGATGACTTCAAACGGAGTAAACCTTTAGCACTTTGGAGTCTTTTTGAAAATTGGGATTATTTGCAAATTTAAAATGCTTGATTTGTTAATGTGAAACTTATCAGATTACATCTTTATTTTTAAAATTGAGTCACTGGAATTAGCAATTTCACATGGTTGGAATGAAGAGTACAGGCAGATGTATACACTGGGATAGAATCAGGTGACAGGCAGCATAATTTATTTGCTGAGGTCTGATAACCTGTTGGAACTTGTTTTGAGATTGTAGCATAAACCTGAAGGGTTCGGCTCAGGGTGAAACTGAGAGCCAGTTATAAGTGAACAGACCATATCATGCCCTTGAATATGTTTACAGATTTTTTAGCTTGGTTGACATATAATTGGTTTCTGTATCTTGTCAGAATTTGGATATCTGTCTTCATCGCTTGGCGGAGAGGGAAATTTTACAAGATTAAGCCAGGTTCTCAATATCAGGTGTTCAAAATAGTGTTTTAGAAAAAAATTGTATTGGGCTGCTCTTTGTAAATGAAAATATTTTCATTCAGCTGTAAAGATTTTTAGTCAGCCTGACTGATGGAAATAAGGATAGACTGATGGAAATCAGGATATAATAGGTGAGGACCTTGAGATGATTGTAATCACTAAGGAGGCAGTATTGGGCAAGCTAATGGGGCTAAAGGTAGACAAGTCTCCTGGCCCTGATGGGATGCATCCCAGAGTGTTAAAAGAGATGGCTAGGGCAATTGTAAACGCACTAGTGATAATTTATCAAAATTCACTAGACTCTGGGGTGGTCCCAGAGGATTGGAAAGTAGCAAACGTGACACCACTGTTTAAAAAAGGAGGTCGGCAGAAAGTGGGTAATTATAGGCCGGTAAGCTTAACTTCGGTTGTAGGGAAAATGCTGGAATCTATCATTAAGGAGGAAATAGCGGGGCACCTGGAGGGAAATGGTCCCATTGGGCAGACGCAGCATGGGTTCACAAAGGGTAGGTCGTGTCTGACTAATTTGGTAGAATTTTTTGAGGCCGTTACCAATGCAGTAGATAACGGGGAGCCAATGGATGTGGTATATCTGGATTTCCAGAAAGCTTTTGACAAGGTGCCACACAAAAGGTTGCTGCATAAACTAAAGATGCATGGCATTGAGGGTAAAGTGGTAGCATGGGTAGAGGATTGGTTAACTAACAAAGCAGAGAGTGGGGATAAATGGGTGTTTCTCTGGTTGGCAACCTGTAACTAGTGGGGTCCCTCAAGGATCAGTGTTGGGCCCGCAGTTGTTCACAATTTACATAGACGATTTGGAGTTGGGGACCAAGTGCAATGTGTCAAAGTTTGCAGATGACACTAAGATGAGTGGTAAAGCAAAAAGGGCAGAGGATACCGGAAGTCTGCAGAAGGATTTGGATAGGTTAGGTGAATGGGCTAGTGTCTGGCAGATGGAATTCAATGTTGCCAAGTGTGAGGCTATCCATTTTTGGAGGAATAACAACAGAATGGATTATTATTTAAACGGTAAGATGTTAAAACATGCTGCTGTGCAGAGGGACCTGGGTGTGCTGGTGCACGAGTCACAAAGTTGGTGTGCAGGTGCAACAGGTGATTAAGAAGGCGAATTGAGTTTTGTCTTTCATTGCTAGAGAGATGGAGTTCAAGACTAGTGAGGTTATGCTGCAATTGTATAGGGTGTTGGTGAGGCCGCATCTGGAGTATTGTGTTCAGTTTTGGTCTCCTTACCTGAGAATGGACATATTGGCACTGGAGGGAGTGCAGAGGAGATTCACTAGGTTGATCCCAGAGTTGAGGGGATTAGATTATGACGAGAGGTTGAGTAGACTGGGACTGTACTCATTGGAGTTTAGAAGGATGCGGGGGGGATCTTATTGAGACATATAAAATTATGAAGGGAATAGATAGGATAGATGCGGGCAGGTTGTTTCCACTGGTCTGGGAAAGCAGAACGAGGGGGCATAGCCTCAAATTAAGGGGAGGTAGATTTAGGACGGAGTGTAGGAGGATCTTCTTCACCCAAAGGGTTGTGAATCTCTGGAATTCCTTGCCCAGTGAAGCAGTTGAGGCTCCTTCTTTAAACGTTTTTAAGAAAAAGATAGATGCCTTTCTAAAGAATAAAAGGATTCGGGGATATGGTGTACGGGCCAGAGAGTGGAGCTGAGTCCACAAAGATCAGCAATTATCTCATTAAATGGCGGAGCAGGCTCGAGGGGCCAGATGGCCTATTCCTAGTTCTTAGGTTCTTATGCACAAACCTTTGAATTTGGTAAAATATGTTCAGGCACAGATTGGCTGAACCGGACTTATTTATATCAAGTACGATTTATCCTCCTCTCTAAAGCGCTAATGTATTTGCTGTTTTATTAGGAGTAAATAGTCGTAAAATTTAAAATCAGGACAATCTTCAGGCACTGTGTTCCTGTTGGTAAATTCAAACTGCTTCCATGTTTGAGTAGTTCTACTTTAATTTCTCCACTGAGTTTTCAGTATGCTCTGCCCATTCTTTACAGGCATGTAAACATTCTGTGGCACTCAGAATGTTACATTCCTAACCTGCAGGAGATTTTGGTAAACTTAAGACAACTTGTTTACAATTGAAACTTTGAACCAGCCAGTAACTACCCCTACCCATAATTTGCTCCTCTTTCCCCCCCCAAAACTATAAAATCAGTTGGAATAAACTTTCAGTTTGTATGGTTATCTGAACCTATTAAACGTTGTGCATGAGGTACAATTGTTTGGCAGGATCCCTATAGTTTCCTCCCACAAGTCCCAAAAGACGTGCTTGTTCGGTGAATTGGACATTCTGAATTCTCCCTCCATGTACCCAAACAGGCCCTGGAATGTGGCGACTAGGGGATTTTCACAGTAACTTCATTGCAGTGTTAATGTAAGCCTACTTGTGATACTAATAAAGATTGTTAAAGTTTCAACCCATCTAGTCTGCATCAACCCTCTGAAATAGCACTCCCCTGCCTGAGGACCGCAAATCCACCTAAGTTGCGCATCTTTGGACAGTGGGAGGAAGCCGGAGAACCTGGAGGAAACCCATGCAGACACGGAAAACATGCAAACCCCAGACAGGCAGTCACCGAAGGCCGGAATTGAACCCTGATACCTTTGCTAACCACTCTGCCACCCTGTCACTCATTTACATTTAGTTTGCATTTTAAAATGTGCCTGCGTAACAACTAACATTTATGAGTAAATTAATGCACTGAAGTTGCATACTGCTCAGAGGTTCTCTTCAATCCTTGTCTCTGTAACCAAAGGATGGGATGACCAGATTAAAGATATTTTACTGTTTTGAGGTTCATCACGATAATGTAGGATCATTTGACAGCCCCCCCCCCCCCCCCCCCCCCATGCATGCTCCCTCAGACAAATGGTGTTCTTGTATCCAACTGTTATTAATAGACAGATTGACTCTCACTGACATTGCAACTCGGTGGTGATGCATTTTGATCAGTTTGCATAAATAGTCTTTATATACTCTGGAGTAGATGGCAATAAAAACCTTTGTTTTGTATTTTATAGACCATTTGATTTCTTCATTTAAAACAATTGAGGGTGCCATGGCTGGAAAATCAACTCTACTGAAAGTGATCCTCCTGGGCGATGGTGGAGTGGGAAAAAGTTCACTCATGAATCGATACGTTACCAATAAATTTGATATACATCTATTTCACACAATAGGAGTTGAGTTTCTAAACAAAGATTTGGAAGTAGATGCACATTATGTGACAATGCAGATATGGGACACTGCTGGTCAAGAGAGGTTTAGAAGCCTTCGGACACCATTCTATCGAGGCTCTGATTGTTGCCTCCTTACTTTTAGTGTTGATGATCACCAGAGCTTCCAAAATTTGGGCAATTGGAAAAAGGAATTCATCTACTATGCAGATGTCAAGGAGCCAGATAATTTTCCATTTGTGGTTCTAGGTAATAAAATTGATGTTACTGAGAGGCAAGTTTCAGCAGAAGAGGCTCAGGCTTGGTGCAAAGAGAACGGTAACCATCCTTATTTTGAAACAAGTGCAAAAGATGCTACCAATGTAGCAGTAGCCTTTGAAGAAGCTGTTCGTCGAGTTCTTGCTGCCGATGATAGATCTGACAGTTACATGCAAACAGACACGGTGAATCTAAATCGAGGGAAAAAACACAGCTCTTTCTGCTGTTGACTGGAAGATGCAATCACCTTTCCATTGTGTGCCATTGATTTACTGACTGGTGTTTATTGGGTCATGCAGATCTGCTGGAGCTGTTTTGAGAAAACCAATGCCAACCAGCTGAAAAACTGGGTTCCATTGGTTGTGAAAGGGTTTGGATGTACACATGCACAATACTAATGTGACGAGTTATCCACAGATAATCGACTCATTCATTGGCCAGATGTGATTTAGACAAAAGGGTTTTGTGAGTTTAAAATCAACTTTTAAAAATGGCAAAACTACACAAGCGTTAAATTTAAAAAAATAAATACATTTGGTGTTGGTATTTTTAACTGAAGTATAACAATTTTGAGCAAAAAACATACTGTAGCTTGGATAATGGTTGGGAAATTGAAGTTTAATCAACTCTAAACATTTGCTATTTGCTGGTTCTATAAAATTCTCCTTTATGTATTGGTGTCCCTAATCTGACCCTAAAATATACTGGGTGGACTTTTAATAATTTTTTTCCCTTTGCAAAGAAAACAAAATAAAAGTTCTAATTATATACTGATGTTGGATAGAAACCTTCTGTCTATTCTCACTCTAATTTTGAGTTTTGTGTAACTAAAATGTCTACTGATCATTTTTTCTATTGAACAATGTGTTTGCAGGTACTGAAAATATTGTCTACATAGTTTGGTTTAAGTTTGCAGAATGTTACAATGTCAAAAGGTAGAGGTTTGCTTACCAATTCTGGGTCAGTCAACTCATGTTCATTTTGTTAATGCACAGCTAAATTAAGAAGTGTTGGGATCACATGGAATGATACAAATATAGTATATTTTGAAATGACTTGTCAAGGACTGAAATAATTTCAATTCAATTCTGCATTATATATTAAAAAGTAACTGTTCACCATTACATGAAGCACCTTCTGCATTCATTTTTTTCCTCCGGGTTTAATGTAACCTATAAAACAATTTGTGTTCTCAATGGTGTGTTCACATGCACCAGATTACATAAATGTTACATACAAGACTGCCTTTACTTTAATTACTCCAATTTTCAAATTGTACCTTTGTGTACATAAAGATCTTCAAGATTTGAAAATGTTGAACGAGATAAATTTACAACTACGAGCATGTAGCTCAATATTTTTAATTTAGATTTTTCCTGCTGCAGAATGTTTCATTGTATGTCAAAACTGTGTAATCTTTATACATATTTTACCACTAAAAGTATTTATTTCCTTTCCATTTTCCCTTCATGCAACTGTCTCTTCCCTAGCCAAGAGTATTGGTTGAAACCTGCTCAAACGCCTTTGCTGCTACTTAGCTGGGTACAAGCTGTGCAATGTAGCCTGGTTGTCCATTTTTCCCTGTGCTCTCTGGTGTCTTTCCATAGTATCACAGTTGAGATCAGGAACATAGCTTGTGGAAATCACTGAGACAACTTGTATTTTAACACAACAGTGCAGTTGGAAGACTCGACATGAACCATTATATTATCTTTACAGAGAGCTATTTATTAAGCACAATGACAGATTTATTATTGAATGGTTGGACCTGGCTATGCTTCGTGAATCAATCAATTCAGTTAAAGCAATGAAAGGAGAATTAAATCCTAAAATAAAAGTGCTTTATTTCTAAGCTTAGCAGTAAATATGCTTGTAATAGTTAAACTGTCCCATTTACCACATTAGGATCTTCACTGTCAACCTTGGCTGATAAGTGCTGCTGAATTATGAAGGGGAAATAAACATTTCAATGTTGGCTTGGGTTGCATTTGTTAACAAATCACTGCATTCCCTCTGTCAAGATTTGAGTGGTCATTCCTAAACTCATCTGCTTTCCAGTCTGTCACCATATTTTCTGATCACTGCTTTTGTTAACTGCTGTATAAAATGCTTCAATCACTGATTTTTTTTTGGTGTCTTTTTTTCTTCAGTAACTGGCACTCCTTACTAAGTGAGGTTTTCATATTATATTTTACTCATTGATTTTTAATATCTGTCTTTGAAGTTTTACTTAGTACTTAAAAACCTAAGTCAAGCCAAAAGACTGGGATTTGGAAGCTTTGGACTCTGGTTTCAACCTTTGCTCAATGGTCATGTTCTGAAGGTTAAGTTCAAACCCCCCCTCCATAGACTTCACAATCTTGGATGATGCTCAAGTGCATCAATGAGGAAGATAAAATCTTAAAGCAATGCTAGACTGGAAATCTGAAATAAATATAAAAAGAAATTGGAAATACGTAGGTCAAGCAACCTCAGGTGGTGTGTGGGGAACAAATCAAGGCAAAAGAGTGGTTGGTAGTAAGAAAAATAAATAAAAGCTGGGTCTAAATCTAAATGGCAGCAGATTTATCACCTGCACCTACTGTCCAGGGAAAATAAATTGTTAAAAACATTGGTTGTCACCCACTTAACCAACAGTGGGTGACTTTACTGTTCTTTAAGATCTTCTTTGAGATCAAGAGACCAAGGACCGGTCAAAGTGGGACGGCAAACTAAAATGACATGACCAGAAATTTACAATCAAACTTATGAACGGAATGGACATGTTTAAAGTGGCTTCTAAATTTGCATTTAGTTTCCCTACTACAGGGGATATTTCATTGCTCACGATGTAGATGGTGTGTTAAATTGAAGTAAATCACTTCAATCTAGACAACATGTTTGAGAGTCTTGGTTGGTGGTGGAATTGGTGATGTAGAGTCAATTTACCCATTAACTCCTTATTTACAAGTTCTGAAATGATTCAAAGTTATTGGGGACACTGGTTACATATTCAGTATAACTAATACTTGACACGTGCTGATGTCTGAACACGTGTCAATGCATAATAGCATTAATATTGCTCTGCATATAACTATTCCCATGTCATTTTTTAAAATATTCATTTACAGGAAGTGGGTGTCACTGGTTAGGCCAGCATTTATTGTCCATCCCGAGTTGCCCCTCAAGGTGGTGATGAGTTGTCTTCTTGAACTGCTGCAGTCCTTCAGGTGTAGGTGCACCCACTGTGCTGTTAGGGAGGGAGTTCCAGGATTTTGCTCCTGTGACAGTGAAGGAGCGATGATACATTTCCAAGTCAGAGTGGTGAGTGACTTGGAGGGGAACCTCCAGGTGGTGAGAGTCCCAAGTATCTGCTGCTCTTGTCCTTCTAGATGGTAGTGGGTTTGGAAGGTGGTGTCGAAGGAACCTTGGTGAGTTACTGCAGTGGATCTTGTAGATGGTACTCACGGCTGCCACTGTTGGTGGTGGAGGGTTTGAATGTTCGGAAGGAGGAGCAGTCAAGCGGGCTGCTTTGGCCTGGATGGTGTCAAGCTTGTGTTGTTTGTTGGAGCTGCACTCATCCAGGCAAGTGGAGGGTATTCCAATACACTCCTGACTTGTAGATTGACTTTTTTTGGGGGGGGGGGGGGGGTGTCAGGAGGCGAGTTACTAACGGTACGATTCCTAGCCTTTGACCTGTCCTGGTAACCACAGTATTAATATGGCTAGTTCAGTTCTTGATCAATGGTCCCCCCCCCCCCCCCCCCCAAAAATGGTGATTGTGGGGGATTCAGCGATGGTAATACCATTGAATGTCAAGGGGTGTTGGTTAGATCCTCTCGAAGGAGATGATCATTGCCCAGCACTTGTGTGGCATGAATGTAACTTGCCACTTGTTGCCCAAGTCTGGAAATTGTCCCAGGTACCATGATACCACCCAAAGAAATCCCTACAGTGTAGAGGAGGCCATCAGCCCATCAAGTGCACAAACCCGCTGGCACCCTACCTAGGCCCATTCTCTGGCCCTATCTGTATACCCCACCTAACCTACGCATCTTTGGACTGGGATAAAACCCACGCAAACACTGGGAGAATGTGAAAACTCCAAGGCCGAAATCAAACTCTGGTCCCTGGCACTGAGGTAGCTATGCTAACCGCTGTGCCACAGTGCTGCCCAATCTCTACTGAGAATTCTTCCTTAAAACTTCCCACACACAACAAAGCCATGGAGATTAATTTAACCCAATCATTACCTCGCTATTTGAATTGCCCAAATGCAATCATTTCATGTATCCATCTACCTGCCAAAGCTAAATCAGAATCTCACATTCAGATGCCTATCGGCTTGTACATATTCCAATACAAAGCTTGATTAAAACAAGAAAAACACTGGCCTTGGTGCTGTTATTTTCTCCCAGCTCTACCAATATCTGGGCTTGGGATTCCATTAATGTGATTATCCTTTCATTTAGGATGTAGCAGTCTTATCTTTTTAAAACCCAAAGGGCCAGACCAGTTTTCCATCACCCCTTCAGCTGGTTTTATCCAGCACATGTTGCAAGAAGGAATAACACTTGAAATGTGTAATCAATCATTATATTTATTTATCTTTGGGTTTTTTTGAGATGTCTCGGATTCTTTGTGGGAGGGGGGAAAAAAGGGCAGTTGATGCAGCTCATGCACTTGCATGGGAAGGTCAAGTAGGAAGAGTTGGAAATTGGTGAAAGAGTGGAATGGGTTTTGGTGAAGTCAATAATCCCTTTGGAATGAAGAAAAGCGAGGAAGAGAAGAAATGAGGATCTGTTAAATTTGAAGGCAAGTGTAAGTAGAAAGTGGAGAATCCTACTGTGGTTCTGGGAGGGAAGGCGCAAGAGTAGAAGTGTGGGATATGGAATAGATGTAGAGGGTCCAGTCAAGCACAGATTAGAATGAAAGGTGTTATTTTGAGTAGGAAACAACACCAAGGAATGGAATAATTTCCCAACATATGGTTTCTTCCACATACATATATACACACAAGCTTGAAGGGATAGCAGAATTCTTACAGTCAAATCACCATTTTGTGAAAGACAATTGTCTATACAGAATACAGGTACTTCTGTTTTTTGTATTATTTACTTAAATACACATACACCTCATCTGTTCAACTAAGCAGATGCTTCTTCCCCAAGAATTGAACTTTTCTGTCAAATGCTGTTGATCGAATGAGGGTGTTGGGTTCGTAAAATGGATTCATGGCAAACTGGAGGGAAAAACAAAATATATTATTAGAATGGAAATCCACAGAATCCCCATCATGCAGGAGGCCATTCAGTCTGCACCGACCCTCCGAAGAACACCCTACTTAGGCCCACTTCCCCACCACCACGCCTAACCGTTGGACACGGAGGGGGAAATTTAGCATAAAGATTACTGTAGAGTAATTATATTGCTGAACATATCCAGGATCAGAAATGTTTGGAAATAAATGTAAATGTCGCCACAGGTTTCTCTCCCCTAGAGCTGACTGGTGGCGATTTAACCCGAGGGTTATTACACCTCAGGCAGGCAAGGCGCAAGGCTGAGAAGCCTTTATGACTATCCTCAGGAATTGAACCTATGCTATCGGCCTCGCTCAGCATCACAAATCAGTTTTCAGCCAACTGAGCCAAGCGATCATCTGTTTAGCTATAGTTATTTAAAATTGATGTATTTCAAATCAAAAATGTGGACAATTATGATTTGGGCTGCATTTGTTCCTATCCTTTGATCCAATGTCATATCTGGTAATCATTTTATGGAAAGACAATTTTGCTTCTCTGCCCCCCCTACTAAGCCATCTCCCAAGAGCTGACAGAGGATCTTCCTTGCCCACCCTCAAACATGAGAGTTTAAATTAATATAACATTCCACACTGCACTAAGTCTGCATAAGCCCATTGAAATCACAGCCATATTCATTAGTTAATCTTTATAACCATACAGACGATGGAAACATTGGTAAGATTACCTAATCAGACAAGTTAAACAGTATGGCATCCTAATTTTCACCTATTCCAGTAGGAAAACAAGGCTAAAAATTAATGGAATTGTAAAATCGACTTACTTTAATGTACAAATCATAGACATCATTAAAGAAATTTTTTATTCCATCTTCTTGCCGAACATCATGCAACATAATGAATCTCATGTGTGAAATGGAATTAAGGAAGCATAACAAACAGAAGAAAAAAATTCTGTGGAACAAATAGTTCCATTACATATTTTCAGCACAGCTGCCATAGTCCATGGAGGAACCAATGGCATAGGAATGATTTCCTGTGATGAGAGTTTGAGGAGTTAGAGTTCAAATTAAAACCCAGAACTTCAAAAAGTAGTCGTCTATGGATTATCACCTGACCCAATTTAGGATTAAGCAAATTGAACACAAATGAATGTGCAGCTCCAAGAATGCTATGAGAAGAGGTTTTTGATTCATGGCGGACTGGCACTAGTACTTGGGAAAGAGGGTGGAGTTTTGTTAAAATAGATGCCACTTAAACTGGGCTGGGATCAGCATCCTGGCTAATCATACAAGCAAAGGCCCATGGATATTAATTATATTCTATTGAGACTTGCAACGACTGCTATTAGAAACCACAAGTCACATTATTGCTCCCTTTATCTAGATATTTGAGTGTAACTACAAGGAAGTTTCCACTTTGTAGTAATAGTATAGTTGCTGTATAAGAATAATGACCTCCACTGAAATCATTGTGCTTGGATGTGAAATCACAGCCATATTCCAATTTTCAATCCTTGTATTATTCTGTTGCAAGAAATTATATATTTTTTTTTTAAAAAGCCAGTGTGTTCAATATTGTGTCTCCATCAGAGAAACTATGGCAAACCAACTTTCCAATTACACAAGATTAAAATGAGGGAACTGGCTGCCAGTGATTCCAGGACATAATTGTATCGGCTCTGGATTCTTGTTTAAATTAAAGCAAGACAGGCAGAATAAATCTCTCCTTTTTCTAAATGAGGGTTTTATGTGAAATTTGTTGCGGAGATTTCATGTTTATGTCACAATGTTGAATACCGGACTAATTGGAGTTTTATTACTCTCCTGAATACTGTTATGGCTTAGAACAACAATTTCTTCACAAAACAGTGCTTTTCAAAGCATTACTGAAGTCATATTGTTATATCTGTTTCACATACTCCAGACATGTTAGGAAAATAATGAAACTTGGGCTTTCTAAAGTTGAAAATCATTGTGTGACTCAATGCTGGACTTTGTAGAATATAATTAAAATACCAATTTAAATTTGAGGTAAACCTATCACATTGAACTTATCATCTAGAATGCTACACCTCAGCATTCACTTTTCTGAAATGCAAAGCCACTTTAATTAATTCTAGAGTGCGACTCTTGCAACATACTGACAAAGTTGCAACATACTGACAAAGTACCTATAAGGCACATGTCAAGCTTCTCCTTGGATCAGGGGAAATATTGGACCTTCTCTGGAGAGTTAAGTAATATTAATAACACCAGCCAAAGTAGTGAAAAAGTACAACACATTGCTGAAGAATTTACCACTAGCATAGGGTAGCCAGTTACTTTCTTTTCTCCCTCCCCCAACTAGAAATATTTTGCTCTTTCATGTACAATTCTGACTAAGCTTACACAATCATATTCAACCCATCTGTACAATGTATCAGTGTACAAAGTACTATGTGAGCAAATGTTAGACACGTAAAGGCAGGTTTTTCTGTGAATTCTCTTCCTGGAGAACAAAGAATTAGAGAAAATTTGCTCAGAAAAAGGATATGACCAGCTGTAACAAATGCAGAGACAAACCATTCATTGAACTTATCAACAGTCTTCAGGTACATATTATTGGATAACCACATGTTTTCATCTACTAAATCAAGAGCAGCATGAGCTATGAACTGGTTCAAGTGTCGGTGATCATCCTGTTTTGGAGAAGAAAATTTAATTAATTGCAAATAACCAAGAAACCATTTGCGGGGAAAAGAGGCAACTTTCCTTTCCAATTGCTACCCTGAAAAATGATTCACTCAAGTGGTTAGCTTGGAAACAATACTTCCCTGTTCTGCCATTAGAGCAACCAAATCACAATTCTAGGTAGCTGTAGAAGTATACTGACAAGCCAAAGGGGTGGATGCAGGGGAGAAACAAGAGGCTGGCAGAGCCCAAATGCAGGGTGAAATAGGGTGCTTTTGGAGATGACGACAAGCGTAGTGATTGCCTGCTTCCACAGAAACAGGTGTATCGGTGCTCGAGGGGATCACTTGGGTTCAAGCAAGGTCACAGGAATTTGAGAACAAGGATCCTGGAAGTTGATTTCCTGGGACACTGGAAGCTAGTCAAGCATGGCATGGACAAGAAGATGGGTGTTGGACTTTGAGTTATAAGACATAGGATGTGGAGTTTTCAATAACTTGAAGTTTGCAAAGGGGGGGGGGGAACAGAATAACATTGGAGAAGCGTTAGTTCTGGAGGTAACAAAAGTGTGAATTAGAACTTTAGAAAGCAAGATTGCCAGAGGTGTGTGGGCATAAATGGCAAGATGGAAACACTCAGCCGTGACGGTGTGTAGGGTAGAAATGTTTTCCTAGGAGTGCATTAAAGTACTATATACTCACTTTGGGTTCCATTTTGCCTGCTGGAAGAAACTCCATTTCAAAAACAGGGTTGTCATGGTGACCAACTACAACAAAATAAAAACTACCAGACATGTCGCTGGTCTAACCTGTAGAGAAAATAACATTCATATTAAAATTAATGAATAATGTTCCACAAGAACTATCACTTTTTTTGTGGCTCTTGCAGGAGTTCAAGTTCATGTGGTCAAGGTGGGAATCAAATTTAAAAAACTACTTTGAAAAAGGGTTTATATTTTGCCTCTGGGAAAGGTTTATTAATTTCCATGATTTTTAAAAAAATAACATTTTCTCTCATTAGATTCCCCTCTGCCATGCATAGTTGATTTCTAGTTCAAAGTGAGCCATCTGTTCCCAAGACTGTCAATAATGCTCTATAACTAATGGCTAGCAATAATTAGAGCACAACTGATGCAGATTTTGTGTCTTGTCATCCTGACATCTGCAGCTAGCTGGTCACTATTTTAAGCCACATTGTGCAGCATCCACATTCTTCAATAAGAACATAAGAACTAGGAACAGGAGTAGGCCATCTGGCCCCTCGAGCCTGCTCCTCCATTTAATGAGATCAAGGCTGATCTTTGTGGACTCAGCTCCACTCTCCAGCCCGTACACTATATCCCCGAATCCCTTTATTCTTTAGAAAGGCATCTATCTTTTTCTTAAAAATGTTTAAAGGAGCCTCAACTGCTTCACTGGGCAAGGAATTCCAGAGATTCACAACCCTTTGGGTAAAGAAGTTCCTCCTACACTCCGTCCTAAATCTACCTCCCCTTATTTTGAGGCTATGCCCTCTCGTTCTGCTTTCCCCGACCAATGGAAACAACCTGCCCGCATCTATCCTATCTATTCCCTTCATAATTTTATGTCTCTCAATAAGATCCCCCCGCATCCTTCCAAACTCCAATGAGTACAGTCCCAGTCTACTCAACCTCTCGTCATAATCTAATCCCCTCAACTCTGGGATCAACCTAGTGAATCTCCTCTGCACTCCCTCCAGTGTCAATATGTCCTTTCTCAGGTAAGGAGACCAAAACTGAACACAATACTCCAGATGCAGCCTCACCAACACCCTATACAATTGCAGCATAACCTCCATAGTCTTGAACTCCATCCCTCTAGCAATGAAAGACAAAACTCAATTAGCCTTCTTAATCACCTGTTGCACCTGCACACCAACTTTTTGTGACTCATGCACCAGCACACCCAGGTCCCTCTGCACAGCAGCATCCCAAAATGGATAGCCTCACACTTGGCAACATCCATCTGCCAGACCCTAGCCCATTCACCTAATCTATGCAAATCCTTCTGCAGACCTCCAGTATCCTCTGCCCTTTTTGCTTTACCACTCATCTTAGTGTCGTCTGCAAACTTTGACACATTGCACTTGGTCCCCAACTCCAATTCATCTATGTAAATTGTGAACAACTGTGGGCCCAACACTGATCCTCGAGGGACCCCACTAGTTACAGGTTGCCAACCAGAGAAACACCCACTTATCCCCACTCTCTGCTTTCTGTTAGTTAACCAATCCTCTACCCATGCTACCACTTTACCCTCAATGCCATGCATCTTTAGTTTATGCAGCAACCTTTTGTGTGACACCTTGTCAAAAGCTTTCTGGAAATCCAGATATACCACATCCATTGGCTCCCCGTTATCTGGGCAGCACGGTAGCATTGTGGATAGCACAATTGCTTCAAAGCTCCAGGGTCCCAGGTTCAATTCCGGCTTGGGTCACTGTCTGTGCGGAGTCTGCACATCCTCCCAGTGTGTGCGTGGGTTTCCTCCGGGTGCTCCGGTTTCCTCCCACAGTCCAAAGATGTGCAGATTAGGTGGATTGGCCACGATAAATTGCCCTTGGTGTTGTGTGGGGTTTACTGGGTTATGGGGATAGGGTGGCGGTGTTGACCTTGGGTAGGGTGCTCTTTCCAAGAGCCGGTGCAGACTCGATGGGCCGAATGGCCTCCTTCTGCACTGTAAATTCTATGATCTACTGCACTGGCAACAGCCTCAAAAAATTCTACCAAATTAGTCAGACACGACCTACCCTTTGTGAACCCATGCTGCATCTGCCCAATGGGACAATTTCCCTCCAGGTGCCCCGCTATTTCCTCCTTAATGATAGATTCCAGCATTTTCCCTACAACCGAAGTTAAGCTTACCGGCCTATAATTACCCACTTTCTGCCGACCTCCTTTTTTAAACAGTGGTGTCACGTTTGCTACTTTCCAATCCTCTGGGACCACCCCAGAGTCTAGTGAATTTTGATAAATTATCACTAGTGCGTTTACAATTGCCCTAGCCATCTCTTTTAACACTCTGGGATGCATCCCATCAGGGCCAGACCAGTCTACCTTTAGCCCCATTAGCTTGCCCAATACTGCCTCCTTAGTGATTACAATCATCTCAAGGTCCTCACCTATCATATCCTTATTTCCATCAGTCACTGCCATGTTATTTGTGTCCTCCACTGTGAAGACTGACCCAAAAAACCTGTTCAGCTCCTCAGCCATTTCCCCGTCTCCTATTATTAAATCTCCCTTCTCACCTTCCAAAGGACCAATATTTACTTTAGCCACTCTTTTTTGTCTTTAATATTTGTAGAAGCTTTTACTATCTGCTTTTATGTTCTGAGCCAGTTTACTTTCAGGTCTACCTTACTCTTCTTTATGGCTTTTTTTAGTAGCTTTCTGTTGTCCCCGAAAGACTTCCCAGTCCTCTAGTCTCCCACTAATTTTTGCCACTTTGTATGTTTTTTCCTTCAATTTGATACTCTCCCTCACCTCCTTGGCTATCCACGGTCGATTTTTCCCCTTTCTACCGTCTTTCTTTTTTGTCGGTATGAACCTTTTCTGAACACTGTGAAAGATCGCGCGGAAGGTTCTCCACTGTTCCTCAACTGCTTCACCATGAAGTCTTTGCTCCCAGTCTACCTTAGCTAGTTCTTCTCTCATCCCATTGTAATCACCTTTGTTTAAGCACAAAACACTAGTGTTTGATTTTACCTTGTCATCCTCCAACTGTATTTTAAATTCCACCATATTATGGTGCTCCTTCCAAGAGGATCCCGAACTATGAGATCATTAATCAATCCTGCCTCGTTACACAGGACCAGATCTAGGACCGCTTGTTCCCTTGTAGGTTCCATTACATACTGTTCCAGGAAATTATCCCGGGCACATTCTATAAACTCCTCCTCAAGGCTGCCTTTACCACCCTGGTTAAACCAATCGATATGCAGATTAAAATCTCCCATGATAACCGCTGTACCATTTCTACATGCATCCGTTATTTCTTTGCTTATTGGCTGCCCTACCATCCTGTTACTATTTGGTGGCCTATAGACTACTCCTATCAGTGACCTTTTCACTTTACTATTCCTGATTTCCACCCAAATTGATTCAACCTTGTCCTCCATAGCACCAATATCATCCTTTACTATTGCCCGGATGCCATCCTTAATGTTGCACTGTCTAGACCTCAATCAAGGTCATTTAAATATAACGAAAAAAGCAAAGACCTAACTATTAATCCCGGGGAGGGGGGGGGGGGCTCCACTACACACATTGCTCCAGTCAGCAAAATACCTTCCGAAATGTCATTTAGGAATATTCAAGGTCCTAGTCTGCCACCCTGCAGCCAGGTGATGGCAGGATTTTGTGAATCTACCGTGGGCAGCACAAGTGGATAGCACTGTGGCTTCACAGCACCAGGGCCCCAGGTTCAATTCCCCACTGGGTCACTGTCTGTGTTGAGTCTCCACATTCTCCCAGTGTCTGCATGGGTTACCTCCGGGTGCTCCCACAGTCCAAAGATGTGCAGGTTAGGTGGATTGGCCATGATAAATTGCCCTTAGTGACCAAAAAGGTTAGGAGTAATTGGGTTACAGGGATAGGGTGGAAGTGAGGTCAGTGTATGTTCAGATCATAGAATTTTAGTGTAGAGGAGGCCATTCAGCCCACCGAGTCTGCACCGGCCATTGGAAATTGTACCTTACCCAAGCCCATATCTCCACCCTATTCCAGTAGCCCCACCTAACCTTTTGGACCCCAAGGGGCAATTTAGCATGGCCAATCCACCTAACCTGGACATCTTTGGACTGTGGGAGGAAACCAGAGCACCTGGAGGAAACCCACAGACACAGGGAGAAAGTGCAAACAGACAGAGACTGGAATTGAACCTAGGACCCTGAAACTCTGATGCAGCAGTGTCAACCACTGTGCCACACAATATATTATCTGGTCATCAAGAAAGGTCAATATGTTTCACTATAAGCATCTAGCTGCCCTCAGCAAAGGTGTAATGGAGGACAATGCAATTGGCATCAGTTGTCCAAATTGTTGTGTGCACAGAGGGAGAGAGAAAGAGAGAGAGTGTGCTTAGGTTTGTTGTTGAACACCAAGCAGATTTAGCAGAATGGCAAGGTACAGACAGATGTGCAATAGTGATCAACGTATTAACCAGTAGTCAAGCTGGATTCAGAAAGGGAAATCTAAGAATAACCCTTGGAAAGCTTGAAGACATGAACACAAGAAACTGGATCAAAAACAGAATACTTATTAAAGAGGTTACATTTGGATGATGAAGGAAGTAGTAGGGAATTCTGTCATTTGTTGGGACCATTACAATTCAGGTTAGTGATGGATTCAGAAACTTACTGCAAAGTTATCAAATTATACAAACTCGATAGGTCAGTGAAATCAGAAAAGGCCACAAAATTACACAGCAAATTGGATGAAATGTAGAATCTAACTTCTTTCTAGGGGTGCATCAACTGCTGAATACAAGTAGAAGAAACAAATCACACAGTTCCCCCAATGCGTCAAGATGTCCAACCAGTGAAGAGTGGCAATCATCAAAGCTAATGGGATGTTGAATGACACAGGCAAAACAGTGAGACTACAAGTCAAAGGAAACGATGAACAAACAGTATAGAATCCTGGTTAAAATGCCCCTTGAATAGTGCCCATTTCTTATTGCGGAGACACAAGAAGGACGTTCAAGTGCAGAAAGAAGCCAGCAAGATCTTTGGGGCAAATGGCCAGTGGGTGCAGCAAGATTCACTGCAAGTCTTCACGAGAAGCCGATATCACCGTAGACTGAAAGTCATGAGAAATGATTAATCTCAGTCATCGCTATCATCTAGAATTTATTTTTAATGGGGGGGGGGGGGGGAAGACGCGGAAATAATATTGCAGATATGTTTTACATTGTTTTAACCTTGCCTACAAGGCTGTCGGCTGGATGGAGACTGCGGAAGACGTTCAAGTTGCCCCGTTGGATGGAGCAGCTGCTTCCCCCTCCCCTATGTTGTCAACGAGGGGGAGAAAGGAGGCTCCCCGAGTGACATTACTCAGTCTGAACTCACAAACGGTCGCTACGGGTGGCGAAGCCAAGATGGGGTTGTTATATAGCTTTCCCCTCCCTCCCGCCCGCTTCCTCCTCCTCCTCCTCCTCCTCCAAACTCCCGAGGGTTTCATCCGACTGAAAGGGAACTTCGTTCCGTAAACACGGTTAATCCATGACCGGGTCCCACCCATCCCGAGGCCTGTGCTATCGGAGTCTGCTCTGCGAAGCCTCACCCCCGCACTCACCGCGTCTCCTCAGCCTGGTCCCACCGCAGCAGCCGACACAACCCAACCTGTGACCGTCCGGAGAAGCCGATTGGACCGCATGCAGTGGGAAGGCACGTCACCCGTTTCTTTTTAACCAATCGGGTTCTCGCTTCCGAAGCAGGGCGGGGTGCTGTTAACGGCTGGTTTGCGCGTGACGCTCCGCTGGTGGCGCGCGGGTCGCGTGAATCGGCTGGTTGCTGGAGTGACAGGAGGAAGCGGTTAGAGACCAGTTGCCGCCCCGCATCTCGAGCTCAGGTGGGTGGCTACCCGCCCCAGCAAAGGGCAGAACCGTTGTTGAAATGCGCGGCCCTTTTGAAGAAACTCACGCAGAGAGGCCTTTAAACTTGTAGATGTTACCCCACATCTTTGGGGAGGAGAGGGCTTATGGTGTGTCTCCGACCACGACTAACATCCGGATCCTGCCAACGTTTTTAAATGCGAGTAGCGCTCTAAATGAAGATGATCTGAAGATGGGCCTTGAAGATTGTGCTGTGACTGTTTCCTTCGGCAACTTGTTCCACTGTGGAACTGTTCTTGAAAGGGACAGCACGGACATGATGGGCAGAATGGCCCGCCACGCTGCATCCTTGTAGGAATTGCAGACATTCTGTAGTTTCCAAGTTGTGAACGGCGAGGACGTAAATGTTGATTGGGTGATCCGCTGTGGTGGAAAGGTGCTTAGAAGAAATCCGCTTGGAAGGTGCAAATTGAATAAGATGTACAAAAACGGGCATATTTCTAAACAAATTGAGTGAACCTGGATCCAAGCGATGGATCAGTATGTAGTGTACAATGGCTTAACAGTAAAGAACCTTGCATGGATTCATTGAAGATCAATTGTTTAGTGAGACACTATTAATATGATGGGAAATCTGGCTATAATACAGTAGGCTGTCACTGAAGAGGGATAAAGGGTTCACAACAACAAAATTGGAAGAGCAGACGGTGCTGGCTGGTGTGTAGTGCTGGCTGTAAAAGTAAGAAAAGTGAAGATCAAGTTCTTGAAGGCAGGACAGGTGTTTTGAAATTGAAATGTGGACAGATTGGAACAAATGGAGATTGGCAAACATTGGATGGGGGTCAGGGGTGTGTGTGGCTGTACTCTTGATTCAAAGTTTATGTGGAAAGTGGAGGTTGAGAGGCCGGGGTTTCTGAATATGTTCAGTGCTTTCTTGAGGGTTTCATTGGGAGTTATGGAGAAGGAGAAGCTGTGAAAATATTTCCGAAGTTGAAGTAGGCAACTTTGGAAGTGAACAGAATGTGAGGTTTAAAGCTTGGTTCAGAATTGAGTAGCCTACATGGGTTGCACATTTTTGGGTTCAACTTGAGCAGAACCTGAGGGGTGAGGAACCAGGAGCCATCACATAGAGTTTGCGGTAGCCAAAGAGGAATATAATATTTTTCCAATCTTCTGGTCTACCACTAATCTTGATAGCACTGTACTTCTTCCAATTTAATACTATCCTTGAATTGCTTATTTACCGAGACCTCCGGTGGCGGCCATGGGGTCAGCGGTCGCACATTTGATGGCTCCTGCTCAAGGTGGTATTTTTTTGGCCTTTTCCCACCCGAAAGTTAGCACTGGAGCATCACAGCGCCAGGGTCTCAGGTTCGATTCCCGGCTTGGGTCACTGTCTGTGCGGAGTCTGCACGTTCTCCCTGGGTCTGTGTGGGTTTCCTTTGGGTGCTCTAGTTTCTTCCCATAAGTCCCGATAGACATACTTGTTAGGTGAATTGGACATTCTGAATTCTCCCTCAGTGTACCAGAACAGGTGCCAGAGTACGGCGACTGGAGGCTTTTCACAGTAACTTCATTGCAGTGTTAATGTAAGACTACTTGTGACAATAATAAAAATTATTATTGGTATGTCAAGAGGTCTGTAAAGTACTCCAATCAGTCACTTCTTCCATTTGCTATTTCGTGTCCTCCCGCAAAGTGATTCTGCATCTTGATCCTCTGAAGCAAGATCATTATTACCAAAGCTAACCCACCTCTGTTTCCTTTCTTTCTATCTGTCTGAAATGTCAAACATTTCTGGTCCTAGTTGTGATCATTTTGTACTTGTATCTCTGTAATTTCAGAATAACATACTCATTTGTTTTTACCTGTGCTATCAATTCATCCACCTTGTTATGAATGCTGCATGCATTCAGATAAAGAGTCTTTAATTTGTCTTTTTATGATTTTCCCCTACTCTTGGATACCTTATTTTCTGGTGCACTCTTTATGTTGTATGTTCTATCGCTTCTTTTCATGCTCTGATTACCATGACATGTATTGCTAACCTTCAGATTGCCTTGTCCTTCCTCTTGCACTTTCCAAATCTCCCTCGGGGGTCCCAGCTCCCCCCACTTAGTTTATACGATTTACCTGCACATTGGTCCCATCGTGAATCAGGTGAAGGAAGTGCCAATGGTAACTTCCCTCTTTCCCTGAGTACTGATGCCAGTGCCCGTAAAGTGAAATCCATTTTTTTCCCACGTCATTCTTTTGAGCCCCATAAAACTCTCTGCCTTCATTCTTACTAAAATTAAGCTTCTGACTCACCCATCGTTTGATATTGAACAGACAATCTAACGATAGTCATGAAATGGGAGTTTTGGACAGGATTTTAACCATTTCAAAGAGAAAATGTCAAATCCGTATCTTATCCAATTACTAAAATATATTTTCAACATTGTTTATTTGCTAATGTCGAAGGATTATTTGTAATTAAATAAAAAGTTTATTTGTAACTAAGAAAACATTGTGGATGTTCTTATAATTTTTGATGCTTACATTTTATACTATTCATGTATAGAACATGCAGACAGTGCAGAAGGAGGCCATTCGGAGGCCATACAATAAGAAACCTTTTTGTTTTAATTTTCTGCAGTGCATAAATGGAATCTAAAATGACTTCTGGTACTTGTGAAGCTATTTCTTCAGAAGAACTTAGGAGGCGACTTTATCAAACATTCAAAAATCGGGGTGTCTTAGATTCCTTAAAGGTATTTATTTATCTTGAACAAAAGGATAATACGTTTCAGCATCTTTCTGTAACAGTGTGTCCTTACAACTTAACTAAATCTTTAAAAAACTGTGGCTAGGCAATTTTTTATATTTCTAGCTGATACGTTATAATGTATTCAGATTTCAATATTTAGCTATTCAGTATAAAGTAAGAAATGCAGTAACCACAAATGAAACCCAAAAAGTTTCCCGTGGGTACGATTCAACAGAAAAATTTCAAAGTACGGTTTTGGCGTGGTTGGCGGGGTGTTTCTTGGCGCCTGCAGTGTCGAGATTAACGACGCTATTCAACGGTGCATAGCCGTTTTTTTGGGCCTCGAAGTGTCTCCCTGTCAAGGCCATACTTAGGCAGATTTCCTGCACTGGGGAGCTGAACTCGCCAGTGGGGCTGGCTCATCATAGATCGTAGCGCCATTTTGGACAGTTGCCTCGATCTCTTTCAGATCCCTCCTCCTTTTTCACGACCCCTCCCCTGTTCAGGATTCTTCCCATCCCGCCCCTTTCAGGATCTTCCCTTCACCCCCACCCACCCTTTTGTACCCCCTCAAATCCCCTTTTCATGTACATGGTCCCACAGGCCCTGACCCCAGCAGTGCCAACCTGGCAGTGCCTAGGTGCCTGAGTGCCAGGGGGAGTGCCGGGCTACTACCCTGCCCTGTCCCCAAACTACTGGGTGCTTTAATAGCCTGCGCGATCCCCTGAGGTGTCATCATGTCTATTCCACGCTAGTGGAAGCCAGTGCTAAATGATCCGGTTGAGACCTCGCAGGAGCAGCCATTGACTCCCGGACGTTTGGTGCATACGGCACCTGATTATTTAAATGCAGCTAATGACTCATTTAAATATCATTATCTAGATCACGCCCAGTGAGGGTGTGATCCAGATCACGCCGGATGTAGGGGTCGCTTGACATGCAATTGGCCCATCGCGAAGCCTGATTTGGGGCTCTCCCAGGATTCACCCATTGCGCCTGGCTATGCACCGGATGCAATACGGTAGCTGAATTACATCCATATTTCTATAATTTTGTGATCCTATATCGGTTAGCTAGAAAATATCAAGTCCATTCAGCTGCTGCATCGGGTTGATGGTAATTGGTTGTTCAATAACTAATTCTTCAAATTTGTGTGCCTATTCCATTAAATTCATCTTTGAATAAGTTTTAAAGATTCTGATATTTGACTTCTGGAAGGTATCAGATGAAACCCACATTTATTCTGATGGTTTTTCAACAGCCAAGCCAATTAGTACATTGTTTATGAAACATACTTTACATAATTTGACAAGTTCCCATTAATGCTAATTTGCACATCATCCAGTGTCAAATAACAATATCAGATTAAATAAATGAACATTTTAGGCATCTTAATAGATTTAACAAGTTTCTGCAAAAGTTTGTGTAGTACTCACTTGCTTCACTTACAAATTTTCTGTTGGGCAGTCTCAGCTTCGAAATCAACTTGTTCATGAATTAACACACCCTGGCTTAAATGGACCTACATTTGGTCATCGTCATCCAAGTCCTTCCACAGATGAAGATTCTCTATTGGTTATGGCTGCAAATAGCATTGTGGTGGACCACTTGCATAGGATTGGATACGAATACTCGCTGTCTGTCTTTTATCCAGAATGTGGCTTAGAAAAGGGGAAGGTAAAGTAAAACTAATATTGTCTTTTTAAAAAAAAAATATAACGACTGCAGTGGGAAACAAACCTGGAGTTGAAATAGTGAATCAGAACACCGATTATAGAATAGACTGAGCTAAACCAATGAAACCTGTCAATGTTTTTGTGAAATGATTAATCATATTTTGCAAATGTTTTTTCTTAAGAGTGTAAATTTGATTTTGGACAACCGACAAGCATGGTTGAATTCATCCAAATATTCAATAAAATGAGGAGTCTAATTTCTAATGATATCCATTAATTAAATAGAAATCCAATAACAAATTTGTCTGTTATTAAGTAAACAAAGAAAACCTTTCCTTCTTTCGACTGGTGAAGCCACTGACTCATTCCAGGGATAAAAACAAATTACTGCGGATGCTGGCATCTGAAACCAAAAAGAAAATGCTGGAAAATCTCAGCAGTTCTGGCAGCATCTGTAGGCAGAGAAAAGAGCTAACGTTTCGAGTCCAGATGACCAAGTGTTTGACAAAGGGTTATCTGGACTCGAATCGTTAGCTCTTTTCTCTCCCTACAGATGCTGCCCGACCCCCTACTGAGATTTTCCAGCATTTTCTTTTTGGACTCATTCTAAGGTACAGCCCCAGCAGCCTTCAGGCACTGAAGTAACTTCTCCAGGTGGTAATGGGGATAGGCTATTTGAACACAAGGGGCATCATACATGTTTTCAGCAGTTGATGGCAATCATGTAGGAATCCTAACTGATTTAATTTTCCCTCTCCCTTATCCTGGGAATACAGATCGGCGGAGAATCCTGCAGCGGGGCAAAATCTGGATTCGCACTGGGTGACAAAGCAGTTGTGAGTCTCCATGCCCGCCTGCCAGCCATAATGGGTTTCCCGATGGCCCTGTTGGGCTTCCCGCCCTGACCCGGCAGGACTATGTGAATAGTTCATTAGAGCTATTTTGCATGTCATTGGCAGGTAGAAAGCACTTATCGCTAGTCAGTTGGGTTGCTCTGGTGCCCTCAACGAGAGCACCGCTTTCATGAACTGGTGCAAGTCCTGAGGAGCGTGGACCTGGCTGCTTGCAGTTTCGAGGGGTTGCAAGGTGGTAAGTACCCCCCCCAACAATTGCCGCCTGGGTGCCAAGGGGGGTCCTTCATGGGAAGTGGGGGTCAGTGTTAAAGGGGCTCAGATCGGGGGTCTTTCCTGTGATGGGGCTCCTTTGGCTGCTCCTCATAATAAATTGAAAATGTGCTCATCTGTGCCCCTGTACCATTTAGACAGTTCCTAATTATTTCATAAATACATATCCTGAATAATAAAGTGATAATGTTCTAAATCTGCACCCATTTTTGTTTTTATAAATGTTTTTTATTGGGTTTTGGGAATCTGCACCCATAAACGCTTTTAAAAACTCAGTCAGTATGTCAAGTTTAGAGGTCTGTGAGATGAAGGTGCTTTTAAAGTGGTGGAAACCTTTGTTTTCACACGAGTCAATTTCATTGCCTTTTGAAGTATTGAAGGCACTGTGTATGACTAGGAGGCTGAATGCTTTGAACTGGATTGTTTATATTGAAATTTTCAACACTCCGTTGTCTGCTAAAAGCATCGCGATTGACAGCTCGCAGGAACTTCAAAGTGATGAATTGATATTTTGTTAGCTCTGCAGGGAGCTGTTTCTTTAACCGCATATTTGTCTGCCTCTGTTCACGAGGGAAGAACAGCTGTGGGGGCTGTCCCTTCACTTTCTATGAAACACTCGAGAACAGAGGGGGGCTGAGGGGAAACCTTTGCCAGCGATTAGAGCGGGCTGGTGCCCTGCCTGTGATCCTGGGTGGGGGGCACAGCAGCTGATGAAGTTCAGAGGGCCCTATAAAAGCGGCGCTCCGATCTCAGATGGGGGACTTGCCTGAGAGATTAGGTCTCGCCCCTCTTGGTTGCGGCACGAATCCCAGCATGCTATGGAATGGCACGGAAAATGTAAATTTGGAACCAAAAATCCCAAGTGCCATAGAATGGCACGTCAGGGGCACTCCTAGCACCAGCAGAGACCAAGCCTGATTCTCTGCTGGCAAGCGCATCTAGACTTGGGAACGGAGAATCCCGGCCACTAACTTAATTATATGCCAATTTATGGCATTCTGCACAACACCACAATATTTCCTATGAATTTAGCTGTTGGGCTATGGAGGAAATGACAACGGTTGAATTCAATTTATGGATATTTTTGCAGCAAGCTGTAAATTCTGTGACTTCTGACTGTACCCAAGTTAATTTATCTCTACTAACAATATTTTGAAGATGATGGCCAAAGAACTGTTGCAGAAAAGAAGTATGTTTAAGGACTGTGTGAAATTCTAAATTGCCTGGATGCCAGACTAAAACAGATGACAAGATTATTTGGTGAAATACCTCAATGATTGATTATTTGACACTGTGACCAGTCAGCAAGTTATTCATTAACCATAGAATAATAACATGTTGTGAATGTAAATGTCACCACAGTCCCAGAGGGTGCTCCCCTTTTGAGAGAGAGCTGACTGGTGGTGGTTTAACCTGAGGGCCACCACACCTCGGGTAAGGAGCAAGTTGAGAAGACGGGACCTTCATGAATAACCTCAGCCAGTGTGAAAATTGAACCCACGCTCATGGTGTCGCTCCACATCACAAACCAGTCGATCAACCAATTGACCTAACCGACACTCTTTATTGTAAATACCATGCAATGTGGGCAATTTCTATTGCGATGTAAAATTTAATAAATAATACTTAAAGTTAAATCACAATTATCTAATAATTCTGATGATTCTTTACAAATTAAATCTAGACAAGAGTGAGTGTTTTGTGGTGTCGCGGCTGGGGGTAGGGGCAGGGGTGGGGGTAGGGGCTGCCATTCCTTAGGGCAGGGACTCACTTTAGATACCTGGGGGTGCAGGTTGCTCGGGATTGGGGGGGGGGGGGGTGCTCCGTAGGTACAACATTTCTAGTTTGGTGAGGAGATTGAAAGCTGATCTGGCAAGGTCGGATGGTCTCAATGTGTCACTGGCGGGTTGGGTACAGACGGTTAAAATGAACATGTTGCCGCGATTTCTGTTTATCTTCTGATGCCTGCCGATTTTCCTGCCAAAGGCAATTTTTAGAGGGATTGAAGGAATGATTACCTCGTTCATATGGGGAGGGAAGGTGGCCAGAGTTAGAAAGGTGCTGCTACAGAGGGGAAGGCGGGTAGGGGGTTTGGGTCTTCCGAACCTGATGTATTATTATTGGGTGGCGAATGTGGAGGAGGTGCGGAGCTGGGTCAGAGGGGTTGTTTCCCAGTGGGCCAGAATGGAGGAGAGTTTGTGTAGGGGGTCAGAATTGAAGGCGCTAGCAACAGCGCTAGCAACAGCGCCGCTCCCGATGGCCCCGGGGAAATACTCAGGGAGTCCGGTAATAATAGCTTCATTGAGAATTTAGAGGCAGTTTTGCCAACACTTCGGGTTGGGCAGGGTCAAGGGAAATGCCGATTTGGGGGAACCACAGATTTCAGCCAGGGAACTGCGACGGAAATTTTCGGAAATGGGAGGCGAAGGAGATTAAGACACTAAAAAATTGTTTCTTGGGGTCGGTTTTCAGGATTGAAGGAGCTGAGAGCGAAGTATGCGCTGGAGCAGGGGGAATATTTAGATACATGCAGGTTCGAGATTTTGCCAGGAAGGAGATACAGAGCTTTGGTGGAGCTGGCCTCCACATTGCTGGAGGAGGTGCTGATGACAGGGGGACTGGAGAAGGGGGTAGTGTCGGTGGTTTACGGGGCTATTTTGAAAGAGGAGAAGGCACCACTGGAAGGGATCAAAACAAAGTGGGAGGAAGAGTTGGGAGAGGGTATGGAGGAGGGGTTCTGGTGTGAGGTGCTCCGGAGAGTGAACACCTCCACCTTGTGCGCGAGGTTGGGGCTGATACAGCAGAAGGTGGTGTAAAGAGCACACTTTACAAGGGCGAGGATGAGCTGGCTCTTTGAGGGGGTAAAAGATGTGTGTGAACGTTGGGGGGGGGGGGGGGGTCGCGAACCACGTTCATATGTTTTGGTCCTGTCCAAAGATAGAGGATTACTGGAAGGAGGTGCTTAGGGTAATCTCTAAAGTGGTGCACATGAAACTGGACCCGGGCCTTCGGGAGGCCATATTCGGGGTGTCGGACCAGTCGGGGTTGGAAACGGGTGCGGAGGCAGATGTTGTAGCCTTTGCCTCGTTGATCGCCCGAAGGCAGATCCTGTTGGGATGGAGAGCAACCTCTCCGCCCTGGCGTGGCGGGGGGACCTGTTGGAATTCTTGACTCTTGAGAAGGTTAAGTTTGAACTGAGGGGAAGGATGGAGGTGCCTACAATTCATGGGCGTTATTCATTATGCACTTTCAAAAATTGGATAACATCAAACATTATTGGGGGGGGGGGGGAGGGGGACTGTATGTGTTAATGATGACTATGAGTGATTCCTGATTCTTTTTTGTTTTTGTTTCTGTTAACATGCGGGCAGCTGTTTGGGGGTTGGTGGGAGGATGGGATCGTTGTTGATATGGGGATTGACATTATATTCGTTATTTTTTATTGTTGGCTGGTGTAAATTTGAGAGAAAATGTGAAAAAGAATAAAAATATTTTAAAAATCATTCTGATGATTCTTCAGGTCTAATTGCATCATATTAACGTTTCAAATGCTTCTGGTAAAATAAAAAAAACGTTCTTCTCTTTTCTGATTGCTCCAGGCTTTACTAAAGTAGATTTGAATTTATCCATGATTTTTCTAACAGTCAAATCACACTCCCCCTAGTATTAGCCAGACTAATTATGCAGCTATTTTTCAGTCATTTTTATTCAGTAACTAAAGGCATTCATGCTGATTAAAATAAAACAATGAAGGATCTTTTATTGTATTTCTCTTTTCAGGAAGAGGATCATGTTAATTTTATAAATAACATTTTTCTTTATCAAATGCTTAAATTCTTTCCTGCATGCAACAAAGGAAATACTAATTATTTTTCTCGTTATGCAGTAATTCCTCATTAACAGTGCTGTGTAGCACTGGAATTCATAGGGAAGTGTTGATCAGTTACAAACACTGTGCTTGCAGCAGTTGATGTATACTTGTATTTGTGATTAGATTTTTTTTTGGCAAATAGCTAGATGAAATCAAATAATTAGAGCATGGTAATGGGTGGCAAACTAATCATATGGATTTGCATAAAGTAAGATTTTGTTCATGTATTCAGAGATAGATCTCATAATTAAATACTATAAAACAGAGCAGTTTTGAACTGAATTTCACTTTAAAAATACTTTTCATAGGTATTTACAGCAAGAGATCTCCTACAGATCATGAAAATCAACCCCAGATCAGACCTTTACAAATCCATTGTGAGTTTGAGTTTGATTATATTATAAATGAGGTTGTCATTTCAGCATTTTCTCCTTCACATATTGGGTAACATTTATGTTTTTATTTTGTCTTACTTTCCCTACTGCAGATTTCAAATCTGGAAAAGGATCATCAAAAAGGTAAAAAATGTAGTTTAAAATACTATAATATTACATGTATAAAGATATTTCAATTCTTCCAAAATGGCTGAAGGTTATACTTGTAACAAAATTGCTTTTTTGTTTCTAATAGGGTTTCTTATTCAGTTTCTGATGGAACTGACTGACTATCATTTAACTCGGGATTATCGAGATGCACAAATTCAGACCAGTTACGTGTCAGAGTACAATGAATCAATTGGTAAGAAGCAGAGATGGGGATTCTATTTCAAAAAATAATTATCCGTGCAGGTTTTTTTTTCAAGAGTATGTCTCTAAATTAAACAAGTCTTCCAGCAATATATGCAATTTCATTATACAGTGTTGGACCTAGAGGCTGTTCTTTAATTAGTCAGCTTCCATTGAACGAATGGTGGGATAGGCCTATAGTTCTTAATTATGAAGCTTCACAGTTCTGGTCATGGATTATTAATTCTAAAGAATGGCACGGAAAATACAATTATACTGAAACAAGAAAGTATTTTTAGTTCCAAATTTTATTGCTGCAATTTTACCTCTGATTAATAGGTCTGTTTAACCATCAAAATATTAATTGGTTATGGTATAATGGCTATAGAGACATTATTCCATAGAATCTCTACAGTGCAGAAGGAGGCCATTCGGCCCATTGAGTCAGCACCAGCCCTCAAAGAGCATCCTACCTCGGCCCACTCCCTCTCAATCCCCGTGCATTAAGGGGCAATTTTATCATGGATAATCCACCTAACCTACACATATTTGGACTGTGGAAGGAAATACCCAGAGGAAATCCATACAGACACAGGGCAAAAGTGCAAACTCCACACAGGCAGTCGCCCAGGGCCGGGATTGAACCCAGGCCCCTGCTGCTGTGAGGTGCTAACCTCTGTGCCACTGTGCAGCCGTAAGTTGTATGCAAACAGTTATAGATGTTTTTTTTGTCATGAACCAGATGGATGGCAGTCATCAAAATCTATCAGCATTTCTAAATTAAGTTACTGAAAATTCCACACAAACGGTTTTTCATTTGTCAGCACAACAAAATTTGGCACTTCTGGCACAGCTGAAGCTGACAGCTGGAGGTTGATGGACTTGAGGACAGAATCCCAGAAATGCTGATAGTAGCTGAAGGGGCTGACTTGAGCTTCGCTAATATTCGGCTGGAGATAGTTTTTACTCATCTTGGTCTTGATAATAGGCAGGAAATTTGAAGGTATGTCAGCAATATTTAGGTCAGTGGAGATGGTAGTGAAGCTCTGCTGGTTTTATCTCTGAATGAATCTAGAACTTGATCCCATGCATCCCCATGTAATGTCACCTAGGTGCAGAATGTACTCAATGAAGAAGAGAAGCCAAAGTACTCCCTCCATGAAACCATCTAAGAATGGAACCAGAAGGCAAGTCCGTTGTTCCCTTCTGATCTGTTCTTTTACTGCAGTAATAAATAGTTAACTCCCCATTTTCTTTCTTACAGTTGATAAACTTCAAATGGTTGATGAAGAGTATGCAGCATTTCATCCAACAAATTTGCAAGACGATTTTTGGGAAACAAAGCTACTTGTATATCGCAAACAAATAGAAGAACAGCTTCAGGCAGAGATGCAGCAAGAGGTAGTACACTATATTTTTCAGTCATTTTATCACTAGCGTTCTTACTAGATACTGCGTTATTTGATTACTCTTTGTAAATTAGCTGAAATATTTAATTTCCAGGGTTTTGAACCATTGAAAGAATATAATGAAATCCACTGAAATATAAGTACTACACTGAAAACTTGAGTAGTTTGCAATAGGTGCCCTAATTAACTGATGTCCAATGTAGCACAGTTTCAACACCATCAACATCCATTGTAAAACTAGGGTTGAAGTTACAACTCATTAGAACAACATTATAGTATTCTTGCATTGTGTGTGACCTTGTGCCTGTGTTACTCTTGTTGGCACGCCAGATATGATTCTAGTGGATGTAATTGTTTTTTGGACGACTTCCGGTTGTGGCTATGCGGAGCTAAGTTGCACGTTCAGCAGCACCCGACAGAAACTGACTTTTGGGCTCTTTTTAGGGCCCCCAGCGGCATTTGTTCGACGGTTCCCAGTGTGGGAAGGTGATAGTAACATATCCCCGGCACTGTATGGATTGGACCAGGAGTTGGGCGGTGAAAAAAGTAGTTTTGGAGCAGTGAAAACTGCGAGGGAGGAAAATCAAGATGGCGGCGTGTGGAGACCAGGCAGCCTGGGCGCACTGGTCGCAGGAACAGCAGGAGTTTCTCCAGCGCTGCTTCACGGAATTGAAGGCAGAGCTGTTGGAGCCGATTGAAGGCTTCGATAGACCAGCTGCTCGAGACCCAGAAGGCCCAAGGGGCGGCGATCCGGGAGGTGTGGCAAAAGGCTTCGGAGAACGAGGACGAGACCTTAGGCCTGGCGGTGAAGGTAGAGGCGCACGAGGCGATGCATAAGAAATGGTAGGAGAAGTTCGAGGACATGGAGAACCGGTCGAGGAGGAAGAATCTGCGGATTCTGTGTCTCCCGAAGGGAGTGGAGGGGTCGGATGTTGGAGCATACATGGTCACGATGTTGAACACGTTGATGGGCGCGGGGGCCTTCCCGGGGCCCCTGGAGCTGGAGGGGGCCCACCGAGTCCTGGCGAAGACGCCCAAGCCCAACGAGCCGCCGCGGGCGGTGTTGGTGCGGTTCCACCGCTTCGTGGACAGGGAGTGTGTCCTAAGGTGGGCAAAGAAGGAGCGGAGCAGCAGATGGGAGAATGCAGAGGTCTGGATATACCAGGACTGGAGCTCGGAGGTGGCCAAGAAGAGGGCCGGGTACAATCGTCACCCCCCCCCCCCCAAAATCCGGCTGATAACGTGAAATGTGAGGGGCCTGAATGGGCCGGTAAAGAGGGCCCGAGGGTTCGCGCACTTAAAGGGACTGAAGGCAGATGTGGTCATGCTCCAGGAGTCACATTTGAAGGTGGCAGACCAGGTCAGGTTAAGAAAGGGATGGGTAGGACAGGTATTCCATTCGGGGCTGGATGCGAAGAACAGAGGGGTGGCAATATTGGTGGGGAAGTGGGTGTCGTTTGAGGCCAAGAATATTGTAGTGGACAATGGAGGTCGATACGTGATGGTGAGCAGTAGGTTACAGGGGACGTGGGTGGTATTGGTAAATGTATATGCCCCGAACTGGGACGATGCTGGATTCACGAAGCGTATGTTGGGGCGCATTCCGGACCTGGAGGTAGGAAGCTTGATAATGGCGGGGGATTTCAAGATGGTGTTGGACCCAGCACTGGATCGCTCCAGATCTAGGACCGGAAAGAGGCCGGCTGCGGCCGAGGTGCTTAGGGGGTTTATGGACCAGATGGGGGGAGTGGATCCGTGGAGGTTTGCCAGGCCGCAGGCCAGGGAATTTTCTTTTTTCTCCCACGTGCACAAAGCCTACTCCCGGATAGATTTTTTTTGTTCTGGGCAGGGCGCTGATCGCGAAAGTGGAGGGAACGGAGTATTCGGCCGTAGCCATTTCAGATCACGCCCCGCACTGGGTGGAACTGGAGTTGGGAGAGGAGAGGGACCAACGCCCGTTGTGGCGGTTGGATGTGGGACTGCTGGCAGATGAGGCGGTGTGCAGCAGGGTGAGGGAGGGGGTGCATTGAAAGGTACTTGGAGGCCAATGACAACGGGGAGGTGCAGGTGGGGGTAGTATGGGAGGCGCTGTAGGTGGTGGTCAGGGGAGAGTTAATCTCCAGGGCTCAGAGGGAGAAGAGAGAGGGCAGGGAAATGGAGAGGTTAGTGGGGAGATTTTAAGAGTGGACAGGAGATACGCAGAGGCCCCTGAAGAGGGACTACTTAGGGAAAGGCGAAATCTCCAGACGGAGTTCGACCTGTTGACCACAGGGAAGGCAGAGGCACAGTGGAGGAAAGCGCAGGGGGCGACGTACGAGAATGGGGAGAAGGCGAGCCGGATGCTGGCACACCAGCTCCGTAAGAGGATGGCAGCGAGGGAGATAGGTGGAGTCAAGGATGGAAGGGGAGCTACGGTGCGGAGTGCGATGAAAGTAAACGAGGCATTCAAGGCCTTCTATGAGGAGCTGTACAGATCCCAGCCCCCAGCGGGGGAAGAGGGGATGCGACGATCCTTGGACCAACTGAGGTTCCCGAGGGTGGAGGAGCAGGAGGTGGCTGTTTTGGGGGCACCAATTGGGTTGGAGGAGCTGATTAAAGGTCTGGGGAGTATGCAGGCAGGGAAGGCCCCGGGACCGGATGGGTTCCCGGTTGAGTTCTATAGGAAGTACGTAGACCTGTTAGCCCCGCTGCTGGTGAGGACTTTTAATGAGGCAAGGGAGGGAGGGACCCTGCCCCCGACAATGTCTGAGGCGACGATCTCTTTGATCCTGAAGCGGGAAAAAGACCCACTGCAATGTGGCTCGTACAGGCCGATCTCGCTCCTCAACGTGGATGCTAAGTTGCTGGCAAAAGTGCTGGCTACGAGGATCGAGGACTGTGTCCCGGGGTGATTCACGAGGATCAGACGGGATTTGTAAAGGGCAGGCAGCTAAACACCAATGTGCGGCGGCTCCTAAACATGATAATGATGCCATCGGTAGAGGGAGAGACGGAGATAGTGGCGGCTATGGACGCGGAGAAGGCCTTTGACCGAGTAGAGTGGGAGTACCTTTGGAAAGTGCTGCGGAGGTTTGGGTTCGGGGGAGGGTTTATTAGCTGGGTTAAGCTCCTATATAGAGCCCTGGTGGCGAGTGTGGTTACGAATCGGCGGAGGTTGGAGTATATTCGGCTGTATCGAGGGACGAGGCTGGGGTGCCCCCTGTCCCCCCCTGTTGTTTGCATTAGCAATTGAACCCTTGGCCATGTCATTAAGGGAGTCTAGGAAATGGAGGGGGGTGGTCCGAGGGGGGGAGGAGCATCGAGTGTCGCTTTACGCAGACGACCTGTTGTTGTACGTGGCGGATCCAGTGGAGGGGATGGTGGAGGTCATGCAGACTCTAAGGGAGTTTGGGAATTTTTCGGCTATAAGCTCAATATAGGGAAGAGTGAGCTCTTTGTAGTACAGTCAGGAGACCAAGAAAGGGGGATAGACGATCTACCGTTGAGGAGGGCGGAACGGAGCTTTTGGTACTTGGGAATCCAAGTGGCTGGGAGTTGGGGGGCCCTACATAATCTTAATTTGACAAGGCTGGTGGAGCAGATGGAGGAGAACTTCAAACGATGGAACATGTTGCCGCTCTCACTAGCGGGTAGAGTGCAGTCGGTCAAAATGGTTGTCCTCCCGAGGTTTCTCTTTGTGTTCCAGTGCCTTCCAATCGGGATCACCAAGGCCTTTTTTAAGAGGGTAGGCAGGAGCATTATGGGGTTTGTGTGGGCGAATAAGACCCTGAGGGTAAGGAGGGGGTTTCTGGAGCGCAATAGGGACAGAGGAGGGTTGGCGTTGCCGAATCTGGGAGGCTACTACTGGGCAGCCAATGTGGCGATGATCCGTAAGTGGGTGATGGAGGGAGAGGGGGCGGCATGGAAGAGGTTGGAGATGGCGTCCTGCAAAGGAACGAGCCTTGGGGGGGGGGGGGGGGGGTGCTCAGCCTGATACAATTTAAGGTGGTTCATAGAGCGCATATGATGGGGGCGAGGCTGAGTAGGTTCTTTGGGGTGGAGGACAGATGTGGGAGGTGCTCAGGAAGTCCGGCAAACCATGTCCATATGTTTTAGTCATGCCCGGCACTGGAGGGGTTCTGGAGGGGAGTGGCGGGAACAGTATCTAAGGTGGTGAAAGTCCGGGTCAAGCCAAGCTGGGGGCTAGCACTATTTGGAGTAGTGGACGAGCCGTGAGTGCAGGAGGTGAAAGAGGCTGGCATTCTGGCCTTTGCGTCCCTAGTAGCCCGGCGAAGGATCTTACTAATGTGGAAGGAAGCGAAGCCCCCCAGCGTGGAGGCCTGGATAAATGATATGGCAGGGTTTATCAAGTTGGAGAGGATAAAGTTTGCCTTGAGAAGGTCTGCGCAGGGGTTCTACAGGCGGTGGCAACCGTTCCTAGACTATCTCGCGGAGCGTTAGATGAAGGTCGGTCAGCAGCAACCCAGTGGGGGAGGGGGGATATCTTTCGTGGGGGGGGGGGAGGAGGGAGGGAGGGAGAAGGGGGGTTTATTTGGGGGGCATTCGAGCAAGAAAATACATGAATGAGCCGGAAAACTGACATGTACGGGAGGAATCCAATGCACAAAGCTCTGTATCATATCGATTTACCATGTTCATGTCTTGCTATGTGAGCTTTCGTTCTTTTTGTCACGGTGGGGGGGGGGGGCTTGTTTCTAAGGGTGAAAAATTTTGTTAAAATTCTTAATAAATATATTTTTAAAAAAAGAGAGTGCGGGAGGCACGGGCACGTGGCTGGCCTAGAAAGGGAGATGGCTAATCGGCAGGGGAGGGTGGGGGATGGGGTGGGGGGGGTGCGCGGGCAGCCCCCTGATCAGGCTGATAACTTGGAATGTGAGAGGCCTGAACGGGCCGGTGAAGAGGGCCCGTGTGTTCGCGCGCCTGAAGGGACTGAAGGCAGATGTGGTCATGCCTCAGGAGACGCATTTGTGGGTAGCAGACCAGGTTAGGCTGAGAAAGGGGTGGGTAGGGCAGGTTTTCCACTCTGGGTTGGACACAAAGAATCGAGGGGTGGCGATTTTTATGGGGAAGCGGGTGTCGTTTGAGGCGCTGAACGTTGTGGCAGACAATGGAGGTAGGTACGTGATGGTGAGCGGTAAGCTGCAGGGGGTGCGGGTGGTCTTGGTGAATGTGTATGCCCCGAATTGGGACGATTCCGGATTTATGCGGCGCATGTTGGGCCGGACTCTGGACCTGGAGGCAGGGAGCTTGATAATGGGGGGGGACTTTAATGCGGTATTGGATCCAGCATTGGACCGCTCTAGATCCAGGACGGGTAAGAGGCCGGCGGCGGCCAAGGTGTTGAGGGGATTTATGGATCAGATGGGAGAAGTGGACCCATGGAGGTTTGTTAGGCCGGGGGCCAGGGAATTCTCTTTCTTTTCCCACGTCCATAAAGCCTACTCCCGGATTGACTTCTTCGTTTTGAGCAGGGCGCTGATCCCGAGGGTGGAGGACACGGAGTATTCGGCCATAACCATCTCAGATCATGCCCCGCACTGGGTGGAGCTCGAGCTAGGGGAGGAGAGCGACAAGTGCCCACTGTGGTGCCTGGAGGTGGGTTTGCTGGCAGATGAGGAGGTGAGCGGGCGGATCCGGGGGTGCATTGAAAGATACCTAGAGGTGAACGATAATGGGGAGGTGCAGGTAGGGGTGGTCTGGGAGGCGCTGAAGGCGGTGATTAGGGGAGAACTAATCTCCACTAGGGCCCACAAGGAGGGGAAGGAGGAGAGAGAGGGAGAGGCTGGTGGGGGAGATTTTAAGGTTAGATAGGAGGTATGCAGAGGTCCCCGAGGAGGGACTACTCCAGGAGCGACGAAGCCTCCAGGCCGAGTTCGACCTGTTGACTACCAAGAAGGCTGAGGTGCAGTGGAGGAAGGCGCAAGGGGCGGTGTATGAATACAAGGAGAAGGCTAGCCGGATGCTGGCACACCAGCTTCGGAGGCGGGAGGCGGCGAGGGAGATTGGGTGAGTTAGGGCTAAAGCGGGGAACACGGTGTGGAGTGCGGTGGGGATAAATGGGGTATTTAGAGACTTCTATGAGGGGCTGTATAGGTCTGAGCCCCCGACGGAGGAGGGGGGGATGCATCGTTTTCTGGACCGGCTGAGGTTCCCGAGGGTAGAGTTGCAGGTGGCGGGGCTTGGGGCACCGGTAGGGCTGGAGGAGCTGACTAAGGGGCTGGGGAGTATGCAGGCGGGGAAGGCACCGGGGCCAGATGGGTTCCCGGTGAAATTTTACAGGAAGTTTATGGACCTGTTGGGCCCACTACTAGTGAGAACTTTCAATGAGGCGAGGAAGGGGCGGGCCCTACCCCCAACGATGTCCAGGGCGCTGATCTCGCTGATCTTGAAGCGGGTCAAGGACCCTTTACAGTTTGGGTCGTATAGGCCAATCACGCTCCTCAACGTGGATGCGAAGGTGTTGGCTACCAGAATTGAGGACTGTGTTCCGGGGATGATCCACGAGGACCAGATAGGTTTCGTGAAGGGAAGGCAGCTGAACACCAATGTGCGGAGGCTCCTAAATGTAATCATGCCTGCAGTGGAGGGGGAAGCGGAGATAGTGACGGCTATGGTTGCGGAGAAGGCCTTCGATAGGGTGGAGTGGGGGTACCTGTGGGAAGTGTTGATGAGGTTCGGGTTCGGGGAGGGGTTCGTTAGTTGGCTTAGGTTACTGTACGAAGCCCCGGTGGCGAGTGTGGCCACAAATCGGAGGAGGTCGGAATACTTTCGGCTGTACCGGGGGACAAGGCAGGGGTGCCCCCTATCCCCCCTGCTATTTGCGTTGGCAATTGAACCTTTGGCGATGGCTTTGAGGGAGTCCAGGAACTGGAGGGGGCTGGTGCGGGGGTGGGGGGAGGAACACCGGGTATCGCTGTATGCAGACGACCTGTTACTGTATGTGGCGGACCCGGTAGGGGGGATGCCGGAGGTGATGCGGATCCTCAGGGAGCTTGGAGACTTTTCCGGGACAAGCTCAACATGGGGAAGAGTGAGCTATTCGTGATACACCCAGGGGACCAGGGAAGGGGGATAGACGAGCTTCCACTGAAGAGGGCGGAAGGGAGTTTTCGGTACTTAGGGCTCCAGGTGGCCAGGAGCTGGGGGGGCCCTACACAAGCTCAACTTGACGAGGCTGGTGGAGCAGATGGAGGAGGAGTTTAAAAGGTGGGATATGCTGCCACTGTCCCTGGCGGGTAGGGTACAGTCGGTGAAGATGATGGTGCTCCCGAGGTTCCTTTTTATATTCCAGTGCCTCCCCATCCTGATCCCTAAGGCCTTTTTTAAGCGGGTCAGCAGGAGCATCATAGGGTTTGTATGGGCGAATAAGACTCCGAGGGTGAGAAGGGTGTTTCTGGAACGGAGCAGGGACAGAGGAGGGCTAGCGTTGCCTAATCTGTGTGGGTGCTACTGGGCTGCCAATGTGGCGATGATATGCAAGTGGGTAATGGAGGGGGAGGGGGCAGCGTGGAAGAGGCTGGAGATGGCGTCCTGTGTGGGCACGAGCCTGAGAGCACTGGTGACGGCATCACTGCCGCTCCCGCCGACGAGGTACACCACGAGTCCAGTGGTGGCGGTGACCCTCAAAATTTGGGGGCAGTGGAGACGCCGCAGGAGGGAGGCAGAGGCTTCGGTGTGGTCCCCGATTCGGGAGAACCATTGGTTTGTCCCGGGGAGAATGGTCGGAGGGTTCCTGAGCTGGCACAGGGCAGGTATTAGAAGGATGGGGGACCTGTTTATAGATGGGACGTTTGCCAGCCTTGGGGTGTTGGAGGAAAAATTTGGGCTTCCCCCTGGAAATGCCTTCAGGTACATGCAGGTAAGGGCGTTTGTAAGACGGCATGTGAGGGAATTTCCGCTGCTGCCAGCACATCGGATCCAGGATAGGGTGCTCTCGGAGGTGTGGTTGGAGAAGGCAAGGTCTCGGCGATCTACCAGGAGATGCAGGAGGAGGAAGAGGCCTCGGTGGAGGAGCTGAAAGGGAAATGGAAGGAGGAGCTGGGGGGGGAGATAGACGAGGGTACGTGGGCGGACGCCCTGGGTAGGGTAAATTCTTCCTCCTCTTGCGCCAGGCTTAGCCTGATACAATTTAAGGTTCTGCACAGGGCGCACATGACTGGGGCAAGGCTGAGTCGGTTCTTTGGAGTGGAGGACAGGTGTATGAGGTGTTCGGGGAGCCCAGCAAATCATGCCCACACGTTCTGGGCGTGCCCAGCGCTGGATGGGTTCTGGAGGGGTGTTGCGAGGATGGTGTCTAAGGTGGTAAACACCCGGGTTAAGCCGAGTTGGGGGCTCGCACTGTTTGGGGTATCGGACGAGCCGGGAGTGCAGGAGGCGAAAGAGGCCGGTATTCTGACCTTTGCGTCCCTGGTAGCCCGGCAGAGGATTCTGCTACAGTGGAAGGATGTGAGGCCCCCAAGCGTAGAAGCCTGGATCAGTGACATGGCAGGGTCCATTAAATTGGAGAGGGTAAAATTTGCCTTAAGAAGATCTGTGCAAGGGTTCTTCAGGCGGTGGCAACTGTTCCTAGACTTTCTAGCAAAGCGTTTGGAGGTGATCAGCAGCAGCAGTAACCTGGGGGGGGGGGGTTACTTTGTGTGTACTACTGTGTTTATTATCGTTTAATGGGGGGCTTGTATATTGGGGGAATACGTGACATAGCTATAAGATGTTTATTTCTGTGTTCTTTGTTTTTTCTTATTTCTGTAAGGGTTTGTTGAAAATATGTAAAACATTTGAATAAAAATATTTTTTTAAAAGTAATTGTTTTTGGACTGGTACAATCTATGTCACTCCTGTATGCAATTGAATTAAAATGGTATTGTCATGGTGAAAAATAGAACTAACTAATCCATTACTGTGCCACTTGAAGGTGACATCTGAGGATGCGCAAAAGGCTGTGTGCAAATTGGTGAAGAGGCTGAATGGAATAAACATCTACTGCCAGACTTTGCTTCCCAATGATCCAAAACCCCTTCCTCACATCCCAACCTCTCTACCGCTCTCAGATTCCCTCACATTGTTGACAGATCCAAGGATTGCATTCACAATGTTCCCCAATCCTGAAACTATCACATTGCTTCCAGACTCAGATATTTGGGTTAATGTATCCAGGATCCTTCTCATGGTAACCCCAGATCATCTTGCTGTCTTCCTGGAACTTCTCTCTTCATTGTTCCAATGGATCCTATTAAAAATAATGCCAGACTTGGATTCTCCATCCAGTACTGCCTGCCCCTGGATCTCCTTCCCAGGTTCCGGGTTGCCCTAGAGCTGATGAAGTTAGTGTTCCTGGCATAATAATTTGTGTTCTCAAAATCTCCCACAAACCACGAGTAATGTAATTTGTAGGCCTGCTTTAATATTTTCTGCTACTGACAATTTCTCTTCACTTTTGTCTTCCACACTCTGATGCTTTATATTCTATTACAGGAAAGCTATCCACCAGAAAGTGTGGTGATGGTGTAATTTGTAATTGCACATTTCCTGCTGAATTATAATACAGTTAGTTATAGTGTATGTTTTTTTAATTAGATGTATGCTTTCCCTTGAAAAATCATCTTGTAAGAAACTTACCCATCCTTTTGATTATGGTAGCTGCAGCATTTTAAGGATCTGGAATTGACCAAGGTTCGGATTCAGGAGAAAGAGCATTCACAGAAGAATATAGAAGAGCACAGATCAAAGCTCGATAAAATGTACCAGATGAAGTCTGAAACATTGATCACAAGAGAGAAGAATGCTATTGAGAGACTTCAGAAACAACAGGAGGTAGGCTTAGATGCAATGAGAAATTTTTCACCAGGCAACAATGCATGAGTCTATGAATGAGTCACAATTTTCTACAACTACCAGTACCTATAAAGAATAACCTGAATGCAAATAATTCATACATTTCCTCTTGTGGAAGTGCCTACAATCAAGGATGGATCAAATCTTGTATACTGTTTGCACACATGAAAAAGGCTTCTGTCACAAAACATTTGAAGAGGGGTGAACCCTTTTGTTCTTTCTGTCCACTCCAACAAGTCGACCACTGAGTATGTGGTGATATTATCATAAGAATAAAGAAGACCAAACAAATGTATAACCTTTTTTAACTTTGCATTAATTTCCTCTGGTCTTAATTCCACATCCTTTATTCTGGCAGAGAGAATTGTCTTCGGAAGTCTATGCACATGGGTTTTTTCCTCAAAATTAAAGGCTGTCTGGCACAAAAATCAAAACTTGATGGCAGAGTGTTGGGGCTGCAAATAATCAAAACCACTAAACACCTAACACCCCACCATCCCGCTCCCCAACTCCCCTACCTCCTCCCCCTCTGCTGACATCTCAACGATTCTCGAAGAAGTCCATGAACGGCTGCCATCTCTGGGCAAACCCCTCCACAGACCCTCTCAAGGTGAACTTTTATCTTCTCCAGCCTGAGGAACTCTGCCAGGTCACTCACCCAAACCCCCAGTTTCGGCGGCCCCGAGTCCCACCATTCCAATAAGATCCGTCTCCGGGCTACCAGGGAAGCAAAGGCCAAGACATCAGCCTCTCCCGCCCCCTGGACTCCCGGGTCTTCTGACACTCCAAGATCACCGCTTCTGGACTTGGGACTACCATCACCTTCAAGACCTCCGGCATAACGTCGGCGAACCCCTGCCAGAAACCCCTAAGCGTCGGACAGGCCCACAACATGTGGACATGGTTCGCGGGCCCACCGCGCACTGCCCACACTTACCCTCCACCCATTCAAAGAAACTACTCATCCTGGCTCCAAGTCATTTGTGCCCTGTAAATCACTTTAGACTGAATAAGGCTAGCACACAAAGAGGATGCGAGCACTCTCCTCAAAACTTCCTCCACCTCCCTCCCAACTCTTCCTCTCACTTACACTTCACTACCTCCTATCGGGGCTCCCTCCCAATCCATTAACTCCTTATAAATTCCTAACACTTTACCCTCACCTACCCTGTTTTTGACCATCTTGTCCTGTAGCCCCTGTGGCGGCAGGTGGGGAAAGGACGGTACCTGCTTCCTAATAAAATCCCTCACCTGTAAATATCGGAACCTATTCCTGGCGGGAACCTCAAATTCCTCCACCAGCCTCTCCAAGTTCCAGAAGCTGCCCCCAACGAATAGTTCCCCAAACCGCTCCATCCCCGTCCATTGTCACTCCCGAAACCCCCCCCCCGTCCAGCCCCCCCCGCAAATCGGTGCCAAACTAAGCCCCCCTCCACTGCCCCCACACCCTCAAGGCCGCCACCACTACCGGGCTTGTGGTGTACCTGACCAGCGAGAACGGTAAAGGTGCCATCAACAGTGCCCCCAAACTCGAGTCTTTACAATAGGCTGCCTCCACCCGCTCCCATACCGACCTCTCCCCCACTACCCACTTCCTAACCATTGCTATATTCGCCACCCAATAGTAATGCAACAAATTTTGAAGAGCTAACCCCCCACCACTCCCCCTTGACACCGCTCTAGCAGTACCTCCTTCTCTCGCGAGGCTTTACCAACCCACACAAACCCTGAAATCCGTGCATTCACCCTCCTTTTAAAAAAAAAAAAGAAGCCTTTGGAATGAAGATTGTGAGGTTCTGGAACACAAACATGAACCTTGGGAAAACAGTCATCTTCAACGATTGCACTCGTCCCACCAGCGTTAGCGGGAGCACTTCCCACCTCCTAAAATCCCCCTTCATCTGTTCCATCAACCGAGCCAGATTCAGCTTGTGCAGCTGCTCCCACCCCAGCACCACCTGAATTCCCAAATACTGAAACCTCATCCTCCACTACACTTAGCGGGAACTCCCCCAGCCTATTTTCCTGCACCCTCACTTGGTTCGGAAAAACCATGCTCTCCCTATATTCAGTTTGTACCATGAGCACTGTCCAAATTCCTCCAATTTGCCCATAATCCCCCAATAGCTTCCAAAGGGTTTCATATATAGAGCAATAGATATCCGTGTACAATGAGACTCTATGCTCCACCACCCACCCCCGCCCCCCACACACTATCCCCCTGCCAGTCACTTGACACCCTAAACGTCATCGCCAGTGGCTCTATAGACAAGGCAAAGAGCAATGGGGAGAGTGGGCATCCCTGCCTTGTCCACCGATGCAAGCTGAAATACTCCAAACTCACCCGGTTTGTTTGCACACTCTCTGTCGGCACCTGGTACAACAGCCGGACCCAATCCACAAACCCCTGCCTAAACCCAAACTGTCCCAGCAACTCCCACGAATAGTCCCATTCCACCTGGTCGAAGGCCTTCTCCACATCCATGGCGACCACCGCCTCCACACTTCGTCCCTCCAGGGGCATCATTATAACATTCAACAACCGTCTGATGTTAGCCGACTGATGCCTCCCCTTAACAAACCCCGTCTGGTCGTCCCCTATCACCCCCTGCACATAGTCCTCAATCCTTGAGGCCAAAATCTTGGCCAGCAACTGAGCATCCACATTTAATAATGAAATTGGCCTGTAGAACCCACACTGCTCCGGATCCTTATCCCTCTTTGAAATTAAGGATATCGAGGCCTGCGAAAACGTAGGGGGGGGAGCATTCCCTTCTCCCTCGCCTTATTGAACGCCCATACCAGCAGGGGCCCCAGTCCTGGTCCAAGGCCTTCCCCGCCTGCATCGCCCCCATGGTCCAAGGCCTTCCCCGTCTGCATCGCCCCCATACCCTCCAACACCCCCACCAGCCCAATGGGGGCGCCCAATCCCTCCACTAGGTCCTCCTCAACCCTAGGGAACTTCAACCCATCCAAAAAGCGCCTCATTCCCTCCACCTTGGCCGTGGGTTCCGACTCTTACAATTTCTTATAAAAGTCCCCGAACACACCATTCATCCCCACCGGGTTCTAGACCGTGTTTCCCTCTCCCTTATCCTTCACCTTTCCGATCTCCCTGACCGCCCCCGTAGCCCTCCACAACTGCCCTACTGCCTTACCCGTGTACATCAGTCCAAACTCCATCTGAAGTTTATGTCGCTCCCTCAACAACCCTGCCTCAGGGGCTTCGGAAAACCTCCTATCCACCTGCAGAATCTCATCCACTAACCTCGCCATCTCCGCCCGCTCCGTCTTGTCTCTATGTGCCCATATTGAAATAAACTCCCACCGCATCACTGTCTTCAGTGCCTCCCACTGCGCGACAGCTGAAACCTCACCCGTGTCATTCAGCTCCACAGATCCCCGAATGGCAGCCCTCACCCGCTCACAAACCTCATCTGTCAACAGCCCCACGGCCAACCTCCACTGTGGGCGCTGTCCCCGCTCCCTGCCCCCGATTCATGTGCAAGTCCACCCAATGCGGCGCATGGTCCGAAACCACAATTGGCGAGTACTCCGAACTGACCATCAACAGTCAACCTCGCCAAACACATCCTCCAAAGTCCTCCTCCTCCTGCCAGTCCATTGGCTTCCACAAACTCCAACGTCGCAAAGTAGAATTCCTGACCATTGTAGATCACCCAAAGGCGGGCCGGGTGCAGCACCCCCTTAAAGAGGGCAGCCTTCACTTTGTTAAAGCCCACTCTCCTCTTGGCTAGCTTGCACCCAGGTCCTGGTATACTCGCAAGTTCGCTGCCCTCCCAGTTACAGCACCTCGTCTGTCTGGCCGACCTCGGGGTCCGTTCCTTATCCAGAAACCAAAGCAACCGCATCACCATCGCTGTTGGCGGCTGGTTACCCTGCGGCTTCCTCTGCGCCCTATGTGAGCGATCCACTCCAGGAGCCATTTGAAAACCCCCTCACCCAGCAACGTCTTCAGCATCTTGGCTATATACGTGCCAGCGTGCACTCCCACAATGCCCTCTGGCAACCCCACAACCCTTGGGTTCTGTGTCCAGGAGCGGTTCTCCAGATCTTCTACCTTCTGAAGCTGCTTCTGGGTATCTCGCATCACCTCCATCTCGGCCGCCAACGAAGTAAGCTGCTCCTCATGCTCCCCCACTGTCTCCCCCACCTTCCGGATCGCCTGGCTTTGAGATTCCAATCTAAGCTCCACGTGGTCGATCCTGCCTTAAGCGGATCCACCATCCTCGCCAGGTCCTTCAAAAACTCCTTTCTCTGCAGGGTAAGCTTCTCGTTCAAGAAGTTCACCAGCTGCTCCATAGACTACTTTACCTTCTTTACCCTCTGCCATCTTCTCCTGTGTTACTGCAATGTTTCTCACTCCGACAGCTCCTTTCGCCTAAACCCACTTCTGGTCCTCAAACCATCCATCGGTGGAATGAACTCTTCCTCTGCTATTCCTGCACCTTTTTCCATTGAAACATCTGCCTGTTATTCGGGGAAAAGGTCCCAAAACACCGCCACAAGCAGGAGCTGCCAAATGTGCTACCACTCACACCATGGCCACCACCAGAAGTCGGCTTCTTTGTCAATGGTACTGAAAAATGTTCCCATATGCATAACCTCCTTTTATTCTCCACAAACATTTCAGTTTTATAATTTTGTTTTTTATTCCCCTGTAAAACCTTTGAAGGGCAGCGTGGTAGCACAAGTGGATAGCACTGTGGCTTCACAGTGCCAGGGACCCAGGTTCGATTCACTGCTGGGTCACTGTCTGAGCAGAGTCTGCACGTTCTCCCTGTGTCTGCGTGAGTTTCCTCCGGGTGCTCCGGTTTCCTCTTCAAAGTCCAAAGATGTGCAGGCTAGGTGGATTGGCCATGATAAATTGCCCTTAGTGACCAAAAGGGTTAGAAGGGGTTCTTGGATTACGGGTATAGGGTGGAAGTGAGGGCTTAAGTGGGTCGGTGCAGACTCGATGGACCGAATGGCCTCCTTCTGCACTGTATGTTCTATGACATGTATCATGATCCATGCTTTTGTTTCAATGTATGAAGTGGTGTTGTATGCAAAGAATATACTAAAGATCTGAAACAATTTGTTTGCATTTAAAATGGAGCTTACAGAGGCAAAAAATGTATGCGGTTTGTCTTCTCATCTTGCCACTTGTTGGGCTCTGTTTCAGTCAGAACATTTGTTTATCCATCCTGTTAAGGTCATTCAGTTTTATGACTTGTGATTGTTAGCTGGATTCCTATAGTACAGGTAATCTTACCTACCCATCATGCCTTCATGCTTATAGTATTGGCGATCTATCCCTTCTTTCTTGAGCTCTCATAACAGTCATTTGTCTTTTTTAAAGCTATTGATGCATATCTCAATATCAATCATAATATGAAATAACTTCACTCGCCCCTTTCAATCCCATGCACCTATGCACTGACTTACGTGGTGAGTGAAACTTGCTGAAGTGAAAAGTTGAGGCTAGCTCCTAATGTGAGTATAGCATTTCTTAGCAGAAAAAGGAGGTCAACTTGTATGCTGAGTATAGGCCTAAATATGGCTTGGAATTCTCCAGCTGGCAAGATTCTCTGATCCTGCCTGCAGCCCATCCTTGATGCGTGTTTCCAGGTGGCGTGGGATGGCTTCAATGGGAATCCCCATTGACAGTGGTGGAATCAGAGAATCCCGCCACTAGCGAGCAGTGCACCGCCTTCTGCTGCCGAGAAACAGACGTCTGGGATGCCATAGAACCCTGCACATGATCGCCGGTGCTGACAAAATGGACTTGTCTTAAATGCTGAGAACTAATAAATGGCACGGTAGCACAGTGGGTAGCACTGTTGTTTCACAGCTCCAGGGTCCCAGGTTCGATTCCTGGCTTGGGTCAGCACGTTCTCCCCGTGTCTGCGTGGGTTTCCTCCGGGTGCTCTGGTTTCCTCCCACAAGTCCCGAAAGACATACTGTTAGGTAATTTAGACATTCTGAATTCTCCCTCTGTGTACCCCTACAGGCGCCGGAATGTTGCGACTTGGGGCTTTTCACAGTAACTTCATTGTAGTGTTAATGAAAGCCTACTTGTGACGATAAAGATTATTGTATTATTATTTTTATTATTTTCTTTGTTTTCTTTTCTTTACTCTCTCTCAATCCAATCATTGCCTCTCTTTCTGCATTGGTCCAGATTTATTTTTTAGAACTCCAACAATTGAAACTTGAAATAATAAGAAACCATACTTCATTTTTAGTGCCATGAGGGTTTAGTAGACAGTAATTAAGACTTATGCCATTAGAAATGGTATTTGGACTGAAATGGACAGATCTTCACTTCATGTACAAAGATACAGAAATTTCATGCCATTCAATCATTAGAATGAGGAGTTGGATGGTGAGATGTCATTTTTTGATACGCTTGAGGCAGGGCAGAGCTGTGCATTTTGGACCCATGGAAATTGCCCAGGAAGTTTCAACTTTCTGACGAACAATTCCTCTGCTGTCTGGGACCCTCAGCAAGACCAACTCTGAGCTGGAGTCAGAGATTTCAGATAGTTCTGATGTACTTGCCTGAATAGATATCTAGGAAATGTTAGACAAATTAAAACCTAGTCAAACTCCTGGGTAACTTTATCCCCAGTCACTTTCACTGACCTATCTGACTATCCTCCTGACCACCCAAATAACTACCCCTCCCACCCACTACCCGATTAGCTGGGTTTAGCACACTGGGCTAAATCGCTGGCTTTTAAAGCAGACCAAGGCAGGCCAGCAGCACGGTTTAATTCCCGTACCAGCCTCCCCGAACAGGCACCGGAATGTGGCGACTAGGCGCTTTTCACAGTAACTTCATTTGAAGCCTACTTGTGACAATAAGCGATTTTCATTTCATTTCATTTCACTTCATTACCCCTAAACTGACCCGAGTATCCTCTGACCCACCTAGCCATGTGCTCCACCTGACCCATCTAGCAACTCATTCATTTGCATTACCCACTCTGTATATTCACTCACTCACCCATTCACTAACACTCCTACATTTCTCCCATTCACATTGGACCATTAAACCTCCTATGGCAGCTACTGCTGTATAAAGATGCTGCTGCGCTGTGACGGAGTTTTCTGATAGATGCTGCGCTCTGTATTTCTGGAAAAGCCGAGCTTAGAAGAACCGATACGAAACGTGGAACAGCGTCAGGGTGAGGGAACAAGTGGCGCAGCAATCCGGTGAAGATTGCTGATTCGTGGAAGGTCTCGGCCATTGTATCTCCGTTTTAAATTATGACAAAAATTTTCACTTTTTTTGAATACATCTCCATGTTTATATAGTTAAATATTCTAAATGGACTGACAGCAAATCATTGGGGTAAAGTAATAATTTTATTTAAATTGGGTAATCCACAAGTATGAAATTAAGAAGTCCTAGTTCTGTATTTATTTATTTGGTTAGTTACAAAATTGAGCATTTAATAAAATTAAGATAATGTTTATAATATCAATTTTCTTAGATTGAGGAAAAAGAAATATATCTCCAGAGACAAAGTTTATTGAAAGACATTGAAGCTGTGCGAAATAGAGAGGTCGAACTTAGACAACGAATTGAAGCCTTTGAACTGTAAGTAGAAATGGCAAATTAGCTAAAGAAATAAAGATCGGAATTCTCCGGTTGTCGGTATTCACTTTCCCCGCTGGCAGCGCACACCGGCCAGCGGGTTTTGCAACAGTCTAGGGTGGTTTCAATGGGAAATCCCAATAACAAGCTATGGGAGGATAGAATCCCGCTGCCAACAAACATCTCTCCAACGAGAAACACGCTGCTGGGGGAACCGAAGAATCCCACCCAACGTCTATAAATGACATGTCAATAAGTTCTTGCAGGAATGTGGGTATACTTGTGGTTTCTCATGCTTGCAATGAAATTATTTAAAATTATGAATTCTTGGATTGAAACATTAAATCTAGTTGACTGTTCATCTGTTTCAAATAAGTACTAATCAATATTGTTGCAACCAAAGAGGGCACCTGTCAGGACTTCTCATTTTCTTTTCACCCTTCGGTCGATCGTAACAGGGTTTTGCTTAATTTTTTAGGATAAAGATGTTCAGTCAATGGCTGTACTTTACCATCAGACACACTTTCTTTGAGCTTTATTAAAAAAGGAGTTAGTTTTTATTGAGTTAGAAACCCACCCAAGTAAAGATGTTGGGCGCGATCCTCTAGAAAAATTTCTAAATGTGATAGCGAGTGGGACTTGCTGTGAGCTTCCTGGTGCTCGGTTCAGCGAGGTCGGCAGCGCAATTCAACGTTAATTGGTCGTCTAACGAGCCTCGGGTTTCTTGCCGCAAATGGAGGCTCAGCAACTGATTCGCCGGGACCACTCTCACTAGCCCCCCTCCAACAAGGTGGAGCAGCACTTAAGCTGCACTTACTCAGCCAACCCCAGCCAGCTCGCAACAGTGGCGCCCAGGAGAACAGCCCTAAGAGTTGGCGATGCGGAACTAGGGAGGCTCCTTGATGAGTTGGAGGCCAGGAGAGATGTCCTGTTCCCCCGAGGGTCCGGAGGGTGAGCCATAGGGCACCCGGTGCTGCCTGAGATGAGGTGGCGGCTGCTGTGACCAGGAGGACTAGCATCCAGTGCCGAAAAAAGGTGAACGACCTACATGGGGCAGCACGAGTGAGTAGACATCAGACACCCGGGAAGGCGGTGGTGGGTTGGGTGGGGGGGGGGGGGGGGTGGGGTGGGGTGGGGGGGGGGGGGGGGGGGGGTGGTGCCGGGTGCCGGAGTGCCAGAGCCGGACCCTCCTCACCTCCCTATGCCCTGGATGTGACTGGGTGGCTGAGGACCAGGTGATCAGCCAAGCAGAGGCTGGCGGAAGCCGCAGAGATGAGGAACCACCAGGAACCTGTCAAATGTGAGTTATTGCCTTCCAGACTGACTGACCCATCCCTCCCACTGACCACATGTCCATTCCCCTGCAAGTCCTCCAGCCGACAGCCGGGCGGCCCCCTCTCCTGCCTCCCATGAGAACATCTCTGAGGAGAGCTCCGAGATTGCAACTGTTATAGTCGTGGCACAGCTGTAATTCCCATCCTCCACCAAAGCAGATACACACACCTCGGAGGGACATGTTAGTGGACAGGCTTCGGGGGCACAATTTAGTGAGCACCACACTGCTGCTGATGCACATCAGGTGGAGGCAGGAAACCCCAGTCGACACAGCAGTTGGAGGGCTGCTAGATTCCAGGGCCCAGCTGGGTCCCAGCCTGATGCTTAGCCTGTGGTACAGAGGTAGCCGGAGCTGATGGAGACGATAGGGAGCAGCTGCGACATTTAGAGGAAGATGTCAGCGTCACTACAGCAGATCCATAGCCGTTGGAGGAGTCCCAGAAGTTACAGGCACAGGAGATGTCGCCGGCAATGCGTGGTCTGAGGCCAACACTGCTAGGGTGGCGAACGCAGTGGAGAGCCTGATGCTTGATGTCGGCACCATTAGTGAAGGTTTCCAAGGCGTCGCGCAGTCGTTGACGGCCATGGCTGAGAGTCTCGGCAGAATGTCTGCCTCGCAGGGGGATGTCACCCAGTACCAGGCTGACCTTGATGAGGTTCTGCGGGACATGTCCCCCTCTCAGATTGGCATGGCCGAGGCCCTGCGGAGCTTGGCCCAGTTGCAGGTGGGCATTGCCGAGGTGCTGCAGAGCGTGTCCCAATCACCGAGGGGCATCGCCGAGGGCTTCAACACCATGGTGCAGACTATGGGGAACCGCCAGGGCTGGCAGAGCCAAATGCTGTAGGGACAGCTGGGGCTCGAACAAGCTGTTTCTCCACCCCAAGGTGAACCCCAGGGCCCTTTGGGCATTGACTGGGAGGAGGGGTTGCTGGATGCCAACCGGGACTCGTTCCATGGAGTGGCAACAGTGGCCACCGGGTCCCCCGAGTTCCACCTATCCGATGAGGCCACGTCTCTAAGTCAGCACACGGGACAGAGTGACACGGCTGCGCATGTGCCAGCGACAAGTGCGCCAGGGCCCTCCGGGAGAGTGGGAAACTGCATTACACATTAAAAACCCTTGTGCACAACCATTATGATGCCTTTGTCACTTTCTTCAACAAGGGGGCTGACCTTCGATCCCTTGGCCCATCTCTCCAAGCATCTCTCCCCTCCCCGTGGCACTTACCTACCCTCCGGTCGTGGACATTTCTCGAGAGCTGTGTCCCATCCCCTGGTGTTTGGATGTTGGCTGCTGCGTATGTGGTGTTGCCTCCAAGCACAATGTCCATGCATCAAGGTGTGATTGGGTTGCTAGGCAATGACTCCCACATGCTACATGGCCTCTTGGAAAGAGCATCCCACTTAAGCCCACACCTCCACCCTATCCCTGTAACCTAGCAAACCCATCTAACCTAAGGGCAATTTATCATGGCCAATCCACCCAACCTGCACATCCCTCGCGGGAGGAAACCAGAGCACCCGGAGGAAACCCACGCAGACCCGGGGAGAAGACGCAGACTCCGCACAGACAGCGACCCAAGCGGGAACCGAACCTGGGACCCCGTGGAAGGGTGGGTTAGTAAGTTTGCCGATGACACGAAGGTTGGTGGAGTTGTAGATAGTGTTGAGGGCTGTTGCAGGTTACAGCAGGACATTGACATGATGCAGAGCTGGGCTGAGAAGTGGCAGATGGAGTTCAACCTAGATAAATGTGAAGTGATTAATTTTGGAAGGTTGAATTTGAATGCTGAATACAGGGTTAAAGGCAGGATTAGAACATAGAACATTACAGCGCAGTACAGGCCCTTCGGCCCTCGATGTTGCGCCGACCTGTGAAACCACTCTAAAGCCCATCTACACTATTCCCTTATCGTCCATATGTCTATCCAATGACCATTTGAATACCCTTAGTGTTGGCGAGTCCACTACTGTTGCAGGCAGGGCATTCCACACCCTGAGTAAAGAACCTACCTCTGACATCTGTCTTATATCTATCTCCCCTCAATTTAAAGCTATGTCCCCTTGTGCTAGACATCACCATCCGAGGAAAAAGGCTCTCACTGTCCACCCTATCCAATCCTCTGATCATCTTGTATGCCTCAATTAAGTTACCTCTTAACCTTCTTCTCTCTAACGAAAACAGCCTCAAGTCCCTCAGCCTTTCCTCATAAGATCTTCCTTCCATACCAGGCAACATTCTGGTAAATCTCCTCTGCACCCTTTCCTTTTAAAAAAAAATATATTTTATTCAAATTTTTCGGCCAAACAAAACAGTACAAAGGTTTTCCCCCTTTTTACAACAATAAAACAATATAAATAACAGTGACCGTTTTTAACAAATAAATAAATAATATATAAACTAAATGGCAACTGCCATAACAAAAGTAATAGCTCTCCCAAATAATACAAATACCAGGTACAAATATCTATACAAAAACACCCCTGAGGACCCCCCCCCCCCCCACCCCCCGGGGTTGCTGCTGTTACCTTCCCATTTCTTTTATCGTTCTGCGAGGTAGTTAATGAATGGTCGCCACCGCCTGGTGAACCCTTGAGCCGAACCCCTTAGTGCGAACTTTATCCGTTCTAGTTTTATAAACCCTGCCATGTCGTTTATCCAGGTCTCCACGCCCGGGGGTTTGGCGTCCTTCCACATAAGCAAGATCCTTCGCCGGGCTACTAGAGATGCAAAGGCCAAAACATCAGCCTCTCTCGCCTCCTGCACTCCCGGCTCTTCTGCAACCCCAAATATAACCAACCCCCAGCCTGGCTCGACCCGGACCCCTACCACCTTCGAAAGCACATTCGCCACCCCCACCCAGAACCCCTGCAGTGCCGGGCATGACCAAAACATCACTTTTTCCTGAATCTCCTGCGTCGAGAGCTGCGGGAATTCCCTCCCCTGTTGCCTCGCAAAAGCCCTCAGTTGCATGTACCAAAATGCATTCCATTGGGGCAACCCATATTTTTCCGTCAGCGCTCCCAGACTCGCAAACGTCCCGTCTAGGAATAGATCCCTCAGTTGCACAATCCCAGCTCTCTGCCATGCTCTAAATACCCCATCTATTCTCCCTGGGACAAACCTATGATTATTTCTTATCGGGGACCGCACCGAGGCTCCCGTCATTCCCCTATGCCGTCTCCACTGCCCCCAAATTTTCAGTGTTGCCACCACCACTGGACTTGTGGTGTATTTCTTCGGGGAGAACGGCAACGGCGCCGTCGCCAGTGCTTGTCGCCTGGTTCCTTTGCAGGACGCCATCTCCAATCTCTTCCACGCCGCTCCCTCCCCTTCTCCCATCCACTTACACACCATTGAGATATTAGCGGCCCAATAGTACTCCCTTGAGCTCGGTAATGCCAGTCCCCCCCCCCTATCCCTGCTACGCTGCAAAAACCCCCTCCTCACTCGCGGGGCCGTCCCAGCCCACACAAAACTCATGGCACTTTTCTCGATTTTCTTGAATAAAGCCTTCGTGACCATCACCGGGAGGCACTGAAACACAAAAAGGAATCTCGGGAGGACTACCATTTTGACCGCCTGCACCCTACCCACTAGTGACAGGGGCACCATGTCCCATCTCTTAAAATCCTCCTCCATCTGTTCCACCAATCGTGTTAGATTTAGCCTATGTAAGGTTCCCCAACTCCTGGCTATCTGAATCCCTAAGTACCAGAATTCTCTTGTTACCTTCCTCAGCGGTAAATCATCTATTCCCCTACTCTGCTCCCCCGGGTGCACCACAAACAACTCACTCTTCCCCATATTCAATTTGTACCCCGAGAATTCCCCAAACTCCCTGAGTGTCTGCATTATCTCAGGCATCCCCTCCACTGGGTCCGCAACATACAGCAATAAATCATCTGCATACAATGATACCCGGTGTTCTTCTCCTCCCCTGAGTACTCCCCTCCACTTCCTGGAGCCCCTCCATGCTATGGCCAGGGGCTCAATTGCCAATGCAAACAGTAACGGAGACAGGGGACACCCCTGCCTCGTCCCTCTATGAAGACGGAAGTAGTCCGACCTCTGCCTGTTCGTGATCACACTTGCCACCGGGGCCCAATATAGCAGCTGTACCCATCCAATAAACCCTTCTCCAAAACCAAATCTCCTCAACACTTCCCACAGGTAGTCCCACTCCACTCTGTCGAATGCTTTCTCGGCGTCCATCGCCACCACTATCTCCGCCTCCCCCTCTGGTGGGGGCATCATCATCACCCCTAGCAGCCTCCGTATGTTCGTGTTCAGCTGCCTCCCCTTAACGAACCCAGTTTGATCCTCGTGGACCACCCCCGGGACACAATCCTCTATCCTCGCTGCCATCACCTTGGCCAGGAGCTTAGCATCTACGTTCAAAAGGGAAATGGGCCTGTAGGACCCACACTGCAGCGGGTCTTTTTCCTTCTTCAAAAGTAACGATATCGTCGCCTCCGACATAGTCGGGGGCAGCTTCCCCCTTTCCCTGGCCTCATTAAAGGTTCTCGTCAAAAGCGGGGCCAGTAGGTCCATATATTTCCTATAAAATTCCACCGGGAACCCATCCGGTCCCGGGGCCTTCCCCGCCTGCATGCTCCCAATCCCCTTTATCACCACCTCCACCTCAATCTGTGCTCCCAGTCCCGCCCTCTCCTGCTCCTCCACCTTCGGGAATTCCAGCTGATCCAGGAAATGCATCATTCCCTCCTTCCCTTCCGGGGGCTGAGCCTTATACAACCCCTCATAAAATGCCTTGAACACCCCGTTCACTCTCTCCGCTCCCCGTTCCATCTCTCCCTCCTCATCTCTCACCCCACCTATCTCCCTCGCCGCTCCCCTCTTCCTCAATTGTTGGGCCAGTAGCTGGCTCGCCTTCTCTCCATACTCATACTGTACACCCTGTGCCCTCCTCCACTGTGCCTCTGCCTTACCCGTGGTCAGCAGGTCAAATTCCACATGTAACCTTTGTCTTTCCCTGCACAGTCCCTCCTCCGGTGCCTCTGCATATTGCCTGTCCACCCTCAGAAGTTCTCTCAACAATCGCTCCCTTTCTTTACTCTCTTGCATCCCTTTATGTGTCCTTATGGATATCAGTTCCCCTCTGACCACCGCCTTCAACGCCTCCCAGACCACTCCCACCTGAACCTCTCCGTTGTCTTTAAGCTCCAAGTACCTTTCGATACACCACCTCACCCTTAGACATACCCCCTCATCCGCCAATAAGCCCATATCCATTCTCCAGAGTGGGTGCTGTTCTTTTTCCTCTCCTACCTCCAGATCTACCCAATGTGGAGCGTGGTCCGAGATGGCTATGGCCGTATACTCCGTCCCTGTCACCTTCGGGATCAGTGCCCTTCCCAGGACAAAAAAGTCTATCCGTGAATATACCTTGTGAACATGGGAGAAAAATGAGAACTCCTTACTCCTAGGCCTAATAAATCTCCAGGGGTCTACTCCTCCCATCTGCTCCATGAAGTCCTTAAGCACCTTGGCCGCTGCCGGCCTCCTCCCGGTCCTGGACCTCGACCGGTCCAGCCCTGGATCACGCACCGTATTGAAGTCTCCCCCCATTACCAACTTTCCCGCCTCCAGGTCCGGGATACACCCCAACATACGCCTCATGAAGTTTGCATCATCCCAGTTCGGGGCGTATACGTTCACCAGAACCACCACCTCCCCTTGCAATCTGCCACTCACCATCACGTATCTACCCCCACTGTCCGCCACTATGGTCTTTGCCTCAAACAGTACCCGTTTCCCCACTAAAATAGCCACCCCCCTATGCTTCGTATCTAGACCCGAATGAAACACCTGTCCCACCCATCCTTTACGTCTTTACGTAGTCTAACCTGGTCTGTCCGTTTCAGGTGCGTCTCCTGCAACATAACCACATCTGCCTTTAATTTCTTTAGGTGTGCGTGTACCCGTGCCCTTTTAATCGGCCCATTCAGCCCTCTCACGTTCCACGTGATCAGCCGGGTTGGGGGGCTCTTTACCCCCCCCCCTTGTCGACTAGCCATCCCCTTTTTTAACCCAGCTCCTTACCCGGTTCCCACGTACCCGTATATCCCACCGACGGTGCCCTCCCGTCTCGACCACCCCGCCCCATAACAGCTCCCCCTTCCCCTTAGCAGCAGCAACCCAGTTAACTCCCTCCCCCCCACCCCCCCTCCGCTAGATCCCCCTCTAGCGTAATTACACCCCCCATGTTACTCCCAGAAGTCAGCGAACTCTGGCTGACCTCGGCTTCCCCGTTTGCCCTCGGCCTCTCACTGTGCGAGGCCCCCACCTTCCTGCGTCCCTGTTCCCGCCATAATTACCCTAGTGCGGGAGCAACTCCCGCGTTTCCCACTCGGCCCTGCCCCCCCCCCCCCCCCCCCCCCCCCCCCCCATGAGGGGTAGAGAGAAAAGTTACAGGATTGAAAAATTAACAAATTGAAAAATCATCCCCCCCCCCCCCCCTTCCCATTCCCCTTCCTTGCCCCACATAATCACCCCACCACTTTATCCCAGAAGCTCTTTCTCTCGCCAGACTATTCCAGCTTCTCGTCCACAATGAATGTCCCCGCCTCTTCTGCCGCCTCAAAGTAGTGGTGCTTCCCTTGGTGTGTGACCCACAGTCTCGCCGGTTGCAACATTCCAAATTTAACCTTTTTGTGAAGCACCGCCTTAGCCCGATTGAAACTTGCCCTCCTTCTCGCCACCTCTGCACTCCAATCCTGGTATCACCACGTTCTCCCACCTACAGCTCTGAGTTTTCTTCGCCCATCTTAGGACCACCTTTCTGTCGTTGTAGCGGTGGAACCTCAGCATTATGGCTTGAGGTATTTCTCCAGCCTTTGGTCTTCGCGCCAGAACTCGATAAGCTCCCTCCACCTCCAAAGGGCCCGTCGGGGCCTCCGATCCCATTAGTGAGTGAAGCATCGTGCTCACATATGCCCCGACGTGCGCCTTCGGGAAGACCCAGGACTCTTAAATTCTTCCTCCTCGAATTATTCTCCAGGGCTTCCAACCTCTCCACACACCTTTTGTGCTGTGCCTCGTGCGTCTCTGTCTTCACCACCAGGCCCTGTATTTCATCTTCATTTTCAGCAGCCTTTGCCTTCACGACCCGAAGCTCCAGCTCCTGGGTCCTCTGCGCCTCCTTTGGCCCTTCAATCGCCTGTAGCATCGGGGCCAACACCTCCTTCTTCAGCTCTTCCACACAGTGCCGCAGGAACTCTTGTTGCTCCGGGCCCCATACCAAACGGCCACCTTCCGACGCCATCTTGCTTCGAGCTTGCCTTCTTTGCCGCTGCTCCAAAGGATCCACTGCAATTCGGACGCTATCCTCTCCTTTTTTCATATATATCCGGGGGGATTCCCTTCTATTTCACCGCACAGTGATTTTTGCCGTTAAAAATTGCGGTTGGGGCTCCTAATAAGAGCCCAAAAGTCCGTTCCAACGGGAGGTGCCGAAACGTGCGACTCAGCTGGTCATCGCCGCACCCGGAAGTCCCTCTGCACCCTTTCCAATGCTTCCACATCCTTCCTATAATGCGGCGACCAGAATTGCATGCAATACTCCAAATGCGGCCGCACCAGAGTTTTGTACAGCTGCAACATGACTTCATGGCTCCGAAACTCAATCCCTCTACCAATAAAAGCTAACACACCGTACGCCTTCTTAACAACCCTCTCAACCTGAGTGGCAACTTTCAGGGATCTATGTACATGGACACCGAGATCTCTCTGCTCATCCACACTGCCAAGAATCTCACCATTAGCCCAGTACTCTGTCTTCCTGTTATTCCTTCCAAAATGAATCACCTCACACTTTTCTGCATTAAACTCCATTTGCCACCTCTCAGCCCAGCGCTGCAGCTTATCTATGTCCCTCTGTTAACTTGTAACATCCTTCCGCACTGACCACAACTCCACCGACTTTAGTGTCATCTGCAAATTTACTCACCCATCCTTCTACGCCCTCCTCCAGGTCATTTATAAAAATGACAAACGGCAGTGGCCCCAAAACAGATCCTTGTGGTACACCACTAGTAACTGGACTCCAGTCTGAACATTTCCCATCAACCACCACCCTTTGTCTTCTTCCAGCTAGCCAATTTCTGATCCAAACTGCTAAATCTCCCTGAATCCCATGCTTCTGTATTTTCTGCAGTAGCCTACTGTGGGGAACCTTATCAAACGCTTTACTGAAATCCATATACACCACATCAACTGCTTTACCCTCATCCACCTGTTTGGTCACCTTCTCAAAGAACTCAATAAGGTTTGTGAGGCACGACCTACCCTTCACGGAACCGTGTTGACTATGTCTAATCAAATTATTCCTTTCAAGATGATTATACACCCGATCTCTTATAAACCTTTCCAAGATTTTGCCCACAACAGAAGTAAGGCTCACTGGTCTATAGTTACCGGGGTTGTCTCTACTCCCCTTCTTGAACAAGGGGACAACATTTGCTATCCTCGTCTTCTGGCACTATTTCTGTTGACAAAGATGACTTAAAGATCAAAGCCAAAGGCTCAGCAATCTCCTCCCTAGCTTTTCAGAGATTCTTGTAAGTGTGGAGAAACAGAGGGATCTTGGGGCCCATGTACATAGATCCCTCAAAGTTGCCACCCAGGTTGATAGGGTTGTTAAGAAGGCGTATGGTGTGTTGGCTTTCATTAACAGGGGGATTGAGTTTAAGAGCCACCAGGTTTTGCTGCAGCTTTATAAAATCCTAGATAGACCACACCTGGAATATTGAGTCCAGTTTTGCACGCCTCATAGGAATGATGTGGATGCTTTGGAGATGGTACTGAGGCGATTTACCAGGATGCTGCCTGGACTGGAGGCCAAGTCTTATGAAGAAAGGTTTTGGGAGCTAGGGCTTTTCTCACTGGAGCGCAGAAGGCAGAGAGGTGACTTGATAGAGGTGTACAAGATGATGAGAGACATGGATAGAGTGGATAGCCAGAGACTTTTCCCCAGGGTGGAAATTGCTGTTGTGAGGGGACATAATTTTACAGTGATTGGAGGAAGGTATAGGGGAGATGTCAGAAGTAGGTTCTTTACACAGAAGGTATAGGGGAGATGTCAGAAGTAGGTTCTTTACACAGAAGGTATAGGGGAGATGTCAGAAGTAGGTTCTTTACACAGAAGGTATAGGGGAGATGTCATAAGTAAGTTCTTTACACAGAGTGGTGGGTGTGTGGAATGCGCTGCCAGCAGAGGTGGTGGAGTCAGTCATTAGGGACATTTAAGCGACTCTTAGACAAGCACATGGACAGCAGTAAATTGACGGGGTGCAGGTTAGGTTGATCTTAGATTAGGATAAATGGTCGGCACAACATCATGGGCTGAAGGACCTGTACTGTGCTGTACTGTTCATAGATCATAGAATTTACAGTGCAGAAGGAGGCCATTCGGCCCATCGAGTCTGCACCGGCTCTTGGAAAGAGCACCCTACCCAAGGTCAACACCGCCACCCCATCCCCACAACCAGTAACCCCATAACCCAGTAACCCCACCCAACACTAAGGGCAATTTTGGACACTAAGGGCAATTTATCATGGCCAATCCACCTAACCCGCACATCTTTGGACTGTGGGAGGAAACTGGAGCACCCGGAGGAAACCCACGCACACACGGGGAGGATGTGCAGACTCCGCACAGACAGTGACCCAAGCTGGAATCGAACCTGGGACCCTGGAGCTATGAAGCATTTGTGCTATCCACAAGGCTACCTTGCTGCCCTATGTTCTATGTTCTATGATTAGATTTTGTAATGTCCCAGCCATTAACTCCTGAATGATCCATTATCCATTCAGACACCTTCCATGTAGCTATTGTCTTGATAGACTTTCAGAACCAGCTTAAGTGATTGCTTTATAGAAATGCAAATGTGAGGTCCAGTATAGCTTCAGTAAATCTTTTATAGATGTTCTTGACATTTTTGCAGGAGTATGTCTGTGCATGTCTTCATTGTATTCCACATTGGAACCTTACAGAAAACCGATTAACTTATAATGCCAAATGTCAGGTTACTTGTGGCAGCCATCTTAACTCGGCATCTTTGCTTACATTATAATAGTCCTTTTTCAACTGTTCAATATGTGTTTAGTCAGCCAATGAAATTGAAGATTGATATCACACATGACACATGTTACATATGGAGATCTGTTTTCAGTGGAACACCGCAGTGGGTAATATAGCAGAAATTGTTGCTCCTCAGCATCACAAAGCAGATATTGTAAGTGGGTAGAAAATAAATGAGAAGTGGGAGCTGAAGAGTATTTAAAAGCAAAATACTGTAAATTCTGGAAATCTGAAACATAAGCAGAAAGTGCTGGATGTACTTAGCAGGTCGAGCAGCATCTGGACTTCAGGGGCGGCCATGGTGTAAGTGGTCACACACAGGGCAGCTCCTGCATGAAGGCACAGGAAAGAGCTCTTTTAACTCGATATTAGGTGGAATTTTGATGAAAAGGTGTAGGTGAAGGTCGGAGGAGTAGTTTCCCCTGGGAATGGTATGTCTGCTGGTTACCAAACACAGCAGATGAATGTGAGAGCCCTGGTCAAAGAGGAGGAAACCTGTGGTGCAGGAGCCAGTGTAAGGATAGCTGAGGGGAAAGGGCTGGTGTAAGGTGAAAATCCCCAGATGGAGCAGTTTATGACTTTCATTAAGGAAGAAATATTGCCAACAGAGGAAGGAATTGCGGGAGGATCACTCGAAGGCAATCAAAGGAGCTGAGGCACCCCAGAAGAGTTCGATGGAACGGGTGAAGAAGTGTTTTTAGGCGCAGGGATCTCGGATTCGGGAGATCGCAGGAATGATCTCGGACCACAGCGATCGTGTTGTGGCTCTGTAGGAGGAGGTGGGGCTCCTGGAAGACCTTTGTAAAATGTTGAGGGCAAAGGTGGAGGAGCATGGAGAATATTTCTGGAAGGCGCATAGTGGGCCTGCCTGAAGGTGTGAGTGCCACGAGGTACGTCTCGAAGATGCTGGCGGGGCTGGTTATGGAACGGGTGCTAGATGAGGCCCCTGAAGTGGACAGAGCATATAGGTCCCTGAGGCAGAAGCCTAGAGCTGGGGAGGTGCCGTGGGCGGTGATCGTGAGACTCCACAAATTTGTGGAGAAAGAGAAGATTTTGCGTTTGGCCAAGGAGAAGCGTACCTGGGAATGGGAGGGGAATAAGATCCAAATTTATCAGGACATCGGAGCCAAGTTGGCGAAGCAGCGGACAGGGTTCAACAAGGCCCAGGTGGTGCTGTACTGGTGGCAGATCAAGTTCAGGATGCTTTACTTAGCGAAATTATGGGTGACGTTCGGAGGCCAGGAATATTAGCCAGAAGTGGCTGAAGAATTCATTAAGGAGCATAAACCGGGGGAGAATGGAGTGGACAATGCTTGGGAAATGGGGTGCTCGCACTTTGTAATGGTTGGGAGCGTATTTGAAGTGTGTAGGGATTTGGGGATTTTTGTCCCCTCGGGTTTGGAGGGGGTTCTTTTCTGGGTTTGCTGTTTACTGTTGGGATTGTCAGGGGTGGTAGGGATGAAAGGTTTGTGGGGATGAATGTTCCCATCCCTCCCTCCTGTTTTATGGGACTGTTTGTGTTTGGCATTTGTTTGTTTGCTTTTTGGGGGAGGCGGCCTGGAGTTCAGGAGGAGTCTTTGTTTGGGTGGGAGAGGGTAATGTCAGCAGGGAGCCTTCTTCCTTGATCTGAGGAGTGGGGGCAGGGCACATCATTGGGAGGTGCCTTTGAGCAGGGGCTGCCATGCTAGCAAGTAATGCTGGTGAACGGAAGTGAGATGGTGGGGGAGAAGCCCGAGAGGAGTGGAGGGCGGTGCAAGGGGGGAGGGGAGTGGGGGGAGGTTGTTGCAATGTGGCAGGGAGTGAGAGATGACATAGTCAGGGGCAGAGAGGGGGCCATTTGGGATGGGCTAGGTATTAAGTGGGGAAGACGACGGAAGGTAGAGGGGATTGGAGGCGTAAGCTCCGGTAAGGTTGGTAACGTGGAACGTCGGGGGACTGGATGGGCCGCTTAAAAGGTCGCGGGGTATTCACGCACCTCAGGAGCTTGAAAGCGGGGATGGTCTTTCTGCAGGAGACACACCTCCGCGTGAAGGACCAGGTTAGGTTAAGGAAGGGGTGGGTCGGACAGGTTTTCCACTCGGGGTTTGATTCGAAATCGAGAGGAGTGAAGATTTTAATGAGCAAAACAATGGGATTTGTGAGTGCAAAGGAGGTGAGGGATCCGGGTGGGAGATATGTGATTGTGAGTAGGGTATTAGAGGGGGCGCCAGTGGTATTGGTAAATGTGTATACCCCAAATTGGGATGATGTGAGTTTTATGATCGCTGGCAGCGATCCCGGATTTGGCCACGCATCAGTTGATCATGGGAGGAGATTTTAACTGTGTCCTAGAGCCGAGGGTGGATAGGTCGAGCCCCAGGTCGAAGGGTAGGGTACAAATGGCAAGGGAGCTGTGCGCGTTTATGGAGAGGATGGGTATGGTGGAACCAAGGCGCTTTCAGAACCCAGGGGGAAGGGAGTATTCCTTCAATTACTATGTAGTGAGTCGGGAGATTTCATTGGGGTGGAGGGGGCAGAATATGTGGGAATAGTTGTCTCAGACCATGTACCCCACTGGCTGGAGATTCGGTTTAGATCAGGGCGAGAACAGAGGCCGCGGGTTGTTGGCGGATTGAGTTTTTGTGATAATGTGCGGGTGATGATTAAGGAATATGTCGAGTTGAATCAGGATGAGGAGGTGTCGGTGGCCATTTTTGGGGAAGCACTGAAGGCAGTGGTCTGGGGGGAAATTATTTTGTTTAAGGCTTGTGCAGATAGGGAAAGGAGAGAGGAATATGACCGTCGAGTGAGCAAGATAGTGGAGATGCACAGGGAGTAGTGCCTACCGTGGAGGGATTGGCGGGGATGAAAAAGTTGCAGGGGCAGGTTGACAAAGGGGAGAGCGGTTGGGCAACTGTGTAGGGAAAGAGGTGTGTAATATGTGTATGTGGAGAAGGCGAGCCACATGCTGGTGCACCATTTGCAGAGGCATGCCGCGTCCAGGGAAATATTGAAGACACAGACTGGGGCTGGGGATGTGGTGTCGGAGACGGGGAAGATAAATGAGGCGTTCAGGGAGTACTACCAGGAACTGTACGAGGCGGATCCGGGGGGAGAGGAGGAGGACATGGGGTGGTTTCTGGACGAGTTGGAATTTCCCCAGGTGTAGGAAGTAAAGAGACAGATGTTGGAGGAGCCCTTGGGGCTGAGGGAGTTGCTGGATAGTATCAGGGATTTGAAGTCCGTGAAGGCCCCAGGGACGGATGGGTACCCGGCGGAATTTTATAAGGAATTAGCGGCAGACCTGGCGCCATACCTGTTGGGGACTTTTAATGAAGCACTGGAGAAAGGGGAGCTGCCGGAGACGATTATACAGGCAGTAATCACGCTCACCATGAAAAAGGTGAAGGACCTGGGGGAATGTGGGTCATATAGTCCATATCACTACTGAACACGGATGTGAAAGTATTGGCTACGTTGTTGGCAAGGCGGATGGAGGAGTGTGTCCTGGGAGTGGTTGCAGAAGATGAAACTGGCTTTGTGAAGGGCAGGCAGCTCGCGGGTGATATACGACGGCTGTTGAATGTAGTAATGAATCCGTTGGGGGCTCTGGTACCGGAGCTGGTGGTGTCCATGGACGCAGAGAAGGCATTTGATAGGGTGGAGTGGCGGTATTTGTTCGAGGTTTTGGGAAGGTTTGAGTTTGGGCCGAGAATTGTGGCATGGGTGCGGTTGATGTATGTGGCACCAGGACGAGTGTGAGGACGAATAATGTGAGTTCACGAAGCTTTGACTTACACGGGCACGAGCCAGGGGTGCCCTCTTGTCGCAGTTGCTCTTTGTGCTGGCCATAGAGCCGTTGACGATGGCTCTTAAGTGGTCGGAGGAGTGGTGGGGGATTATGAGGGGACAGAGGGAGCATTGGGTGTCGCTCTATGCCGATGACCAGTTGCTGTATGTTTCAGATCCGTTGGCGAGTATGGGAAGGATTATGGGCCTGTGGGGAGGTTTGGAGGGTTCTCTGGGTACAAACTGAATGTAGGGAAAAGTGAAGTTTTCTCGGTGAATGAGCTGGGATAGCAGGCTTATTTAGGTGCGATGTCATTTACGATAACAAGGGATACGTTTAGATATTTGAGGATTCGGGTAGCGAGGGAATTGACGTGGCTCCATAAGTGGAACTTAATGATGCTGGTGATGGAAGCAAGGGGAGGGGTTTTCAAGAGGTGGGATACACTGCATTTGACATTGGCGGGGAGGGTCCAAGTGGTGAAAATGAATATTCTGCCAATGTTATTGTTTATTTTTCAGGCCCTCCTGATCTTTATACCAGAGGCCTTTTTTCGGAAATTGGACACTACCTTTTCAGACGTTGTATGGGTGGGGAAGGTGCCGAGGGTCGGGAGGATCCTGTTGCAGAGGCAGCAGGTGGGGTTGGCATTGCCGAATCTGCTTCATTATTATTGGGGGGCAAATATGGATAACGTGCGGCGATGGTGGGAAGGAGAAGGGGTAGAGTGAGTTAGGATGGAGGAGGAATCTTGTAAGGGGTCCAGTTTGAGGGCTATGGTGACGGAAGCGTTGCCAATGCTTCTGAGTAGGTATTCAGGGAGCCCAGTGGTGCAGTCCACGGTGATGATATGGAATCAGTTGAGGAGGCATTTTAGGGTGGATGGGATACCCGTGTTAACACCGCTGTGCGAAAATCATGGGTTTGCGCCGGGGGATGGATTGTGTATACAGGAGGTGGAGGGAAGTGGGGCTGGTCAAGGTGAGGGATCTGTATTTGGAGGACGGGTTCGCCATCTGGAGGACCTAAGGGAGAGGGAAGAGCTGCCGAGGGTGAGTGAGTTCAGGTATCTGCAGGTTAGGGACTTTGCGCGAAAGGTCTGGAGGGGATTCTCTGGGTTGCCGGGATACACCCTGCTGAGTGACTGCTGCTTCTGGATGTGGAAGGGGAGGGAAGAATTGATGATCTCTAAAAGTGGCTGGGGAGCAGATAGTTGAGCGGGTGGTGAAGATCAAGGAGAAATGAGAAGGGGAGTTGGGAGGGGAGATCAATTGGGGAGTACGGTACCTCCTCTTGGGCAAGGATGAATTTGATATATTTAAGGTGGTGCACAGAGTGCATATGACTCGGGCGAGAATGAGTGTGTTCTTTCAGGGGTAGCAGATGATTGTGAGGCGTGTGGGCGGGGGCCAGCGAATCACGCGCACATGTTTTGGGGTTGCAAAAAATTGGGAAGATTCTGGGCAGTCTTAGCCAGGATAGTGGAGGAAGAGCCTTTGGTGGTGATGTTTGGGGTTTCAGAGAAGCCGAAGCTTATGGAGAGGAGGAAGGCTGATGTCGTGGCTTTCGCCTCTGATTGCATGGCGGCGGATTTTGCTGGAGTGGTGGTTGGCATCGCTGCCGGGGATAGCAGCTTGGTTGGGTGACCTGTACGACTCCCTGCAGTTGAAGAAGATAAGTCTGAGTTAAGGGGCTCTGCAAAGGGTGGGGGGCGGGGGGGTAAAAAAGGGGAAAACATTTGTGCAGACTGTATAGGTGATTGCTGGGCAGTTTTTGTTGAAAAACATTTTATTAAGGCATTTATGATTTTATAACAGTAATTACAAATGTAAACATAACTCAGTAAATAACTGCCCACCCCCTCTCCTCCAGCCAACAACCATACCCAGCCAACATGGATTGCGCGCACACAGTTCCCCAGTCCCCCCTCCTCCACTCGCTGGTCTCGCAAACCTGAGAAACTCGGCCATGTCGCTAACCCATACCCCCGGTTTCGGGGCTCCGAGTCCCTCCACACCAATAAGATCCATCTCCGGGCTACCAGGGAGGGAAAGGCCAAAACGTCAGCCTTTCTCGCCCACTGGACTCCCCTGGATTTTTCGACACTCCAAAAATCGCCACCTCTGGACTCGGTGCCACCCTTGTCTTTAAAACCGTGAACGTGACATCAGCAAATCCCTGCCAAAATCCCCAAAACTTCAGACATGTCCAAAACGTGAACATGGCCCTCCTGCACACCGCCCACACCTGTCCTCCACCCCTTCCAAAAACCTGCTCATCCAGGCCGCCGTCATATGTGCTCAGTGGGCCACCCTGAATTGTATCAGGCAGAGCCTGGCCCACAATGAGGACGTGTTAACTCTACTTGGAGATCCTCCCACAGACCCGCCTCTAGCTCCTTCCCCAACTCATCCTCCCATTAACGCTTCACCTCCCCTTTCTGGGTTCCCTCCCACTCCATAAGCTCTTTATATATTTCCGATACCTTCCCCTCCCCCACTCCCGTTTTTGAAACTACCTTGGGCGAAATTCTCCGGTATCGGCGCGATGTCCGCCGACTGGCGTTCAAAACGGCGCAAATCAGTCGGGCATCGTGCCGCCCCAAAGGTGCGGAATGCTCCGCATCTTTGGGGGCCGAGCCCCAACCTTAAGGGGCTAGGCTGGCGCCGGATGAATTTCCGCCCCGCCAGCTGGCGGAAAAGGCCTTTGGTGCCCCGCCAGCTGGCACGGAAATGACATCTCCGGGCGGCGCATGCGCGGGAGCGTTAGCGGCCGCTGACGGCATTCCCGAGCATGCGCAGTGGAGGGAGTCTCTTCCGCCTCTGCCATGGTGGAGACCGTGGCAAAGGCGGAAGCAAAAGAGTGCCCCCACGGCACAGGCCCGCCCGCGGATCGGTGGGCCCCGATCGCGGGCCAGGCCACCGTGGGGGCACCCTCCGGGGCCAGATCGCCCCGTGCCCCCCCCAGGACCCCGGAGCCTCTCCGTGCCCCCTTGTCCCGCCGGTAAGAGAGGTGGTTTAATCCACGCCGGCGGGACAGGCATTTTAGCAGCGGGACTTCGGCCCTTCCGGGCCGGAGAATCGCGCGGGAAGGCCCGCCAACCGGCGCGGCGCGATTCCCGCCCCCGCCGAATATCCGGTGCCGGAGAATTGGGCAACCGGCGGGGGCGGGATTCATGCCAGCCCCCCGCGATTCTCCGTCCCAGCGGGGGGTCGGAGAATCTCGCCCCCTATCCTGTATCCCCTGTGGCAGTAGAAGCGGAAAGGTCGAAACCTGCCTCCGTACAAAGTCCCTCACCCTCAAATAACGAAGCCCATTCCTTCCCGGCAATTCAAACTCCTCCCCCAAATTCTCCAAACTATAAAAGCCCCATCATTAAACAGGCCCCCCAGCCTCTCAATCCCTGCTCTCTGCCACCTCTGAACCCCGCCTCGCCCCTACCGGCACAAACCGGTGGTTCCCACAAATTGGACCCCACACCAACGCTTCCTCCACTCCCATATGCTTCCGCCACTGCCTCCAGACCCTCAAAGTCGCCACCACCACCAGGCTTGTGGAGTATTGAGATGGTGAGAACGGCCGTTACCAGTGCCCCAAAGCTTGTGCCCCTACATTATGCAGCCTCCTTCCGCTCCCATACCGACCCCTCCTCCACTACCCACTTCCTGATCATGGCGAGATTTGCCGCCCAGTAGTAATTCCTAATGTTCGGTAAGGCCAGCACCCCCTCCCCACTCGGCTCCGCACCAACAGCACCTTCCTTACTCGCAGTGCTTTACCCGCCCAAACAAACCCAGATATCACCGCATGGACCCTCTTAAAAAGCTTTAGGGATAAAAATAGGGAGACACTGGAAAATAAGCAAAATTCTCAGGAAAACTGTCATCTTTATGGTCTGCACCCTCCACCAGTGACAACGGGAGCATGTCCCACCTCTGAAAGTCCTCCTTCATTTGCTCAACCAACCGGGCCAGATTTAATTTATGTAACTGCTCCCATCCCCGTGCCACCTGAATTCCCAAGTATTGAAAACTTCCATCACTTTAAACGGCATCTCCCCCAGCCACCTCTCCTGCCCTCTCGCCTGGATCACAAAGACCTCACCTTTACCCATATTCAACTTATAGTTGTAACCTGTTTTGATACATGTTTGTAATAAAATACATTTTACAAAAAAAAGGTCTGGTAGGATCTGGGAAGAAAGAAAGTTTACAATTTGAAGTTGATGATTGTTGATTTGCAGCACCTGGGGTGTTTTGCTTTTGACATGCACTGGATCACTTGAACTCCATTAATTATTTCTCTCCAGTGTTGGAGCACTTCCCGATAGAGGCCCATTATATGGTCAGACAAATATTTGACGAAAGTTAGACGTCGGAACTCTCTATTCCTGAGACTAATTGTTGATGCTGGCACAGGATTCGTGGACTTCCATGACAGCAAAACTGGTGCCATACCTGGACCGATTCAGCTACTGTTAAGGGGCTAGCACCGGCGTCACGTGGCACACAATCGATTCCAATGAGAAGAGGTGCCAGATTCGCTGGGTCCAAGATTGACACTCAGGAGGCTGACAAGCTGCAGCTGCATATACACACTTCACTCACACTGCCATCCCAGCCAACAAGATGGCAGTGAGGAGCGCAGCACCAAGATTCACTGATGCCTAACTGGAGACCCTACTCCCTACTGGACGCTGTGGAGGAGAGGTGGTTGACCCTATAGCATGACCCGGAAGGAGGCTGCCAGCCGCCGCCATTAACCGTGCCTGGGCACAGGTGGCAGTGGTGATCAGCGCCGTGAGCAAAACCTTCTGGACCAGCCAGCAGTACCTGAAAAAACTGTATGACCTCCTCAGGGCAGCCAGTGTGAGTAGTCAACACTGTGCCCCTGGCACTAACCCACATCCCACACACCTGTAACCCGACCCCCCACTCGGAAGGTGGCCGAACCTCCATACTGCACCACATGTTGGCACCCATACCGGCTGCCATTGCAGGGTGCCCTGGCAACTGAGAGGCCAGCTACCCACCCCCTGGGCTGCATGCGACGGACTGTCTAACACTGTCGTTTTCGGTCTCTTTCCCCCCCCTGCCCCCCAGGAGAATGCCGCATATAACCGCCGGGAGCGGGAGGAAACTGGAGGAGGACTACCGGACCTGTGGCCCCTCACCGTGGCAGAGCAGAGGGCATTGGACGTGGTCGGTGGCCCAGAGGAAAGTGAGATCACCGGGTGGAAGTCGGCCATAGGCAAGGAAGTGAGACCGTGTCAGCCCCCATCCCCCAACACTACCTCCGCACCATTCTCACCCACCCCATGACCTTGAGGTGGTGCCAACCATGCGTGCCATCCAGGCCAACACCGCGTGTGTGGCGTTCACGGTGGAGGCTTTGGGGATGAAGGTTATGGCTATGGATTAGCATGTCCAAGACCTGGGGCACTCTGCACAGGTGGTGGCCCAGGACAGGGTGCCGCCTCACAGGCAGCCATGTGACAGAGCCACCTGGAAATTGCAGCAACGCTTCTGAACATGGCCCAGTCACAGCGGGCCATGGCTGAGAAGGTCAGTGGTATTGACCAGCTGCTGGCTGAAGAGGCGCAGACACAGAGGGCGGTGGCCCAGTCCCAGAAGCAGAAGGCGCAGTCACTGAGTGATGTGACAAAGACCCAGAAGGTGGTGGCACTGTCAGTGGGTGATGTGGCCCAGTCCCAGACGGCGATTGTGCCGTCACTAGCTCATGTGACGCAGACACAGAAGGTGGTGGCAGTGTATTGGAGATGTGACGCAGTTCCAGGTGGCAGTGGTCCGCTCCATGGCCACAAGCATGCAGACCCTGGTCGAGGCCAGAGCAGGCCTCCAGGACTAGCAGTGCCAGGTGGCAGGGAAGCCTCGGGATAGCTCTGTTCACATTCCCGTCCCATGAAGTAGCCTGGGGGCCAGAGGGCACCATTCCCCCGAGGATCTGGTGGGCAGCGGGCAGAACAGGGAACCACTACATCGCCGTGGACACCCGAGCAACAGCCGGGCCCATCCAGGCTCGATGACCCAGAAGCGAACCCAGCACAGTAGTTAGCACTGTTGCTTCATAGCGCTAAGGTCCCGGATTTAATTTCTGACTTGGGTCACTGTCTGTGAGGAGTCGGCACGTTCTCTCAGTGTCGATTTCCTCCGGGTGCTCTGGTTTCCTCCCACAAGTCCTGAAAGAGGTGCTTGTGAGGTGAATTGGGCATTCTGAATTCTCCTTCAGTATCCCTGAACAACCGCCGGAATGTGGCGACTAGGGGATTTTCACAGTAACTTCATTGCAGTATTAATGTAAGCCTACTTGTGAGAATAAAGATTATTATTAAGATAGCCGCCAGGTCGCAGGGTGGGAATTACAGCAGGCCGCCTCCACTCCCGATGTACCATCTGGGGACCCATCTAGACGTAGCGGTGGGGGCCCATAAGGCCAGAAAGTTAAGTTGGCGCGGGTGCAGAGCACAGCTTAGTTATCGGGGCTACGGCCCGACTCTGTACATATGTTGTGACATTGAACACGTGTTCACACTTTAAAAAAAAAAATGTCTTTATTCTCCTCCTGTTTCACATTTTCTCCCACATTTACATCCATCAACAATAAACAATAATCAGCAAGATATGTCAGTCCCCATAATAATAACAACGATCCCATCTACCCACCAACCCCCAAACCTCAACCCGCATGTTTACATAAACAAATGACAAAAAGGAATCAGGGATTACCCATAGTCACTCTTAATCTTACACAGCTCCCACCCCCCCCACCCCCCACCCCCCCACCCCAGGTCTCCAGCTCCTCCCGTCCACTGCCTCTTGTTAAACTCCTCCTCCCAACCTCGGTTCCTTCCCCCCAACTTTCCACCACGGCTAGACCACTCGGACCCTGTTCTGCCAGGCTCCGATGGCTACAGCCCCTCCCCCCACCTCACTCCCATTCACTGGCCGTCTTAAACCGGCCAGCGTGGAGGCCCCCACCCGGGTCCCTTTCCCACTTGCCCGGCCCTAGGAAAGCCCAAAGATCCCCTTTTAGCACACAAACCCCGCATATCCACCTGCACCCCAAAGAACCCTCATTTCGAGTGAAAGTCCCGTCCCTTCCCTTGTCCAAATATATACCACATTGGCTCCTTTAGCCTCTAGTGTTCACACTGTTGCAACCTGCCTTGGCGCGCTGTCATTTGGGTGTGAGGGGTGGGCTGGTCTGGGCTGGCCAGAGAGCAGGTGGGGGGGGGGGTATAATGGGTGGACATTGTGGGTGGCCTGGACCGTCCCCACTACAGTCAACCCAGGATTTTCATTGGACCATGTCATGGAGTGAACAGCTCATATGCAGGGAACACCCAGGTGGAAAGTGCTACCGTGTGCAGGAGTCAGAGGGTGTCATACGATGCGGAGCACCAGAGCTCATCGCAGAGTGGGTTGTCATCATTCTCCTTCCCATGGTGGGATACGATGTCCATGCCCCTGACCAGCTGACCGAGGGGGCTTCCGCGAGGGCTGGGGGGAACTGGTGGAGGGTGGCCTGTGGGGTTGCGGATGGCGGGTTGAGTCCACGCACGGCCGGCGCCATGTTATTCGGCGCGACTGCTGTAGGTCGTTAGCGTGCACATGCGTGGCCAGAGACCTGGCCATTTCCTGGCTGTTTTCGGCACGGGAGCTGAGAGTTTCACCTGGCGCTGCTGCTAGCCCCTCCCCGGTCCTGGAATTGGTGAGGGGTGGGTGCCGGTTTTGGGGTCTTAAAACGCCCGCGAATTCTCCGTTCGAGCCGGCACTTTCTGCTCAATCCAGCCAGGGGCTTTTGCAGCAACTAACTATCAGTGCAGAATAAGAAATTGATGAACTTGTTCCTTCTATTTATGATGATCACCATGGTTACACAAATTTAGAATTTCATTATTCTTGCAGCTTAGATCCTTAATTGGAGGGTAAATTCTACTCAAAATTGTGTTTCACTAGCGTTTGAAGAATACTGAATTACACTTTTGAAAGTTAGTTATTTTAATATTATAAAAAGCAGTGTTGGGCTTTTAATAGTTACAAAATTATGGCAGCTGTATATTTTTCTCCAATTAAAGCAAAATTGTATGGTGAGTTAAAGATTGCTGCATGCAATACCATTCAAAACTAGATGGTGGTTGGAATTCTCCGCCCGTCGGGATTCTTTTCCCGCTGGCAACGCACACCCCTTTGTGGATTTCTCACTGGTGTGGGGTGGCTTGAATGCAAAATCCCATTGACAGGCGGAGGGAAGATATAATCCTGCCGTCAACGAATGGCGCACCAGAAACCAGCTGGGGAACCGGAGAATCCCGCCTGATATGTTTGGAATATCATTCCAGCTATAGTAGACAAATCTGACAGTGCCAAGAATTTTGGTCCAATTTTGCTGTAAGAATAATTCTAAGGCTGTCAGTTCTTCGAGGAAAATTGGCAAAAACATTTAGCATCCACGTGTGCAGTTAGAAGCAGTAATCACACAGTCTGAGTTTTCTACTGCTCCTGAAGCTTCAAGTTGAGATTTCTTTCCCACTATGTGCCATAAAATGTTGAGGCTTGTCTATTTAAGTGTAAGTCATTCTTTTAAAAGGCAAAAGATTTATATGATCTGAAGAGAAGTCATTCTTTTTAATGGGGAAAGTCTTAATTACTGCCAAACAACCTGTGGTCTGAATATTTATTTTTACAAGTGCAAAGTCATAGGGCGAAATTCTCCCCCAACGGCGCGATGTCCGCCGACTGGCGCCAAAAACGGCGCCAATCAGACGGGCATCGCCCCGGCCCAAAGATGCGGAATGCTCCGCATCTTTGGGGGCCAAGCCCCAACATTGAGGGGCTAGGCCGGCGCCGGAGGGATTTCCGCCCCGCTAGCTGGCGGAAATGGCGTTTGTTGCCCCGCCAGCTGGCGGAAATGGCGTTTGGTGCCCCGACAGCTGGCGCGGAAATGCGGCGCATGCGCGGGAGCGTCAGCGGCCGCCGACAGTTTACCGCGCATGCGCAGTGGGGAGAGTCTCTTCCGCCTCCGCCATGGTGGAGGCCATGGCGGAGGCGGAAGGGAAAGAGTGCCCCCACGGCACAGGCCCGCCCGTGGATCGGTGGGCCCCGATCGTGGGCCAGGCCACCGTGGGGGCACCCCCCGGGGTCAGATCGCCCCGCGCCCCCCCCAGGACCCCGGAGCCCGCCCACGCCGCCTGGTCCCGCCGGTAAATACCAGCTTTGATTTACGCCGGCGGGACAGGCAATTTCTGGGCGGGACTTCGGCCCACCCGGGCCGGAGAATTGAGCGGGGGGTCCCGCCAACCGGCACGGCCCGATTCCCGCCCCTGACCAATCTCCGGTACCAGAGACTTCGGCGGGGGCGGGATTCACGGCGGCCAACGGCCATTGTCCGACCCGCTGGGGGGTCGAAGAATGACGCCCATAGTTCTTCAGATTTGAATTATTGTAGGAATTGTTTTTTAAATTAAAATTTTTTCTTTGTTTCTTTTTATAATTTTCTCTTAATCCAATTTCCCCCCCTCTCTATTTTGTTTCCTCGACATGAATTGACATTAAATTCAATATTCTCATCTGAACAACCTGATTTACACTGTGTGCGTGTGCTTCAATAAAGATTTTTTGATTTGGTAAAAGAGACGCACGGTTATTTGCCGTGTACATACACACCCCAGAGAGCTGCTCTCTGTTTTCCCTCTTTAATTACTCCAAGTTGCAATGCTAAGAGCTCGCAGTCTGTGGGCAAGTATTAGTGTAATGAATAGTGTCTGATATTTATTGCAAAATCCGGTCTATTTTGTTAGCTGCTTATTTTCTTAGAATGGTATGGGAAGATCGTTTTTACTTTTGTTGGAATGAGAAAAGCATATTAATGTATGTGATCATAGTTTGTTTTAAAACATTCCAAGTTTTTGACTTACAAAATGAAAAGCTGCATATTTACACTTGATAACAAGTCAGTCCTTGCTTCTTTCATATCTCGTAGTAGATATGTTCAAATACAGATTTCCTAAATGATTTGTCTGATATTTCAGGTCTCAGAATTTGCATGACCAAAGGAACAAGAGTTTAGAACAGGATCTCCGGAGACGGGAGCTGGCAGTGAAAAATATTGAGGAAACCTTTGAGCAAAAGCTGAAGAATGAGCAGTGCAGGTAAGGCAAGGGTAAGGCAAGCATGATGCAAGAATTTAGTTAAAGCAAGGAACGGATGTTTTCAATGTGCAGCTACTCTGTTAACCAAAATTTCAACTACCTTACTTTAATATTCTAAGCAAAATGGGTGGATTTAAAACATTGCTATCCCTCTACGACTGTATAGCCTAAAGAATAGGGAACCTTTTAATTTCTAGATGTCTCATCTTTGTGTGAGTGAGGTTGTGGTAGAATTATTTGTGGTACAACAAGTTTTTATATTGCAAAAAAATATTTTCACTGGCAAGTTTGAGCTTCATTTTGTATAAATTAATCCCATTAATCAAAACAGCTATTTAACAAATCAAACATTTATTATTCTTGCATTACATGCATTTCTCTATATTAACATAGAGTAATACATGTTTATTTACACCAATCCAGATTTGGTTTGCTCAGCAGCTCGGTCAAAACATTTATGGTATGGTGCTGTGCAGGATGATGCCAGGTTTAAACCTTGATCTTTGCAGTTGGTTGATTTGAGCTGAGGTGTTTAACCTTGGGATCCCTGATTTAGAGAAGAGGATTGTTGAAACAAAATTCCTGTTCCTTATCACTGTTCATCACAGTGTCCCTCCACAGCTGGATTGGAAAATGTGTGTACCTTTGTTTTCTGGATAATATTAATTTTCAATTTATGTTTAAATTTCCAACCTAGATAAAATCCTGTAATCAACATCAGATTTTGTTCACCTAAATTTGTGACAAGGCAAATTCTATGCCGAGTGTAGGAGAGAGTTCAGGGATCGAATGTCTTTTTGTTAGGTGTTTTAAGACAAAGTTCACTCCTCTGCACTTGTTGAGTGTTTGAAAAAAGTTCCTGTGAAAAGTTGTTGTCGCAACAATAATCTGCTTCTGCCTTAGCTGATTTTAAAATATGCAAGTGACTTTCACTAGGAGGGTTTCATTACACACACATGTTTATTTGTACTTCTCTTTATTATATCGATAGACTTTTTTGAGTTTGGATCCTTCCTTTCGAAGGTGACTACCGTGACTTTGAGATGGATTAAACACTCATTAGCATTATTTGCTAAATAAATACATTTTTCTGCTTAGGTATCAGCTGGAACTACAGGAAGAGTATCGTAAAAGAACTGAGAAAATAACAATAAATGAGAAAAGAATTGAAGGTCTGGTTCATTATTTAGCAGCTTAATTATGTTTAACAAGTAAGATGTTTATGTAGGGTTCTATACAAGTGCCACACTTGGCATTTGAGCAAGAGAATATTTTGATATCCTTATTGTGCAAAACATCTTCTTGCTATTTTCTTTTTCAAATACATCATTGTGCTCAATGTATGTCATTTATGTATTTGGTAGACCATTTACAGAGCAAAACTAAACAAACAAGCTTTTACGTGTTCAGCTATGGCTCAATTTGGTAGTGCATTTGGTCCTAAACCTAAACTGGCATCTTATCAATGCATTTGAATATGGGAGGACAGAGCCCATCCATCTTACTACTTTATATATTTCCATTTTTTCAACTCCCTTTCAAGGTTTTATACAAAGATTTCTTTGTTGTAGTTGTGGACCATTTTGCCAGCAACACAATTATGAGAAATTCACTAGAGGAAGAAATTTTAATGCACAAGAATTCAGTGCATTTGGGGAAGGTGGGACTAAGTTAAGCCAGGGTAGTCATACATGTCTCAAGCTAGGAGGTAAATATCCTATACTTTTAATGAGAATTTATTATCTCTAAGGTTTATCCTGATGACAGTCAGGAGGGCTAGAAGGGGTCACGAAAAGTCATTGGCAAATAGGGTTAAGGAAAATCCCAAGGCTTTTTACACGTACATAAAAAGCAAGAGGGTAGCCAGGGAAAGGGTTGGCCCACTGAAGGATAGGCAAGGGAATCTATGTGTGGAGTCAGAGGAAATGGGCGAGGTACTAAATGAATACTTTGCATCAGTATTCACCAAAGAGAAGAAATTGGTAGATGTTGAGTCTGGAGAAGGGTGTGTAGATAGCCTGGGTCACATTGTGATCCAAAAAGACGAGGTGTTGGGTGTCTTAAAAAATATTAAGGTAGATAAGTCCCCAGGGCCTGATGGGATCTACCCCAGAATACTGAAGGAGGCTGGAGAGGAAATTGCTGAGGCCTTGACAGAAATCTTTGGATCCTCACTGTCTTCAGGTGATGTCCCGGAGGACTGGAGAATAGCCAATGTTGTTCCTCTGTTTAAGAAGGGTAGCAAGGATAATCCAGGGAACTACAGGCCGGTGAGCCTTACTTCAGTGGTAGGGAAATTACTGGAGAGAATTCTTCGAGACAGGATCTACTCCCATTTGGAAGCAAATGGACGTATTAGTGAGAGGCAGCATGGTTTTGCGAAGGGGAGGTCGTGTCTCACTAACTTGATAGAGTTTTTCGAGGAGGTTACTAAGATGATTGATGCAGGTAGGGCAGTGGATGTTGTCTATATGGACTTCAGTAAGGCCTTTGACAAGGTCCCTCATGGTAGACTAGTACAAAAGGTGAAGTCACACGGGAGCAGGGGTGAGCTGGCAAGGTGGATACAGAACTGGCTAGGTCATAGAAGGCAGAGAGTAGCAATGGAAGGATGCTTTTCTAATTGGAGGGCTGTGACCAGTGGTGTTCCACAGGGATCAGTGCTGGGACCTTTGCTGTTTGTAGTATATATAAATGATTTGGAGGAAAATGTAACTGGTCTGATTAGTAAGTTTGCAGACGACACAAAGGTTGGTGGAATTGCGGATAGCGATGAGGACTGTCAGAGGATACAGCAGGATTTAGATTGTTTGGAGACTTGGGCGGAGAGATGGCAGATGGAGTTTAATCTGGACAAATGTGAGGTAATGCATTTTGGAAGGTCTAATGCAGGTAGGGAATATACAGTGAATGGTAGAACCCTCAAGAGTATTGAAAGTCAAAGAGATCTAGGAGTACAGGTCCACAGGTCATTGAAAGGAAAACACAGGTGGAGAAGGTAGTCAAGAAGGCATACGGCATGCTTGCCTTCATTGGCCGGGGCATTGAGTATAAGAATTGGCAAGTCATGTTGCAGCTGTATAGAACCTTAGTTAGGCCACACTTGGAGTATAGTGTTCAATTCTGGTCGCCACACTACCAGAAGGATGTGGAGGCTTTAGAGAGGGTGCAGAAGAGATTTACCAGAATGTTGCCTGGTATGGAGGGCATTAGCTATGAGGAGCGGTTGAATAAACTAGGTTTGTTCTCACTGGAACGAAGGAGGTTGAGGGGAGACCTGATAGAGGTATACAAAATTATGAGGGGCATAGACAGAGTGGATAGTCAGAGGCTTTTCCCCAGGGTAGAGGGGTCAATTACTAGGGGGCATAGGTTTAAGGTGAGAGGGGCAAGGTTTAGAGTAGATGTACGAGGCAAGTTTTTTACGCAGAGGTTAGTGGGTGCCTGGAACTCGCTACCGGAGGAGGTGGTGGAAGCAGGGACGATAGTGACATTTAAGGGGCATCTTGACAAATACATGAATAGGATGGGAATAGAGGGATACGGACCCAGGAAGTGTAGAAGATTGTAGTTTAGTCGGGCAGCATGGCCGGCACGGGCTTGGAGGGCCGAAGGGTCTGTTCCTGTGCTGTACATTTCTTTGTTCTTGTTGTTTCATGTATCAATAATATGACATGCTGATAAATATTACTGTTTAGCACAGGGCTAAATCGCTGGCTTTGCAAGCAGACCAAGGCAGGCCAGCAGCACGGTTCAATTCCCGTAACAGCCTCCCCGAACAGGTGCCGGAATGTGGCGACTAGGGGCTTTTCACAGTAACTTCATTGAAGCCTACTTGTGACAATAAGCGATTTTCATTTCATTTCATTACCTTCTGTCTAGCTGTTTAAGTATATTTTTAAATTGATTAACTAAAAGTTTAATGTGTAGTTTAATGATTCTTAATTCTTCATAACTTTTAGTAACCAAAGTATGGTTTTCCTTTAACAGCAGAGGCAGCTCGATTACATGAAGAGTCTGTTATCATCCATTCCAAGAAAGAGGAATTCCAAGAAACCCGCGTTCAAATTAAGAAGATGGAGGTAAACAGTCTAAACTGTTTTTATGTTTTTTTAAAGCATATTTAAAATTCAATAATATTGTTTGACCTTTTGTCATATGAGTGTCCCTTTAAGAAAGGTTTTGTCGCTTATCGTGTGACTTGTAGCACATTGGGCTATGGCTGTGAAATGAGAGGGGGGTTTCAGTTCGACTGCTTTGGACTGCAGAAGGAGAAAGAAGTGTTTTCACTGTTTTTCTCTGTTTTCGTTTTAAAAACTGTTTCAGTAAAAAGCACATTGGTTGTGGCTAAATGCCTTGGTAACTTTAAAGTTAAAGTTGCTTTCCGGAAGGAGTTTGAATCTGCTGGTTGGAGCTGGATCAGAATTTCAGGAACAGGACCAGTCCCATTCAAGTGAGAATAGTGTGCTGGGCCATGACCTTTAAAAGGGGTTTTGGTTTAATTGGATTTTGTCATTGAAGTGGAACAGCTAAGGGGGGATTCATTGAGGGTTATGTACATAGATTACTGTAGCTGTGCGGTGTCTTTATGTTTGTAATTGATAAAAATTCTTGCTGTGTTTATTTATATATATATATATATATATATGTGTGTGATTATATATATGTTAACCACATTCTTAGAATACACCTTGCTTTGATTAAAGTGTCTAGGATGTCTGATGAATCACACCTGCAGTGAAGGCTCTTGTGCTCATCCTAGCCTTCACGGCAGGTGTGATTCATCAGACTTCCTAGACACTTTAATCAAAGCAAGGTGTGTATATATACATATAATACATATAAGTCAGGTGAACTTCATAATACACTTTGGAGTTTCTAAGCCCTGGCCCATAACACTTTACTGATGGATTGTCTGTTACCATTAGCTTGTTGGAACCACAGACTAGGTAATTTGCTCTGTGTTGGCAATTCCTTGCTTTGTGGATAATATATCCTTGTCAGTTTTAAACTACTGCCATTCTAGTCTCCTCCAAAATAGATATTTGGGCACAAGACACCGAAGAAGGAAAGCAAAGATGTTTTTTCAGGGAACTTTAAGCAAGAGGAGCGTTCAAAAATGTTATACTGGTTGGGGTGAGAAAGTAAACTCAAGGTTAAATCCATAAAAGTTGGGAAACAGAAAATGGAAAAAGGAAGACAGCAGCCAGATATGTTTTAATTTAAAATTGTTCTTAGGTTTTAAAAGAAATTGTATAATGGACTTCCGGTGGCAGGGATGTGCTGAATAATCGCATGAAATGTGGCTCTCCCCTGGAAATTTAAACTTTGGCCCTTTTAACCCGAAAATTGACAGGAAATCAACAAACCACCCCCAACCCTCACCCTGTATCAACAACCACCTGAGGAAATGCCCTCAAATCAGCCAAGGAACCGTAAGAGCAGCAAGAGTCGGGAGGAAAATGCAGACCGCAGACATGAGGATTGAGTGGGATCGCCAACGCAAACACCGGCCCACCCACCGACAGCGCAGTGGATGGAACTCCTGATACAAGAGCTCCTAAAACATAGAGACTCCATTAAACAGGACCTCATGGCGACCGTGAAGTCGGCGATAGTAATCGCTCTTGACCGAAGCATTGGAGAGGACAGAACGGCGATTGGAGACTCCGGAAGTGATGATACAGGAATTGGAGAATGCGGCCACTGACCAGAGTGATCAGATTGCCTCGCTCAAGACAGAAATCGTTGGTGGCGGCCCAGGGAATGCTCAAGGAGAAAGAGGAAGACCAGCAGAAAATGTCTCGCCGCCAGAACCTCAGGATTGTCGGACTATGGGAGGACACAAGAGGGTAGAAACCCAACAAAGTATGTGGCACAGATGCTGGGAAAACTGGTCGGTGGAGAAAGCTTCCCCAAGCTCTCAGAGGTGGGCGGGGCCCACAGATCGCTCCGGCAGAGGCCCAAGGCAAGAGAACCACCGCAAGCAATTATTGCAGAACTCCACCGATTCTAAGATAAGGACTCAATCCTGAACGGAGCAAGGAGCACATGGTCCTGCAATTGGGAAAGGCATACGATCCGCATATACCAGGACAAGGCCGGCCTGGCCACGTACCAGGCAGAGTTCAATGAGACCAAGGCAACCCTATTCGAGAACAAGGTGCAGTTCGGGATGCTGTATCCGGCAAAACTCTGGGTGACATGCAATGATAAGCAGCACTAATTCAGCATGCCGGGAGAAGCCTGGAAGTGGGGGGATAGAAGAAGAAGGGGTACTTCATCTCCCAAGTACACAAAGTATATAAACCTGCATTGACTTCTTCATACTGGGGTAATCAGTGCTTCTTGGGTGGTAGGGGCGGAATACTCCACAATAGTAATCTCCGACCGCGCTTCACACCACGTGGATGTGAGGTTGGAGATGGGCCGGGCCCAGAGTTCCCATGGAGGCTGGCCACAGCGTTCCTCGCTGACCAGGCATTCTGCAAGTGAATGTGACAGGCCATCGACGGATGCATAACCTGCAACCAGAATGGGGAGGTCTCACGCTCCATATTCTGGGAAACACTGAAGGTGGTGATAAGGGAGAAAGTAATAGCGTATAGGGCATTCGACAGGAAGGAGAGGGCGGCTAGGCAACCTGTTGATCAACTCCATATTGGAGGTGGATCGACGGTACTCCACGGCTCCGATCTTGGAACTACGGGCAGAGAGGAATAAATTACAAATGGAATTTGATCTGCTCTCCATCGGGAAAGCAGTCCACCAGTTCAACAGACACCAGGGACTTTTTATGAACATGGAGACGAGATGGCTCACCAGCTGAGAAAGCAGGCAGCTACGAGGGAAATATCACAGGTGAAAGACTGGAACGGCAAGCTAGCCACAGCAATCAGACAAGATCAATGAGGCCGTTGCGACTTTCTATTGAAGGCTGTATACCTCTGAGTCCCTGGAGGGTGGTGCAAAGATGAAACGGTTCCTTGACGGGCTGGACATACTGGTGATGGGGGAGGACAAGAAACAGGGTCTGGAAGCATTACTAGAACTGGGGTAAGTCATGCAGAGTATTAACTCCATGCAGTCGGGGAAGGCACCATGTTCGGATGGATTCCCGGTGGACTTCTATAACAAATCCCCACAGCACTGGCCCTGCACCTGCGGGAGATGTTCAACATCTCGCTATTGAGAGGGACGTTGCCGCCCACATTGGCACAGGCCTCTATATCGCTGATCCCTAAAATGACACAAGACCTGACCGAGTGTGGGTTATACAGATCCATCGCACTCCTAAACACTGATGCTAATGTTCTGGCGAAGGTCTTGGCGAGGTGACTGGAAAGTTGTGTGCCAGAGGTAGTCGCGGAGAATCAGACAGGCTTTGTCAAGGGCAGACAACTAACAGCAAACATCAGACGACTGCTGAATATGATGATGACCCCACTTGGGGAGGAGACACCAGATGGGATCATCTCCCTCGATGTAGAGAAGGCTTTCGACAGAATCAAATGGAGGTACTGAAATGGTTTGGGTTTGGGTCAGGGTTCACCTCATGGATGAGACCACTGTACAGCGCTCCTGTGACGAGCGTACGGGCGAACACCAGCAGCTCTGAATACCTCCGGCTGCACAAGAGACACGAGGCAGGGATGCCCATTGTCCTTGTTGCTATTTGCCCTGGCAATTGAACCACTGGCCATTGGTCTCAGATCAGTGAAGGGGTGGAAAGGCACCCAGAGAGGAAACAGGGAGCATTGAGTCTCACTCTTTGCGGATGATCTGCTCCTCTATGTCTCAAACCCACTAGCCGGCATGGAAGGAATAATGGAACTCCTAAAGGAATTCGGAGCCTTCTCAGATTACAAACAATCTGAGCAAAAGCAAAATCTTCCCGTGAATCCGGGGGGGGGGGGGGGCGGCGGGGGGGGGGGGCGGCGGGGGGGGGGGGGGGGGGGGGGGGGGCGGCGGCGGCGGAGGAGAACGTCATTCTGCTGCCATTCAAGTTGGTCCAAAACAAATTCTGCTACCTGGGGATCCAAATAGCCCACGACTGGACACGGATACGTGAATGGAACCTGTCAAGTCTGGTGGAGGAGGTAAAGAGGGACCTGCGGAAGTAACATTTGCCAGACTGTCTCACAACAATAGAGAAGAAAAAATTGGTATACAAGAAGGAAAAAAGAGATGACAGAGAAACAAGTACACATCCAAAATTAACATATGCACAGGTATGAGGCCCTTATTTTTGAGTCGCAGGTGATTGATTGATGACATGGTGCGTTTGTGTCGGGAGGGATGAGAGAGAGAACCAAAGGATTCGAAAGAGCGTACTGCAGAGCCAAACCTCCTATTCAATTTTGGGCTGCTACTGCAGAAAGAGTACAGGGATGGGTCAAAGAGGAGGGAGTGAAATGGATAAGAGCAGAGGAGAGCTCCTGTACGGGGACATCCCTCCGAGCACTGGCCACCACCCCTTTCCCATTTCCCCAAGCCAGGTACTCAGGACTAGTGGTAGTGGCCACGCTGAGAATGTGAAGCCAACTTAAACACCACTTTGGTCTGGTTGCAATATTCACCATGGCCTTCATCTGCAGGAACCATAAATTCACAATGGACGATGCCTCATTTAAAAGGTGGAGAAAGGACGAAGAGGGACTGACAGTAAAAGACTTGTACGTAGACGGCAGAGTAGCAACCCTGGGGGAACTCGTGGATAAGTTCCACCTCCCGAAAGGGAATGAGTTTCGGTACATACAATTAAGGAACTTCCTCCACAAAGAAACAGCAGCGTTCCCCCAGATACTTGGACACTCCCCACTGAAGAGACTTCTGGCTGCGGGCGAGCTATGGGACGGTAAGTGTGCGGAAATGTACGACCGACTATTAGAGTAAATATGGTCACCACTGGATAAGACATTGGAGAAGTGGGAAAAAGAACTGGGTATGGACATAGGGGGAGGACTCTGTATCGAAGCGTCGCATAGTGCGATATCCACCTCCTCAGCGCAAGGCTGATCCTAACACAGCTGAAGATAGTGCACAGGGCGCACTTGACCAGAAAACGTATGTTCTTCCCGAGAGGTGGAGGACAAATGTGAATGGTGCCAGGGAAGCCCGGCTAACCACGCCCACGTGTTCTGGTCCTGTCTCAGACTTGTCGGGTACTGGACTGCCTTGTCCAAGATTGTGAGGGTCGAGCCATGCCCACTAGTGGCAGTCTTCAGGGTATCGGAACAGCCAGAACTCTTTACTGGGAGAGGGGAAGACGCCCTAGCCTTTGCCTCCCTGATTGTTCACAGTAGACTCCAGCTGAGCAGCCGATCAGCAGCACCACCCAAGGCCACAAACTTCCTGTCTGACTTGGCAGAATTCCTTAAATTGGAAAAAATTGAATTCTCTATTTGGGGATGGGTTGAAGGCTTCCACAACATGTGGAAGCTATTCACCCAGTTGTTTGTGACCAGCAACCAATGGGAGATGGAGGGAGAGCGGAAATGGACAACGGAAGGAGAAAGGAAAGGCGGTGGTATAGGAGGAGAAAGGGGGAGGACTTCAAGCAAAGCACAGAGCAGAGGGGTCGGAAGGGACAAATGGTGAGGACATACATGGGTGCCAAGCACGCTCGGTTGGCACCAACCCCCCCCGGTCACCTTTGAGTGAGTTTACTATTTATTGTTAAAGTTTGCTTAAGAAACACTGTTAACTAAAACCTAAAAGGGGAAAGAAAGTCCATGAGCAGCATATTTTATTTATTTATAAAATTCAATTTATTGAAAACTGATTTGCTTAATCTTCTGGGGCAAAGGGAGGCCTACAAGGGTTGGTCTACAATCTTTGTGATACGACTAGGAAACGCCTTCTTTTATGTTCTGTCGGGGAACCTATGCTAATAGTTGTCCCAGCACCATCTAAACCTTGAGAAATCATTCTGCTAACTTGGTTTGCAGAGTACTTGAGTGATAATATGGTTTCCTGGTAGTTGGTGGTTCTGGGTTGGCTCCACAGCCCCAAGTTTGCGATCCAGTGTTTACAATGGAACTGCAATGGGATAATAATTAAAGGTAGCATCGCAAATGACTTGACAGAGAGGATGATCGAACCTGGCTTGCCCCACCGCTGTTCACAAAATTGATAAATGTGAAAAAGACAGCTTAATCCTTTGTCTAATATAAAATAAGGTGGGCTATGAATTGAAAATGCTTCTGAGATTTACCTCCCAATTAAAATGATGTCCATTCTAGGGCAGCCTACAGCTGAAATTAATAAGAGCTGTGAGATGTTTATCTGTCATTCATTCAAGGAATGTGGACACCACTGACAAAGCCAGCATTTATTACCCTTGAGAAGCTTCTTGTCCTGCTGCAGTCTGCATGTTGAAGGTCTAGTGACAGTGATGCGTTCCCAAATAAGGATAGCATGTGACTTGGCGGGAGCTTTAGGTGGTGGACTTGTCTAATCTTTCTAGGTGCCGGACATCATGAATTGGGGAGGGACTGCCAAAGAATGATTGGCCGAGCAGCTTGTAGATTGTAACACCACAGTTACAGTGCAGGGGGTGAACACTAAGATGGTGTAACGGGTGCTGATCAAGTGAGTTTTGTCCTGCATGTTATTGAGCTTGGGTGTTGTTGGAGTTGCGTTGATCCAGGCAAGTGGACATTATTCCATCACACTCCTGACTTGCGTCTTTTAGGTGTTGGAAAGGTGTTGGAAGTCAAGCGTTAAATCACTGATACAGAAGACGACACAGTCTTTCATCTATTTACGTGGCTGGCCAAGTTTCTGGTCAATAGTAACTCCTGGGATTTTGATGGCTAGGGATTCCACAATAGTAATTTCATTGAATGTCAATGGAAAGTGGTTAAACCTTCTTGTTGGAAATGGCCATCACCAGGTACTTGTGTTATACGATTGGTGTTGCTTGCCACTTATCAGCTCAAGCCTGAAAGTTGTCCAGGTCTTGTTGCATGCAAGCAGTGTTCGTTAACAAAGGAATTGCAATTGTCAACAAACATCCCATCCCACCCCTGGGACTGAGATTATTGACCTCCAAAAACCATGCTTATATTCCGTATGACTCCGTCCAGTAGAGACTTTTCTTCCTGTTGCACATGATTTCTATTTTATTCTAGTATCTTGCTGCCATAATCAGCCAAATACTCCCTCGATGTTAACACTTGCCATGCCTCAGGAATTCAGCTCTATTTTCTATCTTTGAATCAAAACTGTAATGATGCGTTAAACCAAGTGGTCCTGGAAGAACTGCAAGTAAGCCATTGTTTATTGCTGTATAAGTGTCACTTAATAACCTTCCGTCACATTGCGGATTAAGAGGGAAGTGGGGTGATAAATGTTGGCTTGGATTTGTCCTTTTTGTGGACAGGATAACCCCTGATTATTTTCCATTTTGTCAGATAGATGCTAGTAAAGTACCTAGTGAAATAGCTTAGCTAGAGGCCTGGTTAGTTCTGGAGCACAAGTCTATTGAACGACAGTGTGGATTTTTCGGACAAGTACCCTTTGCTGTAACAGACTGCTCAACCAGCGTCAATGTTGAGAACTTTTGGGGCCAGTCCTTCCCCAGTGTATAAACCACTGTGCCATTATGTATGGTGTATCTATCCAGTCTGTGTTAAAGAACGTACTCCGGTTAATGATTGGGGTGCCTGCGATGTTGCCTGAAAGGTGTGATTTTCTGAGTATGACTATACGTGGGTTTGTGGGACAGATCTCCCAATTTTGGCACAAAGTCCTCAGATATGAGTGAGGCGGGTATTCCAAGGTTGATTGGTTGGTTGTGCCTTCATCCAGTGTTTAGGTTAGTGCTGGATGGTCTGTCCATTTCATTTTTATTATTGGGTGGATGTGGACTTCATATCAGTGAGATTGTTGAGGAATTTATGGCACCAAAATTAAATACTTTTCGAGAGGGAGGGAGTGAGAGGCCCCCGATCAGGTTGATCACCTGGAACGTGCGGGGCTTGGGGGTGGGGAGGGTCTGTGAAGAGAGCAAGGGCTTTTTTCCATTTAAAAAGGCTGGGGGCTGATGTGGTGTTCCTACAGGAAACTTTCCTTTTGGGTACAGGACTAGATCAGGTTGCAAAAAACCTGGATGAGTCGGGTTCTTCACTCCGGGTTTAACAGCAGGGCACCGGGGCTGGCGATTCCATTTTCAGGCTATTGTGGTGGTGGCTGTCCCAAGGGGTCAGTATATGATAGCCACAGGTATGTTAGAGGGGAGGGCTGTGGTGATGGTGAACATACATGCCTGAATGTCAAGTTTATGAGACAGTTGTTAGCTGCCATTCCGGAACTCTGTACACGCCAGCTGATTTTAGGTTTTTTTTTGGGGGGGGGGGGTGGATTTCAATTGCGTTTGGACCTAAAAGTTGGATCATTTTAGGCACAGATCACAGGTCCCTTCGGGGATGGGGCCGCATCTGGTGGACGTTAAGTTGGAGAAAGTGCCGAGTGCAGCACGCATGTTGGAGGCTGGATGTGGGTCTGTTATCGGATCTCTGGTTCTGTGCGAAGATTTCAGGAGCCATAAAGAACTGTGTTGAAAAGAAGAGATTGGGATGGTCTCGCTGTCTACGGTGTGGCAGGCATTAAAGGCGGAGATTGGAGGGAGTTTATCTTGTACAAGTCATATATGGATCGGGAGAACAGGCGGGTGCGTCAGGAGGTAGTGGATGAAATTCTGGGTGTGGATAGGGAGTATGCGAGTGACCCAACATCAGAGCTCTTGGCGCGCAGGAAGAAGCTGCAAATGCAGTTTGACCCGCTGTCCACAGGCCAGGTGGTGCGACAGTTGTGGTGCTTAAAAGGGATGGCATAAGAGTATGGGGAGAAGGCTAGCTGACTGTTCGCACATCAGTTAAGGCGCCAAGAGGCTGCCAGGGAAATTGTGTAGGTTCTGGAATCTGGAGGTCGATTGGTCTCTGCTCCAGAGAAAATTAATGAGGTGTTGTGTTCCTTTTATGAAGGGCTTTACAAGTCTGTGCCGCCAGAGGATGAGCAAGAGATGGTGGCAGTCTTGGAAGGCTTGGAGTGAGGGATGAGTTGCAGGAGTCATTGGGGGTGCCAATGGGATTTGAGGGCTCTGGGTAAGATGCAGGTGGGGAAGGCGCCGGGGCCTAATGGGTTCCCGGTAGAATTTTACAAGACGTTCGTTGACCAACTGGCCACATTGGTGCTGGGAATGATTAATGACTCGTTGGTGTGGGTTCCCTTCAAGAGATGTTGAGGCAGGCATCCATCTCCCTTTTTCTGAGTGTGGGTCGTACTGCCCAATCTCTGCTCGATGTGAATGAGAAACCTTTGGCTAAAAGCCTAGCCTTGAGTTTGGAGCGCTGTCTCCAGGAGATAGTAGGGGATTTGAGAGGAGCAGAAAACTCATCTAATATGAGGTGAATAATTAATGTAGTTCTTACACCGGCGGTAGGACTAGAACAGGAGATTATTGTGTCTCTGGATGCTGAAAAGGTGTTTGGTATGGTGGAATGGAGCTGCTTGCTCTCAGTTTTGGAGAAGTTTGGAATTGATCTTGGGTTTGTATTGTGGGTCCGGCTGTTACATGAAGCGCTGGCGGCTGGTGTTCGAATGAACATGAATTTGGGGTCATTCAGGCTGCACAGGGGTACAAGGCTCTATGTCCCTGCTGTTGTTCGCGTTGGCAATCAAACTATTGACGTTTCCTTTAAGGGCCTGGGAAAAGTGGAGGTGAATTGTGAGGGGTGGAGTAGAGTACAGGGTGTCCTTGTACATGGACAACCTTTTACTGTATGTTAGAATCTAGGGCAGTTATGTGGGAGATAATGGGGATACTGCAGATGTTCGGTTCCTTTTCAAGCTGCAAACTAAATGTTGGGAATAATGAATATTTTGCGGTTAGTCCTGTGAGGGGATGTGAACGCCAAAGCATCCACCTCTGCCCCATCCTCAATTCCGGTTGGTCCGATATTCCAAATTCAGTAACTAATGGATGGGGCTCTAAGTCAATATTCAGGATTGCCAATATAGTGCCGAAAAAGGATCCCCAAAAACCACCAGTTGGGACAGGGCCAGAACATGTGCGTATGGCGAGTAGGCCCTCTCGAGCACCTTTCACACTTATCCTCGACTTCATCAAAAATTCATCTCATCCTGGCCCTGGTAAGGTGCGCCCTAAATCATGGAATCCCTACTGTGCAGAAGGAGGCCACTCGGCCCATCGAGTCAGAACCGGCCCTGAAAAGAGCACCCTACTTAAGCCCACGCCTCCCCCCCTCCACGTAACTCACAAACCCCACCCAACCTTTGGACACTAAGGGCAATCTATCATGGCTAATCCATCTAACCTGCACATCTTTGTACTGTGGGAGGAAACCGGAGCACTCGGAGGAAACCCACGCAGCCTCCCGTACCAGCCTCCCCGAACAGGTGCCAGAATGTGGCGACTAGAGGCTTTTCACAGTAACTTCATTTGAAGCCTACTTGTGACAATAAGCGATTTTCCGTTCATTTCATTTTCATTTCAGATACGGGGAGAAAGTGCAAATTCCACACAGACACCTGGGTCCCGAATTGAACCCGGGTCCCTGGAGCTGAGGCAGCAGTGCCACTGAGCCGTCCCTAAACACCACCTTTAGCTGTATCAAGCTCAACCTCACGCAGGATGACTTAGCAGTCACCCTACGAAGGGACTCATCCCACACTCCCTCCTCCAAAATGAGTCCTAGCTCCTCCTCCCCCACAACCCAAAAATATGCAGGTTAGGTGGATTGGCCATGCTAAATTGCCCCTTAATTGGGAAAAAAAGTAATTGGGTACTCTAAATTAATAAAAAGAAAAAAACCCCAAAAACACTGCAGTGAAGTTACTGTAAAAATCCCCTTATCACCACACTAGAGCGCCTGAAAAAAACCCCAAAACACGACAATGAAGTTACTGTAAAAATCCCCTAGTCGCCACACCACAGCACCTATTCAGGTGCACTGAGGGAGAATACAGAATGTCCAATTCACCTAACACGCACATCTTTCAGGACTTGTGTGAGGAAACTGGAGCACCCGGCGGAAACCCACTCAGACACTGGGAGAACGTGCTGATTCGCATAGACAGTGACCCAAGCCGTGAATCGAACCCGGGTCCCTGGTGCTGTGAAGCAACAGTGCTAACCACTGTGCTACCGTGCTGTCCCTTTTTGAGATTTTAAGTCAAAATTGTCAGCATAAGTGGAAAGAAAATTAAATTTCTCTAGCGAACTAGCGAACTATCATTGTGTTAATTTTACTGATTTGAGATTAGTTCCAATTTCAATGTTTTAGATTTTTAAATGGTCATAAATTCCTGCCAAAGATTTATTTTTTATACTTATTTATTTTGTACTGAGAAAAACATATTAAGCTTCAAAGCTATACATGTCTTTACTTGTATTTAGATCAAAATTATGTATTCTTTAATATTAGAGCGATATAGTGATTCTCTTCTATCTGTACCAATGAATGATTGGAAAATGCTATCCCTAAAGTTCACTGCAATTGATCCAGATAATACTTATTTATCAAACTATCTCATCATACACAGGTGGAACTGAATGCAGCTACAACCCAAGTTTGTTTGCTAATGAAGCAAAATGAGTTGCTCAATGAAAAGTTAAAGGACACAGCAGACTATACATCATTAAAGACAGAACATGTACAGCATCGGGCTGAGATCAACAGGCTGAGAAAGCAGCTAGATGAGGCTTGTCATGAAAATCAGAAACTGTGTGAAAGTTAGTATACTTTGTTTCTCTGACAAATAATACTCTTGCATGCACAAAGGGGCTGGTTTAGCACAGTGGGCTAAACAGCTGGCTTGTACTGCAGAACAATGCCAGAAGCGCGGGTTCAATTCCCATACCAGCTTCCCCGAACAGGTGTCGGAATGTGGAGACTAGGGGCTTTTCACAGTAACTTCATTGAAGCCTACTTGTGACAATAAGCGATTTTCATTTCATTAGAAGATGTTTAATGACATTTAGACTGTAAACTTAATTAACGGCATTAGAGCTAATGTAACTTTGTAATACTAGTTCAGAGTCCCACATATCAAGAGTCCATATTGGACATCTGAGAACATCAAAGTAATGATTAGAATATTATTTGGAGTGTGCCTAAGTTTTCAGTGTACATTCTCAACAGTCAAGGGCCTCTACCAGGAATTGAAATATTATTTTGATTAGGTATGATTGAAGAAATGACTGTCCAGTGCAATAATGCTCCAAAATGCTTTGTGGAGTAAGAGGTATGTTTGATCTGATCATTGTTGCATTAATGGAAAGAGGCATTGAGCAGACGTCACTGGGAATTAGAGAGTGGAAAGAACCATCTTTGGTTGTTTGTCTGTGAAATGGTGCAGGGAGCAGTGCATGTTTAAACTTGTATTCAGACTGCAAGTTGAATTTGTTGGCTACAGTCAAATTCAGTTTGACTTTGTTTTGCATCTGCTGCTGGCCAAATTCAGGATAGCAGTTGCAGAAGACAGGATAGCAGTGCCAGAAGACTTTACTGTATAACTGTCCCACACCGGTTCACAGTAAAAAGAACCTTGGAGAAAAATACAATTGAAGAAAATGGGAAGAAAGAATTCTATTATATCATCAGAAACTCACAAAGCACTTCATTCTTTCTTATTTATTATGAAGATAAATACAGCAGATGATTTGTACGTAACAAAATACCGTAATTACCAATTAAGATAAATGAACGATTTATTTGTTTTATGTGGCATTGGTTGAGGGGTAAATGAATGCCAGGAAAATTTAATTGCTCGTTTTTTGATTAGCATCTTGGGTAGATTGTCTTTTGTTATGACCAATCCGCAGGTGAGGTTCCCCAAACTTGCTAAGCCAGGCAAGATCCCTCCCTTTGTAACCATAGGATCATAGAATTTACAGTGCAGAAGGAGGCCATTTAGCCCATCGAGTCTGCACCGGTCCTTGGCAAGAGCACCCTACTTAAGCCCAACACCTCCACCCTATCCCATTACCCAATAACCCCACCTAACCTTTTTGGACACTAAGGGCAATTTAGAATAGTCAATCCACCTAACGTGCACATCTTTGGGAGGAAACCAGAGGAAACCCATGCACACACTGGGAGAACATGCAGACTCCACACAGACCGTGACCCAAGCCGGGAATTGAAACTGGGACCCGGGAGCTGTGAAGCAACTGTGCTAACCACTGTGCTTCTGTGCTGCCCAATCTGGCTGGGATACTCCAAATTCCTTTGCCCCTGATGAGGAAGGACTGAGACACAACCAGAATGTGGTTATCAGGAATTTGAAACAGAGTGAGAATCGGTGCAGAGCAGGAAGAGGTGCTTTTTGCTTTTGCTCCTTGCTTTGTGACTTTTAAAATCTTCAGCGAGTGGTGTTACTCTGCTGCAGCATTTGATGCTACAAATAAGAGAGCTGATTGTGAGTAGTGGGTAAGGTTGGTAAGTCTTTACTACTTCTATCACATATCATGGAAAGATTGAATAAGAGTGGGAGCCGAAAGGGGCACCACTGGGCAGTGGGCTGTGTCTGAAAAACAACCCAGGAAAGATAACATAGTAAAACGGTAAGTTAATTGGCTGGTAAATAACTGCTAATTTGCATTACCTATTCTAAATTGCTTTAGATTAAAGATAAAAAAGAGAAATATTTCATAGATTACAAAGTTAAAAACCAGCTGTAAATTAAAAAAAAAAAATTAAAAGCTAATTAGATAAAATAGAGATGCAGGACCAGGCGATGTGTTATACCTGCATAATTTGGGAGCTGGTGGACCCCATTGTGGTTCCTCGTGAACACATCTGTAGCAAGTGTTGGCTGCTTGAGGAACTTCGGCTCAGAGTTGATGAGTTGGAGTATGAGCTTCAGATGCTGCGACACATCAGGGAGGGGGAGAGTTACCTGATGCTGTGTTTCAAGAGACAGTCACACCCTTTAGATTAACTACCTAAATTCGGCCATTGATCAGGTACAGGAGGGTGTGACTATCAGTGAGGTAGGTAGAGGGATCCAGGAGGTAGGGTTGCAGGAGCCTCAGACCTTGTCCTTGTTTGAGATTCTTGCTTACTTTGTGGATGAGGCAAGGACTGTGGGGAGAATGAGCAAACCAATCACAGCACCGTGGTACAGGGAGCCATTCAAGTTTGGAGCAGAGAAAAGAAATGTGGTAGTAATCGGGGATAGTATAGTTAGGGGCATTGACACTGTTCTCTGTGACTAGGATCAAGAGTCCAAAGGCTGTGTTGCCTGCCTGGTGCTCAGGTTCGGGATATCTCACCTAGGCTACAGAGGAACTTGGAGTGGGAGGGTAAAGACCCAGTTGTCGCGGTCCATGTCAGTACAACTGTGAGAAGTAGGGTGTTCAATGCAGGACTGAGGGTGTTGTACTCAAATGCGTGCAGTATCGAAACAATGAGCTTGTAGCGCACATTGAAATTGGCGGATACAATGTTGTGGGCATTTCAGACGTGGCTGCAAGGGGTTCAGGCTGGGATCTACATATTCAAGGATATGTATCCTATCGAAAGGACTGGCAAATGCGCAGAAGGGGCGTGGTTTCAAATTGATAGCAAGAAGCAATGTAGGGTCGGAAGGCGTAGAATCTGTGTGGGTAGAGTTGAGGAATCGCAAAGGAAAAAAAGACCCTGATGGGATTTGTAGAGGTCTCCTAGCAGTGGTCAAGAAAATAAATCCGGAGATAGGGCATATAAAAATGGCAGTATTACAATAATCATTGGGGACTTCAATATGCAGCTGGACTGTGAAAATCATGTTGGTAGCGGATCCCAAGAAAAGGAATTTGTGCAATGTTTACAAGATGGTTTTTGGAGCAGCTTGTGGTCGAGCCCACTAGCAAACATAAACTTCTGGATTTGGTAATGTGTACTAAGGCAGACTTGATGATGGAACATAAGGTGAAAAACCCTCGGGGGGCAGTGACCACGTGAATTTGAGTTTGAGAAGGAGATGCAGAAATCAGATGTTATAATATTACAATTGAATAAAGGTAACTGCAAAGACATGAGGGAGAAGTTGGCCAGAGTTGATTGGAAGGGGAACCTAGCAGGAAAGATGATGGAACAGCAATAGCAGGAGTTTTTGGTGGTTATTAGGGAGGCACAACAGAAATTCATCCCAAGGAGGAGGAAACATGCTAAGGAAAGGATGAGGCATCCATGGCTGACGAGGGAAGTCAGGGACAGCGTAAAAGCAAAAGAAAAAGTATACAATGTGGCAAGTGGGAAGCCAAACGATTGGGAAGCCTTTAAAAGCAAACCGAGGTCAACTAAAAAAGCAACAAGGGGGTAGAAGAGAAATATGAGTGTAAGCTAGCTAGTTATATAAAAAAAGGTAGCAAGTGTTGTTTTTTTTGATATATAAAAGGTAAGAGAGAGGCAAGAATAGACATTTGACCACTGGAAAATGAGACTGGAGAAATAGTAATGGAGAACAAAGAAATGGCAGAGGAACTAAGTAGATACTTTGCATCAGTTTTCATGGTGGAAGACACCGTGGCATCCAGATCTTCAAGAGAGTCAGGGGGCAAAGGTGAGTGTAGTTGCCATCACTAAGGAGAAGGTGCTTGTGAAGCTGAAAGGTCTGAAGGTGAATAAATCACCTGAGCCGGATGGACTGTACCCCAGGGTCTTGAAGGAGATAGCTGAGGAGATTGCGGAGGCATTGGTGGCGATCTTTCAGGAATCACTGGAGTCAGAAATTGTCCCAGAGGTTTGGAAAATGGCCAATGTAACACTCCTGTTTAAGAAGGGAGGGAGGCAGAAGATGGAAAATTATAGGCCGGTTAGACTGACTTCAGTCGTTGGTAAGATTATAGAGTCCATTATTAAGAATGAGATTGCAGAGTACTTGGAAGTGTACTAAAATAAAACTTGGAAGCCCTAAAATAGGGCTGAGTCAGCATGGCTTTGTCAAGGAATGGTCATGCCAGACAAATCTGATAGAATTCTTTGAGGAGGTAACGGATCAGTTCGACAAAGGAGAGCCAGTCGACGTGATCTATTTGGATTTCCAGAAGGCCTTTTAACAAGGTGCCATACAGCAGGATGCTAAATAAGATAAGAGCCCATAGTGTTAGGGGCAAGGTACTGGGATGTATAGAGGATTGGCTGACTTGTCAGAAGGCAAAGAGTGGGGATACAGGGGTCTTTTTCAGGATGGCAGCCAGTGACTAGTGGTGTTCTGCAGGGATCAGTGTTGGGACCACAACTATTCACGATATACACGAATGAGCTGGAAGAAGAAACTGAGGGCATTGTTGCGAAGTTTGCAGATGATAAAGTTTTGTAGAGGGACAGGCAGTGTTAAGGAAGCGGGGAGGCTGCAGAAGAACTTGGACAGGCTAAGAGAGTGGGCAAAGAAGTGGCAGATGGAATACAATGTGGAAAAGTGTGAGGTTATGTACTTCGGTAGGAAGAATAGAGGCATTGACTATCTTCTAAATGGGGAAAGGCTTCAGAAATCTGAAGCACTTCGGAATCCTAGTTCAGGGTTTTCTTACGGTTAACATGTAGGTTCAGTTAGCAGCTCGAAAGGCAAATGCAATGTTAGCATTCATGTTGAGAGGGCAAGAATACAAGAGCTGGAATGTGCTGCTGATGTTGTGTTAGGCTCTTGTCAGACCCCATTTGGAATAGTGTGAGCAATTTTGGGCCCCGAGTGTGGAACTACAGGGGGGCCTTCCAGATTTTGGCTATGGTATGGAGATCCTTCTGTCCCCGCAAAACTCACTCCCATGTCAAGCTCCAGCTGGAAAGAAAGGGATGTTGAGATTATGCTCTGTTTGAAAGAAATAAGGCATTATATTTTTGTTAGCTAAATTAGCCTCCTGTTCAAATCTCGATATCAAGATACCATGGTTGCCTATACTCTCTGAGCATGCCTCTGGTGCACTGCTGTAACTTGGAGTTATGTAATTCTGCAACCAAGTGTTGTTCCTACTAATTGCATCAAAATTCTGAAAGATCTATTTTTTGTGTTTATTCCCCCTCAACCATGAAGTTAAATTAAAGTTATTGTCAGAAATTGAATGATTGGTACAGGGATCACATTTAGAATGTGAATCTGTGGTTAAGTTGCTTTCTGGATTACTTCAGAGGGCAGTTAAAAGTCAAACCTATGATATGGGGCTGATGCCACTTATAGACAAAACCAGGTAAGAAAGAATTATCCATATAAAGGGTTTTAGTTAACCAACTAGATGATTACTACAATCTGATAGCTTCATGATCACATTTACTGCCACCAGCTTAAAGACTTAAAACTGAATTCAAATTCTTGAATTATAATAGATTTGAACTCCCATTATCTGGTTATTAGACCAAACCTTCTGAGTACTAGCCCAGTAAGATAACCACTACATTTCTTTGGAGGATAAACACAAATGTGGGATAGTTGGGCCAAAGGGATCATGTTAGAATTCCATGTAATTCTGTCTTTTGTGCATCTCGTAACAAGTTGGAGGACACTGTAATGGAGGGTTGTGAACATGTCTTTTAGTTGATGAGAGACTGGGACAATGAATATGTAAGGATTGGGGTGTGTGTAGTGAGACAGTACATTTTCTTTTTCTGCCTCTGTCAGCCAAAATTAATGTGAAAATTCAAATTCTGTTGTTACAAATACACACCTGGGAACTAAGATCGGTGAGCTTTACTTCTGTAGTAGGTAAGTTGTTAGAAGGTGTTCTGAGGGACAGGATCTACAGGCATTTAGACAGGCAAGGGATAATTAGCGAAAGTCAGCATGGCTTTGTAAGGGAAATCATGGGAGGAATTCTCCGCAATCGACGCGATGTCCGCCGACCGGCACCAAAAACGGTGGGAATCAGTCCGGCATCGCGCCGCCCCAGAGGTGTGGAATCCTCCACATCTTGAGCGACCGAGCCCTAACCTTGAGGGGCTAGGCCCGCGCCGGACTGATTTCCGCCCCGCCAGCTGGCGGGAAAGGCGCGAAACTGACTTTGCCGGACGACGCATGCGCGGGAGCGTCAGCGGCCGCTCACGGCATCCCCGCGCATGCGCAGTGGAGGAGGTCTCTTCCGCCTCCGCCATGGTGGAGACCATGGCGAAGGCGGAAGGAAAAGAGTGCCCCCACGGCACAGGCCCGCCCGCGGATCGGTGGGCCCCGATCACGGGCTAGGGAGTTGGGGAGAGTTACAGAACAAAGAGATCTAGGAGTACATGTTCATAGCTCCTTGAAGGTGGAGTCGCAGGTGGACAGGGTGGTGAAGAAGGTATTCAGAATTATAGGTTTTATTGGTCAGAATATTGAATACTTGAGTTGGGACGTCTTGTTGAAGTTGTACAAGACATTGGTAAGATCACACATGGAATACTGTGTTCAGTTCTGGTCACCCTATTACAAGAAGGATATTGTTTAACTAGAAAGAGTGCAGAAGAGATTTACGAGGCTGCTACCAGGACTTGATGGTCCGAATTATAAGAAGAGGCTGGGACCTTTTTCCCTGGAGCGTAGAAGGCTTAGGGGTGAACTTAGAGAGGTCTATAAAATAATGAGGAACATAGATAAGGTAGATAGTCAACATCTTTTCCAAAAGGTAGAGGAGGCTATAACTAGCGAGCATAGGTTTAAGGTGAGAGGAGAGAGATTCAAAAGAGACCAGAGGGGAAATTTCTTCACACACAGGGTGGTGAGCATCTGGAATGGGCTGCAAGAGACAGTGGTAGAGGAGGGTAGAATTTTGTCTTTTAAAAAGCAGTTAGATAGTTACATGGGCACGGAGGGTATAGAGGGATATGGGCCAAATGTGGGCAAGTGGGACTAGCTTAGTGATACAAACTGGGCAGCATGGACAAGCTGGGCCAATGGGCCTGTTTCCATGCTGTAAACATCTATGACTCTATGACCTCCATGAATGATTGAATGATTCAAGAACAGTGTTAATGTGATATGTACTTATTTTATTTCCTCGAATGGTTCTTGATCCTATTTAGTATACTAAGAACTGAAAATACATGATAAATATATTTTAAAATTCCATCCATAAAAATACACAGAAAGCATTAATCAAGTAAAACATCATTATGGAGTTAAGTTTTCTAACTATCGTATTTTCAGTGCTGAATCAACCTACTGCTGCTCATTTAGCTCTTCAAGCTGCATTGAAGAAAGCAGAATATTCCAGAAAGCTTGATCAGGATGAGCATCAAAACCATAAACAGATACTGGAGCAACAGCTACAGAATGAGGTAAAGTGTAAGCTGAAATACTGGCATGCTATTTATTATAGCTTTTGTAATAGTGGTTCATTTTGATCAAAAATGCTGGGTGGGATTCTCCGTTGGCTGATGCCGGAATCGCAAAACGCAATTCGGCGGCGAGTAGGTTCCGACGCTGGCCAGTATTCATTGCCCATCCTTAATTACCCCAGAGAAGGCGGTGGTGAGCTGCTGCCTTAAGCTACTGTCAGCCATGTGGTGTAGGTACACCCACGGTGCATTTACAGACTTCTAGAATTTTGACCCAGTGACAGTGAAGGAACGGTGAAATGATTCCAAGCCAGGATGGTATGTGATTTGGAGGGGATCTTGCAGTTGGTGTGTTGCCATGCATCTACTGCACGTGTCCTTATAGGTAGAGGTCACAAGTTTGGAATATGCTGTCAAAGGAATCATGGTGAGTTACTGCAGCGTGTAAATGGTACACGCTGCTGCCACTGTTAATCAGTGGTGTAGGGAGTGAATATTTAAGGTGGTCGATGGGATACCAAGCTTTGTCCTGGAGGGTGTTAAGCTTCTCGAGTTTGTTCGGATCTGCACTCATTTAGGCAAGTGGAGAGTATTCCATTACGGTCACGACTTGTGCCTTGTAGGTGGTGGACAGGCTTTGAGGAGTCGGGAGGTGAGTTACTCGCTGCAGAATTCCCAGCCTCTGACCTGCTCTTGTAGCCACAGTATTTATATGTTTGGTCTGAAAATATATTCTGTTGTTGGTAAGTTATGCACATGTAAACAAGGTATGTTGTTACAACATGGCATAGCTTTGTTTCAGGTAACACTGTTCTGATTGGGCATTCTGAAGCCAATTTTGACTTGACTAAATAGGTCAGAGAGGGTGTAGGAACCCCAAAATGGGGTTGATAGACTTGCTGCTCTGGTCATGCAAAGCTATGTTTTAGGTGGTGGCTCTTTTAATATGAAGTGCAGGATGCAATGATAAACATGATGTTCTGACAATGAATACTATTTAGTGAAGGTCAAGATTAAAATATGTGGCTTGGTCCCGCCAAATCATCTGGGAGGAGATCCTCAACTTATTCCTCCATGCAACGATTTTTACTGTGACACTGTCCTACCTGGTCTTTAATTAATATATAAATTTTCACAGTATGAGATTGTACAAGAATGTTATGTTTTGGGACTGTTTCTTTAATTTGGAATAAATTGGAGGAATGAAAAGAGTCATATGATCTGTTCTGAATTCTGCTTGTGACAAGTTGAGTGGTATGGTTGTTAAAGGTTATGGTGGGCCCAGGCTGTTTTACTGGGAAGGAGCTGTGAGTTATTCACACCTGTAAACAATGACCTGTGCAGCTGTGATGATGGCAGATAGATTGTCAGGGCGCGATCTACCATCCAGGTTGCGCCCGAACAGGAGCGCGGCACGGCCGGTAAATGCCGGGAGAGGCTTCCGCGGACTTCCCGACAGCCACTACACCTCGTGAGATCCACCCAGGTCTCACGAGGTGCTGTGATCAGGACCTGGGCCACAAGAGGCGGGATCAAGCCTCGCACACCTAAGCAGGTTTAAAAGCCGCTTGGGCGTGCTCACCTGGGAGTTATCTGGGTCCTGGCAGCTACTGGCCTCCCCAGAGTCCCCAGCCGTGTGTAGTTCATTACTGGTCCATACAGACCTAGATCAGGGAGAACGGCACCCGGCGGATCTCCTGGTCCATCAGAGGCCGCTAGGTGGTCAGGGACAGGGCAGGGTGGCCCACTGGCCCTCCCACTTGAATGCGGGCACCTTGGCACTGCCAGGCTGGCACCTTGGCACTGTCACCCTGGCACTGCCAAGGTACTCAGGTGCCACTGCAAAGCTGGCAGGAGTACTGTCAGGGTGGCACTGCCAAAGGTCAGGGCCTATGGGGGGGGGGCATGCCCATGAACAGAGGGTAGAGGGGGCGAATGAAGGGTTGGGGCGTTGGTGCAGCTGGGTATGAAGGGGCTCCGAATGTTTTGGGGAAGGGGGGGGGGGAAGGATGGAGAATCCTGGAATGGGGTGGGGGCCAAAAGCCTGAAAAGGGACATCCTTTAGTGGGGTGTCATCAGTTGGGGAGGTGTGTGGTAGTGCCAATTTGTGTGGGACATTGTGTGGGACATTGCCCATGGGTGGGGCATGTGGGGGACCTACAAGCTCACTTAGAGATTGAGTCACCCTTTCATGATGGTGGCCCGATCTCTGAGAAGCCTCACAAGTTGGGTCTGGACGAATCAGAGAGAGAGAGACACTTGAGAGTGATCTCACTTGCTTTGTTATTCAATGTTACATTGAAAAAAAAATAGAGAGGTTTGTCCTCGAACTCGCCATGCTTAGTCTTCAAATGTCTTTAAAGTTTTGAGGGTTTCAAACTTTCATTTGCCAGTGCTTCCCTGCATATAGCACACATGTGGCAGGGTTCTCTGTCTGCCGACGCCGGAATCAGGAAACGCGATTGGGCGGAGAAGAGGGTTAGATGCCGAAATCGTGGCGGGCGCCGGTTTAACACCATATCGCAATTCTCCTGTGCCTCGACAGCGGGGTCAAATGCGTTCCAGTACGCATGTACAGTAAATGCCGTTGGCATATCATTAGCGGGCCTGACCCGGTATTCTCCGGGATGCTCCGCCTCCACAGGGGCGAATTCCCGACGGCGAGGTTCACTTGTGAAACAGGCACAGTGGCTGCTCAGGGAGAGAGAAGGGGTACGGAGAGTGTCCAACATTGCTAGTCGTGCCACTGGCAGGAGGGGCTTCTCCCAGGGCCGGGTGGATTAGCAGGGGGAGGCAGAGCTGGGCTGTGGTGGGCAGTCACGGAACACCATTGCTGCACTCTGCAAGGCAGCCATGCAGCTGCTCATGCTGCTGACTGCCCACTGTGAACTTAGGCCACAGGTCATATAGGTGCTTTCTGGACCAAGACAACCCATTAGCAGGATGGCGTGCTCCAGCACAACCAGTGCCATCTTGTTGGCTGGGATGAGCCAACCAGTGTGTGCGTGGGTTTCCTCCGGGTGCTACGGTTTCCTCCCAGTCCAAAGATGTGCAGTTTAGGTGGATTGGCCATGATAAATTGCCCATAGTGTCCAAAATTGCCCTTAGTGTTGGGTGGGGTTGCTGGGTTATGGGGATAGGGTGGAGGTGTGGACCTTGGGTAGGGTGCTCTTTCCAAGAGCCGGTGCGGACTCGATGGGCCGAATGGCCTCCTTCTGCACTGTAAATTCTATGAAATGAGTGTGTGTGGGGAGTGTAATGTGTGTATGCAGCTGCAGCTCATCAGCTTCCTGAGTGTCAGTCACGGACCAGGTGAATCCCGCACCATTTCTCATTGGAATAGATTGTGGTCCATGTGGCGCCGGTGCTAGCCCCACCATGGTCGCTGAATCGGTCCAGGTATGGCGCCAGTTTTGCTGTCAGAAGTCCATGAACCCTGATCCGGTGTCAACACTTAGTCTCCGGAACGGAGAATCCCGCCAATGAACTTTGAATCCACGTGGCACTCGTAAGACCATATTTTGAGTACTCTGCACAGTTTGTGCTGTTAGGTCATTTGGAAATTCTGAATTCTCCGTCTGTGTACTCGAACAGGCGCCAGAATGTGACGACTAGGGACTTTTCCCAGTAACTTCAATGCAATGTTAATGTAAGCCTACTTGTGACAATCAAGATTATTATATTATATTTAACGAAGGATGTAAATGCATTGGAAGCAGTTCAGAGAAGGTTTATCAGACCAATACCTGGAATGGGAGATTTGGCTTGTTGAGGAAAGGTTGGACAGGCTTGGCTTGTATCCGCTCGAGTTGAAGAAGAGTAAGTCGACTTGATTGAAACATACAAGATCCTGTGGAATCTAGAGTGGATGTGGAGAGGATGTTTCCTCTTGTGGGAGAATTTAGAACTAGGGGTCACCCATTTAAAACGGAGATGAGGCAAACTTTCTTCATTCAGCGGGCTGAGAGTCTTTGGGACTTTTCCTGCAAAGGTGGTAGCAGAGTCTTTGAATATTTTAAAGGCAGAGTTGGATAGATTCTTGGTTAGCAAAGGGGTGACAGGTTATCCACAGTAGGCGGAATGCAGTTTACTGTCAGATCAGCCATGATCTTATTAAATAGCAGAGCAGGCTTGAGGGGCTGAAGGCTTACTCCAGCTCTTTGCTCGTATGATATTGCATTTAATTTTAACCTTGGGAAAAGTTGAGAATTCAAGGTAGTTCTGTTATTGGATAGTTAATTCAGTTATCCAAGATTTTAATTTAAATTCTAAAATTGATTTTTAACAGCATCAAGAAAAGGAGATAGGAAGGACACAGGGAAGATGAGTGAGGACATTCACTGAGTTGTCATCTAGCATGCTTTTGCAATCATGTTTTTGGTTCGGTTTTTCCTGCTATAGGTAGAGCGCTTTGCAAAGGTCAGAAGCCAACTCTTGGAGTGTGAGGATCAAACCAGAAGACTGAATGGACAAGTTGATGACTTGAAACTTCAGCTACGACAGACACAGTTGGGTATGTTATTTTGTAACAGCACTTCAATCATCTACTGCACAAATTCTACTTTGTAGAGTATAGGAACAGAATTGGGCCATCCGGCCAATCGAGTCTGCTCCCACCGTTCGATTATGGCTCATATGTTTCACATCCTCATTCTTACATAGGGCGGCACGGTGGCACAGTGGTTAGCACTGATGCCTCACAACACCGGGACTCGGGTTCAATTCCGACCTTGGGTGACTGTCTGTGTGGCGTTTGCACTTTCTCCCCGTATCTGTGTAGGCTTCCACCGAGTGCACCGGTTTCCTCCCACAGTCCAAAGATGTGCAGGTTAGGTGGATTGGCCATGCTAAATTGCGCCTCAGTGAACAGAGATGTGCAGGTTCGGTGAAGTTGCAGGGATAGGGTGGGGGGGAGTGGGCCTAGGTAGGGTGCTGTTTGGGATTTGGTGCAGGCTCGATGGCCTGAATTGCCGCCTCCTGCACTGTAGGAATTCTATGGTTCCATGGTCCTGCCTTCTCCCTGTAACCCCAGATTCCTTTATTAATCAAGTACCTATCTATCACTGTCATAGACATTCAGTGACTTGGCCTCCACAGCCTTCTGTGACAATGAGTTCACAGATTTCTCACCTCCTGGCTTCAACCAGCTTATTTCAAATTTGGCTGCCTGCGAGAATTTTGTTGCCTGCGTCTTGCAGATGTTTGGTGTGGTCTGGTAGCCAATGAGCTGATTCTCTTGTCCAAGTCTTGTGTGGTTCATCAGGCAACGACAATCGGCTATTTGAGACCCCCAGGATCGACCTGTCAATCGCAATCGGCTATTTGGAGCCTGTGGGCTGGAAGGATTAATGTGCAGATTTGCAGAGAATACTAACATAAAAGGCATGGGGTGGGATTCTCCAATAATGGAGCTATGTTCCCACTCCAGCGTCAAAACGCGGGTGTTTCACTCTGGACTTTTCTACCTAAGGGGGCTAGCAGGGCCCCGGAGTAATCCACGCAGCTTTGCCTGCCGATACAGGGCACTGCACTTCCAGTCAGGAGTCCGCGCATGCGCAAGGCTGCCACCCCGCGCAACATGGACTCGCACCGCGAATCGGCTCTGAAAATATAGGCCCCCCCCCACCGAGATCTGCGGATCGGTGGCCCCTGATCGCTAGCCTGGCCATCCCTGAGGCTCCCCCACCCCACCGATGAAGGATCCCCGCCGTGGATTGAGTCCGCAGCTGCCGCCGACCATTCCCGACAGGCAAATCGTGGTTGGAACCATGCCATCGGGAGCTCGGCCAGTTTTCGGTGATGAATGGCGGGTGGAGCCTCTATCAATGGCCCCTTATCCGTGCCACGTAGCCGCCGCAATCGCGGGAGCGGCGTCGTGCCGGTTTTCGGCGTCAACGCCCATTCTCCACCCCCGCGCCGATCGCGATTTCGGAGCGGAGGGTCGGAGAAATCCGCCCATGGTAACTAATTCCAAAGCTCAAGGGAAACTATATGAGAATATTGGCATGATATGGAATGGGCAAAAAAATGTGGCAGATACAATTCGGTATCAATAAATAAGAAGTAGCACAAGTAACAATTATGCTTTGGGGAAAGACTGAACGATGCGGGGGAACAGAGGTTTTTGAGGCCTCAAGTTCACAACTTCGAAGTAGTGTTTCAAGGACTTCTGGTGGCTGCCATGGAGTGAGTGGTCGCACACAGGGCAGCTCCGACTCGAAGGCGTTGGTTTGGACACTTTGGGGAGGGGGAATTGCAATGTGGCAAAGTTGGAGAACTGAGTGTGGTCATGGACAGAGAGAGGGGCCTTCTTGGTTGGACCCTTTACGGTGGTATTAGAGGGGGCAGATCCGGAGGGGGATGATGGCGGACGGTAGGGGGTGTGGAGGCGTAAGCCTCTAAGAATTGTAACGTGGAACGTCTGGGGGTTAAATGGGCCAATAATAGATCCCAGGTTTTTGCGCACTTGAGGAATTTGAAGGCAGAGGTGATCTTACAGGAGACGCACTTCCGAGTGAAGGATCAGGTTAGGCTGAGGAAGGGATGGGTGGGACAGGTATTCCACTCGGGGTTGACTCAAATTCACGGGGACCTGGGATAGGTATATGATATTGGGGAGCTGGAGGGGATGCTGGTGGTGCTAGTCAACGTATATGTAGCAAATTGGGATGATGTGGCGTTTGTGAGGGGTTTGCTGGGAGCAATGCCTGACCTGGATATGCACCAATTGATAATGGGGGGAGATTTTAATTGCATGATGGAACCAAGGGGAGCCCCAAGTTGGTTGAGGATGGTGAAGGAGTTGGGAGGGTTTATGGAACGGATGGGAATGGTTGACCCATAGATGTTGAAGAACCCTGTGAGGGGGGGGACTCCTCCTTCTCGCACTTGTATAACTTGTACTTGAGAATTGATTTCTTTGGTGAGCCGGGCAGTGTTGTTGGGAGTGGTGGGGGCGGAGTATGGGGGAATTGTGATATCTGATCATGCACCGAATTGGTTGAAGGTGAGGCTCAGCGAGGGGCAGGTGCAGAGACCGGGATGGATGCTGAATTTGGGTTTGTTGGCAGATAAGGGGTTCTGTGAAAAGGTGAGGTCAGTGATCGGGGAGTATGTGGAAATCAATCAGAACGGGGACGATCTGTTGTTGTTTGTGTCAGACCAGCTAGAGAGTATGGGTAGGATCATGGGAATATTGGAGAGGTTTGGGGCCTTCTCTGGGTATAAGTTAAATGTCGAGAAGAGCGAGGTGTTTCTGATGAATGCGGCGGGGCTGGGGGCAAACTTGGTTCCATCATGCAATTAAAATCTCCCCCCATTATCAATTGGTGCATATCCAGGTCATTTAAGGTAGCTAGGGAAAGGTTCAGGTATTTGGGGATTCCGGTGACAAGCGAATGGGCTATGATGCACAAGTGGAATTTGACAACATTGGTGGAGGAAATTGGGGTGATTTTAAGAGATGGGACACACTACACATGACACTGGCAGGTTGTGAAAATGAATGTGCTGCCAAGGTTCCTGTTTGTTTTCAGGACCCCCCTGATCTTTCTCCCGAAGGCCTTCCTTCGGAAATTGGAGAAGGTGATTTCAGAGTTCATGGGTGGGGAAGGTGCCGAGGGTAAAGAGGTCCCTGCTACAGAAGCAGAAGGGGGCGGGGGGTTGGCACGCCTAAGCCTGCTGCACTACTACTGGGCAGTGAACATGGAGACGGTGAGGCAATGCCAGGGTGGGGGGGGGTAGGATGGAGGAAGAGTCCTGTAGGGGAACCAGTTTGAGGGCCACGAAGACGGCTCCACTGCCGTTAGCTCCGGGGAAGTATACGGGGAGCCCAGTGGTACATTCGACAGTCAGGGTGTGGAATCAGCTGAGCTGAGGAGGCACTTTGATTTGGAGGGGATGTCGGTGTTGCACCACTGGGTGGGAACCACAGGTTTAAGCCGGGGGAGATGGATGGGATGTACGGGAATTAGAGGGGGGCGGGATTGGAGAGGGTGAGGGCTTGTATCTAGAAGTGCAGTTGTGGCCTATTGAGTTGAGAGAGGTTTGAGTTGCTGAGGGGGAGTGAATTTAGATATGTGCAGGTGCAGGACTTTGCAGGAAAGGAGTGGAGGGTGTTTCCCAGGTTTCTGGGGTATACCCTATTGGAGCAACTGTTGCTCCCGGACGAGTCGGGAGAGGGTAGGATTGGGCCATATATGGAGGGGGAGGGGGGGCAATAGGCGGGTCTGTGGTGTGAGGCGGTGCGAAGGGTGAATTCAACCTCCTCTTGCGCGAAGATGAGCTTGATTTAGTTCAAGGTAGTGCATAGGGTGCATATGACTCGGGCGAGGATGAATGGGTTCTTTCAAGGGGTGGCTGACCAAGTGAGAGAAGTGTTGGTTAGGGACGGCGAATCATGCGCGCATGTTCTGGTGTTGTGAGAAGCTGGAGAGGTACTGGGAAGCGGTGTTTGGGACGTTGTCTAAAATTGTGGGGGTGGAGGTCAGGCCCCAATAGTGGCGATCTTTGTGGTATCGGAAATGCCGGAGTTGTTGGAGGGAAAGAGGGCCGATGTTGTGAATTGGATATTGCTGAATTCAAGGTCAATATGCCGCCGGTGGTGGCGGTCTGGCTGGGGGAACCTGTATCACTTTCTCCGGATGGAAAATATCAAATTTGAGTTGAGGGGGTTGGGGGAGGGCTTTGAGACATGGGGCGAAATTCTCCCCCAACGGCGGGATGTCCGCCGACTGGCGCCAAAGCCGGCGCCAATCAGACGGGCATCGCGCTGGCCCAAAGGTGCGGAAGGCTCCGCATCTTTGGCGGCCTAGCCCCAACATTGAGGGGCTAGGCCGACGCCGGAGGGATTTCCGCCCCGCCAGCTGGCGGAAATGGCGTTTGTTTCCCCGCCAGCTGGCGCGGAAATGCGGCGCATGCGCGGGAGCGTCAGCGGCCGCTGTCAGTTTCCCAGCGCATGCGCGGGAGCGTCAGCGGCCGCTGTCAGTTTCCCGCGCATGCGCAGTGGGGAGAGTCTCTTCCGCCTCCGCCATGGTGGAGGCCGTAGCGGAGGCGGAAGGGAAAGAGTGCCCCCACGGCACAGGCCCGCCCGCGGATCGGTGGGCCCCGATCGCGGGCCAGGCCACCGTGGGGGCACCCCCCGGGGTCAGATCGCCCCGCGCCCCCCCCCCCCCCAGGACCCCGGAGCCCGCTCACGCCGCCTGGTCCCGCCGGTAAATACCAGGTTTGATTTACGTCGGCGGGACAGGCAATTTCTGGGCGGGACTTCGGCCCATCCGGGCCGGAGAATCCAGCGGGGGGTCCCGCCAACTGGCGCGGCCGGATTCCCGCCCCCGCCCAATCTCCGGAAGCGGAGACTTCGGCGGGGGCGGGGGCGGGATTCACGGCGGCCAACGGCCAGCGGCCAACGGCCATTCTCCGACCCGGCGGGGGGTCGGAGAATGACGCCCATGGTGTGGGTTGTTCATAACAATGTTTGAGGAACTATTCATCATGCGGGTGGGGAAGGGGGAGGAGGGGAGGGTAAAAATGTACAAACTGGATTGTGAGGTTGTGGAGTGTGTTGTGTCTTACTGTTTTTACACATGTTTGTAATAAAATACATTTTTTAAGAAGTAGTGTTTCAAATGAATTTGAGCTACTGTTTCTGTGGAGAACAAACACCAACACAAGCTGGTTAGACTAAATAGTCTATGCACAGTAATTTCTCGATAAATCAGTTTTGCAAAGGGTTGTAAAGCACTGACATTGTATCATGTGCAAATGTTTTACAACTTAGTTTTAAAATGCTTGTCAAAGTGTTGCTACCTACATATTTGCATCCTCTTAAGAGTTACCTAATGATTCGGTAGCTTTCAGGTTGTTCCCTTGCTACCCTTATTTCTAATTGTGCATTCAGCTTTCCTCTTTTGTGTTTTCTTGCCTTGCAGCTTTAGAGAATGAAGTTTACCGTAATCCAAAATCCTCTCTGGTTGACCGGTCAACCATTGACCTCAGTGCTGACAGAATTGTACCTCGTGACATTTATCTAGAAGCTGGTTTACTTAGGAGTCAGAGAGCACCTGAAGATGGCCTCTTCTATCCAGGCTATGGTATATGTGCAAACTACGGCAAGTACACTGAAACACAAACACAATGTTCCTCACCAGATTCTGACCAGGATTTTGTGGCAGGAGCCAAGGCTCGAATAAAGGAACTGGAAAAAGAGTCGGAGAACCTAGAGGAAGCCTACAGAAACTACCAAAACAGAATTATTCAAACTGCTATTCAAAAGAGTTCAGAAGCTTGTGCTTTTTCTCCGTTGCCAATTAACAATATTCTCAGTAAAATTCCAGCCAGTCACCAGCACAGAGTAACATTTGCAGACAGCGTTTTTACTTTTCAACAGCTAGAACACACTGCAAGAAGACAACTGTATGGGGAAAGTCATCAACAAATAACTAAAATTGAAGAACACCAAACTCCCTCTGCAGGTCAGTTTACATCTCCAGGATGCTGCTCTTCAACACCTTTCAAATATAAATTTGAATATGACAAGTGCAGGACAAATACAGAAGGTAGGATTTGTTGTGTGCCATGAAATACCAAATTTTAATGGTGTGAGATATATAGTTTGTGTGACCCCGAAACTGTAGTGGTATTTGTATAACAAATTTCAAACCTCATTTTAGAAGCCTCCAGTATTATGGCATAATTATAATACAGTATAGAGAATTAAAGTGAGAAAAATTACTCCCAAGTAGATTTACCTAATCAATCTACTTGACAAATTACTCAATATTCCACACTTATAATGCTATTTCTCACAGATGCATTAATGGTTAACTGTTTACAGCTTTGTTACACCTAAGGTGCTTTATTTACTTTGCCAATAGCATTCTAATTTTGTAATGGGAAACGGAGGTACAGCTTTCTGAGAGTTTCCCCTAGCTGAGCAATTAGCAGTTATATGCTGGAGTAATGGTCTAGAAGGCATTTGTATTAGACAAGCTCAATTGACACCAGTTAAACTGATTTCACTTTGGGCCCAAACAGATGGGTGAAGAGAGAAGACTTTTGTTCCATCAGTTTGGATTGGATTTTGAGCACTGGCACTGGTCCAAGAGGTTCTGAACTGCCTAATCTTTTTTTTTTTTTTAAATATTTTATTGAAAATTTTTGGCCATCACAGTACATTGTGTATCCTTTACACAGTAATATAACAATATAAATAACAATGGCCAGTTTTATAAACAAGAAATAAATAATATATAAACAAAAACAAAACTAAATGGCAACTGCCTTGTCCCAGATAAATATTCTCCAAAAATATGTTTTAACAGTCCAATATACAATTATCTATAGCAACAACCTGTACATATTATACTTGTATATTAACATCCCTGAGAATCCCTCTGGTTCTCTCTTTCCCCACCCCCCCCCCCCCCCCCCGGGCTGCTGCTGCTGCTGTCTTCTTCTTTTCCATTCCCTCTATCTTTCTGTGAGGTATTCGACGAACGGTTGCCACCGCCTGGTGAACCCTTGAGCCGATCCCCTTAGGACGAACTTAATCCGTTCCAGCTTTATAAACCCTGCCATGTCATTTATCCAGGTCTCCACACTCTTGGCTTCCTTCCACATCAACAGTATCCTGCGCCGGGCTACTAGGGACGCAAAGGCCAAAACATCAGCCTCTCTCGCCTCCTGCACTCCCGGCTCTTCTGCAACCCCAAATATAGCCAACCCCCAGCTTGGTTCGACCCGGACCCCCACTACCTTCGAAAGCACCTTTGTCACCCCCACCCAAAACCCCTGTAGTGCCGGACATGACCAGAACATGTGGGTGTGATTCGCTGGGCTTTTCGAGCATCTCGCACACCTATCCTCTACTCCAAAAAATTTGCTAAGCCGTGTTCCAGTCATATGCGCCCTGTGTAACAACTTAAATTGTATCAGGCTTAGCCTGGCACACGAGGACGATGAGTTTACCCTACTTAGGGCATCAGCCCACAGCCCCTCCTCAATCTCCTCCCCCAGCTCTTCTTCCCATTTCCCTTTCAGCTCGTCTACCATAATCTCCACCTCGTCTCTCATCTCCCTATATATGTCTGACACCTTACCGTCCCCCACCCATGTCTTTGAGATCACTCTGTCTTGCACCTCCTGCGTCGGGAGCTGCGGGAATTCCCTCACCTGTTGCCTCGTAAAAGCCCTCAGTTGCATATACCGGAATGCATTCCCTTGGGGCACCCATATTTTTCGATCAGCGCTCCCAGACTTGCAAACGTCCCATCTACAAACAGATCTCTCAATTGTGTTACTCCTGCTCTTTGCCATGTTCCAAATCCCCCATCCATTCTCCCCGGAGCAAACCTATGATTATTTCTTATCGGGGACCACACCGAGGCTCCCGTCTTTCCCCTATGCCGTCTCCATTGCCCCCAAATTTTCAGAGTAGCCACCACCACCGGGCTTGTGGTGTATTTCTTCGGTGAGAACGGCAACGGCGCCATCACCATGGCTTGTAGGCAAGTCCCCCTACAGGACGCCTTCTCCAATCTCTTCCACGCCGCTCCCTCCTCTTCTCCCATCCACTTACATACCATTGAGATATTGGCGGCCCAGTAGTACTCGCTTAGGCTCGGTAGTGCCAGCCCCCCCACTATCCCTACTACGCTGCAAAAATCCCTTCCTCACTCTCGGGGTCTTCCCGGCCCACACAAAACTCATGACACTCTTCTCAATCCTTTTGAAAAAAGCCTTCGTGATCACCACCGGGAGGCACTGAAACACAAAGAGGAATCTCGGGAGGACCACCATTTTAACCGCCTGCACCCTCCCTGCCAGTGACAGGGATACCATGTCCCATCTCTTGAAGTCCTCCTCCATCTGTTCCGCCAACCGCGTTAAGTTTAACCTATGCAATGTACCCCAATTCTTGGCTATCTGGATCCCCAAGTAGCGAAAGTCCCTTGTTACCTTCCTCAACGGTAAGTCCTCTATTTCTCTGCTCTGCTCCCCTGGATGCACCACAAACAGCTCACTTTTCCCCATGTTCAGCTTATATCCTGAAAATTCTCCAAACTCCCCAAGTATCCGCATTATCTCTGGCATCCCCTCCGCCGGGTCTGCCACATACACCAATAAATCGTCCGCGTAAAGAGATACCTGGTGTTCCTCTCCTCCCCTGAGTACTCCCCTCCACTTCCTGGAACCCCTCAATGCTATTGCCAGGGGCTCAATCGCCAGTGCAAACAATAATGGAGACAGAGGACATCCCTGCCTCGTCCCTCTATGGAGCCGAAAATACGCAGACCCCCGTCCATTCGTGACCACGCTCGACATCGGGGCCCTATACAGCAGCTGTACCCATCTAATATGCTCATCTCCAAAGCCAAATCTCCTCAACACCTCCCACAAATAATCCCACTCCACTCTATCAAATGCTTTCTCGGCATCCATCGCCACCAATATCCCCGCATCCCCCTCTGGTGGGGGCATCATCATTACCCCTAGCAGCCTCCGTATATTCGTATTCAGCTGTCTCCCCTTCACAAACCCAGTTTGGTCCTCATGGACTACCCCCGGGACACAATCCTCTATCCTCATTGCCATTACCTTGGCCAGAATCTTAGCGTCTACATTTAGGAGGGAAATAGGTCTATAGGACCCGCATTGCAGCGGGTCTTTTTCCTTCTTTAGGAGAAGCGATATCGTTGCCTCCGACATAGTCGGGGACAGCTGTCCCCTTTCCTTCGCCTCATTAAAGGTTCTCATCAGTATCGGGGCAAGCAAGTCCACATATTTCCTATAAAATTCGACTGGAAATCCATCCGGTCCCGGAGCCTTCCCCGCCTGCATACTCCTAATTCCTTTCACTACTTCCTCTATCTCGATCTGTGCTCCCAGTCCCACCCTCTCCTGCTCCTCCACCTTAGGAAATTCCAGCCGGTCCAGGAAGCACATCATTCTCTCCTTCCCATCCGGGGTCCGAGCTTCGTATAATCTTTTATAGAATGCCTTGAACACTCCATTCACTCTCTCCGCTCCCCGCTCTATCTCTCCTTCCTCATCCCTCACTCCCCCTATTTCCCTCGCTGCTCCCCTTTTCCTCAATTGATGGGCCAGCAACCTGCTCGCCTTCTCCCCATACTCATACTGTACACCCTGTGCCTTCCTCCACTGTGCTTCTGCAGTACCCGTTGTCAGCAAGTCAAATTCTACGTGTAACCTTTGCCTTTCCCTGTACAGTCCCTCCTCCGGTGCCTCTGCATATTGCCTGTCCACCCTCAGAAGTTCTTGCAGCAACCGCTCCCGTTCCCTACTCTCCTGCTTTCCTTTATGTGCCCTTATTGATATCAGCTCCCCTCTAACCACTGCCTTCAGCGCCTCCCAGACCACTCCCACCTGGACCTCCCTGTTATCATTGAGTTCCAAGTATTTTTCAATGCACCCCCTCACCCTTAGACACACCCCTTCATCTGCCATTAGTCCCATGTCCATTCTCCAGGGTGGACGCCCTTCTGTTTCCTCCCCTATCTCCAAGTCTACCCAATGTGGAGCATGATCCGAAATGGCTATAGCCGTATACTCCGTCCCCCTCACCTTCGGGATCAACGCCCTTCCCAAAACAAAAAAGTCTATTCGCGAATAAACTTTGTGGACATAGGAGAAAAACGAAAACTCCTTACTCCTAGGTCTACTAAATCTCCACGGGTCTACTCCTCCCATCTGCTCCATAAAATCTTTAAGCACCTTGGCTGCAGCCGGCCTCCTTCCAGTCCTGGATCTCGACCTGTCCAACCCTGGCTCCAGCACCGTATTAAAATCTCCCCCCATTATCAGCTTTCCCATCTCTAGGTCCGGGATGCGTCCTAGCATGCGCCTCATAAAATTGGCATCTTCCCAGTTCGGGGCATATACGTTTACCAAGACCACCGCCTCCCCCTGTAATTTGCTACTCACTATCACGTATCTGCCCCCGCTATCCGCCACTATGGTCTTTGCCTCAAACATAACCCGCTTCCCCACTAGTATAGCCACCCCCCTGTTTTTCGCATCTAGCCCCGAATGAAACACCTGCCCCACCCATCCTTTGCGTAGTCTAACCTGGTCTATAAGTTTCAAGTGCGTCTCTTGTAACATAACCACGTCTGCCTTAAGTTTCTTAAGGTGTGCGAGTACTCGTGCCCTCTTTATCGGCCTGTTCAGCCCTCTCACGTTCCACGTGATCAACCGGGTTGGGGGGCTTTTTACCCCCCCCCCCTTGTCGATTAGCCATCCCCTTTTTCCAGCTCCTCACACGGTTCCCACGCAGCTGTGTCCCCCCCCAGGCGGTGCCCCCCCCGCCCACCCCACCCCATTCCGGCTCCCCCCTCTCCCCAGCAGGAGCAACCCAGTAGCTCCCCCCTCCCACCCCCCCCCCCCCGCTAGATCCCCCACTAGCGTAGTTACACCCCCCATGTTGCTCCCAGAAGTCAGCAAACTCTGGCCGACCTCGGCTTCCCCCCCGTGACCTCGGCTCGCACCGTGCGACGCCCCCTCCTTCCTGCTTCCCTATTCCCGCCATGATTATCATAGCGCGGGAACAAAGCCCGCGCTTCCCTTTTGGCCCCGCCCCCCATGGCCAACGCCCCATCTCCTCCACCTCCCTTCCTCCCTCCACCACCACCTGTGGAAGAGAGAAAAGTTACCGCATCGCAGGGTTAATAACATAAAACTAATCTTTCCCCCCCTTTTTCCCCCCCTCTTCGCCCCCCATACTCGCCCCACCACTTTGTTTCAAACGCTCTTTTTTAATAACCCGCTTATTCCAGTTTTTCTTCCACAATAAAAGTCCACGCCTCATCCGCCGTCTCAAAGTAGTGGTGCCTCCCTTGATATGTGACCCACAGTCTTGCCGGTTGCAGCATTCCAAATTTTATCTTCTTTTTATGAAGCACCGCCTTGGCCCGATTAAAGCTCGCCCTCCTTCTCGCCACCTCCGCACTCCAGTCTTGATATACGCGGATCACCGCGTTCTCCCACCTACTGCTCCGAGTTTTCTTTGCCCATCTAAGGACCATCTCTTTGTCCTTAAAACGGAGGAATCTCACCACTATGGCTCTAGGAATTTCTCCTGCTCTCGGTCCTCGCGCCATCACTCGGAATGCTCCCTCCACCTCCAGCGGACCCGCCGGGGCCTCCGCTCCCATTAACGAGTGCAGCATCGTGCTCACATATGCCCCAACGTCTGCTCCTTCTGCACCTTCAGGAAGACCAAGAATCTTTAAATTATTCCTCCTCGCGTTGTTCTCCAGTACCTCCAGTCTTTCCACACATCGTTTATGGTGTGCCTCGTGCATCTCCGTCTTCACCACCAGGCCCTGTATATCGTCCTCGTTCTCGGCAGCCTTTGCCTTCACGACCCGAAGCTCCCGCTCCTGGGTCTTTTGCTCATCCTTTAGCCCTTCGATCGCCTGTAATATCGGGGCCAACAGCTCCTTCTTCATTTCCTTTTTAAGTTCTTCCACGCAACATTTCAAAAACTCTTGTTGTTCAGGGCCCCATGTTAAACTGCCACCTTCCGTCGCCATCTTGGTTCTTGCTTGCCTTCCTTGCCGCTGCTCCAAAGGATCCACTGCAATCTGGCCACTTCCCTCTCCTTTTTCCATCCGTTTCCAGGGGGGATTCCCTTCTGGTTTACCGCACAGTGCTTCTAGCCGTTAAAATTGCCGTTGGGGCTCTTATTAAGAGCCCAAAAGTCCGTTCCACCGGGAGCTGCCGAAACGTGCGACTTAGCTGGTCATCGCCGCACCCGGAAGTCCTGAACTGCCTAATCTAACAATCACTTTGTGTGTTCCTAGATCTGTTCAAGATCTATCCCATTTAGCACTGTGGTTGTGCCACACAACATAGAGGGTATCCTCTGTGAAAACGAGACTTCGTCTCCACAAGGACTGTGCAGTGGTCACTCCTGCCAATCACTTTCATGGACAGATGCATCTGTGACCGATAGATTGGTGAGAAGAGGCAAAGTAGGTTTTTCCTTCGTATTGGTTCCCTCACCATCTGCCAAAGTTCTACCAAAGATCTACATCCTTGAGGACCCAAACAGCTCAGTCAATAGTGATGCTACCAAATCACTCTTGGCGATGGACATTGAAGACCCCACCCAAAGTAATTTTGTTTCCTTGGCACCTTCAGTGTTCGTCCTGCAGAGCATTGAATCATCAGCTGATGGGGGACGATAGAGATATCCGAGATTTCCTTGCCCATGTTTGACCTAATGTCATGAGACTTCATGGCATGCAGAGTCAATGGTGGGGACTCCCAGGGTAACTCCCTCCCGATTGTATACTGACTGTACACCACTGTGCCGCTACCAAGTAATGCCAAAGTATACACAATAAAGGGTAGGATACTGAGAAGTGGTAGAGGAACTGAGGGACCTTAGAGTGCATGTCGTCAGATCCTGAAGGTAGCTAAACAGGTGAATAAAGTGATTAAGAAGACATATGATTGCTTTCATTTATTTGATGAGGCATATGTGTATAAGAAGAAGGAAGTCACGTTTGAACTGCACAAAACATTTGTTGCATTACTGTACCATTCTGGTCACCACATTATAGGAAGGATGTGATCGCACAAGAGAGAATGCAGAGGAGATTTTACAAGGATGTTTCTAGGAATAGAAAATGTAACTTCTGAAGAAAGGTGGTTTGTTTCCTTTAGAACAGGGAAGCTGACAGGTGGTTTTAATTGCAGTTGTGCCCACAGGGTGACAGACCAAGAACTAGAGGGTGGGATGAAGTTGGATAATTCTCTTTTGGCTGCCATGGATATAATGGACTGAGTAGCAGACTTCTGTTGCATAAGTATTTTCTGTTTTTATGTATACAGGTTGAGCATCCCTTATCCGAAATGCCTCTGGCCGAGTGTGTGCCAGATTTTGGAATTTTTCGGATTTCGGAATATAATGTGCATCTGCTTTGGGACCTGCGCATGTGCGACACACATTGGGACCTGCGCATGTGCGACACACATTGGGACCTGCGCATGTGCGACACACATTGGGAACTGCGCATGTGCGACACACATTGGGACCTGCGCATGTGCGGCACACATTGGGACCTGCGCATGTGCGAGACGTGCTGGGAACAACGCGTGTGCAGCGCATTGGGAACTGTGCATGTGTGGCGCTTTGGGACTTGTGCATCGCTCGGGAACCTTCCCAGAGCGTTGTAGGATTTCCACTTGTGACATCACATCGGCGCTCGAACAAAGTGCCGATTTTGGAATTTTTTGCAATTTTGGATAAGGGCTGCTCAATCTGTATATACGCAAAGGTAGGGGGCTGGATTCTCTGCAGCCCCGCGCTGAAATCGCGTTGTGGCACAGGGGCGGAGAATCGACGTTCCCGACCGGATCGCGACCAGCGCCGCTCCGACGATTCTCTGGGCTCCGAAGAATCGCTCATCCGTGAATCATGCCGTGCGGCTGGGGGGCCTTTGCCAGAGGCCCTCCCAGCGATACTCAGATCCCCACCGACCGATTTCCCGACGGTGTGGTTCTAACCACGTATGGCTGGTCGTGATTCTCACGTGGTGGCTGCGGACTCAGTACGCGGCCGCCCTGGTGGGGTGGTGGGGGCGGAGGGATCCAGCACCGGGGGGCCTTTATGGGCAGCCGGGGCAGCGCTCGGGCTGGTCTGATGCAGCGGCCCGCGACATATTGGGGGGGGGGGGGGGCCTTCTTTCTTGGACTTGGTCCATGGTCCGAGTCCGCCATGCGCTCGGCGTGGCTGCTGGAGGACTCGGAACCGGAAGTGCAGGGGCCCGTATCCGCAGCCAAATCTGCGTGAATTACTCCGGGTCCCTGCTAGCCCCTTCAAGCTAAGTGAGTAGCTCTTTATTTTTTGCAGGAAACTGGGGATTGAAACCCCACCGTTTTTACGCCGGCGTGGGGACATAGCTCCATTTTTGGAGAATCCAGCCCAGGGTGTTTCTCATAAATGTTTATTTCACCATAAATTGTTGACAGTTTAATTGTTCACTTAGTTGCTATGTTGTACTCCATCTTGTGGCCTGCATGCGCAATTGCAAAATTCATTAAATTATGACAAGTAAATTTTAACGGTAAAGTGAAACTCAAATTAAAGTAATAACCTTCTGGAGGTAAAGGGAAACAAATGAATGAATATTGTATATTTAAAAAGGAGTTATAGCATGGATATGATATTTACCAATGTCACAAAGTGGAAAAAAATTATGTTTTCAACCTGGTTAGTCTGTCTGTAAATATCTCAGTAACTTGCCAAGGTTCCTTAGCCAGCACCTTCCAAACCCACGACCAATACCATCTATAAGGACAAGTGCAGTAGATACCTGCGAACTCCACCTCCTGTAGGTTTCCCTCCAAGTCACTCACCATTCTGACTTGGAAATATATCACCGTTCCTTCACTGTCGCTGGGGCAATATTCTGGAACTGCCTAACAGCACAGTGGATGTACCTAAACCTCAAGGACTACAGCGGTTCAAGAAGGCAACTCGCCAACTTCTGAAGGGCAACTAGAGTTGGGCAATAAATGCTGGCCTAACCAGCGACTCCCACATCCCGTAAATTAATTTTTAAAAATCTCTATAACTAATCTGTATGCACCTCAAAAACTGATGGACATAGTTCAATAAAACTTGGTATACAAGTGGTGCATGGCACATGGTATGGTTGATTATATTTTGGTGAAGATGTGGATCTGGATCCTCTAATTTTGTAAAGGATCAATCTTTTATGTTTGTTCACTGGATGTGGACATCACTGGCAAGGCCAGCATTTATTGTCCATCCCTAATTGGCCATGAGAAGGTCATAGTAAGCTACCTCTTGAACTGCTGCAGTCCATGTGATGTAAGGTCACCCACAGTGATGTGGGAGGGGTGGAGAGAGTACCAGTATTTTGACTCAACAACAGTGAAAGAATAGCAATAGATTTCCAAGCCAGGGTGGTGAGTAGGTTGGAGGGAAACTTCCAGGTGGTGGTGGTCCCATTTATCTGCTCCTTTTGTCCTTGATGGTAGTGGTCATGGGTTTGGAAGGTGGTGTTTGAGGAGTCTTGGTGAGTTTCTGCAGTGCATCTTGTACATAATGACAGCACTGTGTGCGGTGCTTGGGGGGTGGGTGGGGGGGGGGGGTGTCAGGCAGTAAATGAATGTTTGTGGAAGGGGTGCCAGTTAAACAAGCTGCTTTGAACTGGATTGTGTTGAGCTTCTTGGGTGTTGTTGTTGAAGCTTCAAAATTACAGAAAGTGAGAATATTCTATCACACACCTGGGGCGTCATTCTCCGACCCCCCCAGCGGGCCGGAGAATGGCCGTTGGCCGCCGTGAAATCCGCCCCCGCCGAAGTCTCCAGTACCGGAGATTGGGCGGGGGCGGGAATCGGGCCGCGCCGGTTGGCGGGACCCCCGCTCAATTCTCCGGCCCGGATGGGCCGAAGTCCCGCCCAGAAATTACCTGTCCCGCCGGCTTAAATCAAAGCTGGTATTTACCGGCGGGACCAGGCGGCGTGGGCGGGCTCCAGGGTCCTGGGGGGGGACGGGGTGATCTGACCCCGGGGGTGCCCCCACGGTGGCCTGGCCCACGATCGGGGCCCACCGATCCGCGGGCGGGCCTGTGTCGTGGGGGCACTCTTTCCCTTCCGCCTCCGCCACGGCCTCCACCATGGCGGAGGCGGAAGAGACTCACCCCACTGCGCATGCGCGGGAAACTGTCGGCAGCCGCTGACGCTCCCGCGCATGCGCCGCATTTCCGCGCCAGCTGGCGGGGCACCAAATGCCATTTCCGCCAGCTGGCGGGGCAGCAAACGCCATTTCCGCCAGCTGGCGGGGCGGAAATCCCTCCGGCGCCGGCCTAGCCCCTCAATGTTGGGGCTCGGCCCCCAAAGATGCGGAGCATTCCGCACCTTTGGGCCGGCGCGATGCCCGTCTGATTGGCGCCGTTTTTGGCGCCAGTCGGCGGACATCGCGCCGTTGGGGGACAATTTCGCCCCTGATTTGTATCTTGTAGATGAAACAAAAGAGAAAATGCTGGAAAATCTCAGCAGGTCTGGCAACATCTGTAGGGAGAGAAAAGAGCTAACGTTTCAAGTCCAATGACTCTTTGTCAAAGCCTTGTAGATGTACCTTGTAGATGGTGGACGTTCTGGAGGTGAGTTAATCACCTCAGGATTCTTAGCCTCTGACCTGCTGTTGATGTCACAATATTAATATGGCTAGTCCAGTTCAGTTTCTGGTCAATGGTAACCCCTAGGTTAGGATGTTGATGGGGGATTCAGTGTTGGTAATGTCATTGAATGTCAAGGGGCAATGGATGGGTTCTCTCTTGTTGGAATTGGTTATTGCCAGGCACTATAGTGGCGCAAATATTAATTGCCTCTTGTCCATCCAAACCTGGATATTATCCAGGTCTTGCTGCATTTGGACACTGACTGCTTCAGTATCTGCAGAGTTGTGAATGGTGCTGAACGATGTGCAGTCATCAGCAAACATCTGACCTTATGATGGAAGTAAGGTTATTGATGAAGCAGCTGAAGATGGTTGGGCCTAGGATGACTCCTGTGGTAAATTCCTGGAACTGAGATGGTTCATCTTCAACATCCACAACCATCTTCCTTTGTGTTAATATGACTCCAATCAGTGGAGGGTTTTCTCCCAGATTCCCAATGACTCCAGTTTTTCCAGGGCTCTTTGATGCCATACTTGATCAAATGTTGCCTTGACGTCACCTCCAGTGTTGGGGGGTGTTTTTTATTGAGAATGTTGGTGATTGTTCTAGAATGTTGTAGATCGTCTTTGCTGTTTTGGTGGAATTTGCCACAGCTGTCAACTCAGCAGTTTTCAGAGCAGGCCCTCCCCGGCCCTTTCGATTCTCTACAACCTTCCCCCCCCCCCCCCCCCCCCCCCCCCCCCCCCCCCCCCGAACCCTTCGCACCTCCCGGCCCATCGAAACCTGTTCGACCAGGCTCCAATGACCCCAGCCCCTTCCACCACGCTCTCGTTGACTAGCCAACTAAGCTTGCTACTTTGGAGGCCCCTGCTCAGGCCCCCCTTCTCCCAATCCCCTCCCCCATGCCCAGACCCTTAAAAAAATACCATCAGATAAACAGCTAAACAAACCCAGTGCAAACACATGAACCCCAGAAAACCGCCATTGTGCAAAATCCCAACTCCTACACTTGCCTCAAACAGGCAACTTCACAGCCTTAAACCACTATTCAAAAAACAAGAATCAAAACTATATACAACTTTCCACCACCCTACCCTCAGTCCACAACCTGGGGCGCGATTCTCCGACCCCCCCGCCGCGTCGGAGAATCGCCGGGGGCTGGCGTGAATCTCGCCCCCGCCGTGTCCCGAATTCTCCGCCACCAGAGAATCGGCGGGGGCCGGAATCGCGCCGCGCCGGTCGGCGGGCTCCCACTGGCGATTCTCCGGCCCGCGATGGGCCGAAGTCCCGCTTCTGTCAACCCTCGCCAGCCGGCGTGGATTGAACCACCTACCTTACCGGCGGGAGCAGACGGCGCGGGCGGGCTCCGGGATCCTGGGGGGGGGGGCACGGGGCGATCTGGCTACGGGGGGTGCCCCCACGGTGGCCTGGCCCGCAATCGGGGCCCACCGATCGGCGGGCGGGCCTGTGCCGTGGGGGCACTCTTTTTCTTCCGCCTTCGCCATGGTCTTCTCTATGGCGGAGGCGGATGAAACCCCCTCCACTGCGCATGCGCGGGGATGCCGTGAGCGGCCGCTGACGCTCCCGCGCATGCGTCGCCCAGCGAAGTCCTTTTGGCGCCGGCTGGCGTGGCGCCAAAGGCCTTTCCCGCCAGCCGGTGGTGCGGAAATCACTCTGGCGCGGGCCTAGCTCCTCGAGGTGTGGGCTTGGCCCCTATAGCTGCGGAGAATTCCGCACCTTTGGGGCGGCCCGACGCCAGAGTGGTTCCCAGCACTCCATTACGCCGGATTCCCCTGCCCCGCCGGGTAGGGGAGAATCCCGGCCCAGACCTCAGTCCCATTTCTCATTTCCGTCCCAGTCCTCCTGCCTATACGAAAGCCTCTGCCGCCTCCACCATCCTGAAGTAAAAGTCCTTTGAGTTGAGTTGGTGTACCCAACTTCGCTGGATACACCATGCCAAACCTAACACCACTGCTATACAGTGTCGCCTTCACTCAACTGAAAGCCACCCACCTTCTCGCCAGCTCGACGGTTAGGTCCTGGTAGAGACCAGCTCATGCCCACTGCACCTCCTGCTTCTGTTTCACCCAACTCAGGACCTTCTCCTTCACATGGTACCTGTGAAAACAAATTATTACTGCCCTTGGTGGTTCATTCGCCTTCAGTTTAGGCCTCAACGACCGATCCAGTTTATACTGGTAGGGAACTTCCCCCACCCCCAGCAGCTCCGCCAATATCTTGGCAAAGTACTCAGTCAACCTCGGGCCCTCCACCCCCTCGGGCAGACCCACGATTCTTAGGTTCTGCCGCCTAGACCTATTTTCAGGTCTTCCACCTTCACTTTCAGTCCTTTGTTGTCATCCTCCACCCTCCACTGCTTTTCACCTATCGAGGTGAACTGGATGCTATGCTGCGATAAAGCTTCCTCCATCCCCTTCAGCGTTTCTCCCTGCTCCCGCACCTCGGCCGATGTCTTCAACACCACCGCCTTCACCGGGGCAATTTCCTCCTCCATCAATACCTTCATTGCTGCCATCATTTCCTTCCTCATCACCTCTATGTGCTTGGCAAACTGTTTGTCAAATTCCATGGCCATCACCTTGGTCATCTCTACTGTGAAGGGCGCCGCCCCACCCAGCGATCCAACCTCCGCCATCTTTCCTTTTGCCTGGCTGACCCTTTTGCTCGACGGCGAACCTTTGCTTGCCCTCTTCTTCCTGACAGCTTTCCTCTGTATTTTTAGACATACCCTTCCTTCCTTATGTCTTCTTGCACCTGTTCGTCTGAAAATTGTCCCTGGGACAGGGCATTAAATTCCGAAAAACCGAGCTTCGAGCAGGAGCTACCCAAAGTGTGACTTCCACTTACATGCCGCACCGGAAGTCATGGTGTTGTTAATATGTAGTATTATTGCATCCCTAAGAGTTTTGGACTCCACTAATAAAACTTTATTAGAATAATAGTGATATCCATGCTTTGACTTCTTGCTTCTAAATTGACTCATGCATGTTCCATTTTGGAGAGAAGTCCCATTCTGAATTGAAACAAAAAGAGGAGGGAATGTTTTTATTTTAGTTTATTTTGAATATTTTCAGAACAAAATGTTAAACGGTATGTATAAATCATGAAGTATTTTGAGCATTTTACTAATATGCATAAATTGCAGCACACATGCTAATAAAACCTTTTTTTAAAAAAGATGTTGATGGCTCATTTCTGGCCTCTGTTCCTGGTTTGCCTGAACATCAAGTGTCAGTGGCAATCAATGAAATCCAATCCTGTGATGTCCACGCAGTCAACACTGAAAACTTTCCTTCATCTGTTGATTATGGTACCAATGAAAGGTAATGATCCAAGCCACTGGGCAAATATCCCTAATGTCTTTCTGTAAATTATTGTGTACTATTAGTCAAATAAATTACAATTTTATAAAACTATCAAGTAATTAAGATAACCAATAAATCAGCAGCATGTACTAAACCTGGCATTTTAATTTCTGTAATCTTTTTATTTATTCATTCCTGGACTGTGAGCATCGCTTTCTCGGCCAGCATTATTAACCACCCCTAATTGCCCTTGATAAGGTAGTTATTGAGTCACCTTAATGAACTGCTGCAGTCCATATAGTACAGGTATGCCCACAACTATATAAGAAGGAATTTTCAAGAGGCCATTGCTTAAAATCCAGCCTAGACTGTGGGAACAAAAGTCTTCTCCTTTTTCCCCCCCATTTGTTTGGAGCCCCAAGTGAAATCTGTTTAATTGATGTCAATTTAATTTCTCCATTTTACAGATTATATAATTGCTCCAGCACAGAATATAATTGCTCTGCTAATTTCTCAGCTAGAGGAAGAAGGTGGTTTCCAAGATAATTCTCTGAAAACTGTACTTCGATAATTAGTATTTATAAGTGTGGAATATTGAGCAATTCATCAAGTTGATTGATTAGATCACTCCACTTGGAGTAATTTTTTTCAATTCAATTTTCTATACTGGGGTCCCCATTTTAATGACCCTCGATGGCAATTAGTGGCTGAAGGGTGAGAATGGACATGGGACACCAGAGGAGTGGGCCACACTCTGCCGTTGCTGTGTCTGCCATCTGTGCGTAAAAAAAGAGGATATTAATGTTCAAAGTGGCCAAGGCAAATGGTGAGCTGGAACTGCGGATAGGATATTAAACCATTAGCTATTAAAATTTTATTACTCATTTTTTTGTCCTAATTTTCAGTTTTTTGCAAAACAAAAGTGTTGCCACCTCTGTTCCTGCCAGGTTGTAGCTGATCAGTTTCAAAGAACGGCTGCCTGCCCCCATGAAAAGGGAGCCCAGAAGAGGAGCTTCCTAATGAACTTGGTACAACCAAATAACAAGGTGGGAATCTTTGCTTTCCCTCCTGACCCCTGCGTAGGGGAAAATCGTCAGAGCCAGGAACAGAAGTGGCAGACAGCACGGTGCCATTTCTTTTTGCCGTGCTGTCTCTGTCCCAATTCAGGATGAGAAAATCTGTCCCCTAGAGTATGGTGGTTGATACTGAGGATATAACACCAGTGCATTCTGTTATAATGTGAATAACTCAATATCACCAATACACCTGTTCTACATTATTAGTCCTTTATATAGCTGTTCATTTGATTCAATTTTTCAGTTCCGTGTAATTTTCCATTTTCACCGAATTTGATATCCTTATTAAAACCTGCAAAATGCTACTTTTTAAAACCATATATTTAATTCCAAACACACACAAACACGTTAACATAGCACAAAATAAACAAAGTACATATAGTTTGTTTGATTTTCCTGCTTTTAATCCCCACCACCCCCCAAGTGACGAATGATCCTCAAACATGGACAGAAACGGCCTCCAACGCATGCAAAACCCTTTCTCTGACCCCCCTAAGGGCGAACTTTATCTTATGTAGCCTAAGAAATTCATACAGATCCCCCAACCATGCCGTGATCCCCGGCGGTGCTTCCGACCTTCAACTCAGTAGTATCCGTCGCCGGGCAATTAGGGAGGCGAAGGCCACCACATCAGCCCCCTACCCTTCCTGCAGCCCCAATGCCTCTGACACCCCAAAGATTGTCACCATAGCGTCCGGCGTCACCCTCAACCTCACAATCCCCAACAGATTCTCACACCGCCTCCCAGAAGCTACCCGACTTTGCACACCCTCAGAACATGTGAATGTGGTTCGCCAGCCCCTCCCCACACCTCTTTTACACATCCTCTACTCATGGGAAAAACCCACTCATCCAGGCCCAAGTCATATGAACCCAATTTACCACCTTAAAATGTGTAAGGCACATCCTCACACAGAAGGAGGTTGAGTTGCTTTGATGCATTATCTCACTCCAAATTCTCCACCCCATTCCGACCCCCAACTCTTCCACCCACTTTCGCTTGGTCCCGACCCCTTATCTCCTAATCACCCATAGATATCTCCAATCTCCAACAATGAGGTTAATATCAGCCGGCCCCGGCCCCAGGTCACTGTCCGTGTGGAGTTTGCACATTCTCCCCATGTCTGCATGGATCTCACCCCCACAACCCAAAAGATATGCAGGGTAGGTGGATTGGCCAAATTGCCCCTTAATAAAAAATAAATTATGCGGTTAATACCAACATATGCCCTAATTTAAAGTGTCTGCCCAATGCTACTTATGCAGTAAATTTGGTCCACGGCGTTCCAATACTTTGCTTAATGAGTACCTGCTTAATGGGTATCTGTATTTTTAGTGACCTGAAATTTTACTTCATTCAGGTGTTCTGTTTAAAATTCATAATTTATAACGGTTTTAAAATCATTCATTTTTTTGATATTTGAACTAACACTGCAAAATGTACAGCTTTGTGCATGATTTTGTATTGGAAAGGACAAAAGAGAAAGTTAATTTCTTTATGTATCACTTTTTGGCAAATGTATATTTGCTTGATACATCTTGTATCACTTGGCTTTCTCTTTCTATTTCTATCCAGATCAGAAAAAACTCTGGTAGATAATACTGGGTCTCATCAATCTTCAACAATTCAAAGGTTTGAAGAGCAATCAGATGACCATTGTGAAATTGGTAAGCTGAATATATGGCAATAAAACTATTGATGGGTCCGTATAATTTTATAGAATGAAAACTCCAAAGGCTGGAATTATAATGCAAAAGTAGAAAAGGGATATCTGATTAGTCCGCATTTGAAACGGAAAAGACATTGGGTAAAATTCTCCACCTTACGTCGCCGCAAACGAGTACTGCTCGGGCGGAGAATCAAGCGTATGGTCAGAATTGAGGGGCACGCCCGGTGACGATTCGTCCCTCGCTGGTGGCAATAACTAGGTTTGCACCCCCCGCCAGGAGCCACATGCAAAAACCAACATCTGCATCCTTTAAATGTGATTAGCACGTCTGACCCAGTATGCTCCGAGCCTTCGCGAATTTCCGCCCCGCTCAGGTGGAAGTTACGTGGGCACGGTATACTACAGGTATTTCTTTTAAAAATGTTTTTATTCATGGCATTTAACTAATGTATGCAGACTATCGGGAGAACAACACATCAATCCAGTAAACGACTACAACCCTCCAATCACCCAGATAGCAACACCCCAACATGTCCCTCCTTCCCCATTTAACCCCCTTACTTCCCCCCTCCCCCTTGCTGACCCCTCAATTTTCCTTGAAGAAATAGGTGACGGTTTCCACCTCAGGCCGAACCACTCTACTGACCTCCGCAGAGCGAACTTGACCTTCTCCAACCTCCGGGATTCTGCCAGGTCACTTGCCCACACCCACATCCCCGCTTTCAGCGGCTCCGAGTCCCGCCACCATAACAAAATCTGTCTCCGGGCTATCAGGGAGGCAAAGACCAATACATCGGCCTCGCTTTTCCCCTCCTCCCACTTGATTAGGATTCCTGGGTCTTCCAACACACCAAATATCGCCGGTTCTGGACTCGGAACCGCCCCCACACCCAGCACCTCGACATCACATCCGAGAACCCCTGCTAGAACCCCCTCAATCTTGGACACACCCAGTGTAGACGTGATTCATGTGCCCACACATCGCCCATACCTATCCTCCACCCATCAAAGAACCTGCTCATCCTCGCCACCATCATGTGGACCCTAAGCACCACTTTAAACTGGATGAGGCTTAACCTCGCCACACAATGAGATTGTGTTCACCCTTCTGAAGACCTCTGCATAGGTCCTGCCCCCACCTCCCCTCCCAGCTCCTCTTCCCATTTGCACTTAATATCCTCCACCGGAGCATCTCCTTCTCCACAAATTCCTTATAAATATCTGACACCCTCTCCTCCCCTATTTCGTCCTCCAATAACAGCTTGGCTTGCAACACTGGAGGCAGCAGCCCTGGAAAGGATGTCTCCTCTCGAAATCCTGAACATGCAGGCACCTAAAACCATTCCTCTTTGGCAACTCATACAATTCCTCGAACTCCTCCAGCCCAGCAAATTTGCCCCCTATAAACAAGTCCCTGAAGTACTCAATCCCCCTCTGCCACCACCCCCGGAACCTCACATCCAGTCCCGCCAGCACGAACCTATGGTTGTCGCGGATCGGCACCCACAACGACATATCCTCCAGTCCAATATACTGCCTACACTGCCCCAACACCTTGCCGACACCACAACTCGGCTCACGGAGTACCTGGCTGGTGAAAGCTGCAAAGCTGGCAACAACAAAGCCCTCAAACCCATTCCCCTACATGACGCTGCCTCCACCCGCCCCCAAACCGACCTCTCCTCCACAGCCCACTTTTTCACCATCGCAATATTAACCGCCCAATAATTTATCAATTCATCAACGCCAGCCCCCCCCCCCGCCAACTCGCCCCGCTCCAGTAAAGTCCACCGCACCTTTCCCGCCCACACAATCCCCGAGATCATCCCATTGACTTTCTGAAAAAAAGACTAGGGGACATAAGATAAGGAGGTTCTGAAACACAAACAGAAACCTAGGCAGCATCGTCATTTTCATTGTCTGCACCTGTCCAGCCAGCGACAACGGCAAAATGTTCCATCTCTTAAAATCCCCCCATATTCCCTCCACCATTCGAGCCAAGTTCAATCTATGTAGTTGGGTTTAGCTCCATGCCACCTGAATGCCTAGGTACCTGAAGCTCGCCCAAACCACCCTAAACAACAACTCCCCTAATCTCCTTTCCTGCCTTCTGGCATTGATCAGGAACAGCTCACACTTCCCCATGTGCAATTTATATCTTGAAAACCAACTATAATCCCCCCCCCCCGATTGGTGCCCATCGGGTTCGAAATATATAATACCAAGTCATCCGCATACAGGGAAACCATATTCTCCCCGGTCCAATCCCTCAACACCCTAAGCGCCATTGTCAATGGCTCTATCGCCAAGGCAAAAAGCAGTAGGGAGAGCAGGCACCCCTGTCTCATCCCAAGATGTAACCTAAAGTACCCCGAATTCACTGGGTTTGTCGGCACACCCGCCACCTACGTCCTATACAGCAGCCAGACCCAATCTACAAACCCCTGCCCGAATCCAAAACTGCCCCAAGCACCTCCAACAAATACGCCTACTCCACATGAGCAAAAGCCTCTTCCGCGTCCATCGCCACCACCCTGCCCCTCCGAGGGTATCATAAACATATTAAGTAACCTCCGCACATTCACTGACAACTGCCTTCCCGTCACACAACCCGTCTGATCCTCCCCTATCACCTCTGGCACACAGTCCTCAATCTGTGATGCAAGCTCCTTCGCCAATAGCTTGGCATTGACATTCAATAACGATATTGTGCAGTACAACCCACACTGCTCTGGATCCTTATCCTTCTTTAAAATCAGGGAGATGGAAGCTTGTGACAATGGAGGAGGGAGATCCCCCCCCTCTCTCCTTGTCTCATTCTCACCAGCAGTGACCCCAGCTCCACCCCAAACATTTTATAAAACTCTACTGGGAACCCATCTGGACCCAGGGCCTTCCCTGCCTGCATCGCACCCATGCCATCCATCAGCTCTCTCACCCCAATCGGGGCCCCCAGGCCTTGAACTCGCCCCTCCTCTACCTTTGGAAACTCCAACCCATCCAGGAACCACCGCATCTTCTCTTCCCCTATCGAGGGCTCTGACTCATAAGCCTCCTATAAAAGGTCTCAAATATCCCATTCACACCCTCATGGTCCATCACCCCCTTGCCGCTGCTTGCTCCTTCAACTGATGGGCCAGCATCCTACTCGCCTTCCCCCGTACTCGTACATTGATGTTCTGGCCCTCCGCAACTGCCCTATCGCTTTACCCGTGGACACTAACTGAAACTCCATCTGGAGCTTCTGTCTCTCCTTCAGCAACCCCTGCTCCAGTGCCACCGAGTACCTCCTGACCATCCTCAAAATCTCATCTGTAAGCCTTGTCCTTTCCTCGTGCTCCATCCTCTTCTTCTCTGCTCGTATCAAAATAAACTCCCGTCTAACTACAGCCTTGTGTGCCTCCCACAGCATGGTAGTTGTGACCTCCCCCGTGTCGTTCAACTCCACAAATGGCAGCCAACACCTGCTAGCACACCCTCTCCTCCGCCAACAGCCCCGCATCTAACCTCCACTGAGACCGTTGGGCCTCCCACTGAACCACCCGCAAATCCACCCGACGACATCCTCAACGACGTAGGACTCGACTGTTCCAGGACCATATTGAAATCACGCCCCCCCATAATCAGCCGATGCGTGTCCCGGTCCAGATCTTCCCCAACACCCGCCTCATAAAATGCACATCGTCACATAAACCAAGACTACCGGCATCCCCTCCAGCTTCCTACTGACCATCATATACCTATCCCCCAGATCAGCGACAGTGCCCCCTACTTTAAACGCCACCCTCTCATTAACCAACATTGCCATCCCTCTTGTGTTTATATCCAGCACCGAGTGGAACACCTGCCCCAGCCAACCTTCCTCAGCCTCGTCTAATCCCCCAACTTCGGGTGTGTCTCTTGTAAAAACACCACGGGCTGGATGCTCCGCACCCCGATGCTGAAATCGCGGCTGGCGCCGGGGTGGAGAATCCACTTCAGCGCATGGATTCGGGACAAATGCCGATTTCCCCGATTCTCCAGGCCCCGAAAAATGGCATACTCGGAGAGTACGCCGCGTATCCCCTACCTGCAGCCATTGCTGGAGGCCCACCCCGCCTCCTCCCCCGACCGGCCAAAGTCCCTACGGCGTGGATCTAACATGGTCCTGCTGGTCGGGATACTAGCATTGCGGCTGCGGAATCAGCCTGCGGCCGCCATGATCGGGGGCGGGCCGATCGGAAGGCAGGGGGGTCCTTGTACGGCACCGGGCTAATTTTGGGCGGGCAGTCCAGGTCGGGCACGCGGCCGATCGGGGCATTATTTGGGAGGTCTAGCTCCGCGCTCTATGAGTCTGCAATGGAGCAAGGCACGGCTGCTGGAGGAGGCCGCCGCTGTGCGCATGCGCGGCCTCTGACCCGGAAGTGCGGGGGACTGTATTGTCACAATCTGTGTGTCACACCCAGGACCCACATCGATCTGCCTATATACAAGCCTCAAAAGCATGAAGGTGATTGGTTGCGTCGGCACACAGTGACCCTTTCCACCGCACAATCAGGTGCCACCCTGCTGGCAGGATAACACATAGCTCACCCAGTGAGGAGACCCACAGTAGACCCCATGAGTTGTGACAGCCACCGAAACCCCTGTTTACAGGGATGGATGGTGAGGATAGAGGCTCCATGGTCCCACTCACTGCTGGGGACAGAGGTGCAGTGTGGAACCCAAGATATCGAGGTGGGGGAGGACACGGTTGAAGGGGGAGGATTGGGAGGGCATATGGAGGGTGGATCTGAAGTGCAACTCTGTCACCATGCGCGCTATCGACCTGGCCGCAGCTGCCTTTGTGAATCAACGGAGGCTGGAGGCACAGGGCCTACTTGCGGAGGACCTAACACAAGAGGAGCTTGCCCCAGAAGAGCAGGGGACAGCCGGAGCCGGAGAGCTGGCCGTTCAACACACCGAGGAGGAGGTGCAAAAGAGGCGCCACATCAGATCACATTTATATCGTTGGCGCCTGTCCTTTTGAAGACCTGCAGGACCACGTGTGCCGCCAAAGACTTACCAGGAAGACGGTGCACCACCTGTGCTAGATGATGGCGTACCTGCTGCCGTGGGTGTTTGGAGCAGGATGTCTATTCCCGGTGACCCTCAAGGTGGCGCTCACCCTGAACCTTTATGCCTCTGGATCTTCCCAGGGGCTGAGCGTCTGGATCTATCCAGGGGCCGGGCGGGACATGGCTGGTATTTCTCAGACATCCTCACACAGGTGCATCCACGCTGTGACAGATTCCCTGTACGCCTGGGCAGCCTGCACGGTAGCACAGTGGTTACACAGCTCCAGGGTCCCAGTTTCGGTTTCCGGTTTGGGTCACTGTCTGTGCGGTGTCTGCACGTTCTCCCCATGTCTGCGCGGACTTCCTCCAGGTGCTCCGGTTTCCTCCCACAGTCCAAAGATGTGCAGGTTAGGTGGATTGGCCATGCTAAATTGCCCTTAGTGTCCAAAAAAGGATAGGTAGGGTTACGGGGATCGGGTGGGAGTGTCGGCTTAGGTAGGGTGCTCTTTCCAAAAGGGCCGGTGCAGACTCGATGGGCTGAATGGCCTCCTCCTGCACTGTAAATTCTATGATTCGAAAGTGGGAGCAAGGAATGATCACTGTTTTATAGTGGGCCTACACAAATAATTTCTTAGTTTTGATTTACTTGAAGCTGCTGGATGTCCCCAGTTAGCTCAACTGTAAAGTTTATTTGAATTCTGGCATGCTTTTTTGTCAGGTGTGGCCCTCAGGTGACACTTGCGAGTTGAGAGGGGTAGTGAATAGGGGAAGGGGACAAGACTGTGTTAGAGAACAGGTGAGGCAAATACCCTGAGAGGGAGAGAGGCTGGCAATCAGAGGCAGAGGTTTGCTTCGGCCTATAATTTTCATGTGGAATCAACTTCTGGTGGCAGCCATGGAGGAGTAGGTCACACATTCGATAGCTCCCGCCTGTAACGGACTTTTTCCCCCTCCTTTTCTTGGATTTTATGGGATAAATCGGTGAACTGGCTACAGTAAGGAGGATTCCCTCTCTGATGTATGGAGAATTGGACCAGAAGTAGCCGTGTGAAATGACTCAGTCCTTGTAGTGAGAAGCAAGCGGAGCTGGTACCGCGGGACAGCGTGGCGGAGGGCAAGGGCCGAGGAGAGACGGCACAGTGGTCAACGGAGCAGCTGGTGACGTTTTCGGTGGATTGCTTCACCAAGCTGAAAAAGGATATGCTGGACCCGATCAAGGCTTCGACTGATCAAGTAGTCTTGAAACAGGAGACCCAGGGGATAGCGATACAGGAGATCGAACAAAAGTTATCCGACCAGGAGGACTATATAACCGTGCTGGAGAACAAGTTGGAGGTGTTGGACGACCGCCAGAAGAGGATGCAGGAGAAGCTGAAGGACCTGGAGAATAGGTCCAGGAGGCAGAACCTCAAGAATTGTTGGCCTCCCTGAAGGCAGTGAGGGATCGGATGCGAGGGCATATGTGACGGGCATGCTGGAGAAGTTGATGGGGGCTGGGGCATTCCCTCGGCCCCTAGAGGTGGATCGAGCGCACAGAGCCCTCGTGAGGAAGCCCAGGGCGAATGACCCGCCGAGGGCCATGGTGGTACGTTTTCACCGTTTTACGGATAAGGAACACGTCTTGCGGTGGGCCAAGAAAGAACGGAGCAGCAAGTGGGAGAACTGTGAGTTGCATATTTATCAGGACCTGAGAGCGGATTTGGCCAAGAGACGGGCTGGGTTCAATCGGGCAAAAACGGCCCTATTCAAGAATGGGGTGAAGTTTGGGGTGCTGTACCCAGCGCGGCTGTGGGTTACGCACGAGGAACGGGACTTCTATTTTGAGACGCCGGACGATGTATGGGCATTCATTAAAGAAAAGAAGCTGGAGACGATTTAAAGGACAATTAAGCTGCGGAGAAGTTTTGTAGCGGTGGTTCGTAATACTGTACTGTTTTTTTTAAAAGAAAAAAGATTTTGGCGTTCTGGGTGAAATGATGGGCTGTGATGATGGTTGTTGGAGGGCGCTTTGTCTTGCAGGGATTTGATGCGGGGGGGCAGGGGGTCTTGAAGTTAGAGCTGTTCTTCGGGAGACTGGGTTGCGTGTTAAGTGACTGTCTCTTCACTGGTTTATGTTAATTTTGTCTTTTTTGTTGTTTTTGCTGCTGTTTACTCACTGGGGAATGTGATGCTGTTAAAAGGTTTAGACTCACATAACCTGATCATGGGTGGGGGGACTTTAACATTGTCATTGGATCCGGAATTGGACCAGTCAGTATCCAGGTCAGGGAGGAGGCCGGCTGTGGCAAAGAAATTGAAGGTCTTTATGGTACAGATGGAGGGGTATAGACACATGGAGGTTTACACGACAGAGGGCGAAGGAGTTTTCGTTTTTCTCTCACGTCCATAAGGTTTACTCCCGCATTTACTTTTTTGTTCTGAGCAGGGCGCTAATACCGAAGGTGACAGAGATGGAATACTCGGCAATTGCAGTGTCGGATCATGCCCCACATTGTGTGGATTTGCGGGTTAGTGAGGAGAGAGGGCAATGTCCATTATGGCGACTGGATGTGGGGTTGCTTGCAGATGAAGCGGTCTGCGGGCGGGTGAATCAGTCCATCCAGAACTACCTGGAAACAGATGACACGGGAGAGGTATCTGCAGCAACGGTTTGGGAAGCTCAAGGCAGTTGTTAGAGGGGAGCTAATTTCGATTCGGTCCCACAGGGAAAAGGGGGGATGGGCGGAGAGGCAGAGATTAGTGGAAGAGATACTCCGGGTGACAGGAGATACGCAGAGGCCCCGGACGCGGGGCTCCTGAGGGAGCGGCGGAAGCTGCAAGCGGAGTTTGAGTTGCTGACCACAGGGAAAGCAGTGGAACAGTTGAGGAAGGCAAAGGGGGCGGTTTATGAGTACGGGGAAAAGGTGAGTAGGATGTTGGCGCAACAGCTTAGGAAGAGAGGTGGCCAGTTAGATTGGTAGAGTGAAGAATAGGGAGGGGTCTTGGACCCAGGGCGGGTGAACAAAGTTTTTAAAGATTTTTACAGTAAGTTATATGAGTCGGAACCTCTGGCTGGAGTGGAGGGGATGAGGCAATTTCTGGATCAGTTGAGGTTTCCAAGGGTGGAGGAGGACCTGGTGGAGGGGCTGGGGGCCCCAATTGAGATTGAGGAAGTTATCAAGGGGCTGGAGGGCATGCAGTCGGGCAAAGCTCCGGCGCCGGACGGCTACCCGGTGGAATTTTATAAGAAGTTCTCAGAGTTGTTGAGCCCACTGCTGGTGAGGACATTTAACGAGGCTAGAGAGAAGGGAATCCTCCACCCGACAATGTTGCAGGCCTCAGTTTCACTTATTCTTAAACGGGAGAAGGATCCCGAACAGTGTGGGTCAAAAAGGCCGATCTCGCTTTTGAATGTGGATGTCAAGTTGTTGGCTAAGATATTGGCCACAAGGATAGAAGACTGCATTCCGGGGGTTATAGGGGAAAACCAGACGGGATTCGTTAAGGGCAGGCAGCTCAAGGCCAACGTACGGAGGCTTTTAAATGTAATCATGATGCCCTCTGAAAGAGGAAACCCCGCGGGTGAAGAAAATGTGGTTGGAGCGTAATCGGGGTGAGGGTGGGTTGGCGCTGCTGATCATCTGCAACTACTACTGGGCGACTAATATAGCCATGATTAGGAAGTGGGTAATGGGGGAGGGGTCGGCATGGGAGCGGTTGGAGGTGGCGTCGTGTAAAGACACCAGTCTGGGAGCATCGGTAACGGCACCTCTGCCATTCTCGCCGGCCCGATACTCTACAAGTCCGGTAGTAGTGGCGGCACTGAGGATCTGGGGGCAATGGAGGAGGTATAAGAAGGTGGAGGGTGAGTTGGTCTGGACCGCGATTTGTAACAACCACAGGTGGGGTGGGAGGGTGACACCCCGATGCCTGTGAGTGCCGATGCCTGTGAATGGGGGTGGGAGGGTAACTCTCCGATGCCTGTGAGTGCCGATGCCTGTGAATGGGGATGGGAGGGTGACGCCCCGTTGCCTGTGAGGCCCGATGCCTGTGTGTGGGGGTGGGAGGGTGATGCCCCGATGCCTGTGAGTGGGGGTGGGAGGGTGACGCCCTGATGCCTGTGAGTGCCGATGCCTGTGAATGGGGGTGGGAGGGTGACGCCCCGATGCCTGTGAGTGTTGATGCCTGTGAATGGGGGTGGGAGGGTAGCTCTCCGATGCCTGTGAGTGCCGATGCCTATGTGTGGGGGTGGGAGGGTGACGCCCCGATGCCTGAGTGCCGATGCCTGAGTGTGGGGGTGGGAGGGTGATGCCCCGATGCCTGAGTGGGGGTAGGAGGGTGACGCCCCGATGCCTGTGAGTCGGGGTGGGAGGGTGACGCCCCCGATACCTCGGAGGGTTTGGAGGAGGGTGACGCTCCAATGCCTGTCAGGCGGGGCGGATTTGAAGGGTGCTGCACTGCATGTGATGGGGAACTTGTAGGATGGTCCTCTGTGTCCGGCTCCATCTGGCCCAACCAGATTGACTCTGCAAACCATGTCAGCAGATTCACTGTAGAGTACCAGAGAGTCAGGAAAGAAAACTAGGCTGTGCAGTTGGAGAGCTACATGCCGGTTTTCTGCCTGAAACTGACACTCTTAACAAATTTTGGGCCGATTCTCCATCATGGCTGGAATTCTACGGCCTGTCGCTGGCGATGGGTTTCTTTGGTCCTGCCAGCAGCGCACCCCCTCGCCTGCAGGTTACATGGTGGCTTCAATGAGAATTCCCATTGCATTTTGTTACTTTTGCAAAGAACTCATCAATTTTTCGTACATTTTTTCATTTTTGCAAGTCCACAATGGCTGTGGTTAATTTCACAATGTCTTTTAAATAAATGCTAATTTTATCCAATTTCTTCAGTGGATGTGATTTAATAATCTTTATTGTCACAAGTAGGCTTATATTAACGCAGCAATGAAGTTACTGTGAAAATCCCCTAGTCGCCACACTCGGGCGCCTGTTTGGGTACACTGAGGGAGAATTCAGAATGCCCAATTTACCGAACAGCACGCCTTTTGGGACTTGTAGGAAACCGGAGCACCCGGAGGAAACCCACGCAGACACGGGGAGAATGTGCAGACTCCACACAGACAGTAACCCAAGCCGGGAATTGAACCTGGGATCCTGGAGCTGTGAAGCAACAATGCTACCAACTGTGCGGCCTCGTCATGCCCGACTTGGTGTCCCGACGAAGCTGCCGAATCTCACACTGGGAGAGATCCAGATCAGCGAAATACGCGTTCGCCGGATTCTTCCAGGGCCTAGGATTCACCGGACATGAATGGGAGATCTCACCTGGGCGCCATTTAGTACTGGTTCCACACTGACCTGGACCAGTTGTAATGGCTGCTGGGGGGGATTTACCCGGCCATTGGAGACCTCCGGATGGTCAGGCATTGGGCCGGGAGGCACCCTGGCACTCTCGCTGCCAGCCTGGCACTGTGGCACTGCCAGCCTGCATCCTTTCTACTGCCACCCTGGCACTGCCATGGTACCCATGCCAGGTGTTGTACCCGGGGTTTCTTTACTCGTATGATCCGGATGAGGGGACTTGAGGACTCCGGAAAAGGTAAGTTGGGTGAAGTGGGAAGGAGGGTCCAGAGGCCACGTTGGGGGTACTGAGAGGGGGGGGGGGGGGGGGGGAGGGTCGAAAGATTGGAGCTGCCTCTACCAAAGGCACCCCAATCCTGAGTAGTCTTCCTGCACAGTAAATTACGAAAGTGTCCTCGAAGGGGTGTTCCTCGTTGAGGCCAAAATAAACAGCAAAATGACAGTGAATAGATGAGGCAGGGCCAAGAAACAGCCCGAATCGCGCCAAGTATCTCTTATTCATCTGCATTCATTCTGTTTCTAGCTTGCCGTTATTCCTAATTGCTCTACCTGCTCCTCTTGTATCCTTTCATTCCCAATATGACATTATTTGTGAAAATCGACGAAAAATGCTCAATTTGGAATATTTGCTATTCCCTCCCTCTCCATAGAGGTGTTCTTTATTCATCTCTAATCAGTCCTCTAATATTTTGAACTATTCTTTGTAGAAGCCTTTATATTGTCTACCCAATTTTCTTTATTTCCACTAACTCTCTTAACCTCAATAAAGATTTTTTTTTTTCCTTTGTTTCCCTACTGTGTTGCTTCTATTCATGTATCTGGATCAATTTCCTTTTTATATAATTTCTTTTCTAGTTGAGCACTTTTAGCTTGGCTTTTTATGTCAAACTATTTTCATTATGTTTCTAGATGTTACTGTTCTGGGCCAAGGTTTAGTAATCCCAAAGTGTATCATGGAGTTCACCTGACCCCCGACTTTTGCTAGATTGTGGTATGGGGAGCACACGGCCCACTCTACAGGTGTGGTACAGCAGAGATCGAAAAGTATTTTTTTAAGCACAACAATGTTTATTCTATGAACTCAAGTTAACCTTTTTAAAACATACAGTGAACATCTTAGCAAGCATCAATTCAAATACAACCCCCAAAGAATACAACACTAAGTAATCCTTAAACTTTCCTTTGAACATCCATAAGACATTTAAAAAAGACTTTTAACAGAAGCACATCAGTTTTAAATTCATTACTGAGAACAGTTATCACTCTGAATTCACCAAATGATCAAGAGATAGTCTTTACATGGCCGAGAGAACAACATTACACCTTCTCTGGCTGGCTGCAACACTAAAACGAAACCAAAAAACATACACACCCAAGCTTTTCTCAAAGTGAAACTAAAAGCTGACAGACAGCCCAGCTCCACCCACACTCTGACATCACTGCAGTAATAGACACCCATTTCTTAAAGGTACACCCACTACAGTTATTCTATATAAAACACACATTTGTTAAAGGTACTCTCACATGACACCTCCCCCTAAGAAAAAATAAATAAACCATCAACTGCAAGATGGTTTCATTTTTCACCTTTTCACTTTCCTTTAAGAAATATGGACAGTGAATACATTTTTTTTTTCAAACAAACAAAACACGCAAACATTTAGAATAATAAAGTCCATTTTTGTTCTTCTTCCTCCAATTGGAATCCCTCTCGATTGACAGTCTCTTTGAACAAGAAGGTCTCTGCACGATCCATCCATTTCTTAACGCCTCGGCATTTCTCTTTAAAGCCAAATACTTTAATTCAATCTGATCACAGAGTCCCTTGTAATTCTCCAACCCAGCAGCATTGGTTATCACAGCTTTCAGGCAGTCTAATGCTTGTTGAAACTCCGCTGTCCACTGAAATTTTCGACGTTTCTTCAGCAAGTCCGTCAGTGGAGCAACCACGCTTAAATATTTTGCACAAATGTTCGATCAATTCCACTCATGCCAAGAAATCGCATTATTTCCCTTTGTGTCAAGGGTATTGGAAACTCCCCAATAACTTTTGGTTTCACATCCCGTGGGACCATTCGACTCTGTCCGATTGTATGGCCAAGGAAAGTGACTTGAGATTTTCCAAATGCACTTTTGGCTAGGTTTATCACCAAACCCGCCTCCTGAAGTCGATTGAATAACTCCATCAGATGGTTTAAATGTTCTTTCCATGTCTAGCAGAAAATTACCAGGTCATCGATGTATACAGCACAATTGGGTAATCCGGAAACAACTTTGTTAGTTAACCGTTGAAATGTGGCTGTGTCGTTTTTCATGCCAAATGGCATAACTTTGAATTGATATATACCATCTGAAGTCACAAAAGCTGAAATCTCCATCTCCCTTTCGGATAAAGGTACCTGCCAGTAACCTTTAACTAAATCCAATTTGGAAATAAAACCTGATTGTCCCACTTTCTCAATGAATATCCTCCAAACGTGGGATAGGATAAGAGTCCGTTCTTGTAACTGCATTAACCTCCCTATAGTCCACACACAACCGTTGGGTACCGTCTGGTTTAGGTACCATCACTATGGGGGAGCTCCATTGGCTGCAACCCACTTCAATTATGCCATTTGTAAGCATACTCTAAATCTCTGTTAACCTGTGGCAATTTTAAAGGGTTAAGTCTATATGGATGTTGTTTGATTGGAACAGCATTTCCCACATCTCCATCATGTATAGCCATTTCAGTACAATTTATCTCCACAAACTTGCCCATGTGATATCAATAACTCTTTCAGGTCAGTCCATTTTTCCTCTGGAAGGTAACTCAACAATTTATAATTCACAGTCATCTGGATTTGGTTTGTAACCTTGAATTAGAATCATTAAAACCTCCCCATTTTTCTCTCCTTCCCTTTCAAAGTATCTTTTAAGCATATTCACATGACTCAATCTCAAACTCGGTGAGTTTTCCTACTATCTGGTGTTTTTACCATATAATTCACCTCACTTAATTTCCTTTCAATCTGATAAGGTCCACAAAACCTTGCTTTTAACGGTTCACCTACCATTGGCAACAATACTAAAACTTTATCTCCACTGGCAATACTATGAACTTTGGATTTCCTGTCCGCTACCCGTTTCATCACGTGTGCAACTTTTAGATGTTGTCTTGCCAACTCACCTGCTCTATTTAATCGTTCCCTAAAATTTGACACGTAATCCAATAATGTAAGAGATTGCTTACTCACAAATTTTTTCTTAATCAATTTAAGTAGTCCTCTTACCTCACGACCAAAAATTAGTTCAAAAGGACTGAATTTGGTTGACTCATTAGGTGCATCCCTAATTGCAAACAGTACGAATGGAATTCCTTTATCCCAATCCTTTGGATAATCGTGACAATAAGCCCTCAACATTGTCTTTAATGTCTGATGCCACCTTTCTAACGCTCCCTGCGATTCTGGATGGTATGCAGTTGATTTAAATTGCTTTATTCCAAAGCTACCAATAACTTCTTCGAATAACCTTGAGATAAAATCTGATCCTTGATCCGATTGTATTTCCGTGGGTAGTCTATATCTAGTAAAGAATTTAAGTAACTCCTCCACAATCTTTTTAGCTGTCATTTTACATACTGGAATGGCCTCTGGAAACCTAGTAGACACATCCATTATAATCAAAAGATATTGATTCCCACTTTTCATTTTAGGAAGCGGTCCTATGCAAGCAATTAGGACCCTTGAAAAAGGTTCCTCAAATGCTGGAATGGGTAATAAGGGCGCTGGTTTTATCACTGCTTGAGGTTTCCCTATCACTTGACATGTGTGACATGATTGACAAAATTCAACTACATCTTTCTGTAGTCCAGGCCAATAAAAATGTTTTTGGATTTTTGCTCGAGTTTTCCTTACTCCCAAGTGACCTCCCACTGGTATCTCATGTGCAACTCGCAACACCTCCTTTCTATACCCTACCTGCAATACTACTTGATGAACTTGTGCCCACTTTTCATCCGCCTGCATATGTAAAGGCCTCCATTTTCTCATCAAGACATCACTTTTACGGTAATAACATTCTGGTATACACTCAGATTCCTCTTCTGTATATGCTTTCTGATAGATCCATTTTATTTCTACATCTTTCTGTTGTAACTCCGCCAATTTTCCTGAATTAAAATTATCCGCCTCATCCTCCACCTGTTCTTGTTCTTTTTCAACCATCTGATCAAAAATCGTTTCTGATAATTGCACTTCAACTTGATCTTCACTCTTCGATTTCTCCTCTTGTCTTTTTTTTTCTTAAAAAATTTAGAGTACCCAATTAATTTTTTCCAATTAAGGGGCAATTTAGCATGGCCAATCCACCTAGCCTGCACATGTTTGTGTGCGAAATCCACGCAAACACGGGGAGAATGTGCAAACTCCACATGGACAGTGACCCAGAGCCGGGATCGAACCTGTGACCTTGGTGCCATGAGGCAACAGAGCTAACCCAGTGCGCCATCGTGCTGTCCTCCTCTTGTCTTAACCTGTGACTTTGCGACCTTGTTATTTCACAATCCGGAACAATCCCAGGATATTAGTCCTTCAACACTTCAGTTGTCTGATTTTCCACTGGCTTATCAACCACTGTAGGCGTCACTCCCACCTGCGATCCCGCTATATCATTACCCAAGATAAACTGTATTCCTGGACAAGATAGTTTCTCTATCACTCCTACTACCACTTCACCACTCTTCACTGGACTTTCCAACCTTACCTTATATAATGGAACACTACTCCTCTCACCCTGAATTCCACATATTACCACCTTTTCTGGCAATATTCTTCCCAAACTACATAACTCTTCATCACTTGTCATTAAAGATTGACTAGCTCCCGTATCTCTTAAAATTGTGACTTCTTTACCTGCTCCTCGTGTTACACATGAGTAAACTTTACCCACACAAGTAAATTCTTTAAAGACATCTGGCACCTTCTGATCAATCACCTCTTGATCAGGCGGTACAATCTTTTGCATCTCCTTCGCTTCACTTGGGCTTTCCTTTACCACTTTCACAAACCCCACTATCTTATTCTGTTTTACCACATCAGCCTTCCCAGTGCTTGTCTTCAACCACCAACATTGTGACTTTACATGGCCTAGTTTATTACAGTGAAAACATTTGAAACTTTTCATTTCTTTTCCACCCTCCTGGATTTCTTTTTTAACCTGAGGTACACTCTCCTTATTATCTCCCATCAGATCACTGTTGCCTCTACCAATTGAGTATTTCTCATATCCCCAGTTTCTATCCCTCACAGGCTGAAACTGATGTCGGAAACCAAGCTTTGATTTATGAACTAATTCATAATCATCTGCCATTTCTGCTCCTAATCTCACAGTTTTAGCCCTCTGCTCTTCCACATGAGTTCTCACTACATCAGGAATTGAAATTTTCACTCCTCCAAAAGTATAATTTCTCTGAGAGCTTCATACGTTTGGTCTATTTTCAAAGCACTTATCCACCTATCAAAATTCCTCTTTGATCCTTTCAAACTCCATGTATGTTTGACCAAATTCTTTCCTTAAGTTTCTAAACCTTTGTCTGTGGGCTTCAGGCACTAGTTCATATGCACCAAAGATGGTTTTTTTCACCTCCTGATACGTCTCAGATACCTCTTCCGGTAGTGATGCAAACACTTCACTAGCCCTACCTACCAGCTTTGCTTGAATCAGTAATTCCCACATGTCCTGTGGCCATTTTATTTGTTTTCATAGAATCATAGAAGTTTACAGCATGGAAACAGGCCCTTCGGCCCAACCAGTCCATACCGCCCAGTTTTTACCATTAAGCTAGTCCCAGTTGCCCGCACTTGGCCCATAACCCTCTATACCCATCTTACCCATGTAACTATCTAAATGCTTTTTAAAAGACACAATTGTACCCGCCTCTACTACTACCTCTGGCAGCACATTCCAGACACTCACTACCCTCTGAGTGAAGAAATTGCCCCTCTGGGCCCTTCTGAATCTCTCCCCTCTCACCTTAAACCTATGCCCTCTAGTTTTAGACTCCCCTACCTTTGGGAAAAGATGTTGACTATCTACCTTATCTATGCCCCTCATTATTTTATAGACCTCTATAAGATCACCCCTAAGCCTCCTATGCTCCAGGGAAAAAAGTCCCAGTCTATCCAGCCTCTCCTTATAACTCGAACCATCAAGTCCCGGTAACATCCTAGTATATCTTTTCTGCACTCTTTCTAGTTTAATAATATCCTTTCTATAATAGGGTGACCAGAACTGCACACAGTATTCCAAGTGTGGCCGTACCAATGTCTTGTACAACTTCAACAAGACGTCCCAACTCCTGTATTCAATGTTCTGACCAATGAAACCAAGCATGCCGAATGCCTTCTTCACCACCCTTTCCACCTGCGACTCCACCTTCAAGGAGCTATGAACCTGTACTCCTAGATCTTTTTGTTCTATAACTCTCCCCAACGCCATATCATTAACTGAGTAGGTCCTGGCCTGATTCGATCTGCCAAAATGCATCACTTCACATTTATCTAACTTAAACTCCACCTGCCATTCGTCGGCCCACTGGCCTAATTGATCAAGGTCCCGTTGCAATCCTAGATAACCTTCTTCACTATCCACTGTGCCACCAATCTTGGTGTCATCTGCAAACTTACTAACCATGCCTCCTAAATTCTCATCCAAATCATTAATATAAATCACAAATAACAGTGGACCCAGCACCGATCCCTGAGGCACACCACTGGTCACAGGCCTCCAGTTTGAAAAACAACCCTCTACAACCATCTTCTGTCGTGCAGCCAATTTTGAATCCAATTGGCAACCTCACCCTGGATCCCGTGAGCTTTAACCTTCTGCAACAACCTACCATGCGGTACCTTGTCAAAGGCTTTGCTAAAGTCCATGTAGACAACGTCTACTGCACTGCCCTCATCTACGTTCTTGGTCACCCCCTCAAAAAACTCAATCAAATTTGTGAGACATGATTTTCCACGCACAAAGCCATGCTGACTGCCCCGAATCAGTCCTTGCCTCTCTAAATGCTTGTAGATCCTGTCTCTCAGAATACCTTCTAGCAACTTACCTACTACAGACGTTAGGCTCATCGGTCTGTAGTTCCCAGGCTTTTCCCTGCTGCCCTTCTTAAACAAGGGCACAACATTCGCCACTCTCCAATCTTCAGGCACCTCACCTGTGGCGGCCGATGATTCAAATATCTCTGTTAGGGGACCCGCAATTTCCTCCCTAGCCTCCCACAACATCCTGGGATACATTTCATCTGGTCCCGGGGATTTATCTACCTTGATGCGCTTTAAGACTTCCAGCACCTCCTCCTCTGCAATATGCACACTTCTCAAGACATCACTATTTATTTCCCTTAGTTTCCTAACATCCATGCCTTTCTCCACCGTGAATACCGATGAGAAATATTCATTCAGGATCTCACCCAACTCTTGTGGCTCTGCACATTGATGTCCTTGTTGATCCTTAAGAGGCCCTACTCTGTCCCTAGTTACTCTTTTTCCCTTTATGTATCTGTAGAAGCTCTTTGGATTCTCCTTTGCATTATTTGCCAAAGCAATTTCATGTCCCCTTTTTGCCCTCCTGATTTCCCTCTTAACTCTATTTCGACAATCTCTATACTCTTCAAGGGATCCACTTGATCCCAGTTGTTTATGTACATCATATGCCTCCTTCTTCTTTTTGACCAGAGTCTCAATATTTTGCCACCTTCTCAAATGAAATGAAAAAGGCTTCTACCTCCTTCTTGTCAAACCTTGGCCATGCTTGGGCATATTTAAATAGATCCCCACCGAACCTTCGACTTTGACGCTCTTTCTCACTATCCTCATCACTATCCTCAAACTGTACATTTCCCTTTAAATCCGCCAATTTTAACTGACTGTCATGTTTCATGGCCAATTTCTTTTTTTTTTTATTTAGAGAACCCAATTCATTTTTTCTAATTAAGGGGCAATTTAGCGTGGCCAATCCACCTACCCTGCACATCTTTGGGTTGTGGGGGTGACACCCATGCAAACACGGGGAGAATGTGCAAACTCCACCACAGAGAGTGGCCCAGAGCCGGGATCGAACCTGGGACCTCGGCGCCGTGAGGCTGCAGGGCTAACCCACTGCGCCACCGTGTTGCCCTATATGGCCATTTTCCGAAGTTCAAACTCTCTCTCTATTTCCTCTCTCTTTCTTTTTCCTCTCTATCTCTTTCGTATTCAAGCTGCTTTAATTCTTTCTCATGTTCCATTTGTTTAATTTGTAATTAAATTTTTGCCATTTCCACTGAGTCAGACTGTATCTCAGACAATTTTAAATGCTTAGCCACCGCCATAATTACTTCACCTTTTCGCATTTTGTCAGGTAATGTTAACTGCAATGTTTTTGCCAAATCTAACAATCTGTTTTTAGTCTCTGTCCGTAAGGTACTGCGTGCGACCGTCTCTACCCCCAAAGACTTCAGAGCCTCTGAAAGAGCCATTGTCCACAACACACTCCCTCCTTAAACTGAAATACCAACCCTGAAAAGCAATCACAATATGCTCACCCCTCACTGTCTTTAAGTTCACTAAGTCAATCCAATAGATAGACTTTTATCCCCCTCGAGTCTCCAATTTGTTATGGGCCAGGGTTTAGAGAACCCCAAAGTGTGTCATGGAGTTCACCTGACCCATGACTTTTACTCGATTGTGGGATTGGGAGCACACGGCCCACTCTACAGGTGTGGTACAGCAGAGATCGAAAAATATTTTTTTAAGCAAAACAATGCTTATTCTATGAACGCAAGTTAACCTTTTTAAAATCTTAATCTTAGCAACCATCAATTCAAATTCAAATACAACCCCCAAGGAAGACAACACTAAGTAATCCTTAATCTTTCCTTTTAATATCCATAAGACATAAAAATAAACTTTTAACAGAAGCACATCAGGTTTAAATTTACTACTGAGAACAGTTATCACTCTTAATTCACCAAATGATCAAGAGATAGTCTTTACATGGCAGAGAGTACAACTTTACACCTTCTGTGGCTGGCTGCAGCTCCAACACTAAAACAAAACCAAAAAACACAGACACACCCAAGCTTTTCTCAAAGTGAAACTAAAAGCTGACAGACAGCCCAGCTCCGCCCACACTCTGACATCACTGCAGTAATAAACACCCATTTCTTAAAGGTACACCCACTCCAGTTATTCTGTAAAAAAACACACATTTCTTAAAGGTACTCTCACATGACATTACCAACTATTGCATTACCTTGTTCGCCCACTTCATTTTCTTTAAGTAGATTCAGTATTGCATCTATCCTTGTTGGAAGTGAAAACAAACTGATCCTGAAATTGGGAACATGTTTGTGGGAGTATGAGTAGGGCAGCACGGTAGCATTGTGGATAGCACAATTGCTTCACAGCTCCAGGGTCCCAGGTTCGATTCCGGCTTGGGTCACTGTCTGTGCGGAGTCTGCACATCCTCCCGTGTGTGCGTGAGTTTCCTCCGGGTGCTCCGGTTTCCTCCCACAGTCCAAAGATGTGCAGGTTAGGTGGATTGGCCATGATAAATTGCCCTTAGTGTCCAAAATTGCCCTTAGTGTTGGGTGGCGTTACTGGGTTATGGGGATAGGGTGGAGGTGTTGACCTTGGGTAGGGTGCTCTTTCCAAGAGCCGGTGCTGACTCGATGGGCCGAATGGCCTCCTGCATTGTAAATTCTATGATGATAATGATGAATTCACTTGTCTTTGCAATATATATTTGAGTGCTGTCGTGTGAGAGTACCTTTAAGAAATGTACCTTTAAGAAATGGGTGTTTATCAGTGATGTCAGAGAGTGGGTGGAGCTGGGCTTGTCTGTCAGCCTTTTACTTTCGTTTTAGGCTGTTTGCAGCAGGATGTGTTTTAGTTTCGTTTTCAGAGCTGGATAGCTGCCGTCACAGCCAGAAGGGATATTAGTCTTTCTGTAATCTAAAAACTGTAAATCGATCCTTTGGTGATTTAAAACTAATAACTGCTCTCAGTAGTGACTTTAACCTGATGTGCTTCTGTTAAAGGTTTTGTTTTTAAGTCTGATGGATGTCAAAAGGAAAGCTTGAAGGATTACTTAGTGTTGTAGTCTTTGGGGGTTGTATTTGAATTAATGGTTGCTAAGATGTTCACTGTATGCTTTAAAAAGGTTAACTTGAGTTCATAGAATAAACATTGTTTTGCTTTAAAAAATACTTTTCCATTTCTGCTGTACCACACCTGTAGAGTGGGCCGTGTGCTCCCCATACCACAATCTATTAAAAGTTGTGGGTAAGGGAACTCCATGATACACTTTGGGGTTCTCTAAACCCTGGCCCATAACAGTGCTTTGAGAGCCAATGTGCTAGATCAAGTCTTTGAATTTGTCATAAGTCAAAATTAGAAAATCTAAGTTCGCTGCTAGTTTAGAACTAAAAAAATGGATCATTATCAAGAATTTAACTGCAAATTTTGAATCCTTGTCCACGCTTGACTTTCTTAGAGTTTCAGTTACGCTCGGAGTAAGTAAATATTAGAATGCAAACTCCATAACTGCCGGTTATGATGTATTTATACATGAGTAATTGACAGATGTAAAGCATTAAAAAAATGATCAGATATTTTTGTCTTGTTTTTTAATAAAAAAGATATTCTGCCCTTTCCCTACATCCCCTTTTTAACCCCCTAAATGCTGCCTCCTACCCTCGAGCATCCTGCTTTAACAAGAAAAAGAAAATGCTATGGATTAGTGATTGTTCCATAGCTGTCTCTGTTGCTTATTAGTAACTTGACATAAACTGCTCCTGCTCGTTTTTGCTCCACTTCAGATAGCAAGTTACAGAGCTCATTTTCTCATCTAACAGCTCCCAAGAATTGACAGTACTACCTCAACGAAGGCTTGAGGGACTGAATGGCTGAGATTCAATCTTGCAGTCCCCTGACAATCTCCGCATTCTCACTGAGGCAGGAGTAACTGCTTTGTAGATTTATAATGATGCGGAGATGCTGGCGTTGGACTGTGGTGAGCACAGTAAGAAGTCTTACAACACCAGGTTAAAGTCCAGCATGTTTGTTTCAAACAATAGCTTTCGGAGCACTGCTCCTTCACCTGAGGAAGGAGCAGTGCTCCAAAAGCTAGTGTTTGAAACAAACATGTTGGACTTTAACCTGGTGTTGTAAGACTTCTTACTCTACTAGATTTATAATGTTAAAGGAATACTAAATGCAAACAGATGTGCCACTGTTGAAATAAAACGGCAAACTTTGGACAGTAATTAAAAGGGAAATACATTGCTTCAAAGGCTACAAATTTAAAGGTGATTCACCTGTTGAAGGAGCTGTGCTCCGAAAGCTAGTGACTCCAAACAAACCTGTTGGACTTTAACCTGGTGTTGTAAGACTTCTTACACTGCCTACCTCAGTCCAACGCTGGCATCTCCACATCATTATGTCAGCATGGTAGCACAGTGGTTAGCACAGTTGCTTCACAGCTTCAGGGTCCCAGGTTCGATTCCCAGCTTGGGCCACTGTCTGTGTCTGCGTGGGTTTCCTCCGGGTGCTCCCGTTTCCTCCCCCAGTCCAAAGATGTGCAGGTTAGGTGGATTGGCCATGATAAAATTGCCCTTCGTGTCCAAAAAAAAAGGTTGGGTTGGGCGGGGTTACGGGGATAGGGTGGAGGCGTGGGCTTAAGTGGGGTGCTCTTTCCAAGAGCCGGTGCAGACTTGATGGGCCGAATGGCCTCCTTCTGCACTGTAAATTCTAAGATTCTATGATGATTACAAATTTAAATGTTCACGGATAGTTCTGTTGGTGAATGTCGCTCAGACTACAAAGAATAAAATGCATTTTCCAGTTTCCCAGGCAGTTAAAATTTCTGAGAGCAATTTTCAGAACAGAGATGTATTGAGGATTAACATGCAAATCTTGTTTGAGAGAGCAATGGGAGATAGAGTTTTTAATGAGTACGTGAAGAATCTGGTCAGAAAAGGTAATGATTTGTTGATATTCCGAGAGTTCTACTTTTATTGACTCGCCTTCCATTTCATTGTTGGAGTCAAACAAAAGATCCATTGTCTGTTTCTTACAGTGCAAGAAGGCATTCCAACACTTGACAAGAATATGTCCCAGTACTGGGAGGAAAATGTGAATAGAGGATCTGTTTCTTCACTAGACCAAGAAGTCATTTTATCCCCGCCAGATACATGTGAGTTTGCTATCGTCATGTGATATGTCGCATGAGAGTGTAGGCTGTTGTATTGACCTTTGAGAAATTGTTAGAAAATTACTTTTTTTTCCAAAAAATTGAACTTTGGAGTTTGTGTTTGCAAGGCTTTTGTTAGTACTCAAACGTACTTGGGATAGTATAATTATTCCTATACTGTAAATTTGTTAGAAAAGGGTGATGAATGCTGTTGATTCTTGGTTGTTCAGCTTCATGTGCTAGTTGAATTATTCACTTCACTTTGGGAGAAATCATCTAAAAATATTAGTGAATTCAGTACTCAACCTGCAGGAGCAAAATGGTTGCAGGAGATCTGATCTTGGGTAGGTTTCACCTTGAAATCCTTCTTACTAACTTTCTAGTGCCAGACCCGACATAATTTACCCTGCATTTTAGCCAGATTTGTTTGTTTTGCTTCCAAAATCTATTTTGAATAGACACAATCAAAACTGCAATTTAATTCTTGAAGTGGAATGTGCTTTGATTTTTTTTTTTTTGTTCAGTGTTTCAGTAACCTTTTAATCCCATTTTTACCAATTTTATTTTCAATGTTCAACATTTTAATTATTATTTAACTTTTAGGAGGCAAATTCTATTTTCTCACTGTGGTAAGCTTGCTTTTAAATGTTTCAAAAAACAATTATTGCCCAATAGGTTCCCTTAAGAGTGTGAAAAGGAATTCTTTCAATGCCAACTTTCAACAAATGCCACAAGCTGTAGAATTTCTTGACCGATGGCAAGTGAAGATAAATTTAATGATGGCCATTGGTTTGTATTTTATGGTCGAGGTGAAAAAGATGAAAGAAGGTATGCCAGGAAGATCAATGGGCACCTGAGCCACACTGTCCATAGTTACCATTCTGTCACCAATCAGCTCTGAAGGCCTTCAGCCACCTAATGATAACTGAGCACAGCAGCCTCCATATGCTGTCAGTTAGCAGGACGTTAGTTGCAAGGCTTAGCCATCAATTGCAAGTCAACCTTCAACTCAGACTAGGTCCCTGGTCTACCACTGGGAGTCCACCTCTGTCCCCTACCGGACTTTTAGCCTACCACATGTGAGGAAAACACATGCTGACTGGTACATTCCAGTCAGTGTCAGCAGAGTGACCTTAATAGACCCTTTAGGTGAGCTAATTAATTGCTACCACCACTTTCGAGTGGCTAACCACCACCACCTCCCTTCTTGAATCTGTTTCAAACTGATAACTGATGTTGTCAAAAGCATGGCCAATATTTTCATCTGCTATTTTAACGAGGTAGGGTGAAATTCTCCAGAAAGATTTCCAAGTTTGGTAGCGAGCGGGAACTGCCGCGGGTTTCCTGACGCTCGGCCCAGCAAGGCTGGCAACGCCCCACGGGCTTCTTGCCACAAATACATAGATACATAGAAGACAGGAGCAGGAGGAGGCCTTTTGGCCCTTCGAGCCTGCTCCGGCATTCATCACGATCATAGCTGATCATCCAACTCAATAGCCTAATCCTGCTTTCTCCTTATAGCCTTTGATCCCATTCCCCTCAAGTGCTATATAGACATAGAATAGTACTGCACAGTACAGGACCTTCGGTCCACGATGTTGTGCCGACCATTTATCCTAATCTAAGATCAACCTAACCCACACCCCTTCAATTTACTGCTGTCCATGTGCCTGTCCAAGAGTCGCTTAAATGTCCCTAATGACTCTGACTCCCCCACCTCCGCTGGCAGTGCATTCCACGCACCCATCACTCTCTGTGTAAAGAACCCACCTCTGACATCTCCCCTATACCTTCCTCCAATCACTTTAAAATTATGTCCCCTCGTGACAGCCATTTCCGCCCTGAGGAAAAGTCTCTGGCTATCCACTCTATCCATGCCTCTCATCACCTTGTACACCTCTATCAAGTCAGCTCTCTGCCTTCTTCACTCCAGTGAGAAAAGCCCTAGCTCCCTCAACCTTTCTTCATAAGACATGCCCTCCAGTCCAGGCAGCCTTCTGGTAAATCTCCTCTGTACCCTCTCCAAAGCATCCACAACCTTCCTATAATGAGGCGACCAGAACTGGACACAATATTCCAGGTGTGGTCTAACGAGGGTTTTATAAAGCTGCAACAAAACCTCACGGCTCTTAAACTCAATCCCCCTGTTAATGAAAGCCAACACACCATACACCTTCTTAACAACCCTACCAACCTGGGTGGCAACTTTGAGGGATCTATGTACGTGGACCCCAAGATCCCTCTGTTCCTCCACACTTCCAAGAATCCTGCCTTTAACCCTGTATTCAGCATTCAAATTCGACCTTCCAAAATGAATCGCTTCACATTTATCTAGGTTGAACTCCATCTGCCACTTCTCAGCCCAGCTCTGCATCCTGTCAATGCCCTGTTGTAACCTGCAACATGCCTTAACACTATCTACAACTTCACCAACCTTTGTGTCATCGGCAAACTTACTAACCCACCTTCCACTTCCTCATCCAAGTCATTTATAAAAACCACAAAGAGCAGAGGTCCCAGAACAGATCCCTGCGGGACACCACTGGTCACCGACCTCCAGGCGGAATACTTTCCATCCACTACCATTCGCTGTCTTCTTTCGGCCAGCCAATTCTGTATCCAGACAGCCAAACTTCCCTGTATCCCATGCCCCCTAACTTTCTGAATGAGCCAATCATGGGGAACCTTATCAAATGCTTTACTGAAATCCATATACACCACATCCACTGCCCTTTCTTCCATCAATGTGTCTCGTCACATCCTCAAAGTATTCAATGAGGCTTGTGAGGCATGACCTGCCCCTCACAAAGCCATGCTGACTATCTTTAATCAAACTATGTTTTTCTAAATAATCATAAATCCTGGGCGGAATTTGCCACCTCTCAGCCCAGCGCTGCAGCTTACCTATGTCCCTCTGTAACTTGTAACATCCTTCCGCACTGTCCACAACTCCACCGACTTTAGTGTCATCTGCAAATTTACTCACCCATCCTTCTACGCCCTCCTCCAGGTCATTTATAAAAATGACAAACAGCAGTGGCCCCAAAACAGATCCTTGTGGTACACCACTAGTAACTGGACTCCAGTCTGAAAATTTCCCATCAACCACCACCCTTTGTCTTCTTCCAGCTAGCCAATTTCTGATTCAAATTGCTAAATCACCCTGTATCCCATGCCTCCGTATTTTCTGCAGTAGCCTACCGTGGGGAACCTTATCAAACGCTTTACTGAAATCCATATACACCACATCAACTGCTTTACCCTCATCCACCTGTTTGGTCACCTTCTCAAAGAACTCAATAAGGTTTGTGAGGCATGACCTACCCTTCACAAAACCGTGTTGACTATCTCTAATCAAATTATTCCTTCCCAGATGATTATACATCCTATCTCTTATAAACCTTTCCAAGATTTTGCCCGCACCAGAAGTAAGGCTCACTGGTCTATAGTTACCGGGGTTGTCTCTACTCCCCTTCTTGAACAAGGGGACAACATTTACTATCCTCCAGTCTTCTGGCACTATTCCTGTAGACAAAGATGACTTAAAGATCAAAGCCAAAGGCTCAGCAATCTCCTCCCTAGCTTCCAGAGAATCCTAGGATAAATCCCATCCGGCCCAGGTGACTTATCTATTTTCACACTTTCCAGAATTGCTAACACCTCCTCCTTATGAACCTCAAGCCCTTCTAGTCTAGTAGCCTGAATCTTAGTATTCTCCTCGACAACATTGTCTTTTTCCTGTGTGAATACTGACGAAAAATATTCATTTAGCACCTCTCCTATCTACTCGGACTCCCAAGCACAACTTCCCACTACTGTCCTTGACTGGCCCTACTCTTACCCTAGTCATTTGTTTGTTCCTGACATATCTATAGAAAGCTTTAGGTTATCCTTGATCCTACCTGCCAAAGACTTCTCATGTCCCCTCCTGGCTCTTCTTAGCTCTCTCTTTAGGTCGTTCCTAGCTAACTTGTAACTTTCGAGCGCCCTAACTGAACCTTCATGTCTCATCTTTAATAAGCCTCCTTCTTCCTCTTGACAAGTTTTTCGTCTGCTTTAGTAAACCACGGTTCCCTTGCTCGACCACTTCCTCCCTGCCTGACAAGTACATACTTATCAAGGACACACAGTAGCTGTTCCTTGAACAAGCTCCACATTTCCATTGTGCCCATCCCCTGCAGTTTTCCTCTCCATCCGTTGCATCCTAAGTCTTGCCTCATCGCATCATAATTGCCTTTCCCCCGGATATAACTTTTGCCCTGCGGTATATACCTATCCCTTTCCATCACGAAAGTAAACTTAATCGAATTGTGGTCACTATCACCAAAGTGCTCACCTACCTCCAAACCTAACACCTGTCCTGGTTCATTACCCAGTACCAAATCCAATATGGCCTCGTCTCTCGTTGGCCTATCTACATACTGTGTCAGGAAACCCTCCTGCACACATTGGACAAAAACAGACCCATCTAAAGTACTCGAACTATAGCGTTTCCAGTCAATATTTGGAAAGTTAAAGTCCCCCATAACAACTACTCTGTTGCTTTCGCTCCTATCCAGAATCATCTTTGCAATCCTTTCCTCTACATCTCTGGAACTTTTCGGAGGCCTATAGAAAACCCCTAACAGGGTGACCTCTCCTTTCCTGTTTCTAACCTCAGCCCATACTACCTCAGTAGACGTGTCCTCATCAAACGTCCTTTCTGCCACCGTAATACTGTCCTTGACTAACAATGCAACCCCTCCCCCTCTTTTACCACCTTCCCTGAGCTTACTGAAATATCTAAACCCAGGCACCTGCAACAACCATTCCTGTCCTTGCTCTATCCATGTCTCCGAAATGGCCACAACATCGAAGTCCCAGGTACCAACCCATGCCGCAAGTTCACCCACCTTATTCCGGATGCTCCTGACATTGAAGAAGACACACTTTAAACCACCTTCCTGCCTGCCGGTACACTCCTGCAACTTTGAAACCTTACTCATGACCTCACTACTCTCAGCCTCCTGTATACTGGAGCTACAATTCAGGTTCCCAAGTCCCTGCTGAACTAGTTTAAACCCTCCCGAAGAGCATTAGCAAATTTCCCCCCCAGGATATTGGTACACCTCTGGTCCAGGTGTAGACCATCCCGTTTGTAGAGGTCCCACAGATCCCAGAATAAGCCCCAATTATCCAGAAATCTGAAACCCTCCCTCCTGCACCATCACTGTAGCAACGTGTTCAACTCCTCTCTCTCCCTATTCTTCATCTCGCTATCACGTGGCACGGGTAACAACCCAGAGATAATAACTCTGTTTGTCCTAGATCTAAGTGTCCACCCTAGCTCCCTGAATTCCTACCTTACATCCCTATCCCTTTTCCTACCTATGTCGTTGGTACCTATGTGGACCACGACTTGGGGCTGCTCCCCCTCCCCCTTAAGGATCCCGAAAACACGATCCGAGACATCACGCACCCTGGCACCTGGGAGGCAACACACCAACCGCGAGTCTCTCTCATTCCCACAGAATCTCCTATCTATCCCCTTAACTATGGTGTCTCCAATGACTAATGCTCTACTCCTCTCTCCCCTTCCCTTCTGAGCAACAGGGACAGACTCTGTGCCAGAGACCTGTACCCCATGGCTTACCCCTGGTAAGTCTCCCCCCGCCCCCCCCCCCCCCCCCCCAACAGTATCCAAAGCGGTATATTGTTGCTCTTATTAGCCTTAGTTTTATTAGCTCTAATTCTGTCACCTTTGCTCACGAGTCGCCAGGTATCTTTCTGATACCGCCACGTGGTTCAAGCTCTAGTTATGATTAATAAGACAGCACACCACTTAGTAAATGTTAAATCAACGATCATTTATTATATACAGCAATAAATACTTATACAATAATCCTACTTTCTAGACTACTACCTACCACTACAGGCCAATACTTAACTTTGGGAATGGCCCACCAGGTCAGGGAAACAAATGGCTTATCGAATTGTGTCTGGCCTGCGGGGTTCAAAGGCTGATACAGGTCGATGGCTAGGAGTCTCTATCGGGTAGCGATCGCTGGAGTCAAACGTACGGTTTCTTGTCGATGGTTCTTGCGAAGGTTGCGAGCAGGAGAAGAAGGGAGAGAAGGGTTGATCTGAACTTGGCCCCTATCTTTATAGTCCCCAGGGGCTTCCTGCCTCTCGGGGCGGACCTTGACCCTGGTCCCAAGTGATTGGACTTGGTCCCAATCACTGGGTTCGATATGCTCCAATAATGGGGCGATTCCTTGATCGGGGGATGGTGGTTCACCTTTCTTTGTCTCGGCCACTGCTGGCGCCGAGAGGTCTGGATCGGCTTTCAATTGCTAATTTGTTGCAATTGTTCCCGGGGATCGCCGATTAAACTGCAGATGGCTGGGTTGATGTGCTGCTAATGGTTGCAGGTATCGATCTGGGCCGACTTCCCCAGAGCCGAATACACTGTTCTGTCTGCAGCTGTCCGTTTGTGCCCTCTTGGCTGATTTTCCCATCAGCCTTTTCAGTTAGCCATTTTACATCGAGTTTTGGCCAAATTAATCGGGAATCAGCCATTTTAGGTGGCTAGTTGTAGCCACTTTGTGATCCCAACGCGAAGCGTGAAGGATCACATAAATTTTGTCCTTTACGTTCCCTGACCAGGGGGGACACCTCCTACATGGCCACTACTTTGACCCTAGCTATGCACCAAACATTTTTACCTAAACATTTCTAAGGGCGCTATGTCAGGCAGGGGCATGCATTTACAAAATAAAAAAACTTGGAGCCTCTAATTTTACCTAAATACACTATACTCACTAAACATTGCATTATCCTATCTTCCTAAAACATACAACAACATTTAATATACTCTTTCCTGGCTTGGCAGTCAAGCTCAGGATCATACATTTTGTTTGTTTATGACAAGTTTTGTACATCTTTTATTTACAGAAAAACGCAAGTGCATGTTCTTTATTATCGTGTTATAGGTCGCGGGGGTCGGGGGGTCTGGTCATAACCGAATATAGGGGATCGGATCCGATATACCTGGGTTCGAGCGCGGTACGCTCTCCTTCTCCATTTGCGGAGGCGCATAGTCTGCACTACACAGCAGAGTATCGCCAACGCTAACAGTGCTTCAATTACGTAGGACAGGGAGTACCAGGTTATGAATCTGGCACACCAGGAAGATGCAGTGTCGCTGGTGACTGGGCTTTGGGTACTGCGGGGCAGTGAAACATTAACGGCAGCGAGGTTTGGAGTAATGGGGTCCGCGTTCCCACGCAACCAGATGTTCATCAAAAAGATGTTGAGCACGATGAAAGAAGTCCCCATGGCTGTCCTCTTTCTTTTTCTTTCTTTGTGTTCTCTGTTTTCTCCGGTCCTGGAGCTTCTGGAGTTCTGTAAAACAAGCATAGTATCTGTAACTACCTTGGTTTAATATCTGGTATGATAGTGTGTCTGTCCTTTTTGGGGCCAATTATACCCTTATAATTGGTCACTATGTGTGACTCCCTTATTTTATTTTTTCAAACAAATTTTAGGACACGGCACACTTCCCAATGCGGGACCAGTGCTGATTTACCATCCCAATGTTCCAGGATGTAAATAGCATATGGCAGCAACCTAAAGGTCGCCTAACCAAAATAAAACTTTTTGAAATGAAAATGTCAAATGAGGTGCGTATGGGCCGGGATGGGTAAGATTTGGATGGAGTCCCCGGGTAGGATGGCTACCAATGCCGTATATCCCCTACCCGAGCGTGTTTGACCAACACTGAGTCCCCAGGCAGGGCGGGTCTCACGCCGTTTCTCCACTGCCTGAGCAACCGACAAGAACGGGCAAAAATGTAGTCATCATGGTGGGGCTGCTATAGTGATTCTACCCTTGAATCAGAAGAGCAGTTATGATCGGGCGTCTGGTGAGCAGGTATCTGCTGAAAAGCTAGTTCCATTGAACAAGCGTCTGGTCTGTTGACCAGGTATCTGTAGACAAGTTGGTACCGCTGACAAGCATCTGGCCGCGGTGGGTCTCTTGAGGGCAAGAGCTCAGCAGTTTCAGGTGAATGAGTGTGTGACAGTGAAAAAAATTCTCCTGTCGGACGAACAACATAAAACAAACGTACGAACAACATAAAACATCCTGCAGGTTCCATCAGGAAGGACAGCACTTCTCCCAAGCGTTTCCTTTTTACATCATGTGGACACCTCATTTCTCTGTTGCGAACAGGGTCGCAAAGGGGTTGGCGGCTTGGGAGTCCGACTTGAGGTCGTCCCCTTCTCCCGGGTGCCAAACTCTGGAGTGAATTAAGGCTGAGAGGGCTGCGTGGTGTGAGTTGGAGTTGCTTTCTTTGTTGCGGACGAGTCTATAGGAGTTGTCGCGGTGCCAATGAGTTGTGTCGAGTTGTGTGGGGACAAAGTCGGGGTCGTCCGTGTGGTTCGGTGGTCGGTGGTGGGATTTGTTTAGAAAAGTGATCATGAAGGGATCACTGGAGTCGAAATCGGAGTCGCTGGGTGTGGGTCCGGTTGTATGGGGATAGTAGGGAGGTGTGCTGTGGCTATCGTCTGAGTCACAGTCACTGTCTCTGCTGCGGCAGTCTGTGGGCGTTCCGGGGCGGAGTGTAGATTTTGGGGGTGGAGTTGAGGGCGAGTCCGTGGCTGGGCTGGACGTGGTGGGGGTTGGTCTGGTTACGTTGGCTCTGGGCGGGGTGTGGTTTGCTGCGTCAAGCATGACGTGGTGGGCGTAGTTTGACTGTGCTCCATAAGCCTTTAACTGGCTTATATGAAACCACGCAGTCTTACCATTTGGGTATTTGATTTTATATACCGATGGGCTTATTTTATCCGTAATGGAGTACGGACCTGAGTATTTCGGAGACAGGAATGTGCTGGGGTTATATACAGACAACATCACTTGCTGTCCTATATCATACTCGGTTGCATGCACTGCCTTATCAAAACAGGCCTTGCTCTGTTTCCTTTTGGTGCCCAATTTAACTACGGCTGCTAACTGAGCCGTTTTGACATTCGCAGCTAATTGCTCAACGGCTTTCTCGTGGGTGAGGGCCGTAACTTCAGGGCTGGTCAGGTCTAAACCTAACAAGTATTCTGTCCCTTTCATGGGGCGTCCGGTCATGAGAGTGTGTGGGGTGTAACCTGTGGAGGTGGAAACAGTGTTACGCAAAAACATCAGCGCAAACGGGAGGACTGAGTCCCAAGTGGTGTTGTTCTGCTGGACCATTTTTCGGAGGGTGGTTTTTAGGGTCCGATTCATGCGCGCCACTATACCACTCGACTGTGGGTGGTACGCAATGTGGAATTTTTGGGTTATGCCAAATATCATGAGGACGTTCTGCATAACCCGATCGCCGATTAAACTGCAGATGGCTGGGTTGATGTGCTGCTAATGGTTGCAGGTATCGATCTGGGCCGACTTCCCCAGAGCCAAATACACTGTTCTGTCTGCAGCTGTCCTTTTGTGCCCTGTTGGCCTTTTCAGTGAGCCATTTTACATCGGGTTTTGGCCAAATTAATCGGGAATCAGCCATTTTAGGTGGCTACAATACTTGTTACTAAGGGGAACGACCACAGGGGATCCCTGTACTGACTGCTTCTTCCCAGCCCCTCTCACCGTCACCCATCTATCTTTATTCTTCGGAGTAACTACATCCCTGAAGCTTCTACCTATGACCACCTCTGCCTTCCGAATGATCCGAAGTTCATCCAGCTCCAGTTCCCTAACGCGGTTTCTGAGGAGCTGGAGATGGGTGCACTTCCCACAGATGAAATCAGCAGGGACACCGATGGCGTCCCTCACCTCAAACATTCTGCAGGAGGAACATTGCACTACCTTCCCTGCCAACCCCTCTAGATAAAAAAAGAAAAAGAAAGAAAGAACTTACCTGTTATTCACTCCCCTTCTCAGCAAACACTCACTCAGCAACCTCTGTGCCCTGCACGATAACACCTGAGGGAAAATAAAAGAAAAACTACTTACCAGTCACCAGCCAGTCCCCTACCTACAGGCTGTGACGTCACGGTTCAACTTCTTTGGACTTCTACCTGCCTTCGAGCCTTCCTCTTGATCTTTACAGCGGTTGTTTTTTTTTTGGTTATAGGAGTGGGTAGGGAGGAAAACACTGAAGAAGTGTTTCGCGTTTAAGTGTCACTTGACAACAGCTCCTCCACAAAGCACCTTCAAGTTCGGGTGAGCACATGGACGTATGCAAATTTCCCCGCAACAGCCAATCAGCAGCTCCGCGCAACTGCCCTCTGCTGGATGCTTGTCTTCACTTGAACAGCTAGGGTCTCTTGCTGAGGTACACCTTCAAGTTTGGGTGAGCACACGGACGTATGCAAATTTCCCTGCAACAGCCAATCAGCAGCTCCGCTCTACTGCCCTCTGCTGGATGCTTGTCTTCACTTGAACAGCTAGGGTCTCTTGCTGAGGTACACCTTCAAGTTTGGGTGAGCACACGGACGTATGCAAATTTCCCTGCAACAGCCAATCAGCAACTGCGCTCTACTGCCCTCTGCTGGATGCTTGTCTTCACTTGAACAGCTAGGGTCTCTTGCTGAGGTACACCTTCAAGTTAGGGTGAGCACATGGACGTATGCAAATTTCCCCGCATCAGCCAATCAGCAAAGATCATCGCCAAAGGTGCAGCAATCTCCTCCCTCGCTTCCCGTAGCAACCTTGGATATATCTCGCCATCTCTTGAATATATTCAATGTTTTAGCATCAACTTCTTCCTGTGGTAATGAATTCCACAGGCTCAACACTCTGGGTGATGAAATCCCTCCTTATATCTGTCCGAAATGAATCCTTAGACTGTGACCCCTAGTTCTGGACACACCCATCATTGGTAACATCTTCCCTGAATCTACCCTGTCTAGTCCCGTTAAAATTTTAAGTCTCTATGAGTTCTCCCCTCATTCTTCTGAACTCCAGCGAGAACAATCCCAGCCTAGTCAATCTCTCCTCATATGACAGTCCTGCCATCCCTGGAATCAGTCTGGTAAATCTTTGCTGCACTCCCTTGAGAGCAAGAACATCCTTCCTCAGAGAAGGAGACCAAAACTGCACACAATACTCCAGGTGTGGACTCACCAAGGCCCTGTATAATTGCAGCAACACATCCCGACTTCTATACTCGAAACCTCTTGCAATGAAGCCCAACATACCATTAGCCTTCTTTACCGCCTGCTGCACCTGCATGTTTACCTTCAACGGCTGGTGCACAGGGACACCCAGGTCCCGCTGTACACTCCCCTCCCAATTTACAACCATTTTTGCTTCCAAAGTGAATAACCTCACACTTATATAAATTATACTGCATCTGCCAATTTGCCCACTCACCCAACCTGTCCAGATCATGCTGTAGGATCGCTGCATCTACTTCACCGTTCACCCTCCCACCGAACTTGGTATCGTCTGCAAACTTTGAGATGTTACATTTTGTTCCCTCGTCCAAATCATTAATATATATTGTGAATAGCTGACTCGCCAGCCAATTCGCCAGGACAGCGCTCGCCAGCCCATCGTTAACAAAGCCAAGCAGCGCGTAAACAGCACTTGCACAGCCAACCAAACTCAGCTTGCAGCCATGACGGCAAGAAGACTGCCCAACATGCGGATCTGGCGAGGCTCTTCATAATGATAAAAATCTTTATTGTCATAAGTAGGCTTACATTAACACTGCAATTATGTTACTATGAAAATCCCCTAGTCGCTACATTCCGGCACCTGTTCAGGTAGACCGAGGGAGAATTCAGAATGTCCAAATTACCTAACAGCACGTCTTTCGGGACTTGTGGGAGGAAACCGGAGCACCCAGAGGAAACCCATGCAGACACGGGAAAAACGTGCAGACGCCGCACAGACAGTGACCCAAGCCAGGAATCGAACCTGGGACCTTGCAGCTGTGAAGCAACAGTGCTACCCACTGTGCTACCGTGCTGCAGTTGGATGCAGTTGAGGCCAAGCGGAATGCCCTGTTCCACCAAGGGTCCCAGAGGGTGAGCCGCAGGACAGCCAGTGCCACCTGAGACGAGGTGGCTGCGGCTGTAAGCTTGAGGAGCGTGACTAGGAGGACCTGACTTCCAGTGATGTAAGAAGGTCAATGACCAATGACCTACACCGGGGAGCACGGGTTAGCACCACACAGCTGCTGAACCCCCAGGCGAGATAGCAGTCGGAGGTCTGCTGGATCCCAGGACCAGCCGAGTCCCAGTCTGATGCTGAGCCTCTGGTACAGGATTACCTGGACCTGATGCAGACGATAGGGTGCGGCTGGTACATTCAGAGAGAGATGTCAGTGACACTCCAGCAGGTCCATAGCCAATTGGAGCAATTCCAGAGGCTATGGGCACAGCTGTCGCCGGTAATGCGTGGCACTGAGGCCAACACTGCTGGGGTGGCGACCGCAGTGGAGAGTCTGGTGCATGACGTCAGCACATTAGTGAAGGTGTCCAAGGTGTCATACAGTCGTTGACGGCCATGGCTAAGGTCCTCGGCAGAATGTCTGACTCGCTGGGGGATGTGACCCAGTACCAGGCTGACCTCTGTGGTGCTCCGGGATGTCTCCCGCTCTCGGATGGGAATGGCCAAGGTGCTGCGGAGGTTATCCTAATTGCAGGTGGGCATTTCCGAGGCGCTGCAGTGCATGTCCCAGTCACTGAGGAGTATCGGCAAGACCATCGATGATGCTGAGGCAGCCGTGCCTCAAACCAGCTGCCCCTCCGTATCAAGGTGAACCCCGGGGTCCTATGGGCACAGAGCAGGAAGAGGGAGCGTAGGGTGCGAACCTGGACCCGTCCCATGGAGTGGGGATAGTGACCACCAGCTCCCCCGAGTTTCACCCCTCTGATGAGGCCACGTCTCGAGGTCAGCACATCGGATAGGGTGGCATGGCTGCGCTTGTGCCGTCTACAAGTACGCCAGGGCCCTCCTGCCCCAGAGCTCAGATGTGCATCCTGTGGAGATACCTAGACGTAGCAGTAGAGCTAGGAATGTGAAGCATGTTGAGGATCACTGAATGCATCGACGGAGGGCGGAGAAGATGCGGGGGGTAGGTAAGGGGGTGAGGGGTTGGTGATGGTGGGGAGAGTGGGGCGGCACCATTGGGAGGGCGACGGGGAGGGGGGGAGTTGTATGACACCTGTGACACATTTTAAAAATCGTCGAGCACAACCAGTATGACGCCTGTCACTTTCTTCCGTAGTGCAGGCCGACCTTCAAACTCTTGGCTCATCTCTCCAGGCATCTCCCCCTCCCCGCAGCATTTGCCCACCCTCTGGCCTTGAACATGTCCCTGGAGCTATGTCCCATCCCCATGGCATTCGGATGTTGGCTGCTGTGTGTGTGGTGTTGCCTCCCACTGTGTTCAAGCATAATATCCATGTATCAAGGTGTGATTGGGATGCTAGATAATGGCTCCCACATGCTACGTGGCCCGCCCATCCACGGGAATTTACTTGCCATCTGTTTGGTGCTCAGCTAACCATGATTGCCAATTCCTTATTGGCAATAGCCTTCAGCCGCATGGCCAGAGGCCTTGGCAGTCGGTGGGGGGTATCGGTGGTCGGAGGGGCAGCTGGACAAGGAAAAGGGTCGCCCCAGAACAGGTACACACGATCCAGGGGTTGACATGGTGGTGCCCCATGCGATTGCCGCCCCCCCCACAGCGCATCCTCCCCCCTGCGCCCCCGGGCTCTTTGCCTGTGAGCAAAGATGGCTACTCACGTCCTTGGATCCCCACAGAAGCCGTTCCCCCAAGTTCACGTTTTTCAAAAGGAGTACTAATCGGTGCCAGCGTGACCACTTGGTGAAGAGACTGATGAATGACAGGAGGCCGTTGGATATGGGTTGGCTCCTGTTAATTGTATAGAAATAGGGCTTAAGTAGTTATAATTGGTTTCCCGCCACGCTACAGCGAGATCCCGATTTCATCCATGGGAGCGGGCCGGTTGCATCGCAAACTGTTTGGCGCCTGGCGCAGTTCTCGATTTTGGCCACTTCCGCTACAGACCGACCTTGTTTCGCTCAAGCAACTGGCTGTGTGGAGTTTGCACATTCTCCCTGCCTGCGTGGGTCTCACCCCACCAACCAAAAAAGATGTGCATGGATTGGCCATGCTAAATTGCCCCTCAATTGGGAAAAAAAGAATTGGGTCCTCTAAATTTATTTATCAAAAAAAAACGAAGCCAGAGAATCGGGCCCGTAGTGTCATAACTAATTTGACCACGCTGCTTGAAGGATTTGTAAGAAAAAGAATAGTCACATGGGAGTTTGGCAAGTAGACCTCTTTTTATTTCCATTATCTTCTCCTGAATACACTGCAACAAACCTAGTATGTCTCTTCAGGCTCACTAACGTCATCCTTCATAATATTTTCAGCTATTTTGTTAATGCTTGCTAACATTAATGAGAAGTGTATTGGGCTTTGTGACGCTATCGTCTTTTGCACAACTGGAATTAATAAGAGGTCACGTTTCGCGTCTGTAGTAAATAAAAAGGAACAAGGGTTAGAAAGCTGGTTTCAGGACTTCCGGTGGCTGCCATGGAGTGAGTGGACGCACATAAGATGGCTCCTGCCTGAGGATTGATTTTTTGGCCCTATTCTGCCTGTTTTACGGGGGTGGTGCAGGTGGCAAAGTGGTAAAATTGAAGAACTGGAACTTCTCCTCTGGTGGGTGATGTCAGAAAGTAACCAGACGAGGAGTGAGTCGAGCAAGGGGCATTCTTTGGACCTGGAGGACACACAGGAGGGGTAAAGATGGAGGAGGGCTTGGTAGTGTCGTTGCCTGCAAAGTGGTTAAGTTAGCCGAATTCCTATCAGCCGAATTCAAAAAGCGAAGGCAGGCGTTCACTGAGGACTTGGCAAGAGTGGCAGAACTAATTTGGGCAGCCCTGGAGAGGGTGAAACAGCGGCTGGAAGCGCAGAATGTGCCTGTACCGAGTTGGAGGGGACAGTTGCTGACCACCAAGATTGGATTGTCTCTTTGAAGCAGAGATGTTGATGATGTCAGAGGGTCAAAATAAGCTGAAGGCCAAGATCGATGATCTGGAGAACGGCTCAAGGCTGAGCTTGAGGGTCATCAGGCTGCCCGAAGGCATTGCAGGTACGAAAACCACAGAATATGTGGCCAAGGTGTTCGAGCATTTGGTGGGGAGGGGGTCTTTGCCCTCCCTCATGAAGGGGACTGGGTCCATCGGTCGTTGAGAAAGGGAGCTGGGGAGCTGCCAAAGGTGATAATAGTATGGCTCCATCGATATTTGGACAAGGAAAAGATCCTGAGGTGGGAAAAGGAAACCCAGGAGTGTAGCTGGATGGCCATACCGTTTGAGTCTACCAGGAATTTGGAGCAGAGATGGCAAAGAGAAGGCCCGAGTTCAACAAGGCCTCCTTTTGTAAATTCTATGAAAGGCTGCTCTTTTCAGGAGCAAGGTACGATTTGGCATAATCTACCTGGCTCGCTTGTGGGACACGCATTGGGGAAGAGAACACCATTTCAATATACCGGGGGAGGAGAATAACTTTATATGGCTCATTCACCCCCAGTGAGACAGAGAGGACACATCCAGAATGAGGCACATCGAAGAGTGTTTGGGAGCTGGGAATTTGAAGCTCGGTGGGAATTTGAGGCTGGGTGGGGAGGTGCTTTTTATCCCTTGATTTATTCCTCAAATGTCCAGTGAGTGTCCTTGCCCTGCTGCAGGTGACTACAAGGGAGAGAGGTAATTGGTGAGCAGCAGATAATGTGGGTAAGTCTTTAACTTCTATCACTTATAATACTTTCTTGGTTTCTAATCTGTAAGGCTGGTCAAGATCAGGAAAGAAGGGCCATAGGGAAGTGGATTTAATCTAATATAAAGTACTCTCCAAGGTTTAATTTAATTGAAAGAGGTAAACCATGACAGGAGAGTTCAAAGTCTTGGTTTGCTCCATGCGGCAGGCTGAGGACAGTTCCAATTCCCCAGATCAGCACATGTACGGGAAGAGTCTCCAACTATAGCTCGTGGAAGAGCTCGGGTTTCAGAGCTGGGGCGGCGGTTGTGGACACTGTGGAGCATCCACGAGACAGAGAGTATCGTGAATAGCACGTATAGAGAGGTGGTCACACTGCAGGCTCAGACTCCACCAGACAGAGCAAGAGAGGTAGGCAAGTAGTGCAGGAACCTCCTGTGGCCATTCCCCTGCAAAACAGATATACCATTTTGGATACTGTTCAGGGGAATGACCTCTCAAGCGAAAGCAGCAGCAGCCAAACTCGTTGCACCACAGTTGGTTCTGTTGCAGAGGGGAGGGGTAAAAAGTGTGGGAATACGATAGTAATAGGGGACTCGATTGTAAGAGGAATAGACAGGCGTTTCTGTGGTCACAAACAAGACTCCAGGATGGTATGTTGCCTCCCTGGAGTGGGCACAGGACATTCTGGAGGGGGAGGGTGAACATCGGTACCAACGACATAGATAAAAAAAAGAGATGAGGTCATAAAAGCAGAATACAGGAAGCTAGGAAGAAAGTTAAGAAATTGGACCTCTAAGGTAGTGATTTCAGGATTACTACCAGTGCCACGTGCTAGTCAGAGTAGAAATGACAGGATCTATTGGATGAATACGTGGCTGAAGAGATGGTGTCGGGGGAGGGTTTCAGATACCTGGGACATTGGGACCAGTTCTGGGGGAGGTGGAACCCGTACAAATTGGACAGGTTACATCTGGGCAGGACCAGGACTGATGTCTCAGGGGGAGTGTTTGTTAGAACGATTGGGGAGGGTTTAAACTAATATGCCAGGGGATGGGAACATATGTAAGGAGTCCGAGAAGAAGGGAGCAAGGACAAAAACGGAAGGTGGAAAGGCGAATAAGAAAAGTGATAGGTAGAGAAACCAAGGACAAAATTCAAACAGGGTTATAGTGAAAAATATTGGGAGCAAGACAAACAAGTGTTAAAATGACAAGCTTAAAGGTTTTGTGCCTTAATGCACGGAGCATATGCAATAAAGTGAATGAACTAATCGCACAGATAGATGTAAACGGGTACGATATAATTGGGATTACGGAGACATGGCTGCGGGGGACCAGGGATGGCAACTGAATGTCCCAGGGTATTCAGTATTTAGGAAGGACTGGCAGAAAGGAAAAGGTGGTGGAATGGCATTGCTGGTTAAAGAGGAAATTAACACAATAGTGAGAAAGGATATTAGCTCCGACAATGTGGAGCCTGTATGGGTAGAGTTGAGAAATATCGAGGGGCAAATATCACTAGTGGGCATCATAAATTGACCCCCCAAACTGCTGTGGTGATGTTGGGAATGGCATTAAACAGAAAATTAGAGATGCATGTGATAAGGGAATATTTGTGATCATGGGTGATTTTAATCTGCACATAGATTGGGCAAATCAAATTAGCCATAGTAACGTAGAGGAGGAATTCCTGGAGTGTATACAGGATGGTTTTCTTGACGAATGTGTGGAGGGACCAACTAGAGAGCAGGCCATCTTAGGTTGGGTACTGTGTAATGAGAAGGGAATCGTTACCAATCTAGCTGTGCGAGACTCTTTGTGGATGAGCGACCATAACATGTAGAATTTTTTATCAAGGTGGAGAGTGAAGTAGTTGATTCGGAGATTAGGATGCTGAATCTTAATAAAGGAAACTATGAAGATATGAGGCGTGAGTTGGCCTTGGTAGATTGGGGAGAGTTACTTAAAGAGATGACAGTGGATAGGTAATGGCAAACATTCAAGGAATGCATGGAGGAACTGCCACAACTGTTCATTCCTGTCTGGCACAAAAGCAAAATAGGTAAGAGGGCCAATCCATGGCTTACAAAGGAAATTAGAGATAGTATCCGATCCAAGGGAAGAAACATACAGATTGGCCAAGAAAAATAATAGGTTTGAGGATTGGGAGCAGTTTAGAATTCAGCAAAAAAGGACCAAGAAGGGGGCAAATACAGTATGAAAGTAAGCTTGAAAGGAACATAAAGACTGACACGATGGGCGGGATTCTCCAGTTGCCGATGGCGAAACCGCGTTCGGCAATCGGCCGGAGAATCAACGTTCGCGATGAAATCGGGGGCAGCGCCGCTTTTGGTATGCTCCGCCCCCTCCAAAGCGGCGTACTCTAGGAATACGGCACACGCTGTATCGACGGCCTCCGGCAACCTGATGCTCTGCCCCCGACCAGCCGAGTTCCCGACGGCGTGGGTCTCTCATGTTATTATTTGTCGGGAACTCAGCGTGGCGGCTGCGGACTAATCTGCATCCCAGAGTACTGAAGGAAGTGGCTCTAGAAATAGTGGATGCATTGGTGGTCCAGGATTCTATGGACTATGGAGCAGTCACTGCAGATAGGATACCCGCTAATGTCACTCCAATATTCAAAAAGGCAGGTAGAGAGAAAATAGAGAATTATAGACCAGTAAGCCTAACATCGGTAGTGGGGAAAATTCTCGAATCCATTATCAAGGACTTTATATCGGAGCATTTAGAAAACAGTGGCAGGATCAGACCGAATCAGCATCAATTTATGACAGGGAAATCATGCTTGACAAATCTATTGGAATTTTTTGAAGATGTAACTATTAAAGTTGACAAGGGGGAAGACAGTCGATGTAGCACATTTGGACTTTCAGAAAGCATTTGACAAAGTCCTGCACAAAAGATTATCGTGGAAGATTAAAGCACATGGGATTGGGGGAAGTGTATTGAGATGGATAGAAACTGGTTGGCAGAAAAGACACAAAGAGTAGGAATTAACGGCTCCTTTTCAAATTGGCAGGCAGTAACTAGTGGGGTGCCACAGCGAGTGGTGCTGGGACCCCAGCTATTCACAATATATATTAATGTTTTGGGCGAAGGAACAACATGTAACATCTCAAAGTTTGCAGATGATCCCAAGTTGGGTGGGAGGGTGAATGGTGACGAGGATACAGAGATCCTTAAGCATGATCTGGGCAGGTTGGGTGAGTGGGCAAATCAATGGCAGATGCAGTATAATTTGGATAAAGATGAGGTTATTCACTTTGGAAGCAAAAACAAGAAGGCAGATTACTACCCGAATGGTTGTAAATTGGGAGAGGGGAGTGTGCAGCAGGACCTGGGTGTCCTTGTGCACCAGTCACTGAGGGTAAGCAGGCAGGTGCAGCAGGCAGTAAAGAAGGCGAATGGTATGTTGGCCTTCTTGCGAGAGGTTTCAAGTAAGGAGCAGGGATGTATTGCTGCAATTATATAGGGCCTTAGTCAGGCCACACCTATAATATTGTGTGCAGCTTTGGTCTCCTTTTCTGAGGAAGGATGTTCTCGAGGGTGTGCAGCGAAGGTTTACAAGGCTGATTCCGGGGATGCCGAAACTGACGTATGAGGAGAGATTGACCAGTTAGGATTGTTTTTGCTGGAGTTCAGACAAATTCAGGGGCAGCACGGGAGCACAGTGGTTAGCACTGTTGCTTCACAGCTCCAGGATCCCAGGTTCGATTCCCAGCTTGGGTCACTGTCTGTGCGGAGTCTGCGCGTTCTCCCATGTCTGCGTGGGTTTCCTCCGGGTGCTTCGGTTTCCTCCCACAGTCCAAAGATATGCGGGTTAGGTGTATGGGCCATGCTAAATTGCCCTTGGTGTCCAAAAAGTTTGGGCGGGGTTACTGGGTTGCGGGGATAGGGTGGGGGTGTGGGCTTGGGTAGGGTGCTCTTTCCAGGGGCCGGTGCAGACTCGATGGGACGAATGGCCTCCTTCAGCACTGTAAATTCTATGATTCCATGAATGAAGGGGGATCTCATAGAGACTTATAAAATCCTAACAGGACTATATAGGATGGATGCAGGGAGGATGTTCCCGATGGCAGGTGTGTCCAGAACCCAGGGGATCACAGTTTGAGGATTTGGGGTAGGCCATTTAGGACCGAGATAAGGAAACATTTCTTCACCCAAAGAGTGATGACCCCTGTGGAATTCATTACCACAGAAAGTAGTTAAGGCTAAGACATTGAATACATTCAAGAGGTGGCTAGATATGATACTTGAGGCGAATGGGATCAAGGGTTATGGGGAGAAAGCAGGATTAGGTTATTGAGTTGTACGACCAGCCATGATCGTGACGAATGGCAGAGCAGGCTCGAAGGGCTGAATGGCCTCCGCCTGCTCCTATCTTTTATGTTATGTTTCTATGGACTGGGGGACATGTGAGGATTCTGGGTGGGCTCACCTGCATGTTTGAGCTACGGCATTGTGCTCAGGGGTGTGAGGATTTGTTTTGTTTTTCGTTGCTGTTTTCTGTTTACTTGGTTTGTTTTATAGCTTTTTAATATCTGCCACCCGCGTGTGGGCTATAGGCACTGGGTGTATTAAAACATTTTTTGGGTGTGGTGGGGAGTGCGGGCTGTGACGGGGGATAAAGGGGACAAGATTAAAGAAGGGTTGGGTAGGTGGTGGGGGGAATATGTGGGTGTTTTTTGTAAATAAAGTTTGTGTATAGCCTCAGGTAGGGGTCACCCTGCTAGCAGAAATGCTGGTTAACGGAAGTGAAGTAGGGGGAAAGCCATGGCTGGCTATTTGGGGTGGGCGGGAGGGGTTGTTTCTTGTCTTTCATGTGGGTTGGGATAGCGAGCCTGGGGCGTTGGAGTTTTCTTTGTTTGGGATGGGAGGGGAATGATGGGTCGCTGATGATGAAGGTTTCTTTCTGGGGTCATTGGTCTGGAGGGAGGTGGCGGTGGGCTCGGGGGTTGAGCGAGGTAGGGGCCTGGGGGAATCCATTAGGATTAGAGTATGGCTGATCAGGATGGAGGGATGGTTTGGAGCCCCTCAACCAGACCGGTCTCATGGGATGTGAGGGGACTGAATGAGCCGATTAAAAGATCTTGGATGTTCACCCATTTGAAAAATTTGAAGGCAGACGTCATTATTTGCAGACGACTCACAAAGAACAAAGAAATGTACAGCACAGGAACAGGCCCTTCGGCCCTCCAAGCCCGTGCTGACCATGCTGCCCGACTAAACTACAATCTTCTACACTTCCTGGGTCCGTATCCCTCTATTCCCATCCTATTCATGTATTTGTCAAGATGCCCCTTAAATGTCACTATCATCCCTGCTTCCACCGCCTCCTCCGGTAGCGAGTTCCAGGCACCCACTACCCTCTGCGTAAAAAACTTGCCTCGTACATCTACTCTAAACCTTGCCCCTCTCACCTTAAACCTATGCCCCCTAGTAATTGACCCCTCTACCCTGGGGAAAAGCCTCTGACTATCCACTTTGTCTATGCCCCTCATAATTTTGTAGACCTCTATCAGGTCGCTCCTCAACCTCCTTCGTTCCAGTGAGAACAAACCGAGTTTATTCAACCGCTCCTCATAGCTAATGCCCTCCAAACCAGGCAACATTCTGGTAAATCTCTTTTGCACCCTCTCTAAAGCCTCCACATCCTTCTGGTAGTGTGGCGACCAGAATTGAACACTATACTCCAAGTGTGGCCTAACTAAGGTTCTATACAGCTGCAACATGACATGCCAATTCTTATACTCAGTGCCGTATGCCTTCTTGACTACCTTCTCCACCTGTGTTGCCCCTTTCAATGACCTGTGGACCTGTACTCCTAGATCTCTTTGACTTTCAATACTCTTGAGGGTTCTACCATTCACTGTATATTCCCTACCTGCATTAGACCTTCCAAAATGCATTACCTCACATTTGTCCGGATTAAACTCCATCTGCCATCTCTCCGCCCAAGTCTCCAAACAATCTAAATCCTGCTGTATCCTCTGACAGTCCTCATCGCTATCCGCAATTCCACCAACCTTTGTGTCATCTGCAAATTTACTAATCAGACCAGTTACATTTTCCTCCAAATCATTTATATATACTACAAAGAGCAAAGGTCCCAGCACTGATCCCTGTGGAACACCACTGGTCACAGCCCTCCAATTAGAAAAGCATCCTTCCATTGCTACTCTCTGCCTTCTATGACCTAGCCAGTTCTGTATCCACCTTGCCAGCTCACCCCTGATCCCATGTGACTTCACCTTTTGTACTAGTCTACCATGAGGGACCTTGTCAAAGGCCTTGCTGAAGTCCATATAGACAACATCCACTGCCCTACCTGCATCAATCATCTTAGTGACCTCCTCGAAAAACTCTATCAAGTTAGTGAGACACGACCTCGCCTTCACAAAACCATGCTGCCTCTCACTAATACGTCCATTTGCTTCCAAATGGGAGTAGATCCTGTCTCGAAGAATTCTCTCCAGTAATTTCCCTACCACTGAAGTAAGGCTCACCGGCCTGTAGTTCCCTGGATTATCCTTGCTACCCTTCTTAAACAGAAGAACAACATTGGCTATTCTCCAGTCCTCCGGGACATCCCCTGAAGACAGTGAGGATCCAAAGATTTCTGTCAAGGCCTCAGCAATTTCCTCTCCAGCCTCCTTTAGTATTCTGGGGTAGATCCCATCAGGCCTGGGGACTTATCTACCTTAATATTTTTTAAGACACCCAACACCTCGTCTTTTTGGATCTCAATGTGACCCAGGCTATCTACAAACCCTTCTCCAGACTCAACATCTACCAATTTCTTCTCTTTGGTGAATACTGATGCAAAGTATTCATTTAGTACCTCGCCCATTTCCTCTGGCTCCACACATAGATTCCCTTGCCTATCCTTCAGTGGGCCAACCCTTTCCCTGGCTACCCTCTTGCTTTTTATGTACGTGTAAAAAGCCTTGGGATTTTCCTTAACCCTATTTGCCAATGACTTTTCGTGACCCCTTCAAGCCCTCCTGACTCCTTGCTTAAGTTCCTTTCTACTTTCCTTATATTCCACACAGGCTTCATCTGTTCCCAGCCTTTTAGCCCTGACAAATGCCTCCTTTTTCTTTTTGACGAGGCCTACAATATCTCTCGTTATCCAAGGTTCCCGAAAATTGCCGTATTTATCCTTCTTCCTCACAGGAACATGCCGGTCCTGAATTCCTTTCAACTGACACTTGAAAGCCTCCCACATGTCAGATGTTGATTTGCCCTCAAACATCCGCCCCCAATCTATGTTCTTCAGTTCCCGCCTAATATTGTTATAATTAGCCTTCCCCCAATTTAGCACATTCATCCTAGGACCACTCTTATCCTTGTCCACCAGTACTTTAAAACTTACTGAATTATGGTCACTGTTCCTGAAATGCTCCCCAACTGAAACATCTACCGCCTGGCCAGGCCCATTCCCCAATACCAGGTCCAGTACCGCCCCTTCCCTAGTTGGAATGTCTACATATTGTTTTAAGAAGCCCTCCTGGATGCTCCTTACAAACTCCGCCCCGTCTAAGCCCCTGGCACTAAGTGAGTCCCAGTCAATATTGGGGAAGTTGAAGTCTCCCATCACCACAACCCTGTTGTTTTTACTCTTTTCCAAAATCTGTCTACCTATCTGCTCCTCTATCTCCCGCTGGCTGTTGGGAGGCCTGTAGTAAACCCCCAACATTGTGACTGCACCCTTCTTATTCCTGATCTCTACCCATATAGCCTCACTGCCCTCTGAGGTGTCCTCCCGCAGTACAGCTGTGATATTCTCCCTAACCAGTAGGGCAACTCCGCCTCCCCTTTTACATCCCCCTCAATCCTGCCTGAAACATCGAAATCCTGGAACGTTTAGCTGCCAATCCTGCCCTTCCCTCAACCAGGTCTCTGTAATGGCAACAACATCATAGTTCCAAGTACTAATCCAAGCTCTAAGTTCATCTGCCTTACCCGTAATACTTCTTGCATTAAAACATATGCACTTCAGGCCACCAGACCCGCTGTGTTCAGCAACTTCTCCCTGTCTGCTCTGCCTCAGAGCCCCACTGTCCCTATTCCCTAGTTCTCCCTCGATGCTTTCACCTTCTGACCTATTGCTCCCGTGCCCACCCCCCGCCATACTAGTTTAAACCCTCCCGTGTGACACTAGTAAACCTCGCGGCCAGGATATTTATGCCTCTCCGGTTTAGATGCAACCCGTCCTTCTTATATAGGTCACACCTGCCCCGGAAGAGCTCCCAGTGGTCCAGATAACGGAAACCCTCCCTCCTACACCAGCTGTTTAGCCACGTGTTTAGCTGCTCTATCTTCCTATTTCTAGCCTCACTGGCACGTGGCACAGGGAGTAATCCCGAGATTACAACCCTAGAGGTCCTGCCTTTTAACTTTCTGCCTAGCTCCCTGAACTCCTGCTGCAGGACCTCATGCCCCTTCCTGCCTATGTCGTTAGTACCAATATGTACAAACTGGGTTTGAGTCGGGATTCATTGCCTGGATTAGGTTGTTGTACAGGGCCCCAAGGCTAGTGTTCGCACTAACGCAACAAGTTTGGGGTATTTCCGTTTGGACAGGACTACAAGGCAGGGATGTTCACTCCACCCATTACTCTGCGCTGGCGATTGAGCCGTTGGCGATTGTGCTTCGGGCATCGATGGAGTGGAGGGGAATAGAGAGGGGGGCATGGAACATCAAATGTCCCATTTTGCGGATGCCATTTTATATGTGACAGACCCGATCTCCAATATGGAGATGCTGACTAAATTTGGTTCTTTTTTGGGGTACAAACTAAACATAGGAAAAAGTGAGGTGTTTGAGTTCCCAGGGACCAGGTATGGCCTGGAAAAGTTTTTTTAAATATAAATTTAGAGTACCCAATTCATTTTTTTTCCAATTAGGGGCAATTTAGTGTGGCCATCCATCTACCCTGCAAATCTTTGGGTTGTGGGGGCGAAACCCATGCAAATACGGGGAGAATGTGCAAACTCCACACAGACAGGGACCCAGAGCCAGGATCGAACCTGGGACTTCGGCGCCGTGAGGCAGCAATGCTAACCACTGCACCACCGTGCTGCCCCGGGCCTGGAAAAGTTGCCGTTTTGATTGGACAGGTCGCGTTTTCAATATCTGGGGATACGGGTGGTGCATAGCAGGGCTTTGTTGCACAAGCTGAATAAGGCCAACTTGTTAGAGGGGGTGAAGGAGGATTTGAAGAGGTGGAATGTTCTTCTACTATCGCTGGCAGGGCGGGTTCAAACCATGATGATCCTTCCGAAGTTTTAATTTATTTTCTAGAATATCCTGATTTTCCTGCCTATATCTTTTTTTGGGGACGGTAAATAGGATAATTCGTCCTTTGTATGGGCAGGTAAGGTGCCTCTAATTTAGAGAGCGTTTTGCAGAGGGACAGGTGATCGGGGCAGTTTGGCATTATGAATTTGATGAACAATTGTTGGACGGCTAATGTTGAGAAAGTTCGGAAGTGTGTCGTGGAGGGCGGGTAGGCTTGAGGGCGGAAGCTTCATGAACAGGGTCAAGTCTGATGGTGATGGCTTCGCTTTCGTTCTCGCCGGCCAAATATTCTCCAAGTTCAGTGGTGGTTGCCTCCTTAAGAGATGGAATCAGTTTAAGCAACATTATAAGCTGGAGGACATATCGCTGTGGGTGCCGATTTGTGGAAATCATCGATTTATTCCACTGGGGATGTATTCGATGTACAGGGCTTGGGAATGGGAAGGGATAGAGAGGTTTAAGGACTTATTTGTGGAAGGTAGATTTACAGAGTTGGGGGAACTGGCAGAAAAGTGTCAGCTTCCGAGGGGGAATGGGTTCCGATACTTACGATAAGGAATTTTGTGAGGAAGGCGTTTCCGTGGTTACTGTCCCCTTCGTTACTACAAAAGATAGTGGGCTAGATTCTCTGACAGCATGATCCTCCGTCTCGTCGGCAGCGCACCCACGCCCGTGGGCTTTCCAAAGATGTGGGGGTGCCCACAGTGGGAAAACCCATTGGCCGGCTGACGGGACATGGATTCCGGTGCCAGCAGGGGGGGGTGCCGCACCAGAAAACGGGTGTGGCGGGATGGAGAATCCTGCCCAGTGTCTGCGGATAAGATGGGGAGGACAGGATTTCCGATATTAATGGGCAGTTAATGGGGAGGGAGAGGGCCTCGCGGGAGGAGATGAAGAAAAAGTGGGAGGAATGTTAGTGGCGCATTTGAGGGGGATGGTGTTTGGCGTGAGGCCTTGTGTAGGATAAACCCGACCTCATGTGTGAGATTAACCTTAATTTAAAGTGATACACATAGCACATATGACAAAGATGCACATGCATGGGTTCTTTCCAGAGGTGGAGGACAGATGTGAGCGGTGTTTATAATGGGGCCAGCGAACGACACACACATGTTCTGGTCCTGTCCGAAGTTGGTGAGATTCTGGGAGTCCTTTTCAGGGATAATGTCGGAGATTTTAGGGGTATAGGTGGTCCCGAACCCATGGGTGGCGATATATTGGGTGTCGGGAGTGCAGGGGGGGGCTAATGTGTTGGCCTTTGCCTCCCTGATAACCTGGAGGAGGATTTTGTTCGGGTGGCGGGCAGCGGGATGCGCGAGTGACCTGTTGGAATTTTTGCATTTGGAGAATATGAAGTTTGGCATTAGAGGTTTGGAGGAGGGGTTCTACTCGAGGTGGAGATTGTTCATCTTTTTCAAGCGTTGGTAATCGTCACAGGCAGGAAGGGGCGCGTTTGTATTATTATGGGGCAGCACGGTAGCATTGTGGATAGCACAATTGCTTCACAGCTCCAGGGTCCCAGGTTCGATTCCGGCTTGGGTCACTGTCTGCGGAGTCTGCACATCCTCCCCGTGTGTGCGTGGGCTTCCTCCGGGTGCTCCGGTTTCCTCCCACAGTCCAAAGATGTGCAGGTTAGGTGGATTGGCCATGATACATTGCCCTTAGTGTCCAAAATTGCCCTTAGTGTTGGGTGGGGTTACTGGGTTATGGGGATAGGGTGGAGGTGTTGACCTTGGGTAGGGTGCTCTTTCCAAGAGCCGGTGCAGACTCGATTGGCCGAATGGCCTCCTTCTGCACTGTAAATTCTATGATATGAATTTTATAGTTGTAAAACAGGGCGTGGGGTGATATAGTGGGTGGGGTGTTGTTAACAAGAATTGTATAATGTTGGATTGAGTGTTGTGTTTTGTATATAAAATGAAAATGTCCTGAGTAAAAATATTTTTAAAGAAAGAAAGCTGCATTCAGTTCACAACCTTGAAGAACTGGCCTTACTGTGTACTTACATTTATGCAGTTACATCTATGACTGTGTGGCAATGAGAGTAATGAGGAACAAGATATACAACTGGATGGTACGATCCCATTGTCCCCATGTGCAAGGGTGCTCAGAGTGACTTCTCCAAGGGCGTTGAGAGTTTGTGAAACATCAACATTTTTACAGCTCCTTGCTTTCCCCTTGTATTTTACGAATTGTTGTGCTTCAGAGAAGTATTATTGAAATGTTATAAATTGAACGAACACCTAACAGTTACAGGCATGTGTCCAGCCCGCTGACGATCCTGGATGTTAGTAAGCAGCTAGGTTGAGTTAAGCACGTGAAGTTTTAAGCATGTCAAGATTTTTGATTAGTAATTTGTGCCCATTGAAGCATATTTGTGAAATTCAATGAAAGAGCGAGCAGGTAATGTGAAAGTTTGGCATGGTAAGTAGCAAATATAACAAATTAACAGGCAACACGGTGGCACAGTGGTTAGCACAGTTGCTTCACAGCTCCAGGGTCCCAGGTTCAATTCCCGGCTTAGGTCACTGTCTGCAGAGTCTGCACGTTCTCCCAGTGTGTGCGTGGGTTACCTTCGGGTTCTCCGGTTTACTCCCACAGTCCAAAGATGTGCAGGTTAGGTGGATTGGCCATGCTAAATTGCCCTCTGTGTCCAAAAAGGTTAGGTAGAGTTACTGGGATACAGGGATAAGTTGGAAGTGTGGGCTTTAATGGCGTGCTCTTTCCAAGGGCCAGTGTAGACTCAATGGGCCGAATGGCCTCCTTCTGCACTGTGAATTCTATGATGATATAGTCTATGATGTAACACTTTGTGGCATACGTAGTTACCCCATTTAACTGGCAAATGGTGCTTCTGGATGACTTGCCTGCCAGATTTCTTTCAGGTATATCATTTTGTGCATTTGTTCCTGGATACCACAGATACTGTATACAGGTTTGAACCTGGTGGCAACTGCTTAGGCACCACCTCTTATTAGGCGGAACACATTGCTGTCATGTGGATGAACCTAGTAAACTTAATTGCTCAAAACCTTAGGGAAAGATTGATACACAATATAGAGCGATTGCTTTCAGTAGACAACAGGCCTGGCTGTATGGGTCTAGTTGGAAGAAATCTGTCTTGTTTTAGTATGTGGGTGCTGTATGCCACTGGAGATTGCAACTACATTCCAGAACAAAATACTGCTAACATTTCACTCTGACTCTTTCACACAGATTAGCATTGAAATCTCTTTGCAGGGGTAAAATGGGGATCGTTCATAATGCTGCCAGGAAAGATTTGATCTTGACTTTTTGGCCTTGCTGTGTCAAATGATTCATTGGAATCCTATAGATGAAAATTATTGAAAGTTACTCCTTGATTCATTAGTTTGAAAATTGAGGCCACAATCAAAATAAGTTGAGAGAATCAAATTGGTCCATTTGAGTTGAACCTAATACGGCTTGCATGTTGTGCAGCTACATTCAAAGGTCCAGAAGAAGAAGAAAAAAACAGAGAAGATGAAAAATGCAAAGGAGGAGAAGAAAAGACTTGTGAAGATCAGAGACAAAGAGATGAGGAGAAACAGTGCCTGGAAAGGCAGGAGGAAAGGGAAAGAGAACAGAGAGAGCTGGAATGCCGAGAACAGGAAAAGATGGGAATGTTTTCCAGTATGGTAAGGCATTTTACAGTTTTCATTTAATCTTTCATCCATTACTGCGTTTGTATATATATTGATTGTCTTTTCTGGCGGTTACCATTATTACTATCACTAGAATACATTCCAGGAGCAGAGTCAGAGAAAACTTTCTGACCTCTAGGTAAGAATCAGAAACCTGCTATCACCCCAACAGATAAATACAGTCATTGAGGGATAACTGCAAAAATTCATTGAGTAATGTACATAGAACATTACTCACGTTTCAAATGAACTCTGAGCAACACACCCTAATTGTCCTTTAAGAAAGGAAACCTGCCGTCCTTACGTGGTCTGGCTTACATGTGACTCCAGATCCACAACAATGTGGTTGACTGTTAATTGCCCTCTGAAATGGCCGAGCAAGCCACTCAGTTCAAGGGCAATTAGAGTGGGTAAATGGAGTTGAAATCAGCCATGATTGAATGGTGGAGTGGACTCGATGGGCCGAATGGCCTTACTTCCGCTCCTATGTCTTATGGCAATTAGGGATGGGAGCAAATACTGACCTTGTCAGTGATATATTCCATGAAAAGGTGTGGGACACAAGGAGAAGAGTGGAATTAGACTAGGGGTAGGATTTTGGACTTTGGATCAAAATCCTGATTGATTCAAATGGTGGTCACGACCATGCACTGTAGAGAAACAGTCAACGGCAGTGAAGGTCGCTAAATCGGCTAATTAATGACCAGAAGGCAGGTTCGGGGCAGGCTCATCGTCCAATTAAGGATGGTGGGAGGGTTCTCCATGTTGGAAGCCCAACAGGAGGACCTGCAGCTTAGAAAGAGCTGCAGCCTACAGTTTAGGTAAGAGAAAGATAGGGCACCTCCATCTTGGAGTGTCCTCTCCCAAAACGGCCTTAGCAGCTGCGAACCATTGTGGAGAGAAACCCTTCCCCATGGTGGGCTACAGCTGTAGCCAGGCAGACCTAGTCCCACACCTTGGTGGATGAGTCGACGAGGAAATTCCAGCCATGTAATTGGGTCATTTGAGGCCAGTTATCTCCCTTCAATTGTCTACCTACTCCTTGTGGCCAAAGAGCCCTTCCAACCCCATCATGTCTCCTGTGTAAATTGTCCAGGAGCAGCATAAGAGCTAGAAATTGACCCTGCCAGGGATTTATGCTTGCCTTTCTCCATATGGGGAACATATTCAGACCCAGTTAGCCAGAAATGTCCCAGCAGTTTAATTTTAATACTTATGTTAGCCCATGGTTTGCTATCAATATTAAAACAATAATGTCAGATAATGCAACTGTTTATGTATTATTCCATAATTCAATGTTATTCCATAATCAGTCACTAGGAGGCATCATAGAATGGCTTCTATATCTTTTCTCGCTGCCTGATGCACAGTGAGACCACTCTGAAACTTGTGTGGAGAACTGCCAAGTGCAAGGCCACACCCAACTGCTTTGGTCAAGTTGTGGTTATCACCCTAATGTCTGGTGCTACTAAATAATTTAAAATCATTGTTTGTGATCTCCTGATTCAGCCATAAATACAATTCTGTAAACGTCACTATTGTCGAAAATGTCAAAATGCTCATGACTTTTATTCTATGCAATCCGTCTTTCATAATTTTTAATGATTATAAATATCAAAATGTGCCTAACATCAGAATGAGGACCTTTCTTCAAATAGGTTTGCCATTTTAAATGCATTTTTCATTCTGGGCCAGTATAATCTCAATAATGTTTTGAACTTTACACAACCTAAAGCAGGAAAAGCTAAAGACAGAGCCAAATGGACAACGACCAAAGGAGCAGGTTTTGGAAGGTGTAGAATTGCCAGCTTCAACTACAGATCCACTAGAGAAATATATGAAAATAATTCAACAGCAAAAAGATGAAAAGCAAGAACAGGTGACTCTCAAATATTTTAAAGAGGAACAAACAGCTTTTTTGTGACGTCACAAATAGGCTAGCGGGGAATGGTGGGTAGTTTTTAAATCTTTTGCAAATAGAATTCAAGAATTATTCTTCCTACAAAGCAACTTGATACCATCCTCTTTTAGATAGTTCCGATATTTTGATGATGGATATTCATATTTTATTTATTTTGGGAGGAAACCAGTAATTGTTCATAAGGTACAATCCAAATAACATCATTTTGTGGTTCCATCAGTTTTCTGAATATAAGTACAAAGACTTCAAAAATATTCTGTTGAAATATTGCATTTGATATTTCAAATTATTTTGGATGTAACATAACATGTCTGCTAAATCCAAGTTAATCTAAAGCACAAAACCTTAAAAGTTGAGATTTTACTGCAAGTTAAGAAAATGTTGCCATTGAATCTTCAATGTCGTTTTATTTGTGCAACAGTCAGTAATGAAAAGAAGGCTGGAGGCTTGAAAATGTAATGGAGAAGGAAAATATTGGCAAAAATGTAGAGAAACAATTTTCATGACTTTTGTTTAGCCAATTACATCCCCCCCCCCCCCCCCCCCCACCCCCTCAATGTGCTTTCCACTCTGATCGGTTGGTACGTCCCTGAAAAAATTTCAGGCAACTGTTTTTATTGCCACATGGACATTAAATGGTGACAAACATTTTAATAAAGTTTGATGCCAATTGCTCACGTATATTATTTCAACCGTATGCATTTAATGGCTCTCACATAGTTATGGGAGGATCAGGAGCCAAGATAGATCACCAACAACAGAGACTATGGGCAAGTTGGACCTAATGCTGAATAAAATATGGACAACAGGGTTTGGTTGAGCTCATGGAGGATTACCATGAAATAATTTAGTCGGGAGGTGACCCAGATATGAATGAGGTGTTTCAGCAGGAGTCGAGATAGAGGCTGAGATGAACAATGTTACAGATGGGGAAGTAGTCATGCTTCTGATAGAGAGGAATTAGGTTTTTAAAGGGAAAGTGGCAGTTCGCGGCCGTACTTAGATTGCTATCATTACGGATTTTCCACTTACTGAATCACTCCATGACAAACACTGCGTAGTTCCAACTTTCTAGTATTACAGACATTACTAAGGGTAACTATTACAATCCTATTGTGGCCTGCCTCCTGTTCCTCATCTTCCATAAAATACAGCTTAACCAAAATTCTGCTGCCCATCTTCTTTCCTTTACCAAGTTGAGTTTACTTATCACCTTTGTCCTTGTTGACTTGTGTTGGTTTCCACATCCTCAGTGATCAAATTTTAAGTTGATCCCTAATCTCCTGCAGCACGGCCCAAATTCTGTTCCTCTGCCTCTGGCCTGTTCTCCATTCTTCTTTCACCTCTCCCTGCCTTCCCTATGCCCCATCATTTACAGATATTCCTCCTCCACCATCTCTTTCTTTAAGGATCTCCTTAAAATGCATTTCTTTGTCCATGCCTCATTGTTCCTTTTTGCCTGATTGCATCTCTCTGAAGTACCTTGGGGCATTTTTCTTTTCAGAGCTGTGAAAAGGATGTATCGGAAGAGAGTTCTCTACTCCAAACACTGTCTGATGGGAAAATTGGGAGGTAAGGACAAAGCCAAACTTTAGAGTTACATTCACAACGTGTTTTTAAAGTTAACAACACAAAAAAGAAAAGGAACACAATCTATCATATTTATTATGGAAAAACTAAAATTGCACCACTGATTTGGGGCGGCAGGGCAGCATGGTGGTTAACACTGCTCTCTTACAGTGTCATGAGAATGTCGCTTTAAGAAATGGTTAGCTGCTCATGTTACTGCAGTGATGTCAGAGTGTGGGTGGAGCTGAGCTCTGGTTCTGCTTTTTCGTTTCACTTTGAGAAAAAGCTTGGGTGTGTCTGGGTTTTCCACTGAGCTGCAGCTGAAGTTAAACAAAAAGCTGTCCTGTTGATCTCTGCCATCCAAAGACTACCTCTGGATCATTTGGTGAATTCAGAATTATAAATGTTCTCAATAGTGAATGTGAACCTAATGTGCTCCTGTTTAAAGGTTTGTTAAGTCTTTTGGATGTTAAAAGGACAGCTTAAAGGATTACTTAGTGTTGTATTCTTTGGGGAGTGTATTTGATTTACTGGTTGCTAAGATGTTCACTGTTTGTTTTAGAAAGGTTAACTTGAGTTCATAGAATAAACATTGTTTTGTTTTAAAAAATACTGGTCCATTTCTGCTGTACCATACCTGTAGAGTGAGCCGTGTGCTCCCCATACCACAATCTATTAAAAGTTGTGGGTCAGGTGAACTCCATGATACACTTTGGGATTCTCTGACCCATAACAACAGCGCCAGGTACCCAACTTCGATTCTGACTTTGGGTGACTGTGTGGAGTTCTCCCCGTGTCTGCATGGGTTTCCTTTGGGTACTCCCACAGACCAAAGATGTGCAGGTTAGGTGGACTGGCTATGCTAAATTTCCCCTTAGTGTCCAAAGGTTAGCTTAGGTGTGGTTAAGGAGTTACGGGGATAGGGCGTAGGATTGGGCCTAGGTAGGGTGCACTTTCAGAGGGTCTGTGCAGACTCAATGGGCCAAATGACCACCTCATGCACTGTAGGGAATCTATGACTGTCAAATAGAATATGTTGGAGAAGTTGAGCCCACGTTTTCTTTTCAAAATATTGTTGCCAACATAGATAATTTGCAATGACAAATGGTTGTGCCACATCTGGTTGTTCCATGCATTTCAGTTTACATTAAAGTATTATTAAATAAATGATTGTGGTGATAAGTGAGTGCTCATAGAGGAGTAGAAGAAATGATACTGTCAGATGAACCTCCAGTCCATGTAGGAGAGATGGTACTGCAGGATGCAACGATGGTACTGCAACATTGCCTCCAGCCCATGTAGGGCAGATGGTACTGCAACATCCACCCCTAGCCCATGTAGGACAGATGGTACTGCAACATGCACCTCCAGCCCATGTAGGACAGAAGAGACTGCAGTGTCCACCTCCAGCCCATGTAGGAGAGACTTGGAAACCTGGCAGGATTGGACAGAGTCAGCATGTATTTATGGTGGGAAAATCATGTTTGACAAATCTACTGGAATTCTTCAAGGTTGTAACTAGTAGAGTTGATGAGGGGGAGGCAGTGGATGTGGTTTATTTTGACTTTCAGAAGGCTTTTGACAAAGTCCCGAACAAGAGATTTGCAGGTAAAATTAAAGTGTATAGGGGTAGTGTATTGAGATGGATAGAAAAATGGTTGACAGGAAACAAAGAGTAGGAATTAATTAGTCTTTTTCAAATTGGCAGGCAATGACTTTTAAAATTCATTTACAGGATGTGGGCCTCGTTGGTTAGGCCAGCATTTATTGTCCATCCCTAAGTGCCCTTCAGAAGGTGGCAGTGAGTTGCCTTCTTGAACCACTGCAGTCCTTGTGGTGTAGGTACACCCAATGTGCTGTTAGGGAGCGAGTTCCAGGATGTTGCCCCAGCGACAGTGAAGGAGCGACAATATATTTCCAAGTCAGGGTGGTGAGTGACTTGAAGGGGAACCTCCAAGTGGTGGGATTCCCAGGTTTCTGCTGCTCTTATCCTTCTAGATGGTAATGGTCATGGGTTTGGAAGGTGTTGTCTAAGGAAGTTAGTGAGTTACTGCAGTGCATCTTGTAGATGGTACACATGACTGCCACTGTTCATCAGTGATGGAGGGTTTGAATGTCTGTGGAAGGGGGAGCAATCAAGCGGGCTGCTTTGTCCTGGATGGTGTTGAGCTTCTTGAGTGTTGTTGGAGCTGCACTCATCCAGGCAAGTGGAGAGTATTCCATTACACTCCTGACTTGTGCCTTGTAGATGGTGGACAGGCTTTGTGGGGTCAGGAGGTGAGCTACTTGCCGTAGGATTCCTAGTCTTTGACCTGCCCTGGTAGCCACAATATTAATGTGGCTAGTCCAGTTCAGTTTCTGATCAATGGTAACCCGCCCAGGATGTTGATTGTGGGGGATTCAGCGATTGTAATGCCATTGAATGTCAAGGGGCGGAGGTTAGATCCTTTCTTGTAGGAGATGGTCATTGCCTGGCACTTATGTGGTGTGAATGTAACTTGCCACTTGTCAGCCCAAGCCTCGATATTGTCCAGGTCTTGCTGTATTTGGACATGGACTGCTGCATTATCTGAGGAGTCACGAATGCACGAGGCAGCACAGTGGTTAGCACAGTTGCTTCACAGCTCCCGGGTCCCAGGTTCGATTCCTGGCTTGGTTCACTGTCTGTGTGGAGTCTGCATGCTCTCCCCATGCTTGCGTGGGTTTCCTCCGAGTGCTCCAGTTTCCTCCCACAGTCCAAAGATGTGCAGGTTAGGTGGATTGGCCATGCTAAATTGCCCTTAGTGTCCAAAAAGGTTGGGTGGGGTTGCTGGTTTACAGGGATAGGGTGAAGTTGTGGGCTTGGGTAGGGTGCTCTTTCCAAGGGCCAATGCAGACTCGATGGGCTAAATGGCCTCCTGCACTGTAAAATTCTATGATACTATGAATGATGCTGAACATTGTGCAGTCATCCACAAATATCCCCATTTCTGACCTTATGATGGAAGGGAGGTCATTGATGAAGCAGCTGTAGATTATCATAGATTATCATAGAATTTATAGTGCAGAAGGAGGCCATTCGGCCCATCGAGTCTGCACCGGCTCTTGGAAAGAGCACCCCACCCAAGGTCAACACCTCCACCCTATCCCCATAACCCAGTGAGCCCACACAACACTAAGGGCAACTTTGGACACTAAGGGCAATTTATCATGGCCAATCCACCTAACCTGCACATCTTTGGACTGTGGGAGGAAACCGGAGCACCCGGAGGAAACCCACGCACACACTGGGAGGATGTGCAGACTCCGCACAGACAGTGACCCAAGCCGGAATCGAACCTGGGACCCTGGAGCTGTGAAGCAATTGTACTATCCACAATGCTACCGTGCTGCTCTGCATGGTTGGGGCGAGGTCACTACCCTGAGGAACTCCTGCAGTGATATCCTGGAGTTGAGCTGATTGACCTCCAACCACCACAACCATCTTCTCAGTGGGATACCGCAGGGATTGGTGCTAGGACCCCAATATTTATTAATGATTTCGATGATGCACAAAATGTAATATCTACAAATTTGCAGATGACACCAAGTTGGGCGGGAGAGTGAGCTGTGAGGATGCAGAGATCCGACTTCCGGTGGCGGCCATGGAGTAGGAGGCCACACATTTGGTAGCTCCCGCTCGTGACGGATCTTTTGGACCTTTTTCTCCAACTTTTTTTGAATTTTATTTGAAAAATCGGGAGTGGATGGGACAGTGAGGAGGAATCCCACACCGGTATATGGAGACGTGGACCAGAAGTAGTCATATAAGAAGGAATAATCGAGTAGAGAAGGCACGTGTAAAACCCACAGCACAGAAAAACATGGCGGAGGTGCAGGGTCAACGGAGCAGCTGGTGACATTTATTCAGGAGGGATTCGCCAAGCAAAAGGAGGAAGGTCTAGACCCGATCAAGGCATCGATCGACCGGTTGGAGCAGGGGCTGGAAGCCCAAGGTCGGGCGATTCAGAAGGTTGAGGAGAAGGTGGTCGAGCACGAGGAACACCTAACTGCGCTGGAGTTACAGGTGGGACTGATGAGGAATCAGCAGAAAAGGCTGCAGGAGAAGATGGAGGACCTGGAGAACAGGTTCAGTCATCAGAACTTGAGGATCGTCGGCCTCCCTGAGGGCTGCGAGGGAACGGACGCAAGGGCCTATGTGGCGAATGTGCTTGAGAAGTTAATGGGTGATGGGGCGTTTGCTCGAGCCGTGGAAGTGGATAGAGCGCACAGAATGCTTGCGAGGAGACCGCGTGTGAACGAGCCGCCAAGGGCAATGGTGGTGCGAATGCACTGGTTCCTGGATAAGGAACAGATTTTGTGGTGGGCCAAGCAGACACGGAGCTGCAAGTGGGAGAACAGCATGCTGCGCATCTGCCAGGATCTGGGTGCGGATCTGGCAAAAAGAAGAGCGCGATTCAACCGAGTAAAATCGGCCCTTTTCAAGAAGAATGTGAAGTTTGGGCTGCTTCCCGTACCGGCCTTCCCGAACAGGTGCCGGAATGTGGCGACTAGGAGCTTTTCACAGTAACTTCATTGAAGCCTACTTGTGACAATAAGCTATTATTATTATTATTATATCCAGCTCATTTATGGGTCACTTTTGAAGATCAGGAACGCTATTTTGAGTAGCCTTACGAAGCGATGGACTTTATTAAAAGTAAAGGGCTGGCAGATGACTGAGGACACTGAACTCTTGGGACGGGTAATGCTGTATTGATTTTGTTTTTAAGTTATTCTCGCTTTTGAACTGTATGTGAAATGTTTTTTTATATTGATTCTTGGGCTTTTGCTCAGTTCTGTAAGTTAACCTGGTGCTGGAAGGGTGGATGGATCTTCTTTGTCTTTTCTTTGTTTGGTTGGAACTGTGCTTTTTGAATTTGTATGTCCGAACGGGGGAGGGGGGGAAACAATAGTGAGTAGGATGTTTGGCGCCATAGGGGGGGAACTACCAGGCTAGCTGGGCGGGCTAGCTCACGGAAGCGCAGCGGGGGTTGAGCAGATGATACGTTTGTTGGAATGGTTGGGCTGTTAATGGGGGGGGGGGGGGAATTGCCCTTCTGACAGGGGAGGGATTGTTGCTGGGAGACAAATGGGAGGTCGAGGACGAAGGGTGCCGATGGACAGGCCTGCGGGGGCGCGAGCTGGAGACTGTCCTAAGAAAGGTGATGGTTGATCGGCAGGGTGGGGGGGCGATATGCCTCCCGATCAGGCTGATCACGTGGAACGTTAGAGGGCTGACTGTGCTGGTTAAGAGGGCTCGCATGTTTGCCCATTTGAGGTGTTTGAAGGCGGACGTGGCAATGCTACTGGAGACACATCTGAGGGTAACAGATTGAGGAAGGGGTGGGTCAGGCAGATATTTCACTCGGGGTTGGACTCTAAGACTAGGGGGGTTGCGATCCTGATTAATAAACGAGTGTCATTTGAGGCGGGGAAAATAGTTGCGGATATGGGGGGCAGGTATATTGTGGTCAGTGGGAAGCTGGAGGGGGCACCGGTGTTGCTCGTGAATGTCTACGCACCAAACTGGGATAATGCAGAGTTTATAAGACGGGTGTTAGGGAAGATCCCGGACCTGGATTCACACAAGCTGATCATGGGAGGGGGGACTTTAATACGGTCATTGATCCAAGGTTTGACCAGTCGAGCTCAAAGACAGGGAGAGTGCCAGCAATGGCGAAGGAACTAAAATGGTTCATGGAGTAGATGGGTGGGGTAGACCCATGGAGGTTTGGTCGGCCAAGAGCGAAGGAGTTTTCTTTCTTTTTGCATGTACATAAAGTATACTCCCGGATCGATTTTCTGATCCTGAACAGGACTCTACTGGCAGGGGTGGTTGATACCGAGTATTCGGCGATTGCTGTGCTGGACCATGCCCCACAATGGGTGGATTTACGGGTGTGTAAGGAAGGGGGCCAGCGACCGCAATGGAGATTGGACGTAGGACTGTTAGCAGACGAGGGGGTGTGAGGGAGTCCATCCAGAACTACCTGGAAATAAACAACACTGGGAGATCTCGGCAGCAATGGTTTGGGAAGTGCTGAAGGCAGTGGTTAGAGGGGAGCTAATATCGATAGAGGCCCACAGGAGGAAGGTGGAGGGAGCAGGTAGACAGGAGATACGTGGAGGCCCCGGAGGCAGGGTTATTGAAGGAACAGCGGAGGCTACAGATGGAGTTTGGTCTGTTGTCTACAGGGAAAGCGGTGGAGCAGCTGAGGAAGGCGAGGGGGGCGATATATGAGTATGGAGAGAAGGACAGCAGAATGCTTGCACACCAGCTAAGGAAAAGGGAGGCGGCCAGGGAGATGGGTAGAGTGAAGGACAGAGCTGAGAACACGGTCTTGGACCCAGCAGGGGTGAACGGGGCGCTTAAGGAGTTTTACTGCCGGCTATATGTGTCGGAACCCCCAGCTGGGGTAGAAGGGATGAGGCAGTTTCTGGGAGGGCTGGAGTTTTGCGAGGGTGGAGGAAGGGTGGGTGGATGGGCTGGGAACCCCGATCGGGATTGAAGAAATAGCAGAGGGGCTAGAGGCCATGCAGACGGGTAAGGCCCCGGGACCGGACGGCTATCCAGTGGAATTTTAAAAGAAGTTCTCTGAGATGTTGGGCCCGCTGCTGGTGAGGACGTTTAATGAGGCTAGGCAGCGGGGGATTCTTCCCCCGACAATGTCACAGACCTCTATCTCACTGATCCTGAAGCGGCAGAAGGACCCTGAGCTATGCGGGTCATACAGGTCAATCTCACTATTGAACGTTGATGCCAAACTGTTGGCTAAAATCCTGTCCTCAAGGATAGAAGATTGTGTCCCAGAGGTGTTAGGGGAGGACCAGACGGGGTTTGTAATGGGCAGGCAGCTAACTGCCAACGTTAGAAGGCTCTTAAACGTGATCATGATGCCCCCAAAGGGGAGGGAGTTGGAAGTAGTGGTCGCGATGGACACAGAAAAGGCCTTCGACTGAATGGAATGGAACTATTTGTGGGAGGTGTTGGGGCGGTTCGGGTTTGGGCGGAGCTTTATTAATTGGGTCCGGTTGTTGTACCAGGCACCAGTGGTGAGTGTCCGAACGAATCGGTGAACGTTAGACTATTTTAAATTGCACCAGGGGACTAGGCAGGGATGCCCCCTCTCCTCATTGCTGTTCGCTTTGGCCATAGAGCCACTGGCGATGGCGCTGAGAGCTTCAAGGGACTGGAACGGGGTAGTCCGAGGGAGGGTAGAACACAGGGTCTCGCTATACGCCGACGACCTGCTCCTGTACATTTCCGACCCATTAGGGGAGATGGGAGAGATTATGAGGATTTTAGGGGAATTTGGCCGGTTTTTGGGGTACAAATTGAATATGGGGAAAAGAGAGATGTTTGCGATCCAGGCAAGGGGGCAGGAGAGGAGATTGGGAGAGCTGCCGTTCTGAGTGGTGGGAGGGTGCTTTTGTTATTTGGGAGTCCAGGTGGCAAGGGAATGGGAGCTGCTACATAAACTAAATTTGACCCGGCTAGTAGAACAGATGGAGGACGTTCGCAGGTGGGACATGCTCGCGCTGTCACTGGCAGGGAGAGTACAGACCGTGAAAATGACGGTCCTCCCGAGGTTTCTGTTTGTTTTTCATTCCTCTCCATCTTTATCCCAAGGGCCTTTTTTAACTGAGTAAACAAGATGATTTTGGATTTTGTGTGGGCGGGAAAAACCCCGCAAGTGAAGAAAGTGTTGCTGGAGCGTGGCCGATGGGAGGATGGGTTGGTGCTGCTGAACTTTAGCAACTATTATTGGGCGGCAAATATAGCCATGATTAGGAAGTGGGTAGTGGGGGGGGGTCGGTCAGTGTGGGAGCAAGTAGAGACGGCATCATGCAAGGACACAAGATTGGGGGCATTGGTAACGGCACCTCTGCCGTTCTCGCCGGCCTGATACTCCACAAGCCCGGTGGTAGTGGCAGCCCTGAGAGTCTAGGAGCAGTGGAGGGAGCATCGGCCTGGGCTCCAATCAGCAATAACCATCCGGAAGGCCGGATGGGGGGCTTCAGAGATGGCAGAGAGCAGGATTGAGAGGATGGGGGATCTATTTATAGATGGGGGCTTCCCCTGTTTAAAGGATTTAGAGGAGAAATTTGAACTGCCAGCAGGAAATGGATTCAGATATCTCCAGGTACGGGATTTTTTGCGAAGGCAGGTTTCGACCTTTCCGCTCCTACCACCACGGGGGATACAGGACACGGTAGTTTCCAGAACGGGGGTGGGAGAGGGGAATGTTTCGAATATTTATAAAGAACTCATGGAGTCGGAGGAAACGCAGACAGAGAACCGAACGTGCAAATGGGAAGATGAGCTGGCGTGGGAGATCGAGGCAGGCCTTTGGGCGGATGCTTTGAGCAGAATCAACACGTCCTCATCATGTGCCAGGCTCAGCCTGATACAATTCAAGGTGGTACACCAGGCACACATGGTGGCCCGGATGAGCAAGTTTTTTGGGATAGAGGACAAGTGTGCTAGGTGTGTGGGAGGGCCAGCAAACCATGTCCATCACCTCCATACTCCCAGAATGCCTTGATCCACTGCAATTCGCATACTGCTGCAACCGGTCCACATCAAATCCATTTCCCTGGTCCTACACTCATCCCTAGAGCATCTCGAAAACAAGGACTCCTACATTAGACTCCTATTTATTGACTACAGCTCCGCCTTCAACACCATAATCCCAGCCAAGCTCATATCAAAGCTCCAAAACCTAGGACTTGGCTCCCCACTCTGCAACTGGATCCTCGATTTTCTGACCAACAGACCACAATCAGTAAGAATGAACAACAACACCTCCTCCACAATAGTCCTCAACACCGGCGCCCCGCAAGGCTGCGTACTTAACCCCCTACTCTACTCCCTGTACACACGCGACTGCGTGGCAAAACTTGGTTCTAACTCCATCTACAAGTTTGCTGACGATACGACCATAGTGGGCCGGATCTCGAATAACGATGAGTCCGAATACAGGAGGGAGATAGTGGAGTGGTGTAGCGACAACAATCTATCCCTCAATGCTAGCAAAACTAAAGAGCTGGTAATTGACTTCAGGAAGCAAAGTACTGTACACAGCCCTGTCAGCATCAACGGGGCCGAGGTGAAGATGGTTAGCAGTTTCAAATTCCTAGGGGTGCACATCTCCAAAAATCTGTCCTGGTCCACCCACGTCGACGCTACCACCAAGAAAGCGCAACAGCGCTTATACTTCCTCAGGAAACTTAGGAAATTCGGCATGTCCACGTTGACCCTTACCAACTTTTACAGATGCACCATAGAAAGCATCCTATCAGGCTGCATCACAGCCTGGTATGGCAACTGCTCGGCCCAGGACCGCAAGAAACTTCAGAGAGTCGTGACCACCGTCCAGTCCATCACACGAACCTGCCTCCCATCCATTGACTCCATCTACACCTCCCGCTGCCTGGGGAAAGCGGGCAGCATAATCAAAGATCCCTCCCACCCGGCTTACTCACTCTTCCAACTTCTTCCATCGGGAAGGAGATACAGAAGTCCGAGAACACGCACGAACAGACTCAAAAACAGCTTCTTTCACACTGTCACCAGACTCCTAAATGACCCTCTTATGGACTGACCTCATTAACACTACACCCCTGTATGCTTCATCCGATGCCAGTGCTTATGTAGTACATTGTATACCTTGTGTTGCCCTATTATGTATTTTCTTTTATTCCCTTTTCTTCTCATGTACTTAATGATCTGTTGAGCTGCTCGCAGAAAAATACTTTTCACTGTACCTCGGTACACATGACAATAAACAAATCCAATCAATCCAATCCATATGTTTTGGGCATGTCCGAAGCTTAGGGGATTTTGGCAGGGTTTTACAGACGTCATGTCCATGGTGTTAAAAACAAGGATGGTGCCGAATCCGGAGGTGGCGATTTTCAGAGTGTCGGAAGAAGATTTGGGAGTCCAGGAAGTGAGAGAGGCTGACATCTTGGCCTTTGCCTCCTGGAAACGGATATTGTTAGCATGGAGGGACTCGAAGCCCCCAAATTCAGAGATCTGGCTTAGTGACATGGAGAAAATAAAGTTCGCTCTAAGAGGGTCAATGCTAAGGTTCGTCCGGAGATGGCAGCTGTTTGTCGACTTCTTTGGAGAAAACTGTCAGCAGAGGTGGGGTGTGGGGCGGGGGTTAGATTATTGTTTAGAAGAGGTGGGACTTGTGAGGGAGGGAGGTGGTCTTTGCACTATGTTTATATTTGTATTGTTATTATAAATGCCTTAATAAAATGTTTTTCAAAAAAGAGGATGCAGAGATCCTTACGTGTGATTTGGACAAGTTGAGTGAGTGGGCACATAAATGGCAGATGCAATATAATTTGGATAAATGCGAGGTTATCCACTTTAGTAGCAAAAACGGGAAGGCAGAGTATTATCTCACTAGCCATAAAATAGAAGTGGGAATTAGGAGTTGGGAATGTGCAGCGAGACCTGGGTGTCCTGGTACACCAGTCAGTAAAGGTAAACATGCAAGTACAGCAGGCGGTAAAGAAGGCAAATTGTTTCATTGCAAGAGGATTCGAGTACACTAGCAGGGATGTCTTGCTGCAATTATACAGGGCTTTGGTGAGACCATACCTGGAATATTGTGTGCAGTTTTGGTCTCCTTATCTGAGTAAGGATGTTCATGCTATAGAGGGAGTGCAGCAAAGGTTTACCAGACCGATTCCAGAGATGGCGGGACTGGCACACGAGGAGTGATTGAATCGGTTACGATTGTATTCACTGGAGTTCAGAAGAATGAGAGGGAATCTCATAGAAACCAATAAAATTTTAACAGGACTAGACAGGGTAGATGCAAGAAGGATGTTCCCGAAAGTGAGTGTGTCCAGAACCAGGGGTCACAGTCTGAGGATATGGGGGTCGACCATTTAGGACAGAGGTGAGGAGAAATTTCTTCACCTAGAGCGTGGTGAGCCTGTGAATTTGTTACCACAGGAAATAGTCGAGGCAAAAGCATTGTGTGTTTTCAAGAAGCAGTTGGATATAACACTTGGGGCGAAGGGGATCAAAGAATATGGTGGGCAAGCGGAATTAGGTTATTTGAGATGGATATTCAGCCATGATCATAATGAATAGCGAAGCAGGCTCGAAGAGCCGAATTACCTCCCGCTCCTATTTTGCACCTCCAACTCTGCAGGACAAATGGCACTGCAATGTGCATCCCCAGCCCATGTGGGACAGATGGTACTGCAACGTGCATTCCCAGCCCATGTAGGACAGATAGTACTGCAACCTGAACCTCCACCCCATGTAGGACAGATGGCACTGCAACATGTATCCCCATCCTATGTGGGACAGATGGCACTGCAACATGCATTCCCAGCCAATGAAGGGCAGATGGCACTGCAACGTGCATACACAGCCCATGTGGGGCAGATGGCACTGCAATGTGCATTCCCAGCCGATGTAGGGCAGATGGCACTGCAACGTGCATCCACAGCCCATGTGGGGCAGATGGTACTGCAACGTGCATTCTCAGCCCTTATACGGCAGATGGCACTGCAACGTGCATCCCCAGCCCATGTAGGGCAGATGGCACTGCAACGTGCATCCCCAGCCCATCTAGGGCAGATGGCATTGCAGTGTGCATCCCCAGACTATTTAGGACAGATGGTACTGCAACCTGCACCTCCAACCCAGGTAGGACAGGTGGTTCTGCATCATGCATCTCTAACCCATTTGGGACAGATGGTACTGCAACATGCACCCCAGCCCATGTCCAGTGACTCTTGTCTGTTGCTGAATCTCACTGAAAGGTGTAAATATTCCCTTTAATTTGGAAGTGATAAAGCGATTGTAGCCGTTTGTGCTATAATGTTATAGCTATTTATGATCAGAGCCATATTGTGTTCAGGGCATCATTCATGACTTTTCAGGTAATGAAGCAATCCATGCGTGCATGTAGCAAGACCATATTCAGGCTTAGACTAATAAGTGACAAACAACATTCGTACACACGAGTGCCAAGCAATGATCATTTCCAAAAAGGGAGCAGAAACTCTCCATTGACATTCAATGGCATGACCATCTCTTAATTCCGAACCGTCAACATCCTGAGGACTAGATATTTATCTGGACCAGCTACATAAAAATAATGTGGCTACTAGATCAGGTCAGAGGTTGGGAATTCTGTAACAAGTAATTTACTTTGACTACAACACAAACCAGAAATGTGATGGAATACTGTCCACACACCTGGCTGAGTGTAGCTCCAACAATATTGAAGAAGCTGAACATCATCCATGTCAAGGCAGTCCCAAGCACCATTTCCTCCACCAATGGTGCACTCTAGCTGCAGTGTGTGCCATCTACAAGATGCCAAGGCTCCTTTGACAGCACCTTTCAAACCTGTAACCTGCAGGCTCTAGAAGAACTATACTTGGAAGGCCACTATCCATAAGTTCTCATAGTTATATACCATCTTCACTTGGAACTATATCACTGTTCCTTCACTGTCGCTTCATTGAAATCCTGAAACTCCCTCCCTAACAGCACTGTGGGTGTACCTGTTAGTCTGCAGCGGTTTAAGAGTATCAAGAGCAATTAGGGATGGGAAACCAATATTGACCTTGCCAGCGATGCCCACATCCTACGAACAAATGTTTTTTTAAAACTCCCTAATTATGGCATGGACCAAGAAAGTGAAAATGCTGACATGAAAATATTTACATACTTCGTTCAGTTCCTTTTAAATCCATGTGAAGTAAATCTGTATCCAGATAAGTCCCATTTAACTCATCAACGGTCAGAGATGCAATATCAGAACGGAATGTTTTTTCTGCTCATAAATGAGGGCTGTCAAATCCTGTTTCATTGAAAAGTCTGCATGTAACCCAAATGGGAAATGTGTTTAGCTTTTTGTTGTTAAGATTTAGAAATGTCTAATAAGACCATAATTAGATCATTATCTCTCCTTTAGTACTTAGCATACAAAATGCACCATATTTATTTATTTTAATTTCCTTCATTCTTTTCCTTCCTAAAACTAAACTTTAGTGGTATACAAGGGGTTTTCATCCTGATGACAGAAGGATAGGAATTGCATTGATACAACAATGCCTTTTTGCCTTTTGGAGTGTTTTCTTCCTTTCCCTATTTCTTTCAGTTTCACACAGAATTGCTAAACCAGAGAAACAGAAGGAAATCTGCTCCCAAGCCGTGATTTCAATCAGAAATGGCTATAAGATGTGTGAAAGGGGCCTGTGATGAGGTGTTAATATTTTAACTGCTTTTATGTGATACCGAGCTTGGCCTTTCCTTGGACTTCCAGCATATATTGCATTTAAACTCTACCAGATTAATTATGTTTTAATGAGGACTATGGCTGGGACGAATAACATTGACTTTCTTACAGTGATATTTTTTCTTTTACAGTCCCACAGCTTCCCATGAAGAAACTGATGACAATTTCTGGTGAAACAACACCAGATGTTTTGACACAGACCCATCACAGAATGTATTCTTATGTTCATTTAAAATTAATGTCATTTTAATGGAACAATGTTTTTAAAAGTTCTGTCTAAAGACAGTTTCTAATAAACTTAACTAGTTGGTAGTATGTTTACATTGATACAATTTTAATGCAAAATCTCTAAAAACAGAAAGAAAATTTTAGAAAAATCAATGCCTTGCATGAGTGATTTAACCTATTGCTTCAGATCTGAATCTCCTAGTGTAGCATGCTAGAACTCCTAGTGTAGCATGCTAGAACTATCTCTTCACTCTGTTTATATGTATTCTAACTTATTGTGTGTCAGTGATGCTGATGAGGACAAAGGAAGGTGGATTGAGAAGAGAAAGGACTAATTAAAGGTTGCACGTGGGTAGTATGAAAAGGAAAGTGAAATAAATACAGATTTCATAACTGAGAAGATGGGAAGAAACCAAAAAGATTGGAGATAACAAAATAAAGAACAATAAAGAGAATTATGACTTTTTCCCGGAGTGTTGATGCATGTGCATAATTGTAAAATTCTAACTGCAATGATTTATTCATCATTTAAAAGGGAATTACAGGAAGCTGCTGACTCTTGCAGTAGGAAATAGTTTACATATCTGATAATAAAAGAGCTAAGTTACAGAAAGTGATTCTAAACCACGCAATTTCAATGGTAACAATGTTTTCAAGCAACTAAAGAAGCCAGGGTACCATTTTGTTATATTAACAGATCTAATTTTTTGTTCAAAGAAAACATTTGAGACAAATTTACCCACATGCTTTGTTCACTCATTTCCTCACATACAAAGAATTTAACATGCTGAAATGTACAAGAATACTTTAAACAACTTAACACTCATAAGAAAGAGCTTTTATTGAATTGTTAATGAATTAGCACATAACTACTAAAGTTGAAAAGTAAATTTCCACAGAAAATTCATGGAAACATAAACTTTGTTAATCTGTCTGTAATTGTGAAGTGGTTTATATTGCCAGGTTAAATTTATAGTCATTTAATATACAGAATACTGTATATGAAAAATGTCTCTAATTACAAAGTAAGAATGGATTTCACATCACGCCTATCAGAATGGCTGTTTCTGGATTTCATCACAGCCAGCTGTCAAGGTTAACAGCGTGCAAAGATATTAATGCAACACTTTATTCCTAATAATTAAACCGTGATGATTAAATACTGAAATTTTAGTTCGAAATCACAAAATCAAAATCTGCAAGTATTTGCTATTGCATATTAGTTTTAAGAGTATGTTTAGTAACGAAAGATTGTGAACACCTAAAAATTAGCATTTATTATCTTTGAAAATACTGCAGAAACGAGGCCGTCTCTTCCTTAACTCAAAAATAAGGTTTAATAGATTTGATTATTCTGCCTATCAAAAATTAGCTAAAACTAAATAATTAGTGGCGATGGTTAACATAAATGACAATAACTATTTTAAAATTAAACAGCATGTAATTAAAATGGTTAATACTTTAGGTTATATTTACTATTTGCTTACAGGGTATTAGCAACATGGAAAATACTAATTTCAGGTGGGGTATATAAAAAGCAGGCATAATTAAACTAACTTGAATATTTTAGATTTTCTAATGATGAAATTATAAAATAAAGAAGGCCATGGTCTACAGTAATAAATCAGCAGACTACTATATATATATGGAAAATGCAAGGGCTCCATTGCAAGACATTTGTGAACTCGGGAAGTATTTGCTTGGATTCCAAAAGTTGGCTTTCTTCTGCTGGCTAACATAGTGTTTCTCCCCCCCCCCCCCCCCCCCACCAATCACACTGCTGTTGGCCTGCTTTATAATGCACATTGCACAGCAAATTTAGTCCAGAAATATGGGGAGTGGGGAGAGAATTGGACTAAAAGATGAATGGCTATAAGAATACTTTTTTTTTTCCAATTTGAATTCAAGATGGAAAAATACTGCTGAACTGAGCACTCTTTCCCAGAATCTTATGAACTGAGAAATGATTTGTAATATAGGAATTAATACAAACTGCTCATTGAAGATGTTCAGTTTTGTACTTAACACTTGCACATCTCTCGTTAGTGGAAGCACATCTGCACTGCACAGCAGTCTATAGATTTGTCACAGCTGCTAGGTTTTCTGTTCAGTGGTTCTGTTGGCAAATGTCGGACTATGTTGTTCTTATGTGTAAGAATTCAGTCGTTCTTTTGATCGGGAAGCATGGATATCGTGAAGTTCCTGCTCTTCTTTCGTTTTGAGATCCTGGTATATTTGCATTTTGCATGCATCCTTCAAGTACGCCCAGTTTGCAGACAAAATCATGAGGAAATGGATCTGGAAGAGAAGGGTGAGGAGGATGGCTAGTAAGCATGTCAAGATGCATAGCATGCTGCTAGTCAAATTACTCCGAGCTGTTAAGACAAGGTTACAATACAGGGTAACATAAAGGACTATGTCATTCTAGGTAGTAAGACAACCCAGATGTTATTTGTGATCGCACATAGACAGCTGTGAACACAATGAAAACATTGATATGAAAGCTAATTCATGAAGCTCTATGTTGAAAACTAGTTTCATGTCCTGAAAAATTTGGAAAGCCATGAACCAGAGCTAGGAACCACATCTTGCAAAGCTGAATTCAGCATTTTGTTTTTTAGAAGATATTTTCTTGGTATGTGTATACAACAGCCTAAATTCTAGGAAGCATAAGATGTTGTTTTCATGATGAGAGAATCCTCGTTATCTTGGGATAATTGTCTGACTGTAACATAAAATTTATGGACACGTAGACTGGAGAGTGCTGCATTTTACTGTCATTGAAAATGTATAGCAGGAGTGCTATGGAGGAGGGGTGCATCGGAATATATATCAATGACTGCAAGCTGATGCCCAATAGTCATATTGTAGTATTGTTATAGTTGCAAAAATTATGCTCAGCAATTAAGCTTTGGCAAGAATGTCTCTGCCTCAATATCTTAAAATACTCCTAAAGGAAAACAAACCAAGAAAATTGGTTCAAAGAAAGTAATCACTTTTGGTTAGCTAGAAAACAGAAGTTTTAATCAGATTGTCATTTATATTCTCTTTTACTTTTTTCTGTTAAATGTTAATTTAAATTTCCCTTCTAACACACTAGACTCAACTTTGAATAGTAGTTTATTTTTCATATCTTTTCCAACTCAAAACTACCTAATCAAAAACTACTTTTAAAGTAAAACCGATACACCGAATGACATATTGTTTTCATATTTATTCTATTGCACAAGCTTAAAAACAAATTGCGGCAGGACGTCAGGTTGTGAAAAGAAGTGGGGCTTTGAGACTGCCCAGCACTTAGGAAAACTGTCAAGAAGCTTGTTTAAGTATCTGGGGCCAGGGTCACAATACAAGCTCCTCATTCATCAAACATTTGATCAAGGGGAAACTGACAAGAAGATTGAAAAAAGACCAAAATAAGGGAGGCACAGATTTGAAGATCAAGTGACAAAGAGAGGAAAAAACCCTTCAAAGGTGGCAACTCTTCGGGAGTGATCAGGAACAAATGAGATCAGAAAGAGAAAAGGACAGGTTACAAGTAGAATCAGGAGTATTGTGAGACTACTGTAGAAACACAACCATATGCTATAGATTCTGGTCTCTATGACCAGAATATTAGCTGTTCAAAAATATAAACTCAAACATGAGTTTTATAGAGCAAATAACTTGGGAGTTCCAGCTTAATTGTTCCCTCAACATTTTTTCTTGTCTGTCACTGTCCAAATGCAGTTGAAGGTTAGAAAATGCTTTCATCGTCCAAATGAAAATTCTAACTACCATCTGACAAGTTACAGACTTGGCTGGCTACATCGATGGAAACTCTTCTGGTTAGACTAGTCTCTGGATTTAATGATTGTCCAAAGAATTGAGTGTCTTATGTAATTATTCACACAAGTGTCAAGTTCAGTTGGTCTACCACCACTATCAAAGTTAGCAATGACCTGTGCTAACTACATTAATCTGCGTGGAGTCCAGTCCAACTCAATCTAAATTAAAAATCTGACATTTCTGACTGATTAAAAAACGCTTCATTGCTATGTAGCTTTAAACATCTAGCTAATATCTGGCCAAAGTATCTCTGATAAGAACTACCTTATTCAACTCAAGCAAGAAACTGAAGGGCTATTGATATTGGATTGCTCAATGGGATTACTGGGAGAGAAAATTAGATGATTGACACAGAAATGAGCGAATTAAATGGGCAAGCAATTATTGGCAACCAAATGATGGTAAATTGTAACTTTCAGATTTGCTTCAAAATGTTAATATACATTTTCTTTATATGAACTGCAAACATCCAGTCACAATCAGATTCTCATTGTCGAATATATAATTGATTTGATATGCTGTGTTGTATATTCTTATACTTCCAAAATAATATGTAGGGATTATCTTCCAATAAAAGATTTGCATTATAAAAAGGGGAAAGCTGCATAAATGTGAAACAGATTTGCAGAATGCTACTCTGCAATATCCTTTAGAAGTATCTAGTTTGCTAATTATAATTTAAAACCTTGTAATTCTGAAGCATATCAAAACTTTTACCAAGAGAGGGCTGGATTCCGACAGCCTCAGTTGGAATCCCATTCTGATTATTATTAAGAATGAATTGTCCTCAATGGGCGGGTTAAGCTACTGCTGGAGTCGTATCTGTACTGGAAAGCAAAGAAAACAAGCGCAGCCAGTCTATATCACCTGTACCCTTTGTTGCCTGATGATTCTGAAGCAGAATTAAAAGCTGTAAAGAAGTTCGTTCGGCCGTTGTTTCCACCCTCCCAACTAAAGGAGACGGTGGATTAATGAAATCAAACTGGGTTTGGAATAAATAACAAAAGGAACACGTGTAATTCCTAAAAGCATAACTTCACTGAAAAATGATGGAAATCACGAAAAGGCAGCGATTTTGTAAAGAAAGCATGTTTATTTTGAGTATAAGAAGAAAAAAATGATTGAAAGTCAATAAAGTGTCTATACATACAATTTCAAAATACGGTATTAAGAAAATTAAATAATGCCGAAATGTGGGAAATTTGTAACAAAAGGTGACTAAAAACAAGCATAAAGCATGCAGTTTTGAGGTTAACAAATATTATAATGGCACATTTGAAGATTTTTTTAAATTGGCAAACGCATGTGTTACACTTAATTAACAAGAAACAATTTAGCTGCCAACACTGTAACTGGAGAAAAAAAATTAGTATTTAGCGCAATCACTCTTAATCTCATACTAAGCCTCAAACTGGTGCATTCCCAGCATCACAGAAAAATCCTTCTCACGGGAATGGGGGTGGATAGGAGACAACCTAAATTCTCATCACTTCTTACACCAAGCAACCTATTTCTCACCATTTCCAACAACCAAAACATCTTTGCCATGGGTCAGGTGCAAGATCTGGCTACTTAAGGAGTTTATCTCTTAGAACCAAGGCAGATCTAACCATATTCAATTGACCAAGGCTGATCTAACCGTATTCAATTGGCCATTTAGCAAATTTAGGCAAATGTTTTTTGATGCACAATGTACCTTTAAGGCAATAAAGTTATTCTCACTATGATTTCCCTTTCAGAACTTCTATGATTCACTGTGATTCTGAAAGCAGTTCTGCCATAGAGCACAAAGCACCCCTCCCAATATTTTAAACAGTTAATCAATTCTGTTGGCTTATATATTTTCACAATACTGGAATTGTTTGATGATATTCCATATGAATGAGCCAATTAGAAAACTTAATTGGGTACAAAATGCCAGTCAATGCAAATTTAGCTCAGAAGGTTGCTTTTGCAAATCATGTATGTTCACAGCCCGCTATGTGTCCTTAACTGCCTCCTTTTGAAAAACAGTAAATAACAAATAGCAGAGTTGCATGTAAAAGATGCTCTCAAACGGATTTTGCAATTTGCCATTACATTGCAAACATAACATCTACTTTAACCATAGCACAAATGTCCTAGGTTTCCACTACCAGCAACATTTTAAATTGGACCCAATATTTTCAACCTGATTTAAACGATTAATCCGGAGAGTGCATTGAATCCTAAACCGGAAATTATAGTTTTTTTGTTTAATTTACAAAAAGTTAATTTAGAAAAATGTGTGCCTTGTAACAACCAAAACTTACTTATTTGTAGAGAGGCAATTCACTGGGTGGCCTCTGTTGCTTTTATTGAACTGGGAAGTCATGACAAAGAAATATAGGAGAGGGGCATATGATTTCAATATTAATGGTGCATTAGTCTGACCAGGTAATTTGATTTGGTTGAAATGTATCAGCCACTTGAATTTTCAAAGCAGCCAAACTGTTTGCAGTGTACATTCAACTTTGCCACCCTGTGGTAAATACATGAATTCCTACAATTACACATTTGCAGCACCAGGCAAAGTGGATCTAAATGAATTCTGCCAATTGAAGTGGAGTTGGAGCAGACTGCGAAAAAGGTTTGATATAAAAACTTTGATCTGTTCCTGTGAATTTCTATTGTATGTAACACACAGGAATTAACTTTTGGACTTTTTGATTTAATTACAATCTCTTTGCAACAAACCATTGATGCATGTTAACTATTCTGGTTGGTTTCTGCTAGTAATCAATTGATAACATCATCTTGCAACGGGGCATAATATATGAGCAAATGAATAAATTGGGACTATGATCAGTTCCGATCAACTGAGCTGCACACTGCTGCCCTCAGCAGGTCATCCTCCAAGTTAATGCAATGCTCGCAAGTAACAGCTTCTTACCTGATTCAGAGCTGTACCTAATAGTTCCAAGCAATGTTGTCTAGTTCAACTGAAACATCTGAAATTGGCTTTTATTAAAACTAGACCAATAGTTTTAAACCTTTTGAATTTCTCTAGTTTGGGGTTCTTGGTTGTCGCAACTCCTAAAGTCTTTCTAATTTAGAATGATGGATTTCTCTTACTATATGCATCATGCGGGCTTTGACAAGAACCATTTCATTAGATTTCAACGCTTTTAAATGTAAGTACTACCATTGAAACAGAACCACATGGAGCTATCATCTGATACTTGGTTCCGCCTTCATTCATTTTGGATTTTGTGTTTATTCTCATGGGAGATCCCTAGTGTTGGCCTTTTGGCTTCATGGAAAGCAGTTAATTTATTCAATAACATTGAAAAGCAATTAGTGGCTTCTTAGTCCACACATCTGAGATTAGTGTTAATGGCAGATTTATAGCTGGTTTGGAACTGTACGCTCTGGGTCGGGAATCGGAGCACTTATTTTGTTTCCCTTACTCAATAGAATTCAGCCATTGGTGACATTCTTTGTATTGACCCCGTATTTGGAAATAAAAATAGCCAGATCATACACCTTTATGGCGGTCATGTTAATTCAAATAAGATACTAAAAAGAGTGCTTAAGTGTTGATACTATATGATGCTTTCTTGTGCTATTTACAAATTATTCTTTTGTAAAATGCAGATTAATAAGTTCTGTTTTAGTCCATGATGCCAGTGGTAGTTCAAGCTACTCAGTGCGGCTCGTAGAGCTCTGTATACTGCTTCTATAGCAACTTAGAATTTTGTGCAGCAGTCTTCTCGACTCTTAAACTTCAAAACAGCAAAGTTATATGTGGTAGCCATCATGTAGATGAGCTGGTAGAAGGAAACAGAACAAAGTGATAAGACAATGCTCACCAACATCGGCAACCCCAGGCACAACACTGCAAATCCACATAAACTCCTCACGATAAAGTTTGACAAGAAAAGAAAATCCATTCATATCGGCAGAAATAACTACAAGCAATATTGTGCCTTTCAATTAATATAATGACATTTTTAAACTGTACAGTGCAAGCCCCTAGCCCCAAAACAGCTTTGACTGTAAAACGGTACAAACAGTATTCATCAACAGGCACAAGTGAAAGTCAGTCTATGTACAAACAATTTGTAGGTCACAGTGAAAGCACTGCAAACACATCTGTCTAATTGTTCTTATAGTCCTGACATTCGGATAAGAGACCCACAAGTAAGATCAACATGTTCCGTTAAACCCTAAAGTAAACAATTTTCCTAATTAAATGAATTTGGACGGGAAATGATGGATTAGCTGCAGCTCCAGAAGAGAGGACTCTAGATTCAAGACACCAAGTTCAAATCTCATTCTCCACTGATATTCATGCATGCTGAAAATGGGTGATTTTGGCAGTGGATCAGAATGTGAGACAACCCAGTGGTCCTGTTTCAGATTACTCAAAAGCACCCTCAACAGAGTCAAAGGAGCGAGAGCGGTACCGGTTCATCAGCTCATCCAAGTTGGGAAAGAAATGGTGTCAGCAAAACTAGTAAAGTAAATGTAAAATATACATAAAAAGAGTGGTTGAAGGTCAGTTCTGTGGTTACAGATAACCTGGTAGAATAATAAAATCGTGTAGTCTGCCCTTTTCTCATTCAACACCCCCTCATTCCCCCCCCCCCCCCCCCCCTCACACATGAAATAACGAGTTCTGCTCCATGAGGTAACCCCAGTGCCGTAGGAGCTTATCTTTGGATTACCTGAGTATTCCTTTAATTTTTGTTCATTATATGACTACCTAAGACTTTCCCTTTTGCCCAGTGTTTGCCGGGAATGTATTATTATGACAATGTGTCCTTTGTCAGAAAGATCTAATAAGGTTCGTACCAAAATTAACTTCATATTCTAATAGTTATGAAGTTTGTGACCATTATCCTTTGTTCACGGTGTTAAAAAAAAAATAGACCAATATACTGTAGCAAAGTTTGCATCCACCTTTCAAATTCTAATAGATTGTAATGAAACAATTGAGTTCTTCCTGGTGCAGCAACTCGGGTAACATTTCTTTAAAATAACTGGCATTCCATAATCTCTTTACATTCCTGTTTTCCACCACCATTCTTTATGTTGTGGACTCAATTATATCTCATGGACTCATCTAGACTCACCTAATTCTACTCCCAAAATGAGTGGGTTGCATGTCCTGCAGCTAAAGGGAGGCAGGAAAGACTGGGTATAACAGGCAAGTGCCTTTGTAGCACTGGTTGTGAGCCAGGATAAAGGGGGGTATTTCACTGTGTTCCCCCCACCCCCAACAACCTGTCTTCCACACCACGTGATCAAACCTCCCCACGATTTATCCACAGTTTCCTGCTCTCCACTTTGTGTAAGCGGTCTGCTACTGCAGGCTGTCCCACTAAGAGCTGGCCAGCCTCTCAATCATTAATTTAGCAGGACATCCAGGAAACTCATACTTCCAGATTTCCCAGCCAATACACCTTCCACCATGCCTCTCTGCAGATATCATAGCATCAAGTCCATGATACAGAATGTGGGAATTTTGAAAGTGTGACTCCGAATGAGTGAGAAGTTTTCAAGAGTAGGATTGAGAATATGAGAGGAAATAGGGGGTATATTTCCTCTCCAAGTAAATTTCCTGGCCTATCAGAGGAAGTATATGAGACAAAGGTTGTGAAAAGTATGTGACGGGCTGATTGCGAATGTGAGAACACACAAGGGCAAGTGTGAATATGAGAGGAGGTGAATTTGATAGCATGCAAGCAAGACTGAACATGGGACTATATACGGTAAGAATATGAATGTGACAAAATGCAAGGAAGATTGTGAATATCAGAGTATGGCAAGAGGATTGTAACTGCATTTGTATGTCCAACAAGGCACCATTTTGCTTACACACTTTGCAAATTTCTGCGCATGTATTCCCAAACACTTAAAATTAATGTCCTACTCCTTCTTCAGTCAGACGTCTTACAACACCAAGTTAAAGTCCAAAGATTTGTTTCGAATCACGAGCTTTCGGAGCACTGCTCCTTCCTTAGGTGAATGAAGAGGCAGGTTCCAGAAACATATATATAGACAAAGTCAAAGATGCAAGACTATACTTTGAATGCGAGTCTTTGCAGGTAATTAAGAATTAAGTCTTTACAGGTCCAAACGGAGCAACTGGAGAGAGGGATAATCACAGGTTAAAGAGGTGTGAATTGTCTCAAGTCAGGACAGTTGGTAGGATTTCGCAGGCCAGATGGTGGGGGATGAATGTAATGCGACATCAATCCAAGGTCCCGGTTGAGGCCATACTCATGCATGTGGAACTTGGCCATAAGTTTCTGCTTGGCGATTCTGCATTGTCGCGCGTCCTGAAGGCCGCCTTGGAGAATGCTTACCCGAAGATCAGAGGCTGAATGCCTGTGACTGCTGAAGTGTTCCCCGACTGGAAGGGAGCATTCCTGCCTGGCGATTGCCGCGCGATGTCCATCCGTGTTCACAGTGTCTGCATGGTCTCGCCAATGTACCACACTTGAGATAATTCACACCTCTCTAACCTATGCTTATCCCTCTCTCCAGTTGCTCCGTTTGGACCTGTAAAGACTTAATTACCTGCAAAGACTCGCATTCAAAGTATCGTCTTGTATCTTTGACTTTGTCTATATATATGTTTCTGGAACCCACCTCTTCATTCAACTGAGGAAGGAGCAGTGCTCCGAAAGTGAGTGATTCGAAACAAACCTGTTGGACTTTAACCTGGTGTTGTAAGACTTCTTACTGTGCTCACCCCAGTCCAATGCCAGCATCTCCTCATCATTCCTTCTTCAGGGCTGTTCTTGCAGAGGTTCCCAAACATCTTGAGCCAGTCCAGTGTATGAGTTTGTGTATTTAAGTCATCAAAATTATTTCCTCTTCAAAAAGCTCACTTCTTACCCTTCCTCATGCTACCTTGAGTCAAGAGTATTCTACATAGATCCTCAACAAAGCTCAGTTTCCAAATGAAATGGCCGGGGGGAGTGAGGGAGGGAAGTACCATTACTGCAAGAAGCATTTCCACACTGTTCTGGCAGATCTTATGATAAAAGATTTTTCAGCTCCTTGGTCTTCCCCAACACCTCCCCCCACCCCAACTTGGCCACCTATATCTGACTGTTCAGTTGCCCCCATTAACACATTCCGCTATCTCACCTTTTGCCACCATTTGCACTTTTCATCCTTAATGGCACCATTAACACTCCCCTTTGTGTTATGTCCCATGACAAATTTGTCTGTATCTCCTCTGCCCCAATCTATCCTTGGTCTTCTGATCTGCCCCACCACTTGCACACGCTTTCCAACTATATAATTCTGTATATTTCTACCTTGCTTCAGTTCTGTAGAAGGATCATTCAGATTTAAAACGCTAACTCTGTTTTCTACAGATGCTGCCAGACGTGCTGAGTTTATCCATCATTTTCTGTTTTTATTAGGGCCCTAAATTGGAACATATTAGGCGGACTTTAAAACAAATGAATTGAAGAACGCTCATCCTAAATAGATTCCACCCCACTTACCAATGCAATAACAGTAACACCAGCTCCAGCACAAGCCACGATGAACAGATGATAAGACAAGTCGAACTGGAAACAAAAAGGAAAAAGTTAACCACATCTTCAGTTACTTTTTGGACTATTACAAAGTTCTCAAATTTTTTCAATATATTTTAGGAGCAGCATTGAAATTGGCAAATGAGGTGCTGCTGTGGGCAGCATGGTGGCACAGTGTTTAGCACTGCTGCATCACAGCGCCAGGGACCCGGGTTCAATTCCGCCCTTGGATGACTGTGGGGTTTGCACTTTCTCCCCAGCTTGTGTGGATTTCCTCTGGGTGCTCTGGTTTCCTCCCATAGTCCAAAGATGTAAAGTATAGGTGGATTGGTCATGCTAAATTGCCCCTTAGGGATAGAGGGTGGGAGGGGCGTGAGCCGAGGTAGAGTGCCCTTTCGGATGGTCGGTGTGGACGAGATGGGTCGAATGGCCACCTTCTGCATTGTAGTTACGCTATGACTATATATTTCCTTCACAATATCTCTCGCATGCAAAAACATACTTTATGTTCTCCAGTTAGGTTACCTCGGATGTATTGCAGATAGCGACTAACGTTGAGCCACAGGCTTTTCCAGGTGAAGCATTCCAGGGAATAATACCTGACAAAATAATGAAAGCAAAAGTCAAGTTACCAGCATCCTAACATTTAAAATCTGATGATTTTAAAATTTGTTTCCAGAAAGATGATAAAATTAAAAATCTGCCAAATTAAGAATATTGGGTTGTTGGGCCGTGTGACTAAAAATGTAATGTACTATCTGGTATATAATTGCGGCCTTGCCCTTGTTCTATCAGATTGTAAATTCAGCAGCAGGCATGTGGAAACTTCAGCATAGTATTTTTCTAAGTGCTTTACAAAACACCTTGGGCGGGATTCTCCGACTCCCCGCCGGGTCGGAGAATCTCCGGGGGCTGGCGTGAATCCCGCCCCCGCCGTGTCCTGAATTCTCCGCCACCAGAGATTCGGCGGGGGTGGGAATCGCGCCGCGCCGGTCAGCGAGGGTGGGAATCGCGCCGGTCGGTGGGCCCATCCCCGGCGATTCTCCGGCCCGCGATGGGCCGAAGTCCCGCCGCTGTCAACCCTCTCCCGCCGGCATGGATTAAACCACCTACCTTACCGACGGGAGCAGGCGGCGCGGGCGGGGTCCGGGGGGGTGGGCGCGGGGCGATCTGGCCCCGGGGGGGGTGACCCACGGTGGCCTGGCCCGCAATCGGGGCCCACCAATCCACGGGCGGGCCTGTGCCGTGGGGGCACTCGTTTTCTTCCGTCTTCGCCATGGTCTTCACCGTAGCGGAGGCGGAAGATACCCCCTCCCCTGCGCATGCGCGGGGATGACGTCAGCAGCCGCTGACGCTCCCGCGCATGCTTGGACTTACGCAGGCCAACAAAGTCCTTTCGGCCCTGTATGGCGTGGCGCCAAAGGCCCTCCACGCCAGCTGGTGGAACGGAAACCACTCCGGTGCAGGCCTAGCCCCTCAAGGTGAGGGCTTGACCCCCAAACGTGCGGAGACTTACGCACCTTTGGGGCAGCCCGACGCCGGAGTGGTTCCCGCCACTCCATCACGCCGGGACCCCCCACCCCGCTGGATAGGGGAGAATCCCGTCCCTTAACTCTGAATCTGTATGCTCTTTAAGCTGCACTATGTGAGCATGTATTCTACATTAGCTAAAGAGTCATAATGAAGGATCAAAATCAGGTTTATCCAAGGCTAATCCAAATTATTAAAATTTGAAGAAGCATTGAAATCTGTCACATAAGATATGTTGCACTGCTCCATGGTAACTGGATAATTTATCGTGTCCAGTTCAATGAGAAATTAAATTTTTAACTCCTATGTAAGTTTTGTGCGCACAAAGAAGTCAGGTATGCAAGTATAATGAAAACAATTTATAGTTTAGGCAAACTATTTATGGGTGTCAATACAGGTGCCAGTCGGGACTTCTCTGCCTAGGCACGTATATGGCCAGCTTTTATGTCCATAATCAATTACCCCGCTGATGGTCCCACACCCCCCATTGGGGAAGCTCGCATTCCACAAGGTTTACCAAGAGGCTGAGCGGTCCCTCCACGGAGGTCTTGAGGGTTCTAACACCCCTCCCCAACGTCCGATGACTTATGTGAGGAAGGGGGGGCGCCTGCTCTTCGCCCGCGGCTGTGTGCCTGGATCAGTGGCGTGTATCTCGTCGGGGAACGCTGCTTCCTTGCTGACCACCTGGGGGGTATTATCAATGGCCCTTGATTCCCTGGCTAGCTCAATGTTGGAAACCACCTGGGTGTCCATATCCGAGTCGGAGTCAATGAGCTCTTGTATCTTGAAGCCGGGCCATCCACAGGGTGACGCCCAAACGTTTGCTTGGGACGGGGCGATGTGTTGAGAAGCTGGTTCCTCCGGAGGGGCGTGACACAATGCCGGTCTCCTGTGCCTGAGGTGCACTAAATGTTTCTTCATTTCCCGTTCTCGCGTCTGCATCTGGTACGAGACTGGTCCTGTCCACCACATCGCTGTCCCAGGAATCAACTTGTCGCCGAAGTTCCGAATGTGAACCGTGTTACCTGGTCTGAACTGCCTGGTCCGTGCTGGCCCATCTGGGCTACGTCCCTGCTGCTCCTGACTCCATGCACTTTCCTACCAAGGTCAAGAACATGAGGCTGAGGCGGGTCTTGAGCCGTTGGCCCATTAAAAGTTCTGCCGGTGCTACGCCGGTCGCGGCATGTGGTGTGGTCCGGGAGCAAAACAGAAATCTAGCCAGCCATGTCCCCCATTTGAGGATGGGTAGTACGGGGCCGTGCGGATATGCCGCACCCCACTGGCCTTCGTGAAACCCCCAAACTCTTTGCTGGTACAGGGGGTGTCGCTTTCCGTGACCAACACCTCTGGAATGCTGTGTGTGCAAGAAGAGAGACAGAGCTTCTCAATCGTCACTTGCTCTCAATGTGGTGGAGGCCATCTTGTGGATCTCTAGCCACTTGGAATGAGCACCAATTATAAGTAGGAACATGAATCACTGGAATGAGGCCGGGGAAATCGGCATGAAGACCAAAGCCGGCCTAGCCATTCATACGGATGAAGTGGTACGGCAGGTGGGAGTTTCTGCTGCTCCTGGCAGATGTCACACTGTTGGGCCAGCCGTTCTATTTCTCCATCCAGGCCTGGTCACCACATGGAGCGACGTTCCAGCATTTTCATTTTTGAGACACGTGGGTGAACAATGTACAGATCCCATAGTATGTGGTGTCGGCCATGGTGTGGCACCACGAGCCTGCCACAGGAGAATGCCATCCTCAACACAGCTCCAGCATCTTGATCACGAAGGCCCACAAATCGTTGGGCAGCTTTCGGTGCTGATCTCCGTAAAATACCACGTAGCAGAAATTTGACAATATGGGGTCTTTTTGCGTCCAATCACGGATCTGGGAGTGGTGACCGGGAAAGTAGCCATGCAATTTGGTGCGGCGATGACTTCATCAGTCCAGGGCGTGACAGGAGCGCCACGGTAGCGGGAGCCTGCTCAACGCATCTGCATTCGCAATCTACCTCCCTGGGCGATGTTCAAACATATATCTGTATGCCTCTAATAACAGGGATCCTTTGGATTCTGGTGGACGCTATCGGCAGAATTGTCTTGTCTTCCCTAAAAAGTCCCAGTAATGGCTTGTGGTCCGTTAGGATAGTACTCGTGGAATTTTTTTACCATGAATACTATTGTCAAACCTCAAACCCTCCTTTTCATTCTGAGCACAATTACACTCCGCTGCAGCCAGCGTCCTGGATGCAAATGTGATCTGCTGCTCTCTACCATCATCTATATGGTGTGACAATAATGCACCAATGCCAAATGGTGAGGCATCACATGTGACCAACAATGGTTTGGCGCGGTGGTAATGAGTCAACAGGCCAGACGACATCACCTGTCTTCACCTGGGCAAAAAGCTTCCTCCTGAGGAGCTCTCCATGCCCACCCCTGGTGCTTTTTCAGCATAGCATGTAATGGGGTGGTGACGGTTGAAAGGAGGGTAGTTCAGTTGCATTTTTCAGAGTGAACGCTCATCTAATCACTCGCACCTTCTCCTCTACCGGGTGCAGTCCATCCGGGTCCACGGGGTATCCGAAGTAGACAACATCCTTGGTGTGGAAACACTTCTCCCTCTTGAGACGGACTGCCGCTTCAGAAAACCGGCGAAGGATCTCGTCTAGGTTGTTCAGATGCCGTCGCTCCATGGCTCCGATAACCAAGATGTCGTCCAAATAAACGGTGACGTGCGGCCGCCCTCGCAGGATGTATTCCATAACACTTTGAAAAATGGCACAAGCCGATGACACACCAAATGGGAGCCTTGCATGCTCGTATAGACCCCTGTGCGCATCAACAGTCACATAACCACTGAACTCTGGGTACAGCTCCAGCTGGAGATATGCATGGCTGATGTTGAACTTAGTAAACAAATGACTCCCAGCCAATTTTGTGTGCAAATCTTCAATTTGTGGCAACGGGCACTAGTCCAAATGGGAGGCCTTATTCATAATCGCCGTTCAGTCAAACTGTTTTCTCTGGATTAAATGCGGGGACTACCGGCGTTGCCCAGTCGGCGAACCGTACCAGCCGGATGATCTCGAGGCCCTCTATCGGTCGGGTTCTGCCTGTACCTTCGCCAGTAATACGTAGGGAGTGGGCGAGCAAGGAAGTACTGGGTGAGCAAGGAAGTACTTGGGTTGCACTTCAGGGTCCACTTGTTTTTTTTCCCTTGGCTCCCTTGATCTTACCCAAGCCTGCTTAAAAAACCTCAGGGTACTTTCCCAATGCCTCATTATAGACCTCCAGTGCCCATCCGAAAGATCCGCTGTCAATCCAGGCGGAGGCGATGCAGCCAATTGCAACCCAGTTGGCTGGGTCTGGGGTCCTTCCCTATAATCAATGGCAGCCAAATGGATTGTTGTCCATAGGTCACCAGGATCATTGTTGTCCCTGCTATGCCGAGGGTTCCACTGTATAGGTCGCAAGTCTTGCTTCTGTGTCCCGCAGACTCAACCGTTGCACCTCAGTCCTAAATTTCTCGAACGTCTGTTTCTCAATGATTGAAACTGCGGCTCCCCGTGTCCAACTTCATCTGGTAGGGGGTCCCAACTCACCTGAACGGTGATCCAAATGGGCGCCACTCTTGGTACCATGATGCAGTTCAATTGCATGCAGTATTTGTCCTTGGGTTGGTCCACGCGGAAAGTCCGCACTCTGGGCTGGTGTCTGCCTCGGGCAGGGCGGCGCATTGGCTGGCTGCCCTGGGGTTTTCTTTCCCTGCAGCTGCTCTGGCCACAAATGCCGCACCATCTGGGGTCATTCTCTACCAATTTGGGGGAGGAGTCCTGCCTGGTCTTCGCAGCCCTAGAGCCAGGGCGTTGAGTCTCGGCGGACGGCATATGTCGGATGGTGCACATCCCACTCTGTTTACCTCCCTCCTCGATGTCCTCCGGAATTCTTGGACTCCATTCTCCGCACTTTCATTTGAAAGGGAGATCTCCACGCCGTTTTGGTCTAACAATGGTTCAGCCAGTAACTTCTGCTGTGTCGCCATGTTGTTCACTCCACAGACTTGTCGGTTTCGCAGCATCTCAGGAAAGGATGGGCCGTAGGCGGAGAACTCAGCTGCTTTTCGCATGTCAAGAACTCAGTAATAAACTCCTCTGAGGTCCTCTCAGCTGTATTAAAACAGAATCAACAAACAAAGAACAAAGAACAAAGAAATGTACAGCACAGGAACAGGCCCTTCGGCCCTCCAAGCCCGTGCCGACCATACTGCCCGACTAAACTACAATCTTCTACACTTCCTGGGTCCGTATCCTTCTAATCCCATCCTATTCATATATTTGTCAAGATGCCCCTTAAATGTCCCTATCGTCCCTGCCTCCACTACCTCCTCCGGTAGTGAGTTCCAGGCACCCACTACCCTCTGCGTAAAAAACTTGCCTCGTACATCTACTCTAAACTTTGCCCCTCTCACCTTAAACCTATGCCCCCTAGTAATTGACCCCTCTACCCTGGGGAAAAGCCTCTGACTATCCACTCTGTCTATGCCCCTCATAATTTTGTATACCTCTATCAGGTCGCCCCTCAACCTCCTTCGTTCCAGTGAGAACAAACTGAGTTTATTCAATCGCTCCTCATAGCTTATGCCCTCCATACCAGGCAACATTCTGGTAAATCTCTTCTGCACCCTCTCTAAAGCCTCCACATCCTTCTGGTAGTGTGGCGACCAGAATTGAACACTATACTCCAAGTGTGGCCTAACTAAGGTTCTATACAGCTGCAACATGACTTGCCAATTCTTATACTCAATGCCCCGGCCAATGAAGGCAAGCATGCCGTATGCCTTCTTGACTACCTTCTCCACCTGTGTAGCCCCTTTCAGTGATCTGTGGACCTGTACTCCTAGATCTCTTTGACTTTCAATACTCTTGAGGGTTCTACCATTCACTGTATATTCCCTACCTGCATTAGCCCTTCCAAAATGCATTACCTCACATTTGTCCAGGTTAAACTCCATCTGCCATCTCTCCGCCCAAGTCTCCAGACAATCTAAATCCTGCTGTATCCTCAGACAGTCCTCATCGCTATCCGCAATTCCACCAACCTTTGTGTCGTCTGCAAACTTACTAATCAGACCAGTTACATTTTCCTCCAAATCATTTATATATACTACAAAGAGCAAAGGTCCCAGCACTGATCCCTGTGGAACACCACTGGTCACAGCCCTCCAATTAGAAAAGCATCCCTCCATTGCTACCCTCTGCCTTCTATGGCCTAGCCAGTTCTGTATCCACCTTGCCAGTTCACCCCTGATCCCGTGTGACTTCACCTTTTGTACTAGTCTACCATGAGGGACCTTGTCAAAGGCCTTACTGAAGTCCATATAGACAACATCTACTGCCCTACCTGCATCAATCATCTTAGTGACCTCCTCGAAAAACTCTATCAAGTTAGTGAGACACGACCTCCCCTTCACAAAACCGTGCTGCCTCTCACTAATACGTCCATTTGCTTCCAAATGGGAGTAGATCCTGTCTCGAAGAATTCTCTCCAGTAATTTCCCTACCACTGAAGTAAGGCTCACCGGCCTGTAGTTCCCGGGATTATCCCTGCCACCCTTCTTAAACAGAGGAACAACATTGGCTATTCTCCAGTCCTCCGGGACATCCCCTGAAGACAGCGAGGATCCAAAGATTTCTGTCAAGGCCTCAGCAATTTCCTCTCCAGCCTCCTTCAGTATTCTGGGGTAGATCCCATCCGGCCCTGGGGACTTATCTACCTTAATATTTTTTAAGACACCCAACACCTCGTCTTTTTGGATCACAATGTGACCCAGGCTATCTACACCCCCTTCTCCAGACTCAACATCTACCAATTCCTTCTCTTTGGTGAATACTGATGCAAAGTATTCATTTAGTACCTCGCCCATTTCCTCTGGCTCCACACATAGATTCCCTTGCCTATCCTTCAGTGGGCCAACCCTTTCCCTGGCTACCCTCTTGCTTTTTATGTAAGTGTAAAAAGCCTTGGGATTTTCCTTAACCCTATTTGCCAATGACTTTTCATGACCCCTTCTAGCCCTCCTGACTCCCTGCTTAAGTTCCTTCCTACTTTCCTTATATGCCACACAGGCTTCGTCTGTTCCCAGCCTTTTAGCCCTGACAAATGCCTCCTTTTTCTTTTTGACGAGGCCTACAATATCATTCGTCATCCAAGGTTCCCGAAAATTGCCGTATTTGTCTTTCTTCCTCACAGGAACATGCCTGTCCTGTATTCCTATCAACTGACACTTGAAAGCCTCCCACATGTCAGATGTTGATTTGCCCTCAAACATCCGCCCCCAATCTATGCTCTTCAGTTCCCGCCTAATATTGTTATAATTAGCCTTCCCCCAATTTAGCACATTCATCCTCGGACCACTCTTATCCTTGTCCACCAGTACTTTAAAACTTACTGAATTGTGGTCACTGTTACCGAAATGCTCCCCTACTGAAACATCTACCACCTGGCCGGGCTCATTCCCCAATACCAGGTCCAGTACCGCCTCTTCCCTAGTTGGACTGTTTACATATTGTTTTAAGAAGCCCTCCTGGATGCTCCTTACAAACTCTGCCCCGTCTAAGCCCCTGGCACTAAGTAAGTCCCAGTCAATATTGGGGAAGTTGAAGTCTCCCATCACCACAACCCTGTTGTTTTTACTCTTTTCCAAAATCTGTCTACCTATCTGCTCCTCTATCTCCCGCTGGCTGTTGGGAGGCCTGTAGTATACCCCCAACATTGTGACTGCACCCTTCTTATTCCTGATCTCTACCCATATAGCCTCACTGCCCTCTGAGGTGTCCTCTCGCTGTATAGCTGTGATACTCTCCTGAACAAGTAGCGCAACTCCGCCTCCCCTTTTACATCCCCCTCTATCCCGCCTGAAACATCTAAATCCTGGAACGTTTAGCTGCCAATCCTGCCCTTCCCTCAACCAGGTCTCTGTAATGGCAACAACATCATAGTTCCAAGTAGTAATCCAAGCTCTAAGTTCATCTGCCTTACCCGTAATGCTCCTTGCATTAAAACATATGCACTTCAGGCCACCAGACCCGCTGTGTTCAGCAACTTCTCCCCGTCTGCTCTGCCTCAGAGCCACACTGTCCATATTCCCTAGTTCTCCCTCAACGCTCTCACCTTCTGACCTATTGCTCCCGTGCCCACCCCCCTGCCATACTAGTTTAAACCCTCCCGTGTGACACTAGCAAATCTCGCGGCCAGGATATTTATGCCTCTCCGGTTTAGATGCAACCCGTCCATCTTATACAGGTCACACCTGCCCCGGAAGAGCTCCCAGTGGTCCAGATAACCGAAACCCTCCCTCCTACACCAGCTGTTTAGCCACGTGTTTGTCTGCTCTATCTTCCTATTTCTAGCCTCACTGGCACGTGGCACAGGGAGTAATCCCGAGATTACAACCCTCGAGGTCCTGTCTTTTAACTGTCTGCCTAGCTCCCTGAACTCCTGCTGCAGGACCTCATGCCTCTTCCTGCCTATGTCGTTAGTACCAATATGTACAACGACCTCTACCTGTTTGCCCTCCCCCTTCAGGATTCCCTCTACCCGTTCGGAGACATCCTGGACCCTGGCACCAGGGAGGCAACATACCATCCTGGAGTCTCTTTCACGTCCACAGAAGCGCCTATCTGTTCCCCTGACTATAGAGTCCCCTATAACTATTACTCTTCTGCGCTTTGACCCTCCCTTCTGAACATCAGAGCCAGCCGTGGTGCCACTGCTCTGGCTGCTGCTGTTTTCCCCTGATAGGCTATCCCCCCCGACAGTATCCAAAGGGGTATATCTGTTCGAGAGGGGGACAACCACAGGGGATTCCTGCACTGACTGCCTGCCCTTTCTGGTGGTCACCCATTTCTCTGCCTGCACCTTGGGTGTGACCACACTTACATAACTGCGATCTATGACGCTTTCCGCCACCTGCATGCTCCTAAGTGCATCCAATTGCTGCTCCAACCGAACCATGCGGTCTGTGAGGAGCTGCAGTTGGGTGCACTTTCTGCAGATGAAGCCATCCAGGACGCTGGAAGCCTCCCGGACCTGCCACATCTCACAGTCAGAGCACAGCACCCCTCTAACTGACATTGCGTCAATTAATTAAAATTAAAATTTGTCTTTTTTTTTTAATAAATACTTTTTTTTTTTAAATTACAAAGTTACTGTCAACTATCTGTTTCCTAGCACTAGATTTCTAATAGAAATGCGATAGCTAACTATAATATCCTCCGATCTCTGGCTTAGATATCCTCTAAATTATAATTAAGTTATTATGTTTAATTAGTTCCCAAATAGTCAAAAAAATTTAGGTTAGAATCCCAACCAGCCACTCAGGTCACAGCTTTTCTGTCCCCCCCGACACACACAATTTGAAAAAAGGTATAAAAGTAAAAATCACTTGCTTACCTTCTGAGATGTTCTCAGGTTCTCTCGCTGACAGAGACTGCTCCTCCACCTCCAATCCTTGGCCTGCACAATGCTAATAATATATAATATAATATGGCACTTACCTTACACCAATGGGTCTTATTATTAGGTTAGAGGAAGAGGGTGGGTGGGAGACACTACACGTGTAGTGTCTCGGGTTTCCTCTCCACCAGAATTTATTGCGGGGGGGGGGGGGGGGGGGGGGGACTTGCCAGAGGTCGAACTTCCGGTTCCCGCCGAAATCCAATGGGCTGCTCCTGTAAAGGTAAGAGCTTTTAAACTAACTACTCACCTCCCAGAAGGCCCCTGCGCACCGCTGCCGCCGAAATCCAAAGGGCTGCTCCTGTAAAGGTAAGGTTTTTAAACTCACTACTCACCTCCAAGAAGGCCCCTGCGCACCGCTGCCGCCGAAATCCAATGGGCTGCTCCTGTAAAGGTAAGAGCTTTTAAACTAACTACTCACCTCCCAGAAGGCCCCTGCGCACCGCTGCCGCCGAAATCCAAAGGGCTGCTCCTGTAAAGGTAAGGTTTTTAAACTCACTACTCACCTCCAAGAAGGCCCCTGCGCACCGCTGCCGCCGAAATCGCTGAACTATGACCGACGACTTGCAGTTGTAGTGGTTCGTCACCAATGGCACCAGCTCTTCAAATTTCTTGGAGTAAGGGATGCGGAATAAGTCAGGCTTTTTATAATGGTGAAAGTGGGGGCCTCACAGGAGGTCAGGAGAATCACCATCTGTCACTCGCCTGCAAAGCCTTAAAGAAATAGCGCATTGGCTCTGCTCATTGCATCCATCCTCCACGCTCACATCAAACACATTGTATATTCCAAACAGCAGCATTTTAAAAATGGCACATACCTTATTCCGGCATGACGAGAGGAGGTGGCTATGCTTCAAACGGTTAGTAGCACCAACTGTAACTCCACTTGACCCTCATTGCCATTTTAGTGGTCACAGAGGAGTCACGTACGCGATTATAATGAAAACAATTTATTGTTTAAGCAAACTATTTAGAGGTCCCAGCCAGGACTCCTAGGCTCCTATCTGAGCCGGCTTTTATGTCTATAATCCAATTATCCCATGGATGGGCCCCCACCCCTCATCAGGGAAGCTCGTATTGCACGAGGATTAGGGGGACCTAATTGGTCTCCCCCCCCCCCCCCCCCCCCCCGCCCCCCCGTAGGCCCCGTGAGGGTTATAACAGTAAGCATACCTTTCAAAAGATTTTGTTACCTTGAACACTAAAACAATTACAGGAAACCATTGTTAACATCCATACTATTCTCAATGTCAAAAAGAAACCTTCAAAATTTTGTGGGGGGAGTTGAATAAATAGGTCTGCTGCCAGCCCATGAATATTCTTCATAACTCACTGAAGCTGTCGACTAAACAGGCTCTCTCTTCAATTTTGGTAGAGATCAGTTCAAAAGAACTGCTACTCCTGTTATATGTGTGTCGGTAAATCTGTTATCAACCTGGTTAGAGGCCAGTTTAAAGCATCATTCTTTAGCAGGGCATGTCCAGAGGGGCAGAGGTGATGGTGTTGTCTCTCAGGACATCAACACTTCTGCAGCCTCCCATCAGCTCCCTCTAATGATTGCCTGGGTGACAGGCTTGCTGAGGTTGTCTATGCAACAGTCCACCTCGAACAGAGCACTTCTGGTACAACCTGCCTTTATCATTCTATGATTCCTGTAAGAGAAGGAACAACAGAGCTAGAAGATGCCCTTGATAAAACCCATTGTGGCACCATGCAGCAGGTGATTGAAATGGACGGCAACAAGACAATTGTCACCAAAGCTCCAAGAAGGCAGTGCATAAGATGTTTACTGAATCTCCTCACGTGGAGCTTTAATTCAACTTCCCTATACTCTGTCATAATATGCACTCATGTTCATAATGAGATACAGACAGGCAGTGATGGACACACATAGGAACCAATCACCACCCCGAATACAGAACAACCAATCATCAGGCAGGACACTACAGGTACATTATCAGTATAAAACACATGAGGCAGGAAGGCTCGGCCTCTTCGTACTGGTGATAGCTGTAGCAACAGTCAGAGTGCAATGTACAGTCAGCACCTACTACACATGGCACAGAGCAAGTCTGGGCAAGCCAGACCAAGGTTAGCAAGCTTAGATTAATAGAGTGTCGACCCACAGCGAACTGTGTACATTACTCGGCAAGTTCAATAAAGCAGCGTTGAACTATCTACAGCGTTGGAAGCCTGTTTTCAAGTGATACTACATCGAGTTGCAGTCTGTGTTAATCCAACATATATAACACATCATACTCTTCTTAGTAAAACGGGATATCTACTTTGTATTAGTGTTACATAAAAAGAAAGAACTTGCATTTATATGGCACCTTTCACAGCCTCAGGACTTCCCAAAGCATTTGATAGTCAATGAGGCATTATTTTGAAACATGGTCGCTATCGTAATGTGATAAAGTTTGCAGCCAATTTGTTTACAACAAGGTCACCCAAACATCAATGAGATAATGAGCAGCGAATCCGTTTTTAATGATGTTGGTTGAACAAGAAATATTGGCCAGAATGCCAGGGGAAAAGTCACCCACTGTTATTTGAAACAGGATTTCATGGTTTTACTTATGACCAACTGTTCCGAAGTGACTTGTGGGCTCAAGTCTCCGGCACTTGAATCCACAACCGTCTAAGTTAATAGAGAGAAGAGTTATACCAATGAAGCAAGATGAGTGGTTTAATACACAAACCATGACCATGAGAGATTGCGCGTTTGTGCGTCAAAATTACATCACTGCAATGTTCATTTAAATGCCACAGTGACATTCCTCGTCTTTTCAGGATGGTTTCATATATAAATACTTACGGTGTGCAAAATAGTGAGCTCAAGTGCGATTGATCACCCCATTCTCTATCGTTAATGCCCACTTTACATCCCCCAAAAAGGTGTTAATAATTAGATAACCAATTGTGGGCTGTCTACTTAAAAAGTACTTTTAAGAATATATACAGCTGAGAGAAAGAGGCTAATGTCGACAAACGATGAAGACAGGCTAAGGAAGCTGCATCTGTTTTAACTCAAAAAAGATTAAGAAGAAGAGCAATGCCAAAGCTTTGTACAAATCTGTTCCAAATAGATGATTATTTTTTCGCAAATGCTGCAGTGGTCTAATAATCTTCGGAAAAGCTGCCTTGTTGTTTTTCTGGAGAAGTAAACTCTTTCAAAGCTATTAAGCTCACTGAAAGAATCCGGCCTGGAATCCTGGGGCTAGTGAGTGAAGCATAAACTAATGCTCTGCTATTCAAAGGCAGCATCACAACATTGGAACAATGATGCACTCTTCTCAGACACTGTTGACCAGTGATGCAAAAATAGAAGCAGTGTATTCTGAATCCAGATTTTCATTCTGGGCATCCCCTGGGGGCTATATGACTTCAGTTTCAATGCAAGTACTTACTGCACTTTAATGTGAAAAATATGTAATTGTTCTGTTCTTCCAGGAATACGTAATTCTATTTTAAAATTGATTGTTAATGTAACAGGAAATGGACGTCTGGTATATAATAATCAAAACTACAGCTGCTTTCAATAGGAGGTTGTGACCTGAAACAGAAATGACCGCTGGGATGAAAATGTTGCATCATCTACAATGAGACAATAAAATCCATAAATGTGTTAAAACTCATTCCTTATATCTTTTTTCCAAAAATCCGTTATGTGTATTGCTGGTTAACAACTTTGACAAGTATTGTTGAAATAAATGAGACATTTTGTCAAAGTTTTTCATCTTGCACTCATCAGAACCATTCCCAAGAAGACCAATGTGAGGGAAGACAACAAATTTATGTAAAATCTTACTGTATGAGAGTGCTGATTGGTTAGCACATGGACTCTGATTGGTCGAGGCGTGACCAGGGAGAATGCACTGAGGAGTGACAAGGGAGAATGCACCAATTGATGGTGATTAATGGTTAACTCTCAAGCCTTGTTTGAAATTCATACCAGGCAGCTTGATTCAAGGCATTGCCCTGAGGAATGAACTAGTGAGGGGTGTCATCTATTTTGTTTAGCTGAAACAGGTGCAATGTGTGATCATGTTCTTTCTGTCTGCAAATAAGAGGGGAGTGTGTGTTTTTATATACGTAGTTCCCAGTACATGCAAATACGCCACACTGCAAGCCTGACTGAAAATATTAAATTAAGAATAATTCTTAGCACACTGAGGATCATTTAGCAGATGTTGTCCAATCACAGAATCACATCTAATGTTGGACAATGTGTTTTGCACAATTGGATAGGGTCTGTACCCAATGGGGCTGGTCTGTACCTTGCAGACTTTGACAAGGCAGAATTCTTGCACTTTTCACCATGATGTCATGCTAACTTTAAATATTTTAATGAAATATACCTCTTTCAGCAGTTTTGACATAAATCCCATAAATGGCCCTCAGATATGAATCAGAAACTGCAGCTACTCTTAAAAGTTCAGAACCTTTAGAACACATGCATATCTGAATAATAGTGCCCATAGCATTTTAGTTCTCTCCAGAAGGCACTCTGGAAGAATTTATTATACACCATAATCCAAATTAACGGTCCAGGTTTATATGCAGATTTCTATTTTGAATGAGGGACAGATACGAAATACCCATCTTAAAATTACAGTCTGCTGAAATAGAAGTGAGTGTAAGGCAAGTCTCTTCACCGCCAGACTGTACCTTCTCCAGTACATGAGTTCAGATTCATTTTCTTCAGGGCCACTGTCATTCCCCAATACAAGTGAGAACATATTACAAATTTTAACACTATATTTAAAAAAGTGTACACAAAAGCTGTTCAGATAGCTGCATCTTACCATGTGACTTTTGCCATTTGAATTGTAGACAGTGGAATGTGTGGTCAATACCAGATTAAATTTGGACTTAAATGAAGGAACCTCACAACTGCTTGTGAAATTCAGACATCTCTTTGTTTATGGATGGACCAAAACTTACAGGCAATGGAATTTGCAGACATCTCGTCACCATGTTTTGTAAAGAACAAATGGGAAGATCATCTCTTAATTTTTAGGAAGTCAAAATGAATAGCCACCATTACATTTCTATTGTATAATGATGGCTTGTCCAGTCCAGCCAGAATACGTGCGCGTCAGAAGTATTAACCTCATAGTCATGTGACCAAAACTGGTTTCAGGGCTTGAAGCTTATTTACTCAGGAAAAAATGGAAAATGCTATCCAAAGGTTATTGAACCAGCTGCAGTTAAGCAGCCCAGGGAATAAACAGCAATTCCTTGAAAGAGGGAGAAGAAAACTCTCCCAACTTCAAGTTCATCTGAGAACCAACCTTTGGCAATTCAACAACATGAAGCTTCATATCTTACTGAGAAACCTCATACAGCATACAAACCTTCATTTCAACTAAAATCATCAACTCATCCAAGAAACAACAGACAGGTAACGAAAGAGAGACTGAAGCAATTGCACTTTATAATCTTTTTTTGTTGATTCGTCTGCATTTAATCATTGTGTGAATGATAAGAGTGTTTGAGAGGAGTAAGTGAGACGTTATATTTTTAAACCTCTGAGAAAAATGTGGGATAATAAATAACCTCCTTTATTTTAAACTCACACAAAACTTGCTGCTGGAATCAATTAAACTGGGACCACCATTCCGAGGGCAACGTAATACAAACATCTCACACATAAAAACATTTTGATCATGGGAATAAAACACAAATTCTACAGTGACAACCACCCTGTGATTGAATCCCCTTTATTCCTCTCTCTGCTGCTTCCAGTGTCAAGCACCAGCATTAAATACCCCCTCTTCCTTTTGAATGCCTGAAATGGATATAAAATTCCAGGTAGATAAAATTAATGTTACAGGCTTGATTCTTGATCTTTTGATCGTCCTGTTTCTAGTTTGAATGTTCCACAGGGCGGTGTGGCTCAAAGCTCACTCAGAAAATCTTTGTCACGTAAGTAATAATATTTGCAAGACAAAGGCCATTACCTGAAGGCTGAGCACATTGGAGAGGAGCGGCCAGTGGAGACCTTCCCCAGCTTTGGCTATACATTCACAGCACGGCCTCAACCCATCGACTTACATTTGTTTGTAAAGCCAATCTTTTTTTATTCAAGCTTAGCCGGTAGTACACTAAAACAGAAGGTTGTGGATTCAAAGCCATCTACAAAATCTAGGATAACACTTCAGTGCAGAACTCAGGGGATATACCACCCTATTCCAGATGCTGTCTCTCGCGAGAGCTGTTCAATCAACACCGTGCCCTCAGGTGCAAAGGATCCCAAGGCACCATTGCATACAAAAGCCACAGAGTTTGCCACTATATATATATTTTTAAAAAGTTTTCAAACACAATTTTTCCCCTTACAAATCAACAAAAACGGTAATGTGATAACTGATATATAACATTGTTTAAATAATATAGTAAACTAACCAAATAACACGAAGTACTGCTTCCCCCACCCCCTCTCCCCATCTAGAACACAAACAATTTACCTCCCCCCCTCCCTGGGCTGCTGCTGCTGGCTATCTATCTTTCCACTCTCCTTAGCGGTAGGCCATCTATCCCTCTACTCTGGTCCCCAGGGTTATCACAAAAAGCTCACTCTTTCCCATGTTAAGCCTATATCCCGAGAAATCTCCAAACTCCCTCAATATCTGCATGGCCTCTGTCATCCCCCCCACTGGATCTGCCACATACAGCAGTAGGTCATCCGCGTAGAGTGACACTTGGTGTTCCTCTCCCCCTCTAACCACCCCTCTCCATTTCTTGGAGTCTCTCAGCACTATGGCCAGTGGTTCAATTGCCAGCGCGAACAGTAATGGGGACAGCGGGCATCCCTGTCTTGTTCCCCTGTGTAGTCGAAAATACTCCGACCTTTGCAGATTTGTGACTACACTTGCCATTGGGGCCCCATAGAGAGTTTAACCCAGCTGACAAACCCCTCCCCGAACCCGAACCTCCTCAGCACCTCCCATAGATACTCCCACTCTACCCTATCAAATGCCTTCTCTGCATCCATTGCCACCACTATCTCTGCCTCCCCCTCTACTGGGGGCATCATTATCACCCCCAATAGCCATCGCACGTTGACATTCAATTGTCTCCCCTTTACGAACCCTGTCTGGTCTTCGTGCACCACCCCCGGGACACAATCCTCTATCCTCATTGCCAGCACCTTTGCCAGCAACTTGGCATCCACATTTAGGAGTGAGATAGGCCTATAGGACCCGCATTGCAGCGGGTCTTTATCTCGCTTCAAGATTAGTGATATTGTCGCCTCTGACATTGTCGGGGGTAGGGTCCCCCCTTCTCTGGCCTCGTTAAAGGTTCTTACCAGCAGCGGGGCCAACAAGTCCACATATTTTCTATAAAATTCCACCGGGAACCCATCTGGTCCCGGGGCCTTCCCTGCCTGCATGTTCCCCAGCCCTTTGGTCACCTCGTCCACCCCAATTGGCGCCCCCAGGCCCTCCACCTCCTGCTCCTCCACCTTCGGGAACCTTAGTTGGTCCAGAAACTGCCGCATCCCCTCTTTTCCCTCCGGGGGTTGGGACCTATATAACCTCTCATAAAAGGTCTTAAACACCTCATTTATCTTCCCTGCGCTCCGCACCATGGCTCCCGTTTCATCCCTAACTCCCCCTATCTCCCTCGCCGCTGTCCTCTTTCGAAGCTGGTGGGCCAACAGGCGACTCGCCTTTTCCCCATATTCATATCTCATCCCCTGTGCCTTCCTCCACTGTGCCTCTGCCCTCCCTGTGGTCAGCAGGTCGAACTCCGTCTGGAGTCGTCGCCTCTCCCTGTATAGTCCTTCATCCGGGGCCTCTGCATATTTTTTATCTACCCTCAGAACCTCCCCCAGTAATCTTTCCCTTTCTTTGGCCTCTGTTTTCCCCTTGTGAGCCCTGATGGAGATCAACTCTCCCCTGACCACCGCCTTCAGTGCTTCCCATACTACCCCCGCTCAGACCTCCCCATCATCGTTGGCCTCCAGGTACCTTTCGATACATCCCCGCACTCTTTCGCAGACTCCCTCATCCGCCATTAATCCCACATCCAGTCGCCAGAGTGGACGCTGCTCCCTCTCCTCTCCTAGTTCCAGATCCACCCAGTGTGGGGCATGGTCTGAAACAGCTACTCAGTTCCTTCCACCCTCGAAATCAGTGACCTTCCCAAAACGAAGAAATCTATCCGGGAGTATACCTTATGGACATGGGAGAAAAAGGAGAACTCTTTGGCCAGCGGCCTAGCAAATCGCCACAGATCCACTCTCCCCATTTGGTCCATAAACCCTCTAAGCACCTTGGCCGCTGCCAGCCTGCTTCCGGCCCTAGATCTAGATCTATTTAACCCTGGGTCCAGCACGGTGTTGAAGTCCCCCCCCCCCCCCCCCCCATTACCAGGTTTCCTACCTCCAGGTCCGGGATGCGTCCCAGCATCCGCTTCACAAATCCCACATCATCCCAATTCGGGGCATATACATTAACCAACACGACCTCCATTCCCTGCAGTCTGCCACGCACCATCACATATCTGCCACCGCTGTCCGCTACAATGTTCATAGCCTCGAACGACACCCGTTTCCCCACCAATATGGCCACCCCTCTATTCTTTGCGTCCAGCCCTGAGTGGAACACCTGTCCCACCCATCCTTTCCTTAACCTAACCTGGTCCGCCACTTTCAGGTGCGTCTCTTGGAGCATGGCCACGTCTGCCTTCAGTCCTTTTAAGTGCGCGAACACGCGGGCCCTCTGAATCTGCCCATTTAGGCCTCTCACGTTCCACGTGATCAGCCGGACTGGGGGGCTGCCCGCCCCCCTCCCGTCGACTAGCCATCACCCTCTCTGGGCCAGTCCCACGTCCCGGTTCCGCGCACGCACCCGTCTCCCAGGCGGCGCATTCCCGCCCCGACCACCTTTTCTTTTACCAGTTCCCTTTCGATCTCCGCAGCAGCAATCCAGTTATCCCCCCCCTCCCTCCCTCTAGCATGGTTACTCCCCCATATTGCTTCCGAAAGTCAGCTGACTTCAACTGACCCCGGCTTCTCCCGCTCTCTCCTTGACCCCCCCCCGTGTGAGGAACTCCCATCCACCTTGCGCCTATCTTCCCGCCATCATTTTTCTGACGCGGGAAAGAGAAAAAGAAACCCCGCGCTTTCTAGAACCGTCCCGCCCCTCATGGCGCAGCTCCCCCTACCGCCCCACTCCCATTCCCCATCCCCCACCTGTGTCTCTTCTTCTTCCCCCCCACCGGCACCCTCATTTCTCAATGTCCCCCCCTCTCCAATTTACATCTCTATATACATCAGCATTGTCGTTTCCCCTCCAACATCAGTCCCTCAGTTCTGATCCAGTTACTCGTTTTTAATGAAGGTCCATGCTTCTTCCGCCGTTTCGAAGTAGTGATGCCTCTCCAGGTGCGTGACCCACAGTCGCGCCGGCTGCAACATCCCGAACTTCACTTTCTTCTTGTGCAGCACCTCCTTGGCTCGATTGAAGCTCGTCCTCCTTCTCGCCACCTCCGCACTCCAATCCTGATACACTCGTATCACCGCATTCTCCCATCTGCTACTTCGTACCTTCTTGGCCCATCTCAGAACCACCTCTCTATCATTGAAGCGGTGAAATCGCACGATCATCGCCCTAGGTGGTTCTCCAACCTTTGGTCTCCTCGCAGGGACCCGATGGGCCTCTTCCACTTCCAAGGGGCCCGAGGGGACCTCAGCTTCCATTAGCGAGCGTAGCATCGTGCTCGCGTAAGCCCCGCCGTCAGCTCCTTCCACTCCCTCGGGGAGACCCAGGATCCGGAGGTTCTTTCTCCGTGATCTGTTTTCCAGGACTTCAATCTTTTCGGTGCACTTCTTATGGAGCGCCTCGTGCGTCTGCAATTTGACCGCTAGGCCCAGGATCTCGTCCTCGTTGTCAGTCACCTTCTGCTCCACCACACGGAGCTCTATCTCCTGGGCCTTTTGTGTCTCTTTAAGCCCCTCAATTGCTTGTAGCATCGGGGCCAGCACCTCCTTTTTTAGCAGCTCCACGCACCGTCTTAAGAATTCATCCTGGTCCGGTCCCCATGTCGCCTGGGCTCCCTCCGCCGCCATCTTGCTCCTTTCTTCCTTCTGCCACTACCCTCGAGGATTCTTCGCGATCTGGCCACCACCGCCGATATTTTTCTTTTCTGCTGGGGGGGGGGGGGGGGGGACACTCCCTGTTGTCTCACCCCACACCGGGTTTCGTCCCGAACAAATTTCCCGTTGGGGCTCTTAAAAGAGCCCGAAGGTCCGTTCGAGCTGGAGCCGCCGAAACGTGCGGCTTAGCTGGACATCGCCGCAACCGGAAGTCGAGTTTGCCACTATATTCTGGTAAATATTCATCCCGTACCACTAAAAATAGATCCTGGCATTGCTGTTTATGGGAGTTTGTGCTGACTGCTCATCTTCTGCATTGGAACAAATGAAAATTGCTATAAAGCTCTCTGGGGTAACCTGAAATTGTGAAAGGAGCGAGATAAACACAGATATTTGCTCTTTTTACATGGTGTCACAGCAGCTTCAGGAAATCTGAAGTACCTAGAATCCAAGACGAAAGTTTAAAACTTAAAATATAAACTTAAATGTCTTAGTTGAAAAATAAAATAAAATTAAGTACAGGCAGAGATGTGAACAGTTTTAAATAGGACCTGTGGATGCAGTGATTGCAGTCAAGTGTAAAAAATGGATTTCTGCCCGTAAAAGTGCAAAGGTCAGCTGGAACGTTCCCCTGCCTTGGTTTGCACTCATCATTAAGAGGCCCTCTTACAGCTGATTTTGTTCAATTCCTGTTAGAGGAGATTGCGTGTGGTGTTCATTTATCTGAAAGAAGGAATCTCAATGCTTTAATAAAATATTATAGTTGTAAAGAATTCTCATCAATATTTTTTGACCTTTTTATTTCTGTGGTCTTTTTATCTACATGCTGAAAGCTGATGATGCTCCAGGGACTACCACAGAAGAGGTAATGAGGCCTACAATGAGTGATTAGAATTATTTCTAATAAAGATCATTATTTATGAATTGTGAGGGGCTGACTCCACATCAACCCTGCATGTTAATCTATCTGCATTTAGAGAATCTAGCTCAGTGCAGTAGAAATTATCTTGGGCAGCAATGCAAACTGGACCGTACTGAATCAGCAGCCTCATCTGCACCTCATTTATTCTGATCTTTTCTGAACCCCCCCCCCACCAACAAGATGCAACATGGCCCAAGACTAACATCGGCCACAGTATTAATTTAAGCCAGCAACCACTAATGAGGTCATCATCATTCACAATTTTGAAATAAAACTTATGTGGGCGGATTACAGAAATAAAATGTAATGTTTCCAAGAATGTTTTGACTTTTAAATGTCATACGTTCCTTTGGGGGGGTGGGAATACAGAGGTCGAAGAAGCATTCTCTGAAAAATATTAGGAGGTTCTTCATCGTTGGATTTATATTAAATGGAAAAAAAGTTTAGCCATGAAGAAACTCTTTAGGAGTGCAAAATTGGAATCGTTTGTGCCCCTCTTTTAGAGCGCTATGAGTACCCTTAGATCTCCAAAATGACATTCACAGCACGCGCATCCACTTTTGAAGCGATTCGCACAGGATGACATAATGGTGAGGTAGTTAGCATTCATGCAGGAAACCATCAGATATCTGCGAAGCAGGAAATTCATGACATCAACCAGCATGAAACCAACGCTGCCATTTTGGAGTTTAATATTCCAACAAATGTTTTCTCTTAACCTTACATAAGCGACCATCCATTCAGTAGCAGGGAGAACCCACCACCGGCAGTATTTAAAGGGATCATCAACAATTTACTGGCTAATTTCTTCAATGGTTGCTTTGATTGTCCAAGTATTTTGTGCTGTATTACAAATTCTAAAAATCAACAGGGGTGGTGTGGTAGGTGCTCATGGTGTTTTTGCAGCGTTCAATGTTTCAGCACCAATCAGTTCTTCCCAGGCACATGAGTATGAGACAGTTTTCCTTTAGGACTTGGAGAATGAGCAGAGGGGATAAAGAGCAGGAAAAGCTGCTCGAAGAGGGAGGAGGAGGATGGGGAGACGGGCTCTCCTTTCTGAAAGCCAGTGATGAACAAAATGTGCAATCTCTGTACTTCAATCAGGATGTCCACACTGAAAGCTGTTACCTACTGCAGCCAAACGAAACCCTCAGTGCAACAGGAGGGGCAGCAGTGCCTATGAGGGTGACCATGGAAATGAACTCTCATGAACTTCTTACTGGCCAGAGCTATTTTGAAAATATCCCAGTTTTTCATCCACGGTGTCGAACTGAGGCTGTGCATTCATTGAGAGCTGACCACATTTCATTCTCTCTTGCCAGAGATTAGCAGATGGAATGAGCACATGGCTTCACCAGGATTGCCGGCTTCCCCATGGCGCAGGGTGACATGGGCTGTACACAAATTTCTTTGCAGGCGACGCAAACTAATTCTGTCTTACACCGCGACTGTAGATGATTTCAATATGCAGGTGGTGTGTGGCCATCAGCAGAGAACCATGCAGGTCAATGCCTGCTAGCCTGGCAGCTGCCATGATGCTTTAACTCAGTCTGATTACCATCAGCATTCGAGCCCATACGGCAGGCCAAAGGGTGGTTACTGGGTGACGAGGGCTATCCACTGACCACGCCACTGATGACTCCTGTGTGCAACCATAGTATGCACATAATGAAAGCCATGCAGCCACACAAGATATGATACAGAAAACCACTGGCATGCTGAAACAATGATTTTGTTGTTCTAACTGCAATGGTGCAGCCATACAGTAATCAGCAGAGCCTGTGTCAATATTTGCCATAGTATGAGAGCAACAGCCTTGCCACCGGGTACACAGCAAGCGGCTGAGGAGGAACAGAGGAGACAGCCTCACTGCAACTTACTGGCTGTCCATGAAGAACTCATCCCAGTCTGTTATCAGTAACTACACACTCAATTCCCACTCCCAACCTCACCTTCCGTCTGTTACTGACCACTTCAGTTTGGACACAATGCAAAAATAACAGCCAAAAAACAAAAATATTCCAAACCAAATTTAGAAATGAAACATCCCATTTTGTACACAAAAGTCAATAATTACTCTTGTGTATTGCCTTCATGTGCCTTTGCCTATCCGAGTGCTCTTACACAGTGCTGCCCCAGCATGGCTTCTGGAAGGTCAGTAATTTTCAGAAGAGGAGTCAGATTATGGCCTTGGAGGTGAACTGGAATAAGTTCTGGGCCTAGAGTGCTTGGCTTGAGACTGCATCATCTTGGCAAGAGCTGCAGCGGCCTAGGCTATTGAACTGGCAGGCAACAGTCAGGTGGAGTGGTCATGCTGGGAGGACATATGCTGTCTTCCTGAAAGAGGACATCTTGGGTGTCATTCACCCACCCCCCGCCGGGTCGGAGAATCGCCGGGGGCGGGCGTGAATCCCGCCCCCGCCGGTTGCCGAAGTCTCCGGCACCGGAGATTCGGCGGGGGCGGGAATCACGCCGCGCCGGTTGGCGGGCCCCCCCGCTCGATTCTCCGGCCCGGATGGGCCGAGGTCCCGCCGATAAATTGCCTGTCCCACCGGCGTGGATTAAACCACCTTTTGAACGGCGGGACAAGGCGGCGTGGGCGGGCTCCGGGGTCCTGGGGGGGGGCGCGGGGCGATCTGGCCCCGGGGGGTGCCCCCGCGGTGGTCTGGCCCGCGATCGGGGCCCACCGATCCGCGGGCGGGCCTGTGCCATGGGGGCACTCTTTCCCTTCCGCCTCCGCCACGGTCTCCACCATGGCGGAGGCGGAAGAGACTCCCCCCACTGCGCATGCGTGGGAAACTGTCAGCGGCCGCTAACGCTCCCGCGCATTCGCCGCCCGGGGATGTCATTTCCGCACCAGCTGGGGGGCACCAAAGGCCTTTTCCGCCAGCTGGCGGGGCGGAAATTCGTCCGGCGCCAACCTAGCCCCTCAATGTTGGGGCTCGGCCCCCAAAGATGCGGAGCATTCCACACCTTTTAGGCGGCGCGATGCCCGTCTGATTGGCGCCGTTTTGGGCGCCAGTCGGCGGATATCGCTCCGTTTCGGGAGAATTTCGCCCAAGCTTTGTGCTCTATCGAGCTATGCTGACAGCAGACTGACCTTGACTGACTTTAGTCTGAGCTTCCACTGCACGTGTGATGGTTGTTGTATATTGGGGGTCAATCACGCGCAGGAAATGTTACATGGGCTGGGGGAGAGAGACAAGGCTGCGACAGGAGCTGCGCCAGAGGGGGCGGAGCGGGCTTTGGAAAGCGCAGGGTGTTTTCCCGCGCGCGGGAAGAAAGGCGGGAAGGGGAACAAAGGAATGCATATGGATTGGGAGACTCCCACGCGGGGAGGTCAATGGGACGGCAGGGGAAGCCGGGGTCAGCAGGCGTCAGCTGACTTACGGGAGTGACATGGGGGAGCAAAAAAGCTAGACAGGGGTCTAGCGGGGGGGAGGGGAGGGGGGAAAGGGGGGGGGGAAGGGTTGCTGCTGCCCTGGCCGAAAGGGAATGGGACACAGAAGAGGTGGTCGGGACGGGGGTAGGTTCTTTGGGGTAGAGGACAGATGTGGAAGGTGCTCAGGGAGCCCGGCGAACCATGTCCATATGTTTTGGTCATGCCCGGCACTGGAGGGGTTCTGGAGAGGAGTGGCGGGAGCAATATTTCAGGTGGTGAAAGTCCGGGTCAAGCCAAGCTGGGGGCTAGCTATATTTGGAGTAGTGGACGAACCGGGAGTGCAGGAGGGGAAAGAGGCCGGCATTCTGGCCTTTGCGTCCCTAGTAGCCTGGCGAAGGATCTTGCTAATGTGGAAGGAGGCGAAGCCCCCCAGCCTGGAGGCCTGGATAAATGATATGGCTGGGTTCATAAAGTTGGAGAGGATTAAGTTCGCCTTGAGAGGGTCTGCGCAGGGGTTCTACAGGCGGTGGCAACCATTCCTAGACTATCTTGCGGAGCGTTAGAGGAAGGTCGGTCAGCAGCAGCAACCTTGGGGGGGTGGGGGGGGGGGGTGGAGGGGACGTCCTGGGAGGGGGGGGAGGGGGCGGGGAAAGGGGGGACTGCCTGGGAGGGTGGATGAGCAAGAGATAACATGAAGGATTGGGGAAACTGGCACGTACGGGTGAGGGCCAGTGTACAAAGCTGTGTAAATATATCATTTTGCCATGTGTATATCTTGCTCTGCGCGATTTCTCGGGTTTTTTTTGTTACGAGGGTGGGGGGGGGGGGGGTTATTGTTTGTAAGGGAGAAAAATTGTGTTAAAAATCTTTAATAAATATATATATTTTTAAAACTCTGTCTGACTGAACCAGACTAGCTCTGAGCCACATGCTGGAGGTGTGATACTGTACATACACCCTGACTCACTCTGTAGATGTTCATCAGTGGAAAGAGGCGGAGTGTGAGTGCCTCGTGCCTTTTATAGTGAGATACCACCCCTGAGTGTCCTGCCTGCTCATTGGTCATGTCCTGTTCTCTGTGTTCATTAGCTGCCTACCTGTATATCATTATCGGTGTGTCTGCATATCATGACATCTCCCTTTTTAAAAAAGTGTTTTGTTGGTACATGGGAATGTACTTGCATGTGGCAGTATATATTAACATATTTACAAGCGGTGGCATATGTGAATGTATTTACATGTGAAGACAGCTGTCTAATGTGAGAAAACAGAACATGGGCAGCACGGTAGCCTTGTGGATAGCACAATTGCTTCACAGCTCCAGGGTCCCAGGTTCGATTCCGGCTTGGGTCACTGTCTGTGCGGAGTCTGCACATCCTCCCCGTGTGTGCGTGGGTTTCCTCCGGGTGCTCCGGTTTCCTCCCACAGTCCAAAGATGTGCAGGTTAGGTGGATTGGCCATGCTAAATTGCCCTTAGTGTCGAAAATTGCCCTTAGTGTTGGGTGGGGTTACTGGGTTATGGGGATAGGGTGGAGGTGTTGACCTTGGGTAGGGTGCTCTTTCCAAGAGCTGGTGCAGACTCGATGGGCCGAATGGCCTCCTTCTGCACTGTAAATTCTATGATGATCTATGAAACATAGCAAACAAAACAAATGTTCATAAGTCCAGTCTCTGGGGCTTGCGCCTGATCCTTGTCGACCGCCGGAGAGGTGGGGGTAGGGATGACAGGCAGGATGGAAGCCTGACTGGTGGCCTCGTAGTTCAAGGTATCAGGAGGTGGCAAAACAACGGACGGAAATGGAGAAGAAAGCGGTTGCGGGCAGGCAACTTTGCGCAGTGCCCGTTTGTTTCGTCGCACAACAGAACCATCAGCCATACGTACAACATACGAGCGGGGCGTAGGCTGTCGAACAACAACAGCTGGAGCAGACCAGCCACCATCCGGTATCTTGATCCCGACAGTGTCTGCCGGGGATAACACGGGCAAATCGGTGGCATGAGCATCATAGCCCTGCTTTTGCTGGTTTTGGAGCTGCTGCACCTTCTGCAGCACCGGGAGGTGATCCGGGTTGGGCAAGTGTATGGATGGGAGCGTCATCCGCAGGTCCCTATTCATTAGGAGCTGAGCCGGCGACATGCCAGTGGACAGTGGGGTTGACCTGTACGCAAGCAGCGCGAGGTAGATGTCAGAAGCAGAATCCGCGACCTTGCAGATGAGCTGTTTCACAATGTGCACCCCTTTTTCAACCTTCCCATTGGACTGCGGATAGTGTGGGCTGGAAGTGACATGTTTGAAATGGTATGACTTGGCAAACATAGACCACTCGTGGCTGTGAAGCACAGGCCATTCTCACTCATAACAGTGAGTGGGATACCATGCCTGGAGAACGTCTCCTTACAGGCCTTGATGACGGTCCGAGATGTGAGGTCTGAGAACTTCACGACTTCAAGGTAATTGGAGAAATAGTCAATAATCAACACATAGTCACGACCATTCGCACAAAAGAGGACGATGCCAACCTTGGACCACGGGGAGGTCTCGATTCCATGCTGCTGGAGCCTCTCCTTGCTCTGCACTGGCTGGAAGCGTTGACAGGTCGCACAGTTGAGGACCATGTTCGAGATGTCCTGGCTAATACCGAGCCAGTAGACAGCCTGCCTGGCTCTGCTTCTGCACTTCTCGGCGCCCAGGTATCCCTCATGGATTTGGCGGAGCACCAAGCTCTGGAGACTGAGTGGAATGACAATCCGGTCCAATTTGAGGAGGATACCATCAATCACCATCAGGTCGTCCTTTACATTGTAGAATTGAGGGCACTTCCCTTTTTGCTAGCCATTGGCGAGGTGGTGCATGAAGAGGGGGTCGTTGGCTGTCTCTTCGCGGATACGAACCACCTTCTCATCAGACGCCGGGAGGGTGCTAGCACACAGCTGCGCCTGTGATTCAATCTGCTGGATGATTTCCAGCGGTTCACTAGGCAATGTGATGGAGCGGGACAATGCATCAGCAATGATGAGCTCCTTGCCAAGCGTGTACACAAAGTCAAAGTCGTACCTTCTGAGTTTGAGGAGGATGCGCTGCAACCGAGGCGTCATGTCGTTCAGGTCCTTGCGGATAATGTGGACCAGAGGCCTATGATCCGTCTCGACAGTGAATGTCGGCAGGCCGTCGACATAGTCGTGAAATTTGAGAATGCCAGTGAGAAGACTCAGGCATTCCTTCTCTATTTGCGCATACCTTGTTTCGGTGGGTGTCATTGCCCTCAATGCTGAGGCTACCAGTGCCCAGGATGAAGTGTCATCGCGTTGAAGCAGCACCGCACCGATGCCATCCTGGCTCGCATCTGTCGAGATCTTCGTCTCCCTGTCTGGGTCGGAAATGCCAAGACGGGTGCAGTGGTGAGCTTGGCATTCAACTCGAACCACTCTGCCTGATGTGCTGCCTTCCACTCAACGGCAGTGGACTTTTTTACCAGGTTTCGTAGGGCCGTGGCGTGTGAGGCCAGATTTGGGATGAACTTGTCCAGAAAATTGACCATGCCCAGGAAGCACAGCACCGCCTTCTTGTCTTCAGGGACCTTCATGGCTTCGATGGCCCTGACCTTGCCTGTGTCCTGGCGCACACCCTGCTGAGACATCTGGTTTCCTAGGAACTTGAGTGTCGACATGCCAAAGCATCATTTGGCCCTGTTCAGCTTCAGGCTATTGGCATGGACACGGCGGAATACCTGCTGGAGACGGGAAACATGCTCTTCAGGGATCGTGGACCATATGATGATGTTGTCCACATACACACGAACGCCTTCAATGCCCGCCATCATTTGCACCATGATGCGATGGAAGATCTCCGATGCAGAGACAATGCCAAACGGCATGTGATTATAGCAGTATCTGCCAAACGGTGTAGAGCCTTCTGCTGGACTCATCCAGCTGGATTGTCCAATGTGGAAAAACCATGTGACGCATCTAACTTGTGAAAAAACGTGCGTGTGCCATCTCACTGGTGAGTTCCTCCCGCTTCGGGATGGGGTAGTGTTCACGCATTATATTCTTATTGAGATCCTTGGGATCAATGCAGATGTGCAGGTCTCCAAAAGGCTTTCTAACACATACCATCGAGCTGACTCAGTCAGTCGGTTCGGTTACCTTGGAAATGATGACCTGTTGCTGAAGATCCTTGAGCTGTGCCTTAAGGCGCTCCCTCAGCGGAGCCGGGAACTGGCATGGTGCGTGGACCACTGGCTTGGCATCAGGTCGTAGCAGAATCTTGTATCGATATGGCAGCGTGCCCATCCCGTCGAACACATCTGGATACTGAGCGAGGATGTCGTCAATGCCGGCCTGAAGATCCACATTGGAGGATGTCGTTGTGTAAATCCACTGCACGAGGTTCAGCTGCTTGCAGGCATGCGCGCCAAGTAGGGATACCCTGTCTGGCTTGACAATTTCAAAACGTAACCGTGAATGGGTGCTCCGGTTGGAGACGAGTAGATGGCAGGATCCCAGTGCCGTGATGGCATTTCCATTGTAGTCCAGGAGCCTGCAGGCTGCTGGAAGGACCTTGGGGGCTTCTTGATGTGTTTGAAATCTGCCTGTGATAGGAGGTGGCAGAAGCACCTGTGTCCAGCTTAAACTGGATGGAGCAGTGGTTGACCTACATCACCGCCATTCGACCGCAGTATCCACAGCGAGAATGGATTGAATTTGTGATGAGTTTGATGTGGCATATTCACATTTGGTAATGATGCCCACACAGTAGGCGGAGTCCAGGCATTCTTCCTCTGGATCCGTTGTGCTGCCAGGATCAGAATCCTGTAATCGTTATTGCACACTCTGAACGTGCCGTCGTCGGAGTTGGGAGCGCTGGCCCCTGACTGGTGGTGCAGACCTGCACAAGGCTGCATAGTGTCCAGGCTTCCCGCAGTTTAAACATCGCCTGCCTCTTGTAGCGCAGTATTTCTTTAAGTGGGCGGTGCCGCAGTTAGAGCATGTCACGCCGTCGGCGTCCTGACGCTCCGCGCGTTGTCGCACATGCGCAGTGTGGGTGTCGGCCGCTTCATTATCCCGTTCGCATCGCGCATGCGTGGGGCCCCAGGAAAAGCGCGCAAAATGGCCGCTTTCATCAATGCTGAGGCGCTGCATCCGGGAGATGGCCTGCACACTCACTGCCTCATGGGAGGCAAGTTTCTCATTTTCAGTTGATTTGTACTGGGCATAGCGATTTTTGGCGTGCTCATGCACTGTGCATGTTTCAATCGTGACTGGCAGGGTCAGATGCTTGATTTTTAAGAGCTGCTCGCTCAGAGGATCAGAGTGAATCCAAAAAAGATTTGGTCTCTGATCATGGAGTCAGCAATATCACCAAAGTTGCAGGACAGCGCTAGCAGGCGGAGGTTAGTTAAGAAGGAGTTGAAAGATTCATCTTTACCTTGTAGATGCTGTTTGAATATGTAGCGCTCGAAGATTTCATTGGTGTCCACTTCATAGTGACTGTCAAACTTGTCCAGGATGGTCTGAAACTTTGTCTTGTCCTGGCCTTCGGTGAAGTGAAAAGAGTTGAAGAGTTTGATGGCTTGATCACCACTGTTGAGAGGAGAAGTGCGATCTTCCTTGCATCAGACCCACCCATGAGGTCTGAAGCTTCGATGTACAGCAGAAACTTTTGCTTGAATGTCTGCCAGTTGGCACTGAGATTGCCGGAGGTCCTGAGCTGGTGAGGAGCCTGAATCTTCTCCATGGTGCTGGGATACATTCACTGGTCGTCACGGAATGGACTGAGGTAAACCACCTAGATTAAGCAGTCTCCTGGTAGCATGTCATGTTATGTACTCTGGGATAACACAGGCTGCAACTGGATGCAGCTTTAACCAAAAGATACTCCAGACCTTGAAGTTAGTTCAATCTGGTTTATTGACCCAGTAGCACAGTTAGCACAGTTCTCTATGAGTTCGCCTCTCTGCTAACCTAAGTGTGGTTACTCTGTCTGACTGAACCAGACTAGCTCTTAGCCACGTGCTAGAGGTGTGATACTGTACATACACCCTGACTCACTCTGTAGATGTTCATCAGTGGAAAGAGGCGGGGTGTGAGTGCCTCGTGCCTTTTATCGTGAGATACCACCCCCGAGTGTCCTGCCTGCTCATTGGTCATGTCCTGTTCTCTGTGTTCATTAGCTGCCTGTCTGTATATCATTATCGGCGTGTCTGCATATCATGACAATGGCAAAAGACAAATTATAGATACATTACCGTACTGTCGGACGTCCACACAAATATCAGTCACTGTCAGATTCATTGGTGGGGAGTTGATTGTCTGACAGGTCAACCACATGTTGTAATAAATAAAGACTGGGATCGCGGAAAAGCCAAAAACTCCAAGCCACGCTATCCCCAACAGGTAGGTCAGAAAGACAAACTGTAGAGAAATTAAAACAATCAATATGTAAGTTCACATGTACACATAAAAATATTCTAAGTCCAAACAGCATGATTACACAGCAGGTGTAGCTCCAAAATAGTGCTTTAGGTGCCTGGTTTTTAGTTGTTCTGATATTTACCTGCTACACATGTTGACACATTTCAGTGGATCCCTATAAATATTGACACACCCCTGGGAATACAGTACCAATACCAACTCATTCCAGGGGAATACTGACACGTTCTGTGGAATACACATATTCCAGATAAATGCTGACACCTTCTGGGGGGAAATTGGCACGTTCCGGGAAAATACTGACACGCTCCGAGGAAATACCGACACGTTGTGGGGAATTACTGACACGCTCCGAGGAAATACCGGCAAGTTCCGGGGAAATACCGACACGATCCGAGGAAATCAGGGAAATACCGACACGCTCTGAGGAAATCAGACACATTCTAGGGGAATACTTGCACATTCTGAGGGAATGGTAACACATTCTGGGGGACTGCTGACACATTCGGAAGAATATCGACACATTCTGGGAAAATACTGACATATTTCGGGGGAATACTGACATGTTTGGGGGAGGGGGGAACAGGCACGTGCAAAGGGTAAACGGACAGGTTCTGGGGGAACACTGACAGACTAGGTGGATATTGTGTCGAACTTTATATGATAAACATCCTAGATCCATTGTAAACAATAACACTCCCAGAGCTTCCGGCAAACATGGACAGGCTCCCCCAGAAATCCTCACAATGAGTGAAATGCTCCTGGGTGATCTCGATCTAACCTTTGATTGCCCCCATGTCAGCGAAGGACAGTGGTGCAATCCCTTAGTCTGTTGACAATATAAAAATCTGATCACAGGTTTACAATCTACTGACCAACCCTGAAATATCAGATAGCACCAAGTGGGTTATGAGAGTTTGCGACTTGGAGGAATGTATTTATTTATTCAGACTGCCCAACATTACACCTTTAAAGGTATCCCAAGTTGTTCTCTAACTGGAATGTTGTTCAGCCAACAAAATCAGTTTGCTGAAGTTACAAAGAACAAAGACATGTACAGCACAGGAACAGGCCCTTCGGCCCTCCAAGCCCGTGCCGACCATGCTGCCCGACTAAACTACAATCTTCTACACTTCCTGGGTCCGTATCCCTCTATTCCCATCCTATTCATGTATTTGTCAAGATGCCCCTTAAATGTCACTATCGTCCCTGCTTCCACCACCTCCTCCGGTAGCGAGTTCCAGGCACCCACTACCCTCTGTGTAAAAAACTTGCCTTGTACATCTACTCTAAACCTTGCCCCTCTCACCTTAAAACTATGCCCCCTAGTAATTGACCCCTCTACCCCGGGGGAAAGCCTCTGACTATGCACTCTGTCTATGCCCCTCATAATTTTGTAGACCTCTATCAGGTCGCCCCTCAACCTCCTTCGTTCCAGTGAGAACAAACCGAGTTTATTCAACCGCTCCTCATACCTAATGCCCTCCATACCAGGCAACATTCTGGTAAATCTCTTCTGCGCCCTCTCTAAAGGCTCCACATCCTTCTGGTAGTGTGGCGACCAGAATTGAACACTATACTCCAAGTGTGGCCTAACTAAGGTTCTATACAGCTGCAACATGACTTGCCAATTCTTATACTCAGTGCCCCGGCCAATGAAGGCAAGCATGCCGTATGCCTTCTTGACTACCTTCTCCACCTGTGTTGCCCCTTTCAGTGACCTGTGGACCTGTACTCCTAGATCTCTCTGACTTTCAATACTCTTGAGGGTTCTACCATTCACTGTATATTCCCTACCAGCATTAGACCTTCCAAAATGCATTACCTCACATTTGTCCGGATTAAACTCCATCTGCCATCTCTCCGCCCAAGTCTCCAAACAATCTAAATCCTGCTGGATCCTCTGACAGTCCTCATCGCTATCCGCAATTCCACCAACCTTTGTGTCGTCTGCAAACTTACTAATCAGACCAGTTACATTTTCCTCCAAATCATTTATATATACTACAAACAGCAAAGATCCCAGCACTGATCCCTGTGGAACACCACTGGTCACAGCCCTCCAATTAGAAAAGCATCCTTCCATTGCTACTCTCTGCCTTCTATGACCTAGCCAGTTCTGTATCCACCTTGCCAGCTCACCCCTGATCCCATGTGACGTCACCTTTTGTACTAGTCTACCATGAGGGACCTTGTCAAAGGCCTGACTGAAGTCCATATAGACAACATCCACTGCCCTACTTGCATCAATCATCTTTGTGACCTCCTCGAAAAACTCTATCAAGTTAGTGAGACACGACCTCCCCTTCACAAAACCATGCTGCCTCTCACTAATACGTCCATTTGCTTCCAAATGGGAGTAGATCCTGTCTCGAAGAATTCTCTCCAGTAATTTCCCTACCACTGAAGTAAGGCTCACCAGCCTGTAGTTCCCTGAATTATCCTTGCTACCCTTCTTAAACAGAGGAACAACATTGGCTATTCTCCAGTCCTCCGGGACATCACCTGAAGACAGTGAGGATCCAAAGATTTCTGTCAAGGCCTCAGCAATTTCCTGTCCAGCCTCCTTCAGTATTCTGGGGTAGATCCCATCAGGCCCTGGGGACTTATCTACTTTAATATTTTTTAAGACGCTCAACACCTCATCTTTTTGGATCTCAATGTGACCCAGGCTATCTACACACCCTTCTCCAGACTCAACATCTACCAATTCCTTCTCTTTGGTGAATACTGATGCAAAGTATTCATTTAGTACCTCGCCCATTTCCTCTGGCTCCACACATAGATTCCCTTGCCTATCCTTCAGTGGGCCAACCCTTTCCCTGGCTTCCCTCTTGCTTTTTATGTATGTGTAAAAAGCCTTGGGATTTTCCTTAACCCTATTTGCCAATGACTTTTCGTGACCCCTTCTAGCCCTCCTGACTCCTTGCTTAAGTTCCTTCCTACTTTCCTTATATTCCACACAGGCTTCGTCTGTTCCCAGCCTTTTAACCCTGACAAGTGCCTCCTTTTTCTTTTTGACGAGGCCTACAATATCTCTCGTTATCCAAGGTTCCCGAAAATTGCCGTATTTATCCTTCTTCCTCACAGGAACATGCCGGTCCTGAATTCCTTTCAACTGACACTTGAAAGCCTCCCACATGTCAGATGTTGATTTGCCCTCAAACATCCGCCCCCAATCTAGGTTCTTCAGTTCCCGCCTAATATTGTTATAATTAGCCTTCCCCCAATTTAGCACATTCTTCCTAGGACCACTCTTATCCTTATCCTTGTCCACCAGCACTTTAAAACTTACTGAATTGTGGTCACTGTTCCCTGTGCAGGGTGGGGGTGGGGGTGGGGGGGGGGTCACAGGGGGATCTGACCCCAGGGGGTTGTTTGCTACTTTCTTTGGAATTAGCCCTTTTCAAAGTTAAACAGTCACACCTGCTCATTTTTGGTCATGTTGCATTTAAAAATTTTGTAATAACAGTCCTAGCCTCCCTCCCGAGTGTTACATCCTCCATTTCTTGTACGTCCAGGTCAAAACAAGCACCACCACTTGTGATACCTAATACACCAGCTCATGGATAGATTGTGCCTTAACAGTCAGTAGCTTTAACTTCCAACAATTTTAATTTTCTCTAGTAGTATTCGCTTCTTTTGATCTTGTAGCTTGATGAGTATCCAGAAAGACACCAGCAAAGTGAAGACACAAGCAATTCCATTGTTAAAAGGACTAACTAAATAGCAAGGATCTGGGGCGGGGTTCTCCGCGAACCGGCTGGGGGGGCCACTCTGGCGCCGAGGAGTGGTGTGAACCACTCCGGCATCGGGCTGCCCCGAAGGTGCGGAATCCTCCGCAACCTTAAGGGGCAAGGCCAGCGCCAGAGTGTTTGGCGCCACGCCAACTGGCGCGAAAGGCCTCCGCCGGCCGGCGCAAGTTGGTGCATGCGCAGGAGCGCCAGCGTGTGGTTTCATGCCAGCGCATGCGCAGGGGGGTTCTTCTCCGCACCGGCCATGGAGGAGATTGACAGCGGCTGGTGCGGAGGGAAAGAGTGCCCCCATGGCACAGGCCCGCCCGCGGATCGGTGGGCCCTGATCGCGGGCCAGGCCACCGTGGGGGCACCCCCTGGGGTCAGATCCCCCCGTGCGCACCCCCCCCCCCCCCGCACAGTGGCTGCTGCTATGCCTTGAACAGACATGTGATTGAACACAGCCCCTGTGTGTCGTGCACCTGAGAGAACGACTCCTGAGTGAGACACGATTCTTGAGCATTCGTGACCAGAAAACACGAGCTCCACCTCCTCTGAGACTTCACGCCAGCACCAAGGCCCAGGTGCTCATGCCCTACTCATCTCTCTCTCACTCTGGGTCATGGGCTCCTGCCACTTCACGGAATCTTCTGGCACTGAGGTATCTGGAGAGCCGGCTGAAAACGCAGTGGCCAGTAACTGGCATACATTATGTTCAATGCCTGTTTAGAAGCACTACACTTTGCTCAAAGTCAGACCCCAGCCATGAACCCAGCGGCAATGCCTCTGCTGCTGAGCTGCGGTTCCTATAAGCTCAACCCCATCACCATGGCACTGCGTAACAACCCGGCATCCAGCATCAACCACCTCAAGACCCTCAACCTGCTTTGACAAAGGGTCATCTTTGATGTTAGCTCGAAACATTAGCACTTTTCTCTCCTGACAGATGCTGTCAGACCTGATGGGATTTTCCAGCATTTCCTCTTTGGTCTCAACCTGCACACCCTCTGCTTTCTGGCCATGGTCCATGAGTTTGAGCAGCTTAGATGAAGAAGTACACTGGTGATTACATAAAATAAAGGGCGAGATTGTCCATTTCTGAGACTAAGTGTTTGGTGCCGACGCAAAATTTGTGGACCGTCGCGACAGAAAAACTGGCGCTGAACGTGGATCGATTCAGCAACTGTGGAGGGGCTAGCACCAGCACCATGTGGAATACAATTGATTCAAAAAAAAACGGTGCGGGATTCGCTGGGTCTATGATTAAAACTCAGGAGGCTGACAAGCTGCAGCCACATATACACATTATACTCCCCACACACGCTCATCCCAGCCAATAAAATAGCACTGGTTGTGCTGGAGCGTGCCCATACAGCTGATGGGTCGGCTAGGGCCAAAGGGCACCTAGGGGGGTGGCCTGGGGGACACCTATACGACCCATAGCTCTTGGTTCACAGTGGGCGATCAGCGACATGTGTTTCTCCCTCTCTCTGCTGCCTGTTGCCTGGGACTACAGTGACTATCATTACAAGCTGAAGGAAAATACCCAATTGAAGGACTAACCTTGAGAAAGGAACTAACTGGAAAACACCGATCTGAATCAAAGATCCTTACCCTTTCATTTTATTATTATTTTCTTTATCTCACAACCACCCTTTTCCCTCTGTGATGTCTGTCTGGATGTAGAGAGTGGGCTGGGGGCTGTTGCATTTTTTGCCTATTTAATTATAATTATTGTTAATAATAAAAGGTTACTTGTGTTTAAATTTTACAAACCTGGTGACTAGTCAATTCAACTCAACCAAAACCACGAGTATTGATATAAAAACAAATTTCACCTGTGTTGTGACTTTGGGCCAAGTGGGGCTGGAATTGACTACGCACTAGCCCAGGGTGTCGTGACAGCATGTAAAGTAAGGGCAAGTGAAGTGAGGTGTATGCTAATTGCACACAACACTGACTGTGAGAGCTGTGCCCTCCCTCTGCATCCAAAGTGTAAATATTTATTTTGTTTTTACCATTAGACATTGATGATAGTTCTATTGATATATAAATGATGAAGCATTTTCTCGAATTTTCTCGAACGCTTTATGATATATTCGGCGTGTATTAAATATATTTCATCTATAGTACTCCTTACAGTGCAGAACATGACCATTCAGCCCATCGAGACTGCACCAACTTCCGAAAGAGCACTCTGCCTCAGCCCACTCCATCGCCGTAAACCCACGCAATGGTCATGGCAAACCCACCTAACAGCAATTCTTTGGACCGTGGGAGGAAACCGGGCACCTGGAGGAAACCCACACAGACACTTGGAGAACATGCAAACTCCACACAGAGAGTCACCCAAGACCGGAATCGAACCCGGGTCCCTGGCGCTGTGAGGCAGCAGTGCTAACCACTGTGCCACCCACGAGGTTACGATTAGTGAACAAGCTTGATTTCAATCTTGCTGCCTGCTGAGATGAAGGAGGGACACTCAAGTGGCCCACTCACTCGCCTAGATTGCCCATCACTGGTGGAGAGGCATTGAAGGAGGCTGCAGACAGGCCAAGAGGGAGGAGGGAAAGTTTACCTTTGTCACAGTCACACAGGACACCAATTGTGACTTTGATAAGAGCTGTTTTGGTATTGTGCCAGGGGCAATGACCTAATTGGAGAGATTCAAACACCAAGTTCCAGGAAAGAGGAGCATTGATTTGAGAGGTGAAAACAAGTTCAAGACTTTGTATTGGAAAGGGAGGAATGTAGAGTTACTTTAACAACAGGCACTCAGTAAATTGCATTCCGCATATCAATTTCACATGCTTGCTGTTCCCTGAATGGTACTGACTTAGTAGGAATCTGGTGCATGTGGGCACTCATACTTTCAAAACAAATCACAGCTACTGCCAGAGTGCAGGGCTATCAGTTTCAGAGTGGTTTTATTTTCTATTATTTTCGTGGAAGAACGTTCGTTTTTTATTTTGTTGACGGCAGATTTAGCCGGCAATACTTGGATAGTCTACTTCTGTATTGGACCAGTGGGTTGCAGGTAGAATTTTTTTCCAAGCGGTGTTTGGTTATGAGTTTGCAAATAGGAATATCGCAGAAAAGATCAAATTGAAACATTATTGCCCCATTAGCAATTCAAATATAGCAAATTAACAAAACTGATGGTTAATTTCAAACAGGGTGTCACAAGTTTCTGCTCTCTCAGTGCTCTCCTGATTGTTCTTTGCAACATCCCTGCAGATGTTTAGCAACTCAAGGAAAACAAATTAGTCTTCCCTAGTTTAACTGTGGAACTGTCTAGTTCTGGAGCACCGTCCATTTATTCTGTGTCTTATCAAATGATTGATCGCACATTCTTTCAAAAAGAGTGTTACAATTCAGAACAAAATCATAAAGGTATCAGAGTTGTATGATCAGCCTACCCGCCTTTGTCCATTTAGAGATTCTTGCTACGCACTCTGTGTTTCCTATCTCTACTCTGAGAATTTAGTTGATGGACAGGAAGTCCTGATCCATTTTGCCACTGAACCCAAATTAGCATGGATTCAAATATTGGATGGTGGGCCAACAGTATAACTCAGGAATAAATCACTAGGGGTGGGAGCAAAATCAATGCTCTAGGATTTTAAAAACCTACCAATGAGGCAGCAAATTTGTGGAGACAGCAGGTGAGTGTTTTATTTATTCCTTTGACTTTTGGTAGAGTGTTCAACCACAATGATTTCTTGCCAAAGGATTGTTTTGTGATTTCTCATGTTTTTGTGATGGTTTCAACTTCGTTCGCCAGTAAATTTCAAGGAAGGGCACAAACAAATGGTGACCCACAAATCCTCCTGACAAGATAAACAAGTGGAAAGACCAGCTGCTAGACTGGCAAGAAGCGGAAGCCACCCGAATTAGAGCAAAGTGGAGGGAACGGGCAATGGTGCTGAATTCCACCATTCTCACTCTTCGGATAGTGGGCTAGTGCCACTATTCGTTGAAGGAGCTGACGAGGGCAGCCAAGGTAAGACAGCTGTAACTTTGCCCTTTTCACTCTGGCCATTTCTCAAATGTTGCAATAAGTCTTCATTTACACCACATGGCTAACTCTCTAATGTTGGATTTCTCAACAGAGACCCATATTGCATGCTGCCCTTACAATTCCAATCTCTTATTTTATAGGATCTGTTGAGACCTGTAACATTAGCTGCCACCTAGGAAATTCCCTTCAGATTTTTACCATCACATAACTGTTGTTGTGTTCCTGTAAAACTAGCACAGAATATCCAGCAAAGGTGGGCCAACGTGTGCTCACTCCCGTTTGGTTGCTTCCTCCTTCTCATTTTCCACGCAGAAGGTAAATAGGGGAAGCATTGCAGTTTGACAGTCTGTTTTACTACAAAGGGGATTCAGGCATGTTCTAGTGGCCAGCAGGTTTCTAACTTTGAATGGCAACTCAGCAGCTCTCCAGTGCAAAAACGAAAATTCCAAAGTATGCAGGCTAACTTTAAAAAATAAACTTTAACCTGGTGTTGTAAGGCTTGTTACGTTAAAAAAATAGAGAAAGGTTTTCCAAGGAATTTGCCTTGTTAAGTATATCATTTCCACCGAAAGGGTCAGCTCATGAGAAGGTTATGCCTCATTTATCTGCATGTTACGCCGATGGAAATAATGCCTAATGGGGGCTTAGGATAACACAAAATGTGACCACTTACACCATGCATATAATTGGCAAGTGTGCACCAGTGGAAGGACCACTGGGGTTTCAGGTTGGAACATTGGAAATGGTGCTTCCCAAAAAGACTGCCAAGACCACGCAAGACGAAAAACTGGAGTAACATTGGGTGGGAATGGGTTCCACCCAGAACCACAAGATGTTGATGCCCATGGGAAAGCCCCTTTTTGCACATCACAAACAACATGAGTATTCAGTCCTCTGTTTGCACACGTGCAAAATTTTGAAAACTTCACTCGACATTGGCTGCAGTTCTTCCATACTGGTTGCAACATGGAAGCAGACAGCCAGCAGGTCACAGCCTCACAACTCTCGCCCTCTTTACATTTTTCAGAAGTTGCACATTCAACACTGCAGATCCTCAGTACGGCGGTGTGGAACCACACATTGGAAACTAAAAACATGGTCCTTCCGCAAATTCACAACAGGAGATGACTTCAAAAGATCTTAGTTCTTACCATAGGGTCATAGAATTCCTACAGTGCAGAAGGAAACTATTCGGTTCATCCAGTTTGCACCGACCCTCTGAAAGATCACCCTACACAGGCCACTCCCCCTTCCTATCCCCGTAACCCCACATAACCTGCACATGTTGGGACACAAAGGAGTAATTTAGTACGGCCAATCCACCTAACCTGCACATCTTTGGACCGTGGGAGGAAACCGGAGAACCCAGAGGAAACCCACGCAGACACACGGTGAAAGTGCAAACACCACACAGAGTCAGCCGAGGCCGGAATAGAACCCGTGTACCTGGCGCTGTGAGAAAGCAGTGCTAACCACTGTGCCACCATGCCACCCCTTACTTTGGCCAATCTCTGAACAAGGTAGCATGATGTTACAATGCTGGATCTGGATTAAATGTATGAGAAGCACTAGTCAAACTGGTTCAACCACTGAAAGAATGGTGTGGGAAAGAGGGGTTCCTTTTCATGGGACACTGGCATCAGTTTTGGGACAGGGGGGACCTATACCGTTGGGATGGTCTCCACCTGAACCGAGCTGGGACCAGTGTTCCGGCGAAAAGAGTAAATAGGGTGGTCAATAGGACTTTAAACTAAAGATTGGGGGGGAAGGGAAAGTCAGGGAACCAAGAGGTGAAGTAATCAGTGGGAAGCGTAGCTGCTTAGGAATACAAAAAAGTATGAAAAGACAAAACTCAGGAGAGGTTACGATTGTCCCCATCCCACAAAATATGACACAGTGTATGGAAAGGCTCAGTAAACCAAGGTCCACCACACTGAGAAAACAAAAAGGGACGGTCAATAGAGAATTAAAGGTGCTATATTTAAATGCGCGCAGTGTACGGAACAAGGTAGATGAGCTTGTGGCCCAGATTGTGACTGGCAGGTATGATGTGGTAAGCATCACAGAGACGTGGTTGCAGGGGGTTCAGGACTGGCATTTAAACATCCAGGGATTCACAACCTATCGAAAAGACAGAGAGGTGGGTAGAGGTGGCGGGGTTGCCTTGTTAATTAGGAATGAAATTAAATCAATAGCACTAAACGACATAGGGTCAGATGATGTGGAGTTTGTGTGGGTAGAGTTGAGGAACCACAAAGGCAAAAAAACCATAATGGGAGTTATGTACAGGCCTCCTAACAGTGGTCAGGACCGGGGGCACAAAATGCACCACGAAATAGAAAGTACATGTCAGAAAGGCAAGGTCACAGTGATCATGGGGGACTTCAATATGCAGGTGGACTGGGTAGATAATGCTGCCAGTGGACCCAAGGAAAGGGAATTCATTGAATGTTTACAGGAGGGCTTTTTGGAACAGCTTGTGATGGAGCCCACGAGGGAACAGGCCATTCTGGACTTAGTGTTATGTAATGAGCCAGACTTGATTAAAGATCTTAAAGTAAGGGAACACTTAGGAGGCAGTGATCACAATATGGTAGAATTCAATCTCCAAATTGAAAGAAAGAAGGTAGAATCAGATGTAAAGGTGTTACAGTTAAATAAAGGTAACTACAGGGGCATGAGGGAGGAACTGACGAAAATCGACTTGGAGCAGAGCCTAGTGGGAAAGACAGTAGAACAGCAATGGCAGGAGTTTCTGGGAGTAATTGAGGACACAGTACAGAGGTTCATCCCAAAGAAAAGAAAGGTTATCAGAGGGGGGATTAGGAAGCCATGGCTGACAAAGGAAGTTAGGGAATGCATCAAAGCAAAAGAGAAAGCCTATAATGTGGCAAAGAGTAGTGGGAAGTCAGAAGATTGGGAAGGCTACAAAAACAAACAGAGGATAACAAAGAGAGAAATAAGGAAAGAGAGGGTCAAATATGAAGGTAGGCTAGCCAGTAACATTAGGAATGATAGTAAAAGTTTCTTTAAATACATTAAAAACAAACGGGAGGCAAAAGTTGACATTGGGCCGCTCCAAAATGACGCTGGTAATCTAGTGATGGGAAACAAGGAAATAGCTGAGGAACTAAATAAGTACTTTGCATCAGTCTTCACAGTAGAAGACATGAGTAATATCCCAACAATTCCGGAGAGTCAGGGGGCAGAGTTGAATATGGTAGCCATCACAAAGGAGAAAGTGCTAGAGAAACTAAGAGGTCTAAAAATTGATAAATCTCCGGGCCCAGGTGGGCTACATCCTAGAGTTCTAAAGGAGATAGCTGAAGAAATAGTGGAGGCTTTAGTTATGATCTTTCAAAAGTCACTGGAGTCAGGGAAAGTCCCAGAGGATTGGAAAATCGCTGTTGTAACCCCCCTGTTCAAGAAGGGAATAAGGAAAAGGATGGAAAATTATAGGCCAATTAGCCTAACCTCGGTTGTTGGCAAGATTCTAGAATCCATTGTTAAGGATGAGATTTCTAAATTCTTGGAAGTGCAGGGTCGGATTAGGACAAGTCAGCATGGATTTAGTAAGGGGACGTCGTGCCTGACAAACCTGTTAGAGTTCTTTGAAGAGATAACAAATAGGTTAGACCAAAGAGAGCCAATGGATGTTATCTATCTTGACTTCCAAAAGGCCTTTGATAAGGTGCCTCACGGGAGACTGCTAAGTAAAATAAGGGCCCATGGTATTCGAGGCAAGGTACTAACATGGATTGACGATTGGCTGTCAGGCAGAAGGCAGAGAGTTGGGATAAAAGGTTCTTTTTCGGAATGGCAACCGGTGACGAGTGGTGTCCCGCAGGGTTCAGTGTTGGGGCCACAGCTGTTCTCTTTATATATTAACGATCTAGATGACGGGACTGGGGGCATTCTGGCTAAGTTTGCCGATGATACAAAGATAGGTGGAGGGGCAGGTAATATGGAGGAGGTGGGGAGGCTGCAGAAAGATTTAGACAGTTTAGGAGAGTGGTCCAAGAAATGGCTGATGAAATTCAACGTGGGCAAGTGCGAGGTCTTGCACTTTGGAAAAAGGAATAGAGGCATGGACTATTTTCTAAACGGTGACAAAATTCATAATGCTGAAGTGCAAAGGGGCTTGGGAGTCCTAGTCCAGGATTCTCTAAAGGTAAACTTGCAGGCTGAGTCCGTAATTAAGAAAGCATATGCAATGTTGTCATTTACCTCAAGAGGCTTGGAATATAAAAGCAGGGATGTACTTCTGAAGCTTTATAAAGCACTAGTTAGGCCCCATTTAGAATACTGTGAGCAATTTTGGGCCCCACACCTCAGGAAGGACATACTGGCACTGGAGCGGGTCCAGCGGAGATTCACACGGATGATCCCAGGAATGGTAGGCCTAACATACGATGAACGTCTGAGGATCCTGGGATTATATTCATTGGAGTATAGGAGGTTGAGGGGAGATCTAATAGAAACTTACAAGATAATGAATGGTTTAGATAGGGTTGATGTAGGGAAGTTGTTTCCTTTAGCAGAGGAGACTAGGACCCGGGGGCACAGCCTTAGAATAAAAGGGAGTCACTTTAGAACAGAGATGAGGAGAAATTTCTTCAGCCAGAGAGTGGTGGGTCTGTGGAATTCATTGCCACAGAGGGCGGTGGAGGCCGGGACGTTGAGTGTCTTTAAGACAGAAGTTGATAAATTCTTGATTTCTCGAGGAATTAAGGGCTATGGAGAGAGAGCGGGTAAATGGAGTTGAAATCAGCCATGACTGAATGGTGGAGTGGACTCGATGGGCCGAATGGCCTTACTTCCGCTCCTATGTCTTATGGTCTTATAATAACCAACCAGTAAAGCACTGCAATGCATTAATTCTGCTGAACCCATTCCTTTACTGTCATGTCACAGCTCTGTTTATCTGGCAGACACATAATATCAGCACTGTTTCTGTGACAACTCAGAAATGATGAACGACAGCCTGGTCTTCATACCATTCCACTGATGCAGCGTCCACACACAGTTGTTTTGAACTCGCCATGAATTTCCTTAACAGCGCTTGTGGTGTAGAAACCTTCTGCCAAGAGGATTATTCCGTAGAGGAAGAAGAAAGAAGCCACTCCATAGATGACATACTGCATCATCTGGATTCTGAGGAGTTAAACAAAAACAGGTACATTTTATACATTACAGTGCAGATCTCCGAGCTGTGTGTAAAACAAAACAGGCAAAGTGGAACATGGGGTTGCACTTCACAGTGGAATTTTCAATTGCTGGGATAAAGCATTAAAAAGAAAGAAAATTGGCAAAACTATGAGAGCATTTCAGAGTGATATCAGGAGGCTGAAACCAAAATGTTAGAAGGTACTCCCCACTGAGTGCAATGGTCATGGTTACGTTGTGGGATTCTACTTGCAAATGATTAAGTTTATTGCTCCTCATCTCTTTTTAGTAGGCATTCGTTTCCAATAAATGGGTTAAGTCTCTGCTAAAACCACCAAGATAAACTTTGAAACAATGCATTAAAGAGCAGTACCCCACTGTAAGATTTTGGAACCACTTTTCTGCTTCTTTACTTGTTATCCGTCTCAGGCTTTAGGATACACTTCAAATCATCAAATGGATGATGTCACAACATAGAGATTTACACTTAGCAGTGCTATGCCTCCTTACTGCTCCACATGAATGTACAAATTAGGAGTAGGAGCTACTATTCAATAAGATCATGGTTGATCTAATTTTAACATCAACTCATATCCTGCCTACCCCAATAACCTTTCACCTCCCAATTCCCTATCAAGGACCGATTCATATTTTTTACAAATTTAGCGTACCCAATTATTTTTTTCCCAATTAAGGCACAATTTAGCGTGGTCAATCCACCTAACCTACACATCTTTGGGTTGTGGGGGTGAAACCCATGCAGACACGGGGGAATGTGCAAATTCCACACGGACAGTGACCCAGGGCCGGGATTCGAACCCGGGTCCTCAGCGCTGTAGTCCCAGTGCTAACCGCTGCACCACGTGTCACCCTAAAGACCTATTCTTAAAGATATCCGAAGACATAGCCTCAACCACCCTTGAGGAAGAGAATTCTAAAGTGTCACAACCCTCTGAAACCCGCTGCCTTAAATGGGCGACCCCTTATTTTTAAACAGTGACTCCTGGTTTCTAGTTCCCCATGTTATGCATGGCAGCATGGTGGCACAGTGGTTAGCACTGCTGCCTCACAGCACCAGGGACCAGGTCCAAATCCCACCTTGGGTGACTGTCTGTGTGGAGTTTGCACGTTCTCCCCATGTCTGCGCAGGTTTCCACCAAGTGCCCTGGTTTGCAGAATAGGTGGGTTGGCCATGATCAATATGCGGGTTCCGGAGATAGGGCAGAGGAGTTGGCCCAGGTAGAGTGTTCTTTCGGAGGGTCAGTGCAGACCCGATGGGAGGAATGGCCTCCTTCTACACTGTAGGGATTTTATGGATTCTATTAAGATTTTACCTGACATCTGAAACAGAGTACATTCAAATCATACTCTTATACACGGGGTACACCATGTTTTGAGTATTAGCCAGGAAATCCAAAAAGCATAACATAATTCAAGGATTCAGTAAAAATCCATCCATAAAACATGGGGATGATGGTTTGGGGTAGGATGGAATTGTTCAAACATCCCATGATTTTTCAAAACAGGGCATCTTTGATTGTTTTTCAAAATCATCCTTTCCTCTTTTCAATTCAGTTGAATATTTATGTAGTATCTTTGTTTTCCTCTCTCCATATAGTGTGCTCTTGATCTGAGGGTTGCTAATCATGGCTCATGCCATAATACCACTGTAGGGCAAGCTGAAGAGGCAAAGGAGTTGAACCTACACTGTTGGTGTTAATCTGCACCACACCCTAGCCATCTTGCCAACTGAGCTAAAAGACTCAACCCTTTACATAGTGCCTTGAGCATGGTAAAATGTCTCACAAGCAATCAGACAAAAATTGACACTGAACCAGAAGGAGACATGAGGGCGGGTGACTAAATTCTTGGCCAAAGAGCTAAGTTTGTACTGTAGACCATCTTGACTTGCTGTTGTCTCTGCGTTCTTGCAGGTCGTCATTGACACCAGGGACAATCAACAGAATCCACAACCTTCTTACCAGGATAAATGAGATAACAAGAGATTGCTCAAAGTATTGAGGGGGGGATGTCACTGGTATTTTCCTTCTCTTCCCTTCGAAAAAGAACAGTATTTATCAAAGAAAATGTCAGAAGGAATGGAGGCAATGGCGCTACAACAGGTTTTAAAACAACTCGATTTTCCATTTTAATTGTCCTTTCTATCAAAGAAGTGTCCTCAATCATCTCAGCAGCATATCAACACATAATTGCCACAGTCATAACTGAATGCGGAAGGAACAATGCTCCACAAACAAGCCTGATGGTTTACAAAGCGCCTTTGAGGAACAACACTTATTTTTAAAAATTCATCCATGGGATCTGGGCGTCGCTGGCCAGCATTTATTGCCCATCCCTAAGTGCCTCTGAGAAGGTGGTGGTCAGCAGCCTTCTTGAGCCGCTGCAGTCCATGTAGTGTAGGTCCGTCAACAGTGCTGTTAGGAAGTAGTTCCCAAGATTTTGACTCAACAACAGTGAAGGAATGACAATATATTTCCAAGTCAGGATGGTGAGTGGTTTGAAGAGGAACTTCCAGCACGTGTTGCCAGGTATCTGCTGCACTCGTTCTTCTAGATGGTAGTGGATATTTGTAATATCACAGGTCAGGGTTTACTGGTAATTATATGAAGTGGTTTTATATCTGTAAGACTCTTATTTGAGGAAGAAAATTGCAGCTTTAACCAACTGCACTGCAACCCAAATTACAACTTTAAAAATATTGTAATAAGCCTCTTCAGATCTGGCGGAGGACCCACAGAGCACCAATTTTGCACCAAATGATTTCCTCATGTTAAGCTGTACTCCTCCTATAACCAACTATTTAAAAACCTGCAGCACGTGACTTATGAGAGATCAGTCCATTCCAGACTCCAATGTATAAGGAGCTGCAGGAAAACAGATGGGCTAGGGCAGAAACATATGGGGCTGGATTCTCCGCCCCCCCCCCCGCCCCCCCCCCCCCGGTTGAGGAATCGCCGGGGAGCGGCGTGAATCCCGCCCCTGCCGAATTTTCTGGCACCGGGGATTTGGCGGGGGCTGGAATCGCGCCGCGCCGGTCGGCGGCCGCTGGTAGCGGCCCCCCTGGCGATTCTCTGGCCCGTGATGGGCCGAGTGGCCGCCCGTTTTCGGACGGTCCCACCGGCGTAAATTAGAGAAGGTACTTACCGGCAGGACAAGGCTGCGCGGGCAGCCTCCAGGGTCCTCGGGGGGATCTGGCCCCGGGAGGTGTCCCCACGGTGGCCTGGCCCACGATCGGGGCCCACCGATCCGCGAGCGGGCCTGTGCCGTGGGGGCACTCTATTCCTCCACGTTGGCTGGTGTAAAAGTCCACGATGGTCGACGCAGCGATGAACACCCCTGAGGATGCGCTGGGATGACGCCAGCACACGCTGGCGCTCCCGCGCATGAGCCAACTCGCGCCAGATGGCGGAAGCCCTTCGTCGCTGGTTGGTGTGGCGCCAAGCCCCTTCCACGCCGACCGGAGGGGCGCAATCCACTCCGGCGCTGGCCTAGCCCCTGAAGGTGCAGAGGATTCCGCACCTTCGGGGCGGTCCGACGCTGGAGTGGTTCACGCCACTCCTCGGCGCCGGTACCGCCCGCCCCGCCGGGTACGGGAGAATCCCGCCCCTGGTCCTGAGAGTGAAAGCAAACATAAGGTGCATCCGAGGCAGGAGGCTTGAGGCCGACTGGGTTACACTTCAGGACCCCTGCCTTTTCAGCAGTGGTTGTCAATTAAGTCTCTGATCCTCCCCTGCCCTAAAAATGGCGATGAGCCAATTTTACCACCTTGAAGACTCTCCAGGCAACCTCTCAAAGGGTGAAACATCTGGAGATGGAGCCAGAACTGGGTGTTGTCCTGTCACGTCTTCCAGATGATGTCAAGTCTCAAAGCCATTACAATCATGGCTACAGTGATTTGCTGGCATGGGAAAGCCATAGTCATGACTACAGCATCTGGGACTTGGTCAAAGCCACACACTATGGAATTTATGGAGACTGTCCACGCAGTCCAGGATTTCCCACTGTCTCGGTTCAGTCAAGATCTGGAGTAGGACTGGAGACAATTCGCTGAGCCAGAGACCATTTCTAGGTTCCCACTGAGGAGGTAAGTGTAGAGACTGGAGGGTTCCAGAAACGACCAGCCAAGTTTCAGGAAAAACTGTTAGCGATTTTAACTATTGGGTTATGCTGTTGTCCAGGTGTTGCATAGAACCATAGAATTCCTACTGTGCAGAAGGTGGCCATTCGGCCCATCGAGTCTGCACCGACACTCTGATAGAGCACCCTAGCCAGGTCTATTCTCCTGGCTATCCCCATATCCCCACCTAACCTGCACATCTTTGGACACGAAAAGGTAATTTAACATCGCCAGTCCACCTAATCTGCACATCTTTGAACTGTGGGAGGAAACCGGAGCACCCGGAGGAAACCCCGCAGACAGTAGGAGAAAGTGCAAACCCCACACAGACAGACAGTCACCCAAGGCTGGAATTGAAGCCGAGTCCCTGGCGCTGTGAGGCAGCAATGTTAACCACTGGACTTAAGCTGAGCCACCTATTAGACAGGACTGTGTGTTCCAGGATTTGTTTCAGGAGAGGAGAGTACAGATTTGTTGGCACCGAGGGAATCTTAAAGACCAGCTTTGGAAGATATCAGTTCAGTTGGCTGATGGCAACCTTTAGGTTGGCCAGGGACAGTGTTTTGGCTGACCTGAGGGATACCTCAGAGAGCTGGATAGAAATGATTAGATCTTGAATGAAGAAGGAACTCTCACTCTTACTGCTTAAGTAAAGGACTGCTTTGTTGATCTTAAACCAGTGAGTGCCTAGCACATCTTTACTATACAGTTGAAATTATCTTGAATCTAGAAAGAAAATAGACAGTCTAGCCAGAGAAAGCCCTCTCAAGCTTACAAGGAAGAAGCATTGCAACAAAAGCTTGAACAGCTGAAAGACTTTAACATCAGCGATTTATCCTCTTTACTTCATAATCATTTTTTTTCCCTCTCCAATACCCTTTCCTTCTATTGTGTGTAGATATATAGAGCGGGGCGTTTGAAGGGGGGGTTGGGTAAAGGGTATTAGGTAGTTTAAAAAAAAATCTTCATTCAAATTTTAACATTTTAGCAATTAAAAACAGATAAAACACATAACATTTAATTAACATAAGATAAAATCTACTCAAAACAATCCCATGGACCCCCCCTAACCAACACCACCTCCCCCCCTCCAGCAGTTGGCGACAACTAGCTCCCCGAAATGCAATACAAACAGACCCCATCTCTTGTTCAACCCCTCACTTGCCCCCCTCAGAGCAAGTTTCACTTTTTCCAAATAGAAGAATTCAATTAGATCCCCAGCCATACTGAGGCACAGGATGGAGAGATTGATCGCCACCCCCGACAGGACCCGCCTGCGAGTGATCAACAAGGCGAAGGCTAAAACATCTGCCCCGCACCCGACTGCAACTGCGGCAAGTCCGACACCCCGAATATGGCCCCCAGAGTCCCCATGCAGGATCGCCGACATAGTGCAGGAGAACGACCCCCAAAACCTCTCCATCTTCAGGCAGGACCAGAACATATGTACATGATTGGCTGGACCCCTCCCACACTGCTCACAGATATCCCCCACCCCCTTAAACATCCTCGGATTCGTCAGGTACACCCTATGTACTGCCTTTAGCTGCATCAACCCCAGCCTTGCACACGAGGGTGAGGCATTCATCCTCCACAACACCTCATACCACAATCCTAGAATCCCTCCTCCAGCAGCATCCCCAACTCAGAGACGCCATAACCTCCTCTAAAATCCTCCCAGAAATCACCAAGACGATCCCCCACCCCCCCAAACCCCATCACCGACAACATCCGCTGTAGTAACGAGGGGGGCGGTGCCAGAAAGGTCGGACAGACCTTCGTCACAAAATCCCACACTTGCACGTACCTGAAGCCCTCCCCTCGCCAGACTCCAAACCTCGCCTCCAACTCCTCCAACTCGTCCTTCTAAAAATAGATCCTTTATTTCCACCACACCTCGCTCCTACCATCCCCAAAACCTTGCATCCACCCTCCCAGGCTCAAACCCATGGTTCCTTCATATCGGATTCAACTTCAACCCCGTCCCCAACTTAAAGTGATGTTGATATTTTCAGGGTGGCCACCACCACCGGACTTCCCGAATATCTCCTTGGAGCAAACGGAAGTGACGCCTTTCCCAGCATCCGCAACCCAGACCCTTTATAGGAACCTGTCTCCATCTCCACCCACAAAGCTTCCATCTCCCTGCCCCAGCCCTTCTCAGCGGTCGCTGGCCAATAATAATATAACAAGTTCAGAAGAGCCAAGCCCTCCCCCCACCCCCTGACTGTTGCCCTCTCTGGAGCACTGTCCCCCTAATGATTGGAACCTTACCTGCCCACACAAATGACAAAATCAGCCTCTCCACCCCCATAAAAAACGATTTCAGTAAAAAGACCAGCAAGCACTGAAGAATAAAAACCACGGCAAAATATTCATCTTAACCGTCTGCACCCGGCCTATCAATGATAGGGGAAGACTCAGTAACTCTTCCTTAATCCTACTCACCATGCTAGTAAAGTTCAACTTACGGAGCCGAGCCCTGTCCCAAGTCACCTGCACTCCCAGATCCCTAAAGTGGGTCGTTGCCACCCAAAATGGCAACACCCAACCCAGTTCCCGCCCCAGAGAAGACACTACAAAACACTCACTTTTTCCCAAATTTAATTTGTAGCCTGAAAAAGGGCCGAATCTCCTAAGCAGTCCCATTATATCCCCCACTGAGAAGCTGGATTGGAAATGTATAACAGCAGATCATCAGCATACATCGACACCGTATACTCCACACACCCTCCTTATCTCCCTCCTTATGCCCTCCATTTATCCAAGCACCTCAGCGCTATGACCACGGGCTCTATTGCCAGCGCAAACAGAAGGGGGGGACATAGGGCATCCCTGCCTCGGTCCTCTGTGCAACGGAACGTACCATGAATTCATTTCCTTTGTACGCACACTCGCCATAGGGTCCTTGTACAACAGTTCCACCCACTCCACAAACGTAGCCCCAATTCCAAACCTCTCCAACACCGCAAACAAGTAACTTCACTCCACATGATCAAACACCTTCCCTGCATCCAGAGCTACCACCATATCCAACTCCTCCCCTTTTGCTGGAGAAAGCACCACATTCAACAGGCGCCGTACATTAGATGACGACTGTCTGCCCTTCACAAAAACCGTCTGCTCCTCCCCAATCACCTTCGGGAGGCACTCCTCCAACATGAGCGACAACAGCTTTGCCAAAATCTTGGCATCCGCATTCAAAAACGATATAGGCCTGTATGACCCACACTCTACTGCGTCCTTGTCCTTTTTCAGCAGCAGAGGTATGGATGCCTGTACCATGCTCTCTGGCAGTGCTTCCTCGCTCCCGTGTCCTGCAACATCTCCATCAGCAGCGGCGCCAACCTATCCAGAAAAGTCTTATAAAACTCCACCGGGAAACCGTCCAGTCAGGGTGCCTTACCTGTCTGCATCTTCCCTATCACCGGCCACAGTTCCTCCACCCCAACTTGCTCCTCCAACCCTGCCCTCGCCTCCTCTCTCACCACAGGACACTCCAACCGCCCCAGAAACTCCCTCATGCCTAACGTATCCTCCAGAGGCTCCAACTTATACAGATTCTTATAAAACTCCTCAAACACCTTATTCACCTGCTCTGAAGGCCCACCAACTCCCCTCTCCTATCCTGTACCCGATCAATCACTCTCGTGGCCTTCTCCCCATACTCATACCAACCCCTTCTCCCGCCTTAACCGCCGAATCGCCTTTCCCGTGGACAGAAGGTCAAACCTCGCCTGTAGCTCCTATCTCCCCACCAGAAGATCCGGAGTCGGACCCTCTGCATACTTTCCATCCACCTCCAAAATCTCCTCGACCAACCGCTGCCAGCCCCTCCCTTGTCTCCCTGTCCACCTGATCCTTAAATGAGATAACCTCATCCCTCACTACTGTCTTCAACGTTTCCCACACCACTGACGGCGACCCCTCCCCAGTCCTCTTAAACACTGCGTAGTTCTCAATCACCCTTCCCATTTTGGTGTAAAGGTTTGACTCCGCCAACAATCTCACGATCAATCTCGTGCCGACCCCTTCTCCAGGACCATGTCCACCCAATGTGGAGCATGGTCTGAGGTAAAAATTGCAGAATATTCTGCCTTCCTCACCCCAGCCAACAACACCTTTCTCATAACAAAGAAGATAATCCTCAAATACACATTGTGTACTGGCGAAAAAAACAAATACTCCCTCTCCCACGGGTGTAGAACCTCCACGGTTCTGCCCCTCTCATTTCCTTCATAAACGCAGCCAACACCTTCGCCACACAGTGAACGTGACTTGGATCTATCTACCTTCGGGTTCAGCACTGTATTCAAGTCCCCACCCAGTATTAACTGATGCTATCCAAATCCGCTATGGCAGTCAACATCTTCCTCAAGAATCCTTCATCGTGCCAATTCGGGTCATATACCCTAACCAGCACCACTAACCTCCCTTCCAAAGTACCCATTACTATTACATACCTACCTCAACTGATCCACCATCACCTTCTTCACCTGGATCCTCACCCTCTTACCCACCACTATTGCTACCCCCCCTACCCCGGGCCGTGCTATCAAAACCCAAATGGAATACCTGACTTACCCAACCCTTCCGTAGCCTCTCTTGGTCCGTCACCCTCAGATGGGTCTCATGCGGCAGCACCACCTCGGCTTTCAAACTCATCAGCTGCGAGAAAACTTCTCGCTCGTTTCACGGTCCACCCCAAGCCTCATACGTTCCACGTCACCACCCGGATGGGAGGACTCTTCCCCTTCCCCCGCCCCTCCTGTCAGTCACAACTGCTACTCCTGACCCCACCAACAGGCGGGTCCCAGCCCTATCCTGAGTCACCGTCGGCTACCCGCCCCTAGCCCCTTCCCAGAAGCTCCCAGCCACTTCCTCTCGAAACCACCTCTCCCAGTATCATCCCCAGTCCCCCATCATTCACACCTCCCTTGGCCATCGAAACCTGTCCATACGGGTTCCAATGACCGAGGCCCCTCCCCTCACCTTGCTCCCCGTTCATAAGCCAACTTGCGCCTGCTGGCGCGGTAGCCCCTGTCAGAGCCCCTCCCCCACATAGAAAAAACAAACCAACGTCAAAGCTTCCCACATCCACCCTTCCAAACTCCCAACATGATAAACCCACAAACCCAAAAGCAACAAATCCCAATCAACATGCCAAACCCATCCCTACCCAACCACCACTAAAAAAGAACAACTAGAGAAAAACAGCAATACAGAAAGAAGAGAATGTAAAAGAGAACAAAAAGCCTAACACCATCGAAGTCCAAGTTCAGTCCCAGCACTACAGGTTTCACAAAGGCCTCCTCCACCGTCTCAAAATGGTCATCTCTGGAGTTGTGTGTAACCCTCAGATTCGCCAGGTAGACCACCCCAAACCTCACGTTGCTTTTATATAACGCTGCCTTCGTCTGACCATTGGCTGCCCACATCTTTGCCAGATCCACTGAGAGATCCTGGTACATACATATACCACTAGCTTCCCACATCACCTCTCATTTCAGCTTCGTCCATCTCAGAGCCTTCTGCTTCACCAGAGAGCTGTGGATGAAGGCATTCACAGCCCTTGCTGGCTCATTTGCCTATGGTTTCGGCAGGAGTGACCTATGGGCCCTATCCAACTCATCGAGAGAGGGGATTTCCTCCTCCCCGTCAGCTTGCCGAACATTTCCGTAAAATACTCCGTCGGCCTCCAGCCCACCAGGCAACCCCACGATCCTTAGATTCAGTCTCCGCGACATGTACTCCAGGTCCTCCACTTTGTCTCTCAGCCCTGTTTTACTCTCCACCACCCTCCACAGCTCCTCACCCATCGAGGTGAACAGGTCACTGTGCTGTGGCAATTCTTCCTCAACCCCCTTCAAAGCCTCTCCTTGCCTCCGCACTACCGTCGACGTCTTTGCCAGAGCCTCCTTCATCAGGCAAGGATCTCACTCACCCACTCCATCATAACCTCCATTTGATGCTTATTGAAGTGTTTCAAAAACAGCCACTCGAGCTCCCCCGTCATCGCGTCAGCCAATTTTTCTACTGTAATGGGCATGGCCCCATTCGCCGAGCTTACTCCCGCCATCTTTCCTCGCACTGAACTCCCCACCAAACTCGCCGGCGGACCTTCGTTCACCCCCTTTTTCCTGGATTTGTTTTCTGGGATTTTGTCATCCTTTAGTTGCCTTAGACTTTCCCATGAATGTTTATTTAAAACTCTCCCCAAAAAACTGGGTGCAAGGGGCCAAAAATCAAAGACTCTGGCAGGAACCACCAAATGTGCGACCTGCACCTACATGCCACCACCAGAAGTCGGGTATTAGGTAGTTAGTTACATTTTGTCAGTTTCATTATATTACGGTTATATACTAACAGGTTATTTGTATTAAATTTACACACCTGGTGACTGAGCCGAGATTTCATCCCACCTCGCCCAAATCTCAGCTTGCCCCAAATCAGTACAGCAACAATCCCATTCCCAATGTTGCTATAACCCCAATCCCAGTGTTGCCACAATCCCATTGCCAGTACTACAACATTCCCATTTCCAGTGCTACCACACTTCTGTTTCCAATGCTGCCACAATCCCAACTCCTAACTTATCGAGGTCCCAAATATCCACAGCACATCTGGAGCATTCCTGCCGTAACAGTGGGAGGAATCTGCTAGAAAAGCCACAGATTAGACCAGAACTAGAATATGACGAGTCCTCGTTTGACAGCATTGTTTCCAGGATCTCATTGTGGAAGAGCTGGAGGTTATTTGAGAATGTGTCCCCAAAGCCACAAAATTCCTCGATCCAGATATCCAATTAGAACGGATAATCCTTCTTTCTATCCCCAACTTTGAAACAATAAGGGATTAAAATTAAAAACATAACTAGGTAGTACACAAATATGTCAAAATGCCCACTTGTGTATGGTTTTCATATGTTACTGGACACATGTTCAAATTTGATCTCCGAAAGACCAGTGAGTATTCCAGAATAACATTTAATGTAAATGGAATTTTAATCATTCAGCCATTATAAATCAGCAGACCTCATAGTCCTCTCAATGTGGCGCATACACCAGCATTACAAAACAGCAAATTCTCTGACTCATTACAGGTAATGCCACAGGAGACCAGCGGGTGTATTCGGAATAAACAATGGCTCAGGGTCTGTTGCCAGGCAACATTTCTATTTGGCATGAGACATAGCAGGAAGCCGCCACACTGAGTGATCCTAAGAATATGCTTTTTGGACAAAGTTAGAAGAAAGAAATGTCTCTGCAGCGATGAAAGATTTCACACACTTACACATCAGTCAGCAAGGCATGATCGTTTAGGGTGTTGGAGAAGTACATCTCGACGATACTCTCCACCTTCGTTAGAGCCACATGACCACAGCCACAGAACAGCGCCACGCCAGAGAAACACAAAATGGTTGCCAACAGCGACGCATAAGGAACTCCTCCAAGGCACTTAATACAGCACTCAAAGCAACCTGAGGGGAAAATAAAGAGCAGAACAGTAAATGGGGGTTCCTCCATAATTAGAAATGCTTCTCCAGTTAAAATGGTCTTATGTTTCTCTAGAAAGTTGCCAATCACCCGAAAGCAATCCATTCAGCTACAGAATATATTCATACACATTCAGAGTGAAATGTTATCACTGAATGGTCCCGAATATTAATTGCACCTGTTTTTAAGCAGTTAATATAAATCAGACTAAAGCAAAAGTTCATTCAGGCGCTTGGAGTAATGGCATCACATATGAGGTTAGAAACACATCCAATTTTCTATTTCTGACCAAATTGTCCTAAGCAAGGTGGGAAGAACACCAGAAGATGACTAGGCCATTCGGTCCTTCAAGCTTTATTCACCTTTCAACTGGATCATGGCGGTTTGTACCTCAACATCATCCACCTCCCTGTCACCTAAATCCCTTCATGCCTATCAATTTCAATCTTCAAAGAACTTAGTCCTGATGGAGATGAGAAGGACTCAGTGAGGGTAACTCTATAATCTCACAGTTCCGGCGAGGAGTAACACCTATGAGTTTGAATCTGTGAATGTTAATGCATGGAGAATCACAGGTTGTGTACCCAAAATGTCCTGAGATGTTTCCCCTTGAGATCTATCCCACACCTGGGAAACTGGGCTGTGGACCATTCCAGGAGTGACCAGAGGAACTCTTGCCCCACTGACCCTTTCCTGGCTCTGACTGGATAGGTTAATTAGTATATTTTCCAATTGTCCAGGGTGGGAATTATGATTCCAAGTTTAAATATGGACTGCAAAGATCAGAGTCCTAATAATTCTGAGGACGATTTGAATGGGGCCACGGCTCTTTCGGATTATTCCTCGAGAGGGCATTCTGCCACCCATTCTGGCAGAGGTCTGTGAATTCAACTGTATGTGGAGGGTAGCACAGATGCTGACATGGCGGAGGGTGTGTGTGTGTGTTGGCGGGGGACGGGAGAGGTTGCTCCCCAATCCTGTATCCTGTGAAATCCAGTGATGTGTTCCATGGCAGGCATAAACCTGGTGTAACTGCCAGCATTTCAGTTCCATTTCTTTTTAAAGCATCACACCTTCACCTATGATTGAGTGCACTGGGCATGATTCTATCTTTTGAATTTTAAATGCCTCTTGTGTCTTGTCGACAACAGGAGATTGGCAATTCTGGAGTCATATTCAACAGCTGGGAATCCCAGCTTGAGGGCCTGCAGTAAGATACTGGATATTTGAGGTGCATTTCCTGTGTTAATTGTCTCCTTTGAAAATTCCTACATCCACAAAAAAGTCAAAAGTCATTAAAACGACCTATGTAACCGCATCACAGTGGAATGGCAATCTCCCACTTGCAATGATGCTGTAATCCCACCTCCTTCATCTGCACGAAAAACCCAATGCTTCAAACTGTTTGCCGTAGGTTTTGTCAAAAGTATTACATAAAAATGAAAACAGAATTAGTTCTGCAAGCCTTTCTGCAGCTCTACCCTCCTCTTTCACAACCTCCCCCAGCCCCGCCCGCCCTTTCAACTGAAGACTGTAATTGGCCTTCAGCCACATGTATAACACCACAGCAGATCGGTTACGAGTTATCAATGTAAACTACGTTTATAATAACGTGTTTTTGTTTTGCTAAATACGAGCTTGGATCGAGTGCATGTCTCAAGGCAGATCAACACAATGTTGTTTTACAGAGTATTCCAAAGCTTAATGGGATGTTTGGAGGGAGCACAAAGCAGAAGTGAGGCGATTTCTGATAGAATGCTCAAAGACAATCTATAGACAGGTCAAGCTGCCATATTTATGATGCTCTGCAGACACAATCTCAATCTCGGCCATTCCCTCTTGGAATATCGTGCCTAGAAAGCAAGCTCCTCCCTCTTGGAACAACTGGGAACAAGAGGAGGTTTTACCTCAGTCCACTTTTGTACTCCTCCCCAAAACCAATCCCAAAGCAGTAATGGTTGGCACAAGCACATCTTCTTGACTAAAAATAATGCACGGCAGAGGGAGTTTCAAAAAAAAGATGGAAGACTAACTCAAAATTAAAGTTGTTTTCTCCATTCGATGAAATATTTCAGCAAGTTCCTTAGAACTGGCCAGATTTAAAGTTACAAGATAAAGCAAGGTAAATGTCAAAACATGCTCCTGCATTAAACTGCATTAATTACATACATTGGGCTTAACGTTTACAAATCAGTTAAAATCTATGTTGGCACTAGATTAATGGAGTCACTGTTGTGATTCAGTTAACATAAGGGATAGCCACGTGATGCAGGATGGTCAGTGAATTCAGACAGTGTTAGAAACAATTGAGATTATAACTCCGAAATGGAGTCTAAGTGCCGACGCCGGAGTGAAAACCGGAGTGTTTCACTTGGCGTCGGAGCCCCCCACCAGCCCCTATTCTCCTGCCCCCTGGAGGCTAGGAGCTGCATCGCATAATTTACACGTGCTGGGCCTTGGCGCCGCGTAAAAATCAGTGCCACGTAAATGGCGCGGCCGGTGCCGCATAAATGACGTCACCCGCGCATGTGTGGTTGCCATCCTCCCCGAGGCCGCCCTGCAAGAAGATGGCGGATGGATCTTGCAGGCAGCGGAGGAAAGGAGGTCCTCCTTTAGAGAGGCCGGCCCACCAATCGGTGGGCACCGATCGCGGGCCAGACCCCATCAGAAGCCCCCCCCGGTGCAGGAACCCCCCTCCCACCCCACAGGCCGCCCCCCCCCCCCAACGTTCCCACGCAGTTCCTGCCGGCAGCGACCAGGTGTGAACAGTGGCGGTGGGAACCTGTCGTGTTGGGGCGGCCGCTCGGCCCATCCGGGCCGGAGAATCGCCGCTCGCCTTTTGCAAACAGCGAGGGGCGATTCTCCCAGCGGCCAGGCGTGATTCTCGATGCGCTGGTTTGGGGGGGGGTGGGAGGGAGAATTGCGTGCGGGTGTCGGGGCGGCGTGGCGGGATTCGCGCGGCACCCCGGCGATTCTCCCACCTGGCGTGGGGGGGAGGGGGGGGGAGAGAATTCTTCCCTCTGTATTTTGGATTTCCACATATAAAAAAACAATTTAGCACAGCAGCAAAACATGCAGATGTTGGAAATTTTAGATAAATATAGAAAATATTCAGCAGGTCTGGCAGCATTTGCGGAGAGTATTTTAGCAGATAGTAGATCATTAAGCTGAAACGTTAACTCTATTTCTCGCTCTGAAGGTGCTGCCTGACCTGCTGAATATTTCCAGCATTTTCTGTTTACGTTTTGAACAACAATCTGTACAAGTGTAACTGGATATGAATTCATTATATTCTCCTCTAAGACAGGAACCAGGGGCGAAATTCTCCGTTATCGGCGGAAACTCCGCCGATCGGCGCAAAAAACGGCGCAAATCCCACTTGCGTCACGTCATAAAAATGGGCCGATAGTCTGCGGCCCGAAATGGGCTAGCAGCGACGTAACGGGATCCGCGCTTGCGCAGTGGTTCACGCCGTGCAGCGTCATACGCGCTGCACGGCGTGACGGCTCATAAGGCCGCGCAGCTCCCCCCCACCCGACCGGAACAGCCGACCGCAACACCCGACTTGATGGCTGGCCGTCGCTCAGCCCCGAGGTTCGAGTCACGCGATGTGGAGGCGCTCCTGGATGCGGTGGAGCAGAGGAGGGACGCCCTGTATCCCGGGCACGGCCGCAGAGTTGCCCCACGCCACAGCCGGCGTCTGTGGAGGGAGGTGGCAGAGGCCGTCACCGCTGTGGCCCTAACACCACGGACAGGCACCCAGTGCCACAAGAAGGTGAACGACCTCGTCAGAGCAGGCAGGGTGAGCGTCCCCCATATCCCCCATATCCCCCCTCCCCCATATCCCCCCCTCCCCCATATCCCCCATATCCCCCCTCCCCCATATCCCCCCTCCCCCATATCCCCCCCTCCCCCATATCCCCCATATCCCCCCTCCCCCATATCCCCCCTCCCCCATATCCCCCATATCCCCTCTCCCCCATATCCCCCATATTCCCCCTCCCCCATATCCCCCATATCCCCCCTCCCCCATATCCCCCCCTCCCCCATATCCCCCCTCCCCCATATCCCCCATATCCCCCTCCCCCATATCCCCCCTCCCCCATATCCCCCATATCCCCCCTCCCCCATATCCCCCATATTCCCCCCTCCCCATATCCCCCATATCCCCCCTCCCCCATATCCCCCATATCCCCTCTCCCCCATATCCCCCATATTCCCCCCTCCCCCATATCCCCCATATCCCCCATATCCCCCCTCCCCCATATCCCCCCTCCCCCATATCCCCCCTCCCCCATATCCCCCATATCCCCCTCCCCCATATCCCCCCTCCCCCATATCCCCCATATCCCCCCTCCCCCATATCCCCCATATTCCCCCCTCCCCATATCCCCCATATCCCCCCTCCCCCATATCCCCCATATCCCCTCTCCCCCATATCCCCCATATTCCCCCATCCCCCATATCCCCCATATCCCCCCTCCCCCATATCCCCCCCTCCCCCATATCCCCCCTCCCCATATCCCCCATATCCCCCTCCCCCATATCCCCCCTCCCCCATATCCCCCATATCCCCCCTCCCCCATATCCCCCATATTCCCCCCTCCCCATATCCCCCATATCCCCCATATCCCCCCTCCCCCATATCCCCCATATCCCCTCTCCCCCATATCCCCCATATCCCCCCTCCCCCATATCCCCCCTCCCCCATATCCCCCCCTCCCCCATATCCCCCATATCCCCCCTCCCCCATATCCCCCCTCCCCCATATCCCCCCTCCCCCATATCCCCCATATCCCCCCTCCCCCATATCCCCCCTCCCCCATATCCCCCATATCCCCCCTCCCCCATATCCCCCCTCCCCCATATCCCCAAGTGAATCCAGCCCTAACCTTAACCTCTGCAATGCACGCGCAACCGATGGCGTGCATTCATATACCTGCCGAACACTGTTGCCTTTTACCCCTGCCACCACCCCCCCCCCCCCCCAGGAGAAGCGCGCACACAACAATAGGGAGCATGTGAGGACTGGAGGAGGGCCCGCTGATGAGAGGCCACTGACCGTACACGAGGAAAGGGCCCTGGAACTGGCTGGCGGACCTGAGGACCGGGAGGTTGCTGATGCAGAGGTCGGGGCCCCACGAGCAAGTGAGCCACCAACAGCCCGTCCCCATATCCCCCCTCCCCTATATCCCCCTCTCCCGTATCACCTGATCACTGCCTGATGTCTAACCATGCATGCTTCATTGTGTATCGCAGGACCAAACGTCCAGGCACCCATCCCTGCAGATGCAGACCGCCCGCAGGATGCCCCTCGGAGACCACGGGAGACGGAGAGACCCGCACCCTCCAGCATGCGACGCCCGCAGGATGCCCCTCCGAGACCACGGGAGACGGAGAGACCCGCACCCTCCAGCATGCGACGCCTGCAGGATGCCCCTCGGAGACCACGGGAGACGGAGAGACCTGGAGCAACAGGGAGACGACACCCCCGTCACGTGCGGGAGCGACCACCCAGCGATGAGGGTGGCAGCCACAGGCCCCCGTCACATCCGAGCCAGGACACCACTACCCAGGACACCACTATCCAGGACACCCCTACCCGGGACACCACTACCCAGGACACCCCTACCCGGGACAGCACTACCCGGGACAGCACTACCCGGGACAGCACTACCCAGGACACCCCTACCCGGGAAGACGAAATACCGGACAGTGACTCAGAGTGGATGGGTGGAGACGAACCCCCACCCCAAAGTGCCATGGACTCAGAGTGGGACGAAGAGCACGACACAACGCCACTGCTGTCACCAACACCCTCCACCATCGCAGAAACACTCACCACGGTTGGGCACTTTAGTGATGAGGCGTCTGGTACACTCACTGGTGCGCACAACACAGCCGTCCCGGTACAGCAGGTGGAGGTAGGAGCAGCAGAGGGACCGGGCGGTCGGAGGGCAGCCCAGGCCAAGCGAACATCTGCCGCCCAGATGGATCCCGGGTTCCTGCAGTTACCACACCCACACATAGATCCGATGCAACCACCGACACGGAGACGAGCGAATAGGGTGACGGGTGGCTTGCGGCGGCTGCGGTCGCAGGTGGAGGAGTCCACCCGCGTCCAGGAGCTGGGAGTGGTCCCGGTCATGCGTGCCACCCAGGCTGACACCGCACGGGTGGCGTCCGCGGTGGAGGCAATGGGTGCGACGGTGTCAGACATGGGGAACGGTTTGCGAGGCCTGGGGCCTTCCGTGCAGGCGGCGTCTGTGGCCCAGGAAATGGCTGCCCTCTCACAGGAGGCCATGAGCCAGTGCCAGCGCCAGATGGCAGAGGCGCTCAACGCCACAGCCCAGTCTCAGCAGGCCATGGCCCAGTCTCAGCAGGCCATAGCCCAGTCTCTGCAGGCCATGGCCCAGTCTCTGCAGGCCATGGCCCAGTCTCAGCAGGCCATCGCTGAGGGCATCGGCGCCAGTGGCCATGTGCGAGCTGGCGTCGCACTGTCGCAGACAGGGTTCGACAACCCCCTGGGCTCCATGGCTGCAAACCTGCAGACCCCTGTCGATACCAGCACGGGCCTCCAGGACTGGCAGCGCCAGATGTCGGGGGCGCGTCGGATGGCCAGTCCGTTCGCATCCCCCACCCATGTAGAGGCCTGGGGGCCATCGGGCACCCCGAGGGAGGAGGAGGTGGTGTGGTCCGTCCCGGCTCCCTCTGTAGGGGAGGTCCCGGTACACCGCGACACCTCGGACTCCCCCCCTTCCGTCCCAGGTGCATCGGGTGGGCAACGGGCAGGACAGGCTGGCAGCTCGCCATCCCAGTCGCCCGGGCCGCAGCCTGGCCCATCTAGGCCAGGACGCCCCAGGAAACGGCCGCCAAAGGGATCCAGTGTCAGAGGGCAGGAATCACAGGAGTCCACCTCCAGTTCTGCTGTACCGTCTGGGGAACCACGTAGACGTAGTCAAAGGGCCCGTAAGGCCAAACAATTAGACACTGAGTAAGTTGGCACGGGTGCAGGGCACAGATGAGTTTTAGGCGCTAGGGCACGTGCATGAACTCCTTTGGTTATTAAAGTCAATGTTACACCTACCGAAGCTGCCTTTGTGCTCTGTCCAAAGTGTGCGGGGGTGTCATGTACGTTGAGCGCAAGTGTGTGTGTGAGGGATGGTCTTACCTCAGCCCCAGGTGAGTCTGCCCCCTTCCCCCTGGGCCGCCATCAACATCCCCCGGGCAGAGGACGGGACCGTGCGCTGCAGTGTCACAGCCGCATGCAGGGATGGTCCGGGTGGATGGTGGTACTGTGGCCATGGGTCAGACATAGTCCAACGATGTAGAGCCAGGAGCTCATCGGAGGCGGGTTGTCATCATTCTCCATGGCCTGCGATAGACACGCGTCCACCCGCAACTGGGTGAGCCCGGCCCGTTGTGCCGCCGGTGGATCGGCAATTGGGAGTGGGGGGGTGGTGTGCATGCGGGTGGGGTGTGTGGGGTTGGGGAGGGGGGTGATGGTGCTGGGTGGATGGATGGGTGGGGGGTGTGGGTGGTCGGCTGTTGTCATGGTGTGCGGTCTGTGGCCATACTACCCGATTCCCACGCCCATCTAGTCAGTGAAGCGGGCGTCTATCAGTCTGTCCCGTGCCCGCTGGGCCAGCCGGTAACGGTGGACAGCCACCCGTCTGTGTCTACCCCGTCTGCCCTGACCATTGCCCCCATCCCCCTCATCTGGGGAGGACTGGGCCTCTTCCTGCTGCTCCTCCACTCCGCCCTCCTCTGCCTGCGGCACATCGCCCCTCTGCTGGGCTATGTTGTGCAGGACGCAGCACACCACAATGATGCGGCCGACCCTATCTGACCGATACTGGAGGGCGCCCCCAGAGAGGTCCAGGCACCTGAAACGCATCTTCAGCACGCCAAAGCACCTCTCGATCACTCCCCTTGTCGCTACATGGGCATCATTGTAGCGGTTCTCCGCCTCATTGCGTGGCCTCCGTATAGGCGTCATCAGCCACGATCGCAATGGGTAGCCCCTGTCGCCCAGCAACCAGCCCCTCAGCCGGGGATGGCGTCCCTCGTACATGCCGGGGATGGATGACCGCGACAACACGAATGAGTCGTGTACACTGCCTGGGTAACGGGCGCAGACGTGCAGGATCATCATGCGGTGGTCGCAGACCACCTGTACGTTCATCGAATAGGTCCCCTTCCTATTAGTGAACACGGCCCTGTTATCTGCAGGTGGCCGCACGGCGACGTGCATCCCATCGATCGCGCCCTGGACCATGGGGAACCCGGCAATGGCAGAGAAGCCCACGGCCCGGGCATCTTGGCTGGCCCGGTCCACGGGGAAGCGGATGTAGCGGTGCGCCATGGCATAAAGGGCATCTGTCACTGCCCGGATGCACCGATGCACCGATGTCTGCGATATGCCGGACAGGTCCCCACTCGGTGCCTGGAATGACCCCGTTGCATAAAAGTTCAGGGCCACCGTAACCTTGACGGACACGGGGAGAGGGTGTCCCCCGCCAGTGCCACGTGGTGACAGGTGTGCCAGCAGGTGGCAGATGTGTGCCACGGTTTCCCGGCTCATCCGGAGTCTCCTCCTGCATTCCCGGTCCGTGAGGTCCTGGTATGACTGCCGGGGCCGGTACACACGGGGCGCCCTCGGGTGCCTCCGTTGCCGTGGGGCCGCGACGTCCTCCTCCCCCTCCTCGTCCTGTCGGTCAGGTGTCCCTCCAGCCTGGGCGGCTGCCGCCTGCCCCTCTGCGGCAGCCTGCGCCGCCTCTCTGGCACGCTCCTCCTCCTCCTCCTCCTCCTCCTCCTCATCATCCAGGGCAACATAGACATGAGCGGCTGCCACCACGGCGGCCAACATCGCTGGATGATCTGAAAACATGACGACCTGCTGGGGGGGAGGGGAACGACGACATGTCATCATTGCCCATATCCCCTCCTCCCCCCAGCCAGGTGGCATGGACCGCATGGGTCCAACTGTTGGAGGCTGGCACCTGGCCAGGTGGACCAACTCATTTGCCCTCCCATCACCCACCCCGGCACGGACCCCCTCCCCAACCCCCAACCTCCACCCCGGCACGGACCCCCCCACCAACCTCCACCCCGGCACGGACCCCCTCCCCAACCTCCACCCCGGCACGGACCCCCTCCCCAACCCCCAACCTCCACCCCAGCACGGACCACCCCCCAACCTCCACCCCGGCACGGAACCCCTCCCCAACCCCCAACCTCCACCCCGGCACGGACCCCCCCCCCCAACCTCAACCCCGGCACGGAACCCCTCCCCAACCCCCAACCTCCACCCCGGCACGGACCCCCCCCCCAACCTCAACCCCGGCACGGACCCCCTCCACAACCCCCAACCTCCACCCCGGCACGGACCCCCTCCCCAACCTCCACCCCGGCACGGACCCCCTCCCCAACCTCCACCCCGGCACGGACCCCCCCCCAACCTCCACCCCGGCACGGACCCCCTCCCCAACCCCCAACCTCCACCCCGGCACGGACCCCCTCCCCAACCCCCAACCTCCACCCCGGCACGGACCCCCTCCCGGCACTCCCCCGGAGCCCAGCCTACTCTAACCACCCCTGCCCCCCCCCCCCCGCCGCCGCACACACACACAAGCCGAGACACACCTCTCCTCAGACAATCAGTCTGCGGCCACGCCATTTCCTGCCCAGAGCCAACCCCCCAGGCCGTCACTCACCTCCTCGCTGGTCGGCGTGAGCCTGGAGCACCGGGTCACGCCGATGAAAAGGAGGTTTGATTGACGTCGACGTGAACGGTCATCACGTCGACGGGACTTCGGCCCATCCGGAAGGGAGAATATCGGCAGGCCGAAAATCGGCTGCCTTGCGCAGACCCGTGACATTCTCCGCGGCAGCGGCGCCATTAACGCCCCGCCGACTTTTCTCCCTTCGGAGACTTCGGCGGGGGCGGCATTCACGGCGGCCAACGGCCATTCTCCGACCCGGCGGGGGGTCGGAGAATGACGCCCCAGGGGCGGGATTCTCCGCAATCGGCGCGATGTCCGCCGACCGGCGCCAAAAATGGCGCGAATCAGTCCGGCATCGTGCCGCCCCAAAGGTGCAGAATTCTCTGCATCTTGAGGGGCCGAGCCCTCACATTGAGGGGCCAGGCCCGCGCCGGACTGATTTCCGCCCCGCCAGCAGCGGGAAAGGCCTTTGGTGCCCCGCCAGCTGGCGCGGAAATGACTTTGCCGTGCGGCGCATGCGCGGGAGCATCAGCGGCCGCTCACGGCATCCCCGCGCATGCGGAGTGGAGGGGGTCTCTTCCGCCTCCGCCATAGTGGAGACCATGGCGAAGGCGGAAGGAAAAGAGTGCCGGCGGGGGGTCGGAGAATCCCGCCCCAGAACTCAACATGAGTGATCTAGAGAAATAATTTTTTGGAGCCAATATACTACTTGTTACAAAATACAGAACTGATGAACATTGCATGAGAAGATTGCAGGGATCTCAAAAGCGCAATTAAACTAACGAGCCAATATCTAATCCCAGCACCTGTAACGTACAACCATTTGTATGATCCCCAACAAATGTAAATGACTCCCATTCATAACCTTTTCAACAGCTGTTAACAACTTCCAAAATCTGGAGTCCCATTTGCAGATTCTGTAATCTACTCAAATACAGCAAAAAGCTGAATGATCACAGTTTCCCTAAATACTAAAATACTTCTCTCCTCTCTTCTCCTCCGCCTCCCCCACCAACTATTTATCCTTGACACACTTCCACATGATAGCATAACAAATTCTGTTTCTAGGTTATGCCTAAAAGCTGTTAATATAACCAGTAACAATAAAATAACTGCTTCTCTTGTATTTCTCCCTAGAAAAATATTTACTAACTGCAGTGGAAGACAATAGTGCTACAATTGACAGCCTGAGCTGATGGCAATAAAGGAAATCAATATTAACTCATGACTGGAGTACTATTTTCCAAAGGCTTGGCAGCCTCTCTAATTGCTATTACTGGTAGATTATAGCACCAACGAGCGCATGTATTCATTATCACATCCACACTAAAGAATTTTTTTTTTAACCACATAACAGGAAATACCAAATTCAACACTTTCAGGCTTGTTTGGTGATTAATGTGAAGGAGAAAATACAACTAATTTCAAACCTTTACCCACAACCATGCGGGTTGAAGTGGGAAGTGGTTCAAAAGGGCACTTGGCACAGAAGATGGCTGCCTGACACACAAGATGGAGACATAGAGAATAAAGCAGACATAACTGATGCCTGGAGTCCAGCAGGGTGCCAGTAGGACAGATAGGAACAGATCCAGGACCAAGGAAGATTAAGAAATACATAAATACGGGACACCTCTTGAATAAAGCTGACTTCAGCCAAGGTGTACACAATGATATGCTAATACGAATGTCTTGGGCCATTTCCTAAAACAAAGGGACAATCGATACTACCTTCCTGCTGCTGCCTGTAACCTGTAAAACCTCTTTGACTGTGGCCATGTGTAAATGGCAAAATGCTTACAAATAGCGATGTACAATCTATAAAATGTTTAAAGATAACAAGGTGATAATTGTTTTGTACCTGGGCTCATTGTGAACCCAAAGTATAAAATGAATGACTGCCATTCAAACCGGGAGAAAGGCTGGCTACTGTACCGCGGGGTACGTACACTTTCTCCCGAAGCTTCGTGTAACAATAAAACTGCATTTATCTGATCACAGCAAGTCTGACTCTTGAAGTGGTTGATTTTTCCCACAACAGGGTAAAAGCAGATTTTCTGCAACACCTTTCAGCCAATACTTCAATGCAATGCTGTAAGAGGGCAGTTCCATCAAGGGCTTTCAAACAAGGCATCCCCACAGCACCATTCAATGAAAGGCAGGGTCCATCTCTCCCCCAAACCCCCCCCCCCCCCCCCCCCCCACCCCCCAGTCTCTTGGCCCCTCTTGCAGCCAAACAAAAATTCATCAGCTTATTTATTTCGTTGCCAATTGTGACATTTAAACCCAGTCCTAAAATTAGACGGTCAAATGTCTGTGCCTGCCCATCAATCAGCCTGACAAAGCAGAACTCTTATCAAAGGGTACTTCATCTTTGCGGCTTTCTCCAGTGGGAGTACTGGGGAGTTATTGCGACTACAAAGATCTCCTGTTCAAGCTTCAGGTCCTGGTTTGTCTTGTTCGTGGCCGGGCCAGAGGTGAGGGCAATACAATTAGCCATTGTGAATCTTGGGGAAGGGGCAGATAAGGAATCAGCAAAACCGCCTATGTGGTGGCGCTGAGAAGTAATGTATTGGCACCTGATTCCACCGAGCAGGGATAGATGTCATGCACTGATCCCACTGCGCTCAGTTCCTGAATGAAGCTGTGTCCAGTCTGGAGGCGTGAAGCCAAGGTAACCACATCAACAGCTTTCAGAGGAGGCGAGAAATCAGAGAGAAGAGTTGTGCTTGGTGACTGGAGAGCTCTGGCACCTCATAGCTGTTGCTTGAGGGCAAATTGTGAACGTCTTTCAGGGCAACAAGTGTCACAGCTAATGGGCTAAAGGAATAAGGAATGAAAAAAATTACAAACTGGAGGAGAAACTTTCTCAAATGCGTTCAGGAAAATAAAATCCTGTGGCCTCTGCTGGAAAGTGTATACGTATGGCTGTTGGACAAGAGATGGGAAAAATAAGTAAAGAAAACTTTGAGAAGCAGAAAGAAGCTGTAAAATTTCACCAGGAGGGTGACAAAACCATTGAAATGCTGGGGAGTGGCTGTGAACTCCAAAATAGATTTTTTAAAAAACAGGATTGGAACGGAGCCTAGTCCACTGGCAATGCCAATCGAAGAATTTGAATGGATACTGTCCATGGGTTTTCACAGACAGTGCGTGTCCAAATTAGTCAAGGTGCCCTGACTGGGAGTGCAGAGTCAGAAAATGAACCCTCACAGATAACCCACACAAGAATATTCTGTGTTCACAACACAATTCAATGTGAACTGCCATCACCCTGCGGTGCTTTGCAAACCTTTTTTTTTTGTTTGTCTCTCAAACACTTTCCCAACAAAGACAGTGGCCCCTTTAAATCCTTGGGGGAACAGATGTACAGGATTCCTTGAACAATTGTGCCGTGGTTACAGGATTCCTGGGGACACAATTGACCGTAACAATGAGGTTACAGCACGCTGAAGGGAGAGGGAGTTGAAAGCAGACTTGAAGGGAAACTCAGGCATTGCTTGTTTCTTGTTCCCATGGCCTTCTGATCTCTCATAATAATCCAGGCGCCAGAACTGAACAAATCCCCAGCTCCTTCCAAGGAATGCAGACCATACATGTTTTAGTGTGTCACTGCTTTAAACACGGGGAAACAATAGGCTGAAAATCAGTCACTTGGAGCTTCAAGATACACCGACAAATGGGACAATGTGAAGGGCAGCCTAAATCACATAGTCTCAGTCACCTTTCATCTATCAAGCTGGTTTACAACATCTTCACCGCGCTAGAAAGAGTAAAGTACATGGTCCAGTTAGGGTGTCTTTTAAGTCATAAATTGCCTAACCTATCCAGTCTATCAATCTGAAGAAATGGGGCGGGATTCTCCACTCCCGCGCCGAAGTGGCTGCGCCGTCGTGAACGCCGTAGAGGTTCACGACAGCGCGAAACAGCCCCGATCCCGACCGATTCAGGCCCTGACAATGGGCTAGGATCGGGGCCAAGTCATCTACATGCGCCAGGCCTTGTCGCCCGCGTAAAGGCGGCGACGCATAACTGGCGTCATCCACGCATGCGCCGGTTGGCCGCGCCAACCCGCGCATGCGTGGTTGCCGTCCTCTCTAAGTCCGCCCCGCAAGAAGGTGGCGGACGGATCTTGCGGGGCCGCGGAAGGAAGGAGGTCCTCCTTCAGAGAGGACGGCCCGACGATCGGTGGGCACCGATCGCGGGCCACCCCACATTTGAGGTACCCCCCGGTGCAGGATCCCCCCTCGCCCCCCCGCAGGCCGCCCCCCCCAGCGTTCACGCACCGTTCACAACGGCAGCGACCAGGGACACAACGGCGCTGGGGGGAACCCGCCGTTTTGGCCTGGCCGCTCGGCCCATCCTGGCCTGAGAATAGCGGGGGTGCCGGAGAATCGCCATTTTGGGTGTCTCCGGTGATTCTCCGGCCTACGGAACTCGACGGGGCCGTTCCCGCCGCTTGGGAGAATCGCGGGAGGGCGTCGGACCGGCGTCCCGGGAAATTTTGCCGGCCCAGGCGATTCTCCCAACCGGCGCGGGAGTGGAGAATCTCGCCCAGGGGCATCATTCTCCGACCCCCCAGCGGGTCGGAGACTGGCCGTTGGCCGCCGTGAATCCCGCCCCCGCTGGTTGCCGAAGTCTCCGGCACCGGATATTCGGCGGGGGCGGGAATCGGGCCGCGCCGGTTGGCGGGCCCCCCCGCTGGATTCTCCGGCCTGGATGGACCGAAGTCCTGCCAATAAATTGCCTGTCCTGCCGGCGTGGATTAAACCACCTTTTCAACGGCGGGACAAGGCGGCGCGGGCGGGCTCCGGGGTCCTGGGGGGGGCGCGGGGCGATCTGGCCCCGGGGGGTGCCCCCACGGTGGCCTGGCCCGCGATCGGGGCCCACCGATCCGCGGGCGGGCCTGTGCCGTGGGGGCACTCTTTTCCTTCCGCCTTCACCACGGTCTCCACCATGGCGGAGGCGGAAGAGACTCCCTCCACTGCGCATGCGCGGGAATGCCGTCAGCGGCCGCTAACGCTCCCGCGCATGCGCTGCCCGGAGATGTCATTTCCGCGCCAGCTGGCGGGGCACCAAAGGCCTTTTCCGCCAGCTGGCGGGGCGGAAATTTGTCCGGGGCCGACCTAGCCCCTTAAGGTTGGGGCTCGGCCCCCAAACCTTTGGGGCGGCGCGATGCCCGACTGATTTGCGCCGTTTTGGGCGCCAGTCGGCGGGTATCGCGCCGATACCGGAGAATTTCGCCCTTTGACTGCAATGTTCCCAGTCCAGTAAAACTGCAGTAAATGAGGAATGAACTATATAAAATGATTAAGAGCCAATGAATATCAGCTGAGATACAACTTCACGAATATAAGATGGTGCAGATTTAAGAAATTGGGCTGTATTTTTACTCATCAATGTGGTTGAAAGCTGGTTTTATAAACCGTCTCGTAGCACTTACTTTTTTTAGATTGAGCTCTCAAACTAAAATTGCAGCCCAGTTCTCTGAGAAGCAACACAAATCTATCTTGGGTCATCATGACTCCTCAATTTTCCTTCCTTTCGACCAGTTTAAAGGAATTTCCAAGTCAGTCCAGAGGTCAGAAAAAACATGTGGGATCTATTGTGGTCTTGCAAGGGAGTTCATTGCATTGGCAGATAAAAGGGGAGCTATGTAGGTACATCATGCTCAGGATCGCAATGTGGGAGGGCATGTGTTAATGCCCGAGATTTGATCACAAAGTAAACTTGCAATCTTTGTTCTGACACTGGGAGTGAAAGGTGGGTCGCATGAGCTTGGAGAGCAGAAGGATGGGATGTAATTTCAATAAGAAAATAGATATAGATCTGGGAACTAAAGGAATCAAGGGAGGGGAAGGCAGGATCAGAGTACTGAACTCGATGATCAGCCATGAACATAATGAATTGCGGAGCAGGCTCGAAGGGCCTCCTCCTGCTTCTATTTTCTGTGTATGTCTCTGTGTATAAACAAGAAAAAGATGTGAGTTCCAGGCTAATGCAGGGGGGAGCTTTGGGGGAATTGTTGTTTGGTGGACTGAAGGATGGGAGAAAAACAGCAGAAGTAGCTGAACATGCCGTCCCAATCTTAGTGTTAAAATGGTCAGTGAGCACCACACACCAAGTGAAGGCAATATGTGTCCCACAAAAATAGGTAAAATGTGAAAGCTGAGGGACATCTGCGGTACACCCCTTAGTTGCCAACTTACAATTGTGTGACGAATGAAGGATTTTAGGAATATTGGATTCTAAATATTGGAACAATTTAAGAGTTTAAAGCCCAGGGTTATAGTGTGTTTGACTGCAGTGGTGTTGTTTTTAAAAAGGATTTTGTTTTGTAAAAGCCTGGGAGCTTCTAGGAGTCAGAAGGTGGAATTGACCAAATTAATGTGGTTTTTCAGTCTGGTTTCACTGTGGTTTGACTGGGGAATGTCCCTGGGGTGTTAATGTACTTTCAGTCTGCAGAGAATTTTTTTTTCAGCTTGGGGAGATGATGTCATTGCTGGATAGAGCCCAGGAATGATGAGAGTCAGTTTTGAAGAAGGCTTTGGTGAGAGAACAGGTGAGTGCTGATCTGTCTGACACCAAGGCCACAATTCTCTTACAGTAGAATAGATATAAAGTATGATAGTATTTAGAGCAGAGCAGTCTTGTCTGGGGACAAAGAAGATGCTGAAACACGCCAGGTGTACCAGCATTTTGAAGATATTCAGCCAGAGTCTGAAGGGGTTCTAACAGGAGCCAAATTTGTTTCATAAAGCGAGTATTACTCTATGCCATGCTGATTTTAAGACAGATTGAGAGCTGTATGTTTCTTCTCTTGTTTAATGGGAAATCAAATAGCAGTGTTTAAGGGGTAATTGTAAGCTGCTCTTTTTGGGTGTGACGTTAAAGAGTTTAAAATTTTATTCGTAATAACGTTTTGTTTTTAAAAAAAAAAAACATATTCCCATTTCTTCATGCAATCACTCCTGGAGTGAATCATTCCTTCCGCACATTCTTACAAATAACCTAAAATGTTGGGGTTTCGGTCCAGTATCCTAGCCACTGTTGGGATCTGGTCTGGGATTGTAATAACTAACACTGGCAGAAGTCACAGCAGCTGTGTTTCAATGTGACGGCCAGAGATGTCAAAAAAGAGGGATCAAAAGAACTGCAAGATATCCGTATATTCTATCAGTGAAGAAGATCTGCTGGCTCGTACACCAAATTGATGATCACCTTTTCTTATACATCCATTGTTTGGGGGATAGGGTTGAGGGGGAGGGAAGGGGGAAGAGAAAGATATATATATATATACAGAGAGAGAGTGGGGGATGGCTGCAGAAGTAGAGAATCTCAAAGCACAGAAGCCATTAACCCAATGTGCTTAGGCCCACAGCTCTTTGAAAGATTGATTCAATTATTATCACTTCCCCATGTTCTTTCCCTGTAGCCTTTCAAATTTTTGCCCTTCAAATACTTATTTAATTTATTTTTTAATATCATTATTAAAAGCATTTTGATCATCCTTTCGAGGCAGTACACGTCAATTGATAACATTTGTTTTGTAAAAGTAGCCTCCTCATCCCACAATCATCCACACAAAAATCACCCAAATGATTATACCACAAACAGAAAAGCCACTTAGGCCCCGGCATTGATGCTCCTGAATTTGCTTCTGTTAAAGGGTTTACACTTAAGACCTGTCTTTTCTGACTAACCTGTTGCATGTCCAGCCTTTTCTGTTCTTATTGCAGATTTCCATAATTTCCCATTGTTTTTCATCTTACTGGTATGGATCACTTATTCTTTCAGTACTCCATTCCCTCCCTCCCTCTTTTCTCCACCCAGGAGTAACACTGGGAATTTGCAAAAACTCCCAACACTTCGATACCTTGAGGTATGCTGCACGGGACCTCAAAAACAAGAAATTCAAGTTTAAATATACCATGTTCACGGAAAATCGAAGATTCAGATCGAGAGATTCAGATCTAGACACAGGTTCCAAGTAAGTGGACCTTATTAACTTACATCAAAATCGCACCAATAAACAAGATTGGTTAATAGGCTAATGGTGGCCGTGTTAAGATACAAGCTGAATTTGGAAGATCAATATTCGTGAATGAAAGCTTCAGTTCAGGCTTCCTACGTAACGTGCGCTTTTATAGCGAGGGAGCTCTCTCACAAGCTGCCTTCCAGTGCATCACAAGCATTTCCATACATTTGGCCTTCAATAGCCATTTTGTTCAAAAGTGTCACTGTGCTCTTTTGTAAAATGCTGCGGATTGAAAAATTTTTTTTGTCTCCCAGCCTGCAAAGAAGTGTTTCCATGGAAACACGGTTACTAACGAGCCAGTGATTCGCCAAGATCTGGCCACACAGCAGAGTATTTGTTGGCGGTGGACTTAATGCATTGGGGGGTGGGGGAGCAAAATTTTTTTTAAAACACAGATTATGATTATTCCCATGGCAGTAAATGCTGTTTAAAAAGTGAGGGAGGTATATTTTGAAATATCCTGAGAGAGAAAGGGCAGGACGGGGATTCAACCCGCGACACAGACTTGCTATCAATATTCTTAGCACGGTGAAAGACATTTGTTGAAGTGGGCCATTCAGAAGCACCAAATGCAGCGCACAGTCTTTTCTCGCCCCACGATTCTCCATTCTGAAAGGGAGAGAGAAAATAACACTGGCAGAATGTGCTGCTCCTGCGTGTCAGCTTTAGAATAAGGTCTCCCGACAGTAATAGCCAATTCGGCCTAATATTCCAATACTGTACTGTTGGTTTTCTTGTTTGAACTGCTAATATCTCAGACCTGGTAAAAATGGATGTAAGACGATTGAAAATCCTGGTTCCTGCTATTATTCTTTCTATGCTGCAGAGATGGGTAATAAATTAGCACCTACCCCCCTCCCTAATTTCCCCATGCCACGACTTGGTCAAGCGATCTGTATGCCCAGAAAATTGCCGGAATGTTTTTCTTTAAGAACCCTCCCGAAGCCGCTCCTCCTCGACCTCTCTTGATCTTAGATGTTCTTTTAAGATCTGCTTCTTTGATCAAGCCTTTTGGTGCCCTATCCTCGCATCTCCCTGCATGGCTCACGTGGTCAGATTTTCTGTGATAATCACTCCCAAGAAGTGCCTTGGGAGGTTTTACTCTGTTAAAAAAAAATACAAATAAAAATTGTTGTTGTTGTTGCGTCCATTCTTTATCCGAGGGGCACACTGTTACCATCCACAAGGAACTGCATAAAAGCTGCCCAGTGACTCACATGGGAAAGTGCCTAGTCTCCAATTCCCGCCACCTCCCATCACATCATGAACTCAGTGCATGAATAGCCAAGTCTTTCCGTTCCAAGAGGCGGTCTACAGGAATACTGATAGGCTACGTCAGCATACTGCTTTCCCTGCCACCCACATCCACCCATCCCCACAGCGAATCCTTGCAGGGGAACGGGTAGGTGGAGCTCAGAAGGGTTTCTAGGGACATGCCCCACGTGGACATTTAATGAGACAAATAAATAAATCCCACATTTCATCCCTTCTTAATATTCATCTCCTTTTGCAATTTGTGTTTAAAGACAGAGTCATTTTCCCAGAAAGTCACCATCGCTCCAACAATGCAACCGATGAAGGAAAATTTGTCCCTAAAGAAATTTGCCTCCATTAAAAGCAGGACTGGAAACTTATATTTTATACAAATGCTGTACAAGGACAATTTCTATCTCCTTCATATTAAGAACGACTGGTTTATCCACTGTAAGTTCATTGATTTGAATATGTGGGCTGCACACACCAGGAGTCAGGCCAGGCGGCCTCCACCAGGAGCCTGGCCAGGCCCTGTATTCTCTGGGAGTTAGGCCAAATATTGTACAAGGGTCAGGCCAGGCCTTGGCCTCCACTGGGAGTCAGGCCAGGCCTCTGCCCACCGGATGGCCAGCTCTCACTGGGAACTAGGCCAGCTCCGTATGGGAGTCAGGTCAGGCCTCAGCCTCTACCACACTTGAGGCAGGCTGCACACACAGAGTCGGTCAGGCCTCAGCCTCAATTCAGGCCAGGCTGCACAAACCGGGGATCGGGCCAGGCTAGGTGCTTCAGGAGTGAGACCAGGCAGCCACTTCCACTGGAAATTAGGTCTGACAGGAGATACTTTTTGGAGTATCACCATGCTTTTTGGAGATACTGTGGGGAATAGGTCAAGTCATGAAGGGCATCAGAGATTGTTGGACCTGAAAGCAAGGAGGTTAAGGTGGTCACTTTAAAGCTCTCAGTGAACAGTCAAAATGGAAGGAAATACCAATACTCTATGTTAACTTACATGTGCCTTTTTGTTAAAAATTTTGCCCACAGAGGGAGACATTGCACTTGATTGTTTCTAACTATTTCAAGCTGTAATATTTAACAGCAAGTTAAATTATATAAAGTCTAAGCTCTTAATTATGTAGTGTCTCACGCAAACATCAGGACTGCTTAAGCCTGAACAAAAGCCATGTGGAGAGATATTACAGCCAGAGAGCAGCGTGTTCTTGGCACTCAGCACTTGATCCAGCCTTCGCTTCAGAGAAGCACTGCACAGAACTAAAGTGCCACATAATCCAGAGTGTGACAAAAGGGAAATATCTACACACTCACTGTTCTTTCGCAGTCATCCTTATGATATCACCACACAAAGAATTCCGCACAAATTATTGCCCCAGCAGTTTGGAAATATGAAATCTTCCTTTGGAATGATGCAACACTGACATGGATGCTGTTATCCTCAATGTCATTGGGAATGGTTCACACTGGATCACGCACAAAAACGTTCTTTCACTCTGAGGAAAAACACCTGCTTTGGCAAATGATATGTCACACTAGGTCCTGGATATTTAATTAAAACCAAAAAAAAACACTGCATCATGTTAAATTATAAACTTGTGATCTGCATTATCACTTTCCTGTTTCTGTGACAACCCTCCTCCTCGCTCTGCCCCCTCCCCCATACAGATAGTCACATGTGGTAGGTGTGCCTGAAGCCGCAATACAATTTGGGGACATCTTATTTTGCGTATATGGCCACAGTATGTTTTTGGCTGTTGTTTAAATATCAAGAGCCTAGGGTGTTTAGAGGTCCTTCACCATGCCACAGTTGCTTCTTTTACTCACAGTAAAGAACATTTTTAGTGCAATCGGGTGCTAATTATTTCCAGCGACATGGAGAACAACTGTGCCAAATCAGTGGTGCAACATTATGGAAAGAATTTGCATTTCTATAGTGCCTTTCGCCACCTCAGTCCGTTCCAAAGTACTTTAGAGCCAAAGAGGTACCGGTGAAGTGTAATCACTGTTGTTATGTAAATGCAGCAGCCAACTTTCAAACTTCAAGATCCCACAAACATCATTAAAGTAATGACCAGATCATCTGTTTGGACGATCATTGTTGAGGAGCAAGAAATTGGCCAGGACAATGTGGATAATTCCCCTGCCCTTTCTTAAAATAGTGTAATCTACACCCACCAAGAAGGCAGATATTCAGCTCATTCAAAGCCATCTCTGGCACTGTGCTCGTTCAGCACTGAATTACAAGGGGCAGCCTGAATTAATATGGAGTCAGACTTGGACCCAAGATTTTCTGATCAGAACACAAGAGTGCTCTCATTGAGTTACAGCAATCACACTTCAGCAGAAGTAGATATGTCACATATGGCACATATACACCTCTGCCAAAGTGTTCCAGCAGTGACTCAGTGAGAATACTCGTGTCTTCTGATCATGTCCCCTTGAACCAGAAAATTAACCAGCAAAACAATGATAGATTTTGGCCCCCCTCAAACTGGGATTGTGTCTGGGATGGATGTTTGGAGCGGTAGAGTACAGTGGCCTGTTTATTGCTCATTTAAATCATAGAATTTACAGTGCAGAAGGAGATCATTCGGCCCAACGAATCTGACCAGCTCTTGGAAAGAGCACCCTACTTAAACCCACGCTTCCACCCTATCCCCGTAAACCAGTACCCCCACCTAACCTTTTGGGACACTAAGGGCAATTTATCATGGCCAATCCACCTAACCTGAACGTCTTTGGACTGTGGGAGGAAACCGGAGCACCCGGAAGAAACCCACGCAGACACAGGGAGAACGTGCAGACTCCGCACAGACAGTGACCCAAGCCGGGAATCAAACCTGGGACCCTGGAGCTGTGAAGCAACGGTGCTAACCACTGTGCTACCGTCACTGCTGGTGCTAGTAATTCCAGACCCGTATGGCAGTACAAACATGCAGCCTGGTCATAGTTTCAAATTAATGATAGAATCTAGTCACTGGGATGCACCTCCTGCCACATCCAAAATAGTCACTAGGGTGCAAAACCATTCAGAACTCAAACGAGGCCCCATGGGGTTATGCACGAGGGACATCTTGGTGGCTTTGTGCCTTCGGTGCCACCAAATACTCTCTTTAACAACTTTTTGTTTGTCTTTCTATCGCACTCACACTGGAACATGCTGGCACATCTGCCCAGCAGCAGCACAAGACTGTACCAGCCTCATTACTGTGCTCACAGCTCTGTCCCATGTTCTCCATCCCAATGGGTGGATTTCTCTTTGTCTAACGTGTGGTAGCTCCGAATGAGAGAAGCAGAAAGTTAACACCGCGCACAAACACTTCAGCCCCTTCTCGTACCTGATTTTCAAGAGGTGATGACCCGATGAGCACTGGAACAAAGGAGGAGGAACAAGTGAAGGTGCCAACCAAACAATTGCAACAAGAAAAAAGAAAGGGCCAGGCGTTTGCTGAGAAGAATAAACATTTTACACAGCTCCATAAGTACAGGTTTAATGTGCAAGTCCGATTAGTCACTGATTGATGCGTTATTCCTGCTGGCTATTTCTAGACTGGTCATTTCAGATATTGAGTCAAGACCATACGGTGCCTCACTGGCCAACTATCCAGTCTGCTTGCTCCTCGAGATGACATTGCCACAAAGCCAAGACGCTCACCTGCTCCAGGGGCCCACGCACAGCTTGTGCATCAATGGAACGGCAGCCGTTCCTGTCTGTATGTAGCAGGTGACTGTCATTAAGAGGCCTGGAAGGCTACATCTGCTCCACCAAGGGTGCCTTCCTCTTTCACTGCTATATTTTTCACCTCAGTGCGTTAACACTGTTCTTTCCGGCCTGGTTTTGATGCACGAGATGAAAGTAGCCTTTTAGGTCAGCTGGTTAAAAAGATCCTGGGTCAAAAATTCTCTTTTTAAAAAATATTTTTATTCTCCTCCTTTTTCACATTTTCTCCCACATTTACACCCATCAACAATAATCAGCAAGATATGTCAGTCCCCATAATAACAACGATCCCACCCGCCCACCAACCCCCAAACATCAGCCCGCATGTTTACATAAACAAATGACAAAAAAGAATCAGGGATTACCCATAGTCACCCTTAATCCACACAGCACCGCTCCCCCCACCCCCAACTAATGTTCGATGTTATCCAGTTCTTGAAAGTGCATAATAAATAGTGCCCATGACTTGTAGAACCGCTCCGAGCTTCCCCTCAGTTCGAACTTAACCTTCTCAAGGGTCAAGTATTCCAACAGGTCCCCCCGCCACCACGCCAGGGCACTGGGTGGAGAGGCTGCTCTCCATCCCAGCAGGATTCGGGGGCTTTGTATTCTTACTTAACTTTCCAATTGACATAAATCAGCACTAAATTAGTCATCTCAAAGGGGCTTTAAAACCTATTGATATGGGAAACAGGTAAACTGACACCAGGAGGAGGTACTCTTGGAAGATGGACATATGTTAATACTTTAAGAACAGAGCCTGTTGTTCTACATCAAATCCATGGGACCTGTTATTAAATTCAGCTCATAACAAACCAAGACAGACTGCCGAGCTTTGAGTCAAGTGGTTTGTATGGATCGGCCATTTCAGTTCAGAGCCTGCAGCTGCTGATCATTCAATCATTTCCAGGACAGCGGGAGCGGCTAAAATTCCCTCGCTCGGAGACCTGACAGTTGATCCATTTTGTACCCACAACACTAGCCCAAATCTATCATCCCTCCTCACAAGTCTCCATCGCCACATTGACTGCAGCACTGGGCCACCCGCCCACCCAGCTCAAGGGCAATCCACTGCCCCAAGTTGCCGTGGGAGTCTCCAGGAATTGAAGATTAATCCCCAGGTCTCTGCTGCTGGAAAGGCAGGAGAAGAATAATAGCAGCCTGATGACTGCGCTATTATTTTCCATTTGCTTTGAACACTTTCATTCATTAGTTATAAAAATATCAGAGATGGGAGAAAAAGGCTGCTTTATTAGCAATCAAGGTTGTGTAACAAAGAATTTATTCCTTTTCAAATTGGCGTGGGAAGCGGTTCTCTCCGGACGGAAGGTCGAATGGATGGAGTTTGGGGGGCGGAGAATGTGACGAGACCTCCAGGAAGAATTGGAAAGTTGGCAATAAAAGATAGCTTTACCAGTAATGCCCACTGCCCAAAATATGAATCAAAATAAATCTATGTTCACCACAATTCCTTTCAACTCATTCAGCAGTCAAAGTTCAGTCAGACCTGCATGTTGCCAGGCTCTGGTGAAGAGTGCAGCAACTCTGGAAGATTACTGTTCAGCGTGGGCTTCATTTTTACCAGCTGTAAAATGCACCACTGAAGTTATCTGATTAACGTGGCATAATTACAGAGACTCATGGGGCAACAGGGGACTTCAGATGTTAGCATTGGACAAGAAAATGACTGACAGTAAACACTTTAATTTGTTATATTTATCCTGATGCAGTGATCACATTGCAAATTCCAAACTGCATATTAAATTAATGTTGGTTAAGAGAGGAAAAAAAACAGTGACCATAAAGTGAAAGTGATGTCCTAAAAATATAGAATAGCAATCTGTACAGGTGCAATGCCAGTAAAGTGCCCTGAAAATTGAGTAATAACATGTACAGTGAGATGTGGGAGGGAGGTGGGCAAAAGGGAGATGGTGGGAGATGGCGAGAGTTAGAGAGGAAAAGGAGCAGAGGTGAGACATAGAACATACAGTGCAGAAGGGGGACGTTCGGCCCATCAAGTTTGCACCGACCCACTTAAGCCCTCACTTCCACCCTATCCCCATAACCCAATACCCCTCCGTACCTTTTTGGACACAAAGAGCAATTTAGCATGGCCTGCATGTCTTTGGATTGTGGGAGGAACACGGAGCACCTGGAGGAAACCCACACAGGCACGGGGAGAACATGCAGACTCCGCACAGACAGTGACCCAGCGGGAAATCAAACCTGGGACCCTGGCACTATGAAGCCACAGTGCTAGCCACTGTGCTACCGTGCTGCCAACGAGGGTAAGTTTCACATTCACGACACAGGCAGCAATCTGGCGGAATGTATCACCCGTTCTTATTGAACTGACCTTATGTTCAAACTAGTCATGGTGAAGAAGAAAATAATGAATGGACTGAACCTTTGGTTTGGTGGGAACACCCCTGCCTTGAACTCACAAGATGGAGGGATTGAATCACACTCCAGAGCATGCCGGTGAGAGGAGGCCACTACAACATCTCTGAATTCTGGGGTCATATCCAGTGGGATTTGTGAGGGGGGGGGGTGGGTGGGTAAATGGCTGGCCCCTCATCATATGAGGTTGTGGGTGCTCAGAAACATCACACACAACCCCCTCCCCCACCTCTGTCCTGTAGGTCACAGCACCCACCCTGTTCATCCATGATGTGGAGATGCCGGCGTTGGACTGGGGTGAGCACAGTACGAAGTCTTACAACACCAGGTTAAAGTCCAACAGGTTTGTTTCGATGTCACTAGCTTTCGGAGCGCTGCTCCTTCCTCAGGTGAATGAAGAGGTCTGTTCCAGAAACACATATATAGACAAATTCAAAGATGCCAAACAATGCTAGGAATGCGACCATTAGCAGGTGATTAAATCTTTACAGATCCAGAGATGGGGTAACCCCAGGTTAAAGAGGTGTGAATTGTATCAAGCCAGGACAGTTGGTAGGATTTCGCAGGCCAGATGGTGGGGGATGAATGTAATGTGACATGAATCCCAGGTCCCGGTTGAGGCCGCACTCATGTGTGCGGAACTTGGCTATAAGTTTCTGCTCGGCGATTCTGCGTTGTCGCGGGTCCTGAAGGCCGCTTGGAGAACGCTTACCCGGAGATCAGAGGCTGAATGCCCTTGACTGCTGAAGTGTTCCCCGACGGGAAGGGAACATTCCTGCCTGGTGATTGTTGCGCGATGTCCGTTCATTCGTTGTCGCAGCGTCTGCATGGTCTCGCCAATGTACCATGCTTCGGGACATCCTTTCCTGCAGCGTATGAGGTAGACAACGTTGGCCGAGTCGCACGAGTACGTACCACGTACCTGGTGGGTGGTGTTCTCACATGTAATAGTGGTATCCATGTCGATGATCTGGCACGTCTTGCAGAGATTGCCATGACAGGGTTGAGTGGTGTCGTGGTCACTGTTCTGAAGACTGGGTAGTTTGTTGCAAACAATGGTTCGTTTGAGGTTGCGCGGTTGTTTGAAGGCAAGTAGTGGGGGTGTGGGGATGACCTTGGCAAGATGTTCATCGTCATCAATGACGTGTTGAAGGCTGTGAAGAAGATGACGTAGTTTCTCCGCTCCGGGGAAGTACTGGACGACGAAGGGTATTCTGTCGGTTGTGTCCCATGTTTGTCTTCTGAGGAGGTCGGTCCGGTTTTTCGCTGTGGCGCATTGGAACTGTCGCTCGATGAGTCGAGTGCCATCTTTCAACGTCTGTAGGTGTCTGTTACGCTTCTCCTCGTCTGAGCAGATCCTGTGTATACGGAGCGCTTGTCCATAGGGGATGGCTTCTTTAATGTGTTTAGGGTGGAAGCTGGAGAAGTGGAGCATCATGAGGTTATCTGTGGGTTTGCGGTAAAGCAAAGGTACAATTCACACCTCTTTAACCTGGGGTTACCCCATCTCTGGATCTGTAAGGATTTAATCACCTGCTAATGGTCGCATTCCAAGCATTGTTTGGCATCTTTGAATTTGTCTATATATGTGTTTCTGGAACAGACCTCTTCATTCACCTGAGGAAGGAGCAGCGCTCCGAAAGCTAGTGACATCGAAACAAACCTGTTCATCCAATCAGCTACCAGGAGAATTGGATAGTTTAATGTGTGAAGTGATGAAGCCCATTGACAAATAGTTAATTGCTCAACAGTACAACCTACTCCCCACAATAATGCAACAAAGGCTCACTTCACATATGTTCATGGTTCACAAAATTTACAGTGCAAAGAAGGCCATTCAGCCCATCGGGTCTGCACCGGCCCTTGGAAAGAGCACCCTACCCAAGCTCACACCTCTACCCTATCCCCGTAACCCAGTAACCCCACCCAGCATTTTTGAACACTAAGGGCAATTTAACATGGCCAATCCACCTAACCAGCACATCTTTGGACTGTGGGAGGAAACCAGAGCACCCGGTGGAAACCCACGCTCACACTGGGAGAACGTGCAGACTCCGCACAGACAGTGACCCAAGCCGGGAATCAAACCTGGAACCCTGGAGCTGTGAAGCAACTGTGCTAACCACTGTGCTACCGTGCTGCCCTTTTTATCAGCGGCGTGGAAGTAAAGAATCAGTCTTTTCAAAAATGCAAATAGAAGGGTTACTAAGGACTCTGTGAAGGTCAGCTTTATGTAGCTGCTACCATTAATCTGACTTGTTCTTTTTTTAAATAAAAGCTGAAAAATGCCTGAGGAAGTGAGAGACAGATAGGACTTGTTATATTTTATTACAGTGCAGTCAACAAGACAGGCACTGTTCTCTTGCACTAACACAATTCCCTTGGGTAGCAAGATCCACCAAGCTGCCAACAGCCCCTTATCTCGCAGATTAAATCCCAAACCCAGCAGTGGTTCTTATAGAATCTGTGAACAAATGTTACAACGTTGACAGAAATTCCCTGACTCTTTATAGAAGCAAATACATTTACATAGTGACTTCTACATCGAGCTAGCCCAGAAATGGGCCATTCAGCCTAACTGGTCTATACCAGCATTTAAGCTCCACATGAGTCTCCTCCACCACTCTTCTTCATCTAACCTTATCAACGTATTCCTTTCTCACACCACTGTCCCCACCACAACCATGTGCTTTATCATTCATCTCAATTATGTTGCGAAGTTCCACATTCTAACCATGCTTTGAGCAAAGAGGTTTTTACCAAATTCTCTATTGGTGTTTACATAGATTACATTACATAGAACATACAGTGCAGAAGGAGGCCATTCGGCCCATCAGGTCTGCACCGACCCACTCACTTCCACCCTATCCCCATAACCCAATAACCCCTTCTAAACTTTATGGGACACTAAGGGCAATTTAGCATGGCCAATCCACCTAACCAGCACATCTTTGGACTGTCGGACGAAACCGGAGCACCCGGAGGAAACCCACGCAGACACAGGGAGAACATGCAGACTCCGCACAGACAGTGACCCAGCGGGGAATCGAACCTGGGACCCTGGCGCTGTGAAGTCACAGCGCTAGCCACTTGTGCTACTGTTATATTTATGATCTTTGGTTCAGGTCTCCCTCATAAGTGCAACCATCTCTACAGTCACCTTACCCTCTCATAATTTTCAGGTCACCACTCTGCTTTCTATTTTCGAGACAGAATGACCAAAATCTTCAGTCCTCGATCATGGCTGGCATTTTTCAGTGCTGGTGAAAGTGAATGGAGTTTTGCCTGAAGCCCCAAATTTTCCGTTCTCGCTCGCAACGGGTCCCATCTCGGACGAGGCCAGAGAATCCCGTCCAATAGTCCCAGTCTGTCAGCCTTTCCTGACAAGTATATACTCTTAGTTCCGATATCATATTTGTGAATCTTCTTCGCACCTTCTCCAGTGCTCTTGGACATTTTTCATGATATGAAGACTAAATGGATGGCACGGTAGCACAGTGGTTAGCACAGTTGCTTCACAGCTCCATGGTTCCAGGTTTGATTCCCGGCTTAGGTCACTGTCTGTGCGGAGTCTGCACATTCTCCCCGTGTCTGTGTGGTTTTCCTCCGGGTGCTCCAATTTGCTCCCACAATCCAAAGATGTGCAGGTTAGGTGGATTGGCCATGCTAAATTGCCGTTGTGTCCAAAAAGGTTGGGTAGGGTTACGGGGATAGGGTGGGGGTGTAAGTAGGGTGCTCTTTACAAGGGCCAGTGCAACCTCGATGGGCCGAATGGCCTCCTTTTGCACTGTAAATTCTATGATTCTATGGAAATAGGAGTTGGTTGACGATTAAACCTCTGAAGCATGGGTGGCTTTCAATTTAATGATACAAAATTATCACAAGTAACTAACCCGGACACTAATTGCAATCAGCAGGGTTAGCAATGATATTTGCTTCTTTGTGACAGAGAAACCTGACTACGTTTGTATTTCGACAATGTTCATGGTTTAGTAATCAGACACATCATGGACAAATAGAGAGATACATGAAGCTGAATGGTGTGCAAAGCTCAATCATGATAACTAGGTTATTCAATATTATGGTTCAGTAAGCATGCATAACACATGCGACATCCAATTAACAAAGAACAAAGAAAAGTTCAACACAGGAACAGGCCCTTCGGCCCTCCAAGCTTGTGCCGAACATGGGGCGAAATTCTCCTCCAACGGCGCGATGTCCGCCGACTGGCGCCAAAAACGGCGCCAATCAGACGGGCATCGCACCGGCCCAAAGGTGCGGAATGCTCCGCATCTTTGGGGGCCGAGCCCCAATATTGAGGGGCTAGGCCGGCGCCGGAGGGATTTCTGTCGTTTGGTGCCCCGCCAGCTGGCGTGGAAATGCGGCGCATGCGCGGGAGCGTCAGCGGCTGCCGACAGTTTCCCGTGCATGCGCAGTGGAGAGAGTCTCTTCCGCCTCCGCCATGGTGGAGGCCGTGGCAGAGGCGGAAGGGAAAGAGTGCCCCCACGGCACAGGCCCGCCCGCGGATCGGTGTGCCCCGATCGCGGGCCAGGCGACCGTGGGGGCACCCCCCGGGGTCAGATCGCCCCGCGCCCCCCCCAGGACCCCGGAGCCCGCCCACGCCGCCTGGTCCCGCCAGTAAATACCAGGCTTGATTTACGCCGGCGGGACAGGCAATTTCTGGGCGGGACTTCGGCCCACCTGGGCCGGAGAATTGAGCGGGGGGTCCCGCCAACCGGCGCGGCCTGGTTCCCGCCCCCGCCCAATCTCCGGTACCGGAGACTTCGGCGGGGGCGGGGGCGGGATTCACGGCGGCCAACGGCCATTCTCCGACCCGGCGGGGGGTCGGAGAATGACGCCCCTGATGCCCTAACTAAAAAAAAATCTTCTGCCCTTTCTCGGACCGTATCCCTCTATTTCCTCCATATTCATGCACCCATCCAGATGTCTCTTAAATGTCGCTAATTTGCCTGCTTCCACCACATCCTCTGGCAACGCGTTCCAGGCACCCACCACTCTGTGTGAAAAACTTACCCTGCACATCTCCCTTAAACTTCCCCCTCTCACCTTGAACCTGTGCCCCCTTTGTAACTGACACTTCCACCCTTGGAAAAAACCTGACTATCCACCCTGTCTATGCCTCTCATGATTTTGTAGACCACTATCAGGACTCCCCTCAGCCTCTGTCTTTCCAGTGAAAACAATCCTAGTTTATTCAACCTCTCCTTCTAGCCAACACCCTCGAGACCAGGCAACATCCTAGTGAACCTTCATTGCACTCTCTCCAAAGCTTCCACGTCCTCCTGATAATGTGGTGACCAGATCTGTACGCAATACTCAAAATGGGGCCGAACCAAGGTTTTATATAGCTGCAACATGATTTCACAACTCTTGTACTCAATGCCCCAGCTGGTGAAGGCAAGTATGCCATATGCCTTCTTAATCACCTTGGCCATATGTTGCAACTTTTAATGAACTGTGGATCTGCATACCCAGATCCCTCTGAATGTTAATATTCCTAAGGGTCCTGCCATTTACAATATAATGCATACCTAGATTTGACCCTGCAAATTGCATCGCCTCGCATTTGTCTGGATTAAACTCCATCTTATATTTCTGTGCCCAAGTCTCCAATGTATCTATATCCTGTTGTATCTTCTGACAATCCTCGGCACTATCAGTGACTCCGCCAATCTTCATGTCATCCGCAAACTTACTAATCAGACCAGCCACATTTTCCTCCAGATCATTTATATATACTACAAACAAAGGTCCTTGCACTGATCCTGGCGGAACACCACTAGCTACAGATCACCATTCAGAAAAACACCCTTCCCCCACTACTCTCTGTCTTCTAGCCATCATCAATTTTGGATTCTCAATGTTTTGCCCTTTTCGATATTATCTACACTTGCCAATATCTCGGATTAATATTTTTATATTCTGCACTGGAATAAATTTAATACATTAAACTACTTAGCTTTCAATATTCTTACACATGATTCTGCTTTTATTTATTCGAGGAGGCAGAAAGTCAGTGCCATATGTAGCATCACATCATCAGACGTAGACCCAATTCCACCATCTGGCAGATACACAGTGGACTGAATTTTCAAGATGTGAAGGCGGGTGAGGCCGCAATTTCCTGCTGCTGACCACATCGCAGGTCGGTTGCCATGGTTCTGCCTCTGAGCTATTTTGAAGGATGCTGCATTCAGTGTGGCGGTTTCGGGTTGATGTTGGAGGTGATGGCTACCTGCCCAGCAGTAGCAGGTGGCCAACTAAATTGCCCAAGAGCACTTATCAGAAACTGTCTGCAATGCCTGCTTCCATTGAGGCCAAAGCCCAGCCAATGGATGGAGGTGGCTTCCCTCATTTAACTTAAACCCTGCCTGGTAGCTGTGGCCACATTTATTTATTATTCTTAAGGCGCTTTCTTGTTCCCCAAAGTACACTCGGAGGGCCTACCTCAGTGGGACTGCCAATCATCCAGTACTGGATGGCTGCATCTTGGCCCTCTCGACTCATGGGCCTGCCCACCATCCTTCACTCGACTGGACTCCAAGGCAAAGCCACTTAATTGGCCAACATTCCATAATCTCCCTCCGAGTATCACCACTGACATTTATGAGTTTCCAACCTGGAACTGGAGGTAATTTATTCAGGATTTCAGTCAATGTAAGCCTAGCAAAACTTGAATTGTTTGTCATCTGAATTCTGAGATGAGATTGATTGCAGGTTTGAAAGTGCCCAGGAGTACCTCCTTGCTTATAATATGGTTTGTAAATTTCCTGGGTTAGCTCTAATTAGCATGTTAACAGCGCCGCTGTTCGCGCTTATGTGAGATAATTCACTATCAAGGATCAATGATGCTCGGCACTACTGCAGTTTTATCGAAGTTGAATTTATTGTTCATTCCTTGGAGTTTCTATGATAAGTATAGATTGTTGTATGATAAGTATAGATCAGTTGTATTTATTTTTTGGGATTAAAGCTTTTTTCCCAACCTATAGTAATTATGTTAATTGTGACAGTGAAGAATGAGCAGGATTTGCACTCCTGTGCTAATCCCACTGTCAGGACAAAATTCAACCTTCTCGTTCTTGATCCAGTTACAAATAGGAGCAGTTTCTCCCGATCTACTCTATCCAGCCCTCTCATGATTTTGAACATCCCCATCAAATCTCTTCTTCTCTTCGTGGAGAACAGCCACAACCTTTCCAATCTATCCTCATAACTGAAGCTACTCATCCCTGGAACCATTCTTGTAAACCTCTTCTGCACTCTCTCTAATGTATTCACATCTTTCTATAGTGCAGCACCCAAAACTGTATATAATTCTCCAATTAAGATCTAACTAGTATATTGTGTAAGTTTAGCATAACCTCCCTGCTCTTGAACTCTAAACTCCTATTAATAAAGCCCAGAATACCACATTCTTTATTAACTGCTCTCTCCACCTGTCCTGCCACCTTCAATGGACTATGCATATACATGCATATGTGCATATATACATATACAATGTTATCCCTTACTTCATATTGTCTGTCCATATTCTTCATACCAAAATGCATCACCTCACACATCTCAGCATTGAACTTTATCTGCCACTCATGTGCTCACTCCACTAAAATGTCAATGTCCTTTTGAAGTTTTACACTGCCTCCTCATAGCTTGCAATGCTTCCAAGTTTTATGTCACCTGCAAGCCTTGAAATTGTACCAAAATCGAAATCATTAATATATAACTTCCATGGTTCAGCTGTGACTTTGGCCGCACCTAGGCCTATGTATCACAGATGAGAGGAAAGTAGTGCTGGTCTGCTCTGCTCTCCTTGCACATGTAGGCTAGAAGCCCCAGTCTCTCTCTGCACAGGGAGAGGTACATTAGGGTGAAGCTAACATGTTCTGAAGGCTTGCCAGGAGAGAAAGGAGGACAACAATCAGCAATAACCTACAGCAATAGTAGGCAACTAATCTGTCTTCTTGCAAACAGAAGTGTGAAGACTAGGGAGGTGTAAAGGATGAGGGAATACATTTATTAAAATCAGTCACTCGACTGATATAAAGAAATAAAGATGCAGCAATCATTCAACCATGAAATACTTAAGCTGTAGAAACTCACCAAGAGTCAGGCTTCAAAAGTCCCACAATCAGCTTGTTGCTACTCTCTGAGGCCCACTTGTCAGTTATTGTGACATGGTCATGCAATAAACAAAGTGCACAGTGAGATCGAGGGATCTTTACAGCAATTAAACCATACTCCACATCAGGAATGTTGTTTAAAATAACCGCACCAACAGAGCATGTGCCCTTTCAAAGAAATAACAGGATAAATCCTTGCAAATAACTCTGATGCTCATCATTCCAATGCAGCACCTACAAATTACTACTGAATTGAAAAATGTTTGAAAATGTCAGTATGGTGTAAGACTCTTTATTCCACAGCATGAAATACTTAGAAAATCTCTACCCCTGCCGACCCTCAGGTCCAGCAACTTCCCAACTGATTTCTGCCAGTACCCAGGATATTTGCAAAACAAAACAAATACTGCAGATGCTGGAAACCTGTAATAAAAACAGAAAACACTGGAAAGACTCAGCAGGTCTGTCAACATCTGTGCAGAGGGAAATGAGGATTCCACAGAAAGATTATCAACCTGCAAAGTTAACTCTGTTTTTCTCTCTCCACAGATGCTGCCAGACCTGCTGAGCATTTCCAGCACTTCCTGTTGTTATCCCAAAACACAGTAGGTTAGGCTGTAGCCTTAAAGCTGCACGTCCAAACTGAAACAGTTTCCCCAACTAGTCTACTCCTCATAATTTAAACCAAGTTGTGCGGTTAAAGGTAACGGGTGAGATTCTTTGGCCTCCCCGTTTGTTTCCCGGCGGTGGGAGGCAGCCCGCTGTTGGCTGACGGTAGGATCTTCTGGTCCTGCCGCTGTCAATGGGATTTCCCATTGGATCCACCCCACACCGCCGGGAAGACCACGGCAGGGGTGTGCCATCGACGGGACTGGGAGATCCTGCCGACGTGAACAGCCAGAAGGTCTCGGTCATTGAATTAGACAGCATAAATGACACAGGAATTTAGTGCTAAGTGAAGTTAGCAGATAATTTGAAATAAGCAACTGTGAATAAAAAGGAGTAAACTGTAACCAGAACTGAAGGTGCAAATTACAATAATATAAATAGGAAGCTTTTACATCATTGTGCTCTAATTCCTCTACGGTCTCAGCCCTCCTTCTCTTGCACATCCCCAACTTACTTTACCTCCACCATTGCTGCCCATTTCTTCAGCTGTCAAATGAAAATTATTCTTACTGTGCAATTTGCTCGGTTGTTTTTCAGTGGCAACAATTGTTTGATTTCCTTATTTCCAACCAACCAATTGTCTCCCTTGTAAACTATGATTACTCCCGGCAGATTATCAAAACGTTACATCATTCAATATACCGTGGCACCTAAATTTGCACGAGTGCTGAACCTATGATTAGGAAATGCACTTCAAATTTTCTTGCAATACCTTTGTCTGTATTACAATTTTCACAGGGAGGGGCGTGGCGTCAATTTTAGCAGGGCGGCATGGTGGCACAGTGGTTAGCAGTGCTGCCTCACAGCGCCAGGGACCTGGATTCAATTCCAGCCTGGGGTGACTGTCTGCGTTGAGTTTGCACTTTCTCTCTGTGTGTCTGCGTGGGTTTCCTCCGGATGCTCCGGTTTCCTCCTGCCGTCCAAAGATGTGCAGGTTAGATGGATTGGCCATGCTAAATTGTCCCTTAGTGTCCAAAAGGTTAAGTGGGGTTACAGGGATAGGGCGGGGGAGTGGGCCTGGGTAGAGGGTCGGTGTAGACTTGATGGGCTGAATGGCCTCCTTCTGCACTGTAGGGATTGTATGAACAGATTAATACTCAATTCTTTTCAATTCACTTTCCTGGCAAATATTTCCTATTCATAGGTTCAGCGCTAGTGCAATTTGGGTTCCAGTTTTCTAAATGTGTAATGTTTTAATAATTTGACAAGAGTAATGGTCTTTGAAGAATCATAGTTTACAAGGGAGACATTCTGTTGGTTTCTCGTGCAATAATCTGTGCATTTACTTTGTTAAAGGTGCTATATAAACACAGGCTATTGTTTAATTCTAGCATGACTTTATGTGAATAGTTATAATCTTCTTCGATGTGTAATGTCACTGGAGATGGACAATGGAGATTGCGAACTGAATTTTGTGTGTTTTTAAGGAACCAGTAACAGAACTACGGGCAATGAGTAGGGGTGTGTAACTATTGGTCTTGCTTTTTCAATGAGCCTCCTTAATTCAGCCACCCCGTGAACTGGATTTTATCAGCCATTTTGGTCGATCACATATCCTTGGATATGACAATCCTTTCCTAAGCTTCTGTTTACTGTAAATATCAAACCTTAACTCAGACATTGGCTCTTCTAGTCCACATTGAACAATTCAGCGTTAGATGATAGACAGAATAATCGGTTCCAGATGCCACTATAATCGTCTATAAAGACTAAACCTTTCTGGGGGAGGGAGGCTAGAAGGAAGGATTATATCCCAGACATAATCAAAGCTGACTTATAATTTAAAAGGTTTATTTACTTGCAAACTAAGAATCCCACGATGTGGAGATGCCGGCATTGGACTGGGGTGAGCACAGTAAGAAGTCTTACAACACCAGGTTAAAGTCCAACAGGTTTGTTTCGATGTCACTAGCTTTCGGAGCGCTGCTCCTTCCTCAGGTGAATGAAGAGGTATGTTCCAGAAACATATATATATAGACAGATTCAAAGATTGTCTGGCATCTTTGAATCTGTCCATATATATGTTTCTGGAACATACCTCTTCATTCACCTGAGGAAGGAGCAGCGCTCCGAAAGCTAGTGACATCGAAACAAACCTGTTGGACTTTAACCTGGTGTTGTAAGACTTCTTACTGTGCAGAATCCCACAATAAGGGAATCAAACAATTGTTTCCACTGAAAAGCAACCTAGCAAATGTGTGCAGTAAGAATGACCTTCATTTAAACAGCATCCGTATACATGAACAACAATGCCTAGGCTGCTGTCTGGAAATTTTCACAGGCCTGAATAAAAGGGTCAACATCTGGATAGAAGTGACTGGCAACCATGTTGCAATTTGTTCCAAGTGCTCTTTATTCAGCTGTGCTTGTCAAAACCGTCTCTAAAATAAATTAAATAAATCCTGAATGTTTCCTGAGAAGCAATAAAGCATACACTTAAGATTTACTGAAAAAGGCGAGGAAACGTGGCCACTTGGCCTGTACACTTGCGCAACTATTCACTTCCAGAAAACCACTGGCATTATCGAAAGTAATTATAATTATCAGTGACCAGTAAACTGACGTCATTCAGCCGAACAGAGTCATGACCTGATTACTCAAAAATTCTTCAACTGAAGACCACTGACATGTATACTTAAAACAACAGACATGTAGTTTGAATCTTTGGAACTGAATTCTGTAATTACTTTTGTCTACATTGCAATTATAACATACTAATACTTGATTTTTCTCAATTCACTTTCCGTAACTTGTTCACATCACTGCTTCATATCCAACAGAAATTACGGATCTAGAAATGACTGATTATTGCAAGAGAAAACTAGCCCATTGTCTCCCTTGTGAACTATGATTCTTTGACGATCCTTACTTCCGTTAGATTATTAAAACATTACATCATCTCATAAACCGTAGCCCCCAAAATTGCACGTGTGTTGAACCTCTGAATAGGATATATTTGCGAAGAAAATGAACCGAACATGCTGTGGCTAGTGCGTAGCTCAGGTTGTAGACTTGCACACACAGTGGAAGATTCCTGCGACAATCTCCTTGGGGACTGTTCTCCTTCAAAGTAGGGATATCGCTCGAGTCAGTGTTAAATATTAACACAAGCACCATTATAGGGTGATTATAGCCAGCTGCTTTCTGGGCAAGTAGAGGGATGCTGTTACTGGAAAATAAAATGGTGTCTCTTTCTCACAGAATGCGTCCTGAGGGAAACTAATTTTCATGCAAGAAGAGTGTGAAAAGAACGTGAAATATTACAGCAAAACTCTTGCATATTTTACCAACTTTACTTGAAACTGTTCAATTAAGAAGAAACATCTGCAAATAAGGTGCCTGTATTCGTAGAGTACTCAGACACTCCTAGTCAGCTCAAAGAGGGCAAAAGAAATCATTAGCAGTTATTCACCTAAAGCGAATCATCCACTTGCCTTGGTTATTTCAAAGAAATTTCAAGAATGCAACTTCCTAGTTAGATATGGGTGATTAGAGATGGTGATACACATGGAAAGTCGAGAGCTAATGTCGGCTTCAGCTGAATCATGGTTACAGTCAGGAATGTACGTCAACCGCAGAGCACAGACAGAAACTGCTCTGACTGTAAGGTCTTCTAGTCTGTCTTGAATATTACATTCGATTAATGCTTCATGTAAGTATCTTTGTAATTGAAACTTGTCAGCTTCCAATGACACTTTTGCTCCCATCTTTACTGGCATGGTGACGTACAACGTGACAGGTTTACATTGGCAATTTTAAAAATTCATTCATGGGATGTGGCATTCATTGCCAGCATGCCAGCATTCATTGCCCCTCCCTTATCGCCCTTGAGAAGGTGGTGGTGAGCTGCCTTCTTGAACTGCCGGAGGCCAAATTTTGCAGGAACACCCACAGTGCGAAATCTCTAGAGAGTTCAAAGATTTGACCAGTGACAGTGAAGGAATGGCGATATATCTCTAAATGATGATGGTGGGTGGCTTTGAAGAAAATCGCAGATGATGGTCTGCAATGTTCCTATGTGCCTGCTACCATTGTCCTTCTAGATGGCAGCAGTCATGGGCTTGGAAGGTGCTGTCGAAGGAGCCTTGGTGAGTTGCTGCAGTGCATCTTGTGGATGGTACACACTGCTGCTACTGTGTTATGGTGGTGGCGGGAGTGACGGTTGATGGCGCAGAATAGGGTGCCAGTCAAGCGGGTTGCTTTGCCCTGGATGATGTCAAGCTTCTTGAATGCTGTTGGAGCTGGACTCATACAAGCAAGTGGAGAATATTCCATCATATTCCTGACTTGTGCCCTGTTGATGGTGGACAGATTTTATTAGGGAGTCAGAGTGTGAATTACTCTCCACAAAATTCCCAGCCTCTGTAGCCACAGTATTTGTATGACTGGTCCAGTTCAGTTTCTGGTCAATGGCAACCCCCCCTAGGATGTTGATAGTGGGGGTTTCAGTGATAGTAATGGCATTGAATGTCAAGGGGAGTTGGTTAGTGATATAAACTGTTATTATTTAGCACCTTCTTATTTAAATCCATTGCTGATGTCACCAGTAAGTGCTGTGATGTCATTAGTTGTTGTTACCTGTGTATCTTTGTATTTAACTGTCGTTAGTTCTAGCTCTGTTCTGTTACTGTTATTTCGATGTTTAACTAGCTACTCCTGTTGTTGAGTCCATACTGTATTTTAAACTTTGTTATCTATATTATCTTTATATAAGTTTAACTTTAAGATTAACCCGTTTTGACTTTTTGTGGTCAAGTTGCCACAGTTAGGATTCTCTCTTGTTGGAATTTAGAAGGATGCGGGGGATGGGGGGTCTTATAGAAACAAATAAAATTATGAAAAAGAATAGATAGGATAGATGCTGGCAGGTTGTTTCCACTGGTGGGTGAAGCAGAACTAGGGGGCATAGCCTCAAAATAAGGGGAAGTAGATTTAGGACGGAGTGTAGGAGGAACTTCTTCACCCAAAGGGTTGTGAATCTATGGAATTCCTTGCCCAGTGAAGCAGTTGAGGCTTCTTCATTAGATGTTTTTAAGATAAAGATAGATAGTTTTTTGAAGAATAAAGGGGTTAAAGGTTCTCGGGCCGGAAAGTGGAGCTGAGTCCAAAAAAGATCAGCCATGATCTCATTGAATGGCGGAGCAGGCTCGAGGGGCCAGATGGCCTACTCCTGCTCCTAGTTCTTATGTTCTTGTTGGAGATGGTCATTGCCTGCCACTTGTGTGATGTGAATGTTACTGAATGTTGCCACTGTAAATAATGAACATTGGATTTTATAATGGAAACCAGATAAAGCACAGAAAAAGCCTTTCAATACATTAAATGTAGATGTCACTTCAATACGAAAGAACACATCCTTATCAGGTTTCTCACAGATTTCTATCACTCGGGCCTGGATTTTCCAGCCTCTGCGCAGCATGCTTTCCAGTGGTGGAGGCGGCTCGTTATTGGCCGCCGGCAGCATCTTCCGATCCCACCAAAGTAAATGGCAATTTGCGCTGCCGAGGAACCCGTCATGCCGGGGTGGCGGGGGGTGGAGGGCAGTACAGGGTACACGGCATCTAATTTCCAATTCATTTTTTCCAATTAAGGAGCAATTTAGCGCAGCCATTCCACCTACCCTGCACATCTTTGGGTTGTGGGGGTGAAACCATGCAAACACGGGGAGAATGTGCAAACTCCACACGGACAGTGATCCAGGGCCGGGATCGAACCTGGGACCTCGGCGCCATGAGGCAGCAGCGCTAACCACTGTGCCACCGTGCTGCCCTGACTGCATCTAATTTCCATAGATTACATATGTACATGTGTGTAAAATGCACACACAGCTCTCACACATACATAATACATGATTTTGAGACAAATTACATTTTCTTACTCTGTATTGTACCAGCAATAGTTAAATTCATTCCCATGCAAGTCTGACATGGGGCTAATATTACAGAAATGCCAATCTCATCAGTTACTCTCTGTTAATTGAGCTGATAAATAAAATGAGAATTGATAGAGCAAGTTAATCATTTCTGATAACAGAAACACATATTTTCATGCAGTCGCTTGCCTGGCGAGTATTGTGTCCAAGTAGCTTAAAGTACCTGTAAGTCCTGCTGGGATCTGTCAAACACACAGCCTCTCCTTCATCGATTTGTCTTCATGTGTTGTTTTATTCAACTGGTAGAACTCTGAGTCAGAAGAGTCAAGACCCGCCCCAGAGACTTGGGCACATAATCTAAACTGGCACTTCAGAGCAGTACTGAGAGAGTGCTGCACTATCAGAGTGCTTTTTGTCATGGTGAGTCCTTATCGGTTTTCTCAATTAGACATAAAAGCTCCCATGGCCCCACTCAAAGAGAAAGGGTGGTTCTCCAACGTCCTGGACAATATTTATCCTTCAGCACACACCCAAAACACATGGGGCGCGATCCAATGGCCATGCTGTGCCGGAATAGCAGCTTGTTGTAGCGCAGCATGGCCAATGAATGGCGGGACACCCAGCTCCCAGGATCTACCCAGCTCTCCATGCCTCACGAGATCCAACGCAATTTCGTGGGCCGTTGCGCTATAAACCCCGCCCATTATGGCGGGACCACTTTATGGCAAATCTGTATATTCGAGCGAGGCAGTAAGTCTCACTCGAATGTGCAGATTCCCAAGGTACCTGAGGCTTTAGAATACATCCCCTTTGCCTCAGAGATTTCAGGTGAGCGCTGTTCAGCACTGGTCCTCACAAACAGGGACCAGACAGAATGGAACTGGTGGGGGCCTCCCAGGAGATTGGAGGTCCCCAGCTGCATGCCATTTTAGCATGGTGGTGCACTGGCACTGCTGGCACCACCTGGGCACCTTGGCAGTCCAACATGGCACCCTGACAGGACCACCTGGGTTCCAGCCTGGCACTGCCAGCTGGCATGGGCACTATCAGGGTGCCAGTTTGACACTGTCAAGGTCCAAGCTGGCATTTTTTGCATGTGCGCGATCAGGCCTGGGGTACCCAGCGTGGGTGTTGGGGGTGCGAAGACCATCCTATAGTATGTTCAGGCAGGGCGGGGGGGAGGGGAGGGGGGGGGGGGGGGGAGGAGGATGGGAGAGGGGATCATTTTGGCATCCCAATCTCTCACTACACTTCGGAGATCCAGTGAACAGAGCTCCTCACTGTGAAAAACAGAGCAATGTGTGGCCTCGGCCGCGCATTCCCTGTTCAGGCCCCTTATACGCGAGTTGCGTTGAATAGCCATGTGTTTCTCGGTACTGCGAGCGCCGGGAAGCACGCAGTTAAACGCGCTCCCTTGTGGACTTTGTACCCTTATGGGAGAATCGTGCCCATGAAATGAAATGAAATGAAAATCGCGTCAAATGAAGTTACTGTGAAAAGCCCCTAGTCGCCACATTCCGGCGCCTGTTCGGGGAGGCTGGTACGGGAATTGAACCGTGCTGCTGGCCTGCCTTGGTCTGCTTTAAAAGCCAGCTCTTTAGCCCTGTGCTAAGCCAGCCCCTATCTGATCATTTCAAATGATCTGGTCATTTATTTAATTGCTGATTGTGAGACCATATTTATGCAATTGTCACATTTCCTATATTATTAAATATGGTCAATTATTGTAATATCGAAGTGTGTCATTGGTGCAAAAGCACTTTGGGACAGCTTAAGATTATAAAAGATGCTGCAGATCTGCAAGCTCTTTCTTTCTAACACCTTAAAGTATCTTACATGATCTTCAAAAAGCCTAAAGTGCTAAATAATTATTACCTTAACTACATGAGCTCTCACAGGGTTAACATGTTTAATTTTGAAGATCGTGTTCAACTGAATCATATCTGCTAACATGGTGTTTGCCCAATGTACTTCCCATTTGGATGGAGGAAGAGGACAGCTTTACCGTTTGGATTGTCCCACAAACTGCCTGTAACTCTCTGAATTCCCCACCATCACCCAACCTGGAGAAGACATTGTCCACCCACCCCGCCCATGTTCAATCTGATGTACGCATTGGATCTTACTGGCCGCTGCTGAATGGACATTATGTTCACACTGGATTCATTCAAAGCCCCACAACTACATGGCTACCTTTCAACCAGAGGTGGCATCGATAACCTGAGCCAAGGCTGGAACTAATTAGAGAGATGAAAAGGAGAAAAAGAAAACTCACAAATGCTACAAAATCTAAACTGAATGCAGACGGTTCTGGATAGGAGCAGTATGAACACAGCTGAAATCCTCATCATTCCTCCTCCCTCACTTGCTGTTTCACCAGAATTTTTTGTTTTGTTTCAATGTTGGTATAAATAAATTGTCTCACACAACATTTTCAGCGGCAACCTCCAGTTACCGTGAAAGATGTCAAAATGTTTTCATTTCAAATGAGACCCCCTGATCTGTATAATTTTGAAGAAAAACTGATGCAATCTGGAACTTCAAATAGATTTACATTTCATACGTTAAGGAAGTCATCTGTTTTAACCTTGTGAGCTCACAAAAGATGGTACTGTGGCTGAGTGGGTGTTTCCATATGGTTTTTTAAAAAAAAAATGTTATTAAGCCAGCAGTGGATCTCAGTCTGCCCACGTTTATCTGACCCATTTGAATCTGTGCCTGGGAATGTTCATTTTCCCACCCTGTCTGCACTTGTGGCCACAATGAGATCAAACAGGATTGCGCCTTACCAGCACGCTGCATCATTCTGGGAAACTGCACTGGTTTTCTGGACTACGCTCCTTTTCAGAAGGTGGTTCACCTCATCCACCAGCCATGTACATCATAGCTCGGATTTTTCTGCAGGCTCGGGGAAAACTGACCTGTGGACTTCTCCGCCTTCCAAAATATATTTTGCCCGGGGCTTTTGTCTTTTCACACAAGGTTTGCATTCACAGTCCAGTTTGCCAGCTGCAATGGAGTGCGGGATGAGGCGTAGATGCAGAATGGGCAATTCTTGGGAGATAGCCGCCTACCGCCTGGCTCCCAACATAGCTTAAAGGCCCCTGAAACACACCTCGCCCCCTCACATCACCCCCCTCCCCCCCACCACAATCCCCTAGCCACACCATGCCCCTCAGATTCCCCTTGCTCCCTCCATGTGCTCTCAAATACCCTGGGCGCGATTCTCCACACCCACGCCGAAGTGGCCGCGCCATCGTGAACGCCGTCGAGGTTCACGACGGCGCGGAACGGCCCCGGTCCTGACCGATTCAGGCCCTGACAATGGGCTAGGATCGGGGCCGCGTCATCTACACGCGCCAGGCCTTGTCGCCCGCGTAAAAGCGGCGCCGCATAGATGACGCGACCGGCGCCGCATAACGGGCGTCATCCGCGCATGCGCGGATTGGCCGACGCCAACCTGCGCATGCGTGGTTGCCGTCCTCTCTAAGTCCGCCCCGCAACAAGATGGGGGACGGATCTTGCGGGGCCGCGGATGGAAGGAGGTCCTCCTTCAGAGAGGACGGCCCGACAATCGGTGGGCACCGATCGCGGGCCACCCCACATTTCAGGTAAAGCCCGGTGCAGGATCCCCCCTCGCCCCCCCGCAGGCCGCCCCCCAGCGTTCACGCACCGCTCACGACTGCAGCGACCAGGTGTGGACGGCGCCGGGGGGAACCCGCCATTTTGGCTTGGCCGCTCGGCCCATCCGGGCCTGAGAATAAGCGGGGGTGCCGGAGAATCGCCATTTTGGGTGTCTCCGGCGATTCTCCGGCCTGCGGCCCGCGAAACCCGACCGGGCCGCTCCCGCCGCTTGGGAGAATCGTGGGAGGGCGTCGGACCAGCACCCCCGGAAATTGTGGCGGCCCAGGCGATTCTCCCAACCAGCGTGGGAGTGGAGAATCGCGCCCACAATGCCACCCAATACCCCCTTAGGTCCTCCATGACCTCCTTATCCTGCACCAACTCACAATCCCTCAGATCTTTTATGCCACCCTTTGCCCCTCAGATCCCCTTGCCATCCCATATACCCTCTCTATGTCCTCTCAGACCTCCATGCCATGCCATGTATTTTCCATAGCCATTCCAACATATGCTATTGATAATACCAAAGAAAACTTCTCCATTGACAAAGTTAATCCTTTAAATTACCATTAGGTTATGTAAGCAAAAGCCATTTGCTCTGAAACCACATCAAAGGCAGAGTTTTCTTTTAAAACTTCATAAAACTGTCAGTCATTCTCCTGAACAGCTGTGTCAACAGACTAACAGCTTTTGGAACTCAGCCACAAATCGATAATGACCACAACTATCAAAACATTGGCTTATCCACTCCAAAGGCTGAAATTGAAAGAACTGATGCTGTCTTCTGCATTTTAAAGCAGATTACCTCCCGATCAAAGGAAGGGAGCGAGCTCTTGGATCTTTTTTATCTTTACAAAATCAGGGAATTCAATTTTTTTCACAGTCAGAGCTATCTAGACATTGAAATCCCAGTGGCAAATATGACAGAGGATTTTCTAAATACGTTCCCACATTTTTGAATGCAGGATTGCACTATTTCCAGGGGGGAAAGTTCTGTAATGCATGCCAACACTTACACAATGGGGGTTAATGAATTGGTCAACTTACCTTTGTGGAACAGGGGGTACAATCTTTTCCTTTAACCACAAATTGGGAGCCCTTTGATGAATCACTGCATTAAAACACATCTATATTATATCATCTAATAGTGATATTTAACAGTGTCAAAACACTTGTGTTCCAGAATGTTTTCAATCCCTTAGCAGGCTTCTTCAAGGCGGTGCATCCTTTAAAGACTTCCAAAACCTGCATCAGCACACATAAATAGTGCATGGGAGAAAATACAATTAAAACACAATGGGGGCCCTGACCTCAGGCCTGTGCATTTAGTACCCAAGGCCTCCACGGCCAGCGAGAAAGGCACATATAAATGGCATGGGGTAGTGAAGGTTGAGGATTTTTTTCTAATTAAAGAAACAAAGTTCAGCGATTCATGACCCAATTCGCACATCCATTGTATGACAAAATTATGTTCCCCATGACTGAAATCTCTGAAAACTTATTTCTAGTGACCAACTAAGCCGAATAACGTGCTATCTCAACTAAGCCTTTCAACACTGCCTGCTAACACAAGCAACTGGGTGCCACACTTACAATAAAGAGATGAATAAAACGTCTTCTGGCTTAGGGAGCATGGTTTAAAGCTTCTGATCTTGATCCTAATTTGTGGTTGAAGGAAAAGATTGTAATTTGGAAGAGCAATGGAATGCCACAAGTAAAATGCAGTTTGTGGCTTTAAATACAGCTTGGCTTTGGCGTTGAACTCTGCAGTTAATTAATCTGTTTACCAGTAACAGCCTAAATTATAAGGCATTATCAGTTGCAAGCTGCGATCAATGTGACTTTCATCTGCCTATTCTCCATGTTAGTTTTCTGGTAACCACAGCACCCCATAGGGTACCTGGGAAGGGCTCAGAGTGCCCATATTAGCTATCCTGACATAAATCAAAATGGCACCCCTAAGTGCAGGCCCATCCCCTAGAGGTACTATGAACAGGAGTAAGTAACAGGAATGATCTCCCCTGCATCGTTTCCCTGGCCTCATTGGGCCTATATCGATTGGAGCTATGGCCAAGGTACACTCATTCAGAGTGAAATCACTTGGCAATATGAGGGTAGGAACCTGGCACTGTGGATCTCACCTTTCCTCTCTGCAGTATGTGGCAACTGAGCATTTCTCAGTGGCCTCAATGAGGACAATCATTTTTTACATGTTAAGAACATACTGATCTGGCACATGCTGCAAGATTTCAATTTCCTGAAGGCCTATGTTCATTGCTTATTTTGAGTTGCACTTTGAAGCTTATAAAGATGCACCACGAGTCTGTCAGATTGTATGCAGCAACAACTTATAATTATACAGCACCTAAAACGTAATAAAATATCCCAAGGCGCTTGTCATAAAAATCCATCTGGTTCACTAATGTCCTTGAGGGAAGGAAATCTCTCATCCTTACCTGGTATGACCTACATGTGACTCCAGATCCACAGCAATGTGGATGGCTCTTAATTTCCCTCAGGGATGGGCAATAAATAATGGCTCAGCCAACAACACCCACATCCCATGAACATATTTTAAAAAAGGAGGATAATAAAACAAACTATGTCATCGAGCTACAGATCAAATTAGACCAAATAACCAAAAGCTTGGTCATAGAGTTAAGTTTTCACAGGAGGAAAGCGAGTTGGGGAGGTGGACACTATAGGGAGGGAATTCCAAAGCTTGGGACCCAGGAAAGTGAAGGAAATAATGATGGAGTGATTGTAGTTAGGAATGCACTAGAGGCCCGAATTCAAGAACATATATTTTCATGGATCCTGGAAGTCGTCACCAATATTTAAAAATGGTTGGTGTAACCCAGATGCAGAATTTCTCCCCTCCCTCAATTTTTGACAAATCCATTTTTTGTCAGCACGGGGAAGAAGACATAGGAAGGAAACCTGAACTCAGCAGGGAAACTTCAAATTGGCGCTGAGTTCAGACAGACCCCATTTTATTTGTTGCAAGGGCCTTAACCCACAGAATGGAAGTAACACATTGATGGTGTGGACTTAAAGGTTCTTGAAGAGCAGGTAACTGTCGTGATCTGAAGTATTAAACTCCATGCACTTTGAAGTTTTAAAAAAAATGGTAGGGCAACACGGTGGCACAGTGGTTAGCACTGCTGCCTCACGCGCCAAGGTCCCAGGTTCGATCCCGGCTCTGTGCCACTGTCCGTGTGGAGTTTACACATTCTCCCCGTGTTTGCGTGGGTTTCGCCCCTACAACCCAAAATGCGCAGGCTTGATGGTTTGGCCATGCTAAATTATCCCTTAATTGGAAAAAAAAAAGAATTGGGTACTCAAACTTTATATTAAAAAAAACACAGACGCAAAAAGCATTGAGAGTTTAAAAAAACCCTCTGCTGGACAGCATTGATTGACAGGTCATGTGGGCCAGGTTTGAAAAAGAAAGTAGTGTCCTGTCATGCAGTTTCGATGGAGATCTTTGTTGACAATTTCCCAAGGGCTATTATTAAAACTCTATGAATGCTTGGCTGTGTTCTGGATACTGAATGAGTTGCTATAGGGGTTGTAAAGGGGTATGAGGGAGCATGGTGTGGGCAGGGGCCCGAGTTGCCACTGAATGGGCATGGAAGTTTTATGGGGTCATGGCAGGTGGGTGAGGGGCATGCGTTGGTATTGAAAGTATGAGGGGCAATGGTGGGTAGGTATTAGGATGAGGCAGTGTGAGGATGAGTGAGCTTAACTGCCTCCGAAACAACTGGGGCACAGTTACAGAGAACTGAGGTGGGCCTCGCAATCAGCCCTCCTTGGCAGCCACGTACACTCAGCGGACATGACACCATTCTGCATCCACAAACTGCTCCCACCCCCCCAATAAACAAGAATGGACCTTTTACTTCAATGGGAAATTTCTCAACTCGAGCCACCTGCCTCAGTGGTGAAAATCCAGCTCCTGAAGTCAGGAAGTGAGCTCCTAACCCTAAACCTCTGGGTTAGAGCGAGCTAGGAACACCCCAACTAGCCAAGGGATGTGTAAAAAATGGAGGGAGGTTCACAAAGCTACTTTGGTGGTGGCCTGAAAATATTAATTCCGCCCACTGATCAGAAAATAACAGAGAGCACACAGCGATTGGCTAAAGTGAGGTTAAATATAGCGGACAAATGGTTCCAAGGAAACAAAAAGATAAAGTTTCCACAGACAATTGAAACCTGTCCCTTCCACCTACTCTTAGGTAACGTTATCATGGAGCATTTACAACCTGTCACAGAAGCTTTAGTGAACTTGATTTCCCTGGTTCAGGTGAACCACCTGATCATTATGCTAAGTGTCCAAATCCACAAGAATGTGGAGAAGCACTGTAAATTCTATGATTCTTCAAATCAACATTACTTTCTATTTGCTTACTGCCACAACCCTATCGGGTAATGGAATCTTAATAACATGCTGCATAATTCTCTGGAGGTGAGGCATGTTCATTTATATTGACCATAATGAATTAAATATGGAAATCTCAAGTATAACAAAGGTAGACCAAGACACCAAGGAGTATTTAGAACTGTAAGTAAGATGTAACAGCCCCTAACTGGTTGAGGGTTTTTTGCAGTATTTCAGGCAATTATACGGCGCACTTGTACATAAACATCTGCTGCTTAATCTAGCAGGATAACTAGTTTTAAACCCACTAGGGCTGAATTATGCATTACTGTATATTAAATTAAAACAGCCAGTTTCTGCTAATATACATTCTGATAATGATGAACACAGTCCTGACAACCTCCATTTGCAAAAGATTTATTCTGACAGTTGAATCCCATTACTGTCTGGTAATGCATTATATCACTGATGGTAGCTTTCGGTGAGGGATGAAAGATCAGACTAGATTTACTGTGTCTGATGAAATGTTGAATTTGGTCTCATTGATCACCTACAGCATCCCTATATTCCTGAAATGACTCTTGTTGTCCACCATGATGCCTATCGAACATGTGTCAGCAGTCAACACAAAAGGGACATCGATGGACACTTCTAACCAGCTGAATATGAAATAACATTAAAGCAATTATTTCATCTCTACCAAAACGGAAGCCATTGTGAAATGGCAGCACTAAAATTCAGAGTCAGTTGCAACACATAGGCAGTATTTAACAATCCAATTCTATCAAGATGTTTAAAACCTCTTCATACCGAAGTGGTAACAGACCCATATGTTGCTCAGAGCTGAGCCCCTGTGGTACGGTACCTTTGCTCTCTTGGTTTGATTCGTTGCTTTCCCCGGGGGTTGTAGTTTCCAAGATTGGCTTCATTCTATACACAAAGACAAATTCAGGGACAACGCTTTCTGCTCTCTGGTGTCTCTTTGTTTTCTGTTCCTTTTCTTCTTCACCTCAAATTCGCACGGGGGGAGTGATTAAGCTGCTATGTGGTGCTTTTGTAAAAAAACACTGTCCTTTCCAGAGATGCAGAGGTCTTGTCAGATCCGATTTTGCTCAAACTCACTGAAAATCCCTGCCAGCGACTGGTCACACATACGTCACCAAGGATTCCACTTATAAAACAGCTTTTCAGAATTAAAATGCAGCTCGAGTCCCTGCCCAATTACAGTTTAAAAGTACATTTCTTCATCCACTGCCTGTCCTCTGAAACGATCCGAATAAAATGACAATGAACCGCATCACTGGAGGATGGATTGATTACATTGCAAGAGAGTTTGTGTGCTACAATGAAAGGGACCCCCTCCACTCGTAGAAATCTCCAAGCATACCCCCACCATGTGCTGTCTCAGGGGAGAATGCATGTCATCACACAACAAGAGGACCACTTTTCTCAAAGGGGACCATTAAACTGTGCTCTGCATTTTTAATTTACTCCTTGTGTCTTTTGCTCCCTCCCACCCTGTTCCCTTAACCTCATGCACAACCCCGCCCTCCGAATTTCCACCCAGACCACAACCATGATTATTACTATCTGCTGGATTTTGGTTGACAAATCAACCATACCCGTCACTATTCATGAGGTTATTAAAATATATTTGCTCTAACGTTTTTATTGGCTCCAGAATAAATAAAATATCAGTTGTTCATGAATATGATGCTTTCTTAGTTGGATAGGAAGACCACAGATCATTGAAAATATATTAAGAGTTTGTAAGACAAAAGATTCATAACTAAATTCGTGTCTATTTGCATTTAATACAATATCGGCAGGTCCCATTTGAATGTGATCCTGTTGAAAGTCCTGGTCCCCAGGGTGTACTTGGAATTTAACAGAAAGTACGAACAGACTTAACAGTATAGTCTCATGATAGAACAAGTAATCTGGCATCTCCCATACTTGGATGCCTTCAGGTCCTGAAGAAGACCTATAATTTTGAACACTTTTTTTTATAGAGTACCCAATTATTTTTTTTCCCAATTAAGGGGCAATTTTAGGATGACCAATCCACCTATCCTGCACATCTTTGGGTTGTGGGGGTGAAACCCACGCAGACACGGGAAGAATGTGCAAACGCCGCATGGACAGTGACCCGGGGCCAGGATTCGAACCCGGGTCCTCAGCGCCATAGGCAGCAGTGCTAATCGCTGTGCTATGTGCCACACTGAAGACCTTTAGGATTGATTTTACAGCCTGCCCTGTGCAAGTCTCCATTGATTTCAATGGAAAGTAAAATTGAGTGGGATATAATAATAATAATAGCTTATTGTCACAAGTAGGCTTCAAAGAAGTTACTGCGAAAAGCCCCTAGTCGCCACATTACGACACCTGTTCGGGGAGGCAGGTACAGGAATTGAACCTGCGCTGCTGGCATTGTTCTGCATTGCAAGCCAGCTATTTAGCCCACTGTACTAAACCAGTCCCTATATACAACAAGTGTATATAACAAGTATATATAAAACAAATGTTGTACCATTTCCCAACTGGGTTAGGTTAAATTTGGACACCATCCCTCCAACAGTCCCTACATTGTCTAATGATGATATGCTTTATTAGCATAGGATCCATTTCTATATATGCATCAATAAAACTCAGCACCACTTCCAATAGGTACAATAATCTCAGCACCAGTTTCTAGATATACAATGCCATCAACACCAGTTTGTATATGTATAATGACCTCAGCACTGGTTTATATATGTACAATTACCCCCAACACCTATTTCTAAAAGTATACTGACTTCAACACAATTTTTTATATGTACAATACCCCAACACCAGTGCAATATGTGCAATAACCCCAGCATTTATTTCTATATTTACAATGACCCCAGTACCGGTTTCTATTTGTACAATGGCCCCAACACCTATTTTTATATGAACAATGACCCCAGCACTGGTGTCTATATGTATAATGACCCCAGCACTGGTTTATATGTGTCCAATGACCCTAGCACTGGTTTCTATATGTACAATGATTCCAACACCTATTTATATATGTACAATGACCCCAGCATTGGTTTCTATATGTAGAATGACCCCAGCATCGGTTTCTATATATACTCTGACCCCAACATTTGTTTCTACATATATAACTATGAGAGAATAAAGTATCAAAACCTACTCAAAACATTTCTACACTAATCATGTCTCTCCTGTAGACTTATAAGGGCAATTTTCCAACTTTGTCTAGTCACTGAGTAAATTGATGAGTGTTCATGTGTAGCTGGCAAAATAATTTCTTAGATACATTCCTGGTCCTCATCAGAAGCATCGCATAAAAGCATTATCCTCACATCTCTAAAACACCAGAAAGACCAACATAAAGACTGGGCAACATTAGTTTGTACAAAAAAAGACCTTCAATCTTACTTTCCAAATCGATATACACAGTAATACCTTTCATGCATGCTGTGCTATCTGCAGTAACACACAGCAGTTGGAGAAAAATAGTTGTCGCCAGAGCTCACCCAACAAAAATATGTATTTCTATAGTGCCTTTTACATGAGAAAGCATTCAAGGAGCATCAGAAGCACCCAACCAAATTTGTCACCGAGCCATGTATGATGATATTAGAGCAGAGGTAGTTCAGAAGTAGGTTTTAAGGACTACTTTGAAGGAGGAAAATGTGTTCCAGAGGTGGAGAGATGCAGGGAGCAAGTTCCAGCACTCAGCCTAAGCAGCTGTAGACATGCCACGACTGGTGGAGAAATTTAAATCCAAGTTGTGCAAGGGGCCAGAATTGGAGGAGCATGGCTATCTCAGAAGGTTGTGGGCCAGGGCAGATTATAATAATAATAGTCTTTATTGTCACATGTAGGCTTACATTGCAATGAAGTTACTGTGAAAAGCCCCTAGTTGCCACATTCCGGCGCCTGTTTGGGTACACAGAGGGAGAATTCAGAATGTCCAAATTATCTAACAGCACATCTTTCGGGACTGGTGGGAGGAAATCTGAGCACCCGGAGGAAACCCAAGAGAACGTGCAGACTCCACACAGACAGTGACCCAGCCGGGAATCGAACCTGGGACTCTGGCACTGTGAAGCCACAGTGCTAACCACTGTGCTACCGTGCTACCCAAAGGTTACAAAGATAGGAAGGGAAATGGCCATGTGGGATTGGAAAACAAGGCTGAGAATTTTAAAACCAAGGTGTTGCTCAATCAGTAGCTAACTTAGGTCCATCAGTACAGTTAGTGGTGGTGCAAGTTAAAATACAGACAGCCTGGTGTTTTCCTGAGTTCAACGTTATGGGGGGTGAAATATGGGAGGGCGGCAAGAGTGTGTTGGAATAGTCAGATTTAGAGATTAAGGGGTGGATGAGGGTTTCAGCAGCAGGTGAGCTGTGGCAAGGCGGAATCGGACAGTGTTACAGAGGTGGAAATGCAGATGGAGCAGATATGTGGTCAGAAGCTAATCTCAGTTCTGTAGAAGGGTCATATATGGACTTGAAATGTTAACTCTATTTTCTCTCTCCATAGATGCTACCAGACCTGCTGAGTTTATCCAGCATTTTCCATTTTTATTTCAGATTTCCAGCATCCACGGTATTTTGCTTTTATCTCAGGGTCAAATGATGATATCAAAGTTGCAAACCATTTGGTTCAGCCCAAGAACAGTTGCTAGGAAGAGCCATGGAGTTGGTAACCAGAAACAGGGCTTGTAGTGAGGACTGAAGACAATGGCTTTGGTCTTCCCACTACTTGTTAGGAGAAAATTGCTGATCACCTAATATGTGCTTTCGGACCGGCATTTTGACAGCTTCGAAAAGATGGAGGAGTCAAAAAAGGTGATGTGGTGGGGTAGAGCTGGGTCTTTTAGATGCGGAAACTGTTACTATATTTTCAATGTTGACACTGAGGACCTACTAATGCTCCTAATTTGTATATTTGTAAGTTATGGAACTAGGTAAGTGCAACTGGATGAGATAGGTGTTGGAAGAGGATGGTCTGGTCAACCAAATCAAAGGCCGCAGACAAATCTCTACATAAGCATCGCTGACCAAATCCTCCAAGTAATCTTCATCACTGCCCTGGAAGCAAGTTCTCACAATGGTGAAAGGTGGAACACAAAGTGCAATGCATAATCAAAGTAAGCAACATTCACAATGTGTGATTCCCTTGCCTCCACAAATTAAATGCGTATTGAGATGACTTTTTCTTCTCTCTGCTGAAGGTTGTTCTTAAGATAGGAAAAATACATGGGGGCCATTTTTTTAAATTCTCGATTCCTTTCTCCACTCTCCTGAAGAAAATGACTTTGATGAGGTATTATTTTAGAAACGCCAGACCATCTTACCAAAGGGTGGCACAGTGGTTAGCACTGCTGCCTCACAGTGTCAGGGACCCGGGTTCAATTCTGGCCTTGGGTGACTGTCTGTGTGGTGTTTGCACTTTCTCCCTTTGTCGGTGTGGGTTTCCTCTGGGTGCTCCGGTTTCCTCCCACTGTCCAAAGATGTGCAGGTTAGGTGGATTGGCCGTGCTAAATTGTCCCTCAGTGTCCAGGGATGAGCAGGCTAAGTGGGGTTATGGGGATAGGGTGGGGGAGTGAGTATATGTAAGGTGCTCTTTCAGACAATCAGTGCAGAATCAATGGGCCAAATGGCCTCCTTCTGCACTGTAGGAATTCTTTGAGTGATCATTCTATGTTTATACAGACATGGCGACGAATAGATTTCCCACCACAGTCCCACTGTTGAGGTGATAATCAGGTGGCCAGGGGTGGAAAATGGATAAAATTCCTCTTTGCTTTTGGGTCTTTTCTGTGCTCTGATTTTAACTATTTCAGCTTCTGTATTTATGATTACACACCTTCTTAAGAGTGCCTTCACTGATCTTACCTGGTTTTTGGTCACTTGCCAAGGATACTGAAGAGAAGAACCTTTCTTAGAAATGTCTTTGGTGACTAGATTTATCCTTGTGCCCCTACAGGCTCTTTCTCAAATCTTCAAAAAAGGCTCACAAAGTCAACCTTGTTCCAAATGATCAAAGTGAATAGATAAACAACTGAATTGACAATGCTAACAAGACGTGCATAAATTATCAGTGAATGTTACATTCTCTTGACACTCAGGATTCTTCCAATAGTGTGCTACACTAAACATAAAACTCATCCATGAGCCTGAGCTCGGAGCTGTATGGGCAACACAAATTGTTGTCACTACAACATCTGGAAATATACCCTTCCTTGCTTTCTGTTGCTGCCTGCATCCCGTTCCTAAATTGCTTTCATTGTCAGCTCATATGTGCCAATATTTTGGCTCTCGATTTTCCTATGTGTACAACCACGAGTGATTTAAAAAATAAAATCATACTTTTACATTACCTTCTCCCTATGTATCTCTAAGACTGAATAGGTGTGATTCATTTTCACTTATACAAAGGTGTAGAACGATGCTTAACATGAAACCTTAATATTTTAACGACAAATAATGGCATGGTTGTCGTATTATTGTTTAATATTATTAGCACTGTCACTAATGTGACAATCCAAAATATTCCCCTTCATCAAAGAGGCTCATTCCAGCTCTGACCTGGAGTCAAATGCCCCTTTCTGATTTAAGTATGACCAAGTAAGATATTCCTCATTAATAATCTTTTCTCCAAAATCTTTGCTAACATTTGTTCATTCCTTTTTGAAGGAATATACTGAATTTTAGGTCAGTGCTGTGGTTATATGCCTATGCACCGTTTTGTAGATAGTTAATGATGCAATCTCCAACCAGCTGGTGGCACCAGACATTCTTCATGTGACCTGCGATACCCGCCTGTTGGTAGTAGGACGTACAAAAGGATAGTCGCAGTTAGAGTAGTTCCAGTAAAATTCATTTTGCAGTTAGTGTTTGCATAGTAATTTGTTAGTTATCTTTCCACGTGTGTGTTAATAAATCACATTTTAGTTAAGCAATTGGATGTTCTGTGTACCTCATTGCAATGGCCATCTCACAGAACGCAAGTGCTAAACACAGGCTGGTAGTGTGTTAGTACCAACTTGTACTCACATGTACTCTATGTTAAAAATGATCAGAAAGAGGATTGTGTCATTCTTGAAGACCTGAAGCATTGATGGATGTGAAATGTAAACTGGGGCACAAATATGAGGGAAAATGTCCAATCTTTACTCCCGCCCTCCAAAGAAAGACAGGTTAGTACAAATATTGCATTTCGGTGTTATTTTTCCTTTTCACTACTTCTGTACTCTGCTACTGTGAACTATTGCTTTCTTAAACAACAACATTACCAACAGACAGTATAAAAATTAAGACCAATAATTCACAGCTAAAATGTGAAAAAAGAGATATTTGGTGCAGGGAGAATCCCAATCATTTCAAGTACAATGGGGTAGTTTTCCCTTTCACCACCTGAGTGGTGACCTGTTAGAGTGCATCATTCGCTGTAGAATCTGTCCCTCATTCATTCCATTAATTTCAGTGGGATAGAAGTCAGTGGGCTCCATAACGGGCAGTCAATCTTCTTTGTCAGATCGCCACTAAGATAGTAAAGCTGAAAATCATCCCCAATTAACTCGTGGACCTTTGGATTCTAACAAAGGTACAGCAACATAGGCCTGGAATCAATGTCGCGAGATTATGGCAATGAGATTAGCCTTGAGGCCACTGGATGTAATACCTTGGGCGGGATTCTCCAGTTCTCCAGTGGAGTGTTTGTTGGCTAGTTACCGTTCGCTGGCAGCGGGACTCTACCTTCCCGCTACTTGTCAATGAGATTACCCATTGAAACCACCCCTCACAGCAGCAAAACCCACTGGTGCACTGCCAGCGAGAAAAGAGAATCGCAACGACCTGAGAATTCTTGCCCTTGGTTCTTTGAATCCTGAGCGATAGACTTGTAACCCATGATTTCACAGTGGGCTGTGTCTGAGTGCAGTATGTCTAAACGCACATGACAATGAACTGCAAGCTGAAATGCAAAATAAGCAAGACACTCTGTGGTGACTGGTATAGAGCCACTTTATTCAGACAACAATGGACCCCACTTTTCATCCACTGTCCACTCCTGCTGGCTTGTTCAAAAGTACTTTAGAAACACACTGCCTACCTGCTCAAGTGGTCAGAGAATACTTTATGCCAACCTGAAGGAGAAAAGGACATAACAAGAGCATGAGGCCCACTGCAATAGGTGCAGGCCCCGTTATAGCAAACACAGATGGTAATTTAAAGCTTTCTTTCATTGAATGATAGAACCTTCGAGCACATAGAACCTTATAGCGCATATGGTCACTCACCCTTTCTTCAGAAACACCCAATGTATTTCCACACCAAGCTTTGTCCCATACTCCTGCAAATTATTTCTCTTCTAGTGCACGTTCAATTGCCTTTTAAAAGTTCCTTTGAGATCTAATGCTGCCACCCCTTCAGCTAGTGTTCCAGATCTCAACAACACTCTGTATGAAGACATTTCTCCTCATCTGCTCTTTAGTTTGCTTGCCATTTATTGCATGGGTTATTGGCTCCCATGCCAGAGCAATTAGCTTCTTCCTACTTGCTCCACCATATCCCCCATAATTACCCTATCCGGTCTCCCCATAACCTTCTCTGCTGTGAGGAGAACAATCCCAACTTCTCAATCTCTCCCTATAACTGAACGCCCTCATCCCTGGTACCACCTTGATGCATTTTCAGCACAGCCTCTCGAGGGCCCTGGCAACCTTCCGAAAATGTGGGGCCCAGGATTGTACACAATACTCCATTTGCTACAAGACTTTCTGGTTCACGTATTCAATACCCCTTAATACAAAGCATATTCCATATGCTTTTTAACTACCTTCTCAACTTTCCCTGCCACCTTTAAAGATTTCTGAACAGAAGATTTCTATTCTAAAGATTTCTGCTCTCCCAGGCTCCTCTGTCTTGCACCCTTCGCAAAATAGTACCGATTAGATTATACTACCACTCCATGTTGTCTCTTCCAAAGTGTATCACAGAGTTCTGAAGAAGTCATGTGAACTTGAAACATTAATTCTGATTCTCACTCCACAGATGCTGCCAGACCTGTTGATATTTTCCAGCATTTTCTCTTTTCGTTTCGCATTTCCAGCATCCGTAGTATTTTGCTTTGATATTATTGCATCACATCTCAGTTACCCGCATTAACTTTCATCTGCCATGTGTCTGCCCATTTCACCAATCTGCCTGAGTCCCCCTGAGGTTTGCGACTATCATGTTCACTGTTTCTCACTTTGTCAAGTTTTGGAACATCTGCAAACTTCAAAAATGTATGCCCTATCCCCGAGTTCAGGTCTCATATATGTTGCAGGAAAAACAATGAGCCTAATACCAACCCCTGGAGACCCCATGGCATATTTATCTCTAGTCAGAAAAACATCCGCTCACCACGACTCTTTGCCTCATATTCATTTCTTAAGTAAACCGTGGAATACTGGAATATTTATTATCATTCCTGACGCACAACTGCAATTTGGCTTCATCAGATTCAGCAGTGAAGATAACCCCCCCACACACACCCTCAGCCCCACACACACACATACATACATACATACACACACACACACAATCACAGCCTTCGTGTTATGCTTCAGCAAATTTGAAAGCGTTTTTAAATGAGTGGTTTCAGCCAGCAATAAGCATCTGTATCACGTACAGGAACTGTGGGAGAGACAGCAATACCAAACAACAGCAGAAACAGGACGCCGCGGGAATCACAAACACATGTGCCAATCGTTTTATACCCTTATCTGTTTCAGTGTACTCATGGTTTTTGCTGCGAGCATTATTCTGTATTGCAGCAGCACCCCAGAGTTGCTCTTCCAGTGGATGCTGCCCATGAGAAACTGCTCGTCTTGGGGCAATTTGCCGGCCCTGGGTCTTCACGGGTGAATGGTCTCTTCACATCCATTCAGCTCCGTTCTGAATAGATAATGGGAGACAGCAACAGAAGACTTGCCACTGAGAGTCTCTCCCATTGTGCTCTCTCCTTCATTATCATTCATATCTGAGCTGTGACATGGGAACAAAAAAAAACTTTTGAGGTAATTGCAGTTCAAATTCTGAGAACGCAGCTTGCATAAGGCATTGATTTGTGCTTATTTTATTTGATTCACTTCATTCCATAACACAGCAAATGGCACAACGAGGTCGTGATCTGGCATCAGTGTTGTAAATGCAAAGGGGAGGAAGAGGCAATTCAGGAGATGTTTGAATCATAAAGAGGCTGGACAGAGTAGATAGGGAGAAACTGTTCCTGCTCATAACTGGATCAAGAACAAGGGGGCACAGATTTAAAGTGATTTTCAAAAGAAGCAAATGTGATGTGAGAAAACAATTTTTCACACAGCGAGTGGTGTGGGTCTGGAATGGACTGCCTGGAAGGGTAGTGGGGACAGGTTCAATCGAGGCACTCAAAATGGCATTAGATGGTTACTTGAATAGAAACAATGTGCGGGGGTAAGGGGAAAAGGCAAGGCACTAAACCATGATGCTCGTTTGGAGAGCTGGTGCAGACACGATGGGCCAAATGGCCCCCTTCTGCACCATAACAATTCTGTGATTCCGTGAAGAGCCTTCATGGAACCCAAAATGCAACGCCTGATGACAAGCCATTTAAATGCCTGCTATCCCGGCAATCAAGGCCAGCGTCGGCAGCCAAAACCTCAACCGAAAATATTGCAGTTTCTTTGCAAGATTCCACTGCACTCTGAATCACACAGGTTTGGAGATGAGAATTGCTTTCAGTGGCACTCATCACCAGGCAGCAGCAGCCCACTCAACAAGTTTATTTGTGTTAAAATAACAGTTTGACAGCACGCGGTTTACCTGAGAAATTATTTTTCAAAATGTACACCAAGTAACACAAAATGCAAGTGACCTTTTAGGACAAAAAACACCCATCAATGACTGCCTGTAGATCTTCACAGAATTTAACGAGCACGTTAATTAAATGAATCATATTAAAACGCTGTCTATTTAACGATGAAGAATGAGCATGAAAGACACTTGACAATTATCGTTTAATGTACAGATGAAAATGGATGTTCACGCTTAATTAATGACGACTCAATGAGCTCAATCAACGAATCTGAGGGCAGACATTGGCTTTAGACAAATAAACAATTTAATAATCCATGACAAATGGTCTGGTTTTTATATGTCAGGCCTGCAATAAAGACAATAAGAACAACAAAGGCGCCATTACGGTCTATTGTAGGGTATGTGAACTGTGTCATTCTGCTAATTATCATCCCACATGCTCGTTTTTAACCACTAATTTTACTCAGCTTTAACTCTGAATTTTGTTGACGCAGAACAAGTAGCTTGAAAATGAATTCACGCAAAACTGGATTCTGTGCCAAACTGATGGTAAAAATAAATATTTGAGAATTTATTTAAAGTTAAACAAACCATACTTTCCTTGTTTAACTTTACTGCATTTCTCAAAACAGCCGTAAGTTGAAGACATGAGGCTTTTATTATTGACTTCCATCGGCGTCACAAAAAGACACAGCAGGAAGAGTCAAAGGTTAAGTCAGCTGAGTAAACAGATTCAGCAAATGGCCACCAATCTAAACTTCTCTAAATCTCAGTGATGGGAGAAATTAAATTCTGATAAGCTTCCATGCCTTTGGTTAGCCTTTCGCAGGCTAGACATCTATTCAAACAGGTCACACTGCCAGCAACTTATGAGCCTTGTTCCAATTTCTATAAAGTTGGTGAAAACCGCTGCAAAAGCACTTCTTCACACAATGGGAAGTGGAAATCTGCAACTTACTTTGTCCCAAAAAGATGTTGGGGCAAGGTCAATTAAAAATGCCAAAACTAAGATTGAAAGATTCAAATCATAGAATCCCTGCTGTGCAGAAGGAGGCTATTCGGCCCATCGAGTCTTTACCGACCATCTGAAAGAGTACCTTACCTAGGCTCAATACCCTGCTCCAAAACCGTAACCCCACCCAACACTTGGACACTAATGGACAATTTAGCCTGTCCAATTCACCTAACCTGTACATCTTTGGATTGTGGAAGGAGACTGGGGAACCCGGGGGAAACCCACGCAGGCTCAGGGAGAACATACAGACTCCACACAGACATTCACCCAAGGCCGGAATCGAACCCAGGTCCGTGGCCCTGTGAGGCAGCAGTGCTAACCTCTGTGCCTCCATGTCACCCTAAGCTTTAAGTTAAGAATTATGGAAGGCAGGAAATAGAGTTAAGATACAGAGGAGCTATGATCTAACAAAATGGGAACAGGCTCAAGGGCTGAATGGCTTCCTCCTGTTCCTATTTTTCCAATGAGGCTAACACTTGCGGTGTTGCTTCTGTACCTTTGCAACTTATGCTTGACCACAACGCTTAACAATTTGTACATTGAGATGGATCAGATGAGATGGGCCAGCAACACCACTCATGATTGTCAGCAGTCTGTCAGGCCATTTGAAGATTACACAGACTTCAAAACTGGAATTTGGCAGCAGCAAAATCTGATAAACACTGTGTGCAAACCGCAACTTTACAACCACACACAAAATGGAAATAAAACTCCAGCCAATATCCAGCCTGACGTGGCTGGCACAGAGAAAGATATTTTTCTTTTAAAAGTAGTGAGCGTGGCAACCTCGCATCCACCGCTGATGACACAAGGAGCACAAGTGAGGTGATGCAAACCAATGCACAGTTTGACACGGGGAAGGAGAATGTCAGGACAGTTGGTCCAACTTATTCTCTGGTTTGTGAGGAACCTCATTGTGTTGGGTGTAAATAAATTGAGAGTCTTCATTTAACGGTTTGAAACGGTGTTTCTTAAATCAAAGACATTTGTAAAATATTTGTTAGGCCCTTCTTAAAAGAGTACAAGTCATAGCATAGTCCAATCCAATTTGAAGCAGCAGTTAGGAGTTTATACACTGGAAAAATTAGCAAAGTTTTCCCCCAGTGCTTATAAATGAAGCACGTATTCTTGGAAAAACAGCTGCCGATACTGGTCAATTTATATCCTACTGATGAACCATACACCCAGGAGAAGATATGATTCCATATGTCATGAAATGGATATGAAAGGAAAGGGAGTGAGACAAAATGCTGCATTAACGAATCAGTTCAGTGCTCTTTCAAACAGCCAACATAATAATTAATAATTGATCCAAAAGATCCATTATTAATGCTGGGTTTTCAGCAAATCCATCCTCTCTCGAAAGACAGCTCGTGATTTTGTACAGAGGGGGAAGCACCCTCTGATTGTCGCCCTATTTCTGGGCCTTCTGGACTCCCTGTGAGGAAGTTGACTGTTCTGAGTCTGTCCACCACGACAAGACTGAGATGTGGCTGAGTCAAGGATGAAACTACTTCCCAGTAGGCAAAAACAAAATCATATTCCCTGTGCTCTCCCCAACGTTCTAACAGGAGCAGGTCAGTGCAGTCCAGTCATCCCCAATTAAAATAGCACCAATGTCCTTGCAGACAGATAAACGAAAAGGAGCTGGAGGGAGAAGGTTTGAACTAATACGATAGCGCAGCTGGGAAAAGTCTAACCTTGAGATTGAAACAAGGGGAGAGAGTGAGAGAGAAAGAGAAAGAAAGAAAGAAAGAGAGAAAGAGAGAAAGAAAGAGAGAGAGAGAGAGAGAGAAAGAAAGGGAGAGAAAGAAAGAAAGAGAGAAAGAAAGGAAATAAATGAAAGAATGAAAGAAAGAAAGGAATGAAAGAAAGAAAGAAAGACAGACATTGGGTAGCAAGGGGCAAAGCATTGTGGAGAAAATGTGAGAGATATCAAATAATTGAATAAGAACATGAGGAGAAGGAAAAATGGGTCAATGTTGCAAACAATGGAATCAGGCTTGAGTGGTGTGTTGGGAATGTAGAGGAAGTCAAAATAAAATTGGAGCAGTAGAACGATTAATAACTTTGGAGAAAAATGATAGACCAGAACTGAAAAGTGGATTCAATTTACCAGGATTATGAATTTAAGATCGCTTATGACATTCTTAGCCATAGCCTGGATTTCCATGTGTGCACATGTGCAGGGTCAGGAGAATTCCCATATCATCAAGCACAACTTTTAAAATTGGCTGCCCAGATCAGTTTAGAAGTCGGGGCAAGCAACCTTGGAAGTAGTGCGGAGGTGTCGGGTGTGGAGGTAAGCCGCATGAAGGCATTGTGTCCAATTTAAAAAAAAGATTAAACCATGAAACATCCTCCAGCCCTTGACCCTCGTCCTCCCCCCTTACACCCCGCACTCCCTACGCCTCATCCATTTTAATCCATACCATATCATGCCCTGTACTCATCCCCCATGGCTCATCATACCCTCCATGCCAATCTATGTTCATGTACACACCCCATACCCCATTATAAGCCCAATGCCAACTTATGGCCTTATACTCACCACCCCACCCCATGGTCCTTCATAAACTCCATGCAATCTTATGCTCCTGTACCCATCGGCCCGGTCCTTTGTAATCCCATGTCAACTTCTTGCCAACTCACGCCAACCCATGTCTCCTACTCATCACGCTTTGCCTTTACACCTACTATGTCAACTCACCTAGTATCCACATGGCCCCATGCAGAGATGAGATGAATGGAAGCTCTAAGTGTCTTTCACTATGTTAAAAAACACTCATTCATAAAAAAACATTTCCAACATATACATTCCTTCAACTACACAAAGCCTTAGAACAAACATTTCAAGTGCTTAATCCCTTATAACAACAGGCATTGAAATTCATAGTCCCACTTCAAAGAGTCTATAACTACTTGTGGCTGCGACACGATGGGCACGCTACTGTGATAATGAATAGTTGTGAAATCAGTCATGCAGCACACTAATACAGTCATGGAAGCCCTCTGGCTTATGCCGACATAGATAAATAGCAAGTAATGGTAATGTTTAGAAAACCCAGACATGGGGCGAAATTCTCCCCCAACGGCGGGATGCCCGCCGACTGGCGCAAATCCGGCGCAAATCAGACGGGCATCGCGCCGGCAAAAAGGTGCGGAAGTCTCCGCATCTTTGGCGGCCTAGCCCCAACATTGAGGGGCTAGGCCGACGGCGGAGGGATTTCCGCCCCGCCAGCTGGCGGAAATGGCGTTTGTTGCCCCGCCAGCTGGCGCGGAAATGCGGCGCATGCGCGGGAGCGTCAGCGGCCGCTGTCAGTTTCCCAGCGCATGCGCGGGAGTGTCAGCGGCCGCTGTCAGTTTCCCGCGCATGCGCAGTGGGGAGAGTCACTTCCGCCTCCGCCATGGTGGAGGCCGTGGCGGAGGCGGAAGGGAAAGAGTGCCCTCACGGCACAGGCCCGCCCGCGGATCGGTGGGCCCCGATCGCGGGCCAGGCCACCGTGGGGGCACCCCCCGGGGCCAGATCGCCCCGCGCCCCCCCCCCCCCAGGACCCCGGAGCCCGCCCACGCCATCTGGTCCCGCCGGTAAATACCAGGTTTGATTTACGCCGGCGGGACAGGCAATTCCTGGGCGGGACTTCGGCCCATCCGGGCCGGAGAATCCAGCGGGGGGTCCCGCCAACCGGCGCGGCCGGATTCCCGCCCCCGCCCAATCTCCGGGAGCGGAGACTTCGGCGGGGGCGGGATTCACGGCGGCCAACGGCCATTCTCCGACCCGGCGGGGGGTCGGAGAATGACGCCCTCGATTTTTAAAGATTTAAAAGGGCAGGACTTTTAAATTCCTCAACAGCATGGCAACTCCCTTTGGCTTGTGTTTTTGATAGTTCTCTTTGACAACTTTGACAGGTCGTCTTGGAAGGTGCTTCTGATAGTTTTAACAGCTGATTTTGACAGAACTGTTGATAGTTCCAATGAGTTTAAGAGTAATGTGTTTATGCACCTTTTTTTTACACACATTTATGCCTACTTGTAATAACTCCAACGGGTACCTGACCTCCCTCAGAGGTGGCCCAGGATCATAACCAAAGGGGTTCTGTACCTCTCCAAAGGGATACCCCGGCAATTCAAAGAAGTTCACAAAGTTCTGACTTGCTCTTACCAGGTTTACTTTGCACACCTCGGATTTCATACTCCAGTAAACAATAATCTAACTTCAGTGAAGGCAGCTGATGATTTAAATGACCAGCTGCTTTTGTGGACCGTGCAGGCACAAAACGCGAACCACCCCGATTCCTGCCCTCGTGAAAATGGAAATGCTGTTTTGGGGACAGGATTTACAATTTTAGAGCACTTCCACCCTTTTTGCGATGACGAATAGACCCAGTTAAATTGAGGGGAACAGAGGGTAAATGTACTTTTAAATAATCCTCAGTGTTTGAACATAAAGATGTCCGCAGGGGTAATCTTTGCTTTGGACAATAATGTAAAATGGGTGAAACGGATCAGTTATACATGTCTGCCAATTTAAATTTTCTACAGGTTGTCAAACTAGGAATGAGGTTTTAGGTAGTCATGTCGAGATGGGCAGTGAGGATTAGTTTGTGGATAATTTGTGTGTGGTTAGAGCCAGTGGGAGGGATTCTCCGTCAATTCGCTGACGGCGGGATTTCCTGGTCCTGTCGGCAGTGCACCGCCGCTCGCGGGTTTCCTGGCAATGTGGGCTGGTTTTGATGGGAAATCCCATTGACAAGTGGCATGACTAGAGAATCGCTCTGCCAGCAAATGGCCGTGCATAATTCTACGTCCTTTCCAGCAGCCATAGCAGGACGGACTCGCAACGGAGAATCCTGGCCAGTAATTAGTGTATAGTTAGAGATGATCAGTTCTCCTACCATTCAATCTTTTCTCAGGGCAGAGTACCAATCCTCACCTGAACCAACCTGCTCCAGAGCAAAGGAAAGACACTTATCAATCTGTGGATCCATAGAATCCCTACATTGCAGAAGGAGGACATTCGGCCCATCGAGTCTGCACCGGCCCTTGGAATGAGCACCCTACTTAAGCCTACGCCTCCAACCTATCCTCGTAACTAGCAATCCTACTTAACCTTTAGGACACTAAGGGGCAATTTATCATGGCCAATTCACCTAACCTGCACATATTTGTACTGAGGGAGGAAACCGGAGCACCAGAGGAAACCCACGCAGACACGGGGAGAAAGTGACAGACAGGCACCCGAGGTCGGAATTGAACCCGGGTCCCTGGAGCTGTGAGGTAGCAGTGCTAACCACTGTGGCACCGTAGACCATTCCTCTTGTTGAGTAAAGAGGTTGTGATTTGTATGAGTTTTATCTTAGTTAATTCAAAACTAAAATATTATGTTTGGCTTTTAATTCACTCTAAACTCTGGCACCATAGACTGTAATGGAATACATTTGATCTTGCAGCACTGTTATTCCTTAATTAGCTGTGGCAGTAGAATTGTTACTACTGATAACAAAAGAATCTGCCAAATATTGTTTTTTTTTAAATTGAGATATATTTTTACGTTTGTAAGCCAACATTAATATGTAATTTGAAAATATAACAAAATGAATTGGCTGATATGAATATTTTATTTCAGCAGAGAGGACATGAATAATTCCCACTTGGCACAGAGGTTTGCTGCACATACTTATCAGCAGGAGCATGTTGTTCTGAAGGGGTATCTTCCTAACAGTTCCTGGATTTTGCTGTAATTGTATTGCTGTGTAACAAGCTTACAATTTACTATCAATGACTGAACGCCCATGATTGTTCATTTTTATTGATGTCATAATCACAAGATGCAAGGCATACTTTAATAACGTGTTCAAAACTGTATCATTTCCAATATCTTCTTAGGACAATCCAATTTATGCCACCCTTGGCACAGTATTTATAATTTCTAAATAAAGACCTTCAGATCCAAAGACTACCTCAAATAATCCGTGCAAGGTTCAATTTGGAGCAATTTTACCACAATTACCCTCCAGGATCATTATATCTTCATAAGAATCGAAGAATAACTTAGAAGTGTCTCTTGGTGAGTCATGTAAGCACCGTGCAATTATCTTTATGATACATTCCAATTATCATCCTTAATGTGGCTTTGCTGCAAGCTGCACTTGACCAAAATGCAGAATTAGAATTGGGGCCCAATTCTAATTAGCACTGAAGATCTTTAACATAGGCATATTTCAATAAAATGAAGTTCTCTGCAGTGGCTAATGGTTCGATTCTCAATGTAGCTACCCCATGTAGATAATAGAATAGGTTGTTGTTTTTCTATCTTCGTGCTTTTCTCCTTGGAGGAGAGTGTAAAATGGTTGAAGTATTTGCGGGCTGATTAACAGTCTGTCAGGCAATGGTTATACCAGTCAAAAGGGGGTTTAGTCATCTACATGGAGGGTTTTTGTGGGCTCCCACAACCCATATCCACTGGAACAGAGCATCCCATTTGGACGTCAATCAAGAATCCACAGCAAACACTCAAGCCTCCACTTGCTAGGACTGTCTGGAGCAGGGTTCAAACCCAATAACTTCTGGTTCAGAGACAAAAATGCTACCGCTAGGCCAAAGGCCCATAATACAGTCAGTACTGTGCTACCTTGCCTCTGCAGCAAATTCTGTACAGGCCTGACCTGCGTGCTGAGGCTAACCTTGCTCAATAACACTCATGAACATTGTTGTAAGATCCTTTCATACATTGTGCTAGAAGCACAGTGAGTTGGTTGGCTGGAACTTCAAGCACCATAAAGGAGTGCTGATTTATTGCAGAGACCACTTGCTTTGGAGGAGAAAACAATGGTATGCATACAGTCCAGTACCGGCAGAAAACCAGCCTGCGGAGGACCAAGTCTTCCAACAGCAGATTTGGCAGATAAGATGTGTGGCCCTATCTTAAGGTGAGGGTGAGGACCACTCAAAAAAGCTGTCAATGATTCTCGGGATGTGAACTTTGTTGCCAAGGCTGGAATTTATTGCCTAACCATGGTTACCCGTGAAAAAGTGATGGTGGACCTTCTTTTTAGTGGTTTTATACAATCGAGTGGATTGCACAGTTGCATTCCAGGCATTAGGAGACATTTTCACTCCTTAAATGGAAGCTACGTTAGACCATTGTACACCCAGAGGGACAACTGGATGGCACAGTACACTGTTCTTCCAACTCTAGGAACAGAATCTGAATCCAATTCAAACAAATGCCAAGGAGTGCCTCCTTTCACTGTGTAAGGTCCCAGTTTGGCAAACTCAAGATAGGTCTCCAAATACAAGCAAAATACTGCGGAGGCTAGAAATATGAAATTTTTAAAAAATGCTAGATAAACTCAGCAGGCCTAACAGCATCTGTGGAGAGAGAAACATAGTTAACGTTTCAAGTCTGTATGACCCTTCTCTAGATCTGTTACAGGTTACAAAACTTCAGAGGCAGATCCAGGTACCTTTTAAATGAGTTGAGTGTTTCAGCCTCAATCACCAACTTAGGCAGTGAAATACAGAAGCACACCACCCTCTATATGAAGAGGGTTTTCCTTATGCCACCTTAAATCTATGCCCTCTGGTAATTGATCCTTCAGTGATGAGTAAACTAGACTCGAAAATGGGCACACAGGAAGGGAAACTTAGGGGAAATACATGCACTGTCCTACTGCTTAGCAACTCTGCCCACAACATTCCATTGTTGCTACAGGGGACTAACGTACCATCAAACTGAACATGTCTCAGAAATTACTTCTTAAATTGATTTTGCAAGCACAATTTAATCTTTGCACTGGGGAATTGAATCATATGTAAAATGATGCCTTTAACATCAGTTAAGCCCTAAGTGGACTTGAGATACGAAGCCAAGCAATGTGTTGACTCAGTGACTTTTACTCCGGCTCAAGTGTTCATTCATACAGGAAAAGCTGCTATTTTTATGACTCATTTTGGATTTTACTGAGCAGTGAAATGAAGCTCATATATTTCATCTTGCAAACCCCACAGAGCTCAACTTTTCCATTCAGCCAGTGCCATCCCTCATTAACCCAAACTGCCACTCCTAAAATAAAGTCAGAATTGAAACCGTGCTGTGCTGGTTTTAGAAGTCATACACACCTGGCCAAATATTTACATCCCCCATGCACAGGTAATTTACATCAGGGTTTTTCAAAGTGCGGGTCGTGACCCCCCCGGGTGGGTCGCGGGTCTTCCCAGTGTGGTCCCGATCTCAGGAGAAGTGCCCAACCTGGCGCCACTTCCAAGGTCTCTGACAATGCGGTAAATGCAGTAAACTGCAGTAAAGCCCTGAAGGGCTAATAACTTGGAGAGTGTTTTTGTTGCATAGCACCCTTTCACTCGCGGTGGAGGTGTGGTGCTGAGCTGATTTTTAGCAGGAGGCTAAGGAGAGCAGCCCCTTCCATCACTGCTCATCATGTCGGCACAGACACCCCGCGGTGTGGTTCCCCGTTTGCAGCGTGTCATTGGATCTCTGCTCGCACCGCACCAAAGTGCAGCGAGGCTTTATAGTGTCGCGTTGCCCCTCAGTTATCCACCTTGTCAAAAGTTTTAATGTCAACTGAGCACAAACAGAATGATGGAAGCAAGAGGAAAGCATCAAACATTAAACAAGAAATAACTGCTCACAGGGGCAACACCAGCTCTTTGCTTTCTTTATTTACTCCTGGGCAAACCAGAAAAAGAGCAGCATTCGCAAAAAGCTAAACGAGCGACACATTGGGTGATGCTTCAACAGTGGCTAAAGGTGCAACTCTGTCAGTTCCAATAAAGCCTTTACGGACAGACGAATGGAAGAAATTGAAAGCAGAATGGTGCACTAAAACTCGGTTTGAAGTAAGCATGATGGAAAAACTATTGTCTACTCGTGCTAATGTTGATGTGGCTAAATCACTATTAGTTTTGTGACAATACTGTTAATTATGAACTCCTTCTGAAGTACTCGGCATTATGTCCAAAAGCAATACCTGAGCGAGGTGCTTGATTGATATGTCATTCTGCAAAGATATCATTATTTCTGCACTCTGGCATAATGAAGCAGAAACTGCTTGGAGGTCGTTTAATGAGATGGAAGGCAAATATTTAAAACCAAATGAGGATACCTTACTGGCATTTTTTGATTGTGGCAAGTCATTTTGTGATGATCAATATGAAAATAAGATGATATATATCCTTTCTTTCCTGAGAGACAATCAGATGTATTCTGGAGAACATTTGGCTACACAGCCTTAATTCATGGTCTGAGAGGTAAATATTTAGTTCCAATACCCCGTGTGAAAGTTGCTTTGAAGTTACTTGCTAAATTTCAATATATATTTGAATGTTGGATTAGGTGCAATAAAAATGGGTGGCACAGTTGTTAGTACAACTCCAGGGGTCCAGGATCAATTCTGACCTTGGGTGACTATGTGGACTTTGTATGTCTCCCCATGACTGTGTGGGATCCCTTCTGGGTGCTCTGGTTTCCTCCTGCAGTCCAAAGATGTGCAGGATAGGTGGTTTGGTCATGCTAAAATTGCCCCTTGGTGTCCAAAAGATTAGGTAGGGATAGGGCGGGGGAGTAGGGCCTATGTAGGGTGCTCTTTCAGAGGGTCGGTGCAGACTCAATGGGTTGAATGGCAACCTTCTGCGCGTAGGGATTCTAAGGTTCAATGAACAGCCGCTACTAGCTTTTACATCGAGAATGGCGGCCGCTTCTACCTTTTAACTGGAAATAACTTAGGCTGTGTGGAGTTATCCGGCCAGTAGCGGTCACAGATAGAAATTTACGCACCCTGCATGCACACTTGACATCATACGTCCTCAAGAAACATGCTTTTGGCACCAAATCACGGACCAGTGTTGCTTCCATTTTCTAGTTGCTGGCAAGCAAGGCAAGTGAACTGTGAATATGGATAGTTTTCTTAAAAAACAAGAGATGGCCAGAGACTCAAACAGGCAGTTTACCTCTTGGAAGGATCTCACAACAGAATCTGCTGGAGAGAGCTCGTCAAGAGAGTCCAGGGCAGGACAGGGCAGTGTTAGCGTTAGCTCTGCACAGAGCTCCAGTGCATTAGGTTAACAGCCTACAAAGAAGAAACCCAACTCGGGAACAAAGCATTATAAAGATTTGTTGAGGTATGGTTTTGTCAATTGTGTCAATGCAAATAAGAATGCAAAGCCCATGTGTGTAATATGCAGGGAAGTACTGGCAAATGAGAGGGGAAGTTTCAGATATTGGGCACAATTTAACTAAATGGGAACAAAGTTCCATAGTGAGCCTATTTAGCCCCGAGATTCCCGGCACTCGCAGTGCCGAGAAACACAGCGCTACTGAACGGCAGTCGGGCCTCAGAGGGAAAGGTGCTGCCAAGGCTGCACATAGCCCCATTTTCTGCACTGAGGAGTTCCGTTCACCGGAATGCCTCAGCGTAGCGAGAGATCGAGATGTCATTGTTGAATGGTGTCCCGATCTCTGGAGCCCTCGACATGACCCCTGACCTCCTGAAGCCCCAACACATTATGAGGGGGTACCCAGGCACCCCCGCAACCCCCAACACCTTCGCAGGGCACCACCAACCCGATTGCCACCGCATGAAAAATGTCAGCTTGGCCCATGGCAGTGCCACTTGGTACCCTGGCAGTGCCCTACCAGCTTGCAGTTCCACATGGGCACCTTGGCAGTGCCAGGCTTGCACCCAGGTGGCACTGCCAGGGTGTCAGGCTGGCACTTCCAGGGTGGCACCAACAGTACCAGGGTACCAGTCTGCCCAAATTGTATGTACCTGGGGGCTTCTGATCCCATGGAAGACCCCCACAAGCGTTGTTCCCTTTGGTCCTCGTTTGTGGAGACCAGTACTGAATGACGCTCGTCCACGGTAGAGAGATGGCACAGTCCATTAGCTTTTAAACATTGTTAGATCCTATCAAGTCTCTCTTTACCTCATATATGCAGAGTAATAAATGTATAGTCTTTCTTCAACTCTCTTACCTTTTTGTTAATCAGGAGACTTCCTTTGCATTCTCTAGTCTCGTTCTTTTAGTAGCTACTTCCTAAAATATACATAAAGAGTAATTTTACATGCAAAAAGTATACCATGGTTGAAGGCAAAGGTAATAAGGCCGAGGGATGTATGTCATTTAAGATGTTGAAGCTTCGGTGGATTTGGTGAAGAGGGACCTGGGTGTCCTCGTGCATGAATCTCAGAAAGCTAGCATGCAGTACAGCAGGTAATAAGGAAGGCAAATGGAATTTTGGCATTTAGAACTAAAGGAATAGAGTATAAAAGTAGGGAAGTGTTGTTGCAACTGTACACGGCATTGGTGAAACTGCATCTGGAGTACTGTGTACAGTTTGGTCCCCTTATTTGAGGAAGTATGTAGTTGCATTAGAGGCAGTTCAGAAGAGGCTCACTAGATTGATTTCCAATCCCGCGGCAGAGCGTTCACTCCAGCGTAAACGCTGTCACGTTTTACGATGGCGTGAATGGGCCGCTCCCACATCTAATTCTGGCCCCTACAGGGGGCCAGCATGGTGCTGGAGCAGTTCGCGCCAGCTGCAGATCCCGGCGCGAACTGTGCGCCGCGGGATCCGCGCATGCGTAGTTGCGCCGGCGCCAATGAAGACATGCGCACTGGCGCCGGCGCCAACTCGCGCATGTGCAGTGGCCTCCTTCAATGCGCCGGCCCCAACGCAACATGGCGCAGGGCTACAGGGGCCGGCGCATAGGAAAGGAGGCCCCCAGCCACAGAGGTCGGCCCACCCATCGGTGGGTCCTGATCGCAGACCAGGTCACATCGGAGGCCCCCCTCAGGCCGGAACCCCCCCCCCACAGGCTGCCACCCGACCCTTACACGCCGAGCTCCCGCCGGCCCAGAGCAGTTTAGAACGGCGCCGGCGGGACTTGGCTCTTTTCCTATGGCCGCTCGGCCCATTTGGGCCGGAGAATCGGCCGGGTAAAGCAGTGCGGAGAATCGCGTGCCGGCATCAGGGCGGCGTGGCCCATTCGCGGGGATTCTCCGGCCCGGCGCAGGGCTGGGAGAATCCCACCCGAGGGGTTTGTCTTATGAAGAGAGATTGAGCAATTTAGGCCTATACTCTCTCGAGTTCAGAAAAATGAGAGGAGATCTAATTGAGGATTATAAGATGGTAAATGTTATGGATAAAGTTCTGGATGTAGAGCGGATACTTCCTCTTGTGGGGAAATCTAGAACGAGAGGTCATAGTTTTAGGATAAGGGGGAGCAGATTTAAAACAGAGATGAGGAGAAACTACTTCTCTCAAAAGGTTATGAATCTGTGGAATTCACTACCCTTCAATGTGATAGATGCTGGGACATTGAGTGAATTTAAGTAGGTAGACAAATTTTTGTGGTGAATGGTAATTCACCAGTGCACTGTGATATCATGTTACTGCTGCATGGTGTTACGTTATGTGTTTAACCATGTGGGCTCCACCTATGGGCCATTGTACGGCTTCACCCACAGGGGGATATGTCGGGGCATGTACGGGCTCGCCCATGGCTCCACCCCTTACAGGAAGTATAAAGGCAGCTGACCTGCAGGGCCGCATTCTTTGTTGTACCGGTCACAGGCAGGCTCAGTTGCAAGCTGATTAAAACCACGGTTTACTTCTCAACGTGTCTCTCAGTGAATTGATGGTCGCATCAATTTTTAATTAGTAATGGGTTGAAGGGTTATGGAGAATGGACTGGAAAGTGGAGTTGAGGACGAGATGATATGAACCATGATCGTATTGAATGGTGGAGCGGGCTCGAGCGACTGAATTCCCTACACCTGCTCCTTGTTCTTGTGTAAAAGAGATGAGTCAATTCGCTCAAAGACCGTCACTCGTTTGTAAGAAAGGTTCAGGCAGAACTGAAGATAACTCAACAGGCAAAATATTGCAGATGCTGGACATCTGAAACAAAAAGAAAAGTGCTGGAAACATTCATGTCAGACAACGTCTGTGGAGAGGAAGGACCTGAAACTCTGTTTCTCTCTCCACAGATGCTGCCTGACCTGCTGAATATTTCTGGCATTTTCTGTTTTTATATGAACAGATAAACTCTGCTGTCAAAGGGGCTCCTGTAACTAATGCCTGTGTCCTCCGGAAGAAAAGAAAACAACTTAGCCACATTGCCCATGGCTAACAAAGTGGCCATATAAACTCTGAAACATAATCACCTTCATTGACTCTTATTCAATAGACTGGTTCTTATTCGATAGACTAGTTATCAAAGACTAGATAGCTGACCAGTTACGTCTAAATTAACCTCGCTAATGTCAGATACTGATGCTGCTATAATTAATATTTTGCATCCACCAATGCTTGGAGAAGGACATGCCTGGGCAGTGTCTTGGCACTGTTCTGGTACTGCCCCCTGGCACAGTGCTAAACTGGCAGTGCCATCCTGTGTCAAGGGGGGGGGGACCAGTTACGTACGGTGGTGGGGGGTGGGGGTGGAGGAGGAGGAGAGAGAGAGAGAGAGTATGGGCAATGAAGGGGGAAATGAAATGAAATGAAATGAAAATCGCTTATTGTCACAAGTAGGCTTCAAATGAAGTTACTGTGAAAAGCCCCTAGTCGCCACATTCCGGCACCTGTTCGGGGAGGCTGATACAGGAATTGAACCATGCTGCTGGCCTGCCTTGGTCTGCTTTCAAAGCCAGTGATTTAGCCCTGTGCTAAACAGCCCCTTGCAGGAATGAGTGGCCTGCAATACTTCTGTGTCGGGGGGGGCTGCTAGGAGCTCCTAATACCTCCGCGGTGGAGGAGTTCCACTTCAATTCTGATCTCGCCCCTATCTCCATGGAGTCTGTTGCTGGTTCTATCATGCCCCACCCTATCAGAGTGACGGTGGAAACCACGTCCACTCATTTATTTTTTTTCCTTTCAGAGACTTGGAGAGAAAATTGGTCTGTACAGCTGGAGAGCTACAGGCCAGTTTTCCATCTGAGCCTGACACAGTGCAAAAATATGGTAAGATTCTGCCCATAATTCTTGCAGCCTGTGTGCTAATGAAGTTGGCTCAATTCTTGACTGTGCACTCAACCACCTTCCAGCCTCCACTCCACTCCCCCGGACCTATGGGTGACTGAGATAAATCTCATCACAAGACGAGTAATATTGATGGCTCCAGGCATCCGTGAAGCTTTAAACTGCCAGTAAGGTTGTAGCACACACTTTTTCCAAAAGGGCATAAGTTACCAGTTACTAAATGAGAAATGAATGCCGCTTCTGCAATGATCTACATCGAGACTTTGAGAGCCTTTAGCAGTCAGAGAAAAAGAGAGGACAAATTGCCAATTAGATCAGCCAGTTATCATTTAAGACTTTTATTTTGTAGATGTTCGACAAAGATTTAGGGGTCATATTTACAGCGGACTTCAACTCTGGGGAAAGAGGGTCATTGGGGTGAGGTAAGTACTGATTAACTTACTTACCTTGCAGGTCAGCTGTGTAGTTCGGGAGTGAGAGCCGGGACCTTAGAAACAGCGCGGGAATTTGAAAAAGCGCGGGAGCTGCGAGGCAGAGGGGACCGTTTAAAAGGTCGCTGCCTGGGGTGAGGTAAGTACTGATTAACAACTTACTTACCTTGCAGGCCAAGTCGATTTCAGCAGGAGCGGAGCAGGCTAGTCTATTTCAGCGGGGGCAGTGCGGAAGTGATTTCTGGGAGGTAAGTCTTTCCTTTAAATTTTTTTTTTAATTTTAGTGTTTAAGGTGGGAACAGGAAGTCGACCCGCGGACTTCTGGGAAGACCCTCACCAATAAATTCTGGTGGAGAGGAAACCCGAGACACTACACGTGTAGTGTCTCCCACCCGCCCTCCTCCTCTAACCTAATAATAAAACCCATTGGTGTGAGGTAAGTACCATATTTTATTATTGTTATTAATATTTTTTTATATAAAATTTTTTTTAAATTTAGTTGTTAGCCAGATCTTGGTAGAAAGTTAGAGGGATGGCAGGGAAGGGAGTGCAATGTTCCTCCTGCAGGATGTTTGAGGTGAGGGATGCCGTTAGTGTCCCTGCTGATTTTACCTGCAGGAAGTGCTGCCATCTCCAGCTCCTCCAAGACCGAGTTAGGGAACTGGAGCTGGAGTTGGAAGAACTTCGGATCATTCGGGAGGCAGAGGGGGTCATAGATAGCAGCTTCAGGGAATTAGTTACACCAAAGATTGGAGATAGATGGGTAACTGTAAGAGGGACTGGGAAAAAACAGTCAGTGCAGGGATCCCCTGCGGTCGTTCCCCTGAGAAACAAGTATACCGCTTTCGGTACTTGTGGGGGGGGGGGGGACTTACCAGGGGTAAGCCATGGGGTACGGGCCTCTGGCAAGGAGTCTGTCCCTGTTGCTCAGAAGGGAAGGGGGAGAGGAGCAGAGCATTAGTAATTGGGGACTCGATAGTCAGGGGCACAGGTAGGAGATTTTGTGGGAGCGTGAGAGACTCACGTTTGGTATGTTGCCTCCCAGGTGCAAGGGTACGTGATGTCTCGGATCGTATTTTCCGGGTCCTTAAGGGGGACGGGGAGCAGCCCCAAGTCTTGGTCCACATTGGCACTAACGACATAGGTAGGAAAGGGGATAAGGATGTCAGGCAGGCTTTCAGGGAGCTAGGATGGAAGCTCAGAACTAGAACAAACAGAGTTGTTATCTCTGGGTTGTTGCCCGTGCCACGTGATAGTGAGATGAGGAATAGGGAGAGAGAGCAATTAAACACGTGGCTACAGGGATGGTGCAGGCGGGAGGGATTCAGATTTCTGGATAACTGGGGCTCTTTCTGGGGAAGGTGGGACCTCTACAGACAGGATGGTCTACATCTGAACCTGCGGGGCACAAATATCCTGGGGGGGAGATTTGTTAGTGCTCTTTGGGGGGGTTTAAACTAATGCAGCAGGGGCATGGGAACCTGGATTGTAGTTTTAGGGTAAGGGAGAATGAGAGTATAGAGGTCAGGAGCTCAGATTTGACGTCGCAGGAGGGGGCCAGTGTTCAGGTAGGTGGTTTGAAGTGTGTCTACTTCAATGCCAGGAGTATACGAAATAAGGTAGGGGAACTGGCAGCATGGGTTGGTACCTGGGACTTCGATGTTGTGGCCATTTCGGAGACATGGATAGAGCAGGGACAGGAATGGATGTTGCCGGTTCCGGGATTTAGGTGTTTTAGTAAGCTCAGAGAAGGAGGCAAAAGAGGGGGAGGTGTGGCGCTGCTAGTCAAGAGCAGTATTACGATGGCGGAGAGGATGCTAGATGGGGACTCATCTTCCGAGGTAGTATGGGCTGAGGTTAGAAACATGAAAGGAGAGGTCACACTGTTGGGAGTCTTCTATAGGCCTCCAAATAGTTCTAGGGATGTAGAGGAAAGGATGGCGAGGATGATCCTGGATAAGAGCGAAAGTAACAGGGCAGTTATTATGGGAGACTTTAACTTTCCAAATATTGACTGGAAAAGATATAGTTCGAGTACATTAGATGGGTCGTTTTTTGTACAGTGTGTGCAGGAGGGTTTCCTGACACAGTTTGTTGACAGGCCAACAAGAGGCGAGGCCACATTGGATTTGGTTTTGGGTAATGAACCAGGCCAGGTGTTGGATTTGGAGGTAGGTGAGCACTTTGGGGACAGTGACCACAATTCGGTGACGTTTACGTTAAGGATGGAAAGGGATAAGTATACACCGCAGGGCAAGAGTTATAGCTGGGGGAAGGGAAATTATGATGCCATTAGACGTGACTTGGGGGGGGGGATAAGGTGGAGAAGTAGGCTGCAAGTGTTGGACACACTGGATAAGTGGAGCTTGTTCAAGGATCAGCTACTGCGTGTTCTTGATAAGTATGTACCGGTCAGGCAGGGAGGAAGGTGCCGAGCGAGGGAACCGTGGTTTACCAAAGAAGTGGAATCTCTTGTTAAGAGGAAGAAGGAGGCCTATGTGAAGATGAGGTGTGAAGTTTCAGTTGGGGCGATGGATAGTTACAAGGTAGCGAGGAAGGATCTAAAGAGAGAGCTAAGACGAGCAAGGAGGGGACATGAGAAGTATTTGGCAGGAAGGATCAAGGAAAACCCAAAAGCTTTCTATAGGTATGTCAGGAATAAGCGAATGACTAGGGAAAGAGTAGGACCAGTCAAGGACAGGGATGGGAAGTTGTGTGTAGAGTCTGAAGAGATAGGCGAGATACTAAATGAATATTTTTCGTCAGTATTCACTCAGGAAAAAGATAATGTTGTGGAGGAGAATGCTGAGCTCCAGGTAAATAGATTAGATGGCATTGAGGTACGTAGGGAAGAGGTGTTGGCAATTCTGGACAGGCTGAAAATAGATAAGTCCCCGGGACCTGATGGGATTTATCCTAGGATTCTCTGGGAGGCCAGGGAAGAGATTGCTGGACCATTGGCTTTGATTTTTATGTCATCATTGGCTACAGGAATAGTGCCAGAGGACTGGAGGAAAGCAAATGTGGTCCCTTTGTTTAAAAAGGGGAGCAGAGACAACCCCGGCTACTATAGACCGGTGAGCCTCACGTCTGTAGTGGGTAAAGTCTTGGAGGGGATTATAAGAGACAAGATTTATAATCATCTAGATAGGAATAATATGATCAGGGATAGTCAGCATGGCTTTGTGAAGGGTAGGTCATGCCTCACAAACCTTATCGAGTTCTTTGAGAAGGTGACTGAACAGGTAGACGAGGGTAGAGCAGTTGATGTGGTGTATATGGATTTCAGCAAAGCGTTTGATAAGGTTCCCCACGGTAGGCTATTGCAGAAAATACGGAGGCTGGGGATTGAGGGTGATTTAGAGATGTGGATCAGAAATTGGCTAGCTGAAAGAAGACAGAGGGTGGTGGTTGATGGGAAATGTTCAGAATGGAGTTCAGTCACAAGTGGAGTACCACAAGGATCTGTTCTGGGGCCGTTGCTGTTTGTCATTTTTATCAATGACCTAGAGGAAGGCGCAGAAGGGTGGGTGAGTAAATTTGCAGACGATACTAAAGTCGGTGGTGTTGTCGATAGTGTGGAAGGAAGTAGCAGGTTACAGAGGGATATAGATAAGCTACAGAGCTGGGCTGAGAGGTGGCAAATGGAGTTTAATGTAGAGAAGTGTGAGGTGATTCACTTTGGAAGGAATAACAGGAATGTGGAATATTTGGCTAATGGAAAAGTTCTTGGAAGTGTGGATGAGCAGAGGGATCTAGGTGTCCATGTACATAGATCCCTGAAAGTTGCCACCCAGGTTGATAGGGTGGTGAAGAAGGCCTATGGAGTGTTGGCCTTTATTGGTAGAGGGATTGAGTTCCGGAGTCAGGAGGTCATGTTGCAGCTGTACAGAACTCTGGTACGGCCGCATTTGGAGTATTGCGTACAGTTCTGGTCACCGCATTATAGGAAGGACGTGGAGGCTTTGGAGCGGGTGCAGAGGAGATTTACCAGGATGTTGCCTGGTATGGAGGGAAAATCTTATGAGGAAAGGCTGATGGACTTGAGGTTGTTTTCGTTGGAGAGAAGAAGGTTAAGAGAAGACTTAATAGAGGCATACAAAATGATCAGGGGGTTGGATAGGGTGGACAGTGAGAGCCTTCTCCCGCGGATGGAAATGGCTGGCACGAGGGGACATAACTTTAAACTGAGGGGTAATAGATATAGGACAGAGGTCAGAGGTAGGTTCTTTACGCAAAGAGTAGTGAGGCCGTGGAATGCCCTACCTGCTACAGTAGTGAACTCGCCAACATTGAGGGCATTTAAAAGTTTATTGGATAAACATATGGATGATAATGGTATAGTGTAGGTTAGATGGCTTTTGTTTCGGTGCAACATCGTGGGCCGAAGGGCCTGTACTGCGCTGTATTGTTCTATGTTCTATACCAAGCTTATGAGATAATTTCTACACAGAACGCAGTAAGGGCTCTTGTTAGGATTTTAAATAGAGCATGATGATATGCACTAAATCGCCATCCAGCCTCATCACATGGCATCTGAGTCATTTCAAAAATAGAGACATTTTTAGCATCTTGCCTAATTGTTCCAAGATTGCGTGGGTTTGTAATATGTGCAATTGCCTTAAAGCATTCACATATTGTGTGGATATAAAGCAGTGGGCCTTCCAGCAGTGAAACAAAGCTGCTGTGTTAAATGATATAAATTCTATCTTCACTTGAAGAGGAAATATTAATTAACCAGTAATGTGCCAAAGGGAAAAACATGTAGGAAATTAAGCTTTCTGTTCCAAAGCCATTCCAGGCTGGTTGCAGGAATGCTTTCCAATCTGTTTGGGGAGATTCTCTCGTTCTCCACTAGATTTAGCCCAGTGAGCTATACGCAGGGCATCACTTCTGACGGTGCAATCTCCTCTCCCACTCCAACCATAAGTTATTATGAACTACGCCAGCTCAAACTGAATGACACTTAAATCCTTGTCTTAATCCAAGTTCAGATTAAACCAATTAATGTAAACAAGACAACAAATGGAAAGCACATGGTTGCTACCTCCCACTATGACAAAGAAATATGGAATGTCTGGTCACTAATATATTTCTGTTTTTACAGTCCAGGGTTTCACATACAGTAAGGAAACAGATTTTTGATACAACTCCAAAATCATGACTAGATTTTGGTTCGTATGCAAAGTGCAAAAAAATACTTTTATTGCTCTGTCATTATAAGTTCTTTAAAATAATTACACAGAGCAAAGTATGTCCCAGAAAACATCAGCAGTTCTGATTCTTTCTTCACAGATGCTACCAGACCTGCTGAGCATTTTCTGTATTTTATTTCCGATATTCCAGCATTCACAATATGTTGCTTTTGGGTCAGAAGTATTTCAATTTATCCCCTCCCTGAAAATACATTTTTTTCCTGATTAACCTTTTGCTTTAAAAGAATATGCTTTCATTTCTTGCTGCTACAAAGTAAATCTTCTCTAAGGGGTTTCACTAAACATGCAGTTCATTAGCTTGCAACTAGCACAGTGGCTATGATTTGGGACATATTCAAATAAAGCTTGATGGGCAATCCTTTCTTCACAGGTCAAAGTACCCTAGTGTGAAGTTTATTGGACCCTTCAGGAGAACTTTTTTATCCAGGGTAGTGTAAGCAGGAGATATCGCTATTGGAATTAGTCACCTATATGATGACTGGGAGAGAAACAGAAAGGCCAGCTGATGTGATATTGTCCCAAGCCAGAATTACTCCCTGTATTTCATTAGTCTATGAAGGATGGGATTTTCCAGTTCTGTCTGCTGCGAGACCCCAAATTTGCTAGTCTGGCAAACTTTCCAAACCGTCCGCAACATTTCCCCCATGAAAAGGCCATATTTCACAAGACTAGATATTTCACTCTCAAAACCATTAAGTTATTTGAAGTCAAGAGTACTGGGCGGGATTCTCCCAGCCCTGGGCCGGGCCGAAGAATCCCCGTGAATGGGCCACGCCGCCCCGACGCCAGCACGCGATTCTCTGTAGAGCATTGGCGCCATTGGCGTGGTTGGCGCGGCGTCAATCGCTCTATGCGACTGGCCCGTCGATTCTCCGGCCCGGATGGACTGAGCATTCGTAAGAAAAGAGCCCAGTCCCGCCGGCGCCGTTCTAATCTGCTCTGGGACGTCGCCGTGTAAGGGTCGGATGGCGGCCTTTGGGGCGGGGGGTGGGGGGGCCGACCCCAGGGGGGCCTCCGATGTTGCCTGGCCCGTGATCAGGGCCTACCGATCGGCCGGCCGGATGGCCTCTGTGGCTGAGGGCCTCCTTTCCTACGCGCCGGCCCCTGTAGTCCTGCGCCATGTTGCGTCGGGGCCAGCGCGTTGAAGGAGGCCATGTGCACATTGGAGCCGGCGCCACTGCGCACGTCCTCGTTGCTGCCGGCGCAACAGCGCATGCGTGGATCCTGCGGCGCACAGTTCGCGCCGGGATCTGCAGCTGGAATTAGTCGTGTGAGTGGCCCGTTCACACCATCGTAAAACGTGACGGCGTGGACACTCTGCCGCGGGATTGGAGAATCCCACCCATAATATTTAAATTAAAGTTCTATGAAGCTCATTTTCTGTTTCCTCGACTAGAAAATCCTGCCGTTGAAGAGTGCATTTGATAATCTCAGGAAGCTCTAAGTCATTACCTCTTGGCTTGTTAATGTGTAAAAACTGTTACCATCCTGATTCCATGAGTACTACCAAATAAAACCTCTTGGCATTCAAAGAAAAATCTACCCTTATAATCCCGAAACCTTCTTGTGGTGCTCAGCATTACAACCTGCACCTCAATATGTAAAGGAAGAGGACCAGACCTCTTGTAGAATATCGTAAATACATACTATCAATGAATAAAAGTGTGCTATATTTGTACTTCCTGATATGGCAATGTCATGGGAATCTCACACTATCTCCCATAAATTATTTCCATGATCCCCAGGCTAACCATTGGATCTGGGCTGCAATAACTCACCACAGAGAATATATAGATAGTCACAGGGTTCTATTCATAGGAGATCATTTTTTAAAAAAATTGTTGGCAAGCTGTAAACATAAGGAAATATGCTGGAGGAAAAAATCTTCAACTGAAGTATGCTAGCCTTTAATAGTTGTTTTTTCAATATATATTAACATATCGCACTTGTCATGATATTCAAACACACATCACAACACACACATCATGATAGACAGACCAACAGACCAATTAGCACACATAACACGACAGCCAATCACAGACAAGAGCAGACACAGTATAAGACAAGAAACACGACACCTGCTGGCCAGTCCATCTGGAGACAGGACAAGGCCAGGACCTCATTAACAAGACACTCACACAGTCACCACGTGCTGAGTACCAAGTCAGATGTGTAAATAACTAGTTGGAATAAAACTGCGTTGCACCAATCGCAACCGTGTTGGTTCATCTGTACCTCAGAGCACCCAACACCACAGCACTGATTCACAAACCTTACTTTCTCAGTCACTCTTATTAAAGCATTTCCATTTCAACTCTGAAGAGGAAACCCATCCAAAAATATTCACATCCCACAGTGGGACTTAATCTAACAAGAGTGCTCAAATTGAGCTACAACTAATACCATTGTTGTACAGAATGGTCACAGTGCAGAAGGAGGCCATTCTGTCCAACCATTTTGGTCTGTCTACTGCCAGCATTATCTTGTTTCTTTTTTAAATGCTTTGTGTTAACGCAGTAGAATTGCCACTGTTCGTTCGTCAAAACAGTGGAGCACAAATAAGCACCTCATCTTTTAATGAAGCTGTTTAATACCGTAATCTATTGTCAACTCTCAGTGTCCTCATCTTCATTTCTAAGTTGTCGTTCGTTCTTGTTCTCACAATAACCTTTGACTTGCTATAACTGAGCATCACTAAGTTTATACATACTCGGTTCCTGAGCCTGCATTTTCAGAAGCCAGATTTGCCCAGGCATGCTGAAGTTTAAGAACCCACAAATTAAATAACAGCAGTAATCAGACAGGTGTTGCATTTCTGACTGACTCCATATAATGAAACAAAACAGGTCAAAAACAATCTTTCCACTGTCGGCCATGGAAATATAAATGTTATTAATGTACCATAATGACTCCTGTGATTGGCCACCAGAATTCTGCACAAGCTGCTAAATCTTTGTGGAATGAACAATCTGACCCAAGGGTCATGAGCTGCTAATGGGTGTTACAATGTGGTACATTCTGTTTGCATACATTACATACCACCTCAGTTTGAAAAATAGGTTCATTTAATGTGGAGCCAAACCAGACAGAGCAGCAGGTCAAACCCAGTCGACAATGCTGTGTTCGTTGATACTGGTTAACAGAATGTTATAAGGGGTCTCAGGACCCAGAGCTAGAGAAGGAAACGGAAAAGCACTCCTGCACGAATGAGTAGAAGTGTTGGGGTATGCTTCATGGTCAAACTGTTAGCCAAATATTGACATCTGCATTTCTCAACTTCAAAATGGCCACCCAGGAGGTGCCAATGGAATATACTCCAGCAGAGTGGCAGTGCTGTCTGCAATGAAGGGGAGAAAATTGGTGAAGATAAATCAAATAAAAGCTTCAAAAATATTGCTGCACATTCCCAACAATCACAATTCTGTGGTTTGTTTTGAAGACATTGACCGCAGAATGATTCTCACACATAACACAGCAGACATGATGGACAGAATTGCCTCCTTCTGCACTGTGACCATTCTGTACAACAATGGTATTAGTTGTAGCTCAATTTGGAGCACTCTTGTTAGATTAAATCCCACTGTGGGATGTGGTGAAGTTTGGGTGAGGATCCACCATCGGAGTTCCATCTGCCTTCTCGTGTTTGAAGAAAAGAGATCCCGTGATGTTCTCTTGAAGAAGAGCAGCAGAGTTCATCCTGGTGTCCTGGGTGTAGTGATATGCATCACTGTATATACACAAGGGGTTAATGTAAATACACTACAACTAAGTAACCACTAGATGGAGCACGAGAGATGTATATATACATAGACAAACAGGAGGTCAGGGACTCTTCACAGGAACGGCAGCTGGTGTGCAGGGCACAGACTGGCAGCTTAGATGTAACATAGTATAAGCGCTGAAGAGAGAACAAACTCATACAAAGAAAGCATCTACATCAACTGTAAGACTACGCGCTTTATTCAGACACAAGGAATAATACATGGTACCAGGTGACTTCAGAATGCTTACTAGAAGGTTACACAAAATGCAGACAAAGCAAGATCGAAAACAGAAGAAAATTCGTACGTGGGGAGACTTTGCTGAGTCGATAAAATTTGTTGGAACTCCACCGCAGCTGAAAACAACCGATAATTTAAGTCATAGATGGAAAATCTTTAAGCAAACGTTCGAACTATATATTGTAGCTAATGGGTTGAGCACGGCCTCAGACGAAATGAAAATAGCACTTCTACTAGCAGGACATGAAGCTAGAGAAATCTATAATGGCTTTAATTACTTGAAAGGTGAAGACAACACCAAATTAGAAGTAATACTTAAACAATTACTGTAACACCAGTAACAATGCTCAGAGACCAAATTGTACAGGGAATGAGTGTTGCGAAACTCAAACAATCATCAGAACAGAAAGGTTTAATGCTTGAAATCGCGATTGACAATGATCGCAAGAAAAAAAACTTTACATTTTTAACAAGAAAAAACGGCAAAAAAGTTCTTTTCCACGGGTCTGAAGAAGTTAAAATGGTGTCTGAGCACATTTTAAACTGCCTGGGGAACAAAAGACGCAAATCTGGGTCTGCGCACGCGCAGGAAATCACAGCCGCGCGTGCGCAATTGAAAAAAATAAGTTTTGGCCGCAGATCGTTCTGCGCATGCACAAGCCGCGTATGCGCAGCCAAAAGAAGATCGAACACCATTCGCTGATGGATCTGCGCATGCACAAGCCGCGCATGCGCAGTTGAACAAAAAGAGCGCACAGTTCGAAGATGGATCTGTGCATGCGCAGTTTACGAAAAAGCGCACAGTAAAGGAAAATCGATTTGCGCCTGCGCAATCGATTCCTACGCTTTACGTCACGAGCGTCATGACGTCAGAAGACTCTGACCACGCGCACTTAAAGGGGAAATGCCCAAAAATCACTAACAAGACTGTTAAAGGCACCAAACCAACAAATGTAACCTCAAAAGGCACAACAATGCCTGACCTTCTACCAGCAGTTGAACATAACTTTCGCAGCACCCTGGAACAAGCAGTTTGCACCACCCAAAGTGAAGAGCACAATGACAAATCCAAAACCAAAGAAGATGATTTGTTTATTGAACATGAAGAGCACAATGACAAATCCGAAACAAAAAAAGATGATTTGTTTATCGAAAAATACTACTCAGACATGGCTGTGTAATTCGGATATGATGATCATCGCATCAGCGACACGGTTGAAAAGCTCAACACGACTCTACTCATGGTAGATGAATCCAATACCATGATGCAATGGCAGATCGTCGATACATTGGATGACAGCAACCTGTCAAATACCCAAGAAGAAAATGATGCCACACAGAGAGCACAGAACGACTCCGTTGAGAGAGCACAGATCGACTCCAAAGAGAGAACACTGCACGACTGTGCTCTTTACAAGAGCCGGTGCAGACTCGATGGGCCGAATGGCCTCCTTCTGCACTGTAAATTCTATGAAATTCTATGACTCCACACAGAGAGTGATGAAAGACTCCACAGAGAGAGCGACACAAGCCTCCACAGAGAGCTCGTTGACAGACTCCAGAATGGAAGCAATTAAAGATTCCAGAGCGACAACCGTGCACGAAGAAGACTATGAAGGTCTATCCACCTTATCTGAGCAACCAGCAGCAGACTTTGAAAGTCTACCAAGCTCACATGAACAACAAAAAGACTATGAAAGTCTACCCAGTTTATTTGAGCCACCAGAAGAATACTATGAAAGTCTACCCAGCTTATTTAACCAACAAGAAGACTCTGAATGTCTACCCACTGTATGTGAGAATAGTGACAATGTGACCACGATCGACATACAAGATGTGCAAGATCACAGCGAGACTGACAGATCTCAGCTCGTATGTACAGAAGCACTCAACAATCAAAGTGAAACTACTCTTGAGTCCAGTGAGACCACGCCAATTAAAACCTCATCTACTCTAAACTATCCACAAGAAAATGAAATATTGAAGATTTTGACTCCAGAAGAGGAGCATCAAGAAACCAAAGATGATTCAAATGAACCAGAAATGACTCCAGAAGAGGAGCACCAAGGAAGCAAAGAAGAGGAATCAAATCCACCACAAATGACTGATGTCAGCAAGATCAATGCAACATCAGATCATTCTCACAATTCTCAAGAAGAAACGCTCAATGAAACATCAGATACCACAAAAGACACTGACACCAATAAATTTGAGAATGACCCAAATTATCCACACGGAACAGTCAGTGAGCGCAACAAGAACAACAAAAACCACAAGAAGCACAACAGAAACAAGAACAACAACAGCAACAACAAAAACAACAAAGATGTAACACGGAATCACTACCACAAGCATAGAAAAAAAGTCACAATTAGACAACAAAAGTGATTCAACCATTCAAACACCTCATGATAAACACAAGAACACTGATGACATTCACAAAGAAATTACAATATCAATATCACCACGTCAACAACAGAAAAAAACCTCAACCGAATAAATTCATAAAGTATGGACTCATAAATTTTTTAAAATTAAGATTGGACTCATAAATATTAATTGGCTTTGTATAATCATCAATATCATCACAACTTGTGCATATCATCATTTATCTACCTGTTTTGTACAATTTTCTTTAACAAAGTACAGAAAATATGTAAAAAGAAAAAAGGGGGGGTGTAGTGATATGCATCACTGTATATACACAAGGGGTTAATGTAAATACACTACAACTAAGTACCCACTAGAGGGAGCACCAGAGATGTATATATACCTAGACAAACAGGAAGTCAGGGACTCTTCACAGGAACAGCAGCTGGTGTCGAGGACACAGACAGGCAGCTCAGATGTAACGTAGTATAAGCGCTGAAGAGAAAACAAACTCATACAAATAAAGCATCTACTTCAACTGTAAGACTACGAGCTTTATTCAGACACAAGGAATAATACACTGGGTAGTATTCATCTTTCAATCACCATCACTTAAAAACAAATCTGGCCATCGTTACATTGCTAATTGAGGGGCCTTTGTGCAAATTGGCTGCTGTATTTTCCAGATTAAAACAGTGACTGTATTACCTTCTAAGCACAGCATTGCCTGTAAAGTGTTTGGAGGTGCCCTAAGATCATGAGAAGTGCTTTATAAAAGCAAGTCTTTCTTTCTCATAACACAATATATGTAGCATAAACACTATAATAATAAGACACAATATAAACATGCATGAGCATTGTGCTTTTCCCAAGTGGTAATCTGTATGAAAATTTAATTAGGAGCTCTAATTCCTGAGGCAGACAAACAGATGTACAAAGGTTTATTTCATCATCAAAACTTGTTTATCTACAGCTAATCCATGGCATATTTTTACTTCAAGCCACGATAACTACTTTTACAGAGCTCAGAATTTATTTTCTGTTGGTCCCTGTAATTCAGGGTTTAAGCCAAGAATACATGCTTTAAAGAAGCTGTGTTCCATTTAACTCCTTTATTTCCGATCCAAAGGAATAAACAGTTTCCAAAAAAAATCACATAAAAAACGCATTTTATGTAATTCCATATGGTTCTTGTTTGTGCTTGATGGGTGAGAAAACTAACATTTTTGTCAAACAAAAATACCTTTGTTCAACATAACACCTAATGAGACATTGGTTACAGTGATATCCTTATGCGTCATCTATCTATCTAATGACATGTTTGTGACATATGATAATATCATTCTGAATCATACAACATGGCGCAGCAAACAAGCCATGTCCCACACCTAGTCAATGCCAGCGTTTTCCTCCATCTCTGCAGAATCCCATTCCCCTGCTTACGCCTACTTTTAAGAAATTGCCTGTTTCGCTTTCAAAATTATCCAGTTTTTTTTCCACAACCATTTGTGGCACAGCATTCCACATTCTAACTCTTTAAAAACATTTTTTCCAACCTCCACTTTGATTCTTTTCCTGATTTTCTTAAATTGCTCTCTTCTGCCACCATCTCATGGAAACAGCCCCTCTGTATTTACCATATTATAATTATACAAACACACAAATTAGGAGCATAAATAGGCTATTTGGCCCATCGAGCCTGCTCCACCATTTGATAAGATCATGGCTGACCTGTTTGTGTTTCAAGTTCCATGTTCCCATCTGCCCCCAGTAACCTTTGATTCCCTTACCTAACAAGAATCTATCTACCCCCGCCTTAAAGGTATTCAATGACCCTGCCTCCACCACTGTTTGAGACAGAGGGCGCGATTTATCGGGCCGTGTACCGCCAGAATCGAGGCAGAATACCCAGGTTGCGCTGCCAGGTTGCCAGGTTGGCATTTTGCCCACGCAGGTGATCGGACCCAGGGGTGCCCTGCCTGTAGGGAGTAGGATGCGGGGGGAACCGAGGGACCCCTTATAGGTGAGTTGGGGCGTTGGAGGATCCTGGGGCCGTGTCAGGGGGGGTCGGGAGATCAGGGCCCCATGTCTGCACTGAGGAACTCTGTTCGCCGGAGCTCCTCAGTGCAGGAAATATCGCTAAGTGCGGCCTTGGGGCACGAAAAAAGACTGCCGTTGGATAGCGGGGTCCCGGACTCCGTTTTATTTTGGTTAGATCACATCCCGAGAGATCCAATGTTGCACAACCCACTGAGAGAGAAAAATTCTCCTCATCTCTGCCCTAAAAGGGCAACTCCTAATTTTAAAGCAGTGCCTTCTCGTCCTGGACTCAGCCACAAGAGGAAACATCCTTTCCACATCCACCTTGCCAAACCCATTCCGGATATTATATGCTTCAATCAAGTCATCCCTCACTCTTTTAAACTCCAGTGGAAACAATTCTTCAGGTCACACGCGATCTTGCCACAAAAACATGCGTAGGTATAGCATCTTCAAGGCAGGCAAAAACATTACAAGGTGCCTCACAGACTTGTTGATACGAAAAATGGAGGCAAAGCCAAATGAGGAGCTACTGGGAGGGGCGGCTAAAGAACTTGGTCAAAACAAGTGAGCTTTAAGAAGGGTCACAAAGGAGTAGAGAGAACTGAAGAGGCAGAGGGCTTTAGGGAATGAACTCCAAAGTATATTTCCCTCGGCGGGGGTGGGGGATCCAGAACCAGGGGGCTGAATAAGATCGGGCAGCAGGCTTTTAGATGAGCTGAAGTCACTGGAAATGAGGAATGGTAGGTCTGTGAGAAGCTCACTGCAATAAACAAAATAGAATGCAATTCATTCAACATCCAAACATAAACATGTATTTCCAAGAGAGAGGAAAAGAACACAGCCCCTTTCAGAATATTATGTCATGCGTGGGCATAGAGACTTTCGTCCTTCCTCACGAGGTACACTTTTATGGCAGGAGATCTTAGGCTTTTAAAAATATATTTACGCATCTACATGGCGATCTTTATCATTTACAGCCAAGGAAGCAGTTTTTTGACATATTCCTTGGTCCCTATTGATGCCACCCTGTAACTGGTCAACTTTAACAATGTCAGAAGGGTGGAATTGATCGAAGTCTATTAATCTTGCTTTCACTCAGCACCATATCCACATCACCCTTACCTGAAATCAACAAATTTGGAAAGCCAAAAACCACCAACAATAAAAATAATAAATGCCGCACAAGATTGATCATGCAGAGTTGGTCAAAATTTATATTTCACCCATTGTCATCAACGAAAGGCAGGAATAAACAAATGGAGTCCAGGAAGTGTCCAGGAAAGCTGGGGGCCTGTGGCAGCTTGCATCGTCAATCATGGTTCCCCAACTCTTTGTTCCTGGGCACTATTGCCCCCATTGGCTGGAGTGGCTCTCAGGGTCACTGGAGGAAGCTAAACTATTTGGTTCACGGTACAGCATTGGTTCCAATACAACAGAATCTCCAGAGGAAGGTCTGTAATGTAAGCAGGGTTCAGATAATTGTCCAATGCTTTGCTCCCAAGGAAAACAACCAACTGCTGAGATTTACTAGATCTGTCATGCTAGATAGAAGGTGCGATCCAATGGCCACACTGTGCCCGAAAAGCAGCTGGTCGCGGCACAGCATGGCTGAATGAAGCTGGCAGACCCCACCCCTGGGATCTACCTGGCTCGCAACTTTGCAATGTAAATCCCACCATCATGGACTGAATCGCTTTTTGGCAAATCTGCATATTAGAGCGAAACAGTCAGTTCCACTCTAATGTGCAGATTCCCGGGGTACCTGAGGCTCTGGGATTCATCCCTTTGCCTCGGAGACCTTGGGCATGCGCCATTTGGTACTGGACTCCACAAATGGGGACCAGGTGGAACAGCACTCTTGGGGATCTCCCAGGGGATCGGGGGCCCTTAGCTGCATGCCTTTGGGCAGGTTGGTGTCCTGGCACGTCTGGCGCCACCTGGGAAGCCTGGCAGTGCCAACTGGGCACTTAGGCAGTGCCAGGCTGGCACCCAGGTGGCACTGCCAGCTAGCATTTCTTTATGCATGCGATTGGGCCAGGGCTGCTCTGCAGGAGTATTTGGGGGGCAGGGGACCCTCCCATAGTGCATTCGGGTTGGGGGGTTTCGGGGGTCGCTTTGGGGGGCCTCGGAGATCAGGACGGCATTTAAAAATGGCATCCCAATCTCTCACTACACTGGGGAGTTCCGGCGAGCGGAGCTCCTCAGTGTGCAAAACGGGGCTATGTGCGGTCTCGGCCATGCGTTTTCCATTGATGCCCTTATACATGTGAGCTTGCTATGGGACTTTGTTCCCAATTAGTTGAATCATACCCTAGTTGCATATAGATATAGGAGGTTAATGCACTGTGCACACTGATTTAGACTTGGGCATGGGTATTAAGGGTTCCAGAAGCAAAAAAGTAGGTGAAATTAAGATGCTCAGCCTTGACCTATTTGAATAGGGACACAAACTCGAAGGAAAGAATGATCTACCCTTGTTCCTATGTTATATCACAAGGGGAAAAAAGCCTCAACATATATGGTTTCCACACAAACCTCAGTTCCATTCTAGCACCACCAATAACTGCTACTTTGAAAGCAGTACTATAATATAATACCTCAGGAAGCGTTTCCAGACCATACTTCCAACGTGGAAGCTCTGCTGCCAGGAGTAATTCCTTCTAGCTCGGGGTGAACAGAGTGCACAAGGCATCCTTTCCCACTTGCTGCCCAGTTGGCCCTGCAAGATGTTTTGAATGTCATCCTGTATATAAATGGAGCAAGGTCAGAGCACATGGGAGTCAGTATATACTATCGAAGCAGTCCAGCAAGATAAATGGGCTGGTCATGATTCACGTGGGGCCACTGCATGCAGCCTTGTCTCACCAGATACACATGCCGCACTGTAAAACAGTCAGGACCATGTGCATTTTAGATCCCCTAACTAAAACCTTCCAAATTTGGTGCCAAGGAATCAAAACCAGTAAGGGAAAATTCTACTTTGAAATTAACTTTCATTATATGGGTAAAGTTACAACAATAAATATTTATTGGGAGCTGGAATTTTGAAGCGACGATCTGTGTACTATATAGAAGCAATCTGGAATTAGCTTCGGCCCATGACATCCTGAACATTGAAATAACCAACTTAATGGTCACGGTGTTACTGAATGGAAGAGGTGATGGATTAAATCTTGGTGGAAGGTAGGATTACAGTCACAGTTAATAAACCTGCCACTTGGGGTTGATTTTAATTGCCTGGAGTTAATGGCCTCAAATGGAAGGTGTATAACTTTACCAGGCCTTTAGCATCAGTTCTAAGTTCAAAGGGGCCAATCATCAGCTGTCCAAGGTGCCTGCCTGTATCAGGAGATAGGCCCAATACGATATGGGAATCAGGATCCTATGACATTAACAGGACTTGGACTACCATTTTTCGTGCTGGCTCTAACATTCCATGGGCAGCTGCCCTCATGAGGCTCACTGAAGGTAAATGTTGAATCATCTTTTGGGGTCCTGGAGGAGCAAGAATCTTGGTCGCCTGTCCGATTTAAACAAGGGCGTGTCCTTCGTTGCCAGAGTGGGCAGCTATAAGGGGCTGGTTTAGCACAGTCGGCTAAATAGTTGGCTTGTAATGCAGAACAATGCCAGCAGCGCAGGTTCAATTCCCGTACCGGCCTCCCCGAACAGGCGGCGGAATGTGGCGACAAGGGGTTTTTCACAGTAACTTCATTGAAGCCTACTTGTGACAATAAGCGATTATTATTATTATTATTCATGTCCTCCACCAGTCAGTGGCACATGAATCAAAGTTGGCTTCCAAGTCTGAATTACCCAGCAATGTAGAGGAGCGAATGCAAAAGAACAATTCTGGTAGAAAATTCGTACCGAAGCCATGCTCGTCTGTCATAACAAACTGCTTCTTCCAGTTTTATCACTAACATACACAAAAAGAAAGTAAAACTAACCGTGGTCTTTTACACAATTGGATTTCATAGAAATATGGGAGCAGGAGGAGGCCAATTAACTCTCGGGCCTTTTCCATCACTCAAGGAGATCATGGCTGATCTGTGATCTAACGTATATCCACATTTGTCCCATTTCCTTTCAAACCTATGAATCTCAGAATTTGAATTGATCCGCCATCAATTGCTGTTTGAGGAAGAGAGGGCAAACGTTCTGTCACAATTTGTGTGTAAAAATGTTTCCTAACATCACTCCAGAAAAGATATGGCTCTATTTTTTGGGTTACTTCTTCTAGTCACAAATTCCCAACCGGTGAAAATAACTTCCTTCCCTCGAGCTTGCCAGATCTCCTCAATATCTTGAAGATGTCACTCAAACCACCCCTTAACTGTCTAAATTCCAGGGAATACAACCTTAGATTGTGCAATAAAGAAAGAAAATGCTGGAAATACTCAGCAGGACGGGCAACTTCTGTGGATAGAAAAAGAGAGTTAACATTGACCTAAAATGGTGAGCCAGGACTTTAGCGTCCTGACACTATGCAAACTCACGCAGGCAGCATAAAATGGAAGCACCAGACCGTAAATTCAAATTTCCCACTTTATTCCTAGCTGCCACCACATCAACTGGCACGAGAATCATGGCAGGTGGCAACCTGCTGCTCCACGCAAAGTGACATTGAGTTCAGCTTTTCCAATTTCTGCCTCAATTTTGAGTTTCCTTGAGTTTGATTACTTTAATGAGGTGAGTAGATTCCTAAATCGCGTGAAACACTTCCAGTCAGTCAGGTTCTAAACCTTTAGGAAAGTCTATTATAGAGCCAGGAACATTCTGACAGTGAAGTTTAAAATGTGTTGTCAACTTCAAATGTGATAATTAGATGTTCTGTCATAAGTTAAGTATGTTATTAATACAGTGATTGATCACAGGCCTTTGTCCTTAAAAAGTAATTGACCATTACATTACCAGTGTTCAGATGTATTAAAATACTTGCTCCAGTGTATAAAGTGTTCTTCTTCATTCAATAGTATTGAGAATCAGATATTAATGTGGCATCTGGACCCAGTGCTTTGATTTATAGATTGATTTAAAGTCCAGTCCAGGCATCTGCTAAACATTTGAAATAGCTGAACATCTTTGGCTGAAAGTCCATCTCTGGGGTTTTACAAAAATTAACAGATTTCTAGGCATCTATTTAGTTAACTCCATTGTATTGAGCTCTAGAGGGGTTATTTGTACAGTTGTGCAATGGAATCTCATTATGAATACTTGGCTGAGTTCAAAATTCCACTAATGGATTTGGCCCAGCAGGGTTTGTTTGCACAGCTGTGAAGGGGATGTTGAGCTTTTGTTTAATTGAGCATTTGATAGGATTAAAGTGTTTTGAAGACATTTTGAATGCTTGTTTGTTTATTTTGACAGATTTACAAGCTCTTAAATGAATGAGTGTTTTTAAGTGGAGTTTGAATGGTTGCGTTTGTGGGCAGTTTTAAGAGCTTCCAAGAGGAGCAATTTGTTCCAGTGAATGCAAATAATGGATAGCTATTTCTTTATTTCATGAGTATTTCAAAGACTTCCAGTGTTATTATAGAGCTCATGAGTTCTGTCCATAGTGGATACTAGGTTAGTGGGTATGGAGATGCATGGGATGGTATGGGGGTGACATGGAGGCATGGAAGACACATAGTGGAAATTAAGAGGCATGGGGGTGAAGGGGTGTGAGTGCTGGGGGCTCTAACAGTCATCTATTGATGACCCAGTGAATGGAGGTGGGCCTTCTAACCTTAGCATCTACCCATTCCAACCAGCTTCTGGAGACAATGGCCCAGAATCCATCCACCCCCAAGGGAGTTCGGGGAGGGGAAATAGAATTTGCATGAGCATTCAGAATTTAGGAACATGACATTGGGAAATGGCACGACTAGTGATTCCTCAGTCTATCATGAAAATCAAGCAAATTAACTTCCTATCTCCACAGATGCTGCCTGACCTGCTGAGAATTCCAACATTTCTGTTTTTATCTCAGATTTCCAATGGTATTTTTGCTTTTGTCCTAACTTACATAATGTCACCTTCTCATTTGACTCTTGGAATCTAGCTGACATTCTGGTAAATCTACACTGTACTCCCTCCAAGGCGGTGCCAGGGACTGAACACAGTATTCCAGATGTTCAGCCATAAAGGAGTCCATTTATGGAGCAACAACTTCAGGGACATCATTTTCAAAATTATATTTTTAGATATCTGGGGGGCGATTTAATGACCTTGTTGCGCCCAACTTGATGACACGATGAGGCCATTGAATCTGATTCTCGACGCTCGGAATACCTCGCAAGATTTAAGGAGATCTCGCGAGACGTTGAGATCTGGACTTTGCCCTCACCATTAGACTCATTTAACTATATTCTCCCGAGGCCCCGGTACTAACAACCACACCAGGAAGACCTCGTCACAGTGCCGTATAGCACTATTTTCCACAAACGTAGACCAAGCATAACAGCACCTGGGCGGTCTCCCATGCCATTAGAGATACCCGGGTGGTTGGACTCTGGGCAGGGTGGTACCCTGGCACTCCTGCTGGCAGGGGGTCCCTTTGGCACTGCCAGCTGCCTAGCTGGCACTACCATGGTGCCAGGCTGACAATGCCAAGGTGTCCGGGTTCAGGGTGCCCGTGCCAGGGATCGGGCCTGTGATGCCTTGCCCTTAAGAGGTGGAGTGAGCGGGTGGTCGATGACCCCCTAAGAGATAAGTTGGGTGCAGTGGGGAGGGGGTTGGAGGCCACGGTGGGGTGGCTGAGGGGGGCGACTGAAATGCTGCCCCCGATCCACAAATACAAATGACATAAAGTGTGGCCTCAGCAGAGCGTTCCTTGTCGAAGCCAAAAGAAACGGCAAAGTCCTGTTAAATAGCGGTGTCGTTCTCGGCACTGCAGCCGACGAGAAACACCCCGTTAAACACGCCCAAAACAGGACTCTGTTTTTGTCCCGTTAAATCTTGCCTCTGATTAATGTTGCATTCTCAGTTTCTAACTGACATTGCAGTTTGTATTGATCAGGGAGAGGGGTCATTGATTTCACAGTTGCTGTAAAGTCAGTTATTCTTATTTATATCCTTTCCTTCATAAATCGGCACGTTGATCACGGCCAACCCACCTAACTTGCACATCATTGGACTGTGGGAGGAAACCGGAGCACCCGCAGGAAACCCACGCACACACGGGGAGAAGGTGCAAACTCAACACAGACAGTGACCTAAGGCCGGAATGGACCTCGAGTACCTGGCACTGTGAGGCAGCAGTGCTAACCACTGTGCCGTCATGTATCTTAAAATTAATTGTTTTTCTGGCGACAAGTATTTCATGTTCTTCAGTGAGGTTTTAAGAATTAATGATAAGTTATTAAAAGCAAATTATTCTACATCAAATGGTAATTATGGCTTTTACTGATTTCGATCCGAATGCATTATGTTTTTCTTCCCTTCCAATCCGAAAGAAATTATGTCATACCTACAATCACGCCCACACAAAGTCCTGAGTGTTATATAAGGTTATTTTGTTTTTACTTCCATTGTCTCTTTTGGCAATTTTCTTCAGTTTTCTTCATTCCACTCCATCCCACACAAATATACCTGACAAAGGAATGTTCTCAGCCAGGATGTCAATGGACTCAGTTGGTTGCACTCTGAGGTGAGGCAGCACATTGTGGATTTGAAGCTGCATGCCAGGCCATAACCACATCATCTACTGCAGAAAGAAAGGAGTGCAGCATTGTCAGAAAGATCCGTCTTTCACACAAGTTTTGAACGGAGGCCTTGACTGCTTGCTCAGGTGGCTATTAAAGATTCCTTGGTCTTCCTTGTAGAAAGGCGCGATGTTTCCAATATACTAGCCAACATTCTTCCCTCAGCCATCACTTCCAAATAGATCAACTATTTGTTTCCTGCTGTGCACAAATAAGACGTTGGGTGCGTTTGAACGGCCTAGGCAAGCCCGACACGGTGACGCGACGAGGGCCGTTGAATCCCGCGAGGGGCCTCTCAAGAGATTTGCGACGCTTGGAACGCCTCAGGAAATCTAATTTGATTTGATTTGATTTATTTATTGTTACATGTACCGAAGTACAGTGAAAAGTATTTTCCTGCGGCCAAGGAAACATACACAGTACGTACACAGCGACAAAGAAGAAAGTAGATAGTTACAGTGAATGCGAAAAAGTACTCAGTACATTGACAAATAAATAATTAGCTACGTATGGAACAAGAGCAAAATAACAAAGAAAATACGACACACCAAGAGCAGCATAGAGAGTTGTGAATCGTTGTGGAGTCTGGTCACTGTGGGAACAAGCTGTTCCTAAGTCTGGATGTACAGGTCTTCAGACTTCTGTATCTTCTGCCTGATGGAAGGGTCTGGAAGAGGGCAAAGCCTGGGTATGAGGGGTCTCTGACAGTGCTGTCTGCCTTCCTGAGGCAGCAGGAAGTGTAGACAGAATCAATGGGAGGGTGGCAAGCTTGTGTGATGCGTTGGGCTGAGTGACACTCTACAGTTTCTTGCGCTCTTGGGCCAAGCAGTTGCCATACCAGGCTGTGATGCAGTCAGATAGGATGCTCTCTATGGCACATCTGTAGAAGTTTGTGAGAGTCGATGCAGACATGCTGAATTTCTTTAGCTTCCATAGAAAGTAGAGAGGTTGTTGGGCTTTCTTAACTGTTGCATCAATGTGAGTGGACCGGGACAGTCTGTTGGTGATGGTGACCCCCAGGAACGCAAAGCTATAGACCACCTGCACTTCGGAGCCAATGATGTAGGTGGGTGTGTGTCACACTACGCTTTCTGAAGTCAATGATCAGTTCCTTGGTTTTCCTGACATCAAGAGAGAGGTTGGGCGGGCTTCTCCATGGCCCGATGGCGATCGGGCAGAGAGTCCCTTCTGATGCCCAAATCAGGGGTGGCGCCGGTTTCTCCCAAGGCCTGGGATGAACACCCATACCTGGGAGACCTCACCATGGTGCCGTTTGGCACTGGTCCACACAAACAGGCGTAGTGGCATTTGGGGTAGGGTCTCCCAAGCCATTGGAGGCCCTTGGGTGTTTGGGCTCTGGGCAGGGTGTTACCCTGGCAGTCCCGCTGCCATCTGGGCACCTTGGCACTACCAACCTGGCACTGCCAAACAGGCATCCTGACAGTGCCACCTGGGTGGCAGTGCTAGGCTGGCATGGGCACTGCCAAGAATTTGAAGTAACCTTATCCGAAGTATTGATGGTGGATGGGCAGAATCATATGTTATTTTACCCAACCACTTATTATTTTCTTTTATTCATCCATGGGAGGTGACTGTCACTGGCAAGGCTAGCATTTATTGCCCATCTCTAATTGCCCTAAAGAAGTGGTGGTGAATTTCCGTCTTGAACCACTGCCATCCATGTGATGGAGATGCATCCACAGTGCTATTGGGGAATGAGCTGCAGGATTTGTTCCCAAGATGTTAATGAGGAGGACTTTTCAATGTTGACTGGGCTGGGTGTGCCTTTGCCATAGTCCTGCCTATAGATTGATGCTTGGTCAGCTGACTGGTTTTATTCTTTGCATTTATTCTTGGCGTTTACTCTCCACTCTATGTTCTATTACACGAGTGCTCCTCAAATCCCAAATGCCCACTTTGTCCATCAACTACGGCGCTGATCGATTCTTAAACACACGGCGTTCTTGAATGTTTCACTTCTTGCCCAATTAGAATCTCACCCGACTTCTCCCTGGGAACACATGTCGAAACAAGACACATAGGAAATATGAAGAAAATTTAACGTAAGAGCTCCATGGAGGAAGGAAATAAGGATGGAAAACTTATAAAAGAGCAGAGATAAAAAGAATGTGGGTTGGGCTCCTCGAACTTCAAAGAACAGAAATGGATGTATTATTTAAAAACACACTTCCTTATTCTTTTCCTAAGCTTCCTGCAGCAGTAATGAAGATAGTTGGTGGAATTCCCATTGTAATATCTCCAGCTGAATAAGCAGTTCGTATGCCAAATAACATCTTTTTTGGAATCTAGTTATGCTTAACTCGCGTAATGACCGCAGTGTCCCTTAAAAATGCCTCAAGCCATCCAATATGCAGCAGCTGGATTACTGGATTATTAAAACTCAGAATATTTAATAATAAAGAATACTTATTTTTGAAAAGATTGAATAAATATGAGCGATATGGCGGCGATTTTGAGCTTGGGTTAGCTGTCAGTGAGAATCCCGACTCAAGCGTGAAATCAGCAGCGAATCGGGAAATGTGATTCTCTCCGGAGAGATTGTGGGCAGGATTCTCCCTGCCCTGCGCCGGGCCGGAGAATCCCCGCGAACGGGCCATGCCGCCCCGACGCCGGCACGCGATTCTCCACAGTGCGAAGAATTGGTGCCATTGGCACCGGCGTGGTTGGCGCGGCCCCAGTTGCGGGCCGCTAAACGCGGCCGGCCCGCCGACCAATGTGGCTGGTCTGCGATCGGAACCCACCAATCGGTGGGCCAGCCTCTGTGGCTGGGGGCCTCTTTTCCTAGGCGCCGGCCCCTGTACCCTTGCGCCATGTTGCGTCGGGGCCGGCGTGTTGATGGAGGCCACTGCGCATGTCTTCGTTGGCGCCGGCGCAACTGCGCATGCGCGGATCCCGCGGCGCACAGTTCGCACCGGGATCTGCAGCTCGAGCGGCGGGAACTGCTCCAGTGCCGTGCTGGCCCCCTGTAGGGGCCAGAATTAGACGTGGGAGCGGCCCGTTCACGACGTCGTAAAACACAACGGCATTTACGACGGCGTGGACACTGTGCCGCGGGATTGGCGAATCCCGCCCCCAGTTTCCCGATTTCTCCCGCGCCTCACCGGCGATGTCACGAGGTTCACACCCACAAAGGCGGGAACATCATTTAAATGTATTTTAATATTATTAACAGGCCTCCCTGCCGCATGATTATCCCCCTCACTAAATATTCATATCTCAACGACGTGATGTTGACAAGGTTTACAACAGGTTTGGCAAAACGAGAAACAGTCGAGGAGATCCATCCGGGGGTACAAAGATAAGTGTAGCCCCTGGGGAGGGAAGAGGGACATGCCCAGAGAGTGCCCCGGTACTGCCCATTCGCACTTACCATTGCCAATTTGTGCCAGAAGGCAGTGTCAGGGGTAGGCCCTCGCGGCAGCCCCATGAATGGGGAATGGGGGAGCATTTCCATTAATGTATGGTGGGGTGGAAGTGGGGGAACACCAGCGATTCTTTCACGCCGGTGATGGTGGAGGACAGGGGGATTATCTGGAGCGAAAGGAGCCCCCGGAATGGGACCATTCAGATGGCACCCCGATCTCTGTGGAACCGAGTGCCGGCTTTATCAGAAACCGCACCCCCCCCCCCCCCCCCCCCCCCCGCCGCCGCCAGTGTGACGATGTGAACCCCATCCACACATTCTTTTTTTCTTTAACCAGGTTCAACTTCTGGGGAGAAAACTGGTCTGTGCAACTGGCGAGCTACATGCCAGTTTTCATTCAGAGCCTGATACTTATGCCAAGTTCTGGTAAGATTACACCCTATTAAAACTGTCAGCATACTGCATGAAATTGAAATGTGGAAGAAACACACCAAAATGAAAGAAGTGAATGAGAATGTACAATCTCTCTCACACCAGTCAGTCTAGATCGTTATTTGCAACAGAACTCACAAAATTTTACTGCCGTTAATTGGGATCCAGAAAGGTTTTTATTTAAGTGGAGAAAGGAGCCCGGGTAAAGCAGCTATATATTTGATAGTTTAATCATCATGCCTTTTTGATATTTGGAGAAAGATCTTCAATATAAGAGCGTAAGAACCGAACTAGCAATTGGGTGGTTAATTTGAAACTGAAATCGAGGTATAGACAATCGCATTATTAGAGGATAACGAAAGTAAATATATGAATTAAAAATTGTAAAATGGGTACAACACAGGAGGCCACTTAGTCCGTTGTGTTGATGTTCGCCCTCTCCAGGGGCAATTCACCTACTGCCTGGAAGTATATTCCAGATCCTAACCACTCGCTGCATAATTAAGCTTTTCCTCATGTCGCTTCTTTTGCCTTACATCTGTGCCCTCTGGTTCTGAATCCTCCCACCAGCAGGAACAGTTTTTCCCTATCTACTCTGTCCAGACCCCTCATGAATTTAAATACCTCTTATCCATTCCCCTCTCATCCATCTCTTCTCTAATGATTTTGTGTAACTGAGGTTCCTCATCACAGGAGTCATTCTCATGAATCTTTACTGCGCTTTCTCTAATGCTTTTACATTCTAAGGTACAGGGCTATGAGGAAACAGTTAGATATGGGAATTCCTTTAGATTGCTCTAGCAAAAAGTCAATATGAAAACAATAGGCCAAGTGTTGCAAACATTTCCGGTACTAATGTACATCTTTATTCTCCTCTTTTCCCAAAGATTTGTTTAAAATTAAGTTTTACAGGATGTGGGCTAGGCCAGTATTTGTTGTCCATCCCGAATTGCTCCTGAGAAGGTGGTGGTGATCGTCCTTCTTGAACTGCCGCGGACCAAGCATTGCGCAGGTCAAGGAGACACAGCCTGAGTGAGAGAAATACAGACCGAGTGAGAATTTGGTAATTTGGTGCAGTGAGGTAACCAGGAAAGGTAAGTGGTTAATCTAATTGTGCTGTTTTTCAGTTAAAAGTGCAGTGTAGATTAGTGTCTGATTGGCTGAAGCTGCCCCCACCCTAATTGCTGAGAGGCAGTTATCTGGCAGTCACCTGAGGCCTGTTAAGGGGCACAAAGGTACACATTGTATTCTTCTCTTTGAAGTTTTAGTGTGAGTCATCCTAAAGTCTGTATAAAAGACAGACAGAAAGCGCACATTAGTAAGCATTGCGCAGGTCAAGGAGACGCAGCCTGAGTGAGTGAGACACAGACAGAGTGAGAATTTGGTAATTTGGTGCAGTGAGGTCATTCAGTGAAGAGTGGGAGAAGGTGCTTTTTCCCGACTGTTTTGTTCTCTCTCTTTCTTCGGGCCTAATTTCGGGAGCCGTTCGGAGGAGGAGGAGCAGTCTCTGTGAGTATAAAAACCTAACGGTAACTTCCTGTTTTCCAGTTTTTTTTCCAAAAGTGACGTCAGAGGGAAGCTGTGATCGGAGTGGTTGATAGCAAATCTGCCACAAATTTAAAAAAAAAACACAGCTAAACTCATAAACTTAAATTAAACTAATTAATTAATTAGTGATGGCTGGTCAGGTGATGTGCTTGAGCTGCTTGATCTGGGAGCTGGCAGATCCCATTGCGAGCTGCAGTGACCACATCTGCAGTAAGTGTTGGCTGCTCGAAGAGCTCCGGCTCAGAGTTGACGAGCTGGAGTCTGAGCTTCAAACACTGAGGCACATCCGGGAGGGGGAGACTTACCTGGACACTGTGTTTCAGGAGGCAGTCACACCTGTCAGAGTAAGTAGTTTAAATCCTGCCAGTGGCCAGGGACAGAAGGGTGTGACTGCAAGTCAGGCAGGTAAAGGGAACCAGCAGTCAGGAACTCAGGAGCCTCAGCCCTTGACTCTGTCCAACAGGTATGAGGCACTTGCTCCCTGTGTGGATGGCGAACTGGGCTGCAGGAAGGATGAGTCAGCTGACCAAGGCACCATGGTTCAGCAGGCCATTCAAGGGGAGGGAGTAAATAGGCAAGTTGTAGTTGTAGGGTATTCTATTATCAGGGGGATAGATAGTATCCTTTGTGAGCAGGATAAAGAATCCCGCATGGTATGTTGCCTGCCCGGTGCTAGGGTGCGGGACATCTCTGACCGGCTTGAAAGGATACTGGAGAGGGAGGGAGAGGATCCAGTTGTTGTGGTCCATGTCGGTACCAACAACATAGGCAAGTCTAGGAAAGAGGACCTGTTTAGAGATTATAAAGAACTAGGATTCAAATTAAAAAACAGGTCCTCAAGGGTCATAATCTCCGGATTGCTGCCCGAGCCACGTGCAAATTGGCATAGGGAGGCAAGAATAAGGGAAGTTAACACGTGGCTGAAAGAGTGGTGTGGGAAAGAGGGGTTCCTTTTCATGGGACACTGGCATCAGTTTTGGGACAGGGGGGACCTATACCGTTGGGATGGTCTCCACCTGAACCGAGCTGGGACCAGTGTTCTGGCAAAAAGAATAAATAGGGTGGTCAATAGGACTTTAAACTAAAGATTGGGGGGGAAGGGAAAGTCAGGGAACCAAGAGGTGAAGTAATCAGTGGGAAGCGTAGCTGCTTAGGAATACAAAAAAGCACGAAAAGACAAAACTCAGGAGAGGTTATGATAGTCCCCATCCCACAAAATATGACACAGTGTATGGAAAGGCTCAGTAAACCAAGGTCCACCACACTAAGAAAACAAAAAGGGACGGTCAATAGAGAATTAAAGGTGCTATATTTAAATGCGCGCAGTGTACGGAACAAGGTAGATGAGCTTGTGGCCCAGATTGTGACTGGTAGGTATGATGTGGTAAGCATCACAGAGACATGGTTGCAGGGGGTTCAGGACTGGCATTTAAACATCCAGGGATTCACAACCTATCGAAAAGACAGGGAGGTGGGCAGAGGGGGTGGGGTTGCCTTGTTAATTAGGAATGAAATTAAATCAATAGCACTAAATGACATAGGGTCAGATGATGTGGAGTCTGTGTGGGTAGAGTTGAGGAACCACAAAGGCAAAAAAACCATAATGGGAGTTATGTACAGGCCTCCTAACAGTGGTCAGGACCGGGGGCACAAAATGCACCACGAAATAAAAAGTGCATGTCAGAAAGGCAAGGTCACAGTGATCATGGGGGACTTCAATATGCAGGTGGACTGGGTAAATAATGCTGCCAGTGGACCCAAGGAAAGGGAATTCATTGAATGTTTACAGGAGGGCTTTTTGGAACAGCTTGTGATGGAGCCCACGAGGGAACAGGCCATTCTGGACTTAGTGTTATGTAATGAGCCAGACTTGATTAAAGATCTTAAAGTAAGGGAGCACTTAGGAGGCAGTGATCATAATATGGTAGAATTCAATCTCCAATTTGAAAGAAAAAAGGTAGAATCAGATGTAAAGGTGTTACAGTTAAATAAAGGTAACTACAGGGGCATGAGGGAGGAACTGACGAAAATCGACTGGGAGCAGAGCCAAGTGGGAAAGACAGTAGAACAGCAATGGCAGGAGTTTCTGGGAGTAATTGAGGACACAGTACAGAGGTTCATCCCAAAGAAAAGAAAGGTTATCAGAGGGGGGATTAGGCAGCCATGGCTGACAAAGGAAGTTAGGGAATGCATCAAAGCAAAAGAGAAAGCCTATAATGTGGCAAAGAGTAGTGGGAAGTCAGAAGATTGGGAAGGCTACAAAAACAAACAGAGGATAACAAAGAGAGAAATAAGGAAAGAGAGGATCAAATATGAAGGTAGGCTAGCCAGTAACATTAGGAATGATAGTAAAAGTTTCTTTAAATACATTAAAAACAAACGGGAGGCAAAAGTTGACATTGGGCCGCTCCAAAATGACGCTGGTAATTTTGTGATGGGAGTCAAGGAAATAGCTGAGGAACTAAATAAGTACTTTGCGTCAGTCTTCACAGTAGAAGACATGAGTAATATCCCAACAATTCCGGCGAGTCAGGGGGCAGAGTTGAATATGGTAGCCATCACAAAGGAGAAAGTGCTAGAGAAACTAAGAGGTCTAAAAATTGATAAATCTCCGGGCCCAGATGGACTACATCCTAGAGTTCTAAAGGAGATAGCTGAAGAAATAGTGGAGGCGTTAGTTATGATCTTTCAAAAGTCACTGGAGTCAGGGAAAGTCCCAGAGGATTGGAAAATCGCTGTTGTAACCCCCCTGTTCAAGAAGGGAACAAGGAAAAAGATGGAAAATTATAGGCCAATTAGCCTAACCTCAGTTGTTGGCAAGATTCTAGAATCCATTGTTAAGGATGAGATTTCTAAATTCTTGGAAGTGCAGGGTCGGTTTAGGACAAGTCAGCATGGATTTAGTAAGGGGACGTCGTGCCTGACAAACCTGTTAGAGTTCTTTGAAGAGATAACAAATAGGTTAGACCAAGGAGAGCCAATGGATGTTATCTATCTTGACTTCCAAAAGGCCTTTGATAAGGTGCCTCACGGGAGACTGCTGAGTAAAATAAGGGCCCATGGTATTCGAGGCAAGGTACTAACATGGATTGACGATTGGCTGTCAGGCAGAAGGCAGAGAGTTGGGATAAAAGGTTCTTTTTCAGAATGGCAACCGGTGACGAGTGGTGTCCCGCAGGGTTCGGTGTTGGGGCCACAGCTGTTCTCTTTATATAGTAACGATCTAGATGACGGGACTGGGGGCATTCTGGCTAAGTTTGCCGATGATACAAAGATAGGTGGAGGGGCAGGTAGTATGGAGGAGGTGGGGAGGCTGCAGAAAGATTTAGACAGTTTAGGAGAGTGGTCCAAGAAATGGCTGATGAAATTCAACGTGGGCAAGTGCGAGGTCTTGCACTTTGGAAAAAAGAATAGAGGCATGGACTATTTTCTAAACGGTGACAAAATTCATAATGCTGAAGTGCAAAGGGACTTGGGAGTCCTAGTCCAGGATTCTCTAAAGGTAAACTTGCAGGTTGAGTCCGTAATTAAGAAAGCAAATGCAATGTTGTCATTCATCTCAAGAGGCTTGGAATATAAAAGCAGGGATGTACTTCTGAAGCTTTGTAAAGCATTAGTTCGGCCCCATTTAGAATACTGTGAGCAATTTTGAGCCCCACACCTCAGGAAGGACATACTGGCACTGGAGCGGGTCCAGCGGAGATTCACACGGATGATCCCAGGAATGGTAGGCCTAACATACGATGAACGCCTGAGGATCCTGGGATTATATTCATTGGAGTTTAGGAGGTTGAGGGAAGATCTAATAGAAACTTACAAGATAATGAATGGCTTAGATAGGGTGGATGTAGGGAAGTTGTTTTCATTAGCAGGGGAGTCTAGGACCCGGGGCACTGCCTTAGAATAAAAGGGAGTCACTTTAGAACAGAGATGAGGAGAAATTTCTTCAGCCAGAGAGTGGTGGGTCTGTGGAATTCATTGCCACAGAGGGCGGTGGAGGCCGGGACGTTGAGTGTCTTTAAGACAGAAGTTGATAAATTCTTGATTTCTCAAGGAATTAAGGGCTATGGAGAGAGAGCGGGTAAATGGAGTTGAAATCAGCCATGATTGAATGGTGGAGTGGACTCGATGGGCCGAATGGCCTTACTTCCGCTCCTATGTCTTATGGTCTTATGAGGTGTAGGTACACCTACTGTGCTATTAAGGAGGGAGTTCCAGGATTTTGATCCAGTGACAGTGAAGGAAGGGCAATATATTTCCAAGTCAGGATGGTGAGTGACTTGGAGGGGAACTTCCAAGTGGCGGTGTTCCCATGTATCTGCCCTTGTCCTTCTGAATGATTGTGGTCATGGGTTTGGAAGACACTGTGTAAAGAGCCTTGTTGAGTTACTGCCGTGCATCTTGTAGATAGTACACACTGCTGCTACTGTGCATCGCTGGTGGAGGGAGTGAATGCTTGTGGAAGAGGTGCTTTGTCCTGGATGATGTCGAGCTTTTGGAGCATTTTTGGAGCTGCAGTTATCCAGGCAAGCGGAGAGCATTTCATCACTTGTGCCTTGTAGATGGTAGAAAGTCAGGAGGTGAGTTACTTGCCACAGAATTCCTAGCCTCTGATCTGCTGCTGTAGCCATAGTATTTATATGACTAGTCCAGTTTGGATTGGATTGGATTGGATTTGTTTATTGTCACGTGTACCGAGGTACAGTGAAAAGTGGAAGAAGTTGGAAGAGAGAGTAAGCCGGGTGGGAGGGATCTTTGATTATGCTGCCCGCTTTCCCCAGGCAGCGGGAGGTGTAGATGGAGTCAATGGATGGGAGGCAGGTTTGTGTGATGGATTGGGCGGTGTTCACGACTCGCTGAAGTTTCTTGCGGTCCTGGGCCGAGCAGTTGCCATAGTAATTATATGACTAGTCCAGTTTGGATTGGATTGGATTGGATTTGTTTATTGTCACGTGTACCGAGGTACAGTGAAAAGTATTTTTCTGTGAGCAGCTCAACAGATCATTAAATACATGGGAAGAAAAGGGAATAAAAGAAAATACATAATAGGGCAACACAACATATACAATGTAGCTACATAAGCACCGACATCGGATGAAGCATACAGGGTGTAGTGTTAATGAGGTCAGTCCATAAGAGGGTCATTTAGGAGTCTGGTAACAGTGGGGAAGAAGCTATTTTTGAGTCTGTTCGTGCGTGTTCTCAGATTTCTGTATCTCCTGCCCGATGGAAGAAATTGGAAGAGTGAGTAAGCCGGGTGGGAGGGATCTTTGATTATGCTGCCCGCTTTCCCCAGGCAGCGGGAGGTGTAGATGGAGTCAATGGGTGGGAGGTTTTGCTCTTGTCAGGCAAACTATGTTCAGCACTTTACGTGCAAAATGAAGATGCTAGGTATTTATGGAAATTTCTGCTGATAGTAGCATTCGAGTTAATCAGAGGACCGCCTACATACAAGAGGAGTCATTGCATTTAATCAGTTATAGATTAAGCTAGATTGTATACAGGTATACAATATATGGAGTGGTGCGGGAAATGGCATAGCTGAAAGAAAAGCTGAATGCAATACCTATATGAATGTGGGTGACAAATATTGAAACAAGGGACAAACATTCCTTCAACCCAGTAGTCGATGATCCCAAATACATTTTATCGTGAAAAATGGCCTGACGGAATGAAAGGCCTGGTCAATAATTACAGCCATCCACAATGAGCATAATCAATTATTAATCAACTTTCCCATTCACCCACATCCCACAACTCTTTATATCAATGTTGAACTCCCTAGAGTCTCGCTAGATTGATGGTATTGCGAAAGCATGAATATGGATCACCCTCTGGGTGACATTTGGAATTAGGGTACTCTGAATGGAAAGCTGCCTTGTTTAAGCAGCTTCTTCAAATAAATGCAGTCCCCACTTAAAAAAAGAGGGAGTAGCTTTGGAAATTCAACTTGATTGAGGTTTGAAACAGTGGCATGACAAGTGTATCTGTGGCTATTTTGATCCTGACACCATTCTAAGGCAAACTATTTTATTTGCGATCATAGCTTATGAAGTAACAAACACAGCGGCAGACCTGACTGGCTTTGACTTCTTGAAACTGGAGCTTCTGATTGCCCATCTCAAACAATAAGATCACTCACTTCCTGCTGGATTTATTAAATATCTTTAACCGTATAAAATGATATATTCAGTCATTTAACAAAAACAATTATGAATGACCAATCCAGCTGAGAGGTCTTAGACAATAGATTATTTCAAAAAACTTGTCACTCTTGAGCAGACTTGGTCAATGACTGACTTTTAGTAAGAATCTCACAGCAACCGTGAGTATTACCCAGTAACATACTGTAGCACAGCCATAAAGAAGTCTTTTTAAAAGCCATTGCATATCTCTGTAATATATTGTGACACTTTATGGCAGTCACTGAAAACCACTCAGCATGCAGTGTATGAGAACAAAGTTGTTTCCAAATAAATCAGCATATTTCACACTCAGGGCAAGGAAGAGTTTTGGCAGCATTCTGTTCTAAAAATCTACCAGTAATTACAATTACATTGTGTGAATGTACTCTATACACGAGGGCAAACCTTATAACAAATTACTTTGTGCAATTCAGGATGGTGAATAGTGATAGACTTATATCATATTCCACTGCGCAATACAATACTGTGTGTGTTTTAATATTCACACATTCCTTGGGGATCATTCGTGGCAGAAATCCATCCTGGGTTTTTTTTCACATGTAACGCAAACCCACATTAAATATGCTCTCGGTGCAATATTCTGCATAGCAGTTGGGCTAGTACAGAACATAGAAATAGCATTTAGGTTAATATAAGAATAAGAAGGTCTGCCTTCATAAACGTTTCCACATCTAACACTTACCTCCGCTAAGGCCCATTTCTCAAGGTAAAATGATGCATTGCTTATGAGCAAAATCATGTCAGCAACACTGGCAAGAATAATGCGTAACACTTCATAAATACATCTTTATTTATGAATACATCTTTATTTCTGAATAATTAAAAGTAAAAATATTAATCTATTTTATTGGTAAATGATCCATGCCGAAGAGTCCACTAAGGTTGCTTTTCCAATGGCTTTAGTCTGCTGACATTTGTCCAAGGAAAGGGAAAGGACTTGCATTTACATAGCGCCTTTCACAACTTCAGGATGTTGCCAAGTGCTTTAGAGCCAAGCATCAAAACACAAGCATCATAATGACACGTCTCACAAGTTATCCAAAAGCATCATTGGCCAAACTAATAGTTAAATTCAGTTGAAGGAACATTGCTCTAGTTTACTTTGAATATATTGACACATCTGTTGCTTTGTACTTTAAATAGATCCTGTTGCCTTCTTGTACTTCAATATAGAGCTGTAAGATGCGGTGCACTTAGATCTTCTTCCCCAGTCCCAAACGTGAGTTAGACCATCACCAGCTGTAAATCTTAACATCTGCCATTAATCCCTAGGAATATCCCTTATTCCGGGATGATACAAGATTTCAATTATTTTTTAAAAAAAATTAATTCTTAGCAGTTTACTGTCTCTCCCGACAATTGTTAAGGTAGAACATCCTGGTGAAAATATCAAGACATGCCCACCACTCAAATAGCGTGGCTGGGGGAAGTTCCGATGTTTAGCCAGTTGCAGCCATATCTGGGGAAACCCACAATTGTCAGAAACAATATTTTGCCGGAAAAGAGAATTCCTAGCCAGATCCTTGGGGATCAGAGTGCTCCAGATGTTGATCCCACATTCGGCTCCCACGTGGCTCCACATCCAACCCATTGTCAGCTGGTTCAACTAATTTCACCATTTCCATCTCTGTTGACTGTACACTTCATTCCATTATACATCTTAACGTGGGAACGGCAAAGGCCAGAGTACCTACCCTTCAGCCACACCTTCTTATGTCAATTGCCTCACAATGAGAATACAGAATCTCCATCCCCAAAAGGTCATGCAGGAATTCTGGGAACAAGTCCTTGATATGGATATGTTTGAAGCCAACCTCTGCCAGGTTATCGCAGGTCATAGTTGGTCTGTATCTCAATTCCATTGACCTGTCTTTTCACTGTATCCTTTGATCCATCTTCTCCTTCAGGTATCATGCCCTAAGAAGGCATTGGCAACCTTGGACTTCCATTGGATTGGTTCATGATAATGCTCAGCAAAGTACTGCAGCCTTGTGAAGTTTTGTTGACCAGGAAACTCTCTCACTTTTATAGCCTGCCATCAGTCATATTGGAGGATTTACATGCTAGCAAACAACCTGTTTGGCCATGTTATAAATGCACTTTCCACATCCCATCAGGTCCTGAAGTGAGACTTGAATTTGCACCTACTGGTCCAGAAGTAGGGACACTATCACTGTGCCAAACAACCTCCATATACCTCAAAACTCTTGTCTAAAAAGGCAAACATTTATAAGATACAGAAAGGATGGATAATTGGAGCAAGGTTATCTTGCACAGAGCCAGCATGAGTTCAATGGGCCTAAAAGACTCTTTCTTTGCTCTAGTTATTCTGTGATTCTATTCCACAATTTCTCATGATGTTCAATGCAGCTCAGGCCAAATATTAAAATTTCACCTTCACCCATTTACCAATGCTGCCTGCCTCACATACACCTCTCACTCCCTTCACATACCTCCAGGTGTTCAGCTGTGGCAGGCATATCAACCAAACACTGCAGCACAATCTCTGACATTCCTCCATCTCTTTGCAAACAAGGTTGCAGATAACTTCAGGGAATAGCAGAGACCTGACGGGGAATGGGCATGCCTGTATCACCTCAACCCTTTAGCGGGGATGGTGCTCTGCATCACGGGGAGTCAGTGAACAAGATTGTCATCTCTGGCATCACAGAGAATATTCAGGTTGACGGGCCATGCTGGAAGGGAGCAAAAGTAATGTGGCCACGTTTCTGAAGTTTTGGGATTCCATAATACCTGCACGACAGAGCTATATTTTGAGGCCATTATCTTTACTCTGGAATATTTATCTATCAACCTTAACCTCGTTCATTAATAACACTGAATAATCCCTATTATCATTTTCTGTCATTCAGTGACCAGTCGAAAGTGAAGAAAGCTCAACTAAAAAATTACATCTTGTTCTGCGAAAAATTTAATTAGTCCTACTTTTCTCAGTCTTATTTTAAATAAAAGTCTACAGTAAGCTCCCAATCCATTCAGCTTCAGACGCTATGCTCTGTCTGATCCAACCTCTTTCCTTCCCTTTATGCACGGCTATGCAGCTAAGCCCCAGCAAAGCTCATTATGACCTGATGTGCCTCTGACGATATAGCCATGAGGCAATTTCAATGTCAGGACTTTTCCAAGGATTTGACGGATCCTCTGGTGAAGTTACAGCACGCGATTGGGAAAATCTCTCATAGAAATTGAACCCCAATTTCTCTGATACTCTTTGTCAACCAACATTAACACCACCTGGTCTGAAGCTGGTACCCTGACTCACACATTCACCCGACACCCCCAGCCTCACTGATATTCAAAGGCTCCCAGTGTATATTAAACATGTTGAATCAAAATTCTTGACTTGAAATCCTTCCTGATCTTACTCAGCATCCATGTGCACCCCCCCCCCCCTCCCCACCTTCTGTCCTCTTCCATATTCTATTAGCTACTAAATTTATGCACCCCTCCAACTATACAACCCCACCACTGATCAGCTTTCAGCCTCTTTGGTCCTACTCCATGGAATTCCATCCCTAAAAGCCCTCAATCTTTCCTCCTCTTTCTCCACCCTGGGTGACCTTCTTTCTCAAAGCACATCATCTTGCCCAAGCCTCTCACCCTCCTAATCTCTCTCCCCATTCCTTTGTGCATTATTTAGTTTTTCTCACCTCCCCTCCCCAACCGAAAAGCACTGATGGATGTTTGTTAAAGATGCTATGTGAGAGCAATCTGCTGTTATTAAAGAGATAAAGGGTCACAGACTATTCATAAAAAGGGTAGCACATCCTGCTGAAGGGAAATGAGAGAGACAAAATTCTGTTCGAGGTGATTCAGAACTTGTTGGCAGGTGAGAGGGAACAACCATGGAGTGAATAGAGAGGAAGGGACCCTTTTTGGGAGCAGGGGTGGAAGCTTCTGTTGGGTGGGAGAGTGAAAATGAAATGAAATGAAAATCGCTTATTGTCACAAGTAGGCTTCAAATGAAGTTACTGTGAAAAGCCCCTAGTCACCACATTCCGGCGCCTGTTCGGGAAGACTGGTACAGGAATTGAACCGTGCTGTTGGCCTGCCTTAGTCTGCATTCAAAGCCAACGATTTAGCCCTGTGCTAAACCAGCCCTGTGCTTAACCAGAGCCAGTGAAGCTCTGTTTCTGCTGAGAGAGAGAGACAGAGAGAGAAGAGACGCCTTGTTGAGGGGGTGACAGACACAGGAGCCATGTTGAGAAGGAGTACACTTATATTTTTTATTGGTTACCCCCCTCAGATTCACCATTAAGAGGAATCGAGAGAAAGCTATTGTTCAGCAGTTACATGAGAGGGAAAGAAAGACATCCTGTGGAGTGAAGTGAGGAAGGAGATGACTCCATGGAGTAAAGTGATAGAAACCACATTTTGGGGCAGGGAGATGGAGGGACACTATATTGAGTGGCCAATGGGGCAGAAAGAGAGACAGTGATTTTGTAATTCGTTAAAATGCTGACTTCTGTAAAATAAAGTATTGCCCATCAGTTCAGTCGAATAGTAGGCTTTCATGACTGCAATCAAAATGTAGAGACTTGATGAGACATTCCAAGCTAATTTTGTGAAAACACACAATATTCTGCTTGGTTACAATACAAGATGGGTTACATGTAAGAATATTTTGGGGGGTTTTAAAGGAGGAATATTGAGAGGAGAGAGGGATAGAAACTGGTTCAACAGGGAGGGTAACAGTGGCATTGTGGGTGTAGGGAAGAGGAACAGAGACAACACTCAGATGAATTGGCAACCATCCTGACCAGAAGCCCCCACCATGGGATAAAGCTTATTACCTTTTTATTAATTCTTCCTTGAGATGTGAGTGTCACAGGCAAGGCCGGCCTTTGTTGTCTGGGAGTCTGAAGTCACATGGAGGCCAGGCCAGGTAAGGAGAGCAGATTGCCTTCCTTAAAAGGGCATTGGTGAACCACGTAGGTTTTTATGACAGCTTCTTGGTCGCCATTACAGAGACTAGCTTTCAAAATCAGGTTTTATTTATTGAATTTAAATTCCACCCGTTGCCGTGGAGGGATTTGAACCCATGACCCCAGACTGGGCTCTGGATTATTAGTCCAGTGACATTACCTCTACTCACCATCTTCCCCTTTTCTTCTGGCTACTGATAGGTCATAAAATTGTAAACAACTTCAATAAGGGTAGTTGTCATAATGGCGCTACACATAGCGAACAGGAACAATTACCCAACGACTAACTGTTATTCTGCACTCAAATGTCACGATGAAAATTCAAAGAAAATCAAGTGCCTTCAATGGTTTGATAGTAAGGTTTACATTTAGAAGTTAGTATGTAAAGTTTCTTTCATTCTCCAACCTCATTATTGGTCCCTCTGTTATCAGGGAATGAGCCGTTACTGTTTTTTGCACAGGGTATGTGCGTATGACTAATTTCTCGGCAATCCTTTAGAAAGTAGGGCGTTTCAGTATTCACGCCAATCAAGTGGCATTTTCTATTTTTCAATTGATCTACGAATAGAAGCATTTACAGTATAGAGCGTGCATTCTGACCTTTCAAAACGGCCAGCATTTTGGAAAAAGAAACAGAAACATTTCCCTACAGCCAGAGCTGTTGAAAAAAATGTTCTATTTTCAGAGATCAGCGATTGATCGTGACAGTGTACAAGGCACAGGATTGTTTTACTTTAACAAAGACTTGCGTTAGGAAGATTCTTAACAAGCTTTACTTGATGCGACTGATTAAACCACCAAAATACATGGTAACATGTGAATCACATGGTGACTAAGATCTGAGAGGGTGGAGACTCAGGGAGGGTAGAGAGTAGGCTCCCTGGGCGATCAGTAATTTTAAGCAAGATCCCAATTCTACACTCATTAAACTCTGACTCAAATTCGGGTAAGAGGGAATGAGTGGGCGAGTCTCTCACTTACCACCCCAAGTTTCCGCAGGGGGATAGGTGGGGGAGGCATCTGAGGGAGTCACCGGGCTATCCTGTAATATCCTCAGCAAGTCCAACATGCCCCGCTAGAACTTAGGGAGAGCTGCCTTGTGCTCCACTGAAGCAAAACATCCTGAAACAAAGATCATGCAGAAGGGGGCTGACTTCGGCCATCTTGTCAAACTGTCCACATGCCCGAAGTTAACCTTTCTGCTCTTTCAACACATGTTACGGAGTGGGTTTCCAACATTTTCTGTCTTGGTTAGGGATATCAGGCATTGTAGTCAGTCCAGCTTTGTTCCTCACACTTGATAATGGATTTAGAGACTTTATTACAAAGAGTCCAACAAAGATAGTGTTTAAACTCTGACTCGGTGGAACTCCCCGTTAAGGCCGCTCTTTAAGTCATTTCCTGCAGTAACAAGCTCAGCTTGCCAGTGCAGGAAGACTACTCTCAGCTGGTCTGATTGCAACCCATACCCGCACCCTCCCTTCTTTCTCCATGTTCACCCCTGCCCCACCCCACTCACACTGAAAATCCTTTTGCAGCACCTTCTCCCAAGGCGGGTTAGCTCAGCAGGGAATTTTATGCCTGATGCCACCCACCTCAAGGATGAAAATCCAGGTGGTGGGCTGGTCAAGGGTGGGGGGGAGGGGTAATCAGAGGAGGTTGGCCAGGGACTGGTGGATGTGGCATAGTCAATGGTGTTGGGGAGTGTAGTTGTGAAGTAGCCGAGTGGACTTCCGGAAGGGATCCCAGTGCATCTTCTGGGGTAGCTCTGGAGTAAAATAAGTAAGTAAAGGCGCCATGGTCCCAGATGACCATAGGCTGCCTTCCCCTTTGAGGCGGAGAGCTGACCGGTGATGATTTAACCTGAGGATCACCACACCTCAGATGAGGGGCAAGGTTGAGAAGATGGGGCCTTCATGAATAACCTCAGCTGGTACAGGAATTGAACCCGCACTGTTGGCCTTGCTGTACCCATGCTGTACAACCCCATGGGAATAGGGTGTGTCCCAGCCACCATGTTTAAAGGGTTCCCAAGTCATCCTGACGGGGTGAAAATCCAAGCTTGGTATGTTTCGGATATGAAAGGCAATGTGTAAATATTCCTTAGATTTTCCTTATTAGCAGTTACGGGGAACATTACTTCCACAGAATGAACAGCTGCAACTAATCCGTTGCACAGCTTCACAACATGAAGTCGCCATGAGGAATGTAATAAATTCTTGAGACAAATGGAGGGTGCTGGGAGGGAGTGACTCACCAAGTTAGACAAAGGTTCACAATGGACCTTTTAAATAATTCAAATATCCACAGCTTCTTACAGGTTCAAAAATGTGTGGGATGCTGACAGATTCACTTCGTCCATCTTTCGAGGGCTTCATGAATCATAGAACATACAGTGCAGAAGAAGGCCATTTGGCCCATCGAGTCTGCACCGGCCCACTTAAGCCCTCACTTCCACCCTATCCCAATAACCCCATCTAACCTTTTTGGACACGAAGGGCAATTTAGCATGGCCAATCCACCTAACCTGCATGTTTTTGGACTGTGGGAGGGAACCGGAGCACCCAGAGGAAACCCACGCACACACGAGGAGAACGTGCAGACTCCACACAGTGACCCAGCGGGGAATCAAACCTGGGACCCTGGCGCTGTGAAGCCTCAGTGCTATCCACGTGTGCTACCGTGCTGCCCGTTAAAAGGCAAGCCCACACCTCAACCCTATCCCCATAACCCAGTAACCCCACCCAACACTAAGGGCAATTTTGGACACTAAGGGCAATTTAGAATGACCAATCCACCTAACCTGCACATCTTTGACTGTGGGAGGAAAGCAGAGCCTGATAGGCTTTCACAAAATGTCCAAAGTATTATCAAAGAAGAAGTTATCTGGAAAGGTAAATATTTACTGCCAGTGAGTCCCGTTTATTATTAAATTGTACAATTTTTATGCATTTATGTCGTGCTTTACAGGACTTCCCGGCAGGCAATAAGTACTTTTGATGTGCAGTTATTATAATAATGGAGGAACCATGGAGCCAATTTGCACACAGCGATCTCACACAACAGCAATGAGATTATGGCCTGATAATCTATATATAATGCTGCTACTTGTGGGAAAAATATTGGCCAGGACACAAGTTAAAAACCCAAGACTCTTCTTTAAAATCAAGGACAGATGAAACCGTTGTTTAATGTCTCATCTGAAAGACCACCTCTGACAGAGCAGCACTCCTCCAGTACTGCAACATCCTCCTAGATTGTGGCGCTCATGTCTCTGAAGCAGGGTCCCACAGCCATTTGGCAGAGAGGCAAAAGTATTACTACGACTGATCGAATGCTGACGGCTATTAAAACAAATGCTTCAACCAATTTTCACCTCCATTTGGGGGAATCCCCCAGTTTAAGGTCTTTCCCACCACTCTTACAGAACTAGCTGCACGGAGCGACACAAACAAATGTTCACATTCCGAGGGAAAATAAAATGAGAAATAGAGACTAAACTAAGACAGCAGAAATAAACAACACCCACATGGTCTGAATATCAAGTATCTCTAAGAATGTTCTCTGGTGGGAAATAAAAGAATCATTACATCAGGTTCTTGTGTGCCTACAATGTCAATTAAATTAATCTCAGAAATTTGCCAACTCTGCACTTCAGAAACAACATTTTTGTCACTAACAAAATGTATACAGAAATGCAGGCTATTTCATCAGTCAATGACGAGGTATTATATCTGTATTAAATCTCTTCAGTCCCTTAGAAACACAAGGAACTGTTCTAACTTCCTTCGTCTTCTTCAATTGAACCCTACTTATTTATTTCGACGAACTGTATCACGAGTCACTGGAAAGTCTGCAGTGCTTGACGGACCCATAATTTACCCCAAATCCACTATCAATAGCTTCAATAATCAAACATTTCAATCTAATTTCATCCAAATATTATCATGTTTGTTGGTTTAATACAAACTTCAACATCTTGCCCACTAAAGATGGGTTAGGTTTGGAGTTAAAGAATAGTTAACTGCCTCCTGCAGAGGTACAGGCAGGTCTCATATCCGAGAAGAAGATGTCTTAATGTGTCATTGGTGCCTCTGGAATAGTTGGGAGTTGAGGGAGCTGTGTTTCAGTGCTTATGCTATATTCTCCTTGGCTAAGTGAACACGTGAAGGTGTGCGTCGCTTTACCACCTTTCCATGGCTCCCTTATTCTCTCGTTTATCTGTTCACTGTCTTTCCTGATATAAATGGAGGTGCCACGTTTAATGATTAAGCTGAACCAACTGTGTTGGTTTTTGCATGTCTTTTTCTATATCAGAATATGCAGAAGCATTTATACTCTACTGTACCTGTTTTGAGGATTTTGTTGCGTTATTTGTTAAAATGGAAATTTTTTTGTAAAAATATATATATTTAAAATAGATGCATTAGCCACAACTCGTTTGAGTGGCACATCTCGGGTTGTATGCAGGGTCGGTGAAGGTAATCACAAATAGTTCAAAGTGTACCTCACCTCATTAGTGGTTACTCCAAGAACACAGTCAGGGTTACGCTCTGAAACAGACAATGGGAAATTGGCCGCCTGTTTTGTACCAGGCTCAATTTTCCTTTATGTCGACTTCAAGATTACAGTGAATCATCAGAAATTAACCATTTGGCACTCCCAATGAAAAATACTTCTTTTGATTGTCATTAAAACGGCCTTCTCCCCTGGCTGCAGAAGCATTGGGAATTTTTTGTGACGTTGTAAAATGAATAAGATGCAGTTTACTGACGTTATCTTTAAAAAAAACTCTTGAGTAATACCAGATAAACAGCAACTGGTTCTAATCATTACAATTTTGAAATAAATTCCTCAACACCATGTTAGCTTTGATAAAGTCATTGGACTCGAAACGTTAGCTCTTTTCTCTCCCTACAGATGCTGCCAGACCTGCTGAGATTTTCCAGCATTTTCTCTTTCCTCAATACCAAATGGATTATTCGCAGTCTATTTCGCTATACATAGGAATTTAATTCCCAATTCTCGTTTAGATTTTTCTTGGTTGAAATCTATTTCTCTGGCTGCAGTGAAGGCCCTACAACGAAATAAAATGATTTTAATGTTTGAAAGAGGACATTCAGTTTTAAATCTGATTTATTAAAACACTCTCTACCGGGAATACGGGATTCAAATACTGGTCTTTAGATCCAGAGTTCCCAACTACTACACTTTAAAAATGACATACGGGAAGCCCAGAAAGGGATGACGGACAGATGAACAAGAGTCTCTGTGGGAGGAGAGCAGGGTAGGAGTGGGCACAGATACATTGGGAGAGTAATCAGAGGGGGCATTGCGATACTGCAGGGGGCCAATGTACATCAATGTCCTGCAAATTTATGGAAGAGCAAAGGGGTACCTCAGGAAAGAGGGTGCAGAAATGCTACAGGGGAGGAATTAACAGGAGCTGAAGCTGACAGAGGGTCTCTGGGAGTGGAAGGACACAGAGGCCTAGCATAGCCTGGACACTCGCGGAATGGTGGCAGTAAAAGAAATTGCAGCAGGAAATATATTGGCTGGGATTCTCCAGTCCCCCATCCAACTGTTTCTCAGCCAAGCGACGTTTGCTGGTGGCGTGATTCTATCCTCCCGCCGCTTTTTAAAATTCATTTTCGGGATGTGGGCGTCGCTGGTTAGGCCAGCATTTATTGCCCATCCCTCGTTGCCCTTCAGAAAGTTGTGATGACCAGCCTTCTTGAACTGCTGCAGTCTTGAGGTGTAGATACAACCGTTGTGCTGTTAGGGAGGGAGTTCCAGACTTTTGCCCCAGCGACAGTGAAGGAACGGCAATATATTCCCAAGTCAGGGTGTTGAGTGACTTGGAGGGGAACCTCCAGGTGGAGGGGTTCCCAGGTATCTGCTGCTCTTGTCCTTCTAGGTGGTAGTGGTCATGGGTTTGGAATGTGCTGCCTAAGGAACCGTGGTGAGTTACTGCAGTGCATCTTGTAGATGGTACGCACAGCAGCCACTGTTTGTCGGTGGTGGAGGGTTTGAATGTTTGTGGAAGGGCGAGCAATCAAGCAGGCTGCTTTGTCCTGTATGGTGCAGAGCTTCTTGAGTGTTGTTGGAGCTGCACTCATCCAGGCAAGTGGAGAGTATTCCATTACACTCCTGACTTGTGCCTTGTAGATGGTGGACAGGCTTTAAGGGTTCAGGAGGTGAGTTACTCGCCATAGGATGCCTAGCCTTTGACCTGCCCTGGTAGCCACAGTATTAATGTGGCTAGTCCAGTTCAGTTTCTGATCAATGGTAACCCCCCAGGATGTTGATTGTGGCGCATTCAGCAATGGTAATGCCATTGAATGTCAAGGGGAGGTGATTAGACCCTCTCTTGTAGAAGATGGTCATTGCCTGGAAGTTGTGTGGCACGAATGTAACTTTGTCAATGGGATTTCCAATTGAAACTGCTCCCACTGGTGAAACCCTCTGGCGGGGGTGCATTGCCAGCAGGAAAAGTGAATCCCGACCCGGAGAATTCGGACCAGTAGGATTTGTATATTATAGTTCACATTATGAACTTAATTGAATAACTGATTCTTATGCAATTTTCCCTGAAGAATTACGGAGACTTGGGAGATTAATATTATAGCACAGATAAAGGGTTTAGATAAGCACAAAACATACCAAGCACATCTAGCAACACATTCACTAGTTAAATTAAAGATATAAGAAGAGCAAGGATAACCGCTGGTGAACTAATTACTTCATGTATTGATATGTATACATGTATGCCAGTGAAGGGTTAATTATTACAGCTCAGTGTAATTCAAACACTAGAGGGCACCACCAATTCCCAGTATAAATATCAAATCTCAGGGTATCTTGGGTAGTCTTAGTAGGTGTTAGCAGAGGAGAAGTATTGTTCACAGCTCAAGGAATAGTTTAGATTGGAGAGAAGTAGCACGAGGACATCATTAGTTAATTCTAGATTATAGATTACTGCTTAACAGACTCAATCTTAATTTATTAGTAGTTATAGCTCCGTAGAGTGTGCAAACTCTATTTAATTTAATCATTATTCAATAAATCAGTTTTGCTTCAATCTAAAGATATGTGATTTCTTTATCATCAACTGTCCGACCATTCTGGACCACAAGGCAAAGAATAACAACATATTACCACAAAGCGTAATATAACACTTCATTTATCATTTAACAACACTCCTATTACAATAAAATTACTAATTCGTTTTGGTAACATTTGGAAGGTAATTGCTTAGCCCATTAAGACCACAAAAGTACTCATCGACGGTATTTAAAATGAATGTCTTAAATCATCACAAGCAATTAATTTCTGCCTCTGTATTTACAAAATCCTTCAAATGCATTTTTTAAAAAAAATTCCAATTAAAGGGGCAACTCAGGGTGGCTAATCCACCTACACTGCACTTCTTTGGATTGTGGGAGTGAGACCCATGAAGATACGGGGAGAATGTGCAAACTTCACAGGAATAGTGACAGTGACTCGAGGCTGGGATCGAACCTGGGTCCTCAGTGCTAACTACTGTGCCACCATGCTGCCCCATTTAAATGCATTCTGAATAAACACTCATTCTAGTTCTGCTTCAGGAAACAGTAATGCCAGATTGTAGATGCTTCTTAATAAGACATGCTGTCTTCAGACTCGCCATTTCCAGGAACAGAATATAATGGTAGACTTTCCAAATTCAGCCAACAGCATGGACGATTTAAGAGATTTCAGTAAAAAGTTTAAAATCAGGGGAAATGGTACTACAGTGAATAATAGTAATTTCTCATGAAATGTGCAAAGATTGACATGGATGCTTGTGACAGCATATTCCTCGAATTGCAAGGTCTTTAAATAACGTTTTGAATTAACGTCAAGAATGTAGTAACTTCAAACTGAGCCAATTGTTAGCTGTAACTGGACGGACTTGGGTTCGCTCAGTTCTGCATTCCACTGAATTAACAGCCAGCCCTCCATCCGATGACATTTTGTGCTGGCAAACATTTTATTGAATAGATTAGAAAAAAAGTTTTGATTATATGTTCACAGCTGCCCAAGTATCTCAGAACGTGGGGAGAAATCATACACAGAATTATGGACAGATTGTGCACCCCAATAAACAGGTTCTCACAGGACAGAAAGATGAAGAATTTGTCCTTTTAACAGGGGTGCTCACCTTTAGTCTCTGTGCGCCACTTTGTTCAATACAACGGGTGCTATGTCACTCAGACACAAGGGCAGAATGTACACAGTAGATTAATGGACAAAACATTTTATAGAATTGCACACACAGACTAAGGGGGCAGAAAGACAGATGGAGTTTATGGTGGGGGGAATTGTGGGATCATGCATCCTTGATCTAAGAGTGACAAATTGGAATATCTTGACATTGGGAGCTGTAGAGGAGCAAAGAAATTTATGTGGTTTCTATGTTGGCTTGGAGGGTATGTCGAGCCATAGGGATGGATAGAAGGGCATGATTTGGCATGGATGATAGATGGGGAGCTTCTGAGAGGATAGACGGGGCGAGGACTGTTTTTTGTTCTGGTTACAACTGAGGCAAAGTCCCAGAGCACCGAGGCAGGCCTCTTAATCAGCCCACCTCCATCACACCGTTTCTGGGGGCAGTGGACCTAACCCCAGTTACTACCCACCCTTTCCCCTTGCCCTGTCGTACCTACCCCTCCCACCACCAAAACGAAAATCCGAACATTTGGGGCACTTTCTCCCGAGTCTTGAGATTACCCAACTCTGCATGCCCAACTCGGGACTGAAATTCAATCCCACATCTTCTGGTGGCATTCCAAAACAAGTGACAATCGTAAAATTAGAACATAAGTCAATTAGGAGTGAAATCAAAAATCACTTTTTCACACATTGTGTCCTGAGTATCTGGAACTCTCTCCTCCAAAAGGTTACTAATGCTGAGTCAACTGGAATTTTCTGGATTAAGTTCGATAGGTTTTTGACAGATAAGGGTTATGAAGAGCTATGAAGACAACGGCAGGTAAATGCAATTGAGTTATAAAACCGGACATGATTTAACTGAAAGCTTGAAAGTGTACGAGGGGTTGAATAGCCTGCTCCCATTGCTATCTTTCTACCTCACATTGTTTCTACACTGTACGACCTCTGCACTACAAGCACAAATCTACAAGCACAAAGTCATAAAACCTGTCTGATCAAGAATTCCACAGGAACCCCCAGCTGCCATGATTGAGATAAAATTCTATGGATGGGAAACCTCAAAGTTAGATTTTGTAGGGATTCAGAATTTATCCAATCAGGAAGGAACAATCTTTATAAACTGCCACACCAACAAAATTTAAACAAACCAAACTCCATGGAACAGTGCATGTAAAGGCAAACAGATACTGTGGATCACATCACAAGCTGCGGTTTGCTCACTGTCGCATCAGAATATTGTGAAATGTGTGACATATACTTGAAGCAGCTTGATTCATTTTTCCCCTCACGGTTCAAGGACTGGCTGAAGGCAATAACTTCCCTTTAAAAGTTTTCTCCTAAAATATCATTGTTGATGAAAGAGCTAGGTTTCTACAGTGGCATTGATATCCAAGTAGGCACAATTTATGGTTTCAACCCACTGACCTCTGCCCTTTGCCCCAAGGCCTGGAGCCCAAGGCTTAACCCCAAGGGAAAAGAATGGAAGTCAGTGTCACACATACATTAACCATGCTACCCTTAAATTGATGTTACTCCACAAAAACAAATATGAACATAAATATTTGTGAGAGCAAGAATATTTTTTAATTTGAACTTTAGTTCCCACCTGTCATAATATACACCAGTATATCATGGTGCAGACACACACTGATGGACACACAGTGGGACCAATCAACATACACAACACCGCAGCCAATCACCAGTGAGAGCACACGCACTATAAAGACAGGGGACATCAGAGTTCCCGCTCATTCGAGTAGCAGTTAGCTAGGAGCACAGAGCTCACAACCTGCAACACAGACATTCACCATGTGCTGAGTGCATCAACTGGTCAGGCCAAGGCAAAGGCCTTTAGTTAAAGCTGGTATCGTATTTACCCACAGTTCAAGTATGTTTAAATAGTTAACCTTTTAATAAAATAGTGTTGCACTACTTCAAGTGTTGGTGACCTGTATGTGATCCAGAACACCCAACACATCACCACCCACATACTTGGAAAAATGCTTTTGCAACAATTAAGGTTAATTTTGATTTCCCAACAGGATGCTAAGATGCAGAAAGAAAGTCAGTGATATGTTTGTGGCGTATCGGGCACTTTGCCGATCTGTGGCAGGTTCTTGCTGATAATACATTTGCATACCATAAATACTTATCATCATAAAACTTTTTTCATTACATCCCAGCTTCATGATTAAATCTGCGGTGCATGAAAATCTCATGCCACATGGGTTCATGATTGGTTAAAGGTGGCGTACACCTATCAGCTTTGGTCAGTTGTGTGTACAGTTAGTGGTCTTCCTTGTTTTGCTCCACGGTACAAGGGAGGGGATAAGGAGAATTAACTCTCGCACAGAGACTCGGGATTGACAAAGATGAGTCAGTGGTGAGGGGGGTTGTGGCGTGAGGCTGAGAGCCTGGTGGAGTGGAAGAGGGATCCAAAGTGGACCACAGGGCATGATTGGAGACATGGAGGAGTGAAGGGTGAGGGGCCTGGCATTTTGGGTGTGGTGGTAAGGACTGTTGTGCTGAGAAGAAATGGCTGCCGGTTCCTTTTGTAAGGAAAGAGTTAATGTTCCCCAATGCCTAAGTCAGAAATAGAGCTGTAATTGTTTAATAGACCTCACTGATTGTTTGATAAATTGCACATATATATGTATATATCTATAAATATATATATAATAACGGGGATACAGCTGGCACTGTGGAGTTGGATGAGAAGTGATGTAGAAAAAAAAGGGAGTTCAAGAAGTCAAGACTTGCTTTCCAGTTTTTATTAGAGATACCATCGGAGCTAAACACGTTCAACCGTTCCTTCGCATCAATTTTGTTCCAACTTCTTTTTGTGCCATTCCCCAGCAGCCCTCTCAGTACAGTTCAATTGAAGTCGCGGAATTGTCCTCCTGCCTACTCTGATCGGGCAGCGATCCCGGAGGCGGTTTCTTAACGGGACACCTCCCAGAAGATTGAGGCAGAAAGCATGCCACTCTCAGCTCCGGGTTGCAAAGAAGAACAAAGAACAAAGAAAAATTACAGCACAGGAACAGGCCCTTCGGCCCTCTAAGCCTACGCCAATCCAGATCCTCTATCTAAAACTGTCGCCTATTTTCTAAGAATCTGTATCCCTCTGCACCCTGCCCATTCATGTATCTGTCTAGATACATCTTAAATGACGCTATTGTGCCCGCCTCTACCACCTCCGCCGGCAATGCGTTCCAGGCACTCACCACCCTCTGCGTAAAGAACCTTCACACATATCTCCCTTAAACTTTTCCCCTCTCACTTTGAACTCGTGACCCCTAGTAATTGAGTCCCCCACTCTGGGAAAAAACTTCTTGCTATCCACCCTGTCTATACCTCTCATGATTTTGTAGACCTCAATGAGGTCCCCCCTCAACCTCCGTCTTTCTAATGAAAATAATCTTAATCTACTCAACCTCTCTTCATAGCTGGCAACCAGGCAACATCCTGGTGAACCTCCTCTGCACCCTCTCCAAAGCATCCACATCCTTTTGGTAATGTGGCGACAAGAACTGTACGCAGTATTCCAAATGTAGCCGAACCAAAGTCTTATACAACTGTAACATGACCTGCCAACTCTTGTACTCAATACCCCTTCCGATGAAGGAAAGCATGCCGTATGTCTTCTTGACCACTCTATCGACACTCTATACACCTTCAGGGTACAATGGATCTGAACACCCAGATCTCTCTGTACATCAATTTTCCTCAGGGCTTTTTCATTTACCGTATAGTTCGCTCTTGAATTGGATCTTCCAAAATGCATTACCTCACATTTGCCTGGATTGAACTCCATCTGCCATTTCTCCGCCCAACTCTCCAATCTATCTATATTCTGCTGTATTCTCTGACAGTCCCCTTCACTATCGGCTACTCCACCAATCTTAGTGCCATCTGCAAACTTGCTAATCAGACCACCTATACTTTCCTCCAGATCATTTACGTATATCACAAACAACAGTGGTCCCAGCACAGATCCCTGTGGAACACCACTGGTCACAGTTCTCCATTTTGAGAAACTCCCTTCCACGACTACTCTCTGTCTCCTGCTGCCCAGCCAGTTCTTTATCCATCTAGCTAGTACACCCTGGACCCCATGAGACTTCACTTTCTCCATCAGCCTACCATGGGGAACCTTATCAAATGCCTCACTGAAGTCCATGTATATGACATCTACAGCCCTTCCCTCATCAATCAACTTTGTCACTTCCTCAAAGAATTCTATTAAGTTGGTAAAACATGACCTTCCCTGCACAAAGCCATGTTGCCTATCACTGATAAGCCCATTTTCTTCCAAATGGGAATAGATCCTATCCCTCGGTATCTTCTCCAGCAGCTTCCCTACCACTGACGTCAGGCTCACCGGTCTATAATTATCCCTGCTACCCTTCTTAAACAAGGGGACAACACTAGCAATTCTCCAGTCGTCTGGTACCTTACCCGTGTTCAAGGATGCTGCAAAGATATCTGTTAAGGCCCCAGCTATTTCCTCTCTCACTTCCCTCAGTAACCTGGGATAGATCCCATCCGGACCTGGGGACTTGTCCACCTTAATGCCTTTTAGAATACCCAACACATCCTCCCTCCTTATGCTGACTTGACCTAGAGTAACCAAACATCTATCCCTAACCTCAACATCCGTCATGTCCCTCTCCTCGGTTAATACCGATGCAAGTACTCATTTAAAATCTCACCCATTTTCTCTGACTCCACGCATAACTTTCCTCCTTTGTCCTTGAGTGGGTCAACCCTTTCTCTAGTTACCCGCTTGCTCCTTATATATGAATAAAAGGCTTTGGGATTTTCCTTAACCCTGTTTGCTAAAGATATTTCATGACCCCTTTTAGCCCTCTCGACTCCTTGTTTCAGATTGGTCCTACACTCCCGATATTCTTCCAAAGCTTTGTCTGTCTTCAGTCGCCTAGACCTTATGTATGCTTCCTTTTTCCTCTTAGCTAGTCTCACAATTTCACCTGTCATCCATTGTTCCTTAATCTTGCCATTTCTATCCCTCATTTTCACAGGGACATGCCTGTCCTTCACTCTAATCAACCTCTCTTTAAAAGCCTCCCACATATCAAATGTGGATTTACCTTCAAACAGCTGCTCCCAATTCACATTCCCCAGCTCCTGCCGAATTTTGGTATAGTTGGCCTTCCGCCAATTTAGCACTCTTCCTTTAGGACCATTCTCATCTTTGTCCATGAGTATTCTAAAATTTACGGAATTGTGATCACTATTCCCAAAGTAATCCCCGACTGAAACTTCAACCACCTGGCCAGGCTCATTTCCCAACACCAGGTCCAGTATGGCCCCTTCCCGAGTTGGACTATTTACATACTGCTCTAGAACACCCTCCTGGATGCTCCTTTCAAATTCTGCTCCATCTAGACCTCTGACACTAAGTGTATCCCAGTCAATGTTGGGAAAATTAAAATCTCCTTTCACCATCGCCCTGTTGCTCCTACATCTTTCCATAATCTGTTTACATATTTGTACCTCTATCTCACGCTCGCTGTTGGGAGGTCTGTAGTACAGCCCCAACATTGTTACCGCACCCTTCCTATTTCCGAGCTCTGCCCATATCGCCTCATTGCTCGAGTCCTCCACAGTGCCCTCCTTCAGCACAGCTGTGATATCCTCTCTGACTAGTAATGCAACTCCTCCACCCCTTTTACCTCCCTCTCTATCCCGCCTGAAGCATTGATATCCTGGGATATTTAGTTGCCACTCATGCCCTTCCCTCAACCAAGTCTCAGTAATAGCAATGACATCATACTCCCAGGTACTAATCCAAGCCCTACGGTCATCTGCCTTACCTATTACACTTCTTGCATTAAAACAAATGCACCTCAGACCACCAGTCCCTTTGCGTTCATCATCTGCTCCCTGCCTACTCTTCCCCTTAGTCACGCTGACTTCATGATCTAGGTCTTTACAGGCTTTAGTTACTGCCTCCTTACTGTCCACTAACCTCCTCATTCGGTTCCCATCCCCCTGCCACATTAGTTTAAACCCTCCCCAACAGCATTAGCAAAAGCACTCTCAAGTACATTGGTTCCAGTCCAGCCCAGGTGTAGACCGTCCAATTTGTAGTAGTCCTACCTCCCCCAGAACCGGTCCCAATGTCCCAAAAATCTGAACCCCTCCCTCCTGCACCATCTCTCAAGCCACGCATTCATCCTGCCTATTCTTTCATTTCTACTCTGACTACCACGTGTCACTGGTAGCAATCCTGAGATTACTACTTCTGGGGTCCGACTTTTTAATTTAGCTCCTAACTCCCTAAATTCTGCTTGTAGGACCGCATGCCGTTTTTTACCTATATCATTGGTGCCTATATGCACCACGACAACTGGCTGTTCACCCTCCCCCTCCAGAATGTTCTGCAGCTATTCTGAGACATCCCTAACCCGTGCACCTGGGAGGCAACATACTATTCGGGAGTCTCGTTTTTGACCACAGAACCGCCTATCTACTCCCCTTACAATTGAATCTCCTATGACTACAGCCCGGAAATAAAGTCGCCTCGCATTTAAAAACTAAGCTGGGGAAATTCAGGCCAGCATTTGGGCTGGAATCAATATTTGCTCTGACTTCAGAAGCAGACCGAGTCTCTATAACTTGCCGATAAAGGACATTTGAACAGGATCTCTGGAGATAATCACATTCCAGATGCAGTGTGAGCAATGCTATTAAAGTGGGAGTAAGTCAGCCACAATTTCAGAATGGTTAAACAGAGCTAAAATACAGCAGTGCTAATTCCTTGCTGACCTGAATGGACATTCCCTAGCTAATGAACGACAGGGCAAGAAATAAAATCCGCAGCCACAAGACCAAGATACAAGCTCGCATGTGCAAAGGTATCGATTGTTCCTGAGCACGAAGAACCTCACAATCTATTCCAGAACTGCAGCTTTAAATCCATTGCAGTAAATGAATCGACTGGAGCCGTATGGGGAGAAGATCTGCAATCAATGCGAACAGCATGTTCTGGTGGAGGCAACATGCAATTTAAATTTACTTTGTGCGTGCACTATAATTGCAAAGCTCAAATGAAGAGTTTGTGTCACACGAGTGTAATGTGAAAACCATAATTTGCATGCTCGAAAGGCCATCTCAACAACACAATTCACCTCCCTCCACTAAATAAGCCTTCCCTGTGCTTATTTACAGAAAAAGACCATCAAACTCGCCCAAGATCATTAAATGTGCTGCAGTGCACATACATTTTGAGCAGGGATTTCATTGTAGACTGTTAAACCTGGTGGCCAACATATGTTCTGCGAAAGCTACCCACGATCTACCAAGCCTAACATATGCACAATATTAACTAACTCCATGCAATGATCTGTATTTGCGTTTGTGAGTGCCTGCATACGTGACATGGTGAGCCCTTCTGCAACTCAGTGCTAAAATAGTACCGGTCCAGCCACAGTATTGCATACATACCTTCAGGTCCAAAGCTGAAAAACAGAACATGGACAATGCTGCTTAATCCTGTCACACCGCATTGCTTTCATCATCCAGTGAAGCTGCAAAAATCTCACTTCAAAGGAACACAGTGCAAGGTTATGATAAGAATAATGAATACTGATTATAAATGTGGTTAATTTCAAGCCTACCACACAAAAGGGCTAGGATAATAATAACCAGACTTCTTGCCAAGGCAAGCTAGAACGTTTGTCAGTCATACATTAGTGGCACCACAGAGAATTGCCTCGCTAAGGAGGAAAGACGTGATGGAATGAAATCTATCATAGAAACGATATTGCGTCCAATTTGAGCCAGGTCAAAATGGGCCTTCTCCACTGAGTCCATTCTTTGCAACAGCTTAACACCATTGAGTGACTTAATGAGTTACTTGACAGGCCAGTCATAATCACAACAATGTGGGACATCGGTGGCAAGTTTAACGTTGAGAAAGATCACAAGGGTACGAGTGAACCATTCAGGTGTTTATGACAATCTAACAACGTCATGGTCACGCTTCCTCATACCGGTTTATTTTTCCTCCAGAATTTCATTTTTCAAAAACTCGATTAATGTTCTCTGGCTTCTAAATCTGAATTTCAAATGTGAATTAGACTAGCCTGAAAAGAAAGAACGTGTATAATTGTGAAGAAAAGACAGAGGAATAGCACTTGATGAATTGCTCACTTGGAGAGCCAGTGTAGCCACAACGAACTGAATTGTCTCCTTCTGTGCTGTAAAAATTCTGTGATTCTGTAACATTTCACAATATCATGACATCAATCCAGCGAATTTTCAATTGTGCCTTTTATTAAAGCTTTTGGTTGAAAGCCTCAGCCTCTACCAAAAGCCAGTTTGTGTTCCTTTGAATGCACTATTTTCAGCCCTTATCTATAACTCGCGGCTTCCCAAACTGTGGGTCGTGGCCCTCAGTGGGGTCACGGAACAGCAAGCACTGTCACGGGTGCCAAGGCAGCAATAGCGGCTGTAGGGAGCAGAGATTCCGATTTGAGAGTGCTGGAATTGGCAGGAAGGCCCCTCTAAACCTGTGTGTTTTGTTCTCGCCTGTGGGCACAGTCCAAGGAAGTGAGCTGTGAGGCTCACTTTCTGCCACATGCAGTCAGCAAAATGGTACCTGTCTTTGGCTTTTATTGTGCCTGTACCCCTGTGGTTTTAAACTCACCCCGTCTCCCAGCATCCCCCAGCCCAGACCTCACTATCTCTTGGTCAGCATCTCCCCACCCCACTCAATTTTCAATCGGGGGTCGCACCAAGTATCAAGCATCAAAATGGCGTCACGGTGAAAAGAATTTGGGTAGCACTGCTCCAGCCAAATGCAAATTGTGCAGTCTGAACACGTACCGGCCTTTTGAGGATGCATCCATACTGTTGTCAGCTGAATTGTTGAACTGTTTTCCTTTAGCTTCTAGCAGTTATTTTTAAAACTCGGCTTTAGTTTGATGTGAATCATATGTGATTGTAGAACAGTGCCATCAGATCAAATAAAGAGATAAAGACACAACAGGTTGTCAGTTTAAATTGTGATAGCACAAACACCACTGTGTATTAATTGCATACTATTGCAAATGTTACACTGTGGCAACCATTGTGGCTCATTTGTTTCAGTATTCGGGCAAGAAATGGAATTATAATACTCGTACCAAGGGAAAGAGTGAACCTCTCACAGAATTTCCGATACACTGGATCTCATACGTCAAATACACCGGCATCCAAGCTGGGAGAAGAAGGCTTATCAGCTGAGTGCAAGTCATTCATATTTCGGAAGGTATTTAAACCATGATAAGTTCAAGGGATTTGAAGTACCCAAATAAAATTCCCTTCACAGATGAATGGATTGTGCTACTATCTGTGAAATCCCATCATCACCAGTGGTAGCTTTGGGAACTCTGCTTAAGTTCTGTGTTTGTTGTCCATCAGTATTGATGGCACTCCCTTTTTAAAAAAAACTAAAATCAGAACCAAACTTTTCATTCCAGAAGGGTTGAAGTACAAAGAGTTTTGTCAGTCTTTAACTTCCAGGGCGCTGCTCGGTTTGTTGTGACTCATGTCTGCCATTATGTACATTAATAAATGTTCTTTCTGCATGACAATCATGAGTGGAGAGATTATTTGACCATGGTCACTGTAACCCAAATGAATATCATTCGTAAGTGTTGCAAACTCATATTTCAGTCAAATATCAGCATAAAATATAGAAATATATATAAAATAAATATATAAACCATGCATTTCTATCTTATCTGATATAAAGTGTCCTTTCAAATTAGTTTGGATTATTAATTTTGACATACAAATCCGAACCGTACCTTTACAACTCCCCATCTTCCTTAACCATCTCATCAACCCCTCCTACATACTATTTGCTAACCTCTGCATTGGCACAGCTTCTTGAACCTTTCTTCATGGCTGTTTTGCCTCCTTTCTGAACAAGCATACAGCACACAGGGACAAAGAAACCAACAGTGGAAACTTCACCCACACTCTTCAGTATCATAAATCTCCAACCTCAGCTGGCCTATTTGAAGTAAGTGAAGGCTTCGCCACATCGAGGGAAGAACAAAGGCATCTGAACATAGGCCAACTCACACTCATTGTCAGACATTTGTTTTGCAGTATGAATAGAAAGGATTAGAAATAACGGACCCAAACTGTCAGTCAGGTAACAATGTGCTGAATGGGGAGATGTGTCTAAGAATAAGGGAGATTTATCTTCTCCCCTCAATATCCACCCTTTCACCTCATCCCCTAAAGACAGTTGAGTCTTACTTCTGACTCATTTCCATTGGGAGTGGCAGCCTTCCACTACTTCAGTTAAGTTGACATTCAGGGCCATATTCTGAGCATCAAGTGCCATGTTGTCCACCACACCTCAATCGTGTCTTCATCCATTGGCTGAGGGTCACTAGAGGCAACCACAATCTGGCCCATTCCCACCCGCACCCCCACTCCTTCCAACCCACTTGGCACTGAGGCTAGTTGTGTCTTAATTGAGATTAGGTAACCAGGCATGCACCAGGATCTCTACCGCTTATTTCACGCCGTATTTCAATGTGAAAACTGAATTGTCAGCCATGTCATAACTGTATAACATTTAGGCAAGTTTAGATTCTCACATTTTCTCTCTCATCAATCAAATGGAGATGGTGCCAGCAATATATTGGTTCATTATGACTGGGTGGACAGGACCTGTCTGTAGAGCAGTAAGACTTGGCATACATTTCTGGCAAAGTAGCATGGACAGCACAGTATCTCTGCTGTATGGACCACAGCTGTTTTCATCGCCCCCAAAGGCTTACTGAATACAGACAAAGCTTGTATTTGTTAATAGCAATTCATGTGACTCCAATGGAATAATAACGTATTTTTAAAAATCATTGCTGAAAATTTAGGATTTTATTTGCACGCTAAACAAATTTTGGGTGTATGAAAGTCCATCAGGGAACCTTTTAAAGGCCATGAGTATGGTGGCCTAAAGGTTGGGGTCCTGGGTGAGCATTCTGCGGTTGTGAATTCCACCACAACAAATTGTAAAATTCAATAAAATAATTTGCTGGTTGGCATTAGTGAATAAGACAATTAAAACTTTTGGCTTGGCATATAAACATCAACTTGTTTGTGACTGTCCCTCAGAGATGTCGGAGGGTCGATGCAGACTCAATGGGTCGACGGCCTCCTTCTGCACTGTAGGAATTCAATGGTTCTATGTCCGGTCACCCACACCTGGCCAAGTTTCCCTGCGATTCCCATCCCATTCTGTGCACTCAGGACTACAAGAAGTTGGACAATCAGTACCGATTTGTTGTCTCCACAACCAATGAACAAAATGAATACTCAGTGCTATGTCCATCACAAAAAGGACAATTCTCCAACAAATAAATGATAGGAGAGGAAAAAGAATCACATTATTCCAAATATGACTAAAACGTTAGCTTGCTGTAATAGTAATTGCGGTAGGTCTGCCAGGGCATGTCTTGCACCATTACAAAGGCGACTGTGACAAACGTTAAACAACACTGAGGGTTTTGATGCTTCATCAAAATGCCCCAAATAATTGAAATATTGCACCAGTGAAATGCATTGTGAACCATGTACAGTCCTCACTGCTTTTCACATTGGCATTAACACAAGGGTTGGGATTTACTGCTCACGTTCCTGCGGGCATATTTGGCAATGCGACTGGAAAATATCGCAAAAAGGTCCTAAATACATTTCCCCATGGCATAAATGCAATATATGATCGTCTCACCAAGGCAGGCTAGCAGCACGGTTCAATTCCCGTACCAGCCTCCCCGAACAGGTGCTGGAATGTGGCGACTAGGGGCTTTTCACAGTAACTTCATTTGAAGCTTACTTGTGATAATAAGCGATTTTCATTTCATTCATTTCTCCTCCCCCGTCAATGGCGGGCCATGTTTCCCACTGTCTAACTTTGGGAACATCATTATAATGAACTTGCATCTCATTATGGCGCCCACATGCCAGAATCAGTCCCCCATGTCAAATTTAAATCCCATGGCGGCATGCTTTCAGATCAGCACATTTCACAACTGTCATTGAAAGGCATGCACCTGGCGGCCTGAGCTTCGAGGCAAACTCGGAAGTGAGTGCACAGAACTTAGTGCGGCGTTCGTGAGAATCCCAATACAGGGAGGCGGCTCACGGATTCAGGCTGGTCAAGGGCTCAGAGGTAAGTCTCCGAGGTGGCTTCTTTGTGGCTTGTTTCTGATGCTGGGGAAATGGCAGCAGTGCAGGGGTGGTGGTGGTGGAGGGGTGGAAAAGAGGGGTCGGCATTGGCATGGGCCATGCAATTGCTAAAAAATGTCCAGATTGAGCATTCTTCCACACCTGAGACAGACAGCTCCATTGCCACGCTTGGAGTTTAGCCTCTGAAGCAATTATGCTGACTCAAGTAACACAGTTTCCTCCCACAGTCCAAAGATCTGCAATTTCCTCCCACAGTCCAAAGATGTTCAGTTTCTTCCCACAGTCCAAAGGTGTGCAGGTTAGGTTGATTGGCTATGCTAAATTGCCCTTCGTGTCCAAAAAAGGTTATGTGGGGTTAAGAGGATAGGGTGGAGGTGTGGGGATAGGGTGGAGGTATGGGCTTAGGCAGGGTGCTCTTTCCAAGGGCTGGTGCAGACTTGATGGGCCGAATGGCCTCCTTCTGCACTGTAAATTCTATGATTCTAGGAACACTAATTGCTGAGAGTGCAAATGATCGCTCATGCAATAGGTCACCCCCTTGTATGCAGACTATTGTTTTTGGGCTGCAGAACCATTGGGTGACTGGAAAAATCTAAGGATCCTCTGCTGACAGGTGGGCATGGATCATTAACTGAGGGTGGCTCTCGGAGCACCCAGCACTAAAGTTATAGAATCATGGAATTTACAGTGCAGAAGGAGGCCATTCAGCACATTGAGTCTGCACCAGCCCTTAGAAAGAGCTACTTCAGCCCATGCCTCCACCCTATCCCATAACCCGGTAACCCCACCTAACCTTTTGGACACTAAGGGGCAATTTAGCATGGTCACTCCATCTAACCTGCACATCTTTGGACTGTGGGAGGAAACCGGAGCAGCCGGAGGAAACCCACGCACACACGGGGAGATAGTGCGAAGTCCACACAGACAGTCAGCCGTGGCTGGAATTGAACCTGGGCCCCTGGAGCTGAGGCAGCAGTGCTAACCAATGTGCCACCGTGCCACACTGAACATTGACCTCCATGATTTAAGCAAACCGCTCAGCCTGGGACTGCAGGTTAGGCTAATATTTGTGTTTGTACTGAAAGCCCAGGTTGCAATTGAATGGTCGAGGCTGCAGACACGCTGTCATGTGGCCTGGGGCAGATGTGGATTGCGTTTTGATCAGGCATCAAACAGGCACAAGACAGGCATCCATTTGGTGGGCAGGACTGTCCAGGAGCTTCTATCGCTTGAAGAGTGCTACCTCTGTGCGGAGGCTCCGTTCAAATAAAGTGCTTGGATTACTAAAGTTCTCCGGTCACGCTGGGGCAGACGAATCAACCTGCCATTGACGTGGGCGTTCCAACACCGCATTCCCTGCCGGACATCAGACGTTGCCGAATTCTGGGACAATTCTGCACAATTTGTTCAATTTAAGTGGGGAAACTAAAACTTGAATTTTTAAACTTAAATAAATGTGGGTTTTGCAGCTGAGTCTCAAAAGTACATAAATTGTTTTTATTTTTTCTTACAGAGTTTCGCACACTATAATCATTAACACAGGTTTTGTGCGGAATGATACACTGCATCCAATTAGATCTGGCTATATTCACATTATATTAGGGGGGTAAAGTATGCTATCAAACCACAGCAGGAAATCAAATTCATCAAACAGAGCAATACTGCGATCCAAACTCCTTCTCTCCCACATGCCACAGCAACATATGCATTCATTACAGTACTTGCCTTGTCTGAACAATTTCCTGCATATTGTATTACCATTCGGGGAAATGGGATTTACTGATGCTTACACCAGAATGTCAGAGGCACATTTAGTTTTAGCAGAGTAACCAGCTGCTGTTGTTTTAAAAACTCTAAATAATGACTTCAATGCAAAGGGAAGAATGAAAGAACAATTGTGCATTTATATAGTGCCCAAAGCACTTCACAATGAAGTACTTTATTCACTGTTGCAATGTTACATGGACTAATATAGAACATTGATGCTTATTTATACCATATAGTTCTGGCTTCAGAATAGGAATTTTCACACCCATATTTTCCCTCCAAGTACCCTAAAGGAAGTGCAATGGAAAACACCATGTCGTCGATTTTCATATGGCTGTTCCCATTTAATGAGGCGATTCTGGGAGAGGGAACATTGGAGTGTCGGGTATCAAGGGATGGAGGGGCATTTTTGTGGATCAAGGAGGAATATTCTGAAAAATTATTTACAAAATGTTTTTGGACATTCAGCAGTCTGGTTAAGGATTGCCAGTTCGGCCACTCATTGAGGGGAATGAGCATGGGTCAAAATGTTGCTGCAGGGACTTGATTTATGTAGGCTAATGAGGTGCTGCCCTGGGATCCCCCGCCATAATGGAACATGGCAGGAAGTACTGCTCTGTGATTTTCATGGTGTTCCCAATCCACTCCCACCTGGTAGAAAAAGAACAATGACTTGTATTAATATAGTTGCATTCATGGTGTCTCAAAGGACTTTACAGCCAATGAGGTACTTGTTGAAGTCACATGTAATGTATGGCTTGGGTATTGAACAGAATATCGCACAAAGTGCACTGCTAATCCCTGACGTTGCGCAATCTTTGTTAATAAAGTGTTACGAAAATCTTTTTCATAACATTGCATTGACAGGAAAGCAGATGTATGACTGGGGTGGGATGTGGACATTCACATAGCCTATCATGGAAATGTAACTTCACCACCTACAACAACCATACATAGAATTCCTCCAGTACAGAAGGCCATTCAGCCCATTGAATCGGTACCGACCCTCTGAAACAGCACCTTCCCCCACCCTATCGCTGCAAGGCCACCTAGCCTGCACATTTTCGGACTAAGGGGCAATTTTACATGGCCAATCAACCTAATCTGCACATCTTTGAACTGTGAACGGAAAATGCAGCAAGACCTGGAAAATGTCCAGGCTTGGGCTGACAAGTGGCAATTTACATTCGCGCCACACAAGTGCCAGGCAATGACCATTTCCTACAGGGAGGATCTAACCATTGCCCCTTGACATTCAATGGCATTACCTTTGCTGAATCCCCCACAATCAACTTCCAATGCGTTACTCTCCACTTGCCTGGATGTGTGTAGCTCGACCAACACTCAAGAAACCCTGATACCTGGGAACCCCACCACCTGGAGGTTCCCCTCCTACTCACTCATCACCCTGACTTGGAAATATATTGCCATTCCTTCGCTGTCGCAGGGGCAAAATCCTGGAACTCCCTCCCTAACAGCACAGTGGGTGTACCTACACCTGAAGGACTGCAGTGGTTTAAGAAGGAAACTCATCACCGCCTTCTGAAGGACAACCAGGGATGGGCAATAAATGCTGGCCTAACCAGCGACATCCACATCCCGCAGATTAATCCAAAAATGTTTTTAAAATGAAACTGGAGCACCCTGAGGAAACCTACACAGACAGGGGGAGAACGTGCAAACTCCACACAGTCACCCAAGGCCAGAATTGAATCCAGATCCCTGGTGCTGTGAGGGAGCAGTGCTAGCTACTGTGCTACTGTACCACCCCAAATCCTGCATCTGTTGCACATCTGACAAGATCAATGAAAGTTGCTATGAAGATTGTGGCAACTTACGGCAGAGGAGACAGGGAATGATAGTTACAGAGGTGTAACAATTCCAAGGGACAAAGTGCAAGTAAATAGATCGGACAGCAAACACACTTTCACCTCTGACCATGAAGCACCCACAGCTTTATCTCTTTCAGATCTCAGATGAGACATTAGGCAAAGGTTGCTCCTGTCGGTTTTATTGCACTTTGAAAGAGTAGCAAGAAGTTGTCCCAACGTTCAGCAGCACAGATTAACTTGCCATTTATTTTACCTGTGCAAATCGGCCGCCACATCTCCCTGTAAAACCAGATAGTGAGTACAGGACCACAGATAAATAGTTTGTTGGTCATGACATGTCTTGTGATATGCTGAGGTTGAGAAAGATGTTACGTCAAGCAATCTCTTTCGTTAGTCCATTTATATTTTACACATAAAACTACAACCAATGAAGAACAATAACCTGTGTTTACCTGCCACCTTTAATGAAATACATGGCCCAAAACCTATCAGTTTGATCAAAAGATAGAACTATCAGGGCATTGGAGATATTGGGATAAGTGTCTAGGAATTTGGTCAAGGGTTTAAATTTTAAAGAATATCTTAAAAGCAGATAGAGAGGTGGAGAAGTGGCTGAAAACAGGACTGCCAATGATAGGGTGATGGGAATGCACAATAGATTAGAGTTGAGGATACGTAGAGTTATTGAGAGGTTGCAGCGATGGAGGAGGTTAGAGATAAGGAGGAGGCAAGGCCATGAAAGGATTGAAAACAAGGATGAGAATTAAAAAATAGAGGCAATGGTGGGCCAATAGGCAATGCAGGTCAGTAAATACAGGTGATGGATGAACGGGACTTGGTGCGAGTTAGGATACAGGTGTGGGAAGCATGGATGATGGTTTCAGTCACAGGCAAGTTGAGATGGGTGATGTCATGGAGATGGAAGTTGGAGATTTTGTGAGGGTGAAGAAATAGGGCTTCAAGCTCCGCTTAGAGCCAAACAGGGCACGAAGTTGGTAAATCACATAGTTCATCCTGAGGCAGTGTTCAGGGAGAGGCACAGAGTCCATAGCTAGGGCACATAGTTTGGTGTGGTGAATGAAGACAATGACTGGTCTTCTCAGAACTTACCTGAAGGAAATTTCTAGTCATCTGACAATGGATGTCAGATAAATAGGCGGAATTCCACTCCCCACCCCCGTCTCACACCCGTGACGTGTTTTGCGGTGACGAAGGCGGCCTGCCATTGGTCAGTTGCAGGATGTTCTGGTCTTTCCGCTGTCAATGAAGTTTCCCAATGTTTGTACCCTCCGCTGCCAGGGAACCCATGGCGGGGGCTCGCCGTCAGCAGGACTGGACGATTCAGCTGGCGGGAACGGGCAAGATATCCTGCCCGTAATCTTTGCAATACAGAAGTAGTGGAGAGGTCAAGAGAAATGACAGTGAGATCGGGCAGAATGTCATCATGTGGATCCTGATGTCATTGTCACAATGTCATTGAGAGGCAGCATGTAGGTGAGAAATAGGAAGGGCCGAGGAGAGGGGGGATTCTAAAGGGAACAGTGTGGGTTGAGAAGCCGCTGCAACAAATCTCTGGCTGCGACTGGATAGTTAAGGATGGGACCAGGTGTGATGAGTCCCACTGAGCTGGGCAATGAAAGAGACATTAGGAGAAGATGATTTGGTCAACTACGTCAAAGATTAGAGATATGCAGAGAACGATAAGGGAGAACCCATGTTCAGAGAGGGTGTGGTTTGTTAAATTGATAAGGGCAATTTCAGTGCTTTAATGAGGGTGTAAACCCAATTGGAGACATTCAAACAATGAAATTTTGGACAGAAGGGCACCTATTTGGGAAGTGCCAGCACTTTTAAGGACATCGGAAGGAAAGAAAAGTTTGAGATGGTAGTTTTCATTGATGGAGGAGTCAAGGATGATGACAGTAGATGTGAAAGGAAGGGGACAGTACCAGAAGAAAGAACTGTTAACATGATCAACTAACATTGGGATCAAGAAGCAAAGTTGAGTGGTCAGCAGTTTTGTGGGAATAAAATCAACTGTATCCAATACAAATCTGATTAGTTATAAATAATCTTTCTTCTCTTCTCCTTAAATTGCAAATACACAGTCCTACACACTCTTCCATCTCTCTGCATCTTGTATACTATTCTCACAGTAAAGGGGGAAGGTAAGTAGTAGTAGTACAAGAGTACATATAAATAAGTTAAGGGGAGGAATCTACTGGATTGAATGCAAGTTTAAAAGAGAGTAATGGTAAAATATTGGGTCTTTGAGGACCCAATCTTTGAGGTCAAATCTCCAGGACCTGATGGCTTCCAGCAAAGAGAATGCAGATGTTGTAGTCATTATTTTCCAAGGGTATATTCAGCATTCAACGTTTTAAAATTGCAACATTTTTGAATTATATTAGAAAATCGCAAATGTCACGCCAAGGAAGGAGGGAAAGCTCAAGAAACTAAAAAACTGGTCCTTTAACATATGGGTTGTGGAATTGTTCCAGACATCTGTCATCAAGGACAGGAGTCACTGAACACTTGGATAAGAATGAACTGAACAAAGAAAGTCAGCATGGATTTGTGAAAGTGTGTCAAATCCAATAAGGTTGCTAACATGTTGGATAATGGAGGGTCTATGAATGCGGCTCAATTGGGGCTGAATGACTTACTCCTATTCCTGTGTTCCAACCTTCACCATGTTGACACTGAGACTCAGTACAGTCTCCTACTCAAAATTCTCTGCCAGCACCTCAAAATATATCTCCCGCAGTCTTTCCTTCCATCTACAGTTTTAATATTTTTTAAAAGGCTTGGTGTAGCAGCCTGTTGCAACTTTATAAATCTCATCTTCTCAACTCGTGAAAGATTTTAACAACTTTAACAATTTGGTGCTCCCAGCACAGAACTTTGCATGATGTGAATGCATATTAGACCATAAGATATAGGAACAGAATTAAGCCATTGTCCATCGAGTCTGCTCTGCCATTAAATCATGGCTGATATTTTTCTCATCCCCATTCTCCTGCCTTCTCCCCATAACCCCTGATCCCCTTATTAACCAAGAACCTATCTATCTCTGTCTTAAAGGCCTCCACAGCCTTCTGCGGCAAAGAGTTCCACAGATTCACCACCCTCTGGCTGAAGAAATTCCTCCTCGTTTCTGTTTAAAAGGATTGTTCCTTCAGTCTGAGGCTGTGCCCTTGGGTTCTAGTTTCTCCTACTGTGGAAATATCTAGTACATGTCCACTCTTTCTAGACTTCTTAGTATTCTGTAATTTTCAATAAGATCTCCCCTCATCGTTCTAAACTTTGTTGAGTACAGTTCAAGAGTCCTCAACCGCTCCTCATATGACAAGTCCTTCATTCCGGGAATCATTCTTATGAACCTCCTCTGGACCCTCTCCAAGACCAGCATATTCTTACTTACCCAAAAATTCTCACAATATTCCAAATGGGGTCTGAGCAGAGCCTATCCAGCCTCAGCAGTGCATCCCTGCTCTTGTATTCTAGCCCTCTTGACATGAATCTTCCTTCCTAACTGCTAACTGAACCTGCATGTTAACCTTAAGAGAGTCTTGGAGAAGGACTCCTAAGTCCCTCTATGCTTCTGATGTCCGAAGCCTTTTCCCATTTAGTCAATGCCTCTATTCTTCCCACCAAAATGTAGAACCTCATACTTTTCCACATTCTATTCCATCTGCCACTTCTTTGACCAGTCTCCTAGCCTATCCAAGTCTTTCTGCAACCTCCCTGCTTCCTCAACAGTACCCGTCCCTCCACATATCTTTGTATCATCTGCAAACTTAGCAACAATGCCCTCAGTTCCTTCTTCCAGATCGGTAATGTATATGCCACTATCACTGCTGTTCACAGTGCCAGTACTCAGGTTCAATTCCGGCCTTAGGTGACTTTCTCCCCGTGTCTGTGAGGGTTTCCTCCGGGTGCGCCGGTTATCTCCCACAGTCCAAAGATGTGTAGGTTAGGTGGATTGGCCATGATAAATTGTCCCTTAGTGTCCAAAGATGTGCAAGATAGGTGAGGTTATGGGGTTACACCGATAGGGTGGGGAAGTGGGTCTATGTAGGGTCCCCTTTCAGAGGATTGGTGCAGACGTGATGGGCTGAATAGCCTTTTTCTGCACTGTAGGAATTCTATGGTTCTATCATGAATAGTTGTGGTCCCAACACTGACCCCTGCGGAATACGGCTGTCATCCTGAAAAAGACCCTGTTGTCCCCACTCTCCGCCTTCTGCCAATCCTCTATCCATGCCAGTACCTTTCTCCTAACACCATGGGTTCTTATCTTATTTAGCAGCCTCCTGTACGGCACCTTGTCAAAGGCCTTCTGGAAATCCAAATAGATCATGTCCGCTGGCTCTCCTTTGTCTAAATTCCTTGTTATCGCCTCAAAGAATTCCAACAGATTTGTCAGACATGACCTCCTCTTGACAAAGCCGTGCTGGCTCAGTCCTATTTTATCACACACTTCCAAGTACTCCACAATCTCATCTTTAATAATGGGCTCTAACATCATACCAACAACTGAAGTCAGGCTAACTAGCCTATAATTTCCTGTCTTTGACCTCCCTTCCTTTTTAAACAGGGGTTACATTCATCATTTTCCAGTCCTCTGGGTCCTTCCCTGACGCCAGTGATTCCTGAACATCACCACCAATGCCTCCACAATCTCTTCAGTTATCTCCTTCAGCAGTGTTTTTCAAACTTTTTTCTGTGGACCCATTTTTACCAACCGACCAACCTTCGGGACCCAACCTGGCCGACCTTCGCGACCCACGCCGGCTGACCTTCAAATCCACCATTTTCTCTTACCTTGTTTGCTGCTGACAAAAGGGAGGAAATAGTTTTGGGTCCCTTTGGCCCTCGTACATGCTTCTTCAATGGAAGCTGTTGGATGAAGGTGAAGCCTTCCGGTCTCGGAAAGTATGTCTTCTCCATCTGTCTAAAGTTAAGCTCCACAGCACAATTGTGGCACAGAACATGCAGAAATAAGGCTCTGTCAGCAAGACTATCTTTCCCAATCTTAAACGGTACACCCAGGTCCTGACCATTCTTGGAGTAAGAGATTTCCACTTCATCAGCATCAAAGTTCAGAAAGCAACCAATCACATCTTTCTCCCCGAACTTTTTGCAGCCAGCTTTTAGCAATGCCGGCTGCGAACAGCCTTTAAAAAGGCTGCGATCATATATGGTCGCAGCCTTTTTGAAGGCTGCTCGCACCAAGCATTGTTAAAAACCGGCAGCTGCGGCTGTTGTGTGCGAATTTGCGCAATCGGGAGCGCCGTGACGGATGGCTCCGTGACGCTCCCGACACCTGCCCGCGACCCACCCGCGGGTCACGCCCCCAACTTTGAAAACGCCGGTCCTTCAGAACACTGGGGTGTAGTCCATCTGGTCATTTATCCACCTTCAAACCTTTCAGTTTCTCCAGCACCTTCTCCTTAGTGATGGCCACTACACGTACCTCTGCCCCCCGATTCTCCTGGAGCTCTGGCATCCCACTGGTGTCTTGCACCGTAAAGACTGATGCAAAGTACCTATTCCATTCCCCTTCTGCTAGCCAGCATTATTATTTCATCTTCTCCCCCCAACCCCCATTGCCTTTTTAGTGACCCTCTACTTACTTTTAATGGCTTCCGAATCCTCTGGCTGCCCAGTAAACCTCGCCACCTTGTATGTTTTTTTGGGCTTTTATGCCGTCCTTGACTTCCTTTGTTAGCCATGGTTGCCTTGTCCTCCCCTGAGCATGTTTCCTCGTCCTTGGGATGAAATTTTGTTGTGCCTCCCAAATGACCCCCCCAAAACTCCTGCCATTGCTGGTCCACTGTCTTCCCTGTTAGGCTCCCCTTCCAATCAACTCTGGCCAGCTCCTCCCTCATGTCTTTGCAGTTACCCTTGTTTAATTGTAATACTGTTACATCTGATTGCAGCTTCTCCCTCTCATACTGCAGGGTAAATTCTATCATATTGTGGTCACTGCCCCCTAAGGATTCCTTCACCTAACATTCCCCAATCTAGTCTGCCTCATTACACATCACCAAATCCAGAATTGCCTGTTCCCTATCTACCACATGTTGCTCCAAAAAACCATCTTGTAGACATTCCACAATTCTTTTTCTTGGGATCCACTACTAACCTGATTTTCCCAGTCCACCTACATGTTGAAGTCCCCCATGATTATTGTGATATTGCCTTTCTTACATGCCTTTTCTTTCTCCTAATTTATTTTCTGCCCCACATCCCGACTACTGCTAGAGGGACTGTATATAACTCTCATCAAGGTCTTTTTACTTTTGCGATTCCTCAACTCTACCCACAGCGATTCTATGCCTTCTGATCCTATATCGCTCCTTGCTTTTGATTTAATTTCATTCCTTACTAACAGTGCAACACTGACCCCTTTGCCCATCTGACTGTCCTTTGGTAGGACACATATCCTTCGCTATTTAGGTCCCAGCCCTGATCCCCTTGCAGCCACATCTGTGAAGCGCACAACATCATACCGGCCAATTTCAATGTGCGCAACACGCTCATTTACCGTGTTTCATATGCTGCACGCATTTTGGTACAACACCCTCAATCCTGCATTGACTGCAACCGCCGCGCCCCCCCCCGCCCCTTCTCATAGTTGTCCCCTTTTTTGCTCTGCCTGAAGTTAGGTTCCTGCCGCTTTCTGTACTCTCTGTTCTATTACTTGTTCTGGAAGCTATACTAATCTCTCCTGAGCCGCCCCCCCCCCCGTCCCTTTAGCTTGCTTAAAGTCTTCATCATTAACCTGCACTCTCACCTTCTCCTTTAACTTTTGTTTTCTAATTTCCCATACAACTGAACCCCCCACTATTTAGTTTAAAGCCCTATCTACAGCCCTAGTTATGCGATTTGCCAGAACTCTGGTCCCAGCATGATTCAAGTGAAGACCGTCCCTTCGGAACAGGTCCCATCTTTCCCAGTACTGGTGTCAATGTCCCATGAATTCAAACCTATTTTTCCCACACCAATTTGAGCCACGCATTTACCTCTTTATTTTTATTGACCTTGTGCGAATTAGCTCGTGGCTCAGGTAGTAATCCAGAGATTACGTTTTTGGTTCTGCTTTTTATTTTAGCTCCTAGCTGCTCATATTCCTTCTGCACAACCTCTATGCTTGTTCTACCTGTAGACAGTCCAACTAGGGAAGGGGCGGTACTGGACCTGGTATTGGGGAATGAGCCCGGCCAGATGGTAGAAGTTTCAGTAGGGGAGCATTTCAGGAACAGTGACCACAATTCAGTAAGTTTTAAAGTGCTGGTGGAGAAGGATAAGAGTGGTCCTAGGATGAATGTGCTAAATTGGGGGAAGACTAATTATAACAATATTAGGCGGGAACTGAAGTACCTAGATTGGGGGCAGATGTTTGAGGGCAAATCAACATCTGACATGTGGGAGGCTTTCAAGTGTCAGTTGAAAGGAGTTCAGGACCGGCATGTTCCTGTGAGGAAGAAGGATAAATACGGCAATTTTCAGGAACCTTGGATAACGAGAGATATTGTAGGCCTCGTCAAAAAGAAAAAGGAGGCATTTGTCAGGGCTAAAAGGCTGGGAACAGACGAAGCCTGTGTGGAATATAAGGAAAGTAGGAAGGAACTTAAGCAAGGAGTCAGAAGGGCTAGAAGGGGTCACGAAAAGTCATTGGCAAATAGGGTTAAGGAAAATCCCAAGGCTTTTTACACGTACATAAAAAGCAAGAGGGTAGCCAGGGAAAGGGTTGGCCCACTGAAGGATAGGCAAGGGAATCTATGTGTGGAGCCAGAGGAAATGGGCGAGGTACTAAATGAATACTTTGCCAAAAGTTCACCAAAGAGAAGGAATTGGTAGATGTTGAGTCTGGAGAAGGGTGTGTAGATAGCCTGGGTCACATTGAGATCCAAAAAGACGAGGTGTTGGGCGTCTTAAAAAATATTAAGGTAGATAAGTCCCCAGGGCCTGATGGGATCTACCCCAGAATACTGAAGCAGGCTGGAGAGGAAATTGCTGAGGCCTTGACAGAAATCTTTGGATCCTCACTGTCTTCAGGTGATGTCCCGGAGGACTGGAGAATAGCCAATGTTGTTCCTCTGTTTAAGAAGGGTAGCAAGGATAATCCAGGAAACTACAGTCCGGTGAGCCTTACTTCAGTGGTAGGGAAATTACTGGAGAGAATTCTTCAAGACAGGATCTACTCCCATTTGGAAGCAAATGGACGTATTAGTGAGAGGCAGCATGGTTTTGTGAAGGGGAGGTCGTGTCTCACTAACTTGATAGAGTTTTTCGAGGAGGTCACAAAGATGATTGATGCAGGTAGGGCAGTGGATGTTGTCTATATGGACTTCAGTAAGGCCTTTGACAAGGTCCCTCATGGTAGACTAGTACAAAAGGTGAAGTCACACGGGATCAGGGGTGAGCTGGCAAGATGGATACAGAACTGGCTAGGTCATAGAAGGCAGAGAGTAGCAAAGGAAGGATGCTTTTCTAATTGGAGGGCTGTGACCAGTGGTGTTCCGCAGGGATCAGTGCTGGGACCTTTGCTGTTTGTAGTATATGTAAATGATTTGGAGGAAAATGTAACTGGTCTGATTAGTAAGTTTGCAGACGACACAAAGGTTGGTGGAATTGCGGATAGCGATGAGGACTGTCAGAGGATACAGAAGGATTTAGATTGTTTGGCGACTTGGGCGGAGAGATGGCAGATGGAGTTTAATCTGGACAAATGTGACGTAATGCATTTTGGAAGGTCTAATGCAGGTGGGGAATATACAGTGAATGGTAGAACCCTCAAGAGTATTGAAAGTCAGAGAGATCTAGGAGTACAGGTCCACAGGTCACTGAAAGGGGCAACACAGGTGGAGAAGGTAGTCAAGAAGGCATACGGCATGCTTGCCTTCATTGGCCGGAGCAGTGGGTGTAAGAATTGGCAAGTCATGTTGCAGCTGTATAGAACCTTAGTTAGGCCACACTTGGAGTATAGTGTTCAATTCTGGTCGCCACACTACCAGAAGGATGTGGAGGCTTTAGAGAGGGTGCAGAAGAGGTCTACCAGAATGTTGCCTGGTATGGAGGGCATTAGCTATGAGGAGCGGTTGAATAAACTCGGTTTGTTCTTACTGGAACGAAGGAGGTTGAGGGGGTGACCTGATAGAGGTCTACAAAATTATGAGGGGCATAGACAGAGTGGCTAGTCAGAGGCTTTTCCCCAGGGTAGAGGGGTCAATTACTAGGGGGCATAGGTTTAAGGTGAGAGGGGCAAGGTTTAGAGTAGATGTACGAGGCAAGTTTTTTACACAGAGTGTAGTGGGTGCCTGGAACTCGCTACCGGAGGAGGTGGTGGAAGCAGGGACGATCGTGATATTTAAGGGGCATCTTGACAAATACATGAATAGGATGGGAATAGAGGGATACGGACCCAGGAAGTATAGAAGATTGTAGTTTAGTCGGGCAGCATGGTCGGCACGGGCTTGGAGGGCCGAAGGGCCAGTTCCTGTGCTGTACATTTCTTTGTTCTTTGTTGTTCTATGTTGTTGGTACCGGCATAGACCTCGACAACTGGATCGTTGCCCTCCCACTCCAAGTTCCTCTGCAGCCCAGATGAGATATCCCGAACCCTAGCAGCAGGTAGGCAACACAACCTTCGGGACACTAGATCCTGGTCACAGGGAACAGTGTCAGTGCCCCAAACTATATATGTCCCCAATTACAACTAAATTTCTGGTCCCCCCACTTGAATGGCTCGCTGTACCACGGTGCTGTGGTCAGTTTGCTCATCCTCCCCACAGTCCCCACTCTCATCCATACAGGGATCAAGAATCCCAAACCTCTTGGACAAGGGTAAGGGATGAAGCTCTTGCAATCCTAACTCCTAGATCCCTCTACCTACCCCAGTGATAGTCACACCCTCCTGTCCCTGATCACTGGCCAAATTCAAGGTAGTCAATCTGAGGGTTGTGACTGCCTCCTGAATATAAAAAATTCGGGCCCAGAAGTTTGTGCACCCGAGGTGCAGCTTCCATGATATTCTGGCCAGAGTAGAGAAAGTTTATTGTTCATTCTCCATTAGTCCTGAGAGTGTTTTATGCGAACACTGGATGCCCAAAATGGAAATGTTTTCCATTCCTCATTGCTGATATAGCCTTCCTTAATAAGAATTTAAATTCACCATAAAAGTCCAACTGTCTAAAAGGATGCTTCAAATCTTAAACACCAAGTTTTCTCCTGCCAAGTTACATTTTCAGAAAGTGAGAACTATTATGATTAGCAGCAAAATAATCTACATTCTTCCCTGTACACGCGCAGTCATTGTTCTTTCATGGCATCAATTTGCGTTCAGCCATACTCAGGCTGTCAAAGGTGCAACTTTAATAAGGATTCACAATGAATAATGCATGAAAAGAGACAGATCTAAGATAAAGGTGTTGAAGTGGAAATTAGCTCATATGAGCAGGATAAAACTGAGCCTAGCCCAAAATAATTGGATGACAAGTAATGGAAGATTGGATCAATTTAAAAGGACTCAGCAGATGTATGAAAGGAGACAGGAAGTCAACATCAGGGGAAAAAGAAAAGCTGTCATAGGCTCCAGAGAAGTAAAAGGGAAGGGATAGTTTGGAATGTCGGAGGTAAAATGGGCCACCTGAACATTTGGGAGTGAGGAAACAGCAGAGATGATTAATACGGATATCAGGGAGGAATCATCCTCTGTTGCAGCATGACCGAAATTCCCTTGTCGCATTGGCAGTTGCTCATTTGATGGTCGTAATTTCACTGGAGTCCCACCGTATACATGTGGAGGACCCATTCTGACCCAGGAAAATAGAAATTTCCCCTTCTCCCCATAGAGTTTTAATAGAGGAAGATGAAAATGGGATGTAACGAATATGAGAGGGCTGTCGAAGAGCCTTCAGTGAAGATAAATAGTCAGAAAGAATCTATGAAAAAAAGTTAACGTGACTAAAATTAGAAAAACTTACTCGGTCCAGATGGTTCAGAATACTAAAAAGAGGTTAAGAGGGTTCGCAGGTGCACTCATTTTAATTTTCCAAACATGCCAGGAAGGAGGAAACATGCCAGGAAGTAATAGAGGGCTGCAAAATGCTTCATGATTGTTGAAGGAAAGAGAAACAGATAAGACAAGAAATTTCCAGTTAAACGTAACTTATTGTGGGTAAACTGAAACCAATAATGCAAAATTATGACATTCAACATGTAAAAACAGTCAGTATGCATTTGTAAAGGAGGGTCTTGTTTGGTTCATTGAATATGTTGAGGAAATCAAAGGTAATCATATTATGAAGTAAAGGAACATGGGGTCTGCAGTATGAAGAGATTTTCAAATTTAAATAAATTCAATAAAATGCAAATTTGCAGCATTTCAAAAGTACTGGCTGTAAATTGGGTGTAAATTTTGCAATCTCTGGATGTCCCAAAGTGTTTCACAGCCAATGAAGGACTTCTGAAATGTAGTCATTGTGGTAGGAAACAAGGCAACCAATTTGCGTACAGAAGTAAATGACCAGGGGCGGGATTCTCTGACCCCCCCGCCGGGTTGGAGAATCGCCGGCGGGGGCAGCGTGAATCCCACACCCGCCGACCGCCGAATTCTCCGGCACCGAAAATTCGGCGGGGGCAGGACTCGCGCCGCGCCGGTCGGCGGTCCCCCCCCGCCCCAGCGATTCACCGGCCCGCGATGGGCCGAAGCCCCGCTGCTGTCATGCCAGTCCCGCCGGCGTGAATCAAAGCACCTACCTTACCGGCGGGACTGGCGGCGCAGGCGGGCTCCGGGGTCCTGGGGGGGGGGGGTGCGCGGGGCGATCTGGCCCCGGGGGGGTGCCCCCACGGTGGCCTGGCCCGCGATCGGGGCCCACCGATCCGCGGGCGGTCCTGTGCCGTGGGGGCACTCTTTTCCTTCCACCTCGGCCACAGCTTCCGCGATGGCCGATGCGGAAGTGACACCCCCCCTGCGCATGCGTGGGGATGACGTCATCAGCCACTGATGCTCCCGCGCATGCGCGGACTCCACCGCCTGGCACAGTCTGTTCGGCCCCGGCTGGCGTGAAGCCAAATGCCTTTCCCGCCGGCCGGCAGCGCACCAACCACTCCGGCGCGGGCCTAGCCCCTCAAGGTGAGGGCTTGGCCCCTAAAGGTGCGGAGAAATCCGCACCTTTGGGGCGACCCGACGCCGGAGTAGTTCCCGCCACTCCATCCCGCCGGGACCCCCCGCCCCGCCGGGTAGGGGAGAATCCCGGCCCAGATCATCTGTTTTAGGAATCGGCTGTGGGAAGAATGCAGATCAAAACATGTGGGACCCACTTCTCTTCAAATAGTGCACCAAATCTTTTATGTCAGCCCGAGAGTGAAGGTCAATTTAAAATTACATGCGAAAGTTGACACCGACAACAATGCTGCACTCCCTCAGCCAAATGTATTCGTTCAATTGTAAGGTACGGGCTTGAACTCGCAAACCTCTACTTCTGGTGAGAGTGCTACCATTGAGCCATGGTTGAGAGCTTTGACAAAAGGGATTGGATAAGATGCCACACATAGTTATCAAATGAAAATGAATGGACCTATTTTATCAAAAGGATGGCAGCTGCCCGAGGATTATTTTGCAAGAGTAAGTTGAAATTATGATCCAGGGATTTATTACGATCTGGAATAGAACATAGAACATAGAAAAATACAGCACAGAACAGGCCCTTCGGCCCACGATGTTGTGCCGAACCTTTGTCCTAGATTAATCATAGATTATCATCGAATTTACAGTGCAGAAGTAGGCCATTAGGCCCATCGGGTCTGCACCGGCTCTTGGAAAGAGCACCCTACCCAGGGTCAACACCTCCACCCTATCCCCATAACCCAGTAACCCCACCCAACACTAAGGGCAATTTTGGACATTAAGGGCAATTTATCATGGCCAATCCACCTAACCTGCACATCTTTGGAATGTACTGCATGAAAGAGTGGTGGAAGCTGATTCAATAGTAACTTCCAAAAGGGAAATGAATATATACTACAAGAGGAAATCACTGAGGGCTCTGGGGAAAAGTGTAGGTGAGTGAGCTTAATTAGGGAGAACTTTCAAAGAATTAGCACAGGCACTATGAGCCAAATAGCCTCCTTCTGTGCCGTTGGTTCTATCAAGAGGATGATTTTCAGATTGGCTGGAGGAGGAAGTGACGTGCCTCAGGTATCTACAGTGGGACTTTTTTTCCCAAATTAGGGACATGGCAAATTGTGAGCAAGAATGACGAAAATTGCAGAAAGTAATTGGTAGATCAGAAGACTGTACTGAAATGTGGCAGACAAAATTCATTGTCGAGGAATGTGAAGTCATATTTATCGATGAAAAAAAAGTGAAAGGAAGAATGCGGCAAACAGAAAAACCCTTAACAAAATGGAGAAAAGGAGAAATTTAGCCACGTAGATTCAAAAATCTTTTTTTAAAAGAGTATAGATCGAAAAAGCCATAAAATCTTGGGTTTCTATGCTTTATACAAATTATATAAGAGGAAAATAATGTTTAATTTTTACAAGGTATAGATTAGGCAGATTAGGCCGCAGTTGAAATAATGGGTTGCCAATACTAGGAAGGATATTAAAGAAGGTAGACAATTAATATCAGTGGAATTAATGCAGGAAGAGGAGATTATAGTTACAAAGCGAGGGATTTTTTTCATTATGAGGCAAAAGCCAGAAAATTGCAACAGAATCTAAGGAGAGTGCATAGTTACAGATTGTTTCCATGGAACGGCAAACCAGTGACAAGGGAGCATAGAATTACCAGTCAAAGAAAGAGATGCGAAGTTAGAAGAAAAGCTTTCACACCTGGAGTTGTTTAGACATTGGACACTTTTTCACAAGGTGCTTTAGAGGCCAACATTCAAAATGGAATTGGAGCAGGTAGTCCAGCAGAAGATCCAGCACTGGCACAACTAATCAACTAAATTGCCTCCTGCTGTGCTGTAATTCCCTGACCAATCATCTGTCAAAGGAAGGATAATGAAAGGAACCCAGTTGGATCAGGGACGATTGTGAGCTTTTGAATTTTTCAGGTTGCAACAATCACTGGATTGGGAAGGAGGCCTGTGTAATACCACTCCCACCACCGGCTCCCTCCCCTCCCCGGGTCTTTCACTCTTACCTGGAGGTTCTGCTGCAGGTTCTAAGGGTCTGCAGTGATGTGAGCTCTCCCAAGGACAGGAAGAAGAAGACTGCTTCTCCAACTAGGCAGGCATGGATGGAAGTGGGCGGGGAATTCACATGGTACCTCCAAACTGGAAGCAATGGGTCAAAAGGATCCAGGGCCTCAAGAGGGTGGGAATAGAGAGGGGTGTGGCACTTTCAGGTATCAAGCCTGACCTTTCGACTTTCTCAGCATGCTCCTTTACAGTACTGCTCAGAACACCCTGAAGCTCCACCTTATTCCTCTCACCAGACAACGCACATTCCCTACTTGAGCAGCCAACACTCACCCTCAGTTATAAATTAAAACAGAAAATGTTGGAAAATTCAGCAGGTCTGCCAGCATCTGTGGAGAGAGAAACAGAGTTAGGGAGTTCTGTCATGTGGACCTGAAACGTGAACTCTGTTTCTCTCCATAGACATTGCCAGACCTGCTGAGTTTATCCTTCATTTTCTGTTTTTATTTCAGATCTCCACTATCTGCAGTATTTTGCTTTTATTTGAGTGTTTAACTCACACTCAGTTTATTGTTCTCTTGAACCCATCCATGCCTTACAATCACCCTCAAAAAATGTTGTCCTTCCCTCGTACACACACAGCCATTGTGAACACACATCTTTCTGCTCTCTCTCTTTGCAGTAGAAAAGTGCACACAACTTGGAGACTTTGACCTGACGCCATTTAGCACTGGTCTCCACAAACTTGGACCAGGCGTAACAACACTTTGGGAGGGTCTCCCAGGCGATTAGGAACCCCTTCCCCCCACCCCCGGGTGGGCGGGCTCTGGGCATGGTGGTACCCTGGCACCCCCGATGTCACCCGGGCACTGTGGCACTGCCAGCCTGGGAGTACCACCCAGGCACCCTGACAGTGCCACCTGGGTGTAACCCTGGCAGTCCGCCGACTGGCGCCCAAAACGGCGCAAATCAGACAGGCATCGCGCCGCCCCAAAGGTGCGGAATGCTCCGCATCTTTGGGGGCCGAGTCCCAACTTTAAGGGGCTAGGTCGGCGGCGGACGAATTTCCGCCCCGCCAGCTGGCGGAAAAGGCCTTTGGTGCCCGGCAAGCTGGCGCGGAAATTACATCTCCGGGCGGCGCATGCGCGGGAGCGTCAGCGGCCGCTGACAGCTTCCCACGCATGCGCAGTGGAGGGAGTCTCTTCTGCCTCCGCCATGGTGGATACCGTGCCCCCACGGCACAGGCCCGCCCGCGGATCGGTGGGCCCCGATCGCGGGCCAGGCCACCGTGGGGGCACCCCCCAGGGCCAGATCGCCCTGCGCCCCCCCCCCAGGACCCCGGAGCCCGCCCGCGCCGCCTTGTCCCGCCGGTAAGGTAGGTGATTTAATTTATGCCGGTGGGACAGGCATTTTAGCGGCGGGACTTCAGCCCACCCGGGCCGGAGAATCGTGCGGGGGGCCCGCCAACCGGCGGGGCGCAATTCCCGGAGACTTCGGCAACCGGCGGTGGCGGGATTCACGCCAGCCCCCAGCAATTCTCCGTCCCGGCGGGGGGGTCGGAGAATCTCGCCCATGGAGACCAAAACTGCACACAATATTCCAGGTATGGTCTCACCAAGGCCTTGGATAATTGCAGCAAGACATCCCTGCTCCTGTACTCTAAACCTCTCGCTATGAAAGCCAACATACCATTTTCCTTCTTTACCGCCTGCTGCAACTGCATGCTTACTTTCACCAACTGATGTACAAGGACACCCAGGGATCATCACACATTCCCCTCTCTCAATCTGTAGACATTCAGATAATATTCCGTCTTACTGTTTTTGCTACCAATGTGGATAACCTCACATTTATCCATATTATACTGCATCTCTCATGCATTTGCCCACTCACTCAAATTGTCCAAATCACAATGAAGCTTTTCTACATCCTTCTCACAGCTCACCCACCCACCCAGCTTTTGTCATCTGCAAATTTGGTGATATTACATTTAGTTCCCACATCTAAATCATTAATATACATTGTGAATAGCTTGGATCCCAGCACTGACCCCTGCGGTACCTCACTAGTCACTGCCTGCCAATTTGGGAAAAGATCAGTTTATTCCTACTCTTTGTTTCCTGTCTGCCAACCAGTCTTCATCCATCTCAATACATTGCCCCCAATCCCATGCGATTTAATTTTACAGGCTAATCTCTGAAATAGGACTTAGTCTAAAGCCTTCTTAAAGTCCAAACATACTGGGCGAGATTCTCCGACCCCCCGCCGGGTCGGAGAATCACCGGGGGCGGGCGTGAATCCCGCCCCCGCCGGTTGCCGAAGTCTCCGGCACCAGAGATTCGGCGGGGGTGGGAATCGCGCCGCGCCGGTTGGCGGGCCCCCCACTCGATTCTCCGGCCCGGATGGGCCGAAGTTCAGCCGCTAAAATGCCTGTCCCGCCGGCGTAAATTAAACCACCTACCTTACCGGCGGGACAAGGCGGCGCGGGCGGGCTCCGGGGTCCGGGGGCGCGGGGCGATCTGGCCCCGGGGGCCTGGCCCGCGATCGGGGCCCACCGATCCGTGGGCAGGCCTGTGCCGTGGGGGCACTCTTTCCCTTCCGCCTCCGCCAGGGTCTCCACCATGGCGGAGGCAGAAGAGACTCCCTCCACTGCGCATGCGTGGGAAGCTGTCAGCGGCCGCTGACGCTCCCGCGCATGCGCCGCCCGGAGATGTCATTTCCGCGCCAGCTGGCGGGGCACCAAAGGCCTTTTCCGCCAGCTGGCGGGGCGGAAATTTGTCCGGCGTCGACCTAGCCCCTCAATGTTGGGGCTCGGCCCCCAAAGATGCGGAGCATTCCGCACCTTTGGGGCGGCGCGATACCCGTCTGATTTGCGCCGTTTTGGGCGCCAGTCGGCGGACATCGCGCTGTTTACGAAGAATTTCGCCCACTATATCCACTGGCTCCCCCTCATCAACTCTACTAGTTACATTCTCGAAGAATTCCAGTAGATTTGTCAAGCATGATTTCCCCTTCATAAATCCATGTTGTCTCTGTCCGATCCTGCCATTATTTTCCAAGTAGTCAGCTATTAATTCTTTTATAAAAGACTCTAGCATTTTCCCCACTACTTGGTCTATAATTCCCTATTTTCTCTCTCTCCTTTTTTAAATAGTGGAGCTACATTAGCTATCCTCCAATCTGCAGGAACTGTTCCAGAGTCTATAAAATCATGCAAGATTACCACCGATGCATCCACTATTTCCAGGGCAATTCCTTAAATAGTCTGTGATGTGTATTATCAGGCTCTAAGGATTTATTGGCCTTCAGTCTCATCAATTTCTCCAATACCATTTCTCTACTAATATTGATCTCCTTCAATTTCTCCCTCTCGCTAAACCCAAAATTTCTGGTATGTTATTTGTGTCCATATTTGTGAAGGCAGAACTAAAGTATGTATTGAGTTGCTCAGTCATATCTTTGTTCCCCATTATAAATTCCCCTGTTTCTGACTGTAAGGGGCATTTTCGCGTTGCAATCCTATAGAAAATTTTACAGTCGGTTTTTAATGTTCCCTGCAAGCTTACTCTCGTACTCTATTTTCCCCTTCTTCATCAATCCCTTTGTCCTCTGCTAAATTATAAACTGCCCCCAAACCTCAGCTCTGCTGTTTTTTTCTGGCCAATTTGTATACCTCTTCCTTGGGCCTCATATAACGCCAGACAGGAATGAACAATTGTTGCAGTTCACCAATGCACTCTTTGAATGTTTTCCATTGTCTATCCACCGTCATTCATTCAAGGAACATTTTCCAATCGTTCATAGCCAACTCACACCTCATATCATCATAGTATCCTTTAGTAAGATTCAGGAGCCTAGTCTCAGAATCAATGACATCACTCGCCACCTTGATGAAAAATTCTATCATATAATGGTCGCTCAACCCCAAAGGGCTTCGCACAACTAGATTGCCAATTATTCCTTTCTCATTACACAATATCCAGTCTAGGATAGCCCTTTCTCCAGTAGTTTCCTCAACGTATTGATCCAGAATACAATTTCATATACACTCCAGGAATTCCTTCTCTATGGCACTGTTACTAATTTGACTTGCCTAATCTAAAGTCTAAAGCCACCCATAATTACAGATGTTCCTTTCTCACATGCTTCTCTAATTTCCTGTTTAAAGCCATTTCCAACATCACCACTATAGTTTGAGGGTGTATATACAACCCCCACTAATGTTTTTTGCCCCTTGGTGCTTCTCAGCTCTACCCATACAGATTCCACATCATCAAAGATAATATCCTTCCTTATTATCGGGTTAATTTCCTCTTTAACCAGCACTGCCACTGTCTGCCTTTTCCATTTTGTCTGTCCTCTCTAAATACTGAATACCCCTGATGTTCAGTTGCCATTCCTGGTCCCCTGCAGCCATGTCTCCATATTCCTGACTGTATCATACCTGTTTATATCTATTTGTGTGACTAATTCATTTTCTTTATTATGAATGCTCCGCGCATTAAGTCAGAATGCTTTAAGGTTTGTCTTTTTAACATTCTTCGTCCTGTTCCCATTACTTTTCATTGTGGCCCTGGTTGATTCTGGCCCTTGATTTCTTTACCTATCACTTTTCTTATTCCCCTTTTTGTCTTTTGCTCTTGTCCTTGATTTCCCCCTCCTCTGACTCCTTCCCATTCGCCTGCCATTTTGGTTTAAACACTCCCCAACCACTCTAGCAAATACGAGCCCCCCCCCCCCCCCCCCCCACCCCCACCCCCACCCCAGACATCAGTTCCAGTCCTGCTGTGTGTTGCCTCCCTCCCACTGGATCTTGGTGCACATCATATCTATCCTTAGGAGAGGCATAGGGGTGACTTGCAGGCAGCTGGTGCTGCCAATGGTGTTGCTCCTGATGCTGCTGCTGGAGCAATTGGTGGTGATGTAGCCTCTAGTCTTCTCCCTCAGCAGAGGTGGAGGACGGAGCTGCATAAGCTGCTCCCATGCTGGGGTGAAGGCTACAGTTAGTGTGGAAATGAAGTTGAAGGAAATGCTAGACAGGTGAAGCAACAAAAGAACTAGAATTGCTTTGAACAGCACTCCCTCAATGGCCATGGCTGTGGCTCTTCAGGGCAACTGATAAAGGATCTCCCAGGTTGTCAGCTTCATTGATGTAGCTCTCCGCACTTTGCACTCATCTCGCTGCCCCTAGAGAGGTGCTGGCAGGTTGACAAACTTGCACCCTAGATAAGAAATCCAGAACCGAGAGTTCAAACAGTTCTTAACTAGCTTTTTAAACACCTTAATTACTCGCCATCAAAGCCAAGGGGGTTCCCTGATCACCTTCAATTTCTGGAAGGGGACAGGATGATATCAAGACCCAACCTGACATTGATTCCAAGGGATTTACCTCTCTGTGTGAAATGAATGAAATGAAATGAAAATCGCTTCTTGTCACAAGTAGGCTTCAAATGAAGTTACTGTGAAAAGCCCCTAGTCGCCCCATTCCGGCGCCTGTTCGGGGAGGCTGTTACGGGAATCGAACCGTGCTGCTGGCCTGCCTTGGTCTGCTTTCAAAGCCAGCGATTTAGCCCTGTGCTAAACAGCCCCTATGCGTGGAGGCAAACCCCTTCCAGAGCCTGGAAAAATGCCTCCCGGTTGAGTGTGTCTCCCTCTCACCTCTGCAGAATGATCAGAACGAGTAGGAGGTCATGATTAACGAAAGCTCACTGCACCACTGTCGTTTGAAGGGTTGCAAGCCAAAAATCAGCAGAAATCTGGATTATGACCTCTGCTCGGTTTTGTACAAAACAGCAATATTTATTTTGATCTCTGGACCAGCTCTACACATGGCACAACTTCCGAGCCAAACAAGTATCATAGGAAGGAAAACAGACTACGGAATTAAAATCCTGCTAATTTTTCCGATCTCACATCAGAAAAAAAAATTTGCACTTTTTTTATTTTGGCACGTAATTAAACACGGTGAATATAACTGGGCTCTGTGAAGTTCAAATCTTACAAGCCCCGATTTTCACCTAACCCACCTGGACAGCAAATGAGCTGGTTTGGCTTTGGATATTTGTTTTCCACCCCGTTACATTCTTCCTTGGTGCCCCACCTGAACCTGCCCATAACCACCAGGCAGGTTAGGTCAAAATTGGTGCTTTAATAAAACAATAAGCTCAGAGATTTTTCCTGGGACAATTTATTAAAGACTTATCATTGGTGCCTAATTCAAGTTGGTCAGAGTAGTAAAACAGGCGGTGTCATACAATGCCTATTATATGTCCTGTTCAATATCCAGTTCCATTGACTTCAAAGGGACTGAATGTTGGATGGACTGAAGACTGTCAGGAGATGAGATATCGCCTCTTTTGCATCCCCTCCATGTAAGCCTATTGATTCCCTCCCGTTCTTTCCATTTCTCAATCGGGAGAAAAACGAAAGCCACAGAGGGCGGAAGTCCATGGAGAATGAAACTAAATGCTTCTTCTGTAACTGAAAATAATCCCAATCAACCTCATAAAGTGACCAAGAGAATGCATCACGATGGTTTGTGTGCAGGAAATAAAACAGAGCTGAGTGGAAAGAATACTATGCAGATGTCAGGGATTGCTCATGTAGTTTTCTTAATGAGCAACATTACCAAATACAGCCTGGGAATAATCGGGACACACACTATCGAAGTGCTAGCACCCCTGCAAACATCTGTCACTACAGAAACAAAAACTCATTTCATTAAAGATAGCAGCCAAGTTGAAAGAATTTGGTCATAAATTTGTGGCCAGACTCCTCACCTAATCAATCCTGATCAGCCCAACATACACATATAAAACGCGCAGCCCGCGGGAAATTCCATGTCTCATCAAATTTACCTTCTAAACAATTATTTACAGGCATTAAATCATAAATTCACACTCGGATATTCCCCCCTATCTTAACTGCAAGCAATCAGCAATGTGAACCTATATACACAGCCAGCCAGCTATCCCCCCACCCCCACCGTTCATTTTCCATAACATCTGCCAGTGTTCCATGAACAGCCAAAAACAATGTAAAACTAACTTATTTGACATTGGTTTGGATCCATTCCTAGTGACTTTTCAGAGTTTACAGAATGCTTATGTTTCCACACACTTAAAACTGGAACATTTTATCTAAGAAAATAAAGCAATACTGAATCAGTTCAATGGCTTCAAATTCAGAGCCATCAGGTTCACAACAACAAGAGAAGGGAAAATCTACGTGTTGGAAGGAAGTAAAAAAGAACAATAGTGTAAGTCAGAAAATTGGAACAAAAACGCACAATGGGGATTACCTCATGGAATAAGCTCCTGACCCATGTTCCCTTGCTTAAACTTATTTTTTCAGTCAATTATTTTGCGGTTTTAACTTGTCGTAAACTGCACGTACAAGGGGGCTGACATTTTTTTTTTAATGCAACTCCGGTTGGAAATCCAAAAGCAAGAACTAAGAGAAAATAAGGGAAAGAGAAATGGGAAACAAAACAACCCGGCAACTTTATCTGAGGCATATTTTTCAGATACCGTACAACAGGCATTGTCAAACTCGGAGGCACGACCTGCGGGTGGGTCGCGGGTGGTTGTCGGGAGAGTCACGGAGCCATCCGTCACGGCGCTCCCGATCGCGCAATTCTGCGCGCAACAGCCACAGCAGCCGGCTGCAAGCGGTCTTCAAAATGGCCACAAACATGTAAAAAAAATGCGGCCGCACTGCGAATGCGTGCCAGATCATCGGCGCGCATGCGCAAAACTATGCCCATGGGCGCCAATGATCGGGCACACATGCGCAGTGCGGCCGCTTTTTTCTTAAACGGTCGCAGCTTTTTGTTTTATAAGTTTGGGGTTTTTTTTAAATTCATTTTACTTTTTTTTTACAAGTTCGGGGAGGTTTTATTTGATAAAATTTTACGGGAAAAAAATGCAGAACTTTGGACAGATGGAGACTCCATACTTTCCGACACCGGAAGGCTTCACCTTCATCCAACAGGTTCCATTGGGGGAGCATGTACGAGGGCCATAGGGACCCAAAACCATTTCCTCCATTTTTGTCAGCCGCAAACAAGGTAAGAGAAAATGGTGGGTCGCGAAGGTCGGCCGGTTGGTAAAAATGAGTCCCCGTAAAAAAAGTTTGAAGAACACTGCCGTACAAGATACATTGGGCCATTGGTAGGGCATATTACCGATATGTAGTTACCAACACTCCAAAGGTTAATATGGAGTTACTTTGCAATGAGATGGCTCGCATTATCAATGTATTATTACTGCTGGGTATTATATTTGAGAATTCAGACCACATGAACAGGGGGATGAAACGGATTCTTTGAGAGCATTGCACCAATCGGTCACGTGTCTTTTTAGGCAGACTTTCTGCTCAATAGCTAAAGGAGCAGACAGATGTTATGGATCACGTCAAAATCCACTGGCGTTCACGTAATAGGATCAGAGACAAGCCCCCTCAGAAACATAACCAAGTGAAGAAAAAAGGCATAGTTGCCAGGGTTGGGGGTGGGGGAGGGGGGAACAATTATGTTACAATCACGTAACTAGCTGTTGGAGCTAAAAGTTATTTAAAAAAATACAAGGATGAGTGTGAAATCAGTTTAGGAGCAAGGACAAACACTTTTAATGCTCTGGAATAAAGATCCTTCTTGACATTGTCCATGCACATTAGTATATATATCCATGCACATTCGTATATATATTCAAGCCCCAAGATCATCCAAATGCTGGTAGTGAAGATGTTATCCACTACAACATATCAGTTTAATATAATATGCGCCAACATTTTCACGAAGTGGTGGTTGAAAGATTCAGGCATATAAGGCTAATATGATTTATAAGCTTTTCTGTGTAATAGATTAACAGCAAAGTTTTATCAAACTAGCCACGCTGACCGACTGTTATTGGAACATATTGTACAAAGAGCTGTCTGTTATAAACTGAATGACCTCGAGTGTTGTGTCAGACTCAATCCTTTTGTATACTGGTCTATAGATGTCTTCAAAGAACCAAAACCTCGGCAGTAAAGGATTTTATTCTTAAAAGTCAGATACAGTTAAATTGTTTCGAAGACTGAGATCAACTCAGCCTGATTAGAATACAAGTTGCAGCTTGGTAAAATGAAGAAACTTTTCCCTGTTACCAGACCGTTATAGGGACATTGCGACTACACACCAGAGCTATTCATCCGCATCAACAAAACACCCTTTCAATAGAACTCCATTTCTAAAAGCTTGAGACACAGCTTCCACATACAAATGAGCTTTATCTAAGGCTTTCATTAACTTCCTGCTTATAACCACAAAAACTTTTGTTTTCTTTTATGAATCAGACGAGTGCAAAGTGGAACTGAACCAAAGCAACTTGACAACTAACATTTTCCCTATAATCTTGCCAAATTGAAATGAAACAGTTCTTATAGTCACTGGGGTGCTGGTGGGGATTGGAGGAAGGGGAGTTTTGGCTGAACCTTGAACCATCCTGACCAATTTATTTCATCAATTCTTTCAAGGGACAATTCAGAGAAACTGATCCACGGCACATTTGAGAAGAAATGCACTTTGCCACTTTACCATTGATAGCCTACTCTCAAGTGTTAATGCTGGCCCCTCTAAGGAGCTGTTTAACACTTTGGAAAGCAGCTCCATTAATCCATAGAGCAAAAAAATAAATAAACTTCACTTGGTTTATTGAATTAATATGATTAAGTTCAATAGGTCTGTTTCTGAGAAGAGAAATGCAAACCTTTGTTCGACGAATGCAATGTTAAAATACTACTCACTCCAATTTTAAAGTTGTTGATAAACTGCAAGTTATTCGGGAAGGTACCATGAAACAATCAACTAGACTCCTTTGCCATAGCTGAGGTAGGTCGGTGTGAGAAGTTAAGATAAAGGTTAAGGTGGTTAAGACAATGATTAGCAGGATAGGGCTTGTTCTGAGGCCAAGAGACCCAGAAGGACAGATTTCCCTCACGCCCGGCCAAATTAAATGGCAGGAGCGGGTAAATATTTCTATCTCCATTTGCTGGTCACAATCAGGACGGTCGAGACATTGACCTGTCAGCTGCGTAGCCCTTCAGTACCAAACTTAGGCAAGACACGAAAGGGGATGGTGGAGGTGGGGGGCAGGGATAGATCAGTGATTGGGGTGATGGGGAGCGGGGGTTGCGATGGACAGAGGTTGGAGGACTGGAGAGATCAGGTTCTGGGGGGAGGGGGAAGGAAGGTGTGGGTAAATCAGAGGCAGGGGGTGGATTGTGTCGAGACTGGAGGCCAGAGTTGTTAGGGGAGGGGGGTTTGGGAGAGGGCAATGTAGAAATCGAAATCCAAGATGGAGAGGAATTGGATGCTAGAGGGGCCGGGGGAGAGGAACGAAAGCCAGATAGGAGAGGAGTCGGAGCCAGAGAGCAGGAAGAGGTTGGGGGTCATGGGCGGTTGGTAGGGAAGAGAGATCGGATAGGGAGCAGTAGCACCTTTGTGAGGATCGATGGGCCCTGTAGAAAGTGCCTTGAGGCATAAGGGGTGACAATATGCGATTGGTTTGTGTCCCTGGATGCAGAAATGGGGATCCTGGGGGACCTATGCAAGTCGCTGAGAGTGAAGGTTGAGAAGCAGGAGAACAGGTCCAGACGTCAGAACCTGCGAATTGTGGGTCTGCCAGAACGTGTGGAAGGAACAAACACCACAAAATATGTGTTGAGGCTGCTGGCTGGATTGGTGGAGGAGAGAGAGTGCTGGACAAGCCCCAGAGGTGGACAGGGCATGCGGGTCTCTAAGGCAGAATCTGAGAGCGGGGGAGCCACCGTGGGTGCTGATTGCGTGGTTGCACAAGTTCGTGGAAAAGGAGAAAACCCTACGGTGGGCCAGGGATAATAGAGACTGTGAATAAGGGGGCAATCATGTCTGAATATACCAGGATATTGTTACAGAGCTGGCGAAGAGCCATGCTGGATTCAACAGGGCCAAGGCGGTGTACCAAAGGAAGATTCATAGAGTAGAATCATAGAATTTACAGTGCAGAAGGAGGCCATTCAGCCCATCGAGTCTGCACCAGCCCTTGGAAAGAGCACCCTACTCAAGCCCATGCCGCCATCCATTCCCTGTAACCCAGTAACCTCACTTAATCTTTTTGGACACTAAGGGCAATTTAGCATGGTCAATCCCCGAACTCGTACATTTTTGGACTGTGGGAGGAAACCAGAGCACCCGGAGGACACCCACGCAGACACAGGAAGAATGTGCAGACTCCACACAGACAGTGACCCAAGCCGGGAATCAAACCTGGGACCCTGGAGAGGTTTTTGTTAATTGGAGAGAACGGGCGGGGCGGAAGGATGAATGGAGCCGGGAGGTGAGGGTGAGGAGGGAGCGGATGCTTCATAAGCACCCGGTGTAGGTCCCAAGCCCAAATATGACCCCGCAGGTCTGGAGTTTGTAGTTCCAATGCTTTTTCCTGAGAATAGGCCCAGGCTTGAAGACATCTTGAAGCAACTGTGCTACCCACTGTGCTACCGTGCAGCCCACTGTGCTACCATGCTGCCCACGGTTTGGGCGCTGTACCGGCAAAACTGTGGGTCACATTTGAAGGCCAGGAGCATTATTTCAAAACAGGTAGGGGGAGGGTTGGGGGGTTCATTTTTTCTTTGGGGAGTTATATGGGGATAATTAACTCCACCCCCTGCCCCCCCCCCCCTCCCCCCCCTCTCCTCCTCCACCATTTGTGGTGTTTTCCTTCCAGGAGCGGAGATTTGCGATTTTGGGTGCTTTTTCTTTACGGGTAAGGGGTGTGATTGGTGGTGCCCGCTGGGTGGGGTGGCTGGCTGAGGGGCGTTCAGGTGGGTAGAGGGCTGTTTGCACAGGCTAAGGAGGGACTGGAGGGTGGGAGGGGGGGGGGGGGCGGAGGAGTGTGTAGCTGGGGCTGCCACAGTGGCATGTAATGCTGGTGAACGGAGGTGAAGTGGGGAGGAGGCTGCGAGAGATGGCCAGGCCGGGGGAAGAGGGGGGCAGAGGGAGAAGGGAGGGTGGGAGGGGCAGCGAGGGGGGATCGCGACATGGCAGGGTTGGAAACTGAGTGTTGTCATAGGCGGAGAGTGGGGCCATTTGGATGGACCCGGTTTAGGGTGGTATTAGAGGAGGCAGATCCGGAGGGGGATGATGGCAGCCGGATGGGGGGGGGGGAGTGGAGGCGTAAGCCTCTGGTTAGAATTGTAACGTGGAATGTTCGGGGGTCAAACAGGCCGATTAAGAAGTTTTTGCACTCCTGAGGAGTTTGATCTTTTTACAGGAGACACACCTCCAAGTGATGGACCAGGTTAGCTTGAGGAAGGGATGGGTAGGACAGGTATTCCACTTGGGGTTTGACTCCAAGTCACGGGGGGTGGCCATTCTGTGAAACAAAAGGACGGGATTTGTGGGAGCCAAGGAAGTGCGGGACCCAGGGTAGCTATGTGATAATGAGTGGAGGGGATGTGGTGGTGCTCGTCAATGTATATGCGCCAAATTGGGTTGATGTGGTGTTTGTGAATGGTTTATTGGGAAACTTTGGACTTAGATATGACGAATGTGATATAAAATAGTTACTTTAGAGATATTAGTTACTGTAATGTAGAGATAGGCCAGTCTCATTCTGGTGAGTTCACAGACAAAGGATTTCAGACCGCATGGCAAAGCAAGGAGGAGGCGTGTCCACCAAAGGAGGATAAAAGGATGCTGGGTAATAGGGGCCAGAGGAAGGGATTGGAAGTGAGCCAATCAGAATGTATGACCAGGTCAGGAGGGGTATAGGATAACCTATGGGAATCGTGTATGTGAAACTTGATACCATTTGAATTGATTTGCAGAAATCCCTTTGTCTCTTTGTTCATTCACTTTCCGGGGTGTAGGAGACTGGATGTGTCTTATGTCTCTGTGAAATGAATCAGGCTTGCAAGCCAAATAAAATAACTAATGCTGTACCTGCAAATCCATCTCGACTTTTATTGAGGCCAGACTGACGGGTAAAGAAATTTGTATTTTGTCAGATACACACCAATGGATTATGGGTAGAGAATTGTGTGACGGAACCCAAGTGGATAGGTCAAATGCCAAGTCAATGGGAATGTTGAGGATGACGAAGGAGTTGGGGGGGGTTTATGGAATATATAGGAATGGTTGATCCATGGAGAGTACTTCTTCTTCTTCTCACACTTGTATAAGGTGCATTCAAGAATTGATTTCTTTGTGGGGGTTATGAGGGTGGAGTATGCGGGAATCGTGATTTTGGATGACGCGCCACATTGGCTGAGGTGAGGCTTAGTTCGGGGCAGGTGCAGAGGCCGGAATGGAGGTGAGATTCAGGTCATTTGGCAGATAAGGGGTTTTGTGAAAAGGTGAGGTCAGCGATTGGGGATTACGTGGAACTGAATCAGAACGGGGAGGTGTCAGCAGCCACGTACTGGGAGGTGTTGAAGGTGGCGGTCCAAGGGGAGATTATCTTGTTCAAGACGCAAATGGATAGGAGGAGCATGGACGGTTGCTGGACCAAGATAGTCGAGGTGGACAGGAGATACTTGGGGGCCACCACTAAGGAGCTGATGGTGGAGATAAGAGGTTGCAGGGGCAGTTTTATAGGTTGAGAACAGGAAGGGACTGGAGGCCACTACGGAGGGCGAGAGGGGTGCAATATGAATATATGTTGGCCCACCAGCCGAGGAGGCAGGCTGCGTCCAGGAAAATTCTAAGGGTGCGGACAGAGAAGGGGGGGATAGTGACAGAACCAGGGAGGATAAATGAGGTGTTTATGAAATACTGTACAGGGCCGAGACATGTGGAGAGGAAGGGAAATGGGACAGTGTTTGGATGGGTTAGAATTTCCAAGTTTCCAAGCATCCTATCGGGCTGCATCACAGCCTGGTATGGCAACTGCTCGGCCCAGGACCGCAAGAAACTTCAGAGAGTCGTGAACACCGCCCAGTCCATCACACGAACCTGCCTCCCATCCATTGACTCCATCTACACCTCTTGCTGCCTGGGGAAAGCGGGCAGCATAATCAAAGATCCCTCCCACCCGGCTTACTCACTCTTCCAACTTCTTCCATCGGGCAGGAGATACAGAAGTCCGAGAACAAGCACGAACAGACTCAAAAACAGCTTCTTCCCCACTGTCACCAGACGCCTAAATGACCCTCTTATGGACTGACCTCATTAACACTACACCCTGTATGCTTCATCCGATGCCAGTGCTTATGTAGTTACATTGTATACCTTGTGTTGCCCTATTATGTATTTTCTTTTATTCCCTTTTCTTCTCATGTACTTAATGATCTGTTGAGCTGCTCGCAGAAAAATACTTTTCACTGTACCTCGGTACACGTGACAATAAACAAATCCAATCCAATCCAAGTTTACAGGAAGAGAAGAGCCAAGTGTTGGAGGAGCTGTTGGGTCTGAGGGAGGTGATGGACAGCATAAGCGGGATGAAGTTGGGGAAGGCTCCAGGGCTGGGTGGTTTGCCAGCAGAATTTTATAAGGTGTTTGTGGCAGCATTGGCACCACATTTGTTGGGGATGTGTAGTGAGGCACTGGAGAAGGGGGAGCTGCCAGAGACACAGACACAAGTGTTGATCACGCTAATCCCGAAGAAGGGGAAGGATCCGTTGGGAGTGTGGATTATATAGACCCATTCCATTGCTGAACACACACATAAAGACTCTGGCTAACTTGGTGGTGGGAAGGATGGAGGGATGTGTGCCAGGGGTGGTCGCTCAGGATCAAACAGGTTTTGTAAAGGGTAGGTACCTCTCTATTTTCATCAGGAGGCTGTTAAATGTGGTGATATATCTGCCAGTGAAGCGGCAGCCGGAGGTTCTTGTCTCTGTGGATGCAGAGAATGCTTTTGATTGGGTGGAAGTATTTATTTGAGATCTTGGGCAGTTTTGGGTTTGGCCCGAGGTTTGTGGCGTGGGTGCGTCTGTTGTATATAGCCCCTGTGGCAAGTGTATGTACAAATGAGATGAGTTCACAGAGTTTTGGACTGCATAGGGGAACGAGACAGGGGTGTCCAGGCTCTTCCCACTGGCGATTGAGCCCTTGGTGATGGCCCTTAGGGGGTCTGTGGAGTGGCAGGGGATGGTGAGGGGGGGGCAGGGAGAAGCAGGTGTCACCTTACATGGACGACCTGCTGTTGTTTGTGTCGGACCCGTTGGGCAGTAGGAATATGGGAATATTGGCGACGTTTGGGGCCTTCTCTGTGTAATAAGGAGGGGGGTGAGAAGTGAGTCAAGATGGAGGAGGAATCTTGTAGGGGTTCCAGACTGAGGGCTATGGCAAATGCGCTGCTGCCACTAGATCCGGGGAAGTACCCTGGGAGCCTGGTGGTGCAGTCGGCAGTTCGGATGTGTAATCAGCTGCGGAGACACTTTAAGTCGGAGGGGATCTAGGCGTTGACACCATTGTACGGGAACCACAGGTTTAAGCCAGGAGAGGTGGATGGGATGCACGGGAAGTGGAGGGAGGCGGGACTGGTGAGAGCGAGGGACTTATACTTGGAAGGGAAGTTTGTGGGTCTGAATGAGTTGTGGAAGTGGTTTGAGTTGCTGAGGGGAAGTGAATTTAGATATATGCAGGCGAGGGACTTTGCAAGAAAGGAGTGGAGGACATTTGTCAGGTTGCTGGAGCACACCTTATTGGAACAGCTGCTGCTTCTGGGTGAGTTGGGAGAGGGTACGATTGGGGATGTACACGTGATGGGAGGGAGAGAGGGCGGGGGGGGTGAGGATCGTGAACAATTGGGAGGAGGAGTTGGGCTGGGGGAAATAGGCTGGGGATTGTGGTGAAAGGTGATGCAAAGGGTGAATTCAACCTCCTCCTGTGTGAGGATGAGCTTGATTCAGTTCAAGATGGTGCATGATCCGGACGAGGATGAGTGAGTTCTTCCAAGGGGTAGCTGATGAGTGCAAGAAATGTAGGTGAGGGCCGGCGAATCATGTGCACATGTTCTGGTGTTGCGAGAAGCTGGAGAGGTACTGGGAAGCGGTGTTTGGGACGTTGTCTAAAATTGTGGAGGTGGAGGTCATGCCCCAATAGTGGCGGTCTTTGGGGTGTCAGAAGGGCTGTGGCTGCTGGAGGATAAGGGGGCCGATGTTGTGCCCTTCACCTCTATGATTGCCCGGCGAAGGACCTTGCTAAATTGGAGGTCAGATATGCCCCCGGGGATTGAGTTGAGAGCGTCAGTGGAGGGCTTTGAGACACGGTGGGGGTTGTTAATGACAATGTTTGAGGAACTGTTCATCGTGGGGGAGGGGGAGGGGGAGGGGCATGGAAAAGATTGTACAAACTGGGGACTGTGAGTTTGTGGAGTGTGTTTTTGTACATGTTGCTGTTTTTACACATATTTGGAATAAAATAATTTTTTTTAAAAAGAGAGTGGCAGTGGCTCATGGAGCCTGGGAGGTGCCCTCCTGCTGCTCCTCTTGGCCCACAAGAAGTGCTGGGAAGGCCCTTATTCTCCTTTGCAGCACTCCACACTATTTAGCTGCTGGGTTAAATTTAAAATGGAGATAAACTCTGAAGCAGGCAACCTCAATCCAATATTTAAATGGGCAAACTGCCCCCTGAGAACAGTTTCCTTGTCCACCCCAACCCCCACCGCCAGTTAAAACTAGAAGTTAATAATAATAATAATAATTTTTTTTATTGTCACAAGTAGGCTTACATTAACACTGCAATGAAGTTACTGTGAAAAGCCCCCAGTCGCCACAGACTGGGTAGACAGTCAGAGACTTTTTCCCCAGGTGGAACACACCATTACAAGGGGACATAAATTTAAGGTGCAAGGTGGAAGATATAGGAGGGATATCAGAGGTAGGTTCTTTACCCAGAGAGTAGTGGGGGCATGGAATGCACTGCCTGTGGAAGTAGTTGAGTCAGAAACATTAGTGACCTTCAAGCAGCTGTTGGATAGGTACATGGATTACGGGAAAATTATATAGTGTAGATTTATTTGTTCTTAAGGGCAGCACGGTAGCATTGTGGATAGCACAATTGCTTCACAGATCCATGGTCCCAGGTTTGATTTCGGCTTGGGTCATTGTCTGTGTGGAGTCTGCACGTCCTCCCCGTGTCTGCGTGGGTTTCCTCCGGGTGCTCCGGTTTCCTCCCACAGTCCAAAGATGTGCGGGTTAGGTGAATTGGCCAATGATAAATTGCCCTTAATGTCCAAATTGCCCTTGGTGTTGGGTGGAGGTGTTGAGTTTGGGTCGGGTGCTCTTTCCAAGAGCTGGTGCAGACTCAGGGGGCCGAATGGCCTCCTTCTGCACTGTAGATTCAATGATAATCTATGATTAATCTAGGACAAAGGTTCGGCACAACATCGTGGGCCGAAGGGCCTGTTCTGTGCTGTATTTTCTATGTTCTATGTTCTATGTTAGTACAGCGCCTGCTCGGGTACACAGAGGGAGAATTCGGAATGTCCAATTCACCTAACAGCACGTCGTTTGGGACTTGTGGGACGAAACCGGAGCACCCGAGGAAACCCACGCAGACACAGGGATAATGTGCAGACTCCGCACAGACAGTGACCCAAGCCGAGAATCGAACCTGGGACACTGGCGCTGTGAAGCAACAGTGCTAACCACTGTGCTACCGTGCCGTGTTGATGAGGTTTGAGAGGGTTTGCATTCAAATTTGAGGATTTTTGTTAGTTTTTACATCTCACCTGGCCAAATCCACCATTTTTGGGAGTAACCAGCCCCCCTTGATTTCTGAGATTCTCTCAACGATAGCTGAATTGCCCAGCCTAACGTTATCAACACTTTTCTCCGATAATCCTCCCCCCTACAATGTAGCTCCCTCAGAGGTCCATTGCAATGTAACACCACGGCCAGAAGCAGGGAAACCTGCTTCAACAATGCATAATTGTTTGGCAGCAGACACGTAGCTGGGACCAGAGCCACGTGTTTTTGGCAAAGAGCGCTCCTGCCTCACCGAAGAGGCACTGGGATTCCGTCCTTGCGTTGAAACTAATCCAGAAAAGAGGCCAGTTCCATGAGATATTGGAAGGGTGCCTGGAATTCATAGTCATACCTTCATATGGGGAGCTGGCGAACTGAAAAAGGTGGCATGGATAGTACAGAGCAAAAAATTCCACGTGTAGGAATCGATTTATATTGGCGAGATTGAAGAGCAAGTACATTCATAGAATCATACAACACATAAGGTGACCATTCGACCCATCATACCCATGTAAGCGCTTTGAAAGCTGTCAAATTAGTCCCACTCTCCTGGTCTCTCTCTCCTACAGTCCTGCATATGTTTCCTTTTCAAATGTATATCCAACTCCCTTTTGGAATTTACTACTGAATCTGCTTCCAGCATCATTTCAGACAGTTATATTCCTGATCAGAACTCACTGTGTAAACAAAATTCCTCAGCTTCCCTCGGGTTCTTCTGTCAACTTGCTCAAACCTGTTCATCAAACTCCTTGCTACTGGAAACAATTTCTCACAATCTACTTCATCAATAATTTTAAACATCACCCACAAAATGGCACGGAGCGCTATCCAATGGCCACGATGCGCCTGGAAAGCAGCTCGCCGCAGCGCAGCGTGGCCAATAAAAGCCGGAAGACCCCGCTCCCGGGATGTACCCGGCTCGTAACGCCCCGTGAGATCCAACGCGATCTTGCAAGGCATTGCGATGTAAATCCCACCCATTGAGGGCAGGATCACCTTTTGGCAAGTCTGCATATTAGACTGAGACAGCTAGCCTCACCCTGTGCAGATTTCCGAGGGACCTGAAGCTTTGGGATTCACCCCCTTTGCCTCGCAGACCTCGGGTGAGAGCTGTTCAGCACTGGTCCCCAGAAACGGGGACAACCAGGGGATGGGCCTTGGGGTCGGGGTGACTCCCTCTGGGACTTGCACTGCAGCGGCCTGCACACCTTGACCTTGCTGCACACCCCACTTAACGCCCACCATGGCCCGTGGTTGCGCAAAGAGGCACTGGCCATATGTGTGCACCTACCACATCACCACCACACTCCACCGCCCCAAACTCCCCCGCATACACACTCACAGAAACAACCGGGCACCAGCCACCGGCGGGGCATCAGGCGCCCCGCCCAAGGACAATTCCCACAGTAGCACCTATAGGACGCCGGACAGGGGCCACAGAGCGTACCCTTCGCATGGGTATTCCACCGGTACTCCTGCTGGCAGGGAGGGGTGCTGAAGCCAGAGTCCCGTGCGGTGCAGAGGGCAGAGTGTGAATGGATGTGGGGATGGGAGAGAAGGACTTGCGGGGGCAGAGACTGCAGTGTAGACCGGGGCCACCGTGTAGCCCCTTGGGTAGGTTGGGCACGGGGGTACGCACCATGTTAACATGTTTGCTTTTAACCCCCTGAAGACAATGGACTTCGGAATTCAACCAGGAATGGTGGCCTTCATCCTAGCCGCTGCAGCCCTGTGGGATGTACTGAGGTTGTAAGAGCAGGAGCAGCTCAGGGAAGAACCTGTAACAGCAGAGCCTGTCCCAGAGAAACAGGAGCCAGGCGAAGAGGATGGACAGCTGGCCACCCAACGGACCGAAGAGGAGGTGGGAAGGACGCTCTGCATCAGACACCATGGGCGGAATTCTCTGATAATGGGGCTATGTCCCCACGGCCGTGGGAAAATGGGCACGAATCACTCTGGACTTTCGATTCTCCATTTTGCAGGAGGCTAGCTTCTTGCAGCTCCGACTGCTGATATGGAGCCCTGCACTTCCCGCCCCGGGTCCGCGCAACATGGCGGATCCACACCGCGGCAGGCCCTGACAATATAGGCTCCCCCCGAGATCGCGCATGCCCGCCAATCGGTGGCCCCCGATCGCGAGCCTGGGCGTCCTGGAGGCCCCACACGATGACAGATCTCCCCGCCTCCCACCAGGGCGGCTGCGGACTCACTCCGAACTCCCACCGGGTGGAACCATGAGTGAGCCACGCCGGCGGGAATTCGGGCTTTGTCGGCGGAGAATCACTGCGGGGGCCTCTTTCATTGACCCCCGACCGGCGCCAAGTCGATTGCGATTGCGCGAATCCCGGAGAATCGCGGGAGTGGCATCGGACCCGATTGCAGGTCCTACGCCCATTCTCCGCCCCCGCGCCGAGCGCGATTGCGGCTCAGAGTCTCGGAGAATCCCAGCCCATGTGTACCGGCAGTGCTTGTCATTCGAGAATCTGCCAGACCATGCATGCTCGGTCCTGTGACTCGGCCACCGCCCACACAGAGTTCCCCAGGCTTTGGACATCTTGACCCATGAATGATACCTTCGCCCCCAAGGTCTGAACCGCAGACGCCACCCATGCAGTGTCAGCCTGGGTGACACGCAAGGTCGGCACCGCCTCCTGCTCCTACAGGCAGTAAGGGGCTCCTCCAATTGCACCTGAATGCACTGAATGGTTTCTGACAGCCCTTCATGCAGGCCCCAGCTCGGTGTCTGCATCTCCATCATCGATGGGACCAACCTTTCCAGAAGCCCGAGACCCATCTGGACGGCAGTTAGTCCCTAGGGTCGGGCCGCCTTGGGGATTTCTACCTCCACCTGCTGTACTGCTGCATGAATGTGGTGTGCACCAGATAGTGCCCAGGAGCATCTTCACTATCGTGTCCAACTGAGGTGAGTGTCTCTGGGATGATGATGGGTATTGGTGACAGCAAGTCAGTGTCGTCTCCGGGCTGGTGTTCCGGAGTGTCTCAGGCTTCCTAAAGTGTGGTGACCAATATTGGGCCATGCTTCAGCTGAGGTCTAACCAATGATTTATAACTTTTAGATAACTTATTTGCCTTTGTTCTCTATTCCTCTATTTGTAAAGCCGAGAATCCATGTGCATTAACAGGCTTAACACCTTCAGCTCTGTCCTATAATTCCTAAATGTTATGACGAGGAAGATATTGAAAAGTAGAATCCCTCCATACAGTGCAGAAGGAGGCCATTCAGCCCATCAAGAATGCACCGATCCTTTGAAAGAACACCTCACCTAGGCCCAACCCGCCACCCTATTGCCATAACCCCAACTAACCTTTGGATATTAAAGGGCAATTTAGCATGGCCAGTCCGCCTAACCTGCACCTCTTTGAACTGTGAGAGGAAACCGGAGCACCCGGTGGAAACCCACACAGACACGGGAAGAACATACACTCCACACAGTCAGCTGAGGTCAGAATTGAACCCGCGTCTCTGGCGCTGTGAGGAAGCAGTGCTAACCACTGTGCCACCTTGATGCCCCAGTAGCCATTGCTTACCACATCATTTGATGACCAGACTGTGTGACACTGAAACTGATGGTGGTTTGTGTAGCATCACTCCATTATGTGTAAGTCTGCTACATTGTTCAGTCCTAACTGTTGGTGCATAAAATAAGAATTCTTTTAGAAAATGTATAATTGAAAATTTAAATATTGGCAATTTGCTTTGAAGCAACAACTTCTGTTTGTAGCTATAAACTGTATCATGTTGATCAATGCACTACAATTTAAACAAGCACATTACAGATGTATAACGTTTTTTAAATTAAAAAAAAAGTTTGAGTACCCACTTTCTTTTTTCCCCATCAAGGGGCAATTTAGCGTGGCCAATCCACGTATTCTGCACATCTTTGGGTTGTGGGGGTGAGACCCACGCAGACACGGAGAAAATGTGCAAACTCCACACAGACAGTGACCCGGGGCCGGGATTGAACCCAGGTCCTCAGCAGCGTAGGCAGCATTGCTAACCATTGCGCCACCGTGCCTCCCGCTACAGATATATAAATATAGAATTTTCATGCTGACTTAACTATTTTTCCAGATCACAATCGGTGACAAGTGTGGGTCAACAATGCAATATAATATTTAAACAAAGATTTCATTCAATTCACACTGAACATCTTGAAAAAGTTTGTAGGTGGTGCAACAAGGCTGTCTGTGTTTTGAAGTTGGGTTTTGAATTATCACATGCTTTCCCATCGCTCGGCCATTCTCCGGCCGAACAAACCATTGCTTCCCCCACCCTTGAAAGAAAAGCAGTGGGAAAACACTTAATATAACCAGCATTTCTGTTGCAATCTCAGGGATGCCATGATGATTGCAGTGTGGCGCATGAGTATGGCACAAAGAGGCAGTGAACTGCAAAATCCTGAAAAGGGAGCATTGATAAGAGGAACTAGGAAAAGAAGAAACAACTTGCATTTATATAATGCCCTATAATACCTCAGGATATCCCAAAGCACTTTATAGCCAATGAAGTACTTCTGAATTGTAGTCACTACTGTACTGAAGAAACAAGGTGTCATGATATTCAAGTAAACATCGTGGATGAACCCTTTCAATCTTTCCTTACACACCTCCGTATTCTTGCGCAGTCCTGCGGTTACGACACCACCTCCGATTCAATGATTCGGGACCAGATTGTTTTTGGGGTCATCTCGGGCGCCCTACGCCAGCAGCTCCTCAAAATTAAAGGCCTCACCCTCGCCTCCGCAATCAAAGCCTGTGTCCTTCATGAAAACGCGACCAACCGCTACTCCCAATTTCAAGCAGCCGAATCGGCGCGGCAAGGGTCCTACGCGCCCAAATCGGCAAGGCAGGCGTCCTACGAGGCCGAACGGGTCCAGGCGATCGTGTTCCTCCCGGCCCGCGGCCCGGACGAGGGCGGCCATTTCGCGCGCTTTCCGTGACCTCCCGCGTTTGTACGTGCCAAAAAAGACGTTGACGCAGAGGGACGTGATGCGCAGCGGCGCTCGACGCAAGACCGAACTGCGCATGCGCGGTGGCGCAACGAACGCCATGACATCACGAGGTGAGGCAACTGCGGAGCCGCACATTTAAAGCGGCAATGTCCGGCAAAAAACCGACAATGCCTCCGCTGTGGCAAGATGGGCCACTACGCTGCCTGCTGTCGAGCAGCTCAACCTGCCAATGCTCCCCAATTCTGACAACCTCGCAGGGACGTGCGGACCATTCAGCCTCCGTACTACGAGTCGTGCCCAGACGAAATCCAAACCAGTGACACAGACGACCGGGACGCCTTCCATGTTGCGGTCATTGATAGAAACCGGATGTCTCCAGCCAGGACCCACCAGCCGATGCTAGTGAACAGCGCCAATCCGGGTGATGAATGGTGTGCCACCCTAACGTTTAACCGATCACCGATAACATTCCGCTGGACACTGGTGCCTCCGCCAACCTAATAGCATGGTCAGCCTTCTACGCCTTGAAGGTCAGACCACCAATTCGGCCATCCCGTTGCAAGATGGTCGACTACAATGGAAACGTTATCCCGGCCATGGGATCCTGCCAGCTCCAGGTGACACACAACACATACACGGCCACACTGTCCTTCGAAATAGTCGGATCATCAAAGGACTCCCTGATAGGCGCACAGGCATGCAAGGTTCTCCACCTCGTGCAGCGGGTCCACGCTCTGTCTCCAGAAGGCACATCAGACTTCCCGGATGCAGAATTAAGGGCACAGCTTCAATTGCTCCTTGCCCACAACCAGGAGACATTCGAGGGCATGGACACACTGCCCTACACTTACAGAATACGACTCAAACCGGACGCCACCACGGTCATTCACGCACCTCGCAGGGTCCCAGCGCCACTCAAAGACCGCCTCAAGCAGCAGCTGCAGGATCTCCAGGACCAAGGGGTGCTATCCAGGGTCACGGAGCCCACGCCATGGGTCAGCTCCATGATGTGTGTTGAGAAGCCCTCTAGCGAACTCCGGATCTGCATTGACCCGAAAGACCTGAACAACAACATTATTGACTGAACACTACCCCATACCCAAACGGGAAGAGATCATGAGCGAAATGGCCCGGGCTCAAATCTTTACAAAGCTGGATGCCTCAAAGGGTTTTTGACAGAGCCAACTGGACCAGTCCAGCAGGAAGCTGTGCACCTACAACACTCCTTTCGGCAGGTTCTGCTATAACAGAATGCCGTTTGGCATCATCTCGGCATCCGAGGTCTTTCACAGGATCATGGAACAGATGATGGAGGGCATCGAAGGGGTGCGCGTCTACGTTGACGACGTCATCATCTGGTCCACCACACCACAGGAGCACATCAATCGTCTCCAGCGCGCCTTTGCGTGGATACGGGAAAACGGCCTGCGCAAGGTGTTGAGTTTGGGTAGGGTGCTCTTTCCAAGAGCCGGTGCAGACTCAAAGGGCCGAATGGCCTCCTTCTGCACTGTAAATTCAATGATAAGGTTCGGCACAACATCGTGGGCCGAAGGGCCTGTTCTGTGCTGTATTTTCTATGTTCTATGTTCAACCGAGCCAAGTGTTCTTTCGGCCAAACGGAGCTGAAGTTTCTGGGGGACCACATATCCCGGTCAGGGGTCCGTCCGGATGCTGACAAGGTGAGTGCCATTATAGCCATGCCGCAGCCGGCAGACAAGAAAGCAGTGCTACGTTGCCTAGGCATGGTCAACTTCCTGGGGAAGTTCATTCCCAACCTTGCCTCCCACACGACGGCTCTGCGCCACCTAGTCAAGAAGTCCACGGAGTTCCAGTAGCTGCCCGCACACCAGAAGGAATGGGAGGAGCTCAAAATTAAGCTCACCACAGCCCCAGTATTGGCGTTTTTCGACACATCTCGTGACACTAAAATTGCGACTGATGCCAGCCAGTCCGGCATTGGGGCGGTACTCCTACAGCGGGATGATACTGCGTCATGGGCCCCGGTCACCTATGCCTCGCGGGCCATGACCCCCACAGAACAGCGCTATGCGCATATCGAAAAGGAGTGCCTGGGTTTGCTAACAGGAATAGACAAGTTCCATGACTACGTGTATGGTCTCCCCAGTTTACCGTTGAGACTGACCATCGCCCCCTGGTCAGCACATACATAAGGACCTGAACAAGATGACCCCTCGCCTCCAGCGCATCCTACTCAAACTCAGGAGGTACGACTTATGACTGGTCTATACCCCGGGAAAGGACCTTATCATTGCGGATGCCCTATCTAGAACAGTGAGCACACCGCCTGACTCAGAGGGGTTCGTCTGTCAGGTCGAAGCGCAGGTGGCCTTCACATCGGCAAAGCTGCCAGCCGGTGAATCCAGTCTGGCCCGTATTCGCCGGGAGACTGCAGCTGACCCCCTGCTACAACGTGTGATGCGCCACATGACGGGAGGGTGGCCCAAAGGACAGTGCCCGCAGTGCTACAATGTCCAGGACGACTTGGCCGCCATTGAAGGTGTCCTCCTAAAGCTGGACCGGATTGTGATTCCACACAGCATGCACAAGCTGGTCCTCGACCAACTACACGAAGACCATCTGGGGGCCGAGAAGTGCAGACGGAGGGCCCGAGAGGCGGTATACTGACCGGGCATCAGCGATGACATTGCCAATATGGTGCTCAACTGCCCCACCTGCCAAAGGTTTCAGCCGGCGCAACCTGAATGAAATGAAAATGAAAATCGCTTATTGTCACGAGTCGGCTTCAATGAAGTTACTGTGAAAAGCCCGTAGTCGCCACATTCCGGCGCCTGTTCGGGGAGGCTGGTACGCTTCAGCCCCATGAGCTGGTGACGTCCCCCTGGGCGAAGGTGGATGTGGACCTTTTTCACGTGCTTGGCAGGGACTATGTAATCGTCATAGATTACTTTTCAAACTATCCAGAGGTCATACGCCTGCACGATTTGACATCGTCCGCTATCATAAGGGCCTGAAAAGACACATTCGCACGCCACGGCATTCTGATTACTGTCATGTCGGACAATGGGCCCTGTTTTGCCAGCCAGGAATGGTCGTCCTTTGCTGCTTCGTATGGCTTCACACACGTGACGTCCAGCCCTCTGCATTCCCAGTCCAATGGAAAGGGGGAGAAGGGCGTTCACATCATCAAGCGGCTCCTCTGCAAGGCTGCTGCTGCCGGATCGGACTTCTGCTTAGCCCTGCTAGCCTATCGCTCGGTCCCACTAGCCACTGGCCTCTCACCAGCCCAGCTGTTGATGGGCCGCGCCCTCAGGACCACTGTGCCCTCCATTCTGGTCCCCACAACCAACCATGCTCCAGTACTGCAGAGGATGCGACAGCAGCGTGTTCGCCAGAAGGTGGCATATGACACACGGGCAACTGATCTTCCCGCCCTGGCGCCTGGGGATGACGTCTGCATCCACCTGCCAGAAGGTGGCTGGTCAACATCTGCCGAAGTTCTCCGACGCGTGGCTCCCCGCTCGTTCCTGGTTCGCAAGCCTGATGGATCCATTCGTAGGCGCAATCGCCGGGCTCTTCGCCTGCTTTCACGCTCGCTACGGGAACTTACACCGGTGCCACGCCCTCCTGTTGTTCCTGATGTCGACTTCGTGGAGCTTCCTGCCACCATGCCCATTACGTCGTCGCCCGTGGCCAGGCCCATTCCTCAGCCGGTGAATCCTGACCCACCCTTGAGGCGGTTAACCCGAATTCGTCGCCCACCTACTAGACTGGACTTATGAGCCTGTTTGAACTGTGAACTCACTAATGTATCATACCACTGTGTTAATATGTTTCTCTTTTTCCTTGTCATTACAGGAGTTCGTTTTGACGTTTAACATTTCCACGTGTTCTGTTTATGGTACAACCACGTTGCTATGTCGCACCTGACATCGCCCCACGTATATAGTTTAGCCTCATGTACATGCTGTAGATATTGCACACACACACATTCAGCTGCACTCAGTACACATCTCTATTTATAACCACATAGGCACATGTTCTTGTAAAAAGGGGGGGATGTCATGATATTCAGGTAAACATCATGGTGCAAACATACATACATACTGATGGACAGATCAACGGACCAATCAATACACACACACCACAGCCAATCACAGGCAAGAGCATACACACTACAAAATGGGGAACATGACACTTTCCGCTCATTCCGGCAGGAGACAGCTCAGGGCACAGAGCTCACAGCAAGCCACTCAGACATCCACCATGTGCTGAGTGCCACGACAAGATAGTGTTAGGGATAGGTCCACAGATTCAAGGGTAATGAACGAACCACAGTAACCAGTTTACCATTGTAAATATTGTTAGTAATAAAACTGAGTTGTACCATCCGCAACCGTGTTGGTTCGTCTGTGTAGCAGAGCACCCAACACGACACAAGGAAGCTGGCTAATACACAACAAGCTCCCACAAACAGCAATGTGATAATGCCCAGATTATTGGAAGGAGAAAATTGAAAGAAGAAATAGTCTATAAATCTGGTGTCTTTACGCTGCTGTGGGTGATGATGAGGCAGGGGTCATTTTGAGACATACCCCTGCCTTAAATCCTGCCTTTCCCCTCCATTCCCTCCTGGGCTTATATCCACCTAAGGCCCAGGTTTCATCTAGGGCTTCCCCTCCAGACCCTAGTCTCATCATCCACCTCTCATTTCAGCGCTAAGAACAGCCCGGGCCCTGTGCCCCAACTTTCAATGTCCAATTTCTCTCTGTACGCATATCTCCTAGAAACACCCAAACACCATGGGACAATGAACACCACCCAGTCCAGGGGAGACACTTAACCTTTTCTGACAACCAGTCTCCAGTTCTATCTTAACGATAGGCCCTATCCTCCCATTCAAAATAAAAATCTTTCCATTCTATCACCATCATGCCCCTCACAGAGCTGGATAGCAGCAAGGGTCAAAGATAAAATCCTAATCCATGTAAAGATTTGACAGAGGTGTACAAAATCATGGGGGCTCTGGACAGAGTAGAAAGGTAGAAACTGGCCCAGTTGCAGAAGGGTCATCAAACCGAGGACACTAATTTAAAAGGGTTGGCAAAACAACCAGAGGCAAATGGAGAAAAATCTGTTTTCACAGTGTGTGGTCAGGATCTAGACAACACTGCCTGAATGTATGGTGGAAGCAGGTTCAGTCGTGGCTTTCAAAAGGGAATTGGATCTTTACAAGGGGAGGAAAGGTTTTCGGGGTTATGGGTAAAAAGGGGAGTGGTACTAGCTGAGTTGCTCCGGGGTGCCAACAGGGACACTGAAGGCCAAATGGTCTCTTCTGTGCTGCAACCGTTCAATGATTCTAAATCCAGGAACTGCACTACAGAAGATGCATTAACCGGATTATAAAAATAACTTCTCACTCTGCTTTAGCCACCTGTATTCCTTCCACCTTTCCTACAATACCAGTCCTGTAATTTTCTTTGTTCTTAATATAGATCTCCAGCATCAAACATTGTTATTAAGTACAGGGTGACACTTAAATTGCTTAAAAATCATAAGTTAATGGGAAAACTTGTTGTACAACTGTGTCGCAAAGCATCTTACCAAACAACAACATCTTCCATACATGCCCAATGCGTTTGAGGGATAATCTACTTGGCTATCAATAGTAACTGGGCTTCGTGAGCTGCTTAGTGGTCATAAAAATAAACAAGCAGGATATATTCAGTGGTGATACTTCCAAGTCGATAGCTGATCAACTTGAATGAAAAAATACTCCTTGGAAGATTTTTAAAACAGCAGTGCATTCCAGACGGTGTACACTGTACATGAATAGCATCTTACAATTTAGTACGGTGCCCCAGCACTCAGTTGCAATTTGTCATCTTAGGGTGACATGCTTGCTATAATATAGGAAGATAGGTCAAACCACATTTCCCCAGGGTTATATAGCTATGTAACGGACCACTACCCGAGCCATTCCCTGCACTGCACACAGGCACTGGTTGTTCCACTGCAAATATTAGCTCAATTAAGGTTTTCTGGTGTGCACCATTCCCCCAAGTGAAACCTCTTACATCTTGGAAACCAGCTCACTTGGAGATCCCAGTGAAGAAATTATAATTGTGTTATTATAACTGATGAAACAAGTTAGAATCTTAGGGTTGTGGAATACATACTACAGAGAAAGAGGCCATTCAGCCCACTGTGGCTGTGCCAGCCCTCTGCAAGAGCAACTCAGCAAATCCTATTCCCCCCACCCTTTCCCCATAGCCCCTCAATTTTTTTTTTCTCTTCAGGTGCTTATGCAATTGTCTTTCGTGAGCCACTATGGTGATTCATGTACGATGATTCACCTCATCAGCATCCTTTCAGGCAAAATAGATTTTCTTGTATGTTTTGCATGGGTGTCATACTCATTCAAAGTCCTGAGATACTGGAGGGAAAGGTGTGTTGGCGAAGATATCTTTAAGCTACTTTAATCCTCATGAGCATTCATATGTTTCAGTTACCTTACACACTGGCCTGTCCACCCTCCCACACCTCATTCCCCCATTATAAATTTCCAGAAAGGATTGGGCTATTGGTTGCTGAACAACAAAGGATTTAAGATGAATTTTCACTTGCCTTGCAACAAATATTTCCCCTGTGTCAAACACAGTTCAATCCACATATGTGCAACACCAGTATGTACAAATTGTTACCAAACTCTAACATGCTCCTCACATGGGCCCCAGAATATTCGCTGGTCTAAATTCTAGGTAATTCTTCTCAACCTATGAAGAAAACATGACTCCAATGTTCAAAAGCTGGTCAATAGTTAAGGTCCAATGTTCGTAACACCTGTTTCCTTAATATATATTTGCAACTGAAATGGACTTTTTCTTTTTGTGTCAAGAAGCATACTCACGATAATTAAAGATATGACAGCTTTGCATGATATCAACTACATAACTGCAACTCTCAGCAGTGAATAACTATTAAGTACTGGAATGATGACTGATTTCTCTCTTCATAGTTCAAGGAACCCTGAGACCAGTTCTAGTGTGTTTATTGTTACCTTAGCTGACACCTCACTCAGCAGAAAGATGAGAGAGCTTTGTACCCATAGATACCTATTAGGAGGAACCTGTGGTTAGTCGAATTAATAGGCACGATTTAATGTACAGAAAACAGAGTCCCGTTTTAGGCGTGTTTAGTGGGGTGTTTCCCGGTGACTGCAGCGCCTCACTCAGGAACGCCCCGCTGAGGGGCTGAACTCATCGGTGCAGGAAGATGAATCTCGGATCAGAGCGCCATTTTTAAAGGCTGCCCCCATCGTTTCAGCCCCTTCAGCTCCTTCTGCTCCTCTATCATGGCCTCTGGACCCTCGCTGCCCAACTTACCTCTTAGGGATTCCTCGAGCTGCCCCTCACCTCCCCCTTCTTAAGGACAGAGTACCCCTGGGCTTGATTCCTGGCAACCGGACATCTTGGCACTGCCTGTCTGGCACCTTGGCAGTGCCCCTGTCAGTCTGGCCATGCCACCCTGGCACTGCTGGGCTGGCAGTGACAAGGTGCCTGGGTGTCAGCAGGAGTGTCAGGATACCATACTGTCCAGAGCCCGACCGGCCGGTGACCTCCAATATTTATTCCTCAATTATCTGGTCATTATCAGATGGCTTGTGGGAGTGGCTGCATGCAAATTTACTGCTGGTGTTGCCGAGATTGCAGTGGTGACTACACTTCAAAAGTACTTCATTGGTTGTAAAAATGCTTTGGGATATCCAGTGGTCATGAAAACCCCTGTAAAGAAAGTCTTTCTTTGCTCTTTATTTTTCACTCAGCCACAAGAATTCCCCAATCTCCCCACGCTTCCTACATTTGAATTGGAGCAACTGACCCGCTCAAAGATTTCTCCAATGTTGATAAGTTTTCTCTCCAATTTCCTTTCCCACCAGCTCCATGGGGAGATGTAGGTTCCACAGCTGCAGCTTCTCTATGACTGCACAACAGAACTCAGTGACATGGGGAACTAATCCCAATCTGCCAAAGTACTGTAATGGCAGCCTCTAATTTGTGCCACTATGTACTCGGCCTCTTCTGTCAGAATCACATACAAAATGCAAACAACAATTCAATTTGGGACGATCAAGAGTTCAAACATACAAAATCCTAGTTTGGATGGCCCGGCAATGCCAAACATTTTGGGTCAACAACCATTGCATTTTTAATTTGTATTTTCTCCATTTCTTTTATTATAACAATTCATGGCACGGAAATATTTGCCATCATGTTTAATAGAAGGTAAGTTCCGCTGTATTCCGCAGGCAATTCTGGATTTGGTGATGTGTAATGAGGCAGACTTGATTAGGGATCTTAAGGTGAAGGAACCCTTAGGGAGCAGTGACCACAATATGTCCAAAGATGTGCAGGTTAGGTGGATTGGTCACGATAAATTGCCCTTAGTGTCCATAATTGCCCTTAATGTTGGGTGGGGTTACTGGGTTATGGGGATAGGGTGGTGGTGTGGGCTTGGGTAGGGTGCTCTTTCCAAGAGCCGGTGCAGACTCGATGGGCCGAATGGCCTCCTTCTGCACTGTAAGTTCTATACCTCTAAAGGATAGAATTTACCCTGCAGTTTGAGAGGGAGAAGCTGGAGTCAGACGTAACGATATTACAATTAAATAAATTGTATTTCCCCATGAGGGGACATGAGGGAGCAGCTGGCCAGAGTTGATTGGAAAAGGAAGCAGACGATGAAGAAGCCTTTAAAAGCGACCAGAGGACAACTAAAAAAGCAATAAGGGGAGAGAAGATAATAATAATAGGAAACAAAGAAATGGCAGATGAAATGATTAGTTATTTTGCATCAGCCTTCACGGTGGAAGACACCAGTGGGCTGCCAGAGCTCCAGGAGAATCAGGGAGTAGAGGTGAGTGCAGTAGCCATCACTAAGGAGAATGTTCTGGGGAAACTGAAAGGTCTGAAGGTGGATAAGTCACCTGGACCGGATGGACTACACCCCAGGGTCCTAAAAGAGATAGCTGAGGAGATTGTGGAGGCAGTGGTGGTGATCTTTCAGGAATCACTGGAGGCAGGAAAGGTCCCAAAGGACTGGAAAGTGGCTAATGTAACACCACTGTTTAAGAAGGGAGGGAGGCAGAAGATTGGAAATTATAGGCCGGTTAGCCTGACTTCAGTCATTGGTAAGATTTTAGAGTCTGTTATTGAAGATGAGATTGTGGATTACTTGGAAGTGCATGGTAAAATAGGACTGAGTCAGCACGGCTTTGTCAAAGGGAGGTCATGTCTGATAAATCTGTTCGAGTTCTTTGAGGAGGTAACAAGGGAGTTAGACAAAGGAGAACCAGTGGACGTGATTTATTTAGATTTCCAGAAGGTCTTTGACAAGGTGCCGCATAGGAGATTGTTGAATAAGTTGAGAGCCCATGGTGTTCAGGGTAAGATCCTGGCATGGATAAAGGATTGGCTGACTGGCAGAAGGCAGAGATTGGGGATAAAGGGGTCTTTTGCAGGATGGCAGCCGGTGACTAGTGGTGTGCCTCAGGGGTCTGTGCTGGGACCACAACATTTCACAATATACATTAATGATCTGGAAGAAGGAACTAAAGGCACTGTTGCTAAGTTTGCAGATGATACAAAGATCTGTAGAGGAACTTATAGTATTAAAGAAGCAAGGGGGCTGCAAAAGGATTTGGACAAGCCGGGAGAGTGGGCAATGAAGTGGCAAATGAAATACAATGTGGCAAAATGTGAGGTTATGCACTGTTGAAGGAGGAATTTAGGCATAAACTATTTTCTAAATGGGGAAATGCTTAGGAAATCAGAAGCACAAAGGGACTTGGGAGTCCTTGTTCATGATTGTCTTAAGATTAACATGCAGGTTCAGTCGGCAGTTAAGAAGGCAAATGCAATGTTAGCATTCACGTCGAGAGGGCTAGAATACAAGACCAGGGATGTACTACTGAGGCTGTTTAAGGCTCTGGTCAGACCCCATTTGGAGTACTGTGAGCAGTTTTGAACTCCATATCTAAGGAAGGATGTGCTGGCCTTGGAAAGGGTCCAGAGGAGATCCACAAGAATGATCCCTGGAATGAACAGCTTGTCGTATGAGGAACAGTTGAGGGCTCTGGGTCTATATTCGTTGGGAGTTTAGATGAGGGCGATCTTATTGAAACTTACAGGGTACTGCGAGGCCTAAATAGAGTGGACGTGCAGAGGATGTTGCCACTCGTAGGAAAAACTAGAACTGAAAGACACCATCTCAGACTAAAGAGACGATCCTTTAAAACAGAGATGAGGAGGAATTTCTTCAGCCAGAGGGTGGTGAATCTGTGGGACACTTTGCCGCAGAAGGCTGTGGAGGCCAATTCATTGAGTGTCTTTAAGACAGAGATACATAGGTTCTTATTAATAAGGGGTTTAGGGGCTATGGGGAGAAGGCAGGAGAATGGGGATGAGAAAAATGTCAAGAATGAAAACCTCAGGATCACAAAATTTATTACTTTAACTGAGAATATGAAAGTGATGACAACCCAGTCAATATAATTTTCTGTATAACTTTTTCCCATCTAACTTCTGCTAACTCCTTGCAACAGTAAATACAAAAGGTTTTCAAATACGGGTGTTTATAACACAGCAGGAGACTGGATGCGTAACAGCTCTAAACATGAATTTCATTGCTCTCTGGGACAGATTACATAACAGACATCTTTCATTTAATTTCTCTTTCAAGGGAACAACAAAACAATGGACCGGGATCTGTTATTGTTATTAGAAGTGGCTTCAGGACAATTGTTACTAGTTATCTGGTGATCAATGATACAAATTTATCTTTACACACCCGTAGTCACTGCAATTTGCATGGCATTTGATGGTTCTGTAGATGTGGAAGCAGGGCCGCCACTGAGGTAAAATAGCATCAGCAACAGGCAAAGCAGCTAAAGGGAGCAATCGGCAGATCTAGATTTTCTTGTCTTGTGATGAAACCCATAAGTACTCTTCCCGCAGGAAAGACATTATTGGGAATATCAATATTATCTGTTCTCTGACATTAGCAATTAATACAAACAGAACATGCTGGAAAAACTCAGCAGATCTGGCAGCGTCTGTGGCGAGAGAAACAAATTAACGTTTTGAATCTTTGTGACTCTACTTCAGGGTTCAAGAGAGGAGAAATGTGATGGATTTTATAATGCCTCAGAGCGGGTGAAGCAAGTGGAGAAAAATAGGTCAGGGATAGGTGGGAGCTAAGAGAGATTTGACAAAGATGTTAAGGGCACAGGATAAAGGGAGTGTTAATGATGATGTTAAAGACTAAAGAAGGTGCTGATTGAGGCATATAGTTAAGACAGCAAATCGCCGGTACTACTGATCCCAGGACAGGACCTTATAGCGGGGTGAAGTTACTGTTAGCTGCTGCACTGAGTACAGGAGAACCAACAGGTTTGATTCCCCATTCGCTAACTGTTAAATCTCTGCTGCACTCTCAGAAAGCCAAATAGGCAGTCTCAATTGAAGTGAGAAATTAGTGAAAAGGACCAGCGGATTAAAATTGATGTAGGATAAAATAATAAGTTTTGTCTCTTCTGCTGCCCTCATAAAAAGTCAGTCAATGCTGGTGTCTGTTGCCCTCATAAAAAGTCAGTCAGTGCTGGTGGTGGCAGGATATGCCGTAATGACATAAAATGTTTTTATTTACCGGCCTCCATCCACTCCTAGTAGCCCACTAAAGATATGCTCTTGTCACTAATGGGGAAAAACATCATTTGCATCTTTGTAACTGTTTGGTTCCAATTAAGAGTCAGATAAGTAACTCACGCTTCTATCCAACCTTGCATTTCATCAGCCACTACACTCCAAAAGAAAGCATTATCTTGTGCTGTATTGCTGTGAAAATATAAGTACCACATTACAAACTGCATGGTTATTTCAGTACTCAAACTAATAACCTCTTTCAGGTCCTTGTTGACTCCATGAAGTAGGCAGATGTTCTTCACGTCAGAAACACTGTCTTGTATAAGCTGTACACAAATTTCCCTTCATATTCTTCCTGTTGCCTGTGACAACTACTCTTTACACTTCTATCATTCAACAAAGAAGTGCAGAAAAAAGCTGAAGCAAACGTTAAAGAATTTGCACAGCAGTCGACTAAAAGATTTACCAATTTGCCAAATGGCAGCTTTATCAGGAAACTGGGTGTAAAATCTAAAACACAAGAAACCGAGCTGGCAAAAACAATGAGCAAATTTTGCATCGGCTCTGCTCATTTTTGTCAACTTTGGAGGGAACCATCTCAGTTCTAGATTGCTAACAAGTGTACTTTGCCTGAGGAGATACTCTCCTGCTCTATAAAATCTCCTCCTGAGTCAAGGACTCTGAAAATCATCGGCCATGGCCAAACAAAATAATAGATGACATCAGCAATTGAAAATAGTCAAATCTACATTCGATATCTTTACAGAGTATTTCAATTTGCAGCCCACAGTTCAAGATTTCCGCAGTGATCCTTCCAATGCTTTTAAAACATAAAACAGGTTGGTGTATAGTTATGCCTATTTCTAATAACTAACATTTCTGCTTCATACATTTGTGTTAAAAAAAAGCAATCGTCGAACAGGGCAACTAAACATATTTTTCATGCTGAAGCACAAACTCAATTGATTAATAATAAAACCCAAACTAGTTTTTTTAAGATAGTGAGAGATATTACTGCAGGCTTTGAGCTGCCACATATTTTACAACTTGATTTGTAAGCTAGAAATTTGTCAATGTGTCACAAATTATAGCCTGGGCACATGACCTTGTCCTTCACCATTGTACTAAGTGTATGAAAAAAGTTAAAGGCACTTCAATTTGAGTTAATCGGCCTGAGCACTAGTTCTCAAATGTGTTCAATTCCATAAAAATGTTAAAGCTACGAATAAAGAGCCCAATAATTGTGCAAGTCTTGGATGGGATAAATTAGAAGCCAGAATAATGCTAGCGCTGTTGTACGAATAATTACAGTCCATTAGGCTCTCAACCTGATGACAGCTCCTTGGCTTCACTGTAAAATTTCAATAGTAATTCAAGCAATGACTTTATTAGATATGAAAGAGATATGCAGCGGAATAGCCTGGTTTATGATAAGGGAGTTTGTTATGTAAACTCACACAATACAACTAAGGTTTTATCTTAATACCACATTTCTGGTATGTTGAGCTACATATCGTTCATAGGTCTTAAACCCACAAAAGCCACAGATAAAGAGGGCCACCGGATAAAGGCCCCCACATAGCCCAATGAACAAGGGAATAAGACAATCAGTGTAGCATTCTGTGAAAAAATAGGCAAGGTTGATTTCTGAGCATTTAGCCAAATTTCAATGTAGAAAATTGTGCTTTCAATATTTTTTGTTTTATAATCTTTATTGTCACAAGTAGGCTTACATTAACACTGCAATGAAGTTACTGTGAAAAGCCTCTAGTCGCCACATTCCGGTTCCTGTTCAGGTACACAGAAGGAGAGTTCAAAATGTCCAAATTACCTAACGGCACGTCTTTCACGACTTGTGGGAGGAAACCAGAGCAGCCGGAGGAAACCGGAGCACCCGGAGGGAACTTACGCAGACACAGGGAGAACGTGCAGACTCCACACAGACAGGGCCCAAGCCCGGAATCGAACCAGGGACCCTGGACCTGTGAAGCAACAGTGCTAACCACTGCGCTACCGTGCCGCCCGCAACACATTCCAGACATTAATAGAAAGCGCAGGTGATGCATTTTTTCCCCAGATAGAAACCAAACAGCAGCTGGTCATTTTTAAGCCTCATAACACCATATTTTGTGGAATTCTTTTTGAAAGAGGTAATTAATGCTCTTTGCTGATGAACATGTACCATGGGCATGGGAAGAGTGGTGCATATAGCCTAAATGGAGGAATGTTCAAATATCAGACTTCCCTCATGTACCTCCGAACAGCCAGTTCCAGAGCGGCACTGACCATTTAGTTAGACAGATACCCAGCCAGTGTTGGCTGCAACGAAAGAATGGAAACTCAATTATTGGAAAAAGGAGCGCAAGATATAAATCTGGCTCCAAAAGCAGCTACACATTCAGTATTCACCGACAAACAATAATGTTACCACTGTGACATTTCTTTGGAATCTCACAGAGATTACACCATAATTGAGCACAGATGGCACTGTAAGGAAACAGAAGATTTGATGATGACTTCCCCCACCATCGGTGTGTCAATTTGAGTCCTGCTTGCCATCAAAAAGGTAGATCCTCTCACGTTTTCCAGAACATTCCACTCTGCCAGGTTAGCAAATCAGCCTCAGCTTCAAACTAACACCAAACACCTGGGATGCAAGTGAGCTATGAAGGCTCGAGCTGCCTCTGAAGGAATAATGCAAACCTCCTCTGGAGAATCCCACTCCTCCAGAAGCCTGACTTTAGATTTGTGCTGCATGTATTCGGTTTTGTACTAACACTACAGCTATGGTCTGGGTGCACCCTCAGCCATTTGTCTCACCTAGTGCATGCTGAATCTCAAATGAGTTTCCGTGAAATGCTGGTTAAATCCCAATTGAAGTGTTGACCTCAACGAACAGCCAGCTAGGCTACAAGTAAATTATCAGGTCAATGCTCGAGATCGTATCCCACAGCCCTCGATTATTTACCCTCCATTTATCACACACTCCCTCATTGCTGATCCTAGTCGTTCAGCCAGCCAGAACCCATTTCTATTGATAAGCCTTCAGGCTCCAATGTGACCTGATTGTGCTTTTGGTCAACAAATCTGAAAAGAGAGCCAATAATGCAACATACTGATATATCAAGGTGCTGCAAACACAGTGAGGGAAAGGCGTTCATCACTATACATTTTCTAACACTGTAAGCTCCTGATCTTGGCTGGCTGGGCCATTCAGAAGAAAATGTTTCACAACAGAAAAAAAAACAAGGAATGAGATGGAACGGCTGGTCTCCCAGCAGCTATTTACAAAACCGAACCATCCATAAGAGGCCTTCCTCTGAGGACAAGGCAGAAACAAGTCAATCATTTTTTCACCGGATCAATTTTCTCCCCCATCATGCTTTGCAATAGTTTAGGATACCTGCTATTTGATGTTGTTAATAACCAGCCCCACACTGCACATTCTACATCCAAATTATAATCTCAATCCCTGATGAGTCAGTAGCTTTACTCAAACATGTAGCTGGGCCACACAGACCCGCAAGATTGCAATTTTGAATCCCAATTTTTCATTGAGTCGGCCGGAATGACAGTGTACAACCATTGTCTTTAGTGAACCTAGAGTGGAAAACCAGTCAATGTTGTCGCAATCACTATCTTGTGATTCCATCAGGAAGTGCACATCGACGTTAGGGAAGAGGAGAATAGGAGTCCACTGTGGCACCCCATGTCAAGTTCACACAGAAAAACATTACTCACATTCTTTTAATGAAATACAATGCAACACCGATCGCCCAACCATTACAAAATAAAAAGCAAGCGGTGATAACCTGAAAAACACTGCCTACATGGGGGTTGGAAGCAGTGACCATAAATGATTTCAGTAATTGAATAGTCATGATTGAAATGAACTTCCGAGGCCACAGGGACAGAGTTGGGAAATGGGCCTGACTGGGTTGCTCCATAGGTTCGATAGGCTAAATGGCAGCCTGGGCCATAATGACTCCATGAATAGATTTCATAGAAGTGATCAAAACTATGAAAAGTTTTGCTAGCCTCTCCGTAATTACTATGTTTCCGCAGGCAGGAGGGTCAGTAATTACGAGGACATTGATTGCATATAGGATCATAGTGTCATAGAAAAGTTACAGCACAGAAGGAGGCCATTCAGCTCATCTTGTCCATGCCAGACCAAGGACACCCAGGTCCCTTTCCAATCGCACATTCCTGCACGTGGTCAATAGTCCTGTAGCTTAAAGCACTTAAAGTGCAGATCCAGGTACCTTTTAAAAGAGTTTAGGGTCTCTGCCTCCACCACCAACTCAGGTAATGAATTGCAGACTCCCACTACCCTCTGCATAAAATGTTTTTCCTCATGTCCCCTTTACACCTTCTGCCATTTATCTTGAATCTGTAACTATAGACCAGTGAGCCTTACTTCTGTTGTGGGCAAAATCTTGGAAAGGTTTGTAAGAGACAGGATGTATAATCACCTGGAAAGGAATAATTTGATTAGAGATAATCAACACAGTTTTGTGAAGGGTAGGTCATGCCTCACAAACCTTATTGAGTTCTTTGAGAAGGTGACCAAATAGGTGGATGAGGGGAAAGCAGTTGATGTGGTGTATATGGATTTCAGTACAGCGTTTGATAAGGTTCCCCACGGTAGGCAACTGCAGAAAATACGGAGGCATGGGATTCAGGGTGATTTAGCAGTTTGGATCAGAAATTAGCTAGCTGGAAGAAGACAAAGGGTGGTGGTTGATGGGAAATGTTCAGACTGGAGTCCAGTTACTAGTGGTGTACCACAAGGATCTGTTTTGGGGCCACTGCTGTTTATCATTTTTATAAATGACCTGGAGGAGGGCGTAGAAGGATGGGTGAGTAAATTTGCAGATGACACTAAAGTCGATTGAGTTGTGGACAGTGCGGAAGGATGTTACAAGTTACAGAGGGACATAGATAAGCTGCAGCGCTGGACTGAGAGGTGGCAAATGGAGTTTAATGCAGAAAAGTGTGAGGTGATTCATTTTGGAAGGAATAACAGGAAGACGGAGTACTGGGCTAATGGTAAGATTCTTGGCAGTGTGGATGAGCAGAGAGATCTCGGTGTCCATGTACATAGATCCCTGAAAGTTGCCACCCAGGTTGAGAGGGTTGTTAAGAAGGCGTACGGTGTGTTAGCTTTTATTGGTAGAGGGATTGAGTTTCGGAGCCATGAGGTCATGTTGCAGCTGTACAAAACTCTGGTGCAGCCGCATTTGGAGTATTGCGTGCAATCCTGGTCACCGCATTATAGGAAGGATATGGAAGCATTGGAAAGGGTACAGAGGAGATTTACCAGAATGTTGCCTGGTATGGAGGGAAGATCTTATGAGGAAAGGCTGAGGGACTTGAGGCTGTTTTCGTTAGAGAGAAGAAGGTTAAGAGGTGACTTAATTGAGGCATACAAGATGATCAGAGGATTGGATAGGGTGGACAGTGAGAGACTTTTTCCTCGGATGGTGATGTCTAGCACGAGGGGACATAGCTTTAAATTGAGGGGAGATAGATATAAGACAGATGTCAGAGGTAGGTTCTTTACTCAGAGAGTAGTAAGGGCGTGGAATGCCCTGCCTGCAACAGTCGTGAACTTGCCAACACTAAGGGCATTCAAATGGTCATTGGATAGACATATGGACGATGAGGGGATAGTGTAGATGGGCTTTAGAGTGGTTTCACAGGTCGGCGCAACATCGAGGGCCGAAGGGCCTGTACTGCGCTGTAATGTTCTATATTCTATGTTTTATGTCCCCCGGTTCTAAAATTCTCCACCATGGGAAACAATTTTACCCTATCAATTCCTCTCATATTTTTGTACACCTCAATTAATTCGCCCCTCAGCTTTCTTTGTTCCAACTTATCCAATCTCTCCTCGTAGTCACACTTTTCTAGCCCTGGCAACATTCCTGTAAACCTCCTCTGCACTCTCACCAGAGCAATACTGTCCTTTCTGTAACGTGGCGACCAGAACTGCACACAATATTCCAGTTGTGGCCTCACCAGTGTTTTATACAATTCTAACATTTTATATCCTTATTTTCATATTCTGTACCTCTGCCAATGAAGGACAGCATTCCATATGCTTTCTTTTTTAATATAAAACATTAGTGGGGTATTTGTGGTTTTGTAACAATAACAGAAGAAACAGTGTACATACAAATATAAACATAGTGCAAAGGCCGTCTTCCTCCCTCACAGGTCCTACCTTTCTTACCCATTAATCTAAGCTAAACCCCCCACCCCCACCCCCGTCTCTGCTCCATATGCTTTCTTAACAACCTTGTCTAATTGAACTGCTGCCTTTAGGGACCTGTGTGCCTGTACGCCAAGATCACTCACTTCATTTACCTCTCTTAGTATATTCCCATTTATTGTGCACACCCTACAATTGTTCGACTTCCCTAAATGCATGACCTCGCACTTCTCTGTGTTAAATTCCATCTGTCACTTTATCGCCCACTCCACCAATCCATCTATATTGTTTTGAAGATTATAGGTATCCTCTGCACTGTCCACCACTCGACCAATCTTTGTTGTCTGCAAATTTCCCAATCATGCTCCCCACGTTCACGTACAAATCGTTAATACATAACAAATACAGTCAAGGTTCCAACACCGAGCCCTGTGGAACACCACTTGAAACCACTTTCCAATTGCAAAGGCAGCCATCGACCATTACCCTTTGCTTCCTGTTACTAAGCCAACTTTTTACCCAGTTTGCCACATTGCCCGGTATCCCATAGATTTTCATTCTCTTGACCAATCTGCTATGTGTGACTTTGTCAAACGCTTTGCTGAAATTCATGTACACCACATCCACTGCACTACCTTCATCAACCTGCACGTCTGCACGTTCTCCCAGTGTCTGCGTGGGTTTCCTCCGGGTGCTCCGATTTCCTCCCACAGTCCAAAGACGTACGGGTTAGGTGAATTGGCCGTGATAAATTGCCCTTAGTGGAGCACGGCGCGGCCGTTGGAGGCTGCCGTCGTGTACATGTGCGGCCGCCGACCTGGAAGTGCGGGGGCCCGTATCTGCAGCAAAAGTTGCTAGATCTACGCCGGTTCCCTGCTAGCCTCCTGCAGGGCTAGGAATTTGTGGCCCTTCACGCCAGTGTTTCTGTCGTGAAATTCCACAGTTTTGATGCCGGCGTGGGGACATGGTCCCAATAACAGAGAATCCAGCTCAGTAACTTTCAAAAGGGACTTGGATAAAGGAAATAATTGTAAGACTATGGCAAAGGAGCAAGGGAATAGCCTCCTTCTGTGTTGTATGATTCGATGACACCAGGTCCTTAAGGATAGCCTGGAATAAATAAATCAATTTGTATCGCCTCTCCCCACCCTCTTGGAATTTCTATTTGAGAGAAATACCCATACTTCATGAGTTACATACCACCAATATATGTTCTATAAGTTTAAGTTAAATTTGATAATTCCACAGGCGGATTCATGGAATAAAATATGGCTACACAGAAATACACCATTCGGCCCATTGAGTCTGTACTAGCTCTTTCAAAGACCAATCCAGTTAGTTGCACTCAGTTTGTCATTTAATCTTCTTCTAGCTTCCATGGCACCAGACATCCCCCTTTGGTTCATCCCCCCCCCCCCCCCCCCCCACTCCCACACACACTTTCCCTGGACTTGTTACATCTATAACATTTTCCAGTTCAGTCAAAAGGTCATTGACCTGAAACATTAACTCTGTTTCTTTTTCCGCAGATATGGCCTGACCTGCTGAGTATTTCCGGCATTTTCTTGTTTTTCAGTCCCTCTCTCACCCGCTCTTTTCCCACATCCCTGCAAATTCCCACATCCCTGCAAATTCTGTTCTCCTTCAGTTGTCCACCCCTCCCCCCAACCTGACCAACCACTAACCCTGAGGGACTCCTGCATCCCAGAATGAAATACATCAGGAGACCAGTAACAGTATCAAGCAATGATAAACTAAACCCACTGTACACTGGGTATTATTGCAAGGGGCACTTTAAGAAAGAGAGCTGTGTCCACAGTTACATTACCGCTTAACCGAGACACTACAGCAGCCAAGAGAATCATATGGTTTCTGCCAAATAATAAATTCATTAATAGAACAAAAATGAAACAAATCCCAGCGAGACAATCTGCAAGCATTTTCACACACAAGGCCTCTTGATAATTCAAACACCAGCCGTGCATTCCTGCAGAGTGCTGTTGTTCTGAGTGAAAGTCGTTCTAAAATCAGGACACAATAAGTACAAAATCCAAGATTATCTTGCCAAACACATCTCTTTCAAACCATATCCTGTTCGATCACAGCTGCCACAAATCAGCTCCTCATGCTTATTAAAAACACGTTTTTTGTATTACTTTTGCTTTTAGGTTATAAATGGATTTGATCAAAAACATCTCAAATTTTTTTTTTAACCAATCCTAACCACCACCCCCCCGCCCCGACCTGGAGCTTGGAACTTGTGAATTCAGTTGAGTTTGATTAAAGACCCTTTAAATCAAAATAAATCCTTGCACTTTGTGCAGACAAATCCAGACAGCAAATTTATTCCAGTCCGCCTGACTCATTTATCCCACGGAACGGGCAGAGTCAGCGAGAAATACTTTCATCCCTTGCAATAATGTAGCCCGCATTTGACTGAAAAGTTAACTATATAATAAGCGAGCCAGCAGTGCACTCTCCCTCCCAGGTACATTCCAGAGGTTCCAGATGTGTCGCTTTCACACTCAGTTTCCAAGGGGCGGTGGGGGGGGGAGCAAACTTTACAAATCAACTCATTGCAAACCAGAACTTGGGCTGCACAAGGAGCAAGAAGGGTGGGGGGTTGGAGATTAGCAACATGAAGTTGCATTATTATTTTTGCAACTTTTGCTTTCTAACTCCCGAGTAACGGTCTTATTTCTTTTTGTAACAAAGGTTTTGCCAGCTCAGAGAGGGGAACGTTCCTGACTGCAAACTTCAGCGCTTTTGCACACACACACACACACACAAAGGACAGAAAGCAAACTGGTCAAATGCCCCCCTGGCTGTGCGAGTGTACTTACCCATCCTGGCTGAGCTTGCAAAGGCGAGATTGGTAGAAGGTGGTGGCCCTGATCCTCCTGCTGTTGCTGCTGCTGGGTTTGCCTCCTCTTCCCTCTCTCTCTGTCCCTGGTTGGTGAGACTGAGCTCGGGGCTCACACACACAAGAGAGAAAGAAAGGCTGGCTGACGTCAGTCTCCCTGCTGTGGAGAAGGATTAAAACAAAGTCAACAAGGACCCAGCCAAGTATTGAGGGTTGGGGGGCAGTGCAATATTACCAGGGTAACTAACCCAGACGTGCAGGAACAAAACCGCATTCCCAATATATAACAATGTCACTTTGACTGAGGGTACCCCAGCCAGCATAGCAAGGAGCAAGGGCTGCTGCCAGAAGCTATGGATGTCACTCAAGACAGTTTCACTGAACACAAATATATCCGGCTAATGATTGAGGGGCGGGGGGCAGACTAAACATTTTGGGGTTTTGACAGCACTGAAAATGCTGCACTGCTGGGGATTAGTCCAGCTCTGGTCAGCTATAGATGCTTAAAATAGGATTTGCGAGGCAAATGCATTTTGCAGTTTTAATTGCCTCATTCTCTACAGATTTCTCCTTCCCTCAACACTTAGAAAAGATAACACAAATTTACATAAAACTGCCCACAACAAAATGACAAAGGATCCATGTTTCTACTAAACGTGTATATTTAAAATCTTATATTTAACACATTCGTTTCTGCACAAACATACTACCTGTTGTCATGTTTTTGTCAACTTTTTAAATTATAAATGTCTAAATCCATCCTTATAATTGCAAGTCTACGTAAATTTGTTAACATTGTGTTTACATTCTCCCACCAGTGCTGATGTGCAACACCTCGATTTTGTGCATCCCAGTTCTTTAATACCTATTGCAGAACAACATCTATGCTCCAGCAAACAATACTTCCCAACTTCACATTGATGCTTATATTAAAGTATTAGAACCATTAAACTATAGAATGCAGAAGGAGATACACCAAGTCTTTTTAGGTCTTTGCCAGAGCAATATACAACAAATCCCACACTTCATACTCTATAGACTGTTCTTTGCTTCATGTATATAGCCAATTTACTCTTAAAGGATGCAATAGTTCCTACCTCAACCATCTCTATGGCAAACTATGCTTCAACAACCTGCTAGATAATGGAATTGTTTTTAATCTCTCTCCTCATTCTTTTGGTGACAATTTTAAATTGATGACCCTTCATCATTTCTCAATCTTAGCAAACAAGCTTTCTCTCTTCATTCCAACAAAAACCTTCAAAAGTTAAGAAAAAAACTTCTTTAGTCTCTTCTTAATTTTCACTCTTCTTTCGAAAATAAACTCATAACAATTGCTTTCCATCCCTGGTATCATTCGGACACTCAACAACAACAATAACAACATCACCTCCATACTCCCAGAATGCCTTGATCCACTGCAATTCGCATACCGCTGCAACCGGTCCACATCAGACACCATTTCCCTGGCCCTACACTCATCCCGAGAGCATCTCGAAAACAAAGACTCCTACATTAGACTCCTATTTATTGACTACAGCTCCGCCTTCAACACCATAATCCCAGCCAAGCTCATATCAAAGCTCCAAAACCTAGGACTTGGCTCCCCACTCTGCAACTGGATCCTCGATTTTCTGACCAACAGACCACAATCAGTAAGAATGAACAACAACACCTCCTCCACAATAGTCCTCAACACCGGCGCCCCGCAAGGCTGCGTACTTAGCCCCCTACTCTACTCCCTGTACACACACGACTGCGTGGCAAAACTTGGTTGCAACTCCACCTACAAGTTTGCTGACGATACGACCATAGTGGGCCGGATCTCGAATAACGATGAATCCGAATACAGGAGGGAGATAGAGAACCTAGTGGAGTGGTGTAGCGATAACAATCTCTCCCTCAATGCCAGCAAAACTAAAGAGCTGGTAATTGACTTCAGGAAGCAAAGTACTGTACACACCCCTGTCAGCATCAACGGGGCCGAGGTGGAGATGGTTAGCAGTTTCAAATTCCTAGGGGTGCACATCTCCAAAAATCTGTCCTGGTCCACCCACGTCGACGCTACCACCAAGAAAGCACAACAGCGCCTATACTTCCTCAGGAAACTAAGGAAATTCGGCATGTCCACATTGACTCTTACCAACTTTTACAGATGCACCATAGAAAGCATCCTATCAGGCTGCATCACAGCCTGGTATGGCAACTGCTCGGCCCAGGACCGCAAGAAACTTCAGAGAGTCATGAACACCGCCCAGTCCATCACACGAACCTACTTCCCATCCATTGACTCCATCTACACCTCCCGCTGCCTGGGGAAAGCGGGCAGTATAATCAAAGATCCCTCCCACCCGGCTTACTCACTCTTCCAACTTCTTCCATCGGGCAGGAGATACAGAAGTCTGAGAACACGCACGAACAGACTCAAAAACAGCTTCTTCCCCACTGTCACCAGACTCCTAAATGACCCTCTTATGGACTGACTTCATTAACACTACACCCTGTATGCTTCATCTGATGCCAGTGCTTATGTAGTTACATTGTATATGTTGTGTTGCCCTATTATGTATTTTCTTTTATTCCCTTTTCTTCTCATGTACTTTATGATCTGTTGAGCTGCTCGCAGAAAAATACTTTTCACTGTACCTCAGTACACGTGACAATAAACAAATCCAATCCAATCCAATCCAACATCTGGCATTTGCACAGCACCTTTAACAGAATTGAACATCCTTAAGGCACTTCATGGGAGTGTAGTCAGACAAAATATTATGTTCAGTCTAGCAGGACATAGGACGGGTGATCATAAGCTTGATCAAAGAGGTAGTTACTATAAATACAATTGAATTATTACCTGTTATAATTTTATCATTTTTTTTAACTCAAAGCCCAAAATGCTTTGGTCTTTGTTTTTTTACAGATTTATCCATCAGCACTGATGCTTCAGAAAATGATATTGTTAAACTTAGAATGGCTGTTGACTCAGCATTTTACAGTCAAATTCACATTCCCATCGCGTGTTTGTCCTCCCAAAAATAATTGCCTCACACACACATTAAAATGCATCTTCCACCTCCTGTCTGCCCATTCCACTAACCTGCCTACACCCCCCCTGAAATCTTTTGTACACCTCCTCACCAGCTGAGAGCCCTATTTTTGTGACAACAGAAAATGTTGCGTTTGTACTCTTTATATACAACACCTGCAATTACCAAGGGCAAAAGTGGACCCAGCACCAGCCTCTGGGGTACATCATTTCCAATCTTTTCCCAATGGGATCCTGACTCTGTTTCCTTTCAGTGAACTAACTTTCTATATATACTAATATATTTTCTTTCATCCAAAAGGCCTGGGTTTTCTAACGTCTCTTGTGAAGCATCAATGCAAAGGGCTCCTGAAATTTGATCTACACTACCTACATCTTGGATATTCCCTTCAGCTACCAATCAGTCACCTTTCTGGAAAATTTGATTGAGCAAGTAACATTTGCCTATATCCAGGCTGGCTGCACTTGATTAACCTACGCATTTTAAGTATTCAAAGAGTATGACCACAACCGATGTTAGGTTAGCTGGTTTATGGTTATATTTATAGTACTATTTTCTCCCTGCCTGGTTATTTCCAGAAAAATTGATAAATTGCGGTCAGAGCTGCGCACTCCAATTAAATATTGGGAGAAGTGAAGCCACTGACTTCAGATTCTCACCATAAACTCCAAACCATCTCTTTCCCCGGCAACTTTGTCAGACTGAACAATACTGGTCGCAGTCTTGGCAACATAGATCATAGAATTTGCAGTGCAGAAAGAGGCCATTGGGCTCATTGAGTCTGCACTGGCCCTTGGAAAGAGCACCTCACCTAAGCCCACACCTCCACCCCATCCCCATAACACAGCAACCCCTCCTAACCTATTTTATTTGGACACTAAGGGCAATTTATCATGGCCAATTCACCTAATCTGCACCTCTTTGGGCGGTGGGAGGAAACCGGAGCACCCGGAGGAAATCCTCGCAGACACGGGGAGAACGTGCAAACTCCGTACAGACAGTGACCCAAGCCGGGAATAGAACCTGGGACCCTGCAGCTGTGAAGCAACAGTGCTAACCACTATGCTACCTTGCCGCCATGTTTGGCACGGAGCTGAATTTCCAACCTCGTATCCTTCTCATTCAGTCAGACCATTTCTGTTGCTGCCCAGCTGATGTTTATCTTTCAAAGTTTGATTATTCCAATGCTCGCCGATCTGGCCTCCCCACCTTCCATCCTCCATAAATTTAACATCATCCAAAACTCTGATGCTGGTATATTAGGTTTTAGCAAGTTCATAGGAGCATACAAACCAAGGGCAGGACTGCAGGAGTAGGTCATATAGCTCCTCGAGCCTGTTCTGCCATTTAATAAGATTGTGCCTGATCTGATAGCGACCTCAAATCTACATCCCGCCTACCCCCAGTAATGTATTACCCCCTTGCTTACCAAGAATCTGTCCACCGTTGCCTTCAAAATGTTTGAAGACTCTGCTTCCACCACCTTTTCAGGAAGAGAATTCCAAATATTCACATCCATCTGAGTGAAAACAAATGTGACCTCATCTGTGTTTTAAATGGGCAAATGCTTATACTTAAACAATGGCACCTAAAGTCAGTTTGGCCTTCTTGAAATTGAACCCTTGGAAAGCAAAGGGTTCTGATGGAGTCCCTGGTCATGCACTCAGATCCTACGCGGACCAACTGGCAGGTGTGTTCACGGACATCTTCAACCTCTCCCTACTCCGTTCTCAAGTTCCCACCTGCTTCAAGAAGACCACCATCATACCGGTGCCAAAGAAGAACAAGGCAATGTGCCTCAACAACTACTGTCCGGTGGCCTTGACATCTATCATTATGAAGTACTTCGAGAGGTTGGTCACGGGAAACATCAACTCCATACTCCCAGCGGAGTCTGCACGTTCTCCCCATGTCTGCGTGGGCTTTCTCCGGGCGCTCCGGTTTTCTCCCACAAGTCCCGAAAGACGTGCTGTTAGGTGAATTGGACATTCTGAATTCTCACTCTTTGTCACCGAACATGTGCTGGAGTGTGGCAACTAGGGGCTTTTCTCAGTAACTTCATTGTGGTGTTAATTTAAGCCTACTTGTGACAATAATAATGATTATTATTATTATTATCCACTGCAGTTCGCATTCCGGCTCAACCGGTCCACAACAGGCACCATCTCCCTGGCCCCACACTCATCTCTGGAGCATCTCAACAACAAGGACTCCTACATCAGACTCCTATTCATTGACTACAGCTCCGTCTTCAACACCATAATCCCAGCCAAGCTCATATCAAAATTCCAAAACATAGGACTTGGCCCCTCCCTCTGCAATTGGATTGTCAACTTCCTGAACCATAGACCACAATCAGTAAGGATAAACAACATCTCCTCCATGATAGTCCTCAATACCAGGGTCTGGCAACGCTGTGTACTTACCCCCCTACTATACTCCCTGTACACACACAACTTCTTCCCCGCTGTTACCAGACTATTGAATGACCCTCTTATGGACTCAACTGATCTCTTCACACATCTTCTTACTGAATAGTACTGTGCTCCGTATGCTTCGCCCGATGTCTGTGTCTATGTATTTACATTGTGTATTTATGTATGTCCTATGTTTTTTCATGTGTGGAACAATCTGGACTGCACTCAGAACAATACTTTTCACTGTACCTCGGTACACATGACAATAAATCAAATCAATCAACCAATCTTCACAGCCAATCTGTCAAAATCCTTCAGCATCTTATATGTTTCAACTCTTACTCTTCTAAACTTCAGTGGATACAAGCCTAACTTGTTTCCTCATAAGGCAACCCACCATTCCAGGTATTAGTCTGGTAAACCTTCTCTGATTGCTTCCCACACATTTACATCGTTCCTTAAATAACATGACCAGTACTGTATACAGTGCTCCAAATGTGGTCTCGCTAGTGTCCTGTAAAACTGAAGCATAACCTCCTTACTTTTATATTCATTTCTCCTCACAATAAATGCTAACATTCTATTAGCTTCCCCAATTTCTTGCTGTACCAGCATACTAGTCTTTTCTGATTCATGCTCTAGGACACCCAGATCCCTCCGCATCTCAGAGCTTTACAATCTCCCACCATTTAGATAATAAGCTTATTTTTTCATTCTTCTGCCAAAAGGAACAATTTTGCATTTGTATACATTTTACTCCATTTGACGGATCTTTGCCAACTCACTAATCCCATCTTATATCTTTTTGTAGCCTCCTTAGGTCCTCTTTATAACTTACTTTCCTACCAACTTCCGGTTGCAGCTATGCAGAGCTAAGTCGCACGCTCGGCCGCTCCTGCTTGGAACGGATGTTTGGGCTCTTTTCAGGGCCCCCAACGGAATTTTTTCGACATTTCCCAGTGTGGGAAGAAGACTGCAGCATTCCCCCGACAGTGTATGGCTTGGACCAGGAGCGGGGCGACTAAAAAAGTGGTGGTGAACCTAAAGAAAGTGCAAGGGAAGAAGAGCAAGATGGCGGCGGGCGGGGACCAGACAGCGTGGATGCAGTGGGCGCAGAAGCAGCAGGAGGTCATCCAGCGCTGTTTCAGGGAGCTCAAAGCGGACCTGCTGGAGGAATTTTGGAAGGGCGTAGCGAGGATGGTGTCGAGGGTGGTAGGATCCAGGGTTGAACCGGGCTGGGGGCTCGCAATATTTGGGGTTGCAGGGGAGCCGGGAGTACAGGAGGCGAAAAAGGCCGGTATTCTGGCATTTGCGTCCCTGGTAGCCCGGCGAAGGATTCTTCTCCAGTGGAAGGATGCGCGGCCCCCAAGCGTGGAATCCTGGATCAACGATATAGCGGGGTTTATTAAATTGGGAAGGGTGAAATTTGCCTTAAGGGGATTGGTGCAAGGGTTTTTCAGGTGGTGGCAACCATTCTTGGACTTCCTGGCAGAACGATAGACAATGGTCAGCAGCAGCAACCCGGGGGGGGGGGTTATTTTTGTTTGACTGTTCCGGGGGATCTGAGGGGGTGTATATATTTGCTATGTTTGCTATGTGTTAATTTGGGGTGTTCATTTATTATTTGTGTATGGGGGGAGGGGGGTATGGGGTTGTTTTGTTTGGTTTTGTATTTAATTCTACTGGGTTCCTTTTACATTTTGTTGTTGATATTTTGTGAAAACTTGAATAAAAAATATATATTTTTTTTAAAACTTACTTTCCTACCTATCTTTGAGTCATCAGCAAATTTGGCAACTATCCCTTTAATCCCTTCCTCCAACTCACTTACAGAATTGTATTGTCACTGGACGAGTAACACAGAAACCCAAGGTGCTGCTCTGGGGAGCAGGTTCGAATCCCACCATGGCAGCTGGTGAAATTTTAATTCAATAAACATATCTGGAATTAAAAGTCCAATGATAACCATGTTGATTGCCATAGAAATCTATCTGGTTCACCAATGTCCTTTAGGGAAGAAAATCTAATATCCTTACCTGGTTTGGCCTACATGTCACTCCAGATCCACAGTAATGTGGTCAACTCTTTTAAAAATTGCCTTTTGAAACGGCCTAGCAAGCCATTCAGTTCAAGGGCAATTAGGGGTGAGAAATAAATGCTGGCCCAGTCAGTAATACCCACATCTCATGAAATAGTTTTTTTTAAATTGTAAAGGATTGAGTTCCTGGGACTGATCCCTGTGACACACCACTGGTTACATCTTTCCAACTTGATAAAGACCATTTGTATCTCTGCTTCCCGTTAGCTAGCCAATCTTCCATCTATGCCAATATGTCACTCCCTACACCATGAGCTTTTCGTTTCTGTAATCTTTGACCTGACACCTTCTGGAAATCTAAGTATAGTACATCAGCACGGTAGCATAGTGGTTAGCACAGTTGCTTCACAGCCCCAGGGTCCCAAGTTCGATTCCCGGCTTGGGTGACTGTCTGTGTGGAGTCTGCACGTTCTCCCCGTGTGTGCGTGGGTCTCCTCCGGGTGCTCTGGTTTCCTCTCACAGCCCAAAGATGTGCGGGTTAGGTGGATTGGCCATGATAAATTGCCCTTAGCGTCCAAAAAGGTTAAGTGGGGGTTACGGGGATAGGGTAGATATGTGGGCTTGAGTAGGGTGATCTTTGTAGGGGCCGGTGCAGACCTGATGGGCCGAGTAGCCTCCTTCTGCACTGTAAATTCTATGATTCTATGATCCACCAGTTTCCCCTTTATCCCCACACATGTTACTTCCTCAAAAACGTTAGTTAAACATGGTTTTTCTTTCATAAAACCATGTTGACTCTGCCTGATTACTTAGAGTCTATCCAAGTGCTATAACTTGTTTAATAATAGCTTCTAATAGCTTTAATCCATTCATTGCGTCTGTGCTTGTTGATCTACGTTGGATACCAGTCCAATATCTCAATTCTAAAATGTTCATCCTCCTATTCAAATGGTTCCAAAGCCTCACCCCTCCCTATCTCTGTGACCCCCTTCAGCTCCACAGCTCTTTGTGAATGTGCATTTCTCCAACTCAGGCCTTTTGTGTAACTCTCACTTTCTCAATTCCACCTTTAATCAGCAAATTCCTAATCTGTAGGAATGCTCCTCTAAATCACTCCCCGTCTGCCTCTTCCTTTAAAATGCAGCTTCAAACCACCTCTTTCATCAAGTTTTTGGCTAATAACCTCTCATTCTTTTATCACATTGTTAATGTTTTACTGGTTATAATACTGTGAAGCACTTGGGAAAATGTTACCATGTCAATGGAGCTATATAAGTGCTGGTTGTTGTTGTTGAATGATTCCATCCATCCTCTATTTAATAATTATATTATATTTTAGATGCTTACGAAAGTTTCAAACTGTGCATTTTTATATTATATGCAAGTTTCTTTTTTCATTTTCTTTTAGCGCCATTTGAATCTCCAATGTTTTATTTGAAGCCCTCATTCTCTCTCAGAAGCTTGGACTTCAACTCCATGGGCTGGATTCTCCATTATTGAGACTATGTCCCCTCCAACGGCTGCGCCGTGCTCCATGGCGGGCTCGGACCACGGAGCTGGACCCGGAAAAGAGACCCCCCGATCGGCCGCGCGCCCGACCCTCAAACCCCGCACAATCATTCCCTGGCCGCCTATAAGCACGCCCCCCCCCCCCCCCCCCCCCCCCAGCCTCCGATCATCCTGCCCCCAACCAGGGCGGCTGCGGACTGAGTCGCACAATAGCAGGTTAGCTCCAAGTTGTCGGGAACTTGGCCGGTCGGAGGATGGCAGAGCAGGCCTCTGGCAATGGCCTCCGTCAGCGCAGCGTACTCCCTGGTGATGCCGATTCTCGGTGCCCGGAGAATTGCCGAACAAGCGCCGGTCCTGATTACGGCGTCAAACTGGACTCTCTGACTGCGCCGGCAGTGATTCCGCCGTTGCGGTGCGGAGAATCCAGCCCCATATCTTTGCTCAGAGCAGTGACTCTATCAGCTAATGCAGGTTTTGCAGTTTGAGTATGTGGTCAAATCTCAGAACATGTGAGAAGACTTTAGAACAGCCAAGTGGGAGAAGGCCTCATACTGTGTCACTGACATAATACAAAGGAATAGTAGGGTAATAATAATAGTTACCAAACTAGTAATCCAGACTAATGCTCCAAAGACATGTGTTCAAATCCTACCATGGCAGCTGGGAGAATTTAATAAATCTGGAATTAAATACATCTAGAATTAAAAAGCTATCTCACTAATGGTGACTATAAAGCCAACAGATTGTGGTGAAAACCCATCTGGTTCCCTAATGCCTCTCGGATTAGGAAAGCTGCTGTTCTTACCCAGTGTGGCCAGACCCTCAGAAATGTTGACTGACTTAGCTGCCCTTTGAAGTGGCCTGACACTTCAGTTACATCAGATTACGAAGAGAAAGGCAAAACCAGAATAAAACAGGACAGATAACCTGGCATTGAACTGGGACACATCTGTAACATCCCGCATGGGACATACGGGGTGGGAATGATTATCTTTCCTGTGTTTTTTGTGGAGTACGACCTCCGACGCTGAGGGGTTGGGGAACTCCATTTAGTTGTGTATAAAGGCACTGACCAAGAAGACACTTGGTAGGGATCTACCGGAGTTGTATATAACATAGCTGTAAATAAATCAAAGTTCTTTCTTTTACTTGGTGTAGACTTCCCATATCCTTACTAAAATACACTGCCCAATTGACCCTGAAAAATCTCACTTATTAATATCTGGGATCTTGTGCCAAAGTTGATGAGGCTGGCCTATAGACTTGTTAAGCAACAGCTTGACACGGTCATACTCATGCAAACACACCTTACTACCAATCTCCTGAACGTATCCACCCCATTGCTGTCTCATCAGCAGGACAGATCTACCAGAGATGGCAGCACTGTGCTATATAGTCAGCAGGGAGTGGCCATGAGAGTCCTCCATATTCACTCTAAGACTCAGAAAGTCTCACAGCATCAGGTCAAACATGGGCAAGGAAACTTCCTGCTCATTACAACATACCCTTCTAGAATTCAGTGCTCCTCTCATGATATGCAAACATGCAGCTAATGAACACATAGAATAGGACGCGACCAATGAGCAGAATAGGACGCGACCAATGAGCAGCCAGGCCACTCAGGAGTGGTATCTCACTATAAAAGGGATGAGGCACTCACACCCCGCCTCTTTCCACAGACCAACATCTACAGAGTGAGACAGGCTATATCCTCAGCATCACACCCCAACATGTGGCTTAGAGCAAGGCAGGTTCAGTTGGACTGAGTTACTACATATAGATTAGCAGAGAGTCGAACACATTGAGAACTGTGCTAATAGTTCAATAAAACACATTGAACTCACTTCAAAGTCTGGAGCATCTTTTACTCAAAACTGCATAACACAACACTCCTCCATGTTGAACACCAATTAGAAGAAGCACTGATGGTAGTACAGGCACAGAAATGTACTCTGGCTTGAGGGTATCAATGTCCATCGACAACAGTGGTTTGGTTGCATCACTGCTGACTGAGCTGGCTGATGTCTGAAGAACATAATTGCCAAATTGGGCCTGAGGCAGGTGTTGAGAGAACCAACACAAAGAAAAAAAATCTATTTGACTTCACCCTTATCAATCATGCTGCTAATGCATCTGTATTGGTAGGAGTGAGCACCACCCAGTCCTTGTGGAAAGGAAGCCCCATGTTCACACTGCAAGCATCCTATATCATGTTGTGTGGCACTACGACTGTGCTAAATATGATACTTGCTTCCGAAAAGATCTGGCAGCTCGAAATTTGGCATTTGTGAGGGGCTGTGGACCATCAGCAGCAGATTTGTATTCAACCAAAATCTATTAGCTGACGGCCCAGCATATCCCTCATTTCACAATTAGCATCAAACCATACAACTACTCCTGCTTCATTGAGAAGTGTAAAAGAAGATGCCTAGATCAGTACCAGGCGTACCTAAAAATAAGGTACCAACCAGATGAAACTACAACACAGGACAACTGCAGAGCCACTGTATCAGATGAAAGCTCTGATTTCCTGTCACACTCAGAGCTGTGTTTGGTGGTGGACAATTAAATAGCTAAAGAGAGGGACAAGCTTTGCAAAGAACCCCATCCTCAAAGAAGGGGAAGCCCAACATGCCAGTGCATTTGTAACCATCTCCAGCCAGAAGTGTCAAGCAAGTGATCCACTTTGTACTCCTCCTGAGCACAGATGTCAGACCTTACCCAATTCAATTCAATCCTTGTGATATTAGAAAAGGACAGAACACATTGGATTCAGCAAAAGCTATGAGCCCCTGCAATATCCTAGCTGAAGAGTTGTGCTACAAAACTAGCCACTCCTCTGGCCAAACTGTTCCAGTACACCAACAGTAAAGAATGCCACAGATTCATTACATTCTGAATCTGACTTAAATGGCCGACCCCTTTCTTTGAGATTATGCCCTCTGGTCCTAGAATCTCCCACAAGGGGAAGCAACCTCTCAGTATCTACCCTGTCAAACCCTTGAGAATCCTTTCTGTTTAAATAAGGTCACCTCTCATTCTTCTTAAATGAGTAAAGTCCCAACCTACTCAACCTCTCCTTGTAAGAAGATTCCTCCATACCCGGAATCAACCTAGTGAACCTTCTCTGGACTGCCTCCAATGCCAGTGTATCTTTCCATAGATAAGGGGACCAGAACTGTCCACAGTATTCCAGATGTGGTCTAACTAGTGCCTTGTATAATTTTAGCAAGACTTCCCTATTTTCATATTTCATTCCCTTTTCGGCCAACATTCCATTTGCCTTCCCTATTACCTGTTGAACTTGCATGCTAGCTTTTCATGATTTATGCACAATGACCCCCAAATCCCTCTCAGCTGCAGCTTTCTGCACTCTTTCTTCATTTAAATAATATTCAGCTCTGATAGAGTATTGATTTATTTATAGTTTCTCGGTGCTAATTGAGTGCAATTAGCTGAGAGGGAAAATTATTAAAAGTGTCTTGACTGTGAGAATCCAGACATTGTTTTGTCAACGTTTCATATAATGAATCAGCCATTGTATTCCAGAGTATTCAGCACTAAAATCTATCAACTAATGAGCAAGGTCTCCGGGCCGAGCTCTGGCATGAGAAACCAGTAATTTTCCTAAGACTGCGCACACAGACGCTGAGCTAGTTTTGATAGGCACCAGTCAATCTTAAGTAATGTCCAATGTTTGATTAATAAATCATCCTCTAAGTAACAGGCATCCATTTGAACAAACCAGGAGGTCTCAGCTGAGAATTAGAAACCAATGAGAGTAAATGAGAGGTTAAACCAGAGATAATAATAATAACCTTTTATTGTCACAAGTGTGAAGTTACTGTGAAAAGCCCCTCGTCACCCCATTTCGGCGCCTGTTCAGGTAAGCTGGTATGGGGATTGAACCAGCACTGCTGGTCTTGTTCTGCATCACAAACCAGCTGTCTAGCCCACTGAGCTAAACCAGCTCATTAAGAATGCCCTTAAAAGTAGGACCACGTGGTCAAGGTCTTGTTCCTGAATTCCTGCATTCGTGAATCATCTATCTGTTTGTTTGTGTTTAAAGTGATTTCTTTATGCTTTTTGCCATGTGTTCGACCCTTTTATGCATTGTTTGATATTTCATTTCTAAAGTTTTGATTCAGTTCTTAACCAAGTGTGTTCAAGTGAATAATTAGCAATAAAATTGTATTTTGATACCTCCAATAACTGGACTATCGACTCTTATTAGAAGGTCAAATAAGAGCCCCAACTAGCTCCTTTATTCTTCCTACCAAAGTGCATAACTTCACATTTTCCTGCATTATATTCCATCTGCCAAGATGTTGCCCATCACTTAACCTGTCCAAATCCCTCTGTAAACTCTGTGTCATCCTCACCACTTGCCTTCCCACCTATTTATGTGTCATCTGCAAAGTCCAAGTCATTAATAAATATTATAAATAATTACAGTCCAGCACCGATTCTGTGGCACTTCACTAGTTACAGGTTGCCATCCTGAATACGCTCCTCTTACCCTAACTCTCTGTCTTCTATCAGTTTGCCAATCCCCTATCTGTGCTAATATGCTACCCCGAACACCATAGGCTCTTATTTTATTAAGTGGCCTTTTGTGCATAACTTTCTCAAACACTTTTTGCATTCCAAGTATATTACATTTACTGGTTCCCCTTTATCTATCCTGCTTATTATCACCACAAAGTATTCTAATAAATTTGTCAAGCATGATTTCCCCTTTATGAAGCTCTGCTGACTCTGCTTGATTATATTATGTATTTCTAAATGCTCTGCTATCACATCCTTTATAGTCGACTCTAACGTTTTTGCAATGACGCCTATAGTTACCCATTTTTTGTCTCCCTTCTTTTTAAATAAAGGTGTTAGGTTGGCAGTTTTCCAATCCTCTGGGACATTTCCAAAATGTAAGGATTCTTGGAACTACCAGTGCATGCACCATCTCTGGAACCATTTCCTTTAATATCCTAGGATGGAACTCATCTGGTCCAGTGGACTTATCGGCCTTCAGCCCCATTAGTTTCCCTAACATTTTCTCTAGTGACAGTTATTGTATTTATTTCTTCCGCCCGCTTGTGCCCATGGATTATTTAGTATTTTTGCAAAGTTATCACTGTCTTCTACAATGACTACTGACACAAAGGCCGGATTCTCCACTTCAGAGACTAAATGCTGACGCCGGGACTGAATCGGTGGTGTTCTACTACCACAAAAGCAGTGCCCAGAGGAATTCAGGATCTGTTAATGGGCTAACACTGGTGCCATGGCACGTCTGCGAACCGCGGTGCCACTCTACGTGCTGCCGCATTGTTAGCTGGAATGAGTATGTGTGGGGAGTGGAGTGCTTATTTGTGGCTGCAGCTTGTCAGCCTCTCGGGTTCCAATCCCAACCCCGGCGAATTGCCCCACCCTGCACCACATGCTGACACCCATACCACCCGCCATGGCCTGGTGCCTTGCCCACACAGGCCACCAGCTACCCACCCCCTGTGCTGCCCATGGCTTACCACTAATCATGCCACATTGTATGTTTTTTCTTTCAGTTTAATAATATTCTTAACCTCCTTGGTTAACGATGGTTGATTTATCCCCTTCCTAGAATCCTTCTTCCTGACTGGGATATATCTTTGTTGTGAGCCATGAATTACTTTCAGAAAAGCCCGCCATTGCTGGTCACCATCTTCAGTGCTTCATCAATGATCTTCCCTCCATCATAAGGTAAAAGGCAGGTAACCTTCACACCACACAAGTACCAGATAATGATATAACATATCATCTACAACAAGAGGCATTCAACCTTATTACCAGCATTGAAACCCCACCATCAACATCCTGGAGGGGTTAATCAATTACTAGACATTGAACTGGATTAGGCACATAATTTATGTGGCTACACTAACAAGTTAGAGGTTAGAAATTCTGTGGTGAGTGACTCATCTTCGGACGCCCCAATATCTATCCACTATCTACAAGCACAAACCAGGAATCTAATGGAATACTCTCTATTTGCCTAGCTGAAATCCAACAGCACCTAAGATGGTTGACATGATCCGAGAGACTTCCGGTGGTGGCTATCGAGTGAGTGGTCGCACATTAGGGGCTCCTGCCAGAGGGTGGATTTTTTGGTCCTTTTTGCCCGTTTTACGGGGTGTTACGTAGGTGGAAAATGAAGGAATAGTGAGAACCAGTGAGTCTCCTTCGGTAGGGAATGTCTAAGCCCTACCAAACGAGGAGTGCAAAGAGTGAAGGACAACAGTCAGACCAGGAGGGTTCTCGAGGTGCAACAGAGAAAAAGAAAGCGGAGAGCACTGTTGCGTTGCCCACAAAATGGTCAATGGAGCAACTAGCCGAGTTTTTGACAGCTAATCCCAGCAGCAGAGGAAGGAGGTCTCAGAAGACTTGGCTAAGGTGGCAGTGCTGCTCCAGGCTGACCTAGGGCAAGTGGAGCAGAGGCTGGAGACGCAGCATGCGTCACTTTGTAAGGTGGAGGAGTCAGTGGCCGACCACGTGGACCATTTGGCCTCATTGGAGGCTGTAATGCTGATGATGGCGGAGGGCCAGAAGAAGTTGCAGGAGATGGTGGACGCCTTGGAGAATTGCCCGAGGAGGCGGAATCTCAGGATCGGGGGCTGCAGAAGGGATCGAGGGAATGCGGGTCACGAAGTATGTGACTCAGATGTTCGAGAAGCTAGTGGAGGAGGGGGGCTTCGACCGACCTCCTGAAGTGGATCGGGCACAAGGTCACTAAGGAGGAGGCCAAAAGCAGGAGAGTTGCCAAGGGCGATCATTGTGCAGTGACACAGTTATTTGGACAAGGAAAAGATTCTATGTTGGGCAACAGAGACGAGTGTGTGTACCTGAGAAGGTCATGCGGTTAGCATCTACCAGGACCTGGAAGCAGAGCTGGCCAAGCGGCCAGCCGGGTTCAATAGGGTCAAGGCGGCCCTATTCAGGAACAAAGTGCGGTTTGGGGTGTTGTATCCTGTTCATTTGTGGGTCACATATGAGGAACAGGAACATTATTTTGATACGGCAGAGGAGGTGAGCAAGGTCCTCAGGAACCGTGGATTGGGAAACTTATGAGAACGTTGGAACTTGGGCGAATACACCTGTTGAACGGATTGGAGGTGCTGTACTCAGGGAGGGAGGGGAAACTGTTTGTGCCGGGTTATTATGTTTGGCTTTGTTCATAACACCTACTTGATTTAGTTAGTTGTCTGTGTTAAGGTTGAACTGTTGTAACTTCTTATCCTCCCAGCATTGGGAGCAATGTCAGATGTATATTAACATGTGGGTTTTCTAGTGGGCAGCGTTGGGGAGAGTGGGGGTGGGGGTTTGGCAGGAGGGGAGATGGGGGTGAAGGAGTACGGGAGGGCACAGAGCCTGGGCGGGGCAGAGGGGGCGGACGGTTTTAAGAGGGAAGAAGCTGTTGCCTCAAGTGGGGCTTGCCCCTGCTAGCGGGTAGGCTAGTTAACAGAAACAAAGTGGGGGGAGAGTGATGGAGAGAGAGGGGGAGGGAGGATGCTTGGGAGAGGATAGTTTTCTTTCTTTGTAAGAAGTCTGACAACACGAGGTTAAAGTCCAACAGGTTTGTTTCGAATCACTAGCTTTCGGAGCACTGCTCCTTCCTCAGGTGAATGCCTGAGGAAGGAGCAGAGCTCCATTCACCTGAGGAAGGAGCAGTGCTCCGAAAGCTAGTGATTCAAAACAAACCTGTTGGACTTTAACCTGGTGTTGTAAGATTTCTGGCCTCACCCCAGTCCAACGCCAGCATCTCCACATCACATTCTTTCTTTGTGGCTGGAGAGAGATGGTGGGATGTTTGGTGTTTGTGTTGTGGGATGGCGGGGGGGAGGGATGGGTTGCTGACGTGGAATTTGTTGGAGTGGCTCAGTTGGTCATGGCGGTCGTCAACTTGAGGAGGACGGGGAGGTGGGCGGTGCATGGGCATGGAGAAGCTTATTAAACAGTGGATATGGCTGATCGGGGTGGGGGGGTCTGGAGCCCTCCAACCAGGCTGATCACCTGGAACATTAGGGGACTGAATGGGCCGATCAAGAGGTCCCACGTCTTTGCACACTTAACAGCTTGAAGGCAGATGTGATTTTCATGCAAGAGACTCATTTAAAAGTTGCAGAACAAACGAAGTTGAGAACAGGTTCGGTGGGCAGGTGTTTTATTCAGGATTGGATATGAAGACAAGGGGAATAGCGGTGCTGGTGAGTAAGAGGGTGATGTTTTCGGCTGGTAATACTGTGGTGAATCCTGAGGGCAGATTTGTGATGGTGAGTGGGAGGTTGGAGGTGGCACCCACGGTGTTGGTGAACATAACAGCCTCCCCGGACAGGCGCCGGAATATGGCGACTAGGGGCTTTTCACAGTAACTTCATTTGAAGCCTACTTGTGACAATAAGCGATTTTCATTTCATTTCATATATGCCCCCAACTGAGACGATGCAGAGTTTGTGAAGGTGTTGGCGATGGCCCCGGACCTGGATACACACCGATTGATTTTGGGGGGGACTTCAATCCGGTTTTGGGTCCAAAGGGAGATCGGTCGTGTCTTAAGTCCCTGAACGTGTTCGCGATGACAAGGGAACTGCTGGGGTTTATGGAGCGAATGGGAGGAGCAGACCCGTGCCGAATGAGAGGCCGATGGTGAAGGAATTCTAGTTCTTTTCGCATATTCAATGGGTGTATTCCCGGATCGATTTTTTGTGCCAGATAAGAGGTTGCTGGTGGGGTTAGTTGAGATGGAATACTCGGCGATTGTGATCTCAGACCATGCGCCGCGTCTGATGGACTTGCGCGTGGAAAGACGGGATTCCCAGAGGTCGCAGTGGAGGTTAGATGTGGAGTTGTTGGCTGATAAGGAGGTCGGCGAAAGTGTAGGGGTGGCTACATTAAATTATGTGGAGCTAAATAGTACAGACGAAGTATCCACCTCCGTCATGTGGGAAACGCTGAAGGCGGTGATCAGGGTGAAGTTTATTTCGATCTGCGGAAATAAAGAGAAGGGGGAGTGGCTGGAAAGACAAAGACTAGTGGAGACCATTGTGGAAGTGGATCGGAGGTATTCGGCAGTGCCTGAGGAGGCATTGCTAAAGGAGAGGAAGAAGCTCCAGATGGAGTTTGAGCTTATGCCTATGGGGAAGGTGGTGGGGCAGTTACATATGGGGCGAAATTCTCCGGAAACGGCGCGATGTCCGCCAACTGGCGCCCAAAACGGCGCCAATCAGATGGGCATCGCGCCGCCCCAAAGGTGCGGAATGCTCCGCATCTTTGGGGGCCGAGCCCCAACATTGAGGGGCTAGGCCGGCGCCAGAGGAATTTCCACCCCGCCAGCTGGCGGAAACGGCCTTTGTTGCCCCGCCAGCTGGCACGGAAATGACATCTCGGGGCGGTGCATGCGCGGGAGCGTTAGCGGCCGCTGACAGTTTCCCGCGCATGCGCAGTGGAGGGAGTCTCTTCCGCCTCCGCCATGGTGGTGACCGTGGCGGAGGCGGAAGGGAAAGTGTGCCCCCACGGCACAGGCCCCCCCGCGGATCGGTGGGCCCCGATCGCGGGCCAGGCCACCATGGGGGCACCCCCCCCGAAGTCAGATCGCCCTGCGCCCCCCCCCAGGACCCCGGAGCCCGCCCGCGCCGCCTTGTCCCGCTGGTAAGGTAGGTGATTTAATTTATGCTGGCGGGACAGGCAATTTATCGGTGGGACTTCGGCCCATCCGGGCCGGAGAATCGGGCGGGAGGGCCCGCCAACCAGCGCGGCGCGATTCCCGCCCCCGCCGAATATCCGGTGCCGGAGACTTCGGCAACCGGCGGGGGGTCGGAGAATGTCGCCCCAGATCAGGGGAGGCGATACGTGAACATGGGGCAAAGGCCAGCAGGATGCTCATTCATCAGTTGAGGCTGCAAGAGAGATTGTTTGGATGAAGGATTTGGGTGGTAAGGTGGTCACTGAGTCGGGGAAGGTAAATGGCGTATTTGAGGCCTTTTATCATGGGCTGTATAGCTCAGAGCCTTAAGTGGGGGACGAAGACATGAGGCGGTTTTTGGATAGATTGGAGTTCCCGGTGTCGAGAAATGGAATGTGCAAAGGTTGAGTGCCCCCAATCGGGTGAGGGGAAGTAATGAGGTGCGTGGGGTTGCGGCAGTCCGGGAAAGGCCCAGATCCGGATGGGTTCCCAGCAGAGCTCTATAAAAAGTTTGGCATGGAATTGAGAGCCCTACTAGTCGAGATATATAATGAGTCGGTCGTTGGGGAACTGCTGCCCACGTTATCTCAGGCTTCAATGTTGCTCACTTTACAAAAGGATAAGGACCCAGAGAAATGTAACGTGTACAGGCCGAGATCGCTACTAAATGCGGATGCGAAGCTGCTGGTGACAGTGCTGACAACATGCCTAGAGGACTGTGTGTTGGGGATGATAGCTGAGGCCAAACGGGGTTCGGGAAAAGGCGGCAGCTGTCGGCGAATACTAGATGACCGTTGAATGTGATCATGATGCCCCTCGGGGGGGGGGGGGGGGGACAGGAACCGTTTGTGATCATGTCTAAGGATGTAGAGAAGCATTCAACTGGGTGGCATGGGTGTATTTGTTTGAGGTGTTGGGATGGTTCAGGTTTGGGCAGTGGTTTGTAAATTGGGTTAGGTTGCTGTATAGAGCCCCCACGGCGGGTGTTCGTACAAAAATTGTGAGCTTGAGATATTTTGGTCTCCATCATCTCCATCAGAGAATGAAGTAAGAGTGTCCGCTGTCTCTGTTGCTTTTCACTTTGATGATCAAACCTCTAGTGATGACACTTAGAGCCTTGGGGGGGGGGGGGAGAGTTATCGTGAGGGGGGCGATGGAGCACTGGGTCTCTCTATGTTCAGATGACCTTTTCCTGTATATTACGAACCCGATGGAGAGCTTTGATCGGATCATGGGGCTATTGGGGGAGTTTGGCTCGTTCTCGGGTTTAAACGCAACACGAGGAAAAGTGAGGTATTCCCAGTCAATGCGCGGGTGGGGTGGGGTGGGGTGGGGGGTGCGGGGAAGGGTTTGGAGAAGTTGCAAGTTTCCGATACCTGGGGATATGAGTGGAGCATAGTTGGGCCCAGTTGCAGAAGTTGAACTTGTTGAATCTGGAGGAGGGGGTGAAGAAGGATTTTAAGAGGTGGGATGTCTTGCCATGGTCAATGGCTGGAAGGGTCCAGACAGTTGCTGCCGAAGTTTATGTTTGTCTTCCAAAATCTCCTGGTATTTGTATCCAAATCTTTTTTTCAGCAGCGTCAACAGGATGATCTCAGAGTCTATATGGGCGGGTAACGTACAACAGATCAGGAGGGCGTTTTTGGAGGGAGACAGATGAAGTGGGGGGTTGGTACTGCTGAACTATTACTGGGCAGCGAATGTTGAGAAGATCAGGAAATGGGCAGTGGGGGAGGGGTCAGTATGGGGGCGGATGGAGTAAGCCTTGTGTAGAGGGACGAGTTTAAGGCCGCTGTCATTAGCACCTCTTCCGTTCTCTCCGGCCAGGTATTCCACAAGCCCGGTGGTGATATCAGTGCATGGAATCAATGCCGGCAGCATTTGAAGATGGAGGGGATGCCATTGTGGGTGCCAATCTGGGACAATCACAGGTTTATTCCAGCAGGCCTATTTTCCACGTTTAGAATGTGGGAGCGGGCGGGGATAGTGCTTTAGGGACCTGTTTGTGGGGGCGATGTTTGCAGAGTTGGGAGAGCTAGAGGAGGAGTACCAACTACTGAAGGACTTTGATATCTACAAGTTTGGCACTTTGGCGGAAGCAGTTGGTTATGTTTCTGAAGTTATCACTCCCAGCACTGCAATATAAAATTCTGTCCGAGAACAAGACCGTGGAGGGAAGGAGCTGAGACATATATGGGAAGTTGATGAAGAGAGGGACAACTTTGGTGGAGGAAATAAAATGGAAATGGGTAGAAGGGCTGGCAGGGTGTTGTAGAGGCTGGTCTATGGAGTGAGGCCCTGGGCCACCTGGATTCCCAGATATCGAAAGCGCTTCCCTACCATTCTAAGCGGCAGTTCTCCCAGTCTCTTCTCCTGGCCTCTTGCTTGGATCGCAAATATCTCACTTTTCCCCATGTTCAATTTATACCCCGAAAAATTGCCAAATTCCCCCAAGATTTGCATTACTTCTCCCATCCCCTCCAACGGGTCCGAAATGCACAAGAGCAGGGCATCTGCGTAGAGCAAGACTCAGTGCTCCACCACCCCCCACCCCCGAACCAGTCCTTTCCATTCCAAGAGGCTCTTAACGCCATGGCCAATGGCTCTATGGCCAGAGCAAACAGAAACGGGGAGAGAGGGCACCCTTGCCTTGTCCCTCGGTGCAGTTCAAAATACCCCGACCTCAGCCGGTTTGTACGCACACTCGCTACTGGTGCCTGATAGAGCAACCACACCCAGTCAATAAAGCCCTCACCAAACCCAAACCTTCCCAGCGCCTCCCACAGGTAATTCCACTCCACCCGCCCAAAAGCCTTCTCCGCATCCATCGCTACCACCACCTCCGCCTCCTCTCCTTCTGCGGGCATCGTAATAACATTTAGAAGCTTTCGGACATTGGCCTTGAGTTGCCTGCCCTTAACAAATCCCATCTGGTCTTCCCCTATCACCCCCGGGACACAGTCCTCTATCCTTGTGGCTAGTATCTTAGCCAGCAGTTTGGCATCCACATTCAGTAGAGAAATCGGCCTGTGTGACCCGCATTGCTCCGGCTCCTTCTCCCGTTTCAAGATCAATGAAATCGAGGCCTGCGACATTGTTGTGGGGGAGGACTCCCTTCTCTCTTGCTGCGTTAAATGTCCTCACCAGCAGTGGGCTCGATATCTCTGAACACTTATAGAATTCCACCGGGTAGCGGTCAGGCCCCGGGGCCTTGCCTGACTGCATGCCCTCCAACCCCTTGATTATTTCCTCAATCTCAATTGGGGCTCCCAGCCCCTCCACCAGGTCCTCCTCCACCCTCGGGAACCTCAACTGATCCAGAAATTGCCTCATCCCCTCCACCCCAGCCGGGGGTTCCGGCTCATATAATTTGCTATAAAAGTCCTTAAACACCTCGTTCACCACCGCTGGGTCCAGGACAGTTTAACCGTCTTTACTCTTTACCTATCTCCCTGGCCGCCTCTCTTTTCCTGAGCTGGTGCGCCAACATTCTGCTTGCCTTTTCCCCGTACTCATAGATCGCCCCCCTTGCCTTCCTCAACTGTTCCATTGCTTTCCCTGTGGTCAACAGCCCAAATTCCACCTGTAACTCCGCCGCTCCCTCAGTAGCCCCACGTCTGGTGCCTCTGAGTATCTCCTGTCCACCTGGAGTATCTCCTACACTAATCTATCCCTCTCAGCCCGTTCCACCTTTTCTCTGTGGGCCTGTATCGAGATTCATTCTCCTCTGACTACTGCCTTGAAAGCTTCCCAGACCGTCGCTGCAGAGACCTCCCCCCTATCATTTGTTTCCAGGTAGTTCTGGATGGACTTGTTAACCAGCCCACAGACCGCTTCGTCCGCTAGCAACCTCACATCCAGTCTCCACAGCGGGCGTTGCCCTCTCTCCACACTAACCTGTAGATCCACCCAGTGCGGGGCATAATCCGACATTGCAATTGCCGAGTACTCAGTATCCACCACCTTCGGTATTAGTGCCCTGCTCAGAACAAAAAAGTCGATGCGAGAGTATACCTTGTGGACATGTGAAAAAAAGGAAAAGTCCTTCATCCTCGGCCGTGCAAACTTCCATGGGTCTACTCCCCCCACCTGTTCCATAAAACCCTTCAATTCCTTTGCCGCAGCCGGCCTCCTCCCTGTCCTGGATTTTGACCGGTCCAACTCCGGCTGAATGATTGTGTTGAAGTCCCCTCCCATGATCAGGTTATGTGACTCTAAGTCTGGGATCTTACCTAACACCCGCCTCATAAATTCCACGCCATCCCAATTCAGAGCATGCATGTTCACAATACCACTCACACCCCCTCCAGCTTCCCACTCACCATTATGTACCTATCCCCCTTGTCTGAACAATTCTCCCTGCCTCGAATGCCACTTATTTGCTGATCAAGATCGCTACTCCCTGGGTCTTTGAGTCCAGTCCTGAGTGGAACACTTGGCTAACCCACCCTTCCTCAATCTTGTCTGGTCTGCAACCTTTAGGTGTGTCTCTTGTAGCATTGCCATATCCGTCTTCAGTTCCCTCAAATGCACGAACACGTGAGCCCTCTTGACCGGCCATTTAGTCTTCTCACGTTCCATGTGATCAGCCTGCGTGGGGGGCTTCAAACCCCCCTCCCCACCCCCACTGCCAACTAGCCATCACCCTTTTTAGGCCAGCCTCGAACTCGCGCCCTCCACTTCCTCGAGTCCCCACTCGGGCTGTCGCCTTTCCCGACCTCCCATTTGTCCCCTAGTAACAGTTCCTCCCCTGTCAGCAAAGCAGCCCCCCCTGCCCCCCTAGCAGCAACACTAAAACCCACTCCCCCAAGTCAAGCTCCAACTTAACACCTGTCCACCCCCCACTGCTCTTCCGAGAGTCAGCTGACCCATGCTGACTCGATCGCTCCCGCCCCGGCACCAAGCAGTGTGTCTCCCGATTGTACTCTCCTCACTCCCCCCAACATGAATAAACATTTTAAAAGCATCACATTCCCCAGTAAACAAACAACCGAAAAACAGTGAAGAAACAGTCACTTTAGAAAAATAGTCTCCCAAAAAGCAGAACTAAATTAAAAGCCCACCCCCTCCTCTAACAAGGTCCCTGCAAGACAGATCAGCCTTTAACCATCCACACAGCCCATTATTTCACATAGAGCTACTTAATTGTTTACAATCCAGCCCCACAAATCGCTGCCACAGTACTTCTCCAAGGCCTAAGTGTCTTTTAATTCGCCTCCATCTTCATTTCTTTAATAAAGATCCATACTTCGTCTGGCGTTTCAAAGTAGAAGTCCCGTTCCTCATGTGTGACCCACAGGTGGGTTGGGTACAGCATCCCGAACTTCACCCCATTCTTAACGAGGGTTGTTTTTGCCCGATTGAACCCAGCTCGCCTCTTGGCCAAATCTGCTCCCAGGTCCTGATAAATGCGGAACTCACAGTTCTCCCACTTGCTGCTCCGTTCTTTCTTGGCCCACCGCAAAACGTGTTTCTTGTCCATGAAACGGTGAAAACGTACCACCATGGCCCTTGGCGGTTCATTCGCTCTGGGCTTCCTCGCGAGGGCTCTGTGCGCTCTGTCCAATTCCAGGGGCCGAGGGAACGCCCCAGCCCCCATCAACTTCTCCAACATGTCCGTCACATAGGCCTTCGCATCCGATCCCTCACTGCCCTCAGGGAGGCCAACAATTCTGAGATTCTGCCTCCTGGACCTATTCTCCAGGTCCTCCAGCTTCGCCTGCATTCTTTTCTGGCGGTCGTTCATCATCCCCACCTTGCTTTCCAGCACAGTTATATACTCCTCATGCTCGGAAAACTTTTGTTCGACCTCCTGGATCGCTCTCCCGTGGGTTTCCTGATTCTGAACCACTTGATCAATCAAAGCCTTAATCGGGTCCAGCGTGTCCTTCTTCATCTTGGCGAAACAATCCTCAAAAAACTTCACCAGCTGCTCTGTCGACCACTGTGCCGTCCCCCCGCGGCCCTTGCCTTCCGCCATGCTGTCCCGTGTTACCAGCTCTGCTTGCGTCTCCCTTATAGGACTTTGTCGTCTCACATGGCCACTTCTGGTCCAATTCTCCATACACCGGAGGGGAATTTCTCCTTACTGTCTCACTCTTCACTGCTTCATCCCATAAAATCTGGGAAGAAACGAGGGAAAAAGGTCCAAAAGTCCGTTACAGGTGGGAGCTATCAAATGTTCAACCTATCCCTCCAGGGCCGCCACCGGAAATCCCCTTCTATATAAAACTTAAAATGCCTTGAATAAAAATACTTGAAAAAAATGATTGACATCATCCAGGTCAAAACACCCCTATTGATTGGCACCCCAACCACCATCTTTCAATTGATTCTTTCCGCACAGTGAACTGTACATTCAATGTATTTATATGATGTGCACCAGCACATAGAAGAGCACGACACTATTTCCAAATTCCCCTTCAAGTCACACACCATTCTATGTGAAAAGATAGCTCTTTGTTGCTGGGCCAACATTCTGGAAATCTCTCCTTCACAGCACTGTGAGAGTAAATGAATCATACAGTTCAAGAAGGCAACTCACCACCACCTTCCCAAGAGCAAGGAGATGTGGACAAGAAATGCTGGCCTTGCCAGCAAAGCCCATGTCCTGTGAACGAATAGAATACATGTATGGTGAGCAAGTTTGTGGTTGAGATTAGACGAGTAGCACAGGTATTGCAAACACACGGCTATTGAAGTGCTGCAACATTTTGTGATTTGAAACAAGGGCTGATGTGTGCGATACTGGAAATGGTCTTCTGGGTGGGATAGTATAGTCAAAGAAGCTTAAAGCCTAATGAAGAATCAATTAATTGATCCAACAAGGTAATGTAGGTCTTCTATTATTCATGGATACCAAATGATTCTGATGGCTTTACTTAGTTGTATCTGGCATGTGTTGTTTTTTGTCTCTAGTTTATGTTGTTTTATTTTCTCTGTTGTAAGGTGTTCCTATGAGCTATTCCCGAGCCAAGTTGCCAGATGGTCCGACATAGGCCTCTACTAATGCTACTTTGGCTGTGTACAAACCAGCTTCAACTGGAAATAATTCACCCCATGCATTCCTTACTTCTAAAACATAATATTCTAAGAAGTCTCATAGCATCAAGTTAAAGTCCAACTGGTTTATTTGAAATCACAAACTTTCAGAGCACTGCTCCTTCATCAGGTGAAGTAGAGGCAGAATCACAATCACAGCATTTATAGGAGAGACACATCTTGCAATCGTGAAATTGTGTCTCTCCTATATATGTTGCGATTTTGAATCTGCCTCCACTTCATCTGATGAAGCAGCATTGCTCCGAAAGTTTGTGATTTCAAACAAGCTTGTTGGACTTTAACCTGGTCTTGTGAGACTTCTTACTGTGCCCAGCACAGTCCAGCAATGGCATCTCCTATCATGATATTCTAAAACATGTACATGAGTGTCAGTCATTCATTCCGCCACCCACCCCCACCCTCGCAACTGCTTGAAAGAAGGCTGAACAAGTTAACATATCATTATAGACGTGTAATTTACTTGGGAATCAAGGCTATCTGTGCTTTGGGAGTAGAGGTTTTGTTGATGACGTTTGGAATCAAGCTTTGTTAATGTCGGACTTTCCCGAATGAGATTAATGGATGGAGCCAGATGTAAGATCGAACTTATAGGCCGGGATTTTCCATTGCGAGTCCACCCCGCTACCTCTGCTAGCGAGGATGGAGAATTTGGCAGCCAAATCTCCCATTCACTGCAGCAGAACCGGAGAAACCCACTGCCGTGAATGGACAGAGAATCCGGCCCATATGGCCTGTGCAGTGTATGGGACTGATGAACAACATGGCCTTAACTTCTTCCATAATTTCTTATACTTATCCTCTCCTGCACGTAGCAGATATGCCGAACCCTGGCACAGGACAAACAACACAGCTGCCTGGACTTACTCTTGACTGTAGAGAACTGTGTCATTCCCCTGACTATGTTGTTCCTTATCTTCACTATATTCCTATTAACTCTTCCCACTTGAATACATTTCTGTACCCCAGTCAGTTTGCTCATCCACCCCAAAACCCTAACTTTCCTCCCCACAAGCTGCAAAAACCTTGAAGCAATTGGACAATTGCAACGGCCGAGTTTCCTCCACATCTACCTTCTCAATCCTCTCAACTGTCTCACTTGCAGCCACACCTGACTGTACCTGACCAAATTCAAATATTTCAACCTCTGGGGTGTGACCACCTCCTGGAAGTGTCGAGGGCTACTTTACCATTCCTGAGTCATCGCAGCATCTGTCTCTCAACCTCCAGCTCAATGACTCTGAGCCAAAGCTTCTCAAGTCACTAGAACTTACTACAGACATGTTTTTCCTGGATCACACAGATGTCCAGGAACTCCTACATTCTGCAGTTACAGCACATTACCTTCCTTGCAATTCTTTATTAAAATGTAATGAAATTTAAGTTAATTTCTTAACTAATTTATAATTAAAAAACAGCTATTCCCAATGAGCTATTACTAGTGCTGGTAAACCTCATTAATATCAATAAAATCTTGTATACATTTCCTAAGTTTTGAAATATAAATGAACAAAATACTCAAAAGCCAGTCAGATATTTGCTTGCCGCCTCTCTCATTGTACCAAATTTCCTTACTCACCAAATTCCCAAGTTCAAAGTCTGTGCCGAAGTGCATTGAGTGCTGAACTGCTGCCTTTGTGCGTGCTTACTTTGTGCACTTAGCAAGAGCACCGATATTTATACCAGATGAAATTCTACAGAGGTGTGTCAGCACTCCTGTCCAGAGAAACGAGTTCAAACTGGCTACCTAATTAACAGACTATAGCCGCATCTCTGGTAGGGAGCTTGTTTTTCACTGAACTTCAACAGTAAAATGCAGTTAAATTCTAAATGCAAACTAGATTAAATTTTAGAAAGAGATTAACCCTAAAATGAGACCTGTACTCTGGGATAACACAGGCTGCAACTGGATGCAGTTTTAACCAAAAGATACTCCAGACCTTGAAGTTCGTTCAATCTGATTTATTGAACCAGTAGCACAGTTAGCATCGTTCTCTATGAGTTCAACTCTCTGCTAACCTAAGTGTGGTTACTCTGTCTGACTGAACCAGACTAGCTCTTAGCCGCAGGCTGGAGGTGTGATACTGTACATAAACCCTGACTCACCCTGTAGATGTTCATCAGTGGAAAGAGGCGGGGTGTGAGTGCCTCGTGCTTTTTATAGTGAGATACCACCCCTGAGTGCCCTGCCTGCTCATTGGTCATGTCCTGTTCTCTGTGTTCATTAGCCCCTGTCTGTGCCTGTCCGCATATAATTATCTGCATGTCTGCATTGTGGTGATGTGCATCAATGTAAATACATGTAGGCTAGCTAGACACTAGAGGGAGCAGCAGTGACATCACACACACACACTCAACCAATAGATCAGATAGATAGGATACGACCAATGGACATTCACGATACACAAGGAGGTGACACAACCACAGGGGGGCATTACACCAACCCATATATAAAGGACACCACACACATGATCTGCCTCTTTTCAGTGTAGACAGCCAGTGAGTAGAGACACAGGGTTGATTCAATATTACACCCACCACGTGGATTGCAGCAACTGGTTAGTCAGTCTGGGTAGCTATAGTAGGATTAGCAATAGTGTCGAGCCCGAGTAATAGAAGTGTAAATAGTTTAATAAACTTGTTGAAGTTATCTCCAGTCTGAACCTTCCTTTGTCAAGTGCACCACAAGGAAGCCGTTTATGTCACACCTACAACATAACAAATCATGGTGCCAGAAGTGAACAGTTTCAATCCAGATAGCCTTACTTCCATGTACAGTGACAACCAGCAACGATACCCAGGCAAGATGTTCGAGATCCGGGTTTCGCAGCAGCTCCAGTACCATGGCTATCTCCGCGAAAACTGGCGGGTGTTCCGGCAAAAGTTTGAAATCTTCCTGGTGGCAGCCGAACTAGAAGAAGTGGCCGATCCTGAAAAAACAGAGCTTCTCCTCACCATCGCCGGTGCCAGAGCAGAAGAAATCTTTTAAAAATTCAAGTTCTCCAAGGGGCAAAACAGGAGCGACTTCCAGGCAGTCCTGGACAAATTCAGCAAATACTGTGAGGAAAACACACTCCAAGCAGCAAGAAAAGGTAAGAGAATCGCCAGTACTTACCTCGAGGCCGAAATCCCAGAGCAGAGAACAATTTTGGTCGGTGGCCATCTTTCTAAAGGGTCTGCACTTGCGCAGTTGCGCAAGAAGTGCGCAGAATTGGAAGGTCCATTTGCACATGCGCGAGAAGCCGCGCATGCGCAATCATGAAAACAGCCATCGGTAAAGGAAGAGCGATCTGCGCATGCGCAATTGCTTCCTACGCGCTACGTCACGTGCGTCATGATGTCAGAGGCCCCTGACCGCGCCCATTTAAAGGGGAAATGTCCCAAATCAAATAAAAAACTTTTAAAGCTGTAAAACAACCTTCCTTCACCTGGAATACATATAACATAGAAAAGTACAGTACAGAACAGGCCCTTCGGCCCACGATGTTGTGCCAAACCTTTGTCCTAGATCAATCATAGATTATCATTGAATTTACAGTGCAGAAGGAGGCCATTCGGCCCATTGAGCCTGCACCGGCTCTTGGAAAGAGCACCCTATCCAAAGTCAACACCTCCACCCAACACTAAGGGCATTTTTGGACACTAAGGGCAATTTATCATGGCTAATCCACCTAACCTGCACATCTTTGGACTGTGGGAGAAAACCGGAGCACCCGGAGGAAACCCACGCAGACATGGGGAGGATGTGCAGACTCCGCACAGACAGTGACCCAAGCCAGAATCGAACCTGGGACCCTGGAGCTGTGAAGCAATTGTGCTATCCACAATGCTAGCGTGCTGCCCTTAAAAACAAATTAATCTACACTATATCATTTTACCGTAATCCATGTACCTATCCAATAGCTGCTTGAAGGTCCCTATTGTTTCCGACTCAACTACTTCCACAGGCAGTGCATTCCATGCCCCACTACTCTCTGGGTAAAGAACCTACACCTGACATCCCCCCTATATCTTCCACCATTCACCTTAAATTTATGTCCCCTTGTAATGGTTTGTTCCACCCGAGGAAAAAGTCTCAGACTGTCTACTCTATCTATTCCCCTGATCATCTTATAAACCTCTATCAAGTCGCCCCTCATCCTTCTCCATTCTAATGAGAAAAGGCCTAGCACCCTCAACCTTTCCTCATGAGGCCTACTCTCCATTCCAGGCAACATCCTGGTAAATCTCCTTTGCACCTTTTCCAAAGCTTCCACATCCTTCCTAAAATGAGGCGACCAGAACTGTACACAGTACTCCAAATGTGGCCTTACCAAAGTTTTGTCCAGCTGCATCATCACCTCACGGCTCTTAAATGCAATCCCTCTGTTAATGAACGCCAGCACACCATAGGCCTTCTTCACAGCTCTATCCACATGAGTGGCAACTTTCAAAGATGTATGAACATAGACCCCAAGATCTCTCTGCTCCTCCACATTGCCAAGAACCCTACCGTTAACCCTGTATTCCGCATTCATATTTGTCCTTCCAAAATGGACAACCTCACACTTTTCAGGGTTAAACTCCATTTGCCACTTCTCAGCCCAGCTCTGCATCCTATCTATGTCTCTTTGCAGCCGACAACAGCCCTCCTCACGATCTACAACTCCACCAATCTTCGTATCGTCTGCAAATTTACTGACCCACCCTTCAACTCCCTCATCCAAGTCATTAATAAAAATCTCAAACAGCAGAGGACCTAGAACTGATCCCTGCAGTACACCACTGGTAACTGGAATCCAGGCTGAATATTTGCCATCCACCACCACTCTCTGACTTCTATCGGTTAGCCAGTTCGTTATCCAACTGGCCAAATTTCCCACTATCCCATGCCTCCTTACTTTCTGCAGAAGCCTACCATGGGGAACCTTATCAAATGCATTACTAAAATCCATGTACACTACATCCACTGCTTTACCTTCATCCGCATGCTTGGTCACCTCCCCAAAGAATTCAATAAGACTTGTAAGGCAAGACCTACCCCTCACAAATCCACGCTGACTATCCCTAATCAAGCAGTGTCTTTCCAGATGCTCAGAAATCCTATCCTTCAGTACCCTTTCCATGACTTTGCCTACCACCGAAGTAAGACTAACTGGCCTGTAATTCCCAGGGTTATCCCTAGTTCCTTTTTTGAACAGGGGCACGACATTCGCCACTCTCCAATCCCCTGGTACCCCTGTTGACAGTGAGGACGAAAAGATCATTGCCAACGGCTCTGCAATTTCATCTCTTGCTTCCCATAGAATCCTTGGATATATCCCGTCAGGCCTGGGGGACTTGTCTATCCTCAAGTTTTTCAAAATGCCCAACACATCTTCCTTCCTAACAAGTATTTTCTCGAGCTTACCAGTCTGTTTCACACTGTCCTCTCCAACAATGTGGCCCCTCTCATTTGTAAATATAGAAGAAAAGTACTCATTCAAGACCTCTCCTATCTCTTCAGACTCAATACACAATCTCCCGCTACTGTCCTTGATCGGACCTACCCTCGCTCTAGTCATTCTCATATTTCTCACATATGTGTAAAAGGACTTGAGGTTTTCCTTGATCCTACCCGCCAAAGATTGTTCATGCCCTCTCTTAGCTCTCCTAATCCCTTTCTTCAGTTCCCTCCTGGCTATCTTGTATCCCTCCAACGGCCTGTCTGAACCTTGTTTCCTCAGCCTTACATAAGTCTCCTTTTTCCTCTTAACAAGACATTCAACCTCTCTTGTCAACCATGGTTCCCTCACTCGACCATCTCTTCCATGCCTGACAGGGACATACATATCAAGGACACATAGTACCTGTTCCTTGAACAAGTTCCACATTTCATCCTTCCCTGACAGCCTATGTTCCCAACTTATGCACTTCTGACAACATTGTATTTACCCTTCCCCCAATTGTAAACCTTGCCCTGTTGCACGCACCTATCCCTCTCCATTACTAAAGTGAAAGTCACAGAATTGTGGTCACTATCTCCAAAATACTCCCCCACTAACAAATCTATCACTTGCCCTGGTTCATTACCAAGTACTAAATCCAATATTGCCCCTCCTCTGGTCGGACAATCTACATACTGTGTTAGAAAAGCTTCCTGGACACATTGCACAAACACCACCCCATCCAAACTATCTGATCTAAAGCGTTTCCACTCAATGTTTGGGAAGTTAAAGTCACCCATGACTACCACCCTGTGACTTCTGCACCTTTCCAAAATCTGTTTCCCAATCTGTTCCTCCACATCTCTGCTACTATTGGGGGGCCTATAGAAACCTCCTAACAAGGTGACTGCTCCTTTCCTATTTCTGACTTCAACCCATACTACCTCAGTAGGCTGATACTCCTCGAACTGCCTTTCTGCAGCTGTATACTATCTCTAATTAACAATGCCACCCCCCCCCCCCCCACCTCTTTTACCACCCTCCCTAATCTTATTGAAACATCTGTAACCAGGGACCTCTAACAACCATTTCTGCCCCTCTTCTATCCACGTTTCCGTGATGGCCACCACATCGTAGTCCCAAGTACCGATCCATGCCTTAAGTTCACCCACCTTATTCCTGATGCTTCTTGCGTTGAAGTATTCACACTTCAACCCATCTCTGTGTCTGCAAGTACTCTCCTTTGTCAGTGTTCCCTTCCCCACTGCCTCACTACACGCTTTAGCGTCCCGAATATAGGCTACCTTAGTTGCTGGACTACAAATCCGGTTCCCATTCCCCTGCCAAATTAGTTTAAACCCTCTCGAAGAGTACTAGAAAACCTCCCTCCCAGGATATTGGTGCCCCTCTGGTTCAGATGCAACCCGTCCTGCTTGTACAGGTCCCATCTTCCCGAGAATGCGCTCCAATTATCCAAATACCTGAAGCCCTCCCTCCTACACCATTCCTGCAGCCACGTGTTCAGCTGCACTCTCTCCCTATTCCTAGTCTCGCTATCACATGGCACCGGCAACAAACCAGAGATGACAACTCTGCCTGTCCTAGCTTTTAACTTCCAGCCTAACTCCCTAAACTCGTTTATTACCTCCACACCCCTTTTCCTACCTACGTCGTTGGTACCAATGTGCACCACAACTTCTGGCTGCTCCCCCTCCCCCTTAAGGATCCTGAAGACACAATCTGAGACATCCCTGGCCCTGGCTCCCGGGAGGCAACATACCTTCCGGGAGTCTCGCTCGCGACCACAGAATCTCCTATCTATTCCCCTAACCATTGAATCTCCTACAACTATTGCTTTTCTATTCTCCTCCTTCCCTTCTGAGCCCCAGAGCCAGACTCAGTGCCAGAAACCTGGCCGCTAGGACCTTCCCCCGGTCGGTCATCCCCCCCAACAGCATCCAAAACGGTATATTTGTTTTGAAGGGGAACGGCCACGAGGGATCCCTGCACTGTCTGCCTGTTTGTTTTTTTCCCCCTGACTGTAACCCAGCTATTCTTGTCCTGTACCTTGGGTGTGGTTACCTCCCTGTAACTCTTCTCTATCACCCCCTCTGCCTCCCGGATGATCCGAAGTTCATCCAGCTTCAGCTCCAGTTCGATAACACGGTCTTCGAGGAGCTAGAGTTGGGTGCACTTCCCGCAGGTATAGTCAGCGGGGACACCGGTGGTATCCCTCACCACCCACATCCTGCAGGAGGAGCATGCAACTGGCCTAGCTTCCATCCCCTCTTACCTTACAGAATATAGCTGCCCTGTGGACCAACTGGATCTCCGCCCTCCGACTCTGCTCCCAGTCAGCTGCACTCTCTGTAAACTCCTGGCTCTCTTCTCACTCTTTGCGGAAATGTAGGAAACAAAATGAAAGGAGCACCTTACTCCCTCCTCCGTTACCTACGCCCAAACCGATGATTCCGTCCTTGAATACTTTGATACCGACCTTTACATTTTCTCTGGACCTCGCGAGCCCAATGCCAGCTCCAACGCAAACAGTGATGATATGGTCCTAGAAGACAACGACTCGGACAAACCTTTCACCTTGGGAGGCTACCCCAGTACCAAATCCGAACCGCAACTAGACGTGCTGCACATTGGCGACCCCCGTATTGAATCTGACGCAGACGCGGATTCGTTCTTCGGATAGTCAGTCTGGGTAGCTATAGTAGGATTAGCAGTACCGTCGAACCCGAGTAATAGAAGTGTAAATAGTTTAAAAACGTGTTGAAGTTATCTCCACGTCTAAACCTTCCTTCGTCAAGTGCACCACAAGGAAGCCGCTTATGTTACACCTACAACATAACAAATCATGCATATTATGACATCTCCCCTTTTTTTGTTTTGTTGGCACATGGGAACGTACTTACATGTGATGGCATAGATTAACATATTTACAAGCAGTGGCACATGTGAGCGTATTTACATGTGAAGACAGCTATCTAATGTGAGAAAACAGAACATAGCAAACAAAACAAATGTTCATAAGTCCAGTCTCTGGGGCTTACGTCTGAACCTTATCGACAACCAGAGAGGTGGTGGTGGGGACGACAGCGCCTTGACAGGCGGGATGGAAGCCTGACTGGTGGCCTCATAGTTCGAGGTATCAGGAGGTGGCAAAACAATGGACGGAAACGGAGAAGAAAGCGGGTGCGGGCAGGCAACTTTGCGCAGTGCCCGTCTGTTTCGTCGCACAACAGAACCATCAGCCATACGTACAATATATGAACGGGGCACAGCCTGTTGAACAGACAGGAGCAGACCAGCCAAAATTCAGTATCTTGATCCTGACAATGTCTGCCGGGGATAACACGGGCAAATCGGTGGCATGAGCATCATAGCCCTGCTTTTGTTGGTTTCGGAGCTGTTGCACCTTATGCAGCACCGGGAGGTGATCCAGGTTGGGCAAGTGTATGGCTGGAAGTGTCGTCCGCAGGTCCCTGTTCATCAGGAGCTGAGCCGGCGACATGCCAGTGGATAGTGGGGTTGACCTGTACGCAAGCAGCGCGAGGTAGATGTCAGAAGCAGAACCCACGGCCTTGCAGATGAGCTGTTTCACAATGCACACCCCTTTTTCAACCTTCCCATTGGACTGGTGATAGTGTGGGCTGGAAGTGACATGTTTGAATTGGTATGACTTGGCAAACATAGACCACTCGTGGCTGCTGAAGCATGGGCCATTGTCACTCATGACAGTGAGTGGGATACCATGCCTGGAAAACGTCTCCTTACAGGCCTTGATGACGGTCCGAGATGTGAGGTCTGAGAGCTTCACGACTTCAGCGTAATTGGAGAAATGGTCAATAATCAACAGGTAGTCACGACCATTCGCACGAAAGAGGTCGATGCCAAACTTGGACCACGGGGAGGTTTCGATTTCATGCTGCTGGAGCGTCTCCTTGCTCTGCGCTGGCTGGAAGCGTTGACAGGTCACACAGTTGAGGACCATGTTGGAGATGTCCTGGCTAATACCGGGTCAGTAGACAGTCTGTCTGGCTCTGCGTCTGCACTTCTCGACGCCCAGGTGTCCCTCATGGATTTGGCGGAGGGACTTCCGGTTGCGGCTATGCGGAGCTAAGTCGCACATTCGGCGGCTCCCGCAAAAACAGTCTTTTGGGATCTTTTCAGGGCCCCCAACGGCACTTTTTTGACGTTTCCCGGTGTGGGAAGGAGTCTATAACAGCTCCCCGTCAGTATATGGCTTCATATAGGAGCGGGGCGACAAAAATGGTGGTGGTGGACCCGAAGAAGGTGCGAGGGAAGAAGGACAAAATGGCGGCGGGCGGAGACCAGGCAGCGTGGATGCAGTGGGCGGAGGAGCAGCAGGAGATAATCCAGCGCTGCTTCAGAGAGATTAAAACGGACCTGCTAGAGCCGATGAAGGCTTCTATTGATAAGCTGCTGGAGACACAGACGACCCAGGGGGTGGCGATCCGCGAGGCTCGACAAAGGATCTCTGACAATGAGGACGAGATCTTAGGCCTGGCGGTAAAGGTGGAGGCGCACGAGGCGCTCCACAAGAAATGGCAGGAGCGGTTCGAGGAGGTGGGGAATCGGTCGAGGCGGAAGAATCTGCGGATTCTGGGCCTCCCGGTGGGGCTGGAGGGGCCGGACGTGGGCGCCTATGTGGTCACCATGTTGAACTCGCTGACGGGAGCGGGGTCCTTCCAGGGGCCCCTGGAGCCTGAAGGGGCCCATCGAGTGCTGGCGAGGAGGTCCAAAGCTAACGAGCCTCCGCGGGCGGTGCTGGTGAGGTTCCACCGGTTCGTCGATCGGGAGTGTGTGCTCAGGTGGGCCAAGAAGGAGAGGAGCAGCAGGTGGGAGAACGCGGAGGTTCGGATATACCAGGACAGGAGTGCAGAAGTGGCGAAGAAGAGGGCCGGGTACAATCGAGCGAAGGCGGTGCTGCACAGGAAGGGGGTGAAGTTTGGCATGTTGCAGCCGGCGCGACTGTGGGTTACCTACAAGGACCGGCACCATTTCTTTGAGTCTCCGGAGGAGACGTGGGCCTTTGTTCAGGCCGAGAAGTTGGACACAGATTGAGGGCCGGGATGGGCGATTGGGGACTGCGGTTGATATGTTATGTTTATTTTTGTTTCGAGGGTGGGGGCCTTTGTATTGCTCCGGGTTTCTTTTTCTCTGTGTCTTTCTCTTTCGGGTCGGTGAGGGTGGCTGGGGGGGGAGGCCCGAGTCAGGGGTGAGGGGACCGGGCCTGTAAAAGGAGCTGCGTCAGAGGTGGCGGGGCCTGGGCGGGGAAGCTAGGGTAGTTTCCCGCGCTTAGAACGGAAGGGGGAGGGGGAGAGCCTATGGATGGGGACGGGAGAGGAGGGTGTGCCACACAATGGGAGGAGTCGAAGGAGAGGCGGGAGTGGCTGGGGTCAGCAGCAGTCAGCTGACTTGTGGAAGTGCAATGGGGGGAGTAAATCAGCTAGGATGGGTCCTAGCCGGGGGGAGGGGAGTGGGGGAGTGGGGGGTTGGGTGGGGTTGGAATCGAGTTGCTGCTGCTATGGTCAAGGAGGAGCTGGAGCGCGTGGGGGGGGGGTCGAGACGGGGGTATGCCGCGGTGGGGAACGGGCCGGGTGTGGGGTGCGGGCGCGTGGCTGGCCGAGGAGGGGTCATGGCTAGTCGGCGGGGGAGGGGGGGGGGGGCGGGTCGCCCCCTGAACCGGCTGATAACCTGGAATGTAAGGGGACTGAATGGGCCGGTTAAGCGGGCCCGCGTGTTCGCGCACCTGAAGGGGCTCAAGGCGGATGTGGTTATGCTTCAGGAGACACACCTGAAGGTGGCAGACCAGGTCAGATTGAGGAAAGGGTGGGTAGGTCAGGTGTTCCACTCGGGGCTGGATGCCAAAAATCTAGGGGTGGCGATCTTGGTGAGAAAGAAGGTGTCATTCGAGACGTCGAGCATTGTGGCAGATAATGGCGGTAGGTACATAATGGTAAGTGGTAAGTTGCAGGGAGAGAGGGTGGTACTGGTCAATGTGTATGCCCTGAACTGGGACGATGCGGGTTTGATGCGGTGTATGTTGGTTCGGATCCCAGACTTGGAAGTGGGGGGCCTGATAATGGGGGGAGACTTTAACATGGTGCTGGATCCGGCACTGGATCACTCCAGGTCTAGGAAGGGTAGGAAGCCGGCGGCGGCTAGAGTGCTGAGGGGTTTATGGACCAGATGGAAGGGGTGGACCCTTGGAGATTTGCAAGGCCGGGGGCTAGGGAATTTTCATTCTTCTCACATGTCCATAAGGCTTATTCCCGAATCGACTTTTTCATTTTGAGTAGGGCGCTGATAGCGAGAGTAGAAGACACTGAGTATTCGGCAATAGCCATTTCGGACACGCCCCGCATTGGGTGGACTTGGAGATGGGGGAGGAGAGGGACCAGCGCCCGCTGTGGCGCTTGGAGGTGGGGCTGTTGGCGGACGAGGAGGTGAGCGAGCGGGTCCGAGGAAGTATAGAGAGGTACGTGGAGACCAACGACAACGGGGAGGTCCGAGTGGGGATAGTATGGGAGGTACTGAAGATGGTGGTGAGGGGAGAGCTGATAGCCATTAGGGCCCACAAGGAGCGAAGGGAGTGGGGGGAGAGGCTGGTGGGGGAGATGGTGAGGGTAGACAGGAGGTATGCGGAGGAGCCCGAGGAAGGATTGTTGAGGAAGAGGCGTAGCCTCCAGACTGAATTCGACCTGGTGACCACCAGGAAGGCAGAGGTGCAGTGGAGGAAGGCCCAGGGGACGATTTACGAGTATGGGGAAAAGGCAAGTCGGATGCTGGCACATCAGCTTCGGAAGCAGGACGCAGCTGGGGAGATTGGGGGAGTTAAGGACAGGGGAGGGAGTGTGGTGTGGAGTGGGGTTGGCATCAATGGGGTCTTCAGGGACTTTTACGAAGAATTGTACCGATCCGAGCCCCCACGGGATGGAGGGTGGGCCGCTTCCTGGACCAATCGAGGTTTCCAAAGGTGGAAGAGGGACTGGTGGCGGGACTGGGGGCCCCGATTGGGCTGGAGGAGATGATCAAAGGGTTAGGAAGAATGCAGGCGGGGAAGGCACCAGGGCCGGACGGTTTCCCGGTCGAATTCTATAAAAGACCTGTTGGGCCCGCTGTTAGTCAGGACCTTTAATGAGGCAAGGGAGAGGGGGGCTTTGCCCCCCGACTATGTCCCATGCACTGATCTCCTTGATCCTGAAGCGGGACAAGGATCCCCTGCAATGTGGGTCTTACAGACCAATTTCCTTGCTAAATGTAGATGCCAAGGTGCTGGCGAAGGTCTTAGCCACGAGGATTGAGGACTGTGTGCCGCAGATCATCCATGAAGACCAGACGGGGTTTGTGAAGGGGAGACAGTTGAACACGAATGTGCGGAGGCTTTTGAACGTTATCATGATGCCGGCGAGGGAGGGGGAGGCGGAGATAGTGGTGGTGATGGACGCTGAGAAAGCCTTCGATAGGGTAGAGTGGGGGTACCTGTGGGAGGTGCTGAAGAGGTTTGGGTTTGGGGAGGGGTTTGTCAGGTGGGTTAGGCTGTTGTATGAGGTCCCGATGGCGAGTGTGGTCACAAACAGGAGGTCCGAGTACTTTCGGTTGCATCGAGGGATGAGACAGGGGTGTCCCTTGTCCCCCCTGCTCTTCGCACTGGCGATTGAACCCCTGACTATGGCACTGAGGGAGTCAAGGAACTGGAGGGGGTTGGTGCGGGGTGGGGAGGAGCATAGGGTGTCACTTTATGCGGACGACCTGCTGCTGTATGTGGCGGACCCGGTGGGAGGAATGCCGGAGGTAATGAGGATTCTTAGGGAATTCGGGGACTTTTCGGGGTACAAGCTCAACATGGGGAAGAGCGAGCTGTTCGTAGTTCATCCAGGGGACCAGGAGAGGGGGATTGGCGAGCTCCCACTAAAAAAGGCGGAGAGGAGCTTCAGGTATTTGGGAATCCAGGTGGCCAGGAGCTGGCGGCCCTGCATAGGCTTAATTTTACAAGGCTGGTGGAGCAAATGGAGGAGGAGTTCAAGAGGTGGGACGCGTTGCCGCTGTCCTTGGCGGGTAGGGCGCAGTCAATCAAAATGACGGTGCTCCCAAGGTTTTTGTTCCTGTTCCAGTGCCTCCCTGTGGTTATCCCGAAGGCTTTTTTCAGGTGGGTTAACAGGAGTATAATGGGGTTTGCGTGGGCGCGAGGGACTCCGAGGGTGAGAAGGGTGTTCCTGGAGCGGAGTAGAGATAGGGGGGGACTGGTGCTGCCCACTACTGGGCCACCAATGCGACGATGGTGCGCAAGTGGGTGATGGAGGGGGAGGGGGCTGCATGGAAGAGTCTGGAGACGGCGTCCTGTGTGGATACGAGTCTGGGGGCGCTGGCAACGGCGCCGCAGCCGCTTCCTCCAAGCAGGTATACCACAAACCCGGTGGTGGTGGCTGCCCTCAAAATTTGGGGGCAGTGGAGGCGGCATAGGGGGGAGGTTAGGGCCTCGGCGTGGACCCCATTACGGGGGAACCACCGGTTCGCCCCAGGAAGAACAGGTGGAGGGTTTGCGGGGTGGCATAGGGCAGCGATACGAAGGTTGGGGGACCTGTTTGTGGACGGGAAGGTCGCGAGCCTGGGTGAGCTGGAGGAGAAGTACGGTCTCCCCCCCGGGGAACACCTTCAGGTAATTACAGGTAAGGGCGTTTGCCAGACGGCAGGTGGTGGAATTCCCGCGGCTACGGCCAAGCACAGTACAGAACAGGGTGCTCTCGGGAGGGGGGGGCGTGGGAGTGGGGAAGATCTCGGAAACTTACCAGGTGATGCAGGAGGAGGCCTCGGTGGTGGAGGTAAAAGGTAAGTGGGAGGAGGAGTTGGGCAGAGGAAATTGAGGAAGGGACGTGGGCAGATGCCCTGGGGAGGGTGAACTCTTCCTCATCGTGCGCGAGGCTCAGCCTCATACAGTTTAAGGTGCTGCACAGGGCACACATGACCAGGACAAGGATGAGCCGGTTTTTTGAGGGTGAGGACAGGTGTGTTAGGTGCTCAGGGAGCCCAGCAAATCACACCATTATGTTCTGGGCATGCCCAGCGCTGGAGGAATTTTGGAAGGGCGTAGCGAGGACGGTGTCGAGGGTGGTAGGATCCAAGGTCAATCCAGGCTGGGGGCTCGCAATATTTGGGGTGGCAGAGGAGCCGGGAGTGCAGGAGACGAAAGAGGCCGGAATTCTGGCCTTTGCATCCCTGGTAGCCCGGCAGAGGATTCTTCTTCAGTGGAAGGATGCAAGGCCCCCAAGCGGGAAATCCTGGATCAGCGATATGGCGGGGTTTATTAAGTTGGAGAGGGTGAAATTCGCCTTGAGAGGGTTGGTATAAGAGTTCTTTAGGCGGTGGCAACCGTTCTTAGACTTCCTGGCAGAACGGTAGACATTGGTCAATGGCAGCAGCTACTCGGGGGGGGGGGTTACTTTATTTTTTGATTTTGTTATTTACACTGGAGGGTCTGAGGGGGTGTATATACTTGTTGTATTAAGTCGGGGTGTTAATGTTAATTTATTATTTATGTACAGGGGGGAGGGGTTATGGAGGGTTGCTTTTCAGGACTGTGTTTTGTACTTAACCCTGTTGGGTTCCTTTTTCATTTTGTTATTGATATTTTATGAAAACTTTTAATAAAAATTATTTTTCATGGATTTGGTGGAGCACCAAGCACTGGAGACTGAGTGGAATGACAATCCGGTCCAGCTTGAGGAGGATACCATCAATCACCGTCAGGTCGTCCTTTACATTGAAAAATTGAGGGCACTGCCCTTTCTGCCAGCCATTGGCGAGGTGGTGCATGACACGCTGCAAGAGGGGGTCTTTGGCTGTCTCCTCGCGGATACGAACCACATTTTTATCAGACGCCGGGAGGGTGCTAGCACACAGCTGCACCTGTGATTCAATCTGCCGGATGATTTCCAGCGGTTCACTAGGCAATGTGATGGAGTGGGACAACGCATCAGCGATGATGAGCTCCTTGCCCGGCATGTACACTAAGTCAAAGTCGTACCTTCTGAGTTTGAGGAGGATGCGCTGCAACCGAGGTGTCATGTCGTTCAGGTCCTTGTGGATAATATGGACCAGAGGCCTATGATCCGTCTCAACAGTGAATGACGGCAGGCCGTAGACATAGTCGTGAAACTTGAGAATGCCAGTGAGAAGACCCAGGCATTCATTCTCTATTTGCGCATACATTGTTTCGGTGAGCATCATGGCCCTCAATGCGTAGGCTCCCGGTGCCCAGGATGAAGTGTCGTCGCGTTGAAGCAGCACCGCACCGATGCCATCCTGGCTCGCATCTGTCGAGATCTTCGTCTCCCTGTCTGGGTTGAAAAATGCCAAGACGGGTACAGTGGTGAGCTTGGCATTCAGCTCCAACCACTCTGCCTGATGTGCTGCCTTCCACTCAAAGGCAGTGGACTTTTTCACCAGGTTTTGTAGGGCCGTGGTGTGTGAGGCCAGGATTGGGATGAACTTGCCCAGAAAACTGACCATGCCCAGGAAGCACAGCACCGCCTTCTTGTCTTCAGGGACCTTCATGGCTTCGATGGCCTTGACCTTGTCTGTGTCCGGGCGCATGCCCTGCTGAGAGATCTGGTGACCTAGGAAGTTGAGTGTTGACATGCCAAAGCAACGTTTGGACCTGTTCAGCTTTAGGCCATTGGCATGGACACGGCGGAATACCTGCTGGAGACGGGAAACATGCTCTTCAGGGGCGTGGACCATATGATGATGTTGTCCACATACACACGAACCCATTCAATGCCCTCCATCATCTGCTCCATGATGCAATGGAAGATCTCCGATGCCGAGACAATGCCAAACGGCATGCGATTATAGCAGTATCTGCCAAAAGGCGTGTTGAAGGTGCAGAGCCTTCTGCTGGACTCATCCAGCTGGATTTGCCAAAATCCATGTGACGCATCTAACTTGGTGAAAAAACGAGAGTGTGCCATCTCACTGGTGAGTTCCTCCCGCTTCGGGATGGGGTAGTGTTCACGCATTATATTCTTATTGAGATCCTTGGGATCAATGCAGATGCGCACGTCTCCCGAAGGCTTTCTAACACATACCATCGAGCTGACCCAGTCAGTCGGTTCGGTTACCTTGGAAATGATGTCCTGTTGCTGAAGATCCTGAAGCTGTGCCTTCAGGGCTCCCTCAGTGGAGCCGGGACCGGCGTGGTACATGGACCACTGGCTTGGCATCAGGTCGTAGCAGAATCTTGTATCAATATGGCAGCGTGCCCATCCCGTCGAACACATCCGGATACTGAGCAAGGATGTCGTCAATGCCGGCCTGAAGATCCTCATTGGGGGATGTCGTTGTGTAAACCCGCTGCACGAGGTTCAGCTGCTTGCAGGCATACGCACCAAGTAGGGATGCCCTGTCTGGCTTGACAATTTCAAAATGTAACCGTGCATGGGTGCTCCGGTTGGAGACGAGTAGATGGCAGGATCCCAGTGCCGTGATGGCATTTCCGTTATAGTCCAGGAGCCTGCAGGCTGCTGGAAGGACCTTGGGGGCTTCTTGATGCGTTTGAAATCTGCCTGTGAGAGGAGGTTGGCAGAAGCACCTGTGTCCAGCTTAAGCTGGATGGAGCAGTGGTTGACCTGCATCACCGCACGCCATTCATCCGCAGAATCCACAGCGAGGATGGATTGAATTTGTGATGAGTTGGATGTGGCATATTCATATTTGGTAATGATGCCCACACAGTGGGCGGAGTCCAGGCATTCTTCCTCTGGATCCGTTGTGCTGCCAGGATCAGAATCCTGTAATCATTGTTGCACACTCTGAACGCGCCGTCGTCGGAATTGGGAGCGCTGGCCCCTGACTGGTGGTGCAGACCTGCACAAGGCTGCATAGTGTCCAGGCTTCCCGCAGTTTAAACATTGCCTGCCTCTTGCAGGGCAGTGTTTCTTTAAGTGGGCGTTGCCGCAGTTCGAGCACGTCATGTCGTCGGCGTCCTGACACTCCGCGGGTCATCGCACATACGCAGTGCAGGTGTCAGCCGCTTCGTTATCCCGTTCCCATCCCGCATGCTTGGGGCCCTGGGAAAATAGCACAAAATGGCCGCTTTCATCAATGCTGAGGCACTGCATCCGGGAGATGTTCGAACTGCAGCAACGCCCACTTAAAGAAACACTGCCCTGCAAGAGGCAGGCAATGATTAAACTGTGGGAAGCCTGGACACTATGCAGCCTTGTGCAGGTCTGCACCACTCTCTGCCTCGTGGGAGGTAAGTTTCTAATTTTCAGCCGATTTGTACTGGGCATAGCGATTTTTGGCGTGCTCATGCACTGTGCATGTTTAATCGCGACTGGCAGGGTCATATGCTTGATTTTCAGTAGCTGCTCTCTCAGAGGATCAGAGTGAACTCCAAAAACGAGTTGGTGTCTGATCATGGAGTCAGCAATATCACCAAAGTTGCAGTACAGCGCTAGCAGACGGAGGTTAGTTAAGAAGAAGTTGAAAGATTCATCTTTACCTTGTAGACGCTGTTTGAATATGTAGCGCTCGAAGATTTCATTGGTGTACACTTCACAGTGGCTGTCAAACTTGTCCAGCATGGTCTGAAACTTTGTCTTGTCCTGCCTTCGGTGAAGTGAAAGGAGTTGAAGAGTTTGATGGCTTGATCACCCGCTGTTGAGAGGAGAAGCGCGATCTTCCTTGCATCAGATGCACCCACGAGGTCTGAAGCTTCGATATACAGCAGAAACTTTTGCTTGAATGTCTGCCCGTTGGCACTGAGATTGCCGAAGGTCCTGAGCTGGTGAGGAGCCTGAATCTTCTCCATGGTGCTGGGATACATTCGCTGGTCGTCAAGGAATGAACTGAGGTAAACCACCTAGATTAAGCAGTCTCCTGGTAGCATGTCGTGTTATGTACTCTGGGGTAACACAGGCTGCAACTGGATGCAGCTTTATCAAAAGATACTCCAGACCTTGAAGTTAGTTCAATCTGATTTATTGAACCAGTAGCATAGTTCTCTATGAGTTCGACTCTCTGCTAACCTAAGTGTGGTTACTCTGTCTGACTGAACCAAACTGGCTCTTACCACGTGCTTGAGCTGTGATACTGTACATACACCCTGACTCACTCTGTAGATGTTCATCAGTGGAAAGAGGCGGAGTGTGAGTGCCTCGTGCCTTTTATAGTGAGATACCACCCCTGAGTGTCCTGCCTGCTCATTGGTCATGTCCTGTTCTCTGTGTCCATTAGCTGCCTGTCTGTGCCTGTCTGTATTTCATTATCTGCATATCATGACAAGACCCTTACAATTCCCTTACTCGCCAAATTCCCAGTCAGTGATAGCTGCACTCAGTGATGAGCTGTTATCTTTGCGCTTGCTCGTTTTGCAAGACCACCTATATTTATACTAGTTGAAATGCCAGAGAGATGATCTGCCACTGCTGGCTCGAGAAACTAGTTCAAACTGGTTAGCTAGTTAACGAGCTGCAGCTGCATCTCGTGCAGGGCACTGTTTCTCACCTTTAACAGTAAAATGCAATTGATTCAAAATGTAAGCTCGACTCGACTTTAGAAAGAGATTAACCCTTAGATTAATATCTTAAACTTCCCTGACTCTCCAAATTCCCATGTTCACACACTGTGCCTAGCTGCACTCAGTGCTGAGCTGCTGCCTTTAAGCGTGCTCACTTTGTGCAAGGCCACCTCTATTTATACACAATGAAGTTCTACAGAGGTGTGTCAGCACTCCTGGCCAGAGAAACTTGTTCAAACTGGCTACCAAATTAACTAACTGTAGCTGCCTCTTTGGTAAGCAGTTTGCTTATCACTGACCTCACTGAAAGAAGCTGAACTTTAACAGTAAAATGTAGTTAAATTCTAAATGCAAACCAGACTAGATTTTATTTTCTTCTTAAGTATTTTTATTCAAACTTTTAACATTTTAACATTTGAAAAACATTACAACACAAAAATGAACCCAACACAAAACTCCTCCCCCACTGCTCCCCCCCACCTCAACAATTGACGGTAACTAGTTCTCCAAAATGCAGAATAAACCAACCCCATCTCTTGTGGAACCCCTCATTCCCCCCTCTTAGGGCGAATTTTACCTTCTCTAAATGCAGGAAATTCATTAGATCCCCCCCACCACACCGAGGCACAGGGTGGAGAAGCTGACCTCCACCCCAACAAAACCTGCCTGTGAGCGATCAGCGAGGTGAAGGTTAAAACATCTGCCCCCGCTTCCACCTGCAACTCCGGCAGGTCTGATACCCTGAATATGGCCCCGAGAGGATCAGGCTCCAAATCCACATACAGGATCGTCGACATGGTGCTGAAAAGCAACCTCCAAAATTTCTCCAACTTCGGGCAGGATCAGAACATTTGTATATGATTGGCTGAGCCCCTCCCACAACGTTCATAAATATCCTCTACCCCCTCAAAACAGCCAGCTTATCCTCAACTTCGTCAGCTGCGCCCTGTGCACCACCTTTAGCTGTATCAACCCGAGCCTCGCACATAATGTTGAGGCATTCACCCTCGGCAGCACCTCACACCACGATCCCTCCTACAGTGCCATCCCCAGCACCCCCTCCCACATGACCTTAACCCCCTTCAAAGATGCCTTATCTTCCTCCAAATCCTCCCAGAAATCACCAAGAAGACTCCACATTCTAACTTGAAGGTGGTTTGTGGAGGAGCTGTTGTCAAGTGACGCATAAACCCGAAACACTTCTTCAGTGTTTCCCTCCCTACCCCCTCCTCAAACCAAAAAAAAAACCGCTGTGAAGATCAAGAGGAAGGGCTCGAGGGCAGGTAGAAGTAGAAAGAAGTTGAACCGTGATGTCACAGCCTGCAGGTAAGCCTGCTGGTGACTGGTAAGTAGTTTTTCTTTTATTGTCCCTCAGGTGTTATCTTGCGGGGCGCAGAGGTTGCTGAGTGAGTGCTTGCTGAGATGGGGAGTGAATAACAGGTAAGCTCTTTCTTTCTTTTTCTTTTTTTATCTAGAGGGGATGGCAGGGAAGGTAGTGCAATGTTCCTCCTGCAGAGTGTTTGAGGTGAGGGACGCCGTCAGAGTCCCTGCTGATTTCATCTGTGGGAAGTGCACCCATCTCCAGCTCCTCAGAAACCGTGTTAGGGAACTGGAGCTGGAGCGGGATAAAATTTGGATCATTCGGGAGGCAGAGGTGGTCATAGATAGAAGCTTCAGGGATGTAGTTACTCCAAAGAATAAAGATAGATGGGTGACTGTGAGAGGGGCTGGGTGGAAGCAGTCAGTACAGGGATCCCCTGTGGTCGTTCCTCTTAGTAACAAGTATACCACTTTGGATACTGTTGGGGGTGACGACTTACCAGGGGGTAAGCCATGGGGTACAGGTCTCTGGCACAGAGTCTGTCCCTGTTACTCAGAAGGGAAGGGGGGAGAGGAGTAGAGCATTAGTCATTGGAGACACCATAGTTAGGGAGATAGATAGGAGATTCTGTGGGAACGAGAGAGACTCGCGGTTGGTGTGTTGCCTCCCAGGTGCCAGGGTGCGTGATGTCTCAGATCGTGTTTTCGGGATCTTTAAGGGGCAGGGGGAGCAGCCCCAAGTCGTGGTCCACATAGGTACCAACGACATAGGTAGGAAAAGGGATAGTGATGTAAGGCAGGAATTCAGGGAGCTAGGGTGGAAACTTAGATCTAGGGCAAACAGAGTTATTATCTCTGGGTTGTTACCCGTGCCACGTGATAGCGAGACGAGGAATAGGGAGAGAGAAGAGTTGAACACGTGGCTACAGGGATGGCGCAGGAGGGAGGGTTTCAGATTTCTGGATAATTGGGGCTCATTCTGGGGTCGGTGGGACCTCTACAAACGGGATGGTCTACACCTGGACCAGAAGGGTACCAATATCCCTATGGGGGAAATTTGCTAATGCTCTTCGGGAGGGTTTAAACTAGTTTAGCAGGGGCTTGGGAACCTGAATTGTAGCTCCAGTATACAGGAGGTTGAGAGTAGTGAGGTCATGAGTAAGGTTTCAAAGTTGCAGGAGTGTACCGGCAGGCAGGAAGGTGGTTTAAAGTGTGTCTTCTTCAATGCCAGGAGCATCCGGAGTAAGGTGGGTGAACTTGCGGCATGGGTTGGTCCCTGGGTCTTCGATGTTGTGGCCATTTCAGAGACATGGATAGAGCAGGGACAGGAATGGTTGTTGCAGGTGCCGGGGTTTAGATATTTCAGTAAGCGCAGGGAAGGTGGTAAAAGAGGGGGAGGGGTGGCATTGTTAGTCAAGAACACTATTACGGTGGCAGAAAGGACGTTTGATGAGGACCCGTCTACTGAGGTAGTATGGGCTGAGGTTAGAAACAGGAAAGGAGAGGTCACCCTGTTAGGGGTTTTCTAAAGGCCTCCGAAAAGTTCCAGAGATGTAGAGGAAAGGATTGCAAAGATGCTTCTGGATAGGAGCGAAAGCGACAAGGTATTTGTTATGGGGAACTTTAACTTTCCAAATATTGACTGGAAACGCTATAGTTCGAGTACTTTAGATGGGTCCGTTTTTGTCCAATGTGTGCAGGAGGGTTTCCTGACACAGTATGTAGCTAGGCCAACGAGAGGCAAGGCCATATTGGATTAATGTAGATTTAATGTAGCTCTGTCAGTACAGATTTGATGGGCTGAAGGGCCTTTTCTGTGACTTTTCTGTGATTTGTCGTCTATATCCTTGCTTTCCTTTAGATAGGGCCTCAGTTTAATGCCTCAAGCAGAAGATTGTACTCATGAAAGTGCAAACTCCTCTTCAATACTCCACAGAGGCCTGGAGTGGAGCATGAAACCACAACCTTCTGACTCAGAGCCAAAATGCAATCCACAAAGGCACAGTTTATACCTTCATGTTAGTACAGAAATAGGAGATAAATAATGTTGAATACTGGTATATGTAATAAATATCACACAGGTATAAAAGTGATTCGAAATCACAATAATTGCTGATTTCTGTTGGGAGGAAAAATGAAAAATGGCTTTTCAAGATGGAGAGGTTACTGAATGTACTAACCAGTTTGTGTAACTCAAAACAAGGCAAAACATTCAATCCCACTGTCTGATTTCAATTAGTCGTCAGCTATTATGAAATAACACCAGCTACGTTGTAAATTGAGTCACAATCCACTGTTCCATGCAAAAGGAATGTTGTCAAAGTTTTCCACAACATTCTCGGAGCCGATTGGTTCAAATCTCTGCAGCAATGAGAATGACATCATGCAGTGTTCTTGCTGGTGACTTGGTTTTTTGCTAAATACAGACTGAAATAGGAGTGCAATTATTACTCACATGCCCCATTATCCTGTTGGCCCATGGAATTGTAGAATACATAGAATGACATGGAATATACAACGGAAAAACAGGCAATTTGACCATAATAGTCTGTGCTGGTGTTAAAACTTTACACGGGTCCCCTCCAATCTCCCTCGTATCAGCCTCCCAGCAACTCCCTTTCTTACCTTTTCTTTCATACACCCATCCAGTTTCCATTTGAAAGCATCTGAGTTATTTGCCTCAACCAATCCCTGCATTCGTGATTTCCGCATGCTCTGAGTAAAGACTATTAGGTTATCACTGCTGCCTCACAGTGCCAGCGACCCAGGTTCGATTCCGGCCTCGGGTGACTGTCTGTGGAGTTTGCACGTTCTCCCTGTGTCTGCATGGGTTTCTTCCGGGTGCTCCGGTTTCCTTCCACAGTCCAAAGGTGTGCAGGTTAGGTGGATTGGTCATGATAAATTACCTCTTAGTATCCAAAGGTTAGGTTGGGTTGTGGGGTTACGGGGACAGAGCAGGGGAGTGTGCCTTGGTAGGGTGCACTTTCGGAGGGTCGGTGCAGTCTTGATGGGTCAAATGGCCTCCTTCTGAACTGTAGGGATTCTGTGATTCAATGATTTCTCTTTTTTTCCTTTCAGATTTATTGGCAACTATCTGCTATTTATGGCCCCATAGTTTGAATTCTTCCACAGGTGGAAACATTTTCTCCATAGCTACCCTACACAACCCATTCATAATTTAAAAGACCAGGTGTGGACGGCGCCGGCGGGACTCTGCCGTTTCCACGCGTCCGCTCGGCCCATCAAGGCCGGAGAATCAGAGGCCTGGCTGTGGACAGCAGCCTGCGACCGGCGCCACGCCAAACGCGCCGGCGCAAATGGCGCCGATTCTCCGGCCCGGCGTGGGGCTCGGAGAATCCCGCCCCAGAACTGTGCACAGTATTCAATTGTGGCCTGACCAAATAGCATAGTGTTGTTATTTTTGAATTGCATATCGTTGGAAATAAATCTCAGCCTTTCGAACAACAAGTCACCAACAAAAACTCTGTTGTGATTATCCAGGCCCAGTCACCATGGGTGTAAATCCGTTGTGGTCGCTAATACTCGTGAGAGGATTTGCACTGGAGCGATAGAATGAATCTTCCCCGCAAGCCCCCCCCCCCCGCCCCCCCACCCCCCACTCCACCCGCCAGCGACGTAATTGATGCGCGATCAATGACCATTAAAGCGAGGTTGTAATCCAACTGAAGGCTTTAATAAGCTAGATGTTTCCCCCAGCAGCTCAGGTACAGAAAGAAGGCTGCTGGGGCGGCACGGGGTCTTATACCCCACATTGCAGGGCGGAGCTACCATACAGCTTGACCAATAGGAAACATACAATATCTACCAATGGTGCTCCAGCATTACCAGGTACCGTAATACCTCTACACAGACTACAGTAATCAGATACAGTGAGGGTGTGAACCTTATTACCACAAATTTGCATGAATTCAAATTTTCCAAAACAGCATAGTGCCGTAGCTTCCTTGCTAATATCCCCCTTGTCAGATATCCCCCTTGCTAATGAGAATCACCACTGCCCTCCAGCAGTTGAGAAGACCATGCCAGGGGTGTGGAGGCCAGCGTAGCCCCTGCGCAGTCAGGGACATGGCAAGGCAGTGCCCTGGTGAGCTCTGAGGAAACTGCAAAGATCCTTCAGCAGCATTTGGACAGGCTGAGTGAGAGGACATAGGCATGGCAGATGCAGTATAATGTGGAATAATGTGAGGTTGTCCACTTTAGAAGCAAAAATAGAAAGGCAGGTTTGAATGGTTGTAAATTGAGAGAGGTGGATACTCAGCTAGACCTTGGTGTCCTCGTGCATCAGTCGCTGAATGTAAGCATGCAGGTACAGCAGGCAGTAAAGAAAGCAAATGGTAAGTTGGCCTTCATAGTGAGAGGATTTGAGTATAGGAATAGAGATGTTTTACTGCAATTATATAGGGCATTGGTGAGACTACATCTGGAGTGCAATTCTGTGTGCAGTTTTGGTGTCCTTACCTGAGGACGATGTTTTTTGTAAGGGCCACGAAGAATCCAGCACGAGTTTTAAGGATACAAAGTAATAACATTTATTTACTATAACATATATACATAACAGTAGCAGTAACTTCCCTTGCTACATACTCCTTCCCCCTGGTTCCTGAACTGGCCAGCTTATTTATACTAGGAGTTTACTAGTGGTTTATCCGCCCCCCCCTCATTGGGGAAGCTCATACTCCCACAGGATTGTGGGATAGTCATTAGTCCCCAGCCAATGGTAAGTAGGCAGGTTATAACATCGCTCCCCCCCAAAGTCCAAGGAATCCACCGAAGACCCTGGCGAAGGAGGGCGTCGGACTCGTTTGGCCGCAGGCCGGACACCATTTGCACGCGGCGCTGGATCAGGCGGCGTGTAACGAGACGGAGACCAGCGCTTCCGTGATGAACGGCGCGGTTGTACATCCACGGCCTGTGGACCCGAGGATTCTCCCTCTGATGCATCCTGTGTCTCCATCTCAGAGTCAGAGTCTGCTGCCTCCGTCACGTCAGCGTCTCTATCTCCATTCGGTCCCGTAACGACCTGTGCAGGCTTCGAGTGAGGCACCAGTGGAAGATTGTGAGGACTACCTTCCCTTGTCTCTGGTCTCTGCGGCTGTTGAAATGAGCTCCGGGGGCGGGGAATCTTTTGAGGGGATGATCTTCTGGACCGAACGTGGTCTACATGTTTTCGCTGCAGACGACCCTGGGCTTGCACTTGGTAAGATATAGGGCCCATTTGGCGAAAGATTACACCAGGAACCCATTGGGCACCACCAGCAAAATTCCGAACGAATACTGGGTCACCGGGCGCAAACTGCCGAATCGGACGATGCCGAGACAATCCCTGTCCCTGCCGTTCTTGTGTGCGGCGTACTTTTGCGCCAATGTCCGGGAAAACCATACTAAGGCGGGTGCGAAGTCTCCGGCCCATTAGGAGTTCTGCGGGAGCTACCCCAGTCACTGCATGGGGGGTGGTCCTGTACGTAAACAAAAAGCGAGCCAGTCTCGTGTCCATTGATCCGGAAGACTGCTTCTTTAGGCCTCTTTTGAATTTCTGCACTGCGCGCTCTGCCAACCCATTTGAAGCCGGGTGGTTAGGGGCAGTGCGGATATGGCGGATGCCGTTCATCTTTGTGAACCTAGGAAACTCCTCATTCGTGAATGGAGTGCCATTATCCGTGACCAGCACCTCGGGGAGGCCATGCGTACTAAACGATAAGCGCATCTTTTCAATTGTTGCGCAGGACGTTGTCCCCTGCATCTTATGCACCTCTAGCCATTTGGACAGGGCGTCAATTAGTAGAAGGAACATGGATCCTTGAAAAGGGCCTGCGAAATCTGCATGCAAGCGTGCCCAAGGCCGCCCTGGCCATTCCCAGTGATGTAGGGGCGCGGCCGGCGGAAGCTTCTGATGCTCCTGGCAAATGGAGCAGTTTTGGGCCACCTTCTCAATGTCGGTGTCGAGGCCTGGCCACCAGACATAACATTTTCATTTTGGTCACGCCTGGATGCCCATTGTGCAAGTCTGATAGTATCAGCTCCTGGCCTTTTTCCGGGACAATCACACGCGTCCCCCACAAGAGGATGCCGTCTTCCACGCTGAATTCTGACAGCTTGGAGGAAAATGCCCGCAACTCGCCTGGGAGCTGTCTATGCTGCCCACCATACAGGACTATGTGCCGAACCTTTGACAGGACTGGCTCCGTCTGGGTCCACTCACGGATCTGTGATGCCGTGACAGGCAAGGTGTCCATAAAAGTTAGTGTTGCAACCACCTCACCGGTCGTGGGGGTCGACATGGGGCCGGTCGATAAAGGCAATCGGCTCAGTGCGTCGGCATTTGCTATCTGCGTACCTGGTTTGTGCTCCAGAGAATACTCGTATGCAGCAAGCAACAAAGCCCAGCGCTGGATCCGTGCAGAAGCAATGGGCGGTATTGACTTATCCTCTCTGAAAAGTCCCAGCAGGGGCTTATGATCAGTCACGATAGTAAAATGGCGGCCATACACGTACTGGTGGAAGCGTTTCACCGCAAAAACCACTGCAAGGCCCTCCTTCTCGATCTGCGCGTACTTTTTCTCCGCTGCAGTCAATGTGCGGGAGGCAAAAGCTATCGGTCGCTCGGCCCCGTTCTCCATCTTGTGGGACAGGACGGCCCCAATACCATACGGGGATGCATCACATGTGACGAGCAAAAGCTTTCCAGGATCATAGTGGGTTAGTAACCCAGACCACGACAATTGTTGCTTTACCCGCCGGAAAGCGGTTTCTTGCGGCTGACCCCAAACCCAGGTGTGATTTTTCTTTAGCAGAAGGTGCAAAGGGGCCAGCGTAGTTGCCAGATTGGGGAGGAACTTCCCGTAATAGTTTACGAGACCGAGAAAAGAACGAAGATGCGAAGTGTCAGTCGGGGCGGGGGCATGTTGAATTGCACGCACCTTCTCTGCGACGGGGTGCAGACCTTTGCGGTCCACCCGATAACCTAGGTAGACTACTTCCTTTGCCTGAAATACACACTTTGTGCGACGTAAATGGACTCCAGCCTCCGAAAGGCGTCTAAGGACAGCCTCCAGATTTTCCAAATGTTCTTGCTCGGACGTCCCTGTAATCAAAACGTCATCTAGGTAGACAGCCACACGTGGTAAACCTCTCAAAATGCCCTCCATATCACGTTGAAAAATTGGGCAGGCAGAGGTTACTCCAAAGGGCAACCGTGTATATTCATACAGGCCCCAGTGTGTATTAATCGTTACATATGGTCGGGAGGCAGGGTTCAGCTCCAACTGCAGGTAGGCGTGACTCATATCTAATTTTGTGAACGAGAGTCCACCTGCAAGTTTCGCGTAGAGATCCGCTATGCGAGGCATTGGATATCGGTCAAGTCGGGAAACTGTATTCACTGTAAGTTTATAGTCACCACACAAGCGAACTGTGGCATCTGGCTTCATTACAGGTACAATTGGTGCTGCCCAATCAGCAAAACGGACGGGCCTGATAATACCCAAACTCTCCAAACGAGTGAGCTCCCCTTCTACCTTCTCGAGCAAGGCGTAAGGCACTGGGCGCGCTCGGAAATAGCGCGACGTGGCTCCTGGTTCAACTTGGATACGGGCTACGGCCCCTTTTATTTTTCCCAAACCAGGCTGGAATACATCTGGGTATCGTCCTAGCCCCTCAGTCAACCCTTCAGAAACTGTTTGGAGGATGTGCTGCCATTGCAACCGCAAATGGCGCAACCAGTCCCGACCCAACAGGCAATGCCCATGGCCGCGCACCACGATAAGTGGGAAACGCCCCTCCTGGCGTCCATAGACAACAGGGGTCATTGTAGTTCCTGCAATGTCCAGTGGTTCCCCCGTGTAGGTGGCCAACCTGGCCTGTGAGTCGGTTAATGTAAGGGTCTGTATACCCTGCTTGATGCGGTCGAATGTCCTCTGGGTGATCACGGAGACGGCTGCGCCAGTATCCAACTCCATCTCAAGCGGGTGGCCATTGACCCGTACTGTCACCTTAATGGGGGCCACATGGGGAGCTGCCACACAATGCAGCTGCAGGCAGTCGTCCTCCGTCTCCACGTCCTCAGGAGTAGTCGCCGCAGGTTCATCCACATGGAAGGTACGGCCTCTGGGCTGGTCCCAGTTATGGCCCCTGGGCTGGTCCCAGTTTCGGTCGGAACGACGGCGCCTCTGGCGTCCCCAGGACCGCCGTCCGCGACGGGGTCGGTGCCTACAAGTCTGACACGGACATGGCTCCTCATCCATTGGCTCTGGAGAAGGCTCCCTTCGGGGTGGAATGTCCGATGGCCACTGGCGTCGGTCCGGACGTTGCCTCGCCCAAGGTACCGCAGGAATGCGGGGGGACGTTTTTGGACGGAAAGGGTTGCGCCCCAAGGCATGCACTTCCATTCCCTGTAGCTCCTGTACTCCTCGCTCTGCACTCTCTCGGGACAAGACTATTTGAATGGCCTGTTGAAAAGTCAATGTTGGCTCCGCTAACAACTTTCTCTGGGTGGCTGCATTGTTAATACCGGAAACCAAACGGTCGCGTAACATTTCTGACAAGGTCTCACCATAGTCACAGTACTCCGCAATCCTGCGTAGCCTGGATAGAAAATCGGCAAGGGATTCTCCAGGGGTCCTCTCAGCGGTATTAAACCGGTAACGCTGGACTATCGTGGACGGGGTTGGGTTAAAGTGTTGCCCCACTATATTCACAAGTTCATCAAACGTTTTGTAGTCCGGCGCAGCTGGGTACGTAAGGCTCCTAATCACCCCAAACGTATGCAGGCCGCAGGCGGTGAGCAATATGACCACCTGGCGCTCATTTTCGGTGATATTGTTTGCCCGGAAATAGTAACGCATCCGTTGTGTGTACTGGTTCCAGCTTTCCAGCGCAGCATCAAAAACATCCAAATGTCCGTACAGAGGCATGGTATAATAGAAAACAACTTCCAACCTGTATCCAACAAAAATCCAGGGAGGTGGCTTCAGCAGTGTAGACAGCTATTCACTTTTACCTTCGTCGCCAGTTTTGTAAGGGCCATGAAGAATCCAGCACGAGTTTTAAGGATACAAAGTAATAACATTTATTTACTATAACATATATACATAACAGTAGCAGTAACTTCCCTTGCTACATACTCCTTCCCCCTGGTTCCTGAACTGGCCAGCTTATTTATACTAGGAGTTTACTAGTGGTTTCTCCGCCCCCCTCATTGGGGAAGCTCATACTCCCACAGGATTGTGGGATAGTCATTAGTCCCCAGCCAATGGTAAGTAGGCAGGTTATAACAATGTTCTTGCTATGGAGGGAATGCAGCGAAGGTTTACCAGGCTGATCCCTGGGAAGGCGGGACTGTCATGGACAGATTAAGTTGGTTAGGATTATATTCATTGGCGTTTAGATGAGTGAGAGGGGATCTCATAGAAACTTGCAAAATTCTAACAGGATTAGACAGGGTAGATTCAGAAAGAATGTACTCGGTGGAGGGGGAGTCCAGAACTAGGGGTCATAGTTTGAGGATAAGTGGTAAAACCTTAGGTCTGCGGTGAGGAGAAACTTCTTCACCCAGAGAGTGGCAAATCTGTGGAATTTATTACCACAGAAAGTAGTTGATGCCAAAACGTGTAATTTCAAGAAGGAATTAAATATAGTTCTTGGGGCTAAAGGAATCAAGGGATATGGAGGAAGGTGGGATCAGAGTATTGAACTTGATGATCAGCCATGATCATATTGAATGCTGGGGCAGGCTCAAAGGGCCGAATGGCGTCCTCCTGCTGCTATTTTCTATGTATATATGCCACCCTGGCAGTTGGCACTGCCGATGGTGGGGCCATGGTGCAGGGTGATGATGGCGGTGTGAGCGGGGGAGGGGGGGGGGGGGGCGTGCGGGATGGGTGGTGGCTGGGAGAGCTGCCGGCAATGATGGGGCCCCGGCAAATTGTATGTCATCCCGGTGAGTACTGAGTTTTGTTACTTGTGGTGGCCAGTCTTTTCTTTATAATTTTGTAGTCATATGATGGTTGTCTGCTCTGTCCTGGGTCTGGATGGGGGTCAGCTTGCATTTTGGGGCATGAATGTAATTCCCCCCTAATTCTGGGATTCTCCTGAATTTATTTTTCTTTGAAGCTATGGGTATGATGTATCTTTGTGTTGTTGAATGTATCCTGCAGGTAGGTCTTGTATCCGTAAACGGAACATGTTGGGATCTTGTCCCTAACTCAGTCTGTATTGTTTGTTCCTATGCTGGCAATGACTTGTGTTATGTGCTGTACCTGCTTTTCATTGATACTTATTTCTTTTTCTCTTTTTCTTTTCTTTTTCTGTGATCTTTGTAAAAACTGGAACATTTCAATAAAAACACATTTTTAAGGAATGGTGTCCTGATCTCTCTGGAGCCAAGATTGTTGGTGTCTTTGGGCCCCGCCCCTCAAGAATGATGACGCAAAATATTGCCCCCCCCTACTTTTTCTGGACAAACCGTCAGAAGATGCAGAGAAAAAAAAACTGGCTGCTTCTCTGGGGAGAAAAAAGCTATTTTTCAGTCAGAACATGTTACCATTTTTAGGGTAAACTGCATGATGTCATTCTCAAAGTTTGAACCAACCGGCTCCGAGAATGTTGTGGAACACTCTGATAACATTCCTTTTGCATGGAACAGAGGATTGCGATTCATTCTATACCTTGACTGGTATTATTTCATAATAATTGGTAACTAATTGAAATCAGACAGTAGCATTGAATATTTTTGCCTTGTTTCGAGTTCCATTGCACAAGCTGATATATTCAGCAACTTTGTTAGCCTTTATAATTGCTTTGTTAACCTGCTGTGCCACTTGAAATAATTTATTCAGCTGTCTCTCCCGATCCCTTTGCTCTTCTAACCTATTTAGTTTCTTATTTTCTCAGGTGCAGGTGTTGACTCTATCTTTTCTAGCTGAGAACATCTCCCACATGTATCTGTGATAAATTTAATTTGCCACTGAACTGCCCGGTCTGCAAGTTCTCTGAGGTCTTCTTGCATTATGTTGCATTCTTCCTCAGCTTAATACCATTTGCAGATTTTGATATTGAGGTACTTGTCCCTGAGTCCAATTCAAAGAACAAAGAACAAAAAACAAAGAAACGTACAGCACTGGAACATGCCCTTCGGCCCTCCAAGCCTGCGCCGACCAAGCTGCCCGTCTAAACTAAAATCTTCTACACTTCCGGGGTCCGTATCCCTCTATTCCCATCCTATTCATGTATTTGTCAAGATGCCCCTTAAACGTCACTATCGTCCCTGCTTCCACCACCTCTTCCGGCAGCGAGTTCCAGGCACCCACTACCCTCTGTGTAAAAAACTTGCCTCGTACATCTCCTCTAAACCTTGCCCCTCTCACCTTAAACCTATGCCCCCTAGTAATTGACCCCTCTACCCTGGGAATAAGTCTCTGACTATCCACTCTGTCTATGCCCCATAATTTTGTAGACCTCTATCAGGTTGCCTCACAATCTCCTTCGTTCCAGTGAGAACAAACCAAGTTTATTTATTCTCTCCTCATAGCTAATGCCCTCCATACCAGACAACATTCTGGTAAATCTCTTCTGCACCCTCTCTAAAGCCTCCACATCCTTCTGGTAGTGTGGCGACCAGAATTGAACACTATACTCCAAGTGTGGCCTAACTAAGGTTCTATACAGCTGCAACATGACTTGGCAATTTTTATACTCAATGCCCGGCCAATGAAGGCAAGCATGCCGTATGCCTTCTTGACTACCTTCTCCACTTGTGTTGCCCCTTTCAGTGACCTGTGGACCTGTACACCGAGATCTCTCTGACTGTCAATGCTCTTGAGGGTTCTACCATTCACTGTATATTCCATACCTGTATTAGACCTTCCAAAATGCATTACCTCACATTTGTCCGGATTAAACTCCATCTGCCATCTCTCCACCCAAGTCTCCAAACGATCTAAATCCTGCTGTATCCTCTGACAGTCCTGATCGCTATCCACAATTCCACCAACCTTTCTGTCGTCCGCAAACTTACTAATCAGACCAGTTACATTTTCCTCCAAATCATTTATATACACTATGCACAGCAAAGGTCCTAGCACTGAACCCTGTGGAACACCACTAGTCACAGCCCTCCAATTCATTTTTGTAAACTATGAATAACAGTGGTCCCAGCACTGTGTCCTAACGGAGCCACAATTTCCACCTTCCTCCAATCTGATTCATTTACCTTTACATCTACACACTTGCTTTCTATTTTCTTTAGCCAATTTTCTATCTATTCAGTTATATGTCCCCCGACTTCAGAGGTCCTCACTGTTTCACAAACCTACTGTGTGGTAGCTTACCTATGACCTGATGAAAATCCAAATAGATGACATCCATAACATTACCTTGATCTACTGTTTCCATGATCTCTGGCAGGTTAGCTAAGCATGACTTAGTCTTTCAGATTCCACGTTGCCTATATATTTTAAAGCTATATTTTCTGTTGTTAGATACTTTTCTCTTACTTCTTTTAGTATAGATTTGAATATCTTTCTGATTGCTGCCGTTATGCTGACTGGTCTGTAGTTCCCAGGTTTTGTTTTAGCTCTCTTTTTGTGCCGAACAGGCATTGAAAAGTTCAGTTCAGGGAAAAAATGCCCCTGGTTGAAGTACTAGTGTGTGTCCAGTGAAGAATTTTGTAGCTTGTAATCAAAATTATGATTCTGGTATGAAAAATCTAACCTCTGCATTAAAACCAACTGAACCCTGTATATTTACAAGAAAATAAAATCAATGGTGGAACAATCCTCTTGCTTCAGAAGAACACTGTTATTGATTCGGGGATGCACTAGCTTTACATTCCCATCCAGCTTTACTACGACCTTGTTTCCATGGCAACACATAGCGCAGAACAGAAATAATTGACATTAAAACAAATTGTGACCCTGCAGCATCTCGAAAGTTGACAGGACTGGCAAGATAAAGCATGAGGATCATAATTCGAATTTAAATTGTAGTTGAAAACATAGTTATAACAAAATGCCACTCAGAAGTGCAAAAGAAACCATAATTTTTATATTAAAACCAAATCAAAAGTTAAATAAATGGTCCTAACAACGTGTCGATAAATACGCTGCTCAGCATGGAATTGAACTATGCAGAACAAGAAGACTCCCCTATTTAATTAGCTGACTGTGCGAATCTTGTTTCATAAGACCACAAGATATTTCTTTTTTTTTAATAAATATTTTATTGAAAATTTTTGGTCAACCAACACAGTACACTGTGCATCCTTTACACAATATTATAACAACACAAATAACAATGACCTATTTTATAAACAAAAAAAAATGAATAAATAATAAATAACAAAAATGAAAACTAACCCTAATTGGCAATTGCCTTATCACAAGTAACACTCTCCAAAAATATAATTTAACAGTCCAATATATAATTATCTGTCGCAACGACCTATACATATTATACAGTATATATTAACAACCCTGAGAGTCCTTCTGGTTCCTCCTCCCCCCCCCCCCCCTCCTCCCCGATCCTGGGCTGCTGCTGCTGCCTTCTTTTTTCCATTCCATCTATCTTTCTGCGAGGTATTCGACGAACGGTTGCCACCGCCTGGTGAACCCTTGAGCCGACCCCCTTAGAACGAACTTAATCCGCTCTAGCTTTATAAACCCTGCCATGTCATTTATCCAGGTCTCCACCCCCGGGGGCCTGGCTTCTTTCCACATTAACAATATCCTGCGCCGGGCTACTAGGGACGCAAAGGCCAAAACATCGGCCTCTCTCGCCTCCTGCACTCCCGGCTCTTGTGCAACCCCAAATATAGCCAACCCCCAGCTTGGTTCGACCCGGACCCCCACTACTTTTGAAAGCACCTTTGTCACCCCCATCCAAAACCCCTGTAGTGCCGGGCATGACCAAAACATATGGGTATGATTTGCTGGGCTTCTCGAGCACCTCGCACACCTATCCTCCACCCCAAAAAATTTACTGAGCCGTGCTCCAGTCATATGCGCCCTGTGTAATACCTTAAACTGAATCAGGCTTAGCCTGGCACACGAGGACGACGAGTTTACCCTGCTTAGGGCATCTGCCCACAGCCCCTCCTCGATCTCCTCCCCCAGCTCTTCTTCCCATTTCCCTTTTAGTTCATCTACCATAGTCTCCCCTTCATCCCTCATTTCCCTATATATATCTGACACCTTACCATCCCCCACCCATGTCTTTGAGATCACTCTGTCCTGCACCTCTTGTGTCGGGAGCTGCGGGAATTCCCTCACCTGTTGCCTCGCAAAAGCCCTCAGTTGCATATACCTGAATGCATTCCCTTGGGGCAACCCATATTTCTCGGTCAGCGCTCCCAGACTCGCGAACTTCCCATCCACAAACAGATCTTTCAGTTGCGTTATTCCTGCTCTTTGCCACATTCTATATCCCCCATCCATTCCCCCCGGGGCAAACCTATGGTTGTTTCTTATCGGGGACCCCCCCAAGGCTCCAGTCTTTCCCCTATGCCGTCTCCACTGTCCCCAAATCTTCAGCGTAGCCACCACCACCGGGCTTGTGGTGTAGTTCCTCGGTGAGAATGGCAATGGGGCTGTCACCATAGCCTGTAGGCTAGTCCCCCTACAGGACGCCCTCTCTAATCTCTTCCACGCCGCTCCCTCCTCCTCTCCCATCCACTTACTCACCATTGAAATATTAGCGGCCCAATAATACTCACTTAGGCTCGGTAGTGCCAGCCCCCCCGCTATCCCTGCTACGCTGTAAGAATCCCTTCCTCACTCTCGGGGTCTTCCCGGCCCACACAAAACCCATGATGCTCTTTTCAATCCTTTTAAAAAAAGCCTTCGTGATCACCACCGGGAGGCACTGAAACACAAAGAGGAATCTCGGGAGGACCACCATCTTAACCGCCTGCACCCTCCCTGCCAGTGACAGGGATACCATATCCCATCTCTTAAAATCCTCCTCCATCTGTTCCACCAACCGCGTTAAATTTAACCTATGCAATGTGCCCCAATTCTTGGCTATCTGGATCCCCAGGTAACGAAAGTCCCCTGTTACCTTCCTCAACGGTAGGTCCTCTATTTCTCTACTCTGCTCCCCTGGATGCACCACAAACAACTCACTTTTCCCCATGTTCAATTTATACCCTGAAAAATCCCCAAACTCCCCAAGTATCCGCATTATTTCTGGCATCCCCTCCGCCGGGTCTGCCACGTATAGTAGCAAATCGTCCGCATACAAAGATACCCGGTGTTCTTCTCCTCCTCTAAGTACTCCCCTCCACTTCTTGGAACCCCTCAATGCTATCGCCAGTGCAAACAATAATGGGGACAGAGGGCATCCCTGCCTTGTCCCTCTATGGAGCCGAAAATATGCAGATCCCCGTCCATTCGTGACCACACTCGCCATCGGGGCCCTATACAACAGCTGCACCCATCTAACATACCCCTCTCCAAAACCAAATCTCCTCAACACCTCCCACAAATAATCCCACTCCACCCTATCAAATGCTTTCTCGGCATCCATCGCCACTACTATCTCCGTTTCCCCCTCTGGTGGGGCCATCATCATTACCCCTAACAGCCTCCGTATATTCGTGTTCAGCTGTCTCCCCTTCACAAACCCAGTTTGGTCCTCGTGGACCACCCCCGGGACACATTCCTCTATTCTCATTTCCATTACCTTGGCCAGGATCTTGGCATCTACATTTAGGGGGGAAATAGGTCTCTAGGACCCGCATTGTAGCGGGTCCTTTTCCTTCTTTAAGAGAAGCGATATCGTTGCTTCAGACATAGTCGGGGGCAGTTGTCCCCTTTCCTTTGCCTCATTAAAGGTCCTCGTCAATACCGGGGCGAGCAAGTCCACATATTTTCTATAGAATTCGACTGGGAATCCATCCGGTCCTGGGGCCTTTCCCGCCAGCATGCTCGTAATTCCTTTCACCACTTCTTCTACCTCGATCTGTGCTCCCAGTCCCTTTCCTGCTCTTCCACCTTGGGAAATTCCAGCCGATCCAAGAAGCCCATCATTCTCTCCCTCCCATCCGGGGGTTGAGCTTCATATAATTTTTTATAAAATGTCTTGAACACTCCATTCACTCTCTCCACTCCCCGCTCCATCTCTCCTTCCTCATCCCTCACTCCCCCTACTTCCCTCGCTGCTCCCCTTTTCCTCAATTGGTGTGCCAGCAACCTGCTCGCCTTCTCCCCATATTCGTACTGTACACCCTGTGCCTTCCTCCATTGTGCCTCTGCAGTGCCCGTAGTCAGCAAGTCAAATTCTACATGTAGCCTTTGCCTTTCCCTGTACAGTCCCTCCTCCGGTGCTTCCGCATATTGTCTGTCCACCCTCAAAAGTTCTTGCAGCAACCGCTCCCGTTTCTTACTCTCCTGCTTCCCTTTATGTGCCCTTATTGATATCAGCTCCCCTCTAACCACCGCCTTCAACGCCTCCCAGACCACTCCCACCTGGACCTCCCCATTATCATTGAGTTCCAAGTACTTTTCAATGCACCCCCTCACCCTTAGACACCCCCCCTCATCTGCCATTAGTCCCATGTCCATTCTCCAGGGTGGGCGCCCTCCTGTTTCCTCCCCTATCTCCAAGTCCACCCAGTGTGGAGCGTGATCCGAAATGGCTATAGCCGTATACTCCGTTCCCCTCACCTTCGGGATCAACGCCCTTCCCAGCACAAAAAAGTCTATTCGCGAGTAGACTTTATGGACATAGGAGAAAAACGAGAACTCCTTACTCCTAGGTCTGCTAAATCTCCACGGGTCTACACCTCCCATCTGCTCCATAAAATCTTTAAGTACCTTACTGCTGCCGGCCTCCTTCCAGTCCTGGACTTCGACCTATCCAGCCCTGGTTCCAACACCGTATTAAAATCTCCCCCCATTATCAGCTTTCCCATCTCTAGGTCCGGAATGCGTCCTAGCATCCGCCTCATAAAATTGGCATCATCCCAGTTCGGGGCATATACGTTTACCAAAACCACCGTCTCCCCCTGTAGTTTGCCACTCACCATCACGTATCTGCCTCCGTTATCTGCCACTATAGTCTTTGCCTCGAACATTACCCGCTTCCCCACTAATATAGCCACCCCCCTGTTTTTCTCATCTAGCCCCGAATGGAACACCTGCCCCACCCATCCGTTGCGTAGCCTAACCTGGTCTATCAGTTTCAGGTGCGTTTCCTGTAACATAACCACATCTGCCTTAAGTTTCTTAAGGTGTGCGAGTACCCGTGCCCTCTTTATCGGCCCGTTCAGCCCTCTCACGTTCCACGTGATCAGCCGGGTTGGGGGGTTTCCTACCCACCCCCCTTGTCGATTAGCCATCCCCTTTTTCCAGCTCCTCACCCGGTTCCCACGCAGCTGTATCTCCCCCAGGCGGTTCCCCCCCGCCCATCCCCTCCCACACCAGCTCCCCCCTCTCCCCAGCAGCAGCAACCCAGTAATTCCCCCCTCCCACCCCCCCCGCTAGATCCCCCGCTAGCGTAATTACTCCCCCCATGTTGCTCCCAGAAGTCAGCAAACTCTGGCCGACCTCGGCTTCCCCCCGTGACCTCGGCTCGCACCGTGCGACGCCCCCTCCTTCCTGCTTCTCTATTCACGCCATAATTATCATAGCGGGGGAACCAAGCCCGCGCTTCTCCCTTGGCCCCGCCCCCAATGGCCAACGCCCCATCTCCTCCACCTCCCCTCCTCCCCCCATCACCACCTGTGGAAGAGAGAAAAGTTACCACATCGCAGGATTAGTACATAAAACTCCTCTTTCCCCCCTTTTTAACCCCCTTCTTTGCCCCCCACATTCGCCCCACCACTTTGTTCAAACGTTCTTTTTAATAACCCGCTCATTCCAGTTTTTCTTCCACAATAAAAGTCCACGCTTCATCCGCCGTCTCAAAGTAGTGGTGCCTCCCTCGATATGTGACCCACAGTCTTGCCGGTTGCAGCATTCCAAATTTTATCTTCTTTTTATGAAGCACCGCCTTGGCCCGATTAAAGCTCGTCCTCCTTCTCGCCACCTCCGCACTCCAGTCTTGATAAACGCGGATCACCGCGTTCTCCCATTTACTGCTCCGAGTTTTCTTTGCTCATCTAAGGACCATTTCTCTATCTTTAAAACGGAGGAATCTCACCACTATGGTTCTAGGAATTTCTCCTGCTCTCGGCCCTCGCGCCATCACTCGGTATGCTCCCTCCACCTCCAATGGACCCGCCGGGGCCTCCGCTCCCATTAACGAGTGCAGCATCATGCTCACATATGCCCCGACGTCTGCTCCCTCCACACCTTCAGGAAGACCAAGAATCCTCAGGTTGTTCCTCCTTGCATTGTTCTCCAGTGACTCCAACCTTTCCACACATCGTTTCTGATGTGCCTCATGCGTCTCCGTCTTCACCACCAGGCCCTGTATGTCATCCTCATTCTCGGCTGCCTTTGCCTTCACGACCCGAAGCTCCCACTCCTGGGTCTTTTGTTCCTCCTTTAGCCCTTCGATCGCCTGTAGTATCGGGGCCAACAGCTCTTTCTTCATTTCCTTTTTGAGCTCTTCCACACAGCATTTCAAGAACTCTTGTTGTTCAGGGCCCCATGTTAAACTGCCACCTTCCGACGCCATCTTGGTTTTTGCTTGCCTTCCTTGCCGCTGTTCTAAAGGATCCACTGCAATCCGGCCACTTTCTCCTCCTTTTTTCATCCGTATCCAGGGGGGATTCCCTTCTGGTTTACCGCACAGTGTTTTTAGCCGTCAAAATTGCCGTTGGGGCTCCTATCAAGAGCCCAAAAGTCCGTTTCACTGGGAGCTGCCGAAACGTGCGATTCAGCTGGTCATCGCCGCACCCGGAAGTCCCACAAGATATTTCTGATGACGAAAGCCATTTAACTCATCCAGTTTCATGCAGCCAAAATCATTAAAGTCCCCTGTTGCATTATCCAATTGTTTCTCAAAGAGTTTCAGTCTTTTTTCTCCACTGCTTGATGTGACAATTCCTTCCCATGTCTTAATCACTCTTTACATCAGTCTTAGATTTGCCTTTTCTGACTGTGAACCTGTACCATCTCGCAATGGAACAAAACAATTTTCTGGATTGACTTTCCTATACGATTTATTATCCTGTATGGTGCCATAAGATCACCTCTCAGATGTCTCCTTTCAAGGTTGCTAGTCCTTCCTCCTTACTGAGACCTATAATACTAAGGCCTACAATGTCCTCCCTTCCATCATAAGGTCAGAAGTGGGGATATTTGCGGATGACTGCACAATGTTCAGCACCATTTGAGACTCCTCAGATAATGAAGCAGTCCATGTCCAAATGTGGCAAGACCTGGATAATATCCAGGCTTGGGCTGACAAGTGGCAAGTTACATTCGCGCCATATGGGTGCCATGCAATGACCATCTCCTACAAGAGAAGATCTAATCACGTCCCCTTGACATTCAATGGCATTACCATCACTGAACCCCCACAATCAACATCCTGGGGCCATTGATCAGAAACTGAACTGAACTAGCCATATTAATACTATGGCTACTCGGGCAGATCAAAAGCTAGGAATCCTATGATGAGTAACTCACCTCCTGACTCCCCAAAGCCATTCCACCATCTACAAGGCACAAGTCAGGAGTGTAATGGAATACTCGCCACTTGCCTGGATGAGTGCAGCGCCAACAACATTCAAGAATCTTGACGCCATCAAGGACAAAGCAGTCCACTTGATGGCTCCCCCTTCCACAAATATTCAAACTCTCCACCACCGACGAACATTGACAGCTGTGTGTACCACCTACCAGATGCACTGCAGTAACTTGCCAAGGTTCCTTCGACAATACCTTCCAAACCCACAACAACTACCATCTAGAAGGACAACAGAAGCAGCTACCTGGGAACCCCACCACCTGGAGATTCCCTTTCAAGTCACTCACCACTCTGACTTGGAATTATATCACCGTTCATTCACTGTCACTGGGATAACGTTCTGGAACTCCCTCCCTAACAGTACAGTGTGCAAACCTACACCTCAAGAACTGCAGCGGTTCAAGAAGGCAACTCACCACCACCTTCTGAAGGGCAACTAGCGATGGGCAATAAATCTTGGCCTAACCAATGACACCCACATCCCATAAATCAATAGAAAAAATAATCAGCCTCCTGGCTCTTTTCCAAACAGGAGACTGCACTTACAATGTGGTTTGACCAGACTACTATATGATTCTAACATGACCTTCTTTGACTTACAGTTGTTACAAACTGCCCCAGGTGAGGACCACCCCCGCGCTGCCCACACCTATCCTCCACCCCTGCAAAGAACGTACTCATCCTCACCACCGTCATGCGGGCCTGATGGACCACTTTAAACTGGATGAGGCTGAACTTCACGCACGAGGAGGAAGCATTTACCCTCCGCATGGCCTCCGCCCACGTCCTAGCCCCCAACTCCCCACACATCTCCTCTTCCCAAATGCACTTACTATCCTCCAACTGAGCGCCCTCCATCTCCATAAGTTCCTTATAAATATCTGACACCCTTCCCTCCCCTATCTCGTCCTCCGACAACAACTTGTCTTGCAACACCTGAGGCAGCAGCTCGGGAAGGACGGCACTGATGTGTTAAGTAAGTTGGTTCATCGTTGACTGCAACTGGATGCAGTGAAACTAGAAACAGGCTTCTGACACATGAGATGGTCCAACACTGTTTTATTGTCCTTCCTGATTGCTGAACATAGTCTGTTGTGAGTTGACACTCTATCAATCTAACTGATAACTTCCTACTGGCTTGACCAGATGAGCTCTCTACCTCATGGAGATGGTGCTCACTGGCTTGTGCACTCTTACTATCTCAGTCGCTGTGTCCTGTAGAGAGAGGGAGAGTCTTAATGCCCTGTGTGCTTTATAGTGGTGGTGTCCTGTCTGGTGATTGGTTGTTATGTGTCGTGTGTGTTCATTGGTTATCCTGTGTGTCAATCACTGCCTGTCTGCATCTCATTATATACATGAGTGGATATTATGACATCTCCCCTTTTTGAAGTAAATTTTGGAACGTGGCGATATACATGCATTATTATATACAAGTGGTGAGTGAATGAACATATGTACATGGGAAGGTGTCTATCGTGCAGATACAGAGCAAACTGAACAAAATCTACAAGATTTAAGTCTATAGATTCAGTCTTTGTGGCGGGTGATGAATTCTTGACAATCGCCTCAGAGGTGGAGGGGGGATGCCGGCACTTGGACAGGCGGGATTGCTGCCAGATCGGTGGCCTCATGGAGCGGCAGGATCGCTGCGAGATCGGTGGCCTCATGGTGCGAGACGTCCGGAGGAGGCATGATGACATGCAAAGAAGTGCGGCCAGGCGGTGGGCAGGGAACTTTTCGTAGCGCCCTCCTGTTGCGCTGTAGAATGGAGCCATCAGCCATTTGGACAACGAAGGACCTGGGGGCAGTCTGCCTGACGACAATGGCTGGGGCTGACCAACCTCCCTCAGGCAACTGGACGCGAACAACATCGTCTGGAGCCAGCGCAGGTAGATCCTTGGCATGAGCATCATACGTGATCTTCTGCTGGTCCCTGGATCGCTGTACTTTCTGCAGCACTATGAGGCGGTCAAGGGCTGGAACATGGATGGCTGGAACAGTCGTCCTCGGGTTGCGGGTCATGAGCAGCTGCACCGGAGACAAACCAGTCAACAGAGGGGTTGCCCTGTATGCCAACAACACCGGGTTGAAGTCCAAGGCTGAGTCTGCAGCCTTGCACAGCAACCGCTTGACAATATGGACCCCTTTTTCGGCCTTCCCGTTTGATTGCGGGTAATGAGGACTGGATGTGATGTGACTGAAGTGGTAGGTTCATGCAAAGTCGGACCACTCTTGGCTGTAGAAACATGGGCCGTTGTCACTAATTACTGTGAGTGGTATGCCGTGCCTGGCAAACGTCTCTTTGCAGGCTTTAATCACTGACTTGGACGTGAGGTCCGACTGTTTCACCACTTCCGGGTAGCTGGATAAGTAGTCGACCAAGAGCAAGTAATCACGCTCTTTTGCATGAAAGAGGTCTATCCCCACCTTGGACCACGGAGAAGTCACGATTTCGTGCTGTTGCAGTGTTTCCTTGGGCTGAGCTGGTTGAAACTTCTGGCATGTTGTGCAGTTGAGGACCATGTTGGCAATGTCCTGGCTGATGCCAGGCCAGTAGACTGCCTGCCGTGCTCTGCGTCGACATTATTCGACCCCAAGGTGACCCTCATGGATCTGTCTGAGCACCATGGCTTGCATGCTTTGGGGAATGACGATTCTATCTAGTTTAAGAAGGATCCCCTCGACAACCGTTAACTCGTCCTTAACATTGAAGAACTGGGGGCATTGCCCCTTTTGCCAGCCATGGGCAAGGAGTTGCATCATCCGCTGCAGCAGAGGATCTTTGGCAGTTTCTTCGTGTATCTGCACAACTCGTTCATCAGTGGCTGGGAGGTTGCTGGCACACAATTGCACCTGTGCCTCGATGTGACGAATGAAGTCGCCCGGTTCACACGGCATGGTGATGGAGCGGGATAGGACGATCAGCTCCTTGCCCGGTGTGTAGAGGAGTTCGAAGTCATATCGGCGGAGACGAAGAAGAATTTGTTACAGCCGAGGTGTCATATCATTTAAATCCTTCTGGATTATGTGGACTAAAGGCCTGTGGTCTGTTTCCACAGTGAACTTCGGCAGACCGTATACGTAGTCATGAAACTTGACTATTCCTGTCAGGAGACCCAGACACTCCTTTTCGATCTGGGCATACCGTTGTTCGGTCGGAGTCATGGCCCTGGAGGCATATGCCACTGGAGCCCAGGACGAGGAATCGTCTCGCTGGAGGAGCATCGCCCCAATGCCGCCCTGGCTTGCGTCTGTGGATATCTTGGTATCCTTGGTTGGGTCAAAGAACGCCAGTACTGGGGCTGTGGTGAGCTTCGCCTTCAGCTCAAGCCACTCCGCTTGATGTGCGGGAAGCCACTGGAACACTGTCGACTTTTTAACGAGATGCCGGAGGGCCGTGGTGTGGGATGCCATGTTGGGAATGAATTTTCCAAGAAAATTTACCATCCCGAGGAAGCGGAGGACCGCCTTTTTGTCCTCTGGGGTCTTCATGGCATTGATTGCCAGCACCTTGTCGGCGTCAGGTTGCACACCTTGCTGTGAAATGTGGTCACCTAAAAACTTGATAGCGGACCGCCCAAACGAGCATTTGGCCCTGTTGAGCTGGAGGCCATTTTCATGAATCCTCTGGAAAACCTGTTTGAGGCAAGCAATGTGATCCTCGGGTGTCATGGACCAGATGATCACGTCGTCCACGTAAACTCGCACCCCTTCAATGCCCTCCATCATTTGCTCCATTATGCGATGAAATACTTCGGAAGCTGATATGATACCAAAAGGCATGCGGTTGTAGCAATACCTGCCAAACGGAGTGTTAAAAGTGCACAGCTTCCGACTGGACTCGTCCAGCTGAATTTGCCAGAAGCCACGGGAGGCGTCCAGCTTGGTAAAGAATATGGCGTGAGCCATCTCACAGGTTAATTCTTCACGCTTCGGGATCGGGTAGTGCTCTTGCATTATGTTGCGATTCAGGTCTTTGGGATCAATGCAAATGCGGAGTTCACCGGAGGGTTTCTTGACACAGACCATGGAGCTGACCCAGTCTGTGGGTTCCGTGACCTTTAAGATGGTGCCCTGGTCTTGGAGCTCTCGTAGCTGCGTTTTCAGACGATCCTTGAGAGGAGCCTGCACCCGGCATGGTGCATGGATGACTGGGGTGGCATTCGGCTTGAGCAATATCTTGTAGCGATATGGGAGCGTGCCCATCCCATCAAACACACTGTGGTATTGTGTGAGAATGTTGCCTATCTCAGCCTGGAGATTCGCATTGGGCGAGGCCGTCGCCGGTGTCGAGGACATGGCAAATGAACTTGCTGTACCAGATTTAGGAGATTGCATGCGTGAGCACCGAGCAGGGATGCCTTGTCAGGCCGGACGATCTCGAATCTCAACGTCGCCTTGACTTCCTTGTGAGAGACACCTAGCTGACACGACCCACTGGCAGCTATGGCATTACCATTGTAGTCAAAGAGCTGGCAGGCTGGTGGAAGAATGCTAGGTTGGTCTCGGATGCTGTCGAGGTCCGACTGTGATATGAGGTTCACAGACGCGCCAGTGTCCAATTTAAATCGGCTGCGAGACTGGTTGACCGTGATGACGGCACACCACTCGTCATCAGGGTCCACACTGAGGATCGAAAGGCGGTTGGCAGGCACGGTAGAGACCAACACGCGTGTGGTGATGATGCCCACCCGATAAGGAGACTCGAGGCAGTCAGCATCGGGGTCGGTTGGGCTGTCTGGATCAGAATCCTGCATGCCTTGTTGTACGCAGCGGACACGTCTGCGCTGCAGCTGGGATCGCTGGCTGTTGTTCGGTGGAGCGGACCTGCAGAAGGCCGCGCAGTGGCCAGGCTTTCCACACGGTAGACATCGCCTGCCTTTGGCTGGACATTGCCGCTTTAAATGGGCGGAGCCACAATTCGGACATGTCATGACGCTGACGTCAGCACGTTTTATGCGCCATCGCACATGCGCAGTGCGGTCGGCCGACGTTTGCGCATGCGCCTCAGGGTCTTCGGCCTCATCGTCCACCCGGTCGTGGCACGCAAGCGTGGGGATCCGAGAAAAGCACGTGAAATGGCCACTCTCCTCGATGCTCAGGCCTTGCATTTTTGCTATGGCCTGCACCCTTTCTGATTTTGAGGAGCTGCTCCCGCAGGGAGTCGAACTGGACGCCGAAAACGATCTGATCCCGGATCATGGAATCAGTTGTCGAGTCATAATTACATGACTGCGCTAGGATGCGGAGATGGGTCAAGAAGGACTGAAAAGATTCATCCTTACCCTGAAGCCTCTGTTGGAAGATGTACCGTTCAAAGCTCTCATTCACCTCAATGTCGCAGTGGTTGTTGAATTTCAGCAGAACTGTCTTGAACTTTGTCTTGTCTTCGCCATCGGCAAATGTAAGCGAGTTATTGATGTGGATGGCGTGATCCCCCGCAATCGACAGGAACAGTGCGATCTTTATGGCATCCGATGCTGCCTCGAGGTCGGAGGCCTCGCTATACAGGAGGAACTTTTGTTTGAAGACTTTCCAGTTGGCGCCGAGGTTGCCGGAGATCCGGAGTTGCGGAGGAGGCTGGATCTTTTCCATGCCGCTGGATGGCTGCTTGCTGGTCGCTGCAGATGCACTCGAGGTAGGTTCATTAGCATTAATAGCACTCTGGTACCATGATGTGTTAAGTAAGTTTGTTCAACGTTGACTGCAACTGGATGCAGTGAAACTAGAAACAGGCTTCTGACACAGGAGATGGTCCAACACTGTTTTATTGAACTTCCTGATTGCTGTACATAGTCTGCTGTGAGTTGACACTCTGTCAATCTAACTGATAACCTCCTACTGGCTTGACCAGACTAACTCTCTGCCTCATGGTGATAGTGCTCACTGGCTTGTGCACTCTTACTATCTCAGTAGCTGTGTCCTGTAGAGAGAGGGAGAGTCTTAATGCCCTGTGGGCTTTACAGTGGTGGTGCCTGTCTGGTGATTGGTTGTTATGTGTTGTGTGTGTTCATTGGTTGTCCTGTGTGTGTCAATCACTGCCTGTCTGCATCTCATTATATACATGAGCGGATATTATGACAGGCACCTTTCTCCTCACAAAATCCCTCACCTGCAGGTATCTAAAACTGTTCCCTTGGGCAGCTCATACAACTCCCCCAACTCCAGCAGCCCCGGAAGTTTCCCCCCGTATAAACAAGGCTCTGAAATACTCAGTCCCCATCTGAAATCTCGCATCCAGCTCCACCGGCACAAACCTATGGCTGTCGCACATTGGCGCCAATGACGATGTACACCCCAGACCAAAAGGCTGCCTACGCTGCCCCCACACCTTGCAAGCCGACACCACCACTGGGCTCACGGAGTACCTGGCCGGCAAGAACAGCAAAGGCGCCAACAACAAAGCCCTCAAACCCCTTCCCCTACAGGACGCTGCTTCCACCCGCTCTGTTCCACAGTCTACTTCCTCACCATCGCAAATATTCGTCGCCCAATAATAATTTATCAAATTCGGCAATGCCAGCAACCTCCCCACCGTCCTCCCCCGCCCCGCGCCTCCATTCCAAAAATGTCCACTTTGCCCACACAAACCCCCAAATTAACCCATTGACTTTCTTAAAATAGAATTAGGAACAAAGAAAAGGAGGTTTTGGATCACGAACAGAAACCTAGGCAGTATTGTCACTGTCTGCACCTGCCCAGTTGAGCCCAGCTCCACACCACTTGAATACCCAGGTACCTAAAGCTTGTCCCAACCACCCTAAATGACAACTTCCAATATCTCCTTTTTTGCCCTCTTGCATTAATCGGGAACACCTCGCTCGTTCCTATGTTAAATTTATATCCCAAAAACCTGCCAAATAGCCCTAAAATCTCCATAACCCCCTCAATGCTGCCCATCGGATCCAAAATATATTATAACAAATCATCCGCATAAAGCAAAACCCTATGCTTGGCAACCCCCTGATCAATCCCTCTCCAATCTCTCGACGCCCTAAGCACCATTGCCAATGGCTCTATCTCTAAGGCAAAAAAAACTGTCTGATCCTCCCTTATCACCCCCGCACACAGTCCTCAATCTGCGATGCGAGCACCTTCACCAACAGCTTGGCATTGACATTCAATAACGATATTGGGTGGTATGACCCACACTGCTCCGGGTCCTTATTCTTCTTTAAAATCAGGGCGATGGAAGCTTGCAAGAGTGTGGGGGGCCTCTCCCTACCTTCATTATACGTCCTCACCAGCAGTGGCCCCAGCTGCCCCCCAAATCTTTTCTAAAACTCTACAGGGAACCAGTCTGGTCCCGCTTGCATTGCTCCCATGCCATCCATCCATTAGAGAGAGCATTTAAACACGTGGCTACAGGGATGGTGCAGGCGGGAGGGATTCAGATTTCTGGATAACTGGGGCTCTTTCTGGGGAAGGTGGGACCTCTACAGACAGGATGGTCTACATCTGAACATGAGGGGCACAAATATCCTGGGGGGGAGATTTGTTAGTGCTCTTTGGGGGGGTTTAAACTAATGCAGCAGGGGCATGGGAACCTGGATTGTAGTTTTAGGGTAAGGGAGAATGAGAGTATAGAGGTCAGGAGCACAGATTTGACGTCGCAGGAGGGGGCCAGTGTTCAGGTAGGTGGTTTGAAGTGTGTCTACTTCAATGCCAGGAGTATACAAAACAAGGTAGGGGAACTGGCAGCATGGGTTGGTACCTGGGACTTCGATGTTGTGGCCATTTCGGAGACATGGATAGAGCAGGGACAGGAATGGATGTTGCAGGTTCCGGGGTTTAGGTGTTTTAGTAAGCTCAGAGAAGGAGGCAAAAAGAGGGGGAGGTGTGGCGCTGCTAGTCAAGAGCAGTATTACGGTGGCGGAGAGGATGCTAGATGGGGACTCTTCTTCCGAGGTAGTATGGGCTGAAGTTAGAAACAGGAAAGGAGAGGTCACCCTGTTGGGAGTTTTTTATAGGCCTCCTAATAGTTCTAGGGATGTAGAGGAAAGGATGGCGAAGATGATTCTGGATATGAGCGAAAGTAACAGGGTAGTTATTAAGGGAGACTTTAACTTTCCAAATATTGACTGGAAAAGATATAGTTCGAGTACAATAGATGGGTCGTTTTTTGTACAGTGTGTGCAGGAGGGTTTCCTGAAACAATATGTTGACAGGCCAACAAGAGGCGAGGCCACGTTGGATTTGGTTTTGGGTAATGAACCAGGCCAGGTGACTGAACAGGTAGACGAGGGTAGAGCAGTTGATGTGGTGTATATGGATTTCAGCAAAGCGTTTGATAAGGTTCCCCACGGTAGGCTATTGCAAAAAATACGGAGGCTGGGGATTGAGGGTGATTTAGAGATGTGGATCAGAAATTGGCTAGCTGAAAGAAGACAGAGGGTGGTGGTTGATGGGAAATGTTCAGAATAGAGTACAGTCACAAGTGGAGTACCACAAGGATCTGTTCTGGGGCCGTTGCTGTTTGTCATTTTTATCAATGACGCAGAAGGGTGGGTGAGTAAATTTGCAGACGATACTAAAGTCGGTGGTGTTGTCGATAGTGTGGAAGGATGTAGCAGGTTACAGAGGGATATAGATAAGCTGCAGAGCTGGGCTGAGAGGTGGCAAATGGAGTTTAATGTAGAGAAGTGTGAGGTGTTTCACTTTGGAAGGAATAACAGGAATGCGGAATATTTGGCTAATGGTAAAGTTCTTGAAAGTGTGGATGAGCAGAGGGATCTAGTTGTCCATGTACATAGATCCCTGAAAGTTGCCACCCAGGTTGATAGGGTTGTGAAGAAGGCCTATGGAGTGTTGGCCTTTATTGGTAGAGGGATTGAGTTCCGGAGTCGGGAGGTCATGTTGCAGCTGTACAGAACTCTGGTACGGCCGCATTTGGAGTATTGCGTACAGTTCTGGTCACCGCATTATAGGAAGGACGTGGAGGCTTTGGAGCGGGTGCAGAGGAGATTTACCAGGATGTTGCCTGGTATGGAGGGAAAATCTTACGAGGAAAGGCTGATGGACTTGAGGTTGTTTTCGTTGGAGAGAAGAAGGTTAAGAGGAGACTTAATAGAGGCATACAAAATGATCAGGGGGTTGGATAGGGTGGACAGTGAGAGCCTTCTCCCAAGGATGGATATGGCTGGCACGAGGGGACATAACTTTAAACTGAGGGGTAATAGATATAGGACAGAGGTCAGAGGTAGGTTCTTTACGCAAAGAGTAGTGAGGCCGTGGAATGCCCTACCTGCTACAGTAGTGAACTCGCCAACATTAAGGGCATTTAAAAGTTTATTGGATAAACATATGGATGATAATGGCATAGTGTAGGTTAGATGGCTTTTGTTTCGGTGCAACATCGTGGGCCGAAGTGCCTGTACTGCGCTGTATTGTTCTATGTTCTATGTTCTACCTCCCTCAGCCCAATCAGGTCCTCCAGAACCTGAACTCGCCCCTCCTCCACCTTGGGAAAATCCAACCCATCCAGGAACCATCACATCCCCTCCTCCCCCCTCGGTGGCTTCGACTCATACAGCCTCCTATAAAAGGCTTCAAATGCCCCATTCACCTCCTCCAGGTCCGTCACCACCTTACCCTACCAATCTCCCTCGCCATTGCTTGCCTCCTCGCTTTCTCCCCTTCCTCAAACACTGCCCCTCTGATCCTCTGAAACTGCCCCACTTCCTTCTCCATAAACACTAACCCAAACTCCATCTCGAGCCTCTGCCTCTCCATCAGAAACATTTATCCTGCGCCACTGAGTACCTCCTGACCATCCACAAAATTTCATCTACCAGCCTTGCTCTCTCCTACCGTTCCATCCTCCCACTGTGCGCCCAAATTGAAATAAACCCCCGTCTAACTATAGCCTTGTGGGCCTTCCACAGCTTGGCGGCTGTGATCTCGCCCATGTTGTTCAGCTCCACACAGCCCTGAATGACAGCCGTCAACCGCTCACACACACCCTCATCCGCCAACAGCCCCACATCTAACAGTATGTAGATAGGCCAACGAGAGGCGAGGCCATATTGGATTTGGTACTGGGTAATGAACCAGGACAGGTGTTAGATTTGGAGGTAGGTGAGCACTTTGGTGATAGTGACCACAATTCGATTATGTTTACTTTAGTGACGGAAAGGGATAGGTATATACTGCAGGGCAAGAGTTATTTCTGGGGGAAAGGCAATTATGATGCGATGAGGCAAGACTTAGGATGCATCGGATGGAGAGGAAAACTGCAGGGGATGGGCACAATGGAAATGTGGAGCTTGTTCAAGGAACAGCTACTGCGTGTCCTTGATAAGTATGTGCCTGTCAGGCAGGGAGGAAGTGGTCGAGCAAGGGAACCGTGGTTTACTAAGGTAGTCAAAACACTTGTCAAGAGGAAGAAGGAGGCTTATGTAAAGATGAGACATGAAGGTTCAGTAAGGGCGCTCGAGAGTTACAAGTCAGCTAAGAAGAGCCAGGAGGGGACATGAGAAGTCTTTGGCAGGTAGGATCAAGGATAACCCTAAAGCTTTCTATAGATATGTCAGGAATAAAAGAATGACTAGGGTAAGAGTAGGGCCAGTCAAGAACAGTAGTGGGAAGTTGTGCTTGGAGTCCGAGGAGGTAGGAGAGGTGCTAAATGAATATTTTTCGTCAGTATTCACACAGGAAAAAGACAATGTTGTCGAGGAGAATACTGAGATTCAGGCGACTAGACTAGAAGGGCTTGAAGTTCATAAGGAGGAGGGGAGGAGGTGTTAACAATTCTGGAAAGGGTGAAAATAGATAAGTCCCCTGGGCCAGATGGGATTTATCCTAGGATTCTTTGGGAAGCTAGGGAGGAGATTGCTGAGCCTTTGGCTTTGATCTTTAAGTCATCTTTGTCAACAGGAATAGTGCCAAAAGACTGGAGGATAGCAAATGTTGTCCCCTTGTTCAAGAAGGGGAGTAGAGACAACCCCGGTAACTATAGACCAGTGAGCCTTACTTCTGTTGTGGGCAAAATCTTGGAAAGGTTTATAAGAGATAGGGTGTATAATCATCTGGAAAGGAATAATTTGATTAGACATAGTCAACACGGTTTCGTGAAGGGTAGGTCGTGCCTCACAAACCTTATTGAGTTCTTTGAGAAGTTGACCAAACAGGTGGATGAGGCTAAAGCAGCTGATGTGGTGTATATGGATTGCAGTAAAGTGTTTGATAAGGTTCCCCACGGTAGGCTACTGCAGAAAATACGGAAGCATGGGATTCAGGGAGATTTAGCAGTTTGGATCAGAAATTGGCTAGCTGGAAGTAGACAAAGGGTGGTGGTTGATGGGAAGTGTTCAGACTGGAGTCCAGTTACTAGTGGTGTACCACAAGAATCAGTTTTGGAGCCACTGCTGTTTGTCATTTTTATAAATGACCTGGAGGAGGGCGTAGAAGGATGGATGAGTAAATTTGCAGATGACACTAAAGTCGGTGGAGTTGTGGACAGTGCGGAAGGATGTTACAAGTTACAGAGGGACATAGATAAGCTGCAGCTCTGGGCTGAGAGGTGGCAAATGGAGTTTAATACAGAAAAGTGTGAGGCGATTCATTTTGGAAGGAATAACAGGAAGACAGAGTACTGGGCTAATGGTAAGATTCTTGGCAGTGTGGATGAGCATAGAGATCTCGGTGTCCATGTACATAGATCCCTGAAAGTTGCCACTCAGGTTGAGAGGGTTGTTAAGAAGGCGTACGGTGTGTTAGCTTTTATTCGTAGAGGGATTGAGTTTCGGAGCCATGAGGTCATGTTGCAGCTGTACAAAACTCTGGTGCGGCCGCATTTGGAGTATTGCGTGCAATTCTGGTCGCCGCATTATAGGAAGGATGTGGAAGCATTGGAAAGGGTGCAGAGGAGATTTACCAGAATGTTGCCTGGTATGGAGGGAAGATCTTATGGGGAAAGGCTGAGGGACTTGAGGCTGTTTTCATTAGAGAGAAGAAGGTTAAGAGGTGACTTAATTGAGGCATACAAGATGATCAGAGGATTAGATAGGGTGGACAGTGAGAGCCTTTTTCCTCGGATGGTGATGTCTAGCATGAGGGGGACATAGCTTTAAATTGAGGGGAGATAGATATAAGACAGATGTCAGAGGTAGGTTCTTTACTCAGAGAGTAGTAAGGGTGTGGAATGCCCTGCCTGCAACAGTAGTGGACTCGCCAACACTAAGGGTATTCAAATGGTCATTGATGCTGGTAGGGCAGTGGATGTTGTCTATATCGACTTCAGTAAGGCCTTTGACAAGGTCCCTCATGATAGACTAGTACAAAAGGTGAAGTCACATGGGATCAGGGGTGAGCTGGCAAGTTGGATACAGAACTGGCTAGGCCATAGAAGGCAGAGAGTAGCAATGGAAGGATGCTTTTCTCATTGGAGGGCTGTGACCAGTGGTGTTCCACAGGGATCAGTGCTGGGACCTTTGCTCTTTGTAGTATATATAAATGATTTGGAGGAAAATGTAACTGGTCTGATTAGTAAGTTTGCAGACGACACAAAGGTTGGTGGAATTGCGGATAGCGATGAGGACTGTCGGAGGATACAGCAGGATTTAGATTGTTTGGAGACTTGGGCGGAGAGATGGCAGATGGAGTTTAATCCGGACAAATGTGAGGTAATGCATTTTGGAAGGTCTAATGCAGGTAGGGAATATACAGTGAATGGTAGAACCCTCAAGAGTATTGAAAGTCAAAGAGATCTAGGAGTACAGGTCCACAGGTCATTGAAAGGGGCAACACAGGTGGAGAAGGTAATCAAGAAGGCATACGGCATGCTTGCCTTCATTGGCCGGGGCATTGAGTATAAGAATTGGCAAGTCATGTTGCAGCTGTATAGAACCTTAGTTAGGCCACACTTGGAGTATAGTGTTCAATTCTGGTCGCCACACTACCAGAAGGATGTGGAGGCTTTAGAGAGGGTGCAGAAGAGATTTACCAGAATGTTGCCTGGTATGGAGGGCATTAGCTATGAGGAGCGGTTGAATAAACTCGGTTTGTTCTCACTGGAACGAAGGAGGTTGAGGGGAGACCTGATAGAGGTCTACAAAATTATGAGGGGCATAGACAGAGTGGATAGTCAGAGGCTTTTCCCCAGGGTAGAGGGGTCAATTACTAGGGGGCATAGGTTTAAGGTGAGAGGGGCAAGGTTTAGAGTAGATGTACGAGGCAAGTTTTTTACGCAAAGGGTAGTGGGTGCCTGGAACTCGCTACCGGAGGAGGTGGTGGAAGCAGGGACGATAGTGACATTTAAGGGGCATCTTGACAAATATATGAATAGGATTGGAATAGAGGGATACGGACCCAGGAAGTGTAGAAGATTGTAGTTTAGTCGGGCAGCATGGTCGGCACTGGCTTGGAGGGCCGAAGGGCCTGTTCCTGTGCTGTACATTTCTTTGTTCTTTGTTGGATAGACATATGGACGATAAGGGAATAGTGTAAATGGGCTTTAGAGTGGTTTCACAGGTCGGCGCAACATCGAGGGCCGAAGGGCCTGTACTGCGCTGTAATGTTCTATGTTCTATGTTCTATGTTCCCCTGCAGCCATTGGCCTCCCCCTGAACCAGCCGCAAATCCACCCAATGGAACCCACAATCGCCGAGTACTCTGAGTCGGTCACCCCGCCAACAGAGCCTTGTCCATGGTGAAGAAATCGATCCGTAAATACATCAGGCGCACATGGGAGAAGTATGAAAACTCCTTCACCCTCGGCCTCCCAAACATCCAGAGTCCATCCACCTCATGTGCTCCATGAACTCCCGCAGCTCCCGAGCCACTGCCGACATCCTCAACGACTTGGGACTCGACAGATCCAGACCCGTGTGCAGGACCATATTAAATTCACTCCCCATTATCAACCGATGCGTGCCCAGGTCCGGAATCCTCCCCAACACCCGCCTCATAAAGTCCTAATTGTCCCAATTTGGGGCATAAACATTTATCAGGACTATCGGCATCCCCTCCTACTTCCCACTGACCATCACATACCTACCTCCCCGGATCGGCCACAATGCTCCCCACGTCTGTGGTAGTATGCATTAGGGGCCATGTGGGACTGTGAAGCCGTGATGTCATTGGCTGACAGATCCCGGGTCCTGGTTGGCCGTTGACCTCTAGCTCCGCCCTGAAGGCGGAGTATAAGAACCAGGAGTCCTCCCCCGCAGGCCAGTCTACTACTGAACTGCGGGGGAACAGTCACGCTTACAAAGTCAAACACCACCCTCTTATTGATCAACACCGCTGCCCCCCTCATCTTCATATCCAGCCAGAGTGGAACACCTGCCCCACCCATCCGTTCCTCAGCCTCATCAGATTCCCCAACTTCAGGTGCGTCTCCTGTAAAAACACAACGTCTGCCTTCAGACGAGTGAACACACGCGACCATTTAACTGGTCCATTCAGCCCCCTCACCTTCCACGTGACCAGCCTGGTCGGGGGGCTCCTTGCCGCCCCCCCCCTGCCGATCTGCCATATTCCTTTTTGAGATATGTTGTGGAGCCCACCAGGCGCGCCCTCGGATGTCTGCTGCCATCACTCCCTTTCCAACTGTGCCACACCAACTACTCCCAAGTCAGCAACACACCCCTCCCCTCCCCGCTCCATCCTCAAACAAAGAACCAACCCCATCTCCCCCACACCTTCCTACTGACAACCCTCCACTTTACCCCCGTTAACTAGGCTGCCCAGCTCGCATGTTGACCCCCACCCAAAGTCTCTGACCTCCACTCATCCCTCCAGTCCTTCCCTTCCCTTCCTCCCAATCCTCCCAACCACCAACAAACAATGAGAAACAAAAGGCACACTCACTCTCTCCGCTGCCCTGTCGAAACCTACCCCAAACTGCCGACCAAATACACTTTACAATGAACACAAAGCTCCTTTCCAAAGTCCAGGGCACGATATTCTCCCAAAAATCTTCTAAGTTTAATTTGTGGCAGATTTTCCAGGGAGTTTCCTGGCAGGTCTGCCGGCAAGTTCCCCACCAGTATTTAATGCCTCTTAGTCACTTTTTTGGGCCTTGGGGAGTTTCTCCCTCATTTAGCCCAAATCGCCTGGTGACTGGAGTATCCCGCCCGAGGTCAATGGACTTTTCCATTGTCTGCGTCTCACCTGTGGCGTTCTTGTTGTGGGCTGAGTGGAAGAACCCAGCCCAGAATTTTTTTTAACACTGGGGAGCTCAACTCAGCGATCGGGCCACCATTTTGAAAGGGAGCCTCAATCTCTTAGTGAGCTACACCTCCACCCATGGGCAATGTCACCCCCCACACACATGGACACTACCCCACAACCCCCACCCATGGGCAATATCACCCCCCCCCCCCCCACATGCATGGACACTACTCCACACCCCCCCCAAGTGAGGAAACCCCACTATGGGGTCCCTGGGGTCCCCCTTCTTCAGGGCCCCCAAGCTCTCTTACAGCACCCTCTCCATTCCAGGACCCACACCCGTCAACCTCCAACCTCCCAGAGGCCCCTAATTACCTGCCCTGCATTCAACCACCCTTCAAACCCTCCCTCCACCTTCATTTCATGGGCATGGCCCCCCTCGCCCCTGGCCCTTGCCAGTGCCACCCTGCCACCCTGGCATTCAGGCAGTGCTTCTGCTGGCTTGGCAGTGCCAAAGTGTTTGGGTGGCAGTACCAAAGTGCCAGCTGGGCAGTGCCAAAGTGCTCACACCCAGGGGGAGGATCAGGGAACCACCCTGCACTTATCCTGACCACCTAGGGGTCTTCGATGGCCCGGGAGACATTTCTGTGGTCCAGCACTGATCGGCGTCGGTTGCAGCCTCCCAGGGGAGGCCGGAGAATCGAGGGACGTCGGCGGATCCCGGGTAAGTAGGTTTACGACCTACTTTCGTGAGCGGCATTTAGTCACGCCCATTTGGGGTGGAGTTCCGACTCCGATATCTTGCGGGACTTCGGTGAATCCCGCGAGGCGCAGAGGCTGTTGGGAGACACGCTGCAGGCCTCTCCCGGGATTCTCCGGCCGCATTGTGCTCTCCCTTGAGTACAACGCGGCCAGAGATTTGCACTCTCATTGTCCTCACAATCCTCTCAGTCCATGGCCTCTCATAAAACCCGTCACCTCCTCTGGCAAATCAAAATAAAACTCCTGCTTTTGACGTGTCACCCACAAGTGGACAGGGTAAAAAAAAAAACGTCACCCCCTTCTTAAAGCGGGCAGCCTTTATCAGGTTGAACCAGCCTTCCTCTTCACCAGTTCCACACCCAGGTCCTGGTAGACCCACAGCTCTCTCCCTTCCCAGGTGCATTTCCTGATCTGCCTTGCCTACTTCAGCAATTTTTATTTCTCCAAAAGTCGATGCAGCCTCACCACCATCGCCCTCGGCCGCTCCCCTACCTGCACCCAATCCACCTTGAGGGCTAGTCAAAGGCCCCCTCCCCCATCAACTTCTCCAGCCTATTCACCACATACTTGCCGGCCTCCGCTCCCTCGATGCCCTCAGGCATCCTGACAATCCTGAGGTTCTGTCTCCTGGAGCGGTTCTCCAGGTCCTCTAATTTCTTTCGTAACCTCTTCTGGCTGCTTAACATCATTCCCAACTCCGTCTCCAGCGAGGCCATCCACTTCTCATGCTCCACCTCCATTTCCTCCACCTTCTGGATCACCAGGCCCTGAGCCTCCTGTCTCTACTCCACTCTCTCAATCGCAGCTCCGAGCGGCTCCACCACCTTAGCCAAATCTTCCAAAGTCTCTTTCCTCTGCTGTTGGAATTTGCTGTTCAAAATCTCCACCAGCTTCTCCGGCTACCACTGGGCGGGTAGCACTGCCCCCTTGTCCTATGCCGTCTTCACTTATGGCGCACCAGGAACACTTTCCTGCTCCAGCTGCTCTCTCTTTCTCGTGGCACTTCCAATCCTCTGATCCGCACACCAGACTCACCAGAGGAGTATTACCTTCCCTGGGCACTCACACATTTTTTTGCCCTCAAAAGACCCCCCATAAGGGTGGGGAAGGACCAACAAAGTCCACCTAAGCGGGATCCACCAAATGTACATCCACTCACTCCATGGCCACCACCAGAAGTCCAGGTAGAGTAAGTTCATTAACTACTAAAAGTTAAGGTGAAATGATAAAATACATGTATCTACATTTATACAGATTAACGTAAGAATTGAGTCCAATAGTGAGTAAATATAACTAAAAGATTACACGGAACAGTCCTGGAGTTTCAAGGAGTAGATGATGAAGCATTGGGGCCATTACAATTTGTACATAATTTCACTTTTATTTGCATTTGTTCAGCTGTCATTTGCATCTTTTGTTCAACTCGCTCTGTAATTTCTAAGCTGCCATTTTCCACTGAACTGCAGTGAATTTTCCAGTTCCCTGAATTTGCTATTATCTACAAATTTTACCAAGTTGCATTGGATTGTTATATCACTGACGCAAATTAGAAACAGCTTTCCAGTACTGATCTCCGTGGCAGCCTATTTCATATTTCCCCCCCCCGGCCTCAGCCATTACTACTCAAATGAGTATCCATAGTTAACCCTTCACAACGTTCCTTATCCATTTCAAGTTTCAACTCTCGGTGTACAACTCAGTGAAATGGTATTTTTTCAAATGTCAGGGGCTGGATTCTCCATTTTGGCAGCAGCCCGGGCGGACTTCCCGACAGCGTGGGGCTGCCCCACAATGGGAAACCCCATTGACTGGCCGGCGTAACGGAGCATCCCACCGGCGGGGTGAAATAGAAATGTGGCGTGGTGGGGCGGAGAATCCAGCCCCAGGTCTAGTACGTCAGACGGCAGGACTCTCCGTTCCTGGGACTAAGTGTTGACGCCGGCGCAGTATTCGTGGAGTTCCACAACAGCAAAACCGGTGCCGCACCCGGACTGATTCAACTACTGTTACAGGGCTAGCACCAGTGCCACGTGGAACACAAACAGTTCCGATGAGAAACGGTGCCGGATTCTCAGGGTTCGAGATTGACACTCAGGAGGCTGACAAGCTGCAGCCGCAAACACACACCTCACTCGCCACACACCAAGCCAAGAAGATGGCAGCGAGGAGAGTGGCACCCCATTTCACGGATGCTGAGCTGGAGACCCCCTTGGACGCTATGGAGGAGAGGTGGACTACCCTGTACCCTGGACTGGGAGGAGACTGCCAGCCGCCATCATCCGCCGTGCCTAGGCACAGGTGGCAGAGGCGGTCGGTGCCGTGAGCAACATGGTCTCAATCAGCCAGCAGTGCCGTAAAAAACTGCACAACCTCCTCAGGGCGACCAAGGTGAGTAGGCAACACAGTGTCCCTGGCACTAACTCGCGTCCCATTCTACCCCAAACCCCCTCCCCACCCCCACCTGAAGGGTGGCCAAACACCCACACTGCACCACATGCCAGCTCCCATAACAGCCATCATGGCAAGGTGTCCTGGCCACTAAGGCCACCAGCTACCCACCCCCTGGGCTACATGAGTTTCACTGTCTAACACCAGCTCACATGCAGGGATCACCCAGGTGGACAGTGGAAAGTGCTACCGTGGGCAGGAGTCAGATATTGTCAAACGATGCGGAGCACCAGAGCACATCACAGAGTGGGTTGTCATCATCCTCCACCACATGGACCAGAACAGCTGTTACTGCCAACGCAGGGCCCTCACCCCATAGTGAGGCAGGTATGTATCGGAGGGCATTGCAGGTGAGGGGGGGAGGGGTCGGCAGGGGTGTGTGGGGGTGGGATACCGTTTCCGTGCCCCTCGCCAGTCCCCCCCCCCCCCCCCCCCCCCGCCCGCCCTAGTCAGTGAACGTGGAGGCGATCAGAGCGTCCCATGTGCAATTGGCCCTGGTACACACATCATGTGGCCTCCCGAGCCTTCTTGGGCTCTATGTCCTGCCCACCCTCGCCCTCCTCCGCATCCTCCTCGTCGGACGAGACCTGCCGTTCATCCTCTTCCTCCAGCACATCGCCCCTCTGCTGTGTGATGTTGTGGAGGACGCAGCAGGCCGCCACGATGTGGGCGTCCCTCTCAGCATCACTCTGGAGGCCCCCTCTAGAGCAGTCCTGGCATCTGAATCGCATCTTCAGGAGACCGAAGTGTCGCTCGATCACGCTCCTGGTTGCTGCATGGGCATCGTTGTAGCGGGTCTCGGCGTCAGTCTCTGGCCTTCGGATAGGCGTCATCAGCCACGACCATAGTAGATAACCCCTGTTGCTCAGAAGCCAACCTCCCAGCCAATGGGATGGCATCTCGAACATGTCAGGAATCGTCGAGTGCGCCAGGATGAAGGCGTCGTGCACACTGCTTGGGTGTCGGGCATAGACGTGTATGATGCGCAGCTGATGGTCAAATATCAGCTACACGTTCATCGAGTGGCACACATTTGGGTTGGTGTAGAGTGGACTGTCATCTGCAGGAGCTCATAGGGAGACATGCATCCAGTCGATCTGAACCCGGGGCATATCGGCGATGGCAGTGAACCCCGCTGCCTGGGCATCCTGGTGGGCTTGGTCCACATCAAAATGAATGTATTGAGTCTACTGGGCATATAGGGCCTCCGTGACTGCGTGGATGCACCTGTGCGCCGAGATCTGTGAGATCCCGGACAGGTCCCCATTCGGCGCCTGGAAAGACCCCATCACGTAAAAGTTTAGGATTATTGTCACCTTGATGGCCACAGGGAGTGGGTGTCCTCATCTGGCAGATGTGTCGCACTGTCTCCCTGCCGGAGTCTTCAATGTCATGCCCGGGCTGGTAGGTCCTCGAATGACAGGCGCTGATGGTACACATGAGGCCTCATGTGGCGCCTCCTTTGCACCTCCTCCTCCTTGGCCTGTTGGGCGGCTGGGTCTTCATCCTGGGCAGCTGCCTCCTGTTCTTCTGGGGCTGCTCCGCTGCTGCATGTTCCACTGCTGAGCGCTCCGCTGCTGCACGCTCTGCTGCTGTAGCTTCCTCTTCCTCTTTGAGCAGCTCCAGCTCACACAGCCGCAGGACATCCCCCACGGCTGTGGTGACTAGCAGGAAGGCCACCATTGCTGGTTGAATTGTCTGCAGGGGGTGAAAGGCCGACATGTTAGCATGGTGCGCACCCCGTACCAACCAGGTCCACCGGGCTACATGATGGCCCTGGTTTGCACTGCGGGCTCTGCCCCCGCATGTCTCCCCCACCTCCCACCTCCGCACGCCTGGCAGCATCGTTGGCCCGCACCGTGGGGGCCTCTGGTCCTGGCACCCATCCCTGCTACCAGTGGTACCGTTGGCTGGCGCTGATCTTGCCAGTGGTATGCTCCGTGGCTCCCACCCAGCGCCCCCGTAGGGGCTACACTGGGCATTGCCCTTGAGTGGGCTGTGTGATGCCCCGCTGGCAGATGGTGGCTGGGTGGGAGGGGCTATGGCGGAGAGTGGGGTGCAGGGGTGGGAGGGTGGGGCATCCATATGGCTGATGTCACTCTGCAACAATGGCGGTACGTAACTGGACATCGCCCCAGTCCCGTGGGGGGTCACCCCGACCACAGGGCCCATTCTCTGGTCGCCCCCCCTCCCCCAGCACTGGCAGGGCCCCCCACACCAGCCAGCCTAGCCAGTGTCCGGTCCAACAGCCCATGGTTGTGCCTCTCTGTTTTCTACCCTCTCTCTCTCCCTCATCAGCCACAACGGCAGTTTCACGATTTTTAAAAGCACAAGTGAACCACGCTGTTGGGAACTCAGCCCATCGAAGGCGGAGAATCGCAAAGGCCCCAGAAAATACCGGCCAGGCCCGCTAGTGATATGCAAACGGTGCTTACTGTACAGGATTTCCTGACCGCATTGACGCCGCTGTTGAGGAGACAGACAATTGCGATTTGACGCCAAATCGGTGCCCGATTTAGGCATCGGAACCGATTCTCCGTCCAATCACGTTTCCCGATTTCGGCTTCAGCCAATGGAGAATCCCGCACAGAGTGTTTATCACACTGCATCAGCAATATTCTCTCAAAAGGTCAATAATTGATAAGACATGATCGTCCTCTTCTGAATCTCTGTTATTGATGAATTTTATTGTTTTAAAAAATGTATTTTTATTCAAATTTTTAACATATTTTAACAAACTCCCCCCCCTTACAGAAATAAGAAAAAACAAAGAACACATAAATAAACATCTTATAGCTACGTCACGTATTCTCCCACTATACAAGCCCCCCATTAAACGATAATAAACACAGTACCCCCCCCCCCCCCCCCCCCCCCCCCCCCCCGGGTTGCTGCTGCTGCTGACCACCTTCAAACGCTCTGCTAGAAAGTCCAGGAACGGTTGCCACCGCCTGAAGAACCCTCTTGCACAGACCCTCTTAAGGCAAATTTTACCCTCTCCAATGTAATGCACCCTGCCATATCGCTGATCCAGGCTTCCACGCTTGGGGGCCTCGCATCCTTCCACTGTAGCAGAATCCTCCGCCGGGCTACCAGGGACGCAAAGGTCAGAATACCGGCCTCTTTCGCCTCCTGCACTCCCGGCTCGTCCGATACCCCAAATAGTGCGAGCCCCCAACTAGGCTTAACCCGGGTGTTTACCACCTTAGACACCGTCCTCGCAACGCCCCTCCAGGACCCATCCAGCGCTGGGCACGCCCAGAACACGTGAGTATGATTTGCTGGGCTCCCCGAACACCTCACACACCTGTCCTCCACTCCAAAAAATCGCCTCAGCCTTGCCCCAGTCATGTGCGCCCTGTGCAGAACCTTAAATTGTATCAGGCTAAGCCTGGTGCAAGAGGAGGAAGAATTTATCCTACCCAGGGCGTCCGCCCATGTACACTCGTCCATCTCCCCCCCCCAGCTTCTCCTCCCATTTACCTTTCATCTCCTCCACCGAGGCCTCTTCCTCCTCCTGCATCTCCTGGTAGATCGCCGAGACCTTGCCTTCTCCAACCCACATCCCCGAGAGCACCCTATCCTGGATCCTACGTGCTGGCAGCAGTGGAAATTCCCTTACCTGCCGTCTTACAAACGCCCTTACCTACATGTACCTGAAGGCATTTCCAGGTGGGAGCCCAAATTTTTCCTCCAAAGCCCCAAGGCTCGCAAAAGTCCCATCTATAAACAGGTCCCCCATCCTTCTAATACCTGCCCTGTGCCAGCTCAGGAACCCCCCATCCATTTTCCCCGGGACAAACCGATGATTCTCTCGAATCGGGGACCACACCGAAGCCTCTGCCTCCCCCATGTGGCATCTCCACTGTCCCCAAATTTTGAGGGTCGCCGCCACCACTGGACTCGTGGTGTACCTTGTCGGCAGGACCAACAGCAATGCCGTCACCAGCGCTCTCAGGCTCGTGCCCACACAGGACGCCATCTCCAGCCTCTTCCATGCCGCCCCCTCCCCCTCCATTACCCACTTGCGTATCATCGCCACATTGGCTATGCTGACTTGCAATCAGTCACCAATATGAAACATTTGTGGCCAGCATATTGCTGAAGCTATGGCTGATCCTTATACTGTCAGGGAAGGAAACAGAGGCAATAATAATGAGAAAAAAGGTAACTTTGACTACCGTTTGCAGTGCCTATTCAATGTTGGAGATGTCTACAAATATCCTTTCAGCAGATTATATAGTTTGGCAACAGGCTTTGTGCTGACAGAGAGAGTCTTTGAGAGGAATGTGTGACAGGAACTGCAAATATGTACATTGGCATCACTGTGGTGTCCACAGTTAAGTAGGTAATCAGTATGGCAATGCATTGTCTGTGAAATCAATTAGTTTTGCAGTAATGCAGTATGCATAACCTGAATGAATATCATTGTTACTGTGTGTGTGTATGTGTTACCAATGTACAAGTATAGTGAGAATGGGTGGACAGTGTGGTATTCCAGTTTGTGTTCTACGAGTTAATAATGTGCTAATATAGTGAGAATCACTTGAGTGGATGGTGTGGTAATCCAGTGTGCGTGTGAGATGTGTTAATATGAAATGCATGACTTGAGTGGATGGTGGGGTGTGCTGATTTCTTTGACATTCCTCCTTTCACTCTAATCATGAAATATCATATTTATGCTGTTTTGAAACCAACTCTCATCATTAATTTTAACGTGGCCTGCTAAATGTCACCAAAAAGTAAAATTCAGTTGGACACAATGATTTGAAGGTTTCTGCTGTCAGCGCTCTCTTTTCATGTTTCCCTCTCCTTTTCATCTCCATTCAATTGAAATCCTTTCAAGGCTTCAACTAAAGAGGCTCTCTTGTGAATTAGCAAATGCCATTTGTCTAGTCTTGGGAACTAATTGAAGAAAATTACATTTTTCAGAAAGACAGACGAAAAAATATTTCATTAAAAAATCAACAACTGATAACTGAAGTTGATACTGAAACTAAACTTTAAAACTGGAGAATAATAAAAAGTTTCTGATACATTAAGATCTCCATCGCTAACAAGCACCCCTTAGGGTCCCCTCACATGAATGAAGCAAGTGCCCAGCCCAATCCTATTAGGCAGAGCAGTATTGTCTTCACTTAAAGGAAGTAATATCATCATAGTCCCAGATGACCATAGGCTACTTTCCCCTTTGAGGGAGAGAGTTTACTGGTGGTGATTTAACCTGAGGATCACCAAACCTCAGGTGAGGGGCAAGGTTGAGAAGGTGGGACCTTCATGAATAACTTCAGCTGGTATGGAGTTTGAACCCACACTGTTGGCTTCACTCTGCATCACAAACCAGCTGTCCAGTCAACTGAGCTAAATTACATTTCATTGAAGTTATGCCTTCTTCTTGACAAGTCCGTTTAAACCAGTCTCGAGGTTCTGCACAAAAACAATGTGTGTCACTAGATTGGCACAGGTGTAGGCAGCAGGTAGTGCAGGATAAATTAGGGTTACAGTGTGTATGTGATTGCACGGAGTGCGGTAAATAAGATTGGTGAGATGCAGGCACATAATATATCTGCAGAAGAGATTTACAAGGATGCTACAGGGCTTGATGGTCTGAGCTATAAGGAGAGGCTGGGTAGGCTGGGACCTTTTCCCCTGGAGCGTAGGAGGCTGAGGGGTGATCTTATAGAGGTCTATAAAATAATGAGGGGCATAGATAAGGCCAACATCTTTTCCCAAAGATAGAGGAGTCTAGACCTAGAGGGCTTAGGTTCAAGGTGAGAGGGGAGAAATACAAAAGAGACCAGAGGGGATATTTCTTCACACAAGAGGGTGGTGAGCATCCGGAATGAGCCGCCAGAGGCAGTAGTAGACACGGGTACAATTTTTTTCCTTTAAGAAACAGTTAGACAGTTACATGGGCAGGGTGGGTATCGAGGGATACAGGCCAAATGTGGGCAAGTGGGACTAGCTTAGTGATAGAAACTGGGCAGCATGGACAAGCTGCGCCAAAGGACCTGTTTCCATGCTGTAAACATCTATAAATCTTTGACTATACATCTGGAAATGATGGGTGAAATACTCCGGAAACGGCGCGATGTCCGCCGACTGGCGCCCAAAACGGCGCAAATCAGTCGGGCATCGCGCCGCCCCAAAGGTGCGGAATGCTCCGCATCTTTGGGGGCCGAGACCCAAGCTTAAGGGGCTAAGCCCGCGCCGGACGAATTTCCGCCCCGCCAGCAGGCGGAAAAGGCCTTTGGTGCCCCGCCAGCTGGCGCGGAAATTACATCTCCGGGCGGCGCATGCGTGGGAGCGTCAGCGGCCGCTGACGGCATTCCCGCACATGCGCAGTGGAGGGAGTCTCTTCCGCCTCCGCCATGGTGGAGACCGTGGCGAAGGCGGAAGGGAAAGAGTGCCCCCACGGCACGGGCCCGCCGGCGGAATGGTGGGCCCCGATCGCGGGCCAGGCCACTGTGGGGGCACCTCCCGGGGCCAGATCGCCCCGCGCCCCCCCCAGGACCCCGGAGCCCGCCCGCGCCGCCTTGTCCCGCCGGTAAGGTAGGTGGTTTAATCTACGCCGGCGGGACAGGCATTTTAGCAGCGGGACTTCGGCCCATCCGGGCGGAGAATCGCGGGGGGGGGCCCGCCAACCGGCGCGGCGCGATTCCCGCCCCCCGCCGAATATCCGGTGGTGGAGAATCTGGCAACCGGCGGGGGCGGGATTCACGCCAGCCCCTGGCGATTCTCCGACCCGGTGGGGGGTCGGAGAATCTCGCCCATGATGTGCAATCAGTATTCAGTTCTGAGAGTGATGCTTCATTTGGGGAGTACAGCCAGAGCCAAGTCCACAGCACCATCACTGGCTCAAATGTACCGAGGGAGTATGAAGAAGGATAAAAGAGCAATAGAGATAAGGGGCTGGATTCTCTGATTGTGAGGCTATGTCCTCACGCTGGCGTGGGAACGGTGGCGTTTCATGCTCGATAATCCGGCATAAAATGGCCACCAGTCCTCCGTTTGGCTGGGGGCTAGCAGCCGAGCAGCGTAGATCAACCGGCTTGAGCTGCCGATACAGACCTGCAGCGGCCTGAAAAATAGTGTCCCCCCTTTGTCCGGCTCATGAGCCCTGGACCACCCCCAACAGTGCCCCCAGCCCGTGACAAATTCCCTGTGACAAAGTGATCGGCCCTCCCCTGACTGTGGCAGCGCTAGACTGGGTCCGCAGCCGCCAGGCTGAGTTCCCGACGAATGATAGCACACGCGACCGGCGCATTCGGGAACTCGGCCGGTCGGGGGCGGAGCATCAGGGGGTTGGTGCCAGGCAACGTCTGTGAGTACGCCACTTTGGAGGGGGCGGAGCAACGAAAAGCAGCACCGCTCCCGATTTGGTCGGAAAACAGTATTATCTAGCCAATCGCCAAACGCGATTTCAGCGTCGCCGACCAAAGAATCCTGCCCAAGGGTCAGATTCGCCATTTCTGAGACTAAGGGCTGGATTCTCCGATTTCTGGGCTATGTCCGTAGCGTTTTATGTGGGAGAAATCGGCGCCACACCAACACCGATCCTCAGACCGGTGAGGGGCTAAAACGTCTAGCCTGCACAAAATGAACGGCCGGAGAATTGCTGGGTCCGTGGCTGCGCATCTGTTTGGCGTCAAACTGCAGCGGCCGCGCCATGCAACACGGCGTCGGCTGTGCTCGGACCTGACCTGCCAGATAGTGCCCCCTGAACACCCTCTGGCCACTCCCTGGCCACCCCCCACCAGTCCCCCCCCCCCCCCCTGCCAGCAGCATGGCTCCCCCCCCCCGACTGTGGCGGCACTGGGCACAGTCCGCAGCCGCCACGCTGGGTTCCTCACTGCTGAGACCACACGTCAACCACGCAGTCGGGAACTCGGCCCATCAGGGGAGGAGCATAGGGTAGGGCCTTCAGATGACGTCCTGAGGCCGCCTTAACGGCGTGCGGCGCATGTCACGATGACCATAAGACCATAAGACTCTCAGACATAGGAGCAGTATTAGGCCACTCGGCCCATTGAGTCTGCTCCGCCATTCAATCATGGCTGATATTTTCTCATGCCTCCTCCCCATAACCCCTGATTTCCTTATTAATCAAGAACCTATCTATCTCTGTCTTAAAGACACTCAGTGATTTGGCCTCTACAGCCTTCTGCGGTAAAGAGTTCCACAGATTCACCACCATTTGGCTGAAGAAATTCCTCCTCATCTTTGTTTTAAAGGATTATCCCTTTAGTCTGAGATGGTGTCCTCGGGTTCTAGTTTTTCCTACAAGTGGAAACATCCTCTCCACGTCCACTCTATCCAGGCCTCGCAGTATCCTGTAAGTTTCAATAAGATCCCCCCTCATCCTTCTAAACTCCAACGAGTACAGTCCCAGAGTCCTCAACTGTTCCTTATATGACAAGTTCTTCATTTCAGGGATCATTCTTGTGAACCTCCTCTGGACCCTTTCCAAGGCCAACACATCCTTCCTTAGATACGGGGCACACAACCGCTCACAATACTCCAAATAGGGTCTGACCAGGGCCTTATACAGCCTCAGAAGTACATCCCTGGTCTCGTAGTCTAGCCCTCTTGACATGAATGCTAACATTGCATTTGCCTTCTTAACTGCCGACTGAACCTGCACGTTAACCTTAAGAGAATCATGAACAAGGACTGCCAAGTCCCTTTGTGCTTCTGATTTCCGAAGCATTTCCCCATTTTAAAATAGTCTATGTCTAACTTCCTCCTTCCAAAGTGCATAACCTCACACTTTTCCACATTGTATTTCATTTGCCACTTCATTGCCCGGTGTCCCAGCTTGTCCAAATCTGTTTGCTTCCTCAATTCTACCTGTGCCTCTACAGATCTTTGTATCATCTGCAAACTTAGCAACAGTGCCTTCAGTACCTTCTTCCAGATCATTAATGTATATTGTGAAAAGTTGTGGTCCCAGCACAGCCCCCTGAGGCACACCTCTAGTCACCAGCTGCCATTCTGAAAAAGACCCCTATATCCCCACTCTCTGCCTTCTGCCAGTCAGCCAATCCTCTATCCATGCCAGGATCTTACCCTTAACACGATGGGCTCCTAACTGTTTTGAAGGTTGCGGAGCATGTACAACCTGCGTAAAACAGGCGCCACTCCCGATTCGGCCGTAAAAATGGATTCTCAGCCCGATCGCTGATTATGAAATCGGCATCGGGAAACGGAGAATCCCGCCCTAGGTGTTGACGCCAATCCGTGGCCTTTGAGGATAGAAAATCCGATGTGGCACCTGGATCGATTCCGCTACCGTTGATGGGCTAGCACCGGTGTCACGTGGAACACAATCGATTCCAATGAAAAATGGTGTGGGATTTGTCGAGTCCATGATCAACACTCAGGAGGCTGACAGGCTGCAGCTGCATATACACATTACAATCCCCACACACACTCATCCCAAGCAACAAGGTGGCACTGATTGCGCTGGAGCGTGCCCATCCAGCTGATGGGTCGGCTGGGGCTGGAGGACATCCGGGGTGGGGGGCTAGCACTCAATTCAAATTGGGCTGCTACTGGTGTGCGCAGCTGCATGGCTGCCTTGCTGGCTGCGGCAATTATGTTCCGTACCTATCCACCCTGACCCCACAGCCCACTCCTGGCCACCCCCCACTACTCCCTCTGGCCCTGGCAGGAGCCCCCCCCCCCCAACGACCCTGCCAGAGGCACAACTGTCAGCAAACTATGGCAATGCTGGACACTTTCCGTAGCCCCTCTCTCTCCCTCAGCACCCGCCACGCCAGCTTCACAATTTTTAAAAGCATAAGTGAGCCCCGCCATCGGTAACTTGGCCCATCGGAAGCGGAGAATCATGGAGGCCCCGGAGAATACCGGGTCGGGCCCGCTAATGATACGCAAACGGTGTCTACTGAAGGTGCATTCCGGAATGCATTGAAGTCGCTGTTGAGGTGCTGGAGCATTGCGATTTGGCGTCAAATCAGCGCATGCTGCAATTTTGGCGTCGGCTAACAGAGAATCCAGCCGCTGATATTTGATAGTTAGGGAATAGGGATGCATTTCTGTTGCTGCAGAGTGGACCTCGGATGGTTTGGTGCCTGCCTTATTCAAGGACAATACTGAATAGCTTCAAAGCACCCTGAGCGGGAAGGGTGAACAGCCATCAATGGTGGGTCACGTCGGAACCAACATACATAGGTAAAAAGAGGGATGTGGCACTGGAGTCACATTTCAGGGATCTGGGTTGGAAATTACTAAGCAGGATCTCAAAAAGAGTAAAATTCCCCCAGTACCATGTGTGAATGGTCATAGAAATAGGAGGTTAAAGCAGAAGAATACTTGGCTGGAGGGATGGTGGAAGAGGGAGGGTTTTCTATTCTTGGGACCATGGGATCAGTTTTGAATAAAATGGGACCTGTAAAGGCTAGATGTGTTGCACCTAAACAGAGCCAAGATCAATTTCCAGGCAGGACGATTTGCGAGTGCTATTGGGGAGGCTTTAAACTAAGATGTCAGGGGTGTAGAAACCAGGAGGTAATATTAGAGGGGAATATCACAGTAAAAATAATGCAGAGAGAGACAGATAGTACTAAAGTAGGAAATAATAAATTATTAGGTTGGTTCAGTGCGAAAGGGAAAGTAAAAAAGTCTAAGTTAGGGTTACAGTGCATGTATGTGATTGCACGGAGTGTGGTAAATAAGATTGGTGAGATGCAGGCACAGATAATCATGTGGGAAATATGATGTTGTGGCGATAACAGAGACCTGGCTCAAAGAAGAGGGGGACTGGGTATTAAATATTCCTGGATACAAAGTGTTCAGGAAAAATAGAAAAGGAAGGATGGGTGTCAGAGAGAAGATGTGCCAGAGGGGTTAAAGACAGAATATATTTGGCTAGAGCTGAGGAACAGCGACCCAGTGACACTGAAGGAACGGCGATGTATTTCCAGGCTAGGATGGTGAGTGACTTGGAGGGGAACTTCCAGGCCATGGTATGCCCATGTACCTGCTGCACTGTTCCTTCTAGATGGTAGTGGCCATTGGTTTGGAAGCTGCTGCCTAAGGAGCCTTGGCGAGTTCCTTCTGTGCATCTTGTAGATGGTGCACATGGCTGCCACTGTGCGTGGTGGTGGAGGGATTAGATGCTTGTGGAAGGGATGCCAATCAAGCGGGCTGTTTTGTCCGGATGGTGTCGAGCTTCTTGACCGTTTGACAAAGGGTCATCTTGATTCAAAAGTTTAGCTCCCTTCTTTCTCCACAGATGCTGTCAGACCTGCTGAGATTGTCCAGTATTTTCTGTTTTTATTCTTGAACTTTGTTGGAGCAGCACTTATTGATTAGGATAATAATGATGCGGTGTAAGTGGACATCCAAAAGGTGCCACATAACAGACCTTTTTGGGCAAAGTTTGCTTCCTTTTCAAGACAGGCTTTCTTCACAGACATTGCTTGCTGGGAGTTAAACAGCTATTCCTGCTGTTGGCAAAGGTTAAAAAAAAACCTTCCCTGCAAGAGGTTTTATCATCCCTTTATATACAGTTTTCTCTTTTGATCTTCCCTTACCCGATCTAACTTATTTTAGAACTCAGACACAATTATCTTTCTTTCTTGATTTTAGCTTTTAGGCTGTAAAAGCAAAGCGCACTCACTTTATGAATCTTTCTTCACATCTTGTATCTCTTCTTTTGAAACCCTTGACACGCAACAGAAATCCATTCATGCTCTGTTCCCCCATTGTTACTAATTTGCCTTAGCAACATTGTAAACAGATGTTTGCCTGTGTTCATCAACATATCAAAGACATTAGGTCCACCAACACAGCCACACTATCCCTGCCTTAATTAACTTACACTTTCCCACATTTCAACATATATAGTGAACAGAAAATATTCCAATTTCTTGAATTTCCCTGATACGTTTGTCATGATATGCACTCATGCACATAATGAGATACAGACAGGCAGTGACAGACACCCAGTACAGCCAATCAACACACAGGACAGAACACAACCAATCACCAGGCAGAACACTAGAGGGTGGTCTCCCACTATAAAACACACAAGGCATCAACACTCTGACTCTTTCCACTGGTGACAACTGGATTGACAGTCAGGGTGTATGTATCAGTTAGAATCTTCTACACGTGGCTCAGAGCTAGTCTGTCTAGTTAGTTATAGTTAGCACGCTTAGATTAGTAGAGTGTCAAAACCACAGCGAACTGTGTGCACTGCTTAACAAGTTCAATAAAGCGTATTGAACCAACACCAAAGTTTGGAGTCTACTTTCAAGTACAACTGCATCCAGTTGCAGTCTGTGTTACCCCGGGGTGATTAACACGACAACGTTCATGTCACCAATATTTTCCTGACACCAAGGACCTGTGTTAAAACTCCTGCTCTTCCTGATATGAATTGATGACCTAATCCTTGGTGTACACGGCACAATTTGCAGATGATACAAAACTTGGAAGTATTGCGAACCATGAGGAGGATAATAATAGAACTTCAAAAAGATGTAGACAGGCTGGTGGAATGAGCAGTCAAGTTGCAGATGAAATTGAATGCAGCAAAGTGTAAGGTGATTCACTTTGGAAGGAAGCACACGGAGAAACAATATAAAATAAAGGAAGGGTACAATTCTAAAAGGGTGCAGGAGAATGGGGACCTGGTGCATATGAACATAAAGCATAGAACATGGGCAAATAGGTTGAGAGACTGGTTAATAAAGCATATGGAAACTGGCCTTTATCAATAGGGCATAGAGTACAAAAGCATGGAAGTGTGTTAAACATCCAGTCCTGGGCACTACACTTCAGGAAATATACGAAGGCATTAGAGAGGGTACAGAAAGGATTTACAAGAATGGTCCCAGGGATGAGAAACTTCAGTTTTGTAGATAGATTGGAGAAGTTGGGACTGATTTCCTTGGAGAAGAGTAGGTTGAGACGGGATTTAATAGAGGCATTCAAAATCATGAGGCGGCTGGACAGAGTAGATAGGGGGAAAATATTCCCATTGGTGGAATGGTTGAGAATTTAAGATTTAAGATGATTGGCTAAAGAATTAATGGCAACTTGAGGAAAAGGTTTTTGTTGAGCAGGTGGTTAGAATCTAGAATGCACTGTCTGAGAGAGTGGTGGAGGAAGGGTCCATTGAGGCTTTCAAAATGAAATTATCGGAAAAGGTAAATAATTGCAGGGCTAAGGGGGAAATGCAATAGAGTGGGACTAGGTGCATTGCTCCTTCAGAGAGCCAGTACACATGATAGGGTGAATGGCCTCCATCTGAACTGTAACCATTCTATTAAGGGGGATGTTGCACCTGCATTTGCTGTGAGCTTAAACGGCGATGCAGGCGCAAAGTCCAGCGATAGTCGGGAAATGAGATTCTCTCCGGCGAGATCTCGTTTCCCAATATTCTCCGTACCTCGCCAGTGATGTCATGAGGTTCCCACCCACAAAAGGCGGGAACCTCTAATCATATATTTTAAGCGCTCCGTATACACAGGATCTGCTCAGACGAGGAGGAGCGTGACAGACATCTACAGACGTTGAAAGATGCCCTCGTACGAACAGGATATGGCACTCGACTCATCGATCGACAGTTCCAACGCGCCACAGCGAAAAACCGGACCGACCTCCTCAGAAGACAAACATGGGACACTACCGACAGAATACCCTTCGTCGTCCAGTACTTCCCCGGAGCGGAGAAACTACGTCATCTTCTTCACAGCCTTCAACACGTCATTGATGACGATGAACATCTTGCCAAGGTCATCCCCACACCCCCACTACTTGCCTTCAAACAACCGCGCAACCTCAAACGAACCATTGTTTGCAGCAAACTACCCAGTCTTCAGAACAGTGACCACGACACCACACAACCCTGTCATGGTAATCTCTGCAAGACGTGCCAGAGCATCGACATGGGTACCACTATTACACGTGAGAACACCACCCACCAGGTACGCGGTACATACTCGTGCGACTCGGCCAACGTTGTCTACCTCATACGCTGCAGGAAAGGATGTCCCGAAGCGTGGTACATTGGCAAGACCATGCAGACGCTGCGACAGCGAATGAACGGACATCGCGCAACAATCACCAGGCAGGAATGTTCCCTTCCAGTCGGGGAACACTTCAGCAGTCAAGGGCATTCAGCCTCTGATCTCCGGGTAAGCGTTCTCCAAGGCGGCCTTCAGGACCCGCGACAACGCAGAATCGCCGAGCAGAAACTTATAGCCAAGTTCCGCACACATGAGTGCGGCCTCAACCGGGACCTGGGATTCATGTCGCATTACATTCATCCCCCACCATCTGGCCTGCAAAATCCTACCAACTGTCCTGGCTTGATACAATTCACACCTCTTTAACCTGGGGTTACCCCATCTCTGGATCTGTAAAGATTTAATCACCTGCTAATGCTCGCATTCCTAGCATTGTTTGGCATCTTTGAATTTGTCTATATATGTGTTTCTGGAAAAGACCTCTGCATTCACCTGAGGAAGGAGCAGTGCTCCGAAAGCTAGTGACATCGAAACAAACCTGTTGGACTTTAACCTGGTGTTGTAAGACTTCGTACTGTGCTCACCCCAGTCCAACGCCGGCATCTCCACATCATATATTTTAGTACATTGTTGTATTATTAAAGGGCTTCCCAGCCACATAAACCCCCTCGATAAATATTCATACCTCGTTGAATTGGCGTTTACAACAGGAATCAATCTGAAGGTGGGTCGGTTCAAGCCGCGTTCACTGACCGCTCCGTTGTGGGGTCAGGGGGCGGTGAAGGTGTTGGCTGCGTTTATGAGGGAGATGCGGGACGGACCCGTGGAGGTTTTTACACCCGCGGGATAGGGAGTACTCATTCTTTTGGCCAGTACACAATGCGTATTCAAGGAGTGACAATTTGGTCATGCAGAAGATGCTGTTGGCCAGGGTGAGGAAGGCAGAATATTCTGCGATCGTTATCTCAGACTATGTTCCAGATTGGGTGGATGTGGTCCTGGAGAAGGATCTGGCACAGAGGTCTGCTTGGAGGTTGGATGTGGGGTTGTTGGCGGGCCAAAGTTTTGTACCAAAATGAGAATGGTGATTGAGGAGACTTCCGGTTGCGGCTATGCCTAGGTAGGTCGCACGTTCGGGAGCTCCCATCGGGAACAGACTTTTGGGCTCTTCAGAGGGGCCTTAACGGCAATTGTTCGATGGCTTCCAGTGTGGGAAGGTGACAGCAAGGTCCCCCCGACAGTATATGGATTGGACCAGGAGTGGAGTGGTTAAAAAAGTGATCCTCACTTCCGGGTACGGCTATGCAGAGCTAGGTCGCATATTTGGTAGCTCCCGCTTGGAACAAACTTTTGGGCTCTTTTACAGGGCCCCCACGGCATTTGTTTGACATTTCCCGGTGTGGGAAGAAGACTGCAGCATTCCCCTGACAGCGTCCCCCAGGAATGTTATGTCTTTTGGCTACCAGACCCGGCAGAAACAGTAAAAGATTTGGCTTGAGCTGCAGCAATAGACAAAGGCCTCTTCCAGCATGCAGGCAGGGGAAGGGCAAGCTTAAAGCTGCAATCTGACTTGACTCTATCAAAGGTGAATTCTAGCAGCAGAGGGAACAACTGTGAAAAGATCTACCAAGGCCATTGAAGAAGCAGGGACGAGGCTTCCGGTGGCGGCCATGGAGGAGTAGGTCGCGCATTCGGCAGCTCCCGTCTGGAACTGACTCTCCACCTTTTTCAGGAGTTTCCATAGACTTTTTGGGGCAGACTGGTGAAGCGAACACTGCCAAAAGGATTCCCTCTCGACTTCCGGTTGCGGCTATGCGGAGCTAAGCCGCACGATTCGGCAGCTCCCGCTACCACGGACTTTCGGGCTCGTTAGAGAAGCCCCAACGGAACTTTTTTTTGACGCAGCCAGTGGGGAAGGGAAGAGAGAGGTCCCCCTCCAAGTTCTATGAAACGGACCAGAAGTGTAACGGCCAAAGGAGCGGCACTGGAGCAATGGGAGAAGCGAGGGAAAGAAAACAAAATGGCGGCGGCCAGGGACAAAGGGGAGCTGCAGGAGTTCATCAAGCGCTGCTTCAAGGAGCAGCGCGAGGAAATGCGCAAGGAGATGTTGGCGCCTATGCTTTCGGCAATTGAAGGACTCGGGATCACCCAGAAGGCCCACGAAGCTAAGATCCAGGATGTACAGAAAAGAGTCAGTCAGAACGAGGACGAGCTCGTGGGCCTGGCGGTGAGAGTGGAGCAGAACGAGGCGCTACACAAGAGGTGGGCGGGAAGACTCGAAGACCTGGAGAACAGGTCGAGGAGAAAGAATCTGCGAATCCTGGGTCTCCCTGAGGGAGTGGAGGGGGCTGATGCCGGGGCATACGCGAGCACGATGCTCGAGGCGATGATGGGCACGAAGGCCCCTTCGAGGCCGCTGGAGTTGGACGGGGCACATCGGGTGCTGGCGAAGAAGCCCCAGGCAAATGAGCCGCCAAGGGCGATGGTGGTGAGGTTCCACCGGTTCACGGACAGAGAGTGGGTCCTGAGATGGGCCAAGAAGGAGCGGAGCAGTAAGTGGGACAATGCAGAGATCCGAATATACCCGGACTGGAGCACGGAGGTTGCAAAGCGGAGAGCGGGTTTCAACCGGGCCAAAGCGACGTTGTACCGGAAAGAAGTGAAATTCGGAATGCTGCAGCCAGCGCGACTGTGGGTCATATACAAGGGCCAACACTATTACTTCGAAACGCCTGAAGAGGCGTGAACCTTTGTACAAGCCGAAAAGTTGGACTCTAACTGAGGGTTTGTGAGGGTGGGGGGGATGTTTTGGGGTTTGATGTGTGATGGTTGTTGTATATAGGGGGTCAATCACGCGCAGGAAATGTTACATGGGCTGGGGGAGAGAGGCAAGGCCGCGACAGGAGCTGCGCCAGAGGGGGCGGAGCGGGCTTTGGAAAGGCGGGAAGGGGAACGAAGGAATGCATATGGATTGGGAAACTCCCATGCGGGGAGGTCAATGGGATGGCGGGGGAAGCCGGAGTCAGCAGGCGTCAGCTGACTTACGGGAGTGACATGGGGGGAGCCAAAAAGCTAGACAGGGGTCTAGCGGGGGGGGGGGGGGGGGGGGGGGGGGTGAGGGGGGGAAGGGGGGGGGGGAAGGGTTGCTGCTGCACTGGCCGAAAGGGAATGGGACACAGAAGAGGTGGTCGGGACGGGGGTCCCCCCTCTGGGGGACTGGAGGGTGAGGGAGGCATGGACACGGGACTGGCCCAGAAAAGGAGCTGGCTAGTCGGCGGGGCGTGGGGGGGGGGGGGGGGGGGGGGGGGTGTGAGAGCCCCTCCAATCCGACTGATAACGTGGAATGTGAGGGGCCTGAATGGGCCGGTGAAGAGGGCCCGAGTGTTCGCGCACTTAAAGGGACTGAAGGCGGACGTGGCCATGCTCCAAGAGACATACCTGAAGGTGGCGGACCAGGTCAGGCTAAGAAAGGGATGGGTAGGACAGGTATTCCACTCGGGACTGGACGCGAAGAATAGAGGGGTGGCAATATTGGTGGGAAAGCGGGTGTCATTCGAGGCCAAGACTATTGTAGCGGCAATGGAGGGTGATATGTAATGGTGAACGGTAGGCTGCAAGGGACGTGGGTGGTGTTGGTAAACGTATACGCCCCGAACTGGGATGATGCAGGACTCATGAAGCGCATGTTGGGGCGCATTCCGGACCTGGAGATAGGAGGCCTGATAATGGGAGGGGACTTCAATACAATGTTGGATCCAGCACTGGACCGTTCCAAATCAAGGACTGGAAAGAGGCCAGCGGCGGCCAAGGTCCTTAGGGGGTTTATGGATCAGATGGGGGAGTGGACCCATGGCGGTTTGCAAGGCCGCAGGCCAGGGAATTTTCTTTCTTCTCCCATGTACACAAAGCCTACTCCCGGATAGATTTCTTTGTTCTGGGTAGGGCGCTCATCCCGAGGGTGGAGGGGACGGAGTATTCGGCTATAGCCGTTTCGGACCATGCCCCGCACTGGGTGGAACTGGAGCTGGGAGAGGAGAGGGACCAACGCCCGTTGAGGCAGCTGGATGTGGGACTGCTGGCGGACGAGGTGGTGTGTGGGAAGGTGAGGGGGTGTATCGAAAGATACTTGGAGGCCAACGACAATGGGGAGGTGCGGGTGGGAATGGTATGGGAGGCGTTGAAGGCGGTGATCAGGGGAGAGCTAATTTCCATTAGGGCTCATACAGAGAAGACAGAGGGTATGGAAAGGGAGAGGTTAGTGGGGGAGATTTTGAGAGTGGACAGGAGATACGCAGAGGCCCCGGAGGAAAGATTACTTGGGGAAAGACGACGGCTCCAGGCGGAGTTTGACCTGTTGACCACAGGGAAGGCGGAGGCACAGTGGAGGAAAGCGCAGGGGGCGACCTATGAGTATGGGGAAAAGGCTAGTCGGATGCTGGCACACCAGCTCCGTAAGAGGATGTCAGCGAGAGAAATAGTGGGAGTCAAAGATGGAAGGGGAGCCACGGTTCGGAGTGCGACGAAAATAAACGAGGTATTCAAGGCCTTTTATGAAGAGCTGTACAGGTCCCAGCCCCCAGCGGGGGAAGAGGGGATGAGACGATTCCTAGATCAGCTGAGATTCCCGAGGGTGGAGGAGCAAGAGGTGGCTGGTTTGGGGGCACCAATTGGGTTGAAGGAGCTGAGCAAGGGTTTGGGGAGCATGCAGGCGGGGAAGGCCCCGGGACCAGATGGATTCCCGGTGGAGTTCTACAGGAAGTACGCAGACCTGTTGGCCCCGCTACTGGTGAGGACCTTTAATGAGGCAAGAGAGGAGGGGACCCTGCCCCCAACAATGTCGGAAGCGACAATTTCTTTGATCCTAAAGCGGGACAAGGACCCACTGCAAAGTGGATCGTACAGGCCGATCTCGCTCCTCAATGTGGATGCAAAGTTGCTGGCAAAAGTGCTGGCCACGAGGATCGAGGACTGTGTCCCGGGGGTAATCCACGAGGACCAGACGGGATTTGTAAAGGGCAGGCAACTAAACACCAATATGCGGAGGCTCTTAAACGTGATAATGATGCCATCGGAGGAGGGAGAGGCGGAGATAGTGGCAGCTATGGACGCGGAGAAGGCCTTTGACCGAGTAGAGTGGGAGTACCTCTGGGAGGTGCTGCATAGGTTTGGGTTCGGGGTAGGGTTTATCAATTGGGTTAAGCTCCTTTGCAGAGCCCCGATGGCGAGTGTAGTGACGAACCGGCGGAGGTCAGAGTACTTTCGACTGTACCGAGGGACGAGGCAGGGGTGCCCCCTGCCCCCCCTGTTGTTCGCATTGGCGATCGAACCATTGGCCATGTCATTGAGGGAGTATAGTAAATGGAGGGGGGTGGTCCGAGGGGGAGAAGAGCGTCGGGTGTCGCTATATGCGGATGACCTGTTGCTGTACGTGGCGGATCCAATGGAGGGGATGGTGGAGGTCATGCAGACTCTAAGGGAGTTTGGGGAGTTTTCGGGCTATAAGCTCAATGTAGGGAAGAGTGAGCTCTTTGTATTACAGGCGGGGGACCAAGAAAGAGGGATAGGGGACCTACCGCTGAGGAGGGCAGAGGGGAGCTTTCGGTATCTGGGGATCCAGATAGCCAGGAGTTGGGGGACCTTACATAAACTGAATCTGAGGAGGTTGGTGGAGCAAATGGAGGAGGGTTTCAAAAGATGGGACATGTTACCGCTCTCGCTGGCGGGTAGAGTGCAGTCGGTCAAAATGGTGGTCCTTCCGAGGTTTCTGTTTGTGTTTCAGTGCCTTCCCATTGTGATCACTAAGGCCTTTTTTAAGAGAGTAGGCAGGAGTATTCTGGGGTTTGTGTGGGCGAATAAGACCCCGAGAGTAAGGAGAGGGTTCCTGGAACGCAGTAGGGACCGAGGAGGGTTGGCGCTGCCAAACCTGGGGAGCTACTACTGGGCAGCAAATGTGGCGATGATCCGCAAGTGCGTTATGGAGGGAGAGGGGGCGGCATGGAAGAGGATGGAGACGGCGTCCTGTAAAGGAACGAGCCTGGGGACGTTGGCGACGGCACCGCTGCCGCTCTCGCCGACAAAGTATACCACGAGCCCGGTGGTGGCGGCAATGCTCAGGATCTGGGGCCAGTGGAGACGGCACCGGGGTGCAATGGGAGCATCGGTGTGGTCCCCGATCAGGGGTAACCACCGGTTTGTCCCGGGGAAGATGGACGGGGGGTTCCAGAGCTGGCATCGGGCGGGGATTAGAAGAATGGGGGACCTGTTCATCGACGGGACGTTTGCGAGCCTAGGGGCACTGGAGGAGACGTTCGAGTTACCCCCGGGAAATGCCTTTAGATATATGCAGGTGAGGGCTTTTGTGAGGCGACAGGTGAAGGAATTCCCGTTGCTCCCGGCACAAGAAGATCAAGATAGGGTGATCTCGGGTGTATGGGTCGGGGAGGGCAAGGTGTCGGAAATACACCAGGAGTTGAAAGAAGAGGGGGAAGCGCTGGTAGAAGAGTTGAAGGGTAAATGGGAGGAGGAGCTGGGGGAGGAGATCGGGGAAGGTCTGTGGGCTGATGCCCTAGGTAGGGTTAATTTCTCCTCCTCGTGTGCCAGGCTCAGCCTGATACAATTTAAGGTGGTCCACAGAGCGCACTTGACGGGGGCGAGGTTGAGTAGGTTCTTTGGGGTGGAGGACAGATGTGGAAGGCGCTCAGGGAGCCCGGCGAACCATGTCCATATGTTTTGGTCATGCCCGGCACTGGAGGGGTTCTGAAGAGGAGTGGCGGGAGCAATATCTCAGGTGGTGAAAGTCCGGGTCAAGCCAAGCTGGGGGCTAGCTATATTTGGAGTAGTGGACGAACCGGGAGTGCAGGAGGCGAAAGAGGCTGGCATTCTGGCCTTTGCGTCCCTAGTAGCCCGGCGAAGGATCTTGCTAATGTGGAAGGAGGCGAAGCCCCCCAGCCTGGAGGCCTGGATAAATGATATGGCTGGGTTCATAAAGTTGGAGAGGATTAAGTTTGCCTTGAGAGAGTCTGCGCAGGGGTTCTACAGGCGGTGGCAACCGTTCCTAGACTATCTCGCGGAGCGTTAGAGGAAGGTCGGTCAGCAGCAGCAGCAACAATGGGTGGGGGGAGGTGGTGGAGGGGACGTCCTGGGAGGGGGGGAGAGGGGGGGGGGAAAGGGGGGACTGCCTGGGAGGGTGGATGAGCAAGAGATAACATGAAGGGTTGGGGAAACTGGCACGTACGGGTGAGGGCCAGTGCACAAAGCTGTGTAAATATATCATTTTGCCATGTATATATCTTGCTCTGCGAGATTTCTCGTTATTTTTGTTACGGGGGGGGGTTATTGTTTGTAAGGGAGAAAAATTGTGTTAAAAAACTTTAATAAATATATATTTTTTAAAAAGTGATCCTGGTGCAGCGGAAAGTGCGAGGGAGGAAAAGCAAGGCGGCGGGTGGAGACCAAGCAGCGTGGGTGCAGTGGTCGCAGGAGCAGCAGGAGTTTCTTAAATGCTGCTTCGAGGATCTGAGGACAGAAATGCTGGTGCCAATAAAGGCAGCGATTGAGAAGCTTGTGGAGACCCAGAAGGTCCAAGGGGTGGCGATCCGGGAGGTGCGGCAAAAAGCCGCGGAGAACGAGGACGAGATCTTGGGCCTGGCGGTGAAGGTGGAGGCGCACGAGGCGCTGCACAAGAGGTAGGCGGAAAAATTTGAGGACCTGGAGAATAGGTCGAGGAGGAAGAATCTTCGGATTCTGGGTCTCCCTGAAGGAGTGGAGGGGCCCGTGCCGGGGCATATATGAGCACGATGCGGAACCTTAGGGAGTTTGGGGACTTTTTGGGGTATAAACTCAACGTAGGGAAGAGTGAGCTCTTTGTGGTGCATTCAGGGGACCAGAGAAGGGGGATAGATGAGCTACCGCTGAAGAGGGCGGAAAGGAGCTTTCGGTACCTCGGGATTCAAGTAGCTAGGAGCTGGGGGGCCCTGCACAAGCTCAATTTGACGCGGTTGGTGGAGCAGATGGAGGAGGATTTTAAAAGATGGGATATGCTGCCACTCTCACTAGCGGGTAGGGTGCAGTTCGTCAAAATGACGGTCCTCCCGAGGTTCCTCTTTGTGTTTCAGTGCCTTCCCATTTTGATCCCCAAGGCTTTTTTCAAACGGGTAAGCAGGAGCATCATGGGATTTGTGTGGGTGAATAAGACCCCGAGGGCGAAGAGAGTGTTTCTGGAGCATAGCAGGGACAGGGGGGGGGCTGGTGCTGCCGAATTTGTGTGGCTATTATTGGACTGCCAATGTGGCGATAATCCGTAAGTGGGTAATGGAGGGAGAGGGGGCGGCGTGGAAGAGGATAGAGATGGCGTCCTGTGTGGGCACGAGCCTGAGGGCGCTGGCGACGGCACCGCTGCCGCTCTCGCCGACAAGGTACACCACAGGTCCATTGGTGGCGGCGACGCTGAAGGTCTGGGGGCAGTGGAGGCGACACAGGGGCGAGGTGGGAGCCTCGGTTTGGTCACCGATTCGGGAGAATCATCGGTTCGTCCCGGGAAAGATGGATGGGGGGTTTCAGAGCTGGCATCGGGCAGGGATCAGAAGAATGGGGGACCTGTTCATCAATGGGACGATTGCGAGCCTGGGGGCGTTGGTTGAGAAGTTTGGGCTACCCCCGGGAAACGCTTTCAGGTACATGCAAGTGAGGGCAGGTGAGGGAATTCCCGCTGCTTCCGGCACGTGGGATTCAGGACAGGGTGATTTCGGGTGTATGGGTTGCAGAAGGCAAGGTTTCGGCGATTTACCAGGAGCTGAAGGAAGAGGAGGAGGCCTCGGTGGAGGAGTTAAAGGGCAAGTGGGAGGAGGAGCTTGGGGAGGAGATAGATGAGGGTCTGTGGGCTGATGCCCTGAGTAGGGTTAATTCTTCCTTCTCTTGCACCAGGCTCAGCCTAATACAATTCAAAGTTACTCACAGAGCGCATATGACAGGGGCGAGGTTGAGTAGTTTCTTTGGGGTGGAGGACAGATGTGGGAGGTGCTTGGGGAGCCCGGCAAATCACGTCCATATGTTCTGGTCGTGCCCGGCGCTGGATGAGTTTTGGAGGGGTGTTGCGAGGACTATGTCCAAGGTGGTGAACGCCTGGGTGAAGCCGAGCTGGGGATTGGCATTATTTGGAGTATCGGACGAGACTGGAGTGCAGGAGGTGAAAGAGGCCGGTATTCTGGTCTTTGCGTCCCTGGTAGCCCGGTGGAGGATTTTGCTACTATGGAAAGATGCGAAGCCCCCCAGTGTGGAAGCTTGGATCAATGACATGGCAGGGTTCATTAAGCTGGAGAGGATAAAGTTTGCCTTACGAGGGTCTGTGCAAGGGTTCTCCAGGCGGTGGCAACCATTCCTAGACTATCCCGCGGATCTTTAGGAGGAGGTCAGCAGCAGCAGCAGCCCAGTGGCCGGGGGGGGGGGGGGGGCGGGGGGGAGGTTTCTTTTGGGGTGGCGTTTGGGTGAAGGTGGTTTTTTCCCCCTATTTTGTGCTTTTAAATGTTATATGGGGGGTTATTGTATATGGGGGAAATCCAATGTATAATTTCTGATTGTTGTGTTTTTGCTTCTTTTTTCTTGTTGGGGGGGTTTTGTTGAAAATTTGTTGGAAAATTTGAATAAATATATTTTAGAAAAAAAAAAGAGAATGGTGATTGAGGATTTAATAGGAATGGGGGGGGGGGGTTCGCTGTCAGTGGTGTGGGAAGCATTAAAAGTAGTAGTGAGGGCGAGGTCATCTCGTTTAAGTTTCAGGTGGACAGAGAGGCAAGAGAGAAGTGACAGAAGTAGATGGAAGGTTGGAGGATCCGACTCAGGATCATCTAGTGAGGAGGAAGGAATTAAAGGCTAGTTTTGACCTGTCCACGGGAAAGCCGTTTGGCAGTTGAGGCGGGCGAAGGGGGCCGTATACGAGTATGGGAGAAGGCCAGCCACTTGCTGGCGGGCCAGCTCCGTCGGCAGCAAGGAGATTGTTCGGGTCCAGGATGGGACAGGGGAGCTGGTGGTAGCATCAGGGGGCAGCACGGTAGCATAGTGGATAGCACAATTGCTTCACAGCTCCAGGGTCCCAGGTTCGATTCCGGCTTGGGTCACTGTCTGTGCGGAGTCTGCACATCCTCCCCGTGTGTGCGTGGGTTTCCTCTGGGTGCTCCAGTTTCCTCCCACAGTCCAAAGATGTGCAGGTTAGGTCGATTGGCCATGATAAATTGCCCTTAGTGTCCAAAATTGCCCTTCGTGTTGGGTGGGGTTACTGGGTTATGGGGATAGGGTGGAGGTGTTGACCTTGGGTAGGGTGCTCTTTCCAAGAGCCGGTGCAGACTTGATGGGCCGAATGGCCTCCTGCTGCACTGTAAATTCTATAATAATCTATGATAATCTATGATAGGTGAGCAAGGTATTTGAAGAGTTCAATAAAAATTTGTATAAGTCAGAGCCTCCGGAGGATGACTCAGACGTGAGGGAGTTTTTGGGGCGGTTGGAGTGTACCGAAGTAGGAGAGGAGGAGAGGGCAGAGCTGGAGGTGCCAGTGGGGGTGCAAGGTTGCGGATGGCGATAGGGACGATGCATACAGGTAAGGCACCGGGGCCAGATGATTTCCCGGTGGAGTTTTATAAAATGTTTCTGGATAAGCTGGTGCCGCTGTTGGTGGAGGCGACTAAGAGGCACTGCCGGAGACAATGGGACAGGCATCCATTTCATTGCTGCTTAAAAAGGATAAGGAGTGTGTGTCATGAAGGCCAATATCGCTGTTGAATGTGGACGCCATGATATTGGCGAAGATGCTGGCGTTCAGGTCGGAGGAGTGCCTCCCGATGGTGATTGGAGGCGATCAGATGGGGTTCGTAAAGAGCAGGCAGTTCTTGTCAAATGTGCTGTGTCTGTTGAATGTGGTGCTTTCTCTGGCAGAAGGGAGGCAGTTGGAGGTGGTGGTGGCGCTGGGTGCGGTGAAGGTGTTTGATCGTGTGAGGTGGAGCTATTTGTTTGCTGTGTTGGAGAGGTTTCAGATTGGGCCTAAGTTTGAAGCATGGGTAAAATTGTAAAAGGTCTGGTGGCGTGTGCGCGCACAAATGAGATGAATTCAGGGTGCTTTCCGTTGCATAGGGGAATGAGGCAGGGGTGCATTCTGCCCCCCCCCCCCCCTTCTGTTTCCACTGGCAATCGACCACTTGGCTATAATGCTGAGGTGCTCGGATAAATGGAGGAGGGACAGTAAGGGGGCAGGGAAAGGTGGAGCATAGTGTGCCCCTGTATGCGGATGACCCGTTGCTGTATATCTCCAATCTGGGTTCTTCAGTGGGGGACATATTGGGACTGCTTAAGAGATTTGGGGCTTTTTCAGGTCTCAAGTTAAATTTGGGAAAAAGTGTGTTTTGTGGTGACTTCTCTGGGGCCGGAGTCGGGGAGGGTGTTGCTATTTTGGGTGGCAACAACCCACTTTAGGGGTCTGGGAGTACAGGGGGCTCGGGACTGGGCTCAGCTCCATAAGTTGAACATTACGAGTCTGGTGGGTAGGGTCAAGGCGAATTCACTGAGGTGGATTCCACTATTGGTGGAAAGCCAGGTGCAGGCTGTTAAGATGAATATTTTGCTGATATTTTAGCCTTCGCCTTGTTGATCGCTCGCAGGCGGGTGGTTGGTTAGAGTGGTCAGGGGGTGCGGTAAATTTTGGGTATTGTGTTGGTTTTACTTTGTTAAAATATTTAAAAAATTTTAATAAATATATTTTTTAAAAAGAACAGGGATCAGTCAAGGGGACACCTGTGGGCATGCCAAGGTAAGTATAACTCCCGGGGCAGAGAGAGTCATACCTAGTCGGTGCCTGAGCACTACCACCTGGCATTGGTGGTACTATTCCTGACACAGGTTGGTACTGCTCCACCACAGATTAGCACCGCTTCGGTACAGGCCTTCTTTGGAGCCCCTTTTAGGGGGGGTTCCCCTTATGTGTGGTGGGGGAGGGCCGATGCCTGAGAAGGTGGGTGGTGATGCCTGAGAAGTTGGGGGCGAGGGGAAATGCCTGCGAAAGGTGGCGATGCCTGTGGAGAGAGGGAGAGGTGATCGCAGTGAAGGAGGTTGGGGAAGTACCTGTGAGGGAGGGTTGTGGTTCCTGTGAAAAGTGGGGGTCACATTGTCTGAGAAAGGGGGGTGGCAGTGCCTGTGAAGGGTGCAATGCTTGAGAAGGGAGAGTGGGCAGTGATTGGAGGGGGGGGCCGATGGCAATGGTGGCAGGGTAGGGGGACGATGGCAGTGAGGGAAGGGGTGATGGCAGTAAGTGCAAAGAATGCCCACAATACTCTGTGGCAGTGGGGAGAGTGCCCCGATGCGACCATCAATTCACACGAGACGATTAGTAGAAGTGAACAGTGGTTTTAATAAGCTAGATCTGTGCCTGCCTGCGACTGCTCTGTACTGAGTGCCGCCTACAGGCTGCAGGTTTATATACCACCCCTGAGGGGGCGGAGCCACAGGCAGAGCCCACTGGGGTATCAACATAGTACAGTACAATACAGTGGTGAATTGCAGTAGCAATATGTTCACCACACCCCCTTTGTGTGCTTGTGGTGGAAATGGATGGGAGAAAGGCCACTGCAGTCAGTTACCAAGATGATCTTGCATGCTGACATAGAGTTTAGTACACTGGGGGTGGGTGTGGGGGGGGGTGAGGGCGAGGAGGGGTGGCAGGGGTGCAGACTAGGAATTCAGGTGCAAACTGAATTGAATGGATATAATATTTATGTGTCACAAGTAGATTTACATTAACGCGGCAATGAAGTTACTGTGAAAAGCCCCTAGTTGTCACATTCTGGCGCCTGTTCGGGTACACTGAGCAAGAATTCAGAATGTTTGATTCACCTCACAGCACATCTTTTGGGACTTGTGGGAGGAAGCCAGAGCACCCGGAGGAAACCCACACAGACACAGGGAGAACATGCAGACTCCGCACAGACAGTGTCCCAAGCCAGGAACCATACCCGGTTCTCTGGCGCTGTGAAGTAATAGTGCTAACCACTGTGCTACTGTGCCGATATAATTGAATGGCAAATTAAGCAGGCAGAGAATTACATCCAAATCCCACTCTGATTGTGTGGAATCTGCACCCGAACTGTTACGCCATGAGATTTCTTTGTGTTGGACAAAATGCTGCTGGCAGAAGTGGTAGATGCTGAATATTCTGCAATAGTGGTGTCAGACCACGCTTCACACTGGTTGGACCTGCTAGTGAGTAAAGGAAAGGCCCAGCACCTGCAATGGAGGTTAGATGTGGGACTATTAGCCGAGGAGGAGATGTGTGTGTGGGTGAGGGAGGCTATTCGGGGATTCATAAAGATCAATGATACGGGTGAGGTGTCGGCGGGGGTGGTCTGGGAGGCATTGAAGGCGGTTATCAGGGGAAAATTTATCTCAATTTGGGCCCATAAGGAGAAGGCGGCAGGGTGGAGTTAGACAGGCTGGTGGGAGAAATCCTACACGTGGACAGGAGATATGCGGAGACTCTGGAAGACGGGCTTTTGAAAGAGCGTCAGAGGCTGCAGCTCGAATTTGAGCTCCTGTCCACAGGTAAGATGGTGGGACAGCTGAGGGGGATAAGTGGGGTGGTTTATGAATATGGGGAGAAAGCCTGGCACATCAGTTGAGGCAAGAGAGTCCGGCCCGGGGGGGCATGATGTGTTTCGGGAGTTTTACGGTCAGTTGTATAAATCGGAACCTCCAGCAGGGGAGAAGGGGATGAGACAATTTTTGGGGTGGCTGGAGTTCCCGAGGGTAGATGAGGAGTCAGAGATGGAGGGTCTGAGGACCCCAATCGGACTCGGGGAGGTAATGGAGGGGTTAGGGGCGATGCAATTGGGCAAAGCCCCGGGACCGGACGGATAACCGGTGGAGCTTCATAAGATGTTTTCCAGGTTGCTGGGGCCGCTTTTGGTAAGGCTTTCAATGAGTCAAAGGAGTTAGGAGTGCTCCCCCCGATGTTATCGCAGGCATCAATTTCTCTTATCTTGAAACGAGATAAAGATCCGGAATGCTGTGGGTCGTATAGACCAATCTCCTTACTACATGTGGATGCTAAATGGCTAAGATCCTGGTCACATGGATCGAGGCCTGCATCCCAGGGGTAATAGTGGAGGACCAGACGGGGTTTGTTAAGGAACGACACCTGGCGACCAACATTAGGCGGCTCCTAAATGTAATAATGATGCCTGTGGAAGGGCGCGAGGTCGACGTGGTGGTGGCCATGGATGCAGAAAAGGCCTTTGACGGGGTGGAGTGGAAGTATTTGTGGAATGTCCTGGGAAGTTTTGGTTCGGGCAGGGATTTGTGGATTGGGTCCGGTTGCTTAATCAGGCACCGGTGGCAAATGTAAGGACAAATCGGGTGCGGTCGGAATACTTTAGCCTGTGCCGGGGGACGAGACAGGGGTGTCCACTCTCCCCACTACTGTTTGCCCTGGCCATAGAGCCTTTGGCAATGGCGCTGTGAACATCCAACATTTGGCGGGGGATAGTGCGAGGGGCGGTGAGACATAGGGTCTCGCTCTACATGGACGATTTGCTTCTTTATATAACAGACCCATTGAGGGGATTGGAGGGATTATGGGGATATTGGAGGACTTTGGACGGTTCTCAGGTTATAAATTGAATATGGGCAAAAGTGAGGTTTCTGCGATCCAGGCAAGGGGGCAGGAGAAGAGATTGCGGGTTAGGTACCTGTGGATTCAAGTGGCACGGGACTGGGGTCAGCTTCACAAATTGAACTTGCGCAGATTTGCGCAGATTAATAGAACAGATGAAAGGGGAATTCCAAAGGTGGGACGTGCTCCTGCTGTCAATGGCAGGGAGGGTACAGACTGTGAAACTGACAGTCCTCCCGAGATTGCTGTTTGTATTCAGTGTCTCACGATTCTCATCCCAAAGACGTTTTTTAGGAAGGTGAATGCGGCGATCTCGGGTTTTATTTGGGATGGGAAAACCTCGCGGGTGAAGAAGGTCCTACTTGAATCGGGGCGCGGGCAGGGGGGGCTGTCTCTTCCAAACTTTATCAACTATTATTGGGCGGCTAACATATCGATGGTCAGGAAGTGAGTATTTGGGGAGGGGTCGGTGTGGGAGCGGGTGAGGCGACATCTTGCAAGGGCACGAGTCTGAGGGCATTGTTTACGGCACCTCTGCTGTTCTCGCCGGCTCAGTACTCCACAAGCCCGGTGGTAGTGGTGGCCCTGGGGGTGTGGGGACAATGGAGGCAGCACATGGGGTTGGAGGGGGTGTTGGTGTGGTCACCGATCTGTGACAACATCCTGTTTGCTCCGGGGGAGTTGGACGGGCGCTTTAGGAGGTGGCAGCGGGTAGGAATCGAGAGATTTGGAGATTTTTCATTTATGAGGACTTTCCGAGTCTGGAGGAGCTAGAGGAGGAGTTTGAGGTTCCAGGTGGGAATGGATTCCAGTACTTGCAAGTGTGGGACTTTGTTTGGAGGCAGGTCCCACTAAGGGGCCTATAGGATAAAGTGATGTCAAAAACAAGAGTTGGGGAGGGGAAGGTTTTGGAAATATATGGGAGGAGGCCCTTCGGAGAGTTAACGCGTCCTCGACGTGTGCCAGGCTTAGCCTGATCCAATTCAAGGTGTGGAGATGCCAGCTCACCCCAATTCAAGGTGGTCAACAGGGCTCATATGTCTGTGGCCCGTATGAGCCAGTTTTTTGATGAGGTGGAGGACAGGTGTGGGCGCTGTGGGGGAAGTCCTGCTAATCATGTGCACATGTTCTGGGCATGTCTGAGGTGGTGGGGCTTTTGACAGGGATTTGTGGATGCCATGTCTGAGGTCCTGGAAGGGAGGGTGACTCCGTGTCCAAAGTTGGTGATATTTGAAGTGTTGGAAGATCCGGGAGCCCAGGGGGAGAGAGGCCGACGTCTTGGCCTTTGCTTCCCTGGTGGCCCGGAGACGGATCCTGCTGGGATAGAGGGACTCAGGGTCCGTGAAGTCGGGGGTTTGGGTTAGCAACATGGCGGGGTTTCTCTGGTTGGAGAAAATCAAATTTGCCTTAAGGGGTTTGGTACAGGGGTTTGCTCAGAGGTGGCAGTCTCTTCTTCAAGGAAAATTAATTTGTCAATGGGGTGGAGGGTGGGGGAGAGGGTGGTGTCATGTGGGAGTACCTTTAAAAAATAGATGTTTATCAAATAGCTGCAGTGGCTGTACCTTTAAGAAATGGATATTTATCAAATAGCTGAAGTGATGTCAGTGTGTGGGTGGAGCTGAGCTGTGACTCTGCTTTTACTTCCGCTTTGAGCAAAAAGCTGGTGTGTGTCTGTGTGTTTTAGTTTAGTTTTCAGAGTTGAAGAAGCAGCAGTCACAGCAAGAAGGCGCATTTATCTCTCTCTGCAATCTAAAGACTGTCTCCAGTTCATTTGGCGATTTCAAAGTAATACCTGTTTCTGTAGAGAATTTAAAACCGCTGTCTTTCTGTAAAAAGATCTTTTGGATTCATGGATGTTGTTAGGAAAGTTATGAAGGGATACTTATAGAATATTGTATCTGTTGGGATTATTGGTGTTGCTATTTGTTAAGATGTTTACTGTGGGTTTATAAAGTATTAACTGGATTCATAAATAAACATGGTTTTGTTTTAAAAGTACTTTAGCTCTCTGTTGCATCACACCTGTAAAGTAGGCCCTGTGTTCCCCATAACCACAATCTATTGAAAGTTGTGGGTCAGGTGAACTCCATGATACACTTTGGTGTTCTCTAAACCCTGGCCCAAAACAGTGTGAGGGGGAGGGGGGCATGGAAGTGACAAATAAGGGTAGGAAAACCAAGGAAGTGAGGACCATGAGACAGAGTAGTTACCTGGACCATGATAGGTGGGGTCCGTGTTTGGGGGGAGATGGCTATGTTATTGTGGGTTTTTTTGTCTTTGTTGGATCTTTCCGTTTAAAAGTGTTAAAATGATAAATGCCTTAATAAAATATTTTCTAAAAAAAAATGAGGGAATCCAAATGATGGTTGTTAATTTTATCACATTTATGGATTACTATTATCAGAATGTATTTTAAAGTTAACGCTGGAAAAATGAATTAAGCCTGACCCTTATTTTGAAAAGCACAGAGATCACATGATGTCGACACTCCACTTTATTATGCAATACAAAGGGGGAAGAAAACTACAAATATTGGAAATAAAAACACAAAGTATCAGAAATAGACAGCAAGTCAGTAGGCAACTGGAAAGAAAAATGGATATACACACGAAGAATCAGAACCTGCCTTGTCTTGCCAGATGCAGATTCACCTGCTGTGTATTTCCAGAATTTTGTTTATATTGAGATTTTTGACCCCTCCCCCACCCCCTTCTCCGGGGCTGGGGCCTGCACTCAGGCCGAGGCAGAGTCCACTCCTGCCTTTGTTCTTTGTTCTGCTCATCCTTCAATCCTTCACTGTTGCTCAGAGTTTGGTGAGGAGAGTCCTGCCCAGTGTCAACACTGTGAACAAGTTTGACTTGTGAGCTGTTGATTTTCTCCTCTCGCACTTCCTCTTTATCCCACTGATTCTTTCTGTTGGATCTGATCTTGGCTCTGATAGCCTGGTCCCTGGGATTTATTTTCTTCTTCATAAGACCATTTGAAGATGTTGCATGCAGGGGACTCACTAAGCTCGGTAGTTTCTGTTTCTTGTTCAGTTTCCTGTCCTGCATTCGGAGATAGGAAGGTAGATTAACCAACCGATTGATCAGAAAATAATTAACTAGAGCCTGAGGACGTGTCAGTTCTTACACTGTGGGTGGTAACAGAGGGTCCAGGGTAGGGTGAGTGGGGGCATCTGGTCAGAAAGGGCACAGTATCAATTGCACAATTTTTCCCAGCTTCAGTTTACTTCCCTGGAGTGTGGTTGGGTGAACTTTACAATAAGACATTTTACTTAAAAATATGTCCAGAAAATATGGAATTCCTAATAGGCAATAGTTGGTAGGCTATTAACAGGAGTGTGGGGTTGGCGAATCACAGTCCCAGGTTGTCAGAGCTGCCACACCTCCAGCTTGCTGACCTGTGTGCTGTCTGGGAAGGAGAGGGAGGGGGCTTATTAAAATGTGTGTCTGGGAAAGGGGAGGGGCAAAGAGGGGCTGATTAGAGCATGTGTGTTTGTGAAAAGGGCTTCACTGAGTCTTCTGTCACTGGGGAATATGATGAGCTTAGCTGAAACCAATGAGTATAAAAAATAACATTTTTACAAAGTACTTAAAAACACAAATTTTCGTATTTATGTAGTGTGTGTTCATCTATAATATACAATATTTACTATTTATATATGAGTGTTATATGGGCCAGCACAATAGCACAAGTGGCTAGCACTGTGGCTGCATAGCGCCAGGGTCCCAGGTTCGATTCCCCATTGGGTCACTGTCTGTGCGGAGTCTGCACGTTCTCCCCGTGTGTGTGTGGGTTTTCTCCGGGTGCTCCGGTTTCCTCCCACAGTCCAAAGACATGCAGGTTAGGTGGATTGGCTATGATAAATTGCCCTTAGTGACCACAAAAAGGTTAGGAGGGGTTATTGGGTGATGGGGATATGGTGGAAGTGAGGGCTTAAGTGGGTCGGTGCAGACATGATGGGCTGAATGGCCTTCTTCTGCACTGTATGTTCTATGTTATGCTGCTTTATTTGTTGTTTTGTTTTTGATGGCATCTGATACCATATTCATTTTCATGTGTTAAAATGGGATCACATTGGAAAATAGTTTGGGCAGCACTGGTTTAACTGCTTCCTGCAAGCCATAAAATTATCCTCTTAAGTTTACATTTCTTTGTCTTTGTCTCCTTAAATTCTTCCCTCTCCTGTGAGATACACTGTATGCTCCTAGTTGATTGCCCAAATTAATCAATGCAATGTTAGGAGCTCTTGTGATACAGTGGTAGTGCCTCTACCTCTGGGTCAGAGCTCTGGGTTCAAGTCCAATACTAGGGCTTGTTGGCCAAGGAAGGAGCGTTCATAACATGGTTCAACAGGAATCCTTCCCTAAATGGAAAAAAGTGTGGGTGTGAAGATAGCTAAATAAAAGTGCAGGTTGCTCCATTTTGCAGATTGCTTACTGGAATCATTACAACTCACCATTGCTACATAAACAGCAGCTAAATAAAATACCCTTCAGTTTTGACACTTGTCTGCCTGATTTAGAAGAATGGAGCCTTCACCTATTGAAGTCAAATCTTGCTTGCCAAGGGTTAACACTGCTCGAACTTGTTGATACTTACAGCTTCTTTTCGCTCCTGATCCGCCACTGTGGAAAGTACGTCAAATTGTCAGTTTTAATTAAGAATAATACCTTTTCTTAAAGTCTTATTTTATGCTAGTTTGAACATCAAAGACAGACATTTAATTGCCCCATGTTCTTTATTTCTCACGTTGCTGGTTGCAAATTTAAAAAGGGTCTTCAGGAAATTATTTATGGGAATTCTACGATGCTGGTTTGTGCTTGACCTTTACTGGGGTAGATTAACCTTTGGGAACATGGATTATAAAAGCAAGCTATATAGTTCAGCAGCAGCCAGACAGCTCCCAGAATTACACTGGAGCCAAGCTACAGAAAGCTACATGAGGTGATTCACTTTCTGAGTTTTCTTGCTTTATGCCATAAAATTATCGGACTCTGTCAATGGAGCCCTCTCTAATGGTCGGCAATGTTGCTAACTTTTGGTTGGCTCTTAGTAAATGTTGCTCGTGTGTCTTTACTTAATTTGCTCTGTTTTATAACCTTTGCTCTAGAGTCGCCAGGTATCTTTATGATACCACCACGAGGCTCAAGTTCAAGTGCTGATCAATAACTCAATACACCAGTTAGTAAGTTTCAAATCAAAACACATTTATTATACACAGTCAATCACTACTCATGTATAAAATTCTATTTACTAGATTATCTCTAACACTAAAAGGCCTATACTTAGCTTTGGAACTGGCCCACCAGGTCAGGGGAACAAATGGCCTTTCGTTCGATTCTGAGTCTGCAGGCTTCAAAGCTGGTATGGATTGGTAGCCAGGAGCGCCTATCTCGTCGCGTGCGTTGACTGGAGACTTATTTGGTTGGTGCAGCTACTAGGCGGGTCACGGTCAAGGGTTGTTTCGAGCTGCTGAGAGACCCTGCCAAGAAGGACGAATTGAACTTGGGGACTCTATTTTACAGTCCCCAGGGGCTTCGCGTCCTTCGGGGCGGACCCCGTACCTGGTTCCAAGTGATTGGACTAAGTTCTGATCACTTGGATCGATTTCTCCAATACTGGACTGTTCCCTGATCACTGGGCAGTTCCTAAGTGTCCGTTGGCCTTCCTTTGTCTTGGCTCCTGCTGGTGCCGAGGAGTCTGGCTTGGCCTTGTTTACCTTAACTGTTTCCAATTGTTCCCGGGGATCGCTCATCAGCATGTAGATGGTTGTTAGTTTCAGTGCTGTCTGGGTTCCTGCAAGTTCTGATTACAGGAAACTTTGCACCTGCTTGTTTTTCCTGCGTTGGCTGAATTTCCCTGCATCTTAGCGGATCTCCATTTTAAAGTCGGGAAGTGGCCAATGTCATGGTATTCAGGTTAACATCATAGCACATACATACACACATAATGATGGACAGATCAACGGACCAATCAACACACACAACACGACAGCCAATCACAAACAAGAGCATACACAGTACAAAACAGGGAACACGACACTTCCTGGGCACTCGAGCAGGAGACGGCTCAGGGCACAGACCTCATTGCCAGCCACTCAGACATTCACCATGTGCTGAGTACCAGAGTTTACTATGTTAATAGTTGATTGAAATAAAACTGCGTTGTACCATTTGCAAACGTGTTGGTTCGTCTGTGTATCAGAGTACCCAACACTTCAGCCAACCCAGGTGGCTACAGCATGATTAGGGACTTCCTTCTTAGACAACCAAGGGTACAAACCCATATGCTCCTACGTCGTGGTGCTGTTTGTCATTGAAGAAAAGTTGCATCATGAAAATATTACTTTTAAAATAAAATGTACAATGGATCTGCTTAGTTAATTAGTTTTGTAAGTTCTCTGTTCCGCTCTTCATGTTTTTAACAGAAGTTAAACTGCTGCGTAAAGGGTGTTTTGCATCGTGGATGTAGATGAGTTATGTGCATCCCCGGTGAAAGAATTGAAAGTAAATTTGCAGAACATTTTCCCAGAAACAGTAAACAAAGTACTGATTGATTACTTTTTGAAATATGAATTATAGGTTCCTTTAGTGAGTGGTCAGAATGTTTTGAAGCTATTGAATCTGTAGAAGGTGCATTGAGTAAAAACAAAATATACATCACACTGTCACTCACAGCGTACCCCGTGGAATTGCAGCTGAGATAAGGTGTCAAAGTTCATAACCCTCTTTTTAAAATTATTCAAGCACTGCGTTGATGGTTCCTTCCTGGGAATTCCTTCTGAACAGCAAACTGAGAGTTATCCGATGAATCATTCTCTAGCACATCGAATTGAGTTTATGCACTGTCTCGACACTGAGTTAAATAACTTCATGTACCAATATAAAACCTTACAGCCAATCTCAAGTTTTTAAGCACTCCAAGTGTGAAAGATTTCTTTGTACTGCAATCCAATGCAGAACAAACTGTGCCCTAACATTTCCATGGCAATGAAACTATCTGCTTAGGAGTGCGTGTTCATTCATCACTCAGGCCGTGTCTTCCAATTTTGCTGGTCAGTAACCACTTAAAAACATTTGAAATCTCAGATCGTTTGCATCGCGATAAGGATTTGCAGGTCAATGTTCTTTTCCAGTAATTTCTAACGTAAACTTTCCCTTACCCTCGTTTCCTTCCAGATGTATTTCCTGCCTGTGTGTTGTGACTTTCAGACTATTACCATCATCTGAAGATGTACAATAAAACCACAGTTATCAGCCCTTTCACTTACTCTCATTCTACCCGTCTCTTTTTTTTGGAAAATATTTTAATCCCGTTTTTAACTTTTTAAACATACAACATAATGCAAAACAACATAAAACGCTGAGCCCCCAATCTCCAATGCCCCATAGTACAAAACAAAAGCCCCACTCCCACCCTGCCAGCAGCTGACAGTAACCAACTCTTTAAAGTGTAATGTAAACAAAGCCCATCTCTTGTTGTACCTGAAGTGTTGGGGACTCTGTTACACAGACGAACCAACACGGTTGCGAATGGTACAACTCAGTTTTATTTCAAACATCTATTTACAGTGGTAAACTGTTTACTGAGGTTCGATCATAACCCTTGAATCTGTGGACCTATTCCTAATTCTATCTTGTAGTGGCACTCAGCACATGGTGGATGTCTGAGTGGCTTGCTATGAGCTCTGTGCCCTGAGTTGTCTCCTGCTCGAGTGCCCAGGAAGTGTTGTGTTCCCTGTTTTGTACTGTGTATGCTCTTGCCTGTGATTGGCTGTCGTGTTGTGTGTGTGTTGATTGGTCCGTTGATCTGTCCATCAGTATGTATGTATGTATGTGCTATGATGTTTACCTGAATATCATGACAGTACCCCTCACTCACCCTCCTCAAAATAAACATAACCGCTTCAAATACAGGAACTCCATCAAGTCTCCCAGCCATACCGAGGCGCAGGACGGAGATGCTGACCTCTACCCCAACGAGACCGGCCTACGAGCGATCAGTGAGGCGAGGATTGCCAACATGGTGCTGAAAAACGACCTACACAATTTCTCTAACTTCAGGCAGAACCAGAACATATGCACATGGTTGACCGGACCCCTCCCATATCGCTCACAAATGTCATCCACTCCCTCAAAGTACTGGCTCATCCTCGACTTTGTTAGGTGCGCCCTGTGTACCACCTTTAGCTCTATCAGCCTCAGCCTCGCGCATGAGGTTGAGGCATTCACCCTCCACAGTATTCCACACCACAACCCCATCTCCAGCGCCAGCCCCAGCTACTCCTCCCACTTGGCTTTGATCCCTCCAACAACACCCTATCTTCCTCCAACGTCCTCCCATAAAACGCCGAGATGACCCCCAGATGAAACCAGAGCACCCGGAGGAAATGCACGCAGAATGTGCAGACACCGCAGACAGTGACCCAAGCCGGGAATCGAACCTAGGACCCTGGAGCTGTGAAGCAACAGTGCTATCCATTGAGTTACCGTACTGCCCTTGGCCAAGATCTTGGCATCCACATTTAGCAGAGATATTGGTCTATACGACCCACACTCCACCGGTTCCTTATCCTTTTTTAACAACAAAATGGATGCCTGTCTCATCTTCTATGGGAGTGCGTCCTTAACCACAGTATCCTCAAACATCTCCACCAACATGGGTGCCCAGTCTACCCAGGAACATTTTATAAAACTCCACCGGGAACCCATCCGGGCCCGGTGCCTTGCCCACTTGCATCGTTCCTATCGCGGTCCAAGCCTCCTCTTCTAGCCCTGCTCTCTCCTCCTCCCCTTGTCCCAGACACTCTAACCCCACCCCCACAAAAATACCCCCTATTCAACTCGGGTGCAAATCCCTCCACTGATCTGTTCCCCCCATCTCTCTCATAAACGAAGCCAACACCTCCCCTCCACCCACCACCCCCCAAGGGAGTCAGCAAGCTACGGATTTAGCACTGTTTTCAAGTTTCTCCCCCCCCCCACCCCTCCCCCAGTATTAACTGATGTATCCAAATTTGGTATTGCTGCCACCACCCTCCTCATAAACCCTATATTGTCCCAATTGGGGGCATACACGCTCACCACCACCACCAGCCTCTCCTCAAAAGCACCCATTACCATAATGTACCTGCCCCCCGGTCTGCCACAACCTTCTCCATCTGAAACCTCATTACTTCTGCAACTGTGTAGCTCCCCACCCCACCCCACCCCCACCCCGACCCTGCTATCAATAGACATTCCAATGCCTCACCTGGTCCTTCATCCTCAAATGGATCTCATGCAACTGCATCACATCCGCTCTCAAGTTCTTCAAATGCGAGAAAACTCACGCTCGCTTCATTGGCCCACCCGACTCTTGCACGTTCCATACAGACCAGGGGTCTCTTAGCCCCCCTCCCCCAGCGAGCAGGACCCAATCCTACCCCTAGTCACCATCAGTGAACTGCCCCTACCCCGCCCCAGAAATCCCCAGCCATTTCCTCTCTAAACCACTTCTTTCTGCATAGTCCCCAGCCCCCAGCATTCACATCACCCAGGATCATTGAAACCTGTCCACACACATTCCGACAGCCGTGGCCCCTTGCCCCACCTCTCTCCCGTTCACTAGCCAACTCGCATTTGCTAGCGAGGTGGCTCCTGCAAGAACTCCCTTTTCCCACATGCCCAATACCGTAAAACCAACATAAACCCCCTCCCCCCACCTAGTCCTCCCAAACAACCCAACCTCCCCTCAAAGGGGAACAAATCCCAACATATTACCCCCAATGGGCAGCACTGTTGCTTCACAGCGTCAGGGTCCTGCGTTCGATTCCACTTGGGTCACTGTCTCTGTGGAGTCTACACGTTCTCCCAGTGTCTGGGTTCCCTCTGGATGCTCCGGTTTGCTCCCACAAGTCCTGAAAGACATGCTTGTTAGGTGAATTGGACATTCTGAATTCTCCCTCTATGTACCCGAACAGGCGCCGGAGTGTTAATGTAAGCCTATTTGTGACAATAATAAAGATTATTATGTCCCCAAACCATCCCCTCCCAACACACCATAAAGAAAAACATATTCCAAACTCAGTTAAATCCCAGGCCTTCAGCCTTCACAAATGCTTCCTCCGCTGTTTCGAAGTAATCATCCCTGGAGTTGCATGTAACTCTTAACCAAGCTGGGTAGACCACTCCAAACTTCACGTTGCTCTTGTACAACGTTGCCGTTGCCTTACCAAAGGTCACCTGCCGTCCTGCCAGCTCCGCTGTGAGATCTTGGTATATACGAATACCACTACCTACCCATCTTGCCTCTCAATTCTGCTTCGTCCATCTCGGTAGACGATCGCAGGTCGGCCAGACCAACCGGTGAGGTCGATCCAACTCATAAAGGGAGGTTTCCTCCTACCCCAACTTGGCAAACCTCTCTGCAAAGTACTCAGTCGGCCTCCGGCTCTCCAGCCCCCCAGGCTGTCTGGCAATCTGCAGATTCTGTCATTGTGAACCTGTTCTCCAGGTCCTCCACTTTGGCTCTCAGTCCTTTGTTACTCTCCGCTACCTTCTGCAGCTCCTCACCCACCGAGGTGAACTGGTCGCTGTGTCGCGACAATGCGTCCTCTTTCCTTGCTCCCGCACCGCCATCGATGCCCTTCTCAAAGCCTCCTTTATCGGGGCCAGCGTATCATCCAACAACTCCTTCAGCGAGGCCATCATCTCCTTCCGATGCCTATCAAAATGTTTGGCGAACTGCCACTCAAACTCCACTATAATCACCTCGGCCAGCGTGTCCACCGTAACGGGAGCAGCACCAGCTTGCTCCCACCATCTTTCTGCCCACAGTACTCCTCACCGAAAGCGAGTTCTCAGGCAGACTATCGCTCGCAACCTTTTGGCCAGTATTCTTCTTCAGGGTTTTCGACAGCCTTTAGTTGCCGCAACCTTTCTAGAGATCAATCATATAAAATTTCCCCCCCAAATCTGGGTGATAAGAGCCAAAACAAAAGCTCTAACAGCAGCCACCCAGCACGTGACCTCCACCTACATTCGCCACTGGAAGCCCATTTTATCCATGTCTCAACACTGCATTGTCCCTGAATATATTTTTGCCCAATGTAGGAACTTGTGAAACAAGACTATTTACCCCAAACCATTCTACCAATCTCATTAAACTATACCACGACACTCATTTACAGTGAAATTACATCTTTATTTGAGAATTCAACTTTAACTTGCAGTCCCCATATATTGTCACCAAGTGGCTGCCTCCATAACCCTGCAAGTTATTATCTCTATTTCTCCTCGTTTTCCTGAGACTTCATATTATATGAATGCATTACTTTTCAACTGCTTTCAAAGGTTATTTCCCCACTTGCACCCTTTCAAGCTGTATTTATACAAACATTCTTACTCAAAGCTTGCACTTCCATTATCTGATCAGTGCCACCTAGCCCCACTAGCTCCTCACACCACTGTAAATCAATTTCAATTCATCCTCCCACTCTTTTGGTGCAACCTATCTTGGTGCAAATACTTGTTAACCTCATGACAGTTTGCTACTTTCACAAGTCCACCCTTTGTTCCTTGTACTTTTAAATCCACCTTTGGGGAAGCAATCATTTAGCAACTTGGCTTCTTCATTGCATAGCCACTTCGCAATATCCCTTTGCCTTGCTGCTTTCTATCTTCCATTCAAAAGTATCAGTTTCTCTCTCTCCGGTTCTGACTTAAGTAAATTCTATTTACTCTCCCCATAGCTAATCAATATACAATTAAATGATCTGCAAAGCACTTGAAACAGTGGAAAGAATGCAAACAATAAGATTTATCTAAACTTGGGAACGAGCAAAGATTAGAGCAGATATTTTACAGACATGGTAAGGGGAGGTTAGCAAGTTGACCACATTGTTCATCTGAACTCGAAACGTTAGCTCTTTTCTCTCCCTACAGATGCTGCCGGACCTGCTGAGATTTTATAGCATTTTGTCTTTGATTTCAGATTCCAGCATCCACAGTAATTTCCTTTTTTCCCTCAGCTTGTTGAGTTGCCAATTTATTTATTCTTTCATGGGTGTGGGAGCAACATTTGTTATCCGTCCTGAATTGCCCTTGAACAGAGTCCCCTGCTGGGCCATTTCAGAGGGCAGACCAATTGCTGTGTGCCTGAAATCGCATGTAGGTCTGACCAAATAAAGGCGGCAGATTTCCTTCCTGAAGGACATTAGTGAAACAGATGGGTTTTTACATCGATGGTGGATTCACAGTCGTCGTTACTGGGACTTAGTTATATATTTTTTTATTCGTTGATGGGATGTGGGCGTCGCTGTATTGCCTATCCCGGAGGGGTTTAAGAGTCAACCTCATTGCTGTGGATCTGGAGTCACATGTAGGCCAGACCAGGTAGGATGACAGATTTCCTTCCCTAAAGAACAAAAGTGAACCAGATGGGTTTTTACGACAATGGCTTCATGGTCATTTGAGACTTTTAATTCCAAATTTGTTTTATTGAACTCAAATTTCACCATCTGCAATGGCGGGATTTGAACATAGGTCCCCAGAACATGACTCTGCGTCTCTGGATTACTAGCCCAGCGACAATACCACTACATCACTGCCTCTCCAGACTTTATTAATTGAACTTATTCCACTAGTTGCCATGGTGGGATTTGAACCTGTGCTGCCCCACCCCCAAGCATTAGCCTGGGCCGCTGGATTATTAGTCCAATGACATCAGCTTTACACCACCATTGGCCACAATATTGTGCAAACATTGAGTTTCCTATGGTAAAGCATCTCTTCAGATTTCATTGGTAATTGTACAAATGGTCATGTTTATTAAAATATAACAAACATCATAAAGTACATAATTATAAAATTTGAAACAAAGTTTTAAAAAAAATAGTTTTATAGGATCAGGAAACACAATCAAAGTTTCAATGGAATTACAGGCCAATACTTCGGCTGCTTCCCATCACACTTTCTATCAAACAAGAGTTGCATCGCAGTTTCCATTCCCTGGATTTTAGTAGCATCATCTCCATACAGTCTCTTCATTTCAACCAGTCTCCTTTCACCAGGTCTTTCTGCAGGCGGCTGGATTGTTCTCCCCATTGTACTGTGAAAATCACGGTCAGCCAATACATACTTTGCCTGCTGTTCATCATCATACTGCTGCTGTCGCTCTGTGAACATACCAAAGAAAAAAACTCCAGTAAGCATTATGTAGAATAAATGTAAATGTCGACGACCAAACTTCACAAATAGAGAGCAACAACGGGCATATTGCTCCAGCTTGCCCTGTGTGCCAACATTTCCACATTTGAAGTTGTGCACTAAATTGTGCCAGCTACCCTCTTGCATTAGATGTAACTTTATTCAATTCTAGTGATGGAAGATGGAAACGCCAAAAAAATCTAATATATCCTGGAGGTCTAATTATTTTAAGTGATTTTTCTTATGTTAATACAGCCCATATCTTTCTTTCTAAAAAGACCCCAAAGCAAAGAAGTATTGCATTCTTGACCTATAGATACATTCATCACGTTATCACATCCATACATACAAACGCTGCAGAATATTTAAATACAATTTACAGACAATTTACAGATAAAAATAGAATTTTGGCCTAGAATTTAATTAAAATCCGTTAAAGTACTTAGTAGTGGTTTAATTGTAAAATCCTGTAAATGTCATAGGCAGTGAGAAAACAATACCGATACAGTATGGTATAGTGTCATGGCTAAGCTACCAAATTAGGAAAAGCATGATCGACTTATTTGCTAATGTTTTGCCCTATGGTCTGCTACTGGTTGTGAAATCATCACTAATTGTTGCGTCTAGGAATATGAAACTGGAGGCAGGGGCTTCATAACCATAGTAATTTGCATTTCAAGAAATCAAAAATTGCTTTGTGTTGTTGAGATAAATTGATCCTTTTAACATGCGACAAATTCAGTAAAACAAATCTGGGCAACAAGCCAGCCCATCAGTAAGTAATGACTCACTGGGAAATCAGGCCTTTCATTAACTACACAGAAACATGGGGTTTGTTCGATTTTTAAAAAAAAGAGTCCATCTGGTTTGGCTTCCACTATCCTGGTAGTTCCATGATACAACCATTGAGCTCTCTCAGTTCAATATTTGTAATATGGATGTTTCAAACTCTCAGCAACACTTAAAATCCTTCATTAATATGAAACCACAGAATAAAGATGAGAAACAGAAATTTACACAACATAAATTCATTCAAGATAAAAGCAAATTGCTGCGGATGCTGGAATCTGAACCAAAAACAGAAAATACTGAACAATAGCAGCAGGTCTGACAGCATCTGTGGAGAGAAGGGAGCTAACATCGAGTCTGGAGGACTCTTCTGCCAGACCTGCGATTGTCCAGTATTTTGTGTTTTTATTACAAATTCATTCAGAGATTAAAAAAACAAACAGTTCTTCGTACTACATCTGTATCTCTTAAGATTCAGAGCTATTCCGATCAGCCACTTTAGATTTTCAATATTATGGTGTTTTTGAAATCACCAGGGCAATCCACAGACCAAGGTCAAATGGACAAAATCTTCTTCATTTAGAGGATGGCGCGCTCTCCTTAAGAATGACAATGCCATTCGTCAACACTTGAAAGAACATTTTGGACTTCCGGTTGCGGCTATGCTGAGCTAAGTCGCACGTTTGGCAGCTCCCGTCAGAAATGGACTTTTGGGCTCTTTTTAGGGGCCCCAGCGGCATTTGTTCGACGGTTCCCAGTGTGGGAAGGCGACAGTACGATTCCCCCGGCATTGTATGGATTGGACCAAGAGTGGAGCGGTGAAAAAAGTGATTTTGGTGCAGCGAAAAGTGCGAGGGCGGAAAGCCAAGATGGCGGCGGGTGGAGACCAGGCAGCGTCGGTGCCATGGTCCCAAGAGCAGGAGTTCCTCAAGCGCTGCTTTACGGACCTGAAGGCAGAGCTGCTGGAGCCAATGAAGGCATCGATCGATAAGCTAGTCGAGACCCAGAAGGCCCAAGGGGTGGCGTTCCGGGAGGTGCGGCAAAAGGCCTCGGAAAACGAGGACGAGATCTTGGGCCTGGCAGTGAAGGTGGAGGCACACGAGGCGCTGCACAAGAAGTGGCAAGAAAAGTTTGAAGACATGGAGAATCGCTCGAGGAGGAAGAACCTTCGGATTCTGGGTCTCCCGAAGGGAGTGGAGGGGTCGGATGCTGGAGCATATGTGGTCATGATGCTGAACATGCTGATGGGCATGGGACCTTTCCCCGAGGCCCCTTGAGCTTGATGGGGTTCACCGAGTCCTGGCGAGGAGGCCCAAAGCCAACGAGCCATCGCGGGCGGTAATGGTGCGGTTCCACCGCTTTGTGGACAGAGAGTGTGTCCTGAGATGGGCTAAAAAGGAGCGGAGCAGCAGGTGGGAGAACGCAGAGATCCGTATATAATCAGGGCTGGAGCGCGGAGGTGGCCAAGAAGAGGGCCGGGTACAACCGGGCCAAGGCGGTTCTGCATCGGAAGGGGGTGAAATTCAGGATGCTGCAGCCGGCGCGATTGTGGGTCACGTTTAAGGACTGACACCATTACTTTGAGACGCCGGAGGCGGCGGGGACCTTTATTCAGGCCGAAAAGTTGGACACGGACTGAGGGTTTGTTGGGAGGGGGTGTCGAGGGGGGGTTATTGTGTTTTAGGGGCTGTCCTGTTCTGTTTTCTTTGGTGCTGGGTGGGGTTGGGTAAATGGTTCGAAGTGGGGGTTGTGTGAGAGTGTGGGCGTCGGTGGTTGGAAGGACGGGGCCCTGCCGAGTGGGAGGGGCAATGGGAGGCCCAAGGTGGGGGAGCTGAGATAAGGCCGCAAAAGGGAGCTGCGCCAGAGGGCGGGGCCGGCTTGGTGGAAAGTGCGGGTTTTTTCCCGCGCTAGGGAAGGAAGGGGGCGGGGCTGGAGAGCAGCACACGCTGACTGCCAGGAGGGGGAGGAGAGATTCTCACACTGGGGGGTCGACGGAGTGGCGGGAGAGGCCGGGGTCAGCAGGAGTCAGCTGACTTACGGGAGTGCCATGGGGGAGCAATACAGCTAGGGGGTCCTGGGGGACGGGACGGGGGGGGGGGGGACTGGGTTGCTGCTGCATTGGCCAAAGGGGAGCTGGAGTTCGGAGAGGAAGTCGGGGCGGGCGTCCGCCGCCTGGGGGAATGGAGGGTGCGGGAGGTGCAGGCATGTGGCTGGCCTAGAAAGAGATGGCTAGTCGGCAAGGGGGGGGGGGGGGGGGGAAGAAAGAGAGAGAGAGAGAGAGCCCCCCTGATCCGGCTGATAACTTGGAATGTGAGAGGCCCGAATGGGCTGGTCAAGAGGGCCTGTGTGTTCGCGCACCTGAAGGCAGATGTGGTTATGCTCCAGGAGATGCATTTGAAGGTGGCAGATCAGGTTAGGTATGTAATGGTGAGTGGTAAGCCGCAGGGGGTACGGGTGGTACTAGTGAATGTATACGCCCCGAATTGGGACGATGCCGGATTCATGAGGCTCATGTTGGGTTGGATTCTGGACCTGGAGACAGGGAGCTTGATAATGGGGGGGGGGGGGGCACGGTGTTGGACCCAGCATTGGTCCGCTCCAGGTCCAGGACTGGTAAAAGGCCGGCGGCGGACAAGGTGCTTAGGGGGTTTATGGACCAGATGGGGAGAGCGGACCCATGGAGGTTTGCCAGGCTGGGGGGGGGCAGGGAATTTTCCTTTTTTTCCCACATCCATAAAGCCTACTCCCGGATAGATTGCTTCATTATGAGTAGGGCACTAATCCCGAGAGTGGAGGGAACGGAATATTCGGCCATAGCTATCTCAGATCATGCCCCACATTGGGTGGAGCTGGAATTGGGGTGCAGGTGGGGGTGGCCTGGGAGGCACTGAAGGCGGTGGTCAGGGGAGAGCTAATCTCCACTAGGGCCCATAAGGAGAGGAAGGAGAGGAGAGAGAGGGAGAGATTGGTGGGAGAGATATTAAGGGTGGATAGGAGGTATGCAGAGGTCCCCGAGGAGGGATAACTCGAGGAGCGACGAAGCCTCTAGGCCGAATTCGACCTGTTGACTACCAGGAAGGCAGAGGTGCAGAGGAGGAAAGCGCAAGGGGCGGTGTACGAATATGGGGAGAAGGCGAGCCGGATGTTGGCACATCAGCTTCCGAAGCGGGAGCAGCGAGGGAGATTGGGGGAGTTAGGGATAGAGGGGGGAAACATGGTGTGGAGGGAATAAATGGGGTATTCAGGGACTTTTATGGAGGAGCTGTATAGGTCTGACCCCCTGATGGTGGGTGGGGGGGGGGGGGGCGATTTTTGGATCGGCTGAGGTTCCCGAGGGTGGAGGAGGAGCAGGTGGTTGGGCTAGGGGCACCGATTGGGCTGGAGGAGCTGGTTAAGGGGTTGGGAAGCACGCAGGCAGGGAAGGCCCCGGGGCCGGGTGGGTTTTCGGTGAAATTCTACCGGAAGTACATGGAACTCTTGGGCCCACTACTAGTGAGGACTTTCAATGAAGCGAGGGAGGGGGGTACCCTGCCCCCGACAATGTTCAGGGCACCGATCCCGCTGATCCTGAAGCGGGACAAGGACCCATTCCAGTGTGGGTCATACAGGCCGATCTCGCTCCCCTACGTCGACGCGAAGTTGTTGGCAAAGGTGCTGGCTACCTGAATTGAGGACTGTGTCCCGGGGGTGATTCACGAGGACCAGGCGGGATTTGTGAAGGGTAGGCAGTTGAACACCAATGTGCGGAGGCTCCTCAACGTAATTATGATGCCTGCAGCGGAGTGGGAGCGGAGGTAGTGGCGCCTATGGATGCGGAGAAGGCCTTCGATAGGGTGGAGTGGGAGTATCTTTGGGAAGTGCTGAGGAGGTTTGGGTTCGGGGAGGGGTCATCAGTTGGGTTAGGCTACTTTATGAAGCCCCGCTGGCGAGTGTGGCACGAACCGACAGAGATCGGAATACTTTCAGCTGTACCGGGGGGAAGAGGCAGGGGATCCCCTTGTTGTTCGCATTGGCAATTGAGCCTTTGGCCATGGCACTGGGGTAGTCCAGGCACTGGTTCGGGGGGGGGGGGGGGGGGGGGGGGGGGGGTAAGAGGAACACCGGGTGCCGCTGTATGCCGATGACCTGTTATTGTATGTGACGGACCCAGTGGAGGGGATGCGGGAAGTTATGCGGATCCTCAGGGAGTTCGGGGACATTTCCGGATGTAAGCTTAACGTAGGGAAGAGTGAGATCTTCGTGATACACCCAGGGGACCAGGGAAGGGATATAGACGAGCTTCCGCTGAAGAGGGCGGAAAGGAGCTTTCGGTACTTGGGGATCCAGGTGGCTAAAAGTTGGGGGGCCCTGCACAAGCTCAATTTGACGCGGCTCGTGGAGTAGATGGAGGAGGAGTTTAAAAGGTGGGATATGTTGCATTGTCGTTGGCGGGTAGGGTGCAGTCGGTGAAAATGACGGTCCTTCCGAGGTTCCTCTGTGTGTTCCAGTGCCTTCCCATCCTGATCCCCAAGGCCTTTCTTAAACGGGTCAGCAGGAGTATCATGGGATTAGTGTGGGCGAATAAGGCCCCGAGGGTAAAAAGGGTGTTTCTGGAGCGTAGCAAGGACAGAGGAGGGCTAGCGTTGCCCAATCTATGTGGGTACTACTGGGCTGCCAATATGGCGATAATCCGTAAGTGGATAATGGAGGGGGGGAGGGGGTGGCGTGGAAGAGGCTGGAGATGGCGTCCTGTGTGGGCACGAGTCAGCGAGCGCTGGTGACGGCACAGCTGCCGCTCCCGCCGACAAGGTACACCACGAGTCCGGTGGTGGCGGCAACTCTAAAAGTTTGGGGGCAGTGAAGGAGCCACAGGGGTGAGGTAGAGGCCTTGGTTTGGTCCCCGATCCGAGAGAACCATCGGTTCGTCCCGGGGCGAGTGGATTGGGGGGGGGGGGGGGGGAGGGGGGGGGGGGGGGAAGGGGGGAGAAGAGGGTTTCTGAGCTGGCATCGAGCAGGAAATAAAAGAATGGGGGACCTGTTTATAGATGGGACGTTTGCGAGCCTTGAGGCGCTGGAGGAGAAATTTGGGCTGCCCCCCGGAAACGGCTTCAGGTACATGCAGGTGAGGGCGTTTGTGAGACGGCAGGTGAGGGAATTTCCACTGCTTCCAGCACGTAAGATTCAAGACAGGGTGCTCTTGGGGGTGTGGGCTGGAGAAGGCAAGGTCTCGGCAGTCTATCAGGAGATGCAGAAAGAGGAGACGACCTCGGTGGAGGGGCTAAAGGGTAAATGGGAAGAGGAGCTTGGGGAGGAGATAGATGAGAAACTGTGGGCTGATGCCCTGGATAGGGTTAATTCTTCCTCCTCTTGCGCCATGCTTAGCCTGATGCAATTTAAGGTTCTCCACAGAGCGCATATGACAGGGGCGAGGTTGAGTACGTTCTTTGGGGTTGAGGACAGGTGTGTGAGGTGCTCGGGGAGCCCAGCGAACCACGCTCATATGTTCTGGGCGTGTCCGGCGCTGGATGGGATTTGGAGGAGCTTTGCGAGGACTGGGTCTAAGGTGGTGAACACCCGGGTCAAGCCGAGCTGGGGGTTAGCATTATTTGGGGTATCGGACGAGCCGGAAAGTGGCCGGTATTCTGGCCTTTGCGTCCCTGGTAGCCCGGCGGAGGATTCTGCTACAGTGGAAAGATGCGAAGCCCCCAAGCATAGAAGCCTGGATCAGCGACATGGCAGGGTTCATTAAGTTGGAGAGGGTAAAGTTTGCCTTGCGAGGGTCTGTGCAAGGGTTCCTCAGGCGGTGTATCATGGGGGGGGGGTTGTACATTGGGGGAATTCGCGATATAAGTGTACGATGTTGATCTCTGCGTTTTATGCTTTTCTTTTTTCTGTAATGGGGGGGGGGGGGTGTTTGTTGAAAATTTGCTAATATTGAATAAAAATATATATTTTTAAAAGAACATTTTGAACAACTCCTCAATCGGGAATCCGTAGTAGAAGCTGATACTCTCCAGGTGATCCCCTGTACCCTGTGGTTGAATCCATGGGTGGACCACCATCAATGGGAGAGCTGTAACAACAATCAAACGGATGAAAAGCAACAAGTCCTGCCCCGATGGCATTCCAGCTTGAGGTCTATAAAGTCAGTTAACATCAATACTCTTTTTTTTTTTAAGAATATTTTATTAAAAATTTTTGGTCAACCATCACAGTACATTGTGTATCCTTTACACAATAATATAACAGTATAAATAACAATGACCTGTTTTATAAACAAAGAATAAATAATATACAACAAAAACGAAAACTAAAACTAAATGGCAACTGCCTTGTCTCAGATAAACACTCTCCAAAAATATGGTTTAACAATCCAATATACAATTATTTATAGCAACGACCTATACATATTATACATATATATTAATACCCCTGAGACTCCTTCTGGTTCCCCCCCCCCCCTCCCCCCTGGGCTGCTGCTGCTGCCTTCTTCTTTTCCATTCCCTCTATCTTTGTGTGAGGTATTCGACGAACGGTTGCCACCGCCTGGTGAACCCTTGAGCCGATCCCCTGAGGACGAACTTAATCCGTTCCAGCTTTATAAACCCTGCCATGTCATTTATCCAGGTCTCCACCCCCGGGGGCTTGGCTTCCTTCCACATCAACAGTATCCTGCGCCGGGCTACTAGGGACGCAAAGGCCAGAACATCGACCTCTCTCGCCTCCTGCACTCCCGGCTCTTGTGCAATCCCAAATATAGCCAACCCCCAGCTTGGTTCGACCCGGACCCCCACTACTTTCGAAAGCACCTTTGTCACCCCCACCCAGAACCCCTGTAGTGCCGGACATGACCAGAACATGTGGGTGTGATTCGCTGGGCTTCTCGAGCATCTCGCACACCTATCCTCTACCCCCAAAAATTTACTGAGCCGTGCTCCAGTCATATGCGCCCTGTGTAACACCTTAAATTGAATCAGGCTTAGCCTGGCACACGAGGACGATGAGTTTACCCTACTTAGGGCATCCGCCCACAGCCCCTCCTCAATCTCCTCCCCCAGCTCTTCTTCCCATTTCCCTTTCAGCTCATCTACCATAATCTCCCCCTCGTCCCTCATTTCCCTATATATATATCTGACACCTTACCGTCCCCCACCCATGTCTTTGAGATTACTCTGTCCTGCACCTCATGCGTCGGGAGCTGCGGGAATTCCCTCACCTGCTGCCTCGCAAAAGCCCTCAGTTGCATATACCGGAATGCATTCTCTTGGGGCAACCCATATTTCTCGGTCAGCGCTCCCAGACTTGCGAACTTCCCATCCACAAACAGATCTTTCAGTTGCGTTACTCCTGCTCTTTGCCATATTCAAAATCCCCCATCCATTCTCCCCGGGGCAAACCTATGGTTGTTTCTTATCGGGGACCCCACCAAGGCTCCCGTCTTTCCCCTATGCCGTCTCCACTGTCCCCAAATTTTCAAAGTCGCCACCACCACCGGGCTTGTGGTGTATTTCTTCGGTGAGAACGGCAATGGGGCCGTCACCATAGCTTGTAGGCTAGTCCCCCTACAGGACGCCCTCTCCAATCTCTTCCACGCCGCTCCCTCCTCTTCCCCCATCCACTTACTCACCATTGAGATACTGGCGGCCCAGTAGTACTCACTTAGGCTCGGTAGTGCCAGCCCCCCCTATCCCTACTACGCTGTAAGAATCCCTTCCTCACTCTCGGGGTCTTCCCGGCCCACACAAAACTCACGATACTCTTTTCGATCCTTTTGAAAAAAGCCTTAGTGATCACCACCGGGAGGCACTGAAACACAAAGAGGAATCTCGGGAGGACTACCATTTTAACTGCCTGCACCCTCCCTGCCAGTGACAGGGATACCATGTCCCATCTCTTGAAGTCCTCCTCCATTTGTTCCACCAATCGCGTTAAATTTAACCTATGCAATGTACCCCAATTCTTGGCTATCTGGATCCCCAAGTAACGAAAGTCCCTGGTTACCTTCCTCAGCGGAAAGTCCTCTATTTCTCTGCTCTGCTCCCCTGGATGCACCACAAACAACTCACTTTTCCCCATGTTCAGTTTATATCCTGAGAATTCTCCAAACTCCCGAAGTGTCCGCATTATCTCTGGCATCCCCTCCGCCGGGTCCACTACATATAACAACAAATCATCCGCGTACAGAGATACCGGTGTTCTTCTCCTCCTCTAAGTACTCCCCTCCACTTCTTGGCACCCCTCAATGCTATTGCCAGGGGCTCAATCGCCAGTGCAAACAGTAATGGGGACAGAGGGCATCCCTGCCTTGTCCCTCTATGGAGCCGAAAGTATGCAGATCCCCGTCCATTCGTGACCACACTCGCCACTGGGGCCCGAGACAACAGCTGCACCCATCCAACATACTCATCTCCAAAACCAAATCTCCTCAGCACCTCCCACAAATAATCCCACTCCACTCTATCAAATGCTTTCTCGGCATCCATCGCCACCACTATCTCCGCTTCTCCCTCTGGTGGGGGCATCATCATTACCCCTAGCAGCCTCTGTATATTCGTATTCAGCTGTCTCCCCTTCACAAACCCAGTTTGGTCCTCATGGACCACCCTCGGGACACTAGCCTCTATCCTCATTGCCATTACCTTGGCCAGAATCTTAGCGTCTACATTTAGGAGGGAAATAGGTCTATAGGACCCGCATTGCAGCGGGTCCTTTTCCTTCTTTAGGAGAAGCGATATCGTTGCCTCAGACATAGTCGGGGGCAGCTGTCCCCTTTCCTTTGCCTCATTAAAGGTCCTCATCAGTAGCGGGGCGAGCAAGTCCACATATTTCCTGTAAAATTCAACTGGGAATCCATCCGGTCCCGGAGCCTTCCCCGCCTGCATGCTCCTAATTCCTTTCACTACTTTCTCTATTTCAATCTGTGCTCCCAGTCCCACCCTTTCCTGCTCCTCCACCTTGGGAAATTCCAGCCGGTCCAGAAAGCCCATCATTCTCTCCCTCCCATCCGGGGGTTGAGCTTCGTATAATTTTTTATAAAATGCCTTGAACACTCCATTCACTCTCTCCGCTCCCCGCTCCATCTCTCCTTCCTCATCCCTCACTCCCCCTATTTCCCTCGCTGCTCCCCTTTTCCTCAATTGGTGGGCCATCAACCTGCTCGCATTCTCCCCATATTCGTACTGTACACCCTGTGCCTTCCTCCACTGTGCCTCTGCAGTACCCGTTGTCAGCAAGTCAAATTCTACGTGTAGCCTTTGCCTTTCCCTGTACAGTCCCTCCTCCGGTGCCTCCGCATATTGCCTGTCCACCCTCAGAAGTTCTTGCAGCAACCGCTCCCGTTCCCTACTCTCCTGCTTTCCTTTATGTGCCCTTATTGATATCAGCTCCCCTCTAACCACTGCCTTCAGCGCCTCCCAGACCACTCCCACCTGGACCTCCCCATTGTCATTGAGTTCCAAGTACTTTTCAATGCACCCCCTCACCCTTAGACACACCCCCTCACCTGCCATTAGTCCCATGTCCATTCTCCAGGGTGGGCGCCCTTCTGTTTCCTCCCCTATCTCTAAGTCCACCCAATGTGGAGCGTGATCCGAAATGGCTATAGCTGTATACTCCGTTACCCTCACCTTCGGGATCAACGCCCTTCCCAAAACAAAAAAGTCTATTCGCGAATAGACTTTGTGGACATAGGAGAAAAACGAAAACTCCTTACTCCTAGGTCTGCTAAATCTCCACGGGTCTACTCCTCCCATCTGCTCCATAAAATCTTTAAGCACCTTGGCTGCTGCCGGCCTCCTTCCAGTCCTGGACCTCGACCTGTCCAGCCCTGGTTCCAACACCGTATTGAAATCTCCCCCCATTACCAACTTTCCCACCTCTAGGTCCGGGATGCGTCCTAGCATACGCCTCATAAAATTGGCATCATCCCAGTTCGGGGCATGTACGTTTACCAAAACCACCGTCTCCCCCTGTAGTTTGCCACTCACCATCACGTATCTGCCCCCGCTATCCGCCACTATAGTCTTTGCCTCAAACATTACTCGCTTCCCCACTAATATAGCCACCCCCCCTGTTTTTCGCATCTAGCCCCGAATGGAACACCTGCCCCACCCAACCTTTGCGTAGTCTCACCTGGTCTATCAGTTTCAAGTGCGTTTCCTGTAACATAACCACGGCTGCCTTAAGTTTCTTAAGGTGTGCGAGTACCCGTGCCCTCTTTATCGGCCCGTTCAGCCCTCTCACGTTCCACGTGATCAGCCGGGTTGGGGGGATTTTTACCCCCCCCCCCCTTGTTGATTAGCCATCCCCTTTTTCCAGCTCCTCACCCGGTTCCCACGCAGCTGTGTCCCCCCCAGGCGGTGCCCCCCCGCCCATCCCACCCCATACCAGCTCCCCCCTCTCCCCAGCAGCAGCAGCCCAATAATTCCCCCCTCCCACCCCCCCCGCTAGATCCCCCACTAGCGTAGTTACACCCCCCATGTTGCTCCCAGAAGTCAGCAAACTCTGGCCGACCTCAGCTTCCCCCCGTGACCTCGGCTCGCACCGTGCGATGCCCCCTCCTTCCTGCTTCCCTATTCCCGCCATGATTATCATAGCGCGGGAACCGAGCCCGCGCTTCCCCCTTGGCCCCGCCCCCAATGGCCAACGCCCCATCTCTTCTACCCCCTTTCCTCCCCCCACCACCTCCTGTGGAAGAGAGAAAAGTTACCACATCGCAGGATTAACAACATAAAACTCCTCTTTCCCCCCTTCTTCGCCCCCCATACTCGCCCCACCACTTTGTTTCAAACGTTCTTTTTTTTAATAACCCGCTCATTCCAATTTTTCTTCCACGATAAAAGTCCACGCCTCATCCGCCATCTCAAAGTAGTGGTGCCTCCCTTGATATGTGACCCACAGTCTTGCCGGTAGCAGCATTCAGAATTTTATCTTCTTTTTGTGAAGCACCGCCTTGGCCCGATTAAAGCTCGCCCTCCTTCTCGCCACCTCCGCACTCCAGTCTTGGTATACGCGGATCACCGCGTTCTCCCACTTACTGCTCCGAGTTTTCTTTGCCCATCTAAGGACCATCTCTCTGTCCTTAAAACGGAGGAATCTCACCACTATGGCTCTAGGAATTTCTCCTGCTCTCGGTCCTCGCGCCATCACTCGGTATGCTCCCTCCACCTCCAGCGGACCCGCCAGGGCCTCCGCTCCCATTAAAGAGTGCAGCATCGTGCTCACATATGCCCTGACGTCCGCTCCCTCCGCACCTTCAGGAAGGCCAAGAATCCTTAGGTTGTTCCTCCTCGCGTTGTTCTCCAGCGCCTCCGGCCTTTCCACACATCGTTTATGGTGTGCCTCGTGCATCTCCGTCTTCACCACCAGGCCCTGTATGTCGTCCTCATTCTCGGCAGCCTTTGCCTTCACGACCTGAAGCTCCCGCTCCTGGGTCTTTTGCTCCTCCTTTAGCCCTTCGATCGCCTGTAATATCGGGGCCAACAGCTCCTTCTTCATTTCCTTTTTGAGTTCTTCCACGCAGCGTTTCAAAAACTCGTGTTGTTCAGGGCCCCATATTAAACTGCCACCTTCCGACGCCATCTTGGTTTTTGCTTGCCTTCCTTGCCGCTGCTCTAAAGGATCCACCGCAATCCGGCCACCTTCCTCTCCTTTTTCCATCCGTATCCAGGGGGGATTCCCTTCTGGTTCACCGCACAGTACTTTTAGCCGTTAAAATTGCCGTTGGGGCTCTTATTAAGAGCCCAAAAGTCCGTTACACCGGGAGCTGCCGAAACGTGCGACTCAGCTGGTCATCGCCGCACCCGGAAGTCCCACATCAATACTCTTAAGCTCTCACCTTATGGATTTGTACTTCAAAAAGAGAGATAAACCTATTGAGGTATTTCTCTTGTCCATAGCAGGAAAAATCCTGATATGCATTCTCCCGAATTGCCTGCTTCTTCTGACTGCAGGAAATCCTCCCAGAGACACACACACACTGCGGCTTTGGATCTTCCACAAGAATCTCTGACTTAGTCTTTGTTGCCAGGCAAATCCAAGAAAAATGTCTCATTGCATTCAACAACCTGTCCGAAGCATTTGACTTGGTCTATGCATTATAGAAACATATTTGGATGTCTAAAAAATTTAAATCACAAATCTGCAATTGCTTCAACTATCTCAAGTGGGAGAGCTGAAATAGATCCCTTCAAAATCCAGAACGGGGACATGCCCCCATACTATTTACCACTTACACAACAGTGGCTATTCACCTCAAAAGATTAACCGTCATCTGGTGCATTAAATGCCATCTCAATGGAAAACTCCAACCTCAGTCACCTCCATGCCAAAACTAAGCTGACCACCAAAGATACACATGATCTACAGTTTTCAGATGACTGCAGTGTCAGTCCCCATTCTGCACTAGATTTGATACACTCTTGACCTCTTCAATGCTGCATACAAGAATCAGGGCCTGTCCTTGAATGTTGACAAAACAAATCTCATATCAACTCACAGCTGGTCAGTCATAATTTCCACTTTCAATATTTGTTGAAAGAGAGCTCTTGAATTTGTTAAGCTCTTCACATTACAGTCACCTCCCTCAAAAGACCACCATTAATGAAGTGACCCGACACAGAAGGCCAGCTCAGCCTTCTACAACCTACGGCAGTGAGCACTTGCCGACAAAACAGTAGCACAAGTGGGTAGCACTGTCGCTTCACAGCTCCAGGGTCCCAGGTTCGATTCCTGGCTTATCACTGTCTGTGCGGAGTCTGCACGTTCTCCCTGTGTCTGCGTGGGTTTCCTCCAGATGCTCCGGTTTCCTCCCATAAGTCCAAAAAGAAGTGCTATTAGGTAATTTGGACATTTTGAATTCTCCCTCAGTGTACCCTAACAGGCACTGGAATGTGATGACGAGGGGCTTTTCACAGTAACTTCATTGCAATATTAATGTAAGCCTACTTGTGACAATAAAAGATTATTAAAAACCCTTGGAAGTTAACAAAAGTCCTAGTGTACTCCACAGTTGTTGTCACCAGACTCCTGTACTGTAATTTTGATGGACAGGATCCTGTGCCTGGCTGGTTGAAAACTGTCTTCCATATTAGATCTGTTTTCTCAACTCTCAAATCGCCAATGTTCCAGGGAAGGACATAGAAAATGCTTCAAAGACACTCTGAAGCTCTCCTTGAAGTGCGGCAGCATTGACATTAATAGTTGGGAGGAGCTTGCTACCAATGGCTCAACATGGCGACAACTTGTTCATCAAGCTGCATCACACTTTAATTACATTGCTTTAATGATAAGGCAGTAGAGAAAGAAAGAAAAGGAAGCAAGTCCTGCACTCCGATCGCACTACTCACATGACGCCTTGCTCCATGACCCCTGTGGATCAAATTGTCCTGTTTAGTCACATGAGGATCGGTGGCAGAAACTCATAACCCCCATGTAGATCTCATCCTCAAAATAAGGGACAGATGACAAGTCATCACATTTAGTACATGTTATTTACCAAATAGATATCAGGTCAAACTGTTTCCACTAACACTTCACCACTGCTTTATAATAAAACTCCTAGTTATAATAAAACACTAGTTATTAACCAAGTTTGAAAGGAGAAAATCTCCCATCTCACTCTTAAATTTATCAGCCTTCCCTTTCCTGCCGGAAAGTGTTATTGTAATTCTAGTGACAGCACTGAAACAATAAAGTGCCAGTGTCCCAGACATATATAACGAACTGACCATTTTGATAATGAGGTTTCTTTATATCAGCTTCATTAAAAAGGAACTATAATCCCAATGTTTTCCACTAAGTGGGTTTGCTTGCACTCTGGCTGCAGAGATTTAAGGAGGTTCAGACTAGAGTTGCTGCCAGCAGCGTAAACACTCCACTGACACCAACACAAGAGCAACTATTCCCACTCAAGCAATAAATGCATCAATATTCACTCTCTTTTCATGGGATGAGAAGCCCAAAGAAAGCTGATTCAAATGCACTGTTTGTGAGTGGAGATGTTGATCATCCCCTTGGAATCAATGTTGTATTATTTTCTGTTATTTTGCACTGACACAGCTGTCTGCTTCATAGATCAGAATGCAAACAATAAGATTAGATTTAAACCAGCTGACATTGTTATGTCAGATGTTAACTCTAATCTGTTATCATTTCCAGTAAGTAAACTAATAAACCAGGCTTCAAGCAATTGATAATTAATCCATCGATTCAAATTTTCCATATATGAATGACAATACACTAAATTTATCTGCTAGTAATATAATTATTTAAAAAGTGGGTGAGATGTTATTCAAATGGTAGCAATTGAAAATAAATGAGAATCCTGATAATCACTGGTCACCAACAAATAAGTAACTAAAAGCTTTTGTAAGAGTTGCAACTTCCTCCAGTTAAACATTGGGAAGACTGAAGTCACTATCTTTATATCCCCCTCCCATCCTTACCAGTCCAGAGTGTCAGACTGAAACAGACTTTATAAAAAATCTGTTCATGGGTTGGGACAATTACTGACAAGACCAGCTCTATATTGCCATTTGCCACTTGCCCTCGAGAGTGTGGGAGAGACACTCTCTAGAACAGTTGCAGTCCATGTGGTGAAGGTAAACCTCAGTACCTTTACGAAGGGAGTTCCAGGTTTTTGACGGAGTAGCAGTGAAGGAATGGTGGTGTATTCTCAAGTCAAAATGGTGTGCGACTTGGAGCAAATCTTGCAGTTGATTGTATTCCCAGTTGCTTTCTACTCTTGTTCTTCTAAGTGGCAAAGTTTGTAAGTTTGGGAGGTGCTGTAAAAGGAGCCTTGGCAAACGGCTGCAGTGCATCTTGTAGATGTTAAACATTTACCCTCCTCTTCAAGACACACACTGCTGCCAGTGTGTGTCGGAGGAGGAAGTAAATGTTTAACATGTGAATGGGTGCCGATCAAGTGGCCTATTTTGTTCTTGGTGGTGTTGAGCTGTTTATGTGCTTTTGCAACTGCAATCTTCCAGGCAAGTGAAGATTATTTCATTACACTTCTAACTTGAGACTTATAAATGGTGGACCGGTTTTAGGGATTCAAGAGGCTACTGCAGCATTTCCACCCTCTAAGTTGCTCGCTTTTCTAGCCACAGGATTTATATGACTAGTCCAATTAAGTTTCTGGTTAATGTTAACCCCCAGGATGTTAGTGGTGGGAGAACACTAAGGGAAAATGGTTAAATATTCTTTTTGGAGATGGTTGTTGCCTGACACTTGTGGGGTGTAAATGCTATTGCCACTCATTAGCCCAAGTCTGAAAGTGGGACAGGTCTTGCTGCATGTGTTCACGGACTACTTCATTATCTTTGAAGGTGTGAATGGTACTGAATATGTGCGATCATCAGTGAACATCTCTTCTTCTGAGCTCATGATGAGAAAAAAAAATCATGAATGAAGCAGCTGCAGATGTCTGGGCCTAAAACACTATCAAGACGTCCTTGCAGTGATGTCCTAAGGTTGAATTAATTGGCCTCCACCAACCACAACCATCTTCCTTTGCATTAGGCATGACTCCAATCAGTGGTTTTCTCAATTCCCATTGATTTTAATATTGCTAGGGTTCCTGGATGCCACAGTCAAATTCGGCCTCGATATCTATGGCAGTCACTTTCACTTCAAATTATTTTTTTCCCCCATGCTCGGTCCAAGGTTGTAAAATGAGGTCTGGAGCGGAGGGGTCCTGGCACAACCTAAACTGAACATTGGTTAGCAGGTTATTGCTGTGTTAGTGCTGGTTGACAGAGCTGTTTGACATTTTCTATTAGTTTGCCGATGACTGAACATAGAGTGTTGGAGCAAAAATTAGATGGATTAGATTTGTCCCATTTTTTGTGAACAAGACATACCTGGGTAATTTACTTCTTTGTCTGGTTGATATCAATGTTTTAGCTGTGCCAGAACACCTTGACTAGGGGCCTGATTAATTCTGAAATACAAATCTTCAATACTATAGTTGGGGTGTATCAGGGTTCATAGCCTTTGCTGTATCCAGTGCACTCAGCTGTTTCTTGACATAATGTGGAGTGAATTGGACTGGATGAAGATTGACAACTATGATGGTGGGGACCACAGAAGGAGGTCAAGATGGATCATCCACTGGGCACGACTGTCTGAAGATAGTTGCAAATGCTTCAGCCTTGCTTTTTGCACTGATGTGCTGAACTCGTCAATGATTGAGCATGGGAATGCTGGTGGAGCGTTCTTCCACTCTTAGTTATTTAATTGTCCACCAATTAGATGTGGATGTTGAATCTCTTAGCTGTCTATAGTTGCATCTGCTGTTTAGCATGTTCATTGTCCTGTTATGTAACTTCACCAGACTACATATTTAAAGACATTTCTGGTCCTGCTCCTGTTACCATTCTGATGTTGGGCTCTGAGGTTTGATCTATGACATGCTCCTGGCTAGCTCATTTCAGCTAAGGTTTCAATACAGAAGGAGGTGCAACAATTTACTTATCTTAGAAGAGGAGGTCAGGGAGTAAACTATTCAGGGTGCCTATCGAAATATGCATGGGTTCACCATCTCACTTGGCCGTGATGCCCCCACAGTTGGGTCACATACAGCCATGTAAAGTTAAAGGTGTTAGCCTTGGTTTAGTGCCAGCACTCTCACCTTGTTGTCAGAAGGTTGTGGTTTCAAGTCCCGCATCAGAGATTTAAGCACATCATTTAAGCTGACAGTATAGTGCAGTACTGAGAAAATACTAGTTCCTATCCTAAATACAAGGTACAAATTTTTAGAGGAGTGTTAAGAGGAAATACATTTGAAATTTCTGGTATACGATCATTAAACACCTAAAGGCTGGAGAATTGTCAGTGAAGAGATGACATGTCTAAGCATCAAATATATATACATGGGGGTGAAGATAATTAAAGATCCAGTTGACAAGGCAGGAATGCCCACTCTCTGCACTGCTCTTTGCCTTGGCTATACGGCCATTGGCAATGGTGCTGAGAGCATCAAGGGACTGACAGGGGAAAGTGCGGGGGGAGGGTGGGTGGAGCATAGGGTCTTGCTGTACACGGACGATCTGCTCCTCTACCGTTCAAACTCTTTGGAAGGTATCGGGGGGGGGGGGGATTTTGGTTATATTGCAGGAGTTTGGCCGGTTTCCAGGATATAAACTGAATATGGGGAAGAGCGAGGATTTTCCGATTCAAGGGAGGGGACAGGAGAAGAGGCTGGAGGAGTTCCGTTTAGAGTAGTGGGGGTGAGCTTTCGGTATTTAGGAGGCGCGGGGGTGGGAGCAGTTGCACAAGTTGAATCTGGCTCAGTTGGTGGAGCAGATGAAGGGTGATTTTAGGAGGTAGGATGTGTTCCTGCTGTCGCTGGCAGGACGGGTGCAATTGAATCATAGAATTTACAATGCAGAAGGAGTCCATTCGGCCCATCGAGTCTGCACCGGCCCTTGGAAAGAGCACCCCACTCAAGCACACCTCCTCCACCCCATCCCCTTAACCCAGTAACCCCAATTAACCTTTTTGGACACAAAGGGCAATTTAGCATAGCCAATCCACCTAACCCGCACATCTTTGGACTGTGGGAGGAAACCCAGGCAGACACGGGGAGAATATGCAGACTCCACACAGTGACCCAAGCCAGGAATTGAACCTGGGACCCTGGAACTGTAAAGCAACTGTGCTAACCACTATACTACTGTGCTGCCCCCACGTTATTCACGAGGCTATTGTGTGTGTTCCAGAATCTCCTGATCTTCATTCCAAAGTCTTTTTTAAGAGGGTGAATGCACTAATTTTGGAATTTGGCTGGGCAGGCAAGGTGAGCGGTGAAGAAGGTGCTGCTGGAACGGGGCTGGGGGTGGGTTAGCGGGTTAACTCTCCCAAATTTAATGAATTACTACTGGGCGGCGAATATAGCCAGAGTTAGGAAGTGGGTAGTGGCGGGTGAACGCGTCCTCGACGTGTGCAACTTATACACTTCAAGGTAGTCCACAGGGCACATATGACTGTGGCCAGGATGAGCAGGATTTTTGAAGGGGTGGAGGATAGGTGTGGGCGGTGTGTGAATGGGCCCGCGAATCACGTCCCATGTTTTGGACTTGTCCGAAGCTTGGGGGATTCTGGCAGGGGTTTGCCGACGCTATGTCTTGAAGGTAAAGGTAGTCCGAGGCCAGAAGCGGCGATCTTTGGAATGTCCGAAGAACCGGGAGTCCAGGGGGTGAGAGAGGCCAATGTCTTTGCCTCCCTGGTAGCCCGGAGATAGATCTTATTGGAATGGAGGGATTCGGGGCTGCTGTGGGTGAGTGACCTGGCAGAGTTTGTTCGGCTGGAGAAGGTAAAGTTCACCTTGAGAGGGGTTTGCCCGGAGATGGCAGCCGTTCATCGACTTCTTTGAGAACAGTTAAGATGTCAGCGGGGGGGGGGGGGGGGGGGGGGAGGAGAGAGAGAGGAGAGAGAGAGGAGGAGGTAGGGGAGTTGGGGGGGGCGGGTTGGTGGGGTGTTTGGTATTTAGTTGCAGCCCTGTTACCTGTGTTGTTTTATGGTTGTGTTTGATGTGTAAATATATGAATGCCTCAAAAAAAGATTTTTTTTAAAAAGATCCAGTTGCAAAAAGCACCAAATCCTTTGAAGGATATGACAATATATCACACATCTGTATAGATTCTAAGTTCACATTTTCACAGTACTGAAACTGAAATTCAACAGTTAAAAATACTTAAAGTACTAAATGTATTTATATGAACTTTAACCTTTTAATAGTGGATTCTGCCATCCCCACTCAATGATTGTAAATTCCACTGCACCAACCCATGGGGGACTAAACAGTCATGGTCATTAGCAGACCCCAGTACTTAATTCTAGTAATTACTATTCAAGTTTGTGTCAACAGACCATGTGCCAAGTCTCCAGTTGTCAGTACATGTCTACTCTCCAGAGGGGATTGTAAAGTCAACTGCAGCATCCTATATAGCTGATATCAGTTAACATAGCAAGGCTCATTTCTTGATTTTTTTTTTACAACTGCCAGAGGGGTAGGGGTCAATGACTGGTATGATAGTTTTGTCTGCCGTTCGACTGTAAAGGTCTTGCATAAATGTTTAAGCAGTCTCAACTCAGCTCCTGGCGGGTGCAGTCATACAGGTCAAACAGCACTTCTCCCAATTCAGCATCAATCGGCAATTTCACCCAGAGGCCACAGGATAGCTCAGAAATATTACGGCATAAGAGGCGGCCATTCGACCCATGGTGTCTGCACTGGTGCTTGAATGAGCAATTCCCTTTGTATGATTCTCCCACCTTCTCCCCATAATCTGGAACATTCTTCCTTTTCAGACAACAGTTTAGTTCCCTTTTGAATGCTTTGGATGAACCTGCCTCCACCACTCTCGGGCAATGCAGATAACCACTCACTACATGAAAAGTTTTCCCTCATGTTGTTTTTGCTTCTTTTACCAATTACTTTAAATCTGTGCCCTCTCTCGTTCTCTATCTTTTCATAAGTGGGAACAGTTTCCCCCAGCCTATTCTGTTTAGACCCTTTATGATTTTGAATACCTCCATAAAATCACTGGCTTTCTTTTGACCAAGAAAAACAGTCCTAACTTCTCCAATCGATCCTCACAACTGAAGGTTCTCATCCCTGGAACCATTCTCTTAAATCTCTTCTGTCACTGTCTGCAATGCCTTCACATCCATCCTGAAATGGGGTGCCCAGAACTTGACGCAATACTCCAGCTGAGGCTGAACTAATGACTTATACAAGTTCAACATAACCTCCTTGCTCTTGCATTCTATGGCTCCATGAATAAAGCCTAGGATACTATGTACTTTATTAATCTGCTCTCTCAAACAGTCCTGCTACCTTAAATACATCCAGGCCCTCTGCTCCCCTGCACCCCAATCAGGATTGGAACCGTTATAGTTTCATAGAATTTACAGTGCAGAAGGAGGCCATTCGGCCCATCGAGTCTGCACCGGCTCTTGGAAAGAGCACCCTACCCAAGGTCAACACCTCCACCCCATCCCCATAACCCAGTAACCCCACCCAACACTAAGGGCAATTTAGCATGGCCAATCCACCTAACCTGCACATCTTTATATTGTCTCTTCATGCTTTTCCTCCTAAAATGAATCACTTCCCATTTCTCAGAATTGAACTTCATCTGCCACCTGTCCATCCACTCCACCAACTTGTACATGTCCTTTTGAAGTTCAACATGGGACGGCATGGTGGCGCAGTGATCAGCACTGCTGCCTCAAGCGCCAGGGATCCGGGTTCAATTCTGACCTTGAGTGACTGTCTGTGTGGAACTTGCACATTCTCCCCGTGTCTGCATGGGTTTCCTCCGGGTGCTCCAGTTTCCTCCCACAGTCCAAAGATGCACAGGTCAGGTGGATTGGCCATGCTATATTGCCCCTCAAGAGTTCAAACGATTAGGTGGGGTTGCAGAGATAGGCAGGGGTGTGGGACTGGGTAGGGTGTTCCTTCAGAGAGTGGGTGCAGGTTCGAAAGGCTAAATTAGCCTCCTTCCGTACTGTAGGGATTCTATGGTTCTATGATCGACCTCAACAAGACAAAGTTGCCACATTTTGCATTATCCGGAAACTTTTGCAATTGTGCCCTGTACACCAAGGTCTATGCCATTAATATATATCAGGAAAAGCAAGGGTTCCAACATTGATTCCTGGGGAACTCGACTAGAAACTGTGCTCCAGTCCAAAAAAATCCATTAATGACTCCTCTCCGTTTCCTGTCAATGAGGCAATTTTGTATCAATGTTACTACTGTTCCTTTTATTCCATGTGCTCACAAGTCTGTTGTGTAGCTCGGTATCAAATTCCTTTTGGAGGGCCATGTACACCACATCAATAGCATTACCCTCATCAATCTTCTCTGTTACCACATCAAGAGATTCCAGCTAGTTAAACAAGGTTTTCCCTTAAGAAATCCATGCTGGCTCTCCTTAATTAACTCACATTTGTCCTGATTATTTCTATACGTTCTGCACCTTGAAGTTAAACTGGCTGGTCTGCAGTTGCTGGGCTTATCTTTATCCCCTTTTTTGAACAAGGGTGTAATATTTGCAATTCTCCAGTCCTCTGGCACCACCCCTGAATCGAAGGAAGACTGGAAAATTAGGACTAGTGCCTCTGGAACTTCCACACACACTTCCCCCAGTATCCTTGGATTAATCTCATCTGGTCCTGGTGCCTCATCAACTTTAAGTACAGAGAGACTATCCAATAGTGTGTCAATTTTAAACCCTTCTAGTGTCTGAAATACTTCCTCTTTCACTGTGGCTTGGGTAGCATCTTCTTCCTTGGTAAAGATGGATACATGATATTTATTAAGTACTTCAGCTATGCTCTCTGCCTCCATTCATAGACTTCTCCTTTGACCACCTTTTTACTATTTATAAACCTATAGGAGATTTTATAATTCCCTTGTATGTTGACTGCTAGACTCTTCCTTTGCTTCCTATTTTTTTTAAAATTTAGAGTACCCAATCATTTTATTGTTTTCCAATTAAGGGGCAATTTAACTTGGCCAATCCATCTAACTAGCACATCTTTGGGTTGTGGGGGTGAAACCCACGCAGACACGGGGAGAGTGTGCAAACTCCACATGGACAGTGACCCAGGGCCGGGATTCGAACCCGGGTCCTCAGCGCCGTAGTCCCAGTGCTAACCACTGCGCCACCGCGCTGCCCTCTTTGCTTTCTAGTTGATTTTACACCTCCCCTCTGAAACTTCTATATTCAGCCTGGCTCTCAATTGCACTTTCTACCGGACAGAAACATACATGGAAAATAGAAGAGGCCATTCAGCCCTTCAAGCTTGCTCCACCATTCATTATGATCATGGCTTATCATCAAGTTAATTACCCTGATCCCACCTTCCCCCCCCCCCCCCATATCCCTTAATTCCTTTAGCCCCCCCCCCCCCTCCCCCCTTCCCCACAGAGCTATATCTAACTACACAATGTTTTGGCCTCCACTACTTTCTGTGCTAGTAACTTCCACAGATTTATCACTCTGGGTGAAGAAATGTCTCCTCACCTCAACCCTAAAACATTTACCTCTTATCCTCAAGCTATGACCCCTAGTTCTGGACTCCCCCAGTGCCCTATACATTTGCAGTAAAACATCCCTATTCCTATACTCAAATCTTATCGCTATGAAGGCCAACTTTGCCTTCTTTACTACCTGCTGTACCTGCGCGCTTACCAACACCTGTGAACAATGGAAAAATGACACTTCTATGGTATGGGGCAATCTTCCAAGCTCGATATACATTATTGGAATAGAGAGAGAGAGGTTCACTCCACATTTATGATTGCTAGATCTGACGTGAAACTGTTTAACAGCCTGCATCTGATATTCCCACTGATTAGGTGAGAAAAGATAAAAAACACTGGCAGACAATTACAACCGCAGAGGAAGGTGGTTCTAATGAATCCAAGTGTGTTAAATTAACAATAATGATACTCATTAACCTAGCAATACTTCAGCAACTGCCATTTTAACTACATATGTAAACTCAATTACCTCACATAGTACAACTCAAGCCAGCTGATATCATCAGCATTCAAATATTCATTTCAACATTTTTGTCTAAACAAGGAGGGAATCACTGCTGGAAAACAAAAGTGTTTCTTTTAGTCCTTGGCATTTATAGTAGGCATCAACTCCCACTACCAGCATGTCCTTTCTTCTGATACCAGGTTTTGAATCCATCCCAAGAGTTATGGGGTGCAAGTCTTCTCTCTGTTGGCTGCAAGAGCCCGAAGTGAAATGTCTTTGAATAGCTAGTCTTGAGTGGTTATTACTGCAAAGCACAGAAGTGCCTTTAATTCAGCATTATTAATTAATGTTAACTAGTTACCAAACGAGCAGAAAGAACTGACATTGGAGGTGGAAAATTAACAAATTACTTTGCACTTCTGAGATCGGGACTAAGTAACATTGCTAGTGCTTTGGCCAGAGTAGAGGAAGCTTTGTTCTTATATCTGGATCAACGTGACCTATTTATGCTGGATACTGGCTGCCAAACACTGAATAAAAGCATCCCATTTCCAAAACTGACAATTAACTCGCCAAGGGGAAAAGAAGTAAATTAAACAGAAATTTAACAAGCAAGCCATCTTTATATTTTACAAGAGTATAATAGAAGTTGTTTTTGTGTGGTTAACAATGACTCTTCATTTACATATTCTATTTTTACAAAGGTTAATTGTTTCCTTGTTGAATTAAGATTTATTTTATGCAAGTTTATCTAGTTTAATCTATAAAGATGACATGTCAGTAATTTATATTATTGATCCGCACACATACAGATCAGAGAAAGGGTACTTTATTTCCTCCATTTCTGCAGATTACTAATTGTCACTGTATTTTCAGTGACTCAGAGTTAATTGAGAAAAAGACATCTACAGAACAGGAGAATCATGGTTTTTATTCCTGATCGGTGCGGAATTATCAAATTTCAGTGGGGACAGAGGTAGGAGTGTGACAAATGGCTTCAGAACCCCTGGCTACAGAATGATAGGAAGGTTAGCCAGAGCTCTTAACCCAATAAACCCAACCAGAAAATATAGGTGAGAACTTTTGGTTCTGATAATTTTGTGGTTAAACAGCCCACCAACTCTCAACATCAAGGCTCATGCTCAACAGGATGAGGAACTGGAAGTAGTTGGCCAGAAACAAAATCATAGATCAGCAAAGAGTCAAAATCTTCAAAGGGATGGGGAGGCAAGATGGATCTTAATTTCTTAAAAAGCATTGCCAGCACACATGGAACCAGACTCGGGTTTAACATCCACCAACACCCAAAAATCTGCCAAGAGACTACAATTGGTTGTCGCCTTCCAAAGTTCTTTGGATTCTGGAACAGTTCTAGTAGATTGGAGGGTGACAAATGTAATCCCACTATTTAAAAGAGGGAGAAAACAGGGAATTACAGACTGGCTAACCCAACATCAGTAGTAGGGAAACTGCTAGAGTCTATTAGAAAGGATGTGACAACAGGACATTTGGAAAATATCAACAGGATTAGACAAAGTCAAATCATTTTTGACAAACCTATTGAGTATTTTGTGGATGTAACTAGTAGAATAGGTGCGGGTGAACCAGTGGATGTGGCATATTTGGATTTTCAGAAGGCTTTTGATAAAGTCTCGCTTGAGAGGTTAGTGTGCAAAGTTTAAGTGCATGGGATTGGGGTAAAAATATATTGGCATTCTAGAAGGGGAGATTATCTCAAATGAGAGGTCACAGATATAGGTTGAGGCGGTAGATTAAGAACTGAGATGAGGAGGAACTACTTCTCGCAGAGAGTGGTGAATTTCTGGACTTCGCTGCCCCATAGTGCAATGACATCTGAGTCACTAAATGGTTTCAAAAAGGAGATATATACATTTCTGATAAAACACAGTTTAAAGAGATATGGGGAACAGGTAAAGAGGTGGATTTGAGACCAGGAAAAGATCAGCAATGATCTGATTGAATGATGGAGCAGGTTCAAAGAACTGAATTGCCTACTTCTGCTCCTAATTCCTATGCTCCTATGGAATGAGAATTGATTAGCAAACAGGAAACAGAGAGTGGGAATAAATGGGTGTTTTTTTGAAGTGGCAGGCAGTGATAAGTGGGATCCCGTGGGGATCAGTGCTTGGGCCTCAGCTATTCACAATATATATCAATGATTTGGATAAGGGAATCAAAAGTAACATTTCCAAGTTTGCTGATGACACAAAACTTGGTAGGAATGCAAGTGGGAGAAGGATGTTGAGAGGCTTCAAGATGATTTAGACAAGTTGAGTAAGTGGGCAAATACATGGCAGATGCAGAATAATGTGGATAAATGTGAAGTTATCTACTATGGGTGGAGAAACAGCACGGCAGAGTATTATTTCAATTTAGATTGGGAAATGTAAAGGGACCTCGGTGTCCTAATACACCAGTTACTGAAAGCAAGCATGCAGATTCAGCAAACAGTTCGGGAGGTAAATGGTATGTTGGCCTTCATTGCAAGAGGACTTGACTACTGTAGCAAGGGCGTCATACTGCAGTGGTACATGGCCATGGTGAGACCATATCTGGAGTATTGCGTGTAGTTCTGGTCTCCTTATTGGAGAAAGAATATACTTGCCAAAGGGAATGCAGCGAGTGTTCACTAGACTGATTCCTGGTCTGGCAGGATTGCCATAAGAGGACAGATTGGGTCGACTAGGCCTGCATTCATTGGAGTTTAGAAGAATGAGAGGGAATCTCATTGAGATATATCAAATTCTGACAGGGCTGGACAGATTGGATGCAGGGATGTTATTTCCTCTTGCTGGGGGATCTAGAACAAGGGTCACAGTCTCAGGATAGGCCATTTAGGACTGAGAGGAGGAGAAATTGCTTCACTCAGAGGGTGGTGAACCTGTGGAATTCTCTACCACAGAAGGCTGTGGAGGCAAAGTCACTGAATATATTTAAGAAGGAAATAGATAGGTTTCTAGGCCCTAAAGGGCTGGTTTGGCTCAGTGGGCTAGAGAGCTGGTTTGTGATGCAGAACAAGGCCAGAAGCGTGGGTTCAATGCCCGTACCAGCTGAGAATTCTGAATTCTCCCTCTGTGTACCCGAACAGGTGCCGGAATGTGGCGACTAGGGACTTTTCACAGTAATTTCATTGCGATGTTAATGCAAGCCTACTTGTGACAATGAAGATTATTTAAAATGTATTTATTTAAAAGGTGTCAAGGGGTATGGGGAGAACATGAGTGTGCTGTATAGAGATAGAGGATCAGCCATGATCATACTGAATGAAGAAGAGCCGAATGGCCTTCTCCTGCTCTTATTTTTTATGTTTCTATACAACCCACTTTTAACTCAGTGGGCAAGGAGATAGAGAAAATCAGGTACCAAGCTGGTGTGTCAACAGGCCTGTGGAGGGAGGTGCAACATTACAACTCGCATCCATGTAGCCCAAATAGATAAACTGACAACTAGTCTGTATTTACTCAAGCAGATTATCAATCACAGCATTCTTTCTTTGTATTTGTGAAACATTTTTCACGCCAAACAGGAAAGATTAACCACGTTCAGAAACAACTCCTGCACTGGAAAAATATCAATTGGACAATTTGTTGTGTGTTAAGATACCAAGAGGTAATCCCTTGGTTTGGAACTTTAGAAATACTCTGAAAGCAGGAGGAAGTAATTTCCACTTGAGGTGCTGCAAATGAAATTTAAAGAAACTGTCAAACTTGAACATTAGAAGAATTTTGAAGTATTCCCCCAGAATTTTGAAGTATTCTCCCAACTGTATAGCTTACAATCACTGTCAATACCACTACATACCCACCTGTAATTTCCTAGATATTAAATGCAACAATGTAATATAATATTTATCAGCATATATTGAATTTCCATTTGACTCCCCTTCTTTAGCGGAATGCTGTGTCTTTCAGGAATGGAGTTTTCTGCAGCTTCACTTCTGGACTTGAATAATTTAAATGCTAGTCACAACTCCAACACATTTCATACTTTCTTATGGAAATGAGAAACCCTGTAATTTAGCACCATACAATTTGGAAGATTAACGTATAGTGAAACTGCAGTGAGTCTGGCATTGGTTAACGTTTCTCCACCAGTAATGTTGCTTGTTGCCATGTCTACGTGTATTTTTAGATTACAGGACTATAAAAAGTTACTTTCCAGAATATAATGTAAACCAGATGGCCATTTGCTCAGAAAATGTTAACAGATGTCAGTAAAGAACAATCTTATAATGGGGTAGCAACAGAGGTAATTGCAATTTTGTTAGGTTTTCAATTGGGATTTTGTTAAACTGTCGAGTATATGTGCAGAGCCTTCAATCAGTTTGTTAACTGCATTTTTAAGTCTTAATCCGGAAATGGGCACAATCCAAATTGTAACAATCTTAAAAATGTCGACTTTTCTAGTGTTTCTGTTCCCCCAGGAATATTTATGCCTTCTCCAGATATGCCTGGAGAGATTAGGAATTGACTTCCCAGAGACTGAGAAAACCTCCATTCTGCCAGATTAGGAATTGACTTCCCAGAGACTGAGAAAACCTCCATTCTGCCATTCCATACGGCTGCATTCTCAATGAACAAAAAGTGCAATTCTGTTTTTTCAGTTCCGTTTTTAAATACTCCCCAGTGACACCCATCGCCAAGCAACAGTACTACAGAATACAAAATCTCTTTTCTACTTGCAGGAAAATACTGCCCTCTTTTGTGGGAAATTGCATAAGACAGGATTTCATACTTCAATAAAGTTCTGCTTTGCCCAACAGTGAGAAATTTAAATTCCACAAAAATAAAATTATATCCTGACAAAAAGCCACAAGTTTTAATATAATACATCTGTTAATGATTGATTGATTTTATTATCATGTGAACCGAAGTACAGCGAAAAGTACGTTTCTGCGGCCAAGAGAACATACACAATAGACAAATGTACTATATTAACTCAGATTAAAACAAGCGCTGTACAAGGAATGTGCAAAACCTACCCCACCAACATGAATTTTGATAGTTCTTGGATTCCAATCAGTTTCATGAAATCCAAATCTCCCTTTTATTTTTCTTCAACTCTTCCCATCTCATTTAACATCCTCAATCCCATTTTTCATTTTTCACTGCTCCCCTCCAGGCCCAACCCCACACACACATTCCATCTCAATCCACTCTCAAGATTGACCGGCAGCAGCCATGTTCGACAATTCCCAAGAATTTCGCAAAATTTGCAACAGAGAAACGGTCATTCGGTTTAACTTATCGGCGCTATAGTATTTATGCTCCATATGAGCCTTCACCCACCCTCGGCATCTCAACCCATCAGCAGATTCTTCTCTTTCTTTCTCCCTCATGTACTTACTTAGCTGCTCTTTAAATACATGCATGTGGCTGCAGTGTCACTTCCAATTTGTTCTACCCTTGCTTTAACTGCTGGAAAAGGTAAATATATTATCGATTAATTAATTTTAATCCGAAATATGTTTACCCAGAGTGGAATAAAGACAAGCCAAGGGAACAAAGCTCTACAATTCAGTTGGAAGAACCATGAGGCTCGGGTGAGCTCAGTAGTTTAGCCCCAACCTCCTTCCAAAATGATTGGATGAAATTGCCAATATTGTACTTGCTTTAGGCAATTTATATGTCAATTTTCCCCTTTAGTGATATTCTTCTTCACTCTTTGGTAGCTTTACTAATTCTACTTTATAGTGATAAGATAAGAGTTGAGCAATACTCCAGGATAATTGGCAATGCTCTTGCTTAGCTGTGTGGGTGTGCAGCCATGCAGCATCCAGGAAGGAACTGTGCAGGCCTTGATTGGTGTTGAAAACCATGCCTGTGCTAAAATGTAAACATTCAAAAAATTAGCTGCACAAAACAAATTAATAGCTGGAGCCTGAATCTTCATTGTCTCCCTTTGGATGGTGTTTGGTATTGCCCTTCTTTTGTTTGGTTGAGACTGTGATCTGCTATGTGGCACTGACTGCTGGTGAAGCGTGATTGAGCTTACACTGCCAAATAACCACGTACTTTGAAAGCAAATGTGCAATCCCAAAAATATTGTTAATACTTTCGAAGTAAGACATAGTTGCCATGGGCTCAATAAGTGTATTAGATTTTGTGTCAGCACTGCACATGATCTCTGTACTGTCCTTGTGTTAATGCTCTTAGTTGCCTATAATGGAGGAAAAGTCTCCATTAGGCAGTTTAAATGGAAGTATTTACTGCCAGTCCCTCCACCTACACCGTTTTATTTAATGTGCGCTTTGATTGTACACGGTTTAAAAGGACTCTTCCATAGAACTCAGAATGCATTCATTATCTTTGCAAGTCAAGTGATTAGTTCTAAATCAGCCAGTGTAGTATGTCTGCTGCTCAGTGCTGTAGTGTAATTTGTACATTTGGTCTTATTCCAAATTGGTCAGGAACACAGACCACTTGCTAAACACTGTAAAATCCTCCTGGGGACTAATGTTCCCTCTAGGCTGTGCAACTGCACAGCAGCCCAAACGTTCCTGGCTCCTTTAAGATTCTGCATGTGCACAGCTTGGTAAAAGTTTTAAAGCGTCCGTGCACTTAAACAAATCACTTGCATACCACAGAAAAAAAAATTAGAGGGCATGTTGCTGGGACAGAATGAAAATAGTTGACCAAGTCTGGAACAGAACCAAAAAATTAATTTTCAACTTAATTTACAAATGACTAAGCTGGAAATACAATGCTGCGCTGAAATGTAAAGAATGATGGTAGTGGAGCACATTTGTAATCAAAGTTATTGCAAAGCATTTTGTTTTGGTCACAGAATGATTAGTTCACATTTAAGCCCCATGCTAAATTATGGCTATATTTTCAGTCAATACTCACTTCAGATTGGAAATAGAGCAATAAAACAGTTTATTTTCAGCTATTAAATATATTACAGTAGTAAAATTCATGGTGATAATAATTTTAAAGTAGGGAAATAATCTTATTTATGCAAAATATTGTCTCAGCATCTGGTCAATTATCTTACCAGCATCATAAATAATAAATTTTTAAATTATTGTCACAAGTAGGCTTACATTTGTTTTTATAAATTTAGAGTACCCAATTATTTTTTTTCCCAATTAAGGGGTAATTTAGCGTGGCCAATCCACCCAACCTGCACATCTTTGGGTTGTGGGGGTGAAAACCACGCAGACACAGGGAGAATGTGCAAACGTCACATGAACAGTGACCCAGGGCATTCGAAACGGGTCCTCAGCGCTGTAGGCCCAGTGCTAACCAATGTGCCACCGTGCTGCCCACAAGTAGGCTTACATTAACACTGCAATGAAGTTACTGTGAAAATCCCCTAGTTGCCACACTTCAGCACCTGTTCGGATATACTGAGGGAAAATTCAGAATGCCCAATTCACTTAACAAGCACATTTTTCTGGACTTGTGGGAGGAAACCGGAGCGCCCGAAGGAAACCCACGTAGACAAGAAGAGAACGTACAGACTCCGCACAGATAGTGACCCAAGCTGGGAATCGAACCAGAGACACTGGCGCTGTGAAGCAACAGTGCAAACCACTGCGCTACTATGCCACCCCATTCAACTTTCACTGAATGAACTGTTTGGAATAAAACCAAATGCACAATATAAACTGTTCAGATTGATGACATATTGGTGTAATACAATTTTGCTTCCACTCAGCATCTTGTACCATTTGAAGCCTCATAGTGCTCGATAGATGAGTGCGAAAACAGAGTCATGGCTATGGCCATTCAGTCTGACAGAACAGATGCTGATTGAGATTTTTAGAAAAGCTAGCATGTAAGTTCAGAAGGTAATAGGGAAGGCAAATGGAATTCTGGCCTTTATTTCAAAGGGAATGGAGTATAAAAATAGGGAGGTCTTTTAAAAATTACACAAGGCACTAAGATCCACACCTGGAATACTCTGAATAGTTTTGGTCTGCTTATCTAAGGAAAGATATACTGGCATTGGAGGCAGTCCAGAAGAGGATCACACGGTTGATTTTCTTACAAGGAAAGGTTAAGTAGGTTGGGTCTGTAATCATAGTAACTCACTTAATATTTATAAAGAGAGAAGGGAATCTGGTAATATTGGTGGCACGGTAGCACAGTGGTTAGCACTGACCCAAAGTCAATGTACCCGAACTGGTGCCGGAGTATGGCGACTAGGGGATTTTCACAGTAACTTCATTGCGGTGTTAATGTAAGCCTACTTGTGGCACTAATAAAGATTATTATTAATTATATATTAATTGTATATCGGTGGTGGTCATTAATCAGGGGTACACTTAAGCTTCTATAAATAGATAAGACTAAGTCTGTGGTAGTTGGATTAGGAGTTAAATGCTTGTACGCTCCAGTTCTATCCTTTACGGCTTTCTGGAAAAGAACAAATTATTATTCAACCACCAAAAAGGAGGTGGAGGAAGAAGAGGTGTGATCTGTTCACCTGGTCACGAACAACACCGTCTGATATCTCTGAAAAGTTACTTGTCTGTCTTGACAGTAATAGTACAGTGACATCTGGACAGACTAAACAAAGAACACTTAAAATTAGGGGAAAGAGTGCAAACCCTTGCTGGATCTCTGCTTTCATGTAAAAGTTTATCTTGAAATTTTCTGCAAAGTGTATTCAGTGGTGCTACATAACAAGCATCAATGCACTGTGCCAGGTTGGAAATATGACAACTTTCATACTTCCATTTTATGTTTTCTGACCTGAGTCATACAGAGATGGTAGGAAGAATTTCTGTAAGGGGTACAGATGACCACAGGAACAGGGAGAAACATGGAAAGGTTCAGCAGTGACATATATCCAGGTCCTGGAAGTATATTCCAAGAAGAAAATTCTACACAATCGCACTTACTTAACTCCTCTTTATGGATTTCTGTCTGTTTGAAGTACTGCCGCAATTCTTCTGTTATTTCCACATTGCTGATATCACACTCTATTTCACTATCGGTGTCTGTTTCCCCTTCTTGGTCAGCATTCATATCAGCTTCAGTGTTCAAATCTTCCACTCCAATCTCTGAGCTGTGTGGGCACTGCCCTTGTCTGCTTTGGCTGCACTCATTTTGCCAAGTATATCCTGAAGAGCACGGCGATCCATTATGCCAGTCAGCAAAGCGAGTTGTTGCTGGTTCTGCATTATACCAGGGAGAATACTCAAGTGATTCGACTGCCTTGCGATAAGCCCGTCTATGTTTCTGTAGCCATCCCATCGCGAGCTGATAATGGTTCCAAAATCTGGAGTACATTTTATGATTGTACCAAATGTCCGTAGTTTCTCTCATCCTATCACCCTATTTAAAAGAAAACATAAACAATTATTTGCCTCCCTTTTTTCCTCTCCAATGCTTCCCCATCTCTCCTGAAGGCAATCACTTATGCTACATTAACAGTTTCACAGTTATAATGCCCAAGCAGCAAGTCTAGACACTGACAACCTTTAGCTTGAGAAGCTAAGAAAATATTTAAAATTTGCTAAAACGTACTTTAGCTGCTAAAACACAGGCTGTTGCGGAGGCAGTGGATATGGGATTCTATCTGTACACGGTAGTATACCCAGTGAATGCCCACTATACAAAAAGTGTGATTGAGGAAAGGTTAGTTTGACCATGTTGGTTTGATCCAAATGCTGGAAAGGAAATCTCTAAAACTAAATGGGTGGATGTAAGTCATCAACTATACAATGCATTTCTAATGATTAGTGCAGTAACAGCATCTATCGCTTTTGCATCAAGAATGGTACAGTTAGTTCTGGGTTGGGGGCAGAGTGGGATATTGGAATTAGAACCAAAACATTTTACACACAGGCACACCCTGCCACTGTATCAATGTCATTACTGTTGTTTGTCACGTTATGAGCTTTCCACAGTATAATTTAGTTGGGGGGGGGGGGAATGCGACTGAAAACAAATTAATTTGAAAACAGATTCTTTAACCAAAAAAGATTGAAAAGCAATAGAGAATTCTCTTTTCGGTTGGTGTTGGCCATAAAATGTTATTTGAAGATACTGGGAATCTTATTCTGCATGCAACTAAAAGTGAATTAAAAAAAAAAACGAACAAAAGTTCCAAAATTTAAAGCAAACAAAATGCATTCACGTCCATTAGCTAAGGCCAGATATAGATATAGATTTCACATCATAAAATCAGAGGGCTATAGGAACAAAAGCAATGATTATGTTGTTACAAATCTAAAGCTGTTGCAGCTCATCAGATCATGTCGTACTCATTCTTAGAGAATTCATTTTGTATATGAACTGTTAGGACCAACTCAAAGTTTGCTCTGATAAGGAAAATTACATGGTAGAATATGATTTGACTACTGTACCCTCCCTTTCCCAGCTTTACAGCAACTTTCCATTCTTTTCAATTCCCCCAAGTACTATTCACCAACGGATAGGTATCCTGTTCTCAAACGTTTAACAGCACCATCCTTACATAGAGCATGGGTCAACACAATTTCCTGAAGAGTACATAGGTTTGAAGATGTCTGTTCTATCCAAGCTGCTGTAGCTAAATCCCGCCAGGAGGCCCTTTGGCCCATCAAGTCTGCACCAACCCTCTGAAAGAGCACTCAACCTAGTCCCAATCCCATAACCCCATCTGGGAGCAATTTAGCATAGCCAATCCACCTAACCTACACATCTTTGGACTGTGGGAAGAAACTGGAGCACCCAAAGGAAACCTCAGCAGAAAGGGAAACATATGCACACTCCATACAGTCACCTGAGGTTGAAATCGAACCTGGGTCCCTGGCGCTGTGAGGCAGCAGTGCTAACCACTGTGCCGCTCTAGATAGAGACAGAGTTAAAGTTTCAGATTGAGATCAACTTTCCTCTAAAGAAAGGCTACCTCGACTTGAAATGTTAATTGTTTCTTCCCACAGATGCTGCCTGACCGGAGTATTTCCAATATTTTCTGTTATCTCAAATTTCCAGCATCCACAGTATTGTTGCACATACGCCTCCTCTGCCTTTGTTAGATCATGACTGATCTGCAACCTAATTCCATTCAGTCAACTTTGTCCCATATCCCTTAATATGTTGGCCCTTTGGATGACAGAAATCGGAGTTAAAATGTACAGAATTTGTCCTGATGAGATCACATCTGGACTTTGGCACCGTATTAGACTTATTTGAAACAGGATATAATTGCTTTAGAAGCAGCCCAGGGAAGGTTCACTTGACTCATTCCTAGAATGAGAGGTTTATCTTGTGAAGAAAGGTTGAACAGGGTGGTCCTATATCCATTGGAGTTTAAGACCATAAGACATAGGAGCGGAAGGCCATTCGGCCCATCAAGTCCACTCCACCATTCAATCATGGCTGATTTCAACTCCATTTACCCGCTCTCTCTCCATAGCCCTTAATTCCTCGAGAAATCAGGAATTTATCAACTTCTGTCTTAAAGACACTCAACATCCCGGCCTCCACCGCCCTCTGTGGCAATGAATTCCACAGACCCACCACTCTCTGGCTGAAGAAATTTCTCCTCATCTCTGTTCTAAAGTGACTCCCTTTTATTCTAAGGCTGTGCCCCCGGGTCCTAGTCTCCCCTGCTAATGGAAACAACTTCCCTACATCCACCCTATCTAAGCCATTCATTATCTTGTAAGTTTCTATTAGATCTCCCCTCAACCTCCTAAACTCCAATGAATATAATCCCAGGATCCTCAGACGTTCATCGTATGTTAGGCCTACCATTCCTGGGATCATCCGTGTGAATCTCCGCTGGACCCACTCCAGTGCCAGTATGTCCTTCCTGAGGTGTGGGGCCCAAAATTGCTCACAGTATTCTAAATGGGGCCTAACTAATGCTTTATAAAGCTTCAGAAGTACATCCCTGCTTTTATATTCCAAGCCTCTTGAGATGAATGACACATTGCATTTGCTTTCTTAATTACGGACTCAACCTGCAAGTTTACCTTTAAAGAATCCTGGACTAGGACTCTCAAGTCCCTTTGCACTTCAGCATTATGAATTTTGTCACCGTTTAGAAAATAGTCCATGCCGCTATTCTTTTTTCCAAAGTGCAAGACCTCGCACTTGCCTATGTTGAATTTCATCAGCCATTTCTTGGACCACTCTCCTAAACTGTCTAAATCTTTCTGCAGCCTCCCCACCTCCTCCATGCTACCTGCCCCTCCACCTATCTTTGTATCATCGGCAAACTTAGCCAGAATGCCCCCAGTCCCGTCATCTAGATCGTTAATATATAAAGAGAACAGCTGTGGCCCCAACACTGAGCCCTGCGGGACACCACTCGTCACCGGTTGCCATTCCGAAAAATAACCTTTTATCCCAACTCTCTGCCTTCTGCCTGACAGCCAATCGTCAATCCATGTTAGTACCTTGCCTCGAATACCATGGGCCCTTATTTTACTCAGCAGTCTTCCGTGAGGCACCTTATCAAAGGCCTTTTGGAAGTCAAGATAGATAACATCCATTGGCTCTCCTTGGTCTAACCTATTTGTTATCTCTTCAAAGAACTCTAACAGGTTTGTCAGGCACGACCTCCCCTTACTAAGAGTTTAGAAGAATGAGAGGTGATCTTATTGAAAATACACGATGCTGCGGGGGTCTTGATAGGGTGGATACCCAGAGGGTGCTTCCTCTTGTAGGGGAGACTAGAGCTAGCGGACACAGTTCAAGAAAAAAAATGCTCTTTTAAGACAGAGATGAGGAGAACTTCTCTCAGAGGATTGTTAGTCCAGAAAGCAGTGGAGGCTGGGTCATTGAATTTATTCAAGTTTGAGTTAGATATATTTCAAATAGACAGTCAAGGCATTTGCGGGGGGCAGGCAGGAGAGTAGAATTGAGACCAGAATCAGATCAGCCATGATCTTATCAAATGACAGAACAGGTTCTGGCCTACTGCTGTTTCCAAGTCATTTGTTTTTGTGGTGCTACTGTGCCATATTGTTGACAATAAGTCATAATATGATGTTAAATGACACTAACATATCAGAACTAAATGCATGATATGCAACTGGACCATGCCAAAGCACAACATTAATTAAAAAGTGGTGTTGAACTAAATTTTCTTTATTAAAAAGGTATGCACTTTCACAATAAGTGGTCTGTTATTTTATCCTCAATCCCTAACCATAGGAACAGGAGTAAACCATTTAGTCCATCATGCCTGTTTTGCCTTTCAATGGGACCTGATTTAGCCACTTTTGCCCCACATCTCTTAATATGTTATCTCTGTAGATAACAAAAATCTATCATTCTCATAGTTAAAATTTACAGTTGATCTAGCATCAATTGTAATTTGTGGAAGAATGTTCCAAATTTCAACAACCCTTTTCGTGAAAAGGTGCATCCCAATATCACTCTGAAGGCTCTAATTTTGACAACTATGCCTAGTTTATCTCTATCTACACAAGCTTAACGTCTTGAAAATATGATCAAATCACCCCTTAACCTTCTCAATTCCAGGCAATACATTGTACTCTCTCCTTAACTGTGAAGAGTTCAGGTTCTGTTTTAGTAAACCTACACTGAACTCCCAAGGTCAATATATTTACAAATATGTGCTGGCTTATTCTGATTAACAAAATATTTTCAATGCCACCCTATATCGAAGTATAAAACTCCAATAATTTGCTGACAACAGCAGATAAATCGAGTCTATAGTTCCCTGGTTTTCTCTCTCTCACCTTGCTTGCATATCTCTTGACACCCTTACCAAGTAATATAAATCTATTTTGAAAATTCCAATTAACCCAGCATCCACACCTTTATTATTATGGGTTAATGGGCAGAAAGTGCCCTCTGTGTGAAAAGGTGTTCCCTGATTTCACTGCTGAATGGCCTGGTTCTAACTCGAACACTGCGTGTCTCCTGGTCCTGGGTTCTTCCACTACAGGAAAACGCTTCTCCCTATGCAGCCCTGCTATCATTTTCAGCAGTCTGAAGGGCAGGTTCATGTTGAAAGCAGTGGGTGAAGATTATTCCGATCCGGATCCTGAACAGGACTCTTTAACTACAACCTCTTGTGGGATGTGCTGGTGAGAGCTTGCCCAGCAAGGACTGTGAGGAACCGGTGCAGGTGTCGCACGGGGCAGCGTCTCCCTGACCGTCCGGCCACCCACATATCAGCAACACGCAAACTGCGGGCGTTCATACCAGGCCAGAGCGGACATTACCTGACGACCGCTTCCCTCCTCCATCCTCCCTCCGCCAGCCGACACTTCACCCAACGCGCGTCAGCTGCGCATGGCACTAAAGGATTCACGGAGGAGTCGGAGAATCACGTGTCATCGGCATGCCGGTCCGTGATTGGACCGGAGCTACTGGGCGGCCATCTTTGGAAGACGCCCTGAAATTGAGCTGGGTGGCCATTTTGGGAAAGGAAGACCCTCCGCCGAAGAGGAACTTCAGTGCGACAATCTTGGCAAAGGAAGAGAGGCCTGCGACCTCAAACAGGCTATGGAGCGGCCATCTTTGTAAAGGAGAAGTTTCTGATTCAGAGAACCGACAGTGCAGAAGGAGGCCATTCGGCCTATCGAGTCTGCACCTACCCTTGTGATGCGACCATCAATTCACTCGAGACAGGAGTAGAAGTAAACTGTGGCTTTAACCAACTTAGAACAGTGCCTGCCTGCAACTGATCCAATACTGAGAACCACCAACAGGTTGACTGCTCTTTATACCTCCCTTCAAGGGGAGGAGCCATGGGTGTAGCCCATACAGGCCCCAATATGTTCCCCTATGGATAATGCCATTACAATGGCCCATAGGAGGAGCCCACAAGGGCAGCAGCATAGCACAGATACAAATACAAGGGCAACAACACAGATACAAATACAATGGTGGATTATTGGCATAATACATTCATCACACCTTGGAAAGAGCACCCTACACCTCCAGTCTATCCCAGTAACTCAGTAACCCAAGCTAGCCTTTTGGACGCCATGGGCACTTTGGACAGTGGGAGAAAACCAGAGCACCCAAATGAAACCCACGCAGACACAGGGAGAAAGTGCAAACTCCCCACAGACAGCCACCCGAGGCTGGAATTGGTCCTGGAGAGCAGTGAGGCAGCAGTGCTAACCACTGTGCTGCCCCAATAAAGCGATTAATCTATCAGATGAATGCCAGCTGAACCTGGAGCCAGTGAAATGCCCTTGTGGAACCTGACACCAAGCTGAGGCTAAGAATCACAGGGCAGTCTTTCAACTGTGAGGCTTTTCACTGCTGGTTTCGCAACAAATATACCAACATCTCAGCAGACCAATCAAAACCTACAAAACTTTAAAAAAATAAATTTAGAATACCCAATTATTTATTTTTTCCAATTAAGGGGCAATTTTAGCGTGACCAATCCATCTAACCTGCACATCTTTGGGTTGTGGGGGTGAAACCCATGCAGACATGGGGAGAATGTGCAAACTCCACACGGACAGTGACCCAGGGCCGGGATTCAAACCCGGGTCCTGAGCGCCGCAGTCCCAGAGCTAACCACTGCGCTGCATGCCGCCCCTAAAAAAACCCACAAAATTTACCTGAGAAGGAAAAGTGATACTGCGGAACGTGCATGATCATGAATTAGTGCCATCTGTGAATGACAAACAATTTGATCTAAGTTGTGATCATTAAATAATTGTGACAGACGGTATCATATAAAATATCTACAGCCATGGGGACCAGATTCGCACCCCAATACGCCAACATCTTCATGCACAAGTTTGAACAGGACCTACTCACCGCACAGGACCTTCAACCGACGTTATACACCAGATACATCGATGACATTTTTTTCCTTTGGACCCACGGCGAAGAATCACTGAAACGACTACACAATGACATTAATAAGTTCCATCCAACCATCAGACTCACCATGGACTACTCTCCAAAATCAGTTGCATTCTTGGACACACTCGTCTTCATCAAGGACGGTCACCTCAGCACTTCGCTTTACCGCAAACCCACGGATAACCTCATGATGCTCCACTTCTCCAGCTTCCACCCTAAACACATTAAAGAAGCCATCCCCTATGGACAAGCGCTCCGTATACACAGGATCTGCTCAGACGAGGAGGAGCGTAACAGACATCTACAGATGTTGAAAGATGCCCTCGTACGAACGGGATATGGCACTCGACTCATCGATCGACAGTTCCAACGCGCCACAGCGAAAAACCGGACCGACCTCCTCAGAAGACAAACATGGGACACAACCGACAGAATACCCTTCATCGTCCAGTACTTCCCCGGAGCGGAGAAACTACGTCATCTTCTTCACAGCCTTCAACACGTCTTGATGACGATGGACATCTTGCCAAGGTCATCCCCACACCCCCACTACTTGCCTTCAAACAACCGCGCAACCTCAAACGAACCATTGTTTGCAGCAAACTACCCAGTCTTCAGAACAGTGACCACGACAGCACACAACCCTGTCATGGCAATCTCTGCAAGACGTGCCAGATCATCGACATGGATACCACTATTACACGTGAGAACACCACCCACCAGGTACGCGGTACATACTCGTGCGACTCGGCCAACGTTGTCTACCTCATACGCTGCAGGAAAGGATGTCCCGAAGCGTGGTACATTGGCGAGACCATGCAGACGCTGCGACAACGAATGAACGGACATCGCGCAACAATCACCAGGCAGGAATGTTCCCTTCCAGTCGGGGAACACTTCAGCAGTCAAGGGCATTCAGCCTCTGATCTCCGGGTAAGCGTTCTCCAAGGCGGCCTTCAGGACCCGCGACAACGCAGAATCGCCGAGCAGAAACTTATAGCCAAGTTCCGCACACATGAGTGCGGCCTCAACCGGGATCTGGGATTCATGTCGCATTACATTCATCCCCCACCATCTGGCCTGCAAAATCCTACCAACTGTCCTGGCTTGATACAATTCACACCTCTTTAACCTGGGGTTACCCCATCTCTGGATCTGTAAGGATTTAATCACCTGCTAATGGTCGCATTCCTAGCATTGTTTGGCATCTTTGAATTTGTCTATATATGTGTTTCTGGAACAGACCTCTTCATTCACCTGAGGAAGGAGCAGCGCTCCGAAAGCTAGTGACATCGAAACAAACCTGTTGGACTTTAACCTGGTGTTGTAAGACTTCGTACTGTGCTCACCCCAGTCCAACGCCGGCATCTCCACATCATGAAAACATACAACATAGATTTTTGAAAACAAACTTCTGCGAGATGCAAATTGTAAACACTGTGGAAGCGATCATGTATTTGACCAAGAACCTGGAACACATATCAAAATGCAATACTAGACTTTAGTAAAGCATTTGATTGTGTGGCTCACCACCAAAAGCTCCTGTGTAAAATCAATCATTATGGAATAAGAGGTGAAACCCTAGAATGGATAGAAACATGGCTAACCTAGAGATGTCAATGTGCTATTGCAGTAAAGAAATGGGAAATTCTCATTGTAAGGTGTCATAGATTGTAAAGCAACAACAAATGATCAGAACTCCAGGTACTGACACATTCCGAGAATGCTGATGGGGTTCTTGCTGCTGAGATTAATTTAATTGGAGAGATCAGTTTGTATCCACTACAGTTTAGAAAAGTAAGAGGCAAGTTGATCAAAACCTTTAAAATGCTGAGGCGTATTGACAGGGTGGACATAGAGAGGATGTTTTCTCTTGTTGAATCTAGAACTAGGGGTCACTATGAAAATAACAAGTCACTCATTTAAGACAGATATGATAAGAAATCTTTTCTCTCAGAGGGTCATGAGTCTCTGGAACACTGAATATTTTTAAAGCAAAGTGAGATAGATTCTTGACAAGCAAGGGAGTGGAAGGTTATCAAGGATAGTCAGGAATGTGGGGTTGAGGTTACAATTAGGTCAGCTATGATCTTACTGAATGACTGAGTAGGCTCGAGGGGCTGAGTGGCCTACCCCTGCTCCCAGTTTATATGTTCACATGTTTGTATGTTATGATCCTGATGGGATACCCCCAAATTGTTATGCTCCTGGGTGAGGAGGGATGAACTGGCTCCTCCTTTTAATTCAACCCTCTCGGTTGGTTGCAACAAGTTAATTTAAAAAGGATCCATTCCCTTGTAGATACCTTTTCCCAGTCCAAATGCATTTATGCTTTAAAAGTAGCCAATTCAACCAGGCTTTCTTGAGTTAAAGAAAGAGTGCGTTTGTTAGTTACTAAAATGCGAGAAAAATAATAAAAATGCATGCACATGTGCACAGATTAGAAATGAGAAGTTAATCAAAAAATGAAAGTGAAAAATGATACACAAATCAAACTTTGGCTTGTCCATGTGGAGTAGATGGTGAAAAGTTGCAGCTGTTGAGTTGGGTGATTCTGGTAGCACTGACTTCAGCAGTTGAGCAGATGGTTTGGAGATTCTTGGTTCTGCAGGTTAGCTGAAAGGAGTTGACTTTCTTCCTTTTCAACTGTGGCTTTGCGTGAATCTATCACCTTCACACTCTCAGGCAGTACATTCCAGGTCTGAACTATTCACTATGTAAAAATGTTTTTCCTCATGTTGCCATTGCTTCTTTTGACAATTACCTTTAATCTGTGCCCTCTGCTTCTTGATCCTTCCACAATGCAAACAGTTTCTCCCTATCTACTGTGTCCAGACCTCTCATGATTTTGAACACATTTATCAAATTGCCTCTTCCTTGAGGAGAATAATCAGTTTCTCCAATCTATCCACATAACTGAAGCTCCTCATCCATGCAACCATTCACATGAATCTTTTCTGCACCCTCTTCAATGCCTTCACATCCTTCCTAAAGCGTGGTGCGCAGAACTGGACACGGTTCTCCATTTGAGGTTGGACCAATGTTTTATGCAAGCTTATCATAATGTCCCTTGTTTTGTGCTCTGTGCTACAATTGCGCAAGTCCAGGCTCCCGTACACTTTATGAGACACTTTCTGAACCTGTCCTGCCATCTTCAATGGTTTATGCGCATATACCCCCAGGTCCCTCCGCTCCTGTACAAATTGCAGGATTTAACAAATGTAGCCTTTATTTTATAATGCCTCCCGTGATTTTTTTCTACCAAAATGAATTACTTCACATTTCTCTGCATTAAATTTAACCTGCCATTTGTCACTTATTCATTCAGAGGATGTGGGTATCGCTGGCTCGGCCTACCTACATTTATTGTCCTTAAGAAAATGGTTGTGAGCTTCCTTCTTGAACTGCTATTTAAGCGATTTGATACAACTGAGTGGCTTCCTAGGCCATTTCAGAGCCTATTGAATGAAACTATGTCCTTTCGAAATTTCACAATTCACCTTGCATTACTTTGCAGAGAAGTGGTAATAATGTTCATGTTTGAATTTCAAACACATGGAAATTTTTTCTTTTGTACTTTTCAAAGCAGGAAAGATGCTTTCCACTGAGCTCAAACAAGAAGAAGGGAGCTGTTTTTATATGGTACCATTTATATCCTCAGGATGCCCCAAAGCGCTTTACAGCCATTCAATTTATTTTGCAGTGTAATCACAGTTCGGCAGGCAGATAAGCTGTAGTCACTGAAGAGAATTGTTTTCTTTGTTTCATAATAGGTTTGTAGAAGTGTTGAGTAGAGTATGTAAACTATTGCCAAGCATGATGACGCTATTCCATAATTAGCAGGTTTAGGATTTTTGACGGGTTTTAAGATGCTGAATGGTCACCATAGTTGCAAATGGGATTTATATTTCCACTTTGGTTCATGGTACTGTTCAATAGCACTTTTGTTACACAGATGCTTCTTTCCTCCTGCTTTCACATCACTCTCACTCAGGCTTGTCCAATCTTTTTGTACAGAATGGGAGCACATTTCCATTTTTATTCAGGGGCCGACAAGCAAATTTCAGAAAGCTGGTTCGGCACAATATTAAACATGAACTTTTTTTAAAAGTTGAGGTGTGAAGAAAAGAAACAACTTGCTGAGCAAAAATAACAAAAAGCGTAATTAATAAAAATGGCCATTAGACTGTGAGAGGGCCAGAGTTTGTGTATGTGTCCGGCTCACTCCTCGGCTCAGTGTGATCATTCACTTACCCTTACCACTGTAAGTGGGTGTGAAGATGTGCTGGTGTGTGGGGGTGAAGGAGAACCTTGAAGCTGTGTGTGAGCCAGACTCTCTCTCTCTCTTACACACACTCTCTGGGCGCAGGCAGGAGCAGGGAATCTATCAGGAGCTAAAAGGTCAGAAACCCACCCAGCGTAAAAACGCGTTGCAATTCTTCCAATCCCGGGTTTGTTTTCCCATTGCCTGGTGGTATGAGCGCAATTTGCATTCATTTGCATTCCATGAATGCTCATTAAAATGGCTGCATGCTGGAATCGCACCAGACCTTCCAATCTTGCGCTACACCAGAAGGAAATTATATTGGCTTCAAACCCCTTTGAAAAAGTGCGGTGTACACAAGGCAGACCTAAGTTTGCTCTAGACTTCGAGGTTTGTTCAGCATACTTAGCAAAGCTGCCATTGCACTGCAGTTCTTCTGTTGCACTGGATGCCTCTCTGCTGAGGCAGACTGGTTTATGCCCCCCAGCTCCATGTCGAGCTGATCCTTATGGACAGAACTATGCTGCAGGACTCATGGACCCTCCAGTTGGACCGACTCTGACAAGTGCTGTGCCCGAGGTAGCGGACTGCAGGGTCTTTTGCTCCCATGCTTGACACCATTGAGTGTATAGTCAGTACTGTGCTGCAGGACTTATATACCATCCACTTTGATTAAAGTTCGACTGGGAATGGGGTGCAAGGTGAGTGTGGGCCTAACAAGCACAAAGGGCAATGGAGACGGAGAGCTGTGCAAGGACGAGGGTAAGGAAAGACAAGGGGACATGATGGAAGGCAAAGGGGCAGGAAGTTGGAGGAGGATGATGAACAATGAAAGGCAGAGGGAAGACCAAAGGGTGACCCTCGACAAGGGTGCATGAAACGCTGATAAAGAAGTGGGTCAAAGGGATAGCAAATTACTTAGTGGAGGGAAATGCACACAGTCTCTGGAGTGGAGATGTGCAGGGCTGTCTCACAGTCAATGTCTCTGGGCTTAGCGGTACTGATGATGGTTACTGGGAGTATCTGAGGCCTGTAGATAAAGAACATATAGCATGGGGTGGGATGGGTGGGGGAGTGTGATGCTTTCATAGAGGGGGGGTTAACCTCTGGTCATTACTGCGCAACCTCCAGATGGGGTGAGTAGAGGTCCATGTGGGGCATGGGCACTTTGCAGGTGATGGGCTCATAGTGTAGCCACCTAAAATGGCTGATTCCCGATTAATTTGGCCAAAAGCCGATGTAAAATGGCTAACCGAAAAGGCTGATGGGAAAAGCAGCCAACAGGGGACAAACGGACAGCTGCAGAAAGAACAACGTATTCGGCTCTGGGGAAGTCGGCCCAGATCGATACCTGCAACCATTAGCAACACATCAACCCAGACATCTGCAGTTTAATCGGCTCTCCCAGGGAACAATTGCAACATATTAGCAATTGAATGCCGATCAAGACCTCTCGGCGCCAGCAGTGGCCGAGACAAAGAAAGGTGAACGACCACCCCCCGACCAAGGAATCGCCCCATTATTGGAGCATATCGAACCCAGTGATTGGGACCAAGTCCAATCACTTGGGACCAGGGTCAAGGTCCGCCCCGAGAGGCGGGAAGCCCCCGGGAACTATAAAGATAGGGGCCAAGTTCAGATCGACCCTTCTCTCCCTTCTTCTCCTGCTCGCAACCTTCACAAGAACCATCGACCAGAAACCATAAGTTTGACTCCAGCGATCGCTACCCGATAGAGACTCCTAGCCATCGACCTGTATCAGCCTTTGAATCCCGCAGGCCAGGCCCAATTCGATAAGCCATTCGTTCCCCTGACCTGGTGGGCCATTCCCAAAAGTTAAGTATTGGCCAGTAGTGGTAGGTAGTAGTCTAGAAAGTAGGATTATTGTATAAGTATTTATTGCTGTATATAATAAATGACCGTTGATTTTACTCTTACTAAGCGGTGTGCTGTCTTATTAATCATAACTAGAGCTTGAACCACGTGGCGGTATCAGAAAGATACCTGGCGACTCGTGAGCAAAGGTGACAGAATTAGAGCTAATAAAACAGAAAGCAACTGAAAGCCATTCCTTTCATTTAGTGCCATTAAAAGGATCGACAGAACTCACGAGCCTCACATCAAAGTGGTAACACTGACAGAGTTTCAGGCCAGAATGCAGCTTTGGCGAGTGAAGGCAATAGTGAAGGGGGCACAGGTGCATCATATCTGCCATCCCAACAGTGACGGGCAGGCATGGGTTGACAATAATGCCATTCGTCAGTGGCCAAATAGATTCCACTTGACAGTGAGCAATTTAAAGGTCATAGTTATGTCATTTTAAGGATTGGCATGCAGAGTTACTTTGATTTAATCATTTAATTCACAACTTATTACTCCCCACAGAGATCCAGAAGTCACAACTCTGGAGTGGAATGTTGATCACCCCTATATGTGTGCTCAGGGTAAGGCTGCATCATGCACAATGCAACCAAGGTGTCAAAAGCTGTGCAGCCCCTCATCCCCCATATGTCACTCACTCACAGCTTCGCTTTCCACACTCTTTAACATTGTTGTCTTCGATATTTACATTCAGATAGAAGGCAACAAAGCTAATGGAACCATGGCTCAATAATGCTGTGATTCTCAGAGTCCTCATTCAATGGAGGAAACGAAGGATGGAGAGGTGTCGGCACATGCAGTTCCTGTAGGAGGCATCACCTGGGGGTCATGGTCAACGGGACCCTGACATTAACAGGAGGGTGAGGAGGAGAGACTCAGACAGTGGAGGTGACTGACCACACCAAAGGTTTATTGTCAAAGAGTCTCCTACTTACAAGTGAGTGAGAGTGCTGGGCACGCCTGCGATTATTTAGAGACCCCACACATCACATATGCCACATTCTTCTTGAGGGACTGATGCCATACGGAGGTTAATAATTTTTAAATAATCTTTATTGTCACAAGTAGACTTACATTAACACTGCAATGAAGTTACTGTGAAAGGCCCCTAGTCGCCACATTCTGGAGCCTGTTCGGGTACACAGAGGGAGAATTCAGAATGTCCAAATTACCTAACAGCACATATTTTGGGACCTGTGGGAGGAACCCTGAGCACCCGGAGGAAACCCATGCAGACACAAGCAGAACGTGTAGACTCCGGACACAGACAGTGACCCAAGCTGGGAATCGAATCTGGAACCCTGGAGCTGTGAAGCAACAGTGCTGCCCACTGTGCTACTGAGGCTTCCCCCTGCCAGTGGCTTTGAAGTTGACAGCAGCACTCAATTTTGTTGCCTCTGGGTCTTTCTAGGATCAACAGGGGACCTCTGCAGCATCTCGCAGTTTGCAGCAAATCGTTGCGTAAAAGAGGCGACCAATGCCCTTTTCAGGAAGGCCAATCATTATGTCAATTGATATACCTTCAATTCACCAAGAGGCAGAGAGAGTGAGTGAACATTAGGCTTTATTAATCATGAACTTGCCTAGCCAGAGTCGGTTGCACAGATGAATGCCGCCGACAGGCGGCCGGTCTATAGATGGCCCCGGTGAGGGCTGGGCCAGAGATTGAGCCCACCGGGGTTACAGTACAGTACCTGGAAGCAGCTCGGATTACCAGTTCCAGGTCATAGGTCATAGGTTACAGTATCATACATGCATTAGGTGAATACATTCACCACATTCACCCCCTGTTAAAAAAATCAAATCCAGCGGGAGTGATGTGGGGTCATTACATATTCAGTCTATCTGGAGGCCGGGTCATTCTCTTTGACCTCCTCAGCTCTGGCAGTGCGGTGGCTGCAGGTGATGACTCCAGGGGCGTTGTGTCTGGAACTTGAGCCTCAGTCCGGCGTGTCGGAGACGGTTGGGGTGTGGGGGTAGGCAGGGGGTGATGGGTGGTGGCAGTGTCGGCGCGGGACAACACAGAAGACCCAGGGGAGCGTACAGGGCGCTGGGGGTGGTGGCAGGCAGTGGGGAGGGGGCACGTTGGCAGGGCAACCAGTTGGCGCCAGGTCCCGTAGGGAGACCGTATCTTGCCATCCGTCCTGGTGCGCAATGTAGGCATACTGGGGGTTGGCGTGGAGCAGCTGGATCCTCTCGACCAGAGGATCGGTCTTATGGTTCCTCATGTGCCTCCGGAGAAGGACTGGTCCCGGAGTTGTCAGCCAAGATGGAAGCGAGACCCTGGAGATGGACATCCTGGGGAGATAAACAAACGATCGTGAGGGGTCTCATTCGTGGCTGTGCAGAGGAGTGATCTGATGGAGTGGAGGGCATCGGGGAGGTCCTCCTGCTAGCGAGGGATCGGGAGACTCCTCGACCTGAGGGCCAGAAGAACGGCCTTCCACACCATCGCGTGCTCCCTCTCCACCTGCCCGTTTCCTTGCGGGTTATAGCTCGTAGTCCTGCTCGAGGCGATGCCTTTGCTGTGCAGGTACTGACGTAGCTCATCGCTCATGAACGATGTGCCCCGGTTGCTGTGGACGTAGGCAGGGAAACTGAACAGTGTGAAGATGCTGTGCAGTGCCTTTATTACAGTGGCTGAGGTCATGTCGGGCAGGGGACAGCGAAGGGGAAGCGGGAGTACTCATCGATGATGGTGAGGAAGTATATATTACGGTTGGTGGAGGGGAGGGGTCCTTTGAAGTCAATGCTTAGACGCTCAAAGGGCCGGGAGGCCTTTACCAGGCGGGCCTTGTCTGGCCGGTAGAACTGCGGTTTGCACTCCGCTCAGACTTGGCAGTCCCTGGTCATTGCCTTGACCTCCTCGGTGGAGAAGGGCAGATTGTGGGCCTTAATGAAGTGGGTAAGCCGGGTGACCCCCGGATGGCAGAGGTCATTGTGGATAGCCCGAAGTCGGTCACCTTGCGCGCTGGCGCATGTGCCGTGGGACAGGGCATCTGGGGGCTCGTTGAGCTTCCCAGGACGATACTTGATATCATAATTGTAGGTGGAGAGTTCGATCCGCTACCTCAAGATTTTGTCATTTTTTATTTTGCCCCGTTGTGCGTTGTCAAACATGAAGGTGACTGACCACTGTTCGGTGACGAGGGTGAACCTCCTACCGGCTAGGTAGTGCCTCCAGTGCCGCACGGCTTCCACTATGGCTTGTGCTTCCTTCTCGACCGAGGGGTGTCGAATTTCGGAAGTGTGGAGGGTCCTAGAGAAGAATGCCACTGGCCTGCCCGCCTGGTTGAGTGTGGCGGCCTGTGCGACGTCTGACGCATCACTCTCTACCTGAAAGGGGATGGACTCATCCACCACGTGCATTGGGGCCTTGGTGATGTAGGCCTTGATGCGGCTGAAGGCTGAGCGGGCCTCATCCGTCAGGGGGAAACTGGTGGTTTGAATAAGTGGGTGGGCTTTGTCCGCATAGTTGGGGACCCACTGGGCGTAGTATGAGAACAGCCCCAGGCATCGTTTTAGGGCCTTGAGGCTGTGGGGAGGGGGAGTTCTGTGAGGTGGCGCATAGGGTCGGGGTCGGGCCCTAGGACTCCGTTCTCCACGATGTAGCCGAGGATGGCTAGCCGGGTAGTACAGAAGACACACTTTCCTTTGTTGTATGTGAGACTGAGGGATTGGGCAGCCTGGAGGAACCTCTGAAGGTTGGCGTCATGGTCCTGCTGATCATGGCTGCAGATGGTCACATTGTGCAAGTATGGGTATGTAGCCCGCAAACCGTACTGGTCCACCATTCAGTCCATTGTTCTCTGAAAGACCGAGACCCCGTTAGTGACGCCGACGGGGACTCTGAGGAAGTGGAAGAGTCGACCGGCTGCTTCAAAGGCAGTGTAGTGGCGCTCTTCCGGGCGGATTGGGAGCTGGTGGTAGGCCGACTTCAGATCGACCGTTGAGAACACACGGTACTGCGCGATCTGTTTGACCATCTCTTATGCGGGGGAGGGGGTACGCATCCAGTCGCATGAACCGGTTAATTGTCTGGCTGTAGTCCACAACCATCCGGTTCTTTTCCCCGGTCCGGACGACCACCATTTGCGCGCTCCAGGGGCTGTTGCTGGCCTCGATGATCCCTTCAATCAACAGTCGCTGGACCTCCGACTTGATAAACGTCATGTCTAGTGAACTGTACCGCCTTACAGTCAGGAGTGAGGTTCGCAAAGAGTGAAGGGGGGAGACCTTGAGGGTCGCGAGGCTGCGCACCATGAAGGGGGGGCAAGGGTCCACCGAACTGTAGGGTCAGGCTTCGGTGATTACATTGAAAGTCCAATCCGAGCAGTAGGGGGGCGCAGAGGTGAGGGAGGATGTAGAGCTTAAAATGAGCATACTCTGCGCCCTGCATCGCGAGATTGGCGATACAGGACCCCCGGATCTAAACCGAATGGGACCCGGAGGCAAGGGAGATTGTTTGGGAGGCTGGGTAGGTGTGGAGGGAGCAGCGCCTTACCTTGTCGGGGTGGACAAAACACTCCGTGCTCCCGGAGTCGAAAAGACAGGGGGTCTCATGCCCGTTGACCCGGACGACCATCATGGAGTTCTTCAGCTGTTTCGGCTGCGACTGATCGAGAGTGACTGCGCCCAGCTGCGGGTAGCCTGTGTGGTTGGTAGAATCACAAGACGGCTGCCCCATGAGTCGCACGTGTCGGGCTGGGGCGAAGATGGCGACCAAGATGGCCGCCCCCATCGGTCGCACGTGCTGGTCGGTGCCAGAGCCAGTGGCCAAGATGGCGGCCCCCATGAGTCGCACGTGTCGGTCGGTGTTGGGGTCATCGACCAAGATGGCGGCCCCCGCGAGTCGCATGATGCTGATGACGCATCTGACGGGGGCATTCCGGGCAGGCATGCAGCCACATTGCAGGGTCTGTGGGGCTGTGAGTCCATGGGTCGGGCCTGGTGCGTTTTCGATTTCTGAGCCTTAGGTCGGCCCAGACAGACTCTAGCAAAGTGCCCCTTTTCCCCACAGTTGCTGCACATCGCTGTGCGGGCTGGGCAACGCTGCCAGGGGTGTTGGCCCTGGCTGCAGAAGTAGCACTGCGGTTCCCCGGGCTGGGCTGGCAGACGCGCGGCGCAGGCCTGCGACGTAGTCGGGTCCGACGGGGGGCGCGACGAGGGTGTCCACGAAGGGTTCGCCAGGCCCGCAGCACTGAGGTTCTGGTAGGCCACCTCTAGCGAGGTAGCTAGCTTTACCGTGTCCCGCAGGTCGGAGATCCTGTTTTCCAGGAGGCGCTGCCTGATGTAGTTCGAGCGAACCCCCAACACGTAGGTGTCCCGGATCTGTGAGTTCATGTATTCCCCCGCCATCACATCTCGATAGGTGCAGTTCCTCACGAGTAGAGTCAGGGTTTCCAGATACTCGTCCAGCGATTCTCTGGCGCGTTGATGGCGAGTAGTGAGGAGGTGTCTGGCGAACACCTCGTTTACGTGCTTCATGAAGTGTGCCTTGAGGGTTGCGACTGCGCCTCGTACGAGGCTACTTTCTCGATCATTACTGAGATTCGATGGCTCACCCGAGCATGGAGGAGTCGCAGCTTGAGGGTCTCCGTGGGAGGCGTTGTGGAGGAGTCGAGGTACGCCTCGAAGCATCAAAGCCAATGTTCGAATATCTCCTTGGCTTCGGACGGGCGGGCATTGAGTTCGAGCCTGTCTGGCTTTAGAGCGGCTTCCATAGAGCTGTCTATGATTAATAAATTGATATACCTTCAATTCACCGAGAGGCAGAGAGAGCGAGTGAACATTAGGCTTTATTAATCATGAACCTGCCTAGCCAGAGTCGGCTGTACAGATGAATGGTCTATATATGGCCCCGGTAAGGGCGGAGCCAGAGGCGGAGCGCACCGGTGTTACAGTACAGTACCTGGAAGCAGCTCGTAACACCACTTCCAGGTCATAGGTCATAGGTTACAGTATCATACATGCATTAGGTGAATACATTCACCACATCAGGTTTGCTCTGCATGAGGATAGTCAGTCTGCAAGGTTCACCAGCTTTGCAGCCATCTCTGGCTTCCCAAGAGTGCAGGGTGCAATAGACTGCAGCAATGTGGCTTTAGGAGCTCCATGGCAGCAGCCCTTAATGTCTTTCGACCGCAAGGGCTACTGTTCCAACAATGTGCAACTGCTTGTGAGACCATCAGAATCACTTGTGTGCATGGTACCCTGGGAGTTGCCATGAACCCTACATCCTCAGTCACTCCCAGATGCCTGAGATTTTCAAGGGGTGAGAACATCTGCAGGAATGGTTGCTGAGTGTAAGGGCCACTGAAACACTGGCTGATGACTTTTGTGCGTTGGTCTCAAACTGGTGCCGAGGAAAATCCAATGCTGCTCAGAATTCCGCACATTCCCTTAGCAGTCCACAGGGCTTCAGAGGATGCACTTCAGATGCTTGGATCGCTCAGGTGGCTCTCTGCATTACACACTGGACAGGATTTCCGTATAATCCTAATTTTCTGTGTCCTTCACAATCTGGCTATGCAAACAAGTGAGGCCCTGCCAGAGGGTGAATGGGAGGAGGATGAGAGCTCATCGGAAGATAAAGATGCAAAGGTGCTGGATGCTCAGAGGGCTGTTGAGGGACAGTATGGGCACACTGATGTCACGGAGGAAGGAAAATGTGGGAGATCTCTCAAGATGCTTTAATTGCTGACAGGTTCCTGGCTGTTTAGCACAGGGCTAAATCGCTGGCTTTGAAAACAGATCAAGGCAGGCCAGCAGCACGGTTCAATTCCCGTACCAGCCTCCCCGAACAGGCGCCGGAATGTGACGACTAGGGGCTTTTCACAGTAACTTCATTTGAAGCCTACGTGTGACAATGAGCGATTTTCATTTCATTCATTTCATTTCATGAAGTCATCTGAAAACATTTCCCCTGGTCCTCCAAATAATTCCCTGTCATCTCAGGGGCTAGCTGAACAATTGCTGAGAGAACGAGTCCTGAATTCACACTTGTAAGTTCAGATCTCATGACTGATCTTAACATTGGTCAGGGGTGACCAGTTTATGCATTCACTCTGTCAACTTAAAGTTTAGTGAGGAATGACATTGATGTGAGACCAGGTTTAATGCTTTCAATGTCATTTAATGATACAAACCGTTCCGTGAATGAGATACAGACCAGCCTAGGGATCTCATCCTAAAGAGCTTGGGCTGGATTCTCCGATTCTCAGGCAATGTCCTGACACTGGCGTGGGAACGGTAGCCGTTTACGACTGAAAATTCCGGCGCAAAACGGTCACCGATCCTCCGTTTGGCTGGGGGCCAGCAGGAAGGCAGCGTAAAGCACCTGGCTGTAGCTGCTGATATGGCCCAGAGAATTGCCAGGTCCGTGGCCACGCATGTGCACGGCGGCGGCATGCAGCAGCTGTGTCGTGCAACATGGCATTGCCCGCGTGCGGACCTGGCCTGAAAAATAATGCCCCCCCCTTTGGTCGGCTCGCAAGCCCCAGACCACCCCCCCCCCCCAACAGTGCCAAGGTCCCCCCTGCCCATGGATCGGCTCTCCCCTGACTGTGGCGAGTTCCCGACAGGTAAGACCATGAGAGACCCATGCCGTCGTGAACTCGGCCGGTCGGGGGCGGAGCATTGGTGGGTGGGCCTCAAGCAATGTCCTGAAGCCGTTGATACAGTCTAGGATTACGCCGCTTTGGAGGGGGGACAAGCATTGCGAAAGTGGTGCCGCCCCCGATTTCGTTGGAAACTGGGATTCTCTGGTGATCGCCGATCGCAATTTCGGCGTCAGCGACCGGGGAATCCCGCCCCATGTCTTGGGTTCAGACACTAATGCTGAGGAGACCCAGAAGCTGCTAGAGTATCAGTGTTGATGAGCTGTCTTCACCATTGTTATCCCTTGAGGATTAAGGTGCAAAACTTCCCCATAATAAGCTTTTAATAAAGATTTAAATGGTGAGGCAGTGATGCAGTGAAATTGTCACTGGACTAGTAATCCAGAGACCGAGCATAATGCCCTGGGGCCCAGGGTTCAAATCCTACCATGGCAGATGGTGAAATTTGAATTCAATAAAATTATGGAATTAAAAGTCGAATGATAACCATGTCGATTGTCACAAAATTCTATGTGGTTCACTAATGACCTTCAGGGAAGGAAATCTGCCATCCTTACCCAGTCTGGCCTCCATGTGACTGCACACCCACAGCAATGCGGCTGACTCTTAAATGCGCTCTGAAACAGCCTAATAAGCTATTCAACAATAAATGGTGACCCAGCCAGCGAAGCCCACATCCCGTTTAAGAATTTGAAAAAAACATTTCCTTGACAACACAAAATGGTCTGGACACTAGTTACACTGAGGATGACATCACATGTATGTTCATGGTTATAATGGGACTCTATCACTGAGTGAGAGGGTGACTAAATCTTGAGATAAGAGGATTCCAACTACAAAATCAAAATACCTTCAGTTGACCAGGCCACTGACATTCCAATCCAGCAAATGTCAAGAAGTTCAGTTTATTTACAGTGGGCATACCCGTGAACCGAAGTGACATCAAAATATTTTAACTTTCCTAATCTTACCACTACATCTGGTGCAGCATGGAAGGGCCCTGGCCTGGTAAGAGTCTCCTGCTCAGGGGCAGAAGAGCCATTGGTGACCAATGATGCTGGAGTGGGTGTGGGCACAGGCAGAGGGGACTCTGAGCAGCTGCACACCCTTGGAGTGTCCTGAGACGAGGCTCCTGGGGTTTCCGGCTCCCTATGGGTGGAGAGGGCCCCGGCCTGACTTCTGCAAGAGATGGGGCATCTGGAGGGAAATCAAGGTGCCTCATCTCCATGTTATCTTCATCCTGATGGTGCCCATCATGGAGTGCAGGGCTGAGGCAAGACCTGCTGGAACAAGGTCTCCATGGTAATTGGCAACTTTCCCATGATAACCTCAAGGCACTCGCATCTAGGGGCCACGACATCAGACAGAACGCGAATGGACTGCTCCATCATTTCTTCTAGTCTGCTGGCTGACTTTGGAACCTCCGCCTGTCAGTCATTCAAATGCCAGAGACCTGGGCTGTCCCCGCCTCTGACTGCTGCGGAGATGTGTCAGTGAGGTGTTCTCCATAAAGTGTCCCCAAATCTAATTTAGATTTGTGCCCCACTGAGGTGTGCGTCTCTGTGCTGGTGGAGGGTGTGGATTAGCACTGTGATGAATCTTCATGAGCCACTTCATCCACATGGGTGCTTGAGGGGCTCGGTCTGTTGCTTTATACTCTTTTTTTAAAATTTAAAGTACCCTGTTATTTTTTTCCAATTAAGGGGCGGTTTAGCATGGCCAATCCACCTAACGTGCACATCTTTGGGTTGTGGGGCTGAGAATGTGCAAACTGCACATGAACAGTGACCCGGAGCCGGGGTCGAACCCGTGTCCTCAGTGCCGTAAGGCAGCAGTGCTAACCATTGCATTACCGTGCCACCTGCTTTATACTCTTTTGATTAAAACAAATACATCAGTAAAATAGACAAATTAAGGCAGCACAGTGGCACAGTGGGTAGCACTGCTGCCTTACGGCACCGAGGTTCCAGGTTCGATCCCGGCTCAGCTCACTGTCCGTGTGGAGTTTGCACATTCTCCCCGTGATTGCGTGGGTTTCACCCCCACAACCCAAAGATGTGAAGGATAGGTGGATTGGCCTTGCTAAATTGCCCCTTAATTGGAAAATGAATTGGGCACTCAAAATTTATTTTTAAAAAATAAGAAAAAAAAATAGACAAATTAAAAGAGGTGTGACAGCCACTGTAACTAAAATAAAATGTCAAAAGAAAACGATGCACCCCAGCCCCAGCGATGCCCGATGATCGCGGAAGGCCTGAAGCATACCGGGTTGCTGCTTTATATTACTTTTCCTTTAATTTGGAATATTATTTTTTGAAAGAGGGCTGCTTAGGGTTTAAGTGATTGCTTTTGATGATTTGGTCATTCCAGTCAAAATCCACCCTCACTTGGTTAACACCTATTGTGTTGACAGTTAGACATTGCAAACATTTTAGTTATTAACTGCTGTGAGGAAGATAGAGAGAGAGAGACCAGCAGATAAATAATGTATGCTCCCATGAAGGGCTAATTTTAACCCACATTGTCTGCATTGATCATTGACCATCATGCAATACTTTCCATCTTTTGAGAGAGACAAAGACACATAGTGGGAATCCTGTGTGATTTCCAATGTGCTACGTATTGCAATTAGGGGTCATTTTTAATCCTTGGGAAATACTTCCTTCATAATTACTACGTACAGTAGCATTGTAGTGGGTGTTACTGGATTATAGACATGAGACATGAGTTTAAGTCCCACCATAGCAGCTGAACATTTTAAATTCAACAAATTAAATAAATTCAGAAGATAAAATTGGTGGACTACAGGTAAAAAAAACCATCAGATTCACTAATGTCTTACAAAATCTGAAGTATAAGTGATTCCAAACCCAGAGCAATGTGATTCACTTTAATTGCCTGCTGAAATGCTGTTAAAGTCATTCAGTTGTTTTCAAGAAGTTAGATTGTCATGATATTTAGATCAGCATATCATGGTGCAATCAAACACACACTGATGGACATGCTGTAGGACCAACCAACACACACACAACATTGCAGCCAATCACCAGTGAGAGTACACGCACTATAAAAACAGGGGACACCAGAGTTCCCGCTCATTCCAGCAGCAGCCAGCTCAGAGCATCGAGCTCAGAGCCTGCCACTCAGACATTCACCATGTGCTGAGTACCTGGAGGAGACCGGCCATTTCGCTTGCTTTCCGAGGACTCCCGCGCTTGTACGTGCCAAAAGAGGGGATGCTGATGCAGAGGAATGCGATGCGCAGGCGCGCACTATGCAAGACCGCATCGCGCATGCGCGGTGGTGCAACAAACGCACTGACGCCACGACGTGTGGCAACTGTGGCTCCGCCCATTTAAAGCGGCAATATCCTGCCAAAGCGTGACAATGCCTACACTGTGGCAGGTTGGGCCACTACGCTGCCTGCTGTCGAGCAGCTCACCCTGCCAACTCGTACCCGTTTAACCAGCCTCTCAGAAATGTTCGGGCAAATCAACCCACGTTCACCGAGTCCGATACCGACGTCACACAGACCAATGACACTGAGGACAGGGAGCCCTTCCATGTTGCTGTCATCAGCAAGAACAAGCTGTCCCCGAGTCGAATGCACCAGCCGCTGTCAGTGCACAGCATTGATCCGGACGACGAGTGGTGTGCCACCCTGATGGGTCAACCCGAATTCGTCGCCCACCTGGGAGACTTAATTTATGAACCTTTTCACATTGGACTCACTGACTTGTTCTGACATACTGTTTTTGACATTTTGCCATACTGTTTAAGATTTTGTTATTGTTTGTTAATGACATTGATTTTGTTCTTGGTGTAACATAGTTAGTTTCTGCACCTGGCACCTTTCTGTGTATATAGTATAGCCACACGTACATATTGTTGTAAATATTGCACACACATGATTAGATGCACTCACCACACTTCTTTATTTATTATCATGTAGGCACATATTCTTTGCGAAAAGGGGGATGTCATGATATTTAGATCAGCATATCATGGTGCAATCAAACACACACTGATGGACATGCAGTAGGACCAACCAACACACACACAACATCACAGCCAATCACCAGTGAGAGCACACGCACTATAAAAACAGGGGACACTACAGTTCCCGCTCATTCCAGCAGCAGCCAGCTCAGAGTATCAAGCTCAGAGCCTGCCACTCAGACATTCACCATGTGCTGAATGCCTCACCCAGATAGTAATAGGACAGGGTCCACAGATTAGCTGGTAATGCACGTACCCAAGTTAGCAGTGCATTGTTATAGTTAAGTAGTAAATAAAATTGAGTTCCACCATCTCCAGCCGTGTTGGATCATTTGTACACCAGAACACCCAACACGACAGGATAACCACCAGATTTTCAAGCGTTGGATAACAAATACTGGCCTTGCCCACAATGCCCATATCATACGAATGAAAAAACAATGTGGTTTTGAACTTTAGGGCCTCATTGTCCTGAATTCTTGCAAAGACAGGGAGGCTCTTCAATTTTATAAAAATGGCACCAGAGGACCAAATCCATGAGCCCCGTTCTCAAACCCATTCTCCAATATTTATGTGGGACGGGGAGGGGAGGGTGGGTTGAACTTTGGATGTTCGTAGTTCATGGTAGCAGCTGCACATGTTAAAGTGAAGCTGCATTCAGTTTGATCTAATTTTCGCAAGGAGGGAGCGGACAACATTACTTGTATACATTAGACCTACTAGGAAAAGATCTAGATTTATTGGAGTTCTTTGATGAGGCAGGATCCCTGTTTAGAGAGGCAAGGTGGATCTTTGATATGGTCTTGAGACACCTTGGGGAGAGGTCAAGTGCCCTTTGGAATTCTAAAAGTAGAAGTGAATGTGCATATAAAAGGATACACTCATTGGAACTGTTAACTGTTAAAGGGAGCTGTCAAGGACTTTAAATCCCTTGCCCTTTAAATATTTGAACAAGAGACCTTCTGCAGTGTTAAAGAGAAAAAAAAACATACTTGCTATTTTAATCTGCCTGCTGATATCACCTGAGGGTCACCATAAGTGCTGCATGGCTGATTTCACAATTTATTATTATCACAGTGTGGTGCATGTCATTTCATAGTTTGATTGACAGCTCAAAGTGCTTATAAATCTTTCACGTGTGACTATGAATATAGACGCTTGTTCCTGTAATGGAATAAAAGAAGTTAAATGTCATATTTTTAAAATCAATTTGAGTGTTGTTTTAAATAGTGAATTCATCAATAGACACTTAGGATCTTTACTTAATCTTAGGGTCTTACGGTCTTCCCATGGTGGATACTGGATGAGTTGGCTCAGAGAATATTAGGACAAAGGGTAATGGGTTGGGTCATGGATTGGCATGAGTTAACATTAAGTTGGCATAGGGGCTATACTGAGCCAAGGGAGATATGTGACGGGGGTACGTTGGAATCAAGGGTATAAGTGGCTATGGGAGTGGGGCATAAGCTAGCATGAAGGGTATGAGGGCGCATGGGGAGTGTGAGGGGCATGAGGGGTGAGTGCTGGATGGCTGTTTTTTGGTCTTATTTTTCTTTCACAGCTGGGGCAAAGCACTGGTGCGCTGAGGCCGGGCTTTCTCCTAGCCCACCCCTAGCAGTCCCTATAGCTGCCTACAAACTCTTTTGTGGGGGCGGCAGGCATAACTCCCATAAAACCTCCCCACTCCTCCCGAAGGACAATTTGAACTTTCAGTGCACCTTTTCAGGAGGCGGGCTCGAGGGAGCTGGGAATTCTCCAGACTCCGTGCACTCGACGTGAGAGTGAAAATACAGGCCCGTATCTTCTTGCTGTGACCACAAACCTGCTGGGGAATAGCCTAAACTGTAGCACAAATTTCACACATCTAAAGCCAAGCAAACCTATTCCAGGGTTTAACTGCATTTACACTGGCATGCAGTTTGCTGTGGGAATTGCTGGCTGGCTAGAGATCTAAGTCTGAAAGTCGATCAGGTGGTAACTTCCCATAACGTACAGCGCCAGAATCAGAGAACAGAACAGCTCTGTAACAAAAAAGAAAACATTGGAATTACACAGGAGTTGTTCGCATAAGTAACGATAAAAGGTTAGGCTAACATTTCAGAAGTCAGAAATGAAAAATTAAAGTTAACCAAACATTCTTTTTTCAAATACTGACAGACATTTTGTACTGATTTTCCCAATCACTGATTACTGATTTCTACCATTCTCAAGTTTTTTTTCCTTTTAATTTGAACTGTATAATGCGTCTTTGTTGTGACAAACATCTGGCCACTGTCACAGCGCAGCTCTTACAACTGTGTATTACATCTGAGTGATGGGCTGATACAATCTGCTTGTAATTTACATTTTATAATCTATCAAATGAATTGAAAACCAAGGGCTTCACATATTTGACTATGTTGTACATATAAAGAACTTCATCACAAAGGGCAATTTCCCCCCTTTTTTCTTGCCCCTTTTCTTCAGTGCGAAGCAGAGTTACCAATGCTCACAATTTACTTGTGGGGCCTTCAATCCTGAAACTGTTTTTGAAATCCATTCACTTCAGGCGGTGAATTTAAACGTTGGGAAAGCCTTGTTTAAATCCTCTGACAATCGCAGAACTCACAAATAAATTGTGAAAGCTGCTGATGCATAATTTAACAGGTCATTTTTCTTGTTGACAAGCTATTTGGCTGTGAAAGGTGGCATTCCTATTGTCACAATGCGCACTTTCTAGCAAGCAACATTGAGCTGTGGGGAGGAAGTGATCTTGACTGATTGGTATTCTTAGTCCAGCAACTCTCGGGTCACATTGCAGCACCAATCACAAGCCTGCCTGTGGAATCTGCTACCATGTGACAAATGAACATTGTACCATTATTTAAAAAGGCTATGGGGGTAGGCCAGAAAACTAGCTGACTAATCTGACTAACTGGTGGGCAAATTATTGGAAACAATTCTGAGAGACTGTTACTTAAATAGGCACTGATTGATCAGGGGTCGTCAGCATGGTTTTGATGGGAAAATCGTGACTTACTAACTTAATAGAATGTTTTTGAAGAAGGACAAAGGTTTGATGAGGGCAGTGCACTGGATATTGTCTATATGGAATGTGGTAAACACCACTGGTAACACACTACGAGTATTATGCGGTACTGCCACTGTATTACAGGTACCACAGTAAATCTCAGCCTGCTGGCTGCTCCCAGCAGGCGCTGTATAAAAGTGTATGCTCTCCTGCGCTGCTCCCATTCTGGTTCCAGCTGCAGGAGGCTCAACATCTTGCACAATAAAGCCTCAATTGTTTCACCAATCTCATCTCGTGGTCATTGATGATACATCAATTCATTGCACAAGATTTTACGAGATGAACCTCTTAATCAAGCCCGATCGCCTGGAGCTGAACCCTCACGCAGCCGAAGGAACTGCCACCTTCGAGCACTGACTAGCCCGCTTTGAAGGATACCTCGGAGCAGCCACTAAAGAGCTCTCAGACCCGCAGAAGCTCCAAATCCTCTACTCACAGGTGAGCCCACAAGTTTTTCCCCTCATCCGGGACGCGCCCACCTACTCAGAAGCAATGGCGCTACTAAAGGGACAGTATATCAAGTTTGTGAATCAAGTGTACGCCAGGCACCTCCTGGCCACGAGACGGCAACTCCCAGGGCAGTCTTGTGGTAGTCACCACTGTTTGTATAATAGTTGTATTAGAGGTAATACGGTAAGGCTCATGTACTACAGGTACGGGGGTAGATCCCTGCCTGCTGGCTCTGCCCAATAGGCGGAGTATAAATGTGTGCGCACACCAAGCTGCTCCCATTTCTGGTAGCAGCTGCAGGAGGCCACACATCTCTGCTTAATAAAGCCTCGATTATTCTCCACTCTCGTCTCGTCGTAATTGATAGTGCATCAAGTCTCAGGATGACTTTTTGCGGGCTCTACGGATACTCAGTAGGAACTGTAACTGCCAGGCAGTTTTGGCAGACCAACACACCGAACTGTTAATCAGGGACGCTTATGACACGGGCATTAAGTCTACTTACGTTCGCCAGCGGCTATTGGAAGGGGGTAAGCTGGACCTTGCAGAGACTGTGCAGCTTGCTAACTCCCTACAAGTGGCCTCCCGTAATCTGGAGGGCTACACCTCCGACCGCGCAGCACCCTCGTGGGCATCGTGGGCCCCACCAGCGACCAACTCGAGTACACCGCAAGCCTGCGCTGCGCGGCGGCCAACCAACTCCGGAGGGCCCAAATGTTACTTTTGTGGCCAGAGCATGATGTCGCCCGCCATGTGCGCCCTGTGGGCGCCGCCATCTTGGACCGCGCCTCAGGACCCCTGCTCGCCTGACCAATCGCAGCCTGCCGTTACCTCCGCCACCGCTGATCAGCCCGGGACCTCCCAACATCTTCCGCAACTCGCCTCCATCACCCTTGATCAGTCTCGGCCCCGCAACCTCGCGAATGCTACGATGATGGTAAAGATCAACGGGCACGAGATGACCTGCTTCTTTGACTCCGGGAGCACAGAGAATTTCATCCACCCTGCTACGGTAAGGCGCTGCTCCCTCACGGTACTCCCCATCATCCCGAAAATCTCCCTGGCCTCCGGATCCCATTCCGTGCAAATCCGGGGGTACTGCGTTGCGATCCTTACCGTTCAGGGCGTAGTGTATGGCAACTTCAGGCTCTACGTCCTCCCCCATCTCTGCGCTGCCCTGTTACTAGGTCTCAATTTTCAATGTCACCTCCAAAACCTTACTCTGAAATTCGGCGGACCCCTGCCCCCCCCTCACCGTTTGTGGCCGCACGACCCTTAAGGTTGAGCCACCTTCACTGTTTGCAAATCTCACCCCGGACTGTAAGCCCGTCGCCACGAGGAGCAGACGGTACAGTGCCCAGGACAGGACCTTCATCAAGTCGGAAGTCCAACGGCTTCTGCGGGAGGGGATCATTGAGGCCAGTAACAGCCCCTGGAGAGCCCAAGTGGTGGTAGTCAAGACTGGGAGAAACACAGGATGGTAATCGACTACAGTCAGATCATCAATTGGTACACACAGCTCGACGCGTACCCTCTCTCACGCATATCTGACATGGTCAATCAGATTGCACTGTATCGAGTCTTCTCCACAGTTGACTTGAAGTCCGCCTACCACCAGCTCCCCATCCGCCCGGAAGACCGCCAATACACTGCGTTCAAAGCAGATGGCCGCCTCTATCACTTTCTTAGTGTTCCCTTCGGCGTCACCAATGGGATCTCGGTCTTCCAACGGGAGATGGACCAAAGGGTTGATCAGTATGATCTGCGGGCCACGTTCCCGTAATGTCACCATCTGCGGCCATGATCAGCAGGACCACGACGCAAACCTCCAAAGATTCCTCCATACCGCCAAACTCCTTAACCTCACCTACAATAAGGAGAAATGCGTTTTCCGCACCAACCGCTTAGCCATCATTGGCTACGTTGTGGAAAATGGAGTCCTAGGGCTCGACCCCGACCGCATGCGCCTGGAACTTCCCCTTCCCCACTGCCCCAAGGCCCTGAAACGTTGCATGGGATTTTTCTCATATTACGCCCAGTGGGTCACCAATTATGTGGACAAGGCCTGCCCACTCATCAAGTCCACAGTTTTTCCCTTGACGGCTGAGGCTCGCAGGGCCTTCAACCACATCAAGGCGGACATCGCCAAAGCCACGATGCACGCAGTCGACGAGTCCCTCCCCTTCCAGGTGGAGAGCGATGCATCGGATGTGGCTCTGGCCGCCACCTTCAACCAGGCTGACAAGCCGTGGCTTTCTTTTCCTGCACCCATCATGCCTCCGAAATTCAGCACTCCTCAGTAGAAAAGGAGGCCCAAGCCATTGTGGAAGCTGTGCGACATTGGCGGCATTACCTGGCCGGTAGGATATTCACTCTCCTCACTGACCAATGGTCGGTTGCCTTCATGTTTAGCAATACACAGCGGGGCAAGATGAAGAATGACAAGATCTTGAGGTGGAGGATCGAGCTCTCCACCTACAATTATGAGATCTAGTATCGCCCGGGGAAGCTCAATGAGCCCCCAGATGCTCTATCCCCTGGTACATATGCCAGTGCACAAGTGGACTGACTCCGGGCTTTCCATAATGACCTCTGCCACCCAGGGGTCACCCGGTTCTTCCATTTTATCAAGGCACAAAACCTGCCCTACTCCATCGAGGAGGTCAGGACTGTGACCAGGGACTGCCCAGTCTGCGCGGACTGCAAACCGCACTTCTACCAGCCAGATAGAGCGCACATGATGAAGGCCTCCCGCCCCTTTGAGCGCCTCAGCATGGACTTCAAAGGGCCCCTCCCCTCCACCGACCGCAACGTGTACTTTCTCAATATTGATGAGTACACCCATTTCCCATTCGCCATCCCATGCCCCGACATGACTTCTGCCATGGTCATCAAGGCCCTGCACAGCATCTTCACCCTGTTTGGTTTCCCCACCTACATCCACAGCGATCGGGGATCCTCCTTCATGAGTGATGAGCTGCGTCAGTTCCTGCTCAGCAAGGGCATCGCCTCGAGCAGGATGACCAGCTCCAACCCCTGGGAAAACGGGTAGGTGGAGAGGGAGAACGGGACGGTCTGGAAGGCCGTCCTGCTGGCCCTTCGGTTTAGGAATCTCCCGGTCTCCCACTGGCAGGAGGTCCTCCCCGACGCGCTCCACTCCATCCGGTCGCTCCTGTGCACCGCTACTAATGAGACCCCTCACGAACATGTGTTTGCCTTCCCTAGGAAGTCCACCTCCGGGGTCTCGCTCCCAACATGGCTGACAGTTCCTGGGCCCGTCCTCCTCCAGAAGCATGTGAGGAGCCATAAATCGGATCTCTTGGTTGAGAAAGTCCACCTCCTCCATGCGAACCCACAGTACGCCTACGTGGCACACCCTGACGGGCAACAGGACACAGTCTCCCTCTGGGACCTGGCACCCGCTGGGCCCCCACCCACAACCCCCGACCTGGTACCGCTTCTCCCCCCTCCGGTTGCCTCCCTCACCCCTGCGCCGCCCACCCTCCCGCCACGGAACCTCACCGCAGCCCCCACCCCAGCAGTATCTGTCCCCTCACTGGATCCACAACAGGGTGACGATGGGGAGGACACCACGCTCCCGGAGTCGCAGGTGACCACATCGGCACCCACACCATCACCAGGACGGAGGCGATCGCAGCGGAGGGTCAGAGACCCTGACAGACTAAATCTATAATGTTGTTCTTCACCCCCGCCGGACTCTTTTTTAAACAGGGGGTGAATGTGGTAAACACCACTGGTAACACACTACATGTATTACGGTACTGCCACTGTATTACAGGTACCACAGTAATCCCAGCCTGCTGGCTCCTCCCAGCAGGCGCCGTATAAAAGTGTATTCTCTCCTGCGCTGCTCCCATTCTGGTTCCAGCTGCAGGAGGCTTAACATCTTGTGCAATAAAGCCTCAATTGTTTCACCAATCTCGTCTTGTGGTCATTGATGGTACAACATGGATTTCAGTAAAGCATCTGACAATGTACCACATAGCAGACTGATCAGAAAAGTGAGATCTCCTGGGATACAGGGGAATGGCAGGTTGGATCCAAAATTGGTTCAATGACAGGAAAACAAGGGGAATGGTTGACAAATGTTTTTGTGAATTGAAAACAGTTTCTAGTGGTGTTCCACAGGGCTCAATGTTGGACCCTGCTGTTTGTTGTATATATTAATGATTCAGGCTTAAATGTGGGAGGCGTGGATTGGGAAATTTGCAGATGACACAAAAATTGGACGTGTAGTTGACAGTGAAGAGTATAGCTGTCAACTCCAGAATGATATCAATGGTTTGCTTGAGTGGGCAGAGAAGTGGTAAATAGGATTCAATCCGGAAAAGCATGAGGTAATGCAATTGGGGAGGGAAATAAAGCAAAGGAATTCTCAATAAACAGGAAGATTTGAGAGGGGTTGAGGCAGTGAGGGACAATGGAGTTCATGCCCACAGGTTCTTGAAGGTGACATTCAAATGGAATACTTTCCTTTATTGGGCGAGGTATTGAATATAAAAGCAGGGATGTAATTCTGGGAGTGTATAAAATGCGGCTTAGTTCACAGCTAGTTCTGGTCACCACAAGGACATCAGCTATGAGGAGAGATTGGGTTGGGTATAGTTGTTTTAAAACAGAGAAGGCTGTGGGATGACCTAATCGAAGTGCACATAATTATGAGGGGCCTAAACAGGGTAGACAGCAAACATTTGTTTCCCCTAGCTGAGGGGTCAGTTGCTAGGGGCATAAATTGGATTAGAAGGGTCATCAGGAAAAACAGAGGATGGTTGGCATCTGGGACTCACTGCCTCAGTTGGTGGTTGAAATGCTTAACTCATTTGAAAAGTACTTGGATCTGCATCTGATGTTCTGTAACCTACAAGGCTATAGACCAGGTGCCGGAAATCGGGTTTAAAATGAGCGGCGAGTTTCTTTTTTTCTCCTTTTTGCCTGGAGAAAACACAATGGGCTGAATGGTCTCTTTCTGCATCATAACGTTTCTATGGTTTTATGATAATGTATTTTTACAATAGACTGGTAACTTAGAATCATAGACTTTACAGTGCAGAAGGAGGCCATTCAGCCCATCGAGTATGCACTGGCCCTTGGAAAGAGCACCCTACTTAAACCCATGCCCCCACCCTATCCCGTAAACAAGTAAACCCACCTAACCTTTTGGACACTAAGGGCAATTTAGCGTGGCCATTCCACCTAACCTGCACATCTTTGGACTGTGGGAGGAAACCGGAGCACCCGGAGGAAACCCACGCACACACGGGGAGAACATGCAAACTCCACATAGTCACCCAAGGCCAGAATTAAACCTGGGTCCCTGGAGCTGTAAATAATAATAATGATAATAATCTTTTATTGTCACAAGTATGAAGTTACTGTGAAAACCCCTAGTCGCCACATTCTGGCGCCTGTTTGGATAAGCTGGTACGGGAATTGAACCCGCACTCCTGGCCTTGTTCTGCATCACAAACCAGCTGCCTAGCCCACTGAGCTAAACCAGCTTTTAAGCAGCAGTGCTAACCACTGTGCCACCCTAAATAGGGTTATCTGTCTACAATTCATGCCTATTTACACATGCCCATGTGTAGCAGCTCTAATTCCCATTCTAAATCTTTTTGCCATCCTATGAAACTTCACACAAGCTGGTGTCCTCAACTCGTCTGAAATAATTCATGCTCAGCACAACTTTCTCCTAACTTAATATCAACAGCAATTATCTGAGCATTAGTATTTTGTAGATAGCCTCTCTGATTAGCTACTAAGCAGCATCAGAGCCTCAGATAAATATATTATGCCTTTTTTTTTTCTGATTGTTACCAAGCTCTGTATATACCTGATGGTGAATCTGTTGCACTTGACCCTGAATTATCCAAGGTTTTGGGGGATTTGTCTGGCTTGAAATTTGAATGAAGGTGAGATACTGTCAGTGAAACTATCATGACTGATCAGTAGGTGGCAGAGTAGGACAAGAAAACCATCGGTGTCGATTGTTCATCGGGAAAACGCGACTGGTTAAGTGGTCAAAAATGTAGCCGACAGAGTGGGCAGAGAAGTGGTAAATTTCTGGTTTATATATATTCAGCTGTTTTAATGCTTACATCCATGGGATGAAGCTTCATAAAAAAATGCAACAGTAAATAATTTACCTCCAGGAAACAGTTATTTTCACTTGCCTTTCGGCTTCTCTATGCTCAGGCAACTTTATAGGAATAATTATTGATTGTCTGTGAAAATTTAAGAAATGGCTTTTCCAAGGACCCTTTAGATGCTCACATTCATCCCTTTATTGATGGGAAACAGAAAAGGGTTAAAGCTAAGAATCAGTTAAAAGGCAGGCAAATGAAATCCAATGGTTTTTGAAAATGAAATGTCGGAGAATGTGGCCAATTCTACTTCTAAGCCTCCATCTCCATGACAATGTGCACTGTTGAGGCAGTGATGATCTTTTCTGATAGACAATGAAACAGAAACAGCACGAGGGGACATACCTTTAAATTGAGGGGAGATAGATATAGGACAGATGTCAGAGGTAGCTTCTTTACTCAGAGAATAGTAAGGGCGTGGAATGCCCTCCCTGCAACAATAGTGGACTCGCCAACACTAAGGGCATTCAAATGGTCATTGGATAGACATATGGACAATAAGGGAATAGTGTAGATGGGCTTTAGAGTGGTTTCACAGGTCGGCGCAACATCGAGGACCGAAGGGCCTGTACTGCGCTGTAATGTTCTATGTTCTATGAAACTTCTGGAAATAGTCAGCCAGACTGGCAGCATCTGTAAGGATAGAAACAGAGTTGATGTTTAAGGTTGACAACCTTTCGGCAGAACGGCTATCCTGTGCAGAGTTTGCTAGGGAACTTGCAGGGAAGCATGAAGGTAAAATTGAGCTAGATGTTGAAATACTCTGTATTCCTTTTTAATTTTGACTTTGAATCTTTGAGCTGCCTATGCACTTTTTCCACTTCTGTCTCTGTAAGTCGGTGGCAGTTACCAGCTAATAAGAGAATGTCATTGTTTGAAGCTTCGGATGTAGGTCTGTATCTTCTCCTGATTTCCGTCTATTTTGTAAAAGAATAAAACAGAAAATAAAAGACAGCAGGCGCTGAAAGATTTGAAATAAGAACAGACAATGTTGGAAACTCTCAGCAGGTCAGCCAGCATCTGTCCCAAACAAAAGGTAGGCTTAACTTTTCAGGTCGATGATCTTTCGGTCAGTAGTGGTTCTGAACAAACCCACTGAGTGTTTCCAGCATTTCCACGCTGTGGAAAAAGTAGAGGCAGGCAGGAGAGAGGGAGAACAATGCGGTAGGGAGACTGAACACTGTCACCTTGCTCGTGAAGAAACCTATTGCCAAGATAGGGAGATTTGGGTCCAGAAATGGGATCCAAGATGTAGCAGGCAATTTAGGGATTAAAAAGACAGCAGAGTTAGAGAGATGCACCCATAGCCTTGTACCATTCAGTCTTAACCTCATTAGTGGGAATACAAAGGATGATCCACTCAAGATCATTGGCATTTGGAATAACTTTGTTTGACCAGCCATCAGCCCACCACAGAGTCTGATGACCTATTTGTCTGTCAATGGAAGATTAGTTGCATATGATCAGCCTCACATGTTTGCCAGTTCATTTCCTTTCACTAACACTTGAGGTCATCTCTAGAAAACAGTACCTGCATGAAAGAGATGTTTTAGGCAGCATTAGATAGGGATAAGAGTGTTTAAAAGAACCTTTTGGGGGACTTTTTCCTCACTGAAACATGGTTGCGGAAGAATTGACCCTGCATTTCTGCTCCTTTTCTTCCATCTCACTAAAAGTTGCAACACTAAGGCTGGTGCCATGCATTTGAACTTCTTTTTCCTTTATCTATAAAACAAAACTGGACTAAATAGCTTTTCTATTAATGACTCTTCGCTTTGAAGGCACACTTTCATAGCATACTTTCATAGCACATTTTAGCCATGCAGTCATGGATCACTGTCGGCTGTTGCAACCTTTTGCAAAAAAAGGAGGAAGGGGAAGATGTAGAAAGGTAGCAGGATGAATGATGCATGATCAATGACCACTAAAGCGAGGTTGTAGTCCAACTGAAGGCTATAATAAGCTAGATGTTTCCCCAGCAGCTCAGGTACAGAATGAAGGCTGCTGGGGCAGCACGGGTTCTTATACCCCGCCTATCAGGACGGAGCTATCATACATTCTACCAATAGAAAGCATACAGTTTCCACAAATGGTGCTTTAGCCTGTCAGGTACCGTAATACCTATAATACCTCAATGAGCAGGCAGCTGAAACCTGGTTTCAGAAAGCTGCAGCCAGCTACCAGACACCTGTGGACACAGCTCAAATGACATACTTTCACACAAATAAAAACCCTCCCTGCTGCAAACTCAGTCATGCCATATTGCTCCCATTTGGCTACTTCATCAACTGGAACAATTTTATGCAGCTATGTAGACCTATGCCTCCTAGTACCGAACATGTGACCCAATTGGTCCCCAAGCCAGGCGACCTTACTCTGCTGTGTTGCCCTGAAAGAGACAATCACCACAAATCACCACATATAGTCACCTCATTCTGGCAAAAAGCTTTTAGCCCAATTTCTGGCACAAACACCTCAAATGAAGAATCTTTAAATTTAGAGACTTGATGGTCTGATGAATCACCAGTTACAGCGATTGAAACTGTTACTGCCACAAATTTGCTGACTTACGCATTTAAGCTGCTGCAACAATTCAAGTGCTGCTGCTGCAGCAACTTTGCATTTCCTCCCCTTTCCTTCTGTGTAGGTGGACTGCCTGTAGAGGGCGCTGATAGCACTGGCACAGGCTTGGAGTATTTGAAGGTACTTTGAAAAAAGGTAGAAAGGGTCATCGTGGGATTTTGAAGGTAGATAGAAATGTATTCCTTGTGCACTCCCAGTGATGATCTGATACAGAATTAAGACAACCTTTAATCTTAGCCCACAAAAGATGTATTAATGCTAGGTTCAGTGATGTGTATGTTATGAAAAACAACAAAAACATGTAATGATATAGCAACTTTAGCTAGGTAAGATGTCCCAAGGTATTTCACAGGGGTGTTATGAAAAATAAAATTGCTATTGAGCCATTTAAGGAAATATTGGTACAGCTTACCAAAAACTTGGAGAAAAGGTAGGTTTTAAGTAGAGTTTTAAAGAAGGGGAGATGGATAGATGAGGAGAGTTTAGGGACAGAATTTGAGAGCCTAGGGCCTAGGTGGCTGAAGGCATCATTGTCAATGGTGGAACAATTACATTTAGGAATGCTCAAGAAGCTAGAATTGGAGAAGCGCAGATATCTCGAAAATTTGTAGGTTTGGGAAGATTACAGACTGGGAGAGAGAGAGAGTGAGAGAGGAGTGGGTCTGGGTGCAAAAAGCAATTTGAAAATCAGAGCGCAATATTAAAAATGAGCTATTGTTGGACTCGAAGGGCGGCACAGTGGTTAGCACCATTGCTTCACAGCACCAGGGAACTGGATTCAATTCCGGTCTTGTTCACAGTCTATGTGGAGTTTGCACATTCTCCCTGTGTTTGTGTTGGTTTCCTCTGGGTGCTCCGGTTTCCTCTCACAGTCCAAAGATGTGCAGGTTAGGTGGATTGGCCATGCTAAATTGCCCCCTAGTGTCCAGGGATGTTCAGGTTAAGTTATGGAGGTGTGGAGATAGGGCAGTGTGAATGGGTAAGTGGGCATGGGTAGAGTGCTCATTCAAAGGGTCGGTGCCGACTGGATGGGCCAAATGGCCTTCTTCTGCACTGTGGGGATTCTATGGCTTTATGAATACATTGTAGGTCAATGAACACAGGGATGATGTCTGTATGGGGCAGCATGTAAATTGTAAATAGCAATGAATCAAAGGTAGATTTCTGTGGGACAGAGGTATCAGTGCAAGAGTGGAAAGAGAAATCATTGCAGGTGATTCTTTGAGCTTGACTGTACAGTTAAGAATGGGACCAGATCAGGCCAGTCCCACCCAGCTGAAAAGTGAAAGAGAAGTGTTGTTTATTTATATTTATTCCATCTCAGGATTCAGGCATCAATAAAAGTAATCTCAACATTTATTGCCCATCCTAATTGCCCTTGAGAGGATGGTGGTGAGTTGCCTTTTCGAACCACTGTAGTGCACCCCCCCCCCCCCCCACATAGGCCGGTGAACCCTGCTGGCAGTGATGGGATCAGTAGATCCCGTCGCTGATCAACGGAGGGCCGCCTCTGCTGCTGCGTGGGAAAATCCCGTCCCCTATAGTGTAGGTACATCCACAATGCTGTGCAGTGCAGATTAGTGAACTAGATTGTTTTTTTACAACATGGTCACCAGCCGTGGCAGTGAAGCGTTTTGACAGAGGAGAGCATGGACCAGTGGCGGTTTATGAGTTCCAGACATATCGGATGACAAATGGTTAAACTAGAAGTCCATTGTGAGTAATCAAGTCTGTGCTTCTTGGATTTAAGGGACGAAGGCTACAGCAAGAAGAGTTAGGGTGGAAGAGAGGAACAGTTTTCATGGGGATTGAGCACATCAGTAGCTGCAGAAATCCAATGGCGAATGGAGGGCCAAAGGCCCAAAGTGGCAAATTTGAAATTGCCATTGTATGTGACTTGGGGAAGAATTTATTTTTCAGCAGCAGACACAGAAGAAAGTGGAGTTGGGAGAGGGAACAAAGATTTAGTTGGAGAGGGATACAAAGAAAGGATCAGAGATGGCCTTTGTCTATGATTGACACAAGAGGGATTGCAATGTCGAGGCAGTGGCCGGAAATATGGGTAGGGGAGTTTATATGGGAGATGCATAAGAAGGATAAGAGGGCAGTGAACCCAGGGGAGAGAGAGCACGATGAGTAATATCACGCCAGTCAGCCAAGTTGTTTATTTTGTATGCAATTGAAGCATTTATTTGATTTATGTTGGTTTGGTTTATTAAATGCAGGGTAAATCTGCCTAATTATGTGAGTTGTCGAAGTAGCTTCCAGTATGGCAGATGGTTTAGCTGTGCTGATTGATAACCTGCCCTTCTGTGTCTCAATAAACTAATTTTGTTCAACTGTGTTCAGCACTTCATTAGCAGGCATTCTAGCTCACCTTTATCCCGAGGAAGACATCATTTCTGAACTAATAGTTGCGCATTTTATATGCGCTTAAATTTATTTTATCACTTGGTTTACTGATATATTTTATATTGAACAGAATAAATAATATGATTATGATAGCCTATAATGCTTCGGGACCTAATCAAGCCTGTGAACCCCCCAGTAAATTTAGCTACAAATAATTGCCACAAACAATTGGCTGTGTCTTCATTGTCATAACATTTCCTGAGGCTGGAATTAAGTTAGTGAAGGATAAAATGATCCAGAACTGATTTGGGAAGATTTGGATATAACAGCGACAGACCTCCGGTTGCATGTGATCAATTTTATGAATTCTCAATTGGGTTAAAAACAATGGGTGACATTCTCTGCCTCGTACCGCTGGAGATAGACTTCCTGGTGAGGTGGAGAATCCCGGGATCAGCGTCCATTTCCGATGCTCCGGCCCCACTTGCGCGGGAAAGGTTTGCGCTCCACACCAGCGGGCGGATGGAAATTTCTCATTAAGTGCTTTCAAATTACCCTCCTTCACGCTTGAGTGAATTTGAAGTGGTTAGCTGAAAAGTGACAGCACGTAGTCAGCAAAAGATTAATGTTTATAAACATTACAGTTGGAGCACTTCAGAGTTACTCAACCATGAAGGAAGATGAATGGAGCAATGGTGACAGCTGTATGTGTGTGTGTGTGTGAATGTGCCTGTGGAAGCTGTCAATCACAGTAAAATCAATATCAAAGAGAAATGAATGAATAAATGGCTTGGAGCTCAATGATCTGAGGGGGTTTAAACCCAGCTGACTGGTTTTCCCTTTCCAGGAATTGACACCTGCTGCTTCCTGTGTCTGAGCCTGCAGGTGTTTTGCTCAGGTCAGTGTTAAAGCAGTACTGTTTTACAATGCCTTTGTCTGGACTGCTCTCCAGCTTCCAGACAGGGATTGCTCTTCTGGGGGACTCCCTGACAGGGGTTTCTTTTCTGGGGGGGGGAGGGGGGGGAGGGGGATCCTATCATGGGTCTCTTTTCTCGGGGGGGGGGGGGAGGTGTCCTGACAGGGGTCTCTTTCTGTGGGATTGGATGGAGAGTCTCTTTTTTAGGGTGTTCATGTAGGGTATCCCTTTATTTAGGGAGTCTCTGTGGGGGAGGGTCTCTATTTTGTGCGTTTCGGTGGGGGGCCCCTTAATTTGAGGGGACTTTGGAGGGTCCCTTTATTTCGGGGGTCTCGGGGAGGGGGGGGGTGGGGGGGGTCAGGTCACTCCTGGACTAGGGCTGGAGGGTGGCTGAATTGCACAGCAGGGGGTGGGGTGGCCAGCCAGGAGATATCGCTATTGGGCTGCCCGCTCAAAATGGCAGGCCGAAAGTGGGATTCCCTAGGGAATCCTTGCCATGCTAAAATTTGCATGGTGAAGGATTGGGAATCGCTTCCTGATTGGAAGCGCAAATCAGGTGCAATTCAGCTCCAGCGGGAGAACATCATCTCCCAAATGGAGTATTTCGCCCAGTATCTCACTGTTGGGACCTTAGATAATGGGAGCTCATCTTGAAAAAAAATGAAACAGAAAATCACTTATTGTCACAAGTCGGCTTCAAATGAAATTACTGTGAAAAGCCCCTTGTCGCCACATTCCGGCGCCTGTTCGGGGAGGCTGGTACGGGAATTGAACCCGCGCTGCTGGTCTCCCTGGGTCTGCTTTAAAAGCCAGCTATTTAGCCCTGTGCTACACCAGCCCCATCTTTTGTATGTATATAAAACTAAAGCTTATTTATTTTGATTTTTCGACTTCTAAGTGCAGAGCAACGTATTCTGGGAATGCATTTCAAAAAAGGCAGGTGTACAGGAAAGCAGCCCATTACACAGCCTTCCTGACATTCTGTCGATTACAATTAATGAAGTTTGGGAAGACTATAAATGGACATGCCATCCTCCACAGTTCTGATTCCAACTTGAGCATGCATAGTGGTGCACTGCAAAAACAACGTTACCTCTTAAATAAAAACAGAAAATGCTGGAAAAATTCAGCAGGTCTGGCAGCATCTATAGAGAGAGACAATAGAGTTAATGTTTTGAGTCCGTATGATTTCTTCAGAGCTACGAAGAGTCATATGGATTCATAACATTAATTCTTGTTTCTCCCTCCACAGATGCTGCCAGACGTGCTGAGATTAACCAGATTTTGTGTTTTATAAGAGATCACAATTTTTGCAAGAACCCAATCATGTAGGTACTGGAGTCTAATAATCTTATTTTCTTGAATTTATCTGTAAGGAATACTAGAATTAGGCAACTTGTCAACAAGAATTCTAATGAGTTCATATGAAAAGAGGCTAAGTGAGATGATTAACATTCCTTTACAGACCTACTGACAACACTTCATCTTTTGTGTTCCACGTTCTTCCCTCACTACAGGTGGTGGAGCCTCTAACCTACTCTCTGAAGCTCCCTCATTAAACTCCTTTCATTCAGCATTTCTTTTGACCATCAAAATCTTCTTATAAACCATTTTCTTGACCAATTTTTCAATCATTGCACCTAACTCCCCTTGGTTAGGTATCTGTAAAACACTTTGCATTAGAGGTTCTATGTAAATTCTAGATGTCAATATTGTTTAAGGTTTCACTACATTTTTGTTGGCCAATGATGTTAAGGGCTATGGAGCTAAGATCGACAAATGGAGTTGAGTGCAGATCAGTTATGATTTAATCTACACTGTCAACTCCTTTAAGAATGTAAAATGTCAATCCTCTCATTTTAGGAGTGAGTCGAGTGAACTTGCTTCAGAGCCAGTGCATTTGCTTCAAAGCCAGCATGTCTTTCCTGAGGCAGTAAGGTTAACTTTCTGTGATTTGTGTACATGCACACCCTGGTCGCTCTGAACTTCAAGATTTACCAGTCTCTCCCGTGTAACAAAAATCTGCTTTTCTGCTTTCCCCACCAATTTCTCCATATCATATTCAATCTGCACATTTTTGGCCACTTACTTAACCTGCCTAAATCCTTTTGCAATCTCTTTCTGTTCTCCACACAGCTTACTTTCCCATCTAACATTGTATCATCAGCAAACTTGGATTATTACACTGGGCCCCCTCCTTGAAGTCATTGGAATGGATTGTAAATAGCTGAGGATGAAGTATTGATCCTTGGGTATCCAGTTGGGTGCAGCCTGTCAACCTGAAAATGTCCTGTTTCTTCCGAGTCTCTTTTCTCTGTCTGTTAGCGAATCCTCAATCATGCTAATGTATTACCCCAGTCACTGAGCTTAATTTTGCGTCAACATCTCTTGTGCCGCACCTTATCAAATGCCTTCTGAAAATCATAATATCCGCTGGTTATCATTTACTCACCTTAGTTACAACCTTAATAAAGGCTGTCAATGTTTCACAAAGTACTGGTGTAATCCTGCTCACCTTCATTCTCTGACAACTAAAGGCAAGAGGAAACACTTATTAATTCTACAGCCAGGATTATTATCCCCTGATAATTGCCCACCATAACTCATAAACTGTATTGCAACCCAGATTTTTGCCACAATGGAAAGCCTTTGCATTGTGGGAAAAATGGTGGAACTTCATGAAAATTGTATGTCCTGCCCCCAAACGTAAAATTTACTGTTTTGCTGAGGGCAGGAATGGGGATGGTTCGCATTTCACGCATGCACAGTTTATGGAGGCAGCTGACCATTTAAATCATCATCAGCTTCCTCCACTGAAATCAGATTTTGGTAGTCCAGGAGTGTGAAACTCGAAGTGTGCAGATTTGACCTGGTAAGAGTAGGATTGAAGTTTGTGGATTAGTTCGGATAGCCTGAGTACCCATTTGGATTTGGGCCTGCGACACCTTTAGGTTCTCTTTAGTGGAGGTCAGGTGCCCTTTGAGGGAGCTCAAGTACGCTTTGAAATTGTAAAAAGGTTTGCATAGGTATGTCTAAAATGTGCATAAATACAATACTGTCAAGCTCACTGGAACTGGTAGCAAACCTGTCAAAATCAACTGTCAAAAGTACCCGTAAAGAGGATCTGTCAAAAGATTCAAGAGAAACTCTCAAAAGAGTGCCTGTCAAAACAAGCTCTCAAAAGTGTCAAGAGGAACTGTCAAGGGAGCTGTTAAGTTGTCAGGCATTTAAAGGTCCAGCGCTTTAAATCTTTGAAGAAAATTGCGGATGATAAAAGCAAATGCGATGTCACTCTGTTGACATAAGCTTGACGATTTCCATTACTGGATTAGTACTGCATAATTGATATCACAACCGTTGCCAAAAGCAGGGTGCCATCAGTTTAATAGACAGGTGGCTATAGATCTTTTGAAGTGGGCCTATGAATTTCAATGGTTGTCGTAATCAGAAAGCGTGCATTTAAATGTAATGTTTGTTGTTATATAGCTTTATGTAACTGAAGGAATGCAAATGTAGTAAATAGTTTCTTATGAATGATTTTTTTCAATATTGTGAAGTCTGCAATAAACACGTATAACTTTATTTTATAGAACTTTATTTGATCTCATCTCTGCATGGGTCCTGAGGTCTGCCCATGGTGGATACTGGCTGAGTTGGTATGGTAGGTGTAAGGGAAAAAGGTGGTGTGTGAGGGGCATGAGTTGGCATGAGTTGACACTATGTTATCCTTGAGCTATAAAGAGCCATAGAGGGAGGGCACAAGGGCATGGGTTGGTATGGAGGATATGTTGGCCATGGTGGTGGGTACAGAGGCATGCTCTGGCATATAGGACATGTGAACACATGAGGGATGGATATGGGCCATAGGCTGACATGGAGGATATGAAGGGCCGTGAAGCTTGGGTACAGGACATAACGTAGAATTGGTTGGTATGGATGAGACATGGGGAGCGTTTGTTGCAGGCGGTGAGGGGTGGAGGGTTGTTTCACATCTTCTTCATTTTTTAATATCTTGGGCACATTACCGGAGCCCCATGGCCCGCCTTCCCACCTGTCCCTTCTCCACACCCGCCGTCCTCCTCAGTTCTTCTGGGGTTGCCTGCCCTGTCTTCTAACCTAGCTTGCCCTTCTGGGCAAAAGTCCGATGTCTAGGCAGCCATTTTGCGAAGTCGCGTCCATGGAACTGGAAATTCTCTCAACTCTGTGTACCCAACAGGCGGACGAAAATCATAGCCTACATCTAGCTCAGTGCACCATGTCCCACGGGTCTTTGGTGATCACCACGTTACACCACATCCTAACTAATCATTGGCCTTCTTATATGTAATAGCAAAGAACAATTGTAGACTGAATTAAAAGAAATGCAAATTATAAAACACATTTATCGTGAAACAAAATGTCAATTATGAATGATCTTCTGCCATTGAAGTATCTGCTTCTTGTTTTGCAGTCAGCAGCTGCTAAGAGGTTTCGCTATGCAGTACATCACTTTAAATCTGCCCTAATCCTGACATGTGACCATTCAGTTGGCTGCCTGCTTAATTTGCTTGTGTTGGAACAGAAGATCACTTGTCGGAACTGTCGCATAACTTATGGCACCTCATAGCTCTGTTGCACTTGCACTGAATTTGCAATTACAGTGGTGGTAATCTTGGCCACAAGCAGTGCTTTGTAATAAATGAAAGCAAACTACTGGCGTGCTGTTGGGAACACCACTTTGTATTGCAGGCAATGCCATACAATCAGCCCTACGTTCAGGAGCCCAACTGAATAATTGAACAGAACAGGACTGATCATTAATGCAACTTGGGAAAAAACATCAACTCTACGGCAGCAGACCTTTCACATTCGCAGGAGTAATGTTGGGGCAAAACAGGCAGCAAAAACAAACATAATTCAGCAAATATCTAAAAGAAAAATAACAGTGTACAATATATACATGCTTCATAATCTTAGAGGATGAAAACTGAAGACATTATAGAACATTTGATCAGTGCATATTGTCATGTGAGAGTACCTTTAAGAAATGGATGTTTATAAATGGGTGTGTATACAAATATCTGTAGTGACAGTACCTTTAAGAAATGGGTGTTTATTACTGCAGTGATGTCACAGAGTGGGTGGAGCTGGGCTGTCTGTCAGCTTTTTACTTTTGCTTCAGGCTTTTTGCTGCAGGGTGGGTTTGGTTTCATTTTAGTTTTGGAGAAGCTGCAATCACAGCAAGATGTGTGTGAATCTCTGCAAGCTTATGAGTGTCCATTTGCTGATTTCAACGTGGTAACTGTTCTCAGCAGTGAAGTTAAGCCTGATGTCTTTCTGTTAAAATGTGTTTTTAAGTCTTATGGATGTTAAAAGAAAATTGAGAATTACTTAGTGTTGTATTCTTTGGGGGTTGTATTTGAATTAATGGTTGCTAAGATGTTCACTGTATGTTTTATAAAGGTTAACTTGAGTTCATAGAATAAACATTGTTTTGCTTTAAAAAATACTTTTCCATTTCTGCTGTACCACACCTGTAGAGTGGGCCGTGTGCTCCCCATACCACAATCTATTAAAAGTTGTGGGTCAGGTGAACTCCATGATACACTTTGGGGTTCTCTAAATCCTGGCCCATAACAAATTGGGAGCTCGAAGGGGATAAAAGTCTATCTACTGGATTGGCTTAGTGAACTTAAAGACAGTGAGGGGTGAGCATATTGTGGGTGCTTTTCAGGTGTGGTATTTTACTTTAAGTAAGAGGTGTGTTGTGGACAATGGCTCTTTCGGAGGCTATGAAGTTCTTGGGGGTGGAGACGGTCACACGCAGTACCTTACGGACAGAGACTAAAAGCAGACGGTTAGATTTGGCAAAAACATTGCAGTTAACATTACCTGAAAAAATGCAAAAAGATGAGGTAATTATGGCGGTGGCTAAGCATTTAAAATTGCCTGAGATACAGTTTGACTCATTAGAAATGGCAAAGATCCAGTTGCAGATTAAGCAACTTGAACATGAAAAAGAATTAAATCAGCTTGAATAAGCAATGAGAGAGAAAGAAAGAGAAAAGGAGTTCCAGATCACGGTAAAAGAAAAGGAGAGAGAAGAAAGAAACAAAGAAAGAGATAGAGAGGAAAAGGAAATAGATAGAGAGGAGAGGGAAAAAGAGAGAGAGTTTGAACTTCAGAAAATGGCTATGAAACATAACCGTTAGTTAAAATTGGCAGACGTAAAGGGAAACGTACAGTTGGAGGATAGTGATGAGGATAGTGAGAAAGAGCATCATAGTCGAAGGCTTGGCGGGGATCTATTTAAATATGTCCAAGCATTGCCAAGGTTTGACGAGAAGGAGGTGGAAGCCTTTTTCATTTCATTTGAGAAGGTAGCTAAACAAATGAAATGGCCACAGGACATATGGGTATTACTGATTCAAACAAAGCTGGTAGGCAGGGCTAGTGAAGTGTTTGCATCACTACCAGAGGAGGTATCTGGGATGTATGAGGAGCTGAAAAAATCCATCTTAGGTGCAAATGAACTAGTGCCTGAAGCCTACAGACAAAGGTTTAGAAATTTAAGGAAAGAATTTGGTCAAACATACATGGAATTTGAAAGGCTCAAACAGAGTAATTTTGATAGGTGGATAAGGGCTTTGAAAATAGACCAAACGTATGAAGCTCTCAGAGAAATTATGCTTTTAGAGGAATTTAAAAATTCAATTCCTGATGTAGTGAGAACTCAAGAGGAAGAGCAGAGGTTTAAAACTGTGAGATTAGCAGCAGAAATGGCAGATGATTCTGAATTAGTTCATAAAGCAAAGCTTGGTTTCCAACATCAGTTTCAGCCTTTTAGGGATAGAAACTGGGGCCATGAGAAATACTCAAGTGGTAAAGGTGATCTGATGGCAGATAATAAGGAGGGTGTACCTCAGATTCAAAAAGAAATGCAAGAGGGTGGAAGAGACATGAAAAGTTTCAAATGTTTTCACTGTAATAAACTAGGCCATGTAAAGTCACAGTGTTGGTGGTTGAAGAAAAGCACTGGGAATGCTGATGTGGTAAAACAGGATAAGACAGTGAGGTTTGTTAAATTGGTAAAGGAAAGCCCAAGTGAAGCGAAGGAGGTGCAAAAGATTGTACAGCCTGATCAAGAAGTGATTGATAAGAAAGTGCCAGATCTCTTTAAATAATTTACTTGTGTGGGTAAAGTTTACTTATGGGTATCAGGAGGAGCAAGTGCTAGTCAATATTTAATGGTAACAGATGAGGAGTTATGTAGTTTGGGAAGAATATCGCCAGAAAAGGTGGTAATATGTGGAATTCAGGGTGAGAGGAGTTGTGTTCCATTATATAAGGTAAGGATGGAAAGTCCAGTGAAGAGCGGTGGAGTGGGAGTAGGAGTAATAGAGAAACTATCTTGTCCAGGAATACAGTTTATCTTGGGTAATGATATAATTGGATCGTAGGTGGGAGTGATGCCTCCTGTGATTGATAAGCCAGTGGAAAATCAGACAACTGAAGTGTTGAATGATGAATATCCTGGAATTTTTCCGGATTGTGTAGCAACAAGGTCGCTAAGTCACAGGTTAAGACAAGAGGAGAAATCAAAGAGTGAAGATGAAGTTGAAGTGCAATTATCAGAAACGACTTTTGATCGGATTGAAAAAGAACAAGAACAGGTGGAGGATGAGGCGGATATTTTTAGTTCAGGATAATTGGCGGAGTTACAACAGAAAGATATTGAAATAAATCGGATGTATCAGAAAGCATATACGGAAGAGGAATCTGAGAATATACCAGAGTGTTATTACCGTAAAAGTGATGTCTTGATGAGAAAATGGAGACCTTTACATATGCAGGCGGATGAAAAGCGGGCAGAAGTTCATCAAGTAGTATTGCCGGTAGGGTATAGAAAGGAGGTGTTGCGAGTTGCACATGAGGTACCAGTGGGAGGTCATTTGGGAATAAGAAAAACTCAAGCTAAAATCCACAAACATTTTTATTGGCCTGGACTACATAAAGATGTAGATAAATTTTGTCAATCATGTCACACATGTCAAGTGACAGGGAAACCTCAAGCAGTGATAAAACCAGTGCCCTTAATACCCATTCCAGCATTTGAGGAACCTTTTACAAGGGTCCAAATTGATTGCGTAGGATCGCTTCCTAAAACGAAAAGTGGGAATCAATATCTTTTCACGATAATGGATGTGTCTACTAGGTTTCGAGAGGCCATGCCAGTGCATAATATTACTGCTAAAAAGATTGTGGAGGAGTCACTTAAAGTCTTTACTAGATATGGACAACCCACAGAAATACAATCGGACCTAGGATCAAATTTTACCTCACGGTTATTCAAAGAAGTTATGGATAGCTTAGGAATAAGACAATTTAAATCAACTGCGTACCATCCAGAATTGCAGGGAGCACTAGAAAGGTGGCATCAGACATTAACGACAATGTTGAGGGCTTATTGTCATGATTATCCAGAGGATTGGGATAAAGGAATTCCATTCGTACTGTTTGCAATTAGGGATGTACGAAATGAGTCACCCAAATTCAGTCCTTTTGAACTAATTTTTGGTCATGAGGTAAGAGGACCACTTAAATTGATTAAGGAAAAATTGGTCAGTGAGAAATCGGAAATTACATTATTGGATTATGTGTCAAATTTTAGGGAACGATTAAATAGAGCAGGTGACTTGGCTAGACAACATTTAAAAGTTGCACAAAATGTGATGAAACGGGTAGCGGACAAGAAATCCAAAGTTCGTAGTTTTGCCAGTGGAGATAAAGTTTTAGTATTGTTACCAGTGGTAGGTGAGCCTTTAAAAACAAGGTTTTGTGGACCTTATCAGATTGAAAGGAAATTAAGTGAGGTGAATTATGTGGTAAAAACAACAGATAGAAGGAAGGCTCACCGAGTGTGTCATGTGAATATGCTTAAAAGGTACTTTGAAAGGGAAGGAGAGAAAATGGAGGTTTTAATGATTCTAATTCAAAGTGACGAACCAAATCCAGATGACTGTGAATTTGACACACCTCAAATTAAGTTGGAAAATGAGGATGTTCTTAAATTGTTGAGTTACCTTCCAGAGGAAAAATGAACTGACCTGAAAGAGTTATTGATATCACATGGGCAAATTTGTGGAGATAAATTGGGAAGTACTAAAATGGCTATACATGGTGCAGATGTTGAAAATTCTGTTGCAATCAAACAACATCCATATGGACTTAACCCTTTAAAATTGGCACAGGTTAACAAAGAGATTGAGAGTATGTTTACAAATGGCATAATTGAAGTGGGTTGCAGCCAATGGAGCTCACCCATAGTGATGGTACCTAAACCAGACGGTACCCAACGGTTGTGTGTGGACGATAAAAAGGTTAATGCAGTTACAGGAATGGATTCTTATCCTATCCCACATTTGGAGGATTGTATTGAGAAAGTGGGACAATCAGCTTTTATTTCTAAACTGGATTTACTTAAAAGGTTACTGGCAGGTACCTTTATCTGAAAGAGCGAAGGGGATTTCAGCTTTTGTGACTCCAGATGGTATATACCAACTCAAAGTTATGCCATTTGGCATGAAAAACGCCCCAGCTACATTTCAATGGTTAATTAACAAAGGCTGTGCAGTATACATTGACGATATGGTACTTTTCAGCCAGACATGGAAAGAACATTTAAAACATCTGATGGAGTTATTCGATCGACTTCAGGACGCGGGTTTGGTGATAAACCTAGCCAAAAGTGAATATGGAAAAGCCCAAGTCACTTTCCTTGGCCATACAATTGGACAGGTTCGAATGGTCACACGGAATGTGAAACCAACAGTTATTGAGGAGTTTCCGATACCCTCGACATGAAGGGAAATTATGTGATTTCTTGGCATAAGTTTATTTGATTGAACATTTGTGAAAAACTTCTGTGGCGTGGTTGCACCACTGATGGACTTGCTGAAGAAACGTCGAAAATTTCAGTGGACAGCGGACATTCAACAGGCATTTGACTGCCTGAAACCTGTGATAACCAATGCTCCTGTGTTGGAGAATTACAAGGGACTCTGTGATCAGATTGAACTAAAGTATCTGACTTTAAAGAGAAATGCCGAGGCATCGGGAAATGGATGGATCGTGCAGAGACCTTCTTGTTCAGAGAGACTGTCAATCGAGAAGGATTCCAGTTGGAGGAAGAAGAACAAAAAAAAAAATGGACTATATTATTATTTCTGTGTTCGTGTGTTGGTTTTTTGAAACAAAAATGTATACTTACTGTGTGCATTTCCTAATGGATAGTGAAAAGGTGAAAAATGAAACCATCTTGAAGTTGATGGTTTATTTTTTTTTCTTGGGGGGAGGTGTCATGTGAGAGTACCTTTAAGAAATGGGTGTTAATAAATGGGTGTGCATATAAATATTTGTAGTGAGATTACCTTTAAGAATGGGTGTTTATTACTGCAGTGATGTCAGAGAGTGGGTGGAGTTGGGCTGTCTGTCAGCTTTATACTTTCTCTTTAGGTGTTTTGCTGCAGGGTGGGTTTGGTTTCATTTAGTTTTGGAGAAGCTGCAATCACAGCAGGATGTGTGTGAATCTCTGCAAGCTTATGGGTGTACATTTGCTGATTTCAACGTGGTAACTGTTCTCAGTAGTGAAGTTAAGCCTGATGTCTTTCTGTTAAAAGGTGTTTTTAAGTCTTATGGATGTTAAAAGGAAAGTAAGAATTACTTAGTGTTGTACTCTTTGGGGGTTGTATTTGAATTAATGGTTACTAAGATGTTCACTATGTTTTAAAAAGGTTAACTTGAGTTCATAGAATAAACATTGTTTTGCTTTAAAAAATACTTTTCCATTTCTGCTGTACCACACCTGTAGAGTGGGCCGTGTGCTCCCCATACCACAATCTATTAAAAGTTGTGGGTCAGGTGAACTCCATGATACACTTTGCGGTTCTCTAAACCGTGGCCCATAACTATAATTTTGAATATTCAGGAAGACCCTGCAATTTTGAATATGAACCTACAATGCACCATTTTGATAATTAGAGTAATAAGCAAGGTTTTAAACCAATTTTCTCTTCTACTGGAGGTACAATCACACATCGGCGTACAGTCCATCGGTATTGACCAGCTTCCAGTTTGTCACCTGAGCCAATTTGTCTCATTCAGCTCTCACCTGACCAAACACACATTGGCACTTTCAACAAGATGTCGGAGTATGGCAATCCGGATTGTCTGCTGCAATCTGTTTTCTCAATTTTGGCAGGAATCAGCTGCCTCAGTTTAGACCAAGGATCAAAATGGAAACCCTCTCGATCTATATTCCAGGAAAAGCTGTCAGAATAAATTTGACTCTTGCAAGTTACTGATACTGTCCCGCAATATTGAGTATCTGCAGAATTGTACAGTTAACATCCAGGGCGGGAATTGCTGGGGTGGGGGGGGGGGGGGGATTTACGCGACGCCACTCCGATGCCGGTCCGATGATTCTCTGATGACCGGAGAATCGACGCCATTGGTGCCGGCCCCCCGACGATTCTCCACATGTGATGGGCCGAGTGGCCTCCGAGATAGGCCGTGTCCCGCCGGCGCCGTTCACGTGTGGTCCTACCCGGCGGGACTTCGGCTTTCATCCTGCGGGGGGAGCGGCCTGGTGGGGGGGGAGGGGGGATCAGACCCCGGGGGGGCCTCCACCGTGGCCTGGCCCGCGATCAGGGCCTACCGGTCGGCGGGCCGGCTTCTCCTGGTGGAGGTGTATTGGAGGGTGCACCGGAGCGGTCGAGGCATCGGAACTGAATCATGAGGACTCCGATGCACTGCTCAATCACAGCCCGGGTGCCACATGGGCCTTGGTGCGCTGGGCCTCCACTTCAGTCTCAGCCTCCATACTGGCATCATTAGCCAGGTCCTCAGCGGGTATCCCTGATCCCCCAAGAGCCAGTCGCCCATCCTGGGGTGGTCTTCGAAGAGGCCGGGAATGACCGACTGCGCCAGGATGTACCTGACATGGACTCCTCCTGGGAATTGTGCACACACGTGCATGATCTTCATGTGGTGGTCACACATGACCTGTATGTTCAGGTGGTGGAACCCCTTCCTGTTAATGTAGGGCACCTTCAGGTGGCCTGGTGGACGCAAGGTGACATACGTGCAATCTGTCAGCCCCTGGACCTTGGCATCCCGGCAATGGCGGACAAATCTGCTGCCCAGGCATCTTATTGGACTTGGTCCAAGTCAAAGTTGATGTAGGTTTCCACCCAGGCAAACAGGGCGTCCGTAACCTGTCGGATGCACCTCTGGGCTGCGAGATAACACACAGGTCCTCGCTCGAGCCCTGGAATGATCCCGAGGTGTAAACATTCAGGGCTCCGGTGACCTTGACGACCACCGGGAGCAGGTGTTCTCCTCCACCATGTGGTGCCAAGTCCGCGAGGACATGGCACAGGTGCCGCACTGTCTCCCTATTAAGGCGGAGCCCCTGTGGCACGCGCTGTCTGTCATCTGTTCAAACAACCAGCCTAGGCCGTTGTGGGACTCCCTTTCTGGGTCCCTCCCTGGCCTGATGGGTGGCTGGGTCCTCAGGGTGTGGGGCAGGGTCCAGCACTTAGAGAATCTGCAGACACTACTGCTGCCACCATCTCTGGCGTCTGGCTGCCCGGCCTAGCAGCAGCACCACGAGGGCAAGTTCTGGGTCCAAATTCCCTGCCATGGCGTTCAATATCTGTAAGACATTTGGAGAGGGTGTTAGACTGACAAACAGCGGTGGATCCCACCCGGGACCCTCCATTCCCCCCTTGAACCTTCTCCCTCGCTCTCAGAACGTCTTGCTCATGCACTCCCAGCCACAGCGGGCTCCCCTCACTGGGCCCCAGACCCTGGACCCCGGATACCCACTTATAATGTCACCTGCACTAGACGCAGGTCCCATCCCCGCTGCACTCACCCACCTTCCGGGCATGGACATATCCCTGGAACTGTGTCCCATTCCCTGGGTGTTTGGATGTTGGCTGCCGCCTGTGTGGTGTTGCCTCCTGTCGTGTTCAGGCACACTTTCCAGGCATCGCGGTCTGATTGGGATGGTTGGCAATGACTCCCACATACTATATTGCCTGCCCACCCACGGGAATCAAATTGGGATGTATGCAGTGCTTACTTAACCACGATTGCCAATTCCCTATTTGTGATAGCCTTCCGCCAAATGGCCAGAGACCTCGGCAGTTGGTGGGGTTTATGGGTAATTAGTGGGGCAGACAGGCAGGGACAAGGGTTGCTCCCGGAATGGATATACACGATCCAGGGAGTGGCAAGGTGGTGCCGCGCACGTTTGTCCTCCGGTGGCTCCCTTAGCGTTTGCCCCACCCTCCCATGGCGGCCAACCCTTCAGAGATCCCCCACCCCCAGCCGAGGCTCCCCCACCCCCCGCTGAGCACTGGGTGGCAAGGCCAACACTGCCAGGCTTTTTGCCTGTGGGCAAACATGGCTACTCAACTGCTCGGCTCCTTCTGCCAGGTTCACGTTTTTCAAAAGGAGTACTAATCGGCGCCAGTATGACCACTTGCTGGGAAGGCTAATGAGTGATCAGAGGCCATTGGATATGGCTGTTAATTGTGTGGAAATAGGGCTTAAGTGGTGATAATTGGTTTCTCACCACGCTATGGTGAGATCCCGATTTCACCTCCGGGAATGGGCCGGTTGCATCATAAACTGTTTGGCGCCTGCTGCAGCTCTCGTTTTCGGCCTCTCCTGCTATTCATCAGCCTCGTTTCACTTGAGCCAGAATGCAACGAATCCGGAGAATCAAGCCCTTTGTGTTCATTGTGTTATGGACAGGAGGGATGTTAATTTAAACAGCCCTGATTTTTCCTCTCATTATCCCTCCATAAACAGGAAGGTGTTTTTAATTTTAGAGTTCCCTCTCTATGAGTGGTGTCATATTTTCCCCAACCTTTCAGTTCAGAGAGATACGATCCTCTGTTGATAATACCACAGCACGGGCGGCATGGTGCCGCAGTGGTTAGCACTGCTGCCTCATGGCGCTGAGGACCTGGGTTTGGTCCTGGCCCCGGGTCACTGTCCGTGTGGAGTTTGCACATTCTCCCCATATATGCGTGGGTTTCATCCCCACAACCCAAAGATGTGCAGGTTAGGTGGAGTGGCCACGTTAAATTGGCCCTTAATTGAATTTAAAAATTGGTTACTCCAAGTTTATATAAAAAAATTACAACACCACATCAAACTCCAGGTAAGTTAAATAGGAGGGTTGGTTTATTTTACACATACACACAATGCGGTAAGGGGTTTGCAATGCCGTCCCTTTTGCACTCATACAATAAAAGAGGGATAAGGGAAAGAAAGGGGTACAGGGCAGGACAACGATGAGAATAAGAGTTATGATTTAATATGATTCCAGGATCGATCAAAAGTGCAATGATGCATTCCTTCAGAGGCTAGCAGGCTGCAACTGTTTGAGAAGTGAGGAGTTCATGCTGGAAGAAGGCATGCAGAAATGATTTAATCTTCTAGGTGCTGATCCAGGAGTTTCGATGTTCCAGTACACAGTATAGATGAGGGCTAGGCAATTTACCTGCACAGAGCTGTTTCTGCTGCTACCCTGTTGGGTGATAAAATGATGGACTGTCTGGGTTCAGTTCCAAACAGCAATATTACACGTTCTAGCAGCTTAGGGGGTCTTCTGAGCTACGTTACACTTATTTATCTAGGTCTTGGGACATACTTCTTCTACTGGATTTTGGATGAAAGGTGTGTTTTTCAAGGTCTGGAATTTTGAGGTGTTTAACAAAGGGGTCAGGGTCCCTTTTGTCCTTGCAGACATACCGGCCGGGATTCTCCGATCCCGCGGCGGGTCGTAGAATCGGCGGGATGGCGCGAGAACACCGCTCCGACGCCAGGCCGCCGATTCTCCAGCGACCAGAGAATCGGCGGCAATTGCGCCCGGGGGATCGCCGCCGCCGCGCCGGTCGGGGGCCGTTGAAAGTGACTCCCCCGGCGATTCTCTGCGCCTCGACGGGCCGAGTGCCCGCCGAGTTCGGCCGAGTCCCGCCGGCGTGGGTTATGTATGGTCCTACCCAGCGGGACCTCAGAGTTCTGGCTGAGGGGGCCGCCTTGGTGGGGGCCGGATGGATCCGACTGCGGGGGGGGGGGGGGGCCTCCACGGTGGCCCGATGGATCCGATTGGCGGGCGGGCTAATTCCGTGGGGGGCCTATATTCCCCCGCGCAGGGCCCCTGTGGGGCTCCGCCATATTGCCCAGGGCCGGTGCGGAGACGGCAACCAATGCGCATGCGGGGACTCGCGCCGGCCATGGCACGCCGGCTTTCGACGCCGGAGCAGCGGACACCACTCTGGCGCCGTACTAGTCCCCAAGGAAGTGGTGAATGCCTGGGCCTGCAGGCCGTTAGACGCCGGAGTCGCTCGCACCGCTTTTGACGCTGGCGTCAGAACCTGGCCGCAGGATTGGAGAATCCCGGCCACCATCTCCATGGTCAGAGCTCTGTCTTGGAAGTGTGAACGGTGTTGATGTAGTTCTTTGGAATTTGAACTTTTGCAGTCACAGCGGGCATGACCAGATCTTTAAAGATCATGGGGCCCCTGTTTGTTTTCGAAGGCTAGAAATTCCTTTGTTATGAGATATGGCTAGTCAGGCATATCATGGTAAAGCCTTTGTTCATTTTTGAAAACAAAGTTATTAAGTAGCCAGGTTGACATAGATATATATTTTTTTCCTCCTTTCTCCTGGGCGGGTCATTCATTTGTGGATAATTAATGCGAAAGGATTAACCTGATATGACATTTGGGGATTTCTGACCATTTTTCATGAACAGAAATGAGTTTATCTCCATCAACGCCCGTCGACTGGTGACAACTGCACTAACTGCACTGCACCATGCACATCAAAGCCACTTGGCAGACAACGTAACGCAATCTTTGAACTGAAAATATGTCGAACAATATGTTGAGAAAACAGAATATTTGAGCTTGTTTTTCCATGCATAAAAGTTCTTGGACTAGATTTTCTTCTGTATTCTAGTATAATGATAGAGAACGGGATAAAACTAGGAGGCCAGACCTCTCAGTAGCCTCCCTGGCCCAAGCTCCGTTTCCCGCTCTTTCCCTGTGAAGACTGTGGATGTCTGTCCCTTCCCTGCCCAATGCACAAATTTGCTGGCCAGTGAGAAGGGGCATGGAGCATTGGGTGGTGGGATTGTGGGGGGTTGTGGCAGGAGAGTGCCTACCTTTTGTGTTTACCCTTCTTTCTTCTGTTTCTTTGGGAATGCTCGGCGAAAGGTGGGTCAAATGTAGCAACAGTAAAGCATTGAATTATATAGATGTGCACAATGTGGTCGAGCAGCAGCTAGCCTCCAATTTATCCCCCAGATACTTATCAGGCCTCAGTTTCTGCCAGGGCTTGCAAAGTCAGAGGCTTTCTATATTTTAAAGGCTCCTCAGCCCCTTTAGCCATTTTTGGTGCTGCAACCATGTTCCAGAGGCATGCCCTCATCATCCCAGGGCCTACGTGCAATCCAAGAAGCACCCACTGCCAATCAGATTGGTTGGCCGCTCTCGAGGGTGGGGCCTCCTCCCACTGAGGGTTAAAAGTTCCACCCTTGCATCCTTAATGTAATTAAGGCCACCTGGAATGTGTTATTGATGCGGGGCAGCCTTGCTCAATATTGGTCCTCTCTGGACAGACATTTCCTCTGGGGAGGGTGGTGGTGGTGGGTGGGAAGTATGCACCCCACCCCCAGCAAAATTCTGCCCATGAACTTCCAGAGGGCTGTTTTGTTATGCTTTTGTCGTAGCATAAGCTGCTTCCTTGATGTGCACTCTGACAAAGGCAGGTTCAGACTTGGAAAAAGCTTTAACACGTTTATTAAACTATTAATAATTCTCCTACTTGGATTTGACGCTACTGTTAATCCTGATATAGCTACTCAGACTGACTAACCAGTCTGCTACAATCCATGTGGTGGGAGTGGTGTTCAATTAACCCTGTGTCTGTACTCACTGAGAGTCTCCACTGGAAAGAGACTGAGCATGTGTGATGTGTCCTTTTATATGGGTTTGTGTAATGCCCTCCTGTGGTAGTGTCACCTCTTTGCGTATCGTGACTGCTCATTAGTCGTGTCCTATCTTACTGACCTATTGGTTGACTGTCTGTGTGTCTTGTCTCTGGTGTTCTCTCTAGTGTCTAGCTAGGTGTAGTGTATGTACATTAACCCTTTGTGCACTTACAGTGGTGTATATCACCACATACCCCCTTTTTTCATGTTACATATTTTCTGTACAGTGTTAAAGAAAATTGAACAAACTAGGTAGATGAGTGATACTCTGTACAAGTTATGATAACAGTGATCATTAAACAATAAATCCAAATCATATGCATGAGTCCAAAGTTCATTAATTATTATGGTGGAGTGGCTTTCTTGTTTGGTTGGTGAGTTGGTGATGTTGATGGTGGCATTGCATTGTAAACGCCATCAGTGTCCCTGTGCTGAAGGAACCTAGAAGTGGTCAAATCACTTCGTTGTTGGATTTGGACTCTTTTTTTCTTCTTTCGATGCTTGTGGTGGTAATTCTTGATGGCATCGGTCCTGAAAGCCAGGTTGCCTGTTGGTAGTGCAGCAAACGTGAATTGGTAAGATGCATCGTCCTGCCATGGCATGTCATTGTACTGAGCTGAGCAGTAACAGTGTCCCTCATTTGCAGAGTTGTACCATGTCGTACCAGTCATAGTTCCATTGGTGTTGTGTTTGTCGTGCTTGTTGTCGACGCTGTTGCCTTTGGTACACTTCTTGCTATTGTCTTTGATGTTGTTGCTGTGGTGGTAGGTTTTGTTGCCGTGTTTGCTGCGCTCAAGGACCACACTCTGTGGATAATACGAGTCCTTCACACAGTTACTCGTGTTAGCGTGCTTTGTGGCATCTGCTGTTTTCTTGAGCGTGCCGTCACTGAGTTCGCGGCGCTCCCCGTCTGGAGTCATGTCCGGCTTACTTGAATCAGCTTTGGCTTGTCGATGCTCCCAGTCTGGAGTCTGGTCTGTTTCACCTGGGTCAATTTTGGCTTGTCGATGCTCCCCGTCTGGAGTCATTGCAGGCTTACTTGCATCTTCTGAGGTCTCTTGATGCTCCACGTCCGGAGTCATTTTAGGTTCACTTGAATCGTCTGAAGTTTCGTGATGCTCCCTGTCCGGGGTCAAAACAGTCAGGAATGCATTTGTTTGTGGAGAGGCTCGAGCGAGTGAGGTTTAAAGTAACCTGGTGTCACTGGAGTCACCAGTAGTCTCACTGTGCTTGTCGAATGCCTCTGTACATTCTAGCTGAGGTCTGTCACGTTGCACAACTGGTATGGGAAGTGGGATGCCGTCGTCACTTGTCGCACATACAGTGTGTTCTTGTCGTCCACTTGAACTGGGTAGACTGTGAGAGTCTTCTTCTTGTTCACTGGAGCGTGGTAGACTGTCATAGTCTGCTTGCTGTACATTTGAGCATGGCAGACTGTCATAGTCTTTCTGTTGTTCACTTGAGTGTGGCAGACTTGCATTTTCTGCTGCTGGTTGCTCAGAGGAGGTTGCTAGACTCTCATGGTCTTGTTCATGCAAGGACTGCACTTTGGAGTCTTGCATTGCTTCTATCGTGGAGGCTGTCCACGAGCTCGCTGTGGAGGCTTGTGTCATTCCCTCTGTGGAGTCTTGCAGTGTTCCTTGTGTGGAATCGTGCATTGGTCTCACTGTGGAAACTGTCATCACTTCTTGTTCATGCAAGGACTGCGCTCTGGAGTCTTTCTTTGCTTCTATCGTGGAGTCTGTCCATGAGATGTCTGTGGAGGCTTGTGTCACTTGAGTCACTTCTTGTTCATGCAAGGACTGCGCTGTGGAGTCTTGCGTTGCTTCTATTGTGGAGTCTGTCCACGAGCTCGCTGTGGAGGTTTGCATCACTGGAGTCACTTCTTGTGTGGAGACGTGCAGTTGTCTCGCTGTGGAGTCTTTCATCGCTTTCTGTGTGGAGGCTGGGACCCTTTGTGGTGCTTGGACCACTCTCTGTGTGGAGTCGGGGACCCTTCGCAGTGCGTGGACCACTCTCTGTGTGGCAGCAGGCCGCCCTCTGTGGGCTTGTACCGCTCTCTGTCTCTTGGTGTCAGGCCACAGCATAATCCTGCACTCACGAGTCGGGATGTCATATTGGATGGGCTGAAGATCCTCAAAGCCGAAGAACTCGTTGTCGGGGTCGTCAATGTGCAACACGTCTAGTTGTGGTTCGGATTTGGTACTGGGGTAGCCTCCCAAGGTGAAAGCTTCGTCTGAGTTGTTGTCTTCCAAGACCATATCATCACGTTTTGTGTCGGAGCTGGCATAGGGCTCGCGATGTCCAAAGAGGAATTCCAGGTCTGAGTCATAGTCTTCAAGGACTGTATCATATCTTTGGGCGGTGCTAACTGCTTGTTGCAGGGTTCTGCGGAGGTTACTTTCAGCTACTGGTCGAATTTCAGGCATTGTGCTGTCGTTCCAGGTGAAAGAATCTGGTTTTGAGGCTTAAAATGTTTTTTTCCGTGTTTTGGGACATTTCCCCTGTAAGTGGGCGCGGTCCGGGGCCTCTGACTTCATGACGCTTAGGATGTAGTGCGTAGGAAGCGATTGCGAACACGCAGATCGCTGTTCCTTTACTTGGGGCCTTTTTGACAATTGCGCATGCGCGGCATCTCGTGCATGCGCAAACGGACCTTCCCGTTCTGTGCGCTTTTCGCGCAACTGCGCATGTGCAGCACCTTTTCCAAGGCGGCTGCAATTCAAAACTACCGTTTGTTGCTGCAAGCTACCTCGTGGTGAGTTTTAGCGCCTCTTTTACCTTTTCTTCTTGTATGTTCCTCGCAGAATTCTTGGAATTTGTCCAGGACTGCCTGGAAATCGCTCTTTGTTTTGCCCCTTTGAGTATTTGAAGGTCTGGAAGATTTCAGCTGCTTCTGGACCTGTGATGGTAAGTAGGAGCTTTATTTTCTCTGCATCTGCCACGCCATCTAGCTATCAGGTAGATCTCGAATCTCTGCCTGAACCAACGCCAGTTTTCACTGAGATTGCCTTGGTACATGAGCTGTTGTGTAACCGGAATCTCGAACATCATCTTTCCTGGCTGCTGTTGCTGGTAGTCACTGTTTGCTGAGTTTTCACTATATGGATTGAAACAGTTCACTCCTGGAACCATGTTTTGTTATGCTCTTGGCGTAGCATAAGCTGCTTCCTTGATGTGCACTCTGACAAAGGAAGGTTCAGACTTGGAGATAGCTTTAACATGTTTATTAAACTATTAACAATTCTCCTACTTGGATTCAATGCTACTGTTAATCCTGATATAGCTACTCAGACTGACTAACCAGTCTTCTACAATCCATGTGGTGGGAGTGATGTTCAATTATCCCTGTGTCTGTACTCACTGAGAGTCTCCACTGGAAAGAGACTGAGCATTTGTGATGTGTCCTTTTATATGGGTTGGTGTAATGCCCTCCTGTGGTAGTGTCACCTCTGTGTGTATCGTGACTGCCCATTGGTCATGTCCTATCTTACTGACCTATTGCTTGACTGTCTGTGTGTCATGTCTCTGGTGTTCCCTCTAGTTTCTAGCTAGGTGTAGTGTATGTACATTAACCCTTTGTGTACTTACAGTGATGTATATCACCACAAGGGCATAGACAGGCTGGCAGTATTGGGGAACAGATGGGAGGCAATGCAGAAAAGTAAAAGATACATTTTGGTCGGGAGAATGAGGAGCAGCCATACATATTAACGGGTATAATTTTAATTGGGATGCGGGAAGAGAAGGACGAAGGATTAGATTTATATGGGTAAACTAGTTTGATCTGTTTAGTGAAGAGAAGGCTGAGAGGAGATTCAATAGCAGTGTTGAAAATCATAAAACATCTACATGCAGCACTGTTTCCAGTGGCTAAAGGGTCAATAATGAAGGGACATAGATTTGAAGTGAACGACAAAATAATGAAAGGTTTCATGAAGGAAAATTTTTAATGCAATGAATTGTTAAGAAATTTGAATAATAGGCTGGTAAATAAAGATTCAACAGTCCTTGAAAAGGACATTAGATAAATACATGAAGGGGAACAAAATAACAGTGATGTAGGATTAGCTGGTTTGCTTTTCAAAAGAGCCAACACAGATTCAATGGGCTGCTTGGCCACTGCTAAGCTATTCTAGTATGTTCTTAGATGGCAGGTAGTCTTATCATTGATTAGGAGCATTACACTGTGCTGGCATTTGTTGGGGCCTTCAACTCTACGTTTAATAAAAATTGAGCAATTCTGTAATTTGAACCTAAATATTATCTATCTGAATGCTAATATTGGATGTACAACCTTAATAGGGTCTCTAGAGGGAGTAGCTTGATCTTGGGAATATTGAAAGGTTGATGTTGTTGTCTTAATTCACAATAAATGCATCGCATGCAAAAGTTTACCAATGACATGCTGTACAAAACAAAGAATGAGGGAACAATTATTTACATAAAAATTCATCCATCAGAAAATTCGCTAACTGCTATAAATGACGCAGGCGTCTCCATGGAGACTGTGTCAGACCCAATGCGCTGCTGGGTCATGGGAAATCTCACATGCTTGCAGACAGGACGTTGTGGGATAAACAAAGAGTTGTGCCTGGAGCTGATGCCTTCGTGCCAGATGTACCTCAAGCCTCTTACATTGAGGTCACTCATCATTCTGCATACCAGCTGGAAGATGGCTATTCAAGTTTGTTTGTTGGAGGGTGAGAGTCTCCTCTGTGCTGTGAATACGTGCACAGCTACGCAGTCACCTCATGGATGCTAAGGATCGGGTGTACTATATTTATTCCATACATTCGGGGGTGGGGGGGGGGGGTGATCTAATTAAGGAGTTTAAGATGATTAGAGGATTTGATAGGGTCGTTAGAGAGAAATTATTTACCCTGGTGGGGGCATCCAGAACAAGGGAAAATAACCCTTAGAGCTTCGCTTACAGAGTGGGGATGAGGAACGTAACAATAAAATTAGAGCTACACTGTTTAGGGACGATGCTAGGGAGAATTTCTTCACTCAAAGTGCTTTGGAAATCTGGAACTCTCTCCCCCACACAAATCTATGTAGGCTAGGTTGATTGAACAATTCTGAACTGCGTTTGGCAGACTATTGTTAAGCAATGGAATGAAAATGTGGATAAATGGAATTCAGATTAACCATGATTTAATTGGGTGGCGGAACAGGCTGGAGGGGCTGAATGGCCTATTGCTGTTCCCATTACGCATTTCCCAATATGTGCTCCTGGTGCCAGGAGTGAAGTCCATGTCAGAGTTCTTTAAACAGCTCCTCATTTCTTCATATGTAACATCTCGAAGCAAATATGCCTAGTCGTGATTGCCAATGAAACCCTGCTTGGTATAGCTGATTGGTAATTGAAAGTGAAGCGATAGAACATAGAGAACATAGAACATTACAGCGTAGTACAGGCCCTTCGGCCCTCGATGTTGCGCCGACCTGTGAAACCACTCTAAAGCCCATCTACACTATTCCCTTATCGTCCATATGTCTATCCAATGACCATTTGAATGCCCTTAGTGTTGGCAAATCCATTACTGTTGCAGGCAGGGCATTCCACGCCCTTACTACTCTCTGAGTAAAGAACCTACCTCTGATGTCTGTCTTATATCTATCTCCCCTCAATTTAAAGCTATGTCCCCTCGTGCTAGACATCACCATCCGAGGAAAAAGGCTCTCACTGTCCACCCTATCCAATCCTCTGATCATCTTTTATGCCTCAATTAAGTCACCTCTTAACCTTCTTCTCTCTAACGAAAACAGCCTCAAGTCCCTCAGCCTTTCCTCATAAGATCTTCCCTCCATACCAGGTAACATTCTGGTAAATCTCCTCTGCACCCTTTCCAATGCTTCCGCATCCGTCCTATAATGCGGCGACCAGAATTGCACGCAATACTCCAAATGCAGCCGCACCAGAGTTTTGTACAGCTGCAACATGACCTCATGGCTCCGAAACTCAATCTCTCTACCAATAAAAGCTAACACAACCCTCTCAACCTGGGTGGCAACTTTCAGGGATCTATGAACATGGACACCGAGATCTCTCTGCTCATCCACACTGACAAGAATCTTACCATTAGCCCAGTACTCCTTCCAAAATGAATCACCTCACACTTTTCTGCATTAAACTCCATTTGCCACCTCTCAGCCCAGCTCTGCAGCTTATCTATGTCCCCCTGTAACTTGTAACATCCTTCCGCATTGTCCACAACTCCACCGACTTTAGTGTCATCTGCAAATTTACTCACCCATCCTTCTACACCCTCCTCCAGGTCATTTATAAAGATGACAAACAACAGTGGCCCCAAAACAGATCCTTGTGGTACACCACTAGTAACTGGACTCCAGTCTGAACATTTCCCATCAACCACCACCCTTTGTCTTCTTCCAGCTAGCCAATTTCTGATCCAAACTGCTAAATCACCCTGAATCCCATGCCTCTGTATTTTCTGCAGTAGCCTACCATGGGGAACCTTATCAAACGCTTTACTAAAATCCATATACACCACATCAACTGCTTTACCCTCATTCACCTGTTTGGTCACCTTCTCAAAGAACTCAATAAGGTTTGTGAGGCACGACCTACCCTTCACAAAACCGTGTTGACTATCTCTAATCAAATTATTCCTTTCCAGATGATTATACATCCTACCTCTTATAAACCTTTCCAAAATCTTGCCCACAACAGAAGTAAGGCTCACTGGTCTATAGTTACCGGGGTTGTCTCTACTCCCCTTCTTGAACAAGGGGACAACATTTGTTATCCTCCAGTCTTCTGGCAGGTTAATGGATGGTTAATGGATTTAGCTGGTAGGTATATTTTGTACAAACTAAATCCATTGTTTGGACAAAATGGGAGACCTAGTATATCAGCTTTCACATGACTTGTCACTTTGATCTTTGGGCCTTTTTTGTGCTGATTATTCCAACATAATCCCAGCATTTTTAAGTAGGAATGACCTGATTGGAAAGTATGGAGATGAAATTGCAAAGGTCATAACTTCACTGTAATTGATTGCAATGAAGCTGTAAAATTGCCCATATCTGACAGCTCTATCTGTCATTTCACCTTCCCCAGATTTAAGATGTGTATGGTTCAGCTTCAAATTAATGGTTCAGAATTGGCACTTTGAGTCACGACAGCTTCTGTCATAAGTTTTGTTACTTAAGGTTAATACCATGGAGACGGGCTGCTATTAAGTACTGTCAACAGCAACTCAGGTAATGTAATCAAATGGTTACATTACCAAATTTTAAAATAAATCTATTAAGTTGTAATATTTTAGCTGTAATTAAGAAAGAATTTACATTGAGCATCTTTCTCAACAGCGGAATGTCTCAGAGTGTTTTATACAAAGTCCTTCCAAAGTGTAGTCACTGCTGCAATGCTGGAATTGGCCTACCAATGAATGCACAGCAAGATCTCACAATAGGTAATGAGGTAGTAGACCAAAAATACTTGTTGAAGATAAATGTTGACCCAGGCCCCAGTTGACGTCCAAAGCTCTTCTTGGAATAGTACCTTAGGACCTTTAACATTTACCTGGGGAGGCAGGTGGGACCTTGGTTTAAAATCTCATCTCATTTTTGGCAGTGTGCTTCTTTTGCAGAAGTGTACTGGAGTGTCAGCCAAGCCGAAGTGGCCGCGCCGTCGTGAACGCCGTTGAGGTTCACGACGGCACGGAACGGCCCCGGTCCCGACCGATTCAGGCCCTGACAATGGGCCAGTATCGGGGCCGCGTCATCTACCCGCGCCAGGCCTTGTCGCCCGCGTAAACGCGGCGCCGCATAGATGACGCGGCCGGCATACTGGCCCATTGTCAGGGCCTGAATCGGTCGGGACCGCGCATGCGTGGTTGCCGTCCTCTCTAAGTCCGCCCCGCAAGAAGATGGTGGACGTATCTTGCGTGGCCGCGGAAGGAAGGAGGTCCTCCTTCAGAGAGGACGGCCCGACGATCGGTGGGTACCGATTGTGGGCCACCCCACATTTCAGGTACCCCCCGGTGCAGGATCCCCCCTCGCCCCCCCCCCCCACAGGCCGCCCCCCCCCAGCGTTCACGCACCGCCCACGACTGCAACGACCAGGTGTGGACGGCGCCGGGGGGAACCCGCCGTTTTGGCCTGGCCGCTCGGCCCATCTGGGCCTCAGAATAGCGGGGGTGCTGGAGAATCGCCATTTTGGGTGTCTCCGGCGATTCTCCGGCCTGCGGCCCGCGAAACTCGACCGGGCCATTCCCGGCGCTTGGGAGAATTGCGGGAGGGCGTCGGACCGGCGTCCCCGGAAATGTTGGCGGCCCAGGCGATTCTCCCAACCGGCGTGGGAGTGACGAATCGCGCCCCCGCTCCAGACCTGGATTCAGACTTGAACCTACAGTGCTTTGATTCAGAGCTGAGAGTGCTATTATGGTGCCAAGGTTGATACTCCTAAACTGTTCCTTTGCCCAATGATTTTCTAATCATCAATTAACCTAAGCAGTTTCTAATTGTCTGACCTAATGCTCACCTTCTTTGTGTTGACAATGAGAAAATGTAACTATTGTAATTGCTAAGAGTTAAGATATGAAGAGACACACCCGCACAGTATTATTCTTCCTTTAACTTGCATTTTCCAATAAAAAGACAAACAACTTCAATTATGAAAACTTTAATTACCATGTGTAAGAGACAGAAAGAGGACCAGAGACAATGGGATAGGGAGACGTATCTTCAAAGTACTAGTAATAGTCTCCGAAGCCCTGGAGTTAACAGCACCTCAAGCACAAATCTGGTGTTCTTGATTATTAAGGGGGTTTCTTGATTAATATGGAGATCAGGGGTTATGGGAAGGCAGGAGAGTGGGGATGAGGAATGTATCAACCATGATCGAATGGCGGAGCAGACTCAATGGGCTGAATGGCCTAATTCTTCTCCTATATCTTATGGTCTAATGCATTTCAATAATTTTCTGTTTTTATATGATATAAGGGCACCAATCACTCATAAGGGATTGGGTAAACACACTGCGGGTTCATTTATAAGACTAGGCACAGGAAAACAGCAATATAAAAGTATAAAGCTTGAAGACACATCAGCAGCAAAGCTGTCTGTGTGTAACTAGCTTAAAAGCAAAAGTGAATTTAAAACTGAATTGTATGACGCACTTTCTTTCTCGTGATGCCACGCTCCTATCCCTTAAAGTCATATTACAACAAATAAGAATTAAATTTGACTTATTCAATCACTGTAACTTGTTGAGAAGGGTCTTGTGGTTCAGGCAGTAGCACCTTTGCCTCTGAGCCAGACTACTCCAGGTTCAAGTTCCGCTCCAGAACGCGTTGCCATGGAATGGCCAGGCACGGATAAGCCAGTGTGTATCGATGCTGATCCCTAGTCTGGATAAATGGGGAGTGTTTGTGGCAGGAAGAACATCCAACTGTAAAACCACCCGCCAAATGGAAAATATGGTGATCAAAGTGAATAGAAAAAGGGTGATCGTGTTCCGGTGGTGGCCATGGAGGAGTAGGTCGCCCATTTGATAGCTCCCGCCTGTGACGGACATTTGGACCTTTTTATCCTGTTTTTTCCCGGATTTTATTGGATGAATCGATGGAGAGTGAGACGGTGAGGAGAAATCCCCCTCCAGTGTATGGAAAATTGAACCAGAAGTGGCTGTGTGAGAAGACAAAGTTCTACAAAGAAGACGCAAGCAGAGCTGGCAATGTGGGAAAGCATGGCAGAGAAGAAGGGCACAGTGGTCGACGGAGCAGCTGGTGAAGATTTTTGAAGATTGCTTCGCCAAGCTTAAGAAGGACTCGCTGGACCTGATCAAGGCTTAGATTGATCAGGTGGTGCAGAATCAAGAAATCCATGGACGTGCGATCCAGGAGGTGGAGAAAAAGGTGTTCGAGCACGAGGAATACCTAACCATGCTGGAAAACAAGGTGGAGATGATGAATGACCGCCAGAAAAGAATGCAGGAGAAGCTGGAGGACTGGAGAACAGGTCCAGGAGGCAGAACCTGAGAATCGTTGGCCTCCCTGAGGGCAGTGAGGGATCGGATGCGAGGGCCTATGTGAAGAACATGCTGGAGAGGTTGATGGGGGCTGAGGTGTTCCTTCAGCTCCTGGAAGTGGATAGAGCGCACAGAGCCCTCGCAAAGAAGCCCCGAGCGAACGAGCCGCCGAGGGTGATGGTGGTACATACGCTCCGGTTCCTGGACAAGGAACACGTTCTGTGGTGGACCAAGAAAGAACAGAGCAGCAGGTGGGAGAATTGCGAGCTGAGCATTTATCAAGGCCTGGGCGTGGATTTTGCCAAGTAGCGAGCTGGGTTTAAACGGCCAAAATTGGCCCTCTTTAAGAAGGGGGCGAAGTTCGGGATGTTGTACCCAGCGCGTCTGTGGGTCACATATGAGGACCGAGAATTTTATTTCGAAACACCAGACGATGCATTGACTTTCATCAGGGAACAATGACTGGATGTGAACGAAAGACACTGAATCCTTGGGGAGAGTACTGCAATGGCGATTTGTTGACAATCACTCTTGTGCCAGTTTGAATAAGTAGTGTCATGTGCAATAAAGGGCTGTTTTGATGGCTAAAGTTAACTTTGTCTTACTGGGAGCTGGGTGGGGATGGGGGCGGGGGGGGAGGGGGGGGTAGGTGGGGGAGGTTGTTTCTGTGGTTGTTTTTTCTGTGGTTGTTTTTCCACTGTTTTTCTGCTGTTTGTTTACAAGGGAATGTGATGATTTGAATATGTATGTTCAAGTGTGGAGAGAGGTGAGAGAACAATGGGGAGACAGTCTGTTTGGTGCCATGGGTGGGAGCTATCAGGTCAGCTAGGTCAGCTGACTCACGGAAGCACAGTGGGGGTATTAAGCTTGAGCTTGATATGTGGGATTGGGTTTCTGATGCCGTTACCAGAGGGGGGGGGGGTGAACTGCTTTGCTGACAGGGGAGGAGCTGTTACTAGGGGACAAATGGGAGGTTGGGAACGGTGGATGCTCAAGGGCGGGCCCGAGGAGGCCAGGCATGCAAGCTGGAGGCTGGCCTACAAAGGGTGATGGCTAGTCGGCCGGACAGAGGGGGGTGGGGGGGGAAAGTCCCCTGACTAGGCTGATTACATGGAACTTAAGAGGGCTGAATGGGCCGGTCAAGCGGGCTCGCGTGTTTGCACATTTGAGGGGGCTGAAGGGTGCTGAAGGTGGACGTGGCAATGTTACAAGAAACACACCCAAAAGCTACAGACCAGACTAGATTGAGAAAGGGGTGGGTTGGCCAAGTATTCCACTCAGCGCTGGACTCAAAGACCAGGGGGGGGTAGTGAATTTGATTAATAACGGGTGGCATTCGAGGCAGGGAGAATCGTGTCAGACACGGGGGACAGGTACATAATGGTGAGTGGGAAGCTGGAGGGGGTGCGGTGGTACACGTGAACGTATATGCTCCGAATTGGGATGATGTGTGTCATGTGAGAGTACTTTTAAGACATGGATGTTTAAGCAATGTACCTTTAAGAAAACAGTGGTGTCAGATAGTGGGTGGGGCTGAGGTCAGGTCAGCCATTTTGCAGTTTAGTTTTGCAGGTTTTTAGTTTCACTTTTGAAAAGAGCTGGGGTGTGTCTGTGTTTTGCAGTGAACTGGATATCTGCCATGAAAGACTATCTCTGGATCATTTGGGTGATTTAAACTTATGATAATGAAGCCTTTAACCTGATGTGATTTTGTTTAAAGTTGTTAAGTCTCTTGGAAGTTTGGAGGAACATTTTAAGGAATTATTTACTGTTGCAATATTTTCTGAGTTATCTTTGAAGTAAGGGGTGTTAAGAGATCCAATGTTTATTTACGATGTTAAGTTGAGTTCATGGAATAAACAGTGTTTTGTGTTTAAAAACCCACGTGTCCATAATTGTAGTTCCACACTGTTATAACCTGCCTGCTTACCATTGGCTGGGGACTAATGACAATCCCACAATCTTGTGGGAGTATGAGCTTCCCCAATGAGGCGGGCGGAGAAAATATTCGTAAACTCCAAGTATAAATAGAGCTGGCCAGTTTAGGAACCAGCAGGAAGGAGTGTGCAGCAAGGGATGTTGCTGCTGCTGTTATATATATATGTTATTGTAAATAAATGTTATTACTTTGTATCCTTAAAACTCGTGCTGGATTCTTCGTGGCCCTTACAAAACTGGTGACGAGGGTTAAAGTGAATAGCTGTCTACACTGCTGAAGCCACCTCCCTGGATTTTTGTTGGATACAGGTTGGAAGTTATTTTCTATTATACCATGCCTCTGTACGGACGTTTGGATGTTTTTGATGCTGCGCTGGAAAGCTGGAACCAGTACGCACAACGTATGCGTTACTATTTCCGGGCAAACAATATCACCGAAAACGAGCGCCAGGTGGTCATATAGCTCACCGCCTGCGGCCCACATACGTTTGGGGTGATTAGGAGCCTTAGGTACCCAGCTGCGCCGGACACCAAAACGTTTGATGAACTTGTGAATATAGTGGGGCAACATTTTAACCCAACCCCGTCCACGATAGTCCAGTGTTACCGGTTTAATACCGCTGAGAGGACCCCTGGAGAATCCCTTGCCGATTTTCTATCCAGGCTACGCGGGATTGCGGAATACTGTGACTATGGTGAGACCCTGTCAGAAATGTTACGCAACCATTTGGTTTGCGGTATTAACAATGCGGCCACCCAGAGAAAGTTGTTAGCTGAGCCAACATTGACTTTTCAACAGGCGATTCAAATAGTATTGTCCCGAGAGAGCGCAGAACTAGGAGTGCAGGAGCTACAGGGAATGGAAGTGCATGCCTTGGGGCGCACCCCCTTCCATCCGAAAACGCCCCCCCGCGCTCCTGCGGTACCTTGGGCGAGGCGACGTCCGGACCGACGCCAGTGGCCGTCGGACATTCCTCCCCGAAGGGAGCCTTCTCCAGAACCAATGGATGAGGAGCCATGTCCGTGTCAGACTTGTAGGCGCCGATCCCGTCGTGGACGCCGGTCCTGGGGGCGCCAGAGGCGCCGTCGTTCCGACCGAAACTGGGACCAGCCCAGGGGCCGTAACTGGGACCAGCCCAGGGGCCATACCTTCCATGTGGATGAACCTGCGGCAACTACTCCTGAGGACTTGGAGACGGAGGACGACTGCCTGCAGCTGCATTGTGTGGCAGCTCCCCGTGTGGCCCCCATTAAGGTGACAGTACGGGTCAATAGTCACCCGCTTGAGATGGAGTTGGACACTGGCGCAGCGGTCTCCGTGATCGCCCAGAGGACATTCGACCGCATCAAGCAGGGTATACAGACCCTTACATTAACCGACTCACAGGCCAGGTTGGCCACCTACACGGGGGAAGCACTGGACATTGCAGGAACTACAATGACCCCTGTTGTTTATGGACGCCAGGAGGGGCGTTTCCCACTTATCGTGGTGCGCGGCCATGGGCCCAGCCTGTTGGGTCGGGACTGGTTGCGCCATTTGCGGTTGCAATGGCAGCACATCCTCCAAACAGTTTCTGAAGGGTTGACTGAGGTGCTAGGACGATACCCAGATGTATTCCAGCCTGGTTTGGGGAAAATAAAAGGGGCCGTAGCCCGTATCCAAGTTGAACCAGGAGCCACGCCGCGCTATTTCCGGGCGCGCCCGGTGCCTTACGCCTTGCACGAGAAGGTAGAAGGGGAGCTCACTCGTTTGGAGAGTTTGGGTATTATCAGGCCCGTCCGTTTTGCTGACTGGGCAGCACCAATTGTACCTGTAATGAAGCCAGATGCCACAGTTCACTTGTGTGGCGACTATAAACTTACAGTGAATACGGCTTCCCGACTCGACCGATATCCAATGCCTCACATAGAGGATCTCTATCCGAAACTTGCAAGTGGACTCTCGTTCACAAAATTAGATATGAGTCACGCCTACCTGCAGTTGGAGCTGGACCCTGCCTCCCGACCATATGTAACGATTAATACACACCGGGGCCTGTATGAATACACACGGTTGCCTTTTGGAGTATCCTCTGCCTGTGCTATTTTTCAACGTGTTATGGAGGGTATTTTGAGAGGTTTACCACGTGTTGCTGTCTACTTAGATGACCTTTTGATTATAGGGATTTTCTCAGCATCAGCCGATTCGGCAGTTTGCGCCCGGTGACCCAGTGTTCGTTCAGAATTTTGCTGGTGGTGCCCAGTGGGTTCCTGGCGTAATCTTTCGCCAAACGGGCCCTATATCTTACCAGGTGCAAGCCCAGGGTCGTCTCCAGCGCAAACATGTAGACCACGTTCGGTCCAGAAGATCATCCCCTCAAAAGATTCCCCGCCCCCGGAGCTCATTTCTACAGCCGCAGAGACCAGAGACAATGGAAGGTAGTCCTCACAATCTTCCACTGGTGCCTCACTCAAAGCCTGCGCAGGTCGTTACAGAACCGAATGGAGATAGAGACGCTGACATGACGGAGGCAGCAGACTCTGACTCCGAGATGGAGACACAGGACGCATCAGAGGGAGAATCCTCGGGTCCACGGGCCGTGGATGTACAACCGTTACGCCGTTCATCACGGAAGCGCCGGTCTCTGTCTCGTTACACGCCGCATGATTCAGCGCCACGTGCAAATGGTGTCCGGTCTGCGGCAAAACGTGTCTGACGCCCTCCTTCGCCAGGATCTTCGGTGGATTCCCTGGACTTTGGGGGGGGGAGGGATGTTATAACCTGCCTGCTTACCATTGGCTGGGGACTAATGACAATCCCACAATCCTGGGGGAGTATGAGCTTCCCCAATGAGGGGGGCGGAGAAACCATTCGTAAACTCCAAGTATAAATAGAGCTGGCCAGTTTAGGAACCAGCAGGAAGGAGTGTGCAGCAAGGGAAGTTGCTGCTGCTGTTATATATATATGTTATTGTAAATAAATTTTATTACTTTGTATCCTTAAAACTCGTGCTGGATTCTTCGTGGCCCTTACAAAACACACCTAGGGAAAAAGCCACGTGCTCGGAAAAGCAACAAATCCATTAAAGGGAGAGGTTGGTTGAACTCCATGATATATTTTGGGGTTCTGAAAACGCCTCGCCCATAACAATTGTGGGCTTGAGGGGGATAAAAGTCTATCTATTGGATTGGCTTTTGTGAACTTAAAGACAGTGAAGGATTGTTGCTTTTCCGGTGTGGTGTTTTAGTTTAAGTGGGGAGAGTGTTGTCAACAATGGCTCTTTCAGAGGCTCAGAAGTTTTTGGCGGTGGAGAATGTCACACGTAGTACTTTACGGACAGAAACGAAAAGCAAACTGTTAGATTTGGCAAGAACATTGCAGTTAACATTACCTGATAAAATGCGGAAAGATGAGGCAATTATGGCGGTGGTTAAGCATTTAAAGTTGCCTGAGATAGAGTTTGACTCATTGAAAATGGCAAAAATTCAGTTGCAAATTAAACAAATGTAACATGAGAAAGAATTAAAGCGGCTGGCATACGAGAGTGAGAGAGAGGAAAAAGAAAGAGAAAGAGAGAGCGAGGAAAAGGAAAGAGAAAGAGAGAGGAAAAAGAAAGAGAAAGAGAGAGAGAGGAAAAAGAAAAGGAGAGAGAAGAAAGAAGAAAAAAAAGAATAGCCCTAGCAGAACAAAAAGAAAAAGAAAGGGAGATACAGATCAGGGAAAAAGATAAAGAGAGGGACTTTGAACTTTAGAAAAAGGCCATGAAACATGACAATCAGTTAAAATTGGCAGACGTAAAGGGAAACGTACAGTTGGATGATAGTGATGAAGATAGTGAGAAAGAGCGTCATAGTCGACAGCTTGGTGGGAATCTATTTAAATATATCCAAGCATTGCCAAGGTTTGACAAGAAGGCAGTGGAAGCATTTTTCATTTCATTTGAGAAGGTAGCTAAATAAATGAAATGGCCACAGGACATGTGGGTGTTACTGATTCAAACAAAGCTGGTAGGTAGAGCTAGTGAAGTGTTTGCATCACTACCGGAGGAGGTATCTGGAACGTATGAGGAGGTGCAGAAATCCATCTTAAGTGCATATGAGCTAGTGCCTGAAGCTTACAGACAAAGGTTTAGAAATTTAAGGAAAGAATTTGGTCAAACATACATGGAGTTTGAAAGGCTCAAACAGAGTAATTTTGATAGGTGGATAAGGGCTTTGAAAATAGACCAAACATATGAAGCTCTCAGAGAAATTATACTTTTGGAGGAGTTTAAAAATTCAATTCCTGATGTAGTGAGAACTCATGTGGAAGAACAGAGGGTTAAAACTGCGAGATTAGCAGCAGAAATGGCAAATGATTATGAATTAGTTCATAAATCAAAGATTGGTTTCCGACATCAATTTCAGCCGGTGAGGGATAGAAACTGGGGGCCATGAGAAATACTCAAGTGGTAAAGGTAAAGGTGATCTGATGGGAGACAATAAATAGAGTGTACCTCAGATTAAAAAAGAAATCCAGGAGGGTGGAAAAGAGATGAAAAATTTCAGATGATTCAATGTAATAAACCAGGCCATGTAAAGTCACAATGTTGGTGGTTGAAGAAAAGCACTGGGAAGGCTGATGTGGTAAAACAGGATAAGACAGTGGGATTTTTTAGAGTGGTAAAGGAAAGCCCAAGGGAAGTGAAGGAGGTGCAAACGATTGTACAGCCTGTTCAAGAAGTAATTGTTAAGAAGCTGCCAGATGTATTCAAAGAATTTACTTGTGTGGGTAAAGGTTACTCATGTGTATCAGGAGGAGCAGGTAAAGAAGTCACAATTTTAAGAGATACAGGGGCTAGTCAACCTTTAATGGTAAGAGATGAGGAAGTATGTAGTTTGGGGAGAATGTTTCCAGAAAAGGTGGTGATATGTGGAATTCAGGGTGAGAGGAGTAGCGTTCCATTATATAAGGTAAGGTTGGAAGGTCCAGTGAAGAGTGGTGAAGTGGTAGTAGGAGTAATAGAGAAACTATCTTGTCCAGGAATACAGTTTATCTTGGGTAATAATATAGCTGGATTGCAGGTGGGAGTGATGCCTCCTGTGGTTGATAAGCCAGTGGAAAATCAGACAACTGAAATGTTGCAGGACGAATATCCTGGGATTTTTCCGGATTGTGTCGTAACAAGGTCGCAAAGTCACAGGTTAAGACAAGAGGAGAAATCAAAGAGTGAAGATGAAGTTGAAGTGCAATTATCAGAAACCATTTTTGATCAGATGGTTGAAAAAGAACAAGAACAGGTGGAGGATGAGGTGGATATTTTTAGTTCAGAAAAATTGGCGGAGTTACAACAGAAAGATGTAGAAATAAAACAGATATATCAGAGTGTTATTATCGTAAAAATGGTGTCTTGATGAGAAAATGGAGACCTGTACATATGCAGGCGGATGAAAAGTGGGCAGAAGTTCATCAAGTAGTATTGCCGGTAGGGTATAGAAAGGAGGTGTTGCGAGTTGCACATGAGGTATAAGTGGGAGGTCATTTGGGAATAAGGAAAACTCAAGCTAAAATCCCGAAACATTTTTATTGGCCTGGACTACATCAAGATGTAGTTAAATATTGCCAATCATGTCACACATGTCAAGTGAGAGGGAAACCTCAAGCAGTGATAAAACCAGCGCCCTTAATACCCATTCCAGCATTTGAGGAACCTTTTACAAGGGTCCTAATCGATTGTGTAGGACCGCTTCCTAAAACAAAAAGTGGGAATCAATATCTTTTGACTGTAATAGATGTGTCTACTTGGTTTCCAGAGGCCATTCTAGTACGTAATATTACAGCTAAATGGATTGTGGAGGAGTTACTGAAATTCTTTACGAGATATAGACTACCCACAGAAATTCAATCGGATCAAGGAACGAATTTTACTTCAAAGTTATTCAAAGAAGTTATGGATAGCTTAGAAATAAAACAATTTAAATCAACTGCGTACCATCCAGAATCGCAGGGAGCGTTAGAAAGGTGGCATCAGACATTAAAGACAATGTTGAGGGCGTATTGTCAAGATTATCCAGAGGATTGGGATAAAGGAATTCCATTCGTATTGTTTGCAATTCGGGATGCACCTAATGAGTCTACCAAATTTAATCCTTTTGAACTAATTTTTGGTCATGAGGTAAGAGGACCACTTAAATTGATAAAGGAAAAATTGGTGGGTGAGAAATCGGAAATTACACTCTTTGATTACGTATCAAATTTTAGGGAACGAATGAATAGAGCAGGTGAATTGGCTGGACAACATTTGAAAGTTGTACAAAATGTGATGAAACGGGTCGCGGACAAGAAATCCAAAGTTCGTAGTTTTGCCAGTGGGGATAAAGTTTTAGTGTTGTTACCATTGGTTGGGGAACCTTTAAAAGCTAGGTTTTGTGAACCGTATCAGATTGAAAAGAAATTAAGTGAGGTGAATTATGTGGTAAAAACACCAGATCGACTCACTGAGTGTGGCATGTGAATATGCTTAAAAGGTACTTTGAAAGGGAAGGAGAGAAAAAGGAGGTTTTAATGATTCTAACTCAAAGTGACGAACCTAATCCAGATGACTGTGAATTTGACATACCTCAAATTAAATTGGAAAATGAGGATGTTCTTAAAAATTGGGATGAATTGTTAAGTTACCTTCCAGAGGAAAAACAAACTGACCTGAAAGAGTTATTGATATCACATGGGCAAGTTTGTAGAGATAAATTGGGAAGTATTAAAATGGCTATACATGATATAGATGTGGGAAATGCTGTTCCTATCAAACAACATCCATATAGACTTAATCCTTTAAAATTGGCACAGGTTAACAGAGATTGAGAGTATGCTGAAGAATGGCATAATTGAAGTGGGTTGCAGCCAATGGAGCTCACCCATAGTGATGGTACCTAAACCAGACGGTACCCAACGGTTGTGTGTGGACTATAGGGAGTTTAATGCAGTTACAAGAACGGATTTTTATCCTGTCCCACCATTGAAGGATTGCGTGGAGAAAGTGGGACAATCTGCTTTTATTTCCAACTTCCAGACATGGGAAGAACATTTAAAACATCATATGGAGTTCTTCGATCGACTTCAGGTGGCGGATTTGGTGATAAACCTAGCCGAAAGTGAATTTAGAGAAGCCCGAATCACTTTCCTTGAGGAGTTTCTGTTATCCTCAAGACAAAGGGAAATAATGTGATTTCTTAGCATGAATGGCTTTGATCGAACAGTTGTGCAAAAGATTTGTGGCGAGATTACTCCACTGATGGACTTGCTAAAGAAACCTAAAAAATTTAAATGGACAGCGGACTTTCACCAGTCATTTGACTGCCTGAAAGTTGTGATCACCAATGTTCCTGTATTGGAGAATTGCAAGGACTCTGTGGTCAGATTGAACTAAAGTATCTGATTCTGAAGAGAAATGCCGAGGAGTAGAGGAATGGATGGATCGTGCAGAGACTTTGTTCAAAGAGACTGTCAATTGAGAAGGATTTCGGTTGGAGGAAGAAGAACAAAGAAAAATGGACTATATTATTATACCTGTTTACATGTGTTGTTTTTTTTTAAAAACAAAAAGGTATATTTACTGTGTACATTTCTTAGTGGATGGTGCAAAAGTGAAAAATGAAATCATCTTAAAGTTGATGGTTTATTTTTTTTTCTTGGGGGGAGGTTTCATGTGAAAGTACTTTTAAGACATGGATGTTCAAGCAATGTACCTTTAAAAAAACAGTTATGTCAAAGAGTGGGTGGGGCTGAGGTCAGGTCAGCCATTTTGCAGTTTAGTTTTGCAGGTTTTTAGTTTCACTTTTGAAAAGAGCTGGTGCGTATCTGTGTTTTGCAGTGAACTGGACATCTGCCATGAAAGACTATCGCTGGATCATTTGAGTGATTTAAACTTATAATAGTGAAGCCTTTAACCTGATGTGATTTTGTTTAAAGTTGTTAAGTCTCTTGGAAGTTTGGAGGAACATTTTAAGGAATTATTTACTGTTGCAATATTTTCTGAGTTAATCTTTGAAGTAAGGGGTGTTAAGAGATCCAATGTTTATTTAAGATGTTAAGTTGAGTTCATGGAATAAACAGTGTTATGTGTTTAAAAACCCACGTGTCCATAATTGTAATCCCACACCTAGGGAAAAAGCTGCGTGCTCGGAATAGCAACAAATCCATTAAAGGGAGAGGATGGTTGAACTCCATGATACATTTTGGGGTTCTGAAAACGCCTCGCCCATAACATGTGGAATTAATGAGGTGGGTGTTCGGTAAGATCCCAGACTTTGAGTCACATAATTTGATCATGGGGGGAGATTTTAACACAGTCATTGATCCGGAATTGGACCAGTCAAAATCCAGGACAGGGAGGGTGCCAGCTGCGGCAAAGGAATTGAACGGGTATATGGAACAGATGGGGGGGGGTAGACCCATGGAGGTTTGCATGGCCAAGGGCGAAGGAATTTTCCTTTTTCTCCCATGTCAACAAGTTATACTCCCAGATTGACTTTTTGTTCTGAGCAGGGCTCTAATACCGGGGGGAGTGGATACTGAGGGAGCGGCGGAGGTTACATGTGGAGTTGGGGCTGTTGACTACAGGGAAGGCGGTGGAACAGCTGAGGAAGGCAAGAGGGGCGATCTGTGAGTATGGGAAAAGGCAAGCAAAATGTTAGCGCACCAGCTCAGAAAAAGGGAGCGGCCAGGGAGATAGGGAGAGCAAAAGGTAGAGGTGGGATCACGGTCCTGGACCCAGTGGGGGTGAATGAGGTGTTTAAGGACTTTTACAGCAAATTATATGAGTCGGAACCCCTGGCGGGAGTGGAAGGGATGAGGCAGCTTTTGGGTCGTTGAGGTTCCCGATGAGGATCTGGTGGAAGAGGATCTGGTGGAAGGGCTGGGAGCCCCAATTGAAATTGAGGAAATAATTGAGGGGCTGGAGGGCATGCAGTCGGGCAAGACCCCTGGGCCTGATGGCTACCCGGTTGAATTCTATAAGAAGTTTTTGGAGATATTGAGCCCATTGCTGGTGAGGACATTTGATGAAACAAGAGAGAAGGGAGTCTTCCTCCCAACAATGTCACAGCCCTCGGTTTCATTGACCCTGAAGCGGGAGAAGGATCCGCTTTACGCAGATGCCCTGCTCTTGAAAAATTCAGACCTGTTATGCGGATTCAAGGGGAATTTGGTAATTTTTCGGGTATAAATTGAACATGGGGAAAAGTGAGATGTTCGCGAGCTTAGAATGGTAGGAAGGAGCTTTCAATATCTGGGAATCCAGGTGGCTCAGGAATGGGAGGCACTGCACAAGTTAAACCTATCCCGGCTCGTAGAACAAATGAAAGAGGACTTTAAGAGATGGGACATGCTCCCGCTATCACTGGCGGGGAGGGTACAGAACGTGAAAATGACGGTTCACCCCAGATTTCTGTTTGTCTTTCAGTGCCTCCCCATCTTCAACCTGAGGGCCATTTACAAGCGGGTGAATAAGGTTATTTTGGGCTTTGTGTGGGCGAGTAAAGCCCCGCGAGTGAAGAAAGTGTTGCTGGAGCGCAGTCGGGGGGAGGGTGGGTTGGAGCTGCCGAACTTCTCCAATTACTGCTGGGCGGCTAATATAGTCATGATTAGGAAGTGGGTAGTGGAGGAGAGGTTGGTGTGGGAGCGAATGGAGGCGGCGTCATGTAAAGACACAAGTTTGGGAGCACTGATAACGGCACCTCTTCCGTTCTCGCTGGCCCGATACTCCACAAGTCTGGTAGTGGTGGCGGCTCTGAGAATCTGTGGGCAATGGAGGAGATATAAGAGAGTGGAGGGAGCATCAGTTTGGACCCCGATTTATAATAACCATCGGTTTGTACCGGCAGGCTGGATGGTGGGTTCCGGAGATGGCAAAGGGCAGGAATTAGGAGGGTGGGGGATCTATTTACAGACAGGAGCTTCCCCAGCTTGAAAGCCTTGGAGGATAAATTTGAATTGCCAACAGGGAATGGGTTTAGGTATCTGCAGGTACGAGACTTCTTGAGAAGGCAGGTTCCGGCCTTCCCACTGCTGCCGCCATGGGGGATACAGCACAGAGTGGTCTCCAGTACCTGGGTGGGAGAGGGGAAGGTAGCAGATATCTACCAGGAACCTTTGGAATCAGAGGAAACTCCAGTGGAGGAGCTTAAGGGCAAGTGGGAAGACGAGCTAGGGGGAGAGATAGACGCAGGTCTGTGGGTGGATGCCCTAAGCAGGGTTAACACATCCTCATCATGTGCCAGGCTTAGCCCGATACAGTTCAAGGTAGTCCACCGGGCACACATGACGGTGGCCCGGATGAGCAAGTTTTTCGGGGTAGAGGACAGGTGTGCGAGGTGCAAAGGAAGCCCAGCAAATCATGTCCACATGTTTTGGGCATGCCAAAAGCTTAGAGGGTTGTGGCAGGGTTTCGCTAAGGCGATGTCCACGGTACTCTAAACATGGGTGGTGCCGAGTCCAGAGGTGGCGATTATTGGAGTGTCGGAAGAGCCAGGAGTCCAGGGGGCGAAAGAGGCTGATGTCTTGGCCTTTGCCTCCCTGGTAGCCCGGAGAAGGATCTTATTAATGTGGAGGGACTTGTGGTGAGCCACGTATGGCTATTGTATATACTCACTGTTGTTCTATTACTACTATTGTCATCGACATCCACTATTGTATATACTTACTGTTGTTGCTGTTACCGTTGCTGTTGAATTGTTGCGTTGATGTTGCTGTTGGCTCCGTCTGTGGCTCCGCCCCTCTGAGGAGGTATATAACCGGCTGATCTGAGACAGGCTCTCAGTGCTGGAGAAGCTACAGGTTGGCACACATCTACTTGATTAAAGCCACTGTTCTTCAGTACAAACTGTCTCAACTGAATTGATGGTCATCAATTTAATCAACTAGTTTTTTTTTTCACAATGGACACCGCTCTGAAACCTGATCATCTTGAACTCGACCCGCAGGCAGCTGAAGCTACAGCTATCTTCAAGCATTGGCTCAGTTGCTTCGAGGCCTACCTCGACTCCTCAGCCGGCGTGGTCTCCCCGGTACTCAAGCAGCGTCTCCTCAATGCCCGGGTGAGCCACAGGGTTTTTCGGCTAATCAGGGACATGGCCTCGTACACGGAGGCAGTGGAGCTGCTCAAAGGACAGTTTGTGAGGCCAGTGAACGAGGTGCTCGCTCGACACCTCCTGACCACACGGCGTCAGTGCCAAGGTGAGTCGCTGGGGCTGAATATCTGCATGAACTGAGGGCACTTGTCCAGAGTTGTAACTGCCAGACGGTCACGGTAGTACAGCACGCTGTAGCCATCTGGGATGGCTACTTCCGGAATACAAAATGGACGCTTGCAAAGACTGTAGGGAACTATGGACAATGTTAGGAAAGCAAGCAGGCACAGAGCCTGTATGCATATTGGGAAGGCAGCTCCCAGACAGGACTGAAACTGTAGGTCAATTAACATATTGATGACCCATCTCCGGGAACAAAGGAAAGACACTCAAGCAACCGATACTGTTTCAGACATCCCGGCGTGAGTTCCCCAAACCGAAAGCACAAACAAAGCAAGGCCAACGGCCACCTAAGACATGCCCAGCCATCAGGGCACCCACCCCTTTATTGGTCAAGATCAATGCCAGTGATCAAGATACGGCCCAATTAATTGGGGTCAAGTTTAAGGCCCGCCCAAAAGCACGCGAAGCCCCTCCGGGTATAAGAAGAAACCCCAACGAGAGAATCGCTCTCTTGGACTTGGCTCTCAAAGCGGAGAGACCCGTCCACCAGCTGCACCAGAAGCAAATAAGTCCAAGGTAAACGTTCGCTACCAGACGGACGACCTTAGCTGTTCTCCTGTACCACTTCGAACCCAACAACCTCAGATCCGAACAATGACCATTGTTCCTCTGACTGAGTGGGCACCCGAAGCTAAGTATAGGCATTAGCAGTAGAGATAGTTTAGTTTGTCGTACTTTGTGCATGTGTAGATCTTACTGTGTGTGTAAATAAATAGTATTGACTTTGAACTAACTAACTGATGTATTGGCTCTTTGATCAATATTTGGGTTTGAACCTTGTGGCGGTATCGAGAGATACCTGGCGACTCTAAAGCAAACATAATTAGGATTAAGGAAGGGGACCATATTGGCCGCCACATTCATAACCAGAGAAACAGAGCAACAACGCAGAGCTGGTGATCCGAGACACCTATGCGGCAGGAGTCAGGTGCTATTACATCCGGCAGCGCCTTATCAAGAAAGGGTCCCTCGACCTCGAGGAGACGGTGAAACTAGCTACCTCGCTGGAAGTGGCCTTCCAGAGCACGGAGGCCTTTCCATCCGACCACGCGGCATCCTCGGGGGCGTCGGAGGCACAGCCATCACCTGACCCGGGCGTGCCCCATATCTGCGCCGCGCGGCAGCCTGCCAGCTCTGGAGGGCCGTATTGTTACTTCTGCAGGCAGGGCCAGCACCCCAGGCAGCGTAGCCCAGCTCGAAACTCGACCTGCAACGAGTGTGGTAAGAAAGGGGACTTTGCTAAGGTATGCCTGGCCAGACCAAAAGTTCAAAAATCAAAAGCCTGCCAGGCCTGGCCTGAGGCTCACAGACCCCGCAGCGTGGCATCGTACCTGCCGGGCCCGCCCTCTTCTGACGTGTCGTCCGTCTCGTCCGACCTGTGGGGGCAGCCATCTTGGTCACCATCTTCGACGCCGCCTTCCGCGTGCGACCTGTGGGGACCGCCATTTTGGCCGACATCCTCGTCGCCACCCACCACGTGCATCTCATCGGGGCCGCCATGTTGGGACCATCCCGCCTCTGCCGCTACCAGTCGCCCGCAACTCGGCTCGATTCAGCTCAACCAGTCCCGGCCTTATCACCTTCAAAACTCCACGATGACCGTCCAACTCAATGGACAGGAGATGTCCTGCCTCTTCGACTCCGGGAGCACAGATAGCCTCGTCCACCCGGATATGGTAAGGCGCTGCTCCCTCCGTGTCCTGCCCATCTCACAAACTATCTCCCTTGCTTCCGGATCACACTCCGTGCAGATCCGGGGGTATTGCCTCGCTAACCTTGCGATACAGGGCGTTGAGTATGCCGATTTCAAGCTTTACATCCTCCCCCATCTCTGCACCCCGCAGCTACTAGGTTTAGACTTTCAATGCAACCTCCGAAGCCTGACCTTAAAATTCGGGGGACCCCTGTCCCCTCTCACCGTCTGCAACCTCACGACCCTGAAGGTCGCCCTTCCCTCGCTCTTCGCGAACCTCACCCCAGACTGTAAGCCCATCGCCACCCGGAGCAGGCGGTACAGTGCTCATGACAAGGCCTTCATTAGGTCAGAGGTCCGGCGGCTCCTGAAGGAAGGGATCATTGAGGCCAGTAACAGCCCCTGGAGAGCACAAGTGGTGGTCGTCAGGACCGGGGAGAAGAACCGGATGGTCGTCGACTACAGTCAGACGATCAACCGGTACACGCAGCTCGATGCTTACCCTCTCCCCCGCATGCTGGTTTAGCACACTGGGCTAAATCGCTGGATTTTAAAGCAGACCAAGGCAGGCCAGCGGCACGGTTCGATTCCCGTACCAGCCTCCCCGAACAGGCGCCGGAATGTGGCGACTAGGGGCTTTTCACAGTAACTTAATTGAAGCCTACTCGTGACAATAAGCGATTTTCATTTCATTTTCATATCTGACATGGTCAATCAGATTGCGCACTACCGAATCTTTTCCACGGCAGACTTGAAGTCCGCATACCAGCAGCTCCCTATCTGCCTGGAGGACCGCCAATACACTGCCTTTGAGGCAGATGGCCGCATCTTCCATTTCCTCAGGGTACCCTTCGGTGTCACCAATGGGGTTTCGGTCTTCCAACGAACGATGGACCGAATGGTTGACCAGTGCAGGCTGCGGGCCATGTTCCCGTACTTAGATAATGTCACCATCTGCGGCCATGACCTGCAGGACCACGACGCCAATCTTAGAAAATTCCTCCACACCGCCCAACTCCTTAACTTGACGTACAATAAGGAGAAATGCGTTTTCCGCACAACCCGGCTAGCCATCCTCGGCTATGTCGTGGAAAACAGAGTCCTAGGGCCTGACCCCGACCGCATGCGCCCCCTCCTGCAGCTCCCCCTTCCCCACTGCCCCAAGGCCCTGAAGATATGCCTGGGGTTCTTTTCTTACTATGCCCAATGGGTCCGAAATTACGCGGACAAGGCCCACCTACTTATTAAGTCCACTACTTTTCCCCTGACGGCTGAGGCCCGCCTGGCCTTCAACCGTATCAGAACCGATATTGCCAAGGCCACGATGCATGCTGTGGACGAATCCATCCCGTTCCAAGGGGAGAGTGATGTGTCAGACTTTGCCCTGGCAGTTACACTTAACCAGGCAGGGAGGCCTGTCGCCTTTTTATCCCGTACCCGCCATGCCTCTGAGATTCAACACTCCTCTGTTGAAAAGGAGGCGCAAGCCATTGTGGAAGCTGTGCGACACTGGAGGCATTACCTGGCCGGCAGGAAAGTCACTCTCCTCACAGACCAATGGTCGGTTGCCTTCATGTTTAACAACACACAATGGGGCATAATTAAGAACGACAAGATTTTGCGGTGGAGGATCGAGCTCTCCACCTATAACTACGAGATCTTGTATCGTCCTTGGAAGCTCAATGTGCCCCCAGATGCCCTGTCCCGCGGTATCTGCGCCAACGCGCAAGCAGACCGGTTACGGGCTATCCACAATGACCTCTGTCATCCGGGGGTCACCCGGCTTCTCCACTTCGTCAAGGCCCGCAACCTGCCCTACTCCACTGAGGAGGTCAGGGCCATGACCAGGGACTGCCAAATCTGCGCAGAGTGCAAACCGCACTTCTATAGGCCAGACAAGGCCCACCTGGTGAAGGCCTCCCGCCCCTTCGAACGCCTCAGCATGGATTTCAAAGGGCTCCTCCCTCCCACTGACTTAACCTATACTTTCTCAATGTTGTTGATGAGTGCTCACGTTTTCCCTTTGCCATCCCATGCCCCGACATGACCTCTGCCACTGTCATCAAGGCCCTGCGCAGCATCTTCACCCTGTTCGGTTTCCCTACCTACATATATAGTGATCGGGGCGCCTCTTTTATGAGTGATGAGCTGCGTCAGTACCTGCTCAGTAAGGGCATCGCCTCGAGCAGGACGACCAGCTACAACCCCCGGGGAAACGGGCAGGTGGAGAATGAGAATACTACGGTCTGGAAGGCCGTCTTTCTTGCCCTATGGTCTAGATGTCTCCCAGTCTCCCACTGGTAGGAGGTCCTCCCCGATGCGCTTCACTCCATCCGGTCGTTCTTGTGTACTGCAACTAATGAGGCCCCTCATGACTGACTATTTGTCTTTCCCAGGACGTCGATCTCCGGGGTCTCGCTTCCATCCTGACTAACAACACCTGGGCCTGTCCTCCTCCGGAGACACGTGAGGAGCCGTAAGGCAGACCCCCTGGTCGAGAGGGTCCAGCTCCTCCACGCGAACCCTCGGTATGCCTACGTGGCACACCGCGACGGACGGCAGGACACAGTATCCCTCCGGGACCTGGCTCCCGCGGGTACCCCCGCGCCCACCATCACCGTGTCCCTTCCATCTACACCAAAGTCCCTCCCTGGGTCCATTAGATCCGCCCCTGCGCCATCGCCCTGTCCGGGACCCTGTTGTAGGACTACATGCTCCTGGAGCCGAAGGTCTCGCCACCTGTGCCCACACCGTAGCTGGGGCTGCGGCCTTCGCAGTAGACGATATGGGCTCCTGTGAGACTTAACCTATGAGCCCGCTTCACCCCCGCCGGACTTTTTTTTTTTAATAGGGGGTGAATGTGGTGAGCCACGTATGGCTATTGTATATACTCACTGTTGTTCTATTATTACTATTGTCATCGACATCCACTCTTGTATATACTTACTGTTGTTGCTGTTACTGTTGCTGTTAAATTGTTGTGTTGATGTTGCTGTTGGCTCCGCCTGTGGCTCCGCCCCCCCTGAGGAGGTATATAACCGGCCGATCTGAGACAGGCTCTCAGTGCGGGAGAAGCTATAGGTTGGCACACATCTAGTTGATTAAAGCCACTGTTCTTTGGTACAAACTGTCTCGACTGAATTGATGGTCATTAGGACTCAAAGCCCCGAGTGTAGAGACCTGGGTTAGTGACATGGCTGGGTTTCTCAGTCTCGAGAAAATAAAGTTCGCCTTAAGAGGGTCAATGGTTGGGTTCACCCGGAGGTGGCAGCCGTTCGTCGACTTTCTCAGGGAAAATTAAAATGTCAGCAGAAGCAGAATTCCAAAGGGTGGGGGGGGGGGGGGGGGGGGGGGGTGGAAGATGGAAATGTTTATTGTACCATGTTTATGTCGCTGTTATTATTGTTAAAATTGCAAATACCCTAATAAAAATATTTCTTTTAAAAAAGGAAAGGGTGTTCGACCAGGTTTGCGGCATGTAACATGGGAAAAGTCAAAGAGAGAGAGAGAGGGACCCACTGTTGAGCACAAACACCCTAACTGTTGTAAAACAACAAATCCTCTTTCTCATCATGAGCAATGTCATGGTAGACCTATTGAATTCCAGCCCCCCTTCTCCGCCCCCCAACTTTCTACTCATTAAAATCAACCATTGTGAGTGGAAAGTCGAGTGAGCGGTGAAGGTTCGCAATTGTATATTTCTATTGTGGAAAGCTCAGCACAGGCCTCTGTCAAATTTGCCTTTACAAATTCCTATCTTAATAAATTCCAAAATAATTACAGCCTCCCCCACTGGAGGTGTTCCAGCTTCATCACTAACAGGAGACAAGTTTACATTATAATAGGAATATAAACAATACAAGACAGAATATCTTGTTGGGAATGTCCTCCCGGGTTCTCTGATTTGGCTGTTGTAACTTTGGCAGGAGATTGGCAGACATCTGAGAGAGATAAACATGTAAATGGGGTGAAAAGCAAAATACTGCGGATTCTGGAATCTGAAACGAAAGAGAAAATGCTGGAAAATCTCAGCAGGTCTGGCAGCATCTGTAGAGAGAGAAAAGAGCTAACGTTTCGAGTCCGATGACTCTTTGTCAAAGCTAACAGACAGAGAAAGTGGGAATATTTATATTGTGGAGTGAGAATGAAAGATGAGTCATAGCCACAGAAACCCAAGGAAACTGTGGTGTTGGGTGTTCTGACACACAGATGAGCCAACACGGTTGTATATGGTACAACGCTATTTTATTTAAACTTACTATGTACAGTTTTGTCTTGACACTCTGCACGTGGGGATTCCCTGTTTGTGATTTTGTAGCAGCTCTTCTCCGTGTCTTTGTCCCCAGACCTACTGACCACCAGGTGTCGTGCTCATGCTTTTCATGTGGTTGGTGTTCTTGTGTGTGATTGGTTGTGGTGTTGTGTGCTCTGATTTGCCTGTTGGTGTGTCCATCATGATGTGTGTGTTTGAATATCATGACATCCCCCCTTTTTACAAAGATATGTGCCTACGTGGTAATAAATATGATCGTGTCGTGAGTGCATCTAAGAGTGTGTGTGTGTCGTGTACAGCATGTGCATATGACGGAACTATTTACATGGGGCGATGTCGGGTGCGTCACATGAACCAAGTTGTACCATAACATAACATGAATGCGAACGAGAGAAAAAAAAAACTTGAACAGTTGTCCAGTCAGACGATATCTGGAACGATAAACAACAACAGGTTATCATGTAAAATTGTGCAACTTGTTAGACATATGAACGGTATTATAAGTCCAGTCTAATGGGCTTGTGACGAGTTCGGGTTGACCGCCTCAAGGGTGGATCAAGAACCACCGGCTGCTGTGCAGGCATGGCCATGGGTGGCGATGGAAAGGGCGTGATGTGCGGCAGCTCCACAAAGTCATCCTCGGAAGCCTGTTGAGGATCTGGCGTGTGCTTACTGTGTGGCTGTGAGCGTGGAAGTCGGCGAAGGGCGCGCCGATTGCGGCGACGCACTGAACCATCCGGCATGCGAACCAGGAACGAGCGGGGAGCCACTTGTCGGAGGACTTCGGCCGATGCTGACCAGCCACCATACGGTTGATGGACGCGTACTTTGTCTCCGGAGGACAGGGGGGGCAGGTCCGTCGCTCGTGTGTCGTACCGACTTTTCTGGCGATCACGCTGCATTTGCATGTTCCGAAGAACCGTCTCATGGTCTGTTGTTGGTGCCAGGATGGAAGGTACCGTCGTCCTGAGGGAGCGACCCATTAGTAGCTGCGCTGGCGAGAGACCCGTGGATAGCGGGGCCGATCGATAGGCCAGCAAGGCGAGGTTCAAGTCCGATCCGGCAGCAGCCGCCTTGCACAGGAGCCGCTTGGCGATGTGGACACCCTTTTCAGCCTTCCCGTTCGATTGTGGATGTAGAGGGCTGGATGTCACATGAGTGAAACCATATGCTGCGGCAAAGGACGACCATTCACGGCTGGCGAAACAGGGTCCATTGTCTGACATGACAGTCCTTGGAATGCCATGGCGGGCAAATGTTTCTTTGCAGGCCCCAATGACTGCGGACGACGTCAGATCATGGAGAGGCATGACTTCCGGGTAGTTTGAGAAGTAGTCTATAATAACGATGTAATCTCTGCCGAGCGCGTGAAATAGGTCAACACCCACCTTCGCCCAGGGGGACGTCACCATCTCGTGTGGTAGAAGCGTCTCCGGAGGATGCGCCGGCTGAAACCTCTGACAGGTTGTGCAGTTGAGCACCATGTTGGCTATGTCTTCATTAATACCCGGCCAATATACCGCCTCTCGGGCCCTTCGTCTGCATTTTTCGACGCCCAAGTGGCCTTCGTGTAGTTGATGAAGAATCATCTGGCGCATGCTGTGCGGAATAACGATCCTGTCTAATTTCATAAGGACCCCGTCTATGTTGGTAAGGTCATCTCGCACATTATAAAACTGGGGGCACTGCCCTTTGAGCCACCCTTCCGTCATGTGGCGCATCACTCGCTGCTGAAGGGGGTCAGTCGCCGTCTCTGCGCGTATGTGGGCCAGACTAGGATAATCAGCTGGCAGATTTGCTGCTGTCAGAGTTACGTGTGCCTCAATTTGACGCACGAACCCCTCCGCATCTGGTGGTGTGCTCACTGCTCGGGAGAGAGTGTCCGCCACGATGAGATCCTTCCCCGGAGTGTAGATCAGTTCGAAATCATACCTCCTGAGTTTAAGTAAGATGCGCTGGAGGCGAGGGGTCATGTCGTTCAGGTCTTTGTTAATGATGTTGACCAGGGGGCGGTGGTCAGTTTCAACCGTAAATCGTGGCAGGCCATACACATAGTCGTGGAACTTGTCCAGTCCAGTTAACAAGCCCAGGCATTCTTTTTCTATTTGCGCGTAGCGCTGTTCGGTAGGGGTCATGGCTCGTGAAGCATATGCAACCGGGGCCCATGACGACGTGCTGTCTTTTTGCAGGAGTACCGCTCCAATACCAGATTGGCTGGCGTCTGTTGAGATCTTTGTAGGGCGAGTCGTGTCAAAGAACGCCAGCACTGGTGCCGTGACCAGTTTGTGCTTGAGCTCCTCCCATTCCCGCTGATGCGATTGGTGCCAGTTGAATTCTGTCGATTTTTTTACGAGATGGCGCATATTCGTTGTATGAGAAGCCAGGTTGGGAATGAACTTCCCAAGGAAGTTGACCATGCCCAGGAATTTTAGGACAGCCTTCTTGTCAGCCGGCTGTGGCATGGCTGTGATGGCGCTAACTTTGTCTGCATCGGGACGGACCCCTGACCGTGAGATGTGGTCCCCGAGAAATTTCAGCTCTGTCTGGCCGAAGGCACACTTCGCACGGTTGAGTCGCAGGCCATTTTGTCGTATGCGGGTGAAGACACGTCGTAGACGATGCATGTGTTCCTGCGGAGTGGTGGACCAAATGATGATATCGTCCACATATACACGTACCCTTTCGATGCCTTCCATCATCTGCTCCATAATGCGGTGGAAAACTTCAGATGCTGAAATGATGCCGAATGGCATCCGGTTGTAGCAGAATCTGCCAAAAGGGGTGTTGAATGTGCATAGTCTTCGGCTGGCCGGGTCCAATTGGATCTGCCAAAATCCTTTGGACGCATCCAATTTGGTGAATATTTTGGCTTGCGCCATCTCGCTGGTGAGGTCCTCTCGTTTCGGGATGGGATAGTGTTCCCGCATGATGTTGTTATTCAGATCTTTAGGATCTATACATATGCGGAGCTCGCCAGAGGGCTTCTTTACACAGACCATGGAGCTGACCCATGGCGTGGGCTCCGTGACCCTGGATAGGACCCCTTGGTCCTGAAGATCCTGCAGTTGTAACTTGAGGCGGTCTTTGAGTGGCGCAGGAACCCTGCGAGGTGCGTGAACGACAGGGATGGCGTCCGGTTTGAGTCGAATCTTGTACGTGTATGGCAATGTCCCCATGCCTTCAAAAACCTCCTGGTTGTGAGCAAGGAGGGAATGGAGATTTGCGTGGAACTCAGCATCCGGGAAGTCGGATATCTCATCTGGAGCGAGAGACATAATGCGCTGTACCAGGTGAAGGACCTTACACGCCTGTGCACCCAGTAACGAGTCTTTTGATGAGCCGACAACTTCGAAGGGGAGTGTGGCCATGTGCATCTTGTGAGTTACCTGTAGCTGGCAAGATCCTATGGACGGGATGACGTTCCCGTTATAGTCAACCATCTTGAGCCGGGATGGCGTGATGGGTGGTTTGACCTTCATGGCCTGGACTGCAGAATATGCAATCAGGTTGGCGGATGCGCCGGTGTCCAGACGGAAGGTGACGCGCGATCGGTTGACCGTCAGGGTGGCACACCACTCATCGGCTGGATTGATGGCATTGACCTTGTTGACATCGATGACGGAAACGCGGAAGGCATCCTGGTCATCTGCATCACTTAACTGGAAGTCTTGATGCGTGGGCTGGACGGTCCTGACTTGTCTGCGAGATTGTCGGGGATGTGCCGGATCCATGGGTTGAGCCGAACGACAGTGGGCAGCGTAGTGGCCCATCTTGCCACATCTGAGGCACTGTCGGTTTTTTGCAGGACATTGCCCTTTTAAATGTAGAGCTCCACAATTGCCGCACGTCATGATGTCACGGCGTTCGTTGCGCCACTGCGCATGCGCAGTGCGATCTTGCGGTGGGCGCGCCTGCGCAGTGCGTCCCTCGATGTGGCCGTTATTTTTGGCGCGCACCAGCGCGGGAGACCGCGAAAAGCGCGGGAAGCGGCCGCTGTCGTCCGGGCCGTGGGTCGGGAAGTAATCGACGGATGCGTTCGACGTCGTGGGCGGCCTGGCTTGCCGATTCGACGGCTGGGGACCCCCTCCGTGCCAACTCGGACGCCTGAAATCGGGCAAAACGGCAGGTAGCATTTTCGTGGAGGACACAGGCTTCCACAGCAGATGCTAAGGTGAGGCTTTTTATTTTAAGAAGCTGCTGGCGTAGGCCACTAGAGGCAACGCCAAAAACAATCTGGTCCCTGATCATGGACTCTGTGGTGGTGCCGTAACCGCAGGACTGCGCTAGAATCCGGAGGTGCGTCAAAAAGGGTTGAAAAAGCTCCTCCTTACCTTGCAGACGTTGCTGAAAGAGGTATCTTTCAAAACTTTCATTTACTTCAACTTTAAAGTGCTGGTCCAGTTTGAGGATGACCGTGTCATATTTGGATTGGTTTTCGCCTTCTTCGAACACCAGTGAGTTGAAGACGTCGAGGGCGTGCTGACCTGCGTAGAAGAGGAGCATTGCAATCTTCGTTTCATCCGAGGCACTCTGTTTTTCGGTGGCTCGGATGTACAGGTCAAATCGCTGCCTGAAGAGCTTCCAATTGGTACCTAGGTTCCCCGCGACTTGCAACGGCTGCGGTTTGTCGGTGCGGTCCATGTCCAGAATGGCAGGTTAGTTGGCAGGTATCGATCCACTCCTGTACCATGTGGTGTTGGGTGTTCTGACACACAGATGAGCCAACACGGTTGTATATGGTACAACGCTATTTTATTTAAACTTACTATGTACAGTTTTGTCTTGACACTCTGCACGTGGGGATTCCCTGTTTGTGATTTTGTAACAGCTCTTCTCCGTGTCTTTGTCCCCAGACCTACTGACCACCAGGTGTCGTGCTCGTGCTTTTTATGTGGTTGGTGTTCTTGTGTGTGATTGGTTGTGGTGTTGTGTGCTCTGATTTGCCTGTTGGTGTGTCCATCATGATGTGTGTGTTTGAATATCATGACAGAAACCAGGTGCTAAAGGCCACAGAAACCAAGGGGAAAGAGTGCGAATGGCAATGGGGTTTCTGCCTGTCTTTTGCCGAAGTAACAGCAACCATTCAGGCGAACTGTTGTGAAAACGTTCCAAATATGACTTTAAAATGGGGATAGAATTCTGAATAGTTGGATTGTGCTCTAGTCCAATTACTCACTGTAATCTAACCATGTTTCACCTGAAGACTACATTTTGCGTCGACTCCTTGGCTAGAATATTGTGGAGGCAATGGGGTTGTCGGCTGGAGAGGTCTGCCAAACTATGAGACAATCAGGCAGTAGAGGGGCCACTGGCAAGCCTTTCCTAGGATCAGGATCTTGGAGAGGAAGTCGTGGAGTACGGGGGCGGAGAGCAGATATCCTTCCTGGCGGCCAATAACAGGCCAACGTCACTTTTGCTCAGCCACATCTCTGGAAAGATGGCAACTGCTGCTGCAATTATAGTCACCCAAGGCCTAGAATCTCATATTGAACCAGGCCACAGGTAAGTAATATTGTGAGGGGTTACATGGTGTGGGAGTCACAATGGAAGGGGGTATAGGGCATAAGGGGGTTGGCAGCAAGGGCAGGGTGGTGGCTCTTGTAGTATAAGGGTCTGGCATAGAAATGGTTAACATGGGACTGGGTACTGTACTGCGCACACTGTGATGTAAGAAGCATGTGACCCGAGCCTAGAGGGCAGTCTTGGACTTAGCAGAGACGTGTGCAGAGGCAAGCATGGAGACAACTATTAGCTTAGATCCTATAATGTATAAACATATATAGTTACTCGTTGTTAATCAACACTTACTGATAAACTATACTGGACTCAGAACCTATTTGTGACACCTCCTGAACTACACACAACAATAAACTATACTAGACTCAGAGCCTATTTGTGACACCTCCTGAACTACACACAACATCTTACAACATAGTGGCAGCAATAGGAACAACCCCGAATCTCACAAACACTGGAGAAAAACTTTAAAATCTGGAAGATTGAAAAAGCAGAATTCTGACCTGACTGAAAACACCAGAAGTGAAAAAGCAGAGGGGGATTGCCTGAAGACTACCAGAATTGGGAGCGGAAGGCAGAAATAAAACTCCACACTTCAGCAGAAGACTGAATCCTTTGGAAGTCTAGCTTCAATACCCAAAGAATTCAGAGTCAGGAGACCTAGCAGGAGTGAGTTGAAAAACTTAATTTTTTAGCCAGAATGAGTTTTAAAAAGCTTCTGATTCAGCGACAGACAGATTTACCATTTTAAAATGTACTATGAAGAGCCTATTTCTGTGACTGACCATATGGTGGCCGAGCTTGTTTCAATCAAACAAAATTAAACCAAGAGACAAATAACTGGTAGTTAAAAAACCCCGACTATCTAGCTGGTAAAACCCACAGTTACTGCTGAAAATTTAAAACATAAATCAAAACCATTACTGTGGGAGCCTGCCAAAACCATTGAGAAGAAGCAAACAGCGGCACCATTTTGAATTTCCTAACAGCATTTAAAGCTATACACTATTTTAATTGTGAGTAGCCATGGATAAACAATCTACCTTACCTTACCAGTTGGACTCATCCAAGGCCCAGACCAGTCACAAAATTGGGGACTTTGGAAAAAATGATTCTGTAGATACATGATTGCTCGAACTAACACACTGTTTTATTCAGTAGGTCCAATAGCCAACGATATAATAGCTAGAAAAGGAATCAATGAATCCTCAACAAAAGTCTTAAAATCATTTGAAATATTTTAATTTGAGCAGTAATAAGATCCTTCTAAGAGCAAAGTTTAACAAACATATCCAACAACCAGGAGAACCTGTTGATTTGTTTAATAATGAGCTGTACAGAAGGCTCAAGGGTGTGACTGTGGTGATTTTAATTCAGCGCGAAACAGGAACAGAATTATTGTTGGAGCGGCCGACAATGCATTCTCAGACGTGCTTCAAGATAAGAAAGATTTGACCCCCTGAAAAGGCCATTCAGATGGTCAGTCAATCCAAAATCAGTTAACATCACAGATCCATCTTAAGAGATGGAAGCAAGTCAGTGAGTAAATTTAAAGAGGAGTTAGACAGATTTCTAATTGGTAATGGGCAGAATGGGCAGGATGATGTAGTTAAGACCAGGATGAGATCACCATGATGGAATGGCAGAGCAGACTCGATGGGCCAAATGGCCTAATTCTGCTCCTATATCTTTTGAACTTACGAACTTAAGTCATGGTACAGAGCAACCCCCACTGGCCAGCTAGTAAAACAGCAGAGGAGCAGCGACACTCCAGGACAAGGGAATAAATATCCTGACTGACCAATTGAGGTTGGGTGCCCATGTCAGCAGTGCAGAGTCAAGCGACCCTACAAGCGTTTCAATGCCCAGTAGTCTCAACGAAGTGTCTCAATTGCAACTTTGCAAAGCTAATTGACGCACAGGTGATCCCAAGAGAAACACAATTCTGCTTCTTAGATCGGGTTAAAAATCAAGGGTTTTCTTTTTGGGGTGAGGACAACTTGATTAATGGTCATCTCACAATCTTTAAATTGGATATGGGAGGCAGTGTTATGGTCCTCTCAGACAAGGGACAGTGCTGAGAGACCCCTGGCTATGAGTGACAGACACACTGCTCTATGGACTTGAAGAAATCCAATCTCCAGTTATCAACATGATAATGGAATTGTTAAGTATGGTGGCAAACAAATCTTTGAAATCATGCATGTCATCCATAATCAGTCATTTTCCCTTCTGAGCAGAATGCCTGTGTTGCCCTGTGGTACTGAAAACAGGTTGCGAAGGTACACATAGGCAAGGAACAGAAACTGTCTCATGAGACCCTGGCTGGAATCGATACTGGCCATCTGCAAAAGCACTCTAGTCAAGGCATAAACCTTTATTGCATATATGGACTTTGTGATTACCCACTCCAAAGAACAAGATCATGCTATGAATATGTAACAAACTTCCAGACTTAGATGATCAACTTTGCAGCAGGACGAAGTTAAGACAAAAGAAGCCATCAGACTCCATAATGGGCTGGTAGCTGGTCAGACAAGGGGAGTTTCAGAGGACAATGGGTCTTGATTGAATCACCATGGACAAACAGGAGTATCCTGTATTTCCTATTGACCAGTTGGGGTCTGGGAGGGACAATGGCCAGTGGTGGGCGTATACCTATGACTCAATCCTAACTTCACAGTGTAAAGAAAGGAACATCGATCAGATCTTCAGCGATAACCTGGGGGATCCCCAGGCACAACCATCGCAAGAAGAAAAGACCCTGGGTTTCAAACCCAGAGAAGATATCCCCATTGAGTGATCGTAGCCTGCCAGCCTCCTTTACTAAGTGCGGGTAAATCCCAAAGCCCAGCTGTGAGTCTGAGTCATATTTTCCTGAGTAAGAGAATTGTGAATAAAACTGTGAACCTGTTTTGTACTTTGTTCATCTCGCAAATAAGGCCGCAAATCGAGGGGGAAGGGGGGTTTGTAGAAAGTAATGTTTTAGAAGATGTAGTATAAGGGTCTGCCATTAAAAGGGCTTAGAGGGACTGGGTACAGTATCGCCCTGCTATGATGTAATTGTGGGCAGCATGGTAGCACAAGTGGATAGCACTGTGGCTTCACAGCGCCATGGTCCCAGGTTCGATTACCCGCTGTGTCACTGTCTGTGCGGAATCTGCACGTTCTCCACGTGTCTGATTGGGTTTCCTCCGGGTGCTCCAGTTTCCTCCCACAGTCCAAAGACGTGCAGGTTAGGTGGATTGACCATGATAAATTGTCCTCAGTGACCAAAAAGGTTAGGAGGGGTTATTGGGTTATGGGGATAGGATGGAAGTGAGGGCTTAAGTGGGTCGGGGCAGACTCGATGGGCCGAATGGCCTCCTTCTGCACTGTATGTTCTATGTAATTGAACAGATCCAGAGGGCTGAGGGCAGTTTTGGACTGGGGATGTGTAGAGGAAAGTATGGAAACAGCTCCTAACTTAGACCTTGTATTTTTCTTATATATATGTATATAGTTTTAGTAGTTAATACACATTATACAACAGCTCTCAGTCGGCACACCTCTTCCCGATGCTAGGCCTCCCGTTCTTTGAATGCCTTTGAAGGAGGGACCCCCACCTTCCAGGTGGTGGCAAGTAACCCACACAGGTTTACTAAACATCCTCTCCATGTGGCAACATGCCTGCCCTCAGCTGGGTTAGTACCAGGGACAGTGGTTGAGACTTTCAAGTGGTTATTAATAGTCCATTTAAGGGCCTCAATAAGTGGTGGGGCGTGAAGGCCACATCAAAGAGATGAAATGCATTCCAATCACTCAAGTGTGTGATTTCACTGCACTTACCTCTCTTTAATGTGGTCAATGATCACAAAACACTTAGGCAACTGAACCATGAAGAGATATGAATGGATCAAAGCAGCAGATGGCTTGTAGAAGCTGTCAATCACAGACTACTACTGGAAAGCTATGAATGGCTTGCAGCTGATGGATTTGTGGGAACCAGATGCAAGTCGCAGCTACTCTCCTTTGAGGAATGGACCCTTGGAGCCAAAAGGCCAGTATTACAGCTATAATGCTTCCCACTGCCCCTGTCTGGACGGCTCTCTAGATAGACACGGGACCCTATTCTGGGAGGGGGGTCTGTATGGTGGAGGGGGATCAGTGGAGGGGGTTCCTTTAGGCAGGAACTCCCTGTGGGGAGTCCCCATATTACAGGGGTTCCACTGGTGGGGTGGGGGGTTGTGGCTGGGGATGGTCTGCTGGAGGAGGCATGGGCAGCAAGTGCATTGTTTGGAGGAGGGGGCGGTGGCCCTCAGATAAGCATGGGTGGTCTCTACTAGCATGGCTCTGGTGTGGTGGACCTCGTGGTGGGCCCAACTGTTGCCCCCTTGGTTTACCACGAGGTCCACCATGTCAGGGCCATGCTGGTAAAAACTACAAATGATCCGCGCCCACGTGATTCCCAGCCATGAGGACCGGAGTACTGAGAGAGGCCAGAGCATAGGGTTCCAGACACACTAAATAGATGCAGATGGGTCATTAAGACCATTTGCATTTATTTACATCCCCGTTGCCAGCACGCATCATGGCCCTCGTTCATGCCACCAGCGGGGGCCGGTCAAAGCATCACGTTCAGGTTGGCACCCAGCGCTGATGTCAATTTTCCCCCAACACTGATTCTCTGTCCCATCGGGGAAAGCATTCCAGGCGTCCCGGGCGGAGGATCCCGCCCATTAACTCTGTTTCACTCTCCACAGCTGCTGCCTGACTGGGAGTATTTCCAACAATTTTTGTTTTCAAATCATAAAATATACTCAATATTGATTGAAAAATACACTTTTACCTTAAAGTGTGAAATAATGAACATATAAAATTGATTTAGTCACATATCACTGGTATTGACATCCGTCTGTCTGGAGATGTTGGATTGCACCTGGGGTATATGTCACTTCTGGATTGAACAGATTGAATATTTCTGTGGCTGTAGAGGCCGATTTGTGAGTGGTGGTCCCTTCTGTAGCTGGCACAGCTGAATAGCGGTGATCCAATGTTGACTGATGTTCATTCGTTCCGTAGGGCTCACCTTTCCACATCTGGTCATTTCTTTTGCCCTCTGCTTTTTCCACACCCTTTCTCACTGCTTCTCTCCAGACACTGTGGTTAACAGTGTGGATTTCCCGGATGGGATTCTCCGGTCGCCGACGTCGCAATTGCATTCAGCGATCGGCTGGAGAATCCCCATTTCCGACAAAATAGGGGGCGGCGCGGCTTTCGCGATGTTCCGCCTCCTCCAAAGCGGCGTATGCCTTATCGACGGCCTCAGGACGTTGCTTGAGGCCCACCCACCGATGTTCCGCCTCTGTCCGGCCGTGTTCTCGACGGCGTCGGTCACGTGTGCTATCATTTGTCGGGAACTCGGCGTGGCGGCTATGGACTCATCCCGCGCCGCCACAGTCGAGGGAGAGATGATCCGCGAGCAGGGGGGGCTTTGGCACGGGCTGGGGGCACCGTTGGGGTTGGTCCGGGGCTCGCGGGCCGGCCAAAGGGAGGGCACTATTTTGCAGGCCGCCATGCACATGCACGGCCATGGGCCCGGCAATTCTCCGGGCTGTATCGGCAGATAGAGCCAGGTGCTCTATGCTAGCCCCCAGCCAAACAGAGGATCGGTGGCCGTTTTGTGCCAAATTTTCGGTCGTAAGACGGCACCGTTCCCACGACGGGGTCAGGACATAGCCTGAAAATCGGAGAATCCAACTCCCCATGCATCAACTCTGATCCTGGTTAACCTGAGGTATCGCCTAAAGACATCCTTGCATTGCAGATGTGGGTGGCCTGTTGGTTGCATGCCAATAGCAAGCTTGCCTTTAAGCCTGTCTTTGGGGATACGGCCAACACCCACTCATCTCACTTGACCCAACTAATGGTGGCTCAAGAGGGCAAACACGCTGGGGATTCCTTCATGCTGGTGTACTTCCAGATTTGGTGTTCTTGACTTGCCAGGAGATGTCCAATATTTGTCTGAGACAACGGAGATGGAAATTATTCAGCTGCTTTTCTTGGCTTGGGTAAGTTGTCCTTGCCTCACTACTGAAAAGGAGGTTGCTGAGTACACAAACCTGTATTTTCAGTAAGCTTGCTGTTGGTCCAAACTCAAATTTCAAAATTTTGACATAACAACTGTGGTCTTGGCAATCCCGGTGCTGATTTCTTTATCGAGGGACAGGATGCTGGTAATTTCTGAACCATGGTTTGTGAAGCTGTCGATGACTCCAGAGTAAGATTGTCAATGTTGATAGAAGGTGGAGTCCCTGCATCCTGGCCCATAACGTTGCTCTTCCTGATGCTGATTGTCAGACCCAACTCCTTGCAGGCCAAGGACAACCGATCGACAAGTTGCTGCAAGTGAACTTCAGTGTGGGATGTCAGCGTGGCATCATCAACAAAAAGCAGCTCACAAACTAGGACATTACACATTTTGGTCTTGGCACGCAGTCTTGCCAAGTCAAACAGCTTGCAGTCAGCTCTGTCACTAAAATCTACAATGAAATAGTTTTATTTTTCGAATGGTGAGGGTTTGTACCAAATTAAACCCTTCTGAGAATTAGCTGAAAGAGAAAGAAAAAAGCATGCTGCATTGGTTCCATCATTGATGGACAAAGACAATAAAGCTGCACCCAAAAGAGAAAATGCTGGAAAATCTCAGCAGGTCTGGCAGCATCTATAGGGAGAGAAGAAAGTTAACGTTTTGAGTCCAGATGACCCTTCGTCAAAGCTAAAAGACATAGAAAGTGGGAGATATTGATACTGTAGGGTGAGAGAATGAAAATGAGTCATAGCCACAGGAACCAAGGGAAAAGAGTTCTAATAGTGACTCATCTAATAGTTAGCTCTTTTCTCTCAAAATCCTTTCGAACTACCTGAAACAGGTGATAGATCTTGCATTATCTTGAGTACTACTACTATCATAGTATGGTAGCATGGCCCCTTCAAGGGGTGATCCTTTGTGGGCCATGTGACCCACCTGGAGCCTATGGGGATGGAGTGCACGAACGTTAGCCTTTCAGGTGTTTTGGTGTGGACCTGCTTTGTGGACCTGCCTGTTGGGGTTTGGTCAGAGTTAGCCTGGAGTGGAGGGGACTCGAGCTGTGTTGTAGTTTTCCTGTTCTGTATATAAAGTTCTTCGAAAATCCTCGTCGAATGCCTTGCAATACAACACATGGTGTATGATAAAACCGCCAAGATTGGTTCAGTGCTTCCTTTGTCTCCTTATTTACTATCTTTATTTTATATCCCAGTGCTTTGAGCTATGGTAGTAAAGTGGCTATGTCATTGGACTAGTGATCTAGAGGTTCGGGCTAATTATCCAGTTCAAAATCCTTCAAAGCAATTGGGAATTTAAATGTAATTAATTGAATAAACCCTGGAATATAAATTGGTATCAGTAACATTGACCAGGAAGCTGCCAGATCATTGAATACCCCCTTCAGATTCACTGGGCGGGATTCTCTCAGCCCGGGGCCGGGCTGGAGAATCCCCGCGACCGGCGCGAATCGCGCCATGCCACCCAGTCGCCGGCACGCAGTTCTCCACAGAGCGGAGAATCGGAGCCATTGGCGCGGCACCGGTCACGGGCCACTCTACGCGGCCGGCCCGGGATGGGCCGAGCGGCTGTCGTGAAAACGTCGAGTCCCGCTGGCGCCGTCCACACCTGCTCTCAGCCGGCGGGAACTCGGCGTCGAAGGGGCGGGGATCGGCCTGTGGGGGGGGGGGGGTCCAACCCTTGGGGGGGCTTCCGATGTGGCCTGGCCCGCGATCGGGGCCCACCGATCGGCGGGTCTGCCTTTCTGGCTGGGGGCCTCCTTTCCTAAGCACTGGCCCCTGTAGTCCTGCGCTATGTTGCGTCGGGGCCGGTGCGTTGAAGGGAGCCACTGCGCATGCTCGGATCCCGCGACGCCCAGCTCGCGCCGGTACCAGCAGCTGGAGCGGCGTTAACCGCTCCAATGCCGTGCTGGCCCCCTGTAGAGGCCAGAATTAGTCTTGGGGTCGGCCCGTTCACGCCGTCGTAAAAAAGGACGGCGTTTACAATAGCGTGGACACTCTGCCGCGGATTAGAGAATCCCGTCCACTTCTGTCTGTTAAGGCAGGTTTCTTACCCTGTCCGGCCCATATGATTAACTTTTAGCCTCTGAAATGGTTTAGCAAGCCTTTCAGTTATAATCAAGAATCTGTCTCCTCACCACCCATTCAAGAGTTATCAGCGGTGGATAATAAATGCTGGCCTTAGGAGTAATACAACACCCCATGAACAAAAAACACATTCTCTTTCATCTTTCAGATTACACCCTACTCCAGCTCTTTTGGTTCCTCAGCTCTTCAGCCAATTTGTTTTCTAAATTAATCATTGTCATAACATTAGAAACTCTAAGAATGACTCAGCTTCCTCAGTCCAATACTGTACCTTTAGAACCCAGTATATAAAAATGATGGACAGCATCCATCGCCTTGCCGTGATCTTTTCTGATTACTTCCACACAGATATTTGAGGGATCTTCGCGTAGCAGCTGAGATTTATGCAGATGGTTCCTAAACAGATATAAATCTGGCAGAAATGAAAAGCATTTCATGTTGCTGGTGACGTAAACTACTATGCTGGCCAATCTCCTGACGGACCCTCAAGAGAAATGTTAGACGAATATATTTTGAATGCAGAAACACAACCAGCTTGTTTTCTTTTGTTGATGTCTTTGTGAACTGTTGCTTCCCTGCTATAAGTGTAAAGGTGTTAAAATCGTACCGTTTCTGATCCAGTCCCTCGTGTACTTGTATCCTCATGTCCACAGAACACAATTCCACTTGCAGCAAGAATGCCACTGATTCAGAGATCCATTTAGAAGCTACTAGGAATAGATAGGGGAAATGGAAATATCGTGGTCAGGAGAGAATCCTTTCCAAACTGTTGTCAAGATAAAAGTTCAGCGATAAAGTACATTATCTAACCACGGAAAAATAATTAATTCCTTCTGCAGTCATCCTTTGCCTGTTGAGCACCAAAGCATGCAAAAAATAAGCATGATTAAAACATTTACAACGTGTTTATTGCTGCTGTAAGTATTCTTTCATAGTTTTTTATGTTTGCCTCGAGCCAATTCTTTCCAATAATTGCAGCTTAAAAGTATTGTCACTCAAATGTAATCTCTCACGGTTATAATTTGTAACTGTGTTGCTGTAATAGACATAGGTGATGGATATTGCAAAGCTGCTCTTCAGTTTGAATCACTGATTATTTATAATCATGTTTTGAAATCATAAGCAAATATAATATAACTGTGTTTTGCATGACACAGTCTTGACCCTGACAAAAGGATGTATTCTTGCTGCTGTAACATGAATAGCTTCATTGTGCCTTTGTTGTATTTTACAAAACAAAGTACCGTGCCAATTAAAAAATTCAACTCCCTTTTGCCAGCATGAAATAATATTTAGCTTTGAACAAAGTACTCTCCACCTATCATCAATACAAAGAATGGTTTAAATATAATGCAATTAGAATAATAGCTGGGTTATACCATGTTATTACTTTATGGTGCGTGATTCAATAAGCGAATGCATTTTTATTTATATTGCATATTACATTATATATACTTATATATATATATATATATATAAATAAAAATATATACACATCAGTGGAACTCTGTATTTTTGCACCAGCATTCAGATGACACCACCACCGATGTATTGTGTTAATTTATGATTCTACCACTAGATTTTGCCATTCTGGTGCATATGTTCAACTGCCATCATATTTTACCTGGTAAAATACTGAAATGGATATTTTTAAAGCATCTACCAAATTACCAGAAAGAGACTTTGGCTTCACACTCTCCAATGTCTGTTCATTATCTTGGTGCTTTATCTCATCTTCAAGAGCGTGGTTCTTGGCTGCAGACCACTTAATCAGGGCAAATAACCCTGCGGACCACCTACAAGTCCTACCCCACCTGCTTTCAATTACCACCATTAAGAAAATCTCACCGGAATGAATGGGAAGATTGGAGCTGCTTTTGTTGAGATACCAGTGAGTTGATGACTACTTCAAAACTGGAGAGCTTCTGTCTCAACAGGCAACAGATGTTAAGAACTGCAGCGACAAGTCCTGCATATTCAGAACCAACGTGAAGTCAAAGGTCCATCACTCATTTCTTGATGAAGACCAGCTTTAGTGATTTGCACTTTGGATCAACCTGTGGTCCATCTGCAGGTGATGGCCTGCAGACCCACGCTTTTTGAACCACTGTCTTAAAGCAATTAACTAATCAATAACTTGGAAATTGGACTTCCGGTGGCAGCATGTAGGAGGATGGCTCCTGCTCGAAGTTTGATTTTTTTAGAATTTAATGCCAGTCCTGGGGGCAATTTTTCATTAAGTAAGTGCAGGAAGACATGAGGAAGAAGGATGTCCAAAACTCAAAGGAAAGCCGCCATGAAGAAGCGGGCGAGTGAAGGTTCGGTGTCGAGTGGAAGGGTCTGCGCGGCAACTGGAAAGATGGCGGAGATCGGGTCGCTGCGTGGGGCCGCACTGTTCATGGCAGAAAGGATGACCGAGGTGATGGCTTTCGAACTTGAGAAACAGTTTCCAAAGCACATGGAAGTGATGAGGAAGGAGGTGATGGCGGCATTGGAGGTGCTGGTAGAGGAGATGATTGCCCCGGTGAAGGTGGCGGTGTCAAGGACATTGGCCGAAGTGCGGGAGCTTGGAGAGAAACTGAAGGGAGTGGAAGAGGCCTTGTCGCAACACAGTGATCAGCTCACCTCGATGTGGGAGGAGCTGAAGAAGGTGGTCGAGGCCAACAAGGGTCTGCGAGCCAAAGTGGAGGACCTGGAAAAGAAAGCTAGGTGGCAAAATCTGAGGATCGTGGGCCTGCCCGAAGGGGTGGAGGGTGGGAGGCCGGCGAAGTATTTTGCCAAGATGTTGGCGGAGCTGTTGGGGGAGGGGGGATCCCTCCCAGTACAAACGGGATCGGGCTCATAGGGCGTGGACGCTTAAACCACAGGTGAATGAGCCACCAAGAGCAGTGATTATTGGTTTCCGTAGGTACCGCGTGAAGGAGAAGGTCCTGAGTTGGGTGAAGCAGAAGCGGGAGGTACAGTGGGCTGGAGCTTGTTATCGCATTTACCAAGACTTTATCATGGAGTTGGCGAGGAGGCAGGCAGTCTTCGGCCGAGTGAAGTCGGCACTGTTTAACAGCGGTATGCAGTTCAGCATAGTATACCCAGCTAAATTGAGGGTGACCTACAACTCCAAAGACTTTTATTTCAAGATGGTGGAAGCGGTGGAGGTGTCTATGAAGGCAGAAGGACGGGGGCAGAAGTGAGAAATGGGACTGAGGATTGGTCTTGGACTGAGGGTAGGGGGGTGGAAGATTGTATGTACCTCTACTTTTTTTATCTCATCTCATTATTTGTGCTAAATGAGTTGAAGTTGCCTATTTGGGCAGGGTAGAAGTTCGGATTTTCTTTTGCAATGATAGCTCTTTGGGGTTTGTGTGTTGAAGAGGGTTTCTTTGTTTTCCTGGGACCGGGCAGGGGGGAGGGGATTGGAGGGGAGTGGGGCCTGGGCAGGGGCCACCTCACTGGCTAGCTTAAGCTGCCCAGTGAACGGAGTGTGGTGGAGAGAGGGGCTGCGGCCATCGGAGCCTGGTAGAACAGGTATCGATGGGCCTAGTAGGTGTGGAAGGTTGGGGGAGGGGACCGATACTGGGTGAGGTGTTCGAGAGGAAGTGGATGGGGGGAGTCTGGGAGGGGGGGAAGGGTTCGATGGTAACAATGGGACACGCGGGCCAAGCCCAGTGGGCAGGGCTCGGATTTATGATGATGGTGGATAGGAGGGGCGGGGATGGGGTAGGGTGGGTGGGGGGGGGGGGGGGGAGGGGGGGGAGGGGGGGGGAGAGACTCCCGGTTAGGATAGTTTTTAAAAATAAATTTAGAGTACCCAATTCATTTTTTCCAATTAAGGGGCAATTTAGCAAGGCCAATCCACCTAGCCTACACATCTGTGGGTTGTGGGGGCGAAACCCACGCAAACACGGGGAGAATGTGCAAACTCCACACAGACAGTGACCCAGAGCTGGGATCGAACCTGGGACCTCAGCACCGTGAGGCTGCTGGCCTAACCCACTGCGCCACCAAGCTGCCCCACCGGTTAGGATAGTTAAGTGGCATGTGAGGGGTTTGTGGAGGGAGGTTTTTAGTGTCATCTCTGGGGGGAATGCTCGTGAACTTGGAACCAGGGCACCTAGAAGTCATTTTCGAGGGGTCGGACCGGCTAGGGCAGCAGATGGGTGAGGGGGAAGATGTTTTTAGCCTTCGCCTTGCTGGTTGGGATGGAGGTTATCTTCTGCATCCTGTGACACGGCTTGGCGGGGAGACCTACTTGAATTTCTTTGACTCTTGGGAAGGTGAACTTTCAGCTGAAGGGGATGAAGGAAGGGTTTCACAATTCATGGGGGCTGTTTATTATGCACTTCTGAGAATTAGTTGGCATTGAACATTTGGGGGGGGGTGAAGGGGGGTCAGCGGTATTGTTGTCTTTGATTACACTGTTTACGGATTGATTGTTAGTTTTTGTTTTTTACCTGGAATGCACGGGTGGATGTTTTGGGCATCCACCCCTGGATTGAGCAGAGCGTGGTTTGTGTGTGGGGGATTGTTTTTGTATTTGTTTTTGTTTGTTTTTTCTTTGGTTATTTATTGATGAAATTGTTGAAAATGAGGAGAATAAAAAGATTTTAAAAAACAACTTGGAAGTTTTCCTTTCCCACCTGAGCAGTAATCTTATAAAGTGGATCTCTTTGATAAAGGGAAGGGGAGAGTTGGAGACGAACCATGCAGAGGTGAAGGAGGAGTGGAAGCAAAGTTCATGAATTTTTCCAATTCATTGCACAAGTAGATAGCAGCAGTCCTAGAGTTATTAATGCACTGGATAAAGAGGCAAAGGTGGGGACCTGAGTAAGACTTGAACAAAAAATGTTTCACGTAACTCGTGAAAAGGTAAATATCGCTAGGTCCCATAGGGGTTTCCATTTTAACTTCTATTTTTTGGGAGTGAATGGAGTCAAAAAAGAAGTTGTTCGCTATAATAGCAACTTCAGACAGGCAGGGGAGGGTGGTGGGGGCTGGGGATTAGTTGGATGTCATTTAAGGAAGAATCAGAGAGCCCTCAGATCATCCTGATGGGGGAGGCAGGGTGAAAGTGTCGAGAGACTGGACGTCCATCATGAAGTGGAGATGATTAGAACTAGTTAACCAGAAACAGTATTGAAATGGCGCTAAGTTATGAATGTAGGAGAGAAGAGATTGGGCAAGGGGAGAAAATAAGTCATGTGGAGACAGGAAGAAGTTCTGTGGGGCAAGAACAGGCTGAAATGATGGGTCTATGAGGGAAATCCTGATTTAGCAGACACACATCTCACATAATATTCTACCTGTTATTATGATCCTGGACCAGATCCCAACAATGCCTGGGATACTTGACTGGAACCCCAATATTTAATTTTAATTTTGTAAGACTGTGAGGAAGGATATCTTGCTCCAGGAGTGATTCTGTGAAAAATAGGGATACGGAACATTAAAACAAACTTTATCACAAACACAGTATTAAAATACCTCCACTGTCACACCAGAAAATAGCTTACAATTACCCCGTAAACATTGCTAATTAATAGAATGACTACAGTGACCCTTAACTGCTATCTTTATTCCCACGCAAACAACTAGAAACAATCCACTGTTAAATACAGTTAGCCCTCATCCCTGATATACAGAGATAATAATAATCTTTATTGTCACAAGTAGGCTTACATTAACACTGCAATGAAGTTACTGTGAAAAGCCCCTAGTCGCCACATTCCGCCACCTGTTCGGGTATACAGAGGGAGAATTCAGAATGTCCAAATTACCTAACAGCACGTCTTTCGGGGCTTGTGGGAGGAAACTGGAGAACCCAGAGGAAACCCACGCTGACACAGGTAGAACGTGCAGACTCCGCACAGACAGCGACCCAAGCCGGGAATTGAACCTGGGACCCTGGTGCTGTGAAGCATCGGTGCTAACCACTGTGATGTTCTTTTGCAACTGCTGTAAAGAAAACCTGAATCCCTGTCAGAACCATGCAACTCTGGCTATGTTTCTTCGGAGGTGGCTTCACCCTGTTTCAGCTCACCTTCTAACCACACTCTTCTGAACTGCTTGAAAGGAAACTGCTAATCTAGCTCCAGGCATATCTTTTAACTGAACTGAGATTCTGCTCACGTCTCCATCTAAAACTCAACTAACACTGCTTTCCTGTAAAATGTCTGATATCTTGTTTTCTCCCATTAATTACATCATCTTGCCAAGCTGAAATTTAATTAACTCCACAGGGAATTCCCTTAATCTAAACAACATTCTGTCAGCCCAAGATTTTTACAATGCTTTTAAAAATATGACTGCAGCAGTCATATACTAACTCAGGTTTGTTACCCTTACTGCACCAAATACCTGCAATACAATATATTGGAAATGCTTACATTCATCGCAATATTATAATGGTAAGAAGTCTTACAACACCAGGTTAAAGTCCAACAGGTTTGTTTCAAACACTAGCTTTCGGAGCACTGCTCCTTCCTCAGGTGAATGAAGAGGTATGTTCCAGAAACATATGTTTCTGAGGAAGGAGCAGTGCTCCGAAAGTTAGTGTTTGAAACAAACCTGTTGGACCTTAACCTGGTGTTGTAAGACTTCTTACTGTGCTCACCCCAGTCCAACACCGGCATCACCACATCATGACTATTATAATGGAGCAACGGTGGGTGGAAAATCAAGTAAGCTCTGTTTAGATGTCCGATGATATTTGTCTGTTGTGGATCGCTCAGTGAAGGGAAGCGTGATAGATGCAATAGGATGGTTTTTTTTTCTGCCTTTGTAAACTTTAATCTCTGCTATTTAGTACCTTGAGGTATTCCTTTTGCATTTGCAATTCCAGTATGAAACGATGGCTACTGGAAGTAGATATCAGGATAATTGAGAAGGTATTTCTCATGATTTTTCCATCCATTATTTTTAGCACAGAAAACTTTGGAGGATGTGACTTTCCAATATGCTCACCTCAGGTGTACACTCTCGTAAAAATGATCTCTTCCACAGGTATTTTATGCCACCAGGGAATATTTACAGAATCTCTTTTATGGGACAATGGATAATGCATTTTTTACTGACTTAAAAATAATAAATGGCCCAAATAACATAGAATTTAAATAATTTCTCAAAATACAAGTGACCCTGGAAGATTCCATGAACAAATGGGACAGATAATGTTTGCAATGATTTTTATTATTAAAAATGAGCAATAATGGCCATACACCTTAATTCAGTTCTTAAGTACAGCTTAATGGCAGAGTTTATATTCTGACGTGGTAAGGATTTTTAAAAAGAAAATGGAGCTGTATTCTCCGTTTTTGGGACTATGTCTCCACGCCGTCGGGAAAACTGTGGTCTTTTACACCAGGAAAACTGGCATCAAAAGGCCACAGATTCCCCATTTTTCTGCGGGCTAGCAGGCAGCCGTCGTAGAGCTCGCACCTCTAGCTGCCGATACGGCCCCCTGCACTTCCGGGTCAGAGGCCGCGCATGTGCACGGTGGCACCCTGTAGCGGCTGTGCCGTGCTTCATGGCGGACTCAGCCCGTGGACCTGGACCGGCAACATAATGCCCCCAGCCTGAATGAAGCCCCCGTGCCCACTGATCGGCCCTCCCCGGCTGTGGCGGCCTCGGACTGAGTCTGCAGCCCCCATGCGCGGATCACGGACGGTGGGACTATGTTAGAACCACAACGTCAAGTATTCGGCCGGTCAGCAACGGCGCATCGGGGGGCGGGCCTCAGGAAATGGCCTGAGGCGGTGGATACTCGGTGTGGCGTACTCCACGAGTACACCGATTTTCGGTGGGGGTGGGGGGAGAATTTGAAAACCGGCGCTGCTTCCGATTCCGGTGTCAAAGCGGATTCTCCGCCCTGCTGCCGAACGCAATTTCGGCATCAGGGAGTGGAGAATCCAGCCCAATGGAGTCTGGCCTGGAAATCTAATTATGCACGAAAAAGGGGTCAAAGATCTGATGGGGTTAAAACACAATTTATGGTTTTCTATTTCCAGGAATTGACAGGTGGTGCTTCCTGTGTCTGAGCCAGCAGGTATATTGCTCAGGTCAGTGTTAAAGCGGCAAATGATTCATTGCCTCTGTCTGGACTGTTCTCCAGCTTGCCGGCAGGGGTCTCTTTTCTGGGTGACTTCCTGAAGGGACCTCTCTTCTGGGGCTTCCTGACAGGGGTCACTTTTCTGGGGGACCTGTGGGGAGTTTCCTTATTTAAGAGGTCTCTGAGGGGGGTTCCTCATTTAGGGGTCTCTGGAAAGGCTCCTTATTTAGGGGGCCACTTGGGAGGTTCTTTATTTAGGGGGTGTCTGGGGGCTCCTTATTTAGGGGGTCTCTGAGGAGGGTCTTTTTGTATAGGGTCTCCGATGGGGGGCGGTGGGGTGTTCTGGTGGGGGATGGGTGGGCAGGTCTTGCATTGTGGCAGTGAGGGTGGCCCTCACCTTGGACGACAACTCCCTTAAACAGTCATCCCCTTGGCCCACCGTGACGTCCACCACGCCAGGGCTGTGGTGTTGGGTGCTCTGATGCACAGATGAACCAACACAGTTGTATTTGGTACAACTCTATTTTATTTTAACTTCTATATACAGTTCGTTCTGGATACTCTGCACGTTGTGTCTCCCTGAGTGTGTAGTGTAACAGGTCTGTCCTTGTCCTGGTCTCCAGCTAATACTGGCCACCAGGTGTCGTGTTTGTCCTTTTATACTGTCCCTGTCCTTGTCTGTGATTGGTTGTGGTGTTGTGTGTTCTGATTTGTCCATTGGTGTGTCTATCATGATGTGTGTGTTTGAATATCATGACATCCCCCCTTTTTACAAAGATATGTGCCTACGTGGTTATAAATATAATCGTGTCGTGCGTGCATCTAAGAGTGTGTGTGTGTGTTATTTACAGCATGTGCTTACGACGTAACTATATACATGGGGCGATGTCGGGTGCGTCATGCTAATGAGGTTGTACCGTAACAAAACATGAATGCAAAAAAACTTTGACTAGTAGTCCGGCCAAACGATATCTGGAACAATAAAACAACAACAGGTTATAATACAGCAGTGTTTAACGTTTAAACGTATGAGCAGTGTTATAAGTCCAGTCTAATAGGTGTGCGACGAATTCGGATTGACCGCCTCAAGGGTGGGTCAAGAACCACCGGCTGATGTGCAAGCCTGGCCACGGGTGGCGATGGAAGGGGCATGATCCGTGGCAGCTCCACGAAGTCATCCTTGGGAACCAGTGGAGGATCCGGCGTGTGTGTACGGTTCAGTTGCGAGCGTGGAAGGCGGCACAAGGCTCGCCGATTGCGCCTACGCACCAATCCATCCGCCATGCATACCAGGAACGAGGTGGAGTCTTTCTTCTTTTTATGTTTGTGGTGGACGGCATCTTGTAGCCGATGGGACGTTGCCATTGAAGAGGCAGCATCACTAATGTCATGCAAGGCGATGAATGTGCCAGATGTTGAAGTCGGCCGAGACCGTGCACGCTGGTTCCGGCCACATGCTGTGCTGGAAGGGCGACTCCGCAGAGGAACGTCGAAGCATGTCGCCTTGGAGAGAGAATTGTTGCTCGCATCAACGTCTGGCGATGGCGCGAATTGGTGTATCCGTCTTGGACCGCCGGGGCTGGTCGCCACTGCCGACCCAGTGTGACTGCCACGCGATCCATTCCCTGTCGCCGTGGCATCCGCCGTCAACCCTGAGCGTGCCATCACCGAGGCCGCGACACTGCCCTTCCGGAGCAAAGTCTGGCGTACGCAAATCAGAGTCGGCGCTTGGCTGCTCCCCATCTGGAGTCCGGTCTGCCTTCCGTCGATGCTCCCCGTCCGGAGTCCCAACAGGTTCACTGGAGACAGCCGAGATTCCCTGAAGCTGCACTTCTGGAGTCGGAACATGCAGGAATGCACCGACCAGTGGAGAGGCTCGAGTCATCAAGGGTGGAAGCGGTGCGGCGCCACCGCAGTCGTCAGTGGTCCCACCATGATCCTCGAGTGCCTCTGTACGCACTAGGCGAGGTCTGTCACCTTGCACCTTTTGCATGGGAAGTGGGATGCTGTCGTCACTCGTCTCACATCCCGTGGATAGATCCTCATTAGCAGCTTGCTGTTCACTAGGGTTGGGTAAATTGTCAGAGTTTTCATCTGGTGGTGCAAACCATGTCGGTGGACTGTCATTGTCTTGCCGTTGTCCTTCATTTGGGCTTTTCTTCTTTGGAATATTAAATCTTCCCCCAGACATTGCAGAACCTTGTTTATTACCCTCAAATTCTCCCATATGTATGGCCTCGAATGTAGGATCCAATGTTTCTTTCGACATTGTACTATTTTCCAAAGAACATTCCGTTTCAATTTTCTTCTCAGTTACCTCATATGTATCTTTGTCTAATGTACATGCCTTCATAGTCTCTGGGTCTGATTTTGCTGGGACTGGTATAGTCACAGTCTCTCTTTTACTGTTCTTAATTGCCCACATTATACTCCCCAGACATAACTGCTTAATCTCTGGGGTTAGTGTGGTACAATGGATAATCGGGTCGACCTTATCTGCATCTTCACCATTAGTGGAAAGCACACTTGGTTCACTTGAAACTGCTGCGGGTTTTAAGTTCTTTATCTGGCTACTTGATGTCGGTGTCCTCAGGATTCTTGCTCCAATGTTCTGCTCATTTATCAGTGGAGTGTGTATAGATTCAATGCAGTTAATGTTCCCCTCAAGGTTTGAAGAGTCATTACTGACTAACTGCTGGTCTCCGAAGTTGGGACTTTGCGGTGTTGTGTTGAAGGGAGACATTTGTCCCTGCTGTAGGTCTGATTCAGGTTTGTTATTTCCATTAACTGAGGATCAATGTCTTGTCCATTTTTTTTATCCATACTAAAACACTGGCAATTCTCAGTCTGCTCCTTGCAAGTTAAACATACAAGTGATTTCGTTAGCAAATCCTCAGCATCCTTCTGTGACCGTGCAGCATTATTAATCTCTGTTCGGCTATAATGATCCTGAAGGTCAGCGCATAAACCTTTTTCCTTCGGGCTTGGAAGAGGAGATTCCTTTGGCTTGTCTTCAGTTGGGCTTGAACAGTCATCAGCGCTGTGCCCTTCATTGTAGCATGAGAGACCGTCATGGTCATGCTGCTGTGCAGTGGAGCATGGTAGGCTGTTATAGCCTTCTTGCTGTTCACGTGAGCATGGCAGACTTGCATCGTCTGCCGCTGGTTGGTCAGGAGAGGTTGCTAGACCCTCATGGTCTTGTTCCTGCAAGGACTGCGCATCGGAGTCAAGCGTTTCTTCTTTCGTGGAGTCTGGAACGCTGAGCGGGATGTGGACCATGCTCTGTGTGGCAGCAGGCCGCTCTCTGTGGGCTTGCACCGCTCCCTGTCTGTTAATTTCAGGCTGCGGCATCATCCTGCACTGATGAGTTGGGACGTCATATCTGCTGGGTTGAAGATCTTCAAATCCGAAAAATGAATCCGCATCTGCGTCGAATTCAATGCGGGGGTCGCAATGTGCAACACGAAAGGTTCGTCCGAGTCGTAGTCGTCTAGGATCATGGAGCTGTCATTGGGCTCGCGAGGTCCAGAAACAATGTAAAGATCGGTATCGATGTATTTGAGGTCGGAATCATCGGCTTGTGCGTAGGTAACTGCTTGTTGCAGGGTTCTTCGGAGGTCAAATTCATCTCCTGGGTCAATTTGCGGCAATGTGCTGTCATTCCAGGTGAGGGAAGATTGTTTTACAGCTTTAACAGATTTTAGTTTTTTTGATTTGGGACGTTTCCCTTTTAAATTGGATTTGGGACGTTTCCCCTTTAAATTGGTGCGGTATGGGGCCTCTGACATCCTGACGCTCGGTATGTAGCACGTAGGAAGCGACTGCGCATGCGCAGATCGCTGTTCCTTTACCGATGGCCGTTTTCTTGACTGCGCATGCGCAGCGTCTCGCGCATGCGCAAACGAAACTTCCGGTTCTGCGCACTGCTCGCGCAACTGTGCTAGCGTGATACCTTTAGCAAGATGGCCGCCGACCTCGACCCAACTCTCTCTCAGGCCCGGGATTTCGGCCTCTGGGAATTCGGCCTCCGGGATCCCAGCCACGAGGTGAGTACTGCAGCTTTTCTTACCTTTCCTTGCCGATTGGATTGCGTTTTCCTCACAGTACTTGGCGAATTTGTCCAGGACTGCCTGGTAATCGTACCTTTGTTGCCTCCTGAAAAACCTGAACCTTGTGAATATTTCTTTTGCTTTTGCACCGGCGATGTTGAGGAGAAATTCAATTTTTTCATTATCATCCTGTTCTTTGAGTTCAGCTGCCACCAGGAACAATTCAAACCCTTGCCAGAATCGCCGCCAGTTTTCGCGGAGATCGCTGTGGCACTGGAACGGCTGCGGAACCGGGAGCTCTATCATTTTGCCTGGGTACTGCTGGTTGTCTGTGTACACTGAGGTATGCCGGCAGGTGTCGATCCACTCCTGTACCATGTGGTGTTGGGTGCTCTGATGCACAGATGAACCAACACAGTTGTATTTGGTACAACTCTATTTTATTTTAACTTCCATATACAGTTCGTTCTGGATACTCTACACGTTGTGTCTCCCTGAGTGTGTAGTGTAACAGATCTGTCCTTGTCCTGGTCTCCAGCTAATACTGGCCACCAGGTGTCGTGTTTGTCCTTTTATACTGTCCCTGTCCTTGTCTGTGATTGGGTGTGGTGTTGTGTGTTCTGATTTGTCCGTTGGTGTGTCTATCATGATGTGTGTGTTTGAATATCATGACAAGGGCCATGCTTGCTGGACCAGGAGTAATTCTCGCCAATGTGATTCCCGACCCAGAGGACCGGAGAATCATGTGGAACTGGAGAGCATGGTGCCCGGCCCCCGATGTGGCTGCAAATGGGTTTTATTGACCCACCTGCCCCCTCCCACTGGCATGGGGTGTGAACCTTGATCCCGCCGCCAGAGGTGGGGGGGGGTGTGGTGCGGTGGGGGTGCAGAGCCTCAGAAACTGAGCCGATCACATTTTCGTTCACAACACTGGATTCTCAGCCTCATCAGGAACTCCGCTACCCTTGAGCAAGGAGCAGAGTTTCGCCCAGGATCTTTCGTGACTTCTGTATGTTCCAAAATATTTTGCAGCCAGTGAAGTACAAACAAGGCGCCCATAAAAAACAAAGAGAGAAATGACCATAACCATTGGGATGGAGTCTCCATTGCCCCAGCGCTGTGATCAGGTCTCCCCCACAAAATGGTGCCAGACCCGTTGTGGTGTTCCGATCTCCCAATGTCAGCCTCAGCATGCCACCCACCCTGCAGAGGGTGCAGTCTGGTGATTTTCATCCACTTCAATATAATTAACGGGCTGGAAGACCAATTTACACCCCCCCCCCCCCCCCCACATTGTGCACCAACTCCCACAGCGGGAAATCCACCAGGAGGGCTTTGCAAATTTGCCCAAACATGGCCCCGACGTAGTGGCCATGAGGTGGATCAAGAGGGTCAGTGCATAACTGAGGTCGCTCCAAAGTCCATCAGAAGGCCCCCCCCACAACACAAATCCTGCACCCCACCCACTGGCAGGCAGGGGCATCCCCCCCTCACCATGGGAATAACGGGTCACAATCCCCCCACAGCACACATGCATGAGTGCGACCCTCCCCCACCAACCCTCACTGACCCCCCAGCCCTTCCCATCAGACCCCCCATAAGTCACTCCCATAAGACCCCCCATCAGAAACGCCCATCAGAGACCTCCATCAGAGACCTTCGTCGTAGACCCCCATCATAGACCCCCAATCAGACCACCCACCAGTAACCCCCTTTGGACACCCTCATCAGACTCCCATTAGATCCCCTCATCAGAGATACCCATTAGAGATCCCAATCAGAGGCCCCCATCATTCATCTCTCCCTGAAAGCTGAAGAGCAGTCCAGGCAGTACAGTGAAAGGTCATTGCATTTTCACTGACCCTTTCCTAACATCTGCTGCCTTAGATAAAGGGCGGGATTCTCTGTGAATCGGCGCGATGGCCCGAACCCGGCGGCAAAAATGGCGTGAATGACTCCGGTGTCGGGCCCCCTGAAACATCGCGAATTCTCCGGCTGGGAATGGGCTAGCAGCGGCGTGACGCCATTCGCGACGGAGTCACCCGTCACGGACCAGGGACAGACACGGCCCATTAGGCATATGGCGCCCCCAGGATGATCCAGAGCTGCCATAAGCCAGGGACAGACCCGGAGCACCAGGGAGACGATGCTTCCATCTCGTGCGAGTGCAACGGCGCCGGCGGGCCAGACCCAGCGACGATGGGGGCAGCCACAGGAACAGGCCCCCGTCGCAGCCGACCCAGGACACACCTACCCAGGACACACCTACCCAGGACACACCTACCCAGGACACAGCTACCCAGGACACACCTACCCAGGACACACCTACCCAGGACACACCTACCCAGGACACACCTATCCAGGACACACCTACCCAGGATACAGACGCCCAGGACACCCACGCACAGGACACTGACGCCCAGGACAATGACGCACAGGACACCCACACACGGGACGGATGGACAGGAATCACCACTCCAGGGGACCCCGGACTTCGAGTCGGATGAGGAGCACGACACTACGCCACTGCTATCTCCTACACCCTCCACCATCGCAGAGACACTCACCTCGGTTGGGCACTTTAGCGATGAGGCACCCCGAGGGAGGAGGAGGTGCTGGGGCTCGTTCTGGGTCCCCCTGTAGGGGAGGTCCCGGAACGCCGCAACACCTCGGACTCCCCCCCTTCCGTCCCAGGTGCATCTGGTGGGCAACGGGCAGCACAGGCTGGCAGCTCGCCATCCCAGTTGCCCGAGCCGCAGCCTGGCCCGTCTAGGCCGGGCCGGCCCAAGAAACGGATGCCAAAGGGGTCCCTAGTCACAGGGCAGGAATCACAGGAGTCCACCTCCAGTTCTGCTGTACCGTCTGTGGAACCATCTGGACGTAGTTAAAGGGCCCGTATGGTCAAAAAATTAGACACTTGGCACGGGTGCAGGGCACAGGTTAGTTCTGGGGCTAGGGCACATGTATGAACTGCTTGTTATTAAAATCACTTTCACACCTACAGAAGCTGCCTTTGGGCTCTGTCCGATGCGTGCGGGGGTGTGGTGTGAGGTGAGCGCCAGTGTGTGTGTGAGGGGTGATAGAACATCGGCCTCAGGTGAGTGTGCCGTGTCACGGCCGCATGCAGGGACGGTCCGGGTGGAGGGTGGTACTGTGGCCATGGGTCAGACATTGTCCAACGATGTAGAGCCCAGAGCTCAGCGCAGAGCGGGTTGTCATCATCCTCCTTGGCCTCCAATAGACACGCTTCCACCGGCGACCGTGTGAGCCCAGCCCGTTGTGCCGCAGGTGGATGTGCAATGGAGGGGTGGTGTGCATGTGGGTGGGGTGAGGGTGGTTGGTGGTGGGTGGGTGGGGTGAGGGTGGTAGGCTGGTGGGTGGGTGGGGTGAGGGTGGTTGGTGGTGGGTGGGTGGGTGGGGTGAGGGTGGTAAGCTGGTGCCGTAGTGTGCAGTCTGTGCCCATACTTGGTGATTCCCACGCCCCCTTAGTCCGTGAACCGGGCGGCTATCAGCTTGTCCCATGCCCACTGGCCCAGCCGGCAACGGTGGGCAGCCTCCCTTACATGTCCAGCCCATCTGTCCTGACTATTGCCCCCATCCTCCTCATCTGGGGAGGTCTGCGCCTCGTCGTGCCGCTCCTCCCCTTCCCCCTCTGCCTGCAGCACATTCCCCCTCTGCTGGACTATATTGTGCAGGACGCAGCAGACCACAACGATGCGGCCGACCCTATCTGACGGGTACTGGAGGCCCCTCCAGAGTGGTCCAGGCACCTGTAGCGCATCTTTAGCAGCCCAAAGCACCTCTCGATCACACCCCTGGTTGCTGCATGGGCATCGTTGTAGCGGTTCTCCACGTCAGTCTGTGGCCACCGTAGAGGTGTCATCAGCCACGACCGCAATGGGTAACCCCTGTCGCCCAGCAACCAGCCCCTCAGCCAGGAGGGGCGTCCCTCGAACATGGTGGGGATGAAAGATTGCGCCAATACGAATGAGTCATGTACACTGCCCGGGTACCGGACGCAGACTGCAGGATCATCATGCGGTGGTCGCAGACCACCTGAATGTTCATGGAATAGGTCCACTTCCTATTCGTGAACATGGCCCTGTTATCCGCAGGTGGCAGCACGGCGATGTGCATCCGCTCGATCTCCACCTGGACCATAGGCATCCTGGCTGCCGTTGCAAAGCCCGCTGCCCGGGCACCCTGGCTGGCCCAGTCCACAGGGAACTGGATGTAGCGGTCCGCAATGGCAAATAGGATGTCTGTCACTGCAAGGATGCACCAATGCATGCGAGATGTCGGACAGGTCCCCACTCAGCACCTGGATTGACCCCGTGGCATAAAGGTTCAGCCACCGTACCCCTGATGGCCACGGGGAGAGGGTGTCCACCACCAATGCCAAGCGGTGCCAGGTGTGCAATCATGTGGCAGATATGGGAGACGGTTTCCTGGCTCATCTGGAGTCTCCTCCTGCATGCCCGGTCCGTGAGGTCCTGGTATGACGAGCGGGGCCGGTACACATGGGGCCTCGTCGGGCGTCTCCGTCGCCATGGCACCACCACCTCCTCCTCCTCCTCCTCCTCCTCCTCTTCATCCTGTCGGGCGGGTGGCCCTCCAGCCTGGGCGCCTGCCACCTGCCTCCCTGCAGCACACTCCTCTGCGGCAGCCTCCGCCACCTCCCTGGCACGCTCCTGCTCCAGCCCCCCCAGGGCAACATGTAGAAGTGCGGCTCCCGCCACAGCGGCCAACATCGCTTGGTGATGACTAAACATTACAGCCTGCAGGGGGTGGGGGGTGGGGGTGGGGGGGATAGACGACATGTCATTATTGCCCATGCACCCCCCTCCGCAGCCAGGTGCCATGGGCTGCATGGTCGCAACTGTTGGAAGCTGGCACCTGGCCAGGCGGACACCCTCCCCAACCCCCCCCCCCCCCCCGGCACGTGCCCCCCCCCCTCCCCAGCACGCGCCCTCTCCCCCCCGGCACCCGCCCTCTCCTCCCCGGCACACGCCCTCTCCTCCCCAGCACTCGCCCCCTCCTCCCCAGCACTCGTCCCTCCTGCCCAGCACTCGTCTTCCCCCCTCCCCAGCACTCGCTCCCCCCCTCCCCAGCACTCGTCTCCCCCCCCCCTCCCCAGCACGCACCATCTCCTCCCCGGCACGCGCCCCCCCCAGCACGCACACTCCCCCCCACCACCTGCGACCGTGCCATCACTTCTCCTGTGGCCGCCCCACACCGAACCCTACCTCTGTGCTGGCCGGCGTCAACTAGCACGACTGGTTGACGCCGTTAAATAGGTGATTTGATTTATGCCCATGTGACCCGTGGTCATGTCGGCGGGACTTCGGCCCATCCGGCCCGGAGAATTCGGGCGGCCTCGGGACCCATTGCATCGCCCCGGTCCTCGCCATTCTCTGAGGCAGGCGTCGCGATTCATGTCGATGGGATTTCTGGGGGGCCGGCGAATTCGGCAGCTGGCGGGTAGGGAATCATGCCGCCCAAAATGTTTAAAGCTGCAGCTGTTACAAGTGTCAGAGGCTTCCTCCAAAGCCAAATATACCTGACAGGGCTGCAAATCCCCTGGCTGCCAGTGACTGACAGTTTTATTGGTCCAGACACAGCTGCTTGGTGGGTTGTTTATTAATCTTTCCTTTCATGCCGGAATGCATCTCCATTACCCTGCTTTAATGCTAACCACAATGTTTATAAACACTCTTGCTATGATTGACAGCTGCTCACCACATCAAGGAATCTCCCAAGCTGCTCCTTTGCCCAATGTTCTTCCTCACTGAGGTTTGTAACAGTTTGTAATTATCTGACCTGATTGCCAGCTATTTGTTGTTGACAATCAGAAATGTATTCATTCTAATCACTAGATGTATAAGATGCAGGGAGAGAAAGATGCACACGTGCAGATTACTGGGCGAAATTCCCCCCAACGGCGCGATGTCCGCCGACTGGCGCCAAACACGGCGCCAATCAGACGGGCATCGCGCCGGCCCAAAGGTGCGGAATGCTCCACATCTTTGGCGGCCTAGCCCCAACATTGAGGGGCTAGGCCGACGCCGGAGGGATTTCCGCCCCGCCAGCTGGTGGAGATGGCGTTTGTTGCCCTGCCAGCTGGCGCGGAAATGCGGCGCATGCGCGGGAGCGTCAGCAGCCGCTGACAGTTTCCCGGCGCATGCGCGGGAGCGTCAGCGGCCGCTGTCAGTTTCCCGCGCATGCGCAGTGGGGAGAGTCTCTTCCGCCTCCGCCATGGTGGAGACCGTGGCGGAGGCGGAAGGTAAAGAGTGCCCGCACGGCACAGGCCCGCCCGCGGATCGGTGGGCCCCGATCGTGGGCCAGGCCACCGTGGGGGCACCCCCAGGGGTCAGATCGCCCCGCCTCCCCCCCAGGACCCCGGAGCCCGCCCACGCCGCCTGGTCCCGCCGGTAAATACCAGGTTTGATTTACGCCGGCGGGACAGGCATTTTCTGGGCGGGACTTCGGCCCATCCGGGCCGGAGAATCCAGCGGGGGTCCCGCCAACCGGCGCGGCCTGATTCCCGCCCCTGCCCAATCTCCGGTACCGGAGACTTCGGCGGGGGCGGGGGCGGGATTTACGGCAGCCAACGGCCATTCTCCGACCCGGCGGGGGGGTCGGAGAATGACGCCCACTGTTCTTCATTGAGTTTGTTTATTCAAGTAAAAAGACAAGTAAGTTCAATTATTAAAGCTTTTATTACTATTCATTGTTAGTTGATAGTTAGAATATTTATATAGTTTGATGGATGCATGAGGTAAAGAACCTCGCTGAATGGTTAAAGAAATATAATGACCTCACCAAAGTTGTTCAGGTTACAAACTCTCCCCTCACATCTGCACTACTCCCCTCACTATTCACAATATCATCCTCTCCAGATTCCTTTCATCTTCTACGATCACTGCACCACACCACCACCAAAGTGATTTTGCACACTTCACCTAACTATGCGTCTTTCATGTAACATCTGCACTATTTGATCCTGACAGCCACAAACTCAGAACAGCTCACAAGGAGGCCACAAACAGGCTATTCTTTTAGGCAGGAAAATATTGCATCGAACATGTGTCAGCAGATGGTGACTGGAGAAGTCAAGAAATCTAAGAAATCTGCAAACTCTCTTCCACTTAAGGAGGACAGTACGAAGTCTTACAACACCAGGTTAAAGTCCAACAGGTTTGTTTCGATGTCACTAGCTTTCGGAGCGCTGCTCCTTCCTCAGGTGAATGAAGAGGTCTGTTCCAGAAACACATATATAGACAAATTCAAAGATGCCAGACAATGTTTGGAATGCGAGCATTAGCAGGTGATTAAATCTTTACAGATCCAGAGATGGGGTAACCCCAGGTTAAAGAGGTGTGAATTGTCTCAAGCCAGGACAGTTGGTAGGATTTCGCAGGCCAGATGGTGGGGGATGAATGTAATGTGACATGAATCCCAGGTCCCGGTTGAGGCTGCACTCATGTGTGCGGAACTTGGCTATAAGTTTCTGCTCGGCGATTCTGCGTTGTCGCGGGTCCTGAAGGCCGCCTTGGAGAACGCTTACCCGGAGATCAGAGGCTGAATGCCCTTGACTGCTGAAGTGTTCCCCGACTGGAAGGGAACATTCCTGCCTGGTGATTGTTGCGCGATGTCCATTCATTCGTTGTCGCAGCATCTGCATGGTCTCGCCAATGTACCACGCTTCGGGACATCCTTTCCTGCAGCGTATGAGGTAGACAACGTTGGCCGAGTCGCACGAGTATGTACCGCGTACCTGGTGGGTGGTGTTCTCATGTGTAATAGTGGTATCCATGTCGATGATCTGGCACGTCTTGCAGAGATTACCATGACAGGGTTGTGTGGTGTCGTGGTCACTGTTCTGAAGACTGGGTAGTTTGCTGTAAACAATGGTTCGTTTGAGGTTGCGCGGTTGTTTGAAGGCAAGTAGTGGGGGTGTGGGGATGACCTTGACAAGATGTTCATCGTCATCAATGACGTGTTGAAGGCTGTGAAGAAGATGACGTAGTTTCTCCGCTCCGGGGAAGTACTGGACGACGAAGGGTATTCTGTCGGTTGTGTCCCATGTTTGTCTTCTGAGGAGGTCGGTCCGGTTTTTCGCTGTGGCACGTTGGAACTGTCGATCGATGAGTCGAGTGCCATATCCCGTTCGTACGAGGGCATCTTTCAACGTCTGTAGATGTCTGTTACGCTCCGCCTCGTCTGAGCAGATCCTGTGTATACGGAGCGCTTGTCCATAGGGGATGGCTTCTTTAATGTGTTTAGGGTGGAAGCTGGAGAAGTGGAGCATCATGAGGTTATCCGTGGGTTTGCGGTAAAGCGAAGTGCTGAGGTGACCGTCCTTGATGGAGACGAGTGTGTCCAAGAATGCAACTGATTTTGGAGAGTAGTCCATGGTGAGTCTGATGGTTGGATGGAACTTATTAATGTCATTGTGTAGTCGTTTCAGTGATTCTTCGCCGTGGGTCCAAAGGAAAAAAATGTCATCGATGTATCTGGTGTATAACATCGGTTGAAGGTCCTGTGCGGTGAGTAGGTCCTGTTCAAACTTGTGCATGAAGATGTTGGCGTATTGGGGTGCGAATTTGGTCCCCATGGCTGTTCCGTGTGTCTGAATGAAGAACTTGTTGTCGAAGGTGAAGACGTTGTGATCCAGAATGAAGCGGATGAGTTGCAGAATTGCGTCTGGAGATTAGCAGTTGTCGGTGTTGAGTACTGAGGCTGTTGCAGCAATGCCGTCGTCATGGGGGATGCTGGTATAGAGTGCCGAGACATCCATTATGACGAGGAATGTTCCTAGTTCAACTGGTCCATGGGTGCTGAGTTTCTGTAGGAAGTCCGTCGTGTCGCGACAGAAGCTGGGTGTACCTTGTACGATGGGTTTCAAGATGCCCTCGATGTAGCCAGAGAGGTTCTCACACAGGGTCCCATTGCCTGAAACAATAGGGCGGCCTGGTGTGTTGGCCTTATGTATTTTTAGGAGGCAGTAGAGATCTCCAATGCGGGGAGTACGTGGGATGAGAGCACGTAGGGTGCTCTGAAGATCTGGATCCAAGGTCTTGATCAGTCTGTTAAGTTGGCGGATGTGTTCCTTTGTCGGATCTGCGGGTAACTGTCTGTAGTGTTCTTGGTTGTTCAGTTGTCGGTATACTTCTTTGCAGTAGTCCGTTCTGTTCAGTACGACAGTGGCCCCCCCTTTGTCTGCTGGTTTGATGACGATGCTGTGGTTGGTCTTGAGAGCGCGGATGGCATTGCGTTGTGCTTGGGTGACGTTCGGGGTTGTCTTGTGAATGCGACTGATGAATCTGGCATTGACGCGACTCCTGACGGCTTGAGCATACATGTCGAGTCTAAGGCAGCGGCCTTCCGGAGGGGTCCAATTCGACTCTTAAGGAGGAGATATTGGACATATCGGTAGGGAATCTGGGGCGAAATTCTCCATCCTGCCGCGCCACATTTCAGCTTCACCCCGCCGGCGGGATGCTCCGTTACACCGGCCGGTCAATGGGGTTTCCCATTGTGGGGCAGCCCCACGCCGTCGGGAAACCCCCGGGCGCCGGCAAAACGGAGACTCCCGCCGGCGGAGAATGACGCCCCAGGTATGGCTCTGACAAGTGATAATTCTGGAGGAGTTGTTGCTTATGGTCGCTTCACATCCTACTCTCGTTTACCTTTCTTCTGTCTAGCTCATCTTACACAATCTAATTTACAAACTGCTTTCAGAAGTCTCTCATCCCACCTTGTTCTCCATTCACATTTCAATCCATTGCTTGTCTTGGAAAGGTTGCTCTCTGAGAGCTCTGCCAGCCAAGGACACTGGTGAATAATGGACTCCCTGTTCTTTCTCCCTTTCCTCTTCTTTTTGGTGCAGTTAGTGATAAGGGCTAACCTCTCAGTGTAGCCAGGTTATGCAGCCTCCAACACACCACTCCAGATCTGAGAACATAGTCAATATTGTACTGCTGAGAGCTTTCTGAATGGTGCAGGTAGCTAAATGCTTACTGGAACGCATCACCTGCCTTCTCAGTGAGTTTACTGGTGGCATCCTGACTCTCAAAGTAAGGCAGCTCTACATCTGTGCCTGATTTCCTGAGAGGAGAAATGAGCCATGCCCTGACGTGCAATCTATTGTCGCCAATTAGTCAGCCTGGTGTTATGAACCAGGGTTTAGAGAACCCCAAAGTGTATCATGGAGTTCACCTGACCCACAACTTTTAATAGATTGTGGTATTGGGAGCACACAGCCCACTCTACAGGTGTGGTACAGCAGAAATGGAAAAGCATTTTTTAAAAGCAAAACAATGTTTATTCTATGAACTCAAGTTAACCTTTTTAAAACATACAGTGAACATCTTAGCAACCATTAATTCAAATACAACCCCCAAAGAATACATCACTAAGTAATCCTTTAAGCTTTCCTTTTAACATCCATACGACTTAAAACACCTTATACCAGAAGCACATTAGGTTTACATTCACTACTGAGAACATTTATAATTCTGAATGCACCAAATGATCAAGAGATAGTCTCTTGATGGCAGAGGGAACAGCAGTACGCCTACTTGGTCTGGCTTCAGCTCCAACACTGAAAACGAAACTAAAACACACCCTGCAGCCTGCTCAAAAACGAAAGTAAGAAGCTGACAGACAGCCCAGCTCCACCCACTCTCTGACATCACTGCAGTAGTGAACACCCATTTCTTAAAGGTACTCTCACTACAGATATTTATATACACACCCATTTATAAACACCCATTTCTTAAAGGTACTCTCACATGACACTGTTTGGAAAAAAGGTGGCATACAATCCCTAGAGTGCAGTAGGAGGCCATTCGGCCCATCAAGTCTGCACTGACCCTCCAAAAGAATACCCTACTTAGGCCCACACCCCAATCTATCCCCATAACCCAGTAACCCCACCGAAACTTTTGGATACTCAGGGACAATTTAGCATGGCCAATCCACCTAACCTGTGTGGTGATATACATCACTGTAAGTACTCAAAGGGTTAATGTGCATACACTACACGTAGCTAGACACTAGAGGGAACACCAGAGACATGACACACAGACAGTCAACCAATAGGTCAATAAGATAGGACACGACCAATGGGCATTCACGATACACACAGAGGTGACACTACCACAGGAGGGCATTACACCAACCCATATAAAAGGACACATCACACATGCTCAGTCTCTTTCCAGTGGAGACTCTCAGTGAGTACAGACACAGGGTTGATTGAACATCACTCCCACCACATGGATTGTAGCAGTCTGGTTAGTTAGTCTGAGTAGCTATATCAGGATTAATAGTAGCGTTGAATCCAAGTAGGAGAATTGTTAATAGCTTAATAAATGTGTTAAAGCTATCTCCAAGTCTGAACCTTCCTTTGTCAGAGTGCACATCAAGGAAGCAGCTTATGCTACGTCAAGGGCATAACAAAACAACCTGCACTTCTTTGGACTGTGGGGGAAACCAGAGCACACGGAGGAGACCAAAGCAGACACAGGGAGAACGTGCAAATTCCACAGTCACCCAAAGCCGGAATAGAACCCTGGTCCCTGGTGCTCTAAGACAGCAGTGCTAACCACTGATAAGTGAACCATGACTCTTGCCAGGAAACTTGGAGTCGACTTGCATTATGCCTTGCCCACTGGTGCAGACCAAGTTCACAAACACTTCTACTACCTGCACAGGACCCTCATTAAAGTATTAATTAATATATGAGCTCGCTGCATCATTCTGCACACACCATGGCAGCCAAACCAGGCATTCTGGATAGTGCACTTCCTGAGTTGTAGATGCATGCATGTTGCCCATCATATTGGACTCCTAGGTGCCTGCTCTAAGCCAGAAAATTGGATTGAAACAAATATGTTTCTAGGGTACGCTTTTAAATATTATTTAATTTTATGTCAGCTATCAAACGTTTACATGGAATCCATATCAATCGTGTTATTAGATTAAAAAACCCATGTTTAATTTTTAGGATATGATCTGTAAATAGACTGGATGAATGACAGGATATGCCATAAGCATTTTCTTGGTGTTTAAACACAGTAGGTGAACTGTGAATGCTGCCACAGCTCCCCTCAGGGTAAGATGCAGATGCACCAGAAACACTGGCTGCAGTCATTCATCAGTTCTGGCAGATAAATGCAAGTCCTGTTTACAATCAGTGAGGAATCCATCTTCCTGTTTAAATTAGTTCAGTCAGGCCACATTGTCCTCTACATATCCTGTTTGAATAAAATGCTATCATCATTGCAGAAGTTTGATAGAACTTTAAGTTTCAGGTTTAAAAGAAATTCTATTAAATATTGTTCTCCCACTAGCGTTTTGGTTAGGTAGCTATATGACATGTGCGGCAACCCACTCCCATGTTCAGGATTATCTGAACCAAGGTACTGAGTTAGGACTAAAAATAAGGCCTTCCTGTTCGCTTAAAAACGCACGCCCTCTGTCAGATATAGATTGTTATACCTGGGAAATAAAATATTTTCCTTTTAAGCATTCAGTGTTAGCATCAACCACTCCCAGCTGCAATCAGGATTAACTGTCACAACAATGATTTACATTAATAAAGCAGCACTAACGTAGTTAAACAGACAAAGCACTTCATGAGAGCGTTATCAGACAAGGTTTGACATTGAGCCTTGTAAGGACATATCTGAGACAATGACAGAAATAGGTTTTAAGGAGCGTCTTAAATGGATGAATCAAGGAAGGGAGGTGGACAGGTTTAGGGAGGAAATTGCAGAGTTTACGGCCTAGGCAGCTGAAGGCACAGTTGCCAATAATGGAGAGATTAAAATCAATATGCTTAAGAGGCAGAATTGGAGGAGCGACGATATTTTGGATGTTCGTCCAAACGAACTGGAGGAGATTGCAGAGGTAGGGAGGAGCGAGGCCAAGGAGGGGTTTGAAAACAAGGATGAGAATTTCAAAATCGAAGGGTTGTGCAACTGCGAGCCAATGAAAGTCAATGAAAAGAGAAGTGATGGACTTCCGGTGCAGGCTATGAAGGAGTAAGTCGCACATTTGGTGGTTCCCGCTGGGTCGGACTTTTGGACCTTTTCCCCCGATTTTCTCCCGGACTTGAACTGTAAAACTGAAGACAGAGGCAATTGTGTACTGAATTCCCACATCGGTGCCTGGAGAGAAGGACTAGAAGTGCTTGTAAAGGCAGAAACAGAAAGACAGAGAAGGCTTGGGCTGAAGCTGCAGCAGGAGACAGCATGGCGGAGGACCGGACCTCTGGCTTGTCGACCCAGCGGTTAACAGAGCAGCTGAAGCAAGTTATTCAGGAAGGCTTTGCTAAGCAGAAACGGGACTGCTTGGACCCGATAAAAGAGTCGATTGAGCGGCTGGAGCTTAGATTGGACGCCCAAGATCGGGTGATCCAGAAGGTAGAGAAGGCACTGGCTGAGCAGGAGGAACATCAAACTGCGGTGGAGTTAGAGGTGGGGATGCTGAGAGACCAGCAGAAGAAGCTCCTGGAGAAGGTGGAGGACCTAGAGAATAGGTCCTGCCAGCAGAACTTGAGAATTGTTGGGTTCCCAGAGGGGTCCAAAGGAGCGGACACTGGGGCATACATCGCAGACATGTTTGAGAAGCTGCTGGGGAATGGGGCATTCTCCCAACCCTTGGAGGTGGAGGGGGGGGGGGCCGCGGGGGGGCGGGCCGGGTGGGCGGGGGGGGCGGGGGCGGGGGGGGGCGCGGGGAGGGCGGGGGCGCGGGGGGGGTGGGGGTGGGGGGGCGGGCGGGGGGGCGGGGGGCAGCGGGGGAGGCGGTAGGGGGGGGCGGGGGGGAAGAGGTAACAATAGGTGGGAGACTATCCGGAGGCAGGGATGGGGGCCACCAAGCTAGCTGGGTGGGCTAGCTCACGGAAGCGCAGTGGGGGGTGTGCATATGTTCAGTTTATCAAAGGTGTTGGGTTACAGAGTGTTCTTACTGGGGGGGGGGGGGGGAAATGTTCTGCTGATGAGGAAGGGACTTGGGCCAAGGGACAGTCAGGAGGTTGGGGGCGGAGGCTGCCTGGGGGCGGGCTGGTGGAGGCGCGGAGCATGGGCTGGCGGCGGGCCCAAAATTGGGGATGGCTGATCGGCGAAGGGGGGGGGCAATGAGCCCCCAATTAGGCTGATCACCTGGAATGTTTGAGGGTTAAATGGGCCGGTCAAGAGGGCACGTGTGTTCGCGCATCTGAGGGGACTGAAGGCGGACGTGGTAATGTTGCAGGAGACGCACCTTAGAGTAACTGACCAGATTAGACTGAGGAAAGGCTGGGTCAGTCAGGTCTTTCACTCGGGACTGGATTCAAAGACTAGAGGGGTCGCGATCCTGATCAATAAGCAGGTGGTGTTTGAGGCGGGTAGAATAGTCTTGGATGTGGGAGGCCGGTACATTATGGTCAGTGGGAAACTGGAGGGGGTGCAGGTGGTATTAGTAAATGTGTATGCACCAAATTGGAATGATGTGTAGTTTATAAAGAGGATGCTGGGGAAGATCCAGGACCTGGACTCGCACAGTTTGGTCATGGGAGCGGACTTCAACACAATTACTGACCCTGGCCTGGACCGGTCAAGCTCGAAAATGGGCAGGGTGCCAGCAATGGCAAAGGAACTAAAAGGGTTCATGGAGCAGATGGGGGGGGGGGGGGGGGGGGGGGGGAGGGGGGGGGGGTTGATCCATGGAGATTTGGGCAGCTGAGGGTGAAGGAGTTCTCCTTCTACTCACACGTGCATAAAGTGTACTCCTGGATCGATTTCTTCATCTTGAGCAGGGCCTTACTGGCAGGGGTAGTGGACACGGGGTACTCGGTGATCACAATCTCAGACCATGCTCCACACTGGGTTGACCTGCAGGTTAGTAAAGACATGAACCAGCGCCCGCACTGGAGGTTAGATGTGGGACTTTTGGCTTGTAGCCACCTAAATTGGCCAACTCCCGATTTAAAATGGCGAACAACAAAGGCTGATGGGAAAGTCAGCCAACATAGACAGAAACCAGCAGCTGCAGGTTTGCTGTGTATTTACCTCTGAAAAGGCCAGACAACATCGATACCAGCAACCATCAGCATAACAATGTAGCAGCCATCTGCATACTGATGAGCAATCCCCGGGAAAAATAAGTAACATTTTGGACACACAAAGCAAAGCCAGACTCCGCGGCGCCAGCAGGAGCCAACACAAAGGAGGTGAACGAGCACCTCAAGACCGCCCATCTATCAGGGAACCGCTCCAGTATTGGAGAAATCGAAGCAAGCGATTGGGACAAAGTCCAATCACTTGGGACCAGGTACAGGGTCCGCCCCGAAAGGCGGGAAGCCCCTGGGGACTATAAGAGTTCAAATCGCTCTCTTCACCTCTGCGTCCTGCTCAGGTCACCCAGCAACACAAACCAACATTGACCGTGACCGGTGCAGTGACCCCCGAACAAAGTAAGTCTTAATTCAACGCTCGCTACGAGATAGGCGCTCCTAACTACCAATCCGTACCAACTTCGAATCCCGCAGACTCAGAACCCGAACTAAAGGCCATTTGTTCCTCTGACCTGGTGGGCCAGTCCAAAGTTAAGTATAGGCCTGTTAGTTGTAGAAGTAGCTTAGACATAGAATTTGTGCATGAGTAGCGATTATTGTGTGTAATAAATGTGCTTTGAATTGAATCTCACTAATCGGTGTACTGGGTTATTGATCATTACTCGGACTTGAACCTCGTGGCGGTATCATAAAGATACATGGCGACTCGCGAGCAAAGGTAATAAAACAGAGCAATTGAACCAAGGAGAAAGTTAGCAACATTATTTGGCGACATCCTGACGGGACCCGGTCTAGAAGTGGCATAACCACTCCGGGAGAACCCAAGAATTTGAATTAGAGATCCAATTGGGAACAGAAAACCACAAGCGTTCAAGCTGTTCTGATCAATACTCATAATTCGGAAGTATGTGTATGCATGCGTAACTAACAGGGCGATAAGGTAAAACTGATAGATTTTTTGTTGTGACAAAACTGTCGGGAGTTTGTATATTGGAAAGTAGCGAAAGCCGTACCCGTATTTACAGCACCGCCTTAATACCCCTGTCCCAAATTTGAAGAGCAGCATTCGGATAGGAAAGATGGCAATGCAGGCAATGCAGCACGTCATGAACCCCGAGGAATTTGCGGTTGCAGCGACCAGCAGCAGTAGAGTGGGACAATGTCCCATTTGGGAGGAAGAAATCAGGAAATATCTCAAAGAGAAAGGATGGCCCCTTTGGAATGAATTCTGTGACAATGAGGAATCAGGCCCCGGGAGTATAGGACATACTTGGTGGGAGAACCTGAGTGAGATCCACTTAAAGAGCTTAGGGAAAGCTCGCAAGCCGATGGCAATCATGTCCTGCTTGGCACAGTTGCGAGGCACAGAGGAGGTCGTTAGGACGCTCCGGAAAGAAGTAGAGGGCATACATCGAATGAGTAAGGTCGATGTAAGCGAGATAGAAAGAGAGAACTTAGAATTGAGGAGGAAGTTGGCAGCAAAAGACGGAGAGGTGGAGGATGCCAAAAGGGCACACCAGTCTTGTCTGGCGCACTTAAGCAGCTTCCAGTCTCAATATGAAAAGGCCTATCAGGACACGCAACGTGCAGTCTTGGTATGTGAAGAAACAGAAAAGCAGGTAGAAGCATTGCAGAGACAGTGCAGCGATCTAAAGGCAGCGTTAAGAGCACTCCATGCTGCCACCACAGAGCAAAGACAAAGCACGCTAGATCACGCAAAGTGCCGGAAGCAGATTGCAGAGCTGCAATCGCTGCTTTCAGTTCAGAACGGATTCCAGGAAAACTTTGGAGCGAAATTAGATCAGGAAGACGGCCCTGATTGGGAAGAATTGAATGATACAGCACAGAGATATGTTCAGGGAACATGTGCGCAGGGAAAGCCACAAAAGAGGAAAGCGCCCCAACCCCCCACAGAGCAGATAGTTCAGGCTCCAATGAACCCAGTAACCACCCACCGCACAGCCTTAGTGGACGATACGGAATTTCTATACTACACCCCCTTAACAGTGACCCAATTACGGGACGTGTGCGATAAGATCACACCGTTCCTCCCCACCTCAGACCCCCACCATTTCTTTGCCACAATAAAGCATCAGGCGACCATGTACGGTCTGGATGAGAGAGAGCATGTAAAGCTCACAGTTTTAAGTTTAGACCCTTCAGTAGCAGCAGCCCTTCCCGACCCACAGAATGTAGGAGGAGGCACCCTTGCAGAAATGCAGACCGCGATTCTGGATGCGATCGGGTATAACCGGGGTGACCCCGTAGATGGCCTCAACAAATGCAGGCAAAAGAAAGCCGAGCACCCCACAGCGTTTGCTGGACGCCTGTGGATCCATTTTGCAGCAGTTTTTGGAGACTTAGACCGCGCCCATTTGTCCCCAGACAACATGGCCAAATGGAGCCGCACCCTTATCTCCCATGCCACAGAAACAGGACAGAAAGTGTGCGCGAGTTATGATCCCTCAGAGGAGGCCCATAACGAGAAATGGGTAGTGAAAAGATTGTCCCGCGCTTGGGAGCAATCTGTACAAAGCAAACCCGCAGTCAAGAATCCCGAGGAAAAGCAGGCCGCCGCAGATATACAGGCCGTTACCACACACCAGAACCCCGCATGGCTGAATGAAGGAAAGAACTGCTCCCCCACCCAAGTCACAGGAGAGTGACAACTGGACAGTTGGGACACTTCGCAAGAGAGTGCAATGCCCCTAGAAAGCCACAGAGATCCCAGCAGATGGGCACTCTGTGTAAGAAGAAGACAGAGCACATTCATAGTGTTAGCGCCCGTTCAGATCAGACGGACCTGACCGGAACGGACTGACGGTGTTCGGGCTCCCCCAGTTGGGTCTGCGACACCCTTTGGGATAGGTCCGGACGACCGGTAGTTGCAGCGAAAAGTCGGGGACAGCCCATCGAATTTCTCTGGGACACAGGAGGGTCCCGCACCACAATAAATTCCTCCACCCTGTTTCAAAACGACACGTGGCCCACTACAGCCACCATCACCCTCAGCGGCTTTACAGGCCACTCACAGCAGGGACACATCACAGCCCCTGTACCCATTCAAATCGGTACCATCACCACCAAGCACCCCGTGGTTTTAGTTGACCTGCCCCACACAGCAGAACACATTCTGGGAATCGATTTCATGAATTCCCACAATCTTTCATTCGATCCAGTTAACCAGTGTGTCTGGAAAACGGCAAAGTCTGCGAGAGCCCCCGCAACGCTCAACATAGGAGAGTACATGAACAAAATTAGCGCCGTAGGCAAATTTTGGTTCAACCTGACCACGCTTAGCACGGACAAGCAGGTTAGGGCAGTTCTGCAAAAGAACAGGGCAGCATTCGCGACCCACAAGCACGACTGGACGGATGACTGGCTCCGTACAAATAACAGGAACTGACCATAGACCCCCAAAACAGTACGGATTTCCCCAAGAGGCAGAGGGAGAAATCTTAAAAGTAATCGAAAGCTTATTAGAGCAGGGCGTACTTAGATCAGTAGCCACAACTAATAATGCCCCGATTTGGCCAGTGAGAAAGCCCGATGGATCATGGCGACTGACCATCGATTACCGGGAACTCAACAAAATCACCCCCGCAGCAGCCCCCACCATAGCATCAAGTCCCGAGACCATGCTCAAGCAGGGACTCAATTCCCGATTCTTTACGGTTTTGGATGTCAGTAATGGATTCTGGTCCATTCCATTGGCAAAGGCGTGCCAGTACAAATTTGCCTTCACCTTTAAAAATCAGCAATATACGTGGACATGCCTGCCACAAGGATTCCACAACTCCCCCTCCATTTTCCACCGACAGCTGGCAAATGGTTTAGCCAAATTCTCTCGCCCCGAATGTCTGGTTCAGTACGTAGACGACCTACTACTGCAGACAGACACCAAGGAAGAGCACATTGAGCTTCTGTCCGAACTCCTGGAACTCTTATACTCAATTGGTTGTAAAGTCAACCCCAAAAAGGCCCAGATTTTGGAAGATACGATGATATATTTTGGAACAATTATCACACATGGTAAACGCGAGATCGAGCATAAAAGGATTGACTCGATCGCTCAATTGCCCCTTCCCCAGAACGTTTCAGCTCTCTGGCCATTTTTAGGACTGGTTGGCTACTGTCGAAACCACATTGACGGTTTCGCCAGCAAGGCAGCGCCCCTCTCAGACCTCCTAAAGAAAGGAGCCCCCTGGGAGTGGCTTCAGCAGCATACGGATGTTGTGGATGCGTTGAAGCAAGCACTCATAGCAGCCCCCGCACTACAAGTTCCAGACCCACTTTCCCCTTACGCTATAGAGGTAGCAACTACAGACCGCACCCTTTCGGCCATGCTCCTCCAGGAACGGCACGAACAATTAAGGCCCGTAGCTTACGCCTCCAGACTTTTAGATGCTGTGGAGCAGGGATTTTCAGCCTGTGAGAGGCACCTGCTCGCAGTATTTTGGGCAGTTCAGTATTTTTCGTATATTACCGGACTGAACCCCATCACAATTCTCACCGAACACAGCCCCACCCAACCTTTACTGGACGGACGACTCAAGGATGGGACAGTAAGCCAGATTAGAGCAGCTAGATGGACCCTTCTCTTTCAGGGACGGGACATCACTGTTAAACGGACAAAGACGCACACCTTTTTAGCCGACAACGTACAGTACCCCGGAACCCCCCATGAATGTGAAATTATCTATCCACACCGCAACACAGGCCCCTTTATCACGAAAACACCCCCCAGAAAGATAGGTAGTTCAACCCAGAGCCCCCAGCACACAGACACGTGTGAGCCCATAAGGATATATGTGGATGGATCTTCCACAGTATTGGATGGGAAGCGCATAACAGGTTGCGGTATTTATGTCGAGGACACGGAGGGACATGCCCTAGAAGAAATCGCAATAAAACTTCCAGGCCACTTAGGCGTGCAGGCAGCAGAGCTTGCGGCCATCACATATATAGTGGAACACCCAGATTCCTTCCCCAGCCCAGCAGACATATACTCGGACAGCCTCTATGTCTGCAGCAGCCTCACAGAATTCCTGCCCCTGTGGAAAGCAAGAGGATTTGTTTCCGCAAACGGGAAACCCCTCCCCTCAGCCCCATTGCTCCGTCACATTTTAGAGAGAGCACAGAACAGGACTTTTGGGATAGTCAAAGTTCGAAGTCACCATCGTTCCTCCCCCCCTGGAAATGTAAAAGCCGACGCACTGGCTAAAGCAGGTTCCAGACACGGATATTTTTGGATACACCCCAAAAGCGCACCAGTTAATGCAGTTCAGGTCTCGCAGACAAAGATCGAGGATCTAGTGGAGGCCCAGAAGCAGGACAGCAATCTCAGGGAGATTTTAAAAGGAAAATATCCAGCACCCTACGAAAGATTTAAAAATGCTCTCACCACACATGACGGTGTGGTGTTAAAAGACACCCTTTATGTGTTTCCTGAACAGGACAGGAATCAACGATTTGTTTATTCCATGACGGTCATGGACACCAGGGAATCGATCCCACTACAGCCCACCTCAAGCAGCTTTGTTGGTGGCCGAATTTAAAGGATGATGTTAATAACTACATTGAGAATTGTCTTATCTGTGCCCAGAATAATCCGGACAGATATGCCAAAAAGGCTCAACTCAGCCTCGCCTGACCCGTTAATGGCCCCTGGACTAACCTCCAGATTAATTTTATAGGACCATTGCCCCCTTGCAGGAATGGTTATCAATATGTACTCGTGGTGATAGACATGTTTACAAAATGGATGGAAGCATTCCCAGCCAGAACAAACACTGCAAAAACCACAGCCAAGATTTTGACCCACCACATCTTTACGAGATGGGGACTCCCCCACAGCATTGAATCCGACCAAGGTTCCCATTTTATGGGACGTGTCATGCAGAACGTCCTCACGATATTTGGCATCACCCAAAGATTCCACATAGCATACCACCCACAGTCGAGTGGTAGCGTGGAGCGCATGAATCGGACCCTAAAATCCACCCTCAGAAAAATGGTCCAGCAAAACAACACTGCTTGGGACTCAGTCCTCCCTTTTGCGCTGGTGTTTTTGCGTAATACAATTTCTACTTCCACAGGTTACACCCCACACACCCTCATGACCGGACGCCCCATGAAAGGCACAGAATTTTTATTAGGTTTAGACTTGACCAGCCCCGAGATGACGGCCCTCACACACGAGAAAGCAGTAGAGCAATTAGTGAATAATGTTAAAATGGCTCAGCTGGCAGCTGCAGTGAAATTGGGCACAAGGAATAAACAGAGCAAGGCTTGTTTCGACATGACAGTGCATGCGACTGAGTAAAGCGTAGGACAGCAAGTCATGCTCTCCGTATACAACCCCAGCACATTCCTGTCACCAAAGTACTCGGGTCCGTACTCCATTGCGGACAAAGTAAGCCCTTCCGTATACAAGATAAAGTATCCCAACGGAAAGACTGCGTGGTTCCATATCAACCAGCTGAAGGCATATGGAACACAGTCTAACCACTCACACCACGTCATGCTCGACGGAGCACACCACACCCCGCCCACAGCCAACGTAACCCTACCATCCCCCAACACGTCCAGCCCAGCCACGGACTCGACCTCGACTCCACCCCCGAAATATACACTCGCCCCGGAACGCCCACCGACTGCAGCAGCAGAGACAGCGACTGTCCCCATGCAACAGGACCCACAGCCAGCGAATCGGACTACGATCCGAGTGATCCCTTCATGATCACTTTCCTAAACAAACCCCACCACCGACCACCGACCTACCATGACGACCCCGATTCCGTCCCCACACAACTAAACGCCACCTATTGGCACAGAGATAACTCATACAGACTCGTCCGAAACAACGATAGCGACCCCAAATCACACCATGCAGCCCTATCAACCTTAATACATTCAAGAGTTTGGCATCCGGGAGAAGATGACGACCTTGAGTCTGACTCCCAATACGAGAACCCCTTTGCGACCCTGTTCGCAACCGATAACTGAGGTGTCCAGATGATGTTTTAAAGGAACCGCTTGGGAGAAACGGTGTCCTTTCTGATGGAACCTGCAGCATGTTTTACGCTGTTTGTAAGTTTGTTAAATGTTGTTTGTCAGACCGCAACATTTTATTTCACGGCCCCACGCCTTTTCGGCCGAAACCGCTTTGGACTTGCCCACAGAGACTTGCTATTGGCCAGACGCTAGTTCAGAGGAACTAGTTTGTCTGCAGAGACTTGTTAAGGTCCCAGCCGCCAGTTCAGCGGAACTCGTCTGTCGACAGATACCACACGCTCATTCATAACTGCCCTTCTGGTTCGAGGGAAGAACCACTACGGCAGCCCCACCACGATGACTACATTTCTTGCCCGTTCTTGTCGGTTGCTCAGGCAGTGGAGAAACGGCTTGTGACCTGCCCTGCCTGGGAACACCCCCTCTGGTCAACTACGCTCGGGTAGGGGAGACACGGCATTGGTAGCTGTCCTACCCGGGGACTACATCCAACTCTTACCCGTCGCGGCCCATACGCACCTCATTTTGGAAATTTTAGTTCAAAAAGTTTTGTTTTGTTTCAGGTAACCCTTAGGTTGCCAACCACATGCTATTTACATCCTGAAACATTTGGATGGTAAATTGCACAGTCTGCGAGACGGCTCGCACTGGTTCATTATTTGAAAGTGTGACTTGTCCTAAAATTCAGTTTTTGGAAAAAAAAATGAGGGAGTCACATACAGTGACCAATTATAAAGGGAGTAATTGGCACTAAAGGACAGACAGGCTACCATACGAGATGTTAAACCAAGATAGTTACAGACACTATGCTTGATTCCACAGAACTCCACAAGCTCCAGGACCGGAGAAGAGAAGGGAAGAGAAGAGAAGAGACATGAAAGAAGACGCACCATGAGGACATCCTCCGGATTGTGCAGCATGATAATGGACATTTGGTTGCGCATGAACGCGAACCCCATGACCTCAAGCCCCCCAGCCGTTAATGATTCACTTCCCCACAGTACCCAGAGCCCAGTCACCAGCGACACCGCACCATCTTGGTGTGACAGGTTTATAACCTGGTACTCCCTGTCCTACGTGATAGAATCCCTATTGGTATTGGCGATACTCTGCTGCATCGTGCAGACTATGCATCTAACAAAATGGATAAGGAGAGCCTACCGCGCTCGAACCCCGGTATATAGGATCAGATCCCCTATTTTCGGATACGACCAGACCCCTGACCCCCGCGAGCATTCATTTGCGTTTTTGTTGTAAATAAAGAAATGTTCAGAATGTTCATGAGCAACTGTACGATCCTGAGCTTGACTGCCAAGCCAGGAAAAATGTGTATAAACTGCTATGATTTTGTTTGTATGGTTGAGGAAGTTAGAGTGATGAAATGTTTAAGTGAGTGTAGTGTATTAAGGATAGTTAGAGGTTCCCATTTTTATTGTTTTGTATTTCATGTCCCTGTTTGACATAGCGCCCCTTAGAATTGTCAGTTAAATTTTTTTTGCATAGTTATGGTCGGTGTAGAGGCAATGAAAGAGTGCTCGCTGGGTCAGGGAATGGAAAGCAACGTAGTTATGTGATCCTTCACGTTTCGCGTTAGGATCACAAGGAGGGTGTGCAGCCACCTAAATTGGCCAACTCCCGATTTAAAATGGCGAACGGCAAAGGCTGATGGGAAAGTCAGCCAACATAGACAGAAACCAGCAGCTGCAGGTTTGCTGTGTATTTACCTCTGAAAAGGCCAGACAACATCGATACCAGTGACCATCAGCATAATGATGTAGCAGCCACCTGCATACTGATGAGCAATCCCCGGGAACAATAAGTAACATTTTGGACACACAAAGCAAAGCCAGACTCCGCGGCGCTAGCAGGAGCCAACACAAAGGAGGTGAATGAGCACCTCAAGACCGCCCATCGATCAGGGAACTGCTCCAGTATTGGAGAAATCGAACCAAACGATTGGGACAAAGTCCACTCACTTGGGACCAGATACAGGGTCCACCCGAAAGGCAGGAAGCCCCTGGGGACTAGAAGAGTTAAGCCCCAAGTTCAAATCGCTCTCTCTTCACTCTCTTCACCTCTGCGTCCTGCCCGGGTCACCCAGCAACACAAACCAACATTGACCGTGACCGGTGCAGTGACCCCCGAACAAAGTAAGTCTTAATTCAACGCTCGCTACGAGATAGGCGCTCCTAGCTACCAATCCGTACCAACTTCGAATCCCGCAGACTCAGAACCCGAACTAAAGGCCATTTGTTCCCCTGACCTGGTGAGCCAGTCCAAAGTTAAGTATAGGCCTGTTAGTTGTAGAAGTAGCTTAGACGTAGAATTTGTGCATGAGTCGCGATTACTGTGTATAATAAATGTGCTTTGAATTGAATCTTACTAATCGGTGTATTGGGTTATTGATCATTACTCGGACTTGAACCTCGTGGCGGTATCATAAAGATACCTGGCGACTCGCGAGCAAAGGTGATAAAACAGAGCAATTGAACCAAGGAGAAAGTTAGCAACAGGCTGACGAAGGGGTGTGCGAGCGGCTGAGGAATTGTACTCAGAACTACCGGCAGGTCAACGACAGGGGGGAAATTTCAGCAGCGGTGGTCTGGGAAGCACTGAAGGCGGTGGTTAGAGGGGAGCTGATCTCGATATGGTCACACAGGGGGAAGGTAGAAAGGGCAGAGATGAACCGACTGGTTAAGGAGATACTACAGATCAATAGGAGATATGCGGAGACCCCAGAGATAGGGCTTTTAAGGGAAAGGCGGAGGCTACAGGCGGGGTTCGGCTTGTTGACCACAGGGAGGGCTGTGGAGCAGCTGAGAAAGGTGAGGGGGACGATCTATGAGTATGGAGAGAAGGCCAGCAGAATGCTTGCTTGGCAGCTTAGAAAGATGGAGGCAGCCAGGGAGATAGGGAAAGTGAATGACGGAGATGGGAACCTGGTTGGAGATTCAGCAGGGGTGAATAAGGCGTTTAGGGATTTCTACAATAGGCTGTATAGGTTGGAACCCCCTATGGGGCTGGAGGGCATGAGGCATTTCTTGGGGGGACTGAATTTCCCAAAGGTGGACGGGGAGCTGGTAGAAGAGCTGGGGGCCCCGATCGGGTTGGAAGAGTTAGTGGAGAGTCTGAAGGCCATGCAGGCGGGTAAAGCCCCGGGGCCGGACGGGTACCCAGTGGAGTTTTATAAAAGGTTCTCTGGGATATTGGGGCCAGTGTTGATGAGGATGTTCAATGAGGCAAGGGAAAGAAGGGTGCTGCCCCCGACGATGTCACAGGCCAAGATTTTGCTGATTCTGAAGCCGGACAAGTACCCGGAGCTGTGTGGGTCCTACAGGCCGATATCCCTGTTGAATGTGGACGCCAAACTGCTGGCCAACATTTTGTCCTCCAGGATTGAGGATTGTGTTCCGGACATTATTGGGGAGGACCAGACGGGGTTTGTTAAGGGTAGGCAATTGGTGACCAATGTAAGAAGGCTGTGAAATGTGATCATGATGCCCCCGGAAGGTAGGGAGGTGGAGGTAGTGATCGCAATGGATGCAGAAAAGGCTTTTGATCGGGTAGAATGGGACTATCTGTGGGAGGTACTGGGACGGTTTGGATTTGGGCGGGGCTTTATTGACCGGGTCAGGTTGCTGTGTCAGGCTCCTGTGGCAAGTGTACGGATGAATAGGACAGCATGGGACTATTTTAGACTGCACCGGGGGATGAGACAAGGATGCCCCCTCTCCCCATTGTTGTTCGCGCTAGCTATAGAGCCGTTGCCAATTGCTCTGAGAGCCTCAAGGGGCTGGTCCGGGGGGGGGGGGGGGGGGCGTGGGGGGCGGGGCACAGAGTCTCGCTCTATGCAGACTACCTGCTTCTGTATGTATCGGACCCATTAGAGGGGCTGGAGGAAATCATGAGGAACCCAGGGGAATTTGGCCACTTTTCAGGGTATAAGCTAAATATAGGGAAAAGTGAGATGTTTGCGATCCATGCAAAGGGACAGGAGAGGCGATTGGGGGAGCTGCCGTTTAGATTAGTAGGGGGAAGCTTCAGGTACCTAGGCATTCAAGTGGCGTGAGAATGGGACCGGTTGCATAAATTAAATCTGGCCTGGCTAGTAGACCAAATGAAGGACGATTTTCGGAGATGGGACACGCTCCCGTTGTCACTGGCTGGGAGGGTGCAGACGGTGAAGATGACGGTCCTCCCGAGATTCCTGCTCGTGTTTCAAAGTCTCCCCATCTTTATTCCGCGATCTTTTTTAAGCGAGTCAACAAAGTGATCTCTGGCTTTGTTTGGGCGGGCAAGACCCCGCGGGTAAGGAAGGTAATGCTTGAGCGGAGTCGGGGAAAGGGCGGGCTGGCGCTGCCAAATTTAACTATTACTGGGCGGCAAATATAGCCATAATCAGGAAGTGGGTGGTGGGGGAGGCATTGGAGCGTATGAAGGCGAATGGAGCATATGGAGGAGGGGGGAGGGGGGTGTTTAGTTTTGCATAGAGTAGGGGGTTAATAAAGCTGGGACCTGTAAGGGAGGGAGATGGCTTTTGCATTATGCTTATAGTTTCATGTACATTGTTTATTGTGTTGTTGTTATAATCCCCCAAAATACCTCAATAAAATGTTTATTAAAAAAAAAAGAAAAGGGAAGTGATCGCTGAATAGGATTACGTTTGAGTTAGGACCTTGACAGCAACGTTTTGAATGACTCCAAGTTTGTGGAAGACAAAATACTGGAGTTTAGAAGAGTAACATACAAAATCCTGAGGTGTCTTGGCAAGGTGGATGTGGAGAGAATCTAGAATTAGTGGTCACTTATTAAAAGTAAGACAAATGAGGAGAATTTCTTTCTCTCAGAGAGTCTCTGGAACTCTCCTCCTGAAAAGGCAGAACCATTAAACATTTTTAAGGCAGAGATTCTTGATAAGCAAGAGGTGAAAGATTATTGGCTATAGGCAGGAATGTGGGGTTGAGGTTATAATCAGATCATCCATGATCTTATTGAACGGCAGAGCAGGCTCGAGGGACCGAGTGGCCCACTTCTGCTTCTAGTTTATGTGTTGGTAAAACATTTATTGTTAACATGTATGTAAACATTGACCCAACTATTGAACTCAAGCCCTAGAACACTCTTGCCACCTTTGCTACTTCTTCTAATAGTCATCTTACTAATGATACTTAAATGGTTAATCTGAACTAGCACCTGTGTTCATCTGTCAAACCGATGCCTACTTTCACTCACGGTGTATGGTTCCAAACCTATGGCTTGTTTTCCCCCTCTGAGTATTTGATGTTCCTATTTGAAATTTTGCCCAGCAAATTGTTGGAGCCATTTGATCGACAACACACACACACGAATGATGAGGCAACTCAATGGATCACAAGAAACTGAAAATTTCAATATGGCCTATAGCAGCATCGATCTCTTGTGCAAACGTTGCCTGTGCACATAAAACTCAGATTGTCATTGCGCTTTAATCCGGTTCCCAAGAATGAGTATGTAGGAATTTCTTGATCTGTGAAAAGCTAGACAAGATGTTTATTCAGTCTTCTGCTGAGAAGCCAGAGGTCATGTCCTAAACCAACAGCATTGAAAAACAGATGATCTGGATATTGCCGTACTATTGATTGTGTGCTCAGTTGGCTGCTGCATTTCCGACATTACAATTGTGACTACACTTCAAAAATACTTAATTGCCTGTAAAGCACAATGGGATGTCGTGAGGTTGTAAAAAGAGGCTATATAAATGCAATATCTAGGAGGCAACACAAAGCTGCCAATAACAATCTCTAGAGATGCAACAGCAGCGTTCTTCTATTTTAAATAAAATCTTACTTGGTTCTCATATGATCTGTGATCATGGTGATATCATATAAAGTTTATGCCCTTGGAGAATGACTTACTTGCCCCTGGGAAACCTCATTCTATACCAGGGGTAAGTACTTCCCAGTGTTCTCAAATTGTCAGAAACAAAAATAAACTCACTGCAAATGTCTTGCCCAGCTGCAGAAATTGCTATGGTAACCCTTCACATATTTCAGGCTCACAGACTTCTCACATCGGCTTGTCTCAGCTGATTCTTTCAACGGAATTGTCAATCTAACTTACACAAGTTCTTTGTGAAAGTAAAAGCAGTAAACTTAGAGCAGCCTTGCCACTGTTCTTCGTTACAATTAGGTCTCTCAGGGCTTGGATCACAGAAAGGGCCAAAAACCATGAGGAATAGGGTGGTACGGTGGCACAATGGTTAGCACTGTTGCTTCACAGCGCCGGGGTCCTGGGTTCAATTCTGACCTTGGGTCATTGTCTGTGCGGAGTCTGCACCTTCTCCCCATGTCTGCGTGGGTTTCCTCCGGATGGTCCGGTTTCCTCCCACAAGTTCCGAAAGGCGTGCTTGTTAGGTGAATTGGACATTCTGAATTCTCCCTCTGTGTACCCGAACAGGCGCCAGAGTGTGGCGACAAGGGCATTTTCACAGTAACTTCATTGCAGTGTTAATGTAAGCCTGCTTGTGACACAAATAAAGATTATTATTATTATTAAAATACCCCTAACCCCTTATGATCTAACGTTGCATATTAACCTTCTGTGTGGCACCTTAACAAACGTCTTCCAGAAGTCTAGATATATAACATCTCCAGGATCCTCATTTTCCATTTGGCTTGTTACATCTTCGAAAAATTTGTCAAACGTGATTTACCCCTCATAAAACCATACTGACTCTGATAGATTGCATTTTGACTTTCTAAATGTCCTGGTATTACTTCCTTAATAAGGGATTCTAACAATTTCCCAATAACATATGTTAAACTAATTGGTCTGTAATTTGCTACGTTCTGCCTCCCTCCCTTTTCGAATTATCAATTTTTCAATCCATTGGAACCTTTCCCATGTCCAGGGAATTTTGGAATATTATAACCAATGGGCCCACTCTCTCTGTTGCCACTTTCTTTAACACCCCAGGATGAATTCCCTCAGGCCCTGGGGACTTATCTGCCCTCAATCCCAAGAGTTTGTTGAATACAGTTTCCCTATTGATGCTGATTGTTCTCAGTTCCGCCCTTTCTATTACCTTTGAATTACCCGTTCCTATAGGGTTGGTACTAATGCACATAGCTCGTGTCTCAGGTAGTAATCCAGAGATTATTACCGTTTTGGTTCTTTTTTTTTATTTAGCTCCTAGCTGTTCATACTCCCTTAGCGGAACCTCTATTCTTGTTCTGCCTATGTCGTTGGTACCAACGTGGACCACGACAACTGGACCTTTACCCTCCCACTCCAGGTTCCTCTGCAGTCCTGAACCCTGGCACCAGGTAGGCTATACAACCTTCGGGACTCTCGGGGCGGGATTCTCTGACCCCCCGCCTGGCCGGAGAATCGCCGGGGGGCGGCGTGAATCCTGCCCTGCCGCCCCAATGCTGGCAGCCGGACTCTCCGGTGCCCGTTTTTCGGCGGGGCGGGAATCGCGTCGCGCAGGTCGGGGGCCGTTGGCAGCGGCCCCACCCCGGCTATTCTCCACCGCGATGGGCCGAGCGGCGGCCTGTTTTCGGCCAGTCCTGCCAGCGTAAATTACACCAGGTCCATACTGGCGGGTCCTGGCTCTGCGGACGGCCTGCAGAATCCTCGGGGGAGCACGGGGGATCTGGCCCCGGGGGGGGGGGCCCCCACAGTGGCCTGGCCCGCGATCGGGGCCCATTGATCCGCGGGCGGCCCTGTGCCGTGAGGGCACTCATTCGATCCACGCCGGCCGGTGTAATGGTCCGCCATGGCTGGTGCGGAGAAGAACCCCCTGTGCATGCTCTAGGATGACGCAAGCATGCGCCAACTTGCACTGGCCGGTGGAGGCCCTTCGGCGCCGGTTGGCACGGCGTCAGGCCCATTGCCGCTGGCTGGCGTGGCGCCAACCCCGCCGGCGCCGGCCTAGCCCCTGAAGGTGTGGAGGATTCCGCACCTTCCGGGCGGCCCGATGCCAGAGTGGTTCACGCCACTCCTCAGCGCCGGTATGGCCCGTCCTGCCGGTTAGGGGAGAATCCCGCCCTCAATCCTGGTCACAGGGAACAGTGTCAATGCCCCTAACTACACTTTCCTAAATATAACTACATTTCTCTTCTCTCCCCCCACTTGAATGGCTCCCTGTACCACGGTGCTGTGATCAGTTTGCTCATCCTTCCCGCAGTCATCCACAAAGTGAGCAAGAATCTCAAACCTGTTGGACAAGGACAAGGGATGAGGCTCCTGCAACGTTACCTCCTAGATCCCTCTACTTTCCTCACTCAGCCACACCCTCCTATTCCTGACCACTGGTCGAATTCAAGGTAGTTATTCTAAGGAGTGTGACTGCAGTGCATCTTATAGATGGTACACACTGCTGTTACGATGCGTCGGTTGTGGAGGGAATGAATATTTGTGAAATGGATGCTAATCAAGCGGGGTGCTTAGTCCTGGATGGTGTCGAGCTTCTTGAGTGTTGGTGCTTGAGAGCTTCTGCATTTTTCAGTATCGGCAAAGAGTCAGTTAAATGGGGCAGGATTTACCGGCTGCCCAGGGCGCTGGGATATTCTGGTCCCAAGCTGGCGCATGGGTTTCCCAGTGATGAGGGGTGCAGTCAACAGGAAATCCTGTTGACAACGGTGGGACCGGTAGATCCCGCTGGCGGGCCGCCTCCACCGCCAAAAAACACATGGCGGGCTGGTGGATAAATTCTGCCCATCATGTAGTAAATCTATTGTTCTGATTAACAAATCGCCTTCATATTTAAGCTGCAACAGGAAAGCTCTAAACATCAGGAGGTGTACACGGGTTACATGGGGTGGGATTCTCCGTAGCCCAACACCAAAATCGTGTTCGGCTATCGGGCAGAGAATGGACTCCGATACCGGAATCGGGGCCGCCGCCGGTTTGACGCTGCCCCACCTACTCCAAAATGGCGTCATCGTGACATGTGGTGTGCGCTGTTTCAGCGCTGTTGGCGCGTCATCAGCCAACCCGCTCATGATGCAATGCCCCAATGGGCCGAGTTTCCGACGCTGCCACACGTGGCCAGGATCCATGCCATTGGCAGCGGGATGTCTGCGAAGGCTGGTGGGACTGTTGGGGGGCGGCCTGGGGTGGCCAGGGGGTGGGCTGTGGGATTGCGGTTTGCAGGTTAGGTTACGCGCACGGCCGGTGCCATGTTGTACGGCGCGACCGGTGCAGGTCGTCAGGCTTGCACATGCGCAGCCTGGTACCCAGCCATTCTCCGGCCGTTTTATGTGTGATCCGAACGCTAGCCCTTACCGGTAACAGAATCGGTGAGGGGTTCACACCCATTTGCCGGTTGTGAAACTCCATGGGTCCCACACCGGCATCGGCACTTAGCCGCAGAAACGGAGAATTCCACCCATGATACCCATCAGCAACACCATGGGCGAGCTATACAGGCCAATGCTATTTACCCAGAGTTAGGAGTCAATCGTTTTAACTTGACGGGTCCTGAGCTGAACCACGACTCTCAAAGAAATTTGAATTCTTGTCATTATTCATGGCTTCAATATGATGTTACTTCTGTGGAATGGCATTTTTTATTTTCGGAGGTCAGGGACCGCTTGATTGAATTTTGTCATATAAAGTTTTTAAACCATGAGTGACTCAACTGTGTAACCTGTGATTGATAAAGACCCCAGTGTTTTATGATCGTCTCTCCAAGGCAGATAAATAAATCAGTCAGAAGAAGGATTTTCAAGGGACTGTGAAGTAATTCTAGAATCATGGGACTCTGAATATTAGCTGCTGTAATCTTTGAATATTTTCAAAACACAACACTGCCATATAGAGTATTCAATGGCTTCCTCAACATACAGCACATTATTACTCTTCACTGAGCTTTAATCTGGAGAATGTTAATTAAATCAAAGTACGAAGCACTAGACTAAAAATAACCATGATCAACTCAGGCCATTTTTAAGAAACAGCAAAAATGCATTAGGATAGTGGTTGCGAAAAAGGGTTTCAGATGTATCTTGTTGACATTTTATCAAACCATCTGTCAGATTTCCCCTGATATGTCTCTTGCATTTGCTTCAGGAGGCAGAAATTGCATTCAGCTGATTTGTGTCAGCCTGTGTGACTGGATAGATGTCCCATTTTATTGCAAAACCCCATTACTGTGAGTCATCAGTTGTTACTGTTTCTCCTTGACTCCTTTCACAAACATACACAGTTGAAGGTTTACAATATCAGCCGACTGCCTTGCATTCAAAGGAAAATGTGCTTTTTAATCCTTTAAAGATTGCTCTTGTCAACATTTCCAAACATTCTGGTGGCGATTCTCCGATCGCGGGACTAAGTGCCCGTGTCGTCGTGAACGCCGTCGCGAACAGGCCCCTGCCACGACCGATTCAGTGGCAGAAAAGGGGCCAGCAGCAGCGCCGAGAGAAATGCGGTGGGCGTGGCGAAAGACCAGCGGCATCATCGCGCGACGCCAGGATGACGCCGCGTTGTGTAAGAGGAAGTGCGCGGATCGGCACACAGACAGCGAGGTCAGAGATGGATGAGCCCCGTCACGCCGCTCCCCGCTTCCGGGTCAGCGACCTGGAGGTACTTCTAGACGCTGTGGAGGAGTGCCGGGCCATCCTCTTCCCCAGACGTACACACCGGCAACCGTGCAGCACTGTGAGGCGGGGATGGTGAGAGGTCGGGATGGCGGTCAGCGCTGTGGGGCACATCCCCCACACGGCAGACCAGTGCAGGAAGAAACTGCACGTTCTCACAAGGGCAGTGAGGGTAAGTACCCTGACACTCCCCCCCGGCAACGCCCCCCCCCCCCGCCCATGCCGGTTGGGGGGGGGGGGGTGGGGTGCTAGGGCCCCACGTTACACCCGGGACATATGTGGAACCCCCCCACCCCACCCCGTGGGCAGGTGCCATGGCGTGGGTCCCAGTGCCTCCACCTAGTGATAATGGTGCTTACATGTGTGCGTCCTGCTAATGACCGCCTAAACTGAGGTTCACCCCCCCCCTCTCCCAAGGGCAAGACAGCTGCCAATCAGAGGGAGCGTTCAAGAATCGGAGGGGGATCACCTGAGCTCCACCTGCTTACCGTCTACGAGCAAAGGGCTCTGGACCTTGCTGGGGGAACCGCCAGCCGGGATGTAGCGCCATGCCAGGTCGGAGGCTCAGCGCCATGTGAGACTCCCCTGTCTGCATGCAGTCCCTCAGCCCATCAGTAACCCCACCCCCCTCACACCCCACCTCCCCCCGCACTCCACCCCCCACCCCCTCACACTCCACCCCTCACACACCACACCCTCACACCCCATCGCCTAACACTGCACCACCCCCACAGTCCACACCCTCACACCCCACCGCCTAACACTGCACCACCCCCACAGTCCAGACTCTCACACCCCACCGCCAGACACTGCACCACCCCCACAGTCCACACCCTCACACCCCACCGCCTGTCACTGCACCACCCCCACAGTCCACACCCTCACACCCCACCGCCTGACACTGCACCACCCCCACAGTCCACACCCTCACACCCCACCGCCAGACACTGCACCACCCCCAAGTCCACACCCTCACACCCCACCGCCTGACACTGCACCACCCCCACAATCCACACCCTCACACCCCACCGCCTGACACTGCACCACCCCCACAGTCCACACCCTCACACCCCACCGCCAGACACTGCACCACCCCCAAGTCCACACCCTCACACCCCACCGCCTGACACTGCACCACCCCCACAATCCACACCCTCACACCCCACCGCCTGACACTGCACCACCCCCACAGTCCACACCCTCACACCCCACCGTCTGACACTGCACCACCCCCACAGTCCACACCCTCACACTGCCCGTTCCACCCCCTCACATACGACCCCGCGTGTCTAACGAAACACGTGACTTCCCGTGAAGTCACACGGGATCAGGGGTGAACTGGCAAGGTGGATACAGAACTGGCTAGGCCATAGAAGGCAGAGGGTAGCAATGGAGGGATGCTTTTCTAATTGGAGGGCTGTGACCAGTGGTGTTCCACAGGGATCAGTGCTGGGACCTTTGCTCTTTGTAGTATATATAAATGATTTGGAGGAAAATGTAACTGGTCTGATTAGTAAGTTTGCAGACGACACAAAGGTTGGTGGAATTGCGGATAGCGATGAGGACTGTCTGAGGATACAGCAGGATTTAGATTGTCTGGAGACTTGGGCGGAGAGATGGCAGATGGAGTTTAACCTGGACAAATGTGAGGTAATGCATTTTGGAAGGGCTAATGCAGGTAGGGAATATACAGTGAATGGTAGAACCCTCAAGAGTATTGAAAGTCAAAGAGATCTAGGAGTACAGGTCCACAGATCACTGAAAGGGGCTACACAGGTGGAGAAGGTAGTCAAGAAGGCATACGGCATGCTTGCCTTCATTGGCCGGGGCATTGAGTATAAGAATTGGCAAGTCATGTTGCAGCTGTATAGAACCTTAGTTAGGCCACACTTGGAGTATAGTGTTCAATTCTGGTCGCCACACTACCAGAAGGATGTGGAGGCTTTAGAGAGGGTGCAGAAGAGATTTACCAGAATGTTGCCTGGTATGGAGGGCATAAGCTATGAGGAGCGATTGAATAAACTCGGTTTGTTCTCACTGGAACGAAGGAGGTTGAGGGGCGACCTGATAGAGGTATACAAAATTATGAGGGGCATAGACAGAGTGGATAGTCAGAGGCTTTTCCCCAGGGTAGAGGGGTCAATTACTAGGGGGCATAGGTTTAAGGTGAGAGGGGCAAAGTTTAGAGTAGATGTACGAGGCAAGTTTTTTACGCAGAGGGTAGTGGGTGCCTGGAACTCACTACCGGAGGAGGTAGTGGAGGCAGGGACGATAGGGACATTTAAGGGGCATCTTGACAAATATATGAATAGGATGGGAATAGAAGGATACGGACCCAGGAAGTGTAGAAGATTGTAGTTTAGTCGGGCAGTATGGTCGGCACGGGCTTGGAGGGCCGAAGGGCCTGTTCCTGTGCTGTACATTTCTTTGTTCTTTGTTCTTTGTTGAAACGTGCCTTACTGTGTTCTCCAGGACGAGAGGAGTACCGCCATGGAACTGCTGGGTCACCCAGCAGCTCCAACCTCTTCCGGCCACAGGGACGCACGGGACAGAGGGAGAGGATCACGGGCAGGAAGGCCCTCCTCTGGGGCCGGGCCACCGAGGGGTTATGCACAGAGGACAGACAGAGACGTCAGGACGGGCAGTCATGACACATATGACAGTGAGACGGACGGCGAGGGTACAGCGAGCCAGGACAGTGACGGCGACAGGAAAGCCCCTCAGGACAGTGACGCACAGAGGACGTTGCGACATACAAGGCATAGGCGCACGGCACCTGGCATGGGCCGAGGTCATAATGCACCGGGCTAAGGTTCCAGCCAGGAGACCCCAGACCTGGGTACAGACGAGGACCTAGCGGTCGCGGCACTGCTGTCACCCACCACTTCAGCCATCGCAGATACACTCACCTCAGTTGGGCAAGTAAGTGACGAGGCTTCTGGGTCACAGACTGGTGCGCACCACACAGCCGGACCGGTACAGCAGGTGGAGGTAGGAGCAGCCGAGGGGCTGGACGGATGGAGGGCAGGCTAGGCCCAGCACCCAGCTGCTGCCCAGACGGTTCCCGGGTTCCTGGGCTTTCCAGGCCCACCCACAGACCCGATGCATTTGCAAGCCTAGGGACCAGACAACGGGAAGACGGCTGTCTTCCAGCAACTGCAGACGCAGCTGGAGGAGTCCATCCGCATCCACGAGCTGGGAGTGGTGCCGATCTTGGCTGATACCCAGGCCGACACCGCACGCGTGACGTCCGTGATGGAGGCAATGGGGGAAACGGTTTCGGGCATGGGTCAGGTTCTTCAGGGCATGGGGCTTAGTGTGCACGCGTCATCCGTGGCCCACGACAGGGTTGCCCACTCACAGGCAACCATGCTCCAAGCCGCATGGACATTGCCGCTGCACTCCGGGGTCTGGACCAGTCTCAGAAGGCCATGGCCCTGTCCCAGTAGGCCATGGCCCAGTCCCAGCAGGCCATGGCCCAGTCCCAGCAGGCCATCGCTGAGAGCATTGGCGGCCTTGCCCATGTGATGGATGGCGTCGCACAGACTCAGCGGGAGGTAGCGCCGTCCCTGACAGGGAATTCGCACTCCCTCAGCTCCGTCGCCAGGAACGTTCAGACCCTGGTCGATTCCACAGCGGGCCTCCAGGACTGGCAGCGCCAGGTGTCAGTGGTGCAATGGGGCTTGCCTCCGCGTGCACCACCGTCCCTTAGGCCCGGGGGGCAATGGGCTCCCCGAGAGAGGCGGAGGTCCCAGTGCTTGTCCCGGTCACACCAGCAAGGGAGGGACTGGAACACTTGCACTCCCCCCGTCCTGTCCCTGGTGCATCTGGTGGGCAGCGGGCAGAGGAGGGTGGCAACACGCCATCCAGCACGCCCGCCGAGCAGCCTGGCCTATCCAGGCCGGGCCGCCCCAGGAAGCGCACACTGACGGGGAGCCACGTCGAAGGGCAGGATTCTCAGCAGTCCGCCTCCACTCCTGATGTACCGTCTGGGGAAACACCTAGATGTAGTGCTAGGGCCCGTAAGGCCAAAAAATTAGACACGTAGTAAGTTGGCACGGGTGCAGGCCACAGATTAGTAATAGGGGCTAGGGCACATGTCTTTCAATGTCACAATTAAAGTTGTTACACCAAACCTATATGCGTCTGTCCTATGTCCGGCGCCTGGGGTGGGGGACGGGGGACGGGGGGGTCCGGGGGGGACGGGGGGAACGTGAGGGTGCCCGGTTACGATGGTGTTTGAAAGGGTGAGTCCAGGTGTGCCCCCCAACCCCATCACCACCAAGCACGCCATCGGCCCCAGTGCTCCGATGCCCACTGCCCCACATCGACATGTGATGCAGTGTCCGTGATGCACAAAGGGGGTGTTCAAATATGGTCATGAGTCAGACATTCAGTAGCGATCTGTATCTCACAGCTCATCGCCGAGCGGGTTGTCATCATCCAACATGGCATTGTTCACACCCGCTGACAGAAGTAAAAGTGTACCGACAGTAACGAGGTGCCGCAGGCGTAGTGTTGCTTGAGAGTGATGTCGTGTGTGGTCGGGTTGTGCGATGGTGCGGGAGGTGGGTGAGGGGGGTGCTGGGTGGTGCCTGTGCGCGTGGTCAACGGTGCGAGTGCCCTGAACAGCGATGCCCTCCCCCTAGTGTGCGAAACGTGCGGAGATCAATGTCTCGCGTGCTCGCTGTCCCAAACGGTGGCATCGTGCGGCCTCCCGGCCATATCCTGCCTCCCATCCTCGCCCTCCTCAACCTCCTTCCCCCAACTGCTTTCCCTCCCCAACCCCCTTCCCCCCAACCCCTTTCCCTCCCCCCAAACCCCTTCCCCCCAACCATCCCCAACTCCCTAACCCCCAAACCCCTCCCCCAAACCCCTCCACCCAAACCCCTTCAACACCCTCCCCAAACCTCCCAACTTCAGCCCCCAACCCCCTCCCCCCAAACCCCCTTCCCCCAACCCCCTTCTCCCCCCAACCCCCCTCTTCTCCAACCCCATTCCCCCTCAACCCCCTTCCCCCACCATCAAACCCCCTCCCCCAACCCCCTCCACCCCCAACCCTCTCTCCCCTCCCCAGCCTCCCCCAAACCACTCCCCCAACACCCTTCCCCCCAACCCAATTCCCCCCCAACCCCTTTCCCCCGAACCCCCTTCCACCCCAAGCTCTTTCCCCCCACCCGCTACCCCCCAACTCCCTTCACCCCAACCCCCTTGCCCCCCAACCCCCTCCATTCCCTCCCACCCCCTTCCCCCGCCAGTTGGGAGAATGGCGGAACGGCGTCGGACCGGCGTCGGGAGAAAAACTGGCGTGCACAGCGATTCACCCAGACACTGCGGCATGGGAGAATCACCCCCTCTTTTTTAATATATAATTTTAGTGCACCCAATTTATTTTTTTCCAATTAAGGGGCAATTTAGCGTGGCCAATCCACCTCGCATGCACATCTTTGGGTTGTGGGGGCGAAACCCACGCAAACACGGGAAGAATGTGCAAACTCCACACGGACAGTGACCCAGAACTGGGATCGAACCTGGGACCTCAGCGCCATGAGACAGCAGTGCTAACCCACTGCACCACCGTGCTGCCTATTTCCAAACAATCTTACAGGTGTTTAACCCGAGAACCAAGAATGCATTTCCACATCATGCATCATTTTGGATTGCCAATGTTCATCAAAGGCTGTGTGACTACAAGCAGGATGCTCTGTTGTTTCTGGTCTGCTTCATCTACATTTTTAATGGAAAGTGGAATCATTCTTTGCTTGTAAAGCATTCCATCCACACTAGTTAGTGCTTGAAGTAGGTAAAGGATGAAAGGGGATATGTCCGACCGCAATGCTCTGGTCCCCTGCTGGCGGCGGTAAAGGGTTTGGCCCACGTGCCAATGGGAGGTTGCTAATGGATGCAAATGGTTCCAAATGACACATTTGCATCCACACAGTGGACCCGGCACCAGAGACTCTGGGCCCTCGCAAATCTCTGGGCCTCCGGGCCGGGAATCAACTGGTTGCGGAACACTGCTGGTGTTTACCAGCGTGGCTCTGATGTGGTGGACCTTGTCATGGGTCAAGGGAGAATCCCCTTAAGGGAGTTGCCCCCAAAGTCTACCAGAGGGCCCCTCCCCTCCCCACAACACACAACCTGCCCACCCCACCCCTACCAGACTCCCTCCCCCACCGTCCTCTCAGCGATCCCCCAAAATGGGTGATACCGCCAGAGAGCCCCTCGATAAGGTGATCCTTCTGAGATACCCTTAATAGGGGACCCCCCACAGAGACCTTCTGAATAAGGGGATGTCACCCTAAACCCTCGAATAGGGGGAGCCCCCATAGAAAGCCTCTGAATAGGGGTCTCCCCTAAGAACTCCTAACTAAAGGGATGCCCCCCCCCACAGAGGCCACCTAACTAAAGGACCCTCCCACAGAGACCCCCTAATTAAATGGACCACCTACAGACCCCCGAGAAAAGAAAGCTGGAAGCTGGAGAGTAGTCCAGACAGGGGCAGTGAAAAAAGCTACTGTTATATCTCTCACCTGAGCATACATGCTGACTCAGACAGAGGAAGCACCATGTATCTATTTCTGAAAAGAGAAAAGCATTAATCTGTGTTTAAACCCCTTAGAACCTTTAACTGCAAGCCACTCGTTCATTTCTCTTAGTGGTCTGTGATCTGAGGTGTGGGGGGTGGGAGTCTGCTTTGCGATGCAGGGGAGGTTGGCCAGCCGCAGGACCTCAGTTTCGGGCTGCCCGCTCAAAACTGTGCCCGATAGGGATATTTCCCTTGGGAATCCCTCGTATTCTTCGCCATTCTTCAATTCACATAGCGAGGGATACTGGGAGCGCAAATCAATTCCTAATCCACTTCCGGCAGAAGATCAGAGTCTCCCAACTGAAGAATGTCAGCCTATGTGTCTGTTGCAGTAAAGTCATTAAAAGAATTTAGGTTAAGGTATCCAGATTATACGTCTGCTTAAACTGTGATTAAGGGGTTAACAGCTAGGCAGACTGTGATGTCACTCATGGGGGAACTTGGATCTGGTTTCAGTTTCATTTTGCGGCCCTGCCCTGGGTCTGTTGTTTTTAGTTGCATTTTTAGAGTTCTGCTCTGGATTCTGAAGAAATGAGGTATGTTTCTCAGATTAACTTCTGGAAGCTTCTCTCTTAAGGACTTTGTGAATAAATTTTTAAATCCATGAATGTTAACTGTATTAATAAGAGTCATTTGACCTGTGTGTGTGGACTGTGTTTTTAATTAAAAGTGTAAACATAGATGGGAAAGTAAATTCAAAGATAATGGGGGTAATCCTGTGTTAATAACACATTTATTTTAATATCAAAGGTCCCTAGCTGTCAGTTGGATCACTCCTGGAGTGAAGTACCCTTTGTACACAGTTTACAAATTGAAAAGTCTTTGGGGTTGTCGTGTTGGGTGTTCTGGTCTACAAACAGGTCAACACGGCTGGAGATGGTGTAACTCTATTTTATTAACAACTCAACTGTAATAACATACTGTAAGCTTGGGTACGTGCATTACCAGCTTATCTGTGGACCTGTTCTATCACTATCTAGGTGAGGCACTCAGCACATGGTGAATGTCTGAGAGGCAGGCTGTGAGCTCTGTGCTCTGAGCTGGCTGCTGCTAGAATGAGCGGGAACTCTGGTGTCCCCTGTCTTTATAGTGCGTGTGCTCTCACTGGTGATTGGCTGCAATGTTGTGTATGCTGGTTGGTCCTACTGTATGTCCATCAGTGTGTCAGTGTGTGTGTGATTGCGCCATGATATGCTGATGTATATCATGACATCCCCCCTTTTCGCAAAGAATATGTGCCTACATGAGAATAAATAAAGTGTAGTGAGTGTGTCTGATCATGTGAGGAGATTTGCGGAAGCACCCGTGTCCAGGCGGAATGTGATCTGGGATTGGTTGACCGTCAGGGTGACACACCACTCGTCGTCCGGATCAATGCTGTGCACCGACAGCGGCTGGTGCGTTCGACTCGGGGACAGCTTGTTCTTGTTGATGACAGCAATGCGGAAAGGCTCCCTGTCCTCAGTGTCACTGGTCTGTATGATGTCAGAATCGGACTCGGTGAACGTGGGTAGAATTGCCCGAACATTTCTGCGAGGCTGGTTAATGTTGCGAGTTGGCAGGCTGAGGTGCTCGACAGCAGGCAGCATAGTGGCCAAGCCTGCCACAGCGTAGGCATTGTCGCGCTTTGGCTGGACATTGCCGCTTTAAATGGGCGGATCCACAGTTGCCGCACGTCATGACGTCAGTGCGTTTGTTGCGCCACCGCGCATGTGCAGTGCGGTCTTGCGTAGTGCGCGCCTGCGCATCGCGCTCCTCCGCATCAACGTCCCCTCTTTTGGTGCGTACAAGCGCGGGACGCCTCGGAAGGCACGTGAAACGGCTGCCCTCCTCCGGGCCAGGGCCGGGAGGTACTCGATCGTCTGGACCCGCTCCGCCTCATGGGGCCCCTGCCGCGGCGTTTCAGCCGCCTGGATGTGTGAGTACCGGCTGGTGGCGTTCTCATGCAGGACGAAGGTCTCGATGGCCGTCGCTAGGGTGAGTTGCTTGATTTTAAGGAGCTGCTGGCGCAGGGTGTCCGACATGACCCCGAAAACTATCTGGTCGCGTATCATGGAGTCAGAGGGGGGCTCATAGCCGCAGGACTGTGCGAGGATACGGAGGTGCGTTAAATAAGACTGGAAAGGCTCATCCTTCCCCTGCAGGCGCTGCTGGAACAGGTACCTTTGAAGCTTTCATTAACTTCAACGCTGAAGTGTTCATCAAATTTTAGGAGCACCGTCTTGCATTTCATTTTGTCCGCGCCGTCCGCGAATGTAAGGGAGTTAAAGATGTGGATGGCGTGTTGCCCTGCCGTGGCGAGAAGAAGGGCAATCTTCCTGGCGTCCAATGCATTCTCCCTGTCTGTGGCCTCTAGGAAGAGCTGGAAGCGCTGTTTAAAAAGCTTCCAATTCACCCCGAGATTGCCAGCGATGCGGAGCGGCGGCGGCGGGTTGATGTTCTCCATGCTGCAGGATGGAGGATTGCTGATAAGTTGCAGGTATCTCACAGGGGCTAGTATGCGTCCACTCCTGGAACTATGTCGTGTTTGCTGTTCTGGTCTACAAACAGGTCAACACGGCTGGAGATGGTGTAACTCTATTTTATTAACAACTCAACTGTAATAATATACTGTAAGCTTGGGTACGTGCATTACCAACTTATCTGTGGACCCTGTCCCATCACTATCTAGGTGAGGCACTCAGCACATGGTGAATGTCTGAGAGGCAGGCTGTGAGCTCCGTGCTCTGAGCTGGCTGCTGCTAGAATTAGCGGGAACTCTGGTATCCCCTTTCTTTATAGTGCGTGTGCTCTCACTGGTGATTGGCTATAATGTTGTGTATGCTGGTTGGTCCTACTGTATGTCCATCAGTGTGTCAGTGTGTGTGTGATTGCACCATGATATGCTGATGTATATCATGACAGGGGTCTGGTCTGGTTTCCTGATATAAATTATGGTTGGGTGTGGGTACCGTAACAGATGTGTTAATAAACCGAAAGGTACCTTATGTTGCAACCTGGCAATTTCTCCAAATTTGTTGTTGTCTCTTCCATGCTTCACAGCTTTGCAGCCCAAAGAGGTCTAATCATTGTATGAGGAGGGGAAAGAAATGCTAATCTGTAGACAACACCAAAACAGGACAAAGACAATGACCCACAGAATAAATACCTTTTCATCCAGGAAATCTATTTTTTATTAGATATTATTATGTAATGCTAAGTGCCCGAGTCCCTGTTGACAAACTCTACTCACCGCTTGCACTCATTAAGGTTATCGAAAACGTCACGCCAAACTTGTTCTCTGCACTAGCTCAACTAGTTGAACCCGTGCTTTATTCTGCAACATCCCAAAAAATATGTTCTCCAAAGGTCAAATATAAAGCAACCAATTTACTTTCTTTCTTTGTTCTATATGTGATTTGACACTTTTTTGGCTTCCCTTCAATGATGTGCCTTTAGGAGGCCCGAGAAGCTGAGTTAACTGGAGTTTATTTAAGGTTGTGGAAATGTCCGCTATGGAGCCATACAACACAACACCTGTTGGTCCCGGTCAGGAATAATGAAAAGAGCCAGTCCTGTTATATTACTTAACATAATATATATATTACTCTTTAAACCAGCCGAGTTGATGAAATAAACAATAGTCTTCTTTTAAAGATGAACTAATTTACTGAGTAACATAAATAATACTCTATGAGTTCTTTGTACTTAATACTCAACAAGTAAAAGAAATAAAATACAATAAAGATAACTAACTAACTATACAACGTAATAATGAAATAACTTATAACCTCTCTCTAGCTATTCTCTGTCTTGTCTGTTCACTCTCCTGAAGCTCACTCTCTCAATAAGAGCGGGAAAATCTTTCTTATACCATCTGATAGTGAGACATCTAGTGTTGAATTAACTACTATATTTACATACATTGATCATGTATATTAATATACAGAGATCACTCCATCCCCTTTTTTTTCATTTTCTTGGAAATATTAAAAGAAAATTTAGTTACATATGAAATGCAGTGTATACAATGTACAGGAATCATTAGAATCATGAAAAAGTTCACAAATTCAGACGATTGGGTCTTCTTGTCGATCTTCTTAACGTCAAAGATGATGAAGAAGTTTTAATGTCTTTATTGATCATCAAATTTGAATGCATTTGCTGTTCAATTTGTTTTGAGATTGTCTGGTTCAAATCAAGATTAGGAAAAATATTCGCAGTATCTGTGAATTGAAGTAGTTCTCTTCTATTTCTTCTCAGAATGTTTCAACCTGAAGTTCTTATCAGATAAGATCTTGGAGAAAATGGCCTAAATATGTGAGCAATGTCAGACCAACTTCCTTCAGGAAGTCGTAATTGAACAATAACATCCTCAGATTGAGTAGACAATTCTTTTGAATGTTGATCAAAGTATCTTTTCTGCTTTATTTTCTGTTGTTGAATTTTCTTCACAGTGCAACGTTGTTCAGGATCAGGAAAATGTAACTGAGGTAGAGTCGTCCTCAAAACAGGTATAACATTTGAGATGGAGATAATCCTGTTGATAAAGATGTTGTCCTGTAATTGAGTAAATCTAGATAAAAATCAGATTGAGAATCTTTGGATTTAGTAAGTAGTTGTTTCATGATGTGAACACCTTTCTTTGTTTTTCCATTGGATTGTGGAACATTATGCTTGAAGTAACATGTTCAAAATTCTACTTCAGTGAGAATTCTTGCCATTCATGACTTGAGAAACATAGGCCATTGTCAGACATGACGATACGAGGAATATCATGCCTGGCAAATATTTACTTGCTTGCCTTTATGACAGTACTGGATGTGATGTCGTTCAATTTCACTAGCTCAGGAAAATTGGAAAAATAGTCAATGACTACGAGATAGTCCTTGTTGAATAAATGAAAGAGATCAGCACCAATCTTGATCCATGGTGATGTTACAAGATCATGTGTTTGCAGTGGATCTTTGCATTGATGCTTTTGGTGTGACTGGCACGTTGAACACGATGATACCATGTCCGAGATATAATTGTTGATACCTGGCCAAAGGTCCGACTGTCTGGTACGACGCTTGCATTTTTCAATGCCTAGATGACCCTCATGAAGTCTCAAAAGCATTTCAGACCTCATGCTTTATGGAATCACAATGCGATCTTGTCTCAGCAGTATACCATCTACAGTAGTCAGTTCTGACTGAATGCTTTGGTATTGCAGACAATTATCTTTAGGCCATCCTTGTTGAAGATGATGTATGACTTTCATCAAAGTAGCATCTTTTAGTGTTTCAGTGGAATTTGTTGAAATTTGACATCAGAGACCGGAAGTAGCTCTCTGAATAATTGCAATTGAGAATCAACATAATTTATTGATTCTTCTGGAATAATGTCAGTGTTGACTGATCTAGATAAGGTGTCAGCAATTACTAACTCTTTACCTGGTGTGTATTTTAGTGTGAAATCATATCTTCTTAATTTCATCATCAGTCGTTGAAGTCTGGAAGTCATATCATTCAAGTTTTGTTCAATAATGTGTACAAGTGGGTGATGGTCAGTTTCTACTGTGAACTTGGGTAGACCATAAACATAGTCGTGGAATTTGGAAATTCCAGTAACTAGCCCAAGACATTCCTTTTCAATTTGGGCGTACCTACACTCAGTCTCAGTCATGGATCTTGACGCGTAGGCAATAGGAACCCAATTATTGAAATGGTCTTGTTGAATAAACAGCACCTATGCCATTTTTACTAGCCTCCGTTGAGATTTTAGTAGGTCTTGTCGGATCGAGAAATGATAAGCACGGAGCTTATATCAATTGTTGTTTTAAATCTGTCCATTCTTCCGTATGGTTTTCAGTCCAGATGAAATCTGTGTTCTTTCTAATTAGCTGACATAGTGCAGTTGTTCTGTTAGCTAGATTTGAAATAAACGTTCCAAGAAAGTTGACAAATCCGAGAAAGCGTAAGACTGCCTTCTTGTCTATAGCAATTTGCATTGCGTTGATAGCATGCACTTTATCTTGATCTGGCTTTATTCCTTCAGCTGTGATGTTGTCACCTACGAATTTCAAAGAGGAGGTGGCAATCATGCATTTGGCTTTGTTTAGCTTAAAACTATATTCAAGAATCCTTTTGAATACTTCCCGAAGACGTTTCATATGCTCTTCAGGTGTTGTTGCCCAGACGATGATGTCGGCAACATAAACCTGAACAATTCAATGGTCTCGGTCATTTGTTCCATCGTTCTGTGAAAAATTTCCGAAGCTGAGATAATTCCAAAGGGCATCCTGTTAACAGTACCTTCCGAAAGGTGTATTAAAAGTACAGAGAAGTTTACTAGAGTCTTCTAATTTCATCTGCCAAAAACCTTGAGAGACACCAAGTTTGGTAAAAATTCTGGCATTGGCCATCTCTACAGTAATGTCTTCCTTCTTTGGTATTAGATAATGCTCCCATTTTATGTTGCGATTGAGATCCTTCAGATCCATACAGATCCTTATCTCACCTGTAGGTTTTTTCACGCAGACTAGAGAGCTAACCCAGTCAGTAGGTTGAGTAATCTTTGATATGATACCTTGTATTTGTAATCTTGAAAGTTCAGCTTTTAGTCTGTCTTTAAGAGGAGCAGGTACACGTCTAGGTGGATGGATTACCGATTTGGCATCCTTCTTCAATTGAATTTTGTACTGAGAAGTGTAACCATCTAAGATGGCCACCTGCAAAGGACCATGGGAATTATGGCCAACCCAGGACTCAGACAGATACACGGCCTATGTGTATCTAAAACACAGGTAACCAGACCTGATCGAAACTCCCGCTCGTTTGCATTTTCATGGCCCATTTTCCCAGGACAATAGAATTCCAATCAAGCAACCGGTACAGCCACAGACTAATCGGCACCACTCCCCTGACTCAGAAAGCACAACTGCCAAGGTCAATGACCGCTAAGGACCCGTCCAGCCACCAAGGCACTTGCCCCTTTATTGGCCGAAATCAAAGGCAGTGATCAGAGCCCTGTCGAACTATTGGGTCCAAGATTAAGGACCGCCCCAAAGAGCGCAAAATCCCAGAGGGATAAGAGAGGACACAGCCATGTGTTCTGTCTCTTTTGGATCCGGCCTGTGCCAACCTAATTGCAGCAGGAACAGCCAGCTAAGTTCAAGACCAACGATCGCTACCTAATGGCTGAGCCCAGCAGAGACAGAGCCACTTTCTTTGAACCAGCCAAGTGAAATCTGTCATAATATACACCAGTATATCATGGTGCAGACACACACTGATGGACACACAGTGGGACCAATCAACATACACAACACCGCAGCCAATCACCAGTGATAGCACACACACTATAAAGACAGGGGACATCAGAGTTCCTGCTCATTCGAGTAGCAGCTAGCTAGGAGCACAGAGCTCACAGCCTGCAACACAGACATTCACCATGTGCTGAGTGCATCAACTGGTTAGGATTAGGCAAAGGTCTTTAGTTAAAGCTAGTATCGTATTTACCCACAGTTCAAGTATGCTTAAATAGTTAACCTTTTAATAAAATAGTGTTGCACTACTTCAAGTGTTGGTGACCTGTATGTGATCCAGAACACCCAACACATCATGACACCAGGAGTGGTTGCATACCAGCACTTCTTAGACCTGCCTGCAAGTGATCTGCCTTCCGCCAGCATTCCGTCATCCTGCAACATGGACAACATCAGCCTGCCGCCGCCGCTCCGCATCACCGGCAACCTCAGGGCCAACTGGAAGATTTTCAAACAGCGCTTCCAGCTCTTCCTTGAAGCCATGGACAGGGAGGGCGCCTTGGACACCAGAAAGATTGCTCTTCTCCTCTCCACGGCCGGGGACCATGCCATCCACATTTTCAACTCTCTCACCTTTGCAGATGATGAAGACAAGACGAAGTTTAAGACGGTTCTCCTCAAATTTGACACTCACTGCAGCATAGAGGTGCATGAAAGTTTCGAACACTACGTGTTCCAGCAGCATTTGCAGTGTAAGGACGAATTTTTCCAATCTTTTCTAACGCACCTCCGCATCCTTGCGCAATCTTGCAGCTATGGGTCCACCTCCGACTCCATCATACGCGACCAGATCGTTTTCGGTGTTCAGTCGGACCCCCTACATCAGCAGCTCCTCAAAGTAAAGCAACTCACCGTAGTGACCGCCACCGAGACCTGTGTCTTACATGAAAATGCCACCAGTCGGTATTCCCATATACAAGCGGCTGAAACGGCGCGGCAAGGTCCCCACGAGGCAGAACGTGTCCAAGTGATTGAGCACCCCCAGGGCCTCAGCCTGGATGAGGGCGGCCATTTTGCGCGCTTTTCGCGGACTCCCGCGCTTGTGCGCACCAAACGAGGGGACGGCGACGTGGAGGAACGTAATGCGCAGGCGCGCACCATGCATGACCGCACCATGCAGACGCAGTGGTGCAGCGAACGTGCTGACGTCACGATGTGCGGCAACTGTGGCTCTGCCCATTTAAAGCGGCAATGCCCTGCAAAATCTCGACAATGCCTACGATGTGGAAGACTTGGCCACTATGCTGCCTGCTGTCGAGCAGCTCAGTCTTCTAATTCATATCGCTTCAGCCAGCCTCGCAGGAATGTTCGGGCAATTCAACCCACAGTCACCGAGTCCGATTCCGACCTCCCACACAGCACTGACACCGAGGACCCGAAGGCGCCTTTTCAAGTCGGTGTCGTAACGAAAAACAGGCTGTCCCAGAAGCAAAGACACCAGCCGTTGTCGGTATACAGCATCGATCCAGACGATGAGTGGTGTGCCACCCTGACAGTCAACCGGTCCCAAATACGATTCCGCCTGGACACTGGTGCCTCCGCCAATCTCATGGCGTGGTCTGCTTTTCAAAGCCTTCGTGTCAAACCAACCATTCTTCCATCGGCCTGCCAGCTATTGAACTATAATGGCAACATCATTCCTGCTACTGGCTCATGCCAACTCGAAGAGACGCACAAGTCACGAAAAGCCATCCTTCCTTTCGAGATCGTGGGCTCCTCGAAGGACTCTCTGCTTGGCGCACAGGCATGCAAGCTGCTAAACCTCATTCAAAGAGTTCACTCTCTCTCCCCTGATGACACACCTGCCTTCCAGGATGCTGACTTCAGGGCGCAACTCAACGCCATCATCGACCAGCACCACGACGTTTTCGAAGGCATGGGCACGCTCCCATATACGTACAAGATCATACTCAAACAGAACGCCACGCCTGTGGTGCATGCACCTCACAGAGTCCCAGCACCCCTCAAGGACGGCCTCAAGCAGCAGCTGCAGGACCTCCAAGACCAAGGAGTGATCTCCAGAGTTACGGAACCAACCGACTGGGTCAGTTCCATGGTTTGCGTAAAAAAGCCTTCCGGCGAGCTCAGAATCCGCATTGATCCAAAGGATCTGAATTGCAACGTAATGAGGGAGCATTACCCAATCCCCAAGTGCGAAGAAATCACATGCGAGATGGCTCGCGCCGAGCTCTTCACCAAACTTGACGCCTCGAAAGGATTCTGGCAAATCCAGCTCGACAGATCCAGCAGGAAACTGTGTACCTTTAACACCCCTTTTGGCAGATATTGTGACAACAGGATGCCGTTTGGGATCATATCGGCGTCAGAAGTGTTCCACAGGATCATGGAACAAATGATGGAAGGCATTGAAGGTGTTCGCGTCTATGTCGACGACATAATCATTTGGTCCACCACCCCGCAGAAGCATGTCAGTCGCCTCCAGCGCGTGTTCAAACGCATACGGGAGCAGGGCCTACGCCTCAACAGAGCCAAATGCTCCTTCGGCCAGACGGAACTCAAGTTCCTAGGGGACCACATCGCCCAGTTGGGTGTGCGGCCGGATGCAGACAAGGTGGCTGCCATCACAGCCATGAAAAAGCCAGAGGACAAGAAGGCGGTCCTCCGATTTCTGGGCATGGTCAACTTCCGAGGGAAGTTCATCCCTAACCTCACCTCTCATACCACAGCTCTCAGGAACCTGGTCAGGAAGACAACAGACTTCCAATGGCTTCCTGCCCACAAGCGCGAATGGAGAGAACTTAAAACCAAACTCACCACGGCCCCGGTCTTAGCCTTTTTTGATCCAGCGAAAGAGATAAAAATTTTGACCGATGCCAGCCAATCTGGCATTGGGGCAGTGCTCCTGCAACGCGATGGGGCCTCATCATGGGCCCCCTTTGCATATGCGTCATGCGCCATGACCCCCACGGAACAGCGCTACGCGCAGATAGAAAAGGAGTGCCTTGACCTTTTGACCGGTGCGTCAAGTTTCATGATTATGTGTACGGCCTTCCCCAATTCAACGTCGAGACCGACCATCGCCCGCTGGTCAATATAATACAAAAAGATTTGAACGACATGACGCCTCGCCTCCAGCGCATTCTGCTCAAACTCCGGCGATACGACTTCCAGCTTGTATACACCCCGGGCAAAGACCTGATCATAGCCGACGCTCTGTCAAGGGCAGTCAACACCCCGTGTGACCCAGCGGGATTCATCTGCCAGGTTGAAGCCCATGTGGCCTTCGTGGCCTCCAATCTACCGGCCACGGATGAACGCCTCGTCCAAATTCGGAGCGAGACTGCGGCTGACCCCCTGCTACAGCGTGTCATGCGCCACCTAACAGACGGGTGGCTCGAGGGCCATTGCCCGCAGTTCTACAACGTCAGAGACCATCTGGCGGTAGTCGATGGTGTCCTCCTGAAGCTGGACCGCATTGTTATCCTGCACAGCATGCGCCAGCTTGTCTTGGAACAGATCCACAAGGGCCATCTTGGCGTGGAGAAGTGCCGCTGATGGGCCCGAGAGGCAGTGTACTGGCCCGGCATCAGTGACGACATCGCCAACACAGTGCTCAACTGCCCCACCTGTCAGCGGTTCCAGCCGGCCCAACCACGTGAGACCCTACAGCCCCATGAATTGGTCACGTCCCCTTGGCCCAAGGTCGGCATCGACCTGTTCCACGTGCTGGGCAGGGACTATGTTCTGATTGTAGACTATTTTTCAAACTACCCTGAGGTGGTACGTTTGCACGACATCACGTTGTCTGCAGTCATCTGTGCCTGTAAGGTTTGCTCGTCACGGCATCCCACTCACTGTGATGTCGGACAATGGCCCCTGCTTCGCAAGCCAGGAATGGTCCAACTTTGCCTTGAGGTACAACTTTGTGCATGTGACATCCAGTCCCCTGTACCCCCAATCCAATGGCAAACAGAGAAGGGCGTCCACATAGTCAAACGGCTCCTCTGCAAGGCTGCCGATGCGGGATCCGACTTCTACCTCGCCCTGCTGGCCTATCGCTCGGCCCCACTGTCCACTGGCCTGTCGCCAGCCCAGCTGCTCGTGGGTCGCACCCTGAGGACGACGATGCCGTCCATTCACGTCCCACACCTCGACCACGTTCCGGTCCTTCAACGAATACAACTGTCTCGTGCACAGCACAAGGCGGCTCATGACTCCCGTGCAGCTGATCTCCCTGCTCTGGCTCCAGATGACAACGTCCGCATCCATCTTCCGGATGGTGGCTGGTTGCAACTGCTGTGGTTCTTCGGCAGGTGGCTCCCCGCTCGTTCCTGGTTTGTCTACCGGATGGTTCCATTCTGCGCCGTAATCGACGTGCCCTTCGTCTCGTTCCACGCTCGCTACGTGATCCTCTGCCAGTGCCATGCCCTCCTGTTGTCCCTGACCTGGACTATGCGGAGATTCCGGTTACTCTGCATCCTCCTCACTCTGACGCAGTCCAGCCCGCTCCTCAGCTGGTGGCTCCTGACACCCTTGAGGCGGTCAACCAGAATTTGTCGCCCACCTCACAGACTTAATTTGTGAACTTTGTGCACTAAAGGACTCTCTGGTCTGTTCTGTTCTTCCATTTAATCGTTCAAGTGGTTTGTATGTAGTGTTCATCTCGTTATTTGTGTGACATGCTGTTTTTTCTGCACCAGGCACCTTCCCATGTAAATAGCTTAGTTTTATGTACATAGTCCTGTAAATATTTCACACACACATAGTCAGGAACATTCACCACACACTATTTATTGTCACGCAGGCACATTTTTTAATATAAAAGGGGGGATGTCATAATATACACCAGTATATCATGGTGCAGACACGCACTATGGACACACAGTGGGACCAATCAACATACACAACACCGCAGCCAATCACCAGTGAGAGCACATGCACTATAAAGACAGGGGGCATCAGAGTTCCCGCTCATTCGAGTAGCAGCTAGCTAGGAGCACAGAGCTCACAGCCTGCAACACAGACATTCACCATGTGCTGAGTGCATCACCTGGTTAGGACAAGGCAAAGGTCTATAGTTAAAGCTAGTATCGTATTTACCCACAGTTCAAGTATGTTTAAATAGTTAACCTTTTAATAAAATAGTGTTGCACTACTTCAAGTGTTGGTGACCTGTATGTGATCCAGAACACCCAACACATCAAAATCCAGATAAAGGCCTTATCCATTTGCACAGTGCTGGTCGCCCTGAAGTAAAGTATAGGTTATTGTAGCTGATAGGTGTAGTTTAACTCGTAGTAGATATTGTGTTTGCATGTTGAGATAACTCTTGTGCATGTAAATAAATATCTTTTGTACTAACTAACTGGTTGTGTGGTCATTTGATCGATATAAGGGAAGGCTTGTGGTTCACCGAGACAAATAAATAGAGCAACAAAAGGTAACGTACCCATACCTTGAAATACCTCAGGGTATTCCTGTAAGAGTTGTTGAATGTCATCTTTGAGCGTAATCGACTGACAGGTATTCAAAAAAATTGTTGAATGAACTTCAATTCTTTGCACGCTTGAGCTCCAAGTAAAGATGAACAAGTATCATTTACTACCTTGAATCGTATTTGTTTTTGAACATCCCTGTTTGTGACACTCAGGTAACACGAACCATATGAGAAAATGGGATTGCCATTATAATCTCTTAATGAGCATTCTGGAGGTATCATTTCATGATGACTTTTTATCCAAAAGATTCACCGAGGCACCTGTGTCCAGTTTGAAAGTAATTGGAATTGTGTTAATGTACACAGTAGTCATCCATTTGTTGCTAATGACATTTACTTTTTGATCTTTTGTTGCTTGAAGATCCTGTTTATGTTCTTGATAAGCTAGTTGGCTCTGTTGCTTTAAAATGATTCTTGCTTGCTTGCAGATCATTCTTGATGGACGATTCAACCACACCAACGAAGAAAGTATTTTCTAATGCAAAAATATCATCTTACGTGAAATCTTCTTGTGTTGATTTCTTGTTTTTTGTCCACAGCTCTCACTTTGTAGTATTTTGTCTGTGCAGGAGGAATGTAACTTGCGTATGATTGACACTGAGAAGCGTAATGGTTTAACTTCTGACATCTTAAACAGCGTTTATCAAAAGCAGGGCAGTTTCCCTTTAAGTGGGCATTGCCACACCTATGACTCGTAATCACATTGTTGTCATGACGTATTTGTGACGTACGCGCATACGCAGACTTCTTCTTCGACTTCTTGCATTTCTGTGCATAATGCGCATGTGCAGAGCCCGAAAATGCTTGCGAAGGATAGCTTCTATTCCTCACAGTCTTCTGCTTTGACTGAGACACCATTTTGATTTTCTCTGCCTTGTGGTAGAGATTCGTGCTTTTGTCCTTGGGATAAAATGCGAAATACTGACTTTTGGTCTGTTCCACAGAGATGCACTTATCAATCGCGATTTGTAATGTGAAATCATTTTGACGCATTAATGCTTCTCTGACTGTATCATCAAGTATGCCATAAACAATCTGGTCTCTTACAAGTGAATCATGTAAATCTGCATAGTTACACGTTTTAGCTAAGAGTTTGAGATCAGTGATGAAATTATTCACCGGTTCACCAACTTTTTGAACCCTTCTGTGAAATTTCAAGCATTTTGAAATTTCATTGGTCTGCATCTTGCAATATTCATTGAACTTCGCTATAACTTGATCAAATTTTGTTTTATTTTCACCAGCATTAAAATTAAAGGGATTGAAGATTTTGATTGCTTGCTGTCTTGCCAGGAATAAAAGTAAAGCAATTCTTCTAGCTTCTGGTGCAGCACTTATGTCAGTAGCTTCTAAATAGAGTTAAAACTGTTGTTTGAACAATTTCCAATTCAAATTTAAATTACCAGTGGGCTTGAGATGTCTTGGTGCTTGAACTTGGTCCATTGACAAGTTGGTTTTGTCGAAGTTGCCGATGCTGCGATGACTTCTATAGTCGAATAGTTGATTCCAATTTTTTAAAATTCTTTTTATTCTTTCTTAAAAGCTTAAATCACTTTGGTTCCCTGTTATTTCTCTTTGAACCAGCCAAGTTGATGAAATAAACAATAGTCTTCTTTTAAAGAGGAACTAATTTAATGAGTAACATAAATAATATTCTGGGAGTTCTTTGTACTTAATAGTCAACAAGTAAAATAAATCAAATACGGTAAAAATAACTATACAATGTGATAATGAAATAACTTATAACTTCTCTCTCTAGCTATTCTATGTCTTGTCTGTTCACTCCCCTGAAGCACACTCTCTCAGAAAGAGCGGGAAAATCTTTCTTATACCATCTGATAGTATGACATCTAGTGTTGAATTGACTGTACTACATTTACATACATTGATCATGTATATTCATATACAGAGATCCCTACAAGTCCCAGTCCAAGCTGACTTTTAAAGTGCAAGGTATCAAGCCCCAGCTGGGCAAGTCACAGTCCACTAGTGGGGAAGCTCGTATTCTACAAGTCCCTTGGGAGATTGATTAGTGTATCCTCGTGCACCTCCTAAGACTTATTGTATTCATCTCCCGCCCACCACCCCCCCCAATCCAAAAGTTCCCCTCTAGTGGCCAGCTGAGGGGCCTGTCTTCGTCTCTTCGCATGTGGCTGCAATGCTGCCAGCCGTGGGCTGGGTCGTTGATCGCCTTTTCAATGTCAAACGTCAGAGGGTCATTGTCGAGGGCTTGGCTCCGGTTACAACATGGTCCGCAAATGCTGATGTGTCCATGTCCATATCCACGGTCGAGTCGGCGTCCTACTGCAGGCCTGGCTGGTGGTCTGTGGTGGGTTGTGCCTCCTGACTGTAGGACGGCACAGAGGTACTCATATGGCCGGCGTGATTTTCTCCGAGATAGGTTCCCTACACTTGAGGTGGTCCATATGCTTCCATACTTCCGGTCTTCTCCCTGGTTCTGAATTTTCACAAAACTGGCTCTGTTTTTTACATCATGACCCCTGGGCGCTGTCATTGAAATTGCAGACTTGTATTGTCCCCTGGTTTGAATTCTCTGCCAGGTGTTGGGTTATATTTTCTCTGGAGGTCTTGCTTTGTCTACTTTCCAACCAAGACACGAGCATGTTGGCCTCAGGCGGGTTCGGAGGCGTCGGCCCATCTGTAGCTCCGCTGGCACTACCCTGGTTGTGATATGCAGTATAGTCCAGTAATGGAGCAAGAACCTCGCCAGCTTTGTTTTGAGGGAGCCCATATTCTGCTTTCTCATGCCGTGGTTGAACATTTGAACCCCCCGCTCCACCAAACCATTCGAGGTATGGATGATGTGGGGTAGATCTGGATATACTTTACCCAGTTGGCAAGTATGAATGTCTGGAATTCCTCACTGATGAACGGGGGCCCGTTGTCTGTGGCAAGTACCTCCGGTCTCCCGTGTGTGCTAAACAGTTTGCGTAGTTTATCCACGATGGTTCTCAAGGTAGTAGTGGGCATGCGGTGCACTTTGGGCCACTTCGGGTGGCATGCACCTCACCAGAAACATCACCCCCATGTACAACCCAGCAAAGTTGGCGCACCATGGTCTCCCTGACCTTCCCAGGGGTGGGACAAGGCCAAACGAGGGAGCTTCTCATGCTCCCAGCATGCCAAGCACCGTTTTACCATACTCTTGATGTCATCATCAAAATCCAGGCCACCACCCATAGCCATTGCAGTTTCATCAGCTCGGGGATGACCAGATCCAAGAGAATGTCATTGGCCAAGGGCCAGGTGTCCAGGGTCCCGGCATCCCTCTGAGTGCCAGATCCCTGGGTTATACTTGCCTCCACCTGCTGTGGAACATCAACTGTGTGGTGCTCACCAGTGAGTAACCCAGAAGCCTCCCTACCACTTAATTCCACCGAGGTGTGAGTACCTGTGCTGGTGGAGGGTGCGAGTGACAGAGCTGCTCGGGTCTGGTGATTCCAGGGGACACAAGGATGGTCAATTCTGCTCATCTGATTGCCCTGCAAGAGAAGGGAGATGGCATTTATGCATCGTGGGGGGTAAATCATGTGACATGTTTACTTATGTGAAGCTTGAGGAATAACCGTTTGTCCTTAGGGTTTTCACTTTTGCTCACTGCCCCCACTTTGCCATCAGCACAGGCACGTGCAGATTCCTCCACAGCCAGATCAAAGGCTCTTTCCTCATGTGGGGTCAGATTCCAGAGCTCCCGCATGGCATCGGGTGGCTGGGCCCTCTCACGCCGGTTGTGCTCAAGTTTGTCCTGTGGAGACACAGATGGGGAAGAGTTCAGGCAGGTGTCCTGCCAGTTCAGATTGTTGAGGAGTAGCATGCGTGGAGTGAGATCATGGATGTGAGGAGCAGAGTTAAGACTGGGGAGAGGTGGGTGGGCAGCATGGGGGATGGGGTGGGGGAGAAGAGGGCCTCATCACCTGTGGGCAACCCCTGAGCTGGCTAGCTGAGAGATTACCTTGGAGGTGTGAGGAGTGGGTGCAGTGAGAGGTGGCAGATCTACCTTGGCCGCGGGAAAAAAGTCATTCATCTTCTTCCTGTACTGCTGCCCTGTCCTCTTCTGGAGAGTGCTGGCACTGAGCTCGGCAGCGATTGCCTCCCAGGTGGGGGAGTGAGGGGGATGCTGGGAACCCTGCTGGTGGGCTACCTCCTGGATTGTGGGTACAGGATTTCCTGGATCTGCTGCACACCATCCTGGAGTCTGGTCAGGGCTCCATCCTTCATTGCTAGAAGGATGGAGTTTAAAAGCAGGGAGGTAATGTTGCAGCTGTATAGGGTGCTGGTGAGGCCCCACCTGGAGTACTTTGTACAGTTTTGGTCTCCTTACTTGAGAAAGGATGTACTGGCACTGGAGGGGGTGCAGAGGAAATTCACTGGGTGGATTCCGGAGTTGAGAGGATTGGCTTAGCAGGCAAGACTGAGTAGACTGGGACGATACTCATTGGAATTTAGAAGAATGAGGGGGGATCTTACAGAAACCTATAAATTTATGAAAGGAATATATAAGATAGAAGCAGGGAGGTTGTTTCCTTTGGCTGGTGAAACTAGGTCTAGGGGGCATAGCCTCAAAATAAAGGAGAACAGATTTAGGACTGAGTTGAGGAGGAACTTCTTCACCCAAAGGGTTGTAAAACTGTGGAATTCCCTGCCCAGTGAAGCAGTTAAGGCTACCTCGAATGTTTTTAAGGCAAAGAGAGATAAAGGAATTAAGGGTTATGGTGAGCGGGCGGGTACGTGGAGCTGAGTCCACAAAAAGGTCAGCCATGATTTTATTGAATGGCGAAGCAGGCTCGAGGGGCCAAATGGCCTACTCCTGCTCATTGTTCTTATGAGAAATGTGGTGCTGGCTTTAATGCTGCCATACCCTCTCATGGATCTGGAACAAGTGCTGGCAGTGTTGGAGAAGTCATTTAAATGTAGCTCCCAGTGATTATGTTTCCCCGGAGTGAAAGAATCAGCGGGAGGGTGCCAACAGCACAACGTGATTCTCGTGGGGAGAAAAACTTCTCTTTCAGAGGCTTAAAATCCCATGAGAAATCTGCTGGCTGGGTCGGCAATGTCCACTCTGTTTTTCTCGCCAGACTGACACTTTGCCATTTTTTGGTAAGATTCTGCCCAGAGACTTGGACACATCTAGTCTAAGGTAACGTTTAGGTGAATTATCGCAGGGGTGCTGCGCTCTTTGAGGTCCTGAACTGGGTTTGAAACTGAGCTCCTGCCTGCCCATGAGAAGAAGAGCTAAGTGTTCCCCTAGCTTTGTGGCCAACTTTATCCCTCAACCAACATCAATAAAAAACAATTGTCTGCTGTCATTATCGATTATCTCATTGCTGTTTATGGGACAATGCTGTGCATAAATTGTGTTTATTGCAACAGTGACTACACTTCTAAAGACTTAATTAGCTGTGAGGCCCTTTATTGCTCCGAGGGCATAAAATATGCCGTTTAAATGCAAATTTTCTTTCTTTTTTTGATCTTTTCAGAAGTAAACTGATGTGTTGGGTACTCTGTTACACAGACGAACCAACACGGTTGCGAATGGTACAACTCAGTTTTATTGCTAACATTTATTTACAGTGGTAAACTGGTTACTGAGGTTCGATCATAACCCTAGAATCTGTGGACCTATTCCTAATACTATCTTGTAGTGGCACACAGCACATGGTGGATGTCTGGGTGGCTTGCTATGAGCTCTGTGCCCTGAGCTGTCTCCTGCTGGAATCCTCAGGAAGTGTTGTGTTCCCTTTTTGTACTGTGTATGCTCTTGCCTGTGATTGGCTGTGGTGTTGTGTGTGTGTTGATTGGTCCGTTGATCTGTCCATCAGTATGTATGTATGTTTGTGCTATGATGTTTACCTGAATATCATGACATCCCCCCTTTTGTACAAGAACATGTGCCTATGTGGTTATAAATATAAATGTGTACTGAGTGCAGCTGAATGTGTGTGTGTGCAATATCTACAGCATGTACATGGGGCTAAACTATATACAAGGGGCGATGTCGGGTGTGACATAACAACGAGGTTGTACCATAAATAAAGAACTGGGAAATTTTGAACGACAAAAACGAACTCCTGTAACAACAAGGAAGAACAGAAACATATTAACACAGTGGTATTATGAGTTCAATGTACAAGCAAGCTCGTAAGTCCAGTCTAGTAGGTGGGCAACGAATTCGGGTTGACCGTTAGGGTGGCACACCATTCATCACCCGGATTGACAGTGTTCACTTGCAACGGCTGGTGGGTCCTGGCTGGAGACATCCAGTTCCCATCAATGACTGCAACACGGAAGGCGTCCCGGTCGTCTGTGTCACTGGTCTGGATATCGTCTGGGAACGACTCGTAATAAGGAGGCTGAATGGTCCGCACGTCCCTGCGAGATTGTCTGAATTGGAGAACATTGGCAGGTTGAGCTGCTCGACAGCCGGCAGCGTAGTGGCCCATCTTGCCACAGCGGAGGCATTGTCGGTTTCTTGCGGGACATTGCTGCTTTAAATGTGCGGCTCCGCAGTTTCCGCACGTCGTGACGTCATGGCGTTCGTTGCGCCACCGCGCATGCGCAGTTCTGTCTTGCGTCGAGCGCGCCTGCGCTTCGTGTCCCTCTGTGTCGATGTCGTTTTTGGCGCGCACAAACATGGGAGGCCTCGAAAAGTGCGCAAAATGGCCGCCCTCGTCCGGGCTGCGGGCCAGGAAGAACTCGATCGCCTGGACCCTTTCGGCCTCGTAGTATGCCTGCCTCGCTGATCTGGCCGCGTAGGACCCCTGCCGCGCCGATTTGGCCACCTGAAATTGGGAGTAGCGGCTAGTCGCGTTTTCATGCAGGACACAGGCTTCGATTGCGGAGGCTAGGGTGAGGCCTTTTATTTTTAAGAGCTGCTGGCGTAGGGTGCCCGAGGTGACCCCAAAAACGATCTGGTCCCGAATCATGGAATCGGAGGTGGTGCCGTAACCGCAGGACTGCGCGAGGATACGGAGGTGTGTAAAGAAGGATTGAAAGGGCTCATCCTTACCCTGCAGGCGCTGCTGGAAGAGATACCTCTCGAAACTCTCGTTGACCTCGACGTTGAAGTGTTGGTCGAGTTTGAGAAGGACCGCCTTGTACTTGGTCTTGTCCTCACCTTCCGCGAACACCAGGGAGTTTTAGACATGGATGGTGTGTTGATCTGCCGTGGAGAGGAGGATGGCGATCTTTCTGGTGTCCGAAGCGCCCTCCTTTTCGTTGGCTTCCAGGAAGAGCTGGAAGCGCTGTTTGAACAGCTTCCAATTAACGCCAAGGTTTCCAGTGACTTGTAGCGGCTGCAGTGTGCTGACAGTGTCCATGGCACAGGATGGCAGATTCCGGAGGATCCATAGGTAGGTCCCACAGTTACTCCTGGTACTATGATGTGTTGGGTACTCTGCTACACAGACGAACCAACACGGTTGTGAATGGTACAACTCAGTTTTATTGCGAACATTTATTTACAGTGGTAAACTGGTTACTGAGGTTCGATCATAACCCTAGAATCTGTGGACCTATTCCTAATACTATCTTGTAGTGGCACTCAGCACATGGTGGATGTCTGAGTGGCTTGCTATGAGCTCTGTGCCCTGAGCTGTCTCCTGCTGGAATCCTCAGGAAGTGTTGTGTTCCCTGTTTTGTACTGTGTATGCTCTTGCCTGTGATTGGCTGTGGTGTTGTGTGTGTGTTGATTGGTCCGTTGACCTGTCCATCAGTATGTAGGTGCTATGATGTTTACCTGAATATCATGACATAAACCTCAATGATGTATCACAGCTATCGCCGTTATGTTGTAATATTCATGCATGAAGAGGAATCCTGGCTAAGTACAGAACTGCTTCAGATGCAGGAAACCAATGTTCTTAGGGTTTTGGAATTGACGCTCCAGTCCTTTTTTACACCTCTTGAAATATCTCAAAGTGCTTCATTTACATTGAAGCACTTTGAGATATTTGATATTTCGAGAGGGAAATTTGGCCAATTGGATAAGTAACTGTCTATCACATAGAAGACAGAGGGTGGTGGTGGATGGAAAATGTTCAGACAGGAGACCAGTTACCAATGGTGTATCACAGGGATCAGTGCTGGGTCCTCTGCTATTTGTGATTTTTATCAATGACTTGGAGGAGGGGGCTGAAGGGTGGGTCAGTAAATTTGCCGATGACACCAAGGTTGGTGGAGTAGTGGATGAGGTAGAGGGCTATTGGAGGCTGCAAAGAGACATTGATAGGATGCAGAGCTGGGCCGAAAAATGGCAGATGGAGTTTAACCTTGATAAGTGCGAGGTGATTCATTTTGGTACAATTACAGAGTCAACAGCAGGGTTCTGAGGAATGTGGAGGAACAGAGAGATCTTTTGGTTCATGTCCACAGATCTCTGAAGGTTGCCACTCAAGTGGATAGAGCCGTGAAGAAGGCCTATAGTGTGTTCGCGTTTATTAACAGAGGGCTTGAGTTTAAGAGCCGCGGGGTTATGCTGCAACTATACATGACCCTGGTGAGACCACATTTGGAGTATTGTGTGCAGTTCTGGTCACCTCATTATAGGAAGGATGTGGAAGCATTGGAAAGGGCGCAAAGGAAATTTACCAGGATGCTGCTTGGTTTGCAGGGTAGGTCTTCTGAGGAAAGGTTGAGGGAGCTAGGGCTTTTCTCTTTGGAGCAGAGGAGGATGAGAGGCAACTTAACAGAGGTTTATAAGATAATGAGGGGGATAGATAGAGTGGGTGTTCAGAGACTATTTCCTCGGGTGGATGTAGCTGTTACAAGGGGGCATAACTATAAGAATCAGGGTGGGAGATATAGGAGGGATATCCGAGGTAGGTTCTTTACTCAGAGAGTGGTTAGGGTGTGGAATGGACTGCCTGCTGTGATAGTGGAGTCGGGCACTTTAGGAACTTTCAAGCGGTTATTGGATAGGCACATGGAGCACACCAGAATGACAGGGAGTGGGATAGCTTGATCTTGGTTTTGGACAATGCTCGGCACAACACCGAGGGCCGAAGGGCCTGTTCTGTGCTGTACTGTTCTATGTTCTATGAATCAGTTGAGAGTTCAGTTGTGTAGGCAAACACATTGAATTGCCACCATCAGTAATGGTGTGAATGTCTGGTCAATCTATTTTTTTAAGTGTTGGCTAAGGGCCAAATAGTGGCGAGGGACACTGTGAGAATTCCCTACTCCGCTTTGCACAGTACATTGGAACCTGAACTCTGACAATGCAATACTTCAATATTACAGTGAAACATTACACTGGAGTCTTGCCTTGAAAGCACAGCCTTCTGGAAATGAGAGTGTTACTTGGCAAAATACCAATCTTCAGTCAGGTCTAATGACCATTATCATTCTGGCTGGGCTTACATTATTCTATTTTTACCAGGTGGCTGAAAATGAAGTTGCGTCTAGATTTCTAAAATGTAACATGAGAATTCCACCTGGAAGAGTGCTATTGTGTTGTACTAATATCTGCAGCAAATTATAGAACAATGATTTCTATTAATTCTCGGAGCTTGATGTTGATAATATCCATCCTCATTCTGCCATCACATGGTAGCTATAACCTTCGGCGCTGAACATATATGAATGGTTTCAAGTTCAGTAAATTCTAAGATGCTTTTTTTTAATGAACTATAGAATTAGCTCATAAACTGACAAATAAGCAATCTCATGCTGAGCTATGAAGGCAGCAAGCACCCGAACAATTGTTCACAAAGCGCAGCTTCTGCAATGGGCCAGCCGAGCTGTGCTGGTATCCATAGCAACATGATGAAGCCAGGGTAATAAAAGCTAATAAAGCAAATTCATATGGGACAGCAGAAGTTATTTTACAGGACTGAACATGCAGGGTGTTCCAAATTTGGCCTGGGCAATGTCTCAGGACAGAATTAAAGAGAAAGAGCAACTTCCAGCTGCTGCTCGGCCCCTGCCAAATTCTGGGGATGACCTTATTTAAATATAAGTTTTCATGCCTGTGGTGTTGTACCAGAGACGGCCAAACTGCTGGGGCAACAGTAATATTGGTAAAGCAAAGGCCACTCAAATTGAAGGAGTTAACGCAGAACCATTTCTTCAACCAGATCACTGGTGACATATTTTGGAATTGATTTTTGTTTAGCCCTCACTTTCAAACTTCCCTGCTTTCTACCGATGTAGGTACCACTGAGAATATTAGGATACGTAGTCGGTGGTATTCTGGCTGTAGTCCAGGAATAACTCCAGACATGCACTTAAAAGTGATAGCTAAATGTAAGTAGAATGATAGATTAAGCACTTACATGTGCCCCCCGCCCCCCCCCCCCCCCCCCCCTCCTCCGGATATGGGGCAGTAATCTGATGGATCCAGGTTTAATAGCTGAGCCTAGCAAAGCTGAGCCTAGCTCATATTGAGGAAGGTTGAGCAGTTGTTCTTGGTCATTGGAAAGTAGATATGTCAAGATCTACAGATTACAGATGCATGCCTGCTGATTCCTTTGGCATATCTTCTTTCTATTATCTAGCTTCACAGCGCCAGGGTCCCAGTTTCGATTCTCTGCTGGGTCACTGCCTGTGCAGAGTCTGCACGTTCTCCCCATGTCTGCGTGCGTTTCCTCTGGGTGCTCCGGCTTCCACCCACAGTCCACAGACGTGCAGGTTAGGTAGATTGGCCATGATACATTGCCCTTAGTGACCAAAAAGGTTAGGAGGGGTTATTGAGTTACGGGGATAGGGTGGAGGTGAGAGGGTTATTGGGTTACGGGAATAGGGTGGAAGTGAGGGCTTAAGTGGGTCAGTGCAGACTCAAGGGGGCTGAATGGCCTCCTTCTGCACTGTATGTTCTATGTTCTATGTACCTTGACTATTATACTGGAGATGTTTCAAAAAGAAACTTACCTCCTGCATGTCATAATATCCACTCATGTATATAATGAGATGCAGACAGGCAGTGATTGACACACAGGATAACCAATGAACACACACGACACAGAACAACCAATCACCAGACAGGACACTACCAGTATAGAACACACAAGGAATTAAGACACTCCCTCTTCTCACATGATACAGCTACAGAGATAGTTAGAGTGCACAAGGCCGTGAGCACCGTCTCCACGTGACAGAGAGCTGGTCTGGTCAAGCCAGTCAGAGGTTGTCAGTTTAGATTAATAGAGTATCAACCCACAGCAGATTATGTACAACAACCAGCAGGTTCAATAAAACAGTGTTGGACCATCTCCTGTGTCGGAAGCCTGTTTCTAGTCTCACTGCATCCAGTTGCAGTCAATGTTAAACCAACTCAGATAACACATCATGGTACCAGGGAACTATTAACTCTAACGAACCTACCTCGAGTGAATCTGCAACGACCAGCAAGCAATCATCCAGCGGCATGGCCCTCTGCAACTCCGGATCTCCGGCAACCTCGGCGCCAACTGGAAGGTCTTCAAACAGAAGTTCCTCCTGTATATCGAGGCCTCCGACCTCGAGGCAGCATCGGATGCCATGAAGATCGCGTTGTTCCTGTCGACTGTGGGGGATCACGCCATCCACATCTTTAACTCGCTCACATTTGCCGATGGCGAAGACAGGACGAAGTTCAAGACAGTTCTGCTGAAATTCGACAGCCACTGCGAAGTCGAGGTGAATGAGAGCTTTGAACGGTACATCTCCCAACAGAGGCTTCAGGGTAAGGATGAACCTTTTCAGTTCTTCTTGACCCATCTCCTCATCCTTGCGCAGTCATGTAATTAAGACTCGACGGCTGATTCCATGATCCGGGATCAGATAGTTTTCTGGGTCCAGTCCGACTCCCTGCAGGAGCAGCTCCTCAAAATCAAACAGCTGACCCTCTCCGTCGCCATCAAAACGTGCGTTGTCCATGGGGCGGCAGAAATTGTTACTCCCGCATCAGGGCGGCAGAAACTGCAAAACTGGCCTGCAACGAGGCAGAAAGGGTGCAGGCCATCGAAAAATGCAAGGCCTGAGCATCGAGGAGAGTGGCTGTTTTGCGCGCCGTTCCCGGGTCCCTACGAATGTGCGCCACGACCGGGAGGATGATGAGGAGGCCGAAGATCCTACTGCGCATTTGCGAACGTCGGCCAACCGCACTGCGCATACGCGACGGCGCACAGAACGCACTGACGTCATGGTCATGACGTTTCCAAATTGTGGCTCCGCCCATTTAAAGCGGCAATGTGCAGCCAAAGGCAGGTGATGTCTACAGTGTGGAAAGCCTGGGCATTATGCGGCCCTCTGCAGGTCTGCACCACTGAGCAACAGCCAGCGATCCCAGCTGCAGCGCAGACGTGTCCGCTGTGTACAACAAGGCATGCAGGATTCTGATCCCGAAAGCCCGTCGGACCCCGATGCTGACTGCCTCGAGTCTCCATATCGGGTGGGCATCATCACCACACACGAGCTGGTCTCCACCGCGCCTGCAAACCGCCTTTCAATCCTGAGTGTGGATCCTCACGACGAGTGGTGAGCTGTCATCACGATCAACCAGCCTCGTATCCGATTTAAATTGGACACTGGCGCATCTGCGAATCTCATATCACAGTCAGACCTCAACAGCATCCGAAACCAACCTAGCATTCTTCCACCAGCCTGCCAGCTCCTTGACTACAATGGCAATGCCATAGCTGCCAGTGGACCGTGTCGGCTAGGTGTATCTCACAAGGCAATCAAGGCGACGTTAAGATTCGAGATCATCCGGCCTGACAAGGCATCCCTGCTCGGTGCTCGCGCATGCAAACATCTAAATCTGGTCCAGCGAGTCCATGCCATGTCCTCTACACCTGTGACTGCCTCAACCAATGTGAACCTACAGGCTGAGATAGATGACATCCTCACGCAATACTATAATGTGTTTGATGGGATGGGCACGCTCCCATATCGCTACAAAATACTACTCAAGCCGAATGCCACCCCAGTCATCCATGCACCATGCCGGGTGCTGGCTCCTCTCAAGGATAGTCTGAAAATGCAGCTATGAGAGCTCCAAGACCAGGGCATCATTTCAAAGGTCACGGAACCAACAGACTGGGTCAGCTCCATGGTCTGCGTCAAGAAACCCTCTGGTGAACTCCGCATTTGCATCGATCCCAAAGACCTGAATCGCAATATCATGCGAGAGCATTTCCCGATCCTGAAGTGAGAAGAATTAACCTGTGAGATGGCTCATGCCAAATTCTTCACCAAGCTGGACGCCTCACGTGGTTTTTGGCAGATACAGCTGGACGAGTCCAGTCAGAAGCTGTGCACGTTTAACACTCCGTTCGGCAGGTATTGCTACAACCGCATGCCTTTCGGTATCATCTCAGCTTCCGAAGTATTTCATCAAATAATGGAGCAAATGATGGAGGGCATCAAGGGGGTGCGAGTCTATGTGGACGACGTGATCATCTGGTCCACGACGCCCGAAGATCACATTGCTCGCCTCAGACAGGTTTTCCAGAGGATCCACGAAAATGGCCTCCAGCTCAACAGGGCCAAATGTTAATTTGGTCGGTCTGCTATCAAGTTTCTGGGTGACCACATTTCACAGCAAGGTGTGCAACCTGACGCTGACAAGGTGCTGGCAATCAATGCCATGAAGACCCCAGAGGACTAAAAGGCAGTCCTACGTTTCCTTGGGATGGTAAATTTTCTCGGAAAATTCATTCCTAACATGGCATCCCACACCACAGCCCTCCGGCATCTCGTAAAAAAGTCCACAGTGTTCCAATGGCTTCCCGCACATCAAGCGGAGTGGCTTGAGCTGAAGGCGAAGCTCACCACAGCCCCAGTACTGGCGTTCTTTGACCCGACCAAGGATACCAAGATATCCACAGGCGCAAGCCAGGACGGCATTGGTGCAGTGCTCCTCCAGAGAGACGACTCCTCATCCTGGGCCATGACTCTGACCGAACAATGGTATGCCCAGATCGAAAAAGAGTGCTTGGGTCTCCTGACAGGAATAGTCAAGTTTCATGACTACGTATACGGTCTGCCGAAGTTCACGGTGGAAACAGACCACAGGCCTTTAGTCCACATAATCCAGAAGGATTTAAATGATATGACACCTCGGCTGCAGCGAATTCTTCTTTGACTCCGCCGCTATGACTTCGACCTCGTCTACACACCGGGTAAGGAGCTGATCATCGTGGATGCCCTATCCCGATCCATCACCATGCCGTGTGAACCGGGCGACTTCATTCGCCACATCGAGGCACAGGTGCAGTTGTGTGCCAGCAACCTCCCAGCCACTGATGAGTTGTCCAAATACGCGAAGAAACTGCCAAAGATCCTCTACTGCAGCTTGTGATGCAACACCTCGCTCATGGCTGGCGAAAGGGGCAGTGCCCCCAGTTCTTCAATGTTAAGGACGAGTTAACGGTTGTTGAGGGGATCCTTCTTAAACTGGATAGAATTGTCATTCCCCAAAGCATGCAAGCCATGGTGCTCAGACAGATCCATGAGGGTCACATTGGGGTCGAGAAATGTCGGCGCAGAGCTCAGCAGGCAGTTTACTGGCCTGGCATCAGCCAGGACATTGCCAACACGGTCTTCAACTGCACAACATGCCAGAAATTCCAACCATCCCAGCCCAAGGAAACACTGCAACAGCACGAGATCGTGACCTCTCCGTGGTCCAAGGTGGGGATAGACCACTTTCACGCAAATATGAGTGATTATGTGCTTTTAGTCGACTACTTCTCCAGCTACCCGGAAGTGGTGAAACTGTCGGACCTCACGTCCAAGTCAGTCATCAAAGCCTGCAAAGAGACATTTGCCAGGCACGGGATACCACTCACAGTAATGAGTGACAACGGTCCATGTTTCTACAGCCAAGAGTGGTCCGACTTTGCACAATCCTACCACTTCAGGCATATCACATCCAACCCCCATTACCCGCAATCAAACGGTAAGGCCGAGAAGGGGGTCCATATTGTCAAGCGGCTGCTTTGCAAGGCTGCAGACTCAGCCTCTGATTTTAACCTGGCGCTGTTGGCATACAGGGCAACCCCTCTGTCGACTGGTTTGTCTCCGGCTCAGCTACTCATGAACCACAACCTGCGGACGACTGTTCCAGCCATCCATGTTCCAGACCTTGACCACCTCACAGTGCTGCAGAAGGTGCAGCGATCCAGGGACCAGCAGAAGATCACGTGAGATGCCCATGCCACTGATCTGCCTGTGCTGGCTCCAGAAGATGTTGTTTGTGTCCAGTTGCCTGAGGGAGGCTAGTCAGCCCCAGCTGTTGCCGTCAGACAGGCCGCCCCCAGGTCTTTCGTTGTTCAAATGGCTGATGGCTCCATTCTACGGCGCAACAGGAGGGCGCTGCGCAAAGTTGCCTGCCCACCATCTGACCGCACTTCTCCGCATGTCATCAAGCCGCTTCAGGACATTTCGCACCACGTGGCCACCGATCTGGCAGCAATCCCGCCTGTTCACGAGGCCACCGATCTGGCAGCAATCCCACCTGTCCACGAGGCCACCGATCTGGCAGCAATCCCACCTGTCCACGTGGCCACCGATCTGGCAGCAATCCCGCCTGTCCAGGTGCCGGCTTCCCCCCCCTCCACCTCTGAGGTGATCGACAAGAATTCATCGCCCACCACAAACACTGAACCTATAGACTTGAATCCTGTAAATTTTGTTCAGTTTGCTCTGTATCTGCACGCTAGACACCTTCCCATGTACATATGTTCATTCACTCACCACTTGTACGTAGTCATACGTGTATCTACAGCCACATTCCAAATTTTACTTCAAAAAGGGGAGATGTCATAATATCCACTCATGTATATAATGAGATGCAGACAGGCAGTGATTGACACACAGGATAACCAATGAACACACACGACACAGAACAACCAATCACCAGACAGGACACTACCACTATAAAACACACAAGGCATTAAGACTTTCCCTCTTCTCACAGGATACAGCTACAGAGATAGTTAGAGTGCACAAGGCCATGAGCACCGTCTCCATGTGACAGAGAGCTAGTCTGGTCAAGCCAGTCAGAGGTTATCAGTTTAGATTAATAGAGTGTCAACCCACAGCAGATTATATACAACAACCAGCAGGTTCAATAAAACAGTGTTAGGCCATCAACTGTGTCGGAAGCCTGTTTCTCGTCTCACTGCGTCCAGTTGCAGAGAATGTTAAACCAACTCAGATAACACATCACTGCAAAGATGCACTTTCACAGACTTCATTAGTGAACACAGAAGGTCTTTATTAATACGAATTGTACAGCAGCCACATGGCTGTAGCCAGCTCCCAAAATGTCTCTTTCTAGGAGCTTGTCTCCCCATGGGGCAATTCCACATTCTGAGTCCCAATTGGTCACCCAGGCTAGGTGACCCTTACTCTGCTGTGTTGCCCTTAAAGAGACAACACCACATCCCTCCCCATTTAACTCCTTTATGCAATATTCAATAACTAATTAACCAGTCGTAAATTCTAACAACATTTTGTACATGAGTTGGTGCAATTATAAATCAAGCCTTTGAGAGGGGTTTCTGTTTCTTGTAGAGCAGGGTAATTCTGTTCTCTGAGGTGCTTCCAAAGGACCAACATTAACTGGAACTGCAATAACTGGAATGTCTTCTGGAACAGGAAATTCATCACCATTTGCTTCCGCGGAGACATCAGTTATGTTGATAACGAGTCGAACAGGTACTTTGGTGCATAACGGTTGATAAACATTTCATGATGACAACACTGACAGCTGGAGCTTCTCTCTATTCCTCCAGTGGTCCACGTGTTTATGAATGATCACACCCTCCACATCCACATGGTATAAAAGGGGTCTGGTCTCAGAGACAATAATCCCAAGGATCCAACTTGATCCATTACCAAAGTTTCTCACGTACACAACTTCATTTGCCATAAATGATCGTGCTGTACTATATGAATCATGGCTTGCATTCTGATTATTCTCGCTTCTCCCCTCCCTGGCAAATTTGGAAACACGAGGCTTAGTCTTGTTCTGAGGGGACCTCTCACCAGTAGTTCTGCTGGTGGAAATTCTGTTGTTGCATGTGGAGTGATACGGTAGCTAAGGAGCCACCGTGACATTTTGGTCTCCATGGTTCCTCCTGACAGCTTCTTTAGTTCAGACATAAAAGCTTAGATGTCTCTCTCGGCTGGTCTGTTTGATGTTGGTGGTAAGACGCTGTTCTAATGTGTTCAAATCCATTGAGAGCAGGGAGGTTTTCAAACTCAGCACTTGTGAATACGGTTCTATTGTCTGATACCTTTATTTCAGATAATCCGTGAAGTGAAAAGCATTGGCGTAATCTTTCGATGGTAGCATGTGTTGTAGGTGATTTAACCTCAAAAATGCCCATCCATTTAGAGTATGGTTCAACCGCGAGCAAATATTTGTGCCCAGGAATGAACCAACACAATCAATATGGACTTTTACCCATGGCTGGCTAGCCCATTCCCGAGCATGTGAGCTGCAGCAGGCAACCTTTGGTGCAGTTGGCACCGTCTTTAAAATATTTTTTTAAATTGAGGTTTACATTTATACACTGTACAGGAGATGAATGAAACGTTTATTATTGACAATTTACATGCTGCCCCCCCCCCCCCCCCCCGCTGCCGCTACCCCCTCCCCTGCTACCCCCTCCCCTTTCCTACTATTTTTGGCCCTATCTTAGGCCCTTTCCTCCGCTGTAGATGGATTATTATCACTCATTATGCTCTTATAGCTTTGTGGGTGTGGCCCTCTGGCCCCCGCATCAGTCTCTCCCTGGGTATCCTCCAGACATTTCCTTGGGTCTCTTCCCCCCCTTTTCCTGTCTGCTTTCCTGGTGGTTCCGATAAAACCCCAACCCTTTCCGTTTCTATCTGTTATTGGCTTAAACAGGTCCTGGAGAGGCTGATGAATTGCCTGCAGTTGGGAGCATACACGTTTACCAGAACTACCGGTGCCCCATGCAGGACCATGACGTACTGTCCTCCGGGGTCCGTAACCGTCTTTGTCGCCATAAACACAGTCCACTTGCTACTCAGGATAGCTACCCGCCCTGGCCTTCTTCCCATAACATGAATAATACGTTTGTCCCACCCAGCCCTTCCTTACCTGCTGTCAGACTTTCTCCCTCAGGTGCGTCTCTTGGGGGAAGACTATGTCGACTTGCAAACTTTTCAGATGTATGAAGACTCTGCATCTTTTCACTGGGGCGTTAAGTTTCCTGGCATTCCAGGTGATAATCCTGGTGGAGGCTTTTTGTCCCCCTCACTTCCTGAGGAATCAACCATACTTACCTGGTGGGTGCGCCCCTGCACTCCAGGGTCTCCCTTTGTTTACCCACACAAAAAGTATTTTGTCTCTCACTTTACACAGAAGTGGATATAGATTGGTCCAGTTCCTGATCCGCTTTGCTGAGACTGGCAATGTGTCTAAAAGATTTAACGTCATGATGATATTTTGTGGTAGTGGAGTACATGTGATACTTTCTTGCAAGGGTAGGCGGCTAAGAGCATCCACATTCGCTATGTGTGTTCTAGGCCGGTGCTTGAAAGAATATTCATAGGTGGACAGAATTAACGCTTATCATTGAATTCTTGCTGAGATAGCCTTGTCTTCTTTGAAGAGACCTCAAGAGCGGTTTGTGGTCAGAAATGATGGTGAAGTGAGTGTCTACAATATAAGCACTGCTGGGGTTTCTTGATGCCAAAGATTATTGACAGTCCTTCTTTCTAGATTTGTGAGTAGCCTTTTTGGTCTCTGAGAGAGTTCTTGACACAAACCCTATCGGCCTTTCAGAGCCGAAATCCATCTCATGGGACAACATCGCGCCTTATGGAGAGGCATCGCAGGTCAGTATCAGTTCTTTAGATGGGTCGAAGTGTACGAACGTGTGAGGAATGCAGCAATTGCTTTACTCTGTTGAAAGCTTCTTCTTCAGGAGCCTTCCAACACCAATAATGGTGTTTCTTTAACAGAATATGCAAGGGGGCCAATACCGCTGATAAATTTGGTAAAGCACATCTGTAGTAGTTTACAATTCCTCCAAAAGATTTGAGTTCAGTTGTCTTTGTGGGGGAAAGCCTTGACCTTGTCTTGCATGGGGTTTAATACTTGTACCTCTACAGAATGCCCCAGGTAGGTCACCTTGATGAATGTGATATAAAATAGTTACTTTAGAGATATTAGTTACTGTAATGTAGAGATAGGCCAGTCTCATTCTGGTGAGTTCACAGACAAAGGATTTCAGACCGCATGGCAAAGCAAGAAGGAGGTGTGTCCAGCAAAGGAGGAGAAAAGGATGCTGGGTAATAAGGGGGCCAGAGGAAGGGATGAGAAGTGAGCCAATCAGGATTGATGGCCAGGTAGGAGGGGTATAGGATGACCTATGGGAATCGTGAATGTGAAACTTGATACCATTTGAATGTATTTGCAGAAATCCCTTTGTCTCCTTGTTCATTCGCTTTCCCGAGGTGTAGGAGACTAGTCCTGTGTCCTGTGCCTCTGTGAAATGAATCAGGCTTGCAAGTAAAATAAAATAACTAATGCTGTACCTGCAAATCCATCTCGACTTTTATTGAGGACAGACTGACGGGTAAAGAAATTTGTGTTTTGTCATTTGGTGCCGGAAACCCGGGATTGCTCAAGCTGGTTCTGATCAACCGCGAAATCAGAATTAGACTGATTATGAACAGGGAGAGTGGGAAGAAGGGGCCCACAATGTATAGCTGGAAAATGACCGCACATTGCTTTTTCCCCTCTTCTTATCATCTGATTAGTCTGGTCACTCGCGGTTGGTACGGAAAGATCGTCTCGACGAAATCAAAGGTCAGTCTGGGGATTAGAAAATTAAACTGATGGGATATCATAATTGATAGTTCAGTTTTGGGTTAATTGTATTGTTGATGAACTGATGTGACTTCAGCAGATGAAGGTTCAGTTAAATGAGTGTTTTAAACGACTGATGTGACTTCAGCAGATGAAGGTTCAGTTAAATGAGTGTTTTTAAATCTGAAGAGGATTCCATTCCATGTGTGAGTTCTGATTCGGCTTGGGTTAGGTTATGGGTTGATGCGACATCTAAAACAAAGATGGTTCAACTCCATGTGTGAGTTCTGATTCGGCTTGGGTTAGGTTTTGGGTTGATGCAACATCTAAAACAGATGATTCAATTCCATGTGTGAGTGTTTTAAATCTATAGTTGATTAAGCTAAAATTGTGCCCTTGGACTGTAGTGGCGAAAAACGCAGTTCTGAGGACTAGTTGAGATTATGGGGAATTGCTTGGATAAATTTCAAAACAAAGAACATCCATAGAACTGGATGCTGCATGTTAGTTAAAGCAGAAGTCTCTCAAAGGGTTAACAGCAGCAGCCAAAGTTAAAGAAGACAGACAGTGCTTCTCAATCAGGCCTTGAGATAACAGCAGCAGCCTGTAGTGTAATCGGATACCTTTCCTTTGAGTCAGTGAACTCCAGCAAAGTTACGTTTTGAATTAATTAAAGGAAACCAGTGGGTTTCTCCACCTCTTTGATAAAAGTTATTATTTACGAAAGCAATTGATTGAAATTGCCAGAATCTTAAGTTTTACTTACTTGAAATAATGTTTATCTCATTTTATTTGTGAATTAATAGAAACTGAAAGAAACTCACTGACACCATTTTAAAAAGTGTAAATCTGGAGATGACAGTTGACTTTGCTCTGGTATACATCACCGCAGCTAACTGCTCCCTCATTGATAGCACCCAACATTTTTGAGAATGTAAGAAAAACTTGTTAAAAGAAACATTGTTAAGATAAAGAATTAATTAAGTTGTAAATGTTATACAAGTTTGTGTTAAGCAAATCGTAAATTTAGTTCTGAGTTGAGATCAGAGCTAAGCTTGCAAGTTGCAGTAATTCAATTTGAATTTTCAAACAAGTTAAGTTTTAAAAGAACATTGTTAGAACCTTTTTAATAATTTTGCCAAGGAGCAAAAAAAAAAAAATTGCCATTGGTTATAAATAAGCAAATAAAAAATATATATATAATAAAAAAAAGAAAGAGCCAAAGTATGAAAGCCAAAGAGTTAATTAGATTATGGAGACAATATTGTCAAGAGGAAAGAGATAAGATCATGTTATTAAGTTGGCAAGAAAATGCCCTTAAAATGGGGATTCTAATTAGTGAAGAAACCCCCCCCCCCAAAAAAACCCAATGGGCTACGTAGTTCAATGGCTAGCCTTGCATTGACAGAGGCAGAATATGAAGATTAAGATAAATTGACCAGGTCGCTAGGATTTCGACTGCACCCGTAGCATTGTCTGCACTAATTCCAGAACCACCAGAGTGTAATAATTTATATCCAGTCACTGCTCCCCAGATTCCAATCATGCCAGTCATTCCAGCCCTTTTGGTTGATAGCGTGGGTCCCGATTTACCATCTTCACGATCAGTAGGGGAAGAGGAGCTCTGTTCCACAAGCCCAGTTAGCTCTAGGACCCATTCTCGGACAGCGAGAGAAGGGCTTGATCCTAACCAGAAACAATTAAGCATACCATCTAAATCCCTTCAGACCAAGGGGAAACCGCAAATTTCGAGAACAAAGGGAGATGCCAGGGATGATTCTGAAGAGAAAGAACTCCCTCTAGTGACAGGGAGGGACGTCGAAGTCTTGGAAGAACTAGAGGAAATAGCTAGAGTGCCCCCTGGTGAGACTCGGAGACAGTTGCCGATTAGGAAGATACCAAACCTTGACGCAGTGACTGCCGGGGCCCAGCCCACGATAGACGTTTATTTCCCATGGACACCCAGTGAGATGATGGCTATTATGGCTACAACCCCAGATAGAAAAAAATCTCCTGCTGCTTTCGTGGATTCCCTGAGAACTACCATCTCAATTTATCAAGCTGATTCTAGGGACCTCTGGGCCCTACTCCAGCAGGTTTTAACCCCAGCAGAGGTTGTGAGAGTGATAAACAAATGTGGAAATGGTTAGGTTGTACATATGATTCTGTTTCCTCTTTATGGACCACGCCAGCACATCAGACTTGTATGTCTGATGTACTGGCTTTATGGGTCACTGAATGTGTACACTTTGCAACTCATTGTGGGGCTCGGGGGACTAGTGATTTGTTGCTGGACACTTGGTGGCACCCTGAAATGCAGGGGTTGGCCCAGAGTATCAGTAATCGGTGTTTGATTTGTCAGCAATATAACACAGGCAAAGGTATCCCTTGTGGGATGGGGCAAACCCCGTTGCCCAGTGGTCCCTTTGAGACGCTATAAATGGATTACATTGAGTTGGAAAGGTGTCACTGTTATAAATATGTTTTGGTCATTGTGGATGTGTTCAGCAGATGGGTTGAGGCGTATCCGACTACCGATAATAAAGCTGCTACTGTGGTTAAAGTTCTGATGCGGGAAATCATTCCCCGGTACAGTATACCAGCTCAGTTGAGTTCTGATAACGGGCCTCATTTTCTTGGACAGATTAACCTGCCTCCCTTCCCCAGTGCTATTTTACAGGTGTGGAGCATGATGGGGTGGCTATGCACCGCCTGTGTGATCTTCGGCCTCACCTCACTTGGAGTGACATCGGGGACGGACATGGAAAAGGGACATATTATCTACATTTGTAACCCCAACCAAACTACAAGGACATTTTGTTTATGCAGAGGTGATGTTCTTCGCTGCCCCCATATACGAGGACATGGTATCGACTCATGGAAGGTCATCAGGATAACGGAAAATGCAGGAGTCATGAAGCAATTGCACTGGTCCCGGCGATGGGAAGGGAACATTATATGGACATTGCCTTGTTTTTGGAGTACATGTAAATTTGATTTTGGATGTGTTAAGATTGGTGCGATAAAGGTAACATCAGGCCGTCAGGAGAGAGTAGAAAGACGTTGTGAGAGAGAGAGGGGGACTAGAGAGATGACGGAGCGTGTGAGAAGGGAAGTACAACTAGAACGTAGGTTATCAGGAGATACACTTAATTTAGTTAAAGGCCAAACTGAGGAAAACCCGGGTAGTATGAATCTCTTCTACCAGATTTACCACCGCTTGTATGGCCACGGACGGGTTGTCTGCTACCCGAACCCCGCAGCAGTGTCTAGGTTATTTTCTGTTTCACCGCTTTGGGGCACTCCCCAAACGGTGGTTCATTGTCAGCGTTCCGAGCCACCGCCCGAGCAAGTCACTCTTCCTTACGATCCGGGTTCAGCACCACCGGCTATTTGCCTTCCCCTTCCTCGGGATAATTCCCACTCACAGTATGATAGACTGCAACGGTGGAGGGCGTATATACCTAGCCACTTCACTCCCAATAGGGATTCCCGGTCGTACGAGAATTGTTTCAGCAGTGAAGGATACGGCTGTTTGCTGGTAGAGGTGGAAACGAATATAACATGTCTGTTCCCCACCTGTACGGACAGGAGGTGTCATATCACCCAGGCATCTGGCCAATGCGTTTGTTACAACACCACGCGTTCCATTGAACGCCGGCCTACAGCTCCTTTGTGGCTGGGCGAATGTCTCTCATATCACTGTTGGGATTTCAAGGCTTAACCGCTAACATCACTAAATTTATGGATCACATATGGGATCACCTGGACGGAATGCAGGATCTTGGCTCTTGGGGTAACTGGGGATTTGGAGGTTGGAAGGACTGGTTGATAAATATGGCCATGTATTTAGCAGTGGCTATTGGCTGCATCTTTGTGGGCCCAGCCATCCTTAAATGTGTGATGGGTAGAATGCGGTAGAATGCACTGGAACAGATCAACGCCCCTAAAATCTTGGCTGTCAAAATCCATGAGGGTGCAGCAGATGAAGGGGGGGCTACTACAGGAATTGAAAATGGAGCGACGGATCTTTTTAGATGAGGGACCGTAGCTATGGATTGGATAGTTCGGTTATCATGGAATGATAAAAGGAGGGAATGACGAATGTGATATAAAATAGTTACTTTAGAGATATTAGTTACTGTAATGTAGAGATAGGCCAGTCTCATTCTGGTGAGTTCACAGACAAAGGATTTCAGACCGTATGGCAAAGCAAGAAGGAGGTGTGTCCAGCAAAGGAGGAGAAAAGGATGCTGGGTAATAAGGGGGCCAGAGGAAGGGATGAGAAGTGAGCCAATCAGGATGGATGGCCAGGTAAGGAGGGGTATAGGATGACCAATGGGAATCATGTATGTGAAACTTGATACCATTTGAATATATTTGCAGAAATCCCTTTGTCTCCTTGTTCATTCGCTTTCCCGAGGTGTAGGAGACTAGTCCTGTGTCCTGTGCCTCTGTGAAATGAATCAGGCTTGCAAGTCAAATAAAATAACTAATGCTGTACCTGCAAATCCATCTCAACTTTTATTGAGGCCAGACTGACGGGTAAAGAAATTTGTGTTTTGTCAACCTCAGTGACTCAAAGAGGTGAACTCCAGCCTCCTGGAATCTCTTTAACACCTCTTCCAAGTTTCTAGATGCTTGGCCACTCTCAATCCAGTTATAAGGACATCATCAAGGTATACTACAACCCACGGTAGCCCCTGTAGCAGACTTTCCATTGTCCTTTGGAATATTACACTCGCCGAAGACATGCCAAAATGCATGCACTGGAATAGGCCTTTGTGTGTGTTTGTCCCTGGGAGGTGTCATCTAATTTGAGTTGCCGGTACGCATGACTCGTATCCAGCTTTGTGTAAGATGTTCTGCCAGTCTTGTATGCAGGTCTTAAGTTATCAGGATTGGATATTTATCCAGCTTGCAGCCTGATTAACTGTTAGCTTATAATTACCGCAAACGTGGATGATCTTGTGCGGTTTCAATGCAGGGACTATAGGTGCTGCCCATTCTTAAAATTGAACTGGCTGGATAATGCCCAGTTCTTCGAGCCTGTTTAACTCAGTGTCCACTTTCTCCCCAAAGGCATATTGTACTAAAGAATCGGGGAGTTGCCTCTGGATTCACGTAAATCTTAGCTTGTAGCCCATGATTTTGCCTGATTCATCACTGAAGACGCTGTCATTTTTTTTATCAGTTCAGGCAGACCCTCTTCCTGTATTTGAAGACTCTCAGCCCAATTCAACTTGATTTATTTCAGCCAATCACAGCAGATAAGGCTTGGTCCTTCACCCATCACGATTGTCACTGGGAGCTGGGTAGACTGTAGTCCATAGCTTACAGGTACCATTGTGGTGCCTTTTATTTTTATTGCATATCCCGTATAAGTCTTCAACTTGGCAGAAATGCTTTTAAGTTCAATGGTTGGACACCCGCTCTTAGATACTGAAATGAACATTCAACCATCACAGTGACTGATGCCCCTGTATCTACTTCCACCTTAAAAGGCTTCCCAGAGTGTCACGGTAATATGGTCCGGGATTCTCAGAGCCTCCGCGTCGCAATCGCGCCCGGCACGGGGACTGAGAATGTGGCTTCCGACCCGCGACGCCTTCCCACAATTCTCCGACGACCGGAGAATCGCCACCAGTCGATGCGGCGCTGGTTGGGGGCCATTGAAATAGGCGATTCTCCGCAGACCACCGGCCGAGTTCCCACCGGCGTGGTTCACGCATTGATCCACCCAGTGGGAGCTCGAAGCCGCGGCTGTGGTGGCTGCCCTGGTGGGGGGAGGGGGGGATCCGTCACCCGGGGGGGGACCTCCACGGCGGCCAGGCCCACGATCGGGGACCACTGATTGGGGGGGGGCCTACTTTTTCGGTCACTGGCCCACTGTGTGGGTCCGCCATGTTGCGCAGGACCCGCGGTCAGAAGTGCAGGGCCCCGTATCGGCAGCCAGAGCTGCGTGGACTACTACGGGGCCCTGCAAGCCCCCTTAAAAACGGAGAATCAGCCCGGACTTTCTTGAAAAAAGTGATTTGCGCCCGTTTTCTCGCGGGCGTCGAGACATACCCCCATTATTGGAGAATCCCGCCTACTGTCTCCATAAACCGACATGATTCAGAAATGTGGTTACCTCCACATTCCGCTTTAAGCATTACAGACTGAATTCTTATTCTGTGCCTTTTTGTTGGTGGCTGAAATTGTTTCCCTTTTTGCAGCTGCCTCAGCTGTTTTGGTGCCATGGCTGGCTGCAGGCTCCTGCTCTAACTGGTGAATGGCACCATTTTGTGCACGCTGCAGCTCTTCTGCACATCTTTCAGTGCTTTCCATGTCCAGTGCTACCTCCATTGCTCCTTTAAAATTAATGTCGACCTCTGCCAGCAATCTGCGTTGAGTAGCAACGTTGTTCACACCACAGATTAACCTATCTCGTAATGTCATTTAGAGTGACTCCAAAATCACAATACTCCGATAATCTCTTCAATTTAGAAATGTAAGTTGCGATCGATTCACCTGGGGCTCCCACCTTTGAATTAAATTTGAACCTCTGGAGTATGACTGATGGTTGAGGTTGCAATTGGGCCTTCACTAAATCCACAACCTCACTAAATGATTCGGAGTCAGGTGCGCTTGGGGCTGTCAGGCTGTGAATATGGTTATAGGTCTGAATTCCACAAACACTTAGATTTGCTTACCCCTTCACCGCGTCCTCTCTTTTACTTGCACGGAAATAATTCCCAAGGCGCTCGATGTATTGTGTCCAGTCCTCCACACAGGTATCAAATGGGTCTATTCATCCAAAGAAGAGATATTCTGGTGAGTGCTTTTTTATAGTCTTCGATTGAAACAGAATACTTACAGGTGTCGGGTCAGTGGCAGTGTCAGGACCATTTATCCTCATTACTAGATGTAAAGATGCACTTTCACATACTTCATTAGTGAACACAAAAGGAATTTATTGAAAAAATTGTACAGCAAACTCGCGGCTATAACTAGCTCACAACATGTCTCTTCGAGGAGCCTTTCTAATCCTGGGGTGGTTTGACATTCTGAGTCCCGATTTGTCACTAAGGCCAGGCGACCCTTACTTTGCTGTGTCACCCATAAAGGGACAAGCATCCAATTGTAATCAAAAATTGATCTCTAAAAATGTCAAAATATGTAAAAGGAGATTAGTATTAAAAAGGTAGCCAGGATCTTTCAGTCAGCAGCATATAAATGCAGAAGGCAGGTCACAGATAGCACATTTTCCAGGGCTGACAATTTTGTCAATTGCCCAAGGTAACAATAACCAGAATGAGTGGGCAGTTAGATTCATAGGTACAGGTACATCCACAGGTACAGGATGCCATCAACTATGTAAGTGGCAATCTGAGTAGGGCCCCACAGAAACCAAGAGTTTTCATAAACTGCCAAGAATATTTGTCCATCAATGAGTAGCTGGTGTGCGGCCATAAGTAGATGTCTATGTAGGTACAAGCCAGATTTCCTGGGAGTGTTTATGATGCTTTCATACTGTGGCATTCCATAATTCCAGAACTTATTGTACCAGGAAGCAGACTTACGGGCAGATTCTTAGGAGACAAAAGATATTCCCTTCAAAACCTGGCTCATGGCACCTCTGGAGAACCCCACCAATGAGTATCAGGAACATTACAATTAAAGCCACATCACCACCAGGTATGTTATTAAGAAAGCCAGGTAAATGCTGAAGATGTGCTTTAGGTGCCTGAACAGGTCTAGAGGTGCCCTTCAGTATTTGCCAGGGGTACCCAGAATGATAGTCATGTGCCACATCCTGCAAAACACAGCGGAGGAGAGAAGATTACAGATGGATGAGCAAGAAAGAGCACATCTCTCATTTGTGGATGAGGACAACATAGCAGTGCGGGAAGGGGAGAGAGAGGAGGATTAAGATTGTGCACCCATGGTCAGATCAGTTACTTACACTGTTGTCTGGATGCCCAATATCACAAAGGCTCACCTAGTGTAAAACATAATAAATAAAATCGTGTGGTCCACTCTTACCACCAGGAACACACCATTATGAACACACATCCTTCCGAAATCATCAAGAAACAGTCCTTCACTTGCTTCAATCATATTTACCCATGGACAGTCACCCAATGGGTCCCATCACATACAGACATTCATCATGAAACCAGTAAAAGAGAATAATGACCAAGATGTGGATGTGGTTGTGATCAATAAATGTAATACTGTATTATGGAAGAAGAAACTTAGCAAAATATTGGGCTGGATTCTCCGCCGTCGGGATGCTCCATTTTGCCGGCAGCCCGGGGGTTTCCTGACAGCGTGGGGCTGCCCCATAATGGGAAACCCCATTGACTGGCCGGCATAACGGAGCATCCCGCCGGCGGGGTGAAGCTGAAATGTGGCGCGGCGGGGCGGAGAATCCAGCCCATTATTTGTCAAATGTGCATGTGCGTATAGCTTTCTTGAATTACAATTTCTTCCAAATTATGCTTTCTGCCTCTATGCGGAGCATCCTTGTGCGCTCAACAGAGATGGAAACAGGTTGCTCAGATCCCTGCCCTCTACATTCCATCCACGATCTGGGCACAACACTCCTGTTGCTCACTGGGTGGTGCACTAAGGCAAACTTTCATCTGTTTCCATAGCTAGTTATTTCCGGAACAGGTCGCTAGTCTGTTGACAGAGGTTTATAGCTTGAGAGGCACCACTCTGCATCAAGCCTGGCTGACCAGGAGTATCTCTCTCTCTTACTGCCTGCCACTTGGCGTGTTCGAAGGATTTTGCAGGTTGATACTTGTCCTGTTTAGCTGTGTTATGAACGCACTTCCTTGGCCATCAAGCCCTGGGGTAGGACTTGAACCCGGAGTTTCTGGCTCAGAGGAAAAGATGCGACCCATTGTGCCACAACATCTCCTGCACAACAAGTTGTGGTCTGCCCTAATTTGGGAATCACATTATCGTTTACTTGTCAGAGAAAAATATAGTAATTCCAAACTCACACCATGCAATTGGGGATGGGCAATAAATGAGCCTCGCCACATCCTGCAAAGGAATAAAAAATTTAAAAAAAATTTCAAAACCATAATTAAAAAGGAATCTGAGCCACAATAATATGCCTGATACTTCAGTCTCTACTTATTTTTTTATAGTGTCTACTAGTTGAAATTAGCCTTTTTTGAGATCAGGGCTATCAATAATTTACAATTCCTTGAGAATTGTTTCCGAACAAATTATTGTCAGGCGTTACTGCAGTTTACAGTTCTTACCTCTGAATTAATGTTTGAGGTTTGCTGTGTTGATACACTCAATCTGTGCTCTGGTGTTTTACCTGCTTTGTACTTGTTCCCATGGCAAAGAATAAATTCAATTAACAAATAATCTGCACTAAAATAAGTAGCCGTGTTAATGGAGGGCAGCTGGGAAGCCAAGTTGATGATTAGAAATATGATCTGCTTAATGATTCCATGTTATAGAATATTTCCTAAAGTTTCCAATCTACTTATTCCAGTGATGATATAATATATTTAGTGGAATGATCTGATAGATGGAAAGAAAATCATCATGGTACCTTAATGAACAGGCTGCAAAAGCATTTCAACATGTTTTCCAGGAAATTGGTTCATTCTGGATTATAGCAATAATGAATTATTTACAATTGCTTTTAGCTTTAGACACACTATCACATAATTATTAGTTATTTTGCTATAAAACAAAGCAAAATTGATCGATTCACCTATAAAGATAGTTTCCAGTTTAAGTATGTGTTCCATGTTTCATGTCACAGATGCCTAATTGTAAACATTCAGCCGAATCTGAGGTATTTGATATTCAGCCCACATTTAAGTCTAATGGCGATAATGCATCACTTTAAGGAATGGCAAATTTGTACAGCATTTAGTCTTGCAAAGCAATGATAGTTTCACATGACATTAACAAGCCTGCAGATTTTCCACCTTATTCAGCATGCCACAGACTTTTATGAATGTCATTTTTTTGTGGCAATATTGTTGACGTGCTCTTTTTTACACAATGTTTAAGGAGCTGGCTTCAACTAATTAGTGTTCTGCTGACAGAATATTTTCTATTTGCGGAAAGCACTGGACTGAGTTCTTTCCTTTTTAAAAAATAAATTTAAAGTACCCAATTCTTTTTTTTCCAATTAAGGGGCAATTTAGTGTGGCCTCTCCTGCACATCTTTGGGTTGTGGGGGTGAGACCCACGCAGACACGGGGAGAATATGCAAACTCCACACGGACAGTGACCCAGAGCCGGGATCAAACCGGGTCCTTGGCGCCTTGAGGCAGCAGAGTTCTTTTCATTTTGTGATTCATTCTAACTATCTTCTCATGCGGTACATCAGTTCAATCTGGGATTGACTATTTCTGTTGAGCAGAGCATAGCTACAGGAAAACCATCACATTCTAGTCAATTAAGGTCCAAATGCCGACTGATTGTGGGAAAACTTGCAAGTGTATGGAGAGGAGATCTATAGCTGTTATAAGATAATTACTGCTAAGAAGCCATTGAACCATCTCAATTCATCCATTCAGAAAGCTCCTATAGTTAGCCCTATCGCTTTATCTTATTGAAACAAAGGCTTTCCACCGCTGCCACTCAACCTTTATGTTCATTTCAAGTGTTAATCACCTAATAATAATAATCTTTATTAGTGCCATAAGTAGGCTCACATTAACACTGCAATGAAGTTACTGTGAAAAATCCCTAGTCGCCACATTCAGGCGCTTTTTCGGGTCCAGTGAGGGAGAATTCAGAATGTCCAAATTACCGAGCAGCACATCTTTCGAGACTTGTGGGAGGAAACCGGAGCACCCGGAGGAAACCCACGCAGTCACGGGGAGAACGTGCAGACTCCGCACTATAGCCGGTTAAAATGGCTAACTCCCGATTAGAATGGCCAAACCCCGATTAAAAATGGCAAACGGAAGAGGCTGATGGGAAAATCAGCCAACAGGACTCAAACAGGCAGCTGCAGGCAAAACTGTGTATTCGCCTCTGGGGAGGCCAGACAGAATCGATGCCTGCAGCCATCAACACAACAACACACCAGCCATCTGCATACTAATTAGCAATCCCCGGGAACAATATGCTACAAATTAAACACACAAAGCCAACCCAGACTTTTCGGCGCCAGCAGGAGCTTACAATAAGAGAGGTGAATGACCACCTCAAAACCGCCCATCGATCAAGGAATCGCTCCAGCATTGGAGAATATCGAACCAAGTGATTGGGACGAAGTCCAATCACTTGGAACCAGGTACAAGGTCCGCCCCGAGAGGCGGGAAGCCCCTGGGGACTATAAGAATAGGGGCCAAGTTCAAATCGACCCTTCTTCTCCTCTCCGCATGCTTCGAGACCCTTCTGCTGACCCTCTACAACAGCCGCAAGAAACGTAAGTCTTACTCCAATGCTCGCTACGAGATAGGCACTCCTGACTATCGACCTGTACCAGCTTTGAATCCCGCAGGCTCAGAACCCATACAAAAGACCATTCGTTTCCCTGACCTGGTGGGCCATTTCCAAAGTTAAGTATTGGCCTGTTAGTTGTAGGAAGTAGCTTAGAAGTAGAATTACTGTATAAGTATTGAGTGCTGTATATAATAAATGTGCATTGATTTAACTCTTACTAAGCGGTATGTTGGATTATTGATCATTACTCGGACTTGAACCATGTGGCGGTATCAGAAAGATACCTGGCGACTCAAGAGCAAAGGTGATCGAACAAGAGCAATTAAACTAAGGCTAAAACGAGCAACATTTTGGCGACATCCTGACGGGACCTGATCTAGAAATGGAAAACCACTCCGGGAGAACCCAAGAAATTTAAATTAGAAATCCAATTGGAAACAGAAAACCACAAGTGTTCAAGCAGTTCTGATCAATACTCATAATTCGGAAGTGTGTGTATGCATGCGTAACTAACAGGGCTATAAGGTAAAACTAATCGATTTTTGTTGCGTCAAAACTGTCGGAAGTCTGTATTTTCGGAAAGTAGCGAAAGCCGTACCCGCATTTAGAACACCGCCTTAGCCCCCTATTCCAAATTTAGAAGAAGCAGTCGGATAGGAAAGATGGCAATGCAGGCAATGCAGCGCCTCATGAACCCAGAGGAATTTGCGGTTGCAGCGACCAGCAGCAGTATAGTGGGACAGTGTCCCATTTGGGAGGAGGAAATCCGGAAATATCTCAAGGGGAAAGGATGGCCCCTGTGGAATGATTTCTGCGATAACGAGGAATCAGTTCCCGGGAGTATAGGACATACTTGGTGGGAGAACCTGAGCGGGATACACAAAAAGAGCTTGGAAAAATCTCGCAAGCCGATGGCAATCATGTCCTGTTTGGCACAATTGCGAGGCACAGAGGAGGTCGTCAAGACACTCCGCAAAGAAGTTGAGGGCATACATCGGATGAGTAAAGTCGATGTAAGCGAAGTTGAAAAAGAGAATTTAGAAGTAAGGAGGAAGTTGGCAGCAAAGGATGGAGAGGTGGCTGATGCCAAACGGTGTCACCAGTCTTGTCTGGCGCATTTAAGCAGTTTCCTGTCGCAATATGAAAAGGCCTATCAGGACACGCAACGTGCAGTCCTGGTGAGAGAAGAAACAGAAAAACAGGTAGAAGCATTACAGAGACAGTGTAGCGATCTAAAAGCAGCATTAAGAGCACTCCACGCTGCCACCACATAACATAGACAAATCATCTTAGATCACGCCAAGTGCCAGAAGCAGATTTCAGAGCTGCAATCACTGCTTTCTGTTGAAAAAGGTTTTCAGGAAACCTTTGGGGAAAAGTTAGACCAGGAAGACGGCCCTGATTGGGAAGAGTTACATGAAACAGTGCGGAGATATGTTCAGGGAACATGTGCGCAGGGAAATCCCCAAAAGAGAAAAGCACCCCAACCCTCCACACAGCAGATAGTTCACGCTCCAATGAACCCAGTAACCACCCACCGCACAGCCACATCAGACGATGTGGAATATCTATATTCCACCCCCTTAACAGTGACCCAATTACGGGACGCGTGCGAGAAGATCACACCGTTCCTCCCCGCCTCAGACCCCCACCATTTCTTTGCCACAGTTAGACATCAGGCGAACATGTACAGCCTGGATGAGAGAGAGCATGTCAAGCTCATGGTTTTAAGTTTAGATCCGTCGGTAGCAGCAGCCCTTCCCGACCCACAGAACGTAGGAGGAGGCACCCTTGCAGAAATGCATACCGCGATCCTGGATGCGATCGGGTATAACCGGGGTGAACCCGTAGATGGCCTCAACAAATGTAGGCAAAAGAAATCCGAGCACCCCACAGCATTCGCTGGACGCCTGTGGAATCACTTCGCAGCAGTCTTTGCAGACGTAGACCATGCCCATTTGTCCCCAGACAACATGGCCAAATGGACCCGCACCCTTATCTCCCATGCCACAGATGCAGAACAGAAAGCCTGTACGAGTTATGATCCCTCAGAGGAGGCCCATAACGAGAAGTGGGTGGTGAAAAGATTGTCCCGCGTTTGGGAGCAATCTGTTCAGAGCAAACCCACCGTTAAAAATAGCGAGGAAAAGCAGGCCGCCGCAGATATGCAGGCAGTAAAAACAACACACCAGAACCCAGCATGGGTAAATGAGGGAAAGAAGAGCCCCCCACACAAGTCACTAGAGTGTTACAACTGTGGACAGTTGGGACACTTCGCCAAAGACTGCAAAGCCCCTAAAAAGCCACAGAGAGCCCAGCAGACGGGCACTCTGATTAAGAAAAAGGCAGAGCCCATCCATAGCGTTGCGCCCGCTCGGATCAGACGGACTTGACTGGAACGGACTGACGGTGTACGGGCTCCCCCAATTGGGTCTGCGACACCCTTTGGGATAGGTCAGGACGACCAGTAGTTGCAGCGAAAATTCGGGGACCGCCTATCGAATTTCTTTGGGACACAGGAGGGTCCCGCACCACCATAAATTCCTCCACCCTATTTCAAAAGGACACGTGGCCCACTGCAGCCACAATCACCCTCAGCGGCTTTACAGGCCACTCACAGCAGGGACACATCACAGCCACTGTACCCATTCAAATCGGCAACATCACCACCAAGCACCCCATAGTTTTAGTCGACCTGCCCCACACAGCAAAACACATTCTGGGAATTGATTTAATCAATTCCCACCACCTTTCATTCGATCCAGTCAACCAGTGTGTCTGGAAGTTGGCAAAATCTGCAAGAGCCCCTGCAACGCTCAACATAGGGGAATATATGAACAAAATTAGCGCAGTAGGCGAATTTTGGTTCAACCCGACCACGCTTAGCACGGACCAGCAGGTTAGGGCAGTTCTGCAAAAGAACAGGGCAGCATTCGCGACCCACAAGCACGACTGTGGATGGATGACTGGCTCCGTACAAGTAACAGGACCTGACCCTAGACCCCAAAAACAGTACGGATTTCCCCAAGAGGCAGAGGGAGAAATCTTAAAAGTAATAGAAAGCTTATTAGAGCAGGGCGTACTTAGATCAGTAGCCTCCATTAATAATGATGCCCCGATTTGGCCAGTGAGAAAGCCCGATGGATCATGGCGACTGACCATTGATTATCGAGAACTCAACAAAGTTACCCCCGCAGCAGCCCCCACCGTAGCAACAAGTCCCGAGACCATGCTCAAGCAGGGACTCAATTCCCGCTACTTCACGGTTTTGGACATCAGTAATGGATTCTGGTCCATTCCATTGGCAAAGGCATGCCAGTACAAATTTGCCTTCACCTTTAAAGCACAGCAGTACACGTGGACATGCCTGCCACAAGGATTCCACACCTCCCCCTTCATTTTCCACCGACAGCTGGCAAATGGATTAGCAAAATTCTCTCGCCCCGAATGTCTGGTACAGTATGTAGACGACCTACTACTGCAGACAGACACCAAGGAAGAGCACATTGAGCTAATGTCTGAACTCCTGGCACTATTACATTCAATTGGTTGTAAAGTCAACCCCAAAAAGGCCCAGATTTTGGAAGAAAAAGTGGTATATTTGGTACAATTATCACGCACGGTAAACGTGAGATCGAGCACAAAAGGATTGACTCGATCGCTCAATTGCCCCTTCCCCAGAACGTTTCAGCCCTCCGGTCGTTTTTAGGACTGGTTGGCTACTGCCGAAACCACATTGACGGTTTCACCAGCAAGGCAGCGCCCCTCTCAGACCTCCTAAAGAAGGGAGCCCCCTGGGAATGGCTTCTGCAGCATACGGATGCTGTGGACTCTTTAAAACAGGCACTCATAGCAGCCCCCGCACTACAAGTTCCAGACCCGCTTTCCCCTTATGCCATAGAGATAGCGACCACAGACCGCACCCTTTCAGCCATGCTCCTCCAGGAACGGCATGACCAGTTAAGACCCGTAGCTTACGCCTCCCGACTTTTAGGCGCTGTGGAGCAGGGATTTTCAGCCTGTGAGAGGCACCTGCTCGGAGTTTTCTGGGCAGTCAAGTTCTTTTCATCTCTTCCGGACTGAACCCCATCACAATTCTGACCGAAGACACCCCCACCCAACTTTTACTGGACGGACGACTCAAGGACGGTATAGTAAGCCAAATAAGAGCAGCCAGATAGACCCTTCTCTTGCAGGGACGGGACATCACTGTGAAAAGGACAAAGACACACACCTACTTAGCCGACAATTTACAGTACCCCGGAACCCCCCATGAATGTGAGATTATCTCTCCACACCACAACACAGGCCCCTTTATAGCAAAAACACCCCCCAGAAAGATAGGTAATTCTACTCAGAGCCCCCCGCACACGGACACGTGTGAGCCCATAAAGATTTATGTGGATGGAACTTCCACAGTCTTGGATGGGAAGCGCATAACAGGTTGCGGTATCTATGTCGAGGACGCGCAGGGACGCGCCCTTGAGGAAATAGCGTTAAAGCTACCCGGGCACTTAGGTGCGCAGGCAGCAGAGCTTGCGGCCATTGCATATATCGTTGAGCACCCAGATTCCTTCCCCAGCCCAGCAGACATATACTCGGACAGCCTCTATGTCTGTAACAGCCTTACAGAATTTCTGCCCCTCTGGGAAGCAAGAGGATTTGTTTCCGCAGAGGGAAAACCCCTCCCCCCAGCCCCATTGCTCCGCCATATTTTAGAAAAAGCCCAGAACAGGACTTTTGGCATCATCAAAGTCCGTAGCCACCATCGTTCCTCCCTCCTGGAAATGTAAAAGCCGACGCACTGGCTAAGGCAGGTTCCAGACATGGGTATTTTTGGAAACCCCCCGAAAGCGCGCCAGTGAGTGCAGTTCAGGTCACACAGACTAGAATCGAGGATCTAGAAGCAGGACACCAATCTCAAAGAGATTGTCAAGGGAAAGTATCCCACCTCCTGTGAGAGGTTTAGAAATACACATACCACACATGACGGTGTGGTGTTCAAGGACACCCTTTATGTGGTTCCTGAACAGGACAGGAACCAATTGATTTGTTTGTTCCATGACGGTCATGGACATCAGGGAATCGATCCCACTGCAGCCCATCTCAAACAGCTTTGTTGGTGGCCAAATTTAAAGTAAGACGTAAGCCATTACATAGAAAATTGTCTTATCTGTGCACATTAGCCCAGTACTCTGTCTTCCTGTTATTCCTTCCAAAATGAATCACCTCACACTTTTCTGCATTAAACTCCATTTGCCACCTCTCAGCCCAGCGCTGCAGCTTATCTATGTCTCTCTGTAACTTGTAACATCCTTCCGCACTGTCCACAACCCCACTGACTTTAGTGTCATCTGCACATTTGTCCATCGATCTCTGAAGGCAGAAGGGCAGGTTAATAGGGTGGTGAAAAAGGCATATGGGGCACTCGCATTTATAAATCAGGGCATAGATTAAAAAAGCAGGGAGGTCATGATGGAGCTGTATGGAACTTTGGTGAGGCCACATCTGGAGTACTGTGTGCCATTCTGGTTGCTACATTATAGTAAGGATGTGATTGCACTGAATGGGGTGCAGAGGCGATTCACCAGGATGTTGCCTGGGATGGAATATTTAAGTTATAATGAGAGGTTGGATAGGCTTGGGTTGTTTTCTCTGGAGCAGAGAAGACTGAAGGGTCTGCATGGATACATGAAAGGCCCTGACCTGCCCACCTAATCACACTTGCCTGCACTTGCCTTGAATATTATGATGTGCCAAGTACACATCCAGGTATATTTTGGGCAGCATGGTGGCACAGAGGTTAGCACTGCTGCCTCACAGCTCCAGGGTCCCAGGTTCAAGTCCGACATCGGGTGACTGACTGTGTGGAGTTTGCACTTTCTCCCCGTTTCTGTGTGGGTTTCCTCCGGGTGCTTTGGCTTCCTCCGATAGTCCAAAGATGTGCGGGTTAGGTGGATTGGCCACGCTAAATTGCCCCTTAGTGTCCAAAAAAGATTAGGTTGGGTTTCTGGGTTATGGGGATAGGGTGGAGGCACGGACGTAAGTAGATGCTCTTTCCAAGGACCGATGCAGACTCGATGGGCCGAATGACCTCCTTCTGCACTGTAAATTCTATGACTCTATGATTATGACTTTAAAGGATGTGAGGCACCCGCCTCTACCACTCTCCAGACCGTCACCACTCTCTGGATAAAGATTTTTCCTCAAATCCCCCCTAAACCTCCCACCCTTGTTATGGGTCTGGGTTTACAGAACCCCAAAGTGTTTCATGGTTCGGAGGAGGAGGAGCAGTCTCTGTCAGGGAGAGAACCTGAGAACATCTAAGACACTCAGAAGGTGAGAAGGTAAGTAAGTGATTTTTACTCATTTTTACTTTTATACCTTTTTCAAATTGTGTGTGTCGGGGGGAAACTGAAGTGACATCACAGAAAAGCTGTGGCCTGAGTGGCTGGTTGGGAATCTACACTAAATTTAAAAAATTAAGCATTGGTAACTAATTAAACATAATTACTTAATTATAATTTAGAGGGATATCAAAGCCAGAGATCGGAGAGTACTATATTTAGCTTTCGCATTTCTATTAGAAATCTAGTGCTAGGAAACAGATAGTTAACAGTAACTTTGAAATTTAAAAAAATATATATAATAAAAAAAAAATTAAATTTTAATTTTAATTAATTGAGGCAATGTCAGTTAGAGGGGTGCAGTGCTCTGACTGTGAGCTGTGGCAGGTCCGGGAGGCTTCCAGCGTCCCGGATGGCTTCATCTGCAGAAAGTGCACCCAACTGGAGCTCCTCACAGACCGCATGGTTCGGTTGGAGCAGCAATTGGATGCACTTAGGAGCATGCAGGTGGCGGAAAGCGTCATAGATCGCAGTTATGTAAATGTGGTCACACCCAAGGTGCAGGCAGAGAAATGGGTGACCACCAGAAAGGGCAGGCAGTCAGTGCAGGAATCCCCTGTGGTTGTCCCCCTCTCGAACAGGTGTACCCCTTTGGATACTGTCGGGGGGGATAGCCTATCAGGGGAAAACAGCAGCAGCCAGAGCAGTGGCACCACGCTGGCTCTGATGTTCAGAAGGGAGGGTCAAAGCGCAGAAGAGTAATAGTAATAGGGGACTCTATAGTCAGGGGCACAGATAGGCGCTTCTGTGGACGTGAAAGAGACTCCAGGATGGTATGTTGCCTCCCTGGTGCCAGGGTCCAGGATGTCTCCGAACGGGTAGAGGGCATCCTGAAGGGGGAGGGCAAACAGGCAGAGGTCGTTGTACATATTGGTACTAAGGACATAGGCAGGAAGGGGCATGAGGTCCTGCAGCAGGAGTTCAGGGAGCTAGGCAGAAAGTTAAAAGACAGGACCTCTAGGGTTGTAATCTCGGGATTACTCCCTGTGCCACGTGCCAGTGAGGCTAGAAATAGGAAGATAGAGCAGATAAACACGTGGCTAAACAGCTGGTGTAGGAGGGAGGGTTTCCATTATCTGGACCACTGGGAGCTCTTCCGGGGCAGGTGTGACCTGTATAAGAAGGACGGGTTGCATCTAAACCGGAGAGGCATAAATATCCTGGCCGCGAGGTTTGCTAGTGTCACACGGGAGGGTTTAAACTAGTATGGCAGGGGGGTGGGCACGGGAACAATAGGTCAGAAGGTGAGAGCATTGAGGGAGAACTAGGGAATAGGGACAGTGTGGCTCTGAGGCAGAGCAGACAGGGAGAAGTTGCTGAACACAGCGGGTCTGGTGGCCTGAAGTGCATATGTTTTAATGCAAGAAGTATTACGGGTAAGGCAGATGAACTTAGAGCTTGGATTCGTACTTGGAACTATGATGTTGTTGCCATTACAGAGACCTGGTTGAGGGAAGGGCAGGATTGGCAGCTAAACGTTCCAGGATTTAGATGTTTCAGGCGGGATAGAGGGGGATGTAAAAGGGGAGGCGGAGTTGCGCTACTGGTTCGGGAGAATATCACAGCTGTACTGCGGGAGGACACCTCAGAGGGCAGTGAGGCTATATGGGTAGAGATCAGGAATAAGAAGGGTGCAGTCACAATGTTGGGGGTTTACTACAGGCCTCCCAACAGCCAGTGGGAGATAGAGGAGCAGATAGGTAGACAGATTTTGGAAAAGAATAAAAACAACAGGGTTGTGGTGATGGGAGACATCAACTTCCCCAATATTGACTGGGACTCACTTAGTGCCAGGGGCTTAGACGGGGCGGAGTTTGTAAGGAGCATCCAGGAGGGCTTCTTAAAACAATATGTAGACAGTCCAACTAGGAAGGGGCGGTACTGGACCTGGTATTGGGGAATGAGCCCGGCCAGGTGGTAGATGTTTCAGTAGGGGAGCATTTCGGTAACAGTGACCACAATTCAGCAAGTTTTAAAGTACTGGTGGACAAGGATAAGAGTGGTCCTAGGATGAATGTGCTAAATTGGGGGAAGGCTAATTATAACAATATTAGGCGGGAACTGAAGAACATAGATTGGGGGCGGATGTTTGAGGGCAAATCAACATCTGACATGTGGGAGGCTTTCAAGTGGCAGTTGAAAGGAATTCAGGACCGGCATGTTCCTGTGAGGAAGAAGGATAAATACAGCAATTTTCGGGAACCTTGGATGACGAGAGATATTGTAGGCCTCGTTAAAAAGAAAAAGGAGGCATTTGTCAGGGCTAAAAGGCTGGGAACAGACGAAGCCTGCGTGGAATATAAGGAAAGTAGGAAGGAACTTAAGCAAGGAGTCAGGAGGGCTAGAAGGGGTCACGAAAAGTCATTGGCAAATAGGGTTAAGGAAAATCCCAAGGCTTTTTACACGTACATAAAAAGCAAGAGGGTAGCCAGGGAAAGGGTTGGCCCACTGAAGGATAGGCAAGGGAATCTATGTGTGGAGCCAGAGGAAATGGGCGAGGTACTAAATGAATACTTTGCATCAGTATTCACCAAAGAGAAGAAATTGGTAGATGTTGAGTCTGGAGAAGGGTGTGTAGATAGCCTGGGTCACATTGAGATCGAAAAAGACGAGGTGTTGGGTGTCTTAAAAAATATTAAGGTAGATAAGTCCCCAGGGCCTGATGGGATCTACCCCAGAATACTGAAGGAGGCTGGAGAGGAAATTGCTGAGGCCTTGACAGAAATCTTTGGATCCTCGCTGTCTTCAGGGGATGTCCCGGAGGACTGGAGAATAGCCAATGTTGTTCCTCTGTTTAAGAAGGGTAGCAAGGATAATCCCGGGAACTACAGGCCGGTGAGCCTTACTTCAGTGGTCGGGAAATTACTGGAGAGAATTCTTCGAGACAGGATCTACTCCCATTTGGAAGCAAATGGACGTATTAGTGAGAGGCAGCACGGTTTTGTGAAGGAAAGGTCGTGTCTCACTAACTTGATAGAGTTTTTCGAGGACGTCACTAAGATGATTGATGCAGGTAGGGCAGTGGATGTTGTCTATATGGACTTCAGTAAGGCCTTTGACAAGGTCCCTCATGGTAGACTAGTACAAAAGGTGAAGTCACACGGGATCAGGGGTGAGCTGGCAAGGTGGATACAGAACTGGCTAGGCCATAGAAGGCAGAGAGTAGCAATGGAAGGATGCTTTTCTAATTGGAGGGCTGTGACCAGTGGTGTTCCACAGGGATCAGTGCTGGGACCTTTGCTCTTTGTAGTATATATAAATGATTTGGAGGAAAATGTAACTGGTCTGATTAGTAAGTTTGCAGATGACACAAAGGTTGGTGGAATTGCGGATAGCGATGAGGACTGTCGGAGGATACAGCAGGATTTAGATTGTTTGGAGACTTGGGCGGAGAGATGGCAGATGGACTTTAATCCGGACAAATGTGAGGTAATGCATTTTGGAAGGTCTAATGCAGGTAGGGAATATACAGTGAATGGTAGAACCCTCAAGAGTATTGAAAGTCAAAGAGATCTAGGAGTACAGGTCCACAGGTCACTGAAAGGGGCAACACAGGTGGAGAAGGTAGTCAAGAAGGCATACGGCATGCTTGCCTTCATTGGCCGGGGTATTGAGTATAAGAATTGGCAAGTCATGTTGCAGCTGTATAGAACCTTAGTTAGGCCACACTTGGAGTATAGTGTTCAATTCTGGTCGCCACACCACCAGAAGGATGTGGAGGTTTTAGAGAGGGTGCAGAAGAGATTTACCAGAATGTTGCCTGGTATGGAGGGCATTAGCTATGAGGAGCGGTTGAATAAACTCGGTTTGTTCTCACTGGAACAAAGGAGGTTGAGGGGAGACCTGATAGAGGTATACAAAATTATGAGGGGCATAGACAGAGTGGATAGTCAGAGGCTTTTCCCCAGGGTAGAGGGGTCAATTACTAGGGGGCATAGGTTTAAGGTGAGAGGGGCAAGGTTTAGAGTAGATGTACGAGGCAAGTTTTTTACGCAGAGGGTAGTGGGTGCCTGGAACTCGCTACCGGAGGAGGTGGTGGAAGCAGGGACGATAGTGACATTTAAGGGGCATCTTGACAATACATGAATAGGATGGGAATAGAGGGATACGGACCCAGGAAGAGTAGAAGATTGTAGTTTAGTCGGGCAGCATGGTCGGCACGGGCTTGGAGGGCCGAAGGGCCTGTTCCTGTGCTGTACATTTCTTTGTTCTTTGTTCTTTGTTCTTTGATACAGCAATTATGGACAAATGGTTTTTAAAACAAAGCTCTCACCATCTGCAGAGTCTCCCAGGATGAGGCTGTCTCCATCGGCTCAACAACCCCCACTCCCTCCTTTACCCCCAATTTCCCTGCCCACCTTCACCCTCCCATTCCCCCCCTCCCCTTTAACACCACCCCTTTCCCTGACCACCCTGTTCCCCCATCCAAGGGTCTATGTAACGTCACTCCAGGGTGATGAGTCTGTGTTGGCACTGTCAGCGGGTCACCATGCAAGGCAGGAGAGTGATGACAACTCGCTGTGAGGAAAGCTATGGTGATCCTTGATTTCTGCTAAAGTCTGACTCCTGTATTTCTGCTGACAGCATGCTCAGAACCATCCTCTGAATAGGGTCTGCATTGGGGGCTTGTGATCTTGGACCACTGTGCCCAGTGGGGATGGGGGTTTGGGGGGGGGGGCGGAGGGCAATAGGGGGTGTGGGTGTAAGCAGATTCACTGTGAAGATTAACGTGATAAAGTCTTCACATGTATGAGGTGTGACATGCATTAATATTGAACATTTTACTGTGACAGATTTCCATTCCCCCTAGCTACAGATAATGACTCCACCAGTGCCCACTCAGTGCTCCTGACTCTTCTTGATCTTTCATGGTCTGCTGCTACGTCTAGGTGTGTCCCCAGGGTGCACTTTGGAGGTGGAGGCAGCTTTCTGCTTTCTGTACCATGTGGCCTTTGATGCTCTTGGTGGATGCCCTCTTGAGGGTCTGGAGCTGGAGGGCCCCAGCCGGCCGACCGGTGTCACTAGTGTCGCCGTGCCACCCTGTTCTGCCCAGTGCCTTTAAGTAGGCCAGTGTCAGGAGGGGGTCATTCGGAAGAATTGGAGACCGCAGTATTATGCTTGGTGGCAGGCCCTGCGTTGGCCTCCAGCGCGTTCATAGAATCTACAGTGCAGAAGGAGGCCATTTGGCCCATCAAGCCTGCACTGGCCCTTGGAAAGAGCACTCTACCTAAGCCCACTCCTCCACCCCATCCCCATAACGCAGTAACCCCACCCAATCTTTTTGGACACTAAGGGCAATCCACCAAACCTGCGCATCTTTGGACTGTGGGAGGAAACCGGAGCACCCGGAGGAAACCCACGCAAGACACGGGGTGTCTTCTCCCTGATGGTGCCCGTAGAGTTGTGCGGGCACCATGGAATGGAGGTGGAGCTGGAGTGAGCTCCAAAGGACTCTGAGTCATCTGCCAGTCTGGAGGCTGCCCATTATCTGCATCGTGGTGTTGCGCCCTCAGCGATGGTCTTCAATGACTGGTTCACACCTTACATTGCCTCAGCAATGTCCAGCTGTGTCTGGGACACGCCCCTCACCAACTGGGACACGATGTCGAGACCCTCGGCCATGGTCATCACAGACTCAGCCATGCTTTGGACATCACCATTCAAGATGCCGAGACCGTGCTGCATGTTTTCCACTGCGGTTGCCACCCTAGCAGTGTTCACTGCGGTGCCATGCCAATGCACCTGAGGCCTTTGGAACTCTTCCAATCGGCCTTGCAGTGGCTGGAATGTTGCTGACACCCCCTCTTGAATCTCACACCTCTGTCCTATCATCTGCATCTACTCTGGAGACCCTTGTCCAGAGGCTCGGCATCTGGCTTTGATCCAGATGTGTCCTGGGATCCAGGTGTGTGGCTCTGCGCTGGTGGAAGGTGGGGGTGACAGCCGTGACGCCTCGCCAGTGATCTCCTCTGCGCTCTCCTCGGAGGTATCATCTTGGGTGGCGGGAGGGTACAACTCTGGATGGCCCAGCTCCATCAGATGGTGGCCGCGCGAGACAATGGACATGTGGTCAGTGAGAGGGAAGAATACTTGTATCAAACATCAGCTACTCACTTGGGACAGGACATCTTGATGAAGGGGCAGTGGATCCCCACCTCTCTGGCGCAGGCCATCCTCACTGTCGCTCACTGCTCTCTCCTCGGGCAACCCCATGATTTCCAGGGCACGTTCATTATAGGGGAGGACTCAAATCTCTGAGATTCCTCCCTCTTTCTTGGCCTTTTCCCCTTTATTATGGGCTATTTTGCACTGTGGGGACAAAAAGAGGGCTTTGTGAACCACGCACATGATGGATCAGGGGGATCTATGGCAGGCGGCATGTGTAGGCACTGCACTTAGACATGACGGGGTGTGCTGCTGGGCCCCAAGGTATTCTTTTTTTTTGTCAAACATTTCATTAAGGTATTTAGAATTTTATAATAATAACAGTAAACAATACAAATACAAATATAACACAGTGCATAAGCCATCTCCATCCCTAACAAATCCCACCTCCCCTAAACAGAAAACTGCCTAACTCCCCCCCCACTCCTCCCCCAACCCCCCCTTTTTTCTTATTGCCTCTGCTGACAGTTAGTTTTCCCCAAAGAAATCGACAAACGGCTGCCACCTCCGGACGAACCCTAGCATTGACCCTCTCAGGGCGAACTTAATTTTCTCAAGCCTGAGAAACCCAGCCATGTCGCTAACCCAGATCTCGGATTTCGGGGGCTTTGAGTCCCTCCACGCTAGCAATATCCATCTCTGGGCTACCAAGGAGGCAAAGGTCAAGACGTCGGCCTCTCTTGTCCCCTGGCCATCGGATCCTACGACACTCCAAAAATTGCCACCTCTGGACTCGGCACCCCCCTTGCTTTTAGCACCGTGGACATGACGTCTGCAAATCCCTGCCAGAATCCCCTAAACTTCGGACATGCCCAAAACATATGGACATGGTTTGCTGGCCCTCCCGCACACCTCGCATACCTGTCCTCTATTCCAAAAAACTTGCTCATCCGGGCCACCATGTGTGCCCGGTGTACCACCTTGAATTGTATCAGGCTGAGCCCGGTATATGATGAGGACGTGTTGACTCTGCCCAAAGAATCCGCCAACAGACCGGCCTCTATTTGCCTCCCTAGCTCATCTTTCCATTTGGACTTTAGCTCCTCTATCTGAGTACTTCCGACTCCATGAGTTCTTGTAGATATCCGATACCTTCCCCTCTCCCACCCCCGTTCTAGAGACTACCCTGTCTTTTATCCCCCGTGGCGGTAGGAGTGGAAAAGTTGAAACCTGCCTTCGCAAAAAATCCTGTGTCTGCAGATATCTAAACTCATTCCCTCTTGGCAATTCAAATTTCTCCTCTGAATCCTCCAAACAGGGAAAGCTCCCATCGATGAATAAATCTTTCATCTTCTCGATCCCTGCTCTCTGCCATCTCCGAAACCCCCCATCTAGCCTCCCCGGAATAAACCGATGATTGTTACAAATTGGAGCCCAGACCAATGCTCCCTCCACTCTCATATGCTTCCTCCACTGCCCCCAGACTCTCAGGGCTGCCACTGCCACCGGGCTTGTGGAGTACCAGGCCGGCGAGAACGGCAGAGGTGCTGTTATCAGTGCCCCAGACGTGTGTCCTTACACAATGCTGCCTCTACTCGCTCCCACGCTGACCGCCCCCCCCTCCACTACCCACTTCCTAATCATGGCGATGTTTGCTGCCCAGTAATAGTTGCTAAAGTTCGGCAGCGCCAACCCACCCTCCCCTCCGGCAAGCTCCAGCAATACTTTTTTCACTCGCGGGGTTTTACCCGGCCACACAAAACCAGAAATCACCTTATTTACCTGTTTAAAAAAGGCCTTTGGGATAAAGATGGGGAGGCACCGGAAAACAAACAGAAATCTCAGGAGGACCGGCATTTTCACGGTCTGTACCCTCCCCGCCAGTGACAGCGCGAGCATGTCCCACCTGCGAACGTCCTCCATCTGTTCTACTAGCCGGGTCAAATTTAGTTTATGTAGCAGCTCCCATTCCCTTGCCACCTGGATTCCCAAATAACGGAAGCTCCCTCCCACCACCCTGAACGGCAGCTCTCCCAATCTCCTCTCCTGCCCCCTTGCCTGGATCGCAAACATCTCACTTTTCCCCATATTCAATTTGTATCCTGAAAACCGACCAAATTCCCCTAAAATCCTCATAATCTCCCCCAAGCCCCCTAATGGATCGGAAATATACAGGAGCCGGTCGTCAGGGTATAGCGAGACCCTATGTTCTACCCCTCCCCCGGACAACCCTTCCATTCCCTGGATGCTCTTAGCGCCATCGTCAGTGACTCTGGCCAAAGCAAACAGGAGAGGGGACATCCCTGCCTAGTCCCCCAGTGCAATTTAAAATAGTCCAATATCAGCCGATTCATTCGAACACTCGCCACCGGTGCCTGGTACAACAACCGTACCCAATCAATGAAGCCCCGCCCAAACCCAAACCGCCCGGTCGAAGGCCTTTTCTGCGTCCATCGCAACCACCACCTCCACCTCCCTTCCCTCTGGGGGTATCATGATCACGTTTAAGAGCCTTCTAATGTTGGCCATTAGCTGTCTGCACTTAACAAACCCTGTCTGGTCTTCCCCTATCACCTCCGGGACACAATTTTCTATCCTTGAGGCCAAGATTTTAGCCAACAGTTTGGCATTGACATTCAATAGGGAGATTGGCCTGTAGGACCTGCATAGCTCTGGGTCCTTCTCCCGCTGCAGGCTCAGTGTGATCGAGGCCTGTGACATTGTTGGGGGAAGAACAACCCGCTCCCTTGCCTCAATGAATGCCCTCACCAGCAGTGGGCCCAGCATCTCAGAAAACTTCTTGTAAAATTCCACTGGGTAGCCGTCCGGTCCCGGGGCCTTACCCGACTGCATGGCCTCCAGCCCCTCTGCCAATTCTTCAATCTCGATCGGGGCTCCCAACCCCTCCACCAACCCTTCCTCCACCTTCAGAAACTGCAACTCTCCCAAAAATTGCCTCATCCCTTCCACCCCAGCTGGGGCTTCCGACTCATAGAGCCGACTATAAAACTCCTTAAACACCCCGTTCACCCCTGCTGGGTTCAAGACCGTATATCCTCCTCTGTCCTTCACTCTTCCTATCTCCCTGGCCGCCTCCCTTTTCCTTAGCAAGCATCCTACTGGCCTTCTCTCCATACTTGTATGTCGCCCCTCCCTCGCCTTCCTCAGCTGCTCCACTGCCTTCCCTGTAGACAACAGACCAAACTCCATATGTAGCTTCCGTGCCTCCTTCAAAAACGCTGCCTCCGGGGTCTCCGAATATCTCCTGTTTACCTGGATTATTTCCCCACCCAACCTATCTATCTCTGCTCGTTCCACCTTCTCCCTATGGGCCTGTATTGATATTAGCTCCCCCCTAACCATTGCCTTCAGCTCTTCCCAAACCGTTGCTGCTGAAACTTCCCCCGTGTCATTTATTTCCAGATAGTTCTGGATGGACTCCCTCACACCCCCTCGTCTGCTCACAGTCCTACGTCCAATCTCCATTGCGGCCGCTGACCTCCCTCCTTGCTCAGCCGTAAATCCACCCAATGTGGGGCATGGTCTGACACAGCAATCACCGAATACTCGGTATCAACCACCCCCGCCAGAAAGCCCTGTTCAAGATAAAATAATCGATCCGGAAGTATACTTTGCTGCGCACATGGGAAAAGAAAGAAAACTCCTTCGCTCTTGGTCATCTGAACCTCCATGGGTCTACCCCCCCATCTACTCTATGAACCCCTTTAGTTCCTTTGCCACTGCAGGTACCCTCCCTGTCTTTGAACTCGACTGGTCAAACCTTGGATCAATGACCGTATTAAAGCCCCCCCCCCCCCCCCCCATGATCAGCTTATGCGAGTCCAGGTTCGGGCTCTTCCCTAATACCAGTCTCATAAACTCCACATCGTCCCAGTTTGGTGCGTAAGTATTCACAAATACCACAGGCATCCTCTCCAACTTCCCATTCACCATGATATACGCCCCCCCGCATCCACAACTATATTCCCTGACTCAAATGACACCCGCTTATTGATCAGGATCATGACCCCCCTAGTCTTAGAATCTAACCCCGAGTGGAATACTTGCTCGACCCACCCCTTCCCCAATCTGATCTGATCTGTTACCCTCAGGTGTGTCTCCTGCAGCATTGCCACATCCGCGTTCAATCCCCTCAAATGCGTGAACACGCGAGCCCTCTTACCCGGCCCATTCAGCCCTCTAACGTTCCATGTGACCAGCCTGGTCGGGAGGCATCCCCCCTCCCGCTGATCAACCATCACCATGCTTCCGTAGGCCCGCCCTCGGGCCCCCACCATCCTCGACCTCCCATTTGTCTCTCACCAACAATCCCTCCCCGTCAGCAGAGAAATCCAAAATAATGCTCCTGGCCCTCATAGCTGACCCACAAACGAGCTGGATGTAGCATTCCAAGCTTCACCCCCTTCTTGAAGAGGGCCGATTTTACTCTATTAAATCCCGCTCTTCTTTTGACCAGTTCTGCACCCAGGTCCTGGTAGATGCACAGCTCTCTGTTCTCCCACTTGCAGCTCCATGTCTGTTTGGCCCACCGCAAAATCTGTTCCTTATCCAGGAACGGGTGCATTCGCACCACAATAGCCCTCGGCGGCTCATTCACACGCGGATTCCTCGCAAGCGCTCTATGCGCTCTGTCCACTTCCAAGGGTCGAGCACACGCCCCATCACCCATTAACTTATCAAGCATACTTTACACATATGCCCTAGCGTCCGATCACTCGCTGCCCTCCGGGAGGCCGATGATCCTCAAGTTCTGTCTACGCAACCTATTCTCCAGATCCTCCACCTTCTCCTGCAGCCTTTTCTGGTGGTCCCTCATCAGCCACACCTCGACCTCCAGCGCGGTTAGCTGGTCCTCGTGCTCGGCCTACTTCTCCTCCACCTTCTGGATCGCCAGTCCGTGGGCTTCTAGACCCTGTTCCACCCGATCGATCGATGCCTTGATCGGGTCTAAAGCTTCCTTCTTTTGCTTGGCGAAACTCTCCTGATTGAATTTCACCAACTATACCGTAGACCACTGGGCTGCCAAGCCAGGATCCTGCACCTCCGCCATGTAATGTCAAGAATCTCATGGTAGCTCATTTGTGGCACTAAGTTCTGTTGTATATGGGCCGGGATCTCATCAACATAGCCGTCGCAAATCTCCCTGACAAACGGACCCAAAACTGGACTTTTATTTTGGTCTGCTAAATCGTGCCCATAATCTAATCAAGCAGAGTCAGCAAGGCTTGATAAAGAGGAAATATTATCTGACACACTTATTATAATTCCTTGAGGTGGGGAGCACCCATGGGATTTGTGAGGCCACCTCAATGAGTAGATGGAACCTTAAATTAAACTCTTGCCTGAAGGTTGGCAATTCGACATAACGGTAATCACTCAGGAAATTTCAGCTTAGAATAGCACTTTACAATATTTTATGTGTGCTCTCCCTCACCTCCCTTGAAAATACTAATGCTTTCCGAGGGACCCGATGTAAATATTGTCATCCTCTTGTAACTTCTGTGGCAGTTCTGTTCAGCATTATCGTGGCAGAATTTTCTTTTATTGGTGCTGATAAACAAATAAACAATAAACAACTTCCTGCTAATACCAGTCTCATAAACTCCGCATCGCCCCAGTTTGGTGTGTAAATATTCACAGAAATTGGAGGAATTGAATGAAAATTAAGTTAATAAAAGTTTGGTGGTGGTGGGGGATCGAGGAGCAGGTCACAGACCTGACTAATACCCTAATTTCCTAATGGGCCCAGAGGTTCATTTCTGAGGCATTTGGCAAGTTTGAGCTCTTGCTTTTCACAAACAGTTTTTGAAATGGGGAAATGAAATCTTGCTCTAAAATAAAACTTTTCTGAAATAGGGGTAACAGACTAATTGGCACCCAGACTGCTGCAAGTCCAATGCTCACCCTGTTGGTTGGCATGCAAGCCATGCAGTCCAGTACTTGCATGCACAATTCCAAAGATGAAGAATTAAACATTAGTCTTGGGCCATTTTGGGGGCCAGGCTGTGTGTGTTCTGTCTGAGAGACTGGAGGTCCCTTGGGCTTCATCTAAGGCTGGGGCTCAGGCTGATGGTGCTTGTTGTCAGAATGCTGCAGAGTCAGATGGAACTCTTTACCATCTTCTGGCTCATCATGAAGAAACACTTTCAATAAGGGCCACTGAAGAATTCTGAAAAGCCTTGAGGATAACAACATTTGTCGTGAGAGCCTTCAACATATTTTCGTCCCCTCATTGACATATTTGAGACATAACATCCAGCACACCTAAACATGGGCCTCTGAGTTTAGCAGTGGGGCCAAGACGTGTGTAGATTGGTCAGTGACTAGCACACTGCTACACTGGTGTGCTTTACACCTAAAAGTACTTCAGTGATCAAGGCCTGTCTTCGTGAGTTCACAATTCCTTACATTGTGCAAGTATCTGATCTCAGCCATACTGTCATGTGGCAGCTAGACCTAATTTGAGGAACATTCCACCTTAACTGCACTTGCACACCTCCTAGTGGCCAACTCAAGAGTAGCATTGTTTCCAGATCAACTCTTTTGTCATTTCTGTCGTTCACCTGAACTGGGATTTGGATGAGGAGAGGAGTGATTGAAAATGTAAAAATATTTTTTTTGAATGGCAAAAAAGAATCCTGCCCGAGGATTGAAGTAGACGCGCCACATCACTTTCCATTCACTATTGTTGCATCAAATTCTGGATTTTCAATTATCACACAATGCATGAAGCTGAACAAAACACCACGGACAAGATTTACTGACCGAAACATGACTGGCAGATGCCGGGAGTTAATTTTCTGGGATCTACCCAGCTTGCCATGCCTCATGACATCTGAGGGATACGGGGGCCTGAGGACCCCCTTATTGGTGAGTTGGGGCTTGGGGGTGGGAGTTCATCTGTCGGGGAGTTAAAGGTCGGATGCCATTTAAAGTGGAGCTGCCCAGTGCAGAAACCGGGACTAAGTGCGGCCTCGGCTGCGCGTTCCTCGCTGAGGCCAGAGGATGGTGAATCTGTGGAACTCTGTGCTGCAGAAGGATATGGAGACCAAGTCACTGAATGTCTTTAGGACAGAGATGGATAGGTTCTTGATTAATAAGGGGGTCATGGCTTTTGGGGAGAAGGCTTTTGGGAGAATGGGATGAGAAACATATCAGCCATGATTGAATGGGGGAGTGGACTCGATGGGCCGAATGGTCTGATTCTGCTCCTATGCCTTATGGTTTTATAGTGAATACACATGGGGGAGAGACTACCAGTGTGAATTGTCTGTCCGTAACCCAGTTCTGAAGGACAGCTCCTGTGCGATCTATGGATTTTTGATGCAAAGATTAATATTCCATTAAAAACAAAGTACAAACTGGGTATGGCACAGAACAATCATGTGTGGAATGAAATTCTTGCCAATGAGTTTAAGATCCCAAGTTCCAGATTATATCGGTGCCACAGGGGAGGAAGTATGTAGAGGACAGGCACCCTGCATCGGCCCACTCCCCCTCCCTATCGCCATAGCCCCATGCATTGTTCATGGCCAATCCACCTAGCCTGCACATCTTTTGACTGTGGGGGGAAACCAGAGCACCCGTAGGAAACCCACGCAGACACGGGGAGAAGGTGCAAACGTCACACAGTCAAAGCCGGAATCGAATCCAGGTCCCTGGCACTGTGAAGCAGCAGTGCTAACCACTGTGCCACCGTACTATTCTCACAAAAATGATGGCTGTCAGAGGAGAGTTGTCCTGAGGTGGCTCTTGTTTGTCTCTATGGGTGATTCCATTGAAGCTAATGATGGACCAGGCCACCTACACATCCTTTCACGTGGAGCATGCAAAACACAAAACAACTAAATGCAATAGATTTTGAAATTCCTGCATTATTCTGGTAAAATGAGCGCAGTATTATCAACACACCATTTTATTGAAAACACATTGGGCACGATTTGACGATTTAAGTGTCACATTGGGTGCAACTTCCTGGATGGTTCCCGACAGCCGAACTGGCATGACCGTGACCCGTATTTAATGGCACTTGTGCAGAAAGAGATCCCGCATGAACTTCACAGTTGAATTGGACCACTGGCTGATTCACCGGAATCATGCCTGGCAACTCCCCGCAGGGCTGGAGGACCAGCAACAGGGCCGCCAATGCTGCCTGGGAGGCAGTGACACCGGATGTCAGTTCAGTCAGCGTGACCAGGAGGACTGCCGTACAACGTTGGAAGAAGATCAATGACCTCTACAGAGGGTAAGTTAACACTGGCACCCTGGCATCAGTCCTGCCTGTCACCCCCTAACCTCTGCTACCCCTCCATCCCCCAACAAGTCAGCAGCTGGCACTTCGCACCTCCTTAGCACAGCATATCACCACGGCGGCGGTTTCCAGTTCTTCCGAATTCCCCCCTCCTGCTACCGGCTGTCTCAAGGTCAGCGGGCAGAACAGGGTGGTACAGCGAAGCCAGTGACACCGGTAAGTTGGCCAGGGCCCTCCGGCTCCAGCCGCCCAGAGGACATCCACCAAGGGTATCAAAGGCCACAGAGCATGAGAAGAAGCAGGCTGCTCCTCCTCTGACATGCATCCTGGGGACACACCGAGACGTAGAGGTGGAGCACAAAGGATGAAGAAGATGGTGTATCTCTGAGCTGGCACAGAAGGGAGAGGGACAATGGGAGTTTCGATTGATCACTATTAAAACATGCTACATCTGATATATGTGAAGCTTCTATCACATTATTCTCCACAGCGGGCCTGCCCGCACCCCAGCCCCAGTGCAACCTCCCCTGCACAGTGGTCCTACAGCAAGAGACCATGATGCAAACCCCGTTCAGAGGATGGGTGTGAGTGGGCTGTCAGCAGAAAGACAGGAGTCAGACTTTGGCATAAACTGAGGAGCACCAGAGCTTCCCTCACAGCGGGTTATCACCACTCTCCTGCCTTGTATAGTGACCCGCTGACAGTGCCAACACAGGCCTATCACCCTGGGGTGATGTTACACAGACTCTTGGAGGGTAAAACAGGATAGTTGGTGAGAGGCAGGATGTTGGAAATGTCGGGGAATGGGCGGGGTGAGAGGGAGGGGTTAAATGGGTGGTAGGGAGCAGAATGGGGATAGGTTGCTCATTGGGGGGAGGGTGTGATTGACAGGAGTTGTGGGAGGGTAAGGGTGTGAGGTGGCGGACAAAGCCTCATCCTTTGAGAAGCGGGCAAGGATGAGGGTCTTCCTGGCCTTCCGGGCATGCCGGACCCTTGCCGCAGCCTGTCCTCCATCCTCCAGCTGCTCCCGCTGATCCTCCCCAGACTCGTCCTCCAGTCCCTCCTGGTCCGGCCCCTCCTCATCCTCCTCAGATGAGACTTCATGTCCTTCCTCCTCCTCCAGCACATCACCCCACTACTGTGCCAGGTTGTGGAGGGCACAGTAGACCAACCATCACAAAGTGGAAGACCCTCAGGAGGGGGGAGAGGGGGTGCGCTGTAGTGCACCACCAGAGCTGTCCAGAAGTGCATTTTGATCAGTCCGATGCACCAATCAATGACAGCACTGGTGGCAACATGGGCCTTGTTATATTGGGTCTCCACTTCAGTCTCCTCCGGCCTCTGTGCTGGGGTTATCAGCCAGGATCTTAGGGGATACTCCTTATCCCCCAAGAGCCAACTCGTCAGCCTGGGGTGGTCCTCGAAGACGCCGGGGATCTCTGAGTGTCCCAGGATATAGCTGTCATGAACGCTCCCTGGGAAGCGCATATACACATGTGTAATCCGGAGGTGGTGGTCACACATAAGCTGAACATTCAGGGAGTGGAAATTCTTCCTGTTAATAAAGGGCACTCCCTGATGAGTGCAAAGTGACATGAATGCCACCTATTCCTCCCTGAAACTGGGGCATCCCGATCTTGGTGGAGAATTCTACTGCCCGGGCATCTTGATGGCCTTGGTCCAGCTCAAAGTTGATACAGTCTACTGCCCGGGCATACAGGGCATCCGTGACCTTACGTATGCACTTGTGAGCTGTAGCTTGGGAAATGCCAAGTCCCCGATCGAGTCCTCGAATGAACCGGTGGCGTAAATGTTCAGAGTTGTGGCGACATTCACGGCCATCGGGAGTGGATGTCCTCCTCCATGAGGTGTCAAGTCCACAAGGACATGGCACAGGTATCATACCGTCTCTTTGTGGAGATGGTGTCTCCTTCGGCACATGCTGTCCGTCATCATCTTGAATGACCAACAATGCCTGCACACCATGGGCCATCGTTGGCGTCCCCCCCTCTTGCTCTTTAAGGTTCTTTAACCACAAGAGCTACTCCCCTCCCCCCACTGACCTCTCCCTCAATGCTCCAATCCCGCACTGTCTACCCTCCCAGGCCTCCCCTACTCTCCCCGCCTAAAGACCTTCAAAACATACCTCTTCCTGGAATTCCAGTATTGAGGCATTGGGTCTGTATGCAGTCCTAGCCATATTCGATGGCAGCTCTCTAAGGTCCGACTTCCTTACGAGTGAGGGGAGGAGGTCCTGCCTGCAGACAATTGACGTTCATTAGAGCGTAAATTCACTGCAGGGCTGGCAGAGGTGTTCCTCGCCGACTCTTCAGATGGTGGGTGAGGGAAACCTGCCATCTTAAAATTCCGAACCGGAATTCTGCTTCAAGTCAATGATGACCCTTCATCAAAAATAAATTATTACAAGGTCTGAGACACAAATATTGCGACTTAATCATTTAATAGTCGTTAGAAATTCCATTATGATTCAAGTGTAACATTTCTAGTCATGGGTTTTATAGTGATATGCATCACTGTATATACACAAGGGGTTAAGGTAAATGCACTACAACTAAGTAACCACTAGAGGGAGCACCAGAGATGTATAAATACATAGACAATCAGGAAGTCAGCCTCTCTCTTCACAGGAACGGCAGCTGGTGAGCAGGACACAGACAGGCAGCTCAGATGTAACATAGTCTAAGCGCTGGAGAGAGAACGGACTCATAGAAATAAAGCATCTACTGCAACTGTAAGACTACGAGCTTTATTCAGTCACAAGGAATAATACATGGTACCAGGACCAGGTGACTTCAGAACGCTTACTAGAAAGGTTACACAAGATGCAGACAAACCACGATCGAAAACAGAAGAAAACTTGGACATGGGGAGACCTCGCTGAGTCGATGCAACTCGTTGGAACTCCACCCCAGCTGAAAACAACCGGTAATTTAAGTCATAGATGGAAAATCTTTAAACAAACATTTGAAATGTATATCGTAGCTAATGAGATGAGCGTGGCCTCAGAAGAAATGAAAATAGCACTTCTCCTAGCAAGACATGAAGCTAGAGAAATCTATAATTACTTTAATTACTTGAAAGGTAAAGACAACACCAAATTAGAAGTAATAATTACAAAAATTGAAGATTACTGTAATACCAGTAACAATTGTCATGTAAGAGTACCTTTAAGACATGGATGTTTAAGCAAGGTACCTTTAAGAAAACAGTGATGAAACGGGTAGCGGACAAGAAAACCAAACTTCATAGTTTTGCCAGTGGGGATAAAGTTTTAGTGTTGTTACCAGTGGTCGGGGAGCCTTTAAAAGCTAGGTTTTGTGGGCTGTATCAGATTGAAAGGAAATTAAGTGAGGTGAATTATGTGGTTAAAAACACCAGATAGAAGGAAGACTCACCGAGTGTGTCATGTGAATATGCTTAAAAGGTACTTTGAAAGGGAAGGAGAGAAAAGGAGGTTTTAATGATTCTAACTCAAAGTGACAAACCAAATCCAGACGACTGTGAATTTGGCATACCTCAAATTAAATTGGAAAATGAGGATGTTCTTAAAAATTGGGATGAATTGTTAAGTTACCTTCCAGAGGAAAAATGAACTGACCTGAAAAAGTTATTGATATCACACGGGCAAGTTTGTAGAGATAAATTGGGAAGTACTAAAATGGCTATACATGATGTAGATGTGGGAAATGCTGTTCCTATCAAACAACATCCATATAGACATAATCCTTTAAAATTGGCACAGGTTAACAGAGAGATTGAGAGTATGCTGAAGAATGGCATAATTGAAGTGGGTTGCAGCCAATGGAGCTCACCCATAGTGATGGTACCTAAACCAGACGGTACCCAACGGTTGTGTGTGGACTATCGAAAGGTGAATAACAGTTACAAGAATGGGCTCTTATCCTATCCCACGTTTGAAGGATTGCATTGAGAAATTGGGACAATCTGTTTTTATTTCCAACTTCCAGACATGGAAAGAACCTTTAAAACATCGTATGGAGTTCTTCGATCGACTACAGGAGGCGGGTTTGATGATGAACCTAGCCGAAAGTGAATTTGGAGAAACCCGAATCACTTTCCTTGCGGAGTTTTCGATACCTTCAAGACGAAGGGAAATAATGCAATTTCTTAGCATGAGTGGATTTGATCGAACATTTGTGCAAAGGTTTTGTGGCATGATTACTCCACTGATGGACTTGCTAATGAAACGTCAAAAATGTAAATGGACAGCGGACTTTCAACAGGAATTTGACTGCCTGAAAGCTGTGATCACCAATGCTCCTGTATTGGAGAATTGCAAGGGGCTCTGTGGTCAGATTGAACTAAATTATCCGATTCTGAAGAGAAATGTCGAGCAGTAGAGGAATGGATGGATCGTGCAGAGACTTTGTTCAAAGAGACTGTCAATCGAGAAGGATTTCGGTTGGAGGAAGAAGAACAAAGAAAAATGGACTATATTATTTTACCTGTTTGCGTGTGTTTTTTTTTAAACGGAAAGGTATATTTACTGTGTACATTTCTTAGTGAATGGTGCAAAAGTTAAAAATGAAATCATCTTGAAGTTGATGGTTTTTTTTTTTCTTGGGGGAGATGTCATGTGAGAGTACCTTTAAGACATGGATGTTTAAGCAAGGTACCTTTAAGAAAACAGTGATGTCAGAGAGTGGGTGGAGCTGGGCTTTAGATCAGCCATTTTGAAGTTTCAGTTTGAAAAAGCAGCTTGTGGTGTCTGTGTGTTTCCAGAGAGCTGCAGTTTGGAGTTTGAAAAGAGCTTGGGAGTGTCTGTGTTTGCAGTGAGCTGGATCTCTGCCATGAAAGACTATCTCTGGATCATTTGGGTGATTTAAACTGATAATAGTAAAGCCTTTAACCTGATGTGATTCTGTTTAAAGGTATTAAGACTCTTGGAAGTTTGAAGGAACATTTTGAGGAACTTTTTACTGTTTCAATATTTTCTGAGTTATCTTTGAAGTAAGGGGTGTTAAGAGATCCAATGTTTATTTAAGATGTTAAGTTGAGTTCATGGAATAAACATTGTTTTATGTTTAAAAACCCACATGTCCATAATTGTAATCCCACTCCTAGGGAACAAGCCATGTGCTAGGAAAAGCAACAAATACATTAAAGGGGGAGGTTGGTTGAACTCCATGATACATTTTGGGGTTCTGAAAACGCCTCGCCCATAACACAATGCTGCTTTAAGACATTCAGTGCTCAGAGACCAAATTGCACAGGGGATAAGTGATGCGAAACTCAAACAATCATCAGAACAGAAAGGTTTAATGCTGGAAATCGCGATTGACAAGTGCAGATCGCAAGAAAAAAATAACTCTAAGTTTTTAACAAGCAAAAACGGCAGAAAAGTTCTTTTCCACGGATCTGAAAAAGTTAAAATGGCGTCTGAACACACTTTAAAATCCCTGGGGAACAAAAGACACAAATCTGGGTCTATGCACGTACAGGAAACGGCAACCGCGCATGTGCAATTGAAAAAAGACGTTTTGTGCGCAAATCGTTCTGCACATGCGCGGCAGTTGAACTAAAGAGCGCACAGCTTGGAGAGGGATCTGCGTATGCGCAAGCCACGCATGCGCAGTTTACGAAAACGCGCACAGTCAAGGAAAAGCGATTTGTGCATGTGCAATCCATTCCTACGCTTTACGTCACGAGCGTCATGACGTCAGAGGCCCCGGACCACACCCACTTAAAGAGGAAATGTCCGAAAATTGAAAAAAAGACTTTTAAAGCTACAAAACACAACCTTTTCATCTCGAAAGACAGAATAATGCCTGAACTTCTACCAGCAGTTGAAAATAACCTCCGCGCACCCTAGAATAAGCAGTTTGCACCACCCGAAGTGAAAAGCACAATGACAAATCCAAAACCAAAGAAGATGATTTGTTTATTGAACATGAAGAGCACGATGACAAATCCGAAATAAAAGAAGATGATTTGTTTATCGAAGAATACTACTCAGACATGCTGAGTTATTCGGATATGACAATCATAAAAGCATCAGCGCCACGGTTGAAAAGCTCAACACGACTCTACTCATGGTAGATGAATCCAATACCATGATGCAATGGCAGATCGTCGATACATTGGATGACAGCAACCTGTCAAATACCCAAGAAGAAAACGATGCCACACAGCGAGTACTGAATGACTCCGTTGGGAGCGTACAGATCGACTCCACAGAGAGACCACTGCGCGACTCCACACAGAAAGCGATGAAAACTCCACAGAGAGAGCGGTACAAGTCTCCACAGAGAGCTCGTTGGCAGACTCCACAATGGAAGCAACTCAAGACTCCATAGCGAAGTCCATGCATGAACAAGACCATGAAGGTCTCTCAACCTTATCTGAGCAACCAACAGCAGACCACGAAAGTCTACCAAGCTCACATGAACAACAAAAAGACTATGACAGTCTACCCAGCTTATTTGAGCCACCAGAAGAAGACTATGAAAGTCTACCCAGCTCATTTAACCAACAAGAAGACACTGAATGTCTACCCACTGTATGTGAGACAAGTGACGAAGAAATCACAATTCCCATACAAGATGTGCAAGATCACAGCAAGACTGACAGATCTTAGCTCATATGTACAGAAGCACTCAACAATCAAAGTGAAACTACTCTTGAGTCCAGTCAGACCACGTCAAATAAAACCTCATCTACCCTTACCTATCCACAAGAAAATGAAATCTTGAAGATTTTGACTCCAAAAGAGGAGCACGAAGAAATCAAAGATGATTCAAATGAACCTAAAATGACCCCAAAAGAGGAGCACCAAGAAATCAATGATGATTCAAGTGAACCAGAAATGACTCCAGAAGAGGAGCACCAAGGAATAAAAAATGAATCACATCAGCCACAAATGACTGATGTCACCAAGATCAATGCAACATCAGGTCATTCTCACAATCCTCATGAAGAAACGCTCAATGAAACATCAGATACCACCAAGGACACTGACACAAATAACTTTGAGAATGACTCGAATTATCCACACGGAACAGTCATTGAGCGCAACAAGAACAACAAAAACCACAAGAAGCACGACAGAAACAAGAACAACAACAGCAACAACAAAAACAACAAGAAGCACAACAAGAACAACAACAAAAACTACAAGAACAACAACAAAAACAACAACAAGAAGCATAACAAAGGCAACAACAGCAACGACAAGCACGACAAAAACAACAAGAACAACAACAATGAAACAACAACTTGTACAACATGGTACAACTCTGCACATGAAGGACAATGTAACTGCACAGCTCAAAACAATGGCAAGAGTACAAACATACCATGGCATGACAACGAATCTCACAAACTCACATTTCTCCACTACAAACAAGCAAACCAGTTTTCAAGGAAGTTGACATACAGAATCAATACCGCAAGCACAGGAAAAAGCCCAGGTCAGAAAACAAAGGTGACATCCAGAATCAATACTGCAAGCGCAGAAAAAAGTCCAGGTCAGACAAAAAGATGACATACAGAATCGCTACCACAAGCTTAGTAAAAAAGGGTCTAAATCAGACAACAAAATGATTTGACCATTCGAACATCTCCTGATGACTTCTTGGTTACTTAAACACAAGAACACTGACGACGTTCACAAAGTAATGACAGCATCAACATCACCACTTCAACAACAGAAGAAGAAAGCAACTCAATTAAACAAATTCATAAAGTTTGGACTCATAATTTTTTAAAATTAAGATTAGACTCATAAATATTAATTGGCTTTGTATAATCATCAATATCATCACAACTTGTACATATGATCATTTATCTACCTGTGTTGTACAATTTTCTTTAACAAAGTACAGAAATTATGTAACAAGAAAAAGGGGAGGATGTAGTGATATGAATCACTGATATACACAAAGGGTTAAGGTAAATACACTACAACTAAGTAACCACTAGAGGGAGCACCAGAGATGTATAAGTACATAGACAAACATGAAGTCAGCCTCTCTCTCTTCACAGGAAGGGCAGCTGGTGAGCAGGACACAGACAGGCAGCTCAGGTGCAACATAGTCAAAGCGCTGGAGAGAGAACAAACTCATAGAAATAAAGCATCTACTTCAATTGTAAGACTACAAACTTTATTCAGACACAAGGAATAATACAGGTTTGTCAAGTTTCCATTTTACTTTGTTCTCTGTGCTTTGATACCATTTCTAATTCTTCATAATTACTTGGTTGCCTTCATCCACTTCAGAGTTCTATAAAAAAATTGCAGTATCTCTAAATTTAATACACAAAATCATCCCTCTTACTTTCATTATGCAGACATAGAAAACACATAAATACATTTGACCCAATGTATTGAATTGCTGTATCAAATTCAGGAAGTTAAAATAATTCACCAGAACTTCATATTGTTTGGATATTGCTGGGTTGAATTTACTCAGTACTTAATCTTATGTTATCCAAGTAAACTGAATCACAGCAGTGAAAATTGAAAACTCCTATTACAATGTTAAACTGGAGTATTAAACATTAATAGCTTAATTTCGCAGACCGTGCTTTCACATATGTGGCAAAGACTCTGCTTCCTATCGATTGCTCGGCTTCCTATTGATAAAATGGCTTGATCAAATTGCTCGAGGCCAAGGCATTAATAATGCCTTCATTTGCTAATGTGCCTTCGGAGGATGGAGGAAATGTAATATGCAATGAAATTAAAACACCCACAGGAGCATCAGAGATGCTGATCATTGGGAATTGTTTGACAGTAACCAACTGGTGCAGGTTCTTTTTATTTTGTCAAAAAGCATTTAGCGAACAATCGATCTTTAGACATTTTGATGTTTCTACCCTGAGGATATTTAATATTCTGTGCTTTATACAACAGCCAGATTTACCATATTCTAGAGTTGTCTGTAAAGTACTGAGCATTTTGTAATCAGGCTGATTTCGCTCCCCCCCCTCCTGAGAGATTACTTACTGTATTCTTTATTTATATGCTGTATTATGTACAAGAAAAGTCATTAATCACATTGACACTTGTGCAAGATTAGTTTGCAACATTGAGTTGTTGCTTTTATTTAAATACCATGGACTGTTACAAACAGCCAATGGAATGAAAGATTACAAAGCTCTTTCGAAGGTTTTCGTTCAGCAGGCCCATTGGTTACACATCATTCAAACGCATCTTGTAAAGCAGAATGCTGAGGTTATCAGCCAGAGTTTGGTGGTCTTTACTAATGCCTAATCATTCAAGCAAGTGTCTAACATCAGCACCACTTTACTGCATTTTGTGACAGTGAAGTCAATATGCTTGACAGCAACGGAGCTAATGGGGCATTCTAAACATTAGAGCTCACACATAGAAAACCTCAGTTGATGATCCGATCCTAATTGTTACTTTAGTGTAAAATAAGTAACATCTAACCTGATGCTGTACTGGTAATGTTAATTTGATTGGAAATGATTCAAGGTAAAAGTTTTCACCGAGATAAGTCGATAGGTTTGGCATAACTGGATTATTCATTGTGGCACATCTTTATCAAGGCGAGTTCTGTTTGGTTGGAGGTCCTCGGCCCTGGCGTGGTTAAGTAACCTGTTGGAGTTTTTATACTTGGAAAAAATCAAGTATGTAATGAGAGCGTCGGCTGAAAGGTTCTACCTGAGATGACAGCTGTTTATTTCCTATTGCAGGGCGTTGGTCACCATCCGATGTTGGGGTGGGGGGAGGGGGGTGGCATAGGGGATTGGTTGTTCTTGTTTTTTGGTTGGGGGAGTTGGAAGAGTTGAAATATTGAAAACTATTGCACGTATATGGATTTAAAGGTGTTATATCTAATTTTGTGAATAAAAATATTTTTTAAAAGTTGTATTGGCAGCAGCCTACCCAATGGGAGACTAACCCCTCAATGTGACACGTTGGTGTAGGTTTGACCCTTCCTCCTTGAAATCATTTCCGTTTTGGCATATATCAAACTTGAGCCTGGGTTTTGTTTTGGAGGGTTGGGAGGGGTGCAGATGAACCCTTACTTGCGTGCCAAAGAATTTTGAACTATGAAGGATAGCATTTTGACAAATGTCACAAACCTGAGTCATCGCGGGAAGATGAACAAGCTCACTGTGAGGTGGCATGGTGGCACAGTGGTTAGCATTGCTGCCTCACAGTGCCAGGGCTCGGCTTCAATTCCAGCCTTGGGTGACTGTCTCTGTGGAATCTGCACATTCTCCTTGTGTCTGTGTGGGTTTCCTCCGGATGCTCCGGTTTCCTCCCACAGTCCAAAGATGTGCAGGTTAGGTGGATTGGCCATGCTAAATTGCCACTTAGTGTCCAAAAATGTGCAGATTGGGTAGATTGGCCATGCTAAATTGCCCCTTAGTGTCCAAAAATGTGCAGGTTGGGTGTGGCTCTGGGGATAGGGTGGGGGAATGCGCTGAAGTAGGGTGCTCTTTCAGAGGATTGGTGCAGCTTCGATGGGCTTAATGGCCTCCTTCTGCACTGTAGTGATTCTATGATTCAAAACACTTCATGGAGGGGTTCCTAAAGCAGATGCTAGATCCCTTGAAAAAGCTAACAAGAGACCTGATGCCTGCGTTGGGCGCAACTAGAGACAGGTTTACAATGAACATGAGGACGTATGTCTCAGGTAGGTAGCTTGAAGAGGAGAAGAGCTAAAAAGTAAGTTGTGGATGTTCTCCTTTAGTTCATCACAGAAATATAAAAATGTTTTCATCCTTGCCTTTGTGTCCTGGGAAGAACCTTCAGTTATTCTCAAAACGGCATTGAGAAAGATTGAATAGCAACCTGCTAGGCAGCTCGATGGTTAATGTTGAATAAGTGTTGATGAGGAGAATTAAAATTGTGGTACAGGTGCAATAAATATTCCGTTGCATTGAAAAAAAGCCAAAGTTCTTTCTCAGTTGATGCCATAGATAATGAAAATGATCAAATTAATAATGTTTCTCCACAGACCGTTTCTGGTGAACAGTGCTGGCACAAAGAATGAAGGAGCTTACTCAAGGAGGGTAGGGGAGCCCTCGGTGGGTAGACAATGGGGGATTGGAGTGTTGGGGGAGAGGCCAATGGAGGGGAAGTGAGGGTGGTCTTGTGGTTAACCGACCTTGAGTGGGGGGAGTGGGGTGGGTTGCCCGATATTAAGAGGGCGCTACAGATGGAGGTGACCACCTGTCTTCCCCCTCAAGAGCTTACTTGCAACTGGCTTGGCTCTGTTTCCATGGTAATTCTGCCTTGCCTCCACTAGAGGAAAATAAGTTTCCCTCTATCCCCCTTATCGATTCCTTTCAAAATCCTAAAACCCTCAATCAGTTTGTCATAATAATGAAATTACACCTGGAAATATTGGACTTTAAATAAGACATGAGTTTTTTTAAATGGACACACATGCAACTGACTGAATTGGTGCAGGCTGATTCTCTAAGAGACAATGTTACGAGACAAGGGACTTCTAAAAAGCATCCACAAGTTAATTAATATCTTTAATGGAGACAAAAGGACATACTGGCCATCTCATCAAGAGATTCCATGTGTAATGCCCAGATGGATTTTGTGGATTCACATTCCTACTTGGAGTATGCAAAGAGTGGGTTAAAAGGCAGCTGCAAGCTTCCCAGGTTGCCTGTCTCTGTGTGCTCTGGTTAGAATAAGTGCTGGAATTTTCAACGCAGAAGTAAAAGCCAGCAGGCACACCCACAGTGCCCCTGCAAATGGCTATTTTGTTGGAATATCTCTCTCTCTCTCTCTGACTGTGAAAGTCAGCCAGGTAAAAAAGAATAACTGCTGAAAAGAGAACTGGGAAGCTTCTCCAAACTACACAACACTGGGATCACAAAACCGACTATTCACTGACTGAAGTCAACTCCATTGGAATATCGAGTTGCAATGGACACAACACCAATAATCTCCTCCTCATGAATACATAGTATCCCTACAGTGCAGAATCAGGTCATTCAGCCCATCACGTCTGCACTGACCCTCTGAAAGAGCACCCTACCTAAGCCCACTCCCCAACCCTATCCCTGTAACCTCTTAACCCCATCTAACCTGCACATCTTTGGATTGTGAGAGGAAACCCGGAGGAAACCCACGCAGACATGGGGAGAATGTGCAAACTTCACACAGTAACCCAAGGCTGGAATTGAACCCGGGTTCCTGGTTCCGTATACCCTTTTAAAAAATATATAAATATACATATATTTATTAAAAAATATAAAACAGGCAGCTGGTTCATCTCTCCTCTTCCGGGATTGTAACTATTTGAGGGTACCCAAGCTGGATGGTGACAAATCGAGGGGTGTCACGTGGGTCATCAAGTTTGGGAAACTTCTCCCGGAGTGGGTCATAACAAGTTCACCCCTTAACTTTCTGTATTCTGAGGAATACAAGCCATGTTTATGGTAATCTCTTTTTATAATTTAACCCACAGCCATTGCAAAATTAAAAAAAAATTCATTCTGTTCTCAGAGTTACAAAGCTAATGTGCAGAGTGGACAGGGCAAGTCCTGAATCCATCTTCTTGCTTGCTCCAAAAATCATTCAAATTCAAATTGAATCCAATTCATGGTCCCCAGAAAAGCAATATATTAGATCCAAGCTGACAAGGGCAGACATTACATCTGATCTTATGCTTGATCTTAGCCAAAAGGCCTTGTAACATTCTGGTAAATCAATGCTTCATTCCTTCCCAAGGCTAATATATTCTGTCTAAGGTTCCCAAACAGTGCAATGCTAAGCCACCTCCAATCTTTGTTCACCTAACTCTGTCAGTGTAACCCTTTATTTCAGAGGTTCCCAAAACGCTGTTCGCCCTTCCACACCTACCATATGCCTCGAGCAGCACACAGGTTTAATATTTTCACCCCTTTAATGTGAAAACATTGTATAAAATATGAAAATTATAATACATACATAAATCTTACTGAAATGATAAAACTTGCAATGGTTAATAGTACCACTCACTATTTATGTGGCAGGTAGGGTTGCTTGAGCAAAGGTGCATATTGTCTGGCATGATAAGTGACAGCTTGAGACGTAAGCTGTATTTTTTCTACAACAAAGGTGCTGGGGATAATTTAGTTTCATTCCAGTGAGTGCTGGAAATCCACTTACACACAGGTAAGTTGTTGGAATCAGTATCAAAGCCTTGACAGCCCTGCCTGACCATTTGGGGAGCTTTGTTTGCATTTGGATCCAAAACTCAGCCAACTGCATTTGATGGAACTCAATCTTGGATTGGCTGTCAGTTGAGATATCCAAGAGTTTCTCCTATTCTTATAATTACAAGGCTTCAGGCTCGGCCACTGCAGAAAAATCTTTTCAAAGTGTAGTAGACCCTACTTTTTGCATTTCCTATTGAGGGAAATGTGTGTGTGTAATAATGATATAAAGGCACCAATTACTCATAAGGGACTGTGAAAGCACACTGTGAGCTAATTTATTAAATCGAGACACACGTGTACACATAAAAATGGATGGAGAGATTGAGGACATCGGAGCAGGAGAGCTGTGCGTCTGTATTCTGCTCCAGGCTTAAGTGAAACTGAGGCTGGATCACATAACACATTTCCCTTAAAGTGATGGTATGCTGGTATCCCTGAAAGGTACATTACAACATGAAAATAATCCCACGAGTAATTGGCCAGTTCATCTAATGATGTTTGATGCCAACTTGAACATTGTCTTGTGGTTCATTTGTTGTCAGAAATTCATGTGCTTTTTTTTCCCTCCCCAAAGTAAACCCAGGATTCCATGTTTGTTTTTATCATTGACTTAATTTTGACCAGACCATTGAAGGTGGCTGCACTTGTCTTTCAAAAGGTCCCCGGCCGGGATTTTCACGAGAATGGAGAGGCTCTCATCATTGTGAGAATTCTGTAAATGGCTGAAAATTCTAAATCCCTTCCCCAAACTTGACATTTCTCATCTTTGCAGGGACATAGCACCAGGGTTCATGCATTTGTGATTTTTGGAGACAGCTTCCTTTTAAATCACTAGCTGCTTTCGTTGAAGTGGGATTTTGAAAGATCTGGGCCGGGATTCTCCGAAATCCCGGCAAGTGTTGACGCCGGCATCAAAACCGGCGCGAGTGGCGCAAGCATCAACGGCCCCCGACCGGTGCTGCGGCGACCGCGCGGGCGCGATTGTCGCTGATTCTCCGGTCGCCGGAGAATTGGAAGCCCGACGTCGGAGCGGCGTGATGGGATTCTCGCGCACTCCCGGCGATTCTCTGACCCGGCGCGGGCTCGGAGAATCCCTGCCCATGAGTGTGGAATCCAGAGTGTGTTGCTTAGAAAAGGTAAGAGGAGGTCTGAAGTTGGTGGATTCTTGTGGATATCTAGTGTACACCTTTGGAGAGGTACGGTACCCCTTTAGATAGGTTCCTGGGGGAGACCTTTAGAACATATAGAACATACGATGCAGAAGGAGGCCATTCGGCCCATCAAGTCTGCACCGATCCACTTAAGCCCTCACTTCCACCCTATCCCCGCAACCCAATAACCCCTCCTAACCTTTTTGGTCACTAAGGGCAATTTATCATGGCCAATCCATCTAACCTGCACGTCTTTGGACTGTGGGAGGAAACCGGAGCACCCGAAGGGAACCCACGTAGACACGGGGAGAACGTGCAGATTCCGCACAGCCAGTGACCCAGCGGGGAATCGAACCTGGGACCCTAGCGCTGTGAAGCCACAGTGCTATTCACTTGTGCTACTGTGCTTACCTTTGGGAGAGGTAAGGCAGTCTTGTGGATTATTAGAAGAGAACATGATTTAGCACTTGTTACACACAAATGCTTTGGAACTGTCAAGCTGCTCCCCAGCTGTCCAGGGACTGTACAGTTGTCCAGCTGTCAAGGAAATGGTAAAGAACTATTGTGTTGTCAAGGAGATGACCTGCTTTCCAGCAACTGCCCAGCTGTTAAGAAAATGGTAAAGAGCTGTCCAGCTGGCAAAACTGCCAAAGTTGTTCAGGAAGTGACAAATCTGTCAAGGAACTGTCCGACGATATGAGATGAGTTGGCATGGAGGAGGTAAGAGCAAAGTGTGGTGGGTGGGGGTATGGGTTGGCATGAGATGGTAGTAAGTTGGCATAAGTGGATAGGGGCCATGGGATGGCATGGATTGGCATAGATGGAGCATTGGGAGTGTGTGGGGGATGAGGGGGTGAGGGCTGGAGTGATTTTTAAAAATTATAATTTTTAATTTATTTCAACGCCGTGCTGAGGTACATATGTAGGTCTTGCACCCAACCCACCTCCGCACCTGCATTTTATGCAGGATGCTTTTTTCTGTTTCTGTTTTCTGTTTTAAAGGAAGGGAACAGAACTGGCAGGACTCTTAAAGTTTCGCAAAAAGTTGTCGAGGTGGACCTTGCTGATGAAAGTTAGATCTGGAAGACTTTGGCTGAGTGGACTGATTTTTGAATGACTCTGGAAGCTTTGAACTGGTGTGGTAGGGTATGTGAGCTTGCTGGCTAGCTTTGCGTAACTTTGAATTTGTATTTGCAATGCTACACATCAGTCAGAAGCACAATGTACAGCGAAATAAGTTGTACAATGCATCTCCATTGCATTAGTTAGTAATACAAAAATATCTTTTCTTTAATTTGGTGTATTAGTTGCCTGTTATTATGACCAAGTTGGAGGAGTGTGCAGTTGATCTAGCCCCACTACTCCACAGGTTGTATCATTAATTTAAAAGTTTAATTCACTCACCAAAATGGCCAGTTATTTACCTTTCCTGCTGTTAGACATAGAATAAAAGAGAGCTTAACCAGGCAATGATTGATTTATTATAAAACAAATCTTTTTTACAACAAGATGTGCGGAGTCTGCACGTTCTCCCTGTGTGTGCGTGGGTTTCCCCCGGGTGCTCCGGTTTCCTCCCACAGTCCAAAGATGTGCAGGTTAGGTGGTTTAGCCATGATACATTGTCTTTAGTGTCCAAAATTCCCCTTAGTGTTGGGTGGGGTTACTGGGTTATGAGGTTATGGGGATGGGGGGGAGGTGTGGGCTTGGGTAGGGTGCTCTTTCCAAGAGCCGGTGCAGACTCGATGGGCCGACCGGCCTCCTTCTGCACTGTAACTTCTATGAAGATGCAAGAACTGGTACGGACAGAATTAGTAGACTGGAAGTAAAACTATCTATCTCTCTTTAAAGTTAACCGTACATACATACACATGGACACACACACATCTACGACAAAGAGATAGGGGGAGGGATTCTACATTGGCGGACGGCGGAATTGGGAAAGGCGATTGGGCGGAGAATCAGTCACGAAACCGAAATTATGGTGGCCGGCGATTTCATGCCAAATCACAGTACTCCGTCGCCTCGACAGCGGCGTCAATGCATTCCAGAATGCACATAATAACAATAATCTTTATTATTGTCACAAGTAGGCTTACATTAACACTGCAATGAAGTTACCGTGAAAATCCCCAAGTCACCACACTCAGGCGCCTGTTCGGGTACACTGGGGAAGAATTCAGAGTGCCCAATTCACCTAACAAGCATGTCTTTTGGGACTTTTTATGGGAGGATACAGGAGCACCGAGAGGAAACCCAGGTAGACATGGGGAGAACGTGTAGACTCTGCACAGACAATGACCCTAGGTGGCAATCGAACCTGGGACCCTGGTGCTGTGAAGTAACTGTGCTAACCACTGTGCTACCTCGGGAGTTCCTACATACTCCTGATATACCGGAGCAGCTGTGTGGTGCACACTAGAGGGTGTCTGAGGAACCTCTTCACTAAAGTGCCCAAGGTGAATGTCTTTGGGATGGTGGAGGGTGTTGGAGACAGCTGTGACGGAAAGTCAGTATTATCCCTGGACTCAAGCTCCGGGGTGTCTTGGGTCACAGGCATAATATGACTCCCTTCCATGTCAGTGTCCTCGTCGCTGGTTGGCACACGGCAGGGGTGAGGGGGCTCAGGTTGTGGCATGGGCTGGAAGTGGGGGACACTAGATGGACCGGCCCATTGGCAGCAGGTCCTACAAGACGCATGATTAGACCGCGGGCCAGGGGGGTGGGGGGGGGGGGGGGGGAGTGGGGATGAGGGGGGAGTGGGGATGAGGGTGGTGTGGGAGTGCAGGTCTGGGTGAGAATGGGGGTGTGGGTGAGGGTGGTTGGGCTGGTGTTGAGGGGGGAAATTGACACGTGTCAGGGGGCGCCACAACTAAGTGGGGTCTCACTTCCTTGCCCGCAGCCGACCTCCACTCAGGCGACTTCCCTTTCCTCAGCGCTGAGAACCATGTCCAGGCCCACTGCTCTGCCATGTGTGGAGGTGCTGGTCCGATGGTCCCTCTCCAGTTTTCTACTGCTCCTGGTGGTGATGGGCAGCCTTCTCCTGTAGGAGGGGGGGGAAGGAGGGAAACAGAAAACGATAGTGTTAGACAGTCCAACGCATGCAGTCCCGGCGGGGTGGGGGGGTGGGGAGGTGGGGGGGGGGGGGTGGGGGGTAGGGGGGTAGCTGGTGGCCTCAGTGGCCAAGGCATCCCGTCATGGCAGCGGTATGAGTGCTGGCATGTTGGACAGGGTGGGAGTTCAGCTGCCCTTCTGGTGGGGGGAAGGGGGGTTGCGGAGTCACGGATATGTGGGACAGGGGTTGGTGCCAGGGCACAGTGCTGCCTCTTCTCCCTGGCCGCCCAGTGGAGGTCTTGCAGATTTTTCCGCAACTGCTGGCAAGTCTGGATGATGTTACAGATGGCGCTGACCGCCTCTGCCACTTGCGCCCAGGCACAGCAAATGGCGGCGGCAGGCAGCCTCCTTCCCTGGCCGGGGTACAGGGTGGCCCACCTCCTCCACAGCATCCAGGAGGGTCTCCAGCTCAAAGTGTGATTCTGCTCTCCTCGCTGGCATCTTGTTGGCTGGGATGGTGTGTGTGAGGAGTGAAGAGTGTATATGCGGCTGCAGCTTGTCAGCCTCCTCAGTGTCAATCACAAATCTGGAAAATCCAGCACAGCTTCCCATTGGAATTGATTTTGTTCCACGTGATGCTGGTGCTAGTCCATTGACAGTCACTGAATTGGTCCAATTGCGGTGACAGTTTTGCAATCGTGGAAGACCATGAATCCTGCCCTGGCGTCAACACTTAGTCTCAGGAATGACGAATCAGCTGCAGGTCTCTGTTGAGATGGGTTTGGAGGACAGGCATTATAACATAAAGGATAAAGTTTGCAGGGTTTCATTGCTGTTGATGTGGAGCTCCCTTATGTGAAGACAGGCCGCTGGACCTGGTAGATGCCTGGAGGTTCTCACCAATTGAGTTTCGGTGTGAAGGAGAATATAGAGCTGGATCAATTCTTTGCATCTCAGATTTCCATGAGGATTCTCTGGCTGCAGGTTGAGAACCACACACGGAATTTCAGGCATGCAGGGAGAGGGCGAGTTAACGCAGCTTCTTTCTTAGCTTATTCCTCAAAACACACTGATTTAAAAAACTGCAGGTCCAGAACTTAAAGCTTGTCTCTTTCGTATGATGACAGCACCCCGCCCCCCCGACTCCCTCCCCCGGCCCTGTATTTCACAGCAGCGGAGGCGATGCGCCATTGGACGGCGGCAGAATATTCTGGTACCGCCATTGGCAATGTGGTTTCCATTGAGTGCACCCCCCCCTCCGCGTCCGGGAAACCTGCCACCGGTGGGGCTGAGGAACCGGGGTTGACCCGGCCGCGGGTCACTGTCTGTGTGGAGTTTGCGCATTCTCCCCATGTCTGCGTGGGTCTCACCCACACAAACCAAAGATGTGCAGGGTAGGTGGATTGGCCACGCTTAATTGCCCCTTAATTGGAAAGAAAAAATTGGGTACTCTAAATTTATAAGAAAAAAAAAATTGATGCATGACACATTCTAAAAATGACCAGTTTTTGGAGAGCCGGATTTGAGCGTGGTATCTGTATTATGTCTTGGCATTTACAATGTGACACGTACAACAGAGTAAAGAACCTCAGCTCAGCTTTGAGTTCACAGTTGCTGGGCAACTGAAACCATGTTATATTGTTTGGTAATTGAAGGTGAGGCCGCTGTATGTCATCGTCTGTGTAGCTATATTCTCATTGGTACATCTTAAAGAAAATAACAACCGAGTTCCCCAGCATCATATTGGTATGTGTGTGTGGGTGGTATCCCAAAGATGTGCTGGGGAATCCCCATGAGAAGATTCCAAGTAAGGATTGCATGGCAGTTGCCCAGAAGCACAAACTTCCCCTGGGTAAATGCCCTATGCTGTGAACCAGTGAAAACATTATTTCAGTCGCAAACTCTGGATGGTTCTGACTGGGTTACGCCAATCATTACCCAGAAAAAGTTAGAAGAATTAAAAACTTTTATAACTTCTGGGTAACTAATGCACAGACCGACACTGACCCCCCCACATGGCTCCCTTCACACGCACAAATCCCGGGAAGAATGAGCAAACTCCACACTTGCAGTCACCCAAGGCTGGAATCGAACCTGGGTCCCTGCTGGGTCTCTGGAACGCGCTGTATGACCTGGTTCTCATGCGACCTGAGCCGGAAGGTCGGGCGAGACAGTATTTGGTTGATTCACTCAACCATTGTCCTATGAAATCTCCCCACCAGCCCGAGCACCCCAACCCCCATGCGTCTCCTGCCGCACTCCCAGGATTCCCCCACTCCCTTGACCTCACATAGGTCTCGTGTTGCACTCCCTCACGGAACTCCCATCCCCATGGGGACTTTGCAAACCCTGACCAGGCCCAACTCTTACCCCAATCACCTCTTCCAAAGGCCAACCCATAGAATCCATAGAATCCCTACAATGCCGAAGGAGGCCATTCAACCCATCTAGTCTGCCAACCCTCTGAAAGAGTACCCCACCTAGGCCCACTCCCCGGCCTTATCCCCATAACCCCACCTAACCTGCGCATCTTTGGACTGTGGGAGGGCACCAGAGAAAACCCACGCAGACATGGCATGAATGTGCAGACTTCACACTAGCAGTCACCCAAGGATGGAATTGAACCTGGGTCCCTGGAACGTGCTGTATGACCTGGATCTCACGCGACCTGTGTCAGAAGGTCGGATGAGACAGTATTTCTGGGTAAGTAACTGGGTTTGGAGTGGAAACCCAACACTGATTGCCACTACAAAGGAAGTCCAGACTCTGCGCAACAAATGCTCATGGTGTTTCACAGCACCTTATGAGACTATTATAAAAAATGCAACAAATAAATTCATAAAATAATTAATAAATAAAATAGAGCAATAGACAATTCTTCAAACATATTCCATGAGTTGTCTCCTGTATCTCCAGGGTAACAATAGCACAGTTTGCAAAACCCTGCCAGATTTCATTTTTGCTTATATACTTATGTACACACCCCTAAATGCATCTATATTGTTTGCCTCAAACACTCCCTGTGGTGGCAATTTGGTTTGTCTGCACATTTTTTAAGCCATACTTCTGATTCCTGAGTCCAGATCATTGAAACAACAGTAGCCTTAATGTTAATGCTTGTGGAACATCACCCTTTGCCAGTAAAGGGGAGCAACCTTTAACCTCCCTCTAACCTCTGTCCTTTGTTTTGTAGCCAACTTGCTATGTGTTCAATTTTTAAATTGTTATGGGAGAGGTGTTTTCAGGACCCCAAAATGTATCATGGAGTTCAACCAACGCCCCCCCCCCCCCCCCGCCCCCGCTTTAATGGATTGTTGCTTTTGGAGCACACTGCTTGTTCCCCACGTGTATTATTACAATTATGGACACGTGGTTTTTAACACAAAACAATGTTTATTCCATGAACTCAAATTAACCTTTGAAAGAAACATTGGATCTCTTAACACCCCTTACTTCAAAGATAACCCCCAAAATAATACAACACTACCCAATCCTGCAAACTGTTCCTTTAAACATCCAAAAGGCTTCAAACCTTCAAAACAGACATGAGGTTACATTCAATATATTTATAGTCTTTGGATTTGCAGACATCAACAGACCAGCTCTGTTTCTTCCTGCAGCTCTCAGCTTTCTCCTCAAACTGAAACCAAAAGCAGAAGTGAGCTCAGCTTCCCCCCACCCTCTGACATCACTTCAGTAATATGATCAGCTCCATTTTTTAAAGGTACATTGCTTAATATCCATTTCTTAAAGGTACTCTCACATGACATAATGACTTGAAGGAATGTAAAGTAGCACTTTATTAGAAGTAGGAGATTGACTGGGTGGGCCTGCTCTACCCTCAACCTTATGAGGAAGCAAACTCACTTGTTGCTCATTAGAGAGAAACATTCTTTAGGCCATTATCATTCCTGTCTTTCTTTTCAGATTGTGCAGCAATATCTTGCTGCTCTCTTTAATTTGAAATTATGATTTGTTCTCCAGAAAAAACATGTTTAGCTCATGCACTTTGATGTTAAATTGTTGGAAGTAAATGGCTATTGAGCCAAGAATTGCTTTCCTTTTCAATAATTGTTTTCATTGAAATATGAAGTTGATTCTCTAAAACATATTTCACATTTTTCACACATTAAGCAGAGTGCAAGCAATTAATTTTAACTGTTAATTCTTTCATTTGCATTTTTATATTTGTCAGTTGCGGATGTCTCAACTTGCTCCTCGCAGGTTAATTAAGACGTGAACAGTAATAAATCATGCCTTTCATTGAGTATTAGGTGCAGGTAATTGCCTCATGTGTATTGCATGAATAGCTTTCACAGCTCCTGACTTAATGATTCAGTCTAAATGTATTTTCCTGTAATTTGGAAGTGGTCCCGATTGAGTTACCAGGATTGTACCTCCAAGTTATGTAAGTAACCTTCATTCCGCCATCCCTCACATGGAAATATTATTTCTTTCTGGGTGGCACGTGTCACAGTGGTTAGCAATGCTACCTACGACGCTGAGGGCCTGGGTTCGAATCCCAGCCCTGGGTCACTGTCCGTGTGGAGTTTGCACATTCTCTTCATGTCTGCATAGGTTTCACACCCACAACCCAAAGATGTGCAGGTTAGGTGGATTGGCCATGCTAAAATTGCCCCTTAAGTGGATAAAATATAATTGGGTACTCTAAATTTATATTTTAAAAAAATGATTTCCTTCATTCAGCAGCCAGGTGTGGGCGGTGCAGGTGAGGCCTCATTTATTGTCCTTCCCTAGTTGCTCTGAAAAGTTGGTATTGGGCTTTCTTCTAGTAGTAACTGGTTTTGTAGCCACTTAACATGCTAGATCACTCTCGAAGGCAGTATGAATCATCCACATAGTGTGGACCTGAAAGCAGGTGTGGGACAGAAAGAGGTAGGGCTCGCTTCCTGAAAGAAATTAGTGAATCACAGAGCTAGAGCTAAGTTTGGTTGAGGGAGGGAGGGGGGGGGGGGGGGGCGGTCTGATTCAAGGTTGGGTCAACTTGAAAGAGAATGTGCTGGACTGTGCAATATCACCATACCTATAGCCCCAAGGCAAATGTGCAAACCATAGAGACTTGAAGGATGAACCTGGAGACTGGAAACAGGTAACCATGGTCTCTGGGAACAAAACAGAAATTGATGTCCAAAACCACATTAGCCAATCTGAAGATGATTCGGGTGGAAGGCCATGGCTCCCTCCTCATCCTCCATCAGTTGGCTGTATTTTATGTTAAACTGGAAGATGTTGTTTACTTTTTAAACTAACAATCTGTAATTGTTTCTAAAGTGATTAAGAAGAACATTTCCTCCATTTGTTGCTTGCTGCGAAATTGTACATTTTTGAACAGAAGGAATCGCAAAGGGGGGAATCTGACATGCTTATATCAACGTTTTCTGACCAAGGAATGTAGCCCATCATTTTAAGATATCATGCAGGCAAAAAAGTGGCTCAATGCATTGAATAAATACAAGATGGAATGCATGGATTGCTTGATAAATGCACACAGCCATTAAAATACATAAATGGAGCCCCAGGTTAAATTTCAAAATAATACACAGCGCGCAGAAAGAACACCAGATATAAAATGCGATATACCTTCAGGAATAGGTTTTGTTCATGAGGAAGGAGCTTAAATGAAAAGGCCTCCATAAAGCCACTGCAGGAGGATGATAAGTGAACTAAATGATTCAACATTGTCAGTTGAAGCAATTGGATCTCAACCTACTATGACAACACTTTACAATATTCAAGGGAGGCCTCCCATAAAAGTTGGAAAGAGTATACCCTGCTGTCCTGAGTCTATTAGTTTAGATGAATGGTTGTCATTATTTTGTGCTGGCTGCTGGAGTCTACCTTCTTATGACTTAGTTTACTCGAGGGTTGAGTTAGAATATTCTCACTGCTCTGGGTATCCCTTGTGCGGGAAAAGCCTTATCAAGCAATGTTGAGACTTTTAATACTTTCTTTTCTTACATTAGTGAAATTGCTGCATTGAAGGAATCCTTTGTTGACAGTGAGAAGACAAGATAGAACGCATGAGGGGTTTCTTTCCTTCGGAAACAGTTGGCATAGCAATGATTAAAAGAAGGATAATTAAAAGAAACTAAAACTATGCAAGTTTTCTTTCCTATGCAACATGCTGACATTGTACATTTTAATATATTTCATCATAACCTTGGCTGTGATAAAGCATCCAAATAATAATTCAGGTGCATATTTTATACATCTCGGGACTGCAAATCTGCTTCAAGTTTATAAGCCGCTTCCTGTAATTTTTCATAAGCTTTGTAAGGGGTCTAGTTTGAGGGCTATGGTGACGGCAGCGTTGCCAATGGCTCCAAGTAGGTATTCAGGGAGCACGGTGGTGCAGTCCATGGTTAAGATATGGAATCAGTTGAGGAGGCATTTTAGGGTGGAAGGGATGTCGGTGTTAACATCGCTGTGAGAATCATGGGCTTGAGCCGGGGTGGACGGATAGTGCATACAGGAGGTGGAGGGAAGTGGGGCTGGTCAAGGTGAGGGATTTGTATTTGGAGGAAGGGTAGTCCGTAGGAGCTAAGGGAGAGGGTAGAGGAGGAGGAGTGAGTTCAGGTATCTGCAGGTTAGGGACTTTGCACGAAAGGTCTGGATGGGGTTCCCTAAATGTCTGGGATACACCCTGCTGGGGTGACTGCTGCTTCCAGATGTGGAAAGCAGGGAAGAATTGGGGATATATACAAGTGGCTGGGAGAGCAGGGAGGTGAGAGGGTGGTGAAGATCAAGGAGAAATGGGAAGCGGATTTGGGAGGGGAGATCAATTGGGGAATATGGAGTGCAGCACTGCATAGGGAAAACGGGACCTCCTCTTGTGCAAGGATGAGCCTGATACAGTTTAAGGTGGCACAGGGTGCATATGACTCGGGCGAGAATGAGGGAGTTCTTTCAGGGGATAGCTGATGAGTGTGAGAGGTGTGGGCGGAGGCCAACGAATCACGTGCACATGTTTTGGGGTTTTGAAAAACTGGTAAGATTCTGGGCGGGAGTGTTTGCGGTCTTAGCCAGGATAGTGGAGGAGGAGGTGGACCCAGACCCTTTGGTGGCGATATTTGGGGTTTCAGAGAAGCCGGAGCTCATGGAGAGGAGGAAGGCTGGTGTTGTGGCCGTCACCTCTCTGATTGCACGACGGCGAATTGTGCTTGAGTGGCGGTCGACATCGCCACCGGGGGTAGCGGTTTGGTTGGGTGAGCTGTATGACTTCCTGAGGTTAGAGGAGATAAGGTATGAGTTAAGGAGCTTGGCAGGGGGCGTTTGAGAAAAGGTGGGGGATGTTTGTGACCGTGTTTGAGGAGCTGTTCATCATAGGGGGGTGGGGGGAGAGTGGGGGTGAGGGTGAAAAAGGGAAAATAATCTGTACAGATTGTATCGTTGATTGTTGGGAAGTATGTTCCTGGGGTGTATATTTGCTGTAACCTGTTTTGTAATAAAATACATTAAAACATTTTTTTTTCAGAAGCTGCCTTTCTGATATTTCTCCTCAATCCCTCCTCATTTGAGGTTCAGTACTTGATGTCCATGTACTGTATCCACCCAACACCATAGCGGTGATCAGGAACTCTAAGGTATTGAGATCATATTCTATTGCTTGGTAAACTTTTACCCACATCACAATATACAAAAGGTGAATTAAAAAGTAATTTTCCCAGTGACTACTTGGTGCACCACTCAGTATGGTTCAATTAGACCTAGTATGGATGGAAACAAGATGATTGAGAGAAATCTCGCCTCTAGATACTGCCTGGTTTGACTCGAACATTGATGATTAAAAAGAGGAGAATGTGTTATTTAAGCCTCCTGATTCAATTCCAAATCCCAAGAGAAACTACAATTGTATTCCTGGAGTAAGAAATTCCTTGCCAGAAACCAGATCCCATGAAAGGATAAAATAAAAAACTGGCAATGGTACACATTTTAATATTTGATTTAACTCAATAATTTGTCAGTGTAATTCGACTGAGCAACACAACCAACGTTGCATCCAGCCGCCCATCTCAATGATCACCATATCACATATCCCCCAACACCTGGTCAACCCCATGCTGGCATAAGACCATAAGACAGAGGAGCAGATGTAGGCCTTTCAGCCCATTGAGTTTGCTCTGCCATTCAATGAGATCATGACTGATCTGAAATGGCAATTGTCAACTTCACTTTCCCGCCTTATCCCCATAACCCTGGACTCCCTTGATGATTAAAAATCTGTCTATCTCAGCCTTGAACATACCTAATGACCCATCCTATACAACTCTCTACGGTAAAGAATTCCAAAGATTTACTACCCTCAGAGAGAAGCAATTTCCCCCCATCTCTGTCTAAAATAGATTACCCCTTACTCTGAGATTATGGCCGGGATTCTCCGTTGCGTGTCTGTGCTGCTATTGCTGCTGGCGAGGACGGACAGTTTGGGCGCATGTTTGCTGCTTGTCAGTGGAATTTCTCATTGAAGGCACCCCCCACTCCACTGCGAAACCCACGGGTGGGGCTGCACTACCGGTGGGACCAGAGATTCCCGCTGCCAGTGAACGGCTGGAGAATTCTGACCTATGAATCTAATGAAGCAGCTGAGGACAGGCCTGCCTGAGTTTCCAGGATCATAATTGCAAGCTTCATAATAGTGCCATAAATAAAGACTTACTGCTTCCAGAATGTGAAGACTTCAGTGATGAAAAGGAGAAGGAATCACCTTTAGCCCCGCGGGAGGAGGTCAGCGCAAACAATAGAACATGAGAGCCAGCACCTAATAATCAGAGTAAGGAGAGTGCGATGGACAAAGGCTACCTTCCTAAAATATTTAATACCTGTTTGTTCTGCTTCCTGCTGACACCAATCCATATTGTTTAAATGAGGCAACTTCAAAAGGATGATAAATGAATTGCTCACAGTATTTTGGGTTGAACTGTTAATTGGTAAACATTCAGAAGAATAGTAGAAGTATTCAATGTATTTTGAACTGTACAACATTAGTACCTACCCATCTTTGGGCCAAACTGAGTGCCACACTAACACAGTGATCCCGAAAGCTGATTTGGACTCTTTGGTCTGTAACGTTACTAAGCAGCAGCTTTTCTGAACCTGTGCCAGTGGGTTGCAAGGAATGGGCATAGTTTCTGCCATCACTCTAGATTGTGTCATAGGACCTGCTTCCTGAACATCTTGCTCGAAACATGCTGGAGCTTCAGATATAGGACCATGTCACTCCAGCAGAATGATCGTCTGCGCCCAGTGTCTTTGATATAAATGGTTCCCTTTGACAAGAGTCACTTCAGGCTCCTGGCAGCTCAGCTGCCTAATGCTCAACTTCATCTCATTCAGGGGACACCTCCAAAGAACAGTAAATTGGGCATTTTAAGCCAAAGAAAAAGCTGTGACAATAGTATAATAGGATGGAAATTGATATGGTCCATTTTCAGAGCCATGACCAATGGTGTGCTGAATACTGAGAGTCCCAAAATCAGTCCAAAATAGATAATTGTCATCTGTGAGCTTCTACCCCCATCACACCTCTACAGGTGGTTCACATATTTGACTAAGAAGAGTGGAGAGTCATACCTGGCACAAAGGAAGATGGTTGTGGTGGATGTAGGTCAAACATCGCAATCCTGGGACATCACAGCAGGAGTTCCTCAGGATAATGTCCTAGGCCCAACCATCTTCAGCTGCTTCCATCATAAGGTCAGAAGTGGGGACTTTTGCTGATGACTGCACAATGTTCAGCACCATTCACGACTCCTCAGATATGAAGCAGTTCTTGTCCAAATGCAGCAAGACTTAGACAATATCCGGCTTAGGCTGACAAGTGGCAAATGACATTCATGCCCCATAAGGGCCATATAATGACCCAACTCTAATAAGAGAGCATCTAACCATCGCCCCTTGACATTCAATAGCATTACCATCATTGAATCGCCGACTATCAACATCCTGAGGGATTACCATTGATCAGAAACTGAACTGGACTAGCAACATAAATACTGCGGGGACAAGAGCAGGTCAGAGGCGAGGAATCCTGCAGCGAGTAATTCACCTTCAACTCCCCAAAGCCTGTCCACCATCTACAAGGCACAAGTCAGGAGTCTAATGGAATACTCTGTCCTTGCCTGGATGAGTGCAGCTCCAACAACACTCAAGACGATTGACACCATCCAGGACAAAGCACGTTGCTTAATTACAACTCTTTTCACAAACATTCACTCCCTCCACCACCAACGAACAGTGGCAGCTGTATGTACCATTTATAAGATGCACTGCAGGAACTCATCAAGGCTCCTTCGGCAGCACATTCCAAACCCATGACCACTACCATTTGGAATAACATGCAGCAGATACCTGGGATAACCACCACTTGCAGGCTTCCCTCCCAATCACTCACCATCTTGACTTGGGAAATATATCGCCATTCCTTCACTGTTGCTGGGTCAAAGTCCTAGTAATTCCTCCCTAGCAGCACCGTGGGTGCACCTACACAACATGGACTGCAGCGTTTCAAAAAGGCAGCCAATCACTATCTTCTCAAGGGAAACTAGGGATGGGCAATAACTGCTTACCTAGCCAGTGACACCCACATCCCGTAAATTAATTTTAAAAAACCTGTCTGGCTGGCTTGGTCAGTCCTGGGAATGATGTTGGAGTGGCAATAGAGAGAGGATGTTGACCTGAAGGACTGCTGATTCAGTGGTGCAGTCCTGCTTCTCTTGGTTCTTGTTGTAAGAGAAAGAGAACATCTTAACTTTTAGGGCAGTCGCTGCTTAGAACCCAGGGATTGCTTAAAATTCCCAAGTGGGGCAGGCCCAGCTTCTTCTCCCACTGCATTCAATTGAAGCCAATTTATACAAAATTACCTGGTTTATCCACGGTGCAGAAGAAGGCCAATCGGCCTATCATGTCTGCACTGACCCTCTGAAAAAACACCCTACCCAGGCCCACTCCCCCGCACTATTCCCACATATTTAGACTGTGGGAGGAAACCAGAGCACCTGGAGAAAACCCATGCAGACACCGGGAGAATGCACTAACTCCACACAGGCAGTCATTCAAGGTCGGAACTTAACCTGGGTCTCTGGCACTGTGAGGTAGTGTTAACCACTGTGGCACTGTGCTGCTTAAAGGGCATAAAACACCAGACCCCTAAATTACATATGTAGTGTTATGTTCTGGTGCTTGGCTGGTAAGAATCATACACAAAGAATGTCTAGTTCTTGGCTAGTTAACTGTTTATTATTAAATAAATGCGTGGGTTAGATAACTATGAGAAATATATCAAAAAACTACTAACTATAACAAATTATCCAAGAGCTACTACAAATATGACTATCCACTATGGCGACTATCTCCAGACTCGCTTGAGGTAAACAGAGTCCTGTGTTTGTTCTCTACTGCCATCTGATGGTTAGAGGTCATATACATTACTATTTACATGATTGCTTATGCATTTCATCATACATAAGGGGCGATAATCCTTGTTTTAGGTGGCCTTTGGGATACCTGATGTGTGTTTTCATCAGTGAAGCATTACCCGTGATGTAGGCATAAATAAGGTGAGGGACGATGGGCGGGATTCTCCATTTCTGAGTCGAAGGGCGGAATTCTCCGTTGGCTGACGACAAAATCGGGAAAGGCAATTGGGTGGAGAATCGGTTCCGACACCGAAATTGCGGCAGGCGCCGATTGGGCACCAAATCGCAATGCTCCAGCACCTCGACAGCGGCGGCAATGCGCTCCGGAATGCACATAAACACCGTTTGCATATCATTATCAGGCCCAACCCGTATTCACTGGGGTCTCTGCGATTCCCTGCCTCGGCCAGAGCTGGCCCCAGTCGACCCATCAGCTGTATGGGCGTGCTCCAGCACACCCAGTGTCATCTTTTTGGCTGGGATAAATGTGCGTGAGGAGTGTAATGTGCATGTGCGGGTGTCAACACTTAGTCTCAGAAACGGAGAATCCTGCCCAAAGTGTTGACGCCAATGCAGAATCCGTGGACTTTTACAACAGAAAAACCGGTGCCGCACCCCAGGACCGATTCCGCTACCCTTCAGGGGCTAGCACCGGTGCCACGTGGAACTCAATCAATTCCAATGAAAAATGGTGCGGGATTCGCTGGATCCGTGACCGACAGTCGGGAGGCTGACGAGCTGCCAGCTGCAGATACACATTACACTCCCACACATATTTATCCCAGCCGAAAAGATGTTCTGGGGGAACACCTATACGACCCATGGCACTAAGTTCAAAGTGGGCTGTTAGCGGTGTGCGCAACTGCATGGCTGCCTTGCCGGCTGCGGCAGTGGTGCTCCATGCCCGTTGACCCCGACCCCACAGCCCACCTCCTGGCCACCTCCCGCCCATCAGAGGCAGAGAATTGCGGAAGCCCCGGAGAATACCGGGTCGGGCCTGCTAATGATATGCAAACAGTGCTTACTGTACGTGCGTTCCGGAATGCATTCATGTCGCTGTCGAGGTGCTGGAGCATTACTATTTGGCATCAAATCGGCGCCTTTCCCGATTTCAGCGTCGGCCAACGGAGAATCCCGCCCATTGTGCCTTGTTATCTGTTTTCCTGGTCTCTGTTTCTATCTGGAAAACAGGTTCAATCAGGATCATTTTTCATTCTGGTTCGGAGAAAGGTCCAGCTAGAATGATAGGAATTTTTCACATTCTTTAGTGAATATTATTCGACAAAGCAAATCCCAGAACTGAGTTCAGTTTTGCATAAGCTTGGATATGTTCATGGGAAATATGGACTTATGTCATGTAAAGGAAGTTGGCAGTAAAGGACTTCGTAAGAGTGTGGTGGGGTGGACTAATCAGGCACATGTGGACCCATCGGTAGGGTTGTCCATCCTTCAGGATTGGCCTACAGTCTCCAGAAATTGAAGATCAATATCCAGGTGACAGCTGCATGCAACCCTGGAGAAAAAAAAATATGTGGGCCATGACATTTTTTTGTAATTTTCTTTCACCACTTCTCTGTACTGAAAATGGGGGTAAAGGTTGTTTAGCTGAGAGTCAAACATTGTCAAATTGGTGAAGGCGTCTTCTTGCCTCATTTGGCGTAAGAATGGTGCTTTCCACTTCCATTAGAACTAAGCATTTCTTCATCACAATGTCCTGTCGCATGCCGCTTGTGACATGAATTTCTAAAATGTCTCAGGCATTGCAGGGCCCCACCAGATTTATTCAGGCACCCAGAACAAGATATAATTATCCTAGTCTGCGCTGGCACGTCTTATGGGCCTCATCATATTTGCTGTCCTCCTATGTCTGGCATTTATGTGCAGGATAAGATGATTGGCATCACACACTCGCTGGGCATTAATAGAATATGCGCCTTCCCTGTTCGTTAAATTGATGACCTGTCAAACAAAGCATTGAGTGACATGGGTTTCATCAATTGCTTCTTGCACCAGTGGGAATTCTGGCAGTCTGTAGGGTTAGATAGTTCTAACTCGTTACTTCTCCATTTCCACTGGGAAGGGCATAGATTGAACAGAACATCTGTTAATATCTTTTTTTAAAAATATTTTTTACTCTCCTCCTTTTTCACATTTTCTCCCAAATTTACACCCAACAATAAACAATAATCAGTAACGAAAGTAATGTCAATCTCCATATCAATAACAACGACCCCATCCTCCCACCAAACCCCAGACATGGGCCCGCATGTTAACATAAACAAATGACAAAAAGTAATCAGGAATCACCCATAGTCACCATGAACACATACAGACCCCCTCCCCCCAACTCTCCCAGCCCCCAATCCACCTAATGTTCGATGTGATCCAATTCTCGAAAGTGCATAATGAATAATGCCCATGAATTGTAGAACCCCTCCATCCTTCCCCTCAGTTCAAATTTGACCTTTTCAAGCGTCAAGAAATCCAGCAGGTCCCCCTGCCATGCCAGGGCACAGGATGGAGAGGTTGATCTCCACCCTAATAGGATCCGCCTTCGGGCGATCAACGAGGCGAAGGCTACAACATCTGCCTCCATGCCCGTTTCCAACCCCGGCTGGTCTGACACTCCGAATATGACCTCCCGTGGGCCCGAGTCCAGTTTCACATGCACCACTTTAGAGATTATCCTAAACACCTCCTTCCAGTAATCCTCCAGCTTTGGACAGGCCCAAAGCATATGAACATGATTTGCAGCCCCCCCTCCCCCCCCGCAACGTTCACACACATCTTCCACCCCCTCAAAGAGGCGGCTCATCCTCACCCTTGTAAGGTGTGCTCTATCTCTGTTATTATCTTGATGGGATGGTGAACAGCTATTGATTAATATGGGAAAGGTCACCTGACTCTGCCTAAATAGATGCAGTGGTAGAGAAATCGAACTGAGTCCCATTCAAAAGCATGTTCCCCTTTTGCGAATTTGCCATTTGTGCGATTTTGCATGCTACACAGCCTCACCAGAATGAAAGGACAGCCCTGCCACCACTTAATCAGATGAGTAGCTGAGGGGAAGGACACACGAAGGAGGAGGAAGGGGGCGCAATCAGAAGTGGAGGAACAGGAAGAGGAAGGGAGGCGACAGCGTAGATGGCCCCTTTAAGTCTGGGCCCTACATGATCAAATTATTCATGAGAGATGCTGCACCTCTCCATTCACCAACTGTCCCACATTTCTTTCTTTCCTCTATTGCTAACCATCACACTGTCTCGCTCACCTTCCATTGAGGTGACCTCAGAGAACAAGCCTGAGCATTTATAGGCCGAGAGTCCTGGCAAACTGATGGAGCTGCGAGCGGACAAGTCTCTGGACCCCGTTGGACTTTATCATAGACATTATAGAATTTACAGTGCAGAAGGAGGCCATTCGGCCCATTGAGTCTGCACCGGCTCTTGGAAAGAGCACGCTAATTAAGCCCACACCTCCACCCTATCCCTGTAACCCAGCAACCCCATCTAACCTAAGGGCAATTTAGCTTGGCTAATCCACCTAACCTGCACATCTTTGGACTGTGGGAGGAAACCGGAGCACCCGGAGGAAACCCACGCAGACACAGGGAGAACGTGCAGACTCCGCACAGACAGTGACCCAAGCGGGAATCGAACCTGGGTCCCTGGAGCTGTGAAGCCATGGTGTTAACAACTATGCTACCGTCCTGCTCTAATCCCAGGATCTTAAAAGAGGTGACAAATGAAGTAGTAGATGTGTTGATGTCAATTTTACAAAAATTCGCCAACTTCTGGAAATGTTCCATCAGACTAAAAAATAGCAAATATAATCCCCATATTCAGGAAGAGAGGGAGGCAGTAAACAGGAAGTATAGGTCAGTTAGTTTGATGTCTGTCGTGTGAGATGTTAGAATTGATCATTAAGGAAGTTATAGGTGGGCACTTAGAAAAACTAAAGGTAATCAGGAAGAGTCAACATGGTTTTGTGAAAGGGAAATCATGTTTAACCAATTTACTGGAGCTATTTGATGGAATAACTTGCACTGTGGATACAGGAGCCTGTATTTTACTTGAATTTCCAGAAGGCATTTGATAACGTGTCACATCAAAGATTATTGTGGAAAATAAAAGGAGGTAATATATATATTAGCATGGACAGAAGATTGGCTGGCTAAAAACAGAAAATGTATAAATGGGTCTTTTTCAAGTTGGCAGGATGTGACAAGTGGAGTTTCACAGGGATCTGTGCTGGGGCTTCAATTCTAACAATGACTTAGATTAGGGGAGTATGAACAAGGAACAAAGTAAAGTACAGCACAGGAACAGGCCCTTCGGCCCTCCAAGCCTGTGCCGACCTTGCTGCCCGTCTAAACTAAAATCTTCTGCATTTGTGGGCTTCATATCCCTCTATTCCCATCCTATTCATGTATTTGTCAAGGTGCCCCTAAAACGTCGCTATCGTCCCTGCTTCCACCACCTCCTCCGGCAACGAGTTCAAGCACCCACTACCCTCTGTGTGAAAAACTTGCCTCGTACATCTCCTCTAAACCTTGCCCCTCGCACCTTAAACCTATGCCCCCTAGTAATTGACCCTTCTACCCCGGGGAAAAGCCTCTGACTATCCACTCTGTCTATGCCCCTAATAATTTTTTAGACCTCTAACAGACCGCCCCTCAATCTCCGTCGTTCCAGTGAGAACAAACGGAGTTTATTCAACCTCTCCTCACAGCTAATGCCCTTCACACCAGGCAACATCCTGGCAAATCTCTTCTGCACCCTCTCCAAAGCCTCCACATCCTTCTGGTAGTGTGGCAACCAGAATTGAACACTATACTCCAAGTGTGGCCTAATTAAGGTTCTATCCAATTTTTATACTCAATGCCCCGGCCATTGAAGGCAAGCTGCCGTATGCCTTCTTGACTACCTTCTCCACCTGTGTTGCCCCTTTCAGTGACCTGTGAACCTATACACCTAGATCTTTTTGATTGTGAATACTCTTGAGGGTTCTACCATTCACTGTTTATTCCCTACTTGCATTAGACCTTCCAAAATGTATTATCTCACATTTGTCCGAATTAAACTCCATCTGCCATCTCTTCGCCCAAGTCTCCAAACGATCTAAATCCTGCTGTATCCTCTGACAGTCCTCATCGTTATCCGCAATTCCACCAACCTTTGTGTAGTCTGCAAACTTACTAATCAGACCAGTTACATTTTCCTCCAAATCATTTATATATACTACGAACAGCAAAGATCCCAGCACTGATCCCTGTGGAACACCACTAGTCACAGCCCTCCAATCAGAAAAGCACACTTCCATTGCTACTCTCTGCCTTCTGTGACCTAGCCAGTCCTTATTCCATCTTGCCAGTTCACCCCTGATCCCGTGTGACTTCATCTTTTGTACCAGTCTGTCATGAGGGATCTTGTCAAAGTCCTTACTGAAGTCCCTATAGACAACATCCACTGCCCTATCCGCATCAATCAACTTTGTGACCTCCTCGAAAAACTCTAACAAGTTAGTGAGACACGACTTCCCCTTCACAAAACCGTGCTGCCTCTTGCTAATACGTCCATTTGCTTCCAAATGGGAGTAGATCTGTCTCGAAGAATTCTCTCCAGTAATTTCCCTACCACTGATGTAAGGCTCACCGACCTGTAGTTCCCTGGATTATCCTTGCTACCCTTCTTAAACAGAGGAACAACATTGGCTATTCTCCAGTCCTCCGGGACATCACCTGAAGACAGTGAGGATCCAAAGATTTCTGTCAAGGCCTCAGCAATTTCCTCTCCAGCCTCCTTCAGTATTCTGGGGTAGATCCCATCAGGCCCTGGGGACTTATCTTCCTTTATATATTTCAAGATATCCAACACCTCGTCTTTTTGGATGTCAATATGACCCACACTACCTACACACTCTTCTCCAGACTCAACATCTACCAATTCCTTCTCTTTGGTGAATACTGATCAAAGTATTCATTTAGTACCTCGCCCATTTCCTCTGGCTCCACACATAGATTCCCTTGCCTATCCTTCAGTGGGCCAACCCTTTCCCTGGCTACCCTCTTGCTTTTTATGTACGTGTAAAAAGCCTTGGGATTTTGCTTAACCTTATTTGTCAATGAATTTTCATGACCCGTTCTAGCCCTCCTGACTCCTTGCTTAACTTCCTTCCTACTTTCTTTATATTCCACATAGACTTCGTCTGTTCCCAGCCTTTTAGCCCTGACAAATGCCTCCTTTTTCTTTTTGACAAGGCCTACAATATCTCTCGTTATCCAAGGTTCCCGAAAATTGCCGTATTTATCCTTCTTCCTCGCAGGAACATGCCGGTCCTGAATTCCTTTCAACTTACACTTGAAAGTCTCCCACATGTCAGATGTTGATTTGCCCTCAAACATCCGCCCCCAATCTAGGTTCTTTAGTTCCCGCCTAATATTGTTATAATTAGTCTTCCCCCAATTTAGCACATTCACCCTAGGACCACTCCTTTCCTTGTCCACCAGCACTTTAAAACTTACTGAATTGTGATCACTGTTCCCGAAATGCTCCCCTACTGAAACTTCTACCACCTGGCCGAGCTCATTCCCCAATACCAGGTCCAGTATAGCCCCTTCCCTAGTTGGACAATTTACATATTGTTTTAAGAAGCCGTCCTGGATGCTCCATACAAACTCTGGCCCGTCCAAGCCCCGAGCACTAAGTGAGTCTCAGTCAATATTGGGGAAGTTAAAGTCTCCAATCACAACAACCCTGTTGCTTTTACTCCTTTCCAAAATCTGTCTACCTATCTGCTCCTCTATCTCCCGCTGGCTGCTGGGTGGCCTGTAGTAAACCCACAATATTGTGACTGCACCCTTCTTATTCCTGATCTCTACCCATATAGCCTCGCTGCCCTCTGAGGTGTCCTCCCGCAGTACAGCTGTGATATTCTCCCTAACCAGTAGCGCAACTCCTCCACCCCTTTTACATCCTCCTCTATCTCGCCTGAAACATCTGAATCATGGAACGTTTAGCTGCCAATCCTGTCCTTCCCTCAACCAGGTCTCTGTAATGGCAACAACATCATAGTTCCAAGTATTAATCCAAGCTCTAAGTTCATCTGCCTTATCTGTTATACTTCTTGCATTGAAACATATGCACGTCAGGCCACCAGTCCCGCTGTTTTCAGCAACATCGCCCTGTCTGCTCTTCCTCAGAGCCTAACTATTGCCTAATTCCCCCTCACTTTTTTCACCTTCTGACCTATTGCTCCGGTACCCACCCCCTGCCATACTAGTTTAAACCCTCCCGTGTGACACTAGGAAACCTCACGGCAAGGCCTAGCACAGCTCCGCCACCCCTTTTACATCCCCCTCTATCCCGCCTGAAACATCTAAATCCTGGAACGTTTAGCTGCCAATCCTGCCCTTCCCTCAACCAGGCGCCGGAGGGGTTGGTGCCATGCCAACCGCCGCCGAAGGGCCAGCGTGAGTTGACGCATTCACAGACCGGGCGGCATGTTTCCTGCGCATGCGCAGGGGGGTCCATCTCCACGCCGGCCATGGTGGAGCCCTACAGAGGCCGGCGCAGAAGGAAGGAATGCCCCCACAGCACAGGCCCACCCGCAGATCAGTGGGCCCCGATCGCGGGCCAGGCCACCGTGGGTGACCCTCCCGGGGCTGGATCCCTCCCGCAACCCCCCCCGAGGACTCACCTAGCCGGCCTACAAGCCAGGTCCCGCCGTGATGGACCATGTCCATTTCACGCCGGCGGGACTGGCCAGAAACTGGAGCCCGGAGAATTGCCGGGGGGGGGGGGGGGGGGGGGGCGGCGGCCGCTGCCAACGGCCCCCGACCGGCGCGGTGTAAACCCCTCCCCCACCCGAAAACCGGCGCCGGAGAATACGGCAGCCGGCGTCGTAGTGGCGGGGCAGGATTCATGCCACCCCCCGGGGATTCTCCGACCTGGCGGGTGGTCGGAGAATCCTGCTCGTGCTGTTAGGTAATTTGTACATTCTGAATTCTCCCACAGTGTACCCGAACAGGTGTCGGAGTGTGGTGACTAGGGGCTTTTCACAGTAACTTCATTGCAGTGTTAATGTAAGTCTACTTGTGACAACGATTATTAATAAATGCAGGTGAGTGTAAAGTCATTTGTTTCAGAGCACAAAGGGATAGCTCTGTGTATTTTTGAAATGGTAAGGAAGACTGAACTGTGGCAGTCCAAAGAGATTTTGGTGTTCATGTGCACAGATCATTAAAATGCAGCATCCAGATTAAAAAGAAATCAAAAAATCTATGGAGTATTAGTCTTCATAACGAGAGGGCTAGAATATGGAAGGTGGTTTTACAAAGCCTTGACTATTCTGCACCTGGACTACTGTGCACAGTTCTGAGCACTACATCTTAGAAAGGATATGTTAGCCTTGGAAGGAAATGCAGTGCAGATTCAACAGAATGTTACCAGGGACCACAGTTTAAAAAAAAAAAAATTTTAGAGTACCCAATTCGTTTCTTCCAATTAAGTGGTAATTTAATGTGGCCAATCCACATATCCTGCACATGTTTGGGTTGTGGGGGCGGAACCCACGCAAACACGGGGAGAATGTGCAAACTCCACACGGAGAGTGACCCAGGGCCGGGATCGAACCTGAGACCTCGGTGTCGTGAGGCAGCAGTGTGAACCATTGCGCCACCGTGCTCACAGTTTGTACAATGAGGAGAGGTTACAGAAAACTAGGATGATAGAAGTATGAAGCACTCACCCAGAAAAAGCAGTAGATGCGAACTTCAATTAATAATTTAAAATCTGTGCTTTTTCTAACCAAGGGTCTGAAGGGCTATGGAATTATAGTAGGTACATGGGAGTTATGCAGACCAGGAATGCTCTGAGTGAATATTGGAATGGGCTTGAGAGGCTGATTGGCCTACTCCCATTTATAAGTTCCCATGTATTCCCATTGAAAAGTACCATCAAAAATCCTGACTGAACTTCAAAATTACTAAATAGACTACGAGGCAAAGTAGCAGCAAAGTAGTGGCACATAGGTATTGCCGTCAAAGCAATGGTTACCCCAGGAATACAATTCTGCAGCTCCTAATGATAATTACATCGTGGCTGAAATGATTTCATAGAATTTACAGTGCAGAAGGAGGCCATTCGACCCATCGAGTCTGCACCGGCTCTTGGAAAGAGCACCCCACCCAAGGTCAACACCTCCACCCCATCCCCATAACCCAGTAACCCCACCCAACACTAAGGGCAATTTTGAACACTAAGGGCAATTTATCATGGCCAATCCACCTAACCTGCGCATCTTTGGACTGTGGGAGGAAACCGGAGCACCCGGAGGAAACCCACGCACACACGGGGAGGATGTGCAGACTCCGCACAGACAGTGACCCAAGCCGGAATCGAACCTGGGACCCTGGAGCTGTGAATCAATTGTGCTATCCACAATGCTATCCACAATGCTACTGTGCTGCCCTTTTGGAGTGGAAATACCCCAGATTCACATTTCCTGGTAAATCTTAAAAGGGACAAGCAATATTTTGGTGCAGCTTTCTTTTTAAATTTAGAGTACCCAATTATTTTTTTTCTGCTTAAGGGGCAATTTAACGTGGCCAATCCACCCACATCTTTGGGTTGTGGGGGCGAGACCCACTCAGATATGAGGAGAATGTGCAAATTCCACAGGGGCAGTGACCTGGGGCCGGGATCGAACCCGGGTCCTCAGTGCCGTGAGGCAGCAGTGCTAACCACTGCGCCACTGTGCCACCCTGATACAGCTGTTTTAGTAGCAATTCTGAAGCAGTTGTCATTAACTACCCATTTTACTAGTTGTGATTCAGAGGAGAATCCATCTGTAACAGTCGCACACTAAGGGAAACTGCTGTTGCATTTGGAAAGTGAATATTGGAAAGTAGCCACAGATAGAGCTGAAAATCACCATCGACTCAACCCACTTTGAGCGGTTAGCACTGAATGTCTACATAGGTACTTCAAGAACCACTGGTTTGCTCAAGTTTTGTGAAATGTGTCACCATCTGTCTTTTTACTGGATTTTAGGTATGTTTAAGAGCAATTATGACAGGATCTTTCCCCCTTCCGTAGAGATGCTTGCTCCCACTTTGAGATAGCGAAGAGATTCAATTTAGAATAGGCAAAGGGCAATTCTGAGAGTGGAAATAAAAGGTACCTCGAACCTTGATCTCCCCTAGTGGGTCGAGTAGTCATGATGAATATAATGATTTATAACTTCTGTTGATTTGATGTGAATTTCTTTTGGAAAATGATAGATAGTTTCGAACATGGTACAAAGCTGTAACACACTCAAGCAATTTGGATAATATCATTACCCATTAGAATGAAGTTTAAATGATTCACAGAGGTCCCCTCAATTGCTTTATACCTGTAATCATGCAGCAATTCTTTTCAAATTGATCTATCGTGAAGAGCTTTTAAAAATTTAGGAAATTTATTTGGATGTGCAGTTTCCTTTCTGCACTAAAACTTCAATTTTAATGAGCTTTGCTCAGCTGCCATTTACTCTGCAGACTGCTGTGCTGAGATACCAATTTAATGTATCTGCACCCCCTGCCCTAATATGATGTGTGGCTTTTTTAGAAGATTAGAGTGCTATGGTAATGTCAACACAAATGGAGAAATCGGTTCTCTGGAAAAAGAGTGTCATATAAATTCTGCCATGTAACACCATTATGTGGGTGCTAGCAGGCCTATTAAGACCATGGTATGGTGGACAGGGAATGCACATATATTTTCTTCCAGAAAATAGCTGCCCACCTCATTGGGAAAGGAAAAACACGTGCATGGGTTCCACACCTGAATCTGGCATTCGGCCATTTCATATGCAGATGATGAACCTATTTCCAGTTTGAAACCCTTACCTCAAAATTGTTTTGACTGAGGCAGCACTTCCAGCCATCTTTTTAAGAATGGGTAAATCTGTGAGTGTGTGTGGGGGGGGGGGGGGGGAGGTTTCCAAAGGGGGAGGGGAGGGGCAGGATCATTGGGTTTGCCCTCGACAACCATAATTTTAATGGCAGAGCTGCCAAGAAACAGTGCAGCCGTACAGTTTTACCGTGGTTTCTGCAACTCTTCCACTGAAGTTTATGATCAGGTTAAGAGAGGGAGAACCCCAGCAGAAAATCACCTTCTATTTCCTTTCTGAAAAAATCTGAAGGTTGTTTCAATTGAATTCCATTTAGTGCATTTTGCCCGGTGCACTGAGTCTGAATTTTAACTGTCTGATCCGCTTTCAGTGGGATAGCCAGCGGAGTGTTTGAAGAGGTTTCAGCTGCCTTCTCCTGCATGTCTCTCCTATACCAGTAAACCTTGTAGATCCACCCATCTCTCTCTGTTCAGGTAGCTCCTCACACTCCAATCTGACAATTCATCACTGTGAGATAGCCTGACTTTAGAGCAAGGTTACATGCATATCTCGCAGTGACCCAATGTTCTCCTTCCACCGTCTTGGAACATTTTATAGATCCTTTGTATCTTTCCTTCCAAAATGTTGCCTGAACTGCTGAACATTTCCAGCATTCTCTGCCTTATTTCGAAACACCAATTTCAAATTTTGGAATTGCCTCACAAGTAGATAAAAACAATTGTAAGGGCAGCACGGTAGCACAATGGTTAGCACTGTCGATTCACAGCTCAAGGGTCCCGGCTTGGGTTAACTGTCTGTGCGGAGTCTGCATGTTCTCCCTATGTCTGCATGGGTTTCCTCCAGGTGCTCCAGTTTCCTTCCACAGTCCAAAGATATGCAGGTTAGGTGGATTGGCCATGATAAATTGCCCTTAGTGTCCAAAAGGGTTGGGTGTGGTTGTTGGGTTGCGGGGATAGGGTGGAGGTGTGGGCTTAAGTGGGGGACTCTTTCCTAGGGCCGGAGCAGACTTGATGGGCCAAATGGCCTCCTTCTGCATTGTAAGTTCTATGATTCTATGTATGCCTTGGCAGAGGAAAATCATGTATATCTGTTACGATCAGATTTTGTGATGCAGGATTGACAGCACAGCACACAGGAGGACTTATAGTACTGTATTTCATATACAGCTTTCAGCTTAATCCTTCAGGAGAATGATTAAGTGAGTAATTAAGGTACTAAACTGTACAGCTCAGGAAAATGTCATGGTCTGAATTTTACATTAGAGATGTGCCCAAAGTTGGTGTGGGTGGAAGCGGATCTGGAACTCACTCCAGCCCGAGATCACGTTATTAAAGCGATATTACTCCAGCCGGCCAATTAACGGTCATCCAACTTGAACTGCGCTCTGTGAAAGGCTGAGCGCTGCCGGAGAGGACGGGAGGAGGGTGGGCGTCGAGAAAAGTAAACGTGTGGGCTGGCATTTCCAATATGCTCCCTCAAGGGGGACAGTGATTGCAGAGCTGTCTGAGGGAGTTGCTGATTATCAATGGAAAAACTAGGTTACAAGTGTCTAGGCAGCACAATCACACACAGATCTCAGTTCCCAGTCACATTTGTTCATTTTGTTAGAGCCCTGATTTTCATCCCGCCCAGCTAAAATGTAAAGGCTGCCTTGCCATTTGGCCAAGCGTCAAAGAAGACGGACAATGTAAACTCCCTGCCAATTTCTGTGTCATTAATTTAAACTGGCTTCTTGATTGTCAGCGGGTGTGCTTCCGATTCGTACTCACGATCACCGATCAACATATCACGTGAGGCTGCAATGACGCCGGGACATGGGCCCCGATATCTTCTCTTGCAGTTTTATGCATGTTCGGGGTTGGGCATGCGCCCGCATGAGCGACATAAAATTCTGCCCCATGTTTATTCTGAACTGGGCTGATCTGAGCCCAGGCAGTGGTGGGGCAATTACAATGGAACTCAGTCTCCTCAGTGAGCCAACTTTGCCACTCGCTGATTGCTATCTAGTAACCTTTGCTGGTAGGGAGGAGTCACAGAATCGCAAGGCCATTCAGCCCATCCTATCAGCACCGGCCCTCCTGAATGAGCCATGCACTTAGTGCTATCCTCCTGCTTTTTATTTATTGTTTCATGGGATATGGTCATTACTGGAAAGATGTGTTGACCATCCCCAATTGCCCTTGAACTAGGTGGCATGCCAGGTTTTTTTCAAAGGGCAGTTAAGAGTTAACCACATTATTATGGAGCTGGAGTCACATGTAGGCCTGACCAGGTTAGGACAGCAGATTTCCATTAGTGAACCAGATGGCTTTTTAATGACAATCAATAATAATTTAATGGTCAACGTTACTGAGACTAGCCATATAATTTGGCATTTATGAATTGAATTCATGATCCACCAGTTGCCAAATCATTAGTTTGCAGAGTCTTTGGGTTCCTAGTTCTGTGACTTATCATGACTCCACTATCTCACCATCTTAGTTGGATTGGATTGGATTTGTTTATTATCACGTGTACCGAGGTACAGTGAAAAGTATTTTTCTGCGAGCAGCTCAACAGATCATTAAGTACATGAGGAGAAAAGGGAATAAAAGAAAATACATAATAGGGCAACACAACATATACAATGTAACTACATAAGCACTGGCATCGGATGAAGCATACAGGGTGTAGTGTTAATGAAGTCAGTCCATAAGAGGGTCATTTAGGAGTCTGGTGACAGTGGGGAAGAAGCTGTTTTTGAGTCTTTGTGTGTGTTCTCAGACTTCTGTTCATTGATTTGCTGCGTAGTAAGATCCAGAAAGAATCAAAACAAACTAATCTAGCAATCACATTAAAAATGGAAATTTGAATGGGGGCAATTTATAAAGAAGTGATGGAGGTAAAAGCCTAAGCGTGGGTATTCAGGTAATGATACCTGGAAGAGAAGTTTTTAAAAATTTATTGATCCGTGGGATGTGGGTGTTGCTGGTTCAGCCAACATTTATTGCTAATCCCACAGCATTTAAGAGTCAACGTCATTGCTGTGGATCTGAAGTCACATGTAGGATGGCAGATTTCCTTCCCTAAAGTGAACCAGATGGGTTTTTAACAACAATCAACAATGGTTTCATGGTCATCATTAGACTTGTAATTCCAGATTTTTATTGAATTCAAACTTCACCATCTGCCATGGTAGGATTTGAACCTGGGTCTCCTAGATTATTATTTCAGTGGCACTATCACTACGTTACAGCCTCTCCCAACCCCTGATCATGACACAAAGTAAATCAAAACTATCTTGAATAATCCCTTTGGTCATGATCTACAGTTAGAACATGGGGCGGTGAGCAGTACATCATTCACCTTTGTGCTTCTGCTGTGGTGATAGCATTATTAAAGACTCTGTCTGAAACCCCTAATCTGTCTACACATTTTGTTGCTAAATAGATTTACTAAATGATTCAAATCCTGAAGAATGTGCTGGTGACAGGGGTGAAACAGAGAGGTCAGAGACTGACTGAATAATTAGGAGTTGAATATTGTGACTGCCCGCATACTCAGTTCCAGCAGAGAACCATATTACAGCATGGTGAGAGACAATTTGTCCTATTGTGCCTGCATTTTAAACAACTATTCAATTAGGTCTCCACCCATGTCCTTGCCCCAGAACCCTGCAATATTTCCCCCTTCAAATATGTGTTTAGTTTCCTTTAGGAAAGTTACTATTGAATCTGCTTCCACGACATTTTCAGACAGTGCGTTATAATTTGCTGCATAAAGAAATGTCTTCACCACAACAGATGCTAACACCTGCAGGACTTCAGAAAAATCTGAAATGAGGGAAATTTTAACCAGCCAGGATGGTTGCTGGGAGGGGAGAGTTAGAAACGGATTATGTTTCAGGAACCCAGAAGGAATACACTGAATACCCACAGACCCCGAAACACACAATGCTGGAGGAACAGTTCTGAACAAATTATATTCAACACAAAACTTTGTTTCTTTCTCCACATGCTGCCAGACCTGAAGAACTTGTGGTACCTTGAAACAGATCTGAAAATACATGGATGCAGGTAACCTGGCTGGTAAAAGTACGGAAAATCCCAAGATATCCTATAAGTATATCAATGGGAAGAGGATAACCAGGGAAAGAGTAGGGCCCATTAGGGCCCAACGGGGAGATCTGTGGGTGGAGTCAGAGGACATTGGTAGGATGTTGAATTAATACTTCATATCTGTCTTCACCCGAGAGAATGAGGAGGCAGATATGGAACTCTGGGAGAGAGACTGTGAGGTTCTTGAGCAAAGTTTCACAGGGAGTGGCAAAGTATTGGAGGTAGCAGGCGTTAAAAGTGGGTAAATCCCCAGGTCCAGATGAATTGTGTTCCAAGATGCTGTGGGAAGCAAGGGAGGAGATTGTAGGGGCTCTGACCCAAATTTTTTATTCCTGTCTGGCCGCGGGGAGGTGCCAGAGGACTGGAGAACAGCTAATGTGGTCCCACTATTTCAGAAAGTTCGTAGAGACAAGCCAGGGGACAACAGACCAGTGAGTCTCACGTCAGTGGTAGGAAAACTATTGGAGAAAATTCTGAAGGAGGCAAGGTTTGATCAGGAATAGTCAGCATGGCTTTGTCAGAGGGAGGTCATGTCGAACATTTTGATTGAATTTTTTGAGCATGTGACCAGGTGTGTAGATGAGGGTAGTGCAGTTGATGTAGATTACATGGATTTCAGCAAAGCTTTTGACAAGGTCTCACATGGGAGACCTATAAAGAAGGCAAATGCACACGAGATACAGAATAACTTGATAAGGTGGATTCAAAATTGGCTTCACTGTAGGAGACAGAGTGTATTGACAGACAACTGCTTTAGTGACTGGAAGCCAGTATCCATTAGCGTACCACAGGGATCTGTGCTGGGTCCCCTATTGTTAGTCATTTATATACACGATTAGATGACCATGTGGGGATTAGGATCAGTAAGTTTGCGGATGACACAAAGATTTGCCAGGTGGTTAACAGTGAGGTTGAGTGTCCTGGGTTACAGGAAGACATTTGTGGGATGGTCAAATGGGCATAAAAATGGCAAATGGAATTTAACCCTGAAAAGTGTGAGGTGATACACTGTGGAAGGAGTAATGTGACAAGGAAGTATTTAATGAATGGCCTGACACTTGGAAGTTCCAAGGAACAAAGGGACCTTGGCTTGTTTGTCCATAGATCTCTGAAGGCAGAAGGGCAGCTTAAGAGGGTGGTGAAAAAGGCATATGGAATACTTGCCCTTGTCAATCGAGGCATAGATTACAAAAGCAGGGAGGTCATGGTGGAGTTGTTTGTTAGAACTTTGGTGAGGCCACAGCTGGAGTATTGTGTGCAGTTCTGGTCACCACATTAGAGGAAGGGTGTGATTGCACTGGAGGGGGTGCAGAGGCGATTCACCAGAATGTTGCCTGGGATGGAACATTTATGTTATGAAGTGAGGTTGGATAGGCTTGGGTTGTTCTAACTGGAGCTGAGAAGACTGAGGGGGTGACCTGATCGAGGTGTACAAGATTGAGGGGCATGTACAAGGTGGGTAGGGAGCACCTGTTCTCCTTAGTTGAAGGGTCAGTTACGAGTGGACATAAGTTCAAGGTGAAGGGCAGGAGGTTAAGGGGGGATTTGAGGAAAACATTTTTTACCCATAGGGTGGTGACGGTCTGGAATGCATTGCATGAGAGGGTTTTAGAGGCGGGTTACCTCACATCCTTTAAAAAGTACCTGGATGAGCACTTGGCATGTCATAATATTCAAGGCTATGGGCCAAGTGCTGGCAAATGGGATTAGGCAGGCAGGTTATGTGTCTTTCATGCATTGTTGCAGACCCGATGGGCCTCTTCTGCACTGTATTATTCTGTGATTCTGTGAAGAGCTGACAGATTGTGACAAAGGTTTTGAAATTTAAGGGAGATAGGGGCAATCATATTGAGAACAGAATTAATTCTTTACAGGAGAATAAGAAAGGTGGGGAAATTCGAAGACAGAAAACGATAAAGAAATTAATTATATACTCAGCTTGGATGATCAAGATTAGGGATGAAGGCAGGAAGAATGAACTGCTTGGATTGGCCATGCTAAAATTGTCCCTTAGTGTTCAAAGATATGTAGATCAGGTGGGGTTATGGGAATGGGCGGGGAAGTGGGCCGAGGTAGTGGGCTCTTTCAGAGGGTCTGTGCAGACTTGATGGGCGGAATGGCCGCCTGGACTGAATGGATTCTATCGTTCCATGGAATGGTTACCATTAAGTGTGATGCTTAATGTGGTGTTCTTTGTGTTGCTAATTTTAGGATGGTTGGCTTAATGTTCACAAAGACCACAATAGCTTTAAATTGAACAAAACTATACATTTATTAACACTACTTATTTGGATTCGATGCTTACTCCTATATAATTCACAGTTAATAATAAACATATAATCTACACTCATCTACTACTAATTTCTACACTATTACATTAACTATGATCAGCTCTCACTCACACTATCTTTCCTTCAGTCTGTTTTCTAGCTTTCTCCTCAACCTCTCACAGGAAGCTTAGCATCAATATCTTATATACTTGTACATCTAGCTCCCTCGAGTGGTTGATTTAGACATTACATTAACCCTTGCAGTTCTTACATTGATGATAATATCACACTGTAGTTATAAATGAAGAGAAAACCAGGTTGTTCCCAATAGCGGGACAATGTTTCAACAGTCGAGAGTGAAAGCCATTTTACCACTGGCTAAAATAGAAACCCAGAGCCCAGGTAAAAGGACATCATTATACTGCACTATCATTCCAAACAATCAGTCTCTATTTGTGGACGACAATGAAGGAAACGTGCTCTGTGAACCAACTGTTATTAGCAAAAGAAACAACCACTCAGAACCGATGTCTGTAGAAAAGTTTGGTTTTATTCAGGTTACTTTACACTCTCCTACTCCCCAAAGAGTTTCTCATGTCCAGCCCACACTTGGGCCGGGGTACTTATATCCCAGCAGCTCTAGGAAAAGAGGGATTAGCTCTACCCACTCATCAGGGTAGATTGTATTCAGGTGAGGCCACAGGGACTCTGATGTTGCAGATCCCTGGGTCTCCTGGTTATAACAGAGACAGCAAGAAAAAAACATCTTGATCAGCAGAACTCATTTACTAAGGTCAGAAGAGTGAAGGGATGCATGATGAACATTTTAATCATGGCTTCCATTGACCTGCAACTGCAGCACAGGACTGTATTGTATAAATTGTTCTTCATGAGCTAGCCTGGAATTTTATAGCCTTTTATCAGAAGCCAATCTTGCTTAACACAACAATGGCAACTGCAGTAATGAAAAAAAAGTTGACCAAGATGAGGTTGTTTGGAAAAAAACATGCGTATGGACAAACATGTGGATAGACAACATCTATGGCTGCAACACTAATTCATAAAATTCTACCCCAGTAAGGTTCTCCCTTGAGGTAATATTTTATTAAAATTTCATTTGTTTAGTAGTCAGCATAATAGGTTTACAGTACTTAGGTACAGCAAATGGAAATGATGGAAAGATTCATATATCTTAGAAAGCAAAGCTTTATATAACTGCTTAGAATTAGGTTACTAAAGTGCTGCAGCAACATGCGGCACACTGGTTGTTCTGAGCTTGGTGCATCTTGTTTAACTGTTAGCTGAATCGTTTGCATACCTTGCTCAAATACATGACCAGTAAGAACAGTGTTAAACCACTCATAGTGAAGGCTGAAAGCATGAGTTAAAAGAGATCAGGCTACAGATGTTGAAGTACCTGCACAAATTCTTCATGTATGTCACTGGAAAACATTCAACCTAAGGGATATTACAATTACCAGTGTGAGAGGGAAGTTGGAGATGGGTAATACAGAATTGGCAGCTCACATAAATCACTCCTGATGTTTTCAATTTCTGCACCTCGGCACAAAGCCAGAATTACCCCTAGCTTGTCGTACGACTATGCCATCTGATTGAAAATAACTTTCATACCGTGGATGTTATGTGATACTAATACACGTCAGAAGAAGAGACATCTTGGCCAGGATCCTCCAGGTCCATCTGCTAGAAGCGGGATTCATGATGACCCGTAGAATCCAGCATTGGGCCAAAATCTGGATTCACGGCAGGTGGCAGACTGGTTGCTATTTTCTGTGTCCACCCCGCTGGTCATGTCGGGTTTTGTGACATCCTGGCCGAGCTTCATGCCCCAAATTGACGGGACCATTGGAGCTATTTTTTATGTCATTGACGGGCAATATGCACCATTCACTCGCCAGCTGGGACGCTCCAGCGCCCCCCCCCCCCCCCTCAGCCAAGAGTCCCGCTGGCATGAATTGGTGCAATATTGACGAGCATGGACCTGGTGGCTTGCAGACTGAAGGGTGGCAAGGTGGTAAGTACCCACCCAACAATTGCCACCAGGGTGCCGAGGGGATTTCATCATGGCAGCTGGGGTTCAGGGGGACTTGGGCTGGGCTTGAGAGGCTTGGTCGGCGGTCTTCCCTGCGATGGAGCTCGTTTGGCTGCTCTCCCAATTGCTGCAATTTCTAGGAAGCACTTGAGAATCTTTGTTCTCAAGTTCTTCTTAGAAAGTGCAGAGGCAGCCCCCACAGCTGCACTTTCTAGGAAGCACTCAAGAACAAAGAGGCAGACTCACACAAAAAACTGTGGTTAGATTAACATGGGCTACTTTGAATTAATGGATCCTGCAGAGCTATAAAAAGAAACAATCTGATTCTCCCCTTTGAAACTGCTTCCACCTGCCAATCAAAAAGCTTACAGCAGGCAATGGAGTGTGAAATTGAATGTAAACAATCCACTTCAATGCTTTCAGCTTTTTAGCCATACACACAGATTTCTATCTTTAAAGGACAATGAAACTGATTGTGTGAAAACCACTTCTAAGGTTTCCACCACTTTAAGGGGATAGCTTTTACCTTTATTTCACAGAGCTTTAAACTTGGCATACTGATAGACTTTCCAAAGGGTTTCGAGGTACAGATGAGAACACTTTCACTTTATTATGAGGGGTGTGCATTACTGAGATACCGAGTGACCGTTTAAATGGGTACAGTTGAGAGCACTTTCACTTTATTGTGACTAACTGTTGAATGAGTTTAAAGGCTGCTGATGGTGAGAGCAGCCAAAGAAGCCCCAGCCCAGGGAAGAACCTTGACGTGAACCCCTCCAGCCCAGCACAAGCCCACCTCCCATGAAGGTTCCCCCTTGACACCTTGGTGGCAATTGTTTGGAGGGTTCTTACCACCTTGCCACTCCCTTTGACTGCAAACTGCCAGGTCCCTGCACCTCAATACCTGCGCCACTTCACACCAACAGGACTCCATTCTGTTCCTCTTCAAGCTTAATTTCCCAATCCAGTCATTGAGCTGGATGACCTTTTCATTTACTATTTTGTGCACAGAACATATTGCAACTTAACTGGAAATTCTCCCTAGGTCTTGCTGTAGGATTCCCCCAGAATGGCCCAAGCAATTGAAACTTTGCTTTAGCCCTTCCCTGGTTATTTTTGTGAATGCATGGGCGATATTATAGCAATGCTTAGCTGCACTGGCCTCAATGGTGGCATCAGCCACTGCCCCAGTGAGTAGCAAAGGTCTCCCAGCAGCCATCTTTTCACTTCTTAGTGTTCTTCAAACAACTGTGGAGTGTTAGATTGTATGAGGGTAAAGAATTAGGGAAGCTGATATTCACCTTTAGTGTGTTATGACCGTGATTACACATAAGTTGTGTGGTGTTGGGTGCTCTGGTGCACAGATGAGCCAACACAGTTGTATGTGGTACAACTCTATTTTATTATAACTCTTATAATACAATTCGTTCTGGATACTCTGCACGTGCTGTCTCCCTGAGTGTCCCCGGCTATAGCTGTGTCCTGGTTCTCCTCTGCCGTTCTTACTGACCACCAGGGGTCCTCAGGATTCTTGCTCCAATGTTCTGCTCAATAATCAGTGGAGTGTGTATAGGTTCAATGCAATTAATGTTCCCTTCCAGGTTTGAAGAGTCATTACTGACTAACTGCTGGTCTCCGAAGTTGGGATTTTGCGGCATTGTGTTGAAGGGAGACATTTGTCCCTGCTGTGGATATGAGTCAGGTTGTGTTATTTCCATTACCTGAGGATCAATGTCTTGTCCATTTTTTCGATCCGTACTAAAACACTGGCAATTCTCAGTCTGCTCCTTGCAAGTTAAACATACAATTAATTTCGTTAGGAAATCCTCAGCATCCTTCTGTGGCCGTGCTGCATTATTAATCTCTGTTCGGCTACAATGATCCTGAAGGTCAGCGCATAAACCTTTTTTCTTCGGGCTTGGACGAGGCGATTCCTTTGGCTTGTCTTCAGTTGGGCTTGAACAGTCTTCAGCGCTGTGCCCTTTATTGTAGCATGAGAGACCGTCATGGTCATGCTGCTGTGTAGTGGAGCATGGTAGGCTGTTATAGCCTTCTTGCTGTTCACGGGAGCATGGCAGACTTGCATCGTCTGCCGCTGGTTGGTCAGGAGAGATTGCTAGACCCTCATGGTCTTGTTCCTGCAAGGACTGCGCTCTGGAGTCTTGCGTTCCTTCCATCGTGGAGTCCGTCCACGAGCTCTCTGTGGAGGCTTGTGACACTGGAGTCACTTCTTGTTCGTGCAAGGACTGCGCTCTGGAGTCTTGCGTTGCTTCTATCGTGGAGGCTGTCCACGAGCTCTCTGTGGAGACTTGTGACACTGGAGTCACTTCTTGTTCGTGCAAGGACTGCGCTCTGGAGTCTTGCGTTACTTCTATCGTGGAGGCTGTCCACGAGCTTGCTGTGGAAGCTTGTGACACTGGAGTCACTTCTGGTTCATGCGAGGACTGCACTCTGGAGTCTTGCATGTCTTCTTTCATAGAGTCGGGAACGTTGAGCGGGACGTGGACCACGCTCTGTGTGGCAGCAGGGCACTCTCCGTGTGCTTGCACCGCTCCCTGTCTGGTAATGTCAGGCTGCAGCATCATCTGGTACTGATAAGTTGGAACGTCATATCTGGTGGGTTGAAGATCCTCAAATCCGAAAAATGAATCCGCATCTGCGTCGGATTCAGTATGGGGGCCGCCAATGTGCAACACGAAAGGTTCGTCCGAGTCATAGTCATATAGGACCACGGAGCTATCATTGGGCTCGCGAGGTCCGGAAACACTGTAAAAATCGTCATCGAAGTATTCAAGGTCGGAATCATCGGCTTGTGCGTAGGTAACTGCTTGTCGGAGGGTTCTTCGGAGGTAAAATTCATCTCCTGGGTCAATTTGCGGCACTGCGCTGTCATTCCAGGTGAGGGAAGGTTGTTTTACAGCTTTAACAGATTTTTGTTTTTTTGATTTGGGACGTTTCCCTTTTAAATTGGATTTGGGACATTTCCATTTTAAATTGGTGCAGTCTTGGGCCTCTGACATCCTGACGCTCGGTATGTAGCACGTAGGAAGCGACTGCGCATGCTCAGATCGCTGTTCCTTTACCGATGGCCATTTTCTTAACTGCGGATGCGCACCATATTGCGCATGCGCATACGAAACTTCCGGTTCTGCGCACTTCTCGCGCAACTGGGCTAGCGTTATACCTTTAGCAAGATGGCCGTCGACCTCGACCCAGCCTTTTCTCAGGCCCGGGACCTCGGGCTCCGGGATCCCAGCCACGAGGTGAGTACTGCAGCTTTTCTTACCTTTAAGTCCCCATTGGATTGCGTATTCTTCACAGTACTTGGCGAATTTGCCCATGACTGCCTGGTAATCGTGCCTTTGCTGCCTCCTGAAGAACCTGAACCTTCTGAACATTGCTCTTGCCCTTGCACCGGCGACGATGAGGAGAAATTCAATTTTTTCCTTATCATCCAGGTCTTGGAGTTGAGCTGCCGCCAGGAACAATTCGAAATTTTGCCGGAATCGGCGCCAGTTTTCGTGGAGGTCGCCGTCGCACTGGAGCGCCTGCGGAACCGGGAGCTCGTACATCATGTCTGGGCACTGCTGGTTGTCTCCGTACACTGGATGTATGCCGGCAGGTATCGATCCACTCCTGTACCATGTGGTGTTGGGTGCTCTGGTGCACAGATGAGCCAACACAGTTGTATGTGGTACAACTCTATTTTATTATAACTCTTATAATACAATTCGTTCTGGATACTCTGCACGTGCTGTCTCCCTGAGTGTCCCCGGCTATAGCTGTGTCCTGGTTCTCCTCTGCCATTCTTACTGACCACCAGGGGTTGTGTCTGTGCTTTTATATCTTTCTGTCATTGGTTGTGGTGTTGTGTGTTCTGATTTGTCTGTTGGTGTGTCTATCATGATGTGTGTGTTTGAATATCATGACAAGTTGCACAGTAGTAGTATGCCATGTAAGGGGAATTCATTTTCACAGGAGCATAAAAGCCCACAGGATGCTACTATCTGTCATTTCATCTATAATGCTTTGGAATATTCTGATGGCTTGATAAGATACCATAAAAGATGCCACCATAAAATTATTCTTTCTCTCCAGCATTATGGAAATTCCAGAATAGCTTAAAAATGATACTCTTTCAGTCTACCTGAGATACCAAATGCCTTTTTTAAAAAAATCACCAAAGCTGATAAAATATAGTATTCCTATCGCCCTATGCTATTATGGAATACAATGATTTGGCATTGCAGGACCTCCCATTTCTAAGCAAAACTTCTTCTATACAGATTCTCTCGTCTGCTCCCTGAGTAATGTAATTCAGCAAATAAATACTTTTTCTGATATTGAGAGTAAAATTACTCCATTCAATTCCGCAGGGCAACAAACTTCTAATTGAAGAACCAAAGCGTGTACCTGCGAAACATGTTCAGACTTAGAAACCCACGATGAGTGAGTTTCTCTATTTTTTGGCTGATGGCTGCATGGAGAGTTTAGCACCGTTAAAGTACACCTCTTAAAATGCAAGGGAAATGAATACTGTCAAGTCTCAGCCCATTGAAATACACCTTGATCTTGGTCATTTGTGGGAGTCAACTGATCAAAACAATTATAATTCAGTGGACCAGAAGTTGCACATTTCTGAGGAGGAATGGTGGGTGGCAGCATAGGAACCCTGAAGAAACAATGGAAGGAAAGATTTTTTACAACAGTAACATTTTATTTTTCCCTTAGAATGCTCCTTTGAATGATCCTAATTTCTATTTATGAATGGGGGGGGGGGGTTGGCATTTTTTTGTTTGCTTATGGATAAGGCGTAGTATCAGTGCTTAGGAACTGAGCATTTTATATTTTCCGGCAGTGCCAGTGCATTTGTAATTTTAGGTTATGTACAATGTGCAGTGATACGAATAAAAACGCTTCCTCTGACCTACACTGCACGGTGCCTTGACTCTGAATGCAGAAAGATCCCCATTGACCTCTATTGTGATTATTTAATTTCCAGTGCCTTCAATTCTTGAAATGGTTCTGGTGTTCAGCACCATTCAAAACTCCTCAGATACTTAAGCAGTCCATGTACATAATCAGCAAGTAACATTGACAATGATCATGCCCAACAAGAGAAAATCTATCTATCTTACCTTGACATTCAATGGCATTGCTATCACTGAATCCCTCACTATCAACATCATTGGAAGTTATCATTGACTAGAAATTGAACTGAACCAGCCATATAAATACAGTGGCTAACAGAGCAAGCCATAGGCTGGGAATTCTGCAGAGAATAACTCACTTCCTGACACCCCAAAGCCTGTCTACCATCTTCAAGGAGTGTGACGGAATACTCTCCACTTACCTGAATGAGTGCAGCTCCAACAACATTCAAGAAGTTTGACACCATCCGGGACAAAGCAGCCTCTTGATTTGCACCACATCCACCACCTCAAATGTTTATTCCCTCCAGCAACATTACAATCCACAATTTGCACTGTGGCAACTACCAAAGCACCTTTGACAGCAAAACCCACGAGCTCTACCACTTCGAAGGACAAGAGCAGCAGATACATGGGAACACCACCACCTGCAGGTTCCCCTCCAAGCCCCACACCATCATGACTTGGAAATATATTGTCGTTCCTTCACTGTCGACACGTCAAAGCCCTTGAATCCCTCCCTAACAGCAATGCTGGTGTACCTACACCACATGGACTCCACCTTCTCAAGGGCAAATAGGAATGGACCATAAATGCTGGTCTAGCAAGTGATGGCCACACACTGAAAGAATATTTTTAAAAATTCTTGTGACATCTCTCACTAATATTGCCAAATTCATAGAATCCCTACAGTGCAGAAGGAGGCCATTTGGTCCATTGAGTCTGCACCGACCCTCCGAAAGAGCATCCTACCTACGTCTATGCCCCACCTCACACATGTAACTCAGTAACCCCACCTAACCTTTTGGACAGTAAGGGCCAATTACCATGGCCAATCCACCTAACCTGCACATCTTTGGACTGGGGGAGGAAACCGGAGCACCGCAGTCACGGGAGAAAGTGCAAGCTCCACACAGACAGTCACCCAAGGCTGGAATTGAACCGGGGTCCCAGGCGCTATGAGGCAGCAGTGCTAGCCACTGTGCCACCGTGCCACTTTGACTTGCTTTGAATCATGGATATTTTTCTTGTACTGAATTAGATTGTGATTATCCAGGCTCTTTCCAAGTAGAATGGTCCATCTGAAAGTAAGAGGAGAATTCCATCTCATCAGACCATTCAGAGTGGTGAAGGAATCAATGTTCTAATTGACTGTACCAGACTATCCCTTGTATGTCTAATCTAATTGTAATTATCTCTCACCAATTTATAATTATAAAAGTTCTGTGCATTTAGCACCTCTACTATTAGTTTCTAATTAACGATATTTCCTGCTGTTAATGATTGCACAGTCCAAAACTCTTCTTCATTAAAATGCTTAAAACAACATTGATGCAAATGATCAGCTAATTTGCATTCAGTCACAAGACATAGCTATCACCATTTCATGCAAGCACCAGTCAATCATAACACAATCTCCTCTCTTTTGAGTCCCTGTTAGATGAGATGAAATGAAAGGGCTTCATCATGGCTTGAGTAATTTCAGTCAAGAGATTGAAACTATAATGACCTTTCATAGCCGATGCATAGATATTATCTTGAATAATTCAAGATTTGTGTTACCTAGGAACGTCTCGATGAAATCCCACTGTTGCAGCTCTTAAATTTGGGTGAATCATGTTCTCATAGATGTAGAAATTAAATTGTGCTTCAGCAGTGGGTTGGCCTGTGTCCATTCTTCATTGATGTGGGTTTTACTGGTAAACCTGTTGAGGGGACGGGCTATTTTTAGGTGTTCCACGTGGACTAGACACAAACAATAAACTTATTTTCATTACCATTTATGTTAAAGAAATGAAGCAGCTTATTCCTGTGAATGTCCATTTTCCTACACTTTGCTTCAAGAATCACAACGTAGTGATGTTCAGTGACTTCGCAGTGCCTGATTTCAGTGCTTCAAAGGAACCCCAGGGCTATACTGACAGGAGGTTGGCTGATATCTGAACTATGCATTTTCATGTTACTTTACACCTTGCTTAAAATTACACAATAAAATAGGAAATACTCTGAAAACTGTCTGAATTAATTTCACATTTTTCTTTTCACCTTAAACGGTTGCGTTCACAAAACAAGGTGCAGAGTGGATTTTAAACTTAAAATAGAAGCTTCTATACTGCCAGTGAACTTGGGGGTTTGCTTAGCAAAGACACCATCTTAAATAAAAGCCATCTATCAGGGGCTGGTTTAACACAGTGGGCTAAACAGCTGGCTTGTAATGCAGAACAAGATACAGCGCGGGTTCAATTCCCGTATCGGGCTCCCCGAACAGGCGCTGGAATGTGGCAACTAGGGGCTTTTCACAGTAACTTTATTGAAGCCTACTCGTGACAATAAGCTATTATTATTATTAGAAGTCTATACCTTACCGAACTTTGCTGAGACTATCTATCAGCCGAAACGTTTTATTATCTTGCATAATGAAACAATATTCCTTTTCAGATTAATATATACTTCAAAAGGGTAATCATATTTCAGAGGACCATGGGAATTATGGCTAACCTAGGACTCAGACAGATACAGAGCTTCTGTGTATTTGCAACCCAGATAGCTAGACCTGATCGAAACCCCCGCTCGTTTGCATTCTAATGGCCCATTTTCCCAGAACAATAGGACTGCCCTCAAGAAACTGATACAGCCACAGACTGATCGGCGCCACTCCCTTTACTCAGAGAGCCCAACTGCCAAGGTCAATGACCGCTAAGGACCCACACAGCCACAAAGGCACCCGCCCCTTTATTGGCCAAAATCGAAGGCAGTTATCGAAGCCCTGTCGAATTATTGGTCCAAGATTAAGGACCGCCCCAAAGAGCGCGAAACCCTAGAGGGAAAAAAGGGGACACAGCCATGTGTTCAGTCTCTTTTGGACACGGCCTGTGCCAGCCTCCTTTGAATCCGGCCTGTGCCAGCCCAACTGCAGCATAATGACCAGACAGCCAAGTTCAAGACCAACGATCGCTACCTGACGAATGAGCCCAGCAGAGACACAGCCACTTCTTCAAACCAGCCACATGAGATCAAGATAAAGGCCTTATCCACTTGCACAGTGCCGGTCGCCTGAAGTTAAGTATAGGCTATAGTAGTTGATAGGTGTAGTTTAACTTGTAGTATATTGTGCTTGCATGTCGAAGTAACCCTTGTGTGTAAATAAACCATCTTTGAACTTGAACTGACTGGCTGTGTGGTCATTTGACCGCTATACGGGAAAGCCTTGTGATTCAGTAAGAGAAATAGAAACACCCACAGTATTTGCGACGCTGTTAAGGCATAACATCATATCATAAAATGAGCCTCAGTATCATATTGGCAACATTATTGGTGATGCTGGTGGGATAGTATTCCATTAAATTGGCAACAAAGTGATAATATTAAACTTGCACATGCTTTTTCTACCAGATATATCTGTACATTCATAGTCTTTTGGCTAATATTGGAAAACACAGCACAGGTAAGTTTAAGAGCATATCATATTTAAGGTAAAAATATCAAAATAATATAAATTTATTGAACAAACATGTTTTCATTCTCCTAATATTTAATTCAGCAATCTCTTTAACTTTGTTAAACCTGATGGCTCAGTTTCCTTGCAGCGCAAGCACACAGGCCAACATTACGTTTCTGCAGTGGGAGATCAGACGTCAGTAGTGTAAGATTATCTTGCTGCCAGGTAAACTTAAGTTGCTGCCATCTTGGCTGCAGATACCAATGTTCAAAGGGGCTTGCCACGGCAGTCCATATATCTCCAAGAGATTACTAGGAGCCGCACTGTAATAACCCAATTGATCATCCCCTGGGGCTCGTGGAATATGAACTCTCCCATTGAGGGGCAGAGGCCGAGCAGCTGAGGTTCATGAAACTAATGCTTAAAAGTCGGCCCGGATTTGGACCGGCACGATCAGAAGTCTCGGCTGGGACCTATGTGCTGTATGCTGGGTTGCGGCTTTTACTTTTGCTTTGCAAATAAACCTACATTTACAGATAGTATTCGATCCAAGGATGAAGCTTACAAATTGGCCAAGAAAAACAACAGGTCTGAGGATTGGGAGCAGTTTAGAATTCAGCAAAGAAGGATCAAGGGATTGGTTAAGGATGGGAAAATAGAGTACGAGAGTAAACTTGCAGCAAACATAAAAACTGTAAAAGTTTCTATTGGTATGTGAAGAGAAAAAGATTGGTGAAGACAAATGTAAGTCCCTTACAATCAGAAACAAGAGCATGTATAATAGGGAACGAAGAAATGACTGAGCAATCAAACACAAACTTTGGTTCTGTCTTTACAAATGAGGACACAAATAACATACCAGAAATATTGGGGAATGCAGGGTTTAGTGAGAGGGAGGAACTGAAGGGGAACGGTATTGGGAGAGAAATGGTATTGGGGAAATTGATGGGATTGAAGGCTGATAAATCCCCAGTGCCTGATAATCTACATCCCAGAGTATTTGAGAAAGTGGCTCTGGAAACAGTGGGTGCATTGATGGTCATCTTCCGGGATTCTATAGACTCTGGAACTGTTCCTGCAGATTGGAGGGTAGCTAATGTAACTCCACTATTTTAAAAGGGAGATAGAGAGAAAACAGGAAAATATGGACCAGTAAGCCTGACATCGGTAGTGGGGATGGTGGACCTGGCAGGACATCGTCACCCCAGCCAGCCCGCCCAGTCTCCAACATGGCAGCCAATGGTCGCGCCTCTCTTGTGCTACCGCCTCGTCCTCCCTCATCAGCCACAACAGAGGTTTCACGATTTTTAAAAGCACAAGTGAACCTCGACGTCGGGAATTCGATCCATTGGAGGTGGAGAATTGTGGAGGCCCCGGAAAATACCGAGTCAGGCCTGCTAATGATATGCAAATGCTGTTAACTGTATGTGCGTTCTGGAACGCATTGACGCTGCTCTCGAGTGCGACAGAGAATTGTGATTTACTGTTAAATCGGCGCCCGCTGCTATTTTGGCGTTGGAACCGATTCTCCGGCGAATTGCATTTCCTGCTGTCGGCGTCGGCCGACGGAGAATCCTGCCCACCATCTCCAAATTTGCAGATGATACCAAATTGGGTGGGAGGGTGAGCTGTGAGGAGGATGCAGAAATCCTTCAGTGTGATTTGGACAAGTTGAGTGAGTTGGCAAATGAATGACAGAAGCAGTATAATTTGGATAAATGCATGGTTATCCACTTTGATAGAAAAAATGAGAAGACAGACTATTATCTGAATGGCCAGGAATTAGGAGAGGGGAATGTGCAACGAGACCTGGGTGTCCTCGTACACCAGTCACTGAAGGCAAGCATGCAGGTAAAGCAGCCAGTAAAGAAAGCAAATGGTATGCTGGCCTTCATTGTGTGAGGATTTGAGTTCAGGAGCAGGGGTGTCTGGGTGTAATTATACAGGGCCTTGGTGAGGACATACCTGGAATATTGTGTGTAGTTTTCGTCTCCTTATCTGAGGAAGGATGTTCTTGCTCTGGAGAGAGTGCAGCGAAGGTTTACCAGACTGATTTGTGGGATGGTGGGACTGATGTATGAGGAGAAATTGAATCGGTTAGGATTGTATTTGCTGGAGTTCAGGTGAATGAGGGGGGATCTCATGAAAAGCTATAAAATTCTAACAGGACTACACAGGGTAGATGCAGGGAGGATGTTCCTGATAATCGGTGTGTCCAAACCAGGGGTCACAATCTGAGGATACCGGGTAGACCATTTCGGCAGAGATGAGGAGAAATTTCTTCACCTGGAGAGTGGTGAGTCTGTGGAATCTGTTACCACAGGACGTAGTTGAGGCCAAAACAACTGTATTCAAGAAGCAGTTTGGCATAGCACTCAGGGTGAAGGGAGTCAAAGGATATGGGAGGAAAGCAGGATTAGGTACCTTTAAGAAATGGGTGTTTATCAGTGATGTCTGAGAGTGGGTGGAGCTGGGCTGTCTGTCGGCTTTTTACTTTAGTTTTAGGCTGTTTGCTGCAGGGTGTGTTTTAGTTTCGTCTTCAGTGTTGGAGCTGAAGCCAGACCAAGCAGGTGTACTGCTGTTCTCTCTGCCATCAAAAGATTCTTGATTATTTGGTGAATTCAGAATTATAAATGTTTTCAGTAGTGACTTTAACCTGATGTGCTTCTGTTAAAGGTTTTGTTTTTAAGTCGTATGGATGTTAAAAGGAAAGCTTAAAGGTTTACTTTGTGTTGTAGTCTTTGGGGGTTGTATTTGAATGAATGGTTGCTAAGATGTTCACTGTATGTTTTACAAAGGTTAACTTGAGTTCATAGAATAAACATTGTTTTGCTTTAAAAAATACTTTTCCATTTCTGCTGTACCACACCTGGAGAGTGGGCCGTGTGCTCCCCATACCACAATCTATTAAAAGTTGTAGGTCAGGTGAACTCCATGATACACTTTGGGGTTCTCTAAATCCTGGCCCATAACACTATTGAGTTGACGATCAGCCATGATCATATTGAATGGTGGAGCATGCTCGAAGGGCCGAATGGCCTCCTCCTGCTCCTATATTCTATGTTTCTATATCACCTTCTTGGGATTCCTGAAGATATATGCACCAGGGGAATGGCAGTGGCTCTGTGAAGTTACGTTCCTGGAATAGTAATCTGAAGGTTTATACTAATAATCTTGTGATGTGAGTTCAAATACTGGAGAATTTAAATTCAGTAAGTTCATAAACCTTAAATAAAAATAGTATCAGTAATGGTGGACGTGAAGGTCCTGAATTGTTGTTACAAAGGTCCAACAGGGTTCCTCGTGATCTTTAGGAAATTAAACCTGCTCCCTTTATCTGCTCTGCCCTATAGTTGACTTCAGACTCTCAGCAATGCGATTGACCTTTAACTGGCTTTTGAAGTGTCACTCAGTTGCATCCAAACTTAGGGTTGCCAACTGTAATTAAATGTATTCCTGGAGTTTTCATCACATGACTTTCCCCAAATTTCAGGTCATCAGTCAGACGACACATCCGTGCGTGTGACCCACTGCCCTTCTACACCAATTGGAAAGCAAAAAGACTCACTACCCAATTGGATGATGATTGACTGTCCTCCCAACAATCGTTTTTTACCCATTTTCAATGGGCACGATCTACCGGCCATGCTGCACCCAAAAGATAGCTACCACGGCAACATATGACCGGTAACTGCCGGGAGATCTCGCTTCTGGGTCATCCTCGGCTCACCACGCCTTGCGAGATCTAATGCATTGTGGGCGGGGATCACTTTTTGGCAAATCTGCATATTAGAGCAAGGCAGCTAGTCTCACTTTAATGTGTAGAATCTTCTGGGTTCCACCAAAGTCAACACCCCGCCCCCCCCCCCCCCCCCGCCCCCGCCTCGCGGATTCTCCGGCAGCGAGACGAGCAAACCATGCAAATTGACTTTAGCAGGAGTTGAAGATCGAGCTGGTGACCAATGGTGAGTTCGTTCGCTGTGGGGGAAAAAAGCTGCTGCGGGGTGGGGTGGAGCGGGGTAGGAGGGGGTAGGTGTGACTGGAAATGTCAGGCCCGCGTGTCTGCTGCCTTGATCTTCTAAGTGGTGGAGGTTGTGAGTTTGGAAGGTGCTGATAAACAAACCTTCATGAGTTGCTGCAGTGAATGCTGCAGATGGTACACACTATTACCACTGTGGAGGGAGTGGATGTTAAGTTGGTGGATGGTGAACGACTCAAGTGAGCTGCTTTGTGCTGGGTGGTATGGAGCTTCTTGAGTATTTTTGGAGCAGCACTGATACAGGAAAGTGGAAAGTATTCCATCAAACTCCTGACTTGTGCCTTATGGAGGTTTGTGGAGTCAGGAGCTGAGCAGAATTCCCAGTTGCTGACCTGTTGTCGTAGGCAATGTTTTTATGTGGCTCGTCAAGTTTAATTCCAATAGCAACACCCAGGATATTGATAATGGGTTATTTGCTGATGACAATGCCATTCATGGGTAAGTCAATGGGTAGGTGGCTGTTGGAAATTGTAATTGCCTGCCACTTGTGTTGTGTTTTATTTGTGTTTTGAATGTCTAGTTCATGGTTCATCTTAATATTTTAGAGGTAATGTTCAGTTCTGGGGCGATTGTTATAGTGAAGGTAACTAAAATGCCACACTTTAGAGATTTCAAGAACACTGGAAAGAAAATGGCAGTTCAGAGCATTACCCATGTTTGCTTAAGAGTGTCAGAATAGAAAAAATGGAGCTAAAAAACAGCAGATGGAGAATTGGAGATGTGGGGATGGATTCTCCATTGCCCGTCTCTGGTCGCGGAATTCCTGATCTGGCAGAGAATGGAACATTGGCCAAAAAATGGGCTCGACACCGGACGCTAATCCCGTTCTGATAGGCACCCATTTTTATCTGATCAACAGGCTTGATGCCCGAGTCTGCACCCCCCATTAAACCTCGACCCCCACAGCGGGAAATCCTCCCATCAGGACTTGGTGCATGTTTTCCCAAACGTGGCCCTGGATGGGCCAAGGGGGTCAGTGCATAACTGAGGAGGAGCCCTCCCCCCCAAGTCCATTGGAAGGATCTTCCCCCAATCATGCAAATCCTGCCCCCCACTGACCCTCTCAGCGCTCCCATCATGCCCCCCCCCATCAGACCTCCCCATCACTCTTGATATGATTGACAGTTCCTCATCACATCAAAAGCAGCTCAGTTATTTCTGCTGTTTAAAAGAGGAAGAGAAAACACTTAGCTACTTTTGATTTGGTGAAGAACAGTATTATAGCATGATTTATAAACATTGTGGTTAGCATCAAAGATTGAGGATACTTGAGATGCATTGAAGCATGAAGGGAAAGATAAATCAACAATCCACCAAGCACCTATCTCTGGAATAATAAACCTGTCAATCACTGTCTAAAGCAATGGATAGCTGTTGTGAAATTGAATGGAAGATTTGCATTTCAAAGGCTGTCAAGGGATTTGAAGCCCTTTGAAGTGTATTTGGCTTTGGAGGAGCCTCTGACACTTGTAACAGCTGTTGCTTTAAATACTTTTGTCTGAGGAAGCAGATGTTAGGGAATGGTAAGTGAAAATATAGTGAATGTTCACTCTGCTGCTTGGACTACTCTTCAGCTTTCAACCAGGGCTAACTGATGTGGGTTTCTGTTGCGGATCTCTGAATGTGGGTCTGATGAGGGTCTCTGTTAGCGTGGTCTCTATTGAGGGGTCTCTGATGGGATTCCCTGATGGGGGGGTCTGATTTGGGACTGATGGGTCTCTGTTGTAGGGTCTTTGAAGGGGGTCTCAGATGGGGGGATGATGAGGTGGGCTGGTGGAGGGTCTGATGGGGTGACTGGGGGGGGGGGGGGGGTTGGGGTTTGGTCACCCTCATGCGTGCTTGCTGTGAGAAGTGACCCGTTATTTTTGTGGTGGTGGGGCGGAGAGGATGCCCGTACTTGTCAGAAGATGGGGGTGGGGAGGAGAATTTGTGTTGTGGGGGGAGGGGGGCCTGCCGTTGGACCTCAGTATCGGGCTATCCATTCAAAATGGTGGCCCAAAACCGGGATTCCGATGAAATCCAGGAAGCTCTCCACCATGCATAAATTAGCATGGTAAAGAAGAGAGAACCACTCCTAGCGCCAGCGGAACCAGTAGCGTGTCTCCATTGGTGGGAGACCTTAGTCCCCAGAACAGAGAACCCAACCGCTGATGTCTACATTGCTTCGAACGAAGTGCAGTCCAGAGAGAGTTTTTGTTTTGGGAGTTGGAGTTAAATTAGTTTTAAAGCATTCAGGGAATGCAGAAAATATATGTCATCATGGAGATGGGTGGAGCTATTGGCATTTTCTGGGAGCCGTTTGGTGTAGCTGATTTAGTTGTAGTTTGGGCCTTGTGTAATTTGTAGCTCACAGAGACACCCTGGGAGCTGTTACCAGGCTCCAGGCAGTTAAGGCTCAGAGAAGTCTTGGGAACCATTTATAGCTCGGTGTAAGTAGGAGACTGTGTTATGTTCTGTGTTATGACGTGGTAATTAAATTTTAAAAAATGAATGAAAATCGCTTATTGTCACAAGTAGGCTTCAAATGAAGTTACTGTGAAAAGCACCTAGTCGCCACATTCCGGCACCTGTTCGGGGAGGCTGGTACGGGAATTAAACCGTGCTGCTGGCCTGCCTTTGTCTGCTTTCAAAGCCAGCGATTTAGCCCTGTGCTAAAAAGCCCCTCATGTACAAAGAACATCCAATTATTTAACTAGAAAGATGATTTATTAACAAACACGTGGAAAGATAATTAACAAACTATAATACAGACAATGGTACTAAATCAATTCAGTAAATTCTCCTGGAGCTTTCTCTCAGTGTGACTATCCTCTTGTATGTCTTACTACCAACTTCAGGGTGCCTCGAACACTATCTGGTTGTGGATCATAAACAAATTTAAAGTACCAAAATTGTATGACTGCGCCTTCAATCGTAAGTCGGTTAAACAGCTATCAAAAGATTTGCCTGCTTTTTGGGAATGCGTATGCAATATATAACATTCAAATGTTTAATTTTTCATCCAGCTCTCCATGCTCTGGAATTTCAGGAGGACTAAAGAAATTTAAGGAAGAATCATTTGGTACAATTTTCGTGACTGTTCTATCAGTTGCCCGACCCTTATGCTTCTGCTTTGTTTTAATGGTTTTCAATGTGCTGTTTTTTTTTTGCAGTCGATCTGGCATCCTATGCTGCCCGTGATTTGAAAGACGAAAAAGTCTGACCCATCAGGCTGTGACTCCATCTGGTATGTTTTTGCAAGTACCTCGTTTGTGAAATACTCATTTGGCTCAAACTACAACTTCAGATTAAAGCTCATTGGCTGTCCAGGATCTGAACATTTTACGTTTACATCTTGCAGATGATTTAGGATAGGCACATCATGCTCCTGTATCATGCCATTGAGCAAATCCTATTTTTGAAGACTTTCAACCAGAATTCTGGAATTCCCTTTGGCTCCTGTATCTCTTCATCTGGTTTATCTTTCTCCACTTCAACTTCCGCTTGTCTCTCATTAGATAACTGCGCCATTATTTCTCATTACCAGTCGCAATGATTCTCTGCCGAAGCACTGTCTGGAATGTACAGCTGCTCAACTAGGTTGGCCGGCAGATCTCCAAGGCGGAACGTCCTCTCACGTAAATGCCTTGGGCGGGATTCTCCAGTCACCGGCGCCGAAATCACGTTCGCCGATTGGCCAGAGAATCAAAGTTTGCGGGGAAATTGGGGGTGGCGCCACTTTCATGGTGTTCCACCCCCACCAAAATGGCATACTCTAGATGTACGCTGCATGCTGTATCGACACCTCAGGTCATTGCCTGAGGCCCTCCCGCTGATGCTCCACCACCGACCAGCCGAGTTCCCGACGGCGTGGGTCTCTTATGGTATTACGATTATTTGCCGGGAACTAGGCGTGGCAGCTGCGGAGTCAGTCCAGCGCTGCCACAGTCGGGAAAAGTCTGATCCGCGGGAATGGGGGACTTTGGCAGGGGCTAGGGATACTGTTGGGGGAGGTCCGGGGGTCACGAGCCTGCCAAATGGGGGGCACTATTTACCAGACTGTTCCGCACGCGGCTGATGCCATGTTGCACGGTGCGGCGACAGCTGCAAGCTGCCGCCGTGCATACGTGCAGCCACGGACCTGCCAATTCTCCAGTCGTATCGGCACCTAGAGCTGGGTGCTCTACACTGCCTGCATACTAGCCCCCAGCCAAACAGAGGATCGGTGGCTGTTTTGCGCCAAATTTTCCCTCGTAAAAGGACACCGTTCCCACGACGGCGTCAGGAAATAGCCTGACAATCGTAGAATCTGGCTCCTTATGTCAATCGATGCTCATTAGAGTGTAACATGGCATCAGGGCTGCTGATTTTTTTCACAGCCAACACTTCGGATGACGGGACGAGCAGCCACCTGAAAATTCAGGCTCCACTACCGCTGCACCTTTGCCCCAACCTAATGCCAACACATTCAAAAGGATTAAGGAGCTGGAATGGCTTCCCAATGTGCACTCCCTTGTCTGTATAATAACAAAGAGAACGGGGAATAGCAGAGGCAAGAAGCTTTGAGATTGCAGCTCCATGGTAGAAACTACTGATAGAGTGACATCATTAGACCAACCTGTTATGTGAAACTGCATTTGGTAAAGATACCATTCGATATAGATACCATTCTTGCAAGATAATTCTGAATAACTCAGTCCTTAACAATGTTAAGAAACCATTTGTGACACTTGTTGGGATTGCCCAAATTTACACTATTGTGAATTAATCTCATTCAACTTTGTTGCTGGATATAGCAATCGAACTGCTGCCTTTGCATTTGCTCTTGCAAATGAAAGGTTAACCCAGAAACAAATTTTGCTTCAGGAGATTTGTTGGTAAATGTCAGGGCGCTCAGGTGGATAACTGTTAGATTCACACTTCCTTCTCCCCATTGTGCAAGTTTTGGTGGCACAGTCGGGCCATTAAAGAATGCAGCACTGTTGTTGCAAAGGATCAGGCTCTACATTCCTCCTTTTACAAAACAGAAGTCCAGCACTGCAACACAGACACTTGAGACTTTTCCTCGGGAAAGGTTCCTCTTAAAGCATTTTATGCACAGATGTGAAAGAAATTGGAAACAATTGCTGTACCTGCCCTTGTTTTAAACGTGGATTTTATGATCCAGGGTGGGCAAATAAGCTCCACAGCTAATTTTGGAGTAAGTTCCCATCAGGAGGGTAGAATCCAGTTTATCATTTCTGCATCAATGTGTTCCAGGATTAAGCCTCAGTAACAGATCTCTAGATAACACAGATTGTGGATAGTAAAGCCAATAATAATTCTCCTGCCAATAATCTGAGACTGCTTGTTAATAAGATGTAAAATGATTAAGTCACTGCAAAAATTCCGTGAAAAGAACTGAAAAATACAAAAGTGATTGAATGATTTTTAAACATGATCAATATTACCTGGAATGCCACAGTCCCCATCTTGCTGAAACCAAGACAATATTGATGAATAAGCAGAGATTCATAACTTAGAACTCATACTTAATTATCACTTGATTTGATTGGTAGCTCTTCCCCTTCCAAATCAAAAGAATATGGATTTAGGCTCTAGTCCAAGACTTTAATGCATAATGCTTGAGAAAAGGAATCATTGTATTGATTGATGTGTTAAATTGAGGTACGGTTTGCATCTTTAGGGGACTGTTAAAAAAACAAAAACAAAAGCTGAAGCTTCCTGAAGGAGCTGGGAGCGAAGTATGGGCTGGAGCAGGGGGACATATTGAGATACATGCAGGTTCGAGACTTTGCCAGAAAGGAGATACAGAGCTTCCCAGTAGTGCCGGCTTCTACATTGCTGGAGGACGTGCTGACGACAGGGGGACTGGAGAAGAGGGTAGTATTGGCGGATTACGGGACTATTTTGGAAGAGGAGAAGGCACCGCTGGACGGGATCAAGGCAAAGTGGGAGGAAGAGTTGGGAGAGGGTGTGGAGGAGGGGTTCTGGTGTGAGGTGCTCTGGTGGGGAACGCCTCCACCTCGTGTGTGAGGTTGGGGCTGATACAGCTAAACATGGTATATAGAGCACACCTTACAAGGGTGAGGATGAGCAGGCTCTTTGAGGGGGTAGAAGATAGAACATAGAACATAGAACATACAGTGCAGAAGGAGGCCATTCGGCCCATCGAGCCTGCACCAACCCACTTAAGTCCTCACTTCCACCCTTTCCCTGTAACCCAATAACCCCTTGTGGTAGTATGCATTAGGGGTCATGTGGGACTGTGAAGCCGTGATGCCATTGGCTGACAGATCCCGGGTCCTGGTTGGCTGTTGATCTCTAGCTCCACCCTGAAGGCGGAGTATAAGAACCAGGAGTTCTCCCCACAGCTCCAGTCTGTTGCTGAACTGCGGGGAACAAGTCACGCTTAATAAAGCCTCATCGACTTCATCTCTATTCGTCTCTCGTAAGTCATTGTGCGCTACAATTTATTAAGCGTGACTTAAAGGACTATGGAGCTCAGGATCGCCCCGGAATGCCTGCGGATCAGCCTCCATGCAGTGAACTCAGCAGCAGTTTTTAAACACTGGCAAGCTTGTTTCGAAGGCTACCTCCGAACGGCCCCGGGCCGGATCACAGAAGACCAGAAACTGCAGGTCCTGCATTCGAGGGTAAGCCCGAAAATTTTCCCTCTCATAGAAGACGCAGAGGATTTCCAGACGGCGTTCGCAGCACTAAAGAGCGTCTACGTTCGCCCAGTGAACCAGGTCTACGCACGCTACCAACTCGCAACGAGACGGCAAAGTCCCGGAGAATCGCTAGACGAATTCTACGCCGCGCTGCTAATTTTGGGACGGGCCTGCAGCTGCCCGCCGGTAAACACGGCTGAACACACGGACATGTTAATTCGCGATGCGTTTGTGGTAGGTATGAACTCTCCCCAAATCCGCCAAAGACTGTTAGAAAAAGAGTCGCTAGGACTCTCAGAGGCATGGGCCCTTGCAGCTTCCCTAGATGTGGCCGCGCAAAACACCCGCGCGTACGGCCCCAACCGCGCGGCAGCCCCTTGGGCTCCGTGGACCCCCGTCGCGACAAACCCCCCCCCTCACAGGCTTGCGCGGTTCAGACGCCAGGTCATCCCGGGGGGGCCCGCTGCTATTTCTGCGGGCAGGCGAAACACCCCCGGCAGCGCTGCCCGGCCCGCGCAGCGATTTGCAAGAGCTGCAGCAAAAAGGGCCATTTCGCAGCTGTGTGCCGGTCCCGGGGGGTCGCCGCATTCCCCGGAGAAGAAAGAGTCCAGCGCATCCCAAACGCTCCCCAACCCCCCAGCGCCCCATGTGCGCCCCGCAGGCGCCGCCATTTTGGGTCCCAGCCACCACGAGGGGAGGATGGGCGCCGCCATCTTGTGACCCCCAGCCATGTGCGATGCAAGGGGGTGGCCATTTTGTCCACCCCCGCCGCCATCTTGGGACCCCCCAGCCATGTGCGATGCAAGGGGATGGCCATTTCGTCCACCCCCGCCGCCATCTTGGACGACAACAAAGGACCCCAGCATCGACGGCTCCATGGGGCTCGAAGAAGACGCTGAGACACTGCGACCACATCTGGCCTCGGTGACGCTGGACCAAGCATGGCCCCGGACGCTCCAGACGACGACAACAACGGTGCTGATCAACGGACACGAGACACCAGCCTGATCGACTCCGGGAGCACCGAAAGTTTCATCCACCCCGACACGGTAAGACGCTGTTTCTTGACCATCCGCCCAAGTATGCAAAAGATTTCCCTAGCTGCAGGATCCCACTCCGTACAGATCAAAGGGTTCTGCATAGTGACCCTAACGGTGCAAGGGAGGGAGTTTAAAAACTACAGGCTCTACGTCCTTCCCCAACTCTGCGCGCCCACATTACTGGGATTAGACTTCCAGTGCAACCTGCAGAGCCTAACATTCCAATTCGGCGGCCCAATACCCCCACTGACTATCTGCGGCCTCGCAACCCTCAAAGTTGAACCCCCATCCTTGTTTGCAAACCTCACCCCGGATTGCAAACCCGTCGCCACTAGGAGCAGACGGTACAGCGCCCAGGACCGGACATTTATTCGGTCCGAAGTCCAGCGGTTGCTGAAGGAAGGCATAATCCAGGCCAGCAATAGTCCCTGGAGAGCACAGGTGGTAGTAGTAAAGACAGGGGAGAAGCAAAGGATGGTCATAGACTGTAGCCAGACCATCAACAGGTACACACAGCTAGATGCGTACCCTCTCCCCCGCATATCCGACATGGTCAATCGGATTGCCCAATATAAGGTCTTCTCCACCGTGGACCTCAAGTCCGCCTACCACCAGCTCCCCATCCGCCCAAGTGACCGCAAGTACACAGCCTTCGAGGCAGACGGGCGACTATACCACTTCCTAAGGGTCCCATTTGGCGTCACAAACGGGGTCTCGGTCTTCCAACGGGAGATGGACCGAATGGTTGATCAACACAGGTTGCAGGCCACGTTCCCGTATCTCGACAACGTAACCATCTGCGGCCACGATCAGCAGGACCACGACGCCAACCTCCAAAAATTCCTCCAGACCGCTAAAGCCTTGAACCTCACATACAACGAGGACAAGTGCGTGTTTAGCACAAACCGGCTAGCCATCTTGGGATATGTAGTGCGCAATGGGATAATAGGCCCCGACCCCGAACGCATGCGCCCCCTCATGGAATTCCCCCTCCCCCACTGCTCCAAAGCCCTGAAACGCTGCCTGGGGTTCTTTTCATATTACGCCCAGTGGGTCCCCCAGTACGCAGACAAGGCCCGCCCGCTAATACAGACCACTACCTTCCCCCTGTCGACAGAGGCTCGCCAGGCCTTCAGCCGCATCAAAGCGGATATCGCAAAGGCCACGATGTGCGCCATCGACGAGTCCCTCCCCTTCCAAGTCGAGAGCGACGCCTCCGACGTAGCTCTGGCGGCCACCCTTAACCAAGCGGGCAGACCCGTGGCCTTTTTCTCCCGAACCCTCCACGCCTCAGAAATCCGCCACTCCTCAGTGGAAAAGGAAGCCCAAGCCATAGTGGAAGCTATGCGACATTGGAGGCATTACCTGGCTGGCAGGAGATTCACTCTCCTCACTGACCAACGGTCGGTAGCTTTCATGTTTGATAATGCACAGCGGGGCAAAATTAAAAATGACAAGATCTTAAGGTGGAGGATCGAGCTCTCCACCTTCAACTACGAGATCTTGTACCATCCCGGAAAGCTGAACGAGCCGTCCGATGCCCTATCCCGCGGCACATGTGCCAACGCACAAATAGACCGTCTCCAAACCCTCCACGAGGACCTCTGCCACCCGGGGGTCACTCGGTTCTACCATTTTATAAAGTCCCGCAACCTCTCCTACTCCGTGGAGGAGGTCCGTACAGTCACCAGGAACTGCCACATCTGCGCAGAGTGCAAACCGCACTTTTTCAGGCCGGATAGAGCGCACCTGATCAAGGCTTCCCGTCCCTTTGAACGCCTCAGTCTGGATTTCAAAGGGCCCCTCCCCTCCACCGACCGCAACACATACTTCCTGAACGTGGTGGACGAGTACTCTCGTTTCCCTTTCGCCATCCCCTGCCCCGACATGACAGCGGCCACAGTTATTAAAGCCCTTAGCACCATATTCACACTGTTCGGTTGCCCCGCATATATCCATAGCGACAGGGGGTCCTCCTTCATGAGTGACGAGCTGCGCCAGTTCCTGCTCAGCAAGGGTATAGCCTCGAGCAGGACGACCAGCTACAACCCCCGGGAGAACGGGCAAGTAGAGAGGGAGAACGGCATGGTCTGGAAGACCGTCCTACTGGCCCTACGGTCCAGGGATCTCCCAGTTTCACGGTGGCAGGAGGTCCTCCCGGACGCTCTCCACTCCATCCGGTCGCTGCTGTGTACCACCACTAATCAAACGCCTCATGAGTGCTTCCTTGTCTTCCCCAGGAAGTCCTCCTCCGGAACGTCGCTGCCGACCTGGCTGGCGACCCCAGGACCCATCTTGCTCCGGAAACATGTGCGGGCGCACAAGTCGGACCCGTTGGTCGAGAGGGTTCACCTCCTCCACGCGAACCTGCAGTACGCCTACGTGGCATACCCCGACGGCCGACAGGACACGGTCTCCCTGCGAGACCTGGCGCCCGCCGGCAACATGCACACCCCCCCGACACCGATCACCCCCTCCCTGCCACCGGCGCACCCACGACCGCCCCCTTTCCGGGAGGATCGGTCCTCCTCCCATGTCCGACCAGGAGTGAAGCAGAAGCAGACACCGTAAAGCTCCCGGAGACGACAACGCTGGAACAAGCACCTGCACCACCACCGGGGCTGAGGCGATCGACAAGGAAGACCAGACCGCCCGCTCGACTCATGGCATCGGTGTAACACAAGAATGTTGTGGGACTATAACAAGAAGGTTCTGTTCCTCTTACGACTATTGTAAATACTTCACAAACCCTGTACATAGCCCAGTGTAGGGCAAAGTGTAGGGCACTGTAATGACATGCAAAAAGTTTTTTTCCTCCCAGGACCAGCCTTGTAAACCCCTACCACCATGCGAAGCACCACCCCGCCGGGTTCATTTTTAACAAGGGGTGAATGTGGTAGTATGCATTAGGGATCATGTGGGACTGTGAAGCCGTGTTGCCATTGGCTGACAGATCCCGGGTCCTGGTTGGCTGTTGATCTCTAGCTCCGCTCTGAAGGCGGAGTATAAGAACCAGGAGTTCTCCCCGCAGCTCCAGTCTGTTGCTGAACTGCGGGGAACAAGTCACGCTTAATAAAGCCTCATCGACTTCATCTCTATTCGTCGCTCGTAAGTCATTGTGCGCTACACCCCTCCTACCCTTTTTTGGTTACTAAGGGAAATTTATCATGGCCAATCCACCTAACCTGCACATCTTTGGACTGTGGGAGGAAACCGGAGCACCCGGAGGAAAACCACGCAGACATGGAGAAGGTGCAGACTCCGCACAGACAGTGACCCACTGAAGCCACAGTGCTACCCACTGCCCTAATTCCCAACAATGTGTGTGAATGTTGTGGGGGAGCCCCCGCAAACCATGCTCATATGATTTGGTCCTGTCCAAAGCTGGAGGACTACTGGAAGGAGGTTTTTAGGGTCATCTCTAAAGTGGTGCATGTGAAACTGGACCCAGGCCCTCGGGAGGCCATATTCGGGACGTTGGACCAGCTGGGGTTGGAAACTGGTGCGGAGGCAGATGTTGTAGCCTTTGCCTCGTTGATCGCCCGAAGGTGGATCCTGTTAGGGTGAAGATCAACCTCTCCACCCTGTGCCCTGGCGTGGGAAGGATGGAGGGGTTCTACAATTCATGGGCATTATTCATTATACACTTTTGAGAATTGGATTACATCGAACATTGGGGGGGCCTGGAAGGTTTGGGGGGCGGGGGACTGTATGTGTTAATGGTGACTATGGGTAATTCCTGATTCCTTTCTGTCATTTGTTTATGTTAACATGCGGGCTAATGTCTGGGGGTTTGGTGGGAGGATGGGATCATTGTTATTGATGTGGGGATTGGCATTGCATTCGTTACTGATTGTTGTTTATTGTTTGGTGTAAATTTGGGAGAAAATGTGAAAAAGGAGGAAAATAAAAATATTTTTTTAAAAAGCTGAAGCTTCCTGTTGGGTTTGCACTGAGTTGCGCACTTCCAAGAAGTCCTTTCATATCCTGCCTGAGATCCCTGTCATATTACTGCCTGAGACTCCTCCTACCCATGCTCCTGTCATAAATCAATCCCCATCACACTTGCTTCGCCTTGCCCTGCTAGGACCAGCTTTTAAACATCCAGGTGTGAAAAACTAACAAAAATATGAACCAACAGGTTACATGGAAACTGTAGCAGGGACTTGAGCTGTGGCTATAATTAAAAAATATATATTTTAGAGTACCCAGTTCATTTTTTCCAAATAAGGGTCAATTTAGCGCGGCCAATCCACCTACCCTTTGGGTTGTGGGGGCGAAACCCACGCAAACACGGGGAGAATGTGCAAACTCCACACGGACAGTGACCCAGAGCCAGGATCGAACCTGGGACCTCGGCGCCATGAGGCTGCAGGGCTAACCCACTGCGCCACCGTGCTGTCCGAGCTATGGCTTAATTAATGTTCATTCGCTTGCGTGAGAGTGAGAAACTGCTGGTGGAGAATGTGGGCATCAATTGATGATAGAGACAAATACTGGTACTCACTGCCAGCTGAATTAATCCAATTTTATTATTTAACTCAGACTTTAGACATGTGCTGACTTAAACAGCTACATAGGTTTCAGACTCACAACTTGGATAAAAATATACTACCCTGATAGAGAGAACTCAGCCAGGCTCGCTCTGGAGTATATGCTGTGAGCTTCCAAACTCAGGTTGTGTCTTATGAATGCTGATCCCCGGGGTTGAAATCTCAAAGCTCCTGCTTTTTATAAGGTTTAAGTTAAACAATCCTGTATTTTCTCGGCATCATTCGACATTAAGAGAGCCTTGCTCTCGATGATCCAAAACAAAGTGTTATCAGTGGAATGTCCAGTTGCAAGGTGTTGTCCTCTTTTTCCACAAAAGTCGTTCAGCTGAGAGGCAGTTTTTCACACAGACAAATCTGTTGGCCTCTTTTACAATGATACTTCATGTCACAAGATTGGCCATCTTTCCTACTGAGCTAAACCATAAACACACAATATTTTTACACAATATACAGAATTTATTTTATTCAGAGGATTGATGGAGCACGGGATGTTTGTGAGGCAGATGTCATCCACAAGAGGCGGATGTGGAAGATAGAGTGATATGGGAGATGATCTTTAGCCGCTTCTAGTAAAGAGTAGCAAAGACACAATGGCTCCCTTCCTTCCTCATGAGCCTCTGTAATTTAAATAATTATCTTGGGGGGTGGAGCTGGGAAATGTGGGGCCCAGCAAGGTTTCCAGTATTTTGGAGTCCACAGTGAATACAGGGATTTAATTTTTAATGCAAAGGCTCAAATTCATTGAAATCCATTTTCTATTTGGGATTTGAAAAATAATTATTTTTTTCTTTCCAGTTTAAGGTTGTTTTTCTCAGTTGCAGCACAATTGTTTAGACATTGGTTTAGGCTGATCTGCAATTGCCAGCCACTCGGTTTGTAACCCATGCAGTTAGTGGTCATTCAGAGCGAGGTGGGGACTGTACAATGTTTGTGTACCCACACTTGATCTGCATGATTTCTGCATTGGACTGAGTGACTTCAGCATGACGTCCCTGTCCTGAGGTCTGAGGCCTCTGCGGTGATAGTGGTAGGGATGAGGCGAGGGTTGAGGGGTGGGGGGAGGACTCCACGGCTCAACCCCTGATCTATGGGGTCAGAAGCAACAGAGCCCTTTGGCATCTGGTATGGCAGAAGCTGTGCAAGATGACAGCCTTATGCCTCTTTGCAACTACCTCACCCTCAAATGTGGCATCAAGTGGAAGCTGAAGATAGTGTGACAGTGGGGCTCCTGCTTTCCTCTCCAACTCCCTTTCCCTCATGACAACCTTCTGCTTCTGAGCTCTTCCTCTCAGGCACCCATAAACTTTCAAACTGCTCAACAAGTGCCATAAGAGCTCCAGGAGGAAGAGAGGAAGCAATAGAACAGCACAAATGAGGAACCTCTATCACTTAAGCTGACACTCACAAACACCCTATGGTTAAAAGGATGTTTTGTTTGCTAGCTCACTATTGACAGACAGTGAGCATCTGGAGGAAACCCACGCAATTGCAGTCACCCAAGGCCGGAATTGAACCCGGGTCGCTAGAGCTGTGAGGCAGCAGTGCTAACCACTGTGCCATTGTGCTGTTCTTTGACAGAGGGGATGGCGCAGAACTTGCCCTCTCTGCAGTCTCAATTCCATTTCCTGGTCATGCTGCGGACACAGAGGTACTGCCACGGCTATCCCGTTAACTTTTGCAGATTTTGTGTAGACAGGGTACCTCCTCCTCCCTTTCCGCCCTGAGAATGTGGATACGTGAGAGTGACTGCCCGAGACATTAAGGCAGCATTTAACCGAGAGTGGCACCTAGGAGCCCTAGAAAAACTGAAGTCAATGGGAATTGAGAAAATTCTCCAATGGTTGGAGTTATGCCAAGCACAAGAGAAGATGGATGTGGTTGTTGGAGGCCAATCATCTCAGGAAAAGGACATTGCTGCAGGAATTTCTAAGGGTAATATCCGAGGCCCAACCTAGAGGGAGAAGGTAGGCGGGGCGAGTCCTCACCCCCTATGAGGAAAGGGTGCTGCAGATTGCGAAGCAGTTAGGAGTGAGTGGTGACTGACAGTGAGGTTGGCCTATGCCAGAGAAGTGGGGATCCACTGCAGCTTCATCTGGGTGACCAGTCTCAAGTGAGTTGTAAGTTTCCCAGACCCTTGTCCTTCCCATTCACTGAACCCATGTCCATTGTCTTGCAGGATCATCGTCTGATGAGGCCAGGACATCCGGAATCACTGCCCCCCTGCCACCTGAGAGACCACCTCGGAGGAGAATGCCGAAGAGATCACCGACAATGCATCACATTTATCATCTGCACCATCTACCAGTACGTAGACACACATTTCAATGGATGGGATTAGCAGTCAGGCTTCTGGGGCACTTTCTGGTGAGCATCACACAACTGCTGATGTATATTTGGTGGAAGCAGGAACTTCCAACTGAGCGGGCTGTTTGAGTGCTGCTGGATCCCAGGACACAACTGGCCCCTAGCCATATGCCAAGCCTCTGGACAGGGTTCTCCCTGATCTGCTAGAGATGATAAGTGAGAGCCATGAGATTCAGGAGGGAGTGTCAGTGACATTCCAGCAACTGCAAGGCAGATTGGAGGAGTCCCAAAGCATTCAGGTGCAGAATATGCGACAGAGATGCCATTGGAATTGCATTGCACCCAGGTCAACTCTTCTAGGGTGGCGACCGTGGAAAGCCTAGGGCACCATGTCCAAGCCATAAGTGGTAGTGCCCACGGCATGACTCAGTCTGTGACAACCATGGCCAAGGGCCTCAACACCATGGGCGAGATTCTCCGACCCCCCGCCGGGTCGGAGAATCGCCGGGGGCTGCGGTGAATCCCGCCCCCGCTGGTTGCCAAATACTCCGGCACCGGATATTCGGCGGGGTGGGAATTGCGCCACGCCGGTTGGCGGGCCCCCCCCCCGCGATTCTCCGGCCCGGATGGGCCGAAGTCCCGCCGCTAAAATGCCTGTCCCGCTGGCGTAGATTAAACCACCTACCTTACCTGCAGGACAAGGCGCGCGGACGGACTCCGGGAGCCTGGTGGGGGGGGGGGGCGCGGGGCGATCTGGCCCCGGGGGGTGCCCCCACGGTGGCCTGGCCCGCGATCGGGGCCCACCGATCCGCGGGCAGGCCTGTGCCGTGGTGGCACTCTCCCTTCCACCTTCGCCATGGTCTCCACCATGGCGGAGGCGGAAGAGACTCCCTCCACGTCGCATGCGCGGGAATGCCGTCAGCGGCTGCTAACGCTCCCGCGCATGCGCCGCCCGGAGATGTCATTTCCGCGCCAGCTGGCGGGGCACCAAAGGCCTTTTCCGTCAGCTGGTGGGGCGGAAATTCGTCCGGCGCGGGCCTAGCCCCTTAAGGTTGGGGCTCGGCCCCCAAAGGTGCGGAGCATTCCGCACCTTTGGGGCGGCGCGATGTCAGACTGATTTGCGCCGTTTTGGGCGCCAGTCGGCAGACATCGTGCCAATACCGGAGAATTTTGCCCCATGTTTCAGTCGCTAAGGAACGTGTCCCAGACACAGGTGGACATTGCTGAGGCACTCCAGAGCTTGGTCCAGTCACAGAGGACCATCGCTGTGGGCTTCGACACCATGCTGCAGAAAATGATGGGCCTCCAGGACTGGCAGCACCAGATGACTCAGAGGCTTCTCCGCAGAGCTCACCTTCTTCGACACACTCACTCACACCCAGATCAGGAGCCCCAAAACCCCAGGCAACATCAACATTAACAAAAACATCAGGGAGATTGTACTCAGCTCTCTGGTGCTCATCCAGATATTTAAACATTGGCCGCGAGAGGGTCCTCAGTGAGGAACCCCTGCACTACAATGGGTGAGTGTTGCCAGCTGCCTCTATGGTGCTGTACCTCCAGTGCAGAAATGCTGTTCAGGCATCAGAGGGGGGGGCAGCGGGGTGGGGGGGTGGGGGGGGGGAGACAAGCTGCAGCATGTCTCTCTCCTGTGAGAGGATTTGGGACAGACAGGCTGTAGCTGTGTTTTGCTCTGTTTTGGGGTGCTCAACACGAAATAAAGCTGGCTTCAAGGCTTCACAGACATAAAGTTATCCCAGCCCAGAGTTGATCCCTGACCCGGCCCCCTCTATTCACCCCCAACACCCAGCTCCTTTGAAGGACCCCCACAGGAACTGGCCAGCAGCTGATGTGCCCTTGTGCTCCCTGAAGATAAGTGGCGAGGGGAACTCATCTACTTGCTCCCTTCAGAGTCCATGTCATTTGGACCTCGCTTTGAATCCTTGGAGGCCATTGCATTCTACTTTAATCTCGCCAATGAGATTAAGATGAATGCAAATGAGATGTGATTAGTTTTTCACCCTTTCTGGGTGATACTCTGATCATGCTGTGGTGTTGGGTGCTCTGGTGCACAGATGAGCCAACACAGTTGTATGTGGTACAACTCTATTTTATTTTAACTCTTATAATACAGTTCGTTCTGGATACTCTGCACGTGCTGTCTCCCTGAGTGTGTCGTGTAGTAGGTCTGTCCTGGTCCTCCTCTGAAGCTAATACTGACCACCGGGGGTCGTGTCTGTGCTTTTATATCTTTCTGTCATTGGTTGTGGTGTCGTGTGTTCTGATTTGTCTGTTGGTGTGTCTATCATGATGTGTGTGTTTGAATATCATGACATCCCCCCTTTTTACAAAGATATGTGCCTACGTGGTTATAAATATAATTGTGTCGTGAGTGCATCTAAGAGTGTGTGTGTGTGTTGTGTACAGCGTGTGTATATGACGTAACTATTTACATGGGGCGATGTCGGGTGCGTCACACTAACAAGGTTGTACCATAACAAAACATGGATGCGAGAGAAAAAAAAAACTTGAACATTGGTCCGGTCAGACGATATCTGGAACAATAAACAACAACAGGTTATAATACAGAAGTGTTTGACTTTTTGAACGTATGAACAGCGTTATAAGTCCAGTCTAATGGGTGACCGCCTCAAGAATGGGCTGGTCCTCAAGCCGGTTCAGCTGTGGAGATTTGTGGTCACACTGGTTCACCTTGGACTGTTGGAGGTGATGCTGTTGCCGAAGTCTCTACTTTACCATTTGTTGTACTTCGTGCAGTGCTTGGTTTTTTCATTCGTGCAAATATAACATTCAACATCTTTGTTAGTGGTGCCTTGGCTGTGGTTTGGTTCTGGTGGCGATGGAAGGGGCATGATCCGTGGCATCTCCATGAAGTCATCCTTGGGAACCAGTGGAGGATCCGGCGTGTGCGTACGGTTCAGTTGCGAGCGTGGAAGGCGGCGCAAAGCTCGCTGATTGCGCCTACGCACCAATCCATCCGCCCTGCATGCCAGGAACAAGGTGGAGTCTTTTTTCTTTTTATGTTTGTGGTGGACGGCATCTTGTAGCCGATGGGTCGTTGCCATCGAAGTAGCACCATCACTAATATCATGCAAGGCGATGACTGTGCCAGATGTGGAAGTTGGCCGAGACCGTGCACGCTGGTTCCGGCCACCTGCTGTGCCGGAAGGACGACTCCGCAGAGAAACGTCGAAGCATGTCGCCTTGGAGAGAGAATTGTTGCTCGCATCAACGTCTGGCGATGGCGCGAATTGGTGTGTCCATCTTGGACCGCCGGTGCTGGTTGCCACTGCCGACCCAGTGGGACTGCCACGCGATCCATTCCCTGTCGCCGTGGCATCCGCCGTCACCCTGAGCGTGCCATCACCGAGGCCGCGACACCGCCCGTCCGGAGCAAGGTCTGGCGTGCGCAAATCAGAGTCGGCGCTTGGCTGCTCCCCATCTGGAGTCCGGTCTGCCTTCCGTCGATGCCCCCCGTCCGGAGTCCCAACAGGTTCACTGGAGGCAGCCGAGATTCCCTGAAGCTGCACTTCTGGAGTCGGAACATGCAGGAATGCACCAACCAGTGGAGAGGCTCGAGCCATCGAGGGTGGAAGCGGTGCGCCACCACCGCAGTCGTCAGTGGTCCCACCGTGATCGTCGAGTGCCTCGGTACGCACTAGGTGAGGTCTGTCACCTTGCACCTTTTGCATGGGAAGTGGGATGCTGTCGTCACTCGTCTCACATCCCGTGGATAGATCCTCATTAGCAGCTTGCTGTTCACTAGGGTTGGGTAAATTGTCAGAGTTTTCATCTGGTGGTGCACACCATGTCGGTGGACTGTCATTGTCTTGCCGTTGTCCTTCATTTGGGCTTTTCTTCTTTGGAATTTTAAATCTTCCCCCAGACATTGCAGAACCTTGTTTATTACCCCCAAATTCTCCCATATGTATGGTCTCGAATATAGGATCCAATGTTTCTATCGACATTGTACTATTTTCCAAAGAACATTCCGTTTCACTTTTCTTCTCAGGTACCTCATATGTATCTTTGTCTAATGTACATGCCTTCATGGTCTCTGGGTCTGATTTTGCTGGGACTGGCATGGTCACAGTCTCTCTTTTACTGTTCTCAATTGCCCACATTATACTCCCCATACATAACTGCTTAATCACTGGGGTTAGTGTGGTACAATGGATAATCGGGTCGACCTTATCTGCATCTTCACCATTAGTGGAAAGCACACTTGGTTCACTTGAAACTGCTGTGGGTTTTAAATTCGTTATCTGGCTACTCGATGTCGGTGTCCTCAGGATTCTTGCTCCAATGTTCTGCTCATTTATCAGTGGAGTGTGTATAGGTTCAATGCAATTAATGTTCCCCTCAAGGTTTGAAGAGTCATTACTGACTAACTGCTGGTCTCCGAAGTTGGGACTTTGCGGCGTTGTGTTGAAGGGAGACATTTGTCCCTGCTGTAGATATGATTCAGGTTGTGTTATTTCCATTACCTGAGGATCAATGTCTTGTCCATTTTTTCGATCCGTACTAAAACACTGGCAATTCTCAGTCTGCTCCTTGCAAGTTAAACATTCAATTAATTTCTTTAGCAAATCCTCAGCATCCTTCTGTGGCCGTGCAGCATTATTAATCTCTGTTCGGCTATAATGATCCTGAAGGTCAGCGCATAAACCTTTTTTCTTCGGGCTTGGACGAGGCGATTCCTTTGGCTTGTCTTCAGTTGGGCTTGAACAGTCTTCAGCGCTGTGCCCTTCATTGTAGCATGAGAGACCGTCATGGTCATGCTGCTGTGTAGTGGAGCATGGTAGGCTGTTATAGCCTTCTTGCTGTTCACGTGAGCATGGCAGACTTGCATCGTCTGCCGCTGGTTGGTCAGGAGAGGTTGCTAGACCCTCATGGTCTTGTTCCTGCAAGGACTGCGCTCTGGAGTCTTGCGTTGCTTCTATCGTGGAGGCTGTCCACGAGCTCTCTGTGGAGGCTTGTGACACTGGAGTCACTTCTTGTCCGTGCAAGGACTGCGCTCTGGAGTCTTGCATTTCTGCAATTGTGGAGTCTGTCCACGAGCTTGCTGTGGAGGCTTGTGACACTGGAGTCACTTCTGGTTCATGCGAGGACTGCGCTCTGGAGTCTTGCATGTCTTCTTTCATAGAGTCGGGAACATTGAGCGGGACGTGGACCACGCTCTGTGTGGCAGCAGGGCGCTCTCCGTGTGCTTGCACCACTCCCTGTCTGTTAATGTCAGGCTGCAGCATCATCCGGTACTGATAAGTTGGGACGTCATATCTGCTGGATTGAAGATCCTCAAATCCGAAAAATGAATCCGCATCTGCGTCGGATTCAATGTGGGGGCTGCCAATGTGCAACACGAAAGGTTCGTCCGAGTCATAGTCGTATAGGACCACGGAGCTATCATTGGGCTCGCGAGGTCCAGAAACACTGTAAAGATCGTCATCGAAGTATTCAAGGTCGGAATCATCGGCTTGTGCGTAGGTAACTGCTTGTCGGAGGGTTCTTCGGAGGTCAAATTCATCTCCTGGGTCAATTTGCGGCAATGTGCTGTCATTCCAGGTGAGGGAAGGTTGCTTTACAGCTTTAACATATTTTTGTTTTTTTGATTTGGGACGTTTCCCTTTTAAATTGGATTTGGGACGTTTCCCCTTTAAATTGGTGCAGTCTGGGGCCTCTGACATTCTGACGCTCGGTATGTAGCACGTAGGAAGCGACTGCGCATGCTCAGATCGCTGTTCCTTTACCGATGGCCGTTTTCTTGACCGCGCATGCGCAGCATCTCGCGCATGCGCAAACGAAACTTCCGGTTCTGCGCACTGCTCGCGCAACTGTGCTAGCGTGATACCTTTAGCAAGATGGCCGCCGACCTCGACCCAGCCCTCTCTCAGGCCCGGGATTTCGGCCTCTGGGAATTCGGGCTCCGGGATCCCAGCCACGAGGTGAGTACTGCAGCTTTTCTTACCTTTACTTGCCGATTGGATTGCGTTTTCTTCACAGTACTTGGAGAATTTGTCCAGGACTGCCTGGTAATCGTACCTTTGCTGCCTCCTGAAGAACCTGAACCTTGTGAATATTTCTCTTGCCCTTTCACCGGCGATGGTGAGGAGAAATTCAATTTTTTCGCTATCATCCAGGTCTTGGAGTTCAGCTGCCACCAGGAACAATTCGAACACTTGCCGGAATCGCCGCCAGTTTTCGCGGAGGTCTCCGTAGCACTGGAGCGGCTGCGGAACCGGGAGCTCTATCATTTTGCCTGGGCACTGCTGGTTGTCTGTGTACACTGAGGTATGCCGGCAGGTATCGATCCACTCCTGTACCATGTGGTGTTGGGTGCTCTGGTGCACAGATGAGCCAACACAGTTGTATGTGGTACAACTCTATTTTATTTTAACTCTTATAATACAGTTCGTTCTGGATACTCTGCACGTGCTGTCTCCCTGAGTGTATCGTGTAGTAGGTCTGTCCTGGTCCTCCTCTGCAGCTAATACTGACCACCGGGGGTCGTGTCTGTGCTTTTATATCTTTCTGTGATTGGTTGTGGTGTTGTGTGTTCTGATTTGTCTGTTGGTGTGTCTATCATGATGTGTGTGTTTGAATATCATGACACATGCCAGCTGGAGTGGGCGGATGAATGGGAAACAGTTTGGCACCCGGTGCAAATCCCGTTTAGAGGTTCTCCCGCAATTCTCCTGACATAATGGGATTTGTGATGGGCACAGGCACAGCCCAGCCAGGGAACCACCTCTGGATGTTTTCGGAATGATGCAGTGCCAAAACATCCGAGAGATTTGGTTTTCATCGAAGACTTTAGATGTGAAGAGGTATTGAGGTGGCCAAGGTAATGCCTTAGCCTGTGTTTAGCATAAAGTGTAACTTTGCCAAAGAGCTGAAGCCACTGTAGGGAACAACCACTTGGAGGATCGTTATCGTTGATTATACTTAAATTGCTTGCTAGCACTCATTAAAGTGGCTACACAGCATTTCAGTGGCTAGTGCTTCAATCAACCAGAGACCAGCTGCTTGAGAGTAAACATGGTATTGATGTTGATTTCAAGTATTACATAAAGGGATACTCACCAGTTAAAGGGATTCTCACCTTTTCATGATCATTGCCGCTGCAGCTGTGAAGAGGGCCCTCTGAAACACATTAGGAGACTTTCTGTGATACTTCATTAAGACTTTACATTGATTACGCCCAGTGTTATTCCACCTTATAGGAGTCAGCAAGAGGAACGGAGCTTTTGGGTCATGGACATCTTGCTTGGGCTCCCCCTTTGATTTGGATGAGGAATAGTACAAGAACATGAGGCCAGATAGAGCAACACCCAATTGCTGCGGGAGAGGGTCAACAGGACCAGACGGTGTCCTTCCTACGTGTGATAACGTGAACTTTGTGGCAATCCATCATCTGGACAAAATTGTACAAGGCGCACCGATATTTTTAAGGAAAAAGGGGCAGGAAACTTTCTTGAAACAGTCAAGCAAGAGGGCAGACATCAGAATACACACCTCCCTCAGACTCATAGAACCATCATAGAATTTACAGTGCAGAAGGAGGCCATTCGGCCCATTGAGTCTGCACCGGCCCTTACAAAGAGCACCCTAATTGAAGCCCACGTATCAACCCTATCCCCATAACCCAGTAACCCCCACTTAACATTTTTTGGACACTTAAGGGCAATTTACCATGGCCAATCCACCTAACCCGCACATTTTTGGACTGTGGGAGGAAACCGGAGCACCCGGGGGAAACCCACGCACACACGGGGAGAACATGCAGACTCCGCACAGACAGTGATCCAAGCCGGGAGTCTGGGACCCTGGAGCTGTGAAGCAACTATGCCAACCAATATGCTACCGTGCTGCCCCCGACTCACCTAGGACATGGACAAAAGGAGCCACGAGTCATGGCAAATCTAACTGAAACTTATGCAGAAGGGTTTCGATAGCCCTGATCAATTGTGGGAGAGACAATGAGTATGGAAATGAGTTTTGCCCAGCTAATGGGAAAACGCTTAACAGTTCCCAGCAACTGCCTTGAAACAATTTGCAGAAAATCAGAAGTCTCCGAAAACGTTTTGCGACCTTTGTGATGAAACTGATCAGTTTCATCCTGTAAACAATTAGCATGCCTTTGTCCTGAAACTTACTGGTGGGAGGGGCCAGCCAACTCCATTCTAGGTTTTTACTTTTAAAATATTGAACTCCGGACAGAGTTCGGAGATTCATTCAGGAGAGATTCTTTGCAGGGGATTCATTCAAGAGAGTAATTCAGAAAGATTCATTCAGACTACAAAGAAAGGCTACTTCAAGGAGATTTCTGACTATTACAATGAAAAGACTTCAAGGAAGGAAAGGCTACAAGAAACTGACAGATTTTTGCCAGAAAAGGCAACTGCGAAAAATTCCAAGAAGAATTCAACAGAATTAAGACAAACAGAGAACTACAGGAAGACACTGTTATAAAGGTCCAGCCGTGTTAAAGAAGGAGCAGAGAAGACGCTTTGTGCCATTTAAACCAGCCCCAGGAGCAGTGAGTATACTCTCTCAGCCTTTAGAAACCCCCAAATTAGGTCAGGTTGTTGAGTTGTGGTGGTTTGGGTGTGAAGGTAATTGTGCAAAAGTAAGAATTTGTGTTGTGTCGTCTTTAGTTTCTTGTTCCCATACCATAGTAGGGGGTATTGTGTGTTGTGATCTGAGTTTTTTTTGAGATCTGGATTTTCTTGAATAAACTATTTATTTTTTAAATTACGCTTGTTCCGTCTCTCTTTCTCTCATTGTCTGCTTTGGTGAGTCACAATCATTGCCACAACATAATTCCGGGGTACAGGAAAAAAAGGAATCTGGGCGCCTCAAAAATGCTCACTCAAGAGGTGCTACCTCTCTCTCTCTCTTTTGTGAAGCTGCCCTAGTGAGGCACTTCCGGGAGACATTTCACCATCTACAAGAGAGAGATTCGCACAGACGTAGATGGCAGTCAGGATAACTGGTGTGACATAAGGGCAAGTTCATTGGTCAGGTAAAAACAGTGAGCCTTGCTCTCTGTCTTGCGAAGCTGTCCCAACACGACACTTCCGGGTTGTGATTTTCAATGCCAGCAGGAGAGACAACCACAGTTATCAGTGACACCCAAGACCAATCTGTTTGGAGTAAAGGAAACCTTTTTTTAAAAAAAACCAGCACATTATTAGAGATTGTAAACTCTAAGGTAGCGAGGGATCTGGCTGTTCTGCTACATGAATCATAAAAAATTAGTAGGCAGGTAGAGCAAGTGATTAGGAAGGCAAAGGGGATGTTGACGTTTAATGCAAGGGAAATGGAATATAAAAGTAGGGATGCTTTTTCTACAATTATTTCGGGCTTTGGTGAGACCAGTTTCACTGCTAACATTTAAATCTCTAAGTAGTCAATCCCATATAAAACAACACTTTTCTTCAAGTACTTAATCCCTGTGAAAACATTTGTATTCATAGTCCCCCATCAAAAACAGATAATCTACTTCTAACCACTTGGAGTTGTCAATAAAACTGTTGAATTTACAGGCCTCCAACTTTGATAATGATAGGTTGTGGAAACAGTCAAGCAGCACTAATCTTATTATGATTCGCTCAGGCTCTTATCAGCAAACTGTGAAATAGTAAAGCAAGGTTTTTTCTTCATCTGCAGGCTAGATGTTTTCTTTCAACAAATTAATTGTCCAGGGGATTTAAATGCCTTGACTGCTTAACAGTTCCACGGATCTTATCAACTTTGTACACACATTCATATCTACACTTAACATTCCCAAAGATGTACTTCACTTCTCCCAAAAGGCACCTCACTGTCCCAAAGGGCTTACCTCTCCAAAAGTGCACCTTACTTCTCTAAAAGGGTCCCTTTCCTCTCCAAGGGAGGGATTCTCCCATACCCGGCGGGGCGGAGGGTCCTGGCAGGACAGAGTGGCATGAACCACTCTGGCGTCAGGCCGCCCTAAAGGTGCGGAATCCTCCACACCTTTAGGGTCTAGGCCCACCCCGGAGTGGTTGGCGCCCCGCCGGCTGCCGTGGAAGGCCTTTGGCGCCACGCCAGCCAGGGCCGAAGGGACTCCGCCGGCCGACGCGGGTCAGCGCATGCACGGGAGCATCAGCGGCTGCTTGCATCATCCCCACGCATGCGCAGGGGGGGTCATCTACGCGTCGGCCATTGCGGAGGCTGACATGGCCGGCGTGTAGGAAAAGAATGACCCCATGGCACAAGCCCGCCCGCGGATCAGTGGGCCCCGATCGTGGGCCAGGCCGCTGTGGGGGCACCCCCTGGGGAAGAGATCACCCTGCGACCCCCTCAGGAGCCCGCCCGTGCCGCCACGTCCCGCTGGTAAGGGACCTAGTCCAATTTACGCCGGCGGGACCGCCATAGAACCAGCGGGACTTTGGCCCATCGCGGGCCGGAGAATCGCCGGGGGGGGGGCCCGCCGACCGGCGCGGTACGATTCCCGCCCCCGCCGAATCTCCGGTGCTGGAGAATTCGGCGGCCGGCTAGGGCGGGATTCCCACTGCCCCCCGGCGATTCTCCGACCCGGCCGGGGGTCGGAGAATCCCGCCCTTATAACCTCAATAGCTTTGGACCACTTCCTTAAACGTTTTGACCCATGGGTCATGTTTTGGAAATCCCAGTAAAGAAATTGCTTCTGTTTGCAACCAGCTTGCATCAACCTGTTGGTGCGACACTCCATGGTTCTTAATGAAGGCCCTCTGATCAGTCTAGTCTCCATCGTCAGCAAATTGATGGAAGGAGTCATCAACAGTGCTATCAAGTGGTACTTATTCAGCAATAACCTGCTCACATTAATACTGTGTGTTGGAGGGAAGTAAAACTCAGAGTCTGTTCTCGACCGCGTGCAATTGTAAAAGTTACGTTTATTCTGAATTACTGTGTGCACACAGGAGAGGCCAGTTCTGCTGCTAGCCAAAGCTCGCAAAAGTCAACTCTGATCATAGTCAGAATTACACACATATATATTTAAGGTTCTTTGAGATTTACAAGTGGGCACTGACGTCATCAATTCAGTCGGAACAATACTAGGTGATCAGTATGCATATTTTCTGGTCCCTTTAATGAGAAACGATCAGCTAATACAATGTTTCTTTACAATCTCCTGGATTCTGTTCAACATATTTCCTTTACCCTGAACTTCAGGATGGGGTGTTAATGTGTTTTTATCCTCTGCACTGGGCTGGACAATGAATCTCCAGCAGACAGATTGGAGCCATGATGTCTGTGACATGGGTCCCCTTCTTATCCTAATGCCCTGTGAGATGATTGAATTATCTCCAGTGCAGGTGACTTTTCTTTAAGGTCCAACATTTTAACCTCGTGCCTGCTAGTTTTTCCCTTGACCTGTGCTGTTATAATACTTGAGACATCTTTGTTATTACTTGTATCAATTCTGACACACATACAGCAATTTCTTCTGCTAACACTGTGGGTACCAAGGCAGGTCAAAGGCTAGGAATCCTAAAGCGAGTAACTCGCCTCCTGACGCGCCCCCCCCCCCCGCCCCCCCCCCCAAAGCCTGTCAACCATCTACAAGGCACAAGTCAGGAGTGTAATGGAACACTCTCCACTTGCCTGGATGAGTGCAGCTCCAACAACACTCAAGAAGCTCGACACCATCCAGGACAAAGCAACCCACTTGATTGCTCCTCCTTCCATAAACATTCAAACCCTCCACCACCGACGAACAGTGACATGCGTGTGTACCATCTACAAGATGCACTGCAGTAACTCACCAAGGTTCCTTCGACAGCACCTTCCAAAGCCACAATCACTACCATCTAGAAGGACAAGAGCAGCAGATACTTGGGAAAGCCAACACCTGGAGATTCCCCTCCAAGTCATTCACCATCCTGACTTGGAAATATATTGCCGTTCCTTCACTGTAGCTAGGACACAATCCTGGAACTCCCTCCCTAACAGCACAGTGGGTATATCTACTCACATTAATACTGTGTATTGGAGGGAAGTAAAACTCAGAGTCTGTTCTCGACCGTGTGGAGTTGTATAAGTTGGGTTTATTCGGAATTACTGTGTGCACACAGGAGATGCCAGCTCTGCTGCTAGCCAAAGCTCGCAAAAGACAACTCTGATCATAGTCAGAATTACACACATATATATTTAAGGTTCTTTGAGATTTACAAGTGGGCATTGACGTCATCAATTCAGTCGGAAGGTGATCAGTATGCATATTTTCTGGCTCCTTTAATGGGAAAATGATCAGCTAATACTGCAGCGGTTCAAGAAAGCAACTCCCCACCACCTTCTGAAGGGCAACTAGGGATGGGCAATAAATGCTGGCCTAACCAGCGACGCCCATGTCCCGTAAAATAATTTTAGAAAATGGCAGAATAGCATCAGCTACATGTGGACGCTGGGGGTTGCTTTTGTTGTTCAGCAGCTATCCTCCAGTGCATCTCCGAGGCCACAGATTGGCACTGTCATGATATGCAGACACACACATAATGATATACAGACAAGCAGCTAATGGACACGGAGAGCAGGGCATGACCAATAAGCAGGCAGGATACTCAGGGGTGGGATCTGACTATAAAAGACACGAGGCACTCACACTCCGCCTCTTTCCACTGATGAACATCTGGAGAGTCAGTCAAGGTTGTTGTTATAATCTCACACCTTCACCATGTGGCTAAGAGCTAGTCTGGTTCAGTCACACAGAGTAACCACACTTAAGTTAGCAGACAGTCGAACTCACAGAGAACTGTACTAACTGTGCTATTAGTTCTATAAACCTTATTGAACTAACTTCAAGGTCTGGAGTATCTTTCTGATCTAAGCTGCATCCAGTGTTAGACCAGTGTACCTAACACGACAGGCGCAAGATAAATAAATTGCCAGGATAGTGGGCATTCAACAAGATGGACCTCTGGGTCTTATCTTACACCAACTGAATGTCTACCTTATGATTCCCATATCACTCTCTGTTGACATGATGAATCCACAGAGCCATGTGCAAGCAGATCATGATGCCCTGAAACTTCAGGAAGTCTGTTTACTTGGTAACTTGGTGGATTGACATGCCCTTTCTCTCTGCTGTTCCCTTCTCAGGGAGCACTGGATAAAACCCTTAATGCCTCTATGATCATGTATGCCTCTATGATCTCCCTGATACATCTATGAATGGTGAATAGCAAGATGTCACTGATGTTGCCTCCTTCACCTGGAAAGATCCAATGATGTAGAATGTAAAAATGATGGTGACCATTACAGCCACTGGGGGGTCCGACCTTGCCCTACTTTGAGAGTTCTGGTCAGTTCATAGCCTCTTTAGGCTCCTGACTCATAGCTATTCCACCCTTTGTGGGGAGGGATATCTATGGAGTGCACTAATTTGTCTCCCTTCTCACAGAGCTTCCACTTCCTGCTTCCTGTGACCCATGTCTTGCTCATCATTCCTCACCATAGAAAGCATCCTATTGGGCTGCATCACAGCCTGGTATGGCAACTGCTCGGCCCAGGACCACAAGAAACCTCAGAGAGTCGTGAACACCGCCCAGTCCATCACACAAACCTGCCTCCCATCCATTGACTCCATCTACACCTCCCGCTGCCTGGGGAAAGCGGGCAGTATAATCAAAGACCCCTCCCACCCGGCTTACTCACTCTTCCAACTTCTTCCATCAGGCAGGAGATACAGAAGTCTGAGAACACGCACGAACAGACTCAAAGACAGCTTCTTTCCCACTGTTACCAGACTCCTAAATGACCCTTTTATCGACTGACCTCATTAACACTACACCCTGTATGCTTCATCCGATACCAGTGCTTATGTAGTTACATTGTATATGTTGTGTTGCCCTATTATGTATTTTCTTTTATTCCCTTTTCTTCTCATGTACTTTTCATTGTACCTCGGTACACGTGACAATAAACAAATCCAATCCAATCATCTTGCAGGCCCGAAGAGGTACTGCAACAACTGCCATCTACCGATGTTACGTACAGGTTTTCCTGCCTTATTGTCTGCAGCCAGTATCTTCAAATCACTCCAGCAACTGACCACAGTGCTTCATCGGACTTTGCCTTAGTAAGAGTACAAAAGCACCTCAAATTTGCTATTTGCTGAATGTCCCTTTAAGTATAGATCCAGAACAGGGCCCATCTTGCTTCAGAGCAAGTGCTTCACGAATGATTAACAATGCTGCTGTCAGTGTCATAATATCTACTCATGTATATACTGAAGTGCAGACAGGCAGTGATTGACATACAGGACGACCAATAAGCACACAACACAGTGCAGCCAATCACCAGACAGGACACTACCACTATAAAGCCAGAGGGCACTAGGTTTCCCTCTCTGGACCCAGCCACTGGGTCCTATCGTTGAATAAAACAGTGTTGAATTTTCTCCAGTGTTAGACATCTGCTTCTAGCTTCCCTGCATCAAGTGCAGTCCACATCGAACCAGTCAGCCTAACACACCATGGTACAGGAGTGATACTGATATTGACGGACCTACCTCGAGTGAATCAGCATTGACCAGCAAGCAGCCATCCGGTAAAATGGAAAACATCCAGCCTCCTCCGCATCTCCGCATCTCCGGCAACCTCGGCGCCGTCCAGCCTCCTACGCAGCTCCGCATCTCCGGCAACCTCGGTGCCGTCCAGCCTCCGATGCAGCTCTGCATCTCCGGCAACCTCGGCGCCAATTGGAAGATCTTCAAGCAAAAGTTCCTCATGTACATCGAGGCCTCCGACCTCGAAGCAGCATCGGATGCTAGAAAGATCGCGCTATTTCTCTCAAGAACGGGGGACCACGCCATCCACATCTACAACTCCCTTACGTTCGCTGAAGGCAAAGACAAAACAAAATTCAAAACAGTCCTGCTGAAGTTCAACAGCCACTGCGACATTGAGGTGAATGAGAGCTTTGAACGGTACGTTTTCCAGCAGAGGCTTCAGGGTAAAGATGAACCTTTTCAGTCCTTCTTGACCCATTTCCGCATCCTAGCGCAGTCATGTAACTATGACTCGACGGCTGATTCTATGATCCGGGATCAGATCATTTTCGGGGTCCACTCTGATTCCCTTCGCCAGCAGCTCCTGAAAGTCAAACAGTTGACCCTCCCTGTCGCTATCGAGATGTGCGTTGTCCATGAGCATGCTAAGAATCGTTACTCCCACATCAGGGCGGCAGAAACTGCGAAGCTGGCCTCCCACGAGGCGGAACGGGTGCAGGCCTTTGCACAAATGCAGGGCCTGAGCATCGAGGAGAGTGGCCATTTCGCGCGTTTTTCCAGGGTCCCTGCGCATGCGCACCATGACCGAATGAATGATGAGGCCGATAACCCGACTGCGCAGGTGCGTACGTCGACCGACCGCACTGCGCATGCGCGATGGTGCACGGAATGCGCTGACGTCGGCGTCATGACGTGTCCGAATTGTGGCTCCGCCCATTTAAAGTGGCAATGTCTGGCAAAAGGATGCCGGTGTCTACAGTGTGGCAAGCTTGGCCACTACGCAGCCCTTTGCAGATCTGCTCCACCGCTCAGCAGCCAGCGATCCCAGCTGCGGCGCAGAAGTGTCCGCTCAATACAGCAAGGCATGCCAGATTCCGATCCCGACAGCCCAACTGACCCTGATGCTGAGTGCCTCAAGTCCCCGCACCAGGTGGGCATCATAACTAGACATACGCTGCCTTCCACCACAACAGCACAACACCTATCCATCCTCAGTGTGGATCCCGACGACAAGTGGTGTGCTGTCCTCACAGTTAAAAAGCTCGCATCCGGTTCAAACTGGACACCGGCGCATTGGCGAACCTCATCTCAAAATCCGACCTCGACACCATCCGCACCAGACCAAGCATTCTTCCACCGGCCTGCCAGCTCCTTGACTACAATGAGCAATGCCATAGCTGCCAGTGGCTCGTGTCAACTAGTGGTATCCAACAAGGCGATCAAGGCGACACTGCGGTTTGAAATCGTCGGGCCTGACAGAGCATCTCTGCTCGGTGCTCATGCCTGCAAGCTCCTGAACCTGGTTCAGCACGTCCACACTATGTCATCATCACCGGCGACGGCCTCGCCTGATGGTCACTTGCAAGCCGACATAGATGACAGTATCACGCAGTACCACAGTGTATTCGATGGAATGGGCCTGCTCCCATACCGATATAAAATCCTGCTCAAGCCGAACGCCACCCCTGTAATTTATGCACCACGCCGGGTGCCGGCACCCCTCAAGGATCGTCTGAAGAAGTAATTACAGGACCTCCAAGACCATGGCATCATATCGAAGGTCACAGAGCCCACAGACTGGGTCAGCTCCATGGTCTGCGTAAAGATGCCTTCAGGGGAGCTTCGCATTTGCATTGACCCGAAGGATCTAAACTGCAACATCATGCGGGAGCATTACCCGATACCAAAACGTGAAGAGTTCACCAGTGAAATGGATAATTCCAAATTCTTTACTAAGCTGGACGCCTCCAAGGGTTTTTGGCAAATACAGCTCGACCCGTCCAGTCACAAGCTGTGCATGTTCAACACCCCGTTCGGTCGCTACTGCTACAACTGTCTGCCCTTTGGTATATCTGCCTCCGAAGTATTTCACCGCATCATGGAGCAGATGATGGAGGGCATCGAGGGGGTGCGAGTATACGTTGACGATGTAATCATCTGGTCCACAACGCCCCAGGAACAGATCGCTCACCTCAAGCAGGTATTCCAGAGAATTCATGAACATGGTCTCCAGCTCAACAGGGCCAAGTGCTCATTTGGTCAATCTGATATAAAGTTTCTAGGCAACCACATCTTGCGGCAGGGCATGCGGCCAGATGCCGACAAGGTCTCGCGATCAACGCCATGAAGACCCCGGAGGACAAGAAGGCGGTCCTCCGCTTCCTCGGGATGGTCAACTTCCGGGGAAATTCATTCCCAATATGGCATCCCACACCACGGCCCTCCGCCATCTCGTCAAGAAGTCGACGGAATTCCACTGGCTGCCCACGCATGAAGAGGACTGGCGCGAGCTGAAAGCAAAGCTCACCACAGCCCCGGTTCCAGCGTTCTTCGACCCAACCAAGGAAACCAAGACATCAACTGATGCAAGCCAGGACGGCATTGGGGCGGTGCTCCTTCAGTGAGATGACTCCTCATCCTGGGCTCCACTGGTGTATGCCTCCAGGGCCATGATGCCCACTGAGCAACGGTACGCTCAGATTGAGAAGGAGTGTCTGGGCCTCCTGACAGGGATAGTCAAGTTTCACGACTACGCTTATGGCCTGCCAAAATTCACGGTAGAAACGGACCACAGGCCTCTAGTCCACATAATCCAGAAGGATTTAAATGACATGACACCTTGGTTACAGCAAATTCTTCTAAAGCTACGCCGCTACGACTTCGAACTTGTCTATATGCCAGGCAAAGAGCTGATCGTTGCAGATGCCCTATCCAGGTCCATAACCACACCGTGTCAACAAAGTGACTTCATCTGCCACATAGAAGCGCAAGTGTAGTTGTGTTCCACCAACCTTCCGGCCTCTGATGAACGGGTCAAATTCGTGAGGAGACGACCAAAGATCCTCTGCTTCAGCGTGTAATGCAGCACCTTACCAAAGGCTGGCAGAAGGGACAATGTCCCCAGTTCTATAACGTAAAAGACGACCTGACGGTGGTGGAGGGAATCCTTCTGAAACTCGACAGGATCATAATTCCTCAGAGCATGCGGGCTATGGTGCTGGGCCAACTCCATGAGGGTCAACTTGGGGTCGAAAAATGCCCACGCAGAGCTCGGGAGGCAGTCTATTGGCCAGGTATCAGCCAGGACATTGCCAACACAGTCCTCAACTGCCCTACCTGTCCGAAGTTTCAGCCAGCTCAACACAAAAGAAACGTTGCAGCAGCACGGGATCGTGTCCTCGCCATGGTCCAAAGTAGGTGTAAACATTTTCCACGCCAAGGGGCGTGACTACGTACTCCAATCACCAGGCAGGACACTACCACTATAAAGCCAGAGGGCACTAGGTTTCCCGCTCTCTCTGGAGCCAGCCACTGAGACAGTCAGAGTCCACAAGCTAGCCAGTGCAAACACCATGTGGTAGCTAGTAAGTCTGGTCAGGCTAATACAAGGTCTCCAGTCAGTTCAGTATAGTGTCGACCCACAGCTGAACATGTATATCAGTTCTATCGTTGAATAAAACAGTGTTGGATTTTCTCCAGTGCTAGACGTCTGCTTCTAGCTTCCCTGCATCAAGTGCAGTCCTCATCAAACCAGTCAGCCAACACATCAGTCAGCACAAGGCTTGACCACATTTAAAATCTTGGTGTTGCACAGTCCACTCGAGCCACAATGTCAATAATAGAATCCATTTGTTGCCTTTGAGAGCACACAGGCAATAGGCCACAATTGTGCTGCTAGAAAGTCATAACTTTGCATCCTTTTCACCCTCTAGACTAAGTAAACCTCCCACCCATGGCAGTCAGGCCTGGGTAAGTTTTAAGAGGTGACATGGCGTGAGAAATTATTGAATTTTCTTTTGACAAGCGCACAACATTGATAGAAATCGGCCTGCGTCTAGCTACACTTGATTTGTGTCAAATTTGATCAATATGGAAATGCACATGTTGAGAAAGATGTTTTTTCTGACTTCATCTGTTTTGTGCACAGTAATTCCTTTTTTGACAGGAAATCATGGAAATTCAAATATTAATGAGCAGCAACCCATGGATGAAGAGCAAAAGACCACAATTCCTCATACACTGCCCTTCCTTACCTCAGCCATGTCTTCCAGGGAGGTGCCAGGAAGAAGCCCAGTATCTCCCTAACAGCAAAATCGGAGGGAAATTTAGCTGCTATTGCTTACCATCCTGAGCAGTATCATTAGGCTCCGAGGAGCGATGCCACACCATCAAGCAATAGGCATTACAGTACAGCAAAGGATCGGGCAAGAAGATACATTCTCAAAGAGAGGGAGTATCATTTCTTTTCAAAAAAGATGCTAAGCACATGCTAATCAATTAAGGACCCCCATGCACCCATTTGTATGCATAGGATCACCCCATGATGCTTTGCTTATTGATTTTGTTTCCTGCCTCATGCTGCTAGACACTTGCCCTGTCTTATTGGCTGCAGCAGTTACATGAGACACAGTATTGGCATCTTTAATTATTTATAATCCACTGTTAGGATAACACAGCAAAGCCATGAAAACTGTCACCATGGCAACATTAGCATGACACAGATAGCCCCGGGTATTTGTACTTTATACATCTGTGACTGCAGATAAAGGCATGCAGCTGCTCCCATGTAACACAGATAAATATAGTCTGCGAGCATTTGGAATGGTATAATGAATAATTATCAAAAAAATGTTTCTTATTTCACAGTCAACATGGCACATAAATCAATTGCGTGAAATCATTTTCTTCCCATTTTTCAGGCACAATAAAACCAGTTTCAAATATTACAGTACATCAAAATGTCACTGGCTCCAAATTAGATTTACGCATTATATGCGTGAGACAACTTATCTAGCCCAAGTGATGCAAACGACCCATACAGTCAATCAATCAGAAGTCGCAACTGTACGGAAGGTTGATAAGATGTAACCTTTAGACCTTATATATGTGCCTCATTTATACAGAAGAGTGTTTTCTGGGTATTAAGGATTTAACGATGCTCAGCACATTTCCCTAAATAACCTGAGGTGTAGAATCCTCACTTGTGTGTTATAACATGCTGTCTCAGTCCTGCTGCAAAACAGCAACAAACCACATTGCCTCAGTAGCAGCCAAACATACAGGGAGAATTCTGTCTTCGCTTCAAACGTACAGCACCTGTGTATAAATGTGCCTTGAAAAATAATTATGACAAGGAGCTGTAAGCCAGGACTGAGTGATTGTGCACCAAGTGACTGATTACTTATCCCATAGTTTCCAAATTTCTCCAGTACTTAGTATCCATGTTCCAATCCTGTACTGACCTCTTTTTTTTAGTCTATTAGTGCTAGTCTCCCAGGTTCTGTCCACTGTCAAGAGCCCTATAATCAATTGTCAAGAGCTAGACACATTGGCCTCGATTTGAATCCCCCCCCCCCCCCCAACCCTCCAACACCAGCGATCGAAGGAGTGGGCCAGGGATTGGGCTTTAAAATATCGGAGTCAAACAACAAAACCACAGGCTAACCCTGTTTGGATAAGACCATAAGACATAGGAGCGGAAGTAAGGCCATTTGGCCCATCGAGTACACTCCACCATTCAATCATGGCTGATTTCAACTCCATTTACCCGCTCTCTCTCCATAGCCCTTAAATCCTCGAGAAATCAGGAATTTATCAACTTCTGTCTTAAAGACACTCAACGTCCCGGCCTCCACCGCCCTCTGTGGCAATGAATTCCACAGACCCACCACACTCTGGCTGAAGAAATTTCTCCTCATCTCTGTTCTAAAGTGACTCCCTTTTATTCTAAGGCTGTGCCCCCGGGTCCTAGTCTCCCCTGCTAATGGAAACAACCTCCCTACATCCACCCTATCTAAGCCATTCATTATCTTGTAAGTTTCTATTAGATCTCCCCTCAACCTCCTAAACGCCAATGAATATAATCCCAGGATCCTCAGACGTTCATCGTATGTTAAGCCTACCATTCCTGGGATCATCCGTGTGAATCTCCGCTGGACCCGCTCCAGTGCCAGTATGTCCTTCCTGAGGTGTGGGGCCCAAAATTGCTCACAGTATTCTAAATGGGGCCTAACTAATACTTTATAAAGCTTCAGAAGTACATCCCTGCTTTTATATTCCAAGCCTCTTGAGATGAATGACAACATTGCATTTGCTTTCTTAATTACGGACTCAACCTGCAAGTTTACCTTTAGAGAATCCTGGACTAGGACTCCCAAGTCCCTTTGCACTTCAGCATTATGAATTTTGTCACCGTTTAGAAAATAGTCCACGCCTCTATTCTTTTTTCCAAAGTGCAAGACCTCGCACTTGCCCACGTTGAATTTCATCAGCCATTTCTTGGACCACTCTCCTAAACTGTCTAAATCTTTCTGCAGCCTCCCCACCTCCTCCATATTACCTGCCCCTCCACCTATCTTTGTATCATCGGCAAACTTAGCCAGAATGCCCTCAGTCCCGTCATCTAGATCGTTAATATATAAAGAGAACAGCTGTGGCCCCAACACTGAACCCTGCGGGACACCACTCGTCACCGGTTGCCATTCCGAAAAAGAACCTTTTATCCCAACTCTCTGCCTTCTGCCTGACAGCCAATCGTCAATCCATGTTAGTACCTTGCCTCGAATACCATGGGCCCTTATTTTACTCAGCAGTCTCCCGTGAGGTACCTTATCAAAGGCCTTTTGGAAGTCAATATAGATAACATCCATTGGCTCTCCTTGGTCTAACCTATTTGTTATCTCTTCAAAGACCTCTAACAGCTTTGTCAGGCACGACCTCCCCTTACTAAATCCATGCTGACTTGTCCTAATCCGACCCTGCACTTCCAAGAATTTAGAAATCTCATCCTTAACAATGGATTCTAGAATCTTGCCAACAACCGAGGTTAGGCTAATTGGCCTATAATTTTCCATCTTTTTCCTTGTTCCCTTCTTGAACAGGGGGGTTACAACAGCAATTTTCCAATCCTCTGGTACTTTCCCTGACTCCAGTGACTTTTGAAAGATCATAACCAACGCCTCCACTATTTCTTCAGCTATCTCCTTTAGAACTCTAGGATGTAGCCCATCTGGGCCCGGAGATTTATCAATTTTTAGACCTCTTAGTTTCTCTAGCACTTTCTCCTTTGTGATGGCTACCATATTCAACTCTGTCCCCTGACTCTCCGGAATTGTTGGGATATTACTCATGTCTTCTACTGTGAAGACTGACGCAAAGTACTTATTCAGTTCCTCAGCTATTTCCTTGTCTCCCATCACAAAATTACCAGCGTCATTTTGGAGCGGCCCAATGTCAACCTTTGCCTCCCATTTGTTTTTAATGTGGCTGTGCCACCTTGACATCTGGGCACCCTGGCAATGCTCCTGCCAGCTTGGCAAAGCCACCTGGGCACCTTGGCAGTTCCAGGGTGGCAGTGCCAATGTGCCTGTGTCCCAGGGGGAGGGCCAGGGGATTACCCTTCCCTGCCCCTGACCACGCACGGGCCTCCAATGACATGGGAGACCTCCCCAGTGAGCCATTCCACTTGGTCCACATTTGTGTGGACTCATACTGACCGTCGCCCAGTCGGGGTCTCCCTGGGGAGGCCGATGGGGGTTGGGAGCCAGATAGATCTGGGGTCAGCAAGCCTAAGTGGGTTTTAAACCTACTTTGTGCGAGGCTTGGTCCTGTCCATTGTGGGTGGGATCCTGATCGCAATGTCTCGCAAGATCTAGGTAGATCTCGTGAGGCGTAATGGCTGTTGGGAAGCCCAGGGAAGGCCTCTACCGGCCACGTCAGGCTCCGATTCCAGCGGCCCATGGCCAGTAGCTTATAATATAAATGACCATTGATAAATCTACAGGTGAATTCAGAAGAACTGTCTTTAAGGGTGACAAGGTCATTGAAAATAATTGTTTTATTTTAGGGGAGCTAGATATGCAGGAGGGAGGGAGAACAGAGGGTTATTCTGATAGAATTAGATGAAGATTAGGTGAGAGGAGGCCCATGTGCAGAAGTCTCCAATGTTTACAGACAGTAAGGTCACCTAAAATAAGCTTGGAAAGTGAACCAAGATCAAAGAACAAAGAAATGGTACAGTACGAAGTCTTACAACACCAGGTTAAAGTCCAACAGGTTTGTTTCGATGTCACTAGCTTTCGGAGCGCTGCTCCTTCCTCAGGTGAATGAAGCGGTCTGTTCCAGAAACACATATATAGACAAATTCAAAGATGCCAAACAATGCTTGGAATGCGAGCATTAGCAGGTGATTAAATCTTTACAGATCCAGAGATGGGGTAACCCCAGGTTAAAGAGGTGTGAATTGTACCAAGCCAGGACAGTTGGTAGGATTTTGCAGGCCAGATGGTGGGGGATGAATGTAATGCGACATGAATCCCAGGTCCCGGTTGAGGCCGCACTCATGTGTGCGGAACTTGGCTATCAGTTTCTGCTCGGCGATTCTGCGTTGTCGCGGGTCCTGAAGGCCGCCTTGGAGAACGCTTACCCGGAGATCAGAGGCTGAATGCCCTTGACTGCTGAAGTGTTCCCCGACTGGAAGGGAACATTCCTGCCTGGTGATTGTTGCGCGATGTCCGTTCATTCGTTGTTGCAGCGTCTGCATGGTCTCGCCAATGTACCACGCTTCGGGACATCCTTTCCTGCAGCGTATGAGGTAGACAACGTTGGCCGAGTCGCACGAGTATGTACCGCGTACCTGGTGGGTGGTGTTCTCACGTGTAATAGTGGTATCCATGTCGATGATCTGGCACGTCTTGCAGAGATTGCCATGACAGGGTTGTGTGGTGTCGTGGTCACTGTTCTGAAGACTGGGTAGTTTGCTGCAAACAATGGTTCGTTTGAGGTTGCGCGGTTGTTTGAAGGCAAGTAGTGGGGGTGTGGGGATGACCTTGGCAAGATGTTCATCGTCATCAATGACGTGTTGAAGGCTGTGAAGAAGATGACGTAGTTTCTCCGCTCCGGGGAAGTACTGGACGACGAAGGGTATTCTGTCAGTTGTGTCCCATGTTTGTCTTCTGAGGAGGTCGGTCCGGTTTTTCGAGTGTGTTTTTACACACTCGTCTCCATCAGGGACGGTCACCTCAGCACTTTGCTTTACCGCAAACCTACGGATAACCTCATGATGCTCCACTTCTCCAGCTTCCACCCTAAACACATTAAAGAAGCCATCCCCTATGGACAAGCGCTCCATATACACAGGATCTGCTCAGACGAGGAGGAGCGTAACAGACATCTACAGACGTTGAAAGATGCCCTCGTACAAACGGGATATGGCACTCGACTCATCGATCGACAGTTCCAACGCGCCACAGCGAAAAACCGGACCGACCTCCTCAGAAGACAAACATGGGAAACAACCGACAGAATACCCTTCGTCGTCCAGTACTTCCCCGGAGCGGAGAAACTACGTAATCTTCTTCACAGCCTTCAACACGTCATTGATGACGATGAACATCTTGCCAAGGTCATCCCCACACCCCCACTACTTGCCTTCAAACAACTGCGCAACCTCAAACGAACCATTGTTTGCAGCAAACTACCCAGTCTTCAGAACAGTGACCACGACACCACACAACCCTGTCATGACAATCTCTGCAAGACGTGCCAGATCATCGACATGGATACCACTATTACACGTGAGAACACCACCCTCCAGGTACGCGGTACATACTCGTGCGACTCGGCCAACGTTGTCTACCTCATACGCTGCAGGAAAGGATGTCCCGAAGCGTGGTACATTGGCGAGACCATGCAGACGCTGCAACAACGAATGAACGGACATCGCGCAACAATCACCAGGCAGGAATGTTCCCTTCCAGTCGGGGAACACTTCAGCAGTCAAGGGCATTCAACCTCTGATCTCCGGGTAAGCGTTCTCCAAGGCGGCCTTCAGGACCCGCGACAACGCAGAATCGCCGAGCAGAAACTTATAGCCAAGTTCCGCACACATGAGTGCGGCCTCAACCGGGACCTGGGATTCATGTCGCATTATATTCATCCCCCACCATCTGGCCTGCGAAATCCTACCAACTGTCCTGGCTTGGTACAATTCACACCTCTTTAACCTGGGGTTACCCCATCTCTGGATCTGTAAAGATTTAATCACCTGCTACTGCTCGCATTCCAAGCATTGTTTGGCATCTTTGAATTTGTCTCTATATGTGTTTCTGGAACAGACCTCTTCATTCACCTGAGGAAGGAGCAGCGCTCCGAAAGCTAGTGACATCGAAACAAACCTGTTGGACTTTAACCTGGTGTTGTAAGACTTCGTACTGTGCTCACCCCAGTCCAACGCCGGCATCTCCACATCAAAGAAAAGTACAGCACAGGAACAGGCCCTTCGGCCCTCCAAGCCTGCGCCAACCATGCTGCCCGTTTAAACTAAAATCTTCTACACTTCCGGAGTCCGTATCCCTCTATTCCCACCCTATTCATGTATTTGTCAAGACGCCCCTTAAACGTCACTATCATCCCTGCTTCCGCCAACTCCTCCAGCAGCGAGTTCCAGGCACCCACTACCCGCTGTGTAAGAAACTTGCCTCGTACATCTCCTCTAAATCTTGCCCCTCGCACCTTAAACCTATGCCCCCTAGTAATTGACCCCTCTACCCTGATTCTAATGCATGCGGGTCGAATGCGTATTGTCTTGCCCTCTGCTTAAGCAAAACATTTCAAATCAATTGTGGCATGGGCTTTGAAGAGTGTACATTTCTTGCTCAAAATGTGATGGATTAAGAGGATTATGGTTTTAACAAAATACAGTAATATTTTATTGCTTAAGGATATTTGAGTTTGTTGGCATACCAGCATTTGTTTATCTTTCTAATTGCCCTTGAGAAGGTGGTGGCGAGCTGCCTTCTTGAGCTGCTGCAGTCCATCTGTAGTAGGCACAACTGCAATTATGTTAGGGAGGGCGTGCCAATCTTCTGGTGCCAAGCTTCTAGACTGTTGCTGGAGTTCCACCCATCCAGGCTAGTGGAGAGTATTCCATCACAATCCTGCATTGGAGCTTGTGGATGATGGGGCAGGCTTTGACAGTCAGGAAGTGATGCCATAATATTTCTATGGCTGGTCTAGTTCAGTATCTGGTCAATGATAACTCCTAGGATATTGATCATGGTGGATTCGGTGATGGTAAGGCCGCGAATACCTTTTCCTCACAATTCAGCCAAAAACCCGGACATATTTATTATTGATTCCATGGTGGTTAAAAAAACATCATTACAAACCAATTACAAACTTGGTTGAAGCCCAGAAAAGGGAAACTGGCAATACCAAAGTAGCAGAGCCAATGAATTCATGATACCCGTGACAGTTATAAATAAATAAAAGACTAATAAAAGACAGGCTTAAAAGAGGCAGCTAAAAAATAAATTTAAATAATAAATACTTATAAGAACAAAGAATAAAGAACAATACAGCACAGGAAAAGGCCCTTCGGCCCTCCAAGCCTGTACCGGTCACGATACCATCCTTGGCCAAAACCCTCAGCACTTCCTAGTGCCGTATCCCTCGATACCCATCCTATCCACATATTTGTCGAGTTGCTTTTTGAATGCCGTTAATGCATCTGCTTCCACAAACTCCCTGACAACGTGTTCCAGGCACTCATCACCCTCTGTGTAAAAAACCTGCCTCACACATCTCATCTGAACTTTGCTCCATGGACCTTAAACCTATGCCCCCTGGTGACGGACCCCTCCACCCTGGGAAAGAGTGCCTGCCCATATCCACTCTATCCATGCCCCTCATAATCTTACAGACCTCTATTAAGTCGCCCCTCAACCTCTTGTCATTCTAATGAAAGCAGTCGAGTCTATTCAGCCTCTGCGCGATGCTAACGTCCTCCAGACCAGGCAACATTGTGGTAAACTCCTCTACAACATCTCCAAAGCCTCCATATCCTTCTGGTAGGATGGCGACCAGAATTGCGTGAAATGTTCCAAGTGCGGCCTTACGAAGGCTTGCCGATTTTTATACTGAAAGCCCTGTCCAATGATGGCAAGCATTCCTTATGCTTTCTTGATTACCTTGTCCACTTGTGTTGCTACTTTCAAAGATCTGTGGACCAGCAGGCCCAGATCTCTCTGACTTTCCATATTCCTAAGAGTTTTGCCCTTCATGGTATATTTCCCCTCTATGTTCGACATACTTAAATGCATTACCTCACATTTCATAGAATTTACAGAGCAGAAGGAGGCCATTCGGCCCATCGAGTCTGCACCGGCTCTTTGAAAGAGCACCCCACTGAAGCTCATGCCTCCACCCTATCCCCGTAACCTAGCAACCCCATCAAACCTTTTTGGACACTGAGGGCAATTTATCATGGCCAATCCACCTAACCTGCACATCTTTGACCTGTGGGAGGAAACCTAGCACCCGGAGGAAACCCACGCAGACACGGGGAGAAGGTGCAGACTCCGCACAGACTGTGAATCAAGCCGGGAATCGAACCTGGGACCCTGGAGCTGTGAAGCAACGATGCTAGCCACTGTGCTGCCGTTCTTCCCTTATAAAAATGGGAAAGTCAGTTGTACAGAACCTTGGTAAGGCGCACAATTTGTCTGGATTAAACTCCATTTGGCATTTCCTTGACCAAGTCTCCAACCTATCTGTGTCTTGTTGTATCCTCTGTCAATCCTGAACACTATCTGCCACTGCACCAACCTTGGTGTCATCCGCGAACTTACTAATCAGACCAGCTACATTTTCCTCCAAATCGTTTATGCATACTACAAACATACATACTACATGAGCATAGTGATAGCTTCCTCTGCCATGGCAGCCAAAAATTCTGTGTTGCAAACATGCCCATGTCAAAGGAAAGATGCGATATGTGGTGCTGTAGAACGCTAGTCTATAAGCTCGACTTAAATGTGAACTGAATGTGGAAAATTGCAGCAGGTCACATTAGTCTAACAGTTTCATCTCCATTCCTGATGTTAGGTTGTAAGAGACAGAAGCCCACAACCTCACAGGAAACCGCACTGCTTCTTAAACAAGTTGTAAACCCAGTGTCAGTGGATCTTACCCTGAAAACTGCTCACATTTACCCTGACGGCACTCCAAATTTTCCACAAACATCATAGACTTTTGAGAGCAGGATATTTGAGCAGGGTATTTTCCAAAAAGAGAGAATATAACCATCTCTTCTTGACATTCAATGGCAATGCCTCGCTGAATCCCCCACTATCAACATCCCAGGGGTTGTCATTGACCAGAACTGAACTAAATCAGCCATATAAATACTTAGGCTACAAGAGCAGGTCAGAGGCTGGGAATTCTGTGGAGAGTAACTCACCCCTGACTCCCTAAAGTTTGTCCACCATCTACGAGGCACAGGTCAGCAGTGTGATTGATTACTCTCCACTTGCCTGGAGGAACGCAGCCCCAAAACACTCAAAAAGCTTGACACCATCCAGGGCAAAAAAGCCCTTTTGACTGGCACCCCATCCACCACTTGTCATGATATTCAGATGAACATCACAGCACATACACACACACACATAATGATGGACAGATCAACGGACCAATCAACACACAAAACACGACAGCCAATCACGGACAAGAGCATACACAAACACGACACTTCCTGGACACTCGAGCAGGAGACGGCTCAGGGCACAGACCTCATTGCCAGCCACTCAGAGGTTCACCATGTGCTGAATACCAGAGTTTAATATGTTAATAGTTGATTGAAATAAAACTGTGTTGTACCATTCGCAACCGTGTTGGTTCGTCTGTGTATCAGAGTACCCAACACTTCACCACTGTTGGCATTCATTCCCTTCACTGTTGCCACTGGTATCTTCAACATTTCCTTTGACAGCACCTTCTGATCCCATGCCCCCTACCACCTAGCAGGGAAGCAGGTGCATGGCAATGCCACCACCTGCAAGTTGCCCTCCAAGGCACACACCATCCTGACTTGGAAAATATTGCCGTTGCTTCACTCCCACTGGGCCCATTTCCTGGAACTCCCTCCCTAACAGCACTGTGGGTGTACCTATATCACATGGACTGCTGTGGTTAAAGAAACCAGCTCGCCACCACTTTCTCAAGGGAAACTAGAGATGGGCAATAAAAAATACTGACCAAGCTGTGACACCTCTGTGCCGTGTAAGAATTAAAAAAGATCTTTGAGCCATTATCAATGCTGAGAGGTGAAACTCTTTTCTAATTAAAAATTCATAAGGTCAGCTGCAGAGCAAAGCTTTCTCAAAAGAGAACAAATGCTTAGCAGTCAGGCATTCTTCCTTGTATTCCCAGATACACATGGAAACCCATCCCACACTGCCAGAACTTACTACCAGAGAAAAAAATAGGAAACATATTTAAAATATGTTAAAGTTGCTTAAGTCAATGTTAAAGTCAAAAGGCTGCCAATTGCTATTATCTCAAGCTTAAGTTGAATTTCATCGGAAAAGTGTGCCAAAGACTGGTTCGAGTGGTGGGTGGAGATTTGAAATGGCAAGAGGGAATCCATTTGCAGTCAAGATTGGGGAGGGGGTTTTCTGTGTCCCCTGTGGTGTGATTCTCGGCAGCGAGGGGGGGCCGCCTGCCATTGCCAGATGGTGGGATCGTCTGGTCCCGTCACTGTTAATGGGATTTCCCATTGAATCCACCCCCCGCCACAGATTTTTGCTGTCAGCGGGACCGGAGGATCAGAAGACCCGTCCCCAGAACTTTTGTTTGCAGATTTTCGGCATCTGCAGTATAATGTATTTTCTTCTTGGAATCATAGAAAGTTTACACAGAAAGAGACTATTTGGCCCATCATGTCTGTGCCAGCTGGCAAGTGAGCCATCCAGCCTGATCGCACATTCCAGCATTTGGGCCACAACCCTGCAGGTTACGGCACTTGAGGTGTATATCCAGACATCTTTTAAGTTAGTTGATGGTTTCTGTCTCTATTACCATTTGAAGCAGTGATCTCCAGACCCCCACAATGATCTGGGTGAAAAAAACTTTCCTCACTTCCCCTCTAATCTTTCTACCAATCACATTCAATCTATGCCCCCTTGTGTTTGAACGCTCTACCAAGGTAAATATGTCCTTCCACTCAATCCAGGCGCTTCACACTTTTGTACATCTCAATCAAATCTTCCCTCAGTCTCCTCTGTTCCAAGGTGAACAACCCCAGCCTGTCCAATCTTTCCTCATAGCTACAATTTTCTAGTCCTGGCAACATCCTTGTAAATCTCCTCTGTACCCTCTCTAATGCAAGTAATTCTTGGGATGAGCATCATAGAGTACAATTATGAATTGATCCAGTTCACACGCCAGAAATCCTTACAGCTTCCAAAAGTGTGCAAGCATTTCTGAGGGTAATTCTGCAATAATTGTTACACGTCCATGGACAATCTATCCTAACTTCCATAATGTAGTCAGCTCCCCAAAGTCACTTATGTTTAATCCTCCAATTCATTCTTTGATTCATCATCAAGGCAGTACAGATATATAGTATAGTCATAAAGAATAATTGCCTTCAGTTATTAAGAATTTATTTTTCATGGGCAGCACGGTGGCGCAGTGGGTTAGCCCTGCTGCCTCACGGCGTCGAGGTCCCAGGTTCGATCCCGGCTCTGGGTCACTGTCCGTGTGGAGTTTGCACATTCTCCCCGTGTTTGCGTAGGTTTCGTCCCCACAACCCAAAGATGTGCAGGGTAGGTGGATTGGCCACACTAACTTGCCCCTTAATTGGAAAAAATGAATTGGGTACTCTAAAAAATTTTTTTAAAGTATTTATTTTTCATACAAACTGTTCATTGCTGAATTGAGATTTCAGAGTGCATACTTTTGAGGTGGGTTTGATTTCCTACATATTGACAGACTGGGCAGGAAATCATTGCTTATGATTTTGTGTCCAGGTTTAAAATTGCAAATGAAATTAATACCATGCTATCTGTAAATTAATCAGATGTGGGGCGACTTCCTGTGGTGGACATGGAGTGAGTGGTCGCACATTTGGTGGCGCCCGTCAAGGTGGATTTTTCTCACCCGAATGGTGTGCTATTTGAGGGCAAAAGGTGTATGAGTGCATAGGGAAAGTAATACTCCTCTGGTGAGGATAATATACGGATAAACGGACAAGACATGCTACAAGAAAGAGAGAGCAGCTGGAGCAGGTAAGTTTCCATGGTATGACACAGGGGAATATGGTGGAGGACAACGGGCTGCCTGCCCAGTGGTTGACGGAGCAGCTGGTGGGGTTTTTGAAGAATAAATTCCAGCATCGGAGGAAAGAGGCCTTGGAGGATTTGGCCAAGGTGGTGGAGCCAGTAAGGGTGGTTACTGAATGTGTGGAGCAGAGACAGGAGGCTCCAGGGCCTGCCGAACCAGGAGGAGTCAATGGGGGAGCACGATGATTGGATGGCCTCACTGGAGATGGAGATGATGATGTTTTGAGCAGCCAGAAGAGGCAGAGAGAGAAATTGGAGGATCTTGAGAACTGCTCCAGAAGGCAGAATTTGAAGGTTATCTGGCTGCCTGAGGGCATTGAGGGAGCGGAGGGTGGTAAGTATATGGTGAGCATGCTTTAGAAGGTGCTGGGGAAGAGACCTTTGAGTCGCCCCTCAAGGTGGATCGGGCACACAGGGAGCTGAGGAAGAGGCCGCAGGGGGTATAACCATCGTGGATGGTGGTGGTGAGCTGCATCCGCTTTTGGATAGCGAGAAATGTACCTGGGAAGGGAGTGAGCTACGGACTTACCAGCACCTGCCTGTGGAGCTGGCTAAGCGGAGGGCCGGGTATAACCAGATAAAGGCAGCCCTCTTTAAGAAGGAGGTGAATTTTGGGGGTTTGTACTCTGCCCACTTGAGGGTGATGCATCAAATGCAGGAATTTTATTTTGACTCGCCGGAAGATGCGTTGGACTTTATGAGGGACCATGGACCAGGAGGTGTGTGAGGACATTGAACTTTGGAGAGGAGTTTTGTGTAAATTGTGGGGCACATTGGGTGGACAATTTGGGTAGGTTTCGACGGGGGAGCAGTCATGGTGAGTATGCCTTTTGTTTCTCTTGGTTTTTTGGTGGTTGGGGGGATTGGGGTGGAGGGATGGACTGGAGCAGTGAGGGGAAGTCAGAGGGGGCCACCATGCTAGCTGGGTAGGCTAGTTAACGGGAGTGAAGTGGGGGTGTTGCCAGGAGGAAGGCATAGGTGGGGTGGGTGGGTCTGGTTCTTTGTTTGATGGTGGGGGGGGGTTGTTGCTGACATGGGTGTGGTTGGTGTGGCAAAGTTGGGAAGGGAGAGATGGCAGCGGACATCTGAGGGTGGGCCTGGAGGGCTGCGTGATGCATGCCAGGAGCCAGCTAATGAAGGGGTATGGCTGATCAGCAAGGGGGGGGGGGGGGGGTGTCAGTGACCCCCTCTGACCAGGTTGGTCACGTTGAATGCGAGAGGCCTAAATGGGTCGGTTAAACAGACGGGTGTTTTTGCACATCAGAGGAGTCTGAAGGCAGATTTGTGTTTTTGCAGCAGACGGAGTGGAAGTTGGGGGATCAGAAGAGGCTGAGGAAGGGATGGGTGGAGCAGGTGTTTCAATCGGGGTGGCTATGAAGACAAGGGGTGGCGGTGTTGATTAATAAGGGACAGCTTTTGAGGTGGGAAGCATTATGGCCAATCTGTGGGGTAGGTTTGTGATAGTCAGTGGGAAGCTGGAGGAAATGCCAGTGGTCCTGGTGAATGTTGATGCCCCAAATTGGGACGACATGGACTTTATGAAGTAGGTGTTAGTGAGGATCCAGGATCTGGACATACATCGGTTGGTTATGGGGGCGATTTCAATACGGTCGAGTTCTAAGTCGTCGTGGGCGGTGGCGAGAGAGTTGAGGGGGTTCCTGGATCTCATGGGGGAGGTGGAGCGGACCCATGGTGGATTGGGAGGACGAGGGCGAATCAGTTTTTGTACTTCTCCTATGTGCAGCCGATTGATTTCTTTGTTATGGACAAGGCGCCGCTGACAGGGTGGGGTGCCTGACTCAGAGTTCTCGCCAACTGTGATTTCCAACTAAGAACTGCATTGGGTGGTTCAGGGGCAGGCCCAACTTCCGCAGTGGAGGCTAGATGTGGAAGCGGATGAGGATCTGTGTGAGCAGGTGAGGGCTGTCATTCAGGGCTATGTTGAGTTGAATGACACGGCGGAGGTCACAGCCGCCATGCTGTGGGAGGCACTCAAGGCAGTGGTTGGTGGGGAATGTATTTCGATCCGGGCGCATCAGGAGAGGGTAGAGCGTGAGGAGAGAGCAAGGCTGGTGGAGGCGTTTCTGAGGGTGGATCAAAGCTACTCGGTGGGACTTCCGGGTGCGGCTATGCAGAGCTAGGTCGCATATTCGGTAGCTCCCGCTTGGAACGGACTTTTGGGCTCTTTTACAGGCCCCCCACGGCATTTGTTTGACATTTCCCGGTGTGGCAAGAGGACTGCAACATTCCCCTGACAGTGTCCCCCAGGAATGTTATGTCTTTTGGCTACCAGACCCGGCAGAAACAGTAAAAGATTTGGCTGTAACTGCAGGATAAACAGAGCCTCTTCCAGCATGCAGGCGGGGGAAGGGTAAGCTTAAAGCTGCAAACTGACCTGAGGGCCTTTATCAAAGTTGAATTCTAACAGCAGAGGGAACAACTGTGAAAAGATCTCACCAAGGCCACTGAAGAAGCGGGGATGAGGCTTCCGATGGCGGCCATGGAGGAGTAGGTCACGCATTCGGCAGCTCCCGTCTGGAACAGACGCTTAGACCTTTTTCAGGAGTTTCCACAGACATTTTGGGGTAGATTGGTGAAGCGAACACTGCCAAAAGGATTCCCTCTCGAGACTTCCGGTTGCGGCTATGCGGAGCTAAGTCACACATTCGGCGGCTCCCGCAAAAACGGACCTTTGGGCTCTTTTCTGGCCCCCAAGGGCACTTTTTCGACATTTCCCGGTGTGGGAAGGAGTTAATAATAGCTCCCCGTCAGTATATGGCTTTAACTAGGAGCGGGGTGACAAAAAAGGTGGTGGTGGACCAGAAGAAGGGAGGGAAGAAGGACAAAATGGCGGCGGGCGGAGACCAGGCAGTGTGGAGGCAGTGGGCGGAGGAGCAACAGGAGGGTATCCAACGCTGCCTCAGAGAGATTAAAACGGACCTGCTAGAGCCGATGAAGGCTTCTATTGATAAGCTGCTGGAGACACAGACGGCCCAGGGGGTGGCGATCTGAGAGGCACAACAAAAGATCTCTGACAATGAGGACGAGATCTTAGTCCTGGCGGTAAAGGTGGAGGCGCACAAGGCGCTCCACAAGAAATGGCAGGAGCGGTTCGAGGAGATGGAGAATCGGTCGAGGCGGAAGAATCTGCGGATTTTGGGCCTCCCGGAGGGGCTGGAGGGGCCGGACGTGGGGGCCTATGTGGTCACCATGTTAAACTCGCTGATGGGAGCGGGGTCCTTCCAGGGGCCCCTGGAGCTGGAAGGGGCCCATAGAGTGTTGGCGAGGAGGCCCAAGGCTAACGAGCCTCCGCGGGCGGTGCTGGTGCGGTTCCATCGGTTCGTTGATCGGGAGTGTGTGCTCAGGTGGGCCAAGAAGGAGAGGAGCAGCAGGTGGGAGAACGCGGAGGTTCGGATATATCAGGACTGGAGTGCGGAGGTGGCGAAGAGGAAGGCCGGGTACAATCGAGCGAAGGTGGTGCTGCACAGGAAGGGGGTGAAGTTTGGCATGTTGCAGCCGGCGCGTTGGGTTACCTACAAGGACCGGCACCATTACTTTGAGTCTCCGGAGGAGGCGTGGGCCTTTGTTCAGGCCGAGAAGCTGGACACAGACTGAGGGTCGGGATGGGCGATTGGGGACTGTGGTGGATATGTTCTGCCTATTTTTGGTTCGGGGGGGCCTCTGCATTGTTTTGGGTTTCTTTATCTCTGTGTTTTTCTCTTTCGGGTTGGGGAGGGTGGATGTGGCGGGTTGGGCACTGTTTTGGTTAGTGGCGGGGCCTGGTAGGTGGAGAGCGCGGGATTTTTTTCCCGTGCCGAAGACTGGGGGGGGTGGGACCGGGGCGGGGAAGCGAGGATTGTTTCCCGCGCTTAGAACGGAGGGGGAGAGCCTGTCAATGGGGAGCAGGAGAGGAGGGTGTGCCACACAATGGGAGGAGTCGAAGGGCAGGCGGGAGTGGCCGGGGTCAGCAGGAGTCAGCTGACTTGCGGAAGTGCAATGGGGGGAGTAAACCAGCTAGGATGAATCGAGTTGCTGCTGCTAAGATCAAGGAGGAGCTGGAGCGAGTGGGGTGGGTCGAGACGGGGGTATGCCGCTGTGGGGAACGGGCCGGGTGTGGGGTGCGGGCGCGTGGCTGGCCGAGGAGGGGTCATGGCTAGTCGGCGGGGGAGGGGAGCGGGTAGCTCCCTGATCCGGCTGATAACCTGGAATGTAAGGGGACTGAATGGGCCGGTTAAGCGGGCCCGCGTGTTCGCGCACCTGAAGGGGCTCAAGGCGGATGTGGTTATGCTTCAGGAGGCACACCTGAAGGTGGCAGACCAGGTAAGACTGAGGAAAGGGTGGGTAGGTCAGGTGTTTCACTCGGGGCTAGATGCCAAAAATCGAGGGGTGGCGATCTTGGTGGGAAAGAAGGTGTTATTCGAGGCGTCGAGCATTGTGGCAGATAATGGTAGGTACATAATGGTAAGTGGTAAGTTGCAGGGAGAGAGGGTGGTACTGGTCAATGTGTATGCTCCGAACTGGGACGATGCGGGTTTTATGCGGCGTATGTTGGGTCGGATCCCAGACTTGGAAGTGGGGGGCCTGATAATGGGGGGAGACTTTAACACGGTGTTGGATCCTGCACTGGATCGCTCCAGGTCTAGGACGGGTAGGAAGCCGGCGGCGGCTAGAGTGTTGAGGGGATTCATGGACCAAATGGGAGGCGTGGACCCTTGGAGATTTGCAAGGCTGGGGACTAGGGAATTTTCATTCTTCTCACATGTCCATAAGGCTTATTCTCAAATCGACTTTTTCATTTTGAGTAGGGCGCTGATAGCGAGAGTAGAAGATACCGAGTATTCTGCAATAGCCATTTCAGACCACGCCCCGCATTGGGTGGACTTGGAGATGGGGGAGGAGGGGGACCAGCGCCCGCTGTGGCGCTTGGAGGTGGGGCTATTGGCGGACGGGGAGGTGAGCGAGCGGGTCCGAGGAAGTATAGAGAGGTACTTGGAGACCAACGACAATGGGGAGGTCCGAGTGGGGATGGTATGGGAGGCACTGAAGGCGGTGGTGAGGGGAGAGCTGATCTCCATCAGGGCCCACAAGGAGCAGAGGGAGCAAGGGGGGGAGAGGAAGAGGCTGGTGGGGGAGATGGTGAGGGTAGACAGGAGGTATGCGGAAGAACCTGAGGAAGGATTGTTGAGGAAGAGGTGCAGCCTCCAGGCTGAATTCGACCTGGTGACCACCAGGAAGGCGGAGGTGCAGTGGAGGAAGGCCCAGGGGGCGGTCTACGAGTATGGGGAAAAGGCAAGCCGGATGCTGGCGCATCAGCTTCGGAAGCGGGACGCAGCTAGGGAGATTGGGGGAGTTAAGGACAGGGGCGGGAGCGTGGTGCGGAGTGGGGTTGGCATCAATGGGGTCTTCAGGGACTTCTACGAGGAATTGTACCGATCCGAGCCCCCACGGGAGGAGGGAGGGATGGGCCGTTTCCTGGATCAATTGAGGTTTCCAAAGGTGGAAGAGGGACTGGTGGCGGGACTGGGGGCCCCGATTGGGCTGGAGGAGCTGATCAAAGGGATAGGAAGCATGCAGGCGGGGAAGGCACCGGGGCCAGATGGTTTCCCGGTCGAGTTCTATAAAAAATATATGGACCTGTTGGGCCCGCTGTTAGTTAGGACCTTCAATGAGGCAAGGGATGTCCCGGGCACTGATCTCCTTGATCCTGAAGCGGGACAAGGATCCCCTGCAATGTGGGTCTTACAGACCGATTTCCTTGCTAAATGTAGATGCCAAGGTGCTGGCGAAGGTCTTAGCCACGAGGATTGAGGATTGTGTGCCGCAGATCATCCATGAAGACCAGACGGGGTTTGTGAAGGGGAGACAGTTGAACGCGAATGTGCGGAGGCTTTTGAACGTTATCATGATGCCGGCGAGGGAGGGGGAGGCGGAGATAGTGGTGGCGATGGACGCTGAGAAAGACTTCGATAGGGTAGAGTGGGGGTACCTGTGGGAGGTGCTGAAGAGGTTCCGGTTTGGGTGGGGTTTGTCAGGAGGGTTGTAGGAGGTCCCGATGGCGAGTGTGGCCATAAATAGGAGGAGGTCCGACTACTTTCAGTTGCACCGAGGGACGAGACAGGGGTGTCCCCTGTCCCCCCTGCTCTTCGCACTGCCGATTGAACCCCTGGCTATGGCACTGAGAGAGTCGAGGAACTGGAGGGGGTTGGTGTGGGGTGGGGAGGAGCATAGGGTGTCGCTTTATGCGGACGACCTGCTGCTGAATGTGGCGGACCCGGTGGGAGGAATGCCAGAGGTAATGAGGATCCTTAGGGAATTCGGGGACTTTTCGGGGTACAAGCTCAATATGGGGAAAAGCGAGCTGTTCGTAGTTCAGCTAGGGGACCAGGAGAGGGGGATTGGCGAGCTCCCACTAAAAAGGCGGAGAGGAGCTTCAGATATTTGGCGGTCCAGGTGGCCAGGAGCTGGGGGGCCCTGCATAGGCATAACTTTACAAGGCTGGTGGAGCAAATGGAGGAGGAGTTCAAGAGGTGGAACGTGTGGCCGCTGTCCCTGGCGGGTAGGGAGCAGTCAATCAAAATGACGGTGCTCCCAAGGTTTTTGTTCCTGTTCCAGTGCCTCCCCGTGTTTATCCCGAAGGCTTTTTTCAGGCGGGTTAACAGGAGTATCATGGGGTTTGTGTGGGCGCGAGGGACTCCGAGGGTGAGAAGGGTGTTCCTGGAGCGGAGTAGAGATGGGGGGGGGGCTGGCACTGCCCAACCTCTGTGGGTACTACTGGGCCGCCAATGCGACAATGGTGCGCAAGTGGGTGATGGAGGGGGAGGGGGCTGCATGGAAGAGGCTGGAGACGGCGTCCTGTGTGGGTACGAGTCTGGGGTCGCTGGCAACGGCGCCGCTGCCGCTCCCTCCAAGGAGGTATACCACGAGCCCGGTGGTGGTGGCGGCCCTCAAAATTTGCGGGCAGTGGAGGCGGCATAGGGGGGAAGTTAGGGCCTCGGCGTGGACCCCATTACGGGGGAACCACCGGTTCACCCCAGGAAGAACAGGTGGAGGGTTTTCGGGGTGGCACAGGGCAGGAATACGAAAGTTGGGGGACCTGTTTGTGGACGGGAAGTTCGCGAGCTTGGGTGAGCTGGAGGAGAAGTATGGGCTCCCCCCGGGGAACACCTTCAGGTACTTACAGGTAAGGGCGTTTGCCAGACGGCAGGTGGTGGAATTCCCACGGCTACTGCCACACACAGTACAGGACAGGGTGCTCTCGGGGGGCTGGGTGGGAGTGGGGAAGATCTCGGAAACTTACCAGGTGATGCAGGAGGAGGAGGAGGCCTCGGTGGTGGAGTTGAAAGGTAAGTGGGAGGAGGAGTTGGGAGAGGAGATCGAAGAGGGGACGTGGGCAGATGCCCTAGGGAGGGTGAACTCTTCCTCTTCGTGCGCGAGGCTCAGCCTCATACAGTTTAAGGTGCTGCACAGGACACACATGACCGGGACAAGGATGAGCAGGTTCTTTGGGGGTGAGGACAGGTGTGTTAGATGTTCAGGGAGCCCAGCAAATCACACCCATATGTTCTGGGCATGCCCCGCGCTGGAGGAATTTTGGAAGGGCGTAGCGAGGATGGTGTCGAGGGTGGTAGGATCCAGGGTCAAACCGGGCTGGGGGCTCGCAATATTTGGGGTGGCAGAGGAGCCGGGAGTGCAGGAGACGAAAGAGGCTGGAATTCTTGCCTTTGCGTCCCTGGTAGCCCGGCGAAGGATTCTCCTTCAGTGGAAAGATACGAGGCCCCCAAGCGTGGAATCCTGGATCAGCGATATGGCAGGGTTCATTAAATTGGAGAGGGTGAAATTCGCCTTGAGAGGGTCGGTACAAGGGTTCTTTAGGCGGTGGCAACCGTTCTTAGACTTCCTGGCAGAACGATAGACATTGGTCAATGGCAGCAGCAGCTCGGGGGGTGGGGGGCCGGGGGGGGGTTTACTTTATTTTTGTTTATGTTATTTACACTGGAAGGGTCTGAGGGGGTGTATACACCTGTTGTCTTAAGTCGGGGTGTTAATGTTAATTTATTATTTAGGCACGGGGGGGGAGGGGTTTGGGGGGTTGCTTTTTTAGATTGTGTTTTGTACTTAACCCTGTTGGGTTCTTTTTTCTTTCTCATTTTGTTATTGATATTTTAAGAAAACCTTTAATAAAAATTATTTTTTAAAAAAGAGAGTACCTTTAAGAAATGGGTGTTTATAAATGGGTGTGTATATAAATATCTGTAGTGGGAGTACCTTTAAGAAATGGGTGTTTACTACTGCAGTGATGTCAGAGAGTGGGTGGAGCTGGGCTGTCTGTCAGCTTCTTACTTTTGTTTTTGAGCAGGCTGCAGGGTGTGTTTTAGTTTCGTTTTCAGTGTTGGAGCTGAAGCCAGACCAAGCAGGTGTACTGCTGTTCCCTCTGCCATCAAGAGACTATCTCTTGATCATTTGGTGAATTCAGAATTATAAATATTTTCAGTAGTGACTTTAACCTGGTGTGCTTCTGTTAAAGGTTTTGTTTTTAAGTCGTATCGGTGTTAAAAAGGAAAGCTTAAAGGTTTACTTAGTGTTGTATTCTTTGGGGGTTGTATTTGAATTAATGGTTGCTAAGATGTTCACTATGTTTTAAAAAGGTTAACTTGAGGTCAGAGAATAAACATTGTTTTGCTTTAAAAAAAAAAGCTACTCGGTGGCGCCGGAAGATGGTTTGTTAAGGGAGAGGTAGAAGATCCGGATGGAGATTGGATTAATTTCCATGGGGAAGGCGGTGAGGCAGTTACGGAGGGCCAGAGGAGTAGTGTATAAATACAGGGAAAAGGCGAGCAGGGTGCTGACCCACTAGTTGAGGAAGCAGGCAGCGACGAGGGAGATTGTTAGGTTGAGGGATGGGAGGGGTAATGTGGTGACGGATCCGGAGGGTGTGAATGGGGCATTTGAGGTCTTCTATAGTAGGCTGTATCAGTTGGATTCCCTGACCGAGGAGGAGGGAATGCAACAGTTCCTGGATGGGGTTGAGTTCCCTAAGGTGGAGGGGGAGAAGATGCAGGGGTTGTGGGCCCAATTGGCTTAAGGGAGGTAATGGGTTGCATGGGTGCAATGCAGGCAGCGAAGGCCCCGGAGCCGGAGGAGTTCCAGTAGATTTATAAAAAGATTGGTGAGGAGTTGGGGCCGCTGTTGATAAGGTCATATAATACGTGAGGAATGGTGGAGGCCCCCCCCCCCCCCCCCCACATTGTCGCAGGCGTCCACCTCCCTGATCCTAAACAAAGATAAGGACCCGTAGCAGTATGGGTCGTACCGCCCGATATTGCTGTTGAACTTTGATGCAAAGTCATTGGCGAAGGTGCTAGCATTGCGAATTGAGGACTGTGTGATGGAGGTGATAGGGGAGGACCAGGTCGGATTCAGCTCCAACACTGAAAACGAAACTAAAACACACCCTGCAGCCTGCTCAAAAACGAAAGTAAAAAGCTGACAGACAGCCCAGCTCCACCCACTCTCTGACATCACTGCAGTAGTAAACACCCATTTCTTAAAGGTACTCCCACTACAGATATTTATATACACACCCATTTATAAACACCCATTTCTTAAAGTGAAGGCAGTTGTCAGTGAATGTGCAGGACTACTTAATGTAATTATGGTGCCTTCGGAGGGCCTGGAGGTAGAAGTAGTGGTGTCAATAGACGCAGGGAAGGCTTTTGATCAGGTGGAGTGGGCGTATTTACTCGAGGTGCTGGGGGGTTTTGCTTTGGCCAGGGGTTTGTGGATTGGGTTTGGCTGCTGTACAGGGCATCAGTGGCGAGTATCCAGATGAACAGGATAAGTTTGGGGTACTTTGGGAAACGGCGTGGAACGAAGCAGGGGAACCCGCTCTCCCAGTTGCTTTTCACCTTGGCGATAGAGCTGTTAGGAATGGCGCTCAGGGCGTCGATGGATTGGAAAGGAATCGAGCGGGCGGCGTGTGTGGTGGTGGGTGCCATGAATTGAGGATTGCTACATGCGGATGATTTGTTAGATATCTCGGACATTGGAGGGATTATGGAGATTTTGGGGGAATTCGACCGTTTTCGGGGCATACGTTGAACATGGGAAAGAGCGAGGTCTTCGCGATTAATGCTGGAGGGCAAGAGAGGAGGTTAGGGAAATTGCCGTTCAGGGTGGTGGGAGTAGGTTTTAGGTATTTAGGAATTCAAGTGCAGAGATGGGCCCAGCAATACAAATTGAACTTGGCATGATTCGTAGAGGGAATGAAGGCAGATTTCAAGAGGTGGTATGTGTTACCGCTGTTGCTGGCTGGGCACATGCAGACGGTGAAAATGACGGTGCTGCCCAGGTTTCTGTTCTTGTTCCAGAACCTCCCTATCTTTGTCCCCAAGTCCTTTTTCAGGAACGTTAACAGGGTAATTTTGGGGTTTGGATGGACGGGAAGACCCCGCAGGTGAGGCAGGTATTCCCGGAGAGGGAGTTCGGGGTAGGGAGTGGTTGGCATTGCCAAATCTGATAAATTGCCTTTGGGCAGTGTATATTGCGATGGTGAGGAAATGGCCTGAGGCGAGGTTGGTCTGTGGGCGGATAGAGGCGGCGCCATGTGGGGGACGGGTTTGAGGGCTCTGTTGTTGGTACCTCTTCCGTTCTCGCCAGCCATGTACTCCATGAGCCCAGTGGTGATTTTGCCGTTCTGGGTGTGACAACATTTTGGGCTGGAGGGCATGTCGTTGTGGGTGCCGATATGCGACAACCATAGGTTTGTGCCGGCGGGGCTGGATGGTTTAGGGACTTGCTTATAGCGGGCACGTTTGTGGGGCTGGAGGGGTTGGAGGAAAGGTATGAGCTGCACAAAGGGACCGGCTTTAGCTGCCTGCAGGTGAGGGATTTTGTGAGCAGAGAGGTGCCATCCTTCCAAGGTCTGCTGCCTCCGGGGCTGCCGGCCCCGGGTGATGTAGGACAAGCTGTTGTCGAAGGACAAAATAGGGGAGGCGAGAGTGTTGGATATTTACAAGGAATTGATGAAGAGGGAGGGCGCTCTGCTGGAGGAGATTACGTGCAAATGGGAGGAGGACCTGGAAGGGGGGCATGAGGGCCAGGATGTGGGTAGAGACCTTGCGGAGGGTGAACGCATGCTCCTCATGTGTGAGGTTATGCCTCATCCAGTTTAAAGTGGTGCATAGGACCCACATGATGGTGGCGAGGATGAGCAGGTTCTTTGCGGGGGTGGAAGACAGGTGTGGGTTGGGTGTGGCGGGGGGGGGTGGCAGGGGGAGGGGCGCAAATCACGTCCACATGTTCTGACCGTGTCCAAGACTGAGGAGGTTCTGGAAGAGGTTCTCGGATGTTATGTCCGAGGTTCTGGGTGTGGGGTTGGTCCTGTATCCGGAGGTGCCGATATTTGGGGTGTTGGATAATTCGCGAGTCCCGGGGGGGTGGTAGTAGAGAGGACGATGTTTGGCTTTTACCTCCCTGATAGCCCGGAGATGGATTTTGTTATGTTGGCGGGACTCGGAGCCGATGAAGTCAGGGGTGTGGGTGAGCGATCTGGCAGAATTCCTGCGGTTGGAGGTCAAGTTCGCTTTGCGGGGTCGGTAGAGGGGTTCACCCGGAGGTGGAAACCGTTCACATTGATTTCTTCATGGCGCATGGCGGGGTCAGCAAAGGGGGCAGGTTTAGGGTGATGTTGGGTGGCGGGTGAGGGGGTAAAAATCTGGGAGGCGGGATATGGTGGGGTGTTGGTGTCGGGGAGGTTGGGGATTTGTGGCTGTTTGTTCAGGTTGATGTGTTGCTCTTCTGATATTTTGTGTATATATGTAAAAAGCCTTGAATAAAAATATTTTTTAAAAATAAAAAAAAATAATCAGTTTCTTTAAAAAGAAACCATGGCCAAGACTTCTTTCAACTTTCCAGTGATTCAGAACAGAGGTGGATATACATTTTCCATCATTTTACTTTCATCCTCTCATTTTTATCTTTGTGACATGAAGATTAATTGGAACCAATTGTTTCTGAAATCGCGGTGTCTATCTATGGGTGGGATTTTCCAATCTTGCTGAGGTCGATGAAGATTTAAATGGAATGCTGCATCCTCCGTGAGAAAACCTGCGTGGTGGGGGTGGGAAAGTCTCGGTGCATGTCTCAGCAGTATTGATACTAAAATTAGAACGGGATTAAAAATTGAGTTAGATAGTGATCAGGACAACATCAATAGTGAAACCATCAGAAAACTGAGCACACATTCCTTGGAACAATTGAGAACGGCATGTGATTCTGATTTCAAAAAATGTGGACCTTGAACATTCTTAGTCAGAGAGCCATAATGTAATGTTGGTTAAGTTGTGTTTTTATTGTTTTTCATCAAGCGTATATCATGGGACAAAAGTCAACCTTTGAAAATTCCTTCCAAAAATGTGAATCGCTGGTCTCGGTGTAGGTGGTTGCCGTATCACAATATGAAAAAGATAACACTGGTAATTCCAATTAAATCAATGTTTCACATTTTAATTAATGACATAATTCTATTATCATAAATGTTTTAAAAAACATCAAATTCATTATCTCTGGCATCTGACGCAAGGAATTCAAATCACTTTGGCTATGGTAGCACTGTAAAATTCCCACCCTGGATCATGTTTGACACTTGCAGTTTCAGAATCATCCCTCCACAACAAATTCCCTTCCTCTCCATCCATTGATTTGGATACACTGCATTTTTTGAATGAGCTGACGACAATTTGTGCATTAATAGCTTCCCATGATTTAATAATGAAACAGCACAAAACAAAGCAGGGAAGCGTACATACTTCCAGATTTCGTGAAGATTTTTTTCCAACAACCAACCACCGTTACATGTGACCATGATACCTGAATGCTTGAACACATCCATAAGGTTGAACGACGGATGTTAGATTTGCTGGTATATGTGCAATGTGGCCGTTGTTTCTTCACAGACACTACTTGAACCCATCGGTTACCTGGGATCTGAACATGCCTCACTATAATAGGCTGCATTCTTTGCGTAGGCCACTGAGACACCTATTCCACACAAAGTCACTCCATCCTCATCCACCAATTGTTATCACAGACATGCACAAAAGATTTTGCAGAGAGCTTAATGGTCGGCATGGTTTTGTGTTTAAAAATGATCATTTGTTCCATCCATCATGCAGGCTGGAGCCACTGTGAATCTTGTCTTCTCATTGGCAATTCTGGACAGGCTGAAAATAGATAAGTCCCCGGGACCTGATGGGATTTATCCTAGGATTCTCTGGGAGGCCAGGGAAGAGATTGCTGGACCTTTGGCTTTGATTTTTATGTCATCATTGGCTACAGGAATAGTGCCAGAGGACTGGAGGACAGCAAATGTGGTCCCTTTGTTCAAAAAGGGGAGCAGAGACAACCCCGGCAACTATAGACCGGTGAGCCTCACGTCTGTAGCGGGTAAAGTCTTGGAGGGGATTATAAGAGACAAGATTTATAATCATCTAGATAGGAATAATATGATCAGGGATAGTCAGCATGGCTTTGTGAAGGGTAGGTCATGCCTCACAAACCTTATTGAGTTATTTGAGAAGGTGACTGAACAGGTAGATGAGGGTAGAGCAGTTGATGTGGTGTATATGGATTTCAGCAAAGTGTTTGATAAGGTTCCCCACGGTAGGCTATTGCAGAAAATACGGAGGCTGGGGATTGAGGGTGATTTAGAGATGTGGATCAGAAATTGGCTAGCTGAAAGAAGACAGAGGGTGGTGGTTGATGGGAAATGTTCAGAATGGAGTACAGTCACAAGTGGAGTACCACAAGGATCTGTTCTGGGGCCGTTGCTGTTTGTCATTTTTATCAATGACCTAGAGGAAGGCGCAGAAGGGTGGGTGAGTAAATTTGCAGACGATACTAAAGTCGGTGGTGTTGTCGATAGTGTGGAAGGATGTAGCAGGTTACAGAGGGATATAGATAAGCTGCAGAGCTGGGCTGAGAGGTGGCAAATGGAGTTTAATGTAGAGAAGTGTGAGGTGATTCACTTTGGAAGGAATAACAGGAATGCGGAATATTTGGCTAATGGTAAAGTTCTTGAAAGTGTGGATGTGCAGAGGGATCTAGGTGTCCATGTACATAGATCCCTGAAAGTTGCCACCCAGGTTGATAGGGTTGTGAAGAAGGCCTATGGAGTGTTGGCCTTTATTGGTAGAGGGATTGAGTTCCGGAGTCAGGAGGTCATGTTGCAGCTGTACAGAACTCTGGTTCGGCCGCATTTGGAGTATTGCGTACAGTTCTGGTCACCGCATTATAGGAAGGACGTGGAGGCTTTGGAGCGGGTGCAGAGGAGATTTACCAGGATGTTGCCTGGTATGGAGGGAAAATCTTATGAGGAAAGGCTGATGGACTTGAGGTTGTTTTCGTTGGAGAGAAGAAGGTTAAGAGGAGACTTAATAGAGGCATACAAAATGATCAGGGGGTTAGATAGGGTGGACAGTGAGAGCCTTCTCCCGCGGATGGAAATGGCTGGCACGAGGGGACATAACTTTAAACTGAGGGGTAATAGATATAGGACAGAGGTCAGAGGTAGGTTCTTTACGCAAAGAGTAGTGAGGCCGTGGAATGCCCTACGTGCTACAGTAGTGAACTCGCCAACATTGAGGGCATTTAAAAGTTTATTGGATAAACATATGGATGATAATGGCATAGTGTAGGTTAGATGGCTTTTGTTTCGGTGCAACATCGTGGGCCGAAGGGCCTGTACTGCGCTGTATTGTTCTATGTTCTATGTTCATGTCCTGTGGTTTTCACTATAGCTGTTTTGAAATTCAAGAGCATTTCATCCATGGAGCCGATGTGGTATAATTGGTCCTTGTGTCTTAGCTATTCTCTGTTGATGAATATATTGAAACTGGTAATTTTAACACTGAAGTTTTTTGTAGTCTCTGAGTGATCTTGGTCTTCTGTCACAACACTGTATTTTTGTTCCATGAGGCATGATCAATTGAACAAAGACTAGAGTTGGATACAACTGACGCTTTATTGCTCTAAGATGTGTGGCCTCCCACGGCAGCTGGCGAAATGGCTGCTGAATGGAGGACACGCATATTTATACTCCGCCTACTGGGCGGAGTCATCAGGCAGGGACGACCGGCAAACCTGTAGTACAGGTCCTACCTTACATCTTGCAACAGTGGTTTACCACAATCCATAAAGTGGCTACACCAACTAACTGTTGCTGTTAAATCTTTCCCGGACTCACCTATGTAGGGCCCTAAATATGCATCCACTAGCTGAAAAATAGGGGAGAGAGAGTTGATTTATGTACTGAGTATAGGCCAAATATGCACTTTGGTGCTGAAAAATGAGGTCATCTTATATGCTGCATTGACTTATGCACTGTGATCTATGGTAGTGATGATGGTAATTGGGTACTGATGGAATTATTGGTCTTTTTTATTGTGTTCTTCATAATGAAGAGGCTGGGAGGATTGAATATAGATAATCAACTTCATGATGAATCTGCAATCCTGAAAGGTAAGGGGAGTGGTAACAGTCTCTGATATCTGATTGTGGAGGGTATCTCTCAAAAGCAGTTGTCAAGTAGATGACGATAAGCAACACTCTCAGATGCAAGCTGAGAACAGTGTTTCTCCTACTTTCCTCCTCCGCCTTAATCGCTCCTCTTCTTCCTCTCATGGCTCCTGAGCTTGACTCTCTGGCACTATTGCTGGAGGTAATGGCGAATCTCCAGATCACCAGATTGTGGAACATGCAGCAGATCACCATGAATCTGGGGCCCTCCTCACTCTCCTGCAGGAACTGTCGCTGCTTTGCCAGGCCTCATTTTCTCCTGCCATTCTTCCTGAAGTCCAGGCCGGTGCACACAAGCAAGATTACAATGAGCAAGCTTTCTCTTTCTCCTGATGATTTGCACAGTGGCATAGTGGTTAGCACTGCTGTCTCACAGTGCCAGACACCCAGTTTTGATTCTGCCCTTGGGTGACTGTGTGGAGTTTGCACGTTCTCCCTGTATCTGTGTGGGTTTCCTCCGGGTGTTCTGGTTTCCTCCCACAGTCCAAAGATGTGAAGGTTAGGTGCATTGGCCATGTCAAAGTAGTGCAGGTTAGGTGGATTGGCCATGATCAATGCATGGGTATTTGGGGATAGGGCAGGGGAGTGGACCTAGTTAGAGTGGCCATTCGGAGGGCCGGTGGAGTGTTGTTGGGCCCAATGGCCTCCTTCTGCACTGAAGGGATTCTATAATGCCTCCAGCATTAACATCAACACTCATGCTCTTTAAGTGAAATTGTCAGAGAATTTGTTAAATAAATGCTGGCAATGTGTTGGTGCAGTTCCTGACAGAATGCACTGGGATGTATCCCGATATCAAAATTCTTCTTCAAATTTCAGTGAAGGTTTTAAGTAGCATTTGAAATCCTCATCAACAGCGTTTTTACTCCAGTTCAGATGGTCGATGTTAGGATTACGTTGGATTATATCGGATAGACAGCACAGAAATAGGTCATTTGGCTCAAACAGTCCAGGCCTGACTTTGTGCTTGGCTTGAGTTTTCTCCCACTTCTCTTTATCTAAATCTATCAGCTTAATTCTCCATTCTGTTCTCCGCCATATGTCGGTCTAGCCTCCCATAAAATGCATCTATATTATTTGCTTCAATTCCCAGTGAAAGCAAGTTCCACATTCTCTCCACACTCTGGGTAAAGAAGATTTTTTCTGATTGCCCTATTGAATTTCTTGTTGATTAATTGCAGAACTATCCAGGAATATGAAGTTAGTCTCTTTAATGAACATTCAGAACCATTTTATTTGTTATTAGAGGCTTAATTATCCTTGGAGCGGCCATTCCTAACATGTACTTAAACTCTGAATCTTAGACTTTACCAAGATGGTATCTCGTGCTAAAGGCTAACCAGGCAAAACAGCTTAAGACTCCATCTTGGCCACCTTGTGGATACTTCAGTGCCGTAGCTACCAGTGTTGCAGCAGGGGGGAAAAAACCTTAAAGGATTTGTTTTTAAATTACCCTTCCTTGTACCTTTGGTGTTAATCTTAAATTTTTGCTCTGTATTCACCTACTCATTGGCCAGGAGAAATATTTTTTCTTCCATTCACCTTATCCAAACTACTTCCCCGAAGGGAAAAAAAAACAGTCAAACTTGGGAATGACTGGTCCGAACTGGTCTGGTGTATCTTAAAATTGCATTCCAGTGTGGACCAGTCATTGCTGAGTTTTACTGTTTTTTTTCTTCATAGGATCACCTCTGGATATTCTTTGTTTTCATGGACATATTCCCAGTTTCTGTAGTATTTTCTCATAATTAAAGCCACTCATCTCTTGAACCATCTCAGTAAAATTCTTTTTTATTCTCTCCAAGGCCAGGACATCTTTCGTATAGTAAGGTGCACAAAACTGAACCTAATACTCCAACTGTGGCTGAATCAATGTTTCGAATAGGTTTTGAATTACCTATTTGTCTTGAAACTCAAGGCACCTGCCCATAAAACCTGGGATCCCATGCAGCTCTGTTATAATGGGTTTGTCCCGCGATTCGTAAGCCTCATATTCTAGAAGAGATTTCACTAGAGGAAAGGGTCTTTGTTCAAAAAACATTTACTTATGCACTAACTATTTACAAAGGTTCATTTAAAAAAAAAATTATTTCACTAGATGTGGGTGTGGCTGTAGTCTAGCATTTGTATTGCTCATCCCTGATTTCCCTTGAGGAGATGGTGAGCCGACTTCTTGAACCACTGCAGTCAATATAAGACTAACACATAGCTAGAGCTGCCCTCTGAGGTGATACTCAGACATCCCCTCTGAGTTCCTGACATCACTATGGCATAGTGAGCATGTTCAGGAGGACACCATTGTCTACATCCCTCTAGTGCAGTAAACATGTTTAATCTCGAGCCATAATGACTTTATACCCACGCTCTCGCATTTCATTTAATATTGTGCATCTTCTTTTACCAATCCATAAAGGTGACATGGCAAGTTGATAAGTTGGTTCGTAAAGAGTATTGCTTCCTTGGGTTTATAAATAAAGGAATAGGGTACAAAATCAAATGAATTGCACTCGAACTTTTGAAAGGCTGCAGAGGAGGGTTACCAAGGATGAGGTATTTCAGTTATGAGGGGAGTTGGAACAGAAAACGTTAAGACACGACCAAATAGAGGTGTTCCAGATGATGAGAGGGTTTAATAGAGCAGATAAAGAAAAGATGGTTCTCTTTGGGGAGTGGGTCATAACTCGAGATCATAGATTCAAAATCATTGGCAAGGTATCTAAAAGTGGGATGAAGAGAATTGTTTTCACTCGGAGATTTGTCAGAACTGGGTGCAGCCTGTACAAAAAGACAGTGAGAGGTCATTTCAAAAGTAATTTTAAGAGGGAACTGGAAAAATACTTGAGAAGAAGAAACTTGCAAGGTCATGGAGAAAAGGCAGTTATCTGGGACAAGAGCGACTAATTTATTGAAAAGCTAGCACAGGCTTGATGGGCCAACTGACCTCCATCTATGCTTTAAGTTTGTATGATTCCATGAAACCAACTTCCTATGCAAACCTGATCAAACACTTTTCAAAAATGTGCATCTATATTTATATCACTGCATTTACTTGAATAAGACATTTCACTATTTCCGCAAAGAATTCTAATAAGTTTATCAGACGCAACTTGTCTTTCACAAATCCATATTAGCAAGTTTGTCCATATTGGGCTGCCTAGCCTGTAGTTACTTGAATCATTCCCTTTTACTTCCTTGAAAGAAGCTGTTACATTGGCAACAATTCAATCCTCCAGCAGGTCTGTGTTGTCAATCTTGCTGCTGCTGCTGTTGCCCCGATACACCCAGTTCAATGGATAGCCCGACATTAACCCCATTTTACCCAACAACCAGGGCAGTTGTAGCTAAAACTAAGCTATCCAACACGCTGTTGAATTAAAAGCTTCCCAAACTTAACCAAAGAATGGCACCAAAAATCGCCAGCTACCTTGGTCGTCAATTCAGTGACTTACCGAAACAGCATTTAAACACCATTGCTGCAGCCTATTTATTGAGTCATGCTTTGCTGGGCAGGATTAGGAAAGGTTGACCCAACTGTTGCCAGGCACCAATTTCCCAAAAGGGTCCTAGTACAAATGTAGGTCCCCAATTTACACCTCATAATCAACTCAGTATTAATTTCAGGCAGCTGTCACAGATGCCCAAGGAATGTCCTACCAACCTGTTGGTGGTTGCATTTTGTGTGCACTTACAAGGCAGATACATGCCGTCATGAAAATGGTTTGTTGAACACCCATCTAAGGCCCAAAACCAGGAGAAACACCATTGAACTCCGACCTAAGAATTTCACAGTGTATTTACTTGGCTCCGTCGCATATGATAGAAAGCTTCTTGTACACAGATTTACAAACTTTAGTAACTTTAGGAAGCCAGCGGTAAGAGAACAGAGGTTTATTTAACAAAATACAATTGCTCTAGGCAGCAATCCGCTCCCAGTACAGTCCTTGCTGAGAGAACTAACCACATCAGGCCCTGCTTTGGGCTGGCTTTTATCTTCATTTGGAACGAGCTCCAGATGGCCTCTGTCCCTATCTGGGAAGCTCGTACTCCATGCGTCCTACGGGGAGATTAGCAATGGTTTCCCGTGGTCCTCATGGGAGTTATAGCCCCCCCCCCCTCCCCAAGCCGCCATCAGTGGGGGCTTTTTGTGCCAATTTGCCTGTGGCTGTGCTTTCCCCTGTGGCCGGGTGTAGTGTCTCAGTTTGCCGATTGCCGTTTCCTCTCCGACCGCCGAAGGGTTATTGCCGGGACCTCGGTCACAGACATGATGTCGTCCACTGGCATGGACCCTTTGGCGTCCATCTCTGATACAGGGCAATTCTCCTCCTGCTGGATCAGGTGCTGTGAACCAGACGGCTGGGTCTCTAGGCTGAGGAGTGGTTCCTGGCACTGAGGAGATGCTAATACTGCCAGCTGGGCATCGTGAAGTATGGCTTCTCGTTTTTTCAGGTTGTCCAAGTGCTTTCGCTGAACTCTTCTCTGAACCTGGACTTTGTACAAGACCGGACCCATTCTCTCCAGCACTACGCCTGGGTGCAAAAGTGCCCTGTCACCACAATTACGGGCGCATACTGCATCCCCTGAGTGAAATTTCCACTCTGGCATCCTCAGGTTGTGGTGCCTCCTCTGCGTCTCTTGCTACACCTCTATGTTCCTGCAGGGACTCGGAAATGTGAGACTCCACCAGGTTCTAAGTCATCGGCCCATCTATCGTCACGCAGGGGCGATTCCAATCGTCACATGTGGCGTTATACGATAATTTAAAAGGAACCACGCCAGCGTCTTGTCCATGGATTGTTTTTGTATGCTCCTTTTGAAGGTCTGGTCCACCCTTTCTGCCAGGCCTTTGGAGGAGGGTTGGTATGGGGAGGTTCGAATGTGCCGAATGCCATTTTGCTTCGTAAATGCAGCAAATTCATCGCTAGTGAATGGCGTCCCATTATCTGTTCCCAGGACCTCAGGGATCCCATGGGTACTAAATGAGTCCCAGAGATTTTCTATCATGACCCTGGATGATGTTGAGGCCATTATGTACATCTCTAACCACTTCGAGTGGGCATCCATGATATCAAGGAACATGGACCCCATGAATAGTCCGTACAATCTTCATGTAGACATACCCATGGGCATTCTGGCCATTCCCAGGGATGAAGAGAGGGCGAAGGTGTGAGCTTCCAATGCTCTGGCATGCCGGGAAGCTGGACGGGACCCTCTCTGTCTCCATCGATGTTGGGCCACCAAATATGACTACAGGCCAACATCTTTATCTTAGATGTGCCCGGGTGGCTACTGTAAAGGTCCTGTTATTGCGGTGGGATAACCACGCAAGCTCTCTACAATATGACGCCGTCTTCTACTCTGAGTTCCGAGAGCCTCTGGCGAAAAAGGCCGGAGAGTTACAGGAAGGCCCCCCCTTTCTCCGCTGCTCAACAGCATGAGGAGAAGCTTCACCAATCACGGATCTCACTGTGTCCATGCGCACAGCTGAGTAGTGTTAACTGGCAAGGTGCCCATAAAATTGAAAGTTGCAACCACCTCATCCACCATTGATGGACCGGGGCACTCACGGGCAACGGTAGATGGCTAATGGTGTCAGTATATGCAATCTGCGTACCTGGGCATTGTCGAAACGCATATTCATTTGCGGCGTCTAGCCAATGTGATGGGTGCGATTTCCCTTATCCTCTATAAAAAGGCCTGTGGTCTGTCACAATGGAGAAATACCATCCATAAACGTGCAGGCGGAAAGTCTTGACATCAAAAATTACCACAATGCCCTCTGTCTCATAATGTCGTTTTGCTTCCAGGGTCCTTGAAGTGAACGCAATGAGTCATTCTGTGCCATTGTCCCATCTGTGGGCCAGCACCTCCCCAATGCCATAGGGGCACCATCGCATGTCAAGATTCGAGGCCGAGCAGGATCATAATGCGCAAGGAGCTGTATGGACGACAGACACTTTTTTATCTCCGACAAATGTTTTGTCCGATGAAGCACCCCAGAACCATTCCTGGTCCTTCCTCAATAAATGTGAAGTGGAGCTGATAAAGTGGCCAGGTTTTCAATGAACTTCCCATAGTAGTTAACCATGCCTAGGAACGACAGGAGCTCATTGGCATTCTTTGGGGTTGTAGCCCCTTTCCTACCAAACCTTATCTTCCACCAAGTGTAAACCACCTCTGCCACCTTGTAACCAGAATAGGTCACGGATCACTTCTTTCTCAGCATGCTCTCAGGACAGAGAAAGCTCGATGGCCCGTTTCAAATCCAAGGTGGGCCCTTCCAAAAGCTTCCTCTGAGTGGCCGTGCTGTTTACGCCACACAGTAGCCTATCCCTCACCATTTCAGAGAGGGGTGGCCTGAACTCGTAATGTTCAGCTAGATGTCTTAGGCGGGTCAAGATGTCAGTGACCGATTCATTGGAAGACCACACCGCCATATTAAAACAATACCGCTGCAGAATGACGGAAGGCACATAATGCTTAGAAACCAAAGTGATCAGCTCATCAAAGGACTTGGAGTCTGGTGCAGCGGGAGAAGTCAGACGCTTTATGATCTGGGCCTCGCAGGGGGTCAGGAGAAGGACTTTTTGATGGTCTTCCCCTAAAATCCCATTCGCCTGGAACAAATACCTCATGCTCTCCGCATACAGGTTCCAGTCACCCAGGCCTGCATCAAAGTCTCCAACTTCCAGAAAAGTGGCATTTTGAACTGTTATGATCCTACCAAATGGGATAGCAAATTACTGGGTGGCTAGGCGGAGTGAGTCGGATTTTACTTCTTTCCTCATCACCAGTTTAGTAATTAGAGGAAGCCAGCAATAAGAGATCAGAGGATTATTTAACTATATGCAATATTATGCTCGAGTCAGTAATCCGCTCCCAGTACAGTCCTTGCTGGGAGAACTAACCACACCAGGCTCTGCTTCGGGCCGGCTTTCATGTTGATTTGTAATGAGCTCCAGCTGGGTAGCCTGCACCCCTATCTAGGAAGCTCGTACTCTTCGAGTCATTCGATTAGATCAACAATGGTTTCCCAGTGGTCCTCGTGGGGGTAATCACACAAACCTATGAACCATCAAAGTCCAGGGACTATTGTTATTTCCCCTAGCCCAGCGTGCGGCCAATTCCAGAACCACCTGACCCAGTCACAACAGAATCTAAATTGATACACAAAGGGCTGGTTTCTCAGCTCCCCGATGCTGAAATCGCGTTCGGCAACGGGGTGGAAAATCCGTTTTGCCGACAAAATTGGGAGCGGCGGTGGTTACTGGATTCTCTGCCCCCTGAAAAGCTGCGTACTCAAAGAGTACACCACGCCGATGATCCACCCCCTCTGGCCATTGCCTGAGGCCCGCCCCGCAATGCTCCGTCCCCTACTGGCCGAGTTCTCGACGGCATGGGTTACATGTACTCACACCTTTCGTGAACTCGGCATGGCAGCTGTGGACTCAGTCCGGGGCCGCCACAGTCGAGGGAGGGCCGACCGGTAGGCAGGGGAGGGCTTCATTCGGGGCTGGGGCGGAGGTGGGCTGGCGGTCCAGGGTGCGCAAGTGGCCAATGGGGGGCACTACTTTGCAGTCTGGGTCCGCGGGCTGAGTCCGCCATGGAGCGTGGCGCGGCTGCTGCAGGCCGCCACCGTACGCATTCGTGGCCTCTGAACTAGAAGTGCTGGGGGCTGTATTGGCAGCTTGAGCTGCGAGTTCTACGCTGCCTCCTTGCTAGGCCCCAGCAATACGGGAATCGGTGGCCATTAAATACCACAGTTTTCACACCGAGGTGGGACTTAGTCTCCAAAACGGAGAATCCAGCCCAAAGGACAGCCCTTGGCTGTCCAATAATTACAGTCACCAGGTTTCAAAATTTAAATACAATTATTTCTATTTAAAGCAAGAACTATTATGAAATATGCAGCAAATGCAACTGGTTAACTATAATGTAATTCATAATCCCTCACTTTATCTTGTGCCCCCACCCACTATACACAGGCACATAAACACATGCACACACACACAAATACATGGCAAACACAGAGGGAAGAGAGTGGTGAAAATAACACGTAAAAGTAAAAGATACGAGTCTTTGCTATAGATGTTTTTTTCTAGCACATTTTCTTTCAAACCAGACTTTAAAGTTGTGATTTCTGCTTTCCAGTCAGTAATGGTTTTCACTGTAGATTCATTTAGGTCTCTGCACAGCAGCCTTTCTGGAGATACCATGAGATTGAGAGAGAGCAGGTCCTTTCCCCTTGAGTGTCCAGGGGTCATCTCTGCTTTCCTTGAGTTCTCTGTAAATCGTCCCACTTGAGTAGGACCCAATCACCACCTGTTCCTGGGCAGAATATGGTCTCTTTGCCAATTCATTGGCCACCAGCTAACCAATCAAACCGAGTCCCACCCCATCTCTCGGGTGCCACAAAGTCTGAGTTCTGTTGCTCAAAAGCTAGCAGTGTGTTCTCTTTTGTAACATTCAAATTCCTTTCTTGCCCTGCTCGACTTAAAGGTATATGTCCATTAAGCATCCATGGATCAAACTGAAAATGGCAAAAAAAGGGGAAATAAGGGAATCATCAGGATGTACCCTTAAACTATTGGATCTCATCAAACACCAATGCTCAGGATAGCTAATGCAGAAAATAAATTAAAATGGAAGACATGTAGCAAATTCTTATAATGCATTGGCTAGTCATTTTTCTATACGTTACAAGTGCCCCCATTTAGTGGTTCTCCCTTCATTTTGTATGTTTATTTTCCAATCTCTCACACTTACAGTTCGTGCTGGATGTTTAGGTGTTGGAGTTGGAAATCTTATCACAGCACTTCACATCGAAAAAGTTTAAATGAAATAAGCCTGCTGTGTGAGGTTTGACAGCCCTGCTGATGTCTAAACTACAATAATGGGGAAGCAAGTTCAGTCAGTAGGAGTTCAGGCTGGAATGTTAGTTAATCCAGAAAAGGGCAGCAGTAGCAACTGTGGCCAACGTGGAAAGGTCTTATTTTAATTTTAGACATTTTCTTATTACAATTGACATTTTTTTCATTGCATTAAAAATCATTAATCTATATGCAGTAAAATTACAAAGAAAGACCGTATGTTTTGATTCCAATCTAGGCCAACTGAATGTCCATAAAGTGTCCCAGCATGATTTCACCATTACATAAAGCAGCACCTGTTTTTATCTGACACTGATCTTCCCAATTGCTGCCTACTCACTTGTGACAGTATTTAGTTTGAATCAAAGATGGCAATTTAAATGCCAAAAATCAATGTATTTTCATGGATGAGAGTCAGCTTCTCATCATGACACCAACACAGGTGGATATTTTCTTAACTTTTCTTTCTTACTCTTGCTTCTGACTAATGTGGTAATGAGATGGTGATGTTCATGACCATGGCGTAAAAAAATCCCGCAAACAGTTCCCACATTGAAAAATATACTCCTGAGGAGAAATTACATATCCAAAAGTAGAAGAACCTAACGGGTCTACAAGATTATAATAGGCATGGATAGAGTGGATGGGCAGGCACTCTTTCCCAGGGTGGAGGGATCAATCACTAGGGGTCACAGATTTAAGGTCTGTGGGGCAAAGTGTAGAGGAGATGCGCGAGGCAGCTTTTTTACACAGACGGTGGTGAGTGCCTGGAAAGCGTTGCCAGGGGAAGTTGTGGAAGCATATACATTAACACCATTCAAAAGGCATCTTGACAAACACACAGATAGGATGGGTATAGAGGGATACGGCGCTAGGAAGTGCTGAGGGATTTGGCCAATGATGGTATCATGACCGGTACAGGTTTGGAGGGCCGAAGGACCTTTTCCTGTGCTGGATTGTTCTTTGTTCTTTGTTCTCTGGGTGTATGAGATGCTTTTTTCAGATTGTGAATGGTGTGGATTCAGTACATTGGGAAGAATATTTCCACTGGTTAGTGAGTCAATGTTATTAGGAAATCATCGATTAAACATTTAAGAAGAGGAGAAGTTAAACATAATTTTTCTCCACGGAGGCTGTGAAAGCACAGAAAGGGAAGCAGAGACTATGGCAACTCCAAAGGGAGAAGTGCATTTAAAGCAGAAGAAAAATACAGGATAAAAGAAAAATACAGATCAGGAGATTAATTTTAGGTTCAGAGCAAAAAAAAGTGGTATAGCAAGGTTTGGGAGAGTGTGCTCATGTGGATATAGCTTTTTTCAACCACTGCGAGAATAAAATTGATAAGTTCAGGATGGGAGATCAGTTGGATGTGTTTGCGGGAACTTCAGAGGAGGAAGGCCATCACTATCCATGGCAGTGATGAAATGCTGCGCTGAGATCATTTATAGTCAGGAGAGACATAGACAGGATAGCGGTGTACAGGAGGGAGGTGTACTGGAGGGAGATAGACTAACTAGTCTAACTAGTGCTTGTATAATTTGAGCAAGACTTCCCTCCTTTTTGTAGAAATCATACCCGTTAAAATAAAAACAGGTAATTTTAGGCCAGTTAACCTAACATCTGTCTTTAGGAAAATGTTAGACTCTATTATAAAGGATGTAATAGTAGAAATTTAGAAATACATGATATAATCAAGCAGAGTCAGCATGGCTTCATAAAGGGAGATTATGCCTGACAAATTTATTAGAATTCTTTGAGGTAATAACAAGCAGGATAGATAAAGGGGATAGGTAGATGTAATATACTTAGATTTCCAAAAGCACGGTAGCACAGTGGCTGGCACTGTGGCTTCATAGTGTCAGGGTCCCAGGTTTGTTTCCCCGCTGGGTCACTGTCTGTGCGGAGCCTGCACGTTCTCCCCGTGTCTGCGTGGATTTCCTCCAGGTGCTCTGGTTTCCTCCCATAGGCAAAAGATATGCAGGTAAGGTGGATTGGCCATGCTAAATTGCCCTTAGTATCCAAAAAGGTTTGATGGGGTTATTGGCTTACGGAGATCGGGTGGAAGTGAGGGCTTAAGTGGGCTGGTGCAGAGTCGATGGGCCGAATGGCCTCCTTCTGCACTGTATGGTCTAGGTTCCTCGATATTCAATAAGGTACCACACAAAGGGCTATTTAAGGAGATAAGAGCCCATGGTGTTTGGGGTAGTGTGTTTATATGGATAAAGGTGGCTAACTGAAAGGAGACAGAGAGCCGGGGTAAACGGGCACTTTCAGGATATCATCCTGTAACTAGTGCAGCACCACTTGGATCAGTGCTGGGGCAATAATTACGTCAGGACAGCATTTGACCGAGTGCTATTCAAGTTGGTTGAGTAACATTAACGTCAATTGTAATCAGAGGAACTTCTTGCTATAATACCGAGCTCAAAGGAAGATAATTACGGTTATTAGAGACATTGTTGCAGGTTTTCCTCTGGAGAGTGTCCTAGGCCCAACCAACGTCAGCTGCTTCATCAATAACCTTCCCTCCATTCTAAGGTCAGAAATGGGCGTGTTCGCTGGTGTTTGCCCAGTGTGCGGTAGCCATTTGTAATCCTCAGATAATGATGCAGTCCATGCTCGCGTGGAGCAAGGCCTGGACAATGTTCAGGCTTGGGCTGATAATTGGCAAGTAACACAACTGCCAGGCAATGACTATATCCAATAAAAGAGAATCTAACTATCCCTTCAATGGTATTACCATCATTGAACCTCCCATCATTAGCATCCGAGGGGGCTGACGTTGACTGGAAACTTAACTGGACCAGCCATATAAATACTGTGATAACAGGACAAAAACTGGGGAATTTTGTGGTGACTAATCCACTTCTTGACTCCCCGAAGCCTGTCAACCATCTACAAAGCTCAAGTAAAGAGTGTGATGGAATACTCTCCACTTGGCTGGATGAGTGTAGCTCCAACACCACTTGAGATATTCAGCGCTATCCAAGACAAAGCAACCCACTTGATTGACACCCCAGCCACCACCTTAAACATTCACTGCCTCCACCAATAGTGCACATTGACAGCAGTGTGTACCATGTACAATATACACTGCAGCAACACACCCAGCCTCCTTTGACACCACTCAAACTGTGACCTCTACTACCTAGAAGAACAAGGTTATCAGGGCAAGGGAACACCATGATCTGTAAGATTCTCTTCATGTCACTGACCATCCTGGCTTGGAACTTTATCAACATTCCTTTATTGTTGCCTAGTCAAAATCCTGGAATTCTCTTCCGAAGAGCGCAGCCTTCACCAGATGACCTGCAGCGGTTCAAGAAGGCTGCTCACCGCCACCTTGTCAAAGGGAATTAGGGATGGGAAATAAATGCTGGCCTGGCCGGAAATATGCACATACATGAATGAATAGCAAGAAGTCAGTGTTACTTCATGAGCTCACCAGAAAGACAGAACTTGTATGTTTACAATGCCTCTCTGACCCTCGCAGTGTGGCAAATTGTTTACAGTCAATTGAATTATTTTGAAGTGTTCATTAAGGAAATATGGCAACTAGTCTGTAGAAGTGAGGCCCCACAAACAGTAAATGAGATGAATAATGAATTAATCTGTAGAGTTGTTTAAGGGAATAAATGTAGTAAGAAAATCAGTAGAATACCAATCATTGAAGACTGCCTCCTGACAAAATACAGTGGAGAGCTCAGAGAGCTCCATTTAGCTATTGCCTGGCTTGTTGGTTCCTGCACATGCTATAAAAGAAACAGGCAGCAGGGATGATAATTTAAATAGCATTAATTTATCCTCTCACCATCTGTCCATTAACAGAAAGGTGTTTTTGATTTGCTTCCTCCTTTATAAGCGATGGCTCATTTCCCAACCCCTTGGTTTTGAGATGATCCAATTTTCTATTAATAACCCCACAGCAAACTCGAGATCGGGTGAACTCAAAGGATTAGTTTGTTTGCACACTCTCAAAACATGGGAGCAGTATTCCACTGTTGTCTTCTGTGCATTCGCACAGTAAGTGAGGGATGAGGGACAGAGAAAATAAATATTTACAGTGCAGAGCCGACAGAGGAAGGAAATGATATTTCACATGGGTTCCATAGTTCAGAATCAATGTTCAATGAGGTTTTTCTTCACAGAGGTTTAAAACAAATGCTGGAGTATTCAGTTTTCCAGTAGTGTTGACTTCACACAATGAGATAAACATGCAGTGATGTAAGTGATGGTACAGAATTTCCAGTAGAAGTAATGCAGATGGGACCATGTCCAACCTTGACCAGAGGTCCTTGTCTGTGAGGCTACTAATGTGATGGTAACCAGCAGACAGACTTTGCAGTTCTACAAAACTATATCACTGATTCCACAAACTATAGGCCCATGAAACCTGATTCCCACTTTACACTATCTTTTAAAAAAATATATATTTTATTCAAAATTTTTGGCCAACCATGACAGTACATTGTGTATCCTTTACACAGTAATATAACAATATAAATAACAATGGCCAGTTTTAAGCAAGAAATAAATAATATATAAACAACATCAAAATTAAAACACAAAACTAAATGGCAACCGCCTTGTCCCAAATAAATACTCTCCAAAAATACAATTCAACAGTCCAATATACAATTACCAATAACAACAACCTATACATATTATACATGTACACTAACATCCCTGAGAGTCCTTCTGGTTCCTCCCCCCCCCCTCCCCTCCCCCCCCCCTCCCCCCCCCCCCGGGTTGCTGCTGCTGTCTTCTTCTTTTCCATTCCCTCTATCTTTCTGTGAGGTATTCGACGAACGGTTGCCACCGCCTGGTGAACCCTTGAGCCGATCCCCTTAGGACGAACTTAATCCGTTCCAACTTTATAAACCCTGCCATGTCATTTATCCAGGTCTCCACACCCGGGGGCTTGGCTTCCTTCCACATCAACAGTATCCTGCGCCGGGCTACTAGGGACGCAAAGGCCAAAACATCAGCCTCTTTCGCCTCCTGCTCCCCGGCTCTTCTGCAACCCCGAATATAGCCAACCCCCAGCTTGGTTCGACCTGGGCCCCCACCACCTTCGAAAGCACCTTTGTCACCCCCACCCAAAACCCCTGTAGTGCCAGACATGACCAGAACATGTGGGTGTGATTCGCTGGGCTTCTCTAGCATCTCGCACGCCTATCCTCTACTCCAAAAAATTTACTGAGCCGTGCTCCAGTCATATGCGCCCTGTGTAACACCTTAAATTGTATCAGGCTTAGCCTGGCACACGAGAACGATGAGTTTACCCTACTTAGGGCATCAGCCCACAGCCCCTCCTCAATCTCCTCCCCCAGCTCCTCTTCCCATTTCCCTTTTAGCTCATCTACCATAATCTCCCCCTCGTCCCTCATTTCCCTAAATATATCTGATACCTTACCGTCCCCCACCCATGTCTTTGAGATCACTCTGTCCTGCACCTCCTGCATCGGGAGCTGCGGGAATTCCCTCACCTGTTGCCTCGCAAAAGCCCTCAGTTGCATATACCGGAATGCATTCCCTTGGGGCAACCCATATTTTTCGGTCAGTGCTCCCAGACTTGCAAACATCCCATCTACAAACAGATCTCTCAATTGTGTTACTCCTGCTCTTTGCCATGTTCCAAATCCCCCATCCATTCTCCCCGGAGCAAACCTATGGTTATTTCTTATCGGGGACCACCCCGAGGCTCCCGTCTTACCCCTATGCCGTCTCCACTGCCCCCAGATTTTCAGAGTAGCCACCACCACCGGGCTTGTGGTGTATTTCTTCGGTGAGAACGGCAACGGCGCCGTCACCATAGCTTGTAGGCTAGTCCCCCTGCAGGACGCCCTCTCCAATCTCTTCCACGCCGCTCCCTCCTCTTCTCCCATCCACTTGCATACCATTGAGATATTGGCGGCCCAGTAGTACTCACTTAGGCTCGGTAGTGCCAGTCCCCTCCTATCCCTACTACGCTGCAAAAATCCCCTCCTCACTCTCGGGGTCTTCCCGGCCCACACAAAACTCATGATATTCTTCTCAATCCTTTTGAAAAAAGCCTTCGTGATCACCACCGGGAGGCACTGAAACACAAAAAGGAATCTCGGGAGGACCACCATTTTAACCGCCTGCACCCTCCCTGCCAGTGACAGGGATACCATGTCCCATCTCTTGAAGTCCTCCTCCATCTGTTCCACCAACCGCGTTAAATTTAACCTGTGCAATGTACCCCAATTCTTGGCTATCTGGATCCCCAAGTAGCGAAAGTCCCTTGTTACCTTCCTCAGCGGTAAGTCCTCTATTTCTCTGCTCTGCCCCCCTGGATGCACCACAAACAACTCACTTTTCCCCATGTTCAATTTATATCCTGAAAATTCTCCAAACTCCCCAAGTATCTGCATTATCTCTGGCATCCCCTCCGCCGGGTCCGCCACATACAACAACAAATCGTCCGCATACAGAGATACCCGGTGTTCTTCTCCTCCCCTGAGTACTCCCCTCCACTTCCTGGAACCCCTCAATGCTATTGCCAGGGGCTCAATCGCCAGTGCAAACAATAATGGGGACAGAGGACATCCCTGCCTCGTCCCTCTATGGAGCCGAAAATATGCAGACCCCCGTCCATTCGTGACCACGCTCGCCATCGGGGCCCTATACAGCAGCTGTACCCATCTAATATACTCATCTCCAAAGCCAAATCTCCTCAACACCTCCCACAAATAATCCCACTCCACTCTATCAAATGCTTTCTCGGCATCCATCGCCACCACTATCTCCGCTTCCCCCTCTGGTGGGGGCATCATCATTACCCCTAGCAGCCTCCGTATATTCGTATTCAGCTGTCGCCACTTCACAAACCCAGTTTGGTCCTCATGGACCACCCCCGGTACACAATCCTCTATCCTCATTGCCATTACCTTGGCCAGAATCTTAGCGTCTACATTCAGGAGGGAAATAGGCCTATAGGACCCGCATTACAGCGGGTCTTTTTCTTTAGGAGAAGCGATATCGTTGCCTCTGACATAGTCGGGGGCAGCTGTCCCCTTTCCCTCGCCTCATTAAAGGTTCTCATCAGTAGCGGGGCGAGCAAGTCCACATATTTCCTGTAAAATTCAACTGGGAATCCATCCGGTCCCGGAGCCTTCCCCGCCTGCATGCTCTAATTCCTTTCACTACTTCCTCCATTTCGATCTGTGCTCCCAGTCCCACCCTCTCCTGCTCCTCCACCTTAGGAAATTCCAGCTGGTCCAGAAAACACATCATTCACTCTCTCCGCTCCCCGCTCCATCTCTCCCTCCTCATCCCTCACTCCCCCTATTTCCCTCGCTGCTCCCCTTTTCCTCAATTGGTGGGCCAGCAACCTGCTCGCCTTCTCCCCATATTCGTATTGTACACCCTGTGCCTTCCTCCACTGTGCCTCTGCAGTACCCGTAGTCAGCAAATCAAATTCTACGTGTAGCTTTTGCCTTTCCCTGTACAGTCCCTCCTCCGGTGCCTCCGCATATTGCCTGTCCACCCTCAGAAGTTCTTGCAGCAACCGCTCCCGTTCCCTACTCTCCTGCTTTCCTTTATGTGCCCTGATTAATATCAGCTCCCCTCTAACCACTGCCTTCAGCGCCTCCCAGACCACTCCCACCTGGACCTTGCCATTATCATTGAGTTCCAAGTACTTTTCAATACACCCCCTCACCCTTAGACACACCCCCTCATCCGACATTAGTCCCATGTCCATTCTCCAGGGTGGACGCCGTTCTTTTTCCTCCCCTATCTCCAAGTCCACCCAATGTGGAGCGTGATCCGAGATAGCTATAGCCATATACTCCGTCCCCCTCACCTTCGGGATCAACGCCCTTCCCAAAACAAAAAAGTCTATTCGCGAATAAACTTTGTGGACATAGGAGAAAAACGAAAACTCCTTACTCCTAGGTCTACTAAATCTCCATGGGTCTACTCCTCCCATCTGCTCCATAAAGTCTTTAAGCACCTTGGCTGCTGCCGGCCTCCTTCCAGTCCTGGACCTCGATCTGTCCAATCCTGGTTCCAGCACCGTGTTAAAATCTCCACCCATTACCAACTTCCCCACCTCTAGGTCCAGGATACGTCCTAACATGCGCCTCATAAAGTTGGCATCATCCCAGTTCGGGGCATATACGTTCACTAAAACCATCGCCTCCCCCTGTAATTTGCCACTCACCATCACGTATCTGCCCCCACTATCCGCCACTATGGTCTTTGCCTCAAACATTACCCGCTTCCCCACTAATATCGCCACCCCCCTGTTTTTCGCATCTAGCCCCGAATGAAACACCTGCCCCACCCATCCTTTGCGTAGTCTAACCTGGTCTATCAGTTTCAAATGCGTCTCCTGTAACATAACCACATCTGCCTTAAATTTCTTTAGGTGTGCGAGTACCCGTGCCCTCTTTATCGGCCCGTTCAGCCCTCTCACATTCCATGTGATCAGCCGGGTTGGGGGGCTCTTTACCCCCCCCCCCCCCCCCTTGTCGATTAGCCATCCCCTTTTACCCAGCACTTCACACTATCTTTGACAAAGGGTGAGTATCCCTTGTTTGGATCCTCATGATTGTTGGCGGCACGGCGACACACTGGCATAGTGGCTAGCATTGCTGTCTCACAGTGCCAGGGTGCAATTCCGGCCTTGGGTAACTGTGTGGAGTTTGTACGTTTTCCCTGTGTCTGCGTGGGTTTCCTCTGGGTGCTCCGGTTTCCTCCCACAGTCCAAAGATGTGCAGGTTAGGTGGACTGGCCATACTAAATTTCCTCTTAGTGTCCAAATGTTAGATGGAGTGATGGGGATAGGGCAGGGAGTGGGTCTGGGTAGAGTTTTCTTTCAGAGGGTCAGTGCAGACGTGATGAGCTGAATAGCCTCCTTATGCACTGTAGGGATTCTATGATTCTATCTCAACCATTAGGAATTGGATGGAGTGTTGTGGGACCCTTTGTCCCAGCAAATTAGTAGACTCTGGTTCACCAGCCTGGGTTAGGAAATGCAGGTGGCCTTTGTATAACTCTCTTTGAATTTGGTCTGGACAACCCACAAAGGGATAGTTAGTGTCTCTTCAGGGATAATGAGGTACTAGTTTCTCCGAAGTGGCCAAGTAGCTTCTTTTGTTCAGGGGTCACAGACAGACATAATAGATTCAACCATTTTATATATTTTCTAGTTTAACATTTTTAATGATAGCACTATATTTATATATCTTATAAAAAAATGTACAGGGTTAGGTCTTAGTCCCCTCACAATATCATTCAAAGGACCGCACTATTGACAATGCAGCTCAACCACAGTACTGCATGATAGGTCAGTCAAGGTTATGTGCTGAAGTCCTGGAATGGGATTTGTACACACATCTTTCTGACACGGAGCTGATATTGCTACCATGGAGACAAGTTGACACTAGTACACCACTTGAATGAGCACCTATTTTCTTAGTTCCCTATATTGAATGGTCTGTGACTGTTGCCCTGTTTCAGACTAACCCTGGAACAGAGGAGTTGGATTGGCAGACATCCTTTGAATTTTGTCCTCGCAAAATACTTTAATTGGCTAATGATGGAAAAGCTATAATCAATTGGACTTAGCATACGTTTAGTTGTCTGAAAATCATTTAAACCTAAGCTAATTCAAATAGCTCATTCTCTTTCCTAACATTGCGCTCCCTGGAACTGACCCTATTGCAGCATTATTGTAACATTGAATGCTGCAACACAAAGCAAAAACCTGCAGAATAGTAATGCAGATAAACAAGGTATTGAAAATGTTATTCTACTACAAGTGCAGCGCCTTTGTTTAGTGTTTTGATGGGACTGTGATGGGATAACTAGTGTTGTCCTTTCCCTAGGTCGACTAATGAGATGAACACGAGCCTTGCCAGGAACAGTCGATGTAACTGACAGATCGTGGCCGGAGGCGAAGGAGGGATTGGGCCCCCAAATGTGAGTACCCTTGTTACCACTTTGGTTTCCCCCTCCGCTGTACCGAGCGCGACCTAGTCCTACCGTCTGTTTCTGGAGAGACTCTTACGAGATCCAGGTCAGTCCGGCGAACCCGTTAGAGACAGGGTTAGAGGCCCGTAAGAGGTTAGAGTCCTCTTCGAGACAGGGTTAGAGGTCCGTAAGGGGTTATAGTCCTCTTCGAATTAGGGTTAAAGGCCCATGCGCGAGGGTTAGAGGCCCACGGCTGAAGAAAGGTGCTTGGCTGATGATGATCCTTCTGGTTGCTTGATACCTTCGCGATAAAAGGTTGCCCTTAAAACAAGTGATTGTCTCAACCAGTGTCCTGACTTGTTCGACACTCCGGGTTGACTATTGGCTACAGCGGAGAACGGATAGCTCCGTCCAAATTATAGTACTTCCCATCCGGTGCGGATGACGCCTTAAACTGCACAATAAACAGGGTTTCACCATCGCGTACCCTGTCGGAACACTCGAACAATTGCCTAAGCCTCCTGATTGGGTAACGGGGCAGGATAACCCCGTTTAAATTCTTGATTGAATAAGCAATTTAGGATCGCCATCAAAATTAAGTAGGTAACCACAAGGATCATCCGAGGATAGGAGACAATGAGTAATACTCTGGATAGCACCTCTGATAGTGGAAGAGCACTTCAGACTCTTTGCGAACAGTATCCGGAACATTCTAAACAGCTGCGGCAGTTGTCGGAGAATTGCATAAGAATTTGGGAAAGGGGAAATGGCCCCTGGGAGGATCAAAAGATTTGCCCACGGTTATGGAGGCACAGCAGATTATTTGGCGACATAACTGTAGCTCCACGGCTAAGAAATTGATTGAGTTATGGAGGGAGTGCTGCCAAAAATTAAAAGATACATCTTTATTGGTTAGTTGGCAGGCTAACACTTTAACGTTGGGTATTGAATTAACAGAAGGGGGAATTGTTAAGACTGTGGAGGTTTTGAGAAAGGAATGTGCCCACCATAGAAAAAGACCTAAGTCTGTAAAAACCCCCATTTCTAAATCAGGACCGTACGGTCAAATGGCCGGCCTTGCCTTGACCGAGGGAGACGATGAGGATGACCCTGAAAATTGGCAATATAGGGGACGACTGACCGTTCCCCCGCCACTACGACCGCCTCCACCTTACATTCAAGCCCTTTATCCACCGCTCCCACCGCCACTACCACCACCTCCGCCGCAAGGATGTCCGGCGACTCGCACTCGCTCTAAAACCCATGCTAATCAATTCCCACAGATGAATCATGAGTTAGTCCTGGGAAAAGAGGAGTCACCTGAGGTGGATTTCCCTTATTACCCAGACGATTATCAGCCGCGGTGCCAGTTCCCCGTCCGGCAAGTTCCCAATATAGCATACAACCCTGCCAACCCCCGGGGCCCAACAACCAGGCACAAATCGGTATATATCAGCCTTGGAAGCCCAACGAGATAATGGCAGTCCTGACCAGAGTCCCGGATCGAAAACAATCGCCGGCGGCTTTTGTAGACTTCCTCCGTACCACCGTTCAAGTTTATAGTGCTGAAATAAGGGACCTTTGGGCACTAGTCCGTCAGGTCTTACGACCCGAGGAACACAATAGATTTCTCAACAACTTGGTCCGGCAAACAGATGCGAAAGCTCCCACTTTAGTGGCCCTTCAGGCAATTGTTGCCCAAGAAACACCTCAACAAACTGCCGTATATAACGCCCTGACCACTTCTCTACAGAAACCCGTCGATATCTCTAAAGTAATGGAGACTAAACCAAATAAGAACAAAGGGGCCGAAGATTTTTTTGAGCGATTCGAAGAAATATATAAAAACCAAGCCGGAGACACTAACTATCAGGAAGGGCTGTCATGATGTGGAGATGCCGGCGTTGGACTGGGGTGAGCACAGTTAGAAGTTTTACAACACCAGGTTAAAGTCCAACAGGTTTGTTTCGATGTCACCAGCTTTCGGAGCGCTGCTCCTTCCTCAGGTGAATGAAGAGGTATGTTCCAGAAACATATATATAGACAGATTCAAAGATGCCAGACAATGCTTGGAATGCGAGCATTAGCAGGTGATTAAATCTTTACAGATCCAGAGATGGGGTAACCCCAGGTTAATGGCAGCCCATTTGCCATTTTGCAGATCCTTCTACTGCTAAGGACGTTCGCTGCTGGCTGGGCATGGTCAACTATTGTCGCCAGTGGATCCCTGATATCACTCTCGATACCCGCCTTTTGACCCCACTCACTAACCACCCGGGACCCTTTCAGCTAAGCCCAGAGGCTCTAGGGGCTTTTAAAAGACTCAAACACGCCCTGATGCAGGAGCCGGCTCTGGGGCGGCCCTTGTCCGATCGCCCCTTCCAGCTTTACTGTACCGTACTTTCTGGCTGTGCGACGGCCGTCCTTACCCAGAAACACGGAGATCGCCATCGTCCCATCGCCTATTATTCCTCTAAGCTTGACCCTGTGGCACTCGGTTATCCCGCCTGCACTCAGATCCTTGCTTCTATTTACAACAGCCTCCAGTCGGCGGCTAACCTTATCCTCAGCAGGACATTGTGGTTTACAGTTCCCACTCTGTCACGGCCCTGCTCGGACAGCTCCAAACCCAACATTTAACCATGGCTCGGCAGAACAAATACGAGATTTATCTCCTGAATAATTCCAAGCTCCAATTTCGCCACTGCACCACCATCAATCCAGCAAGTTTGCTCTCCGAACCACCCTCGGAATGCTCACAACCGGGCCACGATTGGCTGACGCTCCTCATAGAGGAAGCCTCCATGCGCGGTGATCTCACTGACACCCCTGCTCGATGTAGACTTAACTGTTTTCACCGACGGCTGTGCTTCCGTCGGCGAAAGGGGGGATAGATTATCAGGGTACGCTATAGTTAATCAGCAGGGCGAAACTCTGGAAGCAGCAGCATTTGAAACGCCATTCTCCGCCCAACAAGCCAAGCTATTTGCACTTATCCGAGTGTGCGTGTTAGGAGAGAATAAGAAAATAAACATTTACACAGACTCCAGATACGCATTTGGAGTCACACACGACTTCGGTCAATTATGGAAGAACGGGATTTCTTACATCTGCAGGCATTCAGATATCCCACAAACAGGTAGTTACACAATTACTACAGGCTTTAATGCTCCCTAAACAAATAGCCGTAATAAAGTGCGCTGCCCATACGACAGGCAAAACACTGGTGGACACGGGTAATCGGCAAGCGGACCACCAAGCCAACGAGGCTTCTCGCTTAAAAGACATGGTGGTACCAAAAATGATGAGCCAGACTAAAAGCTCTAAGGGTCAGTCTCCCTCTGAAAAGCCAATGCCGACCATCGCTGACGTCATTCAGTTACAGGAGGACGCTCCTGCTTGTGTAAAAAGACTATGGGAAGAATTGGGATGTTGTTATGATCCTGTAAACAAATTGTGGGTCACCCCGGCAGGGCAAACTTGTATGCCCGATGCATTAGCAGCCTGGGTCACCGAATGTGTTCACTTTGCAACTCATTGTGGTGCGCGAGCTACGGGTGATGTATTGCTCAAGACTTGGTGGCATCCAAGACTGCAGGACATAGCGCAAAACATTAGCAGTCGTTGCCTAGTATGTCAGCAATATAATCCTGGAAAAGCAATACCCTGTGAAATGGCTAAAACCCCGCTACCGCAAGGTCCCTTTGAGACACTCCAGATGGAGTACATTGAGTTGGAAAGATGCCAATGTTATAAACATTGGTTATTGTTGATGTATTTAGTAAATGGATAGAAGCTTACCCCACTGTAGATAACAAAGCTTCCACGGTAGTAAAAGTTTTGATGCGAGAAATTGTTCCTAGATTTGGGATTCCATATCGATTAAGCTCTGATAATGGACCTCATTTTGTGGGACAGATCAATGAGGAATTTTGTACTCAGCTGGGAATAAAACAACAATTACATTGCGCATACCGACCCCAAGCAGCGGGAGTGGTAGAAAGGGCTAATCAGACATTAAAAACAAAACTGGCAAAACTCCAGGCAGAGACTGGAGCCACTTGGCTCAAATTATTGCCTATTTCCCTCTTCCAAATACGTGCAACCCCAGCTGGAAAGACACGACTGAGTCCCGCCGCAATTTTATACGGAAGATCCTTGCATACTCCTTGGGATCAAGGGAAACATAAGGAAGTACAGTTTCACCATATGACCACTGAAATGGCCAACTATGTGATAGCCTTGACTAAAGTACTAAAAGGCCTCCATTCACGGGTACGAGCTGCTTATGAGGAGATACCACACTTGTCCAGTTCTGTCACTATTAATCCGGGGGAGTATGTTCTGATTCGTAATTGGGTTAGGAAAGGATTAGAACCCCGATGGGAAGGACCACACCAAGTCCTACTCACTACTCCCACTGCTGTAAAAGTAGAAGGCAGAAATGCCTGGATCCACATCCACCATTGTAAGGTTGTGAAAAGGCTTGGGTCACTGTCTGTGCGGAGTCTGCACATCCTCCCCGTGTGTGCGTGGGTTTCCTCCGGGTGCTCCGGTTTCCTCCCACAGTCCAAAGATGTGCAGGTTAGGTGGATTGGCCATGATAAATTGCCCTTAGTGTCCAAAATTGCCCTTAGTGTTGGGTGAGGTTACTGGGTTATGGGGATAGGGTGGCGGTGTTGACCTTGGGTAGGGTGCTCTTTCCAAGAGACGGTGCAGACTCGATGGGCCGAATGGCCTCCTTCTGCACTGTAAATTCTATGATAAATTCTATGAAATGCAATAGAAAATAACCCTCTGTTTCGAGCCTTAGGTAATAACTCCGGCATCACTTAAAGGGTGAAGGCCACACTTATTATCGTAACCCTGCTGGGACTTTTGGAAATGGGAGGAGAGGCCAAGCGAAGAACCTGTGGCCCCAAGGGAAGACGGACTCATCACCTCTGTCGAGGAGACACCTTACAATGCACCAGTCAAGGCCCAGGAGAAGGACCTTGGAAAGCGACTCCTGCGGACGGATGTTCGGCCTGCGTACAACGATGCAATCGGACCATACTCATCAGTGGAGTGACTAAGGGCAACCTACCCTGTCATCAGGTCAACTGTAAATCGGACTATAGCTGCAGAAACAAAAAAAAGACTTTACCCTTGGGATGCGTTGACCAAGGGAGGGTAAGGCTGTGGATAAAAAAAGGGAGTTACATGTAAACACGTATCTGTATATGTCATATGTGTGCGCAAAGGATATGGATGTTTCTGGTTGCTGGGTGTGCACACATATCCCGACCCATGCTAAGGGAGGGATCCCCTCAGACCTGTTCCGCTTAACCTGTCAGAAACAATAGAATGGTATATTTACCAGAATGGTACTCGTCAATCCCCAAGGACTATAAGAATTGCATCTATGGTAAGACACCCAAACGCTAACGGGACAGGTACCTTCAAGTACTCCCTGATGGCTGAAGGGTTTGATGTGGACAAACTCACTTCATACAATGGGACGTACTTTATTTGTGGCCACAAGGCATATCCCTGGCTGCCAGAGAATTGGACGGGATCCTGTTATCTGGGGTATGTAGTCCCCTTTATACACCACCTCGCCAATTTAGGCGACCATTACCAAATGATGAAGCGATAAAAGAGAGCAATAACTGAAATGCAACAATACTTTGGGATCCTGCTTCCCCCTTTCGGGGTAGCTCTTGCAATAAAGGAAATAAGGAAGATAGCAAAAATCCTGGAAGAGGTAGCAAATGACACCACTGAAGCATTGACTGAGATAAATAATGAAATGGTGGCAATAAGAACCGTAGCCCTACAAAACCGAATGGCCCTCGATTACCTCCTTGCAAACAAAGGTGGGACTTGTGCCATGATCGGTTCGGAATGTTGCACCTACATCCCCGATAGTTCGGAGAACATCACCCACCTCGTGGATCATATCCACAAAGAGGTTAAGAAACTGCATGAAACATCAAGGGATGGTTGGTTAGATTGGTTATTTGCCGGATCATGGGGGTCTTACCTAGTGCATGGATTAATAATCCTGGTAGTTGTAATAATTGTAATAATTATGTTTAGCTTCCTAATGAAATGCTTGTGTAAAAGTGTCAGTGCAGCAGTAATTTCTCAACAGTTAATGCAGCAACATGAAGTGAGCCTTGAAGAGTTAATGGATGTAAAAGAAAGTGCTGAGGAACATAAGAAAATTATAGAAGTACAGATAGAATGGGAGAGACTGAGACGAGTAGCTATGGATTAGAAGTTATCATGAAATGATAACAGGGGGGGAATGAGAGTTTGGCTCAAGATAGAATAGAACTTTTTGGGAAAATAAAATGTTAGATAGAGCTTTGTGTGCTGGAATGTCAAGACAGGCTTTTGTAGCAAGCTGTAATCATTTCTGCTTTTGCACCAGCCAAATTGCAGTAACGGCCTTGGGAATGGTTGCTAACTTTAAAGATAACTATAATTGAGCTGAAAGCACAGACAGAATGCGAGGGGGCTGTTCTCAGAAATAAAACAGTGTCAAAAGGTATATAAACTGCTGTTAGATGTATTGACTTTGGCTTGCTGTTGTACCTCTCCGAGATACAGTGGTGTAGCTCCGGCAGAGAATAAACATACGATTAAGAAACTTGGTGTTCGATTGATTATTTCATCCGGACTGAAGGGAAACAAATTCACACAGCCAGGCATAACTCCTACAATGTTTTCCTGGCACCAGCTGTACAGAAATATAGTGCACCAGTGCTTTTTATATCTTTTAAGCAGCCAGGTAATCATTGTTCTGCAAATATTCAATCTTGTCAAAGTGATGTGTGCAGGGAACTTGTATTTTCCACCCAAGTGATGTCCCTACTCATGAGTCCTAAGGCACAAAGTGCTATCCATTATGTCTTAAATAAGTTCACTTGGCCAACAAAAGTCGCTAAGAGTTTTTTATTAAAGATTAAAAGCCATTCTAAAGGTAGGCCATGAGGAATTGAGCACACCCGATTTAGCAGGATTAAAAGGATATGCAAGATCGGTCAAGGAAAACTGAAGAGAACATCCAACACATGAGTTTTCCATCAGCGTTTCCTTCAGCTTCTTCTATTTTTGCTGTTAGACTTTTATTAGAACTTTGTCTTTTGAGTTGTGGATTAAATTATGCAGAAAAGCTACCACTTGGAAACCAATATTAGTATTATCTGGCTGCCTGGCTGTGACAAAATAATGCTGAAAGTCTGAGGCAGGTTGAGGGCTTAAGGAAAGTTTTCAAGGAACATAGAAAACATGAAAGACGATTCAAATTGCAAATTTAATCATGTTATTATATTTAAGTATTTTTTATTTTCTTTTGGATCTTACTTTGGACTGAAAGGGCTAGAATCTGGTCCATTCCTCCAAGCCGATCGTTGCTTCCTGCATAAACGTTGCACCACTTCCCAATAGTATGGACACAAACTGGCGTGTCTCCTATCTGCACCTTTGATTCAGACTATCGAGATGTTGATTGATTTATTGATTGATTGATATTTTTTGTCACATGTACTGAAGTACAGTGAAAAGTATTTTTCTGTGGCCAAGGGAACGTACACAGTACATACAAAGTAGACAAAAGACTAATTGACAGAGTACATTGACAATGGTACATCAACAAATAGTGATTGGTTACAGTGCGAAACAAGGGCCAACAAGAGCAGCATAGGGCTTCGTGAATAGTGTTCTTACAGGGAACAGAGCAGTCCAAGGCAGAGTCGTTGAGGAGTCTAGTAGCTGTGGGGAAGAAGCTGTTCTTATGTCTGGATGTACAGGTAGGATACGGATGGAATCGTGCCGTGTCGTGCGAGGTTCAGAGGATCCTCAAACCTGTAAGAAAACATAGAAGAACGTTATTAGTAATTATATATGAAGTGGAAAAGAGTTTTAGTAGGTCAGAATGGTGATAGATAAAAGAAAGGGGTCTGGTTGAGAGAGCTTGCAGAGAGTGGCCATGCTCCGGCGCCATCTTGGGATTTACCCCAAGCCAGGAATGTCAAATTTGAGCAATGAATATCCAGGCAGAGGCTCCATTATTTACGAAGCACACCACAAGCCCGTGCAAGAAACTGCCCTTTTCCAGAACAATAAGCAGCGCAATGGCCGAGGAATGTTAACACTGTACCTTCAGGAAGTGCTTAAAACTGCATACATCCACGATGGCTTGTGATGTGGTCTCTGGGAAGCTGTCAAGGTTCTGGACAAACATCAGGCTCACTTGTGTGTCCTGGAAGGCAGTTGTGATGAGTCACAGTATGTTACGTTGGTAGAGGCACCCTGAGCTGAGCATCAGATCAACCATTATTAATGTTAATGACCACAAGGAAATTAATGAATGGGTAGGCCTGCGTAAAACAGACCGAGAAGGAAAACTTCGCAAGGTTGTAGGCTGCAGCTGTGTTGTCAAAGATTATGGCAGAGACTCACAAGCCAAGGGTGTCATTGACAACTATTTCAGTGTTTCTTAAATAAAAACAAAAACTAACAAAAAAGCTGCAAGATCATGGAATTTCTATCATAGAATTTACAGTGCAGAAGGAGGCCATTCGGCCCATTGAGTCTGCACCGGCTCTCTGAAAGAGCACCCTACCCAACCGCACACCTCCACCCTATCCCCATAACCCAGTAACCCCACCCCAACACGAAGGGCAATTTTGGACACTAAGGGCAATTCAGCATGGCCAACCCACCTAACCTGCACATCTTTGGACTGTGGGAGAAAACCGGAGCACCCGGAGGAAACCCACGCACACACGGGGAGAACGTGCAGACTCCGCACAGACAATGGCTCAAACGGGAATCGAACTTGGGACCCTGGAGCTGTGAAGCAATTGTGCTAACCACCATTCTACCGTGATGCCCTGATAGGTCCTGTAGTAGTTTTGCTAAAAGGCCCACACACATTGCTGGCAGGTAAGGTAATTTTTTGAAATGTTTTCGATTGTGAAGTGAGAGGAAGTTCTGTGGAGCATTTGTGGAGGTGTTTTGATGAGTGTCAAATCAAGTGATTTCTTCATTAGTACTGTGCTGTTGCTCTGCTTCCTCCTCCTGGGCTGTTGCCATTGGACCAGGGAGTATTCCTTGGCTTTCTGAACACAGAAACTCAGAAGGGGACATTTGGGGGTGAGAGAATTGGGGGTTGGTGCAGTGAGAAGCAGATGTCCGTGGATTATCATCAGCAGCTTGCTCATCATGGCAGATAGTAGGATGAGGGCCACATGCTGTAATCCTCAATGTTCCCGGCAATGTCACAGGTCCCATTGCAGCCAGCCCCATGGTGAGTACAGCCATCTCCTTCGTAAAAGCTCAAAGCTGCAGGTGGCCTTGTTCTTTACCAGCCCTGTACTGCTCCTCACTGTTTGGTCCTACTGTGTCCTGCAAGCGATAAGGCAGAATTTTATTGGTTATGTTGTACTTTGTTTGAGTAATGTGCTTACAACGAGACATGGTAATGAGCTGGTAGCATTGATATGTGTGTGAGGATGTGCTGGAGGACTTGGGCTTGAGACCTGACTTTGAGGGCATGCTGCTTGGTGAATGATGGGTGTGCGGTGCATTGAGCAGTGAGTGGTTGGAGGTGTGACGGGTATGAGGGGCAGGATTCTCTGATCCTGAGGCTAAGTGTTCACGCCGTCGTAAACGCCGTTGCGATTCTCGACGGCGTCAACATGGCCTCAGGAGCAGAAATTCTGACCCCTACAGAGGGCCAGCATGGCACTGGAACGACCCACGCCACTCCAGCTGCTGATCCCCGGCGTCAGATGGGCGCCACGGGGTCCGCGCATGCGATGTGGCAACGGTGCCAACGCGCGCATGCGCAGTGGGACTGGCACGATTGCCGCACATGCGCTGTGGATCCCTTATCTGCGCCATCCCGACGCAACATGGGATAGGGCAACAGGGGCCGGCGCAAACCAAATGAGGTCCCCAGCCCGAGAGGCCAGCCCGCCGATCGGTAGGTCCTGACTGCGCGTAAAGCCACAGCGGAGGCTCCCCCGGGGTTGGACCGCGCCCCCCCCTCCCACCAGGCTGCCCCCAGATGCATCCATGCCGAAAGTCCCGCCGGCTAACAGCGGGTGTGGACGGCACCGGCGGGACTCGGCTATTTTAGCGTGGCCGCTCGTCCCATCCTGGATCGAGAATCGCCGGGGGGAGGCCCCGTAGAGCAGACCCTGACCGGCGCCACCGGCATCGGGGCGGCGTGGCACGATTCACGCCAGTCCCGGCGATTCTCCGTCCCGGCACCGGGGTGCGAGAATCCCGCTCGATATGTCAGATGAAGTGAAATTCACTGATCTTTATGTCTTGTGGTGTTGATGTCAGGTCATCAACTCTAGACTCAGGAATTGACCTCCCTGACCCCTGCTCCCACCACCTTCTGAGGGTCTTCTGTTGATCCCACCTGTCCTGTCCTGAGAACCCATGATATTGCGCTTCATGCCCCCTTCCACCATTAATGCCTAAAGCATCGCATACATCACTGCGGTCTCCTCTGTCTGCCCTGATGTTCACTTTGCAATGGTTAACTAAGGTTAATTAAATAATTAAGGAGGCATGGTAGCATAGTGGTTTGCACTGTTGCTTCACATCGCCAGGGTCCCAGGTTCAATTCCCGGCTTGGGTCACTATGCGGAGTCTGCACGTTCTCCCTGTGTCTGCGTGGGTTTCCTCCGGGTGCTCCGGTTTCCTCCCACAAGCCCTGAAGGACGTGCTGTTAGGTAATTTGGACATTCTGAATTCTCCCTCTGTGTACCCGAATTCACTACCTTTGAGTGTGGTGGATGCCGGGACATTGAGTAAGTTTAAGGAGGAGATTGGCAGATGCTTAATTCGTAATGGGTTGAAAGGTTATGGAGAACGGGCAGGAAGCGGTATTGAGGCCGAGATGAGATCAGCCATAATTGTGTTGAATGGTGGAGCAGGCTCGAAGTTCTGAATTGCCTACTGCTTGATCTGTTTTATGTTCTTATGTAAGAGGTCACAGATTCACAAGACAACTAATTTCTCCTCATCTCTATTTTAAATCTGCTACCCATGATCCTATGACCTCTTGTTCTAAATTAGGGGTGGCACGGTAATACAGTGGTTAGCACTGTTGCTTCAGAGTGCCAGGGTCCCAGTTCGATTCCCGGTTTGGATCACTGTCTGTGTGGCGTCTGCATGTTCTCCCTGTGGCTGCGTGGGTTTCCTCCGGATGCTCCGGTTTCCTCCCACAAGTCCCAAAAGACGTGCTGTGAGGTAAATTGGACATTCTGAATTCTCCCTCAGTGTAGCGAAACAGGCGTCGGAGCGTGGCGGCTAGGGGATTTTCACAGTAACTTCATTGCAGTGTTAATGTAAGCCTACTTGTGACAATATTATAGTTTATTGAAAATACAATCCATTATAAACATTGACATGAGAAATGTAACAGGAATTAAGTTTATGGGCAGGAGCCTTATCAGATGCAAGATTTTTTAATAATACATTATTGCCTGAGATATTGTTATGGCAAATCCTTCTATCTCTTACCAATTCTGGGTTGCTGCATCTCTCATTTTCGATGTTCTGTTCCTCTGTCATCCTGGGTGGTTCTCCCTGCTAAGTTATCTTCTTCTTGTTCTCGCCCATGTTTCTGGTCTCTCTTTCAGTCTATTTTATTGTTCTCTGTCTTCTTCAGCAGCTGTCCCTTCAAGTGAGAGATCAGGGGCGGGATTCTCTAATCCCACGGCAGTGTGTCCACGCTGGCTGAGAGCAGGTGTGGACGGCGCCGGCGGGATTCGGCGTTTTCACGACGGCCGTTCGGCCCATTCCGGGCCGAGAATCGGCAGGCCAGCTGTGTAGACCGGCCCCCGACAGGCACCGCACCAACCACACAGGCGCTCTGCGAAGAATCGCGTGCCGGCGTCAGGGTGACGTGGCGTGATTCGCGCCGGTCGCGGGAATTCTCCGGCCCGGCCCCAGGCTGAGATAATCTCGCCTGATGTGTTGGAAGAGCGACACAAATACCAGTGTTTTATTCAAGATTTATTTTATTAATTGAATCAACAATCCCCATTCCTTGTGTCTCCAGACTATTCATGCAGATTTCTGGATTACGAATCCATTAAAAAAAAATCATCACTCTACGCCACTGTACCCCATATATTTGAGGAGCTTATTTTGTGCTTACCAAAATGAAGGTTGTCAGTGTTGCCAGGAAACGAGAGTGGGTCGTAGTTAAAATTAAGTCAGTCACTTACTCCTTAAGGACTCACCACTGTTTCCAAATCAGATCCTGCTGTTTTGGGCAGACGAGTGAGGCACCCAAACAAAGCTTTGGAGTCCTTTCACTGCGTAGATTGGGACCCAGCTGAAATATTCATTGGAAGCTTTAACAAGTGTGCATTGATGGCTTCCATGTTAGACTTGACCTGCAGGGTCTGATCATGGGCCTGAAGGGTCCCAGGGAGGGAAGTTTGAAAAATTACTTACATGTTTCCTTCTGAAGCAGCAGGAGTAGCACTGAGATTTCTGGCTGTACAAACAAAGCTTTGGATCTCCCAAGCTCCAGGATTCTCCCAAATATGGACAAAAAAAACCCTCTCCTGATTACCTCAGAGCCCCTCACTACCCTCAACAGAACTTCACCTTTGTCCACCAAATTGCCACTCCACTAGTGGACAGCCGATGGATCTTACTGGGTTCGGGCGAGAATTTGGGAAAATTTACTCAAATTAATTCCATGTTCCCAGACTTAACCTCGTTTTTACCGATATGCATTTTATAGTGCCTTGCAACAACATTGAGTAACGTAAATTTTCTCCCGTCCATTCATTACTTGGAGATTGTTAACCTATGTAAATGTTTCTTTGGACCTTGAACTTTACACTGATTCTAATTTTTAGAAAGAGAGCAGATAATTTAAGATGGAGATATTACCAGGTATGCAGGTTGGAAGATAAGACTACCTTTAAATGCAAATTGAATTTGAACTCTGGATGACAGGCAGCATACAGAAAGGTCAGAAAAAACACTCTCAGGATCATCTCTACTAACTCGGCACTGAGAGGGTGAATGATCGTAAAATTAAACATCAGCAAATTTTGCCTGACACTTAGGTCAGTATCAATATATGACAAATTAGTGGCTAAAGATGATGAATGTTGGGTGTAGGACTGTGTTCACTTCAGTCAGAAGATATCAATAACATTCTCTCGTGCTTTCAGACCAGTGGCAGATGATACCACCACGTGCTTTAACTCATTGGGTTATAATGTCTGCTGACACTTAGATCATTATTGATTTCTCTAGTATGATCTAAATCCTAAACACTATAGATTAGCGCTCTCGACCCAATTCCTCACGTTTACTCTAACTTGAGTTACTTTGCTCTTGTACCAGGCTGTAATCACATTTCTAGAAATATGTCATTAAGCATTGTACTTGAATGTAGGAACTAAATATATGACATTATAATTATATTATTGTGCCACTGTGGGGTAAATTATCCAGAAACAAGTCTTTTAGCAGCAATGTTATGCAAATTGTTCAAAGATGTGCAGGTTAGGTAGATTGGCCATCCTAAATTGCCCTTAGTCTCCACAAAAGATTATACAAGTGCACGAGAGAACGTCTAGTTTGTGACTAGTTAAATATTTATTGTTAAACAATAATATGGGTTAGATAAAGATAAGAAAATTATCAAAAACTACTAACTATTATAAATTATCTAAGAGTTACTACAAATGTGACCATCCACTACGACGACTATTTCCAGACTCCCTGAGGTAACAGTATCATGTGGTTGTTTTCTACTGTAATCTGCTGGTTGGAGGTCGTATACATTACTATTTGTATGATTGCTTATGCATATCATCACATGGATGAGAATGGAAGAGGTGTGATCAGTAAGTTTGCAGATGACACTTAGTGGAGAGGTCAATAACCGGGGGGCATAGATTTATGGTAAGGGGCAGGAGGTTTATAGGCAATCTGAGGAAAAACTTTTTCACCCAGAGGATGGTGGGTACTTGGAACTCACTGCCTGAGAGGGTGGTAGAGGCGGGAACCTTCACAACATTTAAGAAGTATTTAAATGAGCACTTGAAATGCCACAGCATACAAGGCTATGGTCCAAGAGCTGGAAAATGGAACCAGAGTAAATAGGTGCTTGATGGCTGGCACAGACACGACGGGGCCAAAGGACCTCTTTCCGTGGTATACAACCTCTGACTCTATGACTTTCAAGAGCAGGTTAGTCCCTCACTAATGTTCTGCTGGTATTTTATGAATGCTTTCAATAAGAATTTGCATTGCAGCTTTTTGAAATCAATTCTATACCTTGCAAGTGATGCATAAATTGCCACTGGCAGTAATCTACACTTTTCCCGTTGGCAGCGCACCCCCACCTGTGGGTTTTCTGGCTGCGTGGAGTGCCTTCAATGGGAAATGCCATTGACAAGCAGCGGGAAGAAAGAATCCTGCTGCCAGTGAACGGCGCGCTGCCAAGAAACAACCGGCTGGGGAACCGGAGAATCCTGCCCAGCATTGCTCTTCCAGTTCGGCAGTAAATCATAGATCATAGAATGTACAGTGCGGAAGGAGGCCATTCGGCCCATCGAGTCTGCACCAGACCTTGGAAAGAGCACCCTACCTAAGCCCACACCTCCACCCTATCCCCGTAACCCAGTAACTCCACCTAACCAGGCCAAGCACCAGAACGTAACAATCCAGATCATTCCTCCTACATTCACATCCAGATCATTAATGTAACTACAAACACAAGGGACCCAGTACTGATCCCTGAAAAACACCACTGGACACAAACTACCAGTCACAACCGACTTTCACCTCCTGACCTCATTACAGCCTTGGTTCAAACATGGACAGAAGAGCTGAATGCCAGAGGTGAGGTGAGAGTGACTGCCCTTGACATCAAGGCATTATTTGACCGAGTATGGCATCAAAAAACCCAAGCTCAACTAGAGTCAATGGGAATCAGGGGGAAAACTCTCCACAGTTTGGAGCCATACCTGGCACACTGGAAGATGGTTATGGTGGTTGGAGGTCAATCATCTCAGCTCCAATACATCACTGCAGGAGTTCCTCAGGACAGTGTCCTAGGCCCAACCATTTTCAGTTGCTTGACCTCCCTTCCATCATAAGGTCAGAAGTGGGGATGTATGCGGATGACTGCACAATTGATTAGAATTTTTGTGTCAAGGTGGGATTAAAATTTTTGTGTAAAGATGGGATAGGTTATTGATGACTATGTGGGGTTCAATAGGAATGGGAGGTCTCACCATCAATGGTTTGGGAGGCGCTGAAAGCTGTGGTAAGAGGGAAGATCATCTAGTTTAAGGTTCAAGTGGATAGGGAGACAAGGGAGGAGTGACAACAGCTGGTAGAGGAAATCTTGGAAGTGGATGGGAGGGATGTGGAGGATCCCACTCTGGAACCTCTGGTGAGTAGAAAGGCATTGCGGGCGTGGTTTGACCTTCTGTCTACAGGGAAAGCGGTATGGGAGTTGAGGTGGGTGAAGGGGGTAGTTTATAAATATGTGGAGAAGGCTAGTTGCTTGTTGGCTGGCCAGCCTGTGGTAAACCACATTATTGTATTATATGCATGGTGCTGTAGTGTACATGCCTGGGCTTGTCCAGGCTGGCTCCGCCTGTGGCTCCTCCCCTCAGGCTTCTGTATAAAAGTGGCAAGTCTCCGCCTCCAGACCCAGTTTGGGTCCAGAGGCAGGAGGCTTGCTGTTTAGTGTATTAAAGCCTCAGTTACATTTATCAATCGTCGTCTATTATTGATGGTGTATCAATTTAATACACTAAACTTCTAAAGATGGATTCTTCACTCAAGATGAACTCCTCACTCAAGCCTGATCGCTTGCAACTGGACCCACAAGCAGCCGACGCTACAGAGACCTTTGAACACTGGCTAAGCTGCTTCAAGGCGTACCTCGCATCCTTCAACGAAGACTTCACAGACCTCCAGAAGAAGCAGGTCCTCCATGCATGGGTGAGCCCAAGAGTCTTTAACCTCATCAGGAACTCCACCTCATACGCGGAGGCTATAATGCTGCTAAAAGGACATTACGTGAAACCCGTTAACCAGGTGTATGCTAGGCACTTCCTCGCCACAAGACGCCAACGCCCTGGGAAATCACTCATGGAATTCCTGTGTGCCTTGCGCATCCTCTGCCGGAACTGTGACTGCCGGGCGATATCGGCTACCCAGCACGCGGAGCTGCTGATCAGGGACGCCAATGTCGCGGGCATGCACTCAAACTATATCTGTCAGTGATTAATAGAAGGGGGGATACTCGGCCTCCCAGAGACAGTACAACTCTCCAACTCACTGGAGGTGGCCTCCCAGAACATGGGGGACTACACCTCCAACCGCGCGGCACCCTCGTGGGCACAGCCATCAACCGACCCGGGTGTGACACAAACCTGCGCCGTGCAGCGGCCGCCATCGCCGGAGACTTGAAATGCTACTTCTGCGGCCAGAGTAATCACCCCGACAACGCTGCCCGGCACGGAGCGCAACTTGTAATGGCTGTAAGGGTCACTTCGCAAAAACCTGTCAGGCCCGACCCCCCCTAAATCTTTTAAGCCCAGCAGCGCTGCCTGCTGCCTGTTGGGGCCACCCCCAGCTGCCGCGCCACCCGCCATGTGTGACCCGTGAGCACCGCCATCTTTAATTCCGGCAAACATGTGCGACACACGGGGGACGCCATCTTACACCTCACCCGCCACGTGCGACTAGCGGAGACCGCCATCTTGCACTCCACCACCACGTGCGACTCATGGGGGCCGCCATCTTGGGACCACTCCGCAGCCTCCCGCGAGCCCTGCTCACCCGACCGTACGCAGGCCGCTGCTACCTCCGACCGGCCTACTGATCGCCTTCCGACTCTCGCCTCCGTCACACTTGACCAGTCCCGGCCGCACCACCTTGCGAAGTCCACAATGACTATCCGGATCAACGGGCACGAGACAGCCTGCCTCTTCGACTCCGGGAGCACAGACAGCTTCATTCACCCAGACACGGTAAGGCGCTGCTCCCTCCCCGTCCTACCCGCGACCCAGAAAATCTCCCTGGCTTCGGGATCCCAACCGACCCTCACTGTGCAGGCGGAAAGTACACCAACTTTAGGCTCTACGTCCTCTCCCATCTCTGCACTGCCTTATTACTGGGGCTCGACTTCCAGTGCCATCTCCAGAGCCTTACCTTAAAGTTCAACGGACCCCTGCCCCCCCCCCCCCCCCCCCCCCCCCCCGACCGTCTGTAGCCTCGACACCCTTAAGGTAACCCCACCCTCCCTCTTCGCAAACCTCACCCCGGACTGTAAGCCCGTCGCTACCAGCAGCAGACGCTACAGTGCCCAGGACAGGGCCTTCATCAGGTCAGAGGCCCAGCGAATCCTGCGAGAAGGGATCATTGAGGTTAGCAACAGCCCCTGGAGAGCCCAAGTGGTGGTTGTCAAGACTGGGGAGAAGCACCGGATGGTCATCGACTATAGTCAGACCATTAACCGGTACACGCAGCTCGATGCGTACCCCCTCCTGCGCACATCTGACATGGTCAATCAGATTGCGCAGTATCGAGTCTTCTCTCCAGTCGACTTGAAGTCTGCATACCACCAGCTCCCTATCCGCCCAGAGGACTGCCAATGCACTGCCTTCGAGGCAGATGGCCGCCTCTATCACTTCCTCAGGGTTCCCTTCGGCGTCACCAACGGGGTCTCGGTCTTCCAAAGGGAAATAGACCGAATGGTTGACAAGTACGAGCTGCGGGCCACGTTCCCATACCTAGACAACGTCACCATCTGCGGCCATGACCAGCAAGACCATGATGAGAACCTCCGGCGCTTCCTCCACACCGCAAAACTCCTGAACCTAACTTACAATGGAGAGAAATGCGTCTTTCGCACAACCCGCCTAGCCATCCTCGGCTATGTCGTGGAACACAGAGTCCTAGGGCCCGACCCCGACCGCATGCACCCCTTCCTGGAACAGCCCCTCCCCACTGCCCCAAGGCCCTGAAGAGATGCCTGGGTTCTTCTCTTACTATGCCCAGTGGGCCCCCAACTATGCGGACAAGGCCCGCCCACTGATCAAATCCACCATTTCTCCCCTGATGGCTGAGGCCCGACTGGCCTTCAATCGCATCAAAGCAGACATTGTCGAAGCTGCGATGCACGCTGTGGACGAGTCCATCCCTTTCCAAGTGGAGAGCGATGCGTCGGACTTTGCGCTGGCCGCTACACTCAACCAGGCGGGCAGGCCCGTGGCTTTCTTTTCCCGTACCCTCCATGCCTCCGAAATTCGACACTCCTCCGTCGAAAAGGAAGCCCAAGCCATTGTAGAAGCTGTGAGACATTGGAGGCATTACCTGGCCGGCAGGCGATTCACTCTCCTTACTGAACAACGGTCGGTTGCCTTCATGTTCAATAACACACAGCGGGGCAAAATCAAGAACGACAAGATCTTGAGGTGGAGGATCAAGCTCTCCACTGACAGCTATGATATCCTGTACCGACCGGGGAAGCTCAATGAGCCCCCAGATGCCCTCTCCCGCGGTACATGTGCCAGCGCACAAGTAGACCGACTCCGGGCCCTCCACAATGACCTCTGTCACCCGGTTTTCCCATTTCATCAAGGCCCGCAAACTGCCCCACTCCATCGAGGAGGTCAGGACCGTGACCAGGGACTGCCAGGTCTGCGCGGAGTGCAAACCGCATTTCTATCGGCCAGACAGAGCACATCTGGTGAAGGCCTCCCGCCCCCTTTGAGCGCCTCAGCATGGACTTCAAAAGGCCCCTCCACTCCACTGACCATAACGTGTACTTCCTCAACATCGTTGACGAGTACTCCACATTCCCCTTCGCCATCCCCTGCTCTGACATGACCTCTGCCTCCGTTATCAAGGCCCTGCACAGTCTTTTCACCCTGTTCGGGTCCCGCCTACATCCACATGATCGGGGCTCCTCCTTTATGAGTGACGAGTTGCGTCAGTTCCTGCTCAGCAAAGGCATCGCCTTCAGCAGGACGATCAGCTATAACTCCCGGGGAAACGGACAGGTGGAGAGGGAGAACGCCACGGTCTGGAAGGCCGTCCTCCTGGCCCTACGGTCGAAAGATCTCCCAGTCTCCTGCTGGCAGGAGGTCCTCCCCGACGCGCTCCACTCCATCCGGTCGCTCCTCTGTACAGCCACTAACGAGACTCCTCATGAACGTATGTTTGCCTTCCCCAGGATGTCCACCTCCGGGGTCTCGCTTCCGTCCTGGCTGACAGTCCCGGGGCCCATCCTTCTCTGCAAGCATACGAGGAGCCATAAAACCGACCCCCTCGTCGAGAAGGTCCTGCTGCTCCATGCAAACCCCCAATATGCCTACGTGACACACCAGGACAGGCGGCAGGACACGGTCTCCCTTCGGGATTTGGCTCCTGCAGGCTCCCTGGCGACCATCACCACCACCCCCACCCTACACCGTCTTCCCCCAACTCCGCCCATCTCCCTCACGCACTGACACCCACAGGTCCACTAGTGATGAGCAACACCACCTCCGCCTGTACATCCCCCACCCACCCACCCCCCTTCGCTGATTCAACATCTGGGTGAAGAAGAAGAAAACAACATGCTCCCGGACATGCAGGTCTCGACGCCAGCGCCCACACCACAGCCGGGACCGAGGCGGTCACGGCGGAAGGTCAAGGCCCCCGACAGACTTGACATTTAAGACCACTTCAGCCCCGCCGGACTTTTTTTAAACAGGGGGTGAATGTGATAAACCACGTTATTGTCTCATATGCATGGTGCTGTATTGTACATGCCTGGGCTTGTCCAGGCTGGCTCCACCTGTGGCTCCTCCCCTCAGGCTTCTGTATAAAAGAGGCAAATCTCCGCCTCTGGACACAGTTCGGGTTCGGAGGGAGGAGGCTTGCTGTTTAGTGTATTAAAGCCTCAGTTACGTTTATCACTCGTCATCTATTATTGATGGTATATCACAGCCCCACTGGCAGGCAGCAACGTGAGAGATTGTTTAGGTCCAGAATGGGGCAGGGGAGCTGGTGGTGGCGCCAGAGCAGGTGACCAAGGCATTTCAGAAGTTTTATAAAACGTTGTACAGGAGCCCTTGGGGAACGAGGCTGATGTGAGGGATTTCTTGGGGAATTGGAGTTTCCTAGAGAAAACAGAAGAGGAGAGGGCAGGGCTGTAAGAGCCACCGGGAAATGAGTGGGTTCGGGCAGCGATAGGGAAGATGGAAGTGGGCAAGGCACCGGGCCCGGATGGGTTCCCGGTGGAGTTTTATAAAACGTTTGTGGAAAGACTGACGCCGCTGTTGGTGGAGATGTTTGAGGATGTGGTGACTAAGGGGGGAGTCCCAGAGACGATAGGACAGCATTCATTTTGCTGTTATTAAAAAGGATAAGGATACTGTGGAGAGTGGGTTGTATAGGCCAATATGTCTGCTAAATGTGGATGCCAAGATCCTGGCCAAGATGTCGGTGCTTGGGCTGGAGGAGTGCCTCCCACAGGCAATTGGGGAAGATCAGGTGGGGTTCTTAAAGAGTAGGCAGCAGTCTTCGAACATACGCAGTTTGTTAAAAGTGGTGCTCTCCCTGGCAGAAGGGGGGGGAGATGCTGGTGATGCTGGACCCGAAGAAGGCATCTGACTATGTCGAGTGGAGTTACTTCTTTGCGGTGTTGGAGAGGTTTGGGATTGGGCCTAAGTTTGTAGCATGGGTCAAATTGTTATATAGGGAACTGAAGGCGAGTGTGTGCGCAACTGAGGTGATTTCTGAGTATTTTCAGTTACATTGGGGAATGAGACATGTCCCCCCTTCTGTTTGCACTGGCGATAGAGCCCTTGGCCATTGCGCTGAGGTGCTTGGGAAAGTGGAAGGGGATAGTGAGGGGGTTGTGGAGCAGAGGGTGTCTTTGTATACCGATGATTTGTTGTTGTACGTCTTCAACCCGGATTCTACGGTGTGGGATATAATGGGGCTGCTCAAGAGATTTGGGGGGATTTCCGTTTCGGGTGGCGATGACCCACGTTAGGTATTTGGGGAAGCAGGTGGCTCGAGATTGGGCCTGGCTCCGTAAATTGAATTTCACGAGCCTGGTGGTAGGGTCAAGGCGGATTTGCTGAGATGGGACAGGCTTCCCCTATCGTTGGCAGCCGGATATAGGCAATAAAAATGAACATTTTGCCATGGTTTCTATTTTTATTTCAGTGCCTCCCGGTCTTTTTGCCGCAAAAAACCTTCTTTGTGAAATATCGCATCTGTATACACTTAATGGCCTCCCTCCGCGGAATCCTAAACTTCTCCGTCAACTCCTACAAACTCGTGACCCACCCTTCCAGAAGGGCGAGGAACGATTAATTTTGTGAATTGCCTGGGCCGGTAAGTTAGCGAAGATTTGGAAGGCAGTGCTTCAGAGGGGGCGGCAGTCAGAGGGTCTGGCCCTTCCAAACCCTTGTAGTATTATTGGGCAGCGAACACTGAGAAGGTGCAGGGCTGGAGTAGGGAGTCGGAGGCTTTGTGGGTGAAGATGGCGGCAGGCTCTTGCAGGGGGTCGGGGTTGCGGGAATTGGCAACAGCGCCTCTCCTGTTTGGCCCTGGGAAATATTCGGGGAGTTTGGTGGTAGTGGCCACGCTGAAGATATGGAGAAAATTTCCGCAGCACTTTAGGTTAGGATGCTAGGTTTGGGGTTGGGTGGAGCGTTGGGGGGGGGGGGGGGGATGGAAATGAAGGATTTACTTCTAGAAGGGTGGTTCACGAGTTTGTAGGAGTTGACGGAGAAGTTTAGGATTCCGCGGAGGGAGGCCATTAAGTGTATACAGATGCGATATTTCACGAAGAAGGTTTTACCAACTTTTCCGGGGGCACCACCTTCTTCGTTGTTGGATGTTGTCGATGATGGGGCTGGGAGGTGGGAGTGGGGGGGGGGGGCAGGCCACCACCATCACCAAAAGTATCTTTTTCCACCTCCATAACATTGCCAGACTCAGCCAGTGCCTCAGCTTATCTACTGCCGAAGCCCTCATACGTGTCTTTCTAATCTCTAGATGTGACTAGGTCTAACGCTCTCCTGGCTCGCCTACCATCTTTTCCCCAGAAATTTACTCTATTCCTAAAATTTGCAGAAGTACATTACAAAGCATTCTAACTTGAAATTTACAGTAAGTGCAGTAAAATTGGATTTGTCTCCATACAGTGTGTTCCACTCTTCGGTGACTCGCCACTTCATATTTACAATACCCATTTAATTTGATTTATTGTCACATGTATCGAAGTACAGTGAAAAATATTTTTCTGCGGCCGGGGAACATACACAGTACGTACATAGTAGACACAAGAATAATCAACAGAGAACATTGACAAATGGTACATCGACAAAACAGTGAATGGTTACAGTGCGGAACAAGGGGCCAGGCAAAGCAAACAAAGCAAAGACATGAGCAAGAGCTGCATAGGGCGTCGTGAATTAGGGGCGGAATTCTCCCCCCCCCCACTCCGGGTGGGAGAATCGCCCGGGCGCCGCGCAAGTCCCGACGCCTGCATGCGATACTCCCACCCCATCCAAACCAGCACGGTGCGAATCACGGCTGACCACTGGGAGAATCACCGCTTGCCGTTGGTAATGGGCGAGCGGCGATTCTCTGGCCCGGATGGGCCGAGCGGCCTGCCCAACACGACAGGTTCCCGCCGGCGCCATCCACACCTGGTCGCTGCCGGCGGGAACAGCGCGGGAACGCTTGGGGGGGCGGCCTGTGGGGGGGGCGAGGGGGGTTCCTGCACCGGGGGGGGGGGCTCAAAAGGGGTCTGGCCCGCGATCGGTGCCCACCGATCGGCGGGCCGGCCTCTCTGAAGGAGGACATCCTTTCCTCCGCTGCCCCGCAAGATCGATCCGCCATCTTCTTGCAGAGCGGTCGGGGGGAGGACGGTAACCGCTCCCCCCGCGGGGGACGCGGCCCCGGTCGCGTCATTTACGCTGCGCCAAGGCCCGGTGCACGTAAATGACGCGGCGCCACTCCTAGCCCCCCGGGGGCGGGAGAATAGCGGGCTGGGGTGAAACACTCCGGTTTTCACTCCGGCGTCGGGACTTAGTCTCCCGATGGGAGAATTGCGCCCAGTGTTCTTACATGTTAGACATAGAGCCTGGGAGTAGAAACATTTCAAGTTCAAAATGGCAGAAAGTGGAATAGAATTCAACTTTCCTTCATACAGCATGTTTCTCTTGGAGGTGCCTCAATATTATTTCAATACCCTTAATATTCGCAATGTTCATTCAATGTCAGCCTCAAGCTTTAGTGTATCCTCCACTCACGATGCTGGACTTTGGAATGTGCCAGTCTGCATCACTCGGTTAAGGACATACCTTTGCATTGGAAGAACAGCAAGCTTCGGGCAAAGACAAAGAACAATACTTTACCAAGTTGATGATCCTCTAGCTGCAGTTTATCCCGGTGTGAGACCCTTGGAATAACCCAATGAGCACAGAGTCCTGTGCGAAGAGTTGGTTGTGAAGAACCTTGACAAAAATAGCTGCATATCTCTCTCTCTCTTCAGACCTTCTGTGCAAAGGCACATTCCAGAAGGAGCCAAACAACAGTCTCTTCTCTACTACAACTGCCACAAGGGCAAAGTGTGGAGGAGGTGAGACTCACGCCTGTAAGAAGGATCTGACGGGGAAGGCCTTTCTCATCACCAGCCAAGCTATGTTTTGGTGCTAATAATGAGTCATTCTGCCAAATGACTTTGACAGTCTCCTCAGTGAACGATGTGACAGCATCCACCACCTACTTTGCCTGCAGGGCCTCCAGGACATTACATGCAGACCACTGCCTGATGGACTTGTGGCCAAAGGTATGTTTGCCATCCTTGATAAAATTGGACTCATCCAAACTCTGCTGCCCATGTCCTAACTTGTACCATGTCTTGTTCGTTGTGGCACACCTTTACGTAGCTGTGGGTATGCTTTCTGTCTACAACAATGAGAGGGCAAATGATTCAATGTATCATGTGACTCCGAATCAGTCTGCTGTGAGGGAGAAAGTCAACCAGACATGTTTTCAAGTTTTCCTACTTTGTCACACTGCTGCCAACTCCTTAATATGTATTTTTGTGTTAATCAACCCTTATGCGTGAGTGGTGGCTTGATGTTTACTTACTAGTCAGCACAAGAACAAAATACAGCACCATTCACCCATCATCCCTTTGCTTCTTACTTTGCATTGGCTCCTGGTCCGGTAACATCTCAATTTCAAAGGCCTTAACCTTGTTTTCAAATCCCTCTACTGCCTTTGTTGTGCTTATTTCTGAAATCCACCACAACTGCTGAGATATCTGCAATTCTGGTCTCCTCAACACCCCAATTTTAATTGCTGCACCACTGATGGACATGCTTTCATCTGCCAAGGTACTAAGCTCAGGAATTCCCTCCCTAAGTCTCTCAGCTTCTTTATCTCTCTACCCTCCTTTATAAAGCCCCTAAATACCAATCTCTTTGACCAAAATTTTAGGCATTCCCCAATATCACCTTATGTGGTTCTGTGTCAAAATATGCTTCACAATGCCCCTATGAAGTGTACTCTAGTGCGTCCAGGAGGGTCTCCAGCTCGGCATCTGTGATGCGTGGTGCTGGTCTCCTCACTGCCATCTTGTTGGCTGGGATGGTGTGTGTGGGGAGTGAAGTGTGTATATGCGGCTGCAGCTTGACAACCTCCTGAGTGCCAATTTCGAATCCAGCAAATCCGGCACCGTTTCTCCTTAGAATTGATTGTGTTCCACATGGCGCCGGTGCTACCTCTTAATGGTCGTTGAATCGTTCCAGGTGCGGCTCCAGTTTTTCTGTCGTAGAAGTCCACAAATCCTGCTCTGGTGTCAACACTTAGTTTCAGGAGCAGAGAATGCCGCCGCTTATCTAAATACAAGTTGTTGTTGTTAATAAACAATCTCTGTGCACAAGGAAACTAAAGACTGGCATAAAATATGTATTCAATAACCTGGAAAATATCCTGCAGGTAGCTCACAATCAAGATTGCTTTTTGGCAGAGCTAGTACAGACCTGATGGACCGAATGTCCCCCTTTTTGGTGTACTGCTCCATGATTTGATAAAGATTGCAATGGAAAGTTCTGGCATTAAGCAATGGCCCACAAGGAAATATTAACTGCAGCAAATTAGACAGCGAGTCATGGGCGGATCACTGAAATAATGAAACAGGAACAGGAAATAAGGTCCTTGGGGCCTGCCCCTCCATTCGCTTTGACCATGGCTGAACTACATCAACTTCACTCACCCACACCCCGCATGCCTGCGAGCATGGAGAAACCTGTGAGAAAGTTAAAAGTGCTCTCAGTCGGAGAGAAGATGAAGTTGATAGGAAGTTGAAGAGTTAATGGAGAAAAACAGAGTCCTGTTTTGGGCGTGTTTATCAGGGTGTTTCCTGACTCTCCCAGTGCCGAGAATGACCTTGCTATTAAACGGACACTGCTTCTTTATCGGGCCTCGGCGAGCAACACCCCGCCGAGGCCACACTTAGACTCATCTCCTGCACTAATGTACTCACCCCCTCAGTGCAGTAAGAGATTGGGGCAGCATTTGTAAATGGCACCCCGATCTTTCGACCCCGCCCCACCCCTCCCGCAGCCTCCAGACTTCCCCCTCAGGTTACTAATTAGAGAGTCCGCGCGCCCCCTACATCCCACCTCATAAGGGCAGGGCACCCCCAGCACGATCCCCGGAATGGGCAAGATGCCATTTGATCACTTTGCCACTGCCAGTCTGGCACACTGGCAGTGCTTCTGCCAGCATGACAGTGCTACCTGGGCACCCTGGCATTGTTAGGGTGCCAGGCTGGCAGTGCCTTGATGCCCGGGTGACATCCGGTTCTACATTCTCATCTATCCCTGCCAACCTTTGATTCCCTTGCCTGACAAGAATCTATCTACCTCTGCCTTAAAAATATTCGGTGGTCCCACCTCCACCACCTTCTCAGGCAGAGTTCTAAGATCACACAACCCTCTGAGAAAATATTTCTTCTCATCTCTGCCCTATAAGGATGATTCCGAATATTCAAAATGTATCCCTTAGTTCTGGACTCACCCACAAGATGAAACATCCTTTTTACGCCCACCTTGTTAATACTGTTCATTTTCTTATGTACTTACATCAAGCCACCTCTCATTCTTCTAAACCTTAGTTGATACAAGCCCAGCCTTTCCAACCTGTCCTCATCAGGCAACCTTCCAGGTATCGATCTAGTAAACGTCCTCCGAATCACCTGTGAAACCTTTACATCCTTCCTCAAATATGGAGACCAAACGGCATACAATTTTCAAGATACGATCTCACCAATGCCCTGTATAAATAATTGCAGCATTGCAAATAAATCCACATTTGTAGGCATATCAGGTTACATAGATGCAAGTAAATGTGGCACATTGGGTCTCAGTGGCTATTACAAAGCTCTGCTTAACCTGAATTTCAATGCAGCTCCCCCCCGGTCATTGCGATTTAACTGTTTTTACTGGCTTCTCATATTTTACAAATACTTTGCTGTTCAATTGTTCCTGCCAAAATGAGTAATCTCACACTTCTCTATGTTATATTCCATTTGCCACCTTTTGTCCCACCCATTTAACCTGTCCATGGGTGAGATACTCTGGTCTCTCTGCGGCGTGTTTCTCGGGATCATCTGGTCCCGCCGCTGTCGATGGGATTTCCCATTGAATCCACCCCATGATGCTGGGGAACCCACGGCCATGTTGTGCTGTCGGCAGGACTGGAAAATCCCGCTGGCATGGACAGCTGAAATATCTCCCCCTAGGTGCCCGATTCAACGGGAACATTTCTAAATGTCAATTTGGGCCGGCATGGCAGGGTGTTTCTCAACAGCAGTGTTGGCGAGATTGACGGCCTGTATTCAATGGCACTTAGTGCCGAAAATGAGCCCTCACCAGCTTCTCGCCATTACTGGCCGTTTTACTGTCTGATTTGCGTGACTCGCACTGCAGCTTCTGGCCGCTAACAAGGGGGAGCTGTTTTTAAAACGCTCCCTCACCACTCTTCCCAGTCGATACACAAGCATGGCAGTTTGCAAACCTGCTCCTCACTTTGGGGATGACGATCTGGCCAGGCTTCTCGACACTCTGAATGAAAGGGGGGCACCCTGTTCCCCCAAAGTTCGGAGAACCAGCAGCAATGCCACCTGAGAGGCAGTGGCAGCGGCTGTCAGTTCGGGCAGCATGGCCAGGAGGGCATCCGTCCAATATCGGAAGAAGACCAACGACCTCCACTGCGCTGCAAGGGTATGTTTCCACCTCTCTCCTGGCATCAGTTCCACCTGCCCCCCCCCCTCAAATTCCTAACCCCCCACAAATCACTGGCTGACACCTCACATCCTCCCCACATCCGATCTTTGTGCTTGTTCCTCAAAACCCCCTGGCACCCACGTCTCCTTCATGTCCAGGTGTGGTGCCCAAACATGCCAGCTGCTATAGACACCCTTGACGCATGAAGCGCATGGTTCACACTGCCCTCTCTTTGTCCCTGGAGGAGAAGATAATCCATAATAAACAGGGAAGGGTGATGGAGTCCGAGAGGTCCGAGTCCTCACCCCATATGAGGAAAGGGGCCTGGAGATCGCGGGCTTGACTGGGGAGAGAGCAGTCACTGACAGCGAGGTTGGCCTGTACCGCAGAGCTGATCCCCTGCGCTTCACCCAGATGTCCTGTCACAAGCGAGTTGTTCATGTCAGGCAAAATGATCCTTCCCTCTCACTGACTACATTTCCATTGTCTCGCTAGATCTCCATCTGGCGGGGGCTGGGATATTTGGAGTTACCCCCACCCACCACGCCCAAGATACCACCTCAGAGGAGAGCTCCGAAGAGATCACCATCGAGGCATCACAGCTATCACCCATACAGCCCATCGGGCAGCACGGTAACATTGTGGATAGCATAATTGCTTCACAGCTCCAGGGTCCCAGGTTCGATTCCCAGATTGGGTCACTGTCTGTGCGGAGTCTGCACATCCTCCCCGTGTGTGCGTGGGTTTCCTCTGGGTGCTCCGGTTTCCTCCCACAGTCCAAAGATGTGCAGGTTAGGTGGATTGGCCATGCTAAATTGCCCTTAGTGTCCAAAATTGCCCTTAGTGTTGGGTGGGGTTACTGGGTTATGGTGGAGGTGTGGACCTTGGGTGGGGTGCTCTTTCCAAGAGCCGAAGCAGACTTGATGGGCCGAATGGCCTCCTTCTGCACTGTAAATTCTATGATCTATGAGCACAGAGACACACCTCGGTGGGTGACATTAGTGGACAGACATCTCGGGAACAACCTGGAGAGCAACAGATAGTTACTGATGAACATTATTTGGAAGCAGGAACATCCACGGGAGCCAGCAGTCGGAGGTCTGCTGGATCCAAGAAGTCAGCTGGGTCACAGTCAGATTCCGAGCCTCTGGAAAAGGTTTTCCCAGAGCTGATGCAGATGACAGGCGAGAACCATGACATTCAGGAGGGGATGTCTGGTACATTCCAGCGACTGCATAGCCGATTGGAGGAGTCCCAAAGGCTTTGCTCGCAGGAGATGTTGCCAATAATGTGTGGAATTGAGGCCAACACTGATAGGGTGGCAACTGCAATGGAAAACCTGGAGCACGACATCTGCGTCCTGAGTGGTGGTGTCCAGGGCATGGCTCAGTCTATGATGCCTATCGCTGACGGCTTTGGCATCATGTCCTGGTCACTGAGGGACATGTCCCAGACGCAAGTGGACATTGCTGAAGCTCTGCAGAGCATGGGCCAGTCACTGAAGATCATCGCTGAGGGTGTTGACACCATGGTGCAGACATTGGGGAACCTCCAGGACTGGCAGAGCCGGGTGACTCAGAGGCTTCTGGAGCTGCTCCTCCAACCCATACGTTCCCCCAGGGCTCTATGGGCACTGTCACGGAGGAGGAAGCGCTGGAGTCCAACCCTTCCACCAAGGAGACGATGGTGGTTTTCAATTCTTCCGAATCCCCCAGTCCTGACACCGGCGCATCTCAAGGGAAACGGGCAGAACAGGGTGGCATGGTGACACCTGTGGCACTGTAAGTCAGCCGGGACCCTCCAGTTCCAGGCCCTCCAGAGGACGTCCACCAATGGCATCAAAGACCACACAGTGCAGAAAGCAGCAGGCGTTATTCCCTAATAAAGGGATTATTATTTAAATGATAAAATATTAAAACATGCTGCTGTGCAGAGAGACCTGGGTGTGCTAGTGCATGAGTCGCAAAAAGTTGGTTTACAGATGCAACAGGTGATTAAGAAGGCAAATGGAATTTTGTCCTTCATTGCTAGAGGGATGGAGTTTAAGACTAGGGAGGTTATGCTGCAATTGTATAAGGCGTTAGTGAGGCCACACCTGGAGTATTGTGTTCAGTTTTGGTTTCCTTACTTGAGAAAGGACGTACTGACACTGGAGGATATGCAGAGGAGATTCACTAGGTTAATCCCAGAGCTGAAGGGGTGGGATTACGAGGAGAGGTTGAGTAGACTGGGACTGTACTCATTGGAATTTTGAAGGATGAGGGGAGATCTTATAGAAACATATAAAATTATGAAGGGAATAGATAGGATAGATGTGGGCAGGTTGTTTCCACTGGCGGATGAAAGCAGAACTAGGGGGCATAGCCTCAAAATAAGGGGAAGTAGATTTAGGACTGAGTTTAGGAGGAACTTCTTCACCCATAGCGTTGTGAATCTATGGAATTCCTTGCCCAGTGAAGCAGCAGAGGCTCCTTCATTAAATGTTTTTAAGATAAAGATAGACAGTTTTTTGAAGAATAAAGGGATTATGGTGTTCGGGCCGGAAAGTGGAGCTGAGTCCACAAAAGATCAGCCATGATCTCATTGAATGGCGGAGCAGGCTCGAGGGGCCAGATGGCCTACTCCTGCTCCTAGTTCTTATGTTCTTATGCCTATATCTCTGATGTGCATCCTGGGGACAGACCTAGACGCAGCAGTAGACCACCAAAGATCAAGAAGATTGAGGAACACTGAGTGGGTTCTGTGGGGCAGGGGGTTGGCTCACTATCTGTAGCTAGGGGGAATGGAAATGTCAAATGTTCACTGTTAAATCATGTAACACCTAATACATGTGAAGCCATTGTCACGTGAATCTTCACAGTGGAAGCAGGAAAATAGGGCGAGATGGAGTCTTGTGCAGCACATGTTTTTTTTAAATCCATTTACGGGACGTTGGGGTCGCTGGTTTGGCCAGCATTTATTGCCCATCTCTAGTTGCCCTTAGAAGGTGGTGGTAAGCTTGAACCACTGCAGTCCTTTAAAAAAAAAATTTATCGTACCCAATTCATTTTTTTCCAATTAAGATGCAATTTAGCGTGGCCAATCTATCAACCCTGCGCATCTTTTTGGGTTGTGGGGGCGAAACCCATGCAAACAAGGGGAGAATATGCAAACTCCACAAGGACAGTGACCCAGAGCTGGGATCGTCTCTGGGACCTCAGTGCCGTAGGCAGCAGAGCTAACCACTGTGCCACCTCGCTGCCCTGAACTGCTGCACTCCTTGAGGTGTAGGTACACCCATTGTGCTGTGAGGGAGGGAGTTCCAGGAGTCTGCCCCGACGATAGTGAAGGAACGGCAATATATTTCGAAGTCAGGGTGGTGAGTGACTTGGAGGGGAACCTCCAGGTGGTGGGGTTCCCAATTACCTTCTGCTCTTGTCCTTCGAGATGGTAGCGGTTGTGGATTTGGAAAATGTTTTTTAAGGAATCTTAGTGAGTTACTGCAGTACATTTTGTGAATGATACAGAAGGCTGCCACTGTTCATCGGTGGTGGATGGTTTGAATATTTGTGGAAGGGGGAGCAATCAAGCGGGCTGCTTTGTCCTGTATGGTGTTGAGCTTCTTGAGTGTTGTTGGGGCTGCACTCATCCAGGCAAATGGAGAATAATCCATCACACTCCTGACTTCTGACTTGTAGATGGTTGACAAGCTTTGGGGGCCGGGGGAGGGGGGGGGGGTGTGGGGGGTCAGGAGGTGAGATACTCACTGTAATTCCTAGCCTTTTACCTGCCCTGGTAGCCACAGTATTAATGTGGCTAGTCCAGTTCAGTTTCTGATCAATGCTAACCCCCAGGATGTTGATTGTGGGAGATTCAGCGATAATACCATTGAATGTAAAGGGGTGGTGGTTTGATCCTCTCCTGGAGGAAATAGTCATTGCCTGGCACTTGTGTGGCATGAATATGGGCTGGTTTAGCATAGTGGGCTAAACAGCTGGCTTGTAATACAGAATAATGCCAGCAGCTCGGGTTCAATTCCCGCACCGGCCTCCCCGAACAGGCGCCGGAATGTGGCGACTAGGGGCTTTTCACAGTAGCTTCATTGCAGCTTACTTGTGACAATAAGTGATTATTATCACGTAACTTGCCACTTATCAGCCCTATTTGGACAGGGACTGCTTCATTATCTGAGGAGTTGCGAATGATGCTGAACATTGTGCAGTCATCCGCAAATATTCCCATTTCTGACCTTATGATGGAAGGGAGTTCATTGATGAAGTTGGTTGGGCCTAGGACACAACCCTGAGGAACTCGTGCAGTGATGTCTTGGAGCTGAGATGATTGACCTCCAACCACCACAACCATCTTCCTTTGTGCCAGTTATGACTCCAATCTGCGGAGAGTTTTCCCCTTGATTCCCTTTGACTCCAGTATAGCTAGGGCTCCTTGATGCCATACTCGGTCAAGGGCAAAGGCAGTCACACTCACCTCACCTCTGGTATTCAGCTCTTTTGTCCGTGTTTGAACCAAGGCTGCAATGAGGTCAGGAGCTGAGTGACCCTGGCGGAACCCAAACTGAGTGTCCGTGAGCAGGTTATTGCTGAGTAAGTGCTGCTTGACAGCACTGTTGATGACTTCCTCCATCACTTTGCTGATGATGGAGTGTAGACTGATAGGGCGGCAATTGGTTGGGTTGATTTGTTCCTGTTTTTTGTGTACTGGACACACCTGGGCAATTTTCCACATTGCCGGGTAGATACCAGTGTTATAGCTGTACTGGAACAGCTTGGCTAGTGGTGCAGCAAGTTCTGGAGGATAAGCCTTCAGTATCCAGTGCCTACAGCCCTTTCTTGATATCATGTGGAGTGAATCGTATTGTCTGAAGACTGACATCTATGATGCTGGGGACCTCTGGCGGAGACTGAGATGGATCATCCACTTGGCCACTTCTGGCTGAAGATTGTTGCAAATGCCTCAGCCTTGTCTTTTGCACATATGTGCTGGGCTCCTCCATCATTGAGGACAGGGATATTTGTGGAGCTGCCTCCTCCAGTGAGTTATTTAATTGTTCACCACCATTCAACGGCTGGATGTGGCAGGACTGCAGAGCTTAGATCTGATGCAGTGGTTGTGGAATCGCTTAGCTGTCTGTTACTTAATGCGTATGCTGTTTGGCGCACAAGTAGTCCTGTGTTGTATCTTCACCAGGTCGACACTTCATTTCTCGGTATGCCTCATGTTGCTCTGGGCATGCTCTCCTCCACTCTTCATTGAACCAGGGGTGATCCCCTGGCTTGATGTAATGGTAGAGTGGGGGATATGTCAGGCCATGAGGTTGTAGATTGTGATTGAATACAATTCTGCTGCTGCTGATGGCCCACAGCGCCTCTTGGAAGCCCAGTCTTGAGTTGCTCGATCTGTTCGAAGTTTATCCCATTTAGCTCATTGGAAGTGCCACACAACACGATGGAGAGTATCCTCAATGTGAAGACTGGACTTTGACTCCACAAGGATGGTGCAGTGGTCACTCCTCCCGATGCTGTCATGGACAAATGCATCTGCAGCAGGCAGATTGGTGAGGATGAGGGGCTCCGAACATATGTTTGTATCACATTGTAAGATTTTCACTGCTCCTTCAACTTTCACACAGCATATTAATTGAAAAAGGTTAATTTCCCCTACTGTTATCAGAATGAGTTGCCAACCATCTAAATATTTCAGAGTGTATAACAGCAGTTGCTAAAATTTAGATAGGACCAACAATGGACAGATTAGAAGTTACACTTGGGACTGCACCTGTGTTTATTTCTCAGTTTTAGCCATAAGCTGCCAATCAAAACCTCCTGCAAGACCGTTTCTTTTACCTCATCCCCTTTGATCAAGATTGGATGGCTCCTCGACTTTTGGAACCATTGTAAGGACTTTTTAATTTCACCATTATGAGCTGCAGGACTGAAGTTACTGACTGTTTAGCAGAATCATTAGCATTTATTTCCTTGGCATTTTAATAGAGGTGACTGGCTTAATGAACACTGATATCCGGAGGTTAATAAGGTAATCAGCTCCTATCTCCAAAATCCGAGTTTGAGATACCTTGCAGCCATTATGAATTTCTTATCAGTTTAACATTTGCTTTACAGTACAAGGTACAATGTTACACTTTCCCAGAGAGCGGGGATCTCACGGGGAAGATCCCCGCTGTGTACAGACCATGCTGATAAATCCTCACTGCCTCTCATGGATGGTAAGAATAGAAAATGCAAGAGATCACTCTGGAGATTGGCTGTCTCAGCATTCGTAATGATAATGGGAGGTCCAGTGACAGAAAGCTAGGAAGAACATGCCCACAGCTAGGGAGGCTGTGTGGTGAGGAATGGAAGTACAGGACGAGTGAAGCAAAGAGACAGATGTGGAATATTCCACCCTGGTGACTAAGTCTAGTGGCAGATGGGACAGTCGATGTGAATCTGACCAGGTGGTGGGGTAGGTGAACACGTACCATCTTCTGCTTTTCAGCTGATTAATTATGCATCAGTGAGGTGCTTGGTCAGTTTAGAAAATGGTGTGTGTCACTTTTCAAAGTCACTCTAACACCTTCTACGCTCCCCCTGTCACTCACAAACTTCTCCCCATCACCATAGACCCACCCAATGTCACCATTCCTTTCCCCTGTCAATCTTGAACCTCCCCCAAGTACCCTGGATCCTATCACAATCTACCTCCACATGATTTTCCTCCCCTCAGAGCTGACACCCATTACTGTCTCCGTACCCACCCTGAACCTGCCACCTACCATTATCTGAATCACCTATCCTGTCCCTCTCTGTGATCTAACTGGTAAGACCTAGAGCAGCACGGTAGCACGTGGTTAGCACTGTTGCTTCACAGCGCCAGGGTCCCAGGTACGATTCCCGGCTTGGATCACTCCCTGTGCTGAGTCTGCACGTTATCCCCGTGTCTGTGTGGGTTTCCTCCGGGTGCTTCAGTTTCCTCCGACAAGTCCCGAAAGACGTGCTTTTAGGTAATTTGGACATTCTGAATTCTCTCCGTATACCCGAACAGTAACTTCATTGCAGTGTTAATGTAAGCCTACTTGTGACAATAAAGACTATTATTATAAGACCGTTGCCGACCAGATTCTCACCCTGAACTTGCCACACTAGCTGCAAGCCACTCACCCTCTTACTGTGACTGTTGCCTCCTACCACCAATACCCTGAGTTCTACTCCCCTCCCCCGGCACTACCAAAGAACACCAAACCTGCCCTTTAAGACACAACCCCCCTCCAACTCCCCGGACAGCCTATCCCCCTTTTCCCAGGACATTCTCTCCACGTTTCCCAGGACATTCCCTTCCACAGACACTGTCCCAATCTTTCTGTAACACCCCCTGGCTTGGTGCATGGCCAATTCCTGCCCCACTTGATTTGTGGTTGCAACATAATTGAAATGAATAAATAATTCTTAGAAAAACACCCAAAGTTTTTGGCCTTTGGCTGCCTAACAACTAGTCACCAGGTTTGTAAATTTAATCAAAAGTAATGTTTTTAATAACAATAACTATAATTAAATATGTAACAAATACAACATGTTAACTATTATCTAATTCCATCCCCCCCTATTTAAACTCATCACACCTTCTACACACACACAGACATATCAGACACACAAATACAGAGGGTAGAAGAGGAGGGTGAATAATAAGTGAAAGGGATAAAGGTTGTCTTATAGCACATCTTCCTTCAAGACTCTCAGTTCAAGGTTTTCTGTTTCCAGTCTACAATGGTTTCCACTCGGGTCTCTGTAGTTTCAGAAATACAGCAGCCTTTCTGGAGAGAACACGAGGAAGAGAGAGAGAGAGAGCACGTCCTTTTCTTTCAGCTTCCAGGTCTCCAACTGTGCTCACTGGGGTCTCTGAAAATCATCCCACTCAGGCAGGACCCAATGACCACCTGTTACCAGGCAGAATACGGCCTTTTGTCCAATCCATTGGCCACCAGCCAATCAATTGAACTGAGACCCACCGATCTGTCGGGTGCCAAAAAGTGAGTTCTACTGTCCGAAAGCTAACACAGTTTTACTAACTTTTTGAGTTTCTCATTTACCCTGCTCAATTTAAAGATACATGTCTATTAAGCATCCATGGATCAAAATGGTAGCAGCAAAAATAAAGAAAGGGGAAAAAAGGAAAATAACAGGACGGGCACTTACACTTCCCCCCCACCCCCCCCACCCCCCATAAGCCTGCCTCCCCTGTCCAGCCTTCGCTCCACCTTACCACTCTACCCACAGACCTGCTTTCCAGACTTTGCCCGGCGTCCAGCCTCGATGCAGTGATTGCGAACAGCACTTGAGTGAAGTTATGCGAGTTCTCATGAAAGAGAAAGCAGCATCTACAGACCTCAACATTATGGAAGAGTTGAAGTTCGCCAGGTGCATGCCACTTATGTACAGTCATAAAACTGAACACTCTAGCTGGCGGGGAACTTAATTTGAAGAGGGCAAACATAATTCCGGCGAGGTGGTCTTTTAATGAGCATGCACGAGATGTTAATGCATGCAAATGGCATCCCCGTCATTGTTTTTAAAAAATAAATTTCCAATTCAATTTTTCCAATTAAGGGACAATTTAGCGTGGCCAACCCACCTGCACATCTTTGGGTTGTGAGGGCGAAACCCACGCAAACACGGGCAGAATGTGCAAACTCCACATGGACAGTGAACCAGAGCCGGGATCGAACCTGGGACCTCGGCGCCATGAGGCAGCAATGCTAACCACTGTGCCACCGCCCGACATTGTTTGTCAGGAACGTAACCTGCTTTTAGCTCACATTGAAAATCTAGAGAACAAAATTCACACAGTTTACCAGCAGTCCGAAAACAAATGTTTTGCTGCCTGCCAAATTAAGTGCCCATGCCCGCCACAATATCTGTTGTTGGTTGAAGTGGAAAATTCTACCCAGAAAGAAAAATTAGGAAAAGAGGAGAAATAGATTGTATATTACTACCTTTTGGCCATACAGTGTTGGGTGCAAAATGTAGTTTATACTTATAACAAAGTTTGCATTTTTGCCATGAATGGACATCTCAGGTATACTGCTTGAGGAGATTACAATAGTGTCAAATGGATGTTAGTGAGCCAGTAGCCTGTTGAAAATTCTCTTGATTTTTGTTTCCATTGACTTCCATCAGGAGAATTGTAAAACAGCCTGCTAACTGGCTATCATCTTTTTATACAGTTGCAAATGTTGAAATCCTACCTGTTCTTCAAACTCTCAAGAAAAATGAAGCCTGACGTCAAATTTGGTCTTTCTACAGTCATGGGCCGGAACCGCGGTGGAAACTCGTATGAGTTGAATTTCTTCTACTGCTTTGCTTGAAATACTGAGAGATGTTTCTAATGTACGAGAAGGTATTGGAAGGCTTCCTTAATTCAGCCTCAGAACAATAGAAGCAAAGCAATAGGGAGACAGAGGTCAAATGATCAGCTGATTCATATTATAAATAATGCAAGACAATACAAGTAGGATTATATTAAATGTCAGAGTCCGAGAAGAAATAATAAATTTAAGTGGTTTTCACTGTTCAGAGGGCATGAATATGTCATACCAATATAATACAGACAATTTCTCCTATGGATCTGCATTGGCAAAACATCAAATAGTTTGAAATGTCAGAAATCTGAATGCCTGCTTACAGTTTACATTTGAACTTGTCTGGCTTTATCTTGCAACTTTCTGTAGTTCTAGACAGGGCCATTAGCTGCAGCATCGTATGCTGTAATATGATCTATCTTGAGGGAGAGGAGGAAAATAATCAATTTCTCTGCCTTGCATCAGCTTTTCAAGAACAAAGTCTGCTGTCAAAATATCTCCCCTTCCTGCTAAAGGAACAAATTTAAAAGTGGAAGATGGCAATGAAAAATACAGGATAATATAGTGGCAAATGTAAATGATTCAAGATGGCGCCGGAGTGTGGCGATTCTCTGGGAGCTCTTTCCCACAGATCCTCTTCCTATATATCTTATAACCGTACTAACCTTTTAAAACTTAATTCTCACACTATTTCTAACCTTTCTCTTTTATGTTTACTTACAGATCTGAAGATCCTCCACATCCATGGGCAGGCCCACATGGCCCCGGCCTGGCAGGACTTCTCCAATGACCTGTCCGTGACGTCAACCTGGAAGTGGAAGAGGCCCGACCCGGAAGGCTGACCCTGACCTCGCATAGAACCCGACCCGGTGCCTGGTGCGCCCGACATGGCCTGGGAAGTGACACCGGTGCCCGAGCGCCTGATCCAGCTCCCGGAATGCCTGACCCGGCCCCCAACCATGTGATCTGACCTGACCCAGAGAGGACCGCCCAGCTCTCCGACTTACCAACTAGGCCTACTCCCAAGGCACGATTCCAAGAACGCCCAACCAGACCATGAATACGTGACCCTGCCCAACCTGACTTAGGAAGATGCTACCAGCGACCCAAACCCAAACTAAACAACAGAGACCTCACACAAGGACACGAACATGCTGAAAGGTAGACCTGTAATCGCGGAACCCCAGGACCTGACTGGATCGCGAACATGTCCCACGCCTCCCGGTGACCCCACAATCGCAACCAGCACCCGGGACTCCGCCAGACATGACCATGAAATCACAACCAGCGCCTGGGACCCTGCCAGACACAGCCACTTACCTTCCACAAGGCCAGACTTCTCCCATCAGGTCCCAGGACCATCCAGAAGTAGCCACTAGCCATGGAAGCAAGGAAAATGCAGTGGTCTGCAATGAGACTAAAACAACGCAGTTTCAAGTCTCCTCTTCCCAGCATACTCCTGGCAAGGGATCGAAAACAAGCTGGATGAGCTAAATGCTAGACTTACCTCTCAGAGGGAAGTAAAAGACTGCTGTGTGCTCTGTTTCACGTTGTCTACTGCTCCAGCAGCCTCGGACACACCCATACTTACCATCACAGCTTCTAAAGTCGGATTGGCCTTCTTGAAAGTGAACCTTCGGAAAGTAATGGGTCCTGATGGGAGTCCCTGGTCATGCACCCAGATCTTGCATGGATTAACTTGGTGGATGTGTTTGTGGACATCTTCAACCTCTCCCTACTCCATTCTGAGATTCCCACCTGCTTCAAGAAGACCACTATGAAACCGGTTCCAAAGAAGAACGGGTAACATACCTCAATGACTACCATTCGGTGGCCTTGACATCTATCATTATGAAGTGCTTCAAGAGGTTGGTCATGAGATACATCAACTCCATACTCTCAGAATGCATTGATCCACTGCAATTTGCTTACCGCCATAATCAGTCCACAGAAGATGCTATCTCCCTGGCCCTACACTCATCCCTGGAGCATCTTGACAACAAGGACTCCTACATCAGTCTCCTATTCATTGACTACAGCTCCGCCTTCAACACCATAATCCCAGCTAACCTTATATCAAAACTCCAAAACCTAGGACTTGGCTCCTCCCTCTGCAACTGGATCCTCGACTTCCTGACCCATAGACCACAATCAGTAAGGATAAACAACAACATCTCCTCCACGATAGCCCTCAATACCGGGACCCTGCAAGGCTGCGGACTTAGCCCCCTGCTATACTCCCGATACACACACAACTATGTGGTTCCAACTCATCTACCAATTTGCTGATGACACATTTGTAGTGGGTTGGATGTTGAACAATGATGAGTCAGAGTGCAGGAGGAAGAGAAAGAACCTAGTGGTGTGGTGTAACGACAACAATCTCTCCCTCAACATCAGCAAAACTAAGGAGCTGGTCATTGACTTCAGGAAGCAAAGTATCGTACATACCCCTGTCTGCATCAATGATGTTGAGGTTGAGATGGTTGACAGCTTCAAAGTCCTAGGTGTGTGTATCACCAACAATCTGTCCTGGTCCACCCACGTTGACGCTATGACCAAGAAAGCACAACATCTATACGTCCTCAGGAACCTAAGGAAATTCGGCATGTCCACATTCACTCTTACTAATTTTTACAGATGTACCAAAGAAAGCATCCTTTCTGGCTGCATCACAGCTCAGCTCAAGACCATAAGAAACTACAGAGAGTCATGAACACAGCCCAGTCCAAAACGCGAACCTGCCTCACATTCATTGATTCTGTCTACACCTCTCTCTGCCTTGGGAAAGCGGGCCGCATAATCAAAGACCCTTCCCACCCGGTGTCATGATATTCAGGTAAACATCATAGCACAAACATACATACATACTGATGGACAGATCAACGGACCAATCAACACATACACAACACCACAGCCAATCACAGGCAAGAGCATACACAGTACAAAACAGGGAACACGACACTTCCTGGGCATTCCAGCAGGAGACAGCTCAGGGTACAGAGCTCATCGCAAGCCACTCAGACATCCACCATGTGCTGAGTGCCACTACAAGATAGTATTAGGAATAGGTCCACAGATTCTAGGGTTATGATCGAACCTCAGTAACCAGTTTACCACTGTAAATAAATGTTAGTAATAAAACTGAGTTGTACCATTCGCAACCGTGTTGGTTCATCTGTGTAGCAGAGTACCCAACACATCATAGTACCAGGAGTAACTGTGGGACCTACCTACGAATCCTCCGGAATCTGCCATCCTGCGCCATGGACACCGTCAGCACACCGCAGCCGCTACAAGCCTCTGGAAACCTCGGCGTTAATTGGAAGCTGTTCAAACAGCGCTTCCAGCTCTTCCTGGAAGCCAACGAAAAGGAGAGCACTTCAGACACCAGAAAGATCGCCATCCTCCTCACCACGGCAGGTCAACACGCTATCCATGTCTACAACTCCCTGGTGTTCGCGGAAGGTGAGGACAAGACCAAGTACAAGACGGTCCTTCTCAAACTCGACCAACTCTTCAACGTCGAGGTCAACAAGAGTTTCGAGAGTTATCTCTTCCATCAGCGCCTGCAGGGTAAGGATGAGCCCTTTCAATCCTTCCTTACGCATCTCCGTATCCTCGCGCAGTCCTGCGGTTACGGCACCACCTCCGATTCCATGATTTGGGACCAGATCGTTTTTGGGGTCACTCGGGCACCCTACGCCAGCAGCTCTTAAAAATTAAAGGCCTTACCCTAGCCTCCGCAATCGAAGCCTGTGTCCTGCATGAAAACGCGACCAGCCGCTACTCCCAATTTCAGGCGGCCGAATCGGTGCGGCAGGGGTCCTACGTGGCCGGATCGGCGAGGCAGGCGTCCTACGAGGCCGAACGGGTCCAGGCGATCGAGTTTCTCCCGGCCCTCGGCCCAGACGAGGGCGGCCAATTCGTGCGCTTTTCGAGGCCTCCCGCGTTTGTGCGCGCCAAAAATGACATCGACACAGAGAGACGTGATGCGCAGGTGCGCTTGACGCAAGACCGAACTGTGCATGCGCGGTGGCGCAACGAACGCCATGACGTCACGACATGCGGCAACTGCGGAGCCGCACAGTTAACGCGGCAATGTCCCGCAAGAAACCGACAATGCCTCCGTTGTGGCAAGATGGGCCACTACGCTGCCTGCTGTCGAGCAGCTCAACCTGCCAATGCTCCCCAATTCCGACAACCTCGCAGGGACGTGCGGGCCATTCAGCCTCCTTACTACGAGTCGTGCCCAGACGATATCCAGACCAGTGACACAGACGACCGGGACGCCTTCCGTGTTGGGGTCATTGATGGGAACCGGATGTCTCCAGCCAGGACCCACCAGCCGTTGCAAGTGAACACTGTCAATCCGGGTGATGAATGGTGTGCCACCCTAACGGTCAACCGATCACCGATAACATTCCGTCTGGACACTGGCGCCTCCGCCAACCTCATAGCATGGTCAGCCTTCTACGCCATGAAGGTCAGACACCCATTCGGCCATCCCGTTGCAAGATGGTCGACTACAATGGGAACGTTATCCTGGCTATGGGATCCTGCCAGCTCCAGGTGACACACAACACACACATGGCCACACTCTCATTCGAGATAGTCGGGTCATCAAAGGACTCCCTGCTAGGTGCACAGGCATGCAAGGTTCTCCACTTCGTGCAACGAGTCCATGCTCTGTCTCCAGAAGGCACATCTGACTTCCCAGATTCAGAATTCAGGGCACAGCCCCAATCGCTCCTCGCCCACAACCAGGAGGCATTTGAGGGCATGGGAACACTGCCCTACACCTACAGAATTCGGCTCACACTGGACGCCACCCCGGTTATTCATGCTCCTCGCAGGGTCCCAGCGCCACTCAAAGACCGCCTCAAGCAGCAGCTGCAGGATCTCCAGGACCAAGGGGTCCTATCCCGGGTCACAGAGCCCACGCCATGGGTCAGCTCCATGGTGTGTGTTAAGAAGCCCTCCGGCGAGCTCCGGATCTGCATTGATCCAAAAGACCTCAACAACAACATAATGAGGGAACACTCCCCCATACCCAAACGGGAAGAGATCACGAGCGAAATGGCCCGGGCTAAAATCTTCACAAAACTGGATGCCTCGAAGGGTTTTTGGCAGATCCAACTGGATCAGTCCAGCCGAAAGCTGTGCACCTTCAACACCCCTTTCAGCAGGTTCTGCTATAACAAAATGCCATTTGGCATCATCTCGGCATCCGAGGTCTTTCACAGGATCATGGAGCAGATGATGGAGGGCATCGAAGGGGTGTGCGTCTACGTGGACGACGTCATCATCTGGTCCTCCGCACCACAGGAGCACATCAATCGTCTCCAGCGCGTCTTTGAGCGCAGACGGGAAAACGGCCTGCGCCTCAACCGAGCCAAGTGTTCTTTCGGCCAAACCGAGCTGAAGTTCCTGGGGGACCACATTTCCCGGTCAGGGATCCGTCCGGATGCAGACAAGGTGAGCGCCATTACAGCCATGCCGCAGCCGGCAGACAAGAAAGCAGTACTACGCTTTCTAGACATGGTCAACTTCCTGGGGAAGTTCATTCCCAACCTTGCCTCACACACGACGGCTCTGTGCCACCTCGTCAAGAAGTCCACTGAGTTCCAGTGGCTGCCCACACACCAGAAGGAATGGGAGGAGGTCATACTTAAGCTCACCACAGCCCCGGTATTGGCGTTTTTCGACACATCTCGTGACACTAAAATTGCGACTGATGCCAGCCAGTCCGGCATTGGGGCGGTACTCCTACAGCGGGATGACGCTGCGTCATGGGCCCCGGTTGCCTATGCCTCGCGGACCATGACCCCCACAGAACAGCGCTACGCGCAGATTGAAAAGGAGTGCCTGGGTTTGCTGACCGGAATAGACAAGTTCCATGACTACATGTATGGTCTCCCCCAGTTTACCGTTGAGACTGACCATCGCCCCCTGGTCAGCATCATAAATAAGGACCTGAACGAGATGACTCCTCGCCTCCAGTGCATCCTACTTAAACTCAGGAGGTATGACTTCCAACTGATCTACACCCCGGGAAAGGACCTTATCATTGCGGATGCCCTATCTAGAGCAGTGAGCACACCGCCCGATTCGGAGGGGTTCGTCTGTCAGGTCAAAACGCAGGTGGCCTTCACATCGGCAAATCTGCCAGCTGACGACTCCAGTCTGGCCCGTATCCGCCGGGAGACTGCGGCTGACCCCCTTCTACAACGGGTGATGTGCCACATGACGGGAGGGTGGCTCAAAGGACAGTGCCCGCAGTTCTACAATGTCTGTGACGACTTGGCCATCATTGATGGTGTCCTTCTAAAGCTGTACCGGATTGCGATTCCGCACAGCATGCACAAGCTGGTACTCGACCAACGACACAAAGGCCATCTGGGGGTCGAGAAGTGCAGACGGAGGGCCCGAGAGGCGGCATACTGGCCGGGCATCAATGATGACATTGCCAATATGGTGCCCAACTGCCCCACCTGCCAAAGGTTTCAACCGGCGCAACCTCCTGAGACGCTTCAGCCCCATGAGCTGGTGACGTCCCCCTGAGCGAAGGTGGGTGTGGACCTTTTTCACGTGCATGGCAGGGACTATGTAATTGCCATTGATTACTTTTCAAACTATCCAGAGGTCATACGCCCGCACGATTTGACATCGTCCGCTGTTATAAGGGCCTGCAAAGATAACTTTGCTCGCCATGGCATTCCGATTACTGTCATGTCGGACAATGGGCCCTGTTTTGCCAGCCAGGAATGGTCGTAACTTTGCTGCTTCGTATGGCTTCACACACGTGACGTCCAGCCCTCTGCATCCCCAGTCCAATTGAAAGGCGGAGAAGGGCGTTCACATCGTCAAGCGGCTCCTCTGCAAGGCTGCTGCTGCCGGATCGGATTTCTGCCGAGCCCTGCTGGCCTATCGCTCGGCCCCACTAGCCACTGGCCTCTCACCAGCCCAGCTGTTGATGGGTCGCGCCCTCAGGACCACTGTGCCATCCATTCTGGTACCCACAACTAACCATGCTCCGGTACTACACAGAATGCAACAGCAGCGCGTTTGCCAGAAGATGGCATATGACACACGGGAAACTGATCTTCCCGCCCTGGCGCCTGGAGACGACATCCGCATCCACCTACCAGAAGGTGGCTGGTCAGCACCTGTCGAAGTTCTCCGACGCGTGGCTCCCCGCTCGTTCCTGGTTCGCATGCCTGATGGATCCATTCATAGGTGCAATCGCCGGGCTCTTCGCCTACTTCCACGCTCGCTACAGGAACTCACACCGACACCGCGCCCTCCTGTTCCTGATATCGACTTTGTGGAGCTTCCTGCCACCATGCCACTTCCGTCGTCGCCCGTGGCCAGGCCCATTCCTCAGCCAGTGGATCCAGACCTACCCTTGAGGCAGTCAACCCAAATTCGTCGTCCACCTACTAGACTGGACTTATGAGCCTGTTTGTACATTGAACTCATAATACCACTGTGTTAATATGTTTCTGTTCTTCCTTGTCGTTACAGGAGTTCGTTTTGTCGTTCAACATTTCCCCATTCTTTGTTTATGGTACAACCTTGTTGTTATGTCGCACCCGACATCGCCCCTTGTATATAGTTTAGCCCCATGTACATGCTGTAGATATTGCACACACACACATTCAGCTGCACTCAATGCACATCTCTATTTATAACCACATAGGCCCATGTTCTTGTAAAAAAGGGGGGGGATGTCATGATATTCAGGTAAACATCATAGCACAAACATACATACATACTGATGGACAGATCAACAGACCAATCAACACACATACAACACCACAGCCAATCACTGGCAAGAGCATACACAATACAAAACAGGGAACACGACACTTCCTGGGCATTCCAGCAGGAGACAGCTCAGGGCACAGAGCTCATCGCAAGCCACTCAGACATCCACCATGTGCTGAGTGCCACTACAAGATAGTATTAGGAATAGGTCCACAGATTCTAGGGTTTTGATCGAACCTCAGTAACCAGTTTACCACTGTAAATAAATGTTAGTAATAAAACTGAGTTGTACCATTCGCATCCGTGTTGGTTCGTCTGTGTAGCAGAGTACCCAACCCATCACCCGGGTTATTCTTTCTTCGAACCTCTTCATCGGGCAGGAGTCTGAGAACACGCCCCAACAGATTTAAAAACAACTTCTTCCCTGTTGTTACCAGACTCCTGAATGACCCTTTTATGGACCAAACTGATCTCTCCACACATCTTCCCGACTGAGGAACACTATACTCCGCATTTACATTGTGTATTCATTGTATGTCCTATGTTTTTTCATGTGTGGAATGATCTGCCTGGAATGTATACAGAACAATATTTTTCACTGTACCTCGGTACACGTGACACAAAATCGAAATCCATTCCAAGTTAGAGAAAAGACATTTAACCGGACTGTTTTGTACTATAATATAAACAGGATCTTTTATGAGTTAGGTAACAGTGTGTGTTTCTCCTTCCTTTGAATAGTTTCCTCTCCTTGATGGTTTATTGTTATTTCTGTATAATTTATGTCCTGTACTTTCATTTTCTCCTTGAATGCGAGGAGCCATTAACCAGGTTTTGCTGTAAGAGGGCATCAAATGGCTAGAACCCTGAGTGAGCAAAGCAAGTAACAAGGCTTGAGGTTTAAAGATTTGGAAGTATGCACATGGAGAAGGAGAGTGAATTCAATGTCAGATCAGGTACAGAAACAGAAATAAAGGAGAGTGAAAGCAAGGTTGGATGACGGGAGAGAGAGCATAAAGGGATAGACGTGAAAGATGAATATATTGATATTTGTGAAATCTATCTTAGAAATTCAAAACTTGAAGGATTGAGATGCCACACTGGCAGCAGTAATTTTTTGATATCAGAGAGGTAGTCATTAACACATATCACTTCATTAAAAAGGTACTTACATTTGCCTGATTTGAGTTAGCTTCATGCGGTGAGTTTAATGGGCAATTAATGGACAGATATCGCAAGTTCAACATGAAAGGGAAGAGGATAAGGGTGAAATGGCATTTTTGTGAACTACTGATGGAATGATACAGTTTGGACATCACAACTTAGTCCTTCACCTGCCCCTCACCTGAAGTTGCTGTACCATTTTTCATAAATATTGGTGTAATCCATTGGCTCAATGTTGTTTTGACAGCAAATTCTGGCCCAATATATTAATTACCAGGATCAGGTGATTTTTTTTTAACAACAGAGTGCTGTACCTTCAATTTATCGAGAGGCAGAGAGAGCGAGTGAACATTAGGCTATATTAATTATGAACTTGCCTAGCCAGAGTCGGTTGTACAGATGAATGCCGCCCACAAGTTGCCGGTCTATATATGGCCCTGGGGCGGAGCCCACCGAGGTTACAGTACAGTACCTGGAAGCAGCTTGTATCACCATTTCCAGGTCATAGGTCATAGGTTACAGTATCATACGTGCATTAGGTGAATACATTCACCACATTCACCCCCTGTTAAAAAAATCAAGTCCAGCGGGGGTGATGTGGGGTCATTACATATTCAGTCTATCTGGAGGCCGGATCATTCTCTTCAACCTCCTCAGCTCTGGTGGTGCGGCGGGCATGGTTGTTGCAGGTGGTGACTCCAGGGGCATTGTGCCCGGAGTTTGAGCCTCAGTCCGGCGTGTCGGAGACGGTTGGGGTGTGGGGGGAGGCAGGGGGTTGATGGGTGGCGGCAATGTCGGCACGGGACAATACAGAAGACCCAGGGGAGCGTACGGGGCACTGGGGGTGGCGGCGGGCAGTGGGGAGGGGGGCGCGTTGGCAAGGGAACCAGCTGGCGCCAGGTCCCGTAGGGAGATCGTATCTTGCCGTCTGTCCTGGTGCACGATGTAGGCGTACTGGGGGTTGGCGTGGAGCAGCTGGACCCTCTTGACCAGGGGGTCGGTCTTATGGCTCCTCATGTGCCTCCGAGAAGGACTGGTCCCGGAGTTGTCAGCCAAGATGGAAGCAAGACCACGGAGATGGACTTCCTGGGGAAGATAAACAAACGATCATGAGGGGTCTTGTTCGTGGCTGTGCAGAGGAGTGATCTGATGGAGTGGAGGGTGTCGGGGAGGACCTCTGGCCAGCGGGGGATCGGGAGACTTCTAGACCTGAGGGCCAGAAGAATGGCCTTCCATACTGTCATGTTCGCCCTCTCCACCTACCCGTTTCCCTGTGGGTTATAGCTCGTAGTCCTGCTCGAGGAGATGCCTTTGCTGAGCAGGTACTGACGTAGCTCATCGCTCATGAACGATGTGCCCCGGTCGCTGTGGACGTAGGTAGGGAAATCAAACAGTGTGAAGATGCTGTGCAGTGCCTTTATTACAGTGGCCGAGGTCATGTCGGGCAGGGGACAGCGAAGGGGAAGCGGGAGTACTCATCGATGACGGTGAGGAAGTATATATTACGGTTGGTGGAGGGGAGGGGTCCTTTGAAGTCAATGCTTAGGTGCTCAAAGGGCCTTTAGCAGGCGGGCCTTGTCTGGCCGGTAGAAGTGCGGTTTGCACTCCGCGCAGACTTGGCAGTCCCTAGTCATTGCCTTGACCTCCTCGGTGGAGAAGGGCAGATTGCGGGCCTTAATGAAGTGGGTAAGCTGGGTGACCGCCGGATGGCAGAGCTCATTGTGGATAGCCAGAAGTCGGTCAGATTGCACGCTGGCGCATGTGCCGTGGAACAGGGCATCTGGGGGCTCGTTGAGCTTCCCAGGACGATACTTGATATCGTAATTGTAGGTGGAGAGTTCGATCCTGCACCTCAAGATTTTGTCATTTTTTATTTTGCCCCGTTGTGTGTTGTCAAACATGAAGGCGACCGCCCGCTGGTTGGTGACGAGGGTGAACCTCCTACCGGCTAGTGCCTCCAGTGCCGCACGGCTTCCACTATAGCTTGTGCTTCCTTCTCGACCGAGGGGTGTCGAATTTCGGAAGCGTGGAGGGTCCTTGAGAAGAATGCTACTGGCCTGCCCGCCTGGTTGAGTGTGGCGGCCAGTGCGACGTCTGACGCATCGCTCTCTACCTGAAAGGGGATGGACTCGTCCACCGCGTGCATTGCGGCCTTGGTGATGTTGGCCTTGATGCGGCTGAAGGCCGAACGGGCCTCGTCCGTCAGGGGGAAACTGGTGGTTTGAATATGTGGGTGGGCTTTGTCTGCATAGTTGGGGACCCACTGGGCGTAGTATGAGACCAGCCCCAGGCATCGTTTTAGAGCCTTGAGGCTGTGGGGAGGGGGGAGTTCTGTGAGGGGGCGCATACAGTCGGGGTCAGGCCCTAGGACTGCATTCTCCACGATGTAGCCGAGGATGGCTAGCCGGGTAGTACGGAAGACACACGTTCCTTTGTTGTATGTGAGATTGAGGGATTGGGTGGCCTGGAGGAACCTCTGAAGGTTGGCGTCATGGTCCTGCTGATCTTGGCCACAGATGGTCACATTGTCCAAGTACGAGTATGTAGCCCGCAAACCGTACTGGTCCACCATTCGGTCCATCATTCTCTGAAAGACCGAGACCCCGTTAGTGACGCCGAAGGGAACTCTGAGGAAGTGGAAGAGTCGGCCGGCTGCTTCAAAGGCAGTGTAGTGGTGCTCTTCCGGGTGGGTTGGGAACTGGTGGTAGGCCGACCTCTGATCGACCGTTGAGAACACACGGTACTGCGCGATCCGGTTGACCATCTCCGCTATGTGGGGGAGGGGGTACGCATCCAGTTGCGTGAACCGGTTAATTGTCTGGCAGTAGTCCACAACCATCCGATTTTTTTTCCCGGTCCGGACGACCAACACTTGCGCTCTCCAGCGGCTGTTGCTGGCCTCGATGATCCCTTCACTCAACAGTCGCTGGACCTCTGACTTGATAAACGTCATGTCTAGCGAACTGTACCACCTGCTCCTGGTGGAGATGGGCTTACAGTCAGGAGTGAGGTTCGCAAAGAGTGAAGGGGGGGAGACCTTGAGGGTCGCGAGGCTGCACACCGTGAGAACATAAGAACATAAGAACTAGGAGCAGGAGTAGGCCATCTGGCCCCTCGAGCCTGCACTGCCATTCAATGAGATCATGGCTGATCTTTCGTGGACTCAGCTCCACTTTCCAGCCCGAACACCATAACCCTTAATCCTTTTATTCTTCAAAAAACTATCTTTCTTTATCTTAAAAACATTTAATGCAGGAGCCTCAACTGCTTCACTGGGCAAGGAATTCCATAGATTCACAACCCTTTGGGTGAAGAGGTTCCTCCTAAACTCAGTCCTAAATCTACTTCCCCTTATTTTGAGGCAAGGCCCCCTAGTTCTGCTTTCACCCGCCAGTGGAAACAACCTGCCTGCATCTATCCTATCTATTCCCTTCATAATTTTATATGTTTCTATAAGATCCCCCCTCATCCTTCTAAATTAAAACGAGTACAGTCCCAGTCTACTCAACCTCTCCTCATAATCCCACCACTTCAGCTCTCTGGGATTAACCTAGAGAATCTCCTCTGCACACCCTCCAGCGCCAGTACGTCCTTTCTCACGTAAGGAAACCAAAACTCCAGATGTGACCTCACTAACACCTTATACAGTTGCAGCATAACCTCCCTAGTCTTAAACTCCATCCCTCTAGCAATGAAGGACAAAATTCCATTCGCCTTCTTAATCACCTGTTGCACCTGTAAACCAACTTTTTGCAACTCATGCACTAGCACACCCAGGTCTCTGCACAGCACCATGTTTTAATATTTTATCATTTAAATAATAATCCCTTTTGCTGTTATTCCTATCAAAATGGATAACCTCACATTTGTCAACATTGTATTCCATCTGCCAGACTCTAGCCCATTCACTTAACCTATCCAAATCCCTCTGCAGACGTCCGGTATCCTCTGCACTTTTTGCTTTACCACTCATCTTAGTGTCATCTGCAAACTTGGACACATTGCCCTTGGTCCCCAACTCCAAATCATCTATGTAAATTGTGAACAATTGTGGGCCCAACACTGATCCCTGAGGGACACCACTAGCTACTGAATGCTAACCAGAGAAATATCCATTAATCCCCACTCTTTGCTTTCTATTAATTAACCAATCCTCTATCCATGCTACTACTTTACCCTTAATGCCATGCATCTTTATCTTATGCAGCAACCTTTTGTGTGGCACCTTGTCAAAGGCTTTCTGGAAATCCAGATATACCACATCCATTGGCTCCCCTTTATCTCACGCACTGGTAATGTCCTCAAAAAATTCCACTAAATTAGTTAGGCACGACCTGCCCTTTATGAACCCATGCAGCGTCTGCCCAATGGGACAAGTTCCAACCAGGTGCCTCGCTATTTCTTCCTTGATGATAGATTCCAGCATTTTCCCTACGACCGAAGTTAAGCTCACTGGCCTATAATTACCCGCTTTCTGCCTACCTCCTTTTTTAAACAATGGTGTCACGTTTACTAATTTCCAATCCACCGGGACCACCCCAGAGTCTAGTGAATTTTGGTAAATTATCACCAGTGCATTTGCAATTTCCCGAGCCATCTCTTTTAGCACTTTGGGATGCATTCCATCAGGACCAGGAGACTTGTCTACCTTTAGCCCCATTAGCTTGCCCATCACTACCTCCTTGGTGATAACAATCCTCTCAAGGTCCTCACCTGTCACAGCCTCATTTCTATCAGTCACTGGCATGTTATTTGTGTCTTCCACTGTGAAGACCGACCCAAAAAACCTGTTCAGTTCCTCAGCCATTTCCTTATCGCCCATTATTAAATCTCCCTTCTCATCCTCTAAAGGACCAATATTTAACTTCGCCACTCTTTTTTGTTTTATATATTTGTAGAGGGGGGGGGGGGGAACAAGGGGCCGCCGAACTGTAAGATAAGGCATCAGTGATTACATTGAAAGTCCAATCCGAGCAGTAGGGCGGCACAGAGGTGGGGGAGGACGTAGAGCTTAAAACGAGTATACTCTGCGCCCTGCATTGCGAGATTGATGATACAGTACCCCCAGATCTGAACCGAATGGGACCTGGAGGCAAGGGAGATTGTTTGGGAGGCTGGGTAGGTGTGGAGGGAGCAGTGCCTTACCGTGTCGGGGTGGACAAAGCTCTCCCTGCTCCTGGAGTCGAAAAGACAGGGGGTCTCGGGCCCGAGCTGAAACTAATGTCGGAAACCAAGCTTTGATTTATGAACTAATTCATAATCATCTGCTATTTCTGCTGCTAACCTCGCAGTTTTAACCCTCTGCTCTTCCACATGAGTTCTCACTACATCAGGAATTGAATTTTTAAACTCGTCCAAAAGTATAATTTCTCTGAGAGCTTCATACGTTTGATCTATTTTCAAAGCCCTTATCCACCGATCAAAATTACCTTTCAAACTCCATGTATGTTTGACCAAATTCTTTCCTTAAATTTCTCAACCTTTGTCTGTAGGCTTCAGGCACTAGTTCATATGCACCTAAGATGGATTTTTTCACCTCCTCATACGTCTCAGATACCTCCTCCGTTAGCGATGCAAACTCTTCACTAGCTCTACCTACCAGCTTTGTTTGAATCAGTAATACCCATATGTCCTGTGGCCATTTCATTTGATTAGCTACCTTCTCAATTGAAATGAAAAAGGGTTCTACCTCCTTCTTGTCAAACCTTGGCAATGCTTGGACATATTTAAATAGATCCCCGCCATGCCTTCGACTTTGACGCTCTTTCTCACTGTCCTCATCACTATCATCCAACTGTACGTTTCCCTTTACGTCTGCCAATTTTAACTGACTGTCATGTTTCATGGCCATTTTCTGAAGTTCAAACTCTCTCTCTTTATCTTATTCCCTGATCTGTATCTCCCTTTCTTTTTCTTTTTGTTCCGCTCGGGCTATTCTTTCTTGTCTCCTTTCTTCCCTCTCCTTTTCTTTTTCCTCTCTCTCTCTTTATTTTTCCACGCTCTCTCTTTCTTTGTCCGCTCTCGCTCTTTTGTATTCAAGCTGCTTTAATTCTTTCTCATGTTCCATTTCATAGAATTTACAGTGCAGAAGGAAATTTGTTTAATTTGCAACTGAATTTTTGCAATTTCCAATGAGTCAAACTGTATCTCAGGCAACTTTAAATGCTTAGCCACTGCCACAATTACCTCATCTTTTCGCATTTTGTCAGGTAATGTTAACTCAATGTTTTTGCCAAATCTAACAGTCTGCTTTTAGTCTCTGTCCGTAAGGTACTGCGTGTGACCGTCTCCACCCCCAAAAACTTCAGAGCCTCTGAAAGAGCCATTGTCCACAACACACTCCCCACTTAAACTAAAATACCACACCTGAAAAACAACCACAATATGCTCACCCCTCGCTGTCTTTAAGTTCACTAAGCCAATCCAGTAGATAGACTTTTATCCCCTTCGAGCCCCCAATTTGTTATGGGCAGGATTTAGAGAACCCCAAAGTGTATCATGGAGTTCACCTAACCCACAATTTTTAATAGATTGTGGTATGGGGAGCACATGGCCCACTCTACAGGTATGGTACAGCAGAAAACGGACCAGTGTTTTTTTAAAACAAAACAATGTTTATTCTATGAACTCAAGTTAACCTTTTTAAAACAAACAGTGAATATCTTAGCAACCAGTAAATCAAATACACCCCCCAAAGAATACAACACTAAATAACCTGTATGCTGTCCTTTTAACATCCAAAAGACTTAACAAACCTTCAAACAGGAGAACATTAGATTTATATTCAATACTGAGACCTTTTTACAATTCTGAGTTCACCTAAATGATCCATAGATAGTCTTTAGATGGCAGAGATCACAGCAGTGCAGCTCACTTTTAACTTCAGATTCACCTCACTGAAAAACACCGTCACACCCAAGCTCTTTCTCAAACTGAAACTAAAAAGCAGAAGTGCAGCTCAGCTCCACCCATACTCTGACATCACTCCAGTAACATGAGCAGCTCCATTTCTTAAAGGTACATTTCTTGAACACCCATTTCTTAAAGGGTACTCTCACATGACACAGAAAGGTAGGAGCTCCTTCAATGAATGCCTTATGATTAGAATTTGGTTACAAAAAAGTTGGGCTATGTTAGCTCATTACCATCAAACTTAATTTCATTATCAGTGAATATTTTGGCTTTTTTATATTTTACTGGGCATTTTGGGATTTTAAAAAATCGGTGCTCCACAAATTCTGCTGCCCTAGGAGGTGCCCCATGATTGCCTTTGAGCCATGGTGATGAAAATGTAGGCAATGAGATCTAATGCATGTGAAAATACATATTCGACCTGTTACATCACACTGCAATGCAGAGAAGCTCCCTAAACTAATGGAAGAAGGGTCCAGAGGAACAACAGGTGGCTATTCAACCTGTCAAGCATGTTCTGTCATTAGATAATGGAAGGAGCCCATGGTGTAAAGGTTCAGGGTGACCGTCACCTTGAGGGGCACCGGGATCGGGTGTCCTTCCATCATACCCCCGCGGTGTCAGGAGCGCCATGATCTGGGAAATATGTCACCTTGTCCTCCTGTTCAGCCGGAGCCTTCGAAGTCATGCCCCGTCCAGCAGTTCCTTGAATGACAGGCGCTGCTCTTTTCCACATCTTCCTCGGCCTGTTGGGCAGCCAGCTCGCCATCCACACTAGCTGGCTCCCATTCCTCTGGAGCAGCCTCCACTGCTGCAGGGTCTTCCCCAAGCAGCTCCAGCTTTTACAGCCTCAGTGGATCTCCCAGGACTGCAGCGACTAGGATGAAGGTCACCACCCCTGGTTGAATTCTGAAATCCATTGTCTGCACGTCTGAAAGGCAGACATGTTAGCATGGTGCGTAGTCCGCTGCCCACCAGGTACACCGGGCTACACGGTGGCCTTGGCCTGCACTGCAGACCATGCTCCTGCATGTTCCATCCCCTCTCCTCCCATCCCCATACCCACCCCCGTCCATTTCCCTTGGCACTCCGCACTCCACGTACCTGGTCTCATCGGTGCCCGGCACCGTGGCAGCCTCAGGTCCTGGCACTCAACCCTGCCACCAGGGGTACCATTGGCTGGTGCTACCTATGGCAGCAGTACACTCTGTAATGATATGTATATTGTCTGGGATGTGAAGAGTGAACAAGTTAATGATACTGCTTCTTACCACTAGAGGGAACCACAGAACAGTCATATATATATCATGTGACTTGGGGATTCTGGGAGAAGATAGTGAGGCACGAAAGAGAGAGCAGTTGTGTACTTGATAGTTCTGTTCGTTAGAGATATCATAGTTTAATAGAAATCTTCTACTTTAGGAATGGGAACGAATCTTAGTAGTGTAATAAATGTATAGTTTTGTTTGTTTACAAAGCTTTGTGTTCTTTATTCAACACTACAAATCCGAGCCATCCAGGCAAAGCAAAATAGAGAACAACATGCTATCAGAAGTGGACAACGTCAAATAGTAAAGAACACAACACACTCCACAGCCCCCGTCCGGCACCCCCCTGTAGGGGCTCCTGTGGGCATTGCCCTTGGGTGGGCCACCTGCTGCCCCACTGGTGGAGCCCGGTTGTGGGGGGGAGTTTTTGGGGTGGAGTGTGGGGTTGGGGTGCGGGGTGAATGATGGTGGCTCAGATGCAGGGGTGGTGGGGTGGGGACATCCATACGGCGTCGCTCTGCATACCCACAGGCCATGGTGGGCGGTCAATGGGGTGCCTAACAAGGTGGCTGCCTTGCAAACCACTGCAATGGCGTTCCGTGCCTGGACACCCCAGTCCCATGTGTGGTCACCCCGACCCCACAGCCCATTCCCTGGTCACTGATCCACAACCCCTGCTTCCTCCCGCGCCTGGTGGAGGCCTTTCCGCAGCAGGACTGGCAAACCCACAGTCGCCTCTGCATATCCTACCTCCTCTCTATCCCTCATCAGCCACAGTGTCTGTTTCCTGATTTTTAAAAGCACACGTGAAACTTGCCGTCTGTAATTCCCCCTGGCGGAGGCGCAGCATTGTGGAGGCCCTGGAGAATACCGGGTTGGACCTGTTAATGACACACGAATGGCATTTACTGTATGTGCGGAGCAGAATGCATTGACGCTGCTGTCGAGGCACCATAGCATGGCATGGCATTCTGCCGTCACCCAGCACCCGCAACAATTTTGGTGCCACCTCCGATTCTCTGCCCAATCACGTTTCGCGATTTCGGCATCAGCCGATGGAGAATCTCGCCCACTATATTTTACAAAATAGGACTTATGCTTGAGATTGAGTCATTTAGCTACATCACCAGAAGGCAGGAGCATTACACATTACATGCCATTTATGAACCCAATCTTAGGTTACCATAAATGCACAATGTTTTAATTATATTTTGAACTGTATTTTATTTTAGATCTAGGGCATAAAATATTTGTCCTGCTTTTCATTTTCACTGACAGAAACACAGTTCTGCAGTGACTATTTTTCTGTGTTAACAGGGACATAAAACAGCAAAGCAAGCGTGAGGGTTAATTTCTAGAGGGGTAGAATTGAAAAATAGGGAAGCAAAGCTAATCCTGTTTTGGAACCTTGGTTGACCACACTTAGGGTTGGATGCAACATTGTTCAGTGGGGTCAGGAGGGCAGAAGTGAAAGTGTGTGGTTCGCAGAATCCTGCCCATTTCTATCATCCTACCATGAGTAACCGCTGGCCAGTTCACAGCCTACTGGTGGGGCTGATGGTCATTCAGTGCCTGGTCAGCGAGAATCATGGCCAATTGGTGACTGTGATCCGGAAGGATATTTTGACTCAAATTTAAAGGACTGTCATCAGTATGGTAGAAATCCATCGGGCAGAATTAACAGCTGGCATCTTTCAGCTCCTGTCTTCCATTTCCAGTCTTTTTTCCCACCAAATGATGGAAGCTTTGACAGAGTGAATACAGAGAGAATCTTTCCCCTTGTTGGGAAGAGAATAAGCATAGAGACCATCAATGTAATGTTGTCACCAAGAAATTCAAGAGGGAATTCAGAAGCAATTTCTTCACTCAAAAAGTGGTGAGGATGTGCAACTCCTTACCACAGGGAGAGGTTATGGCAAATAGTATAGAGGCACTTAAGGGGAAACTAGACAAGCATTTAATGTAGAAGATGATTACGATGGTAGATTTGGGTGAAGAAAGATGGGAGGAGGCTCAAGTGGAACATAAACACCAGCATGGACTTGTTAGGCTCAATGGCCTGATTTTGTCCCATGTATCCTATGTAATTTACAATCCTATTTTTGTCAATTGCCACCAGAGAGCTTGAGACTATAAGACATGCTGTGTACTACAATTTAACAAGCACCCCTAAAACAGTTAAATCTCAAAACTGGGATTCATGTTTGGGTGCTGCAACAATGAAGAAATAAACATCAAGGCCTGGCTTTCTCCCTAAAGAGGCAGTCAGGCTAGTTTGACAGTAGGAACGAGGTACTGCTAGATCAATTATATGGTATTTTGCATATTCTTACAAGATAATTTACTGCTTATGAGAAGCTATGCAATATAATACAACATAATGATGCAAATTATGCAGCTTAACTACTGGGGACGAGGCGCTTGATCTTTATTGAAGAACCTGACTTTGTTTCTGATGACACTGAAGGGAATAAAATGCTGTGTTAAAATGCCATACACACATCTGTCGTCACATTTGTATTTTAGTAAGATTGACGTCCATAAACAAGTCGAAGAAAGAACAAATGAATTAATGTGCTCCGAAAATCAGCTGTTTGTAGCAAATGGACACCAAGGGTGCATGGATTAAAGTATAATTGTTTCAGAAAGATTAACAAATATTTCAATGCCAATATTGGATGCAGAGATTGCAAAAAAGCAGCTCCACATTTGCGTGGCTGAGTGGGAGAAATATATTTTAAAAATTATGTGTGTGATGAATGTAGGAAATTGTTATATATTGCATTTTATATTTTGTTGCAGTGATGTTATTTAAAACCCTGGGTTCAAATTCACACAGGCAGTATGCTTGCTAAAACTGTGATTAAGGGGTTGTAAAAGTGAGGTGATCAGACCATAAGATATAGGAGCTGAATTAGGCCATTCGGCCCATCAAGTCTGCTCTGCCATTCGATCATGGCTGACATGTTTCTTATTCCCATTCTCCTGCCTTCTCTCCATAACCCCTGATACCCGTATTTATCAAGAAATCCCCTTCTTATTCAAGAACACCAGATTTGTACTTGAGATGCTGTTACCTACAGGGATCAGACCAAGAGCTGGAAAGTGGAATTAGACAGAATAGTTCTTTCTTGGAACATAAGAACATAAAAACTCGGAACAGGAGTAGGCAATTTAGCCTCTTTAGCCTGATCTACCATTCAATACAATAATGGCTGATCGTATCGTGGCCTCAACTCCACTGTCCTGCCCATTCTCCATAATCCTTCAACCCATTAGACCATAAGACCATAAGACATAGGAGCGGAAGTAAGGCCATTTGGCCCATCGAGTCCACTCCACCATTCAATCAAGGCTGATTTCAACTCCATTTACCCACTCTCTCTCTCCATAGCCCTTAATTCCTCGAAAAATCAAGAATTTATCAACTTCTGTCTTAAAGACACTCAACGTCCCGGCCTCCACCGCCCTCTGTGGCAATGAATTCCACAGACCCACCACACTCTGGCTGAAGAAATTTCTCCTCATCTCTGTTACATTGCTAATTAAAAATCTGTCTAACTCCTCCTTAAATGTGCTCACTGTCCCAGCATCCACCGTTCTCTGGGATAGTAAATTCCACAGATTCACAACCCTTTGGGAGAAGCAATTTCCCCTCATCACTGTTTTAAATTTGCCACCTCTTGTTCTGAGACTATGGCCTCTCATTCTAGAATGCCCCACATCTGTTCCAGGTCTATTTATCCATAACTTTTAGCATCTTGTATACCTCAATTTGATATCCCCATATTATTCTCAACTCTAGAGTATAGGCCTAAACTGTCCAATCTCTCTTTGTACGACAAATCCCTCATCTTTGGAATCGATCTAGTGAACCTCCTCTGAACTGCCTCCAATGCCACTACATCTTTCCTCAAATATGGGGACCAAAACTGTGCAGGATACTCCAGGTGCGGTCTTACCAATGCCTTGTACAGTTGCAACAACACTCCCTTACCTTTATATTCTAGTCCTTTAGCTCTAAAAACCAACATTCCATTTGCTTTCGTTATTATCTGCTGCACCTGCATGCTTGTTTTCTGTGACTCATGCATGAGGATACCCAGAATCCTCTGCATCGGAGCACCCTGAAGTCTCTCCCCATTTAGACAATAAGTTGCCTTTCCATTTTTCCGACCAAAATGCATGACCTCACACTTATCCATGTTAAACTCCAGCTGCCACATTTTGGTCCACTCACCTAACATATCTACAGCCATTTTTAAGGTCCTTATTTCCTTATTGCAACTTACTGTCCCACCTATTTTAGTGTTGTCTGCAAATTTGACTTTCAGATCTTCTATCCCTGTATCCAAGTCGTTATTATAGATTGTAAATAGTTGTATAGATTGTATAGATTGTAATAGCCCAGAGATCGAACCCTGTGGCACCCCACTGGTTACATAGAGTCAAAGGGCGGCATTCTCCGTTTCTGAGACTAAGTGTTGACACCGGCGCAGAATTCGTGAAGTTCCACGACAGCAAAACTGATGCCGCAGCTGGACGGATTCTGCTACCGTTAAGGGGCTAGCACCGGCGCCACATAGAATACAATCGATTCCAATGAGAAACGGTGCGGGATACGCCGTTTCGCGGTTGACACTCCAGAGGCTGACAAGCTGCAACAACATATATACAATTCACTCCCCACACACACCATCCCAGCCAACAGGATGGCGGCAAGATGTGCGGCCCCACTTTTCACAGATGCCAAGCTGGCGACCTTCCTGGACTCGGTGCAGGAGAGATGGATGACTCTATACCCTGGTCTAGGACGGAGGCTGCGAGCCGCTGTCATTTGCCGTGCCTGGGCCAGGGTGGCAGAGATGGTCAGCGCTGTGGGTAACACCGTCTGGACTGGCCAGCAGTGCCGTAAAAAACTGCATGATCTCCTCAGGGAGGCCAGGGTGAGTAGGCAACACTATGTCCCTGGCACCAACCCCCCATCCTACATACCCATAGCCTTATCCCCCCCACCCAGAGGGCGGGCAAACCCCCACCCTGCACCACATGTCGCCACCCACACCGGCGGCCATGGCTGGGTGCCCTGGCCACTGAGGCCACCAGCTACCCACACCCTGGGCTGCATGCGTCGGACTGTCTAACACTGTCATTTTTTGTTTACAGCCCCCCCCCCTCCCCAGGGGAAGGTTACCCATAACCGCCAGGAGCGGGAGAAGACTGGAGGGGGACTGTCGGATTTACGGCCCCTAACCATGGCAGAGCAGAAGGCCCTGGACATGGTAGGTGGCCTGAAGGAAAGGGAGGTCACCAGGGTGAAACCCTACTGAGTTGCGGTTCCCCATGACACGTGTACCAACCCCCCCCACCTAACATCACCCCCACACCACCCTCACCCCCCCCACCACCCTCACCTCCACGCCACCCTCACCATCACCCACAACCTTCTCTCCCACACAACACTCACCCTTACCCGCACACCACCACCAGCCCGACACCACCCTCATCCCAACTTTCACCTCTACACAACTTCCACCCCCACCATCCGCACTTCCCCCTGGCCAGCAGTCTAACAATGTCTCGTGTCTTGGCAGGACCTGCTGGTGATGGGCCGAGTCCATCTGGCATCTCCCGCCCCCAGCCAGTGCCACAGCTGAGCCCAACAGCGACGCTGAGAGCAGCTCGGATGCCAAGCCTGTACCCGAGATGCAGGACACCCCGGAGCACCAGTCTGGGGATGACACTGGCTTCCCGTCACAGCTGCCTCCAACATCCTCCAGCATTCCAGAGACACTCACCTCAGTTGGACACTTTAGTGACGAAGCTCCTGCGACACTCTGGTGCGCACCACACAATTGGTCCGGCACAGCAGGTGGAGGTAGGAACATCCGAGGGGGCGGACAGTCGGAGGGTGGGTCGATCCTAGGGACTGCTGTCCAGATGGATTTCAGGTTCCTGGATGGTCCCATCAATTGTGAAAATACAGTTGCAGAGCCAGGGACTGCATGAGGGGTTGTCGGCGATCATGCAGCACCTGCAGGTGCAGTTGGAGGTGTCCAACCGCGTGCAGGAACAGGTGGTAGTGCCGACCATGTGTGCTACCCAGGCCAACATGCACTGTGGCAGCCGCGGTCGAAGCATTGGGGGCGACAGTTTCGGCAATGGATCAGCAGGTCCAAGGCCCGGGGCATTCTGTGTAGGCACTGGCTGAGGCCCAGGACAAGGTTTGCGCCTCACAGGCAACCATGTGCCAGAGCCACCCTGGATATCGCAGCGGCGCTTCTGAGCATGGCCCAATCAGAGCAGGTGGTTGGGAACGTCAGCGGCATTGCACGGGCACTAGCCGAAGTGACACAGAGGGAAGTGGCCCAGTCCCAGAAGGAGATAACGCAGTTACTGGCTGATGTGACACAAACCCAGAAGGCGATGGCACAATCAATGGGTGATGTGGCCCAGCCCAAGACAGAGATGGTCCACTCCCTGTGCTCCATGGCCGCAAACATGCAGACCCTGGTCACGACCAGAGTGGGCATCCAGGACTGGCAGCACCAGTTGGCAGGGGAGCCTCAGGGGATAGCTCCGCTTGCACCCCCATTCCATGGAGTAGCCAAGGGGCCATCGGGCACCCCAAGGGAGGAGGAGGTGATGCGGCCGGGCCAGTGACTCCCACAGGGGAGGTACCAGAACATCACAGCAATTCAGACTCCCACCGCCTCCTGTCCCTGGTGCATCTGGTGAGCAGCGGGCAGAACAGGGTGGCACCGGGCCATCTTGGATGTTGAGGCAGCATCCGGGCCCATCCAGGCCCGGTCGCTCCAGAAGACGCCCGCCAATGGGGATCCAGGTCGCAGAGCGAGAATCACAGCAGGCTGCCTCCACATCTTCTGTACCGTCTAGGGAACAACCTCGATGTAGCGTTAGGGCCCGTAAGGCCAGAAAGTTAGACACTAGTTAAGTTGGCATGGGTGCAAGTCACAGCTTAGTTATAGGGGCCAGGGCACAAATCTGTATCTATGTTGTCACATTAAACATCTGTAGACACTGTTACAACCTACCTCAGTGCTCTGTCAGATGGGTGTGAGGGGTAGGCTGGACTGGGCTGGCCAGAGAGAGGGGGGCAAATGGGCGGACATTGTGGGAGGTCTGGGCTCCCCTCCCCCCCCCACCGCTCCACCCCCGACCGCCCACACCACCGTCAACCCAGAGATCTGATGGGACCGTGCGATGGAATGGCCAGCTCGCATGCAGGGATCACCCAACTGCACGGTGGAAATTGCTACTGTGGGCAGGAATCAGACGTTTTCAAACAATGTGGAGCACCAGAGCCCATTGCAGAGCGGGTTGTCATCTTCCTCCATCCCATGGACCAGACCCGGTGTTACTGCCAACCCAGGTCCCGCATCCTGTAGTGCGGCAGGTATGTATGTACGGAGGGGGATTCAGATGAAGGGGTGGCTGTGGGGGAGGGGGGCTTATGGGGATGGGACGTGTTGTCTATGCCCCTGGCCAGTTTGTGAACCTGGAGGCGATCAGAGCGTCCTGTGTGCGTTGGCCCTGACACATACGTTGTGCGGCCTCCCTTGCCTGCCTGGGCTCCATGTCCTGCCTATCATCCCCCTCCCCTGTATCCTCCTTATCGGATGAGGCCTGCCATTCCTCCTCCTCCTTCAGCACATCACACCTCTGCTGCACGATGTTGTGGAGGACGCATGCAGGTTGTCCTCTCAGCAGCGTAGTGGAGGGCCTCGCCAGAGCGGTCCAAGCAGCTGAACCACATCTTCAGGAGACCGAAGCACCGCCTGATCACACTCCTGGATTGTGTATGGGCTTCGTTGAAGCGGGTCTCCATGTCGGTCTGCAGCCTCCAGTTAGGTGTCATCAGCCACAATCGCAGTGAATAACCCGTGTCACCCAGGAACAAACACCCAAAGGGGGGGTGGGGGGGGGGGGGGGGTGGCGTCACGAACATATCAGGAATCGTCGAGTGTGCCAACTGCCCGGGTGCTGGGCGCATGGTGCACAGTTGATGGTTACGTATCAGCTGCACGTTCATTGAGTGGAACCCATTTCGGTTTGTGTAGAGCAGCGTATCATCTGCAGGTGTTCGTAGGGGCACATACATCCCGTTGATCACCCCCTGGACCCGAGGCATCCTGTCGATGGCGGCAAACCCTGCTGCTTGGGAATCCTGGTGGGCTCGGTCCACATTGAAGTGTTGGGTGTGCTGTTGGTTGTTGAAGTGTTGACAGGTCCCTACTTGGTGCCTGTCACCTTGCTGGCCACCGGGAGCAGGTGTTCTCCACCATACCCCCGCGGTGTCAGATGTGCTATGTTCTGACAGATATGTCACACTATCTCCCTGCTTGGCTGGAGTCTTTGACGGCATGCCTTGTCCGGCAGGTCCTCAAATGTGAGGCGCTGTCCGTACACACAAGGCCTCATGAGGCACCTCCTTTGCACCTCCTCCTCCTCCTCAGCCTGTTGGGCAGCCAGCTCTCCATCCTGGGCAGCTGCCTCCTGTTCCTCTGCTACTTGCACCAGCGCTGCAGCTTCCCCCCCCTCGAGCAGCACTCGCTCGTAAAGCCGCAGGGTACCCCGAGGGCTGCGGCGACTAGCAGGAAGGCCACCATTGCTGGTTGCATTCCAATATCCATTGTCTGCAGGGAGTGAAAGGCCGACAGGTTAGCATGGTGTGTACCCCCGTGCCCAACCAGGTCCAACCGGCTACATGGTGGCCCAGCGGGCTCTACCCCCCATGTCCTCCTCCGACCTCCGCACCCCTGGCCCCATCAGTGACTGGCACCGAGGGGGCCTCTGGTCCTGGGGGGTACTGTCAGCTGGCATTGCCCTTGCCAGCAGTATGCTCCGCGGCCCCCAGCATGGGGCTCCATAGGGGCTACTGTGGGCATTGCCTTGGGTACGCTACTGGCGGGTGGCGACCAAGTGAGGGGGTATGGAGGAGGGTTGGGTGTGGGGGTTGGGGCACCCATATGGCTGGTGCCACTCTGCAGAACCAGGGGCCAAGGTGGGTGATCAGTGGTGTGTGCAGTAAGATGGCTGCCTTAAAGGTTGCGGCAATGGCGGTCCATGACTGCACATTGCCCCAAACCCATGAACTGGTCACCCCGGCATTTCGGCCTGTTCCCCCATCAGCTGCCCCCTGCCCTGGCTCTGGCAGGGCCCCTCCCCACCCTAGCCAGTGTTTGACCCGTCAGCCCATAGTCTCACCTCTGTGTCCTACCTCCTCTCTCTCTCTCCCTCTTCAGTCTCGACGCCAGTTCCGTGATTCTTAAAAGCACATGTGAACTGCGGGGTCAGGAGGTGGAGAATTGCGGAGGCCCCGGAGAATACCGGGTCGAGCCCACTAATGCTGGTGTTTACTGTACATGCATTCTGGACCGCATTGACGGCGCTGTCGAGGTGACGGAGAATTGCGATTTGGTGTCAGATCGGCACTCGCCGACATTTTGGCATCGGAACTGATTTTCCACCCAATCGTGTTTTGTGATTTCGGCGTCAGCCAATGGAGAATCCCGCCCACAGAGCTTTACAACATGTGAAGAGGCCCTTTAGGAACTATTATTGGGCGGCAAATACAGCCATGGTTAGGAAGTGGGTCGTGGGGCGGGGGAGGGGTGTCGGTCTGGGAGCGGGTAGAGGCGGCCTCATGTAAGGGCACAAGTTTGGGGATATTGGTAAAGGCTCTTCTGCCGTTCTCGCCGGCCCGGTACTCCACAAGTCCAGTGGTAGTGGCGGCTCTGAGAGATTGGGGGCAGTGGCGGAAGCACATGGGAATGGAGGGAGCGTCTGTGTGGGCTCCAATTTGTGGCAACCACCGGTTTGTCCCGGGGAGGCTGGAAGGTGGGTTCTGGAGGTGGCAGAGAGCAGGAATTGAGAGGCAGGGGGATCTATTTATTGATGGGAGTTTTCCATGTTCAGAGGATTTGGAGGAGGAGTTTGAATTGCCAGGAGGGAATAGTTTTCAATATCTGCAAATAAGGGATTTTGTACGAAGGCAGGTTTCAACCTTTCCGCTTCTACTGACACAGGGGATACAGGACAAGGTAGTTTCTAGAACGGGGGTGGAGGAGGGGGAAGGTTTCGGATATCTATAAAGAACTCATGAAGTGGGAGGAAACTCAGAGAGGCGAGCTAAAGCGTAAATGGGAAGATGAGCTGGGAGGGGAGGGAGAGGCAGGTCTGTGGGAGGATGCTCTGAGCAGAGTCAATACGTCCTCAGCATGTGCCAAGCTCAGCCTGAAATAATTCAAGGTGGTTCACCGGGTACACATGACGGTGGCCCAGATGAGCAGGTTTTTTTGGGTGGAGGACAGGTGTATGAGGTGCACGGGAGGGCCAGCAAACCATGTCTACATGTTTTGGGCATGCCCAAAGCTTAGGGGATACTGGCAGGGATTTGCAGATGTCATGTCCACTGTGCTAAAAATGAGGGTAATGCCAAGTCCAGAGGTGGCGATTTTTGGAGTGTCGGGAGTCCAGGGGGCGAGAGAGGCTGACGTTTTGGCCTTTGCCTCCTTGGTAGCCCGGAGACGGATATTGCTAGCATGGAGGGACTCGAAGCCCCCGAAATCAGGGGTTTGGGTTAGCGACATGGCCGGGTTTCTTAGGCTTGAGAAAATCAAGTTCGCCCTGATAGGATCAACGTTAGGGTTCGTTCGGAGGTGGCAGCCATTTATCGACTTCTTCGGAGAAAACTAAACTGTCAGCAGATTCAATCAGGGGGAAGTAAGGGGGGATAGGGGGGAGTTAGGCTACCTTGTGTTTAGAGTAGGCAGGAACAGTGGGAGATGGAGGGATAGGTTACGCACTAAACTATGTTTACATTTATATTGGTATCGTTTATTGTTATAAAACCATAAATGCCTTAATAAAATGTTTTTTTTTTGAAAGGCAACAATTCCACAGGCCTTCTTAACCATCTTATCAACCTGCCTTGCTGTCCTTCGTGATCCGTGAACATACACTCCAAAGCCTCTTTGATCCTCTGACCATTTATTGTATATCCCCTTGCCTTGCTAGTCTTCCCAAAATGCATTACCTCACACTTTTCATGGTTACATTCCATTTGCCACTCTCCTGCCCCATTTATATATATTTTTTAAAATCTAGAGTACCCAATTCATTTTTCCCAATTAAGGGGCAATTTAGCGTGGCCAATCCACCTAGCCTGCACATCTTTGGGTTGTGGGGGTGAAACCCACGCAAACACAGGGAGAATGTGCAAACTCCCCGTGGTCAGTGACCCAGACCCACGATCGAATCTGGGACCTTGGCACTGTGAGGCTGCAGTGATAACCACTGCACCACTGTGCTGCCTCTTCTGCCCATCTCACCATTCTGTTCATATCATCCTGTAATCTAAGGCCTTGCTCCTCACTATTTATCACACCACCAATTTTTGCATCATCTGCAAATTTATGTATCCTACCGCCTACATTCAAACCATTAATGTATACCACAAACAACAAAGGACCCAGTACCAATCCCTGTCATCTTGCCATCTAGAAAAAGATGCATTTAGCCTGACTCTCAGTCTTCTGTCCGTCAGCCAGTCTTCCATCCAAGCTAATAAATTCCCTCTAACGCCATGTGATCTTACCTTGCGTATTAACCTTCTGTGCGGAAGCTTATCAAATGACTTCTTGCAGTCCAGCTATACTACATCTACAGGATCCCCATTATCCACTTAGCTTGTTACACCTTCGAAGAACTCTAGCAAATTAGTCAAACATGATTTGCCTTTCATTAACCCTGCTGAATCTTATGGAATGTGTTTTGACTTTCCAAATGTCTTGATATTACTTCCTTAATAATAGATTCTAACACTTCCCCAATAACAGATGTTAAACTAACTGGTCTGTAATTTCCTATGTTCTGCCACCCTCCCTTTCCCATGTCCAGGGAATTTTGGAATATTCTAACGAATGGATCCACTATCTCTGCTGCCACTTCCTTTAATACCCTAGGATGTAGGCCATCAGGCCCTGGGGACTTGTCTGCCCTCAATCCCAAGTGTTTGTTGAGTACCGTTTCGCTATTCATGCTGATTGTACCAAGTTTCTATTACTTCTGAATTACCCATTCCCATAGGGATGGTCCTAGTGTCCTCAACCATGAAAACTGGGGCAAAATATTGATTTAGCATCTCTGCCATTTCTGTGTTCCCCACTGGTAACATGGAGGATGAGTAAACTGACCACAGCACAGTGATGCAAGGAGCCGTTCAAGTGGGGGAGAGAAGAGAAATGTAGTCGTAACTGGGATGGTATAATTAGGGGCATAGGCACTGTTCTCTGTGACCATGTAGTTCCCTTTCCCATCTACACAGGGAGTAAGAGTCACAAACCTGTTGGACAAGGACAAGGGATGAGGCTCCTGCGACCCTATCTCCTGGAACCCTCTACCTACCTCACTCACAGCCACACCTTCCTGTCCCTGACCACTGGCTGTATTCAAAATAGTTAGTCCAAGCGGTGTGACTGCCTCCTGGAACGCAGTGTCCCGGTACCTCTCCCCCTCCCGGATGTGTCGCAGCATCCAAAGCTCAGTCTCCAGCTCATCAAACCTGAGCCAGAGTTCCTCAAGCAGCCATCACTTACTACAGACATAGTGGTTCCTACAACACTAGGAATCACAATGGGGTTCACCAGCTCCCACATCATGCAGGTACAACACATCACTTGGCCCACCATCCTTGCTTTATTTAATTAGTTTTTAATTAGTTTTGTTTTAAATTTTCAACTGATTTTAAATCTCCCCTTAATGCCTTGACCTGAAAGGAACTTATAATCAGTAACTTAAAATGGATTTTCAAATTTAGCACAGATTCCCTGTTAGCCAATCAGGTTAAGGTCTTCCTGTGATGTTACTTGTAAGTTATTTACCCCCAATTGGAACACTCAGGGTTCTCTGCTTTTCTCCCACTCCGCTCCCGATGTGAAGCATTCATTCATTCGAACCAATTGCTTGTTTAAAATAGATTACTAATGGAATATTGTTTATGTTTAGGAGGTTCCCTGGGGTGTAGATAATTTATGAGGGATAGTGTTTCCTCATAGCTAAGCAGGTCATGGGACATCTTAGTGGGAGGAGCCAACTCTGTAGTTTTGCAGTTTGCCATCGGATTTTAATCTGACAAAATTGTAGAATTTTCAGGTTGTTCCTGAAAGGTTCTCTCACCAAAGGTCTGCACAGACAAGTAAGCAACCCTGACTGTTAACTTTATTTATAAGTGGCACTTGAACTGTGTAGGGTTGCTTAATTGGAATATACTGTAGCAGGTGTAGATAAGGAGTTCCAAAATGTCACCTTTTATTTATGAGCTGGTTTAACTGTTAATTCAAAAGCTGTCACTGTATTGCACTGATTGATTATGTTTAAATTAAAATGTGTTTTAACGTAAAATATACCTTATTTGTCAGTGTTATCACTCCTGTGGCTTATTTTTTCACAATGTTTATGGAACAAATCCAGATTTATGAACTGGGAGTGGTTGATACTCAGGAATCAACAACATTTACTTATAGAATCTAACCAGGCTAACCAAAACATTTTAGTTAACAACTAGCTGTTTATCTGCAGAGCATCGGGAGAGGGCCTCAGGTGATGTCCTGAGGCCGTCCAAATGGCGTGCAGCGTACTCAGCGATCATGCCTTTTTTGAGGAAGCGGAGCAGCCAAATAACGGCATTGCCCCCCGATTTTGACGTCAAAACGGATTCTCTGGCCAATCGCCGAATGCGATTTCTGCGTCGGCTATTGGAGAATCCAGCCCAGAATATTTACTGGGTGAATAACCATATTGAAGGTGTCCTTCCTATCTTATCAAGGTGGAGGATGAATCATTCAAGAGTTAACGGTTGGGACATTACAGAAACTAATCACCTAGATCATAAGACAATAGCCATGATCTGTGCAGACATGAGCTAATAAATTACGTTTTGAAATCACTATGGGAGAGAGGTCATGTGACTAGAATACCCATTTTGAAATATTTTCTATTACAACACCCAAGTTGCTGAACCAGGAGTCTGGAAGCTGTTAATGGAACAGTAACACTTTCCTCCCTCGCTCTCAAATTCAAGACCCTCTGCGGGATTCTCCTGATGGCGTGGGATGGCCACAATAGGAAACCCCATTGGCCGGCTACCGGAATGAAAGATCCGGCTGGCGGGGGTGCACCGCAACGGAAAACGGGGCTGGTGGGACGGAGAATCCCACCCCCTGGGCGAAATTCTCCCCCAACGGCGGGATGCCCGCCGACTGGCGCCAAAGCTGGCGCAAATCAGACGGGCATCGCGCCGGCAAAAAGGTGCGGAAGTCTCCGCATCTTTGGCGGCCTAGCCCCAACATTGAGGGGCTAGGCCGACGCCGGAGGGATTTCCGCCCCGCCAGCTGGCGGAAATGGCGTTTGTTGCCCCGCCAGCTGGCGCGGAAATGCGGCGCATGCGCGGGAGCGTCAGCGGCCGCTGTCAGTTTCTCCGCGCATGCGCGGGAGCGTCAGCGGCCGCCGAAAGTTTCCCGCGCATGCGCAGTAGGGAGAGTCTCTTCCGCCTCCGCCATGGTGGAGGCCGTAGCGGAGGCGGAAGGGAAAGAGTGCCCCCACGGCACAGGCCCGCCCGCGGATCGGTGGGCCCCGATCGCGGGCCAGGCCACCGTGGGGGCACCCCCCGGGGTCAGATCGCCCCGCGCCCCCCCCCAGGACCCCGGAGCCCGCCCACGCCGCCTGGTCCCGCCGGTAAATACCAGGTTTGATTTACGCCGGCGGGACAGGCAGTTTCTGGGCGGGACTTCGGCCCATCCGGGCCGGAGAATCCAGCGGGGGGTCCCGCCAACCGGCGCGGCTGGATTCCCGCCCCCGCCCAATCTCCGGGAGCGGAGACTTCGGCGGGGGCGGGGGCGGGATTCACGGCGGCCAACGGCCATTCTCCGACCCGGCGGGGGGTCGGAGAATGACGCCCCTGATCTCTATTACAGTTTGCAAACCAGAACCAAGATAGAGAATTTCCATCAAGTGAAAATATTATTGACTTTTAAAAGACAGATAATTGGCTGGATTCTCCATTCCTGCTGCTAATGCTGACGCCAACGGAAGATCCGTGGTGTTTCATGACGGATGAATCAGCGCCATACCCGCACCAATTCCACTACCTGTGAGGGGCTAACACCAGAGCCGCGTGAATCACCCACGGAACGAGTGAAAAATGGTGGGAGAATGACCGGGTCTGTGCTGGGCAGGCGCAGGGCTGACAAGCTGCAGCCGCGTGTATGCCTCCACCCCCCACGCACGCACTGGTCGCACCTGAAAAGATGGCGCCAGTTGTGCGGGACCACGTACCCATCCACCCCAACCACACAGGCCACCTCCTGGCCAACTCCAGCTACTCCCCCCAGCCCTGGCAGAAGCCATTCGGCCAGCGACACAGCTCTCGGCGGAGCATGGACCCTCTCTCTCTCTCCACAGCCGCCACGCCAGGCTCGCGACCGCTGTCGGGAACTCGGCCCATCAGAGGCAGAGCATTATTGGGTGGGCCAGATAATGATATTGAAATGGGGTTGCGACTGCGTGCACGCGTCTCGATGACGCCGATTAGGAGGAGGCGGAGCATCACGACCCGGCGCCTGCCTCGATTTCAGCCGCTTGAGGTATTCTCTGCCCGATCGCCGTTCCTGATTTTGGCGTCAGGCAAAGGAGAATCCCGCTGAATGTTTTTTAAAAAAGAACATCTCCAGAAATTACAGTCTACATCGGCTTCAATGAGATTTCAAGTTCACCATGAAAAAAGTCTGTTCCAGCCATGGATGCCAATAAAGATCGCATAAACAGTACGCTTTCTATTTTACTGTGTGTGTATGCGGCAAAGGTCGGCATGGTGGTTTACTTTATAAAATATCTTAATATCTTTACCGGAGTGGCTTTTTAGCTCACCACCAAACTGAGATGGCACTAATTGAAACCTCAAGTGTACTTATGAAAACTGATTGATGAGTTAGGATAAAAACTTAATACATTTTTAAAACATATTTTTGCCTCAGACTCTTCAATAACAAAGACTACTGAAAAAACTCAAGACTACGAGAGGGCTCTGTGAACAGCCCCTTGTCCACCACCTTTTGCTTTATCTGCTTTAAGAATAAACTAGGTGCATTTATTTGAGTGCGGCTTGTACTGATCTAATAGAACAGTGAGTGGGAAGATACATAAATGCAGATTGACAGTGCAATCCACAAAGAGCAAATGGACTTCTGTTAAAATATGCCTTGCTGTGGAGCACCTCCGATAACATTTCAAACAGATTGAGAACACATTGCTGCACAGATAAACTTCTGCCACAATGGACCCAAGAAGATTAATTCAATATGTGTGCATAAATGTATCTAATAGAAAATGAAATTAAATAATACCATGAATAATAAATCCAGATATTTATGTAACAAAGAATAGGAGGTCAGCCATGCATAGAGTGCAACATTAAACTGATTTTTATCCGATTAATATTTATTTCTGGTAAAATGTGCTGATTATTTTTTGGGGACTATCTCTTCAAACATGAAGAGGTTTATCGTCAGATTGAGAACTGAAGCTTGACATAGGACACTTTGAAAAACACTGTCAGAAACACACTTGTTGCTAGATAAAGTAACAGATGCCGTAATTCTTTAAACAATGAAAGTGCTTTATAAATGTATTATCTGATGTAGATATCATTTTTGGGTTCAATGACATCAGTTATTTCGAGTTGCAAATTCCAAACACTGATATGCCAGCGGAAACTCACAGACCAGTAACTTTTGACTCCATAGTGCAGAAGAAGCCAGGACTTCCAAAATGTCTGTAAGATGACTTCCAGCCACTTTCTGCTTGACCCCTGCAGTGCATCATGTGTGGAATGGTTATAGCATGTGTGTGCCATGCATGTACTGGAAGCATGTAGAGTTGACAGATTGTAACATCTATGTCTCACGCTGATTTTAGCATGTGAACTACAATATTGGACCGCGCAGGCCTGGCTAATGCCCTATAATCACTGCTAGCTTAATATGCTTTCAGCCGCAAAAGTGTTCCCTCCCCCCTAGTAGAGTTAGGGCATCACGGTGAGCTCCTGGGTGAGGTGCATTTGACTTGGCAATAATTTTCTTGTCTCCTATCAATTTATTTCAATGCAGTGGGCAGGGAATTTAAAGTGGTTCAAAAACAGACATTTTGGCATAAGATAGCTTCTTATAAAAATCTATGGGGGTACATAAGGTTTTATTTCTTCACCCTTGTCATGATATTCAAACACACACATCATGATAGACACACCAACAGACAAATCAGAACACACAACACCACAACCAATGACAGAAAGATATAAAAGCACAGGCACAACCCCTGGTGGTCAGTAAGAGCGGCAGAGGGGAACCAGGACACAGCTAATGCCAAGGACACTCAGGGAGACAGCACGTGCAGAGTATCCAGAACGAACTGTATTATAAGAGTTATAATAAAATAGAGTTGTACCACATACAACTGTGTTGGCTCATCTGTGCACCAGAGCACCCAACACCACATGGTACAGGAGTGGCTCGATACCTGCCGGCATACCTCAGTGTACACAGACAACCAGCAGTGCCCAGGCATGATGCACGAGCTCCCGGTTCCGCAGGCGCTCCAGTGCGACGGCGACCTCCACGAAAACTGGCGGCGATTCCGGCAAATGTTCGAGTTGTTCCTGGCGGCAGCTGAACTCCAAGACCTGGATGATAAGGAAAAAATTGAATTTCTCCTCATCGTCGCCGGTGCAAGGGCAAGAGCAATGTTCAGAAGGTTCAGGTTCTTCAGGAGGCAGCAAAGGCACGATTACCAGGCAGTCATGGGCAAATTCGCCAAGTACTGTGAAGAATACGCAATCCAATGGGGACTTAAAGGTAAGACAAGCTGCAGTACTCACCTCGTGGCTGGGATCCCGGAGCCCGAAATCCCGGGCCTGAGAAAAGGCTGGGTCGAGGTCGGCGGCCATCTTGCTAAAGGTATAACGCTAGCACAGTTGCGCGAGAAGTGCGCAGAACCGGAAGTTTCGTTTGCGCATGCGCAATATGGTGCGCATGCGCAGTTAAGAAAACGGCCATCGGTAAAGGAACAGCGATCTGAGCATGCGCAGTCGCTTCCTACGTGCTACATACCGAGCGTCAGGATGTCAGAGGCCCAAGACTGGATCAATTTAAAAAGGAAATGTCCCAAATCCAATTTAAAAGGGAAACGTCCCAAATCAAAAAAACAAAAATCTGTTAAAGCTGTAAAACAACCTTCCTTCACCTGGAATGACAGCACAGTGCCGCAAATTGACCCAGGAGATGAATTTTACCTCCGAAGAACCCTCCGACAAGCAGTTACCTACGCACAAGCCGATGATTCCGACCTTGAATACTTCGATGACGATTTTTACAGTGTTTCCGGACCTCGCGAGCCCAATGATAGCTCCGTGGTCCTATATGACTATGACTCGGACGAACCTTTCGTGTTGCACATTGGCGGCCCCCATATTGAATCCGACGCAGATGCGGATTCATTTTTCGGATTTGAGGATCTTCAACCCAGCAGATATGACGTTCCAACTTATCAGTACCGGATGATGCTGCAGCCTGACATTACCAGACAGGGAGCGGTGCAAGCACACGGAGAGTGCCCTGCTGCCACACAGAGCGTGGTCCACGTCCCGCTCAACGTTCCCGACTCTATGAAAGAAGACATGCAAGACTCCAGAGTGCAGTCCTCGCATGAACCAGAAGTGACTCCAGTGTCACAAGCTTCCACAGCAAGCTCGTGGACAGCCTCCACGATAGAAGCAACGCAAGACTCCAGAGCGCAGTCCTTGCACGAACAAGAAGTGACTCCAGTGTCACAAGTCTCCACAGAGAGCTCGTGGACAGCCTCCACGATAGAAGCAACGCAAGACTCCAGAGCGCAGTCCTTGCACGAACAAGAAGTGACTCCAGTGTCACAAGCCTCCACAGAGAGCTCGTGGACGGACTCCACGATGGAAGGAACGCAAGACTCCAGAGCGCAGTCCTTGCAGGAACAAGACCATGAGGGTCTAGCAACCTCTCCTGACCAACCAGCGGCAGACGATGCAAGTCTGCCATGCTCCCGTGAACAGCAAGAAGGCTATAACAGCCTACCATGCTCCACTACACAGCAGCATGACCATGACGGTCTCTCACGCTACAATAAAGGGCACAGCGCTGAAGACTGTTCAAGCCCAACTGAAGACAAGCCAAAGGAATCGCCTCGTCCAAGCCCGAAGAAAAAAGGTTTATGCGCTGACCTTCAGGATCATTGTAGCCGAACAGAGATTAATAATGCAGCACGGCCACAGAAGGATGCTGAGGATTTGCTAACGAAATTAATTGTATGTTTAACTTGCAAGGAGCAGACTGAGAATTGCCAGTGTTTTAGTACGGATCGAAAAAATGGACAAGACATTGATCCTCAGGTAATGGAAATAACACAACCTGAATCATATCTACAGCAGGGACAAATGTCTCCCTTCAACACAATACCGCAAAATCCTAACTTCGGAGACCAGCAGTTAGTCAGTAATGACTCTTCAAACCTGGAGGGGAACATTAATTGCATTGAACCTATACACACTCCACTGATTATTGAGCAGAACATTGGAGCAAGAATCCTGAGGACACCGACATCGAGTAGCCAGATAACGAATTTAACACCCACAGCAGTTTCAAGTGAACCAAGTGTGCTTTCCACTAATGATGAAGATGCAGATAAGGTCGACCCGATTATCCATTGTACCACACTAACCCCAGTGCTTAAGCAGTTATGTATGGGGAGTATAATGTGGGCAATTGAGAACAGTAAAAAAGAGACTGTGACCATGCCAGTCCCAGCAAAATCAGACCCAGAGACCATACATATGGGAGAATTTGGGGGTAATAAACAAGGTTCTGCAATGTCTGGGGGAAGATTTAAAGTTCCAAAGAAGAAAAGCCCAAATGAAGGACAATGGCAAGACAATGACAGTCCACCGACATGGTGTGCACCACCAGATGAAAACTCTGACAATTTACCCAACCCTAGTGAACAGCAAGCTGCTAATGAGGATCTATCCATGGGATGTGAGACGAGTGACGACAGCATCCCACTTCCCATGCAAAAGGTGCAAGGTGACAGACCTCGCCTAGTGCGTACCGAGGCACTCAACGATCACGGTGGGACCACTGACGACTGCGGTGGCGGCGCACCGCTTCCACCCTCGATGGCTCGAGCCTCTCCACTGGTTGGTGCATTCCTGCATGTTCCGACTCCAGAAGTGCAGCTTCAGGGAATCTCGGCTGCCTCCAGTGAACCTGTTGGGACTCCGGACGGGGGGCATCGACGGAAGGCAGACCGGACTCCAGATGGGGAGCAGCCAAGCGCCGACTCTGATCTGCGCACGCCAGACCTTGCTCCGGACGGGCGGTGTCGTGGCCTCGGTGATGGCACGCTCAGGGTGACGGCAGATGCCACGGCGGCGGGGAATGGATCGCGTGGCAGTCCCACTGGGTCGGCGGTGGCGGCCAGCACCGGCGGTCCAGGATGGACGCGCCAATTCGCGCCATCGCCAGACGTTGATGCGAGCAACAATTCTCTATCCGGGGCGACATGCTTCGACGTTTCTCTGCGGAGTCGCCCTTCCGGCGCAGCGGGTGGCCGGAGCCAGCGTACACGGTCTTGGCCGGCTTCCACATCTGGCACAGTCATCGCCTTGCATGATATTAGTGATGGTGCTACTTCGATGGCAACGACCCATCGGCTACAAGATGCCGTCCACCACAAACATAAAAAGAAAACAGACTCCACCTTGTTCCTGGCATGCAGGGCGGATGGATTGGTGCGTAGGCGCAATCAGCGGGCTCTGTGCCGCCTTCCACGCTCGCAACTGCACCGTACGCACACGCCGGATCCTCCACTGGTTCCCAAGGATGACTTCGTGGAGATGCCACGGATCATGCCCCTTCCATCGCCACCAGAACCAAACCACAGCCAGGGCACCACTAACAAAGATGTTGAATGTTATATTTGCAAGAATGAAAAAAACCAAGCACTGCATGAAGTACAACAAATGGTAAAGTAGAGACTTCGGCAACAGCATCGCCTCCAACAGTCCAAGGTGAACCAGTGTGACCCCAAATCTCCACAGCTGAACCGGCTTGAGGACCAGCCCATTCTTGAGGCGGTCACCCATTAGACTGGACTTATAACGCTGTTAATACGTTCAAAAAGTCAAACACTTCTGTATTATAACCTGTTGTTGTTTATTGTTCCAGATATCGACTGACCGGACCACTGTTCAAGTTTTTTTTTTCTCTCGCATTCAAGTTTTGTTATGGTACAACCTTGTTAGTGTGACGCACCCGACATCGCCCCATGTAAATAGTTACGTCATAAACACACGCTGTACACAACACAAACGCACACTCTTAGATGCACTCACGACACAATTATATTTATAACCACGTAGGCACATATCTTTGTAAAAAGGGGGGATGTCATGATATTCAAACACACACATCATGATAGACACACCAACAGACAAATCAGAACACACAACACCACAACCAATGACAGAAAGATATAAAAGCACAGACACAACCCCTGGTGGTCAGTAAGAGCGGCAGAGGGGAACCAGGACACAGCTAATGCCAAGGACACTCAGGGAGACAGCACGTGCAGAGTATCCAGAACGAACTGTATTATAAGAGTTATAATAAAATAGAGTTGTACCACATACAACTGTGTTGGCTCATCTGTGCACCAGAGCACCCAACACCACAACCCTGACAGTCAAATCCCCTGTTTACCATGGTTACTGTGCCAACTAAGTGCTTTAACTCCAGCTCTTACATATGATTTGAAGAGAGGGCAGAGACAGCTGGATTCTTTTTGAAAACAAAACATGGGGCAGGATTCTCCCTTCTGGGGACCATGTCCCCAAGCCGGCGGAGAAACCGGCGCCAAACACTCCGGCATCAACAGCCCCGAAAGTGCGTAATTCTCCGCATTTTCGGGGGCTAGGTGGATGCCGGAGGGGTTGACGGTGCTCCAGCTGCCGCCAAAGGGCTGGCGCGAGTTCACGAATGTGCAGAATGGCTGGCGTAATCTCACGCATGCGCGGAACGGCCGGCGTATTTTCACACATGCATGGGGGGTTCTCTTCTCCTACTGGCCCCCTGGGCAATATGGCGGAGCCCTACAGGGGCCCGGCCTGGAAGAAAGAAGTGCCCCCACGGAACAAGCCGTCCCGCAGACCTGTGGGTCCTGATCGCGGGCCAGGCCACCCCCCCACGCCCCCTTGAGGACCGCCCCCGCATACTCACTTGCCAGGTCCCACCGTGCATGAGGTGAGTACTTCACACCGGCGGTACTGGCCAACAATGGACGGCCGCTCAGCCCATCGGGGCCCGGAGAATCCCGGGGGTGGGGGGGGGGGGGGGGGGGGGGCGCTGTCAACGGCCCCCCGACCGGCATGGCGGGAGTCCTGCCGCCGCCCGGAAAACAGCACTAGAGAATACGGCAGCCGGCATCGGGGCATCGGCGCGGGATTCGCGTCTCTCTCTGGGGAGTCTCCGACCCGGTGGGAAGTCGGAGCATCCCGGCCATGATATTTTACTTGAGTGATAAGTAATAGAAAGGTGGAATTGCAAGCATGTGCAATTACGTTGGAGAAACATATGATCAAATGGGAAAAAGTAATGGTCGGTAAAGAAAACAGCATTATCAGCAGTAACATCTGAAGAAAAATAGTAGGTCAGTGGCAGACTCTGCCTTTTCCCAACCTGAGACAGGTGGTGATTAGATAAAGCAGGGAAATGTATGTAAGTCTGGAAGTTGTTTGCCTTTCAATAGCTTGTTCTGAAGCATGCAATGATAGAAGAGACTTCTTTCAACTGGTAAAATGGCCTGGAGTTGGGAATCTCCTTCTTATTTGATTCCTAAAGGCATCTGAAAAGGTACAAGCTGTTAAACATTTTCGGATCAGTAACTAATTGAGGGCCTGATATACTGGCAGTATTGCGTCTAAGTGGGGATGTGACATGGCCGGTAGATGCCAGGAGAGGCCTCCTGCAGGCTTCCCGACAGCCAGTATGCCTGGGACAATCTCACGATCAGGATCCTGCCCTCAATGGGCGGGACCAAGCCTCACAAGCCTAAGTAGGTTTAAAACCAGCTTAGGCATGCTGACCTGGGATCCAATGGGCTCCCGTCATCTACTGGCCTGCCCAGGCAGATCCCAGCCGAGCGCCGTTCAGTACTGGTCCACTCAAATGTGGACCAGGTGAAATAGCACACACTGGGGGGGGGGGGGTCAGAACCTGGACAGGGTGGCCTCCTGGCCCTCCTCCTTGAACATGGGCACCTTGACACTGTAACATTGCCACCTTGATATTGCCACCCTGGCATTGCCAAGCTGTTTGGGTGGCACTGTATAGCTGGCAGGAGCACTGCCAGGGTGGCACTGCCAAGGGTCAGGACTCGATCGGGACCATGCCCATGAAAGGAGGGGGGTATGAAGGGTAGGGGTGTGCAGGGTGGATATGAAGGTGGCTCTGGAAGGTTGGGCGTGGTGAAGGGTCGTGCAAGGGGGAGGCCCCAAAAGGGTGTTTGGGAAGGCTAAAAGAGGATATCTTCAGCGACCCCAGAGCAGGGTGCCATCACTTGGGGGGGGGGGGGGAGGTAATGCCCATGTGTTGGGGGGGGTGACATTGCCCATGGGTGAGGGGTGTGGGGGACCCACACACCCACTTAGAGATCAGGGCACCCTTTCAAAATGGTGGCCTTATCTCTGAGAAGCCAGTCTGTCCCACAAGTTCAGTTCTCCAGTGTGGGATAGCCAGTGAGAAAATTTTCAGGGCCCAAAAAAGTGATTAACTATGGTTAGATCGGGGTGGGAACTCGGCGATAGAGCCGGGGAGAAACTCCCAGCAAAACACGCCACAAATTACACTTAAAAGCCTTTCTGCTAGATCACGCCCAGAGTCTGTGTAAAGAAATTTCTCATCATCCTGGTCCTAAGTGGCACAATTTGAAATTGTGTCCCATGGTTCCAGACTCCCCAATCAGGGGAAACATCTTACCTGCTTCTACCCTCTTTAATCCTTTAAGCATTTTGGAGGTTTCAGTTAGGTCACATCTCAATCTTCGAAGCTCTTGAGAATATAGCCTCAGTTTGCTCAATCTCTCTGCATAAGATGGTCCCATCATCCCCGGATCAAGTCTGGGGAACCTTAGTTGCACTCCCTATATGGCAATAATATCCTATCTGAGATAAGGGGACCAATACAACAGGTGGGGTATAATTCAGCCTCTATACAATTGAAGTAAGATTTCTCTACTCCTGTATTCTTGCAATAAAGGCAGTTCCATTAGCCTTCCAAGTAGCTTGCTGCACCAGCATGTTAACCTCCAGTGACTTATGGACAAGTTCACCCATGTCCCTTTGTACATCTACACTTCTTAATTTCATACCATTTAGGAAATACTCTGCACATCTGTTCCTTCTACCAAAGTGGATTATCTTACATTTTTCCACATTATATTCCATCTTCCATGTTCTTGCCCACTCGCTAAGACCACCCAAAAACTTTATATCTTCCTCAAAACACATAAAGATAGATCTGTACTGATAGAGCCAGGACATGCAGACAGGGGACAGAGAGACTCCGGGACAAGCAGCCCCTGAACAGACAAACCCGGGAACAGGCAGACCCGGGAACAGGAAGATGCGGGGCAGACAAACCCGGGACAGACAAACCCGGGACAGACAAACCCAGTACAAATAAACCCGGGATGGACAGACTCGGTACATAATAAACCTGGGACAGACAGACCTGGAACAGGCAGACACGGGACAAATAAACCCGGTACAAATGAACCCGGGACAGACAAACTCGGGACAGACAGAACCGGTACAAATAAACCTGGGACAGACATGTCATAATATCCACTCATGTATATAATGAGATGCAGACAGGCAGTGATTGACACACAGGATAACCAATGAACACACACGACACATAACAACCAATCACCAGACAGGTGTCACCACTATAAAGCACACAGGGCATTAAGACTCTCCCTCTCTCTACAGGACACAGCTACTGAGATAGTAAGAGTGCACAAGCCAGTGAGCACTATCACCATGAGGTAGAGAGTTAGTCTGGTCAAGCCAGTATTATCATAGAATTTACAGTGCAGAAGGAGGCCATTCGGCCCATCGAGTCTGCACTGGCTCTTGGAAAGAGCACCCTACCCAAGGTCAACACCTCCACCCTATCCCCATAACCCAGTAACCCCACCCAACACTAAGGGCAATTTTGGACACTAAGGGCAATTTATCATGGCCAATCCACCTAACCTGCACATCTTTGGACTGTGGGAGGAAACCGGAGCACCCGGAGGAAACCCACGCACACACAGGGAGGATGTGCAGACTCCGCACAGACAGTGACCCAAGCCGGAATCGAACCTGGGACCCTGGAGCTGTGAAGCAATTGTGCTATCCACAATGCTACCGTGCTGCCCCAGTAGGAGGTTATCAGTTAGATTGATAGAGTGTCAACTCACAGCAGACTATGTACAGCAATCAGCAAGTTCAATAAAACAGTGTTGGACCATCTCCTGTGTCGGAAGCCTGTTTCTAGTTTCACTGCATCCAGTTGCAGTCAACTTGAACCAACTTACTTAACACATCAAGACAGACCCAGAACAGGCAGACCTGGGACAAATAAACCAAGTACAAATAAACTCGGACAGACAGACCTGGGGTCAGGTAGACGCGGGACAGACAGACCCAGGACAGATAGACCCGGGAACAGGCAGTCCCGGAAACAGGCAGGCGCAGGACAGGCAAACCCGGGACAGACAAACCCGGTACAAATAAATCCGGAACAAACAGACTTGGTACATAATAAACCTGGGACAGACAGACCTCGGACAAATAAACCCGGTACAAATCAACCCGGGACAAATAGCTCCGGGAACAGGTAGACGAGGGACAGACAGACCCAGAACAGACAAACCCGGAGCAGACAGACCCAGAACACACAGATCGGGCACAGACAGACCCGATAGAAGTAAACAAGGGACAGTCAGACCCGGAACAGACAGACCCGGAACAGACAATCGCGGAACAGACAGACCTGAAACAGACAGACCCAGACTAGTAGACCTGTACAAATAGACCCGGACAAAAGGGCCAGACAAAAAGACCCGGACAAATAGACCCGGAAAAATAGACCCGGACAAATAGACCCGGACAAAAGGGCCAGACAAAAAGACCCGGACAAATAGACCCGGAAAAATAGACCCGGACAAATAGACCTTGACAAATAAAAAGACAAATAGATCCAGACAAAAAGACTCGGACAAATAGACACGGACAAAAGAGCCAGACAAATAGACACGGACAAAACGACCCGGACAAATAGAGCCAGACAAAAAGACCCGGACAAATAGACCCGGACAAATAGACCCGGACAAAAAGACCCGGACAAATAGACCCGGACAAATAGACTCGGACAAAAGAGCCAGATAAATAAACCCAGACAAATAGACCCGGACAAATAGACCCGGACAAATAGACACGGACAAATAGACCCAGACAAATAGACCCGGACAAATAGACACGGACAAAACGACCCGGACAAAAGAGCCAGACAAATAGACCCGGACAAATAGACCAGGACAAATTGACCCGGACAAATAGACCCGGACAAATAGACCCGGACAAATAGACCCGGACAAATAGACCCGGACAAATAGACTTGGACAAAAGAGCCGGACAAATAGACCCGGACAAATAGACCCGGACAAATAGACCCAGACCCATAGACCCGGACAAATAGACCCGGACAAATAGACCCGGACAAATAGACCCGGACAAAAGAGCCGGACAAATAGACCCGGACAAATAGACCCAGACACATAGACCCGGACAAATAGACCAGGACAAATTGACCCGGACAAATAGACCCGGGCAAATAAACTCGGACAAAAGAGCCAGACAAATAGACCCGGACAAATAGACCCGGACAAAAGGGCCAGACAAAAAGACCCGGACAAATAGACCCGGAAAAATAGACCCGGACAAATAGACCTTGACAAATAAAAAGACAAATAGATCCAGACAAAAAGACTCGGACAAATAGACACGGACAAAAGAGCCAGACAAATAGACACGGACAAAACGACCCGGACAAATAGACCCAGACAAAAAGACCCGGACAAATAGACCCGGACAAATAGACTCGGACAAAAGAGCCAGATAAATAAACCCAGACAAATAGACCCGGACAAATAGACCCGGACAAATAGACACGGACAAATAGACCCGGACAAATAGACACGGACAAAACGACCCGGACAAAGTAGCCAGACAAATAGACCCGGACAAATAGACCCGGACAAATAGACCCGGACAAATAGACCAGGACAAATTGACCCGGACAAATAGACTTGGACAAAAGAGCCGGACAAATAGACCCGGACAAATAGACCCGGACAAATAGACCCAGACACATAGACCCGGACAAATAGACCAGGACAAATTGACCCGGACAAATAGACCCGGGCAAATAAACTCGGACAAAAGAGCCAGACAAATAGGCCAGGACAAATTGACCCGGACAAACAGACTTGGACAAAAGAGCCGGACAAATAGACCCGGACAAATAGACCCGGACAAATAGGCCCGGACAAATAGACTCGGACAAAAGAGCCAGACAAATAGACCCGGACAAATAGACCCGGACAAATAGACTCGGACAAAAGAGCCAGACAAATAGACCCGGACAAATAGACCCAGACGAATAGACCCAGACAAATAGACCCGGACAAATAGACCCGGACAAATAGACCCGGACAAATAGAACCAGACAAATAGACCCAGACAAATAGACCCGGACAAATAGACCCGGACAAATAGACCCGGACAAATAGAACCAGACAAATAGACCCAGACAAATAGACCCGGACAAATAGAACCAGACAAATAGACCAGGACAAATAGACCCGGACAAATAGACCCGGACAAATAGACCCGGACAAATAGAACCAGACAAATAGACCCAGACAAATAGACCCGGACAAATAGACCCAGACAAACAGACCCGGACAAATAGACCCGGACAAATTGACCCGGACAAATAGACTTGGACAAAAGAGCCGGACAAATAGACCAGGACAAATAGACCCGGACAAATAGACACAGACAAATAGACCCGGACAAATAGACCCGGACAAATAGACCCAGACAAATAGACCCGGACAAATAGACCCGGACAAATAGACCCGGACAAATAGACCCAGACAAATAGACCCGGACAAATAGACCCGGACAAATAGACCAGGACAAATTGACCCAGACAAATAGACCCAGACACATAGACCCGGACAAATAGACCAGGACAAATAGACCCGGACAAATAGACCCGGACAAATAGACCCGGACAAATAGACCCAGACAAATAGACCCGGACAAATAGACCCGGACAAATAGACCCAGACAAATAGACCCGGACAAATAGACCCGGACAAATAGACCCGGACAAATAGACCAGGACAAATAGACCCGGACAAATAAACCCGGACAAATAGACCCGGACAAATAGACCTGGGCAAATAGACCAGGACAAATAGACCCGGACAAATAGACCCGGACAAATAGACCCAGACAAATAGACCCAGACAAATAGACTCGGACAAATAGACCCGGACAAATAGACCCGGACAAATAGACTCGGACAAAAGAGCCGGGCAGATAGACCCGGACAAATTGACCCGGACAAATAGACTCGGACAAAAGAGCCGGACAAATAGACCCGGACAAATAGACCCGGACAAATAGACTCGGACAAAAGAGCCGGACAAATAGACCAGGACAAATAGACCCGGACAAATAGACCCGGACAAATAGACTCGGACAAAAGAGCCGGGCAGATAGACCAGGACAAATAGACCCGGACAAATAGACCCGGACAAATAGACTCGGACAAAAGAGCCGGACAAATAGACTCGGACAAAAGAGCCGGGCAGATAGACCAGGACAAATAGACCCGGACAAATAGACCCGGACAAATAGACCCGGATAAATAGACCCGGACAAATAGACCTGGACAAATAGACCAGGACAAATAGACTCGGACAAAAGAGCCGGACAAATAGACCCAGACAAATAGACCCGGACAAATAGACCAGGACAAATAGACCAGGACAAATAGACCCGGACAAATAGACCCGGACAAATAGACCCAGACAAATAGACCTGGGCAAATAGACCAGGACAAATAGACCTGGACAAATAGACCCGGACAAATAGACCCAGACAAATAGACCCAGACAAATAGACTCGGACAAAAGAGCCGGACAAATAGACCCGGACAAATAGACCCGGACAAATAGACTCGGACAAAAGAGCTGGACAAATAGACCCGGACAAATAGACTCGGACAAAAGAGCCGGACAAATAGACCAGGACAAATAGACCAGGACAAATAGATCTGGACAAATAGACCCGGACAAATAGACTCGGACAAATAGACCAGGACAAATAGACTCGGACAAAAGAGCCGGACAAATAGACCCATACAAATAGACCCGGACAAATAGACCCGGACAAATAGACCCAGACAAATAGACCCGGACAAATAGACCCGGACAAATAGACCTGGACAAATAGACCAGGACAAATAGACTCGGACAAAAGAGCCGGACAAATAGACCCATACAAATAGACCCGGACAAATAGACCCAGACAAATAGACCCGGACAAATAGACCCGGACAAATAGACCTGGACAAATAGACCAGGACAAATAGACTCGGACAAAAGAGCCGGACAAATAGACCCATACAAATAGACCCGGACAAATAGACCAGGACAAATAGACCCGGACAAATAGACCCGGACAAATAGACCAGGACAAATAGACCCGGACAAATAGACCCGGACAAATAGACCCGGACAAATAGACCAGGACAAATTGACCCAGACAAATAGACTTGGACAAAAGAGCCAGACAAATAGACTCGGACAAAAGAACCGGACAAATAGACCCGGACAAATAGACCCGGACAAATAGACCAGGACAAATAGACCCGGACAAATAGACCCAGACAAATAGACCCGGACAAATAGACCAGGACAAATTGACCCAGACAAATAGACTTGGACAAAAGAGCCGGACAAATAGAACAGGACAAATAGACTCGGACAAAAGAGCCAGACAAATAGACTCGGACAAATAGACCCGGACAAATAGACCCGGGCAAATAGAACAGGACAAATAGACCAGGACAAATTGACCCGGACAAATAGACTTGGACAATAGAGCCGGACAAATAGACCCGGACAAATAGACCCGGACAAATAGACCCAGACCCATAGACCCGGACAAATAGACCCGGACAAATAGACCCGGACAAATAGACCCGGACAAATAGACCCGGACAAAAGAGCCGGACAAATAGACCCAGACAAATAGACCCGGACAAATAGACTCGGACAAATAGACCCGGACAAATAGACCTGGACAAATTGACCCGGACAAATAGACCTGGACAAATTGACCCAGACAAATAGACCCGGACAAATAGACCCGGACAAATAGACCCAGACAAATAGACCCGGACAAATTGACCCGGAGAAAAAGATCCAGACAAATAGAACGGTCAAATGCACCCTAGATAAATAGGTCCTGGGCACAGAGACCTGGGACAAATAGACTATTATAAAATGGACCCAGGAAAATAGACCCGAGACAAATAGACCCAGACAATCGACCCGAGACAAATAGACCCAGACAATCGACCCGGGGCAAATCGACCCAGACAAATTGACCCGGGGCAAATAGACCCAGACAAACCGACCCAGGGCAATTAGACCCTGAGAAATAGACTCGGGCAAATAGTGCCCGACAAATAGATCCCAACAAATAGACCAAGGGCAAATAGACTCTTGGCGAGCATTTTATACTTGTTCAATATTTCAGTCACTCTATCCCTGGTGAAAGATTTCAGTAACTTTCCTACAACTTATATTGAACCAACGGGAATATAGTTCCCAAATATATCCCTCCTTCTCTCTCTTCAAAATAAGTGACATTTGAAATGTTCCAATCTGAAGGCACAATTTCTGAATCAAGAGAGTTTGAAAAATTATGAATCTGCAATTTTCTAATCTACTTCTGGTAATACCCTGGGGTGGAAATTGCCGGGTCCTGCAGATTTGCTTGCGCCAAACTTCGTTATTTTCTACATTATTGTTTTTTAACTTATATTAAATACAATAACTTCCTCCCTTTGAATCTTTTAAGGTTCCTTTACATTGCTTTTTGTTTTCTTTCTCCACTATGGAAAAATATTAATTTAACAAGTCAGCAATTTCCTTATTAACCATTACAATCTGGCCTCTATCTCTCATAAACGGACTCACATTTCCCTATACTTCTCTCTTTATTTTAACATATTCATCAGAAGTTTCATTATTAGTTTTAATATTCTTGGTGGATAGGATGGCAGGTCGGTGAGGTGGCAGTTGGATAGGGTGATAGGTGGATGAGGTGGCAGGTGAGTAAGGTTTGAGGTGGGGGACGTGGGTAGGGTGGGTGAGGGGGTAGGAAGGTATTGTGACAGGTGACTAGATGATGAGTGGGTAAGTGGATTGGGTATTAGTTAGGTCAGATCGGGGGGGGGGGATAGTTTGCTGGTGGGGTAGTCAGAAATATTTGGGAGGGATAATCCAACGGTCGCATTGGTGGGTAGTCAGGTTGGGTTACAGGGCTGTCGTGGTGTTAATCATGGGGGTGAAAGGATGGCTAGGGAGTATCGGTGGATGGATGGGGACTAGATGGATGGTCGGGAGATTTGGTTGGGTGTTCAGATGGGGTAATTGGGTTGTCAGGGGGAATTCGGGGGGATGGATAGGAGGGTGAATGTGAGTGACAGGGTCAGCTGTGCAGTTAGTCAGGAGTTAGTTTAGATTTTAATTTGTTTAATGCTTCCTGTGTATCTAGGAAAGTTCAACTTCCTCAGTATCTATCCAGGTAAGTACAGCTTCCTCAGTGTCTATCTGGGTAAGTACAGCTTCCTCGGTAGCTATCCAGGTAAGTACAGCTTCCTTGGTATCTATCCAGGTAAGTACAGCTTCCTCGGTGTCTATCTGGGTAAGTACAGCTTCCTCGGTAGCTATCCAGGTAAGTACAGCTTCTTCAGTATCTATCTGGGTAAGTACAGCTTGCTCAGTATCTATCCGGGTAAGTACAGCTTCCTCGGTATCTATCTAGGTAAGTACAGCTGACTTGGTATCTATCCAGGTAAGTACAGCTTCCTCGGAATCTACCCAGGTAAGTACAGCCTGCTCGGTATCTATCCAGGTAAGTACAGCTTGCTCGGTATCTACCTAGGTAAGTACAGCTTGCTCGGTATCTATCTAGATAAGTATAGCTTGCTCGGTATCTACCTAGATAAGTACAGCTTGCTCGGTATCTACCTAGGTAAGTACAGCTTGCTCGGTATCTACCAAGGTAAGTACAGCTTCCTCGGTATTTATCCAGGTAAGTACAGCTTCCTCTGTATCTATCTAGATAAGTACAGCTTGCTCGGTATCTACCTAGGTAAGTACAGCTTGCTCGGTATCTATCCAGGTAAGTACAGCTTCCTCGGTATCTATCCAGGTAAGTACAGCTTCCTCGGTATCTATCCAGGTAAGTACAGATTGCTCGGTATCTACCTTGGTAAGTACAGCTTGCTCGGTATCTATCCAGGTAAGTACTGCTTCCTCGGTATCTATCCAGGTAAGTGCAGCTTGCTCGGTATCTACCGAGGTAAGTGCAGCTTGCTCGGTATCTACCTAGGTAAGTACTGCTTGCTGGGTATCTATCCAGATAATTACAGCTTCCTCGGTATCCAGGTAAGTACAGTTTCCTCGGTATCTATCTAGGGAAGTACAGCTTCCGGGATGCTCCGCTTTGCAAGCAGTGCACTCACACCCGTGAATTTCCCGATGGCATGGGGGTGCCCACAATGTGAAACCCCATTGGCCGGCTGCTGGGGCGGAGCTTGCTGGCGGGGCAGCACCACAGCAGAAAACGGATATGATGGGCAGAGAATCCCGCCCCTGGTCTCTGGCAATATGGAGACCAGGAGACCTGAGCCAAATGGTTTCCATCCGATTCTTGGCGCCTGAGCACATAATCCAGACTGACACTCCAGTGAATCATATAATCCCTACAATGCAGAAGTGGCCATTCAGCACATTATGTCTGCACCAACCCTACGAAAGAACACCCTACCTAGGCCCAATCCACCACCCCGTTTTATCCCTGTAACCCCTTTGGAGACTTAGGGGCAATTTAGCATGGCCAATCCACCGAGCCCGCACACCTTTGGGTATCAGTGCAGTGTGGTGATCTTTGTGATTCTTGTTAGCAGGATGGATGTTGTAGTGTTCGCAAAGACCACAGAAGCTAAGCTCATTAACAAAGCTAACATTTCTTTACACTACTTATTAAAGCTCGGCCACTTACTGGACAGCAGGCTGAAATTAAAAAACAATTCAGGAGTGACATCACAGCAAAACAATAAGTTCATTGGCTGGTGTCATCGTGCGTGGCGCAGAGGTTGCTGAGTGAATGCTTGCTGAGAAGGGGAGTGAACAACAGGTGAGCTCTTTCTTTTCTTTTTCCATCTAGAGGGGATGGCAGGGAAGGTAGTGCAATGGTCCTCATGCAGAATGTTTGAGGTGAGGGACGCCATCAGTGTCCCTACTGATTTCATCTGTGGGAAGTGCACCCATCTCCAGCTCCTCAGAAACCGCGTTAGGGAACTGGAGCTGGAGCTGGATGAACTTCGGATCATTCGGGAGGCAGAGGTGGTCATAGATAGAAGCTTCAGGGATGTAGTTACTCCGAAGAATAAAGATAGATGGGTGACGGTGAGAGGGGCTGGGAGGAAGCAGTCAGCAAATGGATCCATTGAGGTCGTTCCCCTTAGTAACAAGTATACCGCTTTGGATACTGTTGGGGGGGGGGGACTTATCAGGGGTAAGCATTGGGGTACAGGTCTCTGGCATGGAGTCTGTCCCTGTTGCTCAGAAGGGAAGGGTGGAGAGGAGTAGAGCATTAGTCATTGGAAACTCCATAGTTAGGGGGATAGATAGGAGATTCTGCAGGAACAAGAGAGACTCTCAGTTGGTGTGTTGCCTCCCAGGTGCCAGGGTGCGTGATGTCTCGGATCGTGTTTTCGGGATCCTTAAGGGGAAGGGGGAGCAGCCCCAAGTCGTGGTCCACATAGGTACCAACAACATAGGTAGGAAAAGGGATAGGGATGTAAGGCAGGAATTCAGGGTGTTAGGGTGGAAACTTAAATCTAGGACAAACAGCGTTATTATCTCTGGGTTGTTACCCGTGCCACGTGATAGCGAGACAAGGAATAGGGAGAGAGAGGAGTTGAACACGTGGCTACAGGGATGGTACAGGAGGGAGGGTTTCAGATTTCTGGATAATTGGGGCTCATTCTAGGGTCGGTGGGACCTCTACAAATGAGATGGTCTACACCTGGATCAGAGGGGTACCAATATCCTGGGGGGGGCGGGGGGGGGGGAATTTGCTAATGCTCTTCGGGAGGGTTTAAACTAGTTCAGCAGGGGCTTGGGAACCTGAATTGTAGCTCCAGTATACAGGAGGTTGAGAGTAGTGAGGTCATGAGTAAGGTTTCAAAGTTGCAGGAGTGTACCGGCAGGCAGGAAGGTGGTTTAAAGTGTTTCTTCTTCAATGCCAGGAGCATCCGGAATAAGGTGGGTGAACTTGCGGCATGGGTTGGTACTTGGGACTTGGATGTTGTGGCCATTTCGGAGACATGGATAGAGCAGGGACAGGAATGGTTGTTGCAGGTGCCGGGGTTTAGATATTTCAGTAAGCTCAGGGAAGGTGGTAAAAGAGGGGGAGGGGTGTCATTGTTAGTCAAGGACAGTATTACGGTGGCAGAAAGGACGTTTGATGAGGACCCGTCTACTGAGGTAGTATGGGCTGAGGTTAGAAACAGGAAAGGAGAGGTCACCCTGTTAGGGGTTTTCTATAGGCCTCCGAAGAGTTCCAGAGATGTAGAGGAAAGGATTGTAAAGATGATTCTGGATCGGAGCGAAAGCAACAGGGTGGTTGTTATGGGGGACATTAACTTTCCAAATATTGACTGAAAATGCTATAGTTCAAGTACTTTAGATAGGTCTGTTGTTGTCCAATGTGTGCAGGAGGGTTTCCTGACACAGTATGTAGATAGGCCAACGAGAGGCGAGGCCATATTGGATTTGGTACTGGGTAATGAACCAGGACAGGTGTTAGGTTTGGAGGTAGGTGAGCACTTTGGTGATAGTGACCACAATTCCATTACGTTTACTTTAGTGATGGAAAGGGATAGGTATATACCGCAGGGCAAGAGTGATATCTGTGGGAAAGGAAATTATGATGCGATGAGGCAAGACTTAGGATGCATCGGATGGAGAGGAAAACTGCAGGGGCTGGGCACAATGGAAATGTGGAGCTTGTTCAAGGAACAGCTACTGCATGTCCTTGATGAGTATGTACCTGTCTGGCAGGGAGGAAGTGGTCGAGCAAGGGAACCGTGGTTTACTAAAGCAGTCGAAACACTTGTCAAGAGGAAGAAGGAGGCTTATGTAAAGATGAGACATGAAGGTTCAGTTAGGGCGCTCGAGAGTTACAAGTTAGCTAGGAAGGACCTAAAGAGAGAGCTAAGAAGAGCCAGGAGGGGACATGAGAAGTCTTTGGCAGGTAGGATCAAGGATAACCCTAAAGCTTTCTATAGATATGTCAGGAATAAACGAATGACTAGGGTAAGAGTAGGGCCAGTCAAGGACAGTAGCTGGAAGTTCTGCTTGGAGTCCGAGGAGATAGGAGAGGTGCTAAATGAATATTTTTCGTCAGTTTTCACACAGGAAAAAGACAATATTGTCGAGGAGAATACTGAGATTCAGGTTACTAGACTAGAAGGGCTTGTGGTTCATAAGGAGGAGGCATTAGCAATTCTGGAAAGTGTGAAAATAGGTACGTCCCCTGGGCCGGATGGGATGTATCCTAGGATTCTTTGGGAAGCTAGTGAGGAAATTGCTGAGCCTTTGGCTTTGATCTTTAAGTCATCTGTGTCTACAGGAATAGTGCCAGAAGACTGGAGGATAGCAAATGTTGTCCCCTTGTTCAAGAAGGGGAGTAGAGACAACCCCGGTAACTATAGACCAGTGAGCCTTACTTTTGTTGTGGGCAAAATCTTGGAAAGGTTTATAAGAGATAGGATGTATAATCATCTGGAAAGGAATAATTTGATTAGAGATAGTCAACACGGTTTTGTGAAGGGTAGGTCATGCCTCACAAACCTTATTGAGTTCTTTGAGAAGGTGACCAAACAGGTGGATGAGGGTAAAGCAGTTGATGTGGTGTATATGGATTTCAGTACAGCGTTTGATAAGGTTCCCCACGGTAGGCTACTGCAGAAAATACGGAGGCATGGGATTCAGGGTCATTTAGCAGTTTGGGTGGTGGTTGATGGGAAATATTCAGACTGGAATCCAGTTACTAGTGGTGTACCACAAGGATCTGTTTTGGGGCCACTGCTGTTTGTCATTTTTATAAATGACCTGGAGGAGGGCGTAGAAGGATGGGTGAGTAAATTTGCAGATGACACTAAAGTCGGTGGAGTTCTGGACAGTGCAGAAGGATGTTACAAGTTGCAGAGGGACATAGATAAGCTGCAGAGCTGGGCTGAGAGGTGGCAAATGGAGTTTAATGCAGAAAAGTGTGAGGTGATTCATTTTGGAAGGAATAACAGGAAGACAGAGTACTGGGCTAATGGTAAGATTCTTGGCAGTGTGGATGAGCAGAGAGATCTCGGTGTCCATATACATAGATCCCTGAAAGTTTCCACCCAGGTTGAGAGGTTTGTTAAGAAGGCGTACGGTGTGTTAGCTTTTATTGGTAGAGGGATTGAGTTTCGGAGCCATGAGGTCATGTTGCAGCTGTACAAAACTCTGGTGCGGCCGCATTTGGAGTATTGCGTGCAATTCTGGTCGCCGCATTATAGGAAGGATGTGGAAGCATTGGAAAGGGTGCAGAGGAGATTTATCAGAATGTTGCCTGGTATGGAGGGAAGATCTTATGAGGAAAGGCTGAGGGACTTGAGGCTGTTTTCGTTAGAGAGAAGAAGGTTAAGAGGTGACTTAATTGAGGCATACAAGATGATCAGAGTATTGGATAGGGTGGACAGTGAGAGCCTTTTTCCTCGGATGGTGATGTCTAGCACGAGGGGACATACCTTTAAATTGAGGGGAGATAGATATAAGACAGATGTCAGAAGTAGGTTCTTTACTCAGAGAGTAGTAAGGGTGTGGAATGCCCTGCCTGCAACAGTAGTGGACGCACCAACACTAAGGGCATTCAAATGGTCATTGGATAGACATATGGACGATAAGGGAAGTGTAGATGGGCTTTAGAGTGGTCCCCAGCCCCCGCCGAAGCTGTACCTCCCAGTGGAATGGCTCCCCCCCCCGACTGTGGTGGTGTTGGACACAGTCAGGTCACAAAAGTTGAGAGAGCACAAGACCGACGCCGTCAGGAAGTTGGCCCATCGGGCTGGAGAATTTGGGGTAGAGCCTCAGGTGACACCTGAGGCCAGCCCAACGGCGTGCAGCGTACTCCTCGAGTATGCCATTTTTGAGGGGGGGGAGCAACTGAAGAACGGCAGCGCTCCCGATTACGGTGTAAAAGCGGATTTTCCGGCCGATAGCAAAACCCGATTTGGTGTCGGCAATCGGAGAGTCCCGCCCTTAGTCTCTGAAACGGAGAATTGTAAGATAATGTAATCTTTATTGTCACAAGTAGGCTTCCATTAACATTGCAATGAAGTTATTGTGAAAAGCCCCTAGTAGCCACATTCCGGCACCTGTTCGGGTACACAGAGGGAGAATTCAGAATGTCCAAATTACCTAACAGCGCGTGTTTCAGGACTAGTGGGAGGAAACACATGCACACCCGGAGGAAACCCACGCAGACACGAGGAGAACATGCAGACTCCACACAGACAGTGTCCCAGCCGGGAATCGAACCCGGGACCCTGGAGCTGTGAAGCAACAGTGTTAACCACCGTGCTACAGTGCTGCCTTCTACCTCCCTGTTCAAGTAGAGCAGAAAGATTCTGTGGCACTCTTTACAGGAGATCGGGGGTGTTCTCCTGCTGTTGTGCCCAGCAATTATTCTTCAACCAACAACATTAAAACAGATCAACTGATCAGTTATCTTGCTGTTTGATGCAATGGAATGGCTTTGTCGCGCCTGACTCAGTGAGACCTTTAAATCTCAGGAGAAGTCTCTCATTGAATTTGAGACATTTGAAAAGCCTCACGAGATCTAACAAGATTTTGGGAGACGTCGCGATTGTTTAAATATATCAGCTCCTAATTCTCGTGAGGCGCCGGGAAAGACGCCACTATATGCGCCCAAAAGGAGACTCATTTTTGCACGTTAAATCACACCCTGCATTTGTGGGACATTGCTGTCCACAAATTAGCTGCAGTATTTGCTTACATAACAACAATGTGCACACATCAAAATGATTGAATTGGCTGTGGAATCTTTTAAGATGCACTGAGGCTGTAAAAAACATAATGGGCAGGATTGGGTCGGATTCACCCACCACACGTGACACAGTGTGTTTTTCAGGCAGCAGAGGTGGCTTGGCATCGGCCCATGGCGGGATCTTCGGGTCCGGTCAATGTCAACGGTGTTTTGCATTGTTTGATGACCGAGCACTGGGAACGTGCCGGGGGGGGGAGGGGTGGTGGAGAGGCTTGGGGGGTGCCATCGGCGGGACTGAAAGAGCCCACTGGTGGGAAAGGTTGGAAAATTCGGCCCCATGTAAATGTATTCATTTTCCATTTGTTTTCTTTCATTTTTAGTCTGGCTTAACTACTTTGATTTTTAATTTGATACAACTTGAGATATGAAATACTGCACAAAAACTCCCACTTGTAAAACATGGGCCAGGGTTCTCCAAAATTCCGACGCCAGCATCAAAAACGGCGCGAGCGACGCCGGTCATTCTCCCCTTCCTCGGGGGCCAGAACTGCGCCGGAGTGCAGTGCACTGCTCCGGCGCCGAAAGCTGGCCCTACACGGCCGGCGTGGGTCCGCGCATGCACGCCAACGCTGGTGCATCTCCCCGCATGCGTGCCTCAGCCGTCTCCACGCTGGCCCCCGGGCAACATGGCGGAGCCCTACAGGGGCCCGGTGCGGAAGAACATAGACCCCCAGGGGAATGAGAGTGGACGCCGATTGGTAGTCCCCGATCGCGGGCCTGGCCAATGTGGAGAACCCCCCCAGAGTCGGCTCCCCCCACTCCCCCACCAGGACGGCCCCCGCAGCCAAAATGCCGAGGTCCCGCTGGGTAGGACCATACGCGAACAACATGGCGGGACACAGCGGAACTCGGCCCGTCGAGTGCGGAGAATCGCCACAGGGGCCGCTTTCAACGTCCCCTGTCCTGCGTCGCGCCGGAACGGCGATTCTCTGACCCGTCGCGGGCTCGGAGAATCCCGCCCCGGTTTGACAACTAATTGTACGGAAGCCCTGGTTTTTACAAAATTTTAAAAGTAGGATGCAGTGCTCACGACATCAATGTAAATTGAAAAGTTGACACCAGTGGTGAATACTAAGGGCTGGATTCTCCATTATTGAGACTATGTCCCCACGTCGGCGTAATAACGGTGGAGTTTTACTCATGCAATTCCTGCAAAAAAGTTAAACCAATTCCAAGCCGTGCAGGGGCTAGCATGGTCGCGGAGTCCAGTGGCTGCACCGTGCTCCATGGGGGACTTGGACTGCGGAAAGAAAGAGACCGAAGAAAGTGACCCCCTGATCGGCCGCGTGCCCGAGCCTCAACCTCCACACATTAAATTCCCGGCCGCCTACAAGGCCCCCCCCGGTCTCCGATATACCTGCCCCCGACCAGGCTGGCCACGGACTGAGTTTGGCGCCGCCATGCGAGCATCTCGACCGGCAAAAGGTGGTTAGTTCCACGCCGGCGGGAACTCGGCCGGTCGGAAGCGGAGGTTTGCTGAGCGAGCCTCTGGCAATGGCCCCCCCCCCCGGCGGTGCGGCGTACTCCATGGTGATGCCGATTTCCAATGCCCGGAGAATCGCCGAACCGGTCCCAGGCACCGAGAATCCAGCCCTAATTGTTTACCAACCCAACAATTTTATTTGGCACGATCAGAACAGATTGCTGAGGAAATGGATTTCTGTCACTGTTGGTCTAAAAAGATTAGTTCAAAGTTGAGTGCATGATGTGACTGACAAACAGTGAGCCGAAAGAAAACCATATCTGACCGATAATGGCCGAGGTAGATTTAGTTTTTAGTGCAGTAATGTTTGCAGAATGTCATACAAGTGCATGAAGCACTTTCCACCAATAGCAGCAAGAATAATTTTGAACCTTGTATTAATGTTCCTGTCATGATAACGAATTTTAAACAAAACAAAGAATACTGCGTTTAAAGTGCATTAGCAAATTTGTTAGCAGAGAGGGCAGTAGGATATTTTTATAGTGAAATTCTGCTTGTTACAATTGTCTCATTATATCATGAGTCCCAGGAAAAAGCACACATTGGGATTTAAATTCCTTTGTGCACTGCATCTAATGCATGTCAGGAGCACAAATTAATGCATAGTAATTTGGAACATTCACAAACATTTATCCATGCTTACAGAATTGCTATGGGGTGGTAATTTGGCTTAATACACAATCAGCCCACAGACCCGATGTTAACACTTTTATAGTTTGTTACGGTCTATTAAAAGCCAATTAAGAGTGAATGTTCAAAGTAAGCTCCTTCTGATAGATTGTGATTCACGATACTGAGAAGATAATTGCAGCAAGCACAATTTCATTAAACGACGGGACCACGGCATGACCGCTGGATACTAAATAATTTGCTAATGTAACTTAACAGCAGTGACTACTATTCCTGGTCACATTAAGTTTCTGTTGCTAGGTTATGAATATGGCACGTAAGGCAGTGAAGAATACAAGCAGGACTCCAACATGGACCAGAGCAAGATTCATTGTAAGGAATAATTACACTGTTTCAGCAAGATGGGGGCATGAGAAAATTTCACTTTGCTGCACATGCCAAAGGCAAAAGAGAAGTATGATAATAATAATCTTTATTGTCACAAGGAGGCTTACATTAACACTGCAATGAAGTTACTGTGAAAAGCCCCTAGTCACCACATTCCAGCACCTGTTCGGGTACACAGAGGGGGAATTCAGAATGTCCAAATTACCCAACAGCACGTCTTTGGGGACTAGTGGGAAGAAACCGGAGCACCCGGTGGAAACCCACCCAGACACGGGGAGAATGTGCAGATTCCGCACAGACAATGATCTTGCTGGGAATCAAACCTGGGACCCAGGCACTGTGAAGCCACAGTTATAACCACTGTGCTACCATGCTGCCAGCTATGAGAGTACAGCCAGGAAGATCCATGTGTAAAGAGGACAATCATTGCAATCTGGTACTACCCAGGGCAGCAAGTCTGCTTCAGGTAACATACCGACCATGACCATACAAGGAAGCCATGGATGAATTATGCAATCTCCTGGAAATAGACCTGTTTTGCACCACTACTCATTGTAAATGTAACAACACTCAACATTTTGGCAATGTGATCCCCCAGTAACAACAGTCAAGTTGGCAAAACACAACACATCACTATGGACAGTAAAAGAATACATCATGCTACTCAAGATTCGGCATTTCCAAAGGCACAGCTCTATCAACTGAACCGATTTGAACTCATGCATCATTCCATGATGCTCATCAACTGAAATGACTCATTTTGTAGTTATTGCAGGAGAAAATTTGAGTAAACTGGCATTATTTAGAATGCGTTCCAAAGCCGTTCCCCAGGGCACCATAGAATCCATAGAGTGCAAAAGGAAGCCATTTGTCATATTACGTCTGCACCGACCCTACTGAACAACCTACCTCGGCCCAGTCAACCAAGGCCATAATAGTACCTATGTACCTGGTACTGTGAGGCAGCAGTGCTAACCACTATGTCACCATGCTGCCCACTGTTCATACTGCATAATGGCTATGCTGGTGTTTCTGGTTTAGTTTGGGGACCTCCAAGTGTGCAAATGAGGAGTTGAAGTGCCCATGACATGTGATTACACCCCCAATATATAATTAATGTTGATTAAAGCATAATCTGCTGAGACTGGTGTAAGTGCTCTACTTTGGAATCTGCCGAATGGGCTTACCGTTGCACATTGACACCAACCATAAACTGCTAATTACAGAGCTAGTATAAATGCCCCAGCACACTCAAAGGTTTAAGCTTTGACCTCTCATTTTTGGGGCAAGATATACCTCATCGCTGTAGGCTACTATTCCAGTTGATTGGAAGGGGCCAGACTCCACACCACTACAGCTGAGTTGGTGATTAGGGTGATGCAAAGCATGTTTCGCACACAGGGGGATTGTCAGGCAAAATCTTCTCAAATAACATGCCAGAATTCATTAGTGACCACTTCAGAAAATGTAGCCCCACAAGCTAAGGGAGAGGCTAATGACTGAGAGAACCATCAAGACCCTACTGACCAAGAATTCTGACTGGAATTCAGCCCTGCTGCACTGAAAGCTGCATCTTCGGCTAATGGTTTCTCATCAGTGGAACTACTGATCACTAAAGACTGGTCTCCATGGGAAGCAACAATATTAATAAAATTCTAGACATAGTGGCCAAGACATTAGCGCCCTTAACACTGAGCCAGGGGCTTTGGATCCAGTATCATAAAATAGAAGGGGTGCTCCTTCAAAGAACAGAATATCCACAGTCATATGGTAGTTCCAGATGCAATTGGTGCCCATGAGAACACAAGCCTGTGATTACAACACAAGATCAAATGATGTACAGTGCAGAAGGTGGCAATTCAGCCCATCAAGTCTGCACCGACCCATGGAAAGATCACCCTACCTAAGCCCTCATACCTCCACCCTAACCCCGTAACCCCATCTAACCTTTTTGGACACTAATGGCAATTTAGCATGGCCAATCCACCTAACCTGCACATCTTTAGACTGTGGGAGCACCCGGGGGAAACCCACGCAGACACGGGGAGTATGTGCAGACTCCGCACAGACAGTGACCCAAGCCGGGAATCGAACCTGGGACCCTGGAGCTGTGAAGCAATTGTGCTCACCACTGTGCTACCGTACCGCCCACAATATGGGATGGAGAATCCAAGGATACTTTGTGCAGCTTGCAGGATGTATGGGATTGTGGTAATATCCACTCAATGACCCAGTTCAAGACCACCTGCCCAGCTCAGCAGTCAAAATAACATGGTGAGGGAGAGTAGTGAAGGCACCACAAAGCCACCCTTTTGAATAGAGTAAATAGTTTAAAATAGTCAAATTTGATGAATTTTACCTCTGGCTCCTAAATGTTTTCTGGTCTTGTAAAACACGATTATTTTAAAAACATGACCACTGCAGTCAAACACACTCTAACCCCAGGATTTTAACCCTGAAATTGCCAAATGTTTATAATCCAATGTATCTAAAATCACACCTCCCACATTAAAAAAATGAACCAGTAATATTAACAGATGGCTTCATTTTTCCAAAGCCTTCTAACTTTAAACGATCACGGCCCTGGATCACTGTCCTTGTGGAGTTTGCACATTCTCCCCATATCTGTGTGGGTCTCAGTCCCACAACCCAAAGATGAGCAGACTAGGTGAATTGGCCAAGCTAAATTGCCCCTTAATTGGAAAAAAATTGAAGTGGATACTCTAAATTTATTTTTAAAAATCAGCACTGGCCCGGTGGTTAACTCAGCTTTCAGATTATCAAGTGCCTCCTGACATTCCAAGGTCCACTGAAATTTGTGTTTTTTCAGAAGTTCTGTCAGTGGAGCAACCACGCTGCTGAAATTTGACATGAATTTCTGGTAGAAACCACTCATGCTCAGAAGCTGCAGAACTTCTCTCCTTGTTGCTGTTATTGGAAACTCTCAAATAGCTTTCGTTTTCACATTCCGTAGGGTGTTATGGGTCAGGGTTTAGAGAATCCCAAAGTGTATCATGGAGTTCACCTGACCCACAACTTTTAAATATATTGTGGTTTGCGGAGCACACGGCACATTCGACAGGTACGGTATAGCAGAAAATGGACCAGTGGTTTTTAAAACAAAACAATGTTTATTCTATGAATTCAAGTTAACCTTTCTAAAAGCAAACAATGAACATCTTAGCAACCAGTAAATCAAATACACCCCCCAAAGAATACAACACTAAGTAATCTGTATGCTGTTCTTTTAACATCCATAAGATCTCCAAACAGGAGCACATTAGGGTTTACATTCAAGACTGAAAATATTTATACTTCTTCTGAATTCACCAAATGATCCATAGATAGTTTTTGGATGGCCGAGATCAACAGCAGTGCAGTTCACTTTTAACTTCAGATTCAGCTCACTGAAAAACACAGACACACCCAAGCACTTTCTCAAACTGAAACTAAAAAGCAGAAGTGGAGCTCAGCTCCACCCACACTCTGCCATCACTCCAGTAACATGAGCAGCTCCATTTCTTAAAGGTACATTTCTGAAACACTCATTTCTTAAAGGGTACTCTCACATGACAAGGGCCATCTGACCATGCACAATTGTATGGCCTAAGAATGTGACTTGAGCTTTTGCAAATTTCACTTTTCGACAAATTTACCACCAATCCAGCTTCCTGAGTCAATAATAATTCCTGTCAACGTTCTGAATGCTCCTTCCACGTTTGAGTGAATACCACCTACTCGGCAATGCTCACTGCACAATTGTTTAGTCCAGAAATTACCTTGTGGGTTAATCTTTGGAATGTTGCTGGTGCAACATTCTTCATTCCAAATGGCTTGACTTTAAATTGATACTGACCATTTGGTGTCACAAAAGCCAGAACTTCCTCTGTCCTGTCTGCTAAAGGTACTTGCCGATATCCTTTAAGTAAGTCAAGTTTGGTAATGACATTTGCTTGTCCCACATTGTCAGCACAGTCTTCGAAACGAGGAACAGGATACAAAACTGACTTTGTAGCTGCGTTGACATTTCAATGGTCCACACACAAGAGTTCTGTTCCATCCAGTTTTGGTACCATGACAAACGGTGAGCTCCAATCGCTGCTACTCACTTCAATGATATCAGCCTTAAGCATGCTGTCAATCCCCTTTTGTACCTGTGCTAACTTTAGTGGATTGAGCCTATATGGATGTTGTTTAATGGGATAGCATTTCTTACATCTACATCATGCATAATTAATTTTGTTTGTCCCAATTTATTCCCACATACAGCTCTATGTGACCGTCATAACTCTTTTAGGCCATTTTGAATTTCCTCTGGAAGGTACCTCAATAATTTATCCCAAGTTTTTAATACTTCCTCATTATTCAATTTAATTTGAGGAATGTCAAATTCAGAATCACCTGGATTTATCTCATCTTCCCGAGTTACAGCGACTATTTTTCCTTATTTCCTTCTCCATCAAAACACCTTTTGTGCACATTGACATGACACTCTGAGTGCTCCTTCTGTCTGGCGTTCTTATAAAAAAAATCACCTCACTCAGTTTCCTTTCAATTTGCTTTTAATGGTAACGATACTAGTACTTTCTCCACACGAACAAAACTACAAATTTTTGATTTTTTTTTCCACGCATCTTTTATTATCACATATTGTGACAATTTTAATTGTTTCTGCACCAACTCACCGACCCGAGTTAATCTCGCCCTAAATTTGACACATAGTCCAACAATGTAGTCTCCGAACGCTGACTCAGTAATTTCCCTTTGATCAATTTGGTCGCCTGACCAAGAATCAATTCGAATGAACTGAATTTAGTTGATTCATTAGGTGTCTCCCGAATTGCAAAAAGTGCAATCCTTTGGATAATCCTGACTATAGGCCCTCACCATGATCTTTAGATTTTAGTGCCATCTTTCCAATGCCCTTGTGAGTCCGGATAATACACCATTGAGTTAAATTGCTTTATTCCTAAGCTATCCATAACTTCCTTCAATTACTTTGACATAACATTGAATCCCTGATCTGATTGAATTTCTTTTGGTAGTCCATTTAGTCAATACATTTGGTTAACTCCTCTCCAGCCCTCCTGGATGCAATGTTTCTTGATGGAATTGTCTCCAGAAATCTAGTCACACATCCATCATGGTCAACAGATACTGATTCCCAATTTTGGTTTCAGGCAGGGATCCCACAGAATCAATGATGACCCTAATAAAAGGTTCCTCTAATGCTGACATGGGTATTAAAGGGGATGGTTTGATTACCGCCTGAGGTTTCCCTATTACCTGACATGTTTGTCACTTATGACTAAATTCAACTACATCCTTTTGCAGTCCAGGCCAATTATTTTTTGTGTTTTTGCTTCATTTTTCCTCATTCCTAAGTAACCCCCAACTGGAATCTAATACACTATCAACAAAATCATCTTTCTATAACCCACTGGTAATACCACTTGATGAACCTTTGCCCATTTCTCATCTGCTGGAACATGTAAAGGTCTCCATTTTCTCATTAATACATTACATTATTTCTAATGTAATAACACTCTGGTATACATTCAGATTCCATTTCCATATATGCTTTCTGATACACCGACTGCTGTAATTCAACCAACTTTCTTGAACTAACGATATCCGTTTCAACCACCACCTGCTCTTGTTCCTTACAACTGAAACTCAGCTTTCCTATCAGTACTCTTCAAGTTCTCTCCCTCCAGTCTCATCGTGTGGCTTTGTGATCTGGTTCCCACATCATCAGGAAATACTCCCGGATATACTTCCTGCAACACCTCCGATGTTTGAATTTCTACTGGCTTTTCAACCACAATAGGCTGCACATCCACCTGTGATCCAGCTATATTGTTATGGGGAGGCGTTTTCAGAACCCCAAAATGTATCATGGAGTTCAACCAACCTCTTCCTTTAATGGATTTGTTGCTTTTCCGAGCACACGGCTTTTTCCCTAGGTGTGGGATTACAATTATGGACACGTGGGTTTTTAAACACAAAGCACTGTTTATTCCATGAACTCAACTTAACATCTTCAATAAACATTGTATCTCTTAACACCCCTGACTTCAAAGATAACTCAGAAAATATTGCAACAGTAAATAATTCCTTACAATGTTCCTTCAAACTTCCAAGAGACTTAACACCTTTAAACAGTATCACATCAGGTTAAAGGATATATATATATTTTTTGTAGAATGGCAGAGATATATTAGCTTGGTTGATTTCCGCTCCAGCACCTTGTTTTTTTTCCTGCAGCTCTCTGGACACACACAGACACACACAACCTGCTTTCTCCAACTGCAAAACAAAACTGCAAAACTTGCAGCTCTCTGGAAACACACAGACACACACACTGGTTTTAAACTGAAACTAAAAACCTGCAAAATGGCTGACCTGACCTCAGCCCCACCCACTCTATGACATCACTGTTTTCTTAAAGGTACATTGCTTAAATATACAGTTCTTAAAGGCACTCTCGCATAACAATATCATTGTACCCCTGAAAAATTACTCCTACCACCACTTCACCACTTTCCACCAAATTTTCTAACCTTACCTTAAATAGAGGCACACTACTGATCTCACCACTAATTCCACGTATTACCACCTTTTCTGTCAATACTCCTTCCAAGCTAAACAATTGAATGAACGAATACCATGTGGGTAGTGTTGGTCCATATCTCTCACCATTAAAGATTGACTTGCTCCTGTAACCCTTAAGATCTTAATCTCCTTACCTACTCCACCTTGTACGCAGGAGTACACCTTACCCTCACAAATAAAATCCTTAAAAAGTTCTGGCACCAGATATCCACCAACCTCTGAACAGGCTGTTCACTCTGTTGCACCTTTTCCACTGGGACAATGGTTTTTCCTCCCACTTTAATAAGCCCCACTGGCTTATCCTGTTTTACCAAGTCTTTCTTCCCAGTACTTCCCTTATGCCACCAATACTGCGACTTCATATGTAAACTTAATTATACATTAAGTTTTCTTATCTCTATACCACTATCATAGGTTTCCTTTTTACTCTGAGGCACACCCTCCTTAACATCACTGACAAAACTTCCTTTTCATTGATCACAAGTGAATTTTTCATTTACCAGTTTCTATCCTTCACAGATTTAAATAGATGTTGAAACCCAAGCTTTGCTTTGTGAACCAATTCAAAATCATCCTCCATTCCTGCTGCCTGTCTAGCAGTTTAACTCTTTGCTCTTCTACATCCTCACAACTGCGGGAAGTGAATCTTTAAATTCCTCCAACTAATCGTTTCCCTAAGAGCATCATATATTTGGTCTATTTTTAATGATCTTATCCACCTATGAAAATTATTTTCATTAATTCTTTTGAATTCTATATATGTCTGACCTGGTTCTTTCCTGAAATTTCTAAACTTTTGCCTGTAGGCTTCTGGCACTAGTTTATATGCACTTAATATGGTATTTCTCACCTCATCATAATCTCTCGATACCTCCTCTGATAGTGTTGCAAACAGTTCACTAGCTCTACCTTCCAACTTTGAACCAACACTACCCACATGGTGTTTGTTCAATTCAATTGTTTAGCCACTTTCTCAAATAAGATTTAAAAAAAGCTTCCACATCTTCCTCACAAAATCTTGGCAATGTTTGAAAAATTCAAACATGCCACTACTAAGCTTGTGACTCGGAAGTATTTTTCCTTCCTCTAGACCTTCCTCAGCTTCTGCGTTTAACTTTAACCTTTAAGTTCATATTCTCCTTGCAGCGCCAGTTCCCGAAGTTCAAATTCTTTCTTTTTTTCCTTATCCCTTTCATCCTTTGCCAATTGTTCCATTTCTACCTCAAGCTTTCCATTTCCTTTTGAAAAGATCTCTCATTTCCCTTTCCTTCCATTTCCAATTTCTTCACTTCTACTTGTAATTGAATTCTAGCTAGTTCTAATGATTCAGGCTGTGTCTCTGGAAAAATTAAATGTTGAGCTATGGCTTGTATTTTCTCTCCCTTCCTCACCACTTTAGGTAAGGTCAACTGCAGTTTTTAAGCCAAACCCTAACGTTTTGGTTTAGCCTGCGTTTGTAAACTATCCCAAGTAATCTCTTCCACACCCAGGAAAATGTTTGCAAATGAAAGAGCCAACTCCAATCACTCCCTATATAAACTTCGGAACCTAAAAGAATGCAATCATTCCATACACTCTCACTGTCTTTAAGTTCAATAATCCCAAGCCAAACAAGGAATTGTACTTAAAATCCTGGATGAGCCCCCAATTTTATTTTGATCCGGACCAGACCACAATAGTGGCTAGGATACTGGACTAAGACCCTAGTATTTTAATTTATTTTGTAAGACTGTGTGGAAAGAATACTTTGCTCTCGGAGTGATTGCATGAAGAAATAGGGGGCGGGATTCTCTGATCCTGAGGCTAAGTGTTGACGCTGTCGTAAACGCCGTCGCGTTTTACGATGGTATCAACAGGCCCTCCGGAGCAGCGATTCTGAGCCTTACAGGAGGCAAAACCAGCACTGGAGCGATCCACGTCGCTCCAGCTGCCGATACCAATGTCAAATGAGTGCAGCGGGTCTGCGCATGCGTGCTGCGACCGGCGCGAATGCCGCATGTGCACTGCGACCGGTGCGATTGCGCGCATGTGAAGTGGCTTCCTTCTCCGCGCCAGCCCCGATGCAACAGGGTGTAAGGCTACGGGGGCTGGCATGGAGCAAAAGAGACCCCCAGCCCAAGAGGATGGCCCGCCTATCGGTCGACCCCGATTGTGGGCCAAGCCACAGCGGAGGCCCCCCCCGGGGTCGGAACCCCCCTCCCCACCACCAGGCCACCCCCAAAAGGATGCACGTCAAGGTCCCGCCGGGTAAGACCACATGTGGACGGCGCTGCCAAGACTCAGATTTCTTTTGTGGCTACTCAGCCCACCCCGTGCGGAGAATCACCGGGGGGGGGGAGCCGCGTAGAGAGTCCCCCGACCAGCGCCGTGCCGACTGCGCTGGCGCCAATGGCGTCGATTCTCCAATCACCGGAGAATTAGCGGACTGCGTCGAGGCGGCATCGCGCGATTTGCGTCCAGCCCAGCGATTCCCCGACCCGGGCCTGGGCTGAGAGAATCCGCCCAGGGTTTTGGTGCTTAGAAATAAAACTATTATTAACACAATATTAAACTCTTTAACATCACACCCAAAAATAGTTTACAATTACAGCTTAATTACTATCTCTATTACCAATTAAATTGCTATCTCTATTACAATTAAATAACAAGAAATAATAAATACATACAACTCTCAATCCATCCTATATCCCAAGGCACAGAGTAATACCCGCTTTCCATAACAGATTTGGCTCCTGTTAGAATTGCTGAAGTCTCTGGCTGGATGTCTCAAAAAAGCTGTTTCAACTGATTTGTTTCAGCTTCCCCCCTGTCCTCTGACAAGTCTGCACTGCTTTAAATACTATTAATTTTTCGAAACTATCCTACTGTGAGAGCAAAATACTTTATTTGTGGTCTAAAGGGTAGCCAGATCAGAACTCAATTCAAAAGCTTTCTCAAAATGTCTGACTACATTAGCTCCACTGAGCACTGACACCATCTCCCCAAGTCGACAACAAATTAACTTCCCAGGCTGAAAACACATTAACTCCCCAGGAACTCCCCCTAGTCAAACAACAGAACATTAGCTCAGGCTTTTGTGATGGTCAATTTGATCTCTGGCTCCTAAAATATTTCTGGTCCTGCAAAACAAGATTATTTCAAAAACATGACCCCTGCAGTCAAACACACACTAACCCAGGCTTTGAACCCTTAAATTGCCAAATGTTTTAAATCCAATAAATGTAAAACCCTGCAATCATCACAGCTCTGCCTTCTCAACCTTATCACTCTCCTGAGGTGTGGTGACGCCCAGGTAAAATAGGCTTAAAGAGGGGAGCAGCCTATGGTCCTTGGGCACTATGGCGACTTTAATTTTCAGTATATATAATGAGACCCCTGGAGGGAATTGCAATGGGGTCACAGCAAAGTGATAGGGGCAGGCATTAGTTTGGCTACCTGCCAATGCCCAGAGAATCAATAACATTGGGAGGGATTGTCTGTTCCTGAGACTAAGTGTTGACGCCAGAGCAGGATTCGTGGACTTCCATGACAGCAAAACTGGCACCGAACCTCGGCCGATTCAACGACTGTGGAGGTGCCAGCACCGGCACGGCATTGAACACAATCTATTCTAATGAGAAACAGTGCGGCATTCGCCGGGTCCATGATTGACACTCGAGAGGCTGGCAAGCTGCAGCTGCATATACACATTACAATCCCCACACACACTCATCTCAGTCAACGAGATGGCACTGGTTGCATTGGAGCACACCCATTCCGCTGATGGATCGGCTGAGGCCAGAGGGCATGTGGATGGTTACCCTGCGGGGGGGGACCCAGATGACCTCTGGCCCGAGGTTAACAGTGGTCAGTCAGCGATGTGCACAGCTGCATGGCTGCCTTGCAGGCCGCGACAAAGGTGCTCCATGCCCGCCCACCCTGACCCCACAGCCCACCTCCTGGCCACCCCCCACTACTCCCCTCGGCCCTGATAGACGCCCCCGGCCAGAGGCACAACTGTTAGCAAACTTTGGCGATGCTGGACACTTTCCGTACACCCTCCCACTTTCTCAGCAGACATGACGCTGTTTCATAATTTTTTTAAGTTAACCTCACCGTCGGGAATTCTACTCATTGGAGGCGGAGAATCGCGCGGGCCCTGGAGGATACTGGGTCAGACCTGCTAATGATATGCAAATGGTGCTAAATGTATGTGTGTTTTGGAACGCATTGGCACCGCTGTTGAGGTGACGAAGAATTGTGATTTGGAGTGAGATCGGTGCCCGTTGCGATTTTGGGGTCGGAGCCCAATCGCATTTCATGATTCTGGCATTGGCCATTGTGTTTATCGACAGCTTAAGGTGTGAATGCTGTATACATACTGCTTTTACATGTCAGGAACATTTTTTGAGTGTTCATTATTTTGGTGACTATGCCAAATTTTATAAAGCTGTTTGTCAACTTCTGTTATTTTCTAACCCTACATGTATATGGAAAGGTCAGATTGCAAAATACTGGCCAAGAATTTTCTTTAAATTAAATTTCAACCGTTTCTGGTTGAGACTGAGAAATTACATTTACTGTTATGTGCTCGACAATAATGTTTAAGCCTACGTCTCTCAATTCAACATCACTGAATTCAAGTTATCCAATAATTCAATTTTTAGTGCTAGTTTCAATTATATTCATGTTGGCCGACTGAAATTCTTAGATAACTAAATTTCTGTTTAGCACAAAAGTGACTTTGAATTGTCAGGAGTAGACTACATTTCATGATTGTTAAAAATGTTTCTGAACTGTTGTTTCATTAAAATGCTGGTCCTGACTTATTTGTTACTATTAGTAGAAAACGCGAACATAAGGTCATGCTTGTGTATAAGGCTTATGAGAATGACCCAGAACTTGCTGGAGTGGGATATCTCAGAGTATGTATCATTAGTTAGACGATGTCCTGAATCCTTCAGCTCAGTTTTTATTTTGCATTGTAACATGTCAGTAGAGCAAGCTGATTACACTTCAGCAATTAGGGCAATGGAACATCTGAGACGTCAGTGAAAAGCAAGACTAAAAGTCTATTTCTTTACCCAATGAGATTTCTGGATTGAAAAATAAACAGGGAAATGACTGAGAAGGAGCCAAATCGTGTACAGAAAGAAAAATAAAGAAAGGTAAAGACAGAATGGTGAAAGAGAGAAAGACAGCAAGTAAGGGAAATAAAAAAATGTTATGTTTAAACTTGTCTTGTTTCCGGACCAGAGAGGTTGTTTGACACTGCATTGACAATGATCACTCCATTAAAAGGCAGTTACAATATAAATTCTATGTTTAATTTTCTTTTTATTCGTTCATGGGATGTGGGGCATCGCTGGCTGGGCCAGCATTTATTGCCCATCCCTGAGGGCGTTTAAGAGTCAATCACATTGCTGTGGATCTGGAGTCACATGTAGGCCAGACCAGGTAAGGATGACAGATCTCCTTCCCTAAAGGACCAGATGTTTTTTTTTACGACAATCGACAATGGTTTCATGGTCATCATTAGACTTTTAATTCCAGATTTTAATTTTTTTCAAATTCAAATTTCACCACCTGCCATGGGCAATTAACATGAGAAGCAGCAAGTCCTTAAAATAATGAGAAGCCATGGGTGAGTTGCTGATGATGAGAATCAAATGACAAATTGAGCAGCATCATCTGGAGATTCCCAACTCCCAACACACCTCTCAGTCCCTTGAACCTGCTGAGTGATATTCATTGTAATAACACTACTCATCGTTAAAAATTGTGTTTTCAGCAAGATTCTTGAACTCATACCTTACGATTTTCATGAAATAAGTATTTTCAACCATTCAAAGATTTGTATTGTGCAGGCAAATCTGAGATTGCACTTCCATTGTTTGTATGGAGAAGCTACACATAGAGAACGAAGGTGCCTCTATTAAAAGGCACACCAGCTCCGTAAGAGGATGGCACCGAGGGAAATAGGGGGAGTCAAAGATGGAAGGGGAGCCACGGTTCGGAGGGCGACGAAAATAAACGCGGTATTCAAGGCCTTTTATGAAGAGCTGTACAGATCCCATCCCCCAGCGGGGGAAGAGGGGATGAGACGATTCCTAGATCAGCTGAGATTCCCGAGGGTGGAGGAGCAAGAGGTGGCTGGTTTGGGGGCACCAATTGGGTTGGAGGAGCTGAGCAAGGGTTTGGGGAGTATGCAGGCGGGGAAGGCCCCGGGACTGGACGGATTCCCGGTGGAGTTCTACAGGACGTACGCAGACCTGTTGGCCCCGCTACTGGTGAGGACCTTTAATGAGGCAAGAGAGGAGGGGACCCTGCCCCCGACAATGTCGGAAGCGACAATTTCTTTGATCCTAAAGCGGGACAAGGACCCACTGCAATGTGGATCGTACTGGCCGATCTCGCTCCTCAATGTGGATGCAAAGTTGCTGGCAAAAGTGCTGGCCACGAGGATCGAGGACTGTGTCCCGGGGGTAATCCACGAGGACCAGACGGGATTTGTAAAGGGCAGGTAACTAAACACCAATGTGCGGCGGCTCTTAAACGTGATAATGATGCCATCGGAGGAGGGAGAGGCGGAGATAGTGGCAGCTATGGACGCGGAGAAGGCCTTTGACCGAGTAGAGTGGGAGTACCTCTGGGAGGTGCTGCGTAGGTTTGGGTTCGGGGTAGGGTTTATCAATTGGGTTAAGCTCCTTTACAGACCCCCGATGGCGAGTGTAGTGACGAACCGGCGGAGGTCGGAGTGCTTTCAACTGTACCGAGGGACGAGGCAGGGGTGCCCCCTGTCCCCCCTGTTGTTCGCATTGGCGATCGAACCATTGGCCATGTCATTGAGGGAGTCTAATAAATGGAGGGGGGGTGGTCCGAGGGGGAGAAGAGCATCGGGTGTCGCTATATGCGGATGACCTGTTGCTGTACGTGGCGGATCCAATGGAGGGGATGGTGGAGGCCATGCAGACTCTAAGGGTGTTTGGGGAGTTTTCGGGCTATAAGCTCAATGGAGGGAAGAGTGAGCTCTTTGTATCACAGGCAGGGGACCAAGAAAGAGAGATAGGGGACCTACCGCTGAGGAGGGCGGAGGGGAGCTTTCGGTATCTGGGGATCCAGATAGCCAGGAGTTGGGGGACCCTACATAAACTGAATCTGACGAGGTTGGTGGAGCAAATGGAGGAGGATTTCAAAAGATGGGACATGTTACCCCTCTCGCTGGCAGGTAGAGTGCAGTCGGTCAAAATGGTGGTCCTTCCGAGGTTCCTGTTTGTGTTTCTGTGCCTTCCCATCGTGATCACTAAGGCCTTTTTTAAGAGAGTAGGCAGGAATATTATGGGGTTGGTGTTGGCGAATAAGACCCCGAGAGTAAGGGGAGGGTTCCTGGAACGCAGTAGGGACCGAGGAGGGTTGGCGCTGCCAAACCTGGGGAGCTACTACTGGGCAGCAAATGTGTTGATGATCCGCAAGTGGGTTATGGAGGGAGAGGGGGCGGCATGGAAGAGGATGGAGATGGCGTCCTGTAAAGGAACGAGCCTGGGGCGTTGGTGACGGCACCGCTGCCGCTCTCGCCGACAAAGTATACCACGAGCCCGGTGGTGGCGGCAACGCTAAGGATCTGGGGCCAGTGGAGACGGCACCGGGGTGCAATGGGAGCATCGGTGTGGTCCCCGATCAGGGGTAACCACCGGTTTGTCCCGGGGAAGATGGACGGGGGGTTCCAGAGCTGGCATCGGGCGGGGATTGGAAGAATGGGGGACCTGTTCATCGACGGGACGTTTGCGAACCTAGGGGCACTGGAGGAGAAGTTCGAGTTACCCCCGAGAAATGCCTTTAGATATATGCAGGTGAGGGCTTTTGTGAGGCGACAGGTGAAGGAATTCCCGTTGCTCCCGGCACAAGAAGTTCAAGATAGGGTGATCTCGGGTGTATGGGTCGGGGAGGGCAAGGTGTCGGGAATACACCAGGAGTTGAAAGAAGAGGGGGAAGCGCTGGTAGAAGAGTTGAAGGGTAAATGGGAGGAGGAGCTGGGGCAGGAGATTGAGGAAGGTCTGTGGGCTGATGCCCTAGGTAGGGTTAATTCCTCCTCCTCGTGTGCCAGGCTCAGCCTGATACAATTTAAGGTGGTCCACAGAGCGCACTTGACGGGGGCGAGGTTGAGTAGGTTCTTTGGGATAGAGGACAGATGTGGAAGGTGCTCAGGGAGCCCGGCGAACCATGTCCATATGTTTTGGTCATGCCCGGCACTGGAGGGGTTCTGGAGAGGAGCGGCGGGAGCAATATCTCAGGTGGTGAAAGTCCGGGTCAAACCAAGCTGGGGGCTAGCAATATTTGGAGTAGTGGACGAACCGGGAGTGCAGGAGGCGAAGGAGGCCGGCATTCTGGCCTTTGCGTCCCTAGTAGCCCGGCGAAGGATCTTGCTAATGTGGAAGGAGGCGAAGCCCCCCAGCCTGGAGGCCTGGATAAATGATATGGCTGGGTTCATAAAGTTGGAGAGGATTAAGTTCGCCTTGAGAGGGTCTGCGCAGGGGTTCTACAAGCGGTGGCAACCGTTCCTAGACTATCTCGCGGAGCGTTAGAGGAAGGTCGGTCAGCAGCAGCAGCAACCTTGGGGGGGGGTGGGTGGTGGAGGGGACGTCCTGGGAGGGGGGGGGGGGGGGAAGGGGGGACTGCCTGGGAGGGTGGATGAGCAAGAAAGAGATAACATGAAGGGTTGGGGAAACTGGCACGCACGGGTGAGGGCCAGTGTACAAAGCTGTGTAAATATATCATTTTGCCATGTATATATCTTGCTCTGCGCGATTTCTTGGGTTTTATTTTGTTACGAGGGGTTATTGTTTGTAAGGGAGAAAAATTGTGTTAAAAAACTTTAATAAATATATATATTTTTTTAAAAATCAACGTCTTCTAGTCCCGGAAGTACATCCAGTCTAAGTCTAATGCTAGGCTCTTCACTCGGCGAAGAGTCACGATTATCGGTCAATAAACCGAACGTAGAAGCCACATCGTGCGAGGCGTGTGGCGTGAAAGGCGCAGCATGTGGAGGGGTAAGGTAATAGCCAAGGATGCTCATTTGTATTGAAGGTGTGTTCTCTAGTGCGAGACGGTCAAGTGGGGCTGGAAGGGCATAGGATGGAGCCTCATAAAAAGACTTCAGGGCAATTTTATAAGGATACCAATTCATAACCGTAGTGTTGTCCAGAAGTTGGCAACGCAGGGCGTAGCACCAGGAATGGACATTGCATGAGTGGCAAGATAAAGGATCAAAAGATGGGCAACAAAAGTCACAAAGCATGCATGAGGCCATAAGGGCAGAGGGAATACACAAGTGTCTCACTGCAAGTAGGTTGCTTGTAGTCTGGAGGGTCTGGATGTGAGAGGCCTTGTGAGAACCACAATGACGGCCTGACTCGGAAGTAAAGTGCTCCTGGAACGGAACCATTGGAGCTCACATATCGTGGATACATTTCTCCTGTGGCGGCGTCAGTGAAAGCTTGACAAGAGCTTCTTCATATAATTCCGTTAGTGACTGGGAAGAGAAGTAGGATTGGACAGTGAATTTTTGAATTATGTCCTCGTTTCTCTTTTGGCACTGATCCATAACTGCCAATTATCTATTGGGGTGAAGGAAACGTATCAGTACTATGCCTGCAACCCCAATCGCACCATATTTTAGGTATTTTCCCATTCCTAACATATCGCCAAACCAGTTGAGCATTCTGGAGGCTGTGTTGACGGCGAAGTCAATAATAGAGGAGAATGCATTTGGTAGTTTCGGGAAGGCATTTTTCATGGTTTCGCCTAATACAGTAAAGAATTCTCTCATGGCTCCCGTATAGGAAGTGTCTATTGACTCCAAGTGAGCCTGGAGGTGTTTTATCTGTTTCTCGATGTCCCAATTAGTATATGTAAGGGCTAATGGCTCCTGTATGATGACCATTGTGGCGTCCAGTATTTGTGAGATAAGCAGCCTTAGGAATGGATCTACCGCTGGGGGGCAGTAGGTAGATTGCTTGTGTTGTGTGACTGGCGGTATAAATAGCCACAACACCTGTTATGGTTAACCGGTGGGGTAATCAGCCAGGTGCCGACTGGAAGTGAGCAATCGATGTAGAAGGATCCCTGAGGGCATAATTTAGCCGTGAGCCAGGTAATGTTAGTTGAGGCGTGTAATAAGGCCGTCTGGGTTTTAAGGGGCAGCTCACTTATACCAACATTATAGTCGGGTTTTATCTGTATCAGGGTACAGTGTTTGGCCCTACAGTGGGGAATGCCAATGTTGGCCAAAAAGTAGGTAAATAATGACACTCCGTTTTCATGAAACATAGGTATTGAGAATACAAGCTGAATCTTATACCGACGTCTTTGGTAATATCTAGTTACCATACCACCTAATATATCCCCAGCAGGATCTTCGGGATTAGAAGTAATGACGTCATAAGGTTTTACAGTTGTTCCTCCTCTTTGTAAACCAGCCAGGTGTTTGTCTGAAGACATATATTCATCGATTGATTTTTCTAATTCTTCCCAGGGGGCATGGCCCATCTGGATAGTGTTAATAATTCTAAGTAGTTGCGTATAAGTTTTAGTGATCGATAATTTGGCCCCTAAATGTAACTTAGCTGCTGCTGAGAGAGCTAGTCCCTGAGCCGAGTGTTTTCCGAGGGAAATAATATGGTGAGCAATATTCTGCTGGTTGTTCGTCAGTTCCTTATTCCAGGATAAAAACCTGGAGAAAAGGTCTACAGAGATTTGTTGTCCCTTAACTATTTGAATGGAAATAGATCTGCGTTCGCGGCTGGCCATGGGCTGAGGCACGGTGAGATTGTATGCGATATGTGCGAGGCCTGAGGGAAGTTCAAGAAGATGAACGTCGCGTTTGAAGTTAGCGATGAAAGAGGGGAGTTTATTCCTGAGGTGGCAATCAAGCTGTTGGAGCCAGGCACAGTCAATTGCTGCAGTCGAGTTTCCTGCGCTGTCTGCCAGGGTAGTGTTCCAAAAGGGAATAGGAGTTAACGCTTGGTGAAGCGAGTGTAGGAGGATCTCATTTTCTAATAGGATAAGATAGAGAGATCTGAAGGTGATATTCTGGTTACTGTTATCTGTTGAGATAGAAGCTGTGAGGTTATTAGTACAACGCCAATAGGGTTTAGTAATGGGGCCGTTTTCTAGTGGGCATGCTCCCATACCTTTTCTGTTCAATGTCATGCCAATTGTACAGTTTGATAAGGATTGATTGAGGAAGGCATCCCATAGGGGGTGCCTGCAAATGTCACGAAAAGTGATAGGTTGAACAAAATCTTGGCATGAACCTGAATGATTGGTGCCTTGGAGGATAAGTAGGCATTGTCGGGAAGGTTGTTGTTGGACGAATTTCGTGATAGTGACTTGAGGAAATTAATAGAATCTTTAACCGGGTCTCTGGATTCTTTATACCAGGGTCCGTAGAAGGAAGTGGAACAAATAATACGTTCACCAGCCATGAGTTGAGGCATATGGTAGTCAGGGGTCGAGTAATTGATGACATTTTGAATGTGGGCCCTGTTAGAGCCTGGAGAGGAACAGTAGGAATTAATTCCGAAATTGCGTAAATATGCCATTTGGCACCGCACCTTCTGTGTGGAGAGAGAAGAAATTTAACGACGTCCATTGTCCGAAAAAGCGTATTCATCTAAGGGTAGTAGCGGAGTACATTGGTCCACCTTTAGTTTGACTGGTGGTCGGGCTTCGGGCAGCGTGACGATATAACAGTGTGCATACTGAAGGATGTCTTCTTCTGGCTCAGTGAACTGAGCAAGCCTCAGCTGGGGAGAGGTTAATTTCAGCTGTCTGATAGCGGATGCCACTGTTTTTGGAGGTCAAGTTTACGTCTATATTCGTTTAGCATGAGTTGGGCTGAAATGACATCTGTGTCAAGGACCAAGATGTGTGGAACCATGATAGTTCCTGCCGCCCTTACTGTGGGATGGAGGTCAGTATAGGCAATAATACCATCTTTGACCCATGATTGTTGAATCGGCGTCTCTGAAGGTACGGAGACCGTGGAGTTTGGTTCTTTCAATGATAATAGGTGTCGGTTTTGCCTGTTATTATTGTCATTATCATTCAGTTCTGTATAGTTAAGGTCCTGGCCTATATTAGAGTTTAGGTCAAAAGTTTGCGTTGCAGTGAGGGAGACCGGAATAGTGCCAAGTACGAGGCTAAAAAGGATAAGTGAAAAAGTAATGCCGAGTGCAGTAAGGCAGCCGCACTGGCATTTCTGCTATTTGGACCATCTCTTTTGGAAACGTATGATCTTTTGTACTTCGGCCTTAAACTTTAAAAGTTGAGGGTGACCTTTGAGACAGGTCTTCCCAGGTGTAGTAATAACTTGAGTCAGAGATATTTCCTCTGGGGGTTCATCTAATTCAGGCTCGTTATGGCATCTAACCTTATATCGCGCATACCAACTTGTCATTTTGTTGTTACCTGTGGTTCAAAGGCTTTGGGAACTGGTTGACAGTTATCAATGGATATTAGTTTGGTGCCGTTCGTCCCGTGGTCAACTAGAAGCGTCCGACCTTGGACCTGTTTGACACAAACAGGGAGTTTCCATTTAGGTCTAAGTAAGGTATTCTTAGGATTTTTATTTTCTTGTACCCAGTCACCTTCTTGTGGTGACCACTCATTGGGTTCTGGCGGTTTAGGAGGCTGCATTTGAGACAATAAGCCAATCATTTCTTGGGTTAATTCTGGGTTGTGCTGAGGAATTACTCCTTCAGATGCCTGCTGGGCGGTATTCATTTGTACCTTAAACATTAAAAAGTAAGGTGTGATGTGTTTTTCAGGTCCTACGCGACTCAGGGGTAGGTTGTTGACTGCCAGCTGTACCTCTGGCACCAATTTGGCCCAACTGTGTCCTCGTGTCATTAGCAGTTTAGTCATGCAAAGCTTTACATCTTGGTTATGCCGCTCCACCGACCCACTTGATTGCGGGTGCAAAGGAGTGCTGTGTTCCAATTTAATACCTTTGTCGGTACACATTTTCTGGAACGCCTTTCCAACAAAGGCAGACCACGATCTGTGTGGAGACATATGGGGGGAACCAGCGCTGGGAAAAGTTATGTTTTCGAATGCATTGATAGTTGCGCTTTCCGTACAGCGGGTTGTGGGCACCAACCACGTGTAGGAGGTATAGGTGTCAACAACTACTAAGATGTACTGGTTTTGTCCTGTATAAGGAGGGTGCCCAGTAGAGGGCGTAAAGGGTCCCACATAATCAGCCTGCCACACACGGTGGGGGGGCGTCTGGTTTTGCCCTTGAAATGAATTTAGATATGGTGACTCCTCCTCCTTTCGAGGTCTGGAGGCACTGAGGACAATTTGCCACAAATTTTTTGCAATCACTTAATATATAAGGCCACCAATAGGTGAGCAGTAGGATGGCCGGAACCATGGCTAACGTGGGCCTCCTGAATTAAACTTAGGCGTTTCTTTGCCGGTGGGATAACCTTAGCCTCCTTTCCTGGAATAGTAACCAAGGCTCTTCCCATTTCGTCGCTATGATAGTTATAGTTGGATGGGTACCCGCGCGGGGCTTTCCCGGAAATAAGTAGGCTTAACTCATCATCCTGATTGTCACTGTACATTTGTCTTGTAATTACCAGGACCGTTACATGTTCCATCCCTACTTCTTCTAGGGTCACTGCTTATTTTGCAGCGTTGTCTGCCATTTGGTTACCAATGCTGTGGGGGCCTCCTTTTGTATGGCCTGGGACATGCATAATGGTAACATGACGCTTGTTGTCTAATGGCTGGGCAATTTTTTGCCATAAAGATATATGAGCTATTGGTTTTCCTTTATCTGTCTTAAAGGTATTCTTTCTCCATACTGGCAAGAAAGTATTAGCAGCCTTCTGGCAATAGGCGCTATCAGTGCAGATTAATGTTTTGGTATCATTAGAAGGTATTTCTTGTAAGGCTAATAATAATGCCTGTGCTTCTGCATATTGGGCATTTTGGGGACCCAGGGTCCTTGAAATTGATTTGGTGGGGTTAAAGGTTCCATTTGAATGAGAACCTAGTATTATCCCACTACCAGCTATCTTGCGCATGCTGCCTTGTCTATCAGGGATGGGTATTGCCGATTCGTCACAGTAAATGACAAGGTCAAAGTCCTCTAGGGGAGTTACTGCAAGTTCGAGACTCGGAATATCCGGGTCCTCTTCTTTGTTCAGTTTTTCAAAACCGGGAAAATGGAGTATATCCTGTGAGTATTTTTCATTATATTCAAAGCTCAGGGAGGTATAATGTAAAAGATGGTGCCACTTAGTGTATGTGGCCTGGGTTGCCTTGCGTTCGTTCCCAGGCATTCCTTCCTGTGATCTTAGTTTGGGAAAACCCGTTTTGATTACAATGTGTGCATTGGCCTGAACCTTCCGTAAGTATCTTACGGCGTGTAGGATGAGGACCATGCAGCATTCTAAGGTGGTCAATCGCTGTTCACAGGGGGAATAGTTAAGGGAGAGGTATTGGAATGGCGTTGTGGCCCCCTCATCGAAGCAGGCTGCACAAACTGCTCGGGAAGCGATCCAAGGGATAAGACAGATATCCTTGGCTGGGTCTCTTGAGCTAAGGTCAGTGGCATTTTTTACTGCAAGAATTAGCTGTGTAAGAGCTTCCTTTGCATGCTCGGGGAAGCAGAAAGGTTTATTTGTCGGGGTACAGTACTCATACAAGGGAGCTGAAAGTGGAGCAAATGCTGGTACAAACGTCCGTGCAAAATTAAGCAGTCCCAGTATAGATTGTAATTGTTTCAGGGAAGTAGGATTCTTAATAGCCGAGAGTTTCTCGGAAAAGGAGTCAGTAAGGCCTCGGCCAGTGTCTGTGACATTGCTACCAAGGTATTCAACTGATTTTTTAAGCAATTGGCATTTTCTAAGGCTGACTATGTATCCATGGATTTTTAAAAGGGTAAAGATTTCGTCCAAGGCTTCCAAGTGTTGTTCACGGGTGTCAGTTGTCACGTACACATCGTCTACATAGACTTCGATATCGTACTTATGAAGTATGGCCGCGAATGCTAAATGACGCCGGCCGCGAAGAGCTGAGGCGAATTGCGGAAGCTCTGCGGTAGTTGGGTCCAGACGTACTGGTGGCCGTTAGGACCAGTGAACGCTAACAGTGTAACCATACTCCTCGGGGAGGATTGGGTGTGACCAGAAGCCGTTAGATAAGTCTAAAGTGGATTTGTACTTTTTCCGGCTAATCTGTTGTGTAACTTGTTGTATGCTAGCGGATTGGGCTGTGTTTGGAATCGTAACGCGGTTTAGTTCTCGGTAGTCGACTAAAAGTCAGACTCCGCGCCTTTAGCTTTGTGAATTCCAAACATAGGGGAATTATAAGGAGATGATCTTTTAATCAGAATGCCTTGTTGGCATAGGGAGTCAATTGTTTTTTGGAGCGCGGCTCTGCACTCCGGATCTCGGATGAACCATTGTTTCTGAACCGGGAAGTCGTTGACTCCGGTTGTGACTGGTTGAACTTTTAGCAGTCCGCAATGATTCTGATGTTTTTGGAATAAGTCCCAGTGTCTGAGAATTAAGTTTTTAATTTGTGCTTTTGTCTGTTTGTCTGGGCTATCCTTAAGGATTTCCTCTAACTGTTTTTTCCTATTAACCTGAGGGGCTAATTGAAGTAAGTCATACTTTTGAATTATGTCTTGGGATAGGGTAATGTTGCAATCTTGATCTTTGTCTAAATTTGGCCATAGTCCGGCTTGACATCTAATTACTTGATCATTAGCTAGAAGGATGATCTCCACCAATGGTATTTGTTTTACTTCTGATCTTTATCAATATCTTTAAATACGGACACGGCGTGTTCCCCAATTACTGATCTCATCCTAGCCGGAATTGCTGGTCCGCCTGTCGGTTTAGGTGCTGTCAGGGGTGTGTGCTTCATCCCTGCAATGGCTCTTCTCACTATCTCTGTCTGTGCCAGTGTCAGAAGTGTAGGGATGTTAAGGTCACTAAGAATAATGATAGCGTCTCCCCAGGGATTCCCTGCTTCGAAGGCAGGAGTTTGCGGGACTGGAACAGGATAAGCATGCATGGTTAACCCCAAGACTCTGCTAGCATTGAGCGAGTCTATATTTTCTGAGTGACAGACCACAAATGGTCCTAAATTATTTGGCTGTACGCTACAACCTGGTCTAATTAGGCGAGTTGCTAATTCAAACTGACAGTCTTGACTCTGATTCTTCCCCGGGAAAAAGTCTGTTATTTCAAGCGTAAATCTCTGTCCGTCTGCGAAGGGAGGTTGCAATGCATGTAAATGGTCCACCAGTAATGTTCCCTTGGGAACATTAAATGTTTGATTTGCAAGGGGATCAGGGTTTGCTGGCGGATCACGCCAGAGGTGTGCTTGAGCTTGAGATGCCATAGCCAAAATATTTTTTAAAAATATATATACTTGGTCTTTCCTACTAGTAAACACAGTTTAACAATAGTAGTCAAATTCGATTTATTTTGCTGGTATTAGTGCTTCATTTTATATTATTCTGACCTTACTTAAGGGTCAAAGTGCACTGTTTTAGTTTAGCTTATAAATTAAATATATTCTAGCAACAGAGTTATTATGTCTATTTGTTAAGACCCAAGAATAAATCTCAGACCCCACGTTGGGCACCAGATGTGACAGTTGAGAAGTATTCTATCTAAGATGATTAGTCGAGGTTGTAAGTTACCAGACAAGGTCTTGTGAATATCTAAAGTAAGACTCGCTATATGGGAGTTCTAATCATAGTATACACAATGTGCTTTGTGTTCACTACCTTCAGTGTACAGGTTAGATTATGCCTTAGATGCTATCTTTTCCTTAACGTCGACTAAATATTTCTAATTCTTGAGAGCAAGGCATGGACAAGTGACCCTTCAGACAGCCTCAAAAGGTGAGAATATGATGAGTCTTAGTTAAATGTCATTCTTATTTATTAAAATAGACACGGATCTGTATGGTAAAATATATACGTAATTTATTTCAAGAAAAAAGGGTAATACAAGTGTTTTGATAAATGATACAGTTTGAAAATTACAGGATATGTGATGAGTTAGCCTGTGAATTCCTTAACTACATAATTGCTTAAGCTATAAACATTTCATACTTACACCGGCTAGTAGTCTCGGAGTTCGACACTCAATCAAGAGCAAAACTCTACGAGTCGAGAAAGCAGTTTAAACACCCAGTAACCTCCTAAACAGCTCTCCAAGCGAAACTCAAACTTTTGCAGCTTTTCTTAAGCATTTATATCTTTTTCTTACTTAGGGAGTTTGACTCCCCAGTTATTTTGAGACAAAGAACAGTCTCTCTTTTGGTCGGCAAGACCTTGGTTTCTAAGGAGGTCCAGCAAGGCACCTGTTCTTAAAGATCACCAGCCTCCCTTCTTGACAGGGTCTCTTGCCAAGCAGTAGCCCCTATAGTGGCAAGGCCACTCTACAAGTGATATCCTCCTTAGTTGGCAGAGCTTATTCCCAGACAAGGCCACAAAACTTGATGAGTTCACTGCATCTGGACTCTTAATGTCTGTAATACATATTAAAAACATTATTGCGATAAGTAATGGTTTACAATAGATAATGGACTTCATCAGTCATCAGTTTTTAATATTGGGTTAAATACATGATTTAATATAGCATCAGCTTTGATCAGTTTTTAATATAAAGTGAATATATGATTTAATATAAAGTCAGTTCTGATCAGCCTTTAATATAGGTGGATACCGCCACAATGTACCCTGAAGAATCATACGGACTCAAAAGGTTAACTCTATTTTCTCTTTCCACAGATGTTGCCAGACCTCCTGGGTTTTTCCATCATGTTCTGTTTTTGTTTCAAATACCCACTCTTGACGAGTTCTTTATATTTTATCTGAAACAGATCTGTTACCCTTTTCTACAGTACAGGCCGAAAGGTCTTTGGCCTATTGATCCTGTTGTAAGTGCTGGGATCCATCTGCTGGTGACTTCCAGTTTTGGCACAAACAAAGTTTGTGCGCCAGAGAAGATCATTTCATTAAAATGCCAAAAGTAAGCAACCTTGCTGCTGGAGTGAATCATAACCGCAGAAAATGAAAGAGGACAGAATTGCTAAGCGGGATTTGTTGATCCAGGTGGTGTGCTGGCAGAATACCATCACAAAGATCTTTTTTTAATTCCTTCATGGGATTTGGACGTCACTAACTAGGCCAGCATTTATTGGCCATCCCGAATTGTACTTGAGAAGATGGTGGTTAGCCGCCTTCGTGAACCACTGCGGTCCACTAGGTACATCCAGAGTGCTGTTAGGGGGGGGGGGGGTGGAGTTCCAGCATTTTGACCCAATGACAGTGAAGGAACAGCAATATATTTCTAAGTCAGGGATGGTGTGTGCGACTTGGACGGGCATTTGCAGGTATTCCCATGTGCCTGCTGCCCTTGTCCTTTGAGATAGTAGAGGTTATAGATTTGGAAGGGGCTATCGAACAAGCCTTGATGAGTTGCTGCAGTGCACCTAGTGGATTGCACACACTGCTGTCACTGTGTGTCGGTGGTGGAGAGAGTGAATGTTTAAATCTCTATGATGTTCTCAAGTTTCCCAAAGATTTGCAGCTTGAACGGAAATAGTCAGACAGTTGATTAGTAACTGGGAACAGCTGCAGCATTGCTGGAATAATAAAGTGTAAATGCCATAAAGTTTCTTTTGTTTTGCTGTCTCAGTGATGAAGAGATAGCAGATGAGCATTACCAGGTGTACTTCTTTAAACACAGTTGCCATTCACCGCACAAAGCAGTACATTATCTGCACTGTAACTACATTCAAATTGTCACATTTGCTTTGAACACATTATCTGGCTGCATGTGGTGCAGCCAGCCTTCTGTTCTTAAAGAAAACCTGGCCCTCTTAAAGAGAAGCTGCACTCAATTGTTCACAATTTACATAGATGATTTGGAGTTGGGGACCAAGTGCAATGTGTCCAAGTTTGCAGATGACACTAAGTTAAGTGGTAAAGCAAAAAGTGGAGAGGACACTGGAAGCCTGCAGAGGGATTTGGATAGTTTAAATGAATGGGCTAGGGTCTGGCAGATGGAATCCAATGGTGACAAATGTGAAGTTATCCATTTTGGTAGGAATAACAACAAAAGGGATTATTATTTAAATGATAAAATATTAAAACATGCTGCTGTGCAGAGGGACCTAGGTGTCCTAGTGCATGAGTCGCAAAAAGTTGGTTTACAGTTGCAACAGGTGATTAAGAAGGTGAATGGAGTTTTGTCCTTCATTGCTAGAGGGATGGAGTTTAAGACTAGGGAGGTTATGCTGCAACTGTATTAGGTATTAGTGAGGCCACACCTGGAGTATTGTGTTCAGTTTTGGTCTCCTTACCTGAGAAAGGACATACTGGTGCTGGAGGGTGTGCAGAGGAGATTCACTAGGTTAATCCCAGAGATTTTTAAAATAAATTCAGAGTACCCAATTCATTTTTTCCAATTGAGGGGCAATTTAGCGTGGCCAATCCACCTACCCTGCACATATTTGGGTTGTGGGGGCGAAACCCACACAAACACCGGAAGAATGTGCAAACTCCACATGGACAGTGACCCAGAGCCGAGATCGAACGTGGGACCTCAGCGCTGTGAGGCAGCAGTGCTAACCACTGTGCCACCTGCTCCCCTGGTTAATCCCAGAGTTGAGGGAGCTGGATTACGAGGAGAGGTTGAGTAGACTGGGACTGTACTCATTGGAATTTAGAAGGATGCGGGGGGATCTTATAGAAATACATAAAATTATGAAGGGAATAGATAGGATAGATGTGGGGAGGTTGTTTCCACTGGCGGGTGAAAGCAGAACTTGGGGGCATAGCCTCAAAATAAGGGGAAGTAGATTTAGGACTGAGTTTAGGAGAAACTTCTTCACCCAAAGGGTTGTGAATCTATGGAATTCCTTGCCCAGTGAAGCAGTTGAGGCTCCTTCATTGAATGTTTTCAAGATAAAGATAGATGGTTTTTTTGAAGAATAAAGGAATAAAGGGTTATGGTGTTCGGGATGGAAAGTGGAGTTGGGTCCACAAAAGATCAGCCATGATCGCATTGAATGGCAGAGCAGGCTCGAAGGGCCAGATGGCCTACTCCTGCTCCTAGTTCTTATGTTCTTATGAATTACAGGAGGCTGTTGCAAGCGGGGAGGGGGTGGAGTGGGGGGAATAAAGAGGAGGTAGAGGAGGAGCGAGGGGGCAGCGCGAGAGGATTGGGGGGGTGGGAGTGGTCGGGAAGCTAGAGCGAGAACTTGAAGGAGTCTCACAAGCAATCTGGGGCCTCCTGGGTGGTCGGGCTCTGGGAAGGGTGTTTCTTTGGCACCCCTGATGCCAACTGGTGTCATGGCACTGCCAGCCTGGCACCCTGGCAGTGTCACCCAGGTGCCACCCTGACAAAACCAGGGTGCCCAGGTGAAACTGCCAGGGTGCCAGGCCAGCAGTGCCCAGATTGCATCTTGCCCATGCTGGGGATTGGGCCCGGGGATGCCCTTCCCCTATGAGGTGGAGGACTTGGGGATCCACTGATTGGAAAGTTGTGGTGTTTTGGGAGGGGCGGGAGGGTGAGGCTGAATCCAGAGACCGCAGTGGTGGGTTGAGAGATTGGTGCGCCATTTAAAAATGGTGCCCCGATCTCTTCCTGCATCGACGAGCTAAACTCGTTGTGCTAGAAATGGGTCGAAGTGCGGCCTTGGGCCGAGTCCCGTTTAATAGCGGGGTTGTTGTCGGCACTACAAATGCTTGGAAGCATCCCGTTAACTGTGCCGTATAGGGTACTCTGTGAGCAGGATTCTCCATCCCGGGAGGCCCGGATCACGTTCTCCAATGGGACAGAGAATTGGGCGTCATGGCAAAATCGGGATCAATGTCGGGCGCTGACCTGATCACGATGCTTCCAGCCCCTGTTGGCGGCTGGAACGAGGTTCAGGTTGCATGGCAGCGCGAGCATGTAAGTAAATACAAATTGGTCTTAATGATCACTTGTGGTATCTACCGGCGTGGCCGTGGCATGGTGTTCCTCACAGCGGGCCAAGGGTTGATCACGATGAAAGTGTGAGTGTGTGTGAGAGAATGAGTGTGTGAGAGAGTGAGTGTGTGAGTGAGTGTGTGAGTGTGTGAATGTGTGAGAGTGGGTATGTGACAGAGTGAGTGTGTGAGAGTGTGTGTGAGCATTCGAGTGTGTGTTTGTGAAAGGGAGAGTGTGTGTGTGTGTTTGTGAGAAAGAGGGCGAGAGAGTGAGTGTGAATCTGACTGATGTGTTTCTGGTACGAGAAACCAGCTCTCCAGCAGCACTCCCAATATTAAACAAATTTATGAACAAAAGGAGGAATTCTTTCAGCCAGAGGGTGGTGAATCTGTGGAACTCATTGCCGCAGAAGGCTGTGGAGGCCAAATCACTGAGTGTCTTTAAGACAGAGATAGATAGGTTCTTGATTAATATGGGGATCAGGGGTTATGAGCAGAAGGCAGGAGAATGGGGATGAGAAAAATATCAGCCATGATTGAATGGTGGAGCAGACTCGATGGGCCGATTGGCCTAATTCTGCTCCTATGTCTTATGATCTTATGGTCTTATCACTCCTCCCATTAAAAATGACTTAAGTACTTTGCTGAATACGGGAAAATTTTAATTATAATAAATTAATCAGCATAAGAAATAGAAAATACTGTTTATTATCTGTTTGAACCTATTGCACAAAAATAATATTTTTTTGTCGTTTAACTCTTCAATTAATAAGAATGTTTTTCAGGGTTTCTAAAAATTCAATCATGGGATGAGGGCATCATTGGCTGGGCCGCATTTAATGCCCACCCCTGAAGTCATTAAAGACTCCACCACATTGCCTGGAGTCACATGTAGGCCAGACCAGGTAAGGACAGCAGATTTAATTCCCTCAATGACATTAGTGAACCAGGTGGATTTTTACGACAATCGGCAATGGTTTCATGGTCATCATTAGACTTCATTCCAGATTTTTATTGAATTCAAATTCCACCATCTGCCCTGGTGAGATTCGAACCCAGGTCACCAGAGCATTACCCTGGATTTCTGGATTACTATTCCAGCAACACTACATCACTACCTCCATTTCTGGCAGTAGTCTTGGGAGGTAAAAAGGGTCTGTGGTCAGAAAAGATGATCGCCTGAATTTTCCGGTCATTGTGATTCACGTTTCCCGCCGGCAGCAGACCCCTGCCCATGGGTTCCCCGGCGGCGTGGGGTGATTACAATGGAAAATCCCATTGCCAAGTTGCGGGAAGATGGAATCCCACGGAACGCGGCCGAGAGACACACTGCAGGTGGTCTGGAGAATCCCGCCCGATAGCTCCATTCTCGGCACTTCTTGTTTCAAGGTGCAATTTAATCTCAGTGTTGAATATAGACATACTACTGCATATAATACTTCCACCAAAGTTTTTAACAAATATTATGACTTCAAGAGGCCTAAATTTCTCGCCCCATTAGTCATTCCTATCCAGCATAAGCTACAGCATTCATATTCATAACCATCTATTGTCAAGCCCAGTCTCACTCCAATTTGTCATTTCACTCTATAATCACAAGCATATTGGTTTTCCATATGGTAACCTAGACTGTTGGGATTTTAGAAATACATTTCACAGTTCTGTTGTTTCTCATTTCAGCTTGGGACTCCATTTAATATTGATCTTAAAATGCTAGCGTAGCCAGTTCATTTCTGTGAAATTACAAGGATAAATTGGTTGAGCTGTGGAATTCCTAACTGATTTTGTAAATGAGCTGTTGATGGCAATGTATTTCCTGGAGTTCTTCCTAGGAAGGGAGAAACTTCTGCTTGAGGTGGTTGTATTGGGGAGCGTTGGGCAGGTGAGGAGGGATCGGATGGCAGAGGACAGCAGTGGAAATGAGGGGTTATTTAAAGTTATAATTTTGATGAACTTGCTTTGTGCTTCCCTTCTCCTCTTGGTATTTCCAGCTCTGAAATATCAGCCCCATCAGAGCTGTCTCACCAACAGCTTATTCTCCTCGCTGCTTAGATATTCATCCATAACTTTGGCACCTTTGGGTTCTCCTAGTTGGCCTCCTGGTCTCCATCTGCACAACCTCCAAATCATCCAAAATCTCTTGCCTGTCTAGATTTAACTTACTCGCCTCTCGTACCGTTTTCACAGGCTTTCCAGTTCTGAGTGCACTCGATTCAAACTTCTGATAATCATTTAAAGATTGGTCCACCCCCCCACACCTCTGCCTCTCTGGTCTCTCAGCACCTCCCCCAGGACCTACATTCCACACTGCCCTTTTCTTGTGTCTCCCTTCCCTTCTCCAGCTTCCTCAATAGAGCTTTCCAACTTCATAATCCATGACTTTGAATATGTCTTCTATTCACATCTCTAAAAATGCCATCAAATAAAAATCCTCTTTCGACATCTGCCCTTATGCTTCTATCATTTACTGCTTGCTGTCTTTTTTAACCCTTGTTAAAACATTGGGATGTTGTGCACTATAAATGTAAAGCTTGTCGTTAACATCTTTCAGTTGTACTGGGGTATTAACAGACCTCATGTGTGATGATATGCATGAAGATTATATTACATATACTCAGCAGTGTGACCTCCCACCAGCAGGTGGCCATGTACTCAGAAAGGTGACCTCCTGTCGGCAGGCGGCCATGTACTCAGCAGTGTGACCTCCCACCAGCAGGTGGCATCCGATATAAACCAGGTGACTTCTAGCTACCAGCAGAAGGTTGAACGGCGTACATGAGAACAGTCAGACATAAGGGCAGATCCAGGAGAGTCTGATGTAACTCTATGATAACTTGGTCTGTATCTGATTGTTACCTTACCACGTGTGCATTAATAAATCCTAGTTCTGGCTAAGTCACCAGCAGTTCTGTAGATTCATTGCTAGACAAGAACACAGAACACAACACTCAGGCACTTCATTAAAAGAGCTATTATTCTTGGGTGGTCCTAAGCAATTAATGCAGGTGTACTGTTTGCATAAGTTGAGATGAAAGGCTGCCACTGCTCAGCCTGGGTCAATCCATACCTATGTCAACAACATGATGAACTTCGAGTAAGGGCCAATGGTTAGCCATGATGATAGAGACCCTATTGATTTTATTTTACCTCAATTTGTTACAGAAAAGCTGAGGACAAGGCCAGAATTCTCCGCCTGTTGGGATTCTATGTTCCTGCCAGCAGCGCAGCCCTGCCCGTGGGGTTCCCTGCGGCATGGGGTGACTTCAATGGGAAATCCCATTGACAGTGGAGAGAACAGAGAATTCCTCTCGCAGCGAATGGTGCGCTGCTGAGAAACATGCGGCTCAGGGACTGGAGTTTCCAGCCCCAGTTGTAGCTTCCTTGATGCTAACCCTGCTTGAGAGCAGTTAATTCATGGGGGATGGTGAAATAGTTGCATTGCCACTGGACTGATAATCCAGAAAGCCAGGGTAATGGGTCCAAATCCCACCATGACAGTTGTTGAAATTTGAATTCAATAAAATCTAAAATTAAATTTCTAATGATAACTGATGTGCCATCAATGAACACAAGACGAGTAGTGAACGTAACTGAGGATTTAATAAGCTAAACAGAAAGCCTCCTGGCTTCTGATCCCGAACTGGGACAGGGCCGGAGGTCGGCCACCTTTATACCGGGCCCGACGGGAGGCGGAGCCATCAGGCGGTGGTTTACAACATTACATGTAATACAGTAGCAGGTTACCACAATGCATATAATATACTAACAGTGGTTTACCACATTCACCCCCTGTTAAAGAAAAGAGTCCAGCGGGGGTGAAACGGACTTGAAGGTCAATTCTGTCGGGGGCCTTGACCTTCCGCTGTGATCGCCTCAGTCCCGGCTGTGGTATGTGTGTTGGTGTTGAGACCTGCGCGTCCGGGAGCGTGTTTTCCTCTTCTTCACCTAGTAGTTGAGTCGGTGGAGGGGGGGGTGGTGTATGGGCGGGGGTGGTGGTGATGGTCGCCGGTGGGCCTGCGGGTGCCAGATCTTGAAGTAGCTGGGTAGTGGTGGAGGGAGACGGTGTAGGGTCGGGGGTGGTGGTGATGGTCGCTGGGGAACCTGCAGGTGTCAAATCCCGGAGGGAGCCTGTGTCCTGCCGCCTGTCATGATGTGCCACGTAGGCATATTGTGGGTTGGCATGGAGGAGCAGGACCCTCTCGACGAGGGGATCCGATTTATGACTCCTCGCATGCTTTCGGAGGAGGACGGGCCCTGGGACTGTCAGCCAGGATGGGAGCGAGGTGGACTTCCTAGGGAAGGCAAACATCCGTTTGTGAGGGGTCTCGTTGGTGGCAGTGCACAGGAGCAACCGGATGGAGTGGAGCGCATCGGAGAGGACCTCCTGCCAGCGAGAGACTGGGAGACTTCTAGACCATAGGCCCAGGAGGACGGCCTTCCAGACCGTTGTATTCTCCCTCTCCACTTGTCCGTTGCCCCGGGGGTTGTAGCTGGTCGTCCTGCTTGAAGCGATGCCCTTGCTAAGCAGGTACTGACGCAACTCATCGCTCATGAAGGAGGAACCCCGATCGCTGTGGATGTAGGTGGGGAACCCGAACAAGGTGAAGAGACTGTGCAGAACCTTGATGACGGTGTCAGAGGTCATGTCAGGGCATGGGATGGCAAAGGGGAATCTTGAGTATTCGTCAACAACGTTGAGGAAATACATGTTTCGGTCAGTGGAGGGGAGGGGCCCTTTGAATTCGATGCTGAGGCTGTAAGGGGCGGGAGGCCTTTACCAGGTGCGCTCTGTCTGGCCGATAGAAGTGCGGCTTGCGCTCCACGCGGACCTGGCAGTCCCTGGTCACGGTCCTGACCTCCTCGATGGAGTAAGGCAGGTTGCGAGCCTTGATAAAATGAAAAAAATGGGTGACCACCGGGTGGCAGAGGTCATTGTGAAGGGCCCGAAGTCGATCAACTTGTGCGATGGCACATGTACTGCAGGATAGGGCATCTGGGGGCTCATTGAGTTTCCCCGGTCGGTACAAGATCTCGTAGTTGTAGGTGGAGAGTTCGATCCTCCACCTCAGAATCTTGTCATTCTTGATTTTGCCCCACTGTATATTGTTAAACATGAAGGCAACCGACCGTTGGTCAGTGAGGAAAGTGAATCGCCTGCCGGCCAGGTAATGCCTCCAATGTCGCACAGCTTCTACAATGGCTTGGGCTTCCTTTTAGCCGGAGGAGTGTCGAATTTCGGAGGCATGGAGGGCACGGGAGAAGAAAGCCACGGGCCTGCCCACCTGGTTGAGGGTAGCGGCCAGGGCAAAGACCGCGCATCGCTCTCCACCTGGAACGGAATGGACTCGACCACAGCGTGCATCCCGGCTTTGGCAACATCTGCCTTGATGCGGTTGAAGGCCAGACGGGCTTCAGCCGTCAGGGGAAAAATGGTGGATTTAATAAGTAGGCGGGCCTTGTCCGCATAATTGGGGACCCACTGGGCATAGTAAGAGAAGAACCCCAGGCATCTCTTCAGGGCCTTGGGGCAGTGGGGGAGGGGCAGTTCCAGGAGGGGGCGCATGTGATCGGGGTCGGGCCCTAGGACTCCGTTTTCCACAACGTCGACAAGGATGGCTAGGCGGGTTGTGCGGAAAACACATTTCTCCTTATTGTAGGTGAGGTTATGGAGTTTAGCGGTGTGGAGGAAATGCCGGAGGTTTTTGTCAAGGTCCTCCTGGTCATGGCCACAGATGGTGACATTATCTAGGTACGGGAACGTGGCCCGCAGCCCGTACTGGTCAACTATTCGGTCCATTTCTCTTTGGAAGACTGAGACCCCATTGGTGACGCCGAAGGGAACTCTGAGGAAGTGGTAGAGGCGGCCATCTGCCTCGAAGGAAGTGTATTGGCGGTCCTCAAGGCGGATAGTGAGCTGGTGGTACGCGGACTTCAAGTCAACTGTGGAGAAGAGTCGATACTGCACAATCTGGTTGACCATGTCAGATATGCGGGGGAGGGGGTACGCATCGAGCTGCATGTACCGGTTGATGGTCCGACTGTAGTCGATGAACACCTGGTGCTTCTCCCCAGTTTTGACGATCACCACTTGGGCTCTCCAGGGGCTGGTACTAGCCTAAATGATCCCCTCTCGTAGGAGTCGCTGGACCTCCGACCTGATAAAGGCCCTGTCCCGGGCACGATATCGTCTGCTCCTAGCAGCGGCGGGCTTGCAGTCCGGGGTGAGGTTAGCGAAGAGCGAGGGTGGGGCGATCTTAAGGGTCGCGAGGCTACAGGCGGTGAGGGGGGGGCAGGGGTACACCGAACTTTAAGGTAAGGCTTTGGAGGTAGCACTGGAAGTCGAGCCCCAGTAGTAGGGCAGCGCAGAGATGGGGAAGGACATAGAGCTTAAAGTTAGTGTACGCTACGCCTTGTAGATGCTTACCCTGACCGCAAAAGTAGTACTTCGGGCTTCCGGCATTGGTGGGCTGCTGCGCGGCACAGGCTTACGCCGCACTCAAGTCGGATGATGGCAGCGCCCACGAGGTCCACGAGGGTGCCGCATGGTCGGAGGTGTAGGCCTCCACGTTCTGGAAAGCCACCTCCAGCGAGTTTGAGAGCTGCACTGTCTCTGGGAGACCGAGTGTACCCCCTTCTAGCAATCGCTGGGGGATGTAATTCGATTTAATGCCTGTGACATAGGAGTCCCAGATCAACAGCTCCGTGTGTTGGTTAGCCGATACCGCCTGGCAAGCACAGTTCCGGCCGAGTATCCGCAAGGCACGCAGGAATTTGGCTTGTGATTCTCCGGGGCGTTGTCGCCTCGTGGCAAGAAGGTGTCTGGCATACACCTCGTTTATAGACTTGACATATTGTCCCTTCAGCAGCATTATCGCCTCCGCATACGAGGGGGCGTCTCTGATAAGAAGGAAAACTTGCGGGCTCACCCGTGCGTTGAGTATTTGCTGCTTTTGGAGGTCGGTGGAGGGAGGGCGATCGGGCTTGAGCGATGAATTAATCTTAAAAGTTTAGCTTATTAAATTGATGTGCCATCAATGAACACAAGACAAGTAATGGACGTAACTGAGGCTTTAATAAGCTAAACAGAAAGCCCCCTGGCCTCTGATCCCGAACTGGGACAGGGCCGGAGGTCGGCCACCTTTATACCGAGCCCTTGGGGAGGCGGAGCCATCAGGCAGTGGTTTACCACATTACATGTAATACAGTAGCAGGTTACCACAATGCATATAATAAACTAACAGTGGTTTACCACAATGACCAAGAAACAATTGTCATAGAGCCCACCTGGTTCAATAATATGAAAGAAATCTGCCATCCTTACCTGGTCTTACATACATGTGACTCCATATCCACAGCAATGTAGTTGACTCTTCACTGTCCCCTGAAATGAACATGCAAACCACTCAGTTCAAGAGCAATTAGGGATGGGCAACAAATGCTGGCCCATCCTGCAACGGCCACATCTCAGGAAAGAATTAAAAGATAAACATGATCCAGGAATTATAGCGACAGCCATTCTGGTCTTGGTGACAGAGTACAATCCTTCATGCTTCCTTTATTCAGTGAGCCATAACCAAGCTGAATAATCGATTCAAAAGCTTCAAAGATCCAGAATAATTCTCAACTTTGAACCTCATGTTATGAGGAAGCAATGTGGCTGAGGGACCAGGAAGAGTGGGCCTGAAAAACAATGGGAGGCCTCCAAACAATTACCCTTCCAATCACCTAGCTTCCATCTTTCCAATTTCTAATGGCCTCCATTGCTTCTCAATCAATATTTGCCATTATATTTGTCTTGTTTGTTTTACAGGGCAAACTCCGAGCAACACACCACCTTTAAACAAGAACATTGTTTTTTTTGGTTCAGTTTCTTATTCGGTTGATCCAGGTGTAAGATGAAACCCTCTTGGAAACAGTAAAACAAGTAACTGAATGTGCTTTGCAGCTTATGTGTTGCCAGTTTGTTGTTTGGGACCATTGCTATTACCTCTTGCGTCGTACTGTTTTTTTTTTGAGTGAATTGAGAAGTTATTCAGCTTTTCAAGCTGAAGAGTGAAAAATGAGGTCCATATGTTCAACAGGCAATCCTATAAAACAATTGCCTGCGATTTAGTCATTAGTTTTCACATGATTAAATGCCAAAGAATCTTTATGAATTGGTTGCACTCAATTAGCAGGCACGTATAATCTTGATGTTGACTGGGTTTTAGCCCCATGATAATTGTGGTGCTTTTGTGTCACTGTTCAGAGCATATAGCTTCAGTATGGACCAGCGCTAAACTATGTTTGGTATCAAGCTATTGATCTCTCAAGCATTCTAATTGCCCCGGAAACAGTGGAAGTAAGAAGCAAGAACTGAGGGACTGATTAACACACGTCATATTTTACTGTCAATTATTTCATACAGCATTTAGTGTTGGAAACAACACAGCTCTCGGAGACAGATTGATGTCTAGTAATTCCATTTTGCCACACTGACAAAAATAGACTGGAGATTATGTAGCTACAGTGACCCTTTCGTCACACTGGTCATCAAATATGTCTCATGCCATTAAGCAGAGAACTTTGTGTTTTTAAACAGTTTTATTTAAATAATAAATATATCGGCACCAGAAGTTTGTATTTGGCTCACTAGGCCAACAGAAGTGCCATTTGCCAGTGAAATGTACTCCTGGCAGAATTCACAGGGTCAGCTAATCTTCATTCACCGGCCAGGAGTGCAACACAGGAATAGATTTTTTCAGGGGTTTTCAAACTCAGTGTTGGACCCGTGGGTAGGTCAGGGGCAGGTTTCAGGAGGTTCGTGGTGCGACTGGTCTCAGCGTTCCCGATTGCGGGGGGAACGGCCAACGGCCGGGACCGGCTTTTAAAAATGCTGCCGCAATGGATTTTGAGATTGCCAGCCATTCTGGGCATGTATGCCGGATCAAGCAGTGAGCAGGCCTGGAGCCCAGCGGGATGCACCGCTTCTTCCTCGTGGTGATATCACGGTTGTGTTGTAATTCACCAACTGGCCACTAAGAGTCTCATTAGTATATAAGTGAATGTTAGAGTCAGGTAACCTCAGACTGACTGAAGAGCTGGAAGACAGAGTTTGCTTGTGCAAGAGCATACTGTTATTCCTGTGTTGTTTTGTATATAGTTGACCCACAGTTAATGCTAATAAATCGATTATTGCTTTAGCTACAAGTGTTCTTATAATATTAATCAGGCCATCTGACAAGAACATTACATGGTACCAGGTTTGGATGGTATTAAACACAGAGAAAAAACTATCAGCCTGCTATAAAGTCCACAGAGATTTGAAGATTTTGCAAACTGCCAGAATTAACAACATGGAGTCATTGAAGCCACCAATGAGTCTCAGGTTTCATGGTAATGTGGACAGCAACCGGCGTGTGTTTAAACAACAATTTAATCTGTTTCTTGCTGCAGTAAATTTAGGAGATCAATCAGATTTACGTAAGGTAGCGATGCTCCTAACAACAGCAGGGCCAGAAGCAATTGCTGTGTTTAATACATTTAAATTTGAAAACGATGAAGATAGTAAAAATTTTACTGAAGTAATTCAATGATTTGATGCACATTGCACCCCCAGAAAGAATGAGATTGATGAACGCTATGTGTTCAGATGACGTTTAAAGAAGGCAGAAGAGTCCACAGATCATTTCATCACTAATTTAAAGTTAAAAGCTAAAACCTGTAAAGTTTTTGCAGTGGAATCTTCCATGATTCGGGACCAGATTGTGTTTGGTGTGAATAAAAATAAGCTGAGTGAACAGTTGCTGAGAGAATCAGAGTTGGCTTTGGAACAAACAGTTAAGAGTTTTCAGGCTCATGAGCTAACAGCACAGCATTCTAAATGCTTCACAGCAATGGCGGAGTCTTCTTGGAAGAAAGCACGCCGGCCATTTTCCAAAAAGGCGGGAAACTTCCAAAAAAAGGTGGGAAAGTTCCTGCAGCGCCTCGCAGCCTAACAAACAGGTTAAAGGTCAGGATTACGTTTTTCTGTGTAAAATATGTGGTTAAAGGTACAAATTAAGGCAGTGTCCAGCGCTTGGCAGGTTTTGCTCCAGATGCAAAGGAAAAAATCACTTTGCTCAGAATTGTTACTCTAAGCTCAAGCCCAGATCAGCCAGCACAGGGATGAAACATCATTGTTTGTTGGAGTAATAACAGAGAAGAAAGGTTGAGGGAGCTAGGGCTTTTCTCACTGGAGCAAAGAAGGAAGAGACGTGACTTGGTAGAGGTGTACGAGGTGATGAGAGGCATGGATAGAGTGAATCGCCAGAGACTTTTCCCCAGGGCAGAAATGTCTGTCACAAGGGGACATAATTTTAATGTGATTGAAGGAAGGTATGGGGTAGATGTCAGAGGTAGGTTCTTTACACAGAGAGTGGTGGGTGTGTGGAATGCACTGCCAGCAGAGGTGGTGGAGTCAGAGTCATTAGGGACATTTAAACAACTCTTGGACAGGCACATGGACAGCAGTAAATTGAAGAGGCGTAGGTTAGGTTGATCTTAGATTGGGATAAATGGTCAGCACAACATTGTGGGCTGAAGGGCCTGTACTGTGCTGTAGTGTTCTATGTTCTAATAATTTTTGGAGACATCAAAAATTCTCCAGCACTTAAAAAATGCAAACTGATGCTCCATTTAAAATAAATGCAGTTGATGAGGACATATGGCTACTGCTGCTTGAAGTGAATGGGACAGTGGTCTGATTGAAGTTAGACACTGGTGTCAAAGCCAATTTAATCAGCATGACTGATTTAAAAAATCTAAAAATTCAGCCGATTAGAAGAAATCACAAAATACCTCTGAGAAATTATAATGGTTCATGCATTAAATGTTATTGTGCTTGTGACCTGAGTGTGGTGGTGAAGAACATAGTTAAGTCCGTCCCATTCGGTATTCAATCCAAGGGCTTGGATTCATTATGAGGTGATCAGTCCTGTGAGGAATTAGGTCTCATGAGCATGCCACAAAAGATTGAGAACATTATCAACAAATTCAGCGATGTGTTCACAGGTTTTGGTGCACGACCATTCACCTCCAAGATACAACTCAAAGAGGATGCAAAACCTGTGATACAGGCACCAAGAAGAGATTCTGCACCTCTTCGGGATCACCTCAAAAAGGAGCTAGACAGAATGACAAAATTAAAAGTAACAAGAAAGATAGATGAACCTACCGATTGGGTAAACTCCATGGTATGTGTAAAGAAAAAGAATGGCGATATTCGCATACGCATGGATTCTAAATATCTTACTGAGAATATCAAAAGAGAACATTACCAAACGCCAAAGCATGAGGAAATCACATCTAATGGTGTCCAGGCCGGAAAGTGGAGCTGAGTCCACAAAAGATCAACCATGATCTCATTGAATGGCGGAGCAGGCTCGAGGGGTCAGATGGCCTACTCCTGCTCCTAGTTCTTATGTTCTTATGTAAGATGGGTGGTGCTCAATTCTTTACGAAATTTGAATCACCTCAAGGTTTTTGCCAACTAAAGCTGGAGGAACAATGCACAAAGTACTGCATTTTTAACACGGATTTTGATCGTACTGCTTTCTGAGAATGCTTTCTGACAAAGAGTCATTGGACTTGAAACGTCAGCTCTTTTCTCTCCCTACACATGCTGCCAGACCTGCTGAGATTTTCCAGCATTTTCTCTTTCGTTTCAGATTCCAGCATCCGCAGTAATTTGCTTTTATTCTGAGAATGCTGTTTGGCATAATTTTGGGATCAGAAATTTTTCACCGTGCCACGCAGCACATAATCAAACGCGTCGAAGGTGTATGTGTGTATGTGGATGATATCATCGTTTGGGGCACAACCATAGAAGAGCACAATACAAGGTTGCTAAAAGTTCTAACGAGCGTCAGGAGAAATGGACGGAAACTCAACAAGGAAAAGTGCCAATTTGGAGTAACTGAGGACACATTTGGAGTAACAAGGTGGCAAGCTCTCATCGCATGGCATTGAACCTGACAAGGCCAAACTCCAAGCAATTCTCAACATGCCAAAACCACACAACACAAAAGCCATCTTAAGGGTGATGGTTTGATAGATTTTATCGGGAAATTCATTTCAAATCTGTCAGCAAAAGCAAAACATCGATGTGATCTCCTTCAGAAGAGAACGGATTTCACTTGGACTGAGCAACATGAGTTTTGATGGTAAGAAGCTCAAAACCTAGTTAACCACCATGCCAGTTCTCATATTTTGTGACTCATCTAAGCAGATTAGAATCATCATAGAATCATAGAATTTACAGTGTAGAAGGAGGCCATTTGGCCCATCGAGTCTGCACCAGCTCTTGGAAAGAGCACCCAACTTAAGCCCATATCTCTAACCAATCCCCGTAACCCCACCTAACCTTTTTGGACACTAAGGGCAATTTAGCATGGCCAATCCACCTAACCTTCACATCTTTGGACTGTGGGAGGAAACCGGAACACCCTGGAAGAAACCCCGCAGACACGGGGAGAACGTGCAAACTCGGCACATGCAGTGACCCAAGTCGGGAATTGAACCTGGGACCCTGGAGCTGTGAACAACTGTGCTAACCACTGTGTTACCAAAATCGCTTATTGTCACAAGTAGGCTTCAAATGAAGTTACTGTGAAAAGCCCCTAGTCGCCACATTCCGGCGTCTGTTCGGGGAGGCTGTTACGGGAATTGAACCGTGCTGCTGGCCTGCCTTGGTCTGCTTTTAAAGCCAGCGATTTAACCCTGTACTACACAGCCCCTATTGGAAACCAGTCGGGTATGCATCACAATCCATGACGATAACAGAGCACAGGTACGCTCAAATCAAAAAAGAATGCCTGAATTTAGTTGTAGGCTTGGAGAAATTCCACGGCTATGTTTATGGGCTTCCAACTTTCACAGTAGAGACAGTGTGGTAGTATGTATTAGGGGTCATGTGGGACTGTGAAGCCGTGATGCTATTGGCTGACAGATCCCGGGTCCTGGTTGGCTGTTGACTCCTGGCTCCGCCCTGAAGGCGGAGTATAAGAACCCGAGCTTCTCACCGCCGCTCCATTCTGTTGCTGAACTGCTGGGGACAAGTCTCGCTTAATAAAGCCTCATCGACTTCATCTCTACTCGTCTCTCTCGTAAGTCATTGTGCGCTACAATTTATTAAGCGAGCTTAAAGGACTATGGAGCTCCGGATTGCCCCGGAATGCCTGCGGATCAGCCCCCACGCAGCGAACCCGGCAGCAGTTTTTAAACACTGGCAAGCTTGTTTTGAAGGCTACCTCCGAACGGCCCCCAGCCGGATCACAGAAGACCAGAAAATGCAGGTCCTGCATTCGAGGGTAAGCCCGGAAATTTACCCTCTCATAGAAGACGCAGAGGATTTCCTGACGGTGCTCGCAGCACTGAAGAGCATCTACGTTCGCCCCGTGAACCAGGTCTACGCACGCTACCAACTCGTAACGAGACGGCAAAGTCCCGGTGAATCGTTAGAGGAATTCTACGCCGCGCTGCTAATTTTGGGACGGGGCTGCAGCTGCCCGCCGGTGAACGCGATTGAACACACGGACATGCTAATTCGCGATGCGTTTGTGGGAGGTATGAACTCTCCCCAAATCCGCCAAAGACTTTTAGAAAGAGAGTCGCTAGGACTCTCAGAGGCACGGGCCATTGCAGCTTCCCTAGATGTGGCCTCGCAAAACGCCCGCGCCCACGGCCCCGACCGCGCGGCAGCCCCTTGGGCTCCGTGGACCCCCGTCGCGACAAACCCCCCCCTCCCTCACAGGCTTGCGCGGTTAAAGCGCCAGATCATCCCGGGGGGGCCCGCTGCTATTTCTGCGGGCAAGCAAAACACCCCCGGCAGCGCTGCCAGTCCCGCGCAGCTATTTTCAAAAGCTGCGGCAAGAAGGGCCATTACGCGGCTGTGTGCCGGTTCCGGGGGGTCGCCGCAATCCCTGGAGAAGAACGAGCCCAGCGCATCCCAAACGCTCCCCAACCCCCCCCCCAGCGCCCCATGTGCGATCCGCGGGCGCCGCCATTTTGGGTCCCGGGCACCACGAGGGGAGGATGGGCGCCGCCATCTTGTGACTCCCCAGCCACGTGCGATTCATGGGGGCCGCCATTTTTTCCACCCCCGACCACGTGCGATCCATGGGGGGGGGGCATTTTGTCCACCCCCGGCCGCGTGCGATTCAGGGACGCCGCCATCTTGGATGACAACAAAGGACCCCAGCATCGACGGCTCCACAGGGTCCGACGAAGACGCCGCGACACTACGACCACGACTGGCTTCAGTGACGCTGGATCAATCACGGCCCCGGACGCTCCAGACGACGACAACAACGGTGCTGATCAACGGACACGAGACATCATGCCTGATCGACTCCGGGAGCACCGAAAGTTTCATTCACCCCGACACGGTAATACGCTGTTTTCTGACCATCCATCCAAGTAGGCAAAAGATTTCCCTAGCTGCAGGAACCCACTTCCTAGAGATCAAAGGGTTCTGTATCGCGAACCTAACGGTGCAAGGGAGGGAGTTTAAAAACTACAGGCTCTACGTCCTTCCCCAACTCTGCGCGTCCACATTACTGGGATTAGATTTCAAGTGTAACCTGCAGAGCCTAACATTTCAATTCGGCGGCCCAATACCCCCACTCACTATCTGCGGCCTCGCAACTCTCAAGGTTGAACCGCCATCCTTGTTTGCAAACCTCACCCCGGATTGCAAACCCGTCGCCACTAGGAGCAGACGGTACAGCGCCCAGGACCGGATATTTATTCGGTCTGAAGTCCAGCGGTTGCTGAAGGAAGGCATAATCCAGGCCAGCAATAGTCCCTGGAGAGCCCAGGTGGTAGTAGTAAAGACCGAGGAAAAGCAAAGGATGGTCATAGACTATAGCCAGACCATCAACAGGTACACACAGCTAGATGCGTACCCTCTCCCCCGCATATCCGACATGGTAAATCGGATTGCCCAGTATAAGGTTTTCTCCACCGTGGACCTCAAGTCCGCCTACCACCAGCTCCCCATCCGCCCAAGTGACCGCAAGTACACAGCCTTCGAGGCAGACGGGCGTCTATACCACTTCCTAAGGGTCCCATTTGGTGTCACGAACGGGGTCTCGGTCTTCCAACGGGAGATGGACCGAATGGTTGACCAGCACGGGTTGCAGGCCACGTTCCCGTATCTCGACAACGCAACCATCTGCGGCCACGATCAGCAGGACCACGACGCCAACCTCCAAAAATTCCTCCAGACCGCTAACGCCTTGAACCTCACATACAACGAGGAAAAGTGCGTTTTTAGCACAAACCGGTTGGCCATCCTGGGATACGTAGTGCGCAATGGGATAATAGGCCCCGACCCCAAATGCATGCGCCCCCTCATGGAATTTCCCCTCCCCCACTGCTCCAAAGCCCTGAAATGTTGCCTGGGGTTCTTTTCATATTATGCCCAGTGGGTCCCCCAGTATGCAGACAAGGCCCGCCCGCTAATACAGACAACTACCTTCCCCCTGTCGACAGAGGCTCGCCAGGCCTTCAGCCGCATCAAAGCGGATATCGCAAAGGCCACGATGCGCGCCATCGACGAGTCCCTCCCCTTCCAGGTCGAGAGCGACGCCTCCGACGTAGCTCTGGCGGCCACCCTTAACCAAGCGGGCAGACCCGTGGCCTTTTTCTCCCGAACCCTCCACGCCTCAGAAATCCGCCACTCCTCAGTGGAAAAGGAAGCCCAAGCCATAGTGGAAGCTGTGCGACATTGGAGGCATTACCTGGCCGGCAGGAGATTCACTCTCCTCACCGACCAACGGTCGGTAGCCTTCATGTTCGATAATGCACAGCGGGGCAAAATTAAAAATGACAAGATCTTAAGGTGGAGGATCGAGCTCTCCACCTTCAACTACGAGATCTTGTACTGTCCCGGAAAGCTGAACGAGCCGTCCGATGCCCTATCCCGCGGCACATGTGCCAACGCACAAATCGACCGTCTCCAAGCCCTCCACGAGGACCTCTGCCACCCGGGGGTCACTCGGTTCTACCATTTCATAAAGTCCCGCAACCTCCCCTACTCTGTGGAGGAGGTCCGTACAGTCACCAGGAACTGCCACATCTGCGCGGAGTGCAAACCGCACTTTTTTAGGCCGGATAGAGCGCACCTGATCAAGGCTTCCCGCCCCTTTGAACGCCTCAGTCTGGATTTCAAAGGGCCCCTCCCCTCCACCGACCGCAACACATACTTCCTGAACGTGGTGGACGAGTACTCCCGTTTCCCCTTCGCCATCCCCTGCCCCGACATGACAGCGGCCACAGTCATTAAAGCCCTTGGCACCATATTCACACTGTTCGGTTGCCCCGCATATATCCATAGCGACAGGGGGTCCTCCTTCATGAGTGACGAGCTGCGCCAGTTCCTGCTCAGCAAGGGCATAGCCTCGAGCAGGACGACCAGCTACAACCCCCGGGGGAACGGGCAAGTAGAGAGGGAGAACGGCACGGTCTGGAAGACCGTCCTACTGGCCCTAAGGTCCAGGGATCTCCCAGTTTCCCGGTGGCAGGAGGTCCTCCCGGACGCTCTCCACTCCATCCGGTCGCTGCTGTGTACCACCACTAACCAAACGCCGCACGAGCGCCTCCTTGTCTTCCCCAGGAAGTCCTCCTCCGGAACGTCGCTGCCGACCTGGCTGGCGGCCCCAGGACCCATCTTGCTCCGGAAACATGTGCGGGCGCACAAGTCGGACCCGTTGGTCGAGAGGGTTCACGTCCTCCACGCGAACCCGCAGTACGCCTACGTGGCGTACCCCGACGGCCGACAGGACACGGTCTCCCTGCGAGACCTGGCACCCGCCGGCAACACATACACCCCCCCCGACACCGATCATCCCCTCCCTGCCAACGGCGCACCCCGCGACCGCCCCCTTCCCGGGAGGATCGGTCCTCCTCCCGTGTCTGCCCAGGAGTGAAACAGGAACAAACACCGAAACGCTCCCGGAGACGACAACGCCGGAACAAGCACCTGCCCCACCACCGGGGCTGAGGCGATCGACGAGGAAGACCAGACCACCCGCTCGACTCGTGGCATCGGCGTGACACCAAGAATGTTGTTGGACTGTAACAAAAAAATTTTCTCTTACTAATATTGTAAATAGTTTCACAAACCTTGTACATAGCCCAGTGTAGGGCTAAAACTGTAATGACATGCCCGAAATTTTCCTCCCAGGACCAGCCTTGTAAACACCTACCACCATGCGAACAACCACCCTGCCGGGTTCATTTTTAACAAGGGGTGAATGTGGTTGTATGTATTAGGGGTCATGTGGGACTGTGAAGCCGTGATGCTATTGGCTGACAGATCCCGGGTCCTGGTTGGCTGTTGACTCCTGGCTCCGCCCTGAAGGCGGAGTATAAGAACCCGAGCTTCTCCCCGCCGCTCCATTCTGTTGCTGAACTGCTGGGGACAAGTCTCGCTTAATAAAGCCTCATCGACTTCATCTCTACTCGTCTCTCTCGTAAATCATTGTGCGCTACAGACAGATCATTGTCCTTTGGTGAACATCATCAAAAAAAAAACATCAGATGTCTCCGTGCATTCAGAGGTTGATGATGAAGTTATAAGACTATGACTTCAATCTCATCTACACGCCAGGCAAATATGTGTGCTTAGCAAATGCATTATCGAGAGCGCTGATACAAAATATTAATAGTGAAATTGCTGCAGATATAGATCTACATGTCAATTTTATTTCCACATCACTAACAGTATCAGATACGAAACTATGTGAGACCCAAGAAGAAATCAGGAAGGATCAAACTCTTCAAGAGGTGAGGAGGAACATCAATTCATATTGGCCCAGAGGTCAGTGTATGGAGTTCTACAATATAAGATCTGAACTCAGTATCATTAATGGAGTGCTGCTTCATTTGAACACTATAGTTATATCTCAATCTCTTCGCAAGGATGTACTAAAGAGGATACATGAAGGACATCTCGGGATTGAAAAATGGTAACGGAGAGCTCGTGGCCAGGTATAAACCAGGATATTGACAGCATGGTCAGTTGTTGTGACACCTGTCAGTGCATCGCTGCAAGCAAACGAGAGAACCTATGCAAATAGAACCAATCTGACTTACCTCCAGTACCACGGAAGAAAGTAGCTCTGGATCTCTTTTACCTACAAGGGAAAGATTATTTCATGATCATAGATTATTTTTCAACCAATCCAAAATGGCTCTACTGTCTAGCATAACGGCAAACTGTGTAATACAGCATACCAAGTCAATTTGTATTCAACACGGAATTCCTCAAGTCGCCGTGACTGACAACGGTCCTTATTTTAGCTGTAAAGTGTGACGTCACATATGATTTCAATCACATCACGTTGAATCCTTTGTACCACAAGCCAATGGAAAAGCCGAAAAAGCTGTATATTTTGTTGAGCAATTGTTGAAGAAGGCAATGGACAGCCAATCTGATCCATATCTCGCACTATTAAGTTACAGAGCGTCACCATTGTCACATGATAGATCGCCAGCAGAGTTACTCAGCTTGTGTACCACACTTCCATACTTGGCAAAGAAGGAGGAGAATGCAGTAGTGCTGCAGGAAATGCAAAACATTAAAGCAAAACAAAAGCAGTTTTATGATAGAGGGTGGGATTCTCCAGTCGGCAACGCCAAAAGCGCATTCGCCGATCGGCTGGAGAATTCCCGTTCACGACCGAAGCGGGGGCAGCACCGCTTTCGCGATGCTCCGCCCTCTCCACATCAGCGTATTCGAAGAGTACGCTGCTCACCGTATCGACGTCCTCAGAACATTGCCTGAGGCCCAACCCCCCAATGCTCCGCCCCTGACTAGCCGAGTTCCTGATGGTGTCGGTCGCGTGTGGTCTCATCCGTCGGAAACTCGTCGTGGCGGCTGCAAACTCAGTCCAGCAAACACAGTCGAGGAAGGGCCGATCCACGGGCAGAGGGGACTTTGCCAGGGACTGGTGGCACTGTTGGGGGGTGGTCTGGGGCGCGTGAGCCGGCCATAGGGGGCCACTATTTTGCAGGCCGGGTCCGCGAGTGGCCAGCGCTATGTTGCATGGCGCAACCGCTGCAGGCTGCTGCCATGCGCATGTGCAGCCAAGGACCCGGCAATTCTCTGGGCCATATCAGCAGCTAGAGGTGAGTGCTCTATGTTGCCGGCATGCTAACCCCCAGCCAAATGGAGGATCGGTGACCGTTTTACGCCATTTTTAATGTCCTAAAACTCCACTATTCCCATGCTGGCATGGGGACATAGCCTCAAAATTGGACAATCCAGCCCAGAATGTTTCGAACTTTACCACCTCTGAGTAGTGATGACATTGTGAGAGTAGAAGATTCAGGCAATTGGTCGAGAAAAGCCATTGTACTTGAAGAAGTACAATGACCGGACAGAGGATGGGTTGGTTTTAAGAATAAGTTGTCGCCCACTCTTGAAAACCAGAGGCAACATTCACAACAACGTGATGGATGACGAATCTACATCAGAATCAACGTCAGTTGCAGTGTCAGATAGTTCAGCAGTTCCTGAGCATGAGAATGTCATGGGGAACTTTGCATCTACAAGTTCTGAGCGGCAAGGTCGAACTTTGAGAAGATCAACCAGAGTCAGAAGAAAACCTGATCGACTCAATTTGCAGATTTGGATTATTTGTACATATTATGCTCGCTGTTCTTTTGTATATATATATATTTGTTAAACCAGTTGAAATTTGTTTTCAGAAAGCTATTAATTCTGTTAGGCTCACAGGATAATGATATCACATGTAAATATACTGATAATGTATTAATTTATTCCTTCAAAGGAAAGGGAATGTGCTGATATCATTGTTGTGTTGTAATTCTCAGACTGACCACTAGGAGTCTCATTAGTATATAAGTGAATGTTAGATTCAGGAGACCTCAGACTGACTGAAGAGCTGGAAGAGAGAGGTTGCTTGTGCATGATCTTACTCTGATTCATCTGTTGTTTTGTATATAATTGACTTACAGTTAATGTTAATAAATCGTTTGTAGCTTTAACTACAAGTGTTCTTATAATATAAATCAGTCCATTGGGGCAGCACGGTGGCGCAGTGGTTAGCATTGCTGTTTCACGGCGCTGAGGTCCCAGGTTCGATCCTGGCTCTGGGTCACTGTCCGCGTAGAGTTTGCACATTCTCCCCGTGTTTGCATGGGTTTCACCCCCACAACCCAAAGATGTGCAGTTAGATGAATTGGCCACGCTAAATTGCTCCTTAATTGGAAAAAATTAATTGGCTACTCTAAATTTATAAAATTTATCCGACAAGAACATTACCCTCCTGACTTCGGTGCGTTGTCCAGGTTCAGTTTTTTTCAGCAAATGACGGAGTCCTCCTACTGCAAGTGACGGCAGAGAGCAGGTCACGCACCCAATACCCTTATGTCACATGTTCTGGGCGCGAGAGAGATTCCTCCATTTTATAGCTGCCAGCAGGGCTGGTGTGAACTCCAGGGCTGCTGGTGAACAACCTATAAAGATAAAGCTGAAAATTCGAGCAAAGTAGAATAAAAATGATTACTTGAGGTATGGGTTATTAATTGCTCTACTGGAAATCAGGATGCAAAACTCATGTGTGTTTTATGCAGGGAAACACTGGGAAATTAAAGGGTAAAACCCTCAAAACTTCAAAGACATTTGAAGATTAAGCATGGCGAGTTCGAAGACAAATCTCTTTATTTTTTTCAGTGAATGCGGTGAGATCTTAAATCATCAATTGAAACCATTATCAGAAATGTAACATTGAATAACAAAGCAAGTGAGACTGTGAGGACCAAGCAGGCTCATCTGTCACATTTAAGGTAAGTGCCCTGATGGCCTGATTTGGTGGGTTGCAAAGGTCGACCTGCGTGGGTTGCGAATGTCGGTCTGGGTGGATCGTGAAGGATGGCTGGTTGGTAAAAAATGGGCCTTGGGCAAAAAGTTTAAAAAGCACTGGATTATTGGAAGGATGAAGAGACATGATGGTGCTTTTGGGTTTAAAAGTATGCAGCAAGCTAAGGTGGTAGCAGATTCCTATCGACATTGTAGCTGTTTGCCTGCTCCTGTGCAATAAGGTTGCCATGTGTTTTCTGAAAACGTCATAGTATCTTGTACCTCCAGCTCTGATGCTTTGCGAGGAAGGCCAAAGATAAGTGACAGAGAGAAGTGAAGATCTTTCGGATCTTGTGGGAGCATCTAGAACTAGGGGTAACTGTTAAAAATAAGGGGCTGTCGATTTTAGGCAGAGATGAGAATTTGTTTTCTCTCAGCGTTGTGAGTCCTTGGGACTCTCTTCCTCAAAAGGCAGTGGAAACAGGGGTGGAATTCTCCGTTTGAGAGTTGAAGTGCTGACGCTGGGACTGAATGGCGGGTGTTCCACAATCCTGATGACGGCGCTGGTCCCGGAGCCATTCTGGACATGCCAAGGGGCCAGCAATCGTTCCATGTGGAACTAGTGCAATTCCAACATAAACTGGCATTGGATTCGCTGCGGTTGGGATTGGCACTGGGGAGCCTGACAAGCTGCAGCTGCATATCGGCACTCCAGCCCCCACACACTCTCATTCAAGATGCTACCCCAGAGAGCGGTCCTCACAATCTCACTTGCTTTGTCATTCGCCGATGCAGAGCTGGAGACATTGCAGGATGCCATGGAGGAGAGGCTGGGCACCCTGTTCCTTGGGATGGGATGTGCTAGGTTAGGGTGGGCACCCCCCTGGTCAGACATGGTGAGTCACCAGCTCTGTGCCCCGGGTACCACCCGCATCCCACACACCCCATCGCACACCCCTCACCCGCCACTCACCTCCCCCCCCCCCCCCCCCCCCCCCCCCCCAAAGCCGGCAGTCCCCTCATACCCCACCTTGCACCACATACCAACACCTGTACTGCCCGTCATGGCTGGGTGCCCTGCACTCACGCCACCAGCTGCGGACCCCCCGTGCTGCCCGCGCCCAAGTGTCTCATGCTGTGCCACCAAGGAGAAGGCGATTCTTCTCCGTTGCGGAACCGCAGGCTCCGGCAGGGTGGGAAAGCGGGCAGTCACAGAGGTGGAGGTCAGTATGAGACAACACAATGAGCCCCAACTGCATTGCAATGTCCCTATAGCACGTGACTCACCCCGCTCCCCACCCACGATCTAACCACGCATCTTGTCTTGTGCCTTGCAGGGTCATCACTAGACGATGAGGGACTTGCTGGTGTCCCCCGCCCAAGCCGCACCCTGAGACCCACCGGGTGATGGGGCGGGACCATCTGGAGTCCCATGCCCCGCAGCCCCCCCATCCCAAACAACCCCTCAACACCCTGGAGCACCAGTCCAGTGATGACACTGACTTACCATCACAGCTGTCTCCAACACCCTCAACCATCTCAAAGACACTCACCTCGGTTGGGCATGTTAGTAAAGAGGCTCCTGGGGCACTATCTGGTGCACGCAGCACACATGGAGTGGTACATAAGGTGGAGGTAGGAACCCCCAAGGGGGCGGATTGCTGTAGGGTGGTCCGGCACCAGGGATTCACTGCCATCCAGACAAGTCTTGCTCTTCCGGAAAGGGCGGTCCTATCAATGTTGGACATGCAGGTGTGGTGCCGGAGACTGCATGAGAGGCTGTCAGCAACCATCCAGCGCCTATAGGTACAGTTGGAGGAGTCCAACCACCTGCATGAGTAGGAGGTGGTGCTGACCATTCATTATACTCAGGCAACACCGCACGGGTGGCGTCCGCGGTGGAGGCCTTGGGTGCAAAGATTTTGGCCATGGGTCTGGGTGTCCAAGGCCTGGGCCACAGTGTGCGGATGGTGGCTGAGGCCAAGGACAGGCCATGGACCTGGCATGGTGAGTTCTCAGCTCATGTACCAGGGCCACATGGATTGCTGCCATGTTCCAGAGCATGGACCAATTACAACAGGCCATGGCTGTGGGCGTCAGGAGTATTGGCCTGTCGCAGGGAGATCTGGCACGGTGCCAGAGGAATGTGGCATGGTCACTGAGTTACATGGCACGGTGCCAGAGGAATGTGGCATGGTCTCTGAGTTACATGGCACGGTGCCAGAGGGATGTGGCACAGTGGCTGTGCTCCATGCCTGCAAGCATGGAGACACTGGTCGAAACGAGAGTGAGCCTCCAGGACTGGCAGCACCAGGTGACTGCGAAGCCCCCACACCTTGTCCCAAGAATTAGCCCAAGGGCCATCGGGCATCCCGAGGGAGGAGGAGGTGATGGAGCCTTTGCTGGTGACACCTGCAGGGGGGTGTGGGTGTGGGGGGGGGGGGGGGCACCACAGCACCTCGGAATCCACCTCCCCCCACTTATCTGATGGGCAGCGGGCAGAGCAGGTTGGCACCACATCCCCTGTGACACCCGGAAGACAGCCTGACTCATTTGGGTCCGGTTGTTTCAGAATATGGCAGCCAAAGGGGACCCAGCCCACAAGGCAGGGTACACAGCAGGCCGCCTCTACGCCCGATGTACCGTCTGGGGGACCACCCAGAAGGAGCGTTACAGCAAGTAAGGTTAGAAAGGCCGATACCAGTTAGGTTGGCGTGGGTGCAGCATATAGGATAGTGTTAGCAGCTAGGGCACAGTTATTGTACATAAATAACACTGTCACCAACACATACCTGTGCACAGACGTTCCAAACTCTCTCAGCGCTCTGTCCATATGGTGTAAGAGATGGACTGGGCTGGGTGCAGAAGGTGTGGGCGTGTGGGGGGTTATGGTGTGGGAGGGCGGTGATGTGTGATGTGATACAAACTGGTCTTACCTCCTCTCTCCCCCTCAGCAGCCACAGCGCCTGGTTCCCGTTTTTAAATGCCACAAGTGAACCATACCGGCGTCACATCCACCTGGCAAAGGCAGAGCGTCGCGGGAAGCCTAGGCTACAGGGTCGAACCAGTTAATGATATGTTATTGGCCAGTACTGCACCATTTGCATGCCCACACTGACACGGGGCATGGAACGCATTTACGCTGCTATCGACGCACCGAAGCATGGCATTCTGTTGGTTTAATTCTGCTCTCAAATGCCGTGAACCTGGCGTCGTGGCTGCTGAGCCAGAGAGAGCGGAGGTAGGAAATGGAGCGGAGTGACTGCGGGCTGCCGGCCCACACACTGTGTGTGGCAGAGGGTCTCCTGCCAGGGCCGGGGGAGAGGGGGGGGGGCGCTCAGGCTGAGCTGCCGGGATACACTCCCCACGAGACTGGGGTGCTGCCCAGTCACTGACTCCCATTACGGTGACCATCTTGCTGTGCACTGTCATGTGGAGGAACTTAAAGAAATGGGTGTTTATAAATGGGTGTGTATATAAATATCTATAGTGAGAGTACCTTTAAGAAATGGGTGCTTATTACTGCGGTGATGTCAGAGGGTGGGTGGAGCTGGGCTGTCTGTCAGCTTTTTACTTTCGTTTTAGGCTGTTTGCTGCAGGGTGTGTTTTAGTTTCGTTTTCAAAGCTGGATAGCTGCAGTACACAGCCAGAAGGTGTATGAATCTCTCTCTGTAATCTAAAGACTGTAAATCGATCCTGGTGATTGAAAACTAATAACAGTAGTGACTTTAAACTGATCTGCTTCTGGTAAAAGGTGTTTTAAGTCTTATAGATGTTCAAAGGAAAGCTTAAAGATTACTTAGTGTTGTATTCTTTGGGGGTTGTATTTGAATTACTGGTTGCTAAGATGTTCACTGTATGTTTTAAAAAGGTGAACTTGAATTCATAGAATAAACATTGTTTGCTTTTAAAAAAAACTTTTCCATTTCTGCTGTACCACACCTGTAGAGTGGGCCGTGTGCTCCCCATACCACAATCTATTAAAGGTTGTGGGTCAGGTGAACTCCATGACACACTTTGGGGTTGTCTAAACCCTGGCCCATAACAGCACCCACTGACAACCTACCTCGGCCTCTGGTTCTATACAGTTACACCGGCGTATGGCTGCGCCCCCTGCCCCTGAACACCCCACCCAACCAGCTGAGGGGGATGAGGAGTGAGGGGGGTGGGGTGAAGGGTATGCGTGTTGAAGGGGGTGGGGGAGTTAGGGAGGTGGGGTGAGGGGTGAAGGGATTGCGGTGGGTGAGCGGGGTGGGGGTGGGGGGTGAGGGGGTGAGGGGGGTGAGGGTTGAGGGGGTAGGGGTGTGGGGTGAGGGGGGTGCGGAGGTGGGGAGTGAGGGGGTGGGGGATGTGTGGTGTGAGGGAGGTGGGGGAGTGAGGGTGAGGCAGGTGGGGGGGTGGGGGGTGAGGGGCATGGGGGTGTGTGGGGTGGGGGGGTGGGAATGTGTGGGGTGAGGGGTGTGGGGGTGTGGGGTGAGGGTGTGGAGGTGTGTAGGGTGAGGGTGTGGGGTGAGGGGGGTGTGGGGTGATGGGGGTGGGGTGAGTGGGGTGAGGGAGTTGGGGGTGTGAGGGGGGGGTGGTGGGGGCATGTGGGGTGAGGGTGGTGGGGGGGTGGGGTGAGGGTGGTGGGGGTGTGTGGGGTGAGGGGGGTGGGGATGTGTGTGGGTGAGGGGCATGGGGTGTGTGGGGTGAGGGGGTGGGAATGTGTGGGGTGAGGGGTGTGGGGTGTGTGGGGTGAGGGGTGTGGGGTGTGTGGGGTGAGGGGTGTGGGGTGTGTGGGGTGAGGTGGGTGTGGGATATGGGGTGAGGGGTGTGGGATGTGGGGTGTGCGGGGTGAGGGGTGTGTGGGGTGAGGTGTGTGGGGTGAGGTGGATGGGGGGGGTGTTGGGTGAGGGTGGTGGGGGTATGTGGGAGGGCACAGATGTCACGGGGATCTGCAACCAAACAGGGTCTCAGTTCCTCGCCTGTCGCCAAACTTCGCCTCGGTGATCTCCCTTTCCTCCGGGCTGCCAACCAACCCCGATGCCCTCTGCCCAGGCATGGTGAGGGGCCACAGTTTTGGTGGTCCCCCTCCTGACTTCTCCAGCCCCAGGCGGTTGTGTGCGGCCTTCTCCTGGGGTGGGGGGACACACAAACAGCACAACTGTTAGATGTTCCGATGCATGCAGCCCAGGGGTTGGGCAGATGGTGGCACCCTGCCATGGCGGCTGGCATGGGCACTGGCATGTGGGGCAGGGTGGGGGGGGTCAGCCGTCCCTGGTGGGGGAGAGGCCTGGTTATTGGTGTGTGGGAGGTGGGGTTAGTGCCAGGGGCACGGAGCGGCCAACTGACCCTGGCTGTCCAGAGGAGGTCGTAGAATTTCTCCCAGCACTGCATGCCAGTCCGGGCGACATTGCCCATGGCGCTGACCACCTCTGCCGCCTGCTCCCAGCTATTGTGAATGATGGTGCCTGGTGGCCTTCCTCTGGGGCCGGGGTACAGTGTCATCCGCCTCTCCTCCACGGCATCCATGAGGGTGTCCAGCTCAGCATCCCTGAACCATGGCGCTGCTCTCCTTGCAGCCATCTTGTTGGCCGGGATGGTGTGTGTGGGGGGATGAACCATTTAAGTGCGGCTGCGGTGTGTGAGCCTTATGTGCGCCAATCACGGACCCGGCGAATCCAGCACCGTTTTCCATGGAATTGATTGTGTTCCAAGTGGCGATGGTGCTACCTCATTTAAAGTAGCTGAATCGGTGTAGCTGTTGCGCCATTTTTTCTGTCGTAAAACGTCACTGTTTCCACGCTGGCTTCGGAATCCAGCTAATCTCAGGAACGAAGAATTCCGCTGCATAACCTTTATTGGTACTGTGGTTCAGCCCTGCACCTCTTTCTTTTCCTCATTCCTCTTTTATTGGGCGTGGTTCTCTTACCTCCCATTGCATGTTTCCTGTTGGCCCACCATTGGCCAGCGGCGGGATCAGGAATGGGGTTGACCATTGAATCCATTCCGAGCCATCGAAAAACCCATGGTGGGGATGTGCCGCCGGCGGGACCGGATCATGCCGCCGGCATGAACACCTGGAAAATCTCGGCCATTTTATCAGTTTGAAGAGGTTCCCCCTGTTGCAAAACTCCAACCTGCGTTTTGTGTGTGTGTGAAATATAACACGCCTTTTATGTTATCTTATCTCGAGAATAATTCAATTTTAAGGGTTGTGGAAAATACACCACCATTTATAAAGGGGTGAAATCAAAAATCAAAAACACCTTTCTGCTTACGGATGGATAATGAGAAGAGAAATTGGGGCTGTTTGAATTCACCCCCTTCCTGTCTGGAACACCAGGATAAATGGCGAGTATCCTGGATCCCTTTGGCTCCATATTGATCAATACCAGAGAAGGTATTCCCTCAACATCGACATCAGTGGAGCGTATTAAATCTTCATTCCAATTTTCTACGATATACTGCCAAACAGCAGCATCCCAAAGCAAGTTGTTATTGCCACCTTCCAGATGCACAGACTGTCACTCGAAAGCCCCTGCAGGGATTTGGTTTGTGAGAGTTTATCACCCACTTGGGACTAAGCTATTGAAACTAGTCTCTCAGGATCTCAGGACTTGGTAGGAGGATTATATCATTGAACCAGACTTCAAGTTGTGGTTATTGTAGAAAAACCTGGCAGAAGCTGCTTCTGCTGGGCTTTGCTTCTGTTTTCACTACAAGGAAAACTCTTGGAGGGTGGCCGTTGATAAGTCTTCTTCTTGCATCCCATTAGACAAGGGGAAGCGAGTGAAAAGTGTGGAGGCCTCACGGAAACTCCCTGGCGTGAAATCCACTGAGGGTCTTATGAAAATTCCAGTATTTCAGTAGGATACGGTAACTGATCCCAAAATGATACCTTGGAAGTAAAAGATGAACGGCTGAATTCTCCGTTCCTGAGACTAAGTTTTGATGCCGGGGTAGGCTTCGTGGAGCTCCATGACAGCAAAAGTCTGGACCGATTCTGCTACTGTCGAGGGGCTAGCACATGGAGCACAATCGATTCCAATGAGAAACGGCACAGGATTCACCGGATTCGCGATTGACACTGAGGAGGCTGACAAGCTTTGCCGCATAGACACACTTCACTATCCACACGCACCATCCCAGCCAACAAGATGGCAGCAAAATGCGCGGTCACACGTTTCATGGATGCCGAGCTGGAGATCCTCCTAGGTGCCATGGAGGAGAGGCGGGCCACCCTGTACCTCGACCCGGGAAGGAGGCTGCCAGCTGCCACCGTTCACCGTGCCTGGGTGTAGGTGACAGAGGCGGTGAGTGCCACTAGTAACATTTGGACCAGCCTGCAGTGCAGGAAAAACTGCACGACCTCTCAGGGCAGCCCGGGTGAGTAGGCAGCATGGTGTGCTTGGCACCAAGCCTCATCCCACACATCCCTGGCCCTTCCCCCTACCAGGAGGGTGGCTGCTCCCCCATCCTGCACCACATGCCAGCACCCAGACAGGCTGCCATGTTTGGGTGCCCTGGCCACTGTAGCCACCAGCTACCCATCCGCTGGTCTGCATGCGTCAGACTGGCTAACACTGTAGTTTTCTGTTTCCCCCCTCCCCCCCCCTTCCGCCAAGAGAAGGCCGCCCATAACCGCCGGGAGCGGGACCTGCGGCCCCTCGCCGCGGTAGAGCAGCAGGCCCTGAGTGTGGTTGGCAGCCCTGAGGAAAGGGAAGTCGCTGGGGAGGAGGTGGGCCGCGGGTGGGAATGTGAGTGTCCGCTTAGTTGAGGGTCCCTATGACACGTGTGTCAACCCGCACCACCACCCCCACCACTCTCACCCCACCCCCCTCACCCCACACCACCCTCACTCCCACCCTCACCCCTACTCTCACCCCAACCCTCACAACCAGCCTCACACCCAGCGTCACCCCCACCCTCACCCCAACCCTCACCCCCAGCCAGCAGTCTGATCATGCATTTTGTCTTGTGTCTTGCAGGACCTGCTGGCGATGAAGCCAGTGATTCAAGTCACCCCAGAGTTTGAGTCTCAGGATGACACTGATTTCCCATCACAGCTGTCTCCAACACCCTTCACCATCCCAGAGGCACTCACCTCGGTTGGGCACTTCAGTGAAGAGGCTCCCAGAGGGTGATGGTGCAGTCACTGGCCGATGTGGCACAGACCCAGAAGGTAGTGGCACAATTGCAGCGTGATGTGGCGCAGTCCCAGACAGAGATGGTCCACTCCCTGTGCCCCATGGCCGCAAACATGCAGACCCTAGCCGCGATGAGAGCTGGCCTCCAGGACTGGCAGCGTCAGGTGGCGGGGGGCCTCAGGGGATGGCTCCGCTCATACCCCCATCGCATGGAGTAGCCCAGGGGCCATTAGGCACCCTGAGGTAGGAGGAGGTGATGGGCCCCATCCTAGTGACCCCCGACGGGGAGCTGCTGCAACACCATGGTCACCCCACACCCCCTCCTGTCCCTGGTGCATCTGGTGGATAGTGGGCAGAACAGGGTGGCACCATGCCACCTGGGACACTTGAGTTGCAGCCAGGCCCATCCAGGCCTGGTCGTCCCAGTCGACGGCTGCCAATGGTGCCTCAGGTCATAGGGCGGGAACCACAGCAGACCACCTCCACTCCTGATGTATCATTTGGGGATCCACCTAGACATAGCATTAGGGCCCGTAAGGCCAGAAGTTTAGACACCAATTAAGTTGGCACGGGTGCAGGCCACTATTACATATATAATTGTTCACATTAAACACTGTTCACACTGTTCTAACCTGCCTTGGTGCTCTGTCAGAAGGGTGTGAGGGGTGGGCTGGTCTGTGCTGTCCAAAGAGGGGGCTCAGGGTGGGGGGGGGGGGGTGGGAAATGGGTGGATGCTGTGTGTGGCCCACCCTTCCTCCCCCAATGCCCCCACCTCCGCCACACCAGAGATTCGATGGGACCGTGTGATGGAATGGCCAATTTGCACGCAGGGATTCACTCAGGTGGACGGTGGGAAGTGCTACAGTGGGCGGGAGTCAGATGTTGATGAACGATGTGTAGCACCAGAGCTCAGTGCAGAGCGGGCTGTTATCATCCTCCATCCCCTGGACCAGACCTGCTGTTACTGCCAACCCAGGGTCCCCACCCTCGTAGTGTGGCAGGTATGTAACATGGAGCGGGTTGCAGGCCGGAGAAGGGGGATGTGGCGTTGAGTTGTGATGTCTGTGCCCCTGGCCAGTTCCACCCCCCACATCGATGAAACTGGAGGCGATCAGAGCGTCCCGTGTGCGATGGCCCTGGCGCACACATTGTATGGTGTCCTGTGCCTGCCTGGGCCCCATGTCCTGCCCATTATCGCCATCCTCTGCATCCTCCTCATCGGAGGAGGCCTGGCTTTAATCCTCCTCCTCCAGCGCATCACCCCTCTGCTGCATGATGTTGTAGAGGGTGCAGCAGGCCGCCAAGATATGGTCGACCCTCCCAGAGAGCCCCTCCAGAGAAATCTACGCACCTGAACCGCATTTTCGGGATGCTGAAGCATTGCTCGATCACACCCCTGGTCGCTGCGTCAGCGTCGTTGTAGCGGGTCTTCGCATCAGTCTATGGCTTTCAGATAGGCGTCATCAGCCACAACCACAGCAGATAACCCCTGTCGTCCAGGAGCCAACCCCCCAGCCAAGGACGACGGGGTTGAGGCACGATCAATTGGACAAAGACGATAGTTGAATCCAACAGAGGCTTTATTGTTATCAGATGTGTGGCCTCCCACAGCAGCTGGCGAAATGGCTGCTGGCTGGAGGACACGCATATTTATAACCTGCCCCCTGGGCGGCGCCAGCAGGCAGGGACTACCGGCGAACCTGTAGTACAGGTCTACCGTACATCACCTAATACAGGTGCAACAGTGGTTTACCACATTCACCCCCTGTTAAAAATTGAGTCCGGTGGGGTGGTAGATAACTATATACAACAATGAGTTAATATTTACAAGATTTGAGCAAACAAATGTCCTTTGATGTCCGGTGGACCGGCCAGAGGTTTAGCCGGTCCGGTCAGAGGTTTAGCCGGTCCAGGGCCTTGATGTTCGTGTCGGCGATGTTGGTGCTGATCTGGTCGATGGTGACTCCGAGAGCGTGCCAAAATCCTCTTCATCGTCAGGCGTGTGCAGGGGGAGGACGTGACCAAGGGGGTGGGGGTGATAGCGGCTACTGAGCGGGCCTGGCACACCGCGGCGAAGTGGCCCTTCTTCCCGCAGGCTTTACAAAGGGCAGCGCGGGCCGGGCAGGGTTGGTGGGGTGCTTCTGTTGGCCGCAAAAATAGCATCGGGGCCCCCGGGGTTCGCTGGCTGGCGTGCAGCGCAGGCGTATTGGGTGGGCAGCGCCCCCGCTGGGGAGGCTGTCTGTGGGGTCCACGAAGCGTAGGAGGGGTGGGCCGTGCAGCTGGGGGTGTAGGACTGGACATGGCACAGGGCGACCGTCATGGAGAGCGCTAACGTTTTAGTCTTTGCGAGGTCGCGTGTGGCCCCTTCTAGGAGTCGCTGGCGTATGAGATCTGACCCAATTCCAGTCACAAAAGCGTTCCGCATAAGGAGGTCTGAGTGTTCCGTGGCCGTAACGGCCTGACAGCCACAGTGCCGGACTAGTGGGATTAGGGCCCACCAGAAGTCTTCTATGGACTCACCAGGGAGTTGAGAGCGAGTGGCGAGTGCGTGCCTGGCGAAGAGCATGTTCGTTTTCTGTGCGTAGTTGTCCTTGAGTAGAGTCATGGCTTTGGCGTAGTTTGGCACGTCCTGGATTAACAGAAAGATTTTGGGGCTCAACCTGGAATATAAAATCTGAATCTTCAGAGCCTCCGGAACAGGGGTTGGTGCCGCGTTGATATACCTTTCAAATCAAGCTAGCCAGTGCTGGAAGTCCTTTCTGGCGTAGCTTGAGTGCGGATCCAGCTGCAGGCGATCCGGTTTAATATGGAGGTCCATCATTAGAAACTGATAGCAATAAATTGAGGCATGATCAATTGGACAAAGACGATAGTTGAATCCAACTGAGGCTTTATTACTATCAGATGTGTGGCCTCCCTCAGCAGCTGGCGAAATGGCTGCTGGCTGGAGGACACGCATATTTATACCCTGCCTCCTGGGTGGAGCGAGCAGGCAGGGACTACCGGCGAACCTGTAGTGCAGGTCCTACCGTACATCACCTAATACAGGTGCAACAGTGGTTTACCACAGGGGTGGGGCGAGGGGGGGCGGGGGCGTCTCAAAGAGGCCAGGATTTGTCAAATGTGCTAGGATGAAGGTGTCGTGCACGTTGCCTGGGTATCGGGCGCAGACGTGTAGGATGCGCAACTGATGGTCGTACACCAGCTGCACGCTCATCGAGGGGAACCAGTTTCAGTTTGTGTACAGCGGCCTTTTATCCGTAGGTGCTTGTATGGCGACGTGCACCCCATCGATCATCCCTGGACCCGGAGCATCTCGGATATGGTGCTGAACCCCGCTGCCCAGACATCCTGGTGAGCTTGGTCCACATTGAAATGAGTGCATTGTGCCGACTGGGCATATAGGGCCTCCGTGGTGGAATGGATGCGCCTGTGCACCGAGTTCTGTGAGATCCTGGACGGGTACCCACTTGCCACCTGGAAGGACCCCGTGGTGTAAATGTTCAGGGCGACCATCACCTTGATGACCATCACCTTGATGGCCAGGTGCGCCATGATCTGGCAGCTATGTCGCTCTGTTCCCTGCTCAGCTGGAGTCTTCGACGGCATGCGCGGTCCGGCAGGTTCTCTATGACAGGGGCTGCCAGCACAAGCGAGAACTCATGCGCCACCTGTTTTGCACCTCCTCCTCCTCCTCGGCCTGTTGGCCAGCCGGCCCTCCATTGTCAGCAGCTGCCTCATTTCCCTCTGCTGACCACTCCGCTGCTGCTGCTTCCTCCTCCTGGAGCTGCTCCAGCTCGTACAGCCGCAGGGTGTGCCCCAGGGCTGTGGCGACCAGCAGGAAGGCCACCATTGCTGGCTGAATTCTAATATCCATTGTCGGAAGGGGGTGAAATGCCGACATGTTAGCATGATGCATACCCTGTGCCCAAACAGGTCCAACGGGCTACAGGTTGGCACTGTGGACTCTGCCCCTGTATATCCCAATCTCCTGCCATCCCAGCACCCCTGGCCCCATCAGTGCCCGACACCGCGGGGCCTCTGGCCCTGGCGCCTGCTACTGCTGCAGGGGTACTATCGGCTTGCGCTGCCCTTGCCAGCAATACGCTCTGCAGCACCTATCCGGTGCCCCCGTAGGAGCTACAGTGTGTGTTGTTGTCGGGTTGGTGGATGGTGGATAGGTGGGGGGGTTTTGTCGGAGGGTGGGATGCGGGGGGGGTGGGGGGGGGAAGAGGGGCAGCCATATGGCCAGTGTCACTCTGCAGATTCAAGACCAAGGTAGGTTGTCAGTGGGGTGTGCAGCCAGATGGCTGGCATGCAGTCCGCGGCAATTGCGGTCTGTCCTGGGCACCGTACCAGTTCCGTGGAGGGTCACCCCGGACACAAGACCTGTTCCCCTGTAACCTCACCAGCATCCGCCCAATCCCCAGCCTTGGCCGGGCCCTAGCCAGTCCCAGCCATCCAGGCCTGTGTCCTGCCCGGCAGCCCACAGTCGTGCCTTTCCGTGTCCCACCTCCTCTATCTCCCTCATCAGCCATGGCGCCGGTTTCACGATTTTTAAAAGTGTTATGGGCCAGGGTTTAGAGAACCCCAAAGTGTATCATGGAGTTCACCTGACCCACAAATTTTAATAGATTGTGGCATGGGAGCACACGGCACACTCCACAGGTGTGGTACAGCAGAAATGGAAAAGTATTTTTTAAAGCGAAACCATGTTTATTCTATTAACTCAAGTTAACCTTTGTAAAACAAACTGAACATCTTCGCAACCATTAATTCAATACAACCCCCAAAGAATACAACACTCAGTAATCCTTTAAGCTTTCCTTTTAACATCCAGAAGACGTTAAAACAAACTTTAAACAGAAGCACATCAGGTTAAAGTCAGTACTGAGAGCAGTCATTAGTTTTAAATCACCAAAGAATTGATTTACATTCTTTAGATTACAGAGAGAGAGACTCATACACCTTCTGGCTGTGACTGCAGCTATCCAGTTCTGAAAACGAAACTAAAACACACCCTGTAGCAAACAGCCTAAGACGAAAGTAAAAAGCTGACAGACAGCCCAGCTCCACCCACTCTCTGACATTACTGCAGTAATAAACACACATTTCTTAAAGGTACTCTCACTACAGATATTTATATACACACCCATTTATAAACACCCATTTCTTAAAGGTACTCTCACATGACAAAAGGACAAGTGAACCTCGCAGCCGGGAATTATCCCCAGTGGTGATGGAGAATCACGGAGGACCTGTAGATTACTGGGTCAGGCCCCTAATGATGTACCAACGGTGTTTACTGTACATGTGTCTGGAACGCATTGACGCTGCCGTCGAGGCGAGGGAGAATTGTACCTCTGTATCTCTGAAATATTTTCCCCTCTCTTACTTTCCCTTTTCTGTATCACTCACTCTCTCTCTGGCTCTGGTTTTGCTAAAATTATCCAGGTTTTCTGTCATCCACTCTAATTATCTGTAGATGAGTGGCAATAGAAGGAAAGAACAATGTGCAATAGGATACAGAATGGATTGAGAACCGCAGCACCCAACATCCTATTCGATGGCTGATGAAGTGGATGTCAGGAGGGTTACTTGGTTTGTTATTCCAGTGCTCCCTCCCAGATTGCAACATGCCAGCAGGAAGTGATAACAACTGTTAAACCTTGTAACCCCTGCTTGCAAGTATGTAAAGGTATCATATCCTTAACTGTCCCAGAATAAAATTTAGTGAATGTATGATATGCCTTCTGTATATTTTTGATTTCTCTCTATTTTGCTGTTTCAGTACCTATCTATTTTTCTTTCCAGCTATACTGCCCTGCTTCTGTCCGTTAATTGCTATTTTGCCAGTTAAATTTGATTACCCTTGACTTCTCCCTCTTCCTTGACTTCCTGTATTTCATTTTGTCTTATTTCCTTTCACACCCTCTTTCATTATTGTCTGTCTCCCCTACAGCAAATAAATAACAAATACAAAATATCAACACAATACACAGCTAACTTAAGATGTTCAGGGGCTTTGTGACACCTGCTGTGTGAATCTCAGATCTTGCACTATGATACTGGATCACTGAATCATTATCCTAGAGTTCGGGGAATGCATGTGTCTTGGCAATTTAGAAATATGTTTGAAAAATGTCGCAATATACATAGTGCATTTCACTATTATTTATTTTGATTTGTTCATGACACCTAATAAAGGATCTCCCAGTTACATTAAGAAAACTTCAACGCTTGCTTTTTACGGGATCAGTAGAAATAATTAATCCTTCTGCTTCCTCTTTTTCTGTTTCTCACTCTACTACTGTTTCTGTTCATCTTCATCTTTCTATTCCTCCCTCTCTGTTACCATCTCCTCGAACTTTTGTGGGCAGCACATAGCACAGTTGTTAGCACTGTTGCTTCCCCGGGTTCGAATCCTGCCTTGGGTCACTGTCTGTGCAGAGTCTGCACGTTCTCCCCTTTTCTGTGTGTGTTTCCTCCGAGTGCGCCGGCTTCCTCCCACAGTCCAAAGATATGCAAGTTGGGTGGATTGGCCATGCTAAATTGCCCCTTAGTGTCCAAAAAGAAGTTGGGTGGGGCTAGTGAGTTACGGGGAAAGGGTGGAGGTGTGGGTTTAAGTAGGGTGCTCTTTCCAAGGGCCGGTGCGGACTCGATGGGCCGAATGGCCTCTTTCTGCATTGTAAATTCTGTGATTCTGTGATACTCCTTATCATTCTCTTTATTCTGTTAGGAAAACAAAGGTCGTTTTAGGGGATTTCTATTGGTATTGGTAAACATTGGAAACTAGGTATAGTTTTAAGTGGGTTTAATTTAAAGTTTCTGTACCTGGAAGTGTAAAACGTTAGAGGCCACAGAGGGGTCCACGCGAGAGGTGCAAAGAAGACGGGTTTATTACAAAATAAACAATATACACAGTACACTTCAGGTCCCAGCGGGACTATTCATGCCAGACTCTCATCTGAGCCAGCATTTATGGTCCAGTCCATTTACTTTGCTGATAGACCCCCGCAACTCAGCAAAGAAGCTTGTATTCAACAAGGCTCAGGGGAGGCTAATAGGTCCATGCTCATAGATCTTGTACAGGTTATAACATCCCTCCCTCCCAAAGTCATCGAAGAATCCCTACAGTGCAGAAGGTGGCTATTTGGCCCATCGAGTCTGCACCGACCCTGCAAAAGATCCCCCCATCTGAGCCCAATCCCCCGTAACCCCACCAAACGTTTTGGACACTTATAGCAATTTAGAATGACCAATCCACCTCAGTCCAAAATCCGGAGGAAGGAAGAGCAGGAGGATGCCTGCTCTTTTTTGCACGTGGTTGTGCCTCTTGATCCTGTGCGGCTGGATTAGGAGGCGTATATCTGGACGGTGAATGGAATGTCCTTTCCTTGCCGATTACCATGGTAGGGGGCCACCACTGGCGGCTGCCCTCCGGTTGGTTCAGCATCAGAAACCTCCGATGCCTGAGTCTCCATATCGGAGTCTGAGTGGTTCACTCTGTGCATCTCTGCGTCATGTCCCTCAGGGGAAATGTCCTTGGGATTCATTGGTGCTGTGGCTGTCTGACTTGAAACTGGTACCTCTGGAGAAGCTTCGCATGGGGCTGGTCTCCTGCGTCTGAGGTGGTCTACATGCTTCTTCATCACTCGGTCCTGAGCCCGAACCTGGTATGAAACTGGCTCTGTCTGATGAACTACCATTCCTGGGACCCACTTGGCGCCGTCTCCGAAGTTTTGAATGTAAACTATGTCACCTGTTCCAAACTGTCTAGTCCGCTTCTGTCTGTCTGGGCAACATCCCTGCTGCTCCTGACTGTGGTATGCTTTCCCGCCAATATCTGGACATGGGAGGCGGAGGCGGATCTGGAGTCTTCGGCCCATTAAAAGCTCAGCTGATGCTATGCCAGTCGCGGCATGTGGGGTATTACGGTAACAGAATAGAAATCTGGCCAGTCGTGTGTTAACAGACCCCGGGGTCTGCTTCTTCAAGCCTAATTGAAACATTTGCCCTTTCGGCCATCCCATTTGAAACCGGGTGGTACAGAATCGTGCAGATGAGCTACACCCGGTTTGTCTTCATGAAACCCCCGAACTCTTTGCGGGTAAAAGGCGTACCATGGTCGGTGACCAACATCTCTGGGATACTGTGTGTATTGAACAAGAGTCGCAGGTTTTTAAGCTTCGTCTTCGAAGCAGTGAACGACTTCTGTGGACCCCTAGCAATTTTGAATATGCATCCACAACAAGTAAAAACATGGAAAGGACCGGCAAAATGGGCATGAAGCTGCACCCAAGGCCGACCCGGCCATTTCCAAGGATAAAGAGGCGCACCGGGCTGGATCTTCTGCTGCTCCTGGCAAATGCCGCACTGCTGAGACAGAACTCAAAGAACAAAGAACAAAGAACGAAGAAATGTACAGCACAGGAACAGGCCCTTCGGCCCTCCAAGCCCGTGCCGACCATACTGCCCGACTAAACTACAATCTTCTACACTTCCTGGGTCCGTATCCTTCTATTCCCATCCTATTCATGTATTTGTCAAGATGCCCCTTAAATGTCCCTATCGTCCCTGCTTCCACTACCTCCTCCGGTAGTGAGTTCCAGGCACCCACTACCCTCTGCGTAAAAAACTTGCCTCGTACATCTACTCTAAACCTTGCCCCTCTCACCTTAAACCTATGCCCCCTAGTAATTGACCCCTCTACCCTGGGGAAAAGCCTCTGACTATCCACTCTGTCTATGCCCTTCATAATTTTGTATACCTCTATCAGGTCGCCCCTCAACCTCCTTCGTTCCAGTGAGAACAAACCGAGTTTATTCAATCGCTCCTCATAGCTTATGCCCTCCACACCAGGCAACATTCTGGTAAATCTCTTCTGCACCCTCTCTAAAGCCTCCACATCCTTCTGGTAGTGTGGCGACCAGAATTGAACACTATACTCCGAGTGTGGCCTAACTAAGGTTCTATACAGCTGCAACATGACTTGCCAATTCTTATACTCAATGCCCCGGCCAATGAAGGCAATGAGTATAAGAATTGGCAAGTCGCTCTCCACATCTATGTCTGGCCACCAGACGTAGTTTCAGGCCAGCATTTTCATTTTTGACAAGCCTGGGTGCATGTGGCAGATCGCGCAGAAAAAGACCTGTCCCTTGTGTGGGACAACAATGTGAGTGCCCCATAAAAGCATGTCACCTTCCACGCTGAACTCATATCTTTGTCGAATAAGCCTTTAACTCGTTGGGCAGTTTCCAATGTTGACCACTGGAAAGCACAATATGGCTGACTTTGGACAATAAAGCATCTGTTTGTGTCCACTCATGTATTTGAGCTGCCGTGACTGACGACGTATCTATTAAGTTCAACATGGGTACCAGTTTGTCAGCTCTGGCTGGAATCGGGGGTCGTGTCGATAGCGAAAGGTCTGTGTACCCGGTTGATGCTCAAATGCACATTCATATACTGCCAGCAAAAGGGCCCATCTTTGGATACGGGATGACGTGATGGGCAGGGTGGCATTGTCCTCCTTGAAAAGTCCCAACAATGGTTTGTGGTCCACCAATACTGTAAAACAACTCCCATGCACATATTGATGGAACCTTTTGACTGAGAAACTACGGTCAATTCTTCCTTCTCGATTTGTGCGTAATTCCTCTCTGCCTCGGCCAATGTTCTGGAGGCAAATGCAATTAGTCACTCTCTACTGTCGTCTATACAATGTGCAACATGGCGCCAATGACATACGGCGGAGTATCATAAGTGGTTGGCGGGATCGTAGTGCGACAGCAGGCCGGATTAAATCAGTTTGCCTTTACTTGAGAAAACAGGCCATCCGGTGATGCTCTCCACACCCATAGCTGTTTTTTCTTTAGCAGGACATGCAAGGGGAAAGCAAGGTTGTGAGTCCAGGGCTGAATTTTCCTTAGTATTTCACGAGCCCCAGAAACTAGCACAGCTCAGTTGTGTTCTCTGGTGTGTGGGCCTGTTGGCACCTTCTTTTCCACCAGGTGTAGTCCATCCCGGCCTGGACAGTAGCCTGACTAAATGACCTCACTGGCGAGGAAACACATTTATCTCTTTTTAGATGGATGCCCGACTGTGAAAAGCGGTGGAGTATGGTGTCTAAGTTGCTCAAGTGTTCTCGCTCCGTCGTACCAATAACCAATACGTCATCCAAATAAACCACCACAAGTACCAGGACCCTTAAAATGTTTTCTGTGACCAGCTGGAAAATGGTGCAGGCTGACGATGCACCGAAGGGCAATCTGGTGTACTTATAAAGGCCCCTGTGGGTATTTATGGTCACGTATTGTCTGGACTCGGGGTCTAACTCCAGCTGAAGGTAGGCATGACTCATGTCAAGTTTATAAATGAATGACCTCCAGCCAGTTTCACATACAAGTCCTCAATGCATGGCATCGGATACCTATCCAATCGGGAGGACCTATTTATTGTGAAGTTATAATCAAACAGTTTTATCAAGATTGAGGATGATGACTACTGGTGTTGCCCTTTCGGCGAATTTTACCGGCCGAATGATCCCGAGGCCCTCTAGTCGTCTGAACTCTGCCTCAACCTTCACCAGTAGCTCATAGGAGACTGGGCGGGCTGAAAATATTTAGGCTGTGCTTTAGGGTCGACATGAATTTTTGTCATGGCTCACTTGATCTTCCCCATCCTGGTTTGGAAAACATCGGGGTATTTCCCCAACACCTCGAGTACTCATCTTGGCGATCATTGCAGCTAATCGGGCCTAACAGACTTGGGCCTTGTTCTTTTACCACAATTAATGGCAGTCTTACAGATTGTTGTCTGTAAATCACCAGGTTCATCATGGTCTCAGCTAGGGCAAGCGGTTCCTTCATGTAAGTTGCCAGACTTGCTCCCGTATCAAGCAAAATCAACTGCTGCACTCCTGATATTTTTGTTCACCTTTGACCGAGACTGTGGTTCCTGTGTTGTTTTCTGCCTTGCTCTATCCGGATGGCTTCGATGCGGAGTGTTCATCAGAGAACAACGAGTCTTGTAAACCAAAAAAACTATTTTATTAAAAACTTCTAACTGGATTTGACCCTTATCCCTAAGAAACAAACAGTTGATTGATCACACATAAACTATAAGACCATAAGACCATAAGACATAGGAGCGGAAGTAAGGCATTCGGCCCATTGAGTCCACTCCACCATTCAATCATGGCTGATTTCAACTCCATTTACCCGCTCTCTCTCCATAGCCCTTAATTCCTCGAGAAATCAAGAATTTATCAACTTCTGTCTTAAAGACACTCAACGTCCCGGCCTCCACCGCCCTCTGTGGCAATGAATTCCACAGACCCACCACACTCTGGCTGAAGAAATTTCTCCTCATCTCTGTTCTAAAGTGACTCCCTTTTATTCTAAGGCTGTGCCCCCAGGTCCTAGTCTCCCCTGCTAATGGAAACAGCTTCCCTACATCCACCCTATCTAAGCCATTCATTATCTTGTAAGTTTCTATTAGATCTCCCCTCAACCTCCTAAACTCCAATGAATATAATCCCAGGATCCTCAGACGTGTGAATCTCCGCTGGACCCGCTCCAGTGCCAGTATGTCCTTCCTGAGGTGTGGGGCCCAAAATTGCTCACAGTATTCTAAATGGGGCCTAGCTAATGCTTTATAAAGCTTCAGAAGTACATCCCTGCTTTTATATTCCAAGCCTCTTGAGATGAATGACAACATTGCATTTGCTTTCTTAATTACGGACTCAACCTGCAAGTTTACCTTTAGAGAATCCTGGACTAGGACTCCCAAGTCCCTTTGCACTTCAGCATTATGAATTTTGTCACCGTTTAGAAAATAGTCCATGCCTCTATTCTTTTTTCCAAAGCGCAAGACCTCGCACTTGCCCACGTTGAATTTCATCAGCCATTTCTTGGACCACTCTCCTAAACTGTCTAAATCTTTCTGCAGCCTCCCCACCTCCTCCATACTACCTGCCCCTCCACCTATCTTTATATCATCGGCAAACTTAGCCAGAATGCCCCCAGTCCCATCATCTAGATCGTTAATATATAAAGAGAACAGCTGTGGCCCCAACACTGAACCCTGCGGGACACCACTCATCACCGGTTGCCATTCCGAAAAATAACCTTTTATCCCAACAGGTTTGTCAGGCACGACCTCCCCTTACTAAATCCATGCTGACTTGTCCTAATCTGACCCTGCACTTCCAAGGATTTAGAAATCTCATCCTTAACAATGGATTCTAGAATCTTGCCAACAACCGAGGTTAGGCTAATTGGCCTATAATTTTCCATCTTTTTCCTTGTTCCCTTCTTGAACAGGGGGGTTACAACAGCGATTTTCCAATCCTCTGGGACTTTCCCTGACTCCAGTGACTTTTGAAAGATCATAACTAACGCCTCTACTATTTCTTCAGCTATCTCCTTTAGAGCTCTAGGATGTAGCCCATCTGGGCCTGGAGATTTATCAATTTTTAGACCTCTTAGTTTCTCTAGCACTTTCTCCTTTGTGATGGCTACTATATTCAACTCTGCCCCCTAACTCTCCTGAATTGTTGGGATATTACTCATGTCTTCTACTGTGAAGACTGACGCAAAGTACTTATTCAGTTCCTCAGCTATTTCCTTGTCTCCCATCACAAAATTAACAGCGTCATTTTGGAGCGGCCCAATGTCAACTTTTGCCTCCCGTTTATTTTTAATGTATTTCAAGAAACTTTTACTATCATTCCTAATGTTACTGGCTAGCCTACCTTCAAATTTGATCCTCTCTTTCCTTATTTCTCTCTTTGTTATCCTCTGTTTGTTTTTGTAGTCTTCCCAATCTTCTGACTTCCCACTACTCTTTGCCACATTATAGGCTTTCTCTTTTGCTTTGATGCATTCCCTAACTTCCTCTGTCATCCATGGCTGCCTAATCCCCCCCTCTGATAACCTTTCTTTTCTTTGGGATGAACCTCTGTACTGTGTCCTCAATTACTCCCAGAAACTCCTGCCATTGCTGTTCTATTGTCTTTCCCACTAGGCTCTGCTCCCAGTCGATTTTCATCAGTTCCTCCCTCATGCCCCTGTAGTTACCTTTATTTAACTGTAACACCTTTACATCTGATTCTACCTTCTTTCTTTCAAATTGGAGATTGAATTCGACCATATTATGATCACTGCCTCCTAAGTGCTCCCTTACTTTAAAATCTTTAATCATGTCTGGCTCATTACATAACACTAAGTCCTATACACTATACTCACTATACTCATCTGCATCTAACTCACTAACACAATAAACTACTCTCTTGCTCTCTCACTATCTTCAGTCCTCCTAACCAGCTCCTACTCCTACCACCTACTCCAACCTTCTGTCGCACAATGCTCTGCATCATCCCTTGTATACTTCTGAGACTAGCTTCCTCTCGTGGCTCCCTGTGTACATTTTCTTAACCCTTACTTTACTGGCATGTATAATAATACCACAGTTCCCGTGGCCAATTCCATTATGAAAGGGTGACTGTTTACTTGGACGGTGATCCTAATGGGTCAACTTTGGATGCCGCAATGCAGTTCAGCTGCATTCCAAATGCAAAGTACGGATTCTGGATTGATACCTACTCATGTTGGGATGGCGGTTTTGTTGGCCACCCTGCGGCTTACGCTCTTTGCGATTTCTCCGACCACATGCTCCATGTCTCCTGGTGTCTCCCTTTATAGATTTGGGGGCGCAACTGGTCTAGTCAGTGCGGTCCTAGATCTGCAGCTCTGGCCTTGGTGGTGTTCACCCCAAGGCGGGAATCTGGGGTTCCTAATCTAAGAGGCACTGAACGCTGGACAAGGGTAAACACACTGTTCAGTTCATCCTTGGAGTTCGGCACTCCCTTTTCTGTACTTTCTCTTGAGAGCAAAATTTCTACAGCCTTCTTAAGGTCTAATAATGGCTTGTCCAGTAACTTTCGTTGGATCGCCATATTATTCAAGCCACAAACCAAACGGTCCCACATTACCACGCAAAGGGAAGGGCCATAGTTTCAAAATTCAGCTAGTTTCTTCAAACATGTTCAGAACTTGGTAATAGACTGCCCTGGTGTCCTCTCAGCTGTGTTAAACCAACAATAGTGAACGATGACCGACGGCTTGGTGTCACAATGGTTTGCCACTAGTGCTATTAACTCTTCAAAGGTCTTGGAGTTTGGGACAGCGTGGTACATGAGACGTTTTAATCATAATGAAGGTGGGGGCGCCATAGGCAGTCAAGAGTATTATTGTCTGTCGTTCATCACCACTTATAGTGTTAGCCCTGGAAAAGTATCACATATGCTCTGCATATTGTATCCAATCTTCCATGCTAGTATCAAACACATCTAGTCTCCCAAAGAGCCGCATTTTGAAATCAATACAAACCTTATTCTAGTAGTGCTGTAGTAGATGACCATTCTGGTCTATTACAAAGTAAACCATATATAGAGTACACTTCAGGTTGCATACTCGGCTCTCATCTTGGTCTGCTTTTATGCTAGAGTCAATTTACTCTCTGCGGGGCTCCCACCCCTCAACAGGAAAGCTCGTATTCACGAGGCTCATAGGGAGGTTAATTGATCCATCTCCATAGATCTCGTGCAGCTTATAACACAAACATACAGTTAGATTCATGCTAGTCAAAGTTGTTTATATGTATGGGGGTTGGTTAAGTTCCAACTGTATCTCTATTGTGCTTAGAGAGGGCTATGGAATCAAGAATAAATAAAAGGCAGAAGCATGTGGGTGCTGCTCAACAACTGGGGCTTTGTAAGGTTGAGAAGCTTTCAAGTTTTAATTTTGGCTGACTTTGTGCACAGTTGATGACAGGGCACTAAGGAGTGAATCTCTTCCAACTCTACCAGGAAAGGCTGGACAGGGCAAGGGAGTTACTAAGATGCAAGCTTCTTGAGGAACACGGTACAATCTAGATAACCCACGAATTGGGTCAAAAATTATGTTTAAGACACATGATGTTAAGAGAACAGAGACCAAGGTATTGCTGAGAAGAATTCATGAAAGAGTTACAAAGTGTTTTGAGTTAAAGTGACAGTTGCAGTAACTATATAAAACGTGGGGCAGCAGACTCCAGAGACAGGTGAAATGTTTGCTGTCATTTTAATACAGTCTGGGAATTGAGAGTTAAAGTTAGTGTGAGCAGTTTGCACAGCAGTCAAGACAAACAAATCCTAAAGGGGTAGGTGCAAAGTCCTGGCCTGGATTCACTGTTAAAAATGGAGCAGAAGCTTTTTTTAGAAGTGTCATTTGGAAAACCTGGTCTGGATTTTGGAATGTAAACTGCTAAGGGAAAGGATACTGATAAAAGAAGAGTTTAAAGTATGCTTTTGGGAGTAGAGTTTCAAAACTCTCACGTGATAATCATCTGTGAGGATTCTTGGGAGACATCCACAAACATTCACTTGGGGTACAGAGTGAAGAGTGTATTTGCACACAGTCAGCTTGTGTGCTTAAAAGGGACTTTGCATTCATGGGACCATGGCAGATTAAGATGTACTTCATAATCGGTGTTAACCCAAAAACATGTGTGTAATTGTTAGGCTAAAGGGAAAGTAAAGATGTATTGTATCATAATCCAATTTTTTCATGTTCAATAAATACTTTTTATTTGTTGTTAAAACTAATTAGCAGTCCTGTGATTGTTTTTCTCCACTTGCGGTCTTTTGAGCCAGGGTCCCATTCTGGGATCTTCCCGTCCAGTTATAACATCAACTGGGATCATAACAGTTCCCTTCTCTCTCTCTCTGTCACTATCTTCTCTCTCTGTTAATCTTCACCTTTCTAGATTATTTCTAATGTTCTCTTAGGGTTGAAATTCCTCTTTTTGTGTAAAGCAGTATTTCCTCCATTAAAACTGTGATGAGTGACTGGGTACATTCCACTTGCCTGGATGAGTGCAGCTCCAACAACACTCTAGAAGATTGATACTGTCCAGGACAAAGCAGCCCGCTTGATCGATATCCAATCCACCCGCGTAAACATTCACTCCCTCAACCACTAAAGTACAGTCGCAGCGTGTGTACCATCTGCAGCAACTCACCAACCTCCTTTGATAGCATCTTCTAAACTCATGACCCCTACTATCTATAAGAATAAGCAGAAGCATGGAAGCACCATCACCTGCAAGCTCCCCTCCAAGCCACACACTATTCTGATTTGGAACGATATTGCTGTTTCTTCATTGTCAATTACTCAAAAACCTGGAACCCTGACTGGCACTGTGGGGGTATCTACATCACACGGACTACAGCAGTTCAAGAAAGTGGCTCACCACCATCTCAAGGGAAATTAGGTATGGTAACAAGTGTTGGCCTTGTCAGTGACACTCATATCTCATGAAAGGACAAATGAAATTAACAGTTCAAAATCCAGAGACATATGCAAGTTAGCAGTAGAGAATGTTCACTACTGGCAGTGAATGTGCAAAAAAACAACTCTTATTGTCTTTTTACTTCTGGAGCTTAAATAAATTTGGGAAAATCAACCCACTTCTGAGTGAGCCGACAAGAATTGCCTATGTTTTGGCCTAAATTTGCAATATACATTAGGAAAGGCACGAGAGCTCCCAGTGTGCGAAATTTGTGCAGCAGGGGAAATTGGGGATAATGTTGTTTATTTGTCAAAGGTGATACTCGACTGGACTGTAGTTTGTGGATGTGAGTGGATACTATTCCTCAGTAAAAAGATCTCTTACCTTCATGACAACTAGCCATCATTGTAAAACAAAGAAAGAAATTATGCCTCAGCATATTTCCCAGAATTGTCTCAAAGTGATTTACATGGAATCAATTATTTTGAAACAGTAGATGTCATTCTATAGATAACTATAATTATTGTTTAGCACAAAGCCAGATCCTCCAAATGGCAATGAGGTGGGTAAAATCACCTGGTTTATTTATGGTATTTATAGAATTATAGGATGGCCACAGTACAAATGGAGGCAATTTGGCCAAACGTGTCTGTACCATGCAGTTCTCTGCAAGAACAATTCACCTGCACCAGTCTTCATTGAAAAGTATCATTTTGCATCCACTTGAACCACAAGAATAAGCAGTCAGCTTAATATCTCATCCAAAAAACAGCACCTCTGGCAATATAGCAGTCCCTAAGTATAACACGGAAGTGTCAGCCATCATTATGTACTCAACTGTTTAAAAATCGCAGGTATCAGTTCCATTCTGGAGGGATGATTGAAGGATGCGAGCGATGTCTATTGGCCATCAGTCAAAATGCTCGTCAAAGTAAGAACTTCCCGCATGTCTCAAGATGAATTAGAATTAGATTCTATAAATAATCTTGGTTTGCCCATCAAGATAATACTGCTTCCAAAAGTATTTATTTCATAGTGCAGCATAAACTTTGGGCCGCTCTCGTCATCAGGGATTTTATACTAATATGTACATCTCAATTTGATCCAATAAAGTCTGCATAGTTGTTTTCATTAACAAGACATTAGACATGTTATAAATTAAGCCCTGTTTCTCAATAAAATTATATAGAGATCACACTGCGATATTAAGTTCCGAAAATGGGATTAATAAAGAAAAATTAACTAATAAATCAAAGGCACATGAAATCCAGTTTATAGTCATTACAATATACTTGGTAAAATGAAGACATTTTATTCATAATCAAAGGCCATCTGCCCCAAGTCATATATTGTGTATTATATTTTTGATTATAATTATTCTAATGTGAATTATGTGCCTCAGCCTTTACATTTGGTCATGAAATACCACTTGTAATTTTAATAATTAAAAACGTTCCACCTGCAAAAGACTTCAGTGAGAGGACAATAAAGTCTATTTTGATGCTTTCAACACTGCCTCAGTAACAGGTCCAGGTTATCAGGAGCTCCTTAAATACCTGAGCATGACCATTTGTCTTCACTGCCTCTACTTGACTGAAAAAGTGGTGACCACAGCCTTTTGCTGTGTCTTGACTTGTCAACATTTCATTAAGCTCCTCCACAGCAGAATCATTCCAGGCCACCGCAGAGGAGAGCTGCCAGGTCAGTTAGAATATATTCAGTCCCTTGGAAGGCACGTGGCAAAGGTTTCTCTTATGGGGGAACCATCTTTACCATATTAGGGGAAGATGTTAGCATAGTGGTAATGTCACTGCACTAGTAATCCAGAGGCCCAGGCTCATGCTTTGGAGATATGGGTCCAAATCTCACCACGGCAGCTGTTGGAATTTAAATTCAATGAATACACATCTGGAATTGAAAGCTAGCCTCAGTAACTGTGACCATGACAACCATCGTCGATTGTTGCAAAAACCCATCTGGTTCACTCATGTCCTTTAGGGAAGGAAATCTGCCATCCTTACCTGGTCTGGCCCATATGTGACTCCAGATGCACAGCAACGTGGTTGACTCTTAACTACCCTCTCACGTGGCTGGTCAAGTCATTCAGTTCAAGGACAATTAGGGATGGCAACAAATGCTGGCCTTGTCAGTGACACCCACATTGCATGAAAGAATAAAACAGATCCCAGGCAAAACAACACGCCAAATAGAGAGGACACAGGAATTGTATCAGGTAGCTGATTCACAAGAGTGTTGGTGAGGATTGATGTAACCTATTTGACAGCATGCCCCCTCCCCAGCAAGCAAACTCATTCCATTAAAATCCCATCACAGCCTCACTCCTCATCTTCATTTCTTCACCCAGCAATAACGAGTGGAATCTTCCCCTCCCGCCATTGGCAGGAATCGTGGTTGGTGGGGTGGATGATTTGATGGGAGTGCAGAAGTCAATTTCCCGACATGGGGACATTACATCGGAATCGTGTTCTCCTGACCTTCACAGCAAGTTAATGACAGGTTGGCTTTCCCACTGAAGATCATCAAGAACCCATTTTGCATCTCATGAATGCTGATTACCAGGCCAATAGACCATCAAATCTTCCAACCCGCAAGCGGGAATTTACACTGTTCAGTTACCCGACTTAGCAAATATGGCATACCTCTGGTGAGAGAGATTTATAGGACTTACCGGTGAGTCGGTGTTACCTGGTTCATTGGTGAGGACCATAGTTGCTGGTACGCAAGATGCAGTGACATCAACACAGGAGGAGCGTGAGGTGGGAAGTAAGGGGAATATTTTATATGAGGTTGGTCACTAAAGTCAATCGTGGAGTCCTGGGGGGAATGAGGGTATTGATGGAATGAAGGGGCAGTAGCGGTGAGGGGTGAATAGGTTGCGGTTAAATGGGAGGATCAGGGTTTGCATATAACGGGTGTAGTCCTCATCAGAAGGGCCATTGAGGGGGACAAGAATGGTGGCATGGATCACAGGAGTGGGCAGGATCAAGGTGAGCATGGGCACTCTGAATGGTATGAGCTAATCGGGGAGGGAAGGCATGAACACGTTATTTGTCTCCTGTTTCGTTTGCTGAGGTTCCTGCCAGGCGGGCAGCTCCGAGGTCATCACCCAGAGTGAGTGGGCATTCGAAGTTGACAGCAACCCCTTTCAGATCAGAAAAGCAGCTGACAGTAACCTCTCCAGCCAATTTGAAAGTCAAGTTGAAAATTAGTAAAGGCCAGCAGGAAAGAGCAATGGGCCTGAAAGCTAGCCGGTATGCCCAGGAACCGGTGGGAGTTTGCACTGGTTCAATACATCTTATACTAGGATGAGATGAAGGAAGAGGATTCATCCCAACATGGTAACAGTCAATTGGAAGGCATTGCATGAGCAGCAAAACAAAAGAAAATTATACTTTAAATTGTCCGTGGTAGAAAAAGCCGAGTTTTCTAAATTTTTGCGATTATTCGGAGACAAACCTGATTGAAATTCATCATTATTCATAGAAGTTATTGCCCTCTTATTCCATACATGGGTACTGTATTAAAGCTGTCTGACTCATTATTCATTTACAGCATCAATGCTGAGTAAGATCAGCAACGGGCGTGCATAATGTACGAGTGAAATGCCAGGTTCTCAACACTGAAAATAAAACTGAAGTGCTCTTGTCACCAATAATTAACATCTCATTCTTTGTCTATATGGAGTTACAGTCTTTCTGCTTTTATACTCACATCATATCTTATTAAGTCTCATTTATTTAGTTTATGATGACACCAGCATACTTACATATTAAACTACAGAGGCCATTCATGCAAACTTAGCAGCATTTGCTGATTGCATTCAAATTTTGCAGAGGGACCTGGATAAATAATTTGTGCAATTTTGGCTTTTTAGGCAAGACATTTCACTTAGATTCAGAGTCATCCAATACTCCCACAAGCAGACCTTGCATACATTCTGAACTGGAGTGTGCCTTCGTCGGCTCATTCTCAAAGTAAGTGTCCCCCAAACTTGGAATCAAACACCGAGCCCTTGCTACTGTGCATCGGCTTAACCTACTACCTGTTGTCACTTGGATCTCCCTGTCTTCAGAGGATGAACTAAATATTCATGTTGTTCGGTACAGATTTCAGAATTAAGTAAGATAGTTAATTTCATTGGTCTGTGCCAATTACTTTAAATACCCATATACAATAACAGAAATCAGACAGTGCAGAGCTCCAGAAGTATGGATGTTTCTGCCTTGCACCAAGGTGAGGATATTAGCCAGACTTTAATGAAAGTTCCATCTAGTTTCAGAGCAAAACTTGAATAAATGGTCTTAACCCTGAGTGTACTATTACTAGTAAGAAAGTGTCCAAGCTATAATCATAAAGAAGCAAAAATGCCTCATTTTTGTCATATAGCTGTGTTTTCTAATGCTATCGAAATGAAAATCATGCTTACAAAGAGATCAAGATATATGGAATTGTCAGATGAAGAAATAGTTTTTGCATCAAACTTTCCAGTCCTCCCCCACGGTCATAAGCTGGGATTTTTATTTTGATCCCATTTGAAGTGAAGGTCTATTGGGTCACCGAACAGTGACAGTGCTTGATTCGTCTTTACCTGACCGCCCATGCAAACTGTCACAGGGGATGGGACCTATGGCCTTGGAGTATTTCCTTACCTTTCTTCTCATGTCTACTGATTCCTGGGGCGTCTGTGTGGAAGCTGCTAATAGGCCCTAACAAAGCACTGGTAAAGGCCCTAAGTGTCCTCAGAGGATGAAGGTAACCATGCAGCAGCTCAAATTCTCTCTAATTCAGCCCAGCTGATGCCTTTAGTGTGTGGTTTGATGTCGCCTTATAAGGTGCACCTTTCAGGTCCCCTCCCCCTGTTATTCCTGTTTCAGCAGTGTCATAATATACATCAGTATATTATGGTGCAATCACATACACACACTGATGGACATGCAGTAGGACCAACCAGCATACATAACACCGCAGCCAATCACCAGTGAGAGCACAAGCACTATAAAGACAGGGGACAGGAGTGTTCCCACTCATTCTAGCAGCAGCCAGTTCAGAGCACAGAGTTCACAGACTGCATCATGGACATTCACCATGTGCTGAGTGCCTCACCATAGCTAGTGGTAGGAAAGGGTCCACAGTTAAGCTGGTATTGCTTATACCCACGTTTACAGTATGTTAGCATAGTTGAACAGTTAATAAAATAGCGTTACACCACTTCCAGCATTGTTGGCTTGTTTGTGAACCAGAACACCCAACACGACATGGTACAAGGAGTGGCCGCAATCTAGCACTTGTGAGACCTACCTGCAACTTCTCAGCATTCCGGCATCCTACAGCATGGAGAATATCAACCCACCGCTGCCGTTCTGCATCGCTGGCAATCTCGGGGTAAATTGGAAGATATTTAAACAGCGCTTCCAGCTCTTCCTCGAGGCCACGGACAGGGAGAATGCATCGGACACCAGGAAAATAGCCCTTCTTCTCTCCACGGCTGGGCAACATGCCATCCACATCTTTAACTCCCTGACATTCGCGGACGACGAGGACAAGACCAAGTACAAGACCAAGTACAAGACGGTGCTCCTCAAATTCGACACACATTTCAGTGTTGAAGTCAACGAAAGCTTCGAAAGGTACCTGTTCCAGCAGCGCTTGCAGGGTAAGGACGAGCCTTTCCAATCCTATTTAACACACCTCCGCATCCTCGCGCAATCCTGCGGCTACGGGCCCACCTCCGACTCCATGATACGCGACCAGATTGTTTTTGGGGTCATGTCAGACACCCTGCGTCAGCAGCTCCTTAAAGTTAAGTAACTAACCCTAGCGACTGCCATCGAGACCTGTGTCCTGCATGAGAATGCCACCAGCCAGTACTCCTACATACAGGCAGCTGAAACGGCGCGGCAAGGGCCCCATGAGGCGGAACGGGTCCAAACGAACGAACACCTCCCGGGCCACAGTCTGGAGGAGGGCGGCCATTTCGCGCACTTTCCGAGGCCTCCCGCACTTGTACGCGCCAAACGAGGGGACGGTGACGTGGAGGAACGCGATGCGCAGGCCCGCATCACGCAAGACCATACCGCGCATGCGCGGTGGTGCAACGAATGCACTGACGTCACGACGTGCGGCAACTGTGGCTGCGCCCACTTAAAGCGGCAATGCCCTGCAAAATCGAGACAGTGCCTACGCTGTGGCAGGCTTGGCCACTATGCTGCCTGCTGTCGAGCAGCCCAGCCTGCCAACTCGCAATGATTTAACCAGCCTCGCAGGAATGTTCGGGCAATCCAACCCACCTTCACCGAGTCCGATCCTGACTTCATGCAGACCAGTGACACCAAGGACAGGGAGCCTTTTCGAGTTGCTGTCATAACCAAGAACATGCTGTCCCCGAATCGAAAGCACCAGCCGCTGTTGGCGCACAGCATTAATCCGGATGACGAGTGGTGTGTCACCCTGACAGTCAACCGATCCCAGATCAGTTTCCGTCTGGACACTGGTGCTTCTGCCAATCTACTCGCATGGTCAGCATTTCAAACCCTGGGGGTCAAATTCTTCCATCCAATTGCCAACTGGTCGACTATAATGGTAACGTCATCCCCGCCACCGGGTCATGCCAAGTCGAGGTGTCGCACAACTCGCGAAAAGTCATCCTACCCTTCGAGATCGTGGGCTCCTCAAAGGATTCCCTGCTAGGCGCACAGGCGTGCAAGCTCCTCAACCTCATGCAGCGCGTGCATTCCCTCTCTCCAGAGGACACGTTTGACTTCCAAGATGCGGACTTCAGGGCGCAACTAAGTGCCATAATCACTCAACACCGAGATGTCTTCGAAGGCATGGGCACACTTCCCTACACATACAAAATCCTGCTCAAACAGGACGCCACGCCTGTGGTTCATGCACCTCGCAGAGTCCCAGCACCCCTCAAGGACCGCCTCAAGCAGCAGCTGCAGGACCTCCAGGACCAAGGAGTGCTTTCCAGAGTGACGGAACCAACCGACTGGGTCAGTTCCATGGGTGCGTCAAGAAGCCCTCCGGCGAGCTCTGGATCTGTATCGACCCAAAGGATTTAAATCGTAACATCTTGCGGGAGCATTACCCTATCCCCAAGCGTGAGGAGATCACGTGCGAGATGGCTCGAGCCAACATATTCACCAAGCTGGATGCATCAAAGGGCTTCTGGCAGATTCAATTGGACAAGTCCAGCAGAAAGCTGTGTACTTTCAACACCCCATTTGGCAGGTACTGCTACAATAGAATGCCATTTGGAATCATATCAGCATCTGAGGTTTTCCACCGCATCATGGAGCAGATGGTGGAGGGCATCGAGGGTGTGCGCGTCTATGTGGACGACATCATCATCTGGTCCACCACCCCGCAGGAGCATATCAGTCGCCTCCAACGCATTTTTAAGCGAATACGGGACCAAGGCCTGCGCCTCAACAGAGCCAAATGTTCTTTCGGCCAGACCGAACTCAAGTTTTTAGGAGACCACATCTCCCGGTTGGGTGTGCGGCCGGATGCGGACAAGGTGGCAGCCATCACGGCCATGAAGAAGCCGGCGGATAAGAAGGCGGTGCTCCGGTTCTTAAGAATGGTCAACTTCCTAGGAAAGTTCATCCCTAACCTTGCTTCCCACACCACGGCTCTCCACAACCTAGTTAGGAAGACGACGGACTTCCAGTGGCTTCCAGCGTGAATGGGAGGAGCTCAAGGTCAAGCTGACCACCGCCCCGGTATTGGCGTTTTTCGATCCTGCAAGGGAGACGAAAATATCAATGGACGCTAGCCAATCTGGCATAGGGGCGGTGCTCCTGCAATGAGATGGCGCCTTGTCATGGGCCCATGTTGCCTATGCGTCATGGGCCATGACCCCCAAAGAGCAGCGCTATGCGCAAATCGAGAAGGAGTGCCTAGGCCTGTTGACCGGTGTCGACAAGTTCCATGACTATGTGTATGGCCTTCCCCAATTCACTGTGGAGACCGACCATCACCCGCTGGTCGGCATCATCCAAAAAGAGGTCAATGTCATGACCTCTCGTCTACAACGCATTCTGCTCAAGCTCCGGAGATACAATTTCCAGCTCGTGTACACACCGGGTAAGGACCTGATCATAGCCACCGCTCTGTCCAGGGCAGTCACCACTCCGTCCGACCCAGAGGGGTTCGTTTGCCAAGTCAACGCCCATGTGGCCTTCACGGCCGCTAATCTGCCGGCCATGGATGAACGCCTAACCCACGTTCGCCATGCGACTGCGTCTGACCCCCTGCTACAACGTGTGATGTGCCACATGACTGACGGATGGCTCAAGGGACAATGCCCACAGTTCTATAATATTCGAGACGATCTGGCAGTCGTTGATGGTGTCCTCCTGAAGCTGGACCACATCGGGATCCCACACAGCATGCATCACCTGGTTTTAGAGCAGCTGCACGAGGGCCATCTCGGCGTGGAGAAGTGCCGACGGAGGGCCCGAGAGGCTGTCTACTGGCCTGGCATAAATGAGGACATTGCCAACACTGTGCTCAATTGCCCCACCTGTCAGCGGTTCCAGCCGGCTCAACCACGGGAGAACCTTCAGCCCCATGAGTTGGTCACGTCCCCTTGGTCGAAGGTAGGCGTGGACCTGTTCCATGAGCTCAGCAGGGACTATGTTCTCATAGTTGATTATTTTTCCAGCTATCCCGAGGTTGTGCGCCTGCACGACATCACGTCATCGGCTGTTATCCGTGCCTGCAAAGAGACCTTTGCTCGTCACGGCATCCCACTCACTGTGATGTCGCACAATGGCCCCTGCTTCGCGAGCCAGGACTGGTCTAACTTCGCCAGCAGGTACAACTTTGTACACGTGACGTCCAGTCCCCTGCACCCTCAGTCAAATGGCAAAGCAGAAAAGGGCATCCACATCGTAAAGAGGCTCCTCTGCAAGGCTGCTGATGCAGGATCCGACTTCTGCCTTGCCTTGCTGGCCTACCGCTCGGCTCCACTATCCAAGGGCCTGTCACCAGCCCAGCTGCTGATGGGTCGCACCCTCAGGACCATTGTACCGTCCATTCACGTCCCAGACCTCAACCATGCTCCGGTCTTTCAGCGGATGCAACAGTCTCGCACGCAGCACAAGGCGGCGCATGATGCTCGAGCGACTGATCTTCCTGCTCTGGCGCCAAGTGACAACGTCCGAATCCATCTTCTGGAGGGTGGCTAGTCTGCGACGGCTGCGGTTCTTCGGCTGGTGGCTCATTCCTGGTTCGTCTGCCTGATGGCTCCATTCGCCGCCGCAATCGGCGTGCCCTTCGTCTGGCTCCACACTCGCTACGCGATCCTCCACTTGTGCCACGCCCTCCTGTTGTCCCCGACCTGGACTTTGTAGAGCTTCCGGATACTCTGCATCCTCCTCACTTGGCGTGGCCCGGCCCGATCCTCAGCCGGTGGCTCCTGACCCACCCTTGAGGCGGTCAACCCGAATTCGTCGCCCACCTCAGAGACTTGATTTATGAGCCTTACAATGTTGGACTCAATGCTTTGTTCTTTCATCCTGTTTCAGCATTTCACTAGTTTGTTTATAGCTTTCGTTATTAGTTTTGTTGTTGGTGTAACACCTTGTTTTTCTTTTCTCTGCACCAGGCACCTTCCCGTGTATATAGACTAGCCTCATGTCCATAGTTATGTAAATACTGCACACACATGGTCAGATACACTCATTACACGTTATTTCACTCACATAGGCACATGTTCTTTGTAAAAATAGGGGGATGTCAGAATATACATCAGTACATTATGGTGCAATCACATACACACACTGATGGACATGCAGTAGGACCAACCAGCATACATAACACCGCAGCCAATCACCAGTGAGAGCACACGCACTATAAAGACAGGGGACATGAGCGTTCCCTCTCATTCTAGCAGCAGCCAGCTCAGAGCACAGAACTCACAGCCTGCATCACAGACATTTACCATGTGCTGAGTGCCTCACCATAGCTAGTGATAGGAAAGGGTCCACAGTTAAGCTGGTATTGCGTATACCCACGTTTACAGTATGTTAGCATAGTTGAACAGTTAATAAAATAGCGTTACACCACTTCCAGCATTGTTGGCTTGTTTGTGAACCAGAACACCCAACACGGCAAGCAGCATTCCATAGCAGTATCACTGGGATTTTCCATCCTCACAAGCTTCCACTTGCCTAAAGGGGTCAGTCCTTCTGGGAGCCCACCTGCTCTTCACAAATGGAAAATGAGTCAGTGTTGGGGGAGGATTGGGAGTGGTAAACCCACGTCCACGGCAACTTATTTAAACTTGTTGTTTCATCGAAGAGTGGATTGAATACAGTTACCTTCACACAATTAGCTTAACTTGAGCATCTTAGGATTTCTGTTATAGGTTTTGAAAATATGCCATACTCTTCATTAACCCATGAGTTATCCTAACTTAGTTCCCTAAAACATATAAAATATTAATTTGTCACTTCTTTAAAAGTGCAAGTTCATGTCACCAACGTTTACCATTTCCAACCAGTTTAAATGGAGTTTTTTGTAAGATTCACTCACTTCAGAATCTATTGGTGAAACCCTGTGGAAAAAATTTTAATTTGTAAAGCTATGAGACTGCTTATTTGGGGGAAAAGACACAGATAGATGGTGTGCAACGTGTCAACAAATGATAGAAAACTGTGTGTGTTGGGGGCGATAGTTATTGTTAATCAACCGATGTTTCAGTATTTTAGTCAATATTTACCATGGTAGTAATCAGTCACAAAGAAAATGGCTTCTTCTCTGAAGCATTTTCTCACAATGACCTTGCATCCTTCTCTCCAGCGCCATAATTAAATCATAAGCTAGATGTTATCAAGCCTCCAAGAGAGATGGTTCAGGTTTCTGACAATACTTGCTTTTTGAAATGGTACATAATTAACCAATAATCTGTTGGCACATGAATTTGCATGCACAAACTTCCTCCCTAGCTTCAATTAGATTTTAAGATGAAGTCTTTATAATGCAAATAAAGCTAAATTGGTCCAAATGCACTGCATTGCCAACCATGAGATATTTTTGAAGTAAAATAAATACAAAATCGCTGTTCAAATATAACTCATGTTAACTGTCAGAAAGTAAATAGCTTGAGGCATTATTCAAAGGATGAATCTCATATCCTTTTATGACTTGGAAATTTTTACACTACTGATTTCAGAGTTAAATCTGACAATTGGCGATTGGAAGATTGATTATTTAATAGGGGATAAAACCTGAATTTTCTTTCGCTGTATTGACTGAAATTGGGTGGATATGGAGGCAATGGAGGAGGGAAAATGGGGTGGTGAGACCTAACACCAGATGCCCATCCCTTAAATTGTCATTAGGAAGATTTCCCAGTCCTCCCTTAAACTGCTTCATTGTACGTAAACAGAAATGGGTGGATAATGACACCTATCCAAGGTTACATGAACAGAATTGAGGAGCACGATTCATCTACTGAAAAGATGACTGGCAAATTGTTAACGATCACTCCTTTGGAAGATCATGAAGCTCTGGAAGCTCCTAGTGTATGCATACTGTCGAATTGTATGAAGCTATGGCCTGCACAACCTTTTCTTTCAAATGGACCTGGACATGGAAATTCTTGGGAGGATGACCCTAGTTTCTTTGAAGGTAGAATTAAGGTAGCTGTCAGGAAGCATCTGGGTAGCTGTTGCAAGAGGCGTTCTCAGCATCAGATACAAAGGGGCATACAAACTCGACTTGTCAATGAAGTGCTCTATCTATTTAATACGTCTACCTGTGTCAATACTGGATAACTCCTTGCCCCTGGAACATACAAACATATGAAACAGGAGCAGGCGTAGCTCATTTGGCCCCTCAAGCCTGCTCCGCCATTTAATAAGATCACGGCTGATCTGTTTGTGTTTCCATCTACCCCCGATAACCTTTGATTCCCTTGCTTAACAAGAATTTATCTACTGCCAGCTTAAATATATTCAGTGACCTGCCTCTACCGATTTCTGAGGCAGAGTTTCAAAGTTGCACACCTCTTTGAGAGTGTGGTGGTATGTATTAGGGGTCATGTGGGACTGTGAAGCCGTGATGCTATTGGCTGACAGATCCCGGGTCCTGGTTGGCTGTTGACAACTGGCTCCGCCCTGAAGGCGTAGTATAAGAACCCGAGCTTCTCCCCGCCGCTTCATTCTGTTGCTGAACTGCTGGGGACAAGTCTCGCTTAATAAAGCCTCATCGACTTCATCACTACTCGTCTCTCTCGTAAGTCATTGTGCGCTACAATTTATTAAGCGAGCTTAAAGGACTATGGAGCTCCGGATTGCCCTGGAATGCCTGCGGATCAGCCCCCACGCAGCGAACTCGGCAGCAGTATTTAAACACTGGCAAGCATGTTTTGAAGGCTACCTCCGAACGGCCCCCGGCCGGATCACAGAAGACCAGAAAATGCAGGTCCTGCATTCGAGGGTAAGCCCGGAAATTTACCCTCTCATAGAAGACGCAGAGGATTTCCCGATGGCGCTCGCATTACTGAAGAGCATCTACGTTCGCCCCATGAACCAGGTCTACGCGCGCTACCAACTCGCAACGAGACGGCAAAGTCCCGGAGAATCTACGCCGAAGAATTCTACGCCGCGCTGCTAATTTTGGGACGGGGCTGCAGCTGCCCGCTGGTGAACGCGATCGAACACACGGACATGCTAATTCGCGATGCGTTTGTGGCAGGTATGAACTCTCCCCAAATCCGCCAAAGACTTTTAGAAAGAGAGTCGTTAGGACTCTCAGAGGCACGGGCCCTTGTAGCTTCCCTAGATGTGGCCTCGCAAAATGCCCGCGCCTACGGCCCCGACCGTGCGGCAGCCCCTTGGGCTCCGTGGACCCCCGTCGCGACAAACCCCCCCCCCCCCTCACAGGCTTGCGCGGTTAAAGCGCCAGACCATCCCGGGGGGGCCCGCTGCTATTTCTGCGGGCAAGCGAAACACCCCCAGCAGCGCTGCCCGGCCCGCGCAGATATTTGTAAAAGCTGCGGCAAGAAGGGCCATTACGCGGCTGTGTGCCGGTCCCGGGGGGTCGCCGCAATCCCCGGAGAAGAAGGAGCCCAGAATAGCCCAAACGCTCCCCAACACCCCCCCAGCGCCCCATGTGCGACCCGCGGGCGCCGCCATTTTGGGTCCCGGGCACCACGAGTGGAGGATGGGTGCTGCCATCTTGTGACCCCCCAGCCACGTGCGATTCATGGGGGCGGCCATTTTGTCCACCCCCCGACCACGTGCAATCCATGGGGGCGGCCGTTTTGTCCACCCCCGGCCGCGTGCGATTCATGGACGCTGCCACCTTGGATGACAACAAAGGACCCCAGCATCGACGGCTCCACGGGGTCCGAAGAAGACGCCGCGACACTACGACCACGACTGGCTTCGGTGACTCTGGATCAATCATGGCCCTGGACGCTCCAGACGACAACAACAACGGTGCTGATCAACGGACACTAGAAATCATGCTTGATCGACTCCGGGAGCACCGAAAGTTTCATTCACCCAGACACGGTAAGACATTGTTTTCTGACCATCCATCCAAGTACGCAAAAGATTTCCCTAGCTGCAGGATCCCACTCCGTAGAGATCAAAGGGTTCTGCATTGCGAACCTAACAGTGCAAGGGAGGGAGTTTACGGCTCTACGTCCTTCCCCAACTCTGCGCGCCCACATTACTGGGATTAGACTTCCAGTGCAACCTGCAGAGCCTAACGTTTCAATTCGGCGGCCCAATACCCCCACTCACTATCTGCGGCCTCGCAACTCTCAAGGTTGAACCGCCGTCCTTGTTTGCAAACCTCACCCCCGATTGCAAACCCGTCGCCACTAGGAGCAGACGGTACAGAGCCCAGGACCGGATATTTATTCGGTCTGAAGTCCAGCGGTTGCTGAAGGAAGGCATAATCCAGGCCAGCAATAGTCCCTGGAGAGCCCAGGTGGTAGTAGTAAAGACCGGGGAGAAGCAAAGGATGGTCATAGACTATAGCCAGGCCATCAACAGGTACACACAGCTAGATGCGTACCCTCTTCCCCGCATATCCGACATGGTAAATCGGATTGCCCAATATAAGGTTTTCTCCACCGTGGACCTCAAGTCCGCCTACCACCAGCTCCCATCCGCCTAGGTGACCGCAAGTACGCAGCCTTCGAGGCAGACGGGCGTCGAGACCACTTCCTAAGGGTCCCATTTGGTGTCACGAACGGGGTCTCGGTCTTCCAACGGGAGATGGACCGAATGGTTGACCAGCACGGGTTGCAGGCCACGTTCCCGTATCTCGACAACGTAACCATCTGCGGCCACGATCAGCAGGACCACGACGACAACCTCCAAAAATTCCTCCAGACCGCTAACACCTTGAACCTCACATACAACGAGAAAAGGTGCGTGTTTAGCACAAACCGGCTGGCCATCCTGGGATACGTAGTACGCAATGGGATAATAGGCCCCGACCCCGAACGCATGCGCTCCCTCATGGAATTTCCCCTCCCCCACTGCTCCAAAGCCCTGAAACGCTGCCTAGGGTTCTTTTCATATTACGCCCAGTGGGTCCCCCAGTATGCAGACAAGGCCCGCCCACTAATACAGACCACTACCTTCCCCCTGTCGACAGAGGCTCGCCAGGCCTTCAGCCGCATCAAAGCGGATAGCGCAAAGGCCACGATGCGCGCCATCGACGAGTCCCTCCCCTTCCAGGTCGAGAGCGACGCATCCGACGTTGCTCTGGCGGCCACCCTTAACCAAGCGGGCAGACCCGTGGCCTTCTTCTCCCGAACCCGCCATGCCTCAGAAATCCGCCACTCCTCAGTGGAAAAGGAAGCCCAAGCCATAGTGGAAGCTGTGCGACATTGGAGGCATTACCTGGCCGGCAGGAGATTCACTCTCCTCACTGACCAACGGTCGGTAGCTTTCATGTTCGATAATGCACAGCGGGGCAAAATTAAAAATGACAAGATCTTAAGGTGGAGGATCGAGCTCTCCACCTTCAACTACGAGATCTTGTACCGTCCCGGAAAGCTGAACGAGCCGTCCGATGCCCTATCCCGCGGCACATGTGCCAACGCACAAATAGACCGTCTCCAAGCCCTCCACGAGGACCTCTGCCACCCGGGGATCACTCGGTTCTACCATTTCATAAAGTCCCGCAACCTCCCCTACTCTGTGGAGGAGGTCCGTACAGTCACCAGGAACTGCCACATCTGCGCAGAGTGCAAACTGCAATTTTTCAGGCCGGATAGAGCCTCAGTCTGGATTTCAAAGGGCCCCTCCCCTCCACCGACCGCAACACATACTTCCTGAACGTGGAGGACGAGTACTCCCGTTTCCCTTTCGCCATCCCCTGCCCCGACATGACAGCGGCCACAGTCATTAAAGCCCTTAGCACCATATTCACACTGTTCGGTTGCCCCGCATATATCCATAGTGACAGGGGGTCCTCCTTCATGAGTGACGAGCTGCGCCAGTTCCTGCTCAGCAAGAGTATAGCCTCGAGCAGGACAACCAGCTACAACCCCCGGGGGAACGGGCAAGTAGAGAGGGAGAACGGCACGGTCTGGAAGACCGTCCTACTGGCCCTACGGTCCAGGGATTTCCCAGTTTCCCGGTGGCAGGGGGTCCTCCCGGACGCTCTCCACTCCATCCGGTCGCTGCTGTGTACCACCACTAACCAAACGCCTCATGAGCGCCTCCTTGTCTTCCCCAGGAAGTCCTCCTCCGGAACGTCGCTGCCGACCTGGCTGGCGGCCCCAGGACCCATCTTGCTCCGGAAACATGTGCGGGCGCACAAGTCGGACCCGTTAGTCGAGAGGGTTCACCTCCTCCACGCGAACCCGCAGTACGCCTACGTGGCGTACCCCGTCGGCCGACAGGACACGGTCTCCCTGCGAGACCTTGCGCCCGCCGGCAACACGCACACCCCCCCGACACCGATCACCCCCTCCCTGCCACCGGCGCACCCCGCGACCGCCCCCTTCCCGGGAGGATCGGTCCTCCTCCCGTGTCCGACCAGGAGTGAAACAGAAACAGACACCGAAAAGCTCCCGGAGACGACAACGCTGGAACAAGCACCTGCACCACCACCGGGGCTGAGGCGATCGACAAGGAAGACCAGACCGCCCGCTCGACTCGTGGCATCGGTGTAACACAAGAATGTTGTTGGACTGTAACGAAAATATTCTTTTCCTCTTACGAATATTGTAAATAGTTCACAAACCCTGTACATAGCCCAGTGTAGGGCTAAGATTGTAATGACATGCCAAAAAAAAAAATGTTTTTCCTCCCAGGACCAGCGTTGTAAACCCCTACCACCATGCGAACCACCACCCCGCCGGGTTCATTTTTAACAAGGGGTGAATGTGGTAGTATGTATTAGGGGTCATGTGGGACTGTGAAGCAGTGATGCTATTGGCTGACAGATCCCACGTCCTGGTTGGCTGTTGACCCCTAGCTCCGCCCTGAAGGCGGAGTATAGGAACCCGGGCTTCTCCCCGCCGCTCCAATCTGTTGCTGAACTGCGGGGAACAAGTCACGCTTAATAAAGCCTCATCGACTTCATCTCTATTCGTCTCTCTCGTAACATAGCCCAGTGTAGGGCTAAAACTGTAGTAACATGCCCGAAATTTTCCTCCCAGGACCAGCCTTGTAAACCCCTACCACCATGCAAACCACCTCCCCGCCGGGTTCCTTTTTAACAAGGGGTGAATGTGGTGGTATGTATTAGGGGTCATGTGGGACTGTGAAGCTGTGATGCTATTGGCTGACAGATCCCGGGTCCTGGTTGGCTGTTGACAACTGGCTCCGCCTTGAAGGCGGAGTATAAGAACCCGAGCTTCTCTCCGCCGCTTCATTCTGTTGCTGAACTGCTGGGGACAAGTCTCGCTTAATAAAGCCTCATCGACTTCATCACTACTCGTCCCTCTTGTAAGTCATTGTGCGCTACAGAGAGAAAATAAATTCTCCTCATCTCTGTCCAAAAAAGATGACCCCCAATTTTTAAACAGTGCCCCTTAGGTTTGGACTCACCCACAAGAGTAAACATCCTTTCCATGTTCACCTTGTCAAGACCACTGAGGACTTAATCCCCAGTAGAAACAAGCCCGTGCTGGGTCGGCACTGGTATAGTGGTATTGTCGCTTGATTAGTCTAAGACCCAGAGTCATGCTCTGGGGACTTGAGTTCAAATCCCAACACAGCAGATGGTAAAATCTGAATTTAATTTTTAAAATTTGGAATTAAAAGGTGTCAATTGTCATAAAACTCCTGTCCTTCACGAATGCCCTTGTGGGAAGGAAATCTATCGTCCTTACCTGGTCTGGCCTACATGTAACTCCAGACCCACAGCAATGTGGTTGACTTTTAAATGCCCTCAGGGCTGGGCAATACATGATGGCCCAGCCAGCGATGTCCACGTTCCATGGACACATTTTAAAAAACCCTGTCCAACCTTTGTTCATAAGACAACCTGCTCATTCTAGGTATCAATCTAGTAAACCTTTGAATTAGAATGCATTTAAATCCTTCCTTAAGTAAGGAGACCAAATTTGCATGCAATATTCGAGATGTGGTCTCACCAATGCCCTGTAAAACTGAAGCATATCATCAATTCTTCTTGTAATAAAGGATGGCATTCCATGAGCCCAATTGATTACATACATACCACCTTTTTGTGGCTCATGAACAAGAATACCTAGATCCCTCCGCAGCTTGGAATTCTGCAGCCATTCTCCATTTATGTATTATTCTGCTTCTTTATTCTTCCTGCGAAAGAGAACAGCTTCACATTTTCCCACATTATACTCCATCTGTCAGATTGTTGCCCACTCAGTTAACCTATCTATATCCATATACAAACTCAATATGTCTTCTTCATAACATACTTTCCTACCTATTTTGTGTCATCAGCAAATTTAGCTACAATGCCTTTGCTCCCCTCATCTCAGTCATTGATGTAAATTGGAAAAGGTCGAGACCCTAACAGACACCTGCAGGACTTCACTAGTTAAACCCTGACAATCAGACAAAGATGCATTGAGCAAACCCTCTGTTTTCTGCCAGACAGCTGATGGATGTTAAGAACATAGAACATAGAATATACAGTGCGGAAGGAGGCCATTTGGCCCACCGAGTCTGCCCCGACCCACTTAAACCCTCACTTCCCCACTATCCCCGTAACCCAATACCTCCTAACCTTTTTGGTCACTAAGGGCAATTTATCATGGACAATCCACCTAACCTGCATGTCTTTGGACTGTGGGAGGAAACCGAAGCACTCGGAGGAAACTCACGCAGACATGGGGAGAATGTGCAGACTCCACCCAGACAGTGACCCAGCGGGGAATCGAACCTGGGACCCTGGCACTGTGAAGCCCAGTGCTATCTACTTGTGCTACCGTGCTGTAAAGATGTTCCCCCCCCCTACACCACGAGTTTTTTTTCCCCGCAATAACCTTTGATGCAACACCTTATCAAATGCCTTCTGGAAATCCAAGTTCAATACATCTACAGGCTCCCCTTTATCTACAGATCATGTTACCCCTTCAAAGAACTCTAATGTATTGGTTAAACGTGATTTCCCCTTACACAAAACCATGCCGACTCTTCCTGGTTACTTTGAGTTTTTCTAAGTGCCCAGCTATAACCGCCTTAATGATCAATTCTAACATCTCTTCCATGATAGATGTTAAGCTAAGTTGGTCTATAATTTTCTCTTTGCTACCTCCCTCCCTTCTGGAATATCTTTGCTATTTCCAGTCTGCTGGAACCTTTCCAGAATCTAGGGAATTTTGGAAAATTAACACCAACGCATCTACTACCTTATTAGTAACCAAGGGTGAAGCCTATCAGGACGCAGAGACTTGACAATCTGCAGGTACATCAGCTTGCTCAATACCATTTCCCTTGTGATTGTAATTTCACCAAGTTCCTCTCTCCCCTTCACCTCCTGTTTTACAGCGATGACTTTTTGAATCCTCTACAGTGAAGCACCAACACTCACTTATGCTTTTCCTTTATAAATACATGTAGAAACTCTTGCTATCTGGATTTACATTTCTAGCTAGCTTCCGCTCATACTCTAATTAGTTTCTCCTCATTGAGCTTTTAGTCATTCTCTGCCTTTCTTTATATTCTGATCAATCATCTGAGCTGCCATTCACCTTTGCAGTTATGTTGTTTTTCTTTAAGTTTAATGCTTTCCCTAACTTCTTTAGTTAACCACAGATCCTGGGTTCCCCCTCAGAATGTTGCTTTATAGTAGGAATAAACTTACTCTGAGTATTCTGAAATATCCCCTTAAATGACTGTTACTACTTCTCTATTAATCTATCCTCCAGCCTAGTATCCCAAATCACTTCAGCTAACTTTGTTTTCAGGCCCACATAGTTACCCTTATTTAAGTTTAAAATACTAGTCTTAGTATTATCTCTTCTCCCTTTCATAAAATTAAACCATATAGTGGTCACTGCTACCCAGGGGTGCCTTCACTCTGAGATAATTAATTAATCTTGTTGCAATACACAATACCAAGTCTAATATAACCTGCTCCCTGGTTGGTTCCAGAAGGTGTTGCTCTAATAAACTATCTCAAAAGCATTCTATGAATTCCTTACCCAGGCTGCGACAGAAAATCTGATTTTTCCAGTTTAGATGTAGATTAAAATCACCGATGATTATTACCGTCCCTTTATTAAAAGCACTCAATATTTCTTCCTGTCTAGTTTGTCCTACATTGTGGTTATTTTGAGGGGGCCTAGAGACCACTCCCAGTAGTGACTTCTTTCCCTTACTTTTCCTCATCTCCATCTAAATGGATTCCACATCCTCCTCTCCTGAATGAAGGTCATCTCTAACTATTCCACAAATGCAATCCTTTTTTAAAAATAATATTTTATTAAGGTAATTGAAAATTTTTAGAACAGTAACATAAACAATGACATCAACATGGTAAAATAAACATTTCCGCCCCCCCCCCAGCCCAATCTTCACACACCTCAACCATACAACAACAATCCGCCCCCCCTTTTGGAATACTGCATCTGCTAACTTTTTAATTTTCCACGAAAAAGTCGACGAAAGTGGGAGAACCCTAACATTGACCCTCTTACGGCAAACTTTATTTTCTCGAGACTGAGAAACCCAGCCATGTCACTAACCCAGAGCCGCCACTACCACCGGACTTGTGGAGTATCGGGCCGGCGAGAACGGCAGAGGTGCCGTTACCAATGTTCCCAGACTGGTGTCTTTACAAGACGCTGCTCCATCTGCTCCCATGCCGACCCCTCCCCCACTCCCCACTTCCTAATCATGGCTATATTAGCCGCCCAGTAGTAATTGCAGAAGTTCGGCAGCGCTAACCCATCCTCCCCCCGACTGCGCTCCAGCTACATTTTCTTCACTCGCGGGGTTTTATTCACCCACACAAAGCCCAAAATAACCTTATTCACCTGCTTGAAAAAGGCCTTAGGGATGAAGATGGGGAGGCACTGAAAGACAAACAGAAATCTGGGGAGGACCGTAATTTTCACGGTCTGTACCCTCCCCGCCAGTGACAGTGGGAGCATGTCCCATCTCTTAAAGTCCCCTTCCATTTGTTCTACCAACTGGGATAGGTTTAACTTATGTAGTACCTCCCATTTCCAGGCCACCTGGATTCCCAGATATTGAAAGCTCTTCCCTACCATTCTAAGCGGCAGTTCTCCCAGTCCCCTCCCCTGTCCTCTTGCCTGGATTGCAAACATCTCGCTTTTCCCCATGTTCAATTTATACCCTGAAAAATTGGCAAATTCCCCCAAGATTCGCATTACTTCTCCCATCCCCTCCAATGGGTCCGCAATGTACAAGAGCAGGTCATCTGCGTAGAGCGAGACACGGTACTCCTCTCACCCCCCCCACCCCCACCCCCCACCTCCCGAACCAGCCCTTTCCAGTTCCTAGAGGCTCTTAACACCATGGCCAATGGCTCTATGGCCAGAGCAAACAGTAACCACCCTTGCCTCGTCCCTCGGTGTAGTTTAAAGTACCCCTACCTCAGCCGGTTCGTACGCACACTCGTTACTGGTGCCTGATAGAGCAACCGCACCCAGTCAATAAAGCTCTCACCAAACCCAAACCTTCCCAGCGCCTCCCACAGGTAATTCCACTCCACCCAATCAAAAGCCTTCTCCGCATCCATCCGCATCCTTCTCCACCATCTCCGCCCCCTCTCCTTCTGAGGGCATTGTAATAACATTTAGAAGCCTTCGAACATTGGCCTTGAGTTGCCTGCCCTTAACAAATCCCGTCTGGTCTTCCCCTATCACCCCAGGGACACAATCCTCTATCCTTGTGGCCAGTATCTTAGCCAGCAGTTTGGTATCCACATTCAGTCGAGAAATCAGCCTGTGTGACCCGCATTGCTCCGGATCCTTCTCCCGTTTCAGGATCAATGAAATCGAGGCCTGCGACATTGTTGGGGGGAGGACTGCCTTCTCTCTTGCTTTGTTAAATGTCCTCACCAGCAGTGGGCTCAATATCTCTGAAAACCTCTTATAGACATCAGGCCTTGGGGCCTTGTCCGATTGCATGCCCTCCAGCCCCTTGATTATTTCCTCAATCTCAATTGGGGCACCCAGCCCCTCCACCAGGTCCTCCTCTACCCTCGGGAACCTCAACTGATCCAGAAATTGCCTCATCCCCTCCACCCCAGCCGGGAGTTCTGACTCATATAATTTACTGTAAAAGTCCTGAAACATCTCGTTCACCCCCGCTGGTCCAGGACAGTATTCCTGTCTCAACTCTTTGCTTTACCTATCTCCTTGGCTGCCTCTCTTTTCCTGAGCTGGTGCGCCAACATTCTGCTTGCCTTTTCCCCGTACTCATAGATCGCTCCCCTTGCCTTCCTCAACTGTTCCACTGCTTTCCCTGTGGTCAACAGCCAAACTCCACCTGTAACCTCCGCCGCTCGCTCAGTAGCCCCACGTCCGGGGCCTCCGAGTATCTCCTGTCCACCTGGAGTATCTCCTCCACTAATCTATCCCTCTCAGCCCGTTCCACCTTTTCTCTGTGGGCCCATATCGAGATTAATTCCCCTCTGACTACTGCCTTGAAAGCTTCCCAGACCGTCGCTGCAGAGACCTCCCCCATATCATTTGTTTCCAGGTAGTTCTAGATGGACTTGTTAACCAGCCCACAGACCGCTTCGTCCGCTAGCAACCCCACATCCAGTCTCCACAACGGGCGTTGCCCTCTCTCCACACTAACCTGTAGATCCACCCAGTGCAATTGCCGAATACTCAGTATTCACCACCTTCGGTATTAGCGCCCTGCTCAGAACAAAAAAGTCGATGCGAGAGTATACCTTGTGGACATGTAAAAAAAAGGAAAACTCCTTCGTCCTCGGCCATGTAAACCTCCAGGGGTGTACTCCCTCCATCTGTTCCATAAAACCCTTCAATTCCTTTGCCGCAGCCAGCCTCCTCCCTGTCCTGGATTTTGACCGGTCCAATTCCGGATCAATGACTGTGTTGAAGTCCTCTCCCATGATCGGGTTATGTGACTAACACCCGCCTCTTACCTAACACGCGCCTCATAAATTCCACGCCATCCCAATTCAGAGCATATATGTTCACAAGTACCACTCGCACCCCCTCCAGCTTCCCACTCACCATTATGTACCTACCCCCCTTGTCTGACACAATTCTCCCTGCCTCGAATGCCACTCATTTGCTGATCAAGATCGCTACTCCCCTGGTTTTTGAGTCCAGTCTGAGTGGAACACTTGGCTAACCCACCCCTTCCTCAATCTCATCTGGTCCGTAACCTTTAGGTATATCTCTTGTAGCATTGCCACGTCTGCATTCAGTTCCCTCAAATGTGCGAACACGCGAGCCCTCTTGACCGGCCCATTTAGTCCTCTCACGTTCCATGTGATCAGCCTGGGATGGGGGCTTCCAAATCCCCCGCCGACTAGCCATCACCCTTTTTAGGCCAGCATCGAGCTCGTGCCCCCACTCGGGCTGCCGCCGTTCCCAACCTCCCATTTGTTCCCTAGTAACAGTTCTCCCCCTGTCAACACAGCAGCTCCCCCCACCTCCTGCCCTAGCAACAGCACTAGAAACCCAATCCCCCAAGTCAAGCTCCAGCTCAACACCTGGTCACCCCCCCACCGCGCTTCTGAGAGTCTGCTCACCCATAGCTCCCGCCCCTGGCATCAAGCAGCCTGTCTCCTTATTGTACTCTCCTCTCTCCCCCCACATGAATAAACGTTTTAAAAGCATAACATTCCCCAGTAAAGAAAAAACAGTGATGGAACAGTCACTTAAGAAAAATTGTCACCCAAAAAGCAGAACTAAATTAAAAGCCCATCCCCCCTTCTAACAAGGTCCCTGCAAGACATATCAACCTTTAAACATCCACACAGCCCATTATTTCATATAGAGCTACTTAAATTTATGCAATCCAGCCCCACAAATCGCTGCCACAGTACTTCTCCAAGGCTTAAGTGTCTTTTAACTCACCTCCAGCTTCACTTCTTTAATAAAGGTCCATACTTCGTCTAGCGTTTCAAAGTAGAAGTCCCGTTCCTCATTTGTGACACACAGACGGGCTGGGTACAGCATCCCGAACTTCACCCCCTTCTTAAAGAGGGCCGTTTTTGCCCGATTGAACCCAGCTCGCCACTTGGCCAAATCCGCTCCCAGGTCCTGATAGATGCGCAACTCACAGTTCTCCCACTTGCTGCTCCGTTCTTTCTTGGCCCACCGCAAAACGTGTTCTTTGTCCATGAAATGGTGAAAACGTACCACCATGGCCCTTGGCGGCTCGCTTGCTCTGGGCTTCCTTGCGAGGGCTCTGTGCGCTCTGTCCAATTCCAGGGGCCGAGGGAACGCCCCAGCCCCCATCAACGTCTCCAACATGTCCGCCACATAGGCCTTCGCATCCGATCCCTCACTGCCTTCAGGGAGGCAAACAATTCTGAGATTCTGCCTCCTGGACCTATTCTCCAGGTCCTCCAGCTTCTCCTGCATTCTTTTCTGGCAGTCGTTCATCATCCCCACCTTGCTTTCCAGCACGGTTATATACTCCTCGTGCTCGGACAACTTTTGTTCGATCTCCTGGATCGCTCTCCCGTGGGTTTCCTGATTCTGAACCACTTGATCAATTGAAGCCTTAATCGGGTCCAGCGAGACCTTCTTCAGCTTGGCGAAGCAATCCTTGAAAAACTTCACCAGCTGCTCCGTCGACCACGGTGCCGTCTCCCTTGCTCTCTTGCTAGGTGGATTGGTCATGCTAAATTGTCCGTAGTGTCCACAAGGTTAGGTGGGGATTTGAGATTACAGGGATAGGTTGGGGGACTGGGCTTTGGTGGGGTGCTCGTTCAGAGGGTCGTGCTAACTCAATGGACTGAATGGCCTCCTTCTGTACTGTAAAGATTCTATGATTCTATGAAAGCCGCCTGCTTAATTGGCACCCGATTCACAAACATTCACTCCCTCCAACGCTGATGGAGAGCGACAGTAGTGTGTACAAGATGCACTGCAGGGACGCACCAAGGCTCCTTAGGCAGCACCTTCCAAATCCACGCCCTCTACCATCTAGGAGGACAAGGCAAGCAAATACGTGGGAACACCGTCACCTGTACCTTCCACTCACCATCCTGACTTGGAAATATATCACCTTTCCTTCATTGTCACTGGATCAAAATCCTGGAACTCCCACCACATGAACTACAGCAGTTCCTGAAAGCAGCTCACCACTACCCTTCTCAAGGGTAATTAGGGATGGGAAATAAAAGTTGGTCTAGCCAGTTATGCCCACATCCCACAAATGAATAAAAAGACGAATATTCAGGATCTAATCCTTGTCATCCTCCAGCCTTGTCTCTGTAACAGCTATCAGAAAATGATTTACTTCAATGTGCGCTATCAATTAATTCACTTTGTTATGAATGCTGCACGCATTCAAATAAAGAGCCTTTAGATTTGTCTTTTTATTATCTTTGTAATGTCTGGTCTTGATTGTTGGTGTATTCTTAATTTTTTTCTCTCTGTTCCTTCCTGCCATTCTCTGACAATTCCATTTCCAAATTACTAGTTTCAAAACATTTGTCCCATCATGGTTCTGGTGTAGACCGCCCCAAAGGATGGTCATTGGAGCCACTCTAGCCTGTACCTTTGGGTTTTATAGCTGGAGAGCCTGCTGTTACCTTAGCTTCCATGTGCCACTTGTGTGGGTCACTGAGAGAAAGGTCAAGTGCCAAGTATGTGCTGCTGTCCTAAAATATTGCAGCCTCATGCAGGTTGTCAGAAGGTGCAAAAGGCGGCCATTCAGCCCATTGCACCAACATCGACCCTCTCGTGGTTCCTGGATCTGTGTCCCCCCAGGCTAAAGGGCTGGCTAGCCTAATGGCAATGATCAGATCAATTCTGGGCTGCTTCTGACTTTTGGTTTGGTGTTCCTGTGGATTCCAATAAAGCTATCAGATGCTCCATTAATATCTGCAATGAAGACAAACCTTGCCAGATGTTGCCACATGTAAAATCTGTAATTTCCAAAGTCACTTAGAGACTGACCTGATTGCCTGCATGTATTCTCAACTATTTTGTAAAGTCTGAATGAGATTCACTCCAAGACTCTTATCAACGCCACCCTTGGCCTTTGCAGGGCAATTGTTGCTCACCACAGCTTCCTCAGACATTGTGAATTACCCAGTGTCATAGCCACATTTAGATTACCTAAGTGTGTCTCGGTGAATATATTTAGGTTAGTTCATGGAAGTAAGAAAGCAGCTTATACAGGTTGTGACAAGATGGCAATGGTCAGTAGAACTTGGAACAGGATCTTGTTCCTGTGCCACAAGTCTGATCCCATCCTCAACATCTCCTCTTCCTCATTGTCTTCCTCCTGTCTTCTTCCTCTTTGTCATCTTCCGCCCTGCTGCTGTCCATGATTGGCAACAAAGGAGGTCATAACCTAATAAGAGGTGAGCACATAGACCTTGGTATGCAAGGTAATGTTCAAACTCCTGGCTATATGCTGTGTCAAAGGGATGCCGTGGTGTCTATCCAGGTGCATCCATTAACCTTCAGTGTTCAATCAATCTCACCATCTCGCACTCCGACAGAAAAATGTCTCCTTAGCATTTCTGTGGCTTATCAAGATAGTGATGGAGATCCTCAATGATCAGGCTGCCCTCCCCGAGCATTGTATGCAATTTCTCCCGTAACATGATTGAAGGAATTTGATGAGATCAAGCAATTGTGTGATGTCTCCTGGGTGGCATTAGATAGCTGATGTAACAGACGTGCTGACAGCATCTTGTTAAAGTGAAAGAATGGGAGTTTAAAGTTTTCATGCTAGGTATTATTAGGGAAGATTATGACATGTTAAAAGATTGCATGCTAATGATTCCATTTATCAAAGTGCAATGTGTAGGAGTACTTATATGGTTAATAATTTCATAGACAATGTTATCATCCCCAAAGATGGAAAGCTGATCTATTACCTTTCCTGCCCTCATCAGCTCATTGAACTTTCTCCGACACTGGGGGTGTGAGAGAGATGGCACTCATTGCCCCCTCCACATTCCATGCAAAATATTTTTCTGAGGTTTCCTCCCGGAAGCACCCAACAACCTTTCTCTTCCATGTTACATGACATCAGAAATATATAAAAATTTATCTAATTGAAATTATTCACTCTTCTGCCTTACTCCAGTCCCCTTCTTTGTTTTGTCTCTGTTTTGTCCTTCTCTTGAAGACATGCTTGAAAAACGCCACCTGAGCCATCCTTTTCAAATACCTAAAGGTCTACTCACTGTATTAAAAACTTTTCTGCTTCTCCCCTGTCTGGTAAGACCTGTAAGCTTTACATTCCTAATTTTCAAACCCCTTCCCCACCCCATTTCCTAGCACATTTCTCATGTGTGCCACAAGAATTGGACTACTGAATTGCCAATGGATATTTAAATGTGCTGACCCCCGATTTATTGTGGGATCGCTGCTGGTGAGCATTGGGAAGCGAGTGTCACCAATAGCCGCATTAAATTTTGAGTCCAAACTGTTTACTTTTTCGATTCCTACTTTAAATACAGTTAAAAGTAAGATTAATGGATCGATTCTCACTTTGATTAACTTGTACATGCTCCTTTTAATGTGCCAATTAAATTCATTATTCACTAAGTGGAATAGGGGATTTACATTTCTGCAATACTTTATCATGTTTCTCAGAAACATCTCCAAGTGCTTGACATACAATGAATTACTGCGAAGGACAATCACTGTTATCATGTAGCGGGAAATTTATTGCTCTCAAAGTGTTGGAGCCCAGCCAGTGTAAATGCCAGTCTTAGGCACTAAGCTTGCCTAAACTACAAAGCTATTGAACATCAATAATAAAAGTCACACAAATCTATATTCCAATGCCAAACTAACATTACAGAGCAATAATGTAGACTTAAACCCATACTACAACATCTGGCAATTGAATTGGCACCTTTGATGTGGAACGACTTTCCAAGATGCTTCACAGAGACATAATAGACAAAAGGAATAGACACTACGTCAAAGAAAGTGATGGGAGAGGGTGATGAAAAATTTAGGCAAAATGTTGGGCATAAAGATGTTAAAGGCAGAGGAGTTCTCAGGAGAGGGATTCGAGAATGCTGGGCCCTGATCGTTGAAGGGCCAGACAGAAATGGTGGGGCAGAGGGAGGGGGAATGCACAAAAGACTAGAATCAGAGGAATAGAGAGCTGTGAGGAGTTTTCAGGACCGACAGAGTTCACAGAGATAGAAGGTGCAGGGCCGTGAACAACGAACAAAGAACAAAGAAAATTACAGCACAGGAACAGGCCCTTCGGCCCTCCCAGCCTGCGCCGATCCAGATCCTTTATCTAAACCTGTCGCCTATTTTCCAAGGATCTACTTCCCTATGTAGCCCGCCCATTCATATTTCTGTCTAGATGCATCTTGAATGATGCTATCGTGCTCGCCTCTACCACTTCCGCTGGCAAAGCGTTCCAGGCACCCACCACCCTCTACGTAAAAAACTTTCCACGCACATCTCCCTTAAACTTTCCCCCTCTCACCTTGAAATCATGACCCCTTGTAATTGACACCCCCACTCTTGGAAAAAGCTTGTTGCTATCCACCCTGTCCATACCTCTCATAATTTTGTAGACCTCAATCAGGTCCCCCCTCAACCTTCGTCTTTCCAACGAAAACAATCCCAATCTACTCAACCTTTCTTCATAGATAGCACCCTCCATACCAGGCATCCTGGTGAACCTCCTCTGCACCCTCTCTAAAGCATCCACATCCTTCTAGTAATGTGGCAACCAGAACTGCACGCAGTATTCCAAATGTGGCCTAACCAAAGTCCTATACAACTGTAACATGACCTGCCGACTCTTGTACTCAATACCCTGTCCGTTGAAGGGAAGCATGCTGTATGCCTTCTTGACCACTCTTATCGACCTGCGTTGCCACCTTCAGGGTACAATGGACCTGAACTCCCAGATCTCTCTGTACATCAACTTTCCTCAGGACTCTTCCATTGACCGTATAGTTCGCTCTTGAATTAGATCTTCCAAAATGCATCACCTCGCATTTGCCTGGATTGAACTCCATCTGCCATTTCTCTGCCCAACTCTCCAATCTATCTATATTTTGCTGTATTCTCTGACAGTCCTCCTCGCTATCTGCAACTCCACCAATCTTAGTATCACCTGCGAAGGGATTCAAATACAAGGATGAGAGGTTTAAATTCTGGTGTTGAGGTGACCAGTTGCCAATGTGCATCAAGAAGGACAGAAGAAATTGAAGAGCCATCTTCAAGGTGTCATCTGAACTCGAAATGTTAGCTCTTTTCTCTCCCTACAGATGCTGCCAGACCTGCTGAGATTTTCCAGCATTTTCTCTTTGGTTCCAGTTTCCAGCATCCGCAGTAATTTTCTTTTATTGAAGAGCTGAACATGGGCGTAGTGTAGAATACGTAAGAATTAGTTTGATGCTTACAGAGCATGGAGGCCAGGAGAGCATTGAAATAGGGCAGCACGATGGCGCAGTGGTTAGCACTGGGACTACGGCGCTGAGGACCCGGGTTCGAAACCTGGCCCTGGGTCACTGTCCGTGTGGAGTTTGCACATTCTCCCCGTGTCTGCGTGGGTTTCACCCCCACAAGCCAAAAGATGTGCAGGTTAGGTGGATTGGCCACACTAAATTGCCCCTTAATTGGAAAAAAATAATAATTGGGTACTCTAAATTTATTTTTAAAAAGTGACGTCTCTGATCTCCCCAATGTTTAACTGAAGGAAATTGTGGCTCTTCTGGGAGTGTCATTCATGTAATCCAACAGTGCAGAGAGTGGATGGATCAAGAAGGTTGTCGCCAGGACACGGGTCTTCAATGATGTTGCCAAGGAGCAGCATATCGATGAGAAAGCAGAAGGGGCCAAAGAGAGATCCTTCGGGGACTTCAGAATTTAAGAGGTGCTGGGATGAGAAGAGAAGCCGTGGTTGGAGGTGCTGTGGCTAAGATTGGATTTGCAAGGATGGAACCGAGGAAAAGTAATCTGGATAATGAGAAGCATTGGAGGGGGGGGATATAGCCAAGCAGGTCAAAGGCTGCAGCGAGATTGAGGAGATGGAGGAGGGAAAATGCAGCCTGGTCACAATCATAGACTTTGATGGCAACTAGTAAAGCATGTCCACTGGGTAAATTTCCAGGAGGATATGAACGTGTGGAACCATTATTGGGAGACTCTGAACCACTTGAGACACTGGTATTTTGATATTTTGAGGAAGCTTATCCCTGCTGTGTATTGTTGCCTTGTGGGTATGTGTTCCTGCGAGTTGCACCTTTCTGATTATTGCCTCTCTCCCTTGAAGCGGCAGGTATGTGAAGATCAACATGTGCTTCTCCTGCTGCAGGTTCTATTGATGATGCATGAAAACAAGAATCTTGTGACCTCACCTCTGAAGGGGATATCGGAGGTGAGCACTTAGATTGCCATTACCCTCCAGGGTGCCAATTATAGAAGGAGCACCAGAGAGGATGCAGGGGACCTAGATAAATGCAACTTGGGGTCTGGGGGGTGGGGTTCAGTCTCGGGGAGGTGCAGTCTCTCTCAAGTCTTAGCGTCCCTTCATGGTTGTGAGCATCTAGGTTTGAAGGCAGTCGAATTGGCAATTCGTTTGATTGCAATCGACCAGCAGCAGTGACATTGATGTGCCGCTGCACGTGGCCAGGAACAGCTCCCTGCAGCAGAGGGTGAGGCAGGGCCCGTTGAACATCCGGGAGGGGGGCAACAGGTGGTACAGCCTCGGAGGAGACAACACCAGCCATGGGTACTACGGCGTCGAACTTCGTACCTGCAGATGTCAGAGGTCCAGAGGCGGGGGATGGTGGACTGCTTATGCCAGGTGATGCAAGAGTTATCACCATGTGGACTGAGATGTGATCTGATGCCTGTGGCCTTTAAAGTTGCTTCCACTCTGAATTTCTATGCCAGTGACTTGTTTCAGGGCTGTACGGTGACTCGTGTGGCGTATTCCAGTCAGCCACGCACAAGTGCATGAGGGAGGTCAGAGATTTGCGAGGGCTCACATGTACATCAACTTGGACCAGGACAGGCGAGCCAGAATGCAGGGGCCATGGGATCTGCCGGAATGCCCCAGGTGCAGGGTGTTATCGACGGCAGCCACGTTGCTCTGCGCTCCATATGGCAGCATGAGGTGACTTTTGTGACCTGCAAGGGATACCATTCCCTCAATGTCCAGCTCGTCTATGATCACATGATGCACATCTTGCAGGTGTGTGCCCTTCATTGCGTCCCTGATGGTGTCCCGCATCATAGTGATCTTCTACGCTCTGCACAACCTGGCACTACAGTGGGGTCAGTAGCTGGACAAGGAGGAGATGGAGGAGCGCCACATCTCCTTGGATGAAGAGAGTGTTGAGGAGGGTGGCAAGGGGCAACCTGCAGAGGAGGAGGAGGAAGGGCCTCCGGTGATAGTCAGGGGTCAGGGCCCACATGGGGGGTAGGGTTAGGGAGGCCCTCATTGACTCTTAGTTTGGTGACAACCAGGACAAGGTTGTGAAGATCTCTCCCACCATAGAGTCTGACTCCCACTCACTACTACAGGAGGTTGTGATGTGGCTACATTCATTGGCAGGGCGTTAAAGCGATTGGCTAAATGGTGCAGGAGAATGATGATGACTTGCAGCTTGCAGTGAGGACAGAGTGATGGTCCTCGCATCCTCAGCGATATGTCTGACTCCTGCCTGACAGAGTGCTGAATGCATCCTGCAAATGAACGGGTTTATCATGGGGTCCAGAGACACTGGATGACAAACCCCAGCTGCTACTATCTTCTCAGAGGGCAGGGGTCCAAGTATTTTTCTCCACCCACGTACGAGGTGGGCAGGCTGTCCTTTGGCATCCTCATCACTAGACATGAGAGGCCTGAGCACTGAGATTGTGTGGGAGGATGCTGGGGGGAAGCTGTGCCCATAGCGGTGTGTTTTTACTGCATCTTCAGTGTGGGAGGTCAGAGAGACATAGCGCTGCCATTCTCATACTCCGCGAGGATAAAGTGCCGTGTTTGCATGGGGGTTTGCGGAGCATGGAGCCATGAAATGGCAGTATGGAGGACCTGTATAGGTGAACAGAGTGACTTTTCATACAAGAGCGATATTCCAATGTTGACTTATCTATGCCAGTGCCTTGTTTCACTCATGCTCACTAGGTGCCTTTAGTTTCTTACACTAGCTCACCCTCCCGCTACGTGTATCCCTAGCGTCCACAGCTGAGGTTGAGGCGGCCTGCTGCCTTCCACGGCCTGTTACCTGAGATGACCTTGAGGGTTTGGGCCTACTTTCACATTGCACGGGTGTTGCAGTGCTGACCTCCTTGGTGTGCGGAGCTGGAGGTGTGCCACTCACAGGGAGGGAGGTGTCAGATGGACTGGACATCTTTTATGACTCCTGGGTGGAAGGCTTTGGGCTGAGCTCCTGCCTATCCTTTTCCTTTATGCTGCCTGGGGGTCCTGGGATCCTTCGTGGCCTCGAGGGGCAGCAGGAGCGAGATCCAGAAACCCCACTGTCCTCTGGCGCTGACACTTGTAGGTTTTGCCAGTGCCTACACCATGCTGTCGAAGCCATGCATCATGGAGTGGACATCCCCTGCCATGGCGTGCACCTCCTGTACCAAGTTCTCCACTGCGGATACTACCCTCGCAGTGTCGGTCTCGTTGCGTTGGAGTGACATCTTCTCAGACAGAAGGCGATGGGACTCCTCCAGTCGGCCTTGCAGTCTGAGGAAAAATGCTGTCATCCCTTCCTGATGCTTGCCATTCTGCCTTTGTAGATTCAGCATCTCTGGGACAACCGGACTCAGTACATCCCAGGCATATCATCGGCCTGGGACTCAGCATTGTCCTGGTCTCAGAAATTCCTTTGAATGTCGGACCCCTGGGACATCCCTTTCTCCACCTGCTGTGGATATTTAGCTGTGTGGTGCTCACCAGTGGGTGGCCCAGAAGCCGGTCAACTAGTTAATCCCTCCCAGGTATCCCTCCCAGGTGTGCGTATCTGTGCTGGCGGAAGGTTCGGGTGACAGTTGTGATGCCTCCCTGTCTCCAAGATGTCTCGCTTTGACCTGCTCTGGTCTGTGGTCTCCAGAGTGCATGAGGATGGTCCGGGCTGATCGAATGATTGACCTGCAAGGGAAGTGAGATTGTATTAGTGCATCACAGGGGCAGACTGATGGCAGAAAGTTAACTCACGTGAGGCTTGCACCACGGCTGCATGTGTTGAGGGTTCTCACTTTTGTCTGGTGCCCCCACCTCTCCTTCTGCACAGGTGCAGTCCTGCTCTTCAGCTGACAGCAAAAAGGCTCTCTCCTCATAGCGTGCTAGACATCTTAGCTCGGACATGACACCAGTAGGCAGTGCCCGCTCACGCGGTTGTGTTCAAGGGGTGCAGTGGGAGACATGAGGAGGCAGACTTACCCCAGCCGTACAAAGCAGATCATTTATCTCCTTTCGGCATTGTTGCCCCATCCTCTTATTGAAAAGCTGGCACTCACTATCGCGGCCCAGACGGGGACCTTGCTTGATGGATGGCTGATTACAGAGGATAAGCTTTCCCGGGGTGAACGAATCATAGGCAAGCAGCCACAATAGCGGTGTGCATAACGTGGGAAAAAAAGTTTTGTGAAAGAGGCTCAATACTCGGTGGGTTTTCCCGCTGTTGGCCTCGGTGGGATTGTCACCCATTCTCTCACCGGAACCGACATTTTGAAAAAATATGTTAAGGTTCCACTGGTTGTGATGTGACAAAACACTGTCACATAGCAATTGTTCTTCCTCACACTAGCAGATCTGATGAATCACTGCAGATCAATGTTCAAAAACTAGGTCTGATCTGTCAAAATTAACAAGGGGATTTTGGAAGGACAGTTTTAGGAGTTCACGTTTACCCCAAGGCTTGAGATTCCCTTCAGATGATAATGCTTAAAAACATTTACTTGTGTCAGAAGTATCTAGGGTATTTAGTACTCAAAATGTATCTTATTCCATTATTTTGTTGCCACATAAGTTAAAGGCAGTCAAATCTGATTACCACAACCTTCTTTCAAAGCAAGTAACATCATCTTTGTTCTTAGGTTTTCACATTTAAAAATTGTTCTACTTCTGAAGTTCACTGCCAGGCAACACAGTTAAATAGACAATGACTTGTCTAATGGTTTTGGCAATTTGATAAGAAAAACAGCCATGGGCAATGCTCAGCATGGGAATGGCTTCACAGTGCTTGCTTACAATGATGCTAAACTTGGCTGTCACAATGGATTTACCTATTAGCAAATTTTAATTTTAAGCCCTCAATCAACATCACTAAAACAATTATCTGGCTGTTTTCTTACTGCTGTTTGTGGGAGCTAACTTTTTAAAAATTCATTTGTGGGATGTGGGTGTCGCTGGTTATGCCACCATTTATTATCCATTCCTAATTGCCCTTGAGAAGGTGGTGGTGGGCTGCCTTCTTGAACTGCTGCAGTCCACGAGGTGGAGGGAATGAATGTTTCTGGAAGGGGTGCCCACCAAGTAAGCTGCTTTGTCCTGGATGATGTTGAGCTTCTTGAGTGTTGTTGGAGATGGACTCATCCAGGCAAGTGGAGAGTATTCCATTACACTTCTGACTTGCGCCTTGTAGATCGTGGCCAAGGTTTGGGGAGGCGGGATGTAGTTGCAGTTTTTATCGAGCTAGTCCAGTTTAGTTTCTGGTCAATGGTAACTCCCCAGATATTGAAAGTGGGGGATTCAGTGATGGTAGTGCCATTGAATGTCAAGGGGTGATTGTTAGATTTACACAGACTGGAGAGGGTCAATGCCTGCCACTTGTATGGCATGAATGTCACTTTACACTTGTCAGCCCAAGCCTGGATATTGTCCAGGTCTTGCTGCATTTGGACACGGTCTGCTTCATTATCTGAGGATTTACGAATGGTGCTGAACATTGTGCAATCAGCAACGAACATCCCCACTTCTGACCTTATGATGGAAGTGATGAAACACTTGAAGGTGGTTTGGCCTAGGATATTGACTGTGCACATAATAGCTGCCATCTTTCCTACATTACCATACTGACTACACTTTAAATGCACTTCATTAGCTTTGAGATGCCCGGATGTGAAAGACTTTATAATTTCAAGCTGGTAGGTTCTTACAACATTTGTACGGCCAGACTGGAGAAGCTTAGATTATTTTCCTTCGAGCAGAAAAGGTCAAGGAGATATATGATAAAGTTGATTGAGACACAGGGGGCGGGATTATCCCAGCCCGGGGCCGGGCCAGAGAATCCCCGCAACCAAGCCACGCCGCCCCAACTCTGCTCTGCAGAGAATCGGCGCCATTGGCGCCAGTGCATTTGGCGCGGCGCCAGCCGCGGGCCGCTGTACACAGCTGGTCTGATGATTCCTCGGCCCGGATGGGCCGAGCGACCGCTCTAAAAAGCTAGAGTTCCGCGGGTGCCGTCCACACCTGGTCGCAACTGGCGGGAACTCTGCACGCAGGGACGGGGCGGCCTGTGGGGGAGGGGGGGAGGGGGCAGGGGGGCTCCGACCCCAGGGGGGCCTCTGATGGGGCCTGGCCCACGATCGGGGCCCACCGATCGGCGGGCCGCCCTCTCACTCCCCGGGCCTATTTTCTTCTGCGCCGGCCCCTGAACTGTTGGGGCCGGCGCGTTGAGGGAGGCCACCGTGCATGCGCGGATCCTGTGGTGAATAGTTTGTGCCGGGATGGGAGACTGGAGTGGTATGAACCGCTCCACTGCCGTGATGGCCCCCTGTAGCGGCCAGAAACGGTACTCCCAACGGCCCGTTTATGCCGTCGCTCTGCCGCCGAATGGGAGACCCCGCACAGGGTTCTTGTGACCCCAGTGCTAGTGTCCTTATCTTTGGGCCGAAATCTCCAGGTTCAAGTTCCATTTCAGGACTTGATGACCATGTTAGTTGTGTTCATAATGACTACGAATATGATTGATTTCCAATATGTCTGATGGCGGATGAGTTTTCTGGTTAGCCCTGCAGCAGAAAGCAATGGAACACACTGCAGAACCTTGCCAAACATAATCACGGAGCAATTAAATTTGTGGTCATCGATGCCTGCTAAGAGCATGGTACCTGAAGAAAGAGCATCAAAACATGAACAGTTTTGATAGAGTAATTGAGGAAAAATTGTTTCCAGTACCAGATGGGATGGGGATCAGAGGATACAGGTCATTGGCAAAAGAACCTGAAATGAGAAGAGGATAAATTATTTGCACAGTGAGGTATAATAATAATCTTAGTAATAATAATAGTCACAAGTAGGCTTACATTAACACTGCAATGAAATTACCGTGAAAAGCCCCGAGTCGCCACACTCCAGCGCCTGTTCGGGTACACAGAGGGAGAATTCAGAATGTCCAATTCACCTAATGTGGTAATACCAGGTATTGCAGTACCTGAGAGGTGGATGCCCATTGGCTTGACCTAGGAGTCTACCATTGGCTAACACACATAGCTCCGCCCTGAGAGGTGGGGTATAAGAACCAATGCCGTCCCAGCAGCCTTCACTTTCTGTATCGAAGCTGCTGGGTACAGTTCTAGCTGATTAAAGCTGATTAGTATGACTCTCCTTATCTCACGAGTAATTGATTGTGCATCAATTTAATCAGCTATTACTTCTGAAAGGATGGACCTCCGCATCAAGCCGGAGTGCCTTCAACTCAGTCCCCACGCAGCCAACTCCGCTGCTACTTTTGAGCACTGGCTGGCGTGTTTTAAGGGCTACCTCGACACGGCCGCCGACACCCCCACGGAAAGGCAGAAGATGCACCTTCTACGCTCCCGAGTCAGCCCTGCAATCTACCCTCTGATCGAGGAAGCGGAGAATTATGATGCAACTATCACGCTGCTAGAAGGACATGACATCCGTCCCCTGAACCAGGTCTACGCCCGTCACCTGTTGGCAACTAGAAGGCAGAGCCCTGAAGAAACACTGGAGGACTTCTATCGGGGTCTACTGGTGCTGGGCCGGAACTGCGGCTGCCCACCAGTCACAGGGAATGAGCACACGGAACTTTTATTTCGGGATGCTTTCGTGGCAGGTATGTCTTCTCCCGACATCCACAGAAGGCTCCTTGAGATGGACACACTCGGCCTCACTGAGGCACGGGACCTGGCAGGGTCTATGGACATTGCGTGCAAAAATGCACTGGCTTTTGCTCCCGGGCGCACAGAACCCCCCTGGGTTGCGTGGCACCCCGTCGCGGCAGCCCCCCAGACTTTCCCGCTAACCCCGCAGGCCTTCGCCGCTAGACGGCCCATTTTCACCGCCGGCCAACGCTGCTTCTTCTGTGGCCAAGCGAATCATCCCCGTGCGCGCTGCCCGGCCCGCTCCGTCATCTGCAAAGGGTGCGGCAAGATAGGCCACTACGTCGCGGTCTGCCAGGCCTGCGCTGTGGCAGCAGTCGCCAGCGACTATCATCAGCCTTTGTTCCAGGTCCCGGCCGTCCAAGGCCCACCGCCGCCCTCCTACCCCCAGGCAACGTGCGACCCACGGGCGCGGCCATTTTGTCCCTCGCCGCCGCCATCTTCTGTATCCCTGGACTCCATGTGCGATCCGTGGCTGACATCATCTTGGATGGGGCCTCAAGCCCCCAGCCCTGCCGACTCCACGCTGCCTGACCATAACTCCCCTTTGCTGAAGCTGGCCTCCGTTATCCTGAACCGGCCTTAAGCCCCCAGCACCGCCGACTCCACAATGCCTGACCAGAACTCCTCCTTGCTACAGCTGGCCTCCGTTACCCGGAACCGGCCTCAGGCCCCCAGCACTGCCGACTCCATGCTGTCTGACCAGACCTTCCCCTTGCTACAGCTGGCCTCCGTGACCCTGGACCAGAGTCGGCCCCAGACGTTAGCGAAAGCCACCACAACGTTTGCTATCAACGGCCACGTGATGTTGTGCCTGATCGACTCCGGGAGCACGGAAAGCTTCGTCCACCCCGACACGGTAAGGCGCTGTTCTCTTGTCACCCATCCCGTAAACCAACGGATCTCCCTGGCCTCCGGGTCACACACAGTGGAGATAAAGGGGTTCTGCCTAGCGAACCTCACTGTCCAAGGTGGGGAATTCCGCAATTTCTTCCTGTACGTTCTGCCGCACCGCTGCGCAGCCACCCTTCTCGGGCTGGATTTCCAGTGCCACCTACAAAGCCTGACCTTTAAATTTGGCGGCCCTATACCCCCCTTACTGTCTGCGGCCTCGCAACACTTAAGCTCGACCCGCCTTCCCTGTTTGCGAACCTCACTCCGGATTGCAAACCTGTCGCCACCAGGAGCAGACGGTACAGTGCCCAGGACCGGACCTTCATCAGGTCCGAGGTCCAAAGGCTGCTGAAGGAAGGACTCATCGAAGCAAGCAACAGCCCCTGGAGGGCTCAAGTAGTGGTGGTAAAGACCGGGGAGAAACATAGGATGGTCATCGACTATAGCCAGACCATCAACCGGTTTATGCAGCTGGACGCGTACCCTCTCCCCCGTATAGCCGACCTGGTAAACAGGATTGCGCAATACAAGGTCTTCTCCACGGTGGATCTCAAGTCTGCCTACCACCAGCTGCCCCTCCATCATGGGGACCGCCAGTACACTGCCTTTGAAGCAGATGGGCGCCTCCATCACTTTTTAAGGGTTCCCTTCGGTGTCACGAATAGGGTCTCGGTCTTCCAGCGTGAGATAGACCGAATGGTTGACCGGTACGGCTTACGCACAACGTTCCCGTATCTTGATAACGCACCATCTGCGGCCATGACCAGCAGGACCACGACACCAATCTCCGAAAATTTCTCCAAACCGCGAACCTCCTTAATCTGACCTACAATAAGGAGAAATGCGTGTTTAGCACCGACCGTCTAGCCATCCTAGGCTACGTAGTGCAAAATGGAGTCATAGGCCCCGACCCTGAACGCACGCGCCCCCTCATGGAGTTCCCCCTCCCTCACTGCCCCAAGGCCCTAAAGCGCTGCCTCGGCTTCTTTAGCTATTATGCACAATGGGTCCCTAATTACGCAGACAAGGCTCGACCCCTCATCCAGTCCACAACCTTCCCCCTGTCGACGGAGGCCCGCCAGGCCTACTGCCGCATCAAAGCAGACATTGCAAAAGCCACGATGCGCGCCATTGACAAGTCCCTCCCCTTCCAGGTCGAGAGCGACGCGTCCGACGTAGCTCTGGTGGCCACCCTCAACCAGGCGGGCAGGCCCGTGGCTTTCTTCTCTCGCACTCTCCATGCTTCCGAAATTCGCCACTCCTTGGTCGAAAAGGAGACCCAGGCCATAGTAGAAGCTGTGCGACACTGGAGGCATTACCTGGCCGGCAGGAGATTCACTCTCCTCACGGACCAACGGTCGGTGGCCTTCATGTTCGATAATGCACAGCGGGGCAAGATTAAGAACGACAAGATCTTGTGGTGGAGGATAGAACTCTCCACCTACAATTACGAGATCTTGTACCATCCCGGGAAGCTGAATGAGCCTCCTGATGCCCTGTCCCACGGCACTTGCTCCTCCGCGCAAGTGGACCGCCTCCGAGCCCTCCACGAGGACCTCTGCCACCCGGGGGTCACTCGTTTCCTCCATTTCGTTAAGACCCGCAACCTGCCCTACTCCATCGAGGAGGTCAGGACAGTCACCAGGGACTGACGTATCTGCACGGGCTGCAAACCGCACTTCTACCAGCCAGAGAGAGCGTATCTGATAAAGGCTTCCCGTCCCTTTGAACGCCTCAGCATGGATTTCAAGGGTCCCCTCCCCTCCACCGACTGCAACACGTATTTCCTGAACGTGATTGACGAGTACTCCCGGTTCCCATTCGCCATCCCCTGCCCAGACATGACCACGACCACCGTCATCAAGGCCCTCCAGGGTATTTTGACACTGTTCGGTTTCCCCGCATACATTCACACTGATGGGGGGTCCTCCTTCATGAGCGACGAACTGCGTCAATTCCTGCTCAGCAAAGGCATCGCCTCCAAAAGGACGACCAGTTACAATCCCCGGGGAAACGGGCAGGTAGAGAGGGAGAACGGAATGGTCTGTAAGACCGTCCTGCTGGCCCTTCGGTCCAGAAATCTCCCAGTCTCCCGCTGGCAAGAAGTCCTCCCAATGGCCCTCCACGCCATCCGGTCGCTGCTCTGTACAACCACAAACCAGACACCTCACGAACGTCTCCTTGTTTTCCCCAGGAAGTTCTCCTCCGGGACCTCGCTCCCAACCTGGCTAGCGACACCCGGACCCGTCCTGATGCGGAAACATGTGAGGGCGCACAAGTTGGACCCGTTGGTCGAGAGGGTCCACCTGCTGCATGCCAACCCCCAGTACGCCTACGTAGCGTTCCCCGACGGCCGCCAAGTCACGGTCTCCCTTTGGGACCTGGCGCCCGCCGGAGCCCCACACGCACCTGCACCATTGCCCCCACCCCCACCCTCCCCACAGCACCTGACCAGAGGGTCAGTACTGCCGCCGCCCCTACTCAACGCCGAACAGGCACCGACGCCCCCTACAGGCGCCCCTCCCCCTGCCCACTTTTCGCCCCAACAGCGCCACCTAGGTGTGACGAAGCTGCCAGGGAGGAAGACACGACGTTCGGGGAGCCACAACCGCCGGGGCCTACACCAGGCTCATCGCCGAAGCCTTGACGCTCCAGAAGGACGACCAGGCCACCCGATCGTCTGATTGCTGCACCATAAAACAATAAAAACTTTCTCTGTTACCCTCGACATCACGGTACCTGCAATACCTGGTCCTACCATGCAAAAGGCGACAGTAACACTGGCCATCACCCCGCTGGGTCCTTTTTTAACAGGGGGTGAATGTGGTAATACCAGTATTGCAGTACCTGAGAGGTGGATGCCCATTGGCTAGACCTAGGAGTCTACCATTGGCGAACGCACATAGCTCCGCCCTGAGAGGCGGGGTATAAGAACCAATGCCGTCCCAGCAGCCTTCACTTTCTGTATCGAAGCTGCTGGGTACAGTTCTAGCTGATTAAAGCCGATTAGTATGACTCTCCTTGTCTCACGAGTAATTGATTGTGCATCACATGGGCAGCACGGCAGCATTGTGGTTAGCACAATTGCTTCACAGCTCCAGGGTCCCAGGTTCGATTCCCGGCTTGGGTCGCTGTCTGTGCGGAGTCTGCACATTCTCCCCGTGTGTGCGTGGGTTTCCTCCGGGTGCCCGGATGGCACTGCCAAGCTGGAACAGTGCCTGGGTATCAGAGTGCCAGCGCAAGGGTGCCTGGGTGCCAGGTGGCACTGCTAAGGGCTCGATGGGGGCCATCCCGATGAAAGGAGAGTGGAGTTGTGCAGGGCAGGTAAGTAGGGGCCTCCAGGAAGTTGGGATGGTGACGGGTGAGGTCGTGGAAAGGAGGGGGTGCTGTAAGGGGGCTTGGTGGGGCTTAAGTGGGGGTGGGGGCCCTGGACCCCATTGTGGGATGTGCTCACTTCGGGGGTGTGGGGTAGTGCCCATGTGTGTGGGGAGTGACATTGCCCATGGGTGGGGAGTGCGGGGGACCCACAAGCTTACTTAGAGATCAGGGAACCCTTTCAAAATGGTGGCCCGATCTCTGAGTTCAGCTTCCCAGTGGTAAAAAAAATACTGGGCAAGATTCTCCCTCGGCAGGATCTCCGCTTTGCTGACAGCGCACTCACATCCGCGGATTTCCCGACGGCATGTGTGGGGGGGCCACAATGGGAAACCCAATTGGCCGGCTGCCGGGATGGAGGATCCCGCTGTCATTAAATAGCGAGGGGGAACTCGCCGGCAGAGCCAGCGGGAAACCCCCTGAAAAATCCGCCATAAATTAACTTAGAAACGTTTTGGGAGAATCACGCCTAATAACAGAGTGGTGCAACATGGACAGCAACTTTAGGATTTCATTGTTTAACTAAGCATCTGCCCCTCACTGTTGCTGCACAGGTTACATATGAACATACGAATTAGGGTCAGGAATGAGCCATTAGTTAGATCATGGCTGATATGATTGTGGCGTCAACCCTACTTTCTTGTTAAGCCCTTTAGCCGCAGACTCTCTTAGAATCATTGAGTCATAGATATTTACAGCATGGAAACAGGCCCTTCAGCCCAGCTTGTCCATGCCACCCATTTCTATCACTAAGCCAGTCCCAATTACCCGCATTTGACCCATATCCCACTATACCCTTCCCTGCCCATGTAACTATCCAACTGCTTTTTGTGACATACAAATGTACAGCATGTGAAGAGTTATTAAAAAAATGTATTTTATTACAAACATGTATCAACACAGGTTACAGCAAACAAACACCCCGGGAAACATGCTTCCCTATAATCAACTATACAGTCTGTACAGATTTTTCCTCTTTTTCACCCCCCTTCCCCCGTGATGAACAGCCCCTCAAACACGGTCACAAACATCCCCCACCTTCCCTCAAACCTCCCTGAAGAGCCGCTTAACTCCTACATTATCTTCTCTAATTGAAGGAAGTCGTACAGGTCACCCAACCAAGTCGCTACCCCCGGTGGCGATGCCGACCGCCACTCCAGCCAAATTCGCTGCCGTGCAATTCGAGAGGAAAGCCAAGACATCGGCCCTCCTCCTTTCCATGAGTTCCGGCTTCTCTGAAACCCCAAATATCACCACCAAAGGGTCTGGGTTCACCTCCTCCTCCACTATCCTGGCTATGACCGCAAATACTCCCGCCCAGAATCTTCCCAATTTTTCGCAACACCAAAACATGTGTGCCTGATTAGCTGGCCCCTGCCCACACCTCTCACATTCATCTGCTACCCCCTGAAAGAACCCACTCATTCTCGCCAGAGTCATATGCACCCTGTGCACCAGGGCAGGTAAACTGTATCAGGCTCATCCTTGCACATAAGGAAGACCCGTTTACCCTACGCAGTGCTTCACTCCATGCTCCCCATTTGATCTCCCCTCCCAACTCCGCTTCCCATTTCTCTTTGATCTTCACCATCCGCTCGCCTCCCTGCTCCCCCAGCCACTTGTATATATCCCCAATTCTTCCCTCCCCTTCCACATCCGGAAGCAGCAGTCGCTCCAGCAGGGTCTATCCCGGCAACCAAGGGAACCCCCTCCAGACCTCGCGTGCAAAGTCCCTAACCTGCAGATACCTGAACTCATTCCCCCTCGGCAGCTCGTCCATCTCCCTTAGCTCCTCCAGATGATGAACCCTTCCTCCAAATACAAATCCCTCACCTTGACCAGCCCCACTTCCCTCCACCTCCTGTATACACAATCCATCCTCCCCGGTTCAAACTCATGATTCTTGCACAGCAGTGTTCGCACCGACATCCCTTCCACCCTAAAATGCCTCCTCAACTGATTCCATAACTTCACTGTGGACTGCACCACTGGGCTCCCTGAATACCTACTCGGAGCCATTGGCAACGGTGCCATCACCATAGCCCTCAAACTAGACCTCTTACAAGATTCCTCCTCCGTCATAACCCACTCTACCCCTTCTCCTTTCCACCATCGCCTCACCTTTTCCACATTTGCCGTCCAATAATAATGAAGCAAGTTCGGCAACCCCATCCCCCGCTGCTGCCTCTGCCTCGGTAGCAGGGTCCTCCCCACCCTCGGCACCTTCCCCACCCATACAAAGTCAGAAATGATCATGCCCACTTTCCGAAAAAATGCGTTTGGTATAAAGATCGGGAGAGCTTGAAAAATAAACAAGACCCTCCCTGTCAGTGTTCAGTGCAGTGTATCCCACCTCTTAAGATCCTCCTTAGCCTCCTCCACCAGCTTCGTTAAGTTCCACTTATGGAGCCCCATCCATTCCCTCGGTACCTGGATCCCCAAATACCTAAACCTATCCCTCGCTACCGTAAATGGCATCCCCCCTAAATTAGCCTGCTGTGCCAGCTCATTCACCGGGGAAACCTCGCTTTTCCCTACATTCAGCTTGTACCCGAGAACCCTCCAAACCTCCCCAGTAGCCCATAATCATTCCCATACTCTCCAACGGATCCAAAACATACAGCAAGAGGTTATCGGCAAAGAGCGACACCCGATGCTCTCTCTGTCCCCTCATAATCCCCCGCCACTCTTCCGACCTCCTGAGAGCCAGCTGCAATGGCTCTGTGGCCACCGCAAACAGCAACGGCGAAAGCGGGCACCCCTGTCTCGTACCCCTGTGCAAGTCAAAGCTTTGTGAGCTCATATCATTCGTCCTCGCCCATGCCCTTGGTGTCACATACAGTAACTGTACCCATGCCACAAATCTCGGCCCAAACCCAAACCTTCCCAAAACCTCGAACAAGTACCGCCACTCCACCCGATCAAATGCCTTCTCCGCATCCATTGACACCACCACCTCTGGTACCAGAGCCCCCGACGGATTCATCACTACATTCGACAGCCGCCTTATATTACTCGCGTGCTGCCTGCCCTTCACGAAGACTGTTTGATCTTCTGCCGCCACCCCGGGGACACAGTCCTCCATCCTCCCCGCAAACAACTTAGCCAATACTTACACATCTGTGTTCAATAGTGATATGGGCCTATACGACCCACATTCCACCGGGTCCTTCCCCTTTTTCGGAATTAATGTGATTACTGTGATCGTCTCCGGCAACTCCCCCTTCTCCAGTGCTTCATTAAATGCCCCCAACAGATATGGTGCCAGGTCCATCGCAAATTCCTTATAGAATTACGCCGGCCCAGGGGCCTTACCCGACTTCATACCCCTGATACTATCCAACACCTCCTTTAGCCCCAGGGGCTCCTCCAACGCCTGCCTCTTTACTTCCTCCACCTGGGGAAATTCCAGCTTGTCCAGAAACCGCCATATGTTCCCCTCCTCTCCTCCAGGATCCACCTCATAAAGTGCCAGGTAGTACTCTCTAAATGCCTCATTTATCTTCCCTGGCTCTGACACCACATCCCCAACCCTAGTCCGTATCTTCAATATTTCCCTGGTGCGCCAGCATGCGGCTCGCCTTCTCCCACTCATATTGCACCCCCTTTGCCCTACGTAGTTGCCCTACCGCCCGCCCTGTTGTCAGCCTGTCAAACAGCCCCTGCAAACGTTTCCTCCTCGCCAATCCCTCCACGGTGGTGTAGCCACCTGGGTTGGCCACTTCCTGACTTTAAATTGGAGATCCGCAAAGAATGCAGGGAAATTCAGTCAAACGCAGGAAAAACAGCAGGTGCAAAGTTTCCTGTAATCAGAACTTGCAGGAACCCAGACAGCACTGAAACCAACAACCATCTACATATTAATGAGCGATCCCCGGGAACAATTGGAAACAGTTAAGGTAAACAAGGCCAAGCCAAACTCCTCGGTGCCAGCAGGAGCTAAGACAAAGGAAGGCCAACGGGCACTCAAGAACCGCCCTGCGATCAGGGCACAGCTCCAGTATTGGAGAAATCGATCCAAGTGATCAAACTTAGTCCAATTACTTGGAACCAGGTACGAGGTCTGCCCAAAAGGGCACGGAGCCCCTGGGGACTATAAAATAGAGTCCCCAAGTTCAATTCATCCTTCTTGGCAGGGTCTCTCATCAGCTTGAAACAACCCTTGACAGTGACCTGCCTAGTAGCTGCACCAACCAAGTAAGTCTCCAGTCAACGCACGCTACGAGATAGGTTCTCCTGGCTACCAGTCCATACCAGCTTTGAATCCTGCAGACTCAGAATCAACCGAAAGGCCATTTGTTCCCCTGACCTGGTGGGCCTGTTCCAAAGCTAAGTATAGGCCTTTTAGTGTTAGAGATAGTCTAGTAAGTAGAGTTTTTTGCATGTGTAGTGATTGACTGTGTATAATAAATGGATTGGATTGGATTTGTTTATTGTCACGTGTACCGAGGTACAGGGAAAAGTATTTTTCTGCGAGCAACTCAACAGATCATTAAGTACATGGGAAGAAAAGGGAATAAAAGAAAATACATAACAGGGCAACACAACATATACAATGTAACGACATAAGCACTGGCATCGGATGAAGCATACAGGGTGTAGTGTTGGTCAGTCCATAAGAGGGTCATTTAGGAGTCTGGTGACAGTGGGGAAGAAGCTGTTTTTGAGTCAGTTCGTGCGTGTTCTCAGAATTCTGTATCTCCTGCCCGATGGAAGAAGTTGGAAGAGTGAGTAAGCCGGGTGGGAGGGATCTTTGATTATGTGGTTTGATTTGAAACGTACTAACTGGTGTATTGAGTAATTAACCAGCACTTGAACTTGAACCTCGTGGTGGTATCATAAAGATACCTGGCGACTCGAGAACAAAGGTTATAGAAACAGAGCAAATTAAGTAAAGACACAACGAGCAACATTTAAGAGCCAACCAAAAGTTAGCAACAGTGGGCACCCTTGAATATTCCCTGTCCACCTCCATTATCTTACTCATGAGATGGTCATGTTCCTCCCGCCTTTCCCTATCCGCACGAGCCTGAAACAAAATAATTTCCTCCCGGACCACTGCCTTCAGTGCTTCCCAAAAAGTGGCTGCCGACAATCCCCCATTCTGATTCAACTCCACATACTCCTTAATTGCCGCCCACACCTTATCACAAAAATCTCCATCCGCCAACAACCCCAAGTCAAACCTCCGCCCCGACCTCTGCTCTCGTCCCGTTCTAAACCGAATCTCCAGCCAGTGGGGCGCATGGTCCGAGATAACTACCCCCACATACTCTGCCCCCCTCCACCCCAACCAAAATCTCCCGACTCCTGACAAAGCAATCAATCCTTGAATACATATTATGGACGTGTGAAAAGAAGGAATACTCTCTTCCCCCTGAATTCTGAAAGTGCCATGTTTCCATCCTACCCATCCTCTCCATAAACCCCCCAGCTTACTCGCCATTTGTACCCTACCCATCGACCTGGGGCTCGACGCATCCACCCTCGGCTCTCGGACAGTTAAAATCTCCTCCCATAATCAACTGGTGCGTGGCCAAATCCGGGATCGCTGCCAGCAACCCCCTCTAAAAACCCACATCATCCCAACTTGGGGTATACACATTTACCAACACCACTGGCACCAACACCTCCAATACCCTACTCACAATCACATATCTCCACCTGGATCCCTCACCTCCTTTTCACTCACGAATCCTATTATTTTGCTCATTCAAATCACCATTCCCCTCGATTTTGAATCAAACCCAAGTGAAAAACCTGCCCGACCCACCCCTTCCTTAACCTAACCTGGTCCTTCACGTGGAGGTGAGTCTCTTGCAGAAAGACCACCCCCGCTTTCAAGCTCTTGAGGTCCGCGAACACCCGTGACCTTTTAACCGGCCCATTCAGTCCCCAGACGTTCCACGTTACCAACCTTACCGGCGGCTGATGCCTCCAATCCCTCCTACCGTCTGTCATCTTCCCCACTTAACTCCCACTCATTTAATTCCACCCTATACCTAGCCCATCCCAGATGGCCCCTTTCTCCATCCATGACCATGTCATCTCTCCCTGTCACGTCGCAACAGCTTCCTCCACCCTTTCCCCCTCCCCACCAGCCTCCCCTTCCCCCCTCCCCCACCCCTCCCCCGGCCACCCCTCTTGGCCTACTCCACCACCTCACTTCCGTTCACCAGCATAACCTTCTAGCGTAGCAGCCCCTGCCCAAAGGCACTTATCAATGACCTCCTCCTCCCCCCCCTCCACTCCTCAGCCCAAGGAGAAAGACTCCCTGTTGACCTTACCCTCCCCCACCCAAACAAAGACTTCTCCTGAACTCCAGGCAGCCTTCAAAAAGCAAACAAATAAATGTTAAACATAAACAGTCCCAGAAAACAGGAGGGAGGGATGAGAACATCCATCCCTACGTAAACCTTCCACCCCTCACAATCCCAACAGCAACAAGCAAACACTTCCCCCCCCCCCCCAAAAAAAAAGATGAACATTCCCCAATCCCTACCTCCACTTCAAACATGCTCCCAACCATTACAAAGTGCCAGCACCCCGGTTCCCAAGCATTGTCCACTCAGTTCCTCCCAGTTGATGCTACGTAATGAAGTCTTCGGCCGCTTCGGGGGTCTCGAAATAATACTCCCAGCCTCCGAACATCACCCATAATTTCGCCGGTTAGAGCACCCCAAACCTGATCTGCCGCCAGTACAGCACCGCCTTGGTCTTGTTGAAGCCTGCCTGTCGCTTTGTCAACTCGGCTCCGATGTCCTGATAAATTTGGATGTTATTCCTCTTCCAGTCGCAGGTACGCTTCTCCCTGGCCCACCATAAAATCTTCTCTTTCTCTTCAAATTTGTGGAGCGTCACAATGACCTTCTGCCTCAGGGACCTATGCACTCGGTCCACTTCAGGCACCTTATCTAGCACCCCTTCTGCCGCCAGCCCCACCAGCATCTTCGAGCTATACCTTGTGGCACTCGCACCTTCAGACAGGCCCACTATTTGCAGGTTCTGGCTTCTCTAGGCATTGTCCTGCTCCTCCACCTTTGCCTTCAACATTTTACACAGGTCCCCTAGGAGCCCCACCTCCGCCTCCAGAGTCATCACACGATCGCTATGGTCTGAGATCACTCCTTCGATCTCACGAATCTGTGACCCCTGCACCTCCAAATATCTTCTCCACCTGTTCCAAAGAACTCTTCAAGGGTGTCACCGCTTCTTCAATGGCTTTGCGAGATCTTTTCGAAGTTGTTCCCTCTGCTGCTGAAATTCAGCTTTGATAAAGGCCATCAAGTCTAGCTGAAGCCTTTTAACCTGATCCGGCCCCTCCCCTGCCTGCATGTCTTTTGTTTTTGCTGCAGAAGTCTGCTCCAATTTTTCAGCCAAATCTCTCACTGTTTTCTGCCGGGTCTGGTAACCAAGAGACACACAATTTCTGGGGGAAAGTATTCCTCCAACATTCACCTACGTCTTTTCATCAAAATTCCATCTCGTATTGGTTAAAAAGAGCTATTTTCTGTGACCCTGGGCAGGGGCTGCCTTGTATGTGACCACATACTCCATGGCCCACACGGGAAGTCAGCATGTGAAGCGTTAATGTTATGTTAAGCCTAGCCACTAGAGGGAAGTAAGGTACAGTACTATAAATAGCACTGGCACTTGGGCTCGGGGAGGAGACTAGATTTGGAGCTGACAAAGATAAGATTCATAGTGCATTGCAGAGTTAGTTGAGATATAAGTTAGTAGATAGAGATAGTGTTGGTGAGTGTATTCTTACATGTATGTTTGCTATTCAGAATAAGTGTCAAACTCAAATTTAGTAGTGTTAATAAAATTAGTTTAGTTCTTCAAAAGATCTTTGTGTCTCTTTGTGATCAGTCTGCCTTCCATCCTGGAAACCTCTCACACTTTTTAAAAGACAAAATCGTACCTGCCTCTACCACTGCCTCTGGCGGCCCATTCCAGATGCTCACCATCCTCTGTGTGAAGACATTTTCCCTCTGGTATCTCTCCCCTCTCGCCTTAAAACTATGCCCTCTAGTTCTAGACTCTTCTACCTTTGGGAAAAGATGTCGACTATCTACCTTATTTATGCTCCTTATTAATCTTGCTAATGAAGAGTTTATATAACTCAGCCTTAAAAATATTCAGTGACCTGCCTTCACTGCTCTCTCTGGAAGAGAGTACCACATACTAACGACCCTCCAAGAGAAAAGAATTACCCTCATCTCTATCGTAAATGGGAGATCCTTATGTTTACATTTTGTGCCCTAATTCTGGCCTCTCCCACAAGCAAGGGAAACATCCATTCAGCATCCACTCTGTCAAACTCCCTCAGAATCTTATGAATATGCTGAAAAGGTACTTTGAAAGGGAAGGAGAGAAAAAGGAGGAGGTTTTAATGATTCTAACTCAAAGTGACAAACCAAATCCAGATGACTGGGAATTTGACACACCTCAAATTAAATTGGAAAACGAGAATGTTCTTTAAAATTGGTATAAATTGTTGAGTTACCTTCCAGACGAAAAACGGACTGACCTGAAAGGTATTGATATAACATGGGCAAGTTTTTGGAGATAAATTGGGAAGTCCTAAAATGGCTGTACATTATGTAGATGTGGGAAATGCTGTTCCTATCAAACAACATCCATATAGACTTAACCCTCTAAAATTGTCACAGGTAACAAAGAGATTGAGAGTATGCTTAAAAATGGCATAATTGAAGTGGGTTGCAGCCAATGGAGCTCACCCATAGTGATGGTACCAAAACCAGACGGTACCCAACGGTTGTGTGTGGACTATAGAAAGGTTAATGCAGTTACAAGAACGGACTCTTATCCTATCCCATGTTTGGAGGATTGCATTGAGAAAGTGGGACAATCAGCGTTTATTTCCAAACTGGATTAACTTAAAGGTTACTGGCAGGTACCTTTCGAAAATTTCAGTGGACAGCGGACTTTCAACAGGCATTTGACTGCCTGAAAGCTGTGGTAACCAATGCTCCTGTGTTGGAGAATTACAAGGGTCTCTGCGATCAGATTGAACTAAAGTATCTGACTTTAAAGAGAAATGCCGAGGCATAGAGAAATGGACGGATCGTGCAGAGACCTTCTTGTTCAAAGAGACTGTCGATCAGGAAGGATTTCATTTGGAGGAAGAAGAACAGAAATTGACTATATTATTGTACCTGTTTGCATGTGTTGTTTTGTTTTAAAACAAAAAAGTATATTTACTTTTTTTTTAAACAAAGAAGTGCATTTCTTAAAAGATAGTGAAAAGGTGAAAAATGAAACCATCTTGAAGTTGATGGTTTATTGTTTTTTCTTGGGGGGAGGTGTCATGTAAGAGTACTTTTAAGAAATGGGTGTTTATAAATGGGTGTGTATATAAATACCTGTAGTGAGAGTACCTTTAAGAAATGGGTGTTTACTACTGCAGTGATGTTAGAGAGTGGGTGGAGCTGGGCTGTCTGTCAGCTTTTTACTTTCGTGGATGGGTTTGAGCGAGCACTCAGCGAGCAAGCAGGAGTCAGGCTATGGCATAGATTGAGGAGCACCAGCGCTCAGCATGAGTTATCATCACCCTCCTGCCCTCGACAGTGACCCGCTGACAATGCCGACACAGTCCCAGCACCCTGGAGTGATGTTACACAAACCCTGGGTGGGTGGAACAGGGTTGGGGAGGGAATAGGGGGAAAAGGAATGGGGGGGTGGAGAGTGTTGGAAGAGGTGGGAAAAGGAGGGGGAAGAGAAGGGGAAGGCAGAGGGATGGGGAGGGAGAGTGGGAAAGGGAAGGGGTAGAGGAGAAGAGAAGGGAGAAGAGGGAGGGGAGTGGGGGAATGATGGACGACACCACGTCCTACATAAAGCGGGCAAGGATGAGGGCATCCCTGGCCCTCCTGGCTTGCTGGACTATCGCCGGTGCCGCCTGTCCTCCATCCTCTGGCTGGTCCTGTGGGTCCTCCCCGGGCTCATCCTCCAGCCCCTCCTGGTCCTGCGCCTCCCTGTCCTCCTCCTCCTCAGATTGGCCACATGTTCCTCCCCTCAAACTCCAGCATGGCGCCCCGCTGCTGCACCAGGTTGTGGAGGGCACAGCAGACAACCACAAAGTGGGCGACCCAGTACTGCAGTGCACCACCAGAACGGTTGAGGCATTGGAACCACATTTTGAGGAGTCCGGTGCACTGCTCAATCACAGCCTGGGTGGCCACATGGGCCTCGTTGTATCATGTCTCCGCATCTGTCACTGGCCTCCATGCGGGTGTCATTAGTCAGGTCCTCAGCGGGTATCCCTTATCCCCCAAGAGCCAACTGGTCATCCTGCGGTGGTCCTTCAAGAAACCGGGGATGTCCAACTGAAAAAAAATGAATGAAATGAAAATCGCTTATTGTCACAAGTAGGCTTCAAATGAAGTTACTGTGAAAAGCCCCTAGTCGCCACATTCTGGCGCCTGTTTGGGGAGGCTGTTAAGGGAATTGAACCGTGCTGCTGGGCTGCCTTGGTCTGCTTTCAAAGCCAGTGATTTAGCCCTGTGCTAAACAGTCCCTAGCTTTGTTAGCATGGAATGTCGCGTCTGCATCAGTTCCAGGTAAACCTGATCCAGAGGCTCAGCATCTAACTGGGACCCAGCTGGGTCCTGGGATCCAGCAGACCTCCGATTGCTGTCTCACCTGGGAGATCCTGCCTCCATCTAATGTGTATCGGCAACTGTGTGGTGCTCACCAGGTTGTGCCCCAGAAACCTGTCGACTGCTATCGCCCGCTGAGGTGTGTGTCTCTCTGCTGGAGGCGGGTGGGGAAAACAGCGAATATGGCTGTCTTCTCAGACCTCCCCCATGCCCACTCAGTCAGGGTGGATGGGGTTAAAGGGGATTGTGCAACAAGGTGTTCCCATGGGAGGCGGGGGACGGGGGGTGGGGGGGGAGGTGATCCACCCCTGATGGGCCGAGACCGTCGGATGAGGATCCTGCGGGAGAATGGACATGTGGGGGGAAATGGTTAATCTGTATGGTATTAACAACTCAAGTGTGACAGGTCATCTAGGTGGGGGGCCAGTGGAACCTCACCTCTGTGCCGTATACCCACCTCTACGTAGATGATAGATCTGTTCTCGGCCACCCTCACGACTTCCTGGGCCCGTTCCTCGTAGGGGTTGAGGACTTTGATGTCTGGCACCCCGCCGCCCATCTGGGCCCTCTCCTGTCTGTTGTGGGCCAACTTCACCTGCGGGGATACAGGGGGGGCATCGTGAGCTGCATCTTGGGAGTGGGGGTTTTTCGGTGGGAGGGGAGATGTGGCATAATGGGGGGGGGGGGGGGATGGGGATTATGGGGGTGGTGGTAAGTGTGGGCGGGGGAGGATGGGGAGTATTGGAGGGGTCCAGTGTGGATGGCACTGCTGGGCATGGGTTGGCTGGGGCACAGAACAGTGCTGGGTCTGTGCAGTGCTGAATGGGGTTGGTGTTGGTGGGAGCAGTGCTGGGGCAGTGCCAGAGGGCTGGTGCCAACCCACCCGTTCGGCCCGATGGAGGGCATTGACGGTTTTACGGCACTGGGTTCACTCCTATTGTCGGTTTAAGTGCTGCTCTCTCTTGTTGGCAGGGGGCTGGTGAACGCGATCCCGGCGAATCAGGCGGCGGGACAATCATATGTGGCGTGAAGCCCATGGAGTCCTATTAAGTTGTCCATGTAACGTTTCATAGCGGTGACGGACTCGCCCAGGCCAAACGTCTGGAAGCTCGTGGCAGTTCCCGCTCGCTACCACACTTTGAAACCTTTCCGTTACATTGCACCCATTGCCTCGCCTATTGGCTCATCTCCTGATTTGGTGCCTTCCTCAATAATAGAAAATCTATAAAAGTTCTCTAACGTTGACAATCTGTTCAAAGGGTTCAGTTTCTTTAGGATTTAACTTTTGGCTCGAGGAATGTTCTTAGTAGCTTCAAAGCTGATCTGTGAAATTGCACAGGAAATTCCCATGACCAATTATTTTCTGCCCCGGTAGGGGTTCAGGAGAGCTGTTTTGCTAGAATGGAATATTCAGCAGAGTTCATTAGGGAACCAGTGTTTGACATTGTGATGTATTGGAAGAAGTCGACGTGATCCATCAAATTGTTGAGATCCTGTTCGCAACAATATTCCAAAGAACAGTCAGGGAGTTGAGGTCAGGGGTGGGATTCTCCGCCCCCCCCCGCTGGGTCGGAGAATCCCCGGGGGGGCGGCGTCAATCCCTCCCCATCGCTCCGACGCTGGCTGCCGTATTCTCCGGTGCCGGTTTTCGGGCGACGGCGGGGATCACGCCGCACCGGTCGGGGTCGTTGGCAGCGGCCCCCCCGGCAATTCTCCGGGCCCTGATGGGCCGAGCGGCCGTCGGTTTCTGGCCAGTCCCGCCGGTGTGGATTGGGCGTGGTCCCACACGGCGGGAGCTGGATGGTAGGCTGGCTGGTGCGGTCCTTGGGGGGGGACGCGGGGGGATCTGCCTGGTCCGCGATTGGGGCCCACCGATCTGTGGTGGCCCTGTGCCGTGGGGGCACTCCTTCCTTCTGTAGGCGGAGCTCTACAGTGGCCGGCGCGGAGAAGACAGACACCTGCGCATGCGCTAGATTACACCGGCCGGACTGCGCATGCGCGGAACCACGCCGCCGGTTCTGGGCATGCGCTAACTCATGTTGGCCTTGTGGTGCCAGTTGCTGAGGCACCAATCCCTCCGCCGCTGGCCTTGCCCCCGGAAGTGTGGAGGATTCCGTAACTTCCGATCGGCCCGACGCTGGAGTGTTCGCGCCGCTTTTTATTCTGGCGTCGGGTCATCGCGAGGATTTGGGAGAATCCCGCTTCAGATGTTTCTCCACAAAGATAGACATATAGAAAAAAATAAGCTGAGACCATTCTTAAACCTCCCTGTGATCAGTACTGATCAACACTGATGGATATTAAGGAGTCGCTGAGTTTCTCTCCTTCCAGTTACAATTGACATTTGGCCTTGGAAATCAGCTGAGGGAATAACAAAGAACAAAGAACAAAGAAATGTACAGCACAGGAACAGGCCCTTCGGCCCTCCAAGCCCGTGCCGACCATGCTGCCCGACTAAACTACAATCTTCTACACTTCCTGGGACCGTATCCTTCTATTCCCATCCTATTCATATATTTGTAAAGATGTCCCTTAAATGTCCCTATCGTCCCTGCTTCCACTACCTCCCCCGGTAGCGAGTTCCAGGCACCCACTACCCTCTGCGTAAAAAACTTGCCTCGTACATCTACTCTAAACCTTGCCCCTCTCACCTTAAACCTATGCCCCCTAGTAATTGACCCCTCTACCCTGGGGAAAAGCCTCTGACTATCCACTCTGTCTATGCCCCTCATAATTTTGTATACCTCTATCAGGTCTCCCCTCAACCTCCTTCGTTCCAGTGAGAACAAACCGAGTTTATTCAACCGCTCCTCATAGCTAATGCCCTCCATACCAGGCAACATTCTGGTAAATCTCTTCTGCACCCTCTCTAAAGCCTCCACATCCTTCTGGTAGTGTGGCGACCAGAATTGAACACTATACTCCAAGTGTGGCCTAACTAAGGTTCTATACAGCTGCAACATGACTTGCCAATTCTTATACTCAATGCCCCGGCCAATGAAGGCAAGCATGCCGTATGCCTTCTTGACTACCTTCTCCACCTGTGTTGCCCCTTTCAATGACCTGTGGACCTGTACTCCTAGATCTCTTTGACTTTCAATACTCTTGAGGGTTCTACCATTCACTGTATATTCCCTACCTGCATTAGACCTTCCAAAATGCATTACCTCACATTTGTCCGGATTAAACTCCATCTGCCATCTCTCCGCCTAAGTCTCCAGACAATCTAAATCCTGCTGTATCCTCCGACAGTCCTCATCGCTATCCGCAATTCCACCAACCTTTGTGTCGTCTGCAAACTTACTAATCAGACCAGTTACATTTTCCTCCAAATCATTTATATATACTACAAAGAGCAAAGGTCCCAGCACTGATCCCTGTGGAACACCACTGGTCACAGCCCTCCAATTAGAAAAGCATCCCTCCATTGCTACTCTCTGCCTTCTATGGCCTAGCCAGTTCTGTATCCACCTTGCCAGCTCACCCCTGATCCCGTGTGACTTCACCTTTTGTACTAGTCTACCATGAGGGACCTTGTCAAAGGCCTTACTGAAGTCCATATAGACAACATCTACTGCCCTACCTGCATCAATCATCTTAGTGACCTCCTCGAAAAACTCTATCAAGTTAGTGAGACACGACCTCCCCTTCACAAAACCGTGCTGCCTCTCACATACGTCCATTTGCTTCCAAATGGGAGTAGATCCTGTCTCGAAGAATTCTCTCCAGTAATTTCCCTACCACTGAAGTAAGGCTCACCGGCCTGTAGTTCCCGGGATTATCCTTGCTACCCTTCTTAAACAGAGGAACAACATTGGCTATTCTCCAGTCCTCCGGGATATCCCCTGAAGACAGCGAGGATCCAAAGATTTCTGTCAAGGCCTCAGCAATTTCCTCTCCAGCCTCCTTCAGTATTCTGGGGTAGATCCCATCAGGCCCTGGGGACTTATCTACCTTAATATTTTTTAAGACACCCAACACCTCGTCTTTTTGGATCACAATGTGACCCAGGCTATCTACACACCCTTCTCCAGACTCAACATCTACCAATTCCTTCTCTTTGGTGAATACTGATGCAAAGTATTCATTTAGTACCTCGCCCATTTCCTCTGGCTCCACACATAGATTCCCTTGCCTATCCTTCAGTGGGCCAACCCTTTCCCTGGCTACCCTCTTGCTTTTTATGTACGTGTAAAAAGCCTTGGGATTTTCCTTAACCCTATTTGCCAATGACTTTTTGTGACCCCTTCTAGCCCTCCTGACTCCTTGCTTAAGTTCCTTCCTACTTTCCTTATATTCCACGCAGGCTTTGTCTGTTCCCAGCCTTTTAGCCCTGACAAATGCCTCCTTTTTCTTTTTGACGAGGCCGACAATATCACTCGTCATCGAAGGTTCCCGAAAATTGCCGCATTTATCTTTCTTCCTCACAGGAACATGCCGGTCCTGTATTCCTTTCAACTGCCACTTGAAAGCCTCCCACATGTCAGATGTTGATTTGCCCTCAAACATCCGCCCCCAATCTATGTTCTTCAGTTCCCGCCTAATATTGTTATAATTAGCCTTCCCCCAATTTAGCACATTCATCCTCGGACCACTCTTATCCTTGTCCACCAGTACTTTAAAACTTACTGAATTGTGGTCACTGTTACCGAAATGCTCCCCTACTGAAACATCTACCACCTGGCCGGGCTCATTCCCCAATACCAGGTCCAGTACCGCCCCTTCCCTAGTGGACTGTCTACATATTGTTTTAAGAAGCCCTCCTGGATGCTCCTTACAAACTCCGCCCCGTCTAAGCCCCTGGCACTAAGTGAGTCCCAGTCAATATTGGGGAAGTTGAAGTCTCCCATCACCACAACCCTGTTGTTTTTACTCTTTTTCAAAATCTGTCTCCCTATCTGCTCCTCTATCTCCCGCTGGCTGTTGGGAGGCCTGTAGTATACCCCCAACATTGTGACTGCACCCTTCTTATTCCTGATCTCTACCCATATAGCCTCACTGCCCTCTGAGGTGTCCTCTCGCAGTACAGCTGTGATATTCTCCCGAACCAGTAGCGCAACTCCGCCTCCCCTTTTACATCCCCCTCTATCCCGCCTGAAACATCTAAATCCTGGAACGTTTAGCTGCCAATCCTGCCCTTCCCTCAACCAGGTCTCTGTAATGGCAACAACATCATAGTTCCAAGTACTAATGCAAGCTCTAAGTTCATCTGCCTTACCCGTAATGCTCCTTGCATTAAAACATATGCACTTCAGGCCACCAGACCCGCTGTGTTCAGCAACTTCTCCCTGTCTGCTCTGCCTCAGAGCCCCACTGTCCCTATTCCCTAGTTCTCCCTCAATGCTCTCACCTTCTGACCTATTGCTCCCGTGCCCACCCCCCTGCCATACTAGTTTAAACCCTCCCGTGTGACACTAGCAAACCTCGCGGCCAGGATATTTATGCCTCTCCGGTTTAGATGCAACCCGTCCTTCTTATACAGGTCACACCTGCCCCGGAAGAGCTCCCAGTGGTCCAGATAATGGAAACCCTCCCTCCTACACCAGCTTTTTAGCCACGTGTTTAGCTGCTCTATATTCCTATTTCTAGCCTCACTGGCACGTGGCACAGGGAGTAATCCCGAGATTACAACCCTCGAGTTCCTGTCTTTTAACTTTCTGCCTAGCTCCCTGAACTCCTGCTGCAGGACCTCATGCCCCTTCCTGCCTATGTCGTTAGTACCAATATGTACAAAGACCTCTGCCTGTTTGCCCTCCCCCTTCAGGATGCCCTCTACCCGTTCGGAGACATCCTGGACCCTGGCACCAGGGAGGCAACATACCATCCTGGAGTCTCTTTCACGTCCACAGGAGCGCCTATCTGTGCCCCTGACTATAGAGTCCCCTATTACTATTACTCTTCTGCGCTTTGACCCTCCCTTCTGAACATCAGAGCCAGCCGTGGTGCCACTGCTCTGGCTGCTGCTGTTTTCCCCTGATAGGCTATCCCCCCCGACTGTATCCAAAGGGGTATATCTGTTCGAGAGGGGGACAACCACAGGGGATTCCTGCACTGACTGCCTGCCCTTTCTGGTGGTCACCCATTTCTCTGCCTGCACCTTGGGTGTGACCACATTTACATAACTGCGATCTATGACGCTTTCCGCCACCTGCATGCTCCTAAGTGCATCCAATTGCTGCTCCAACCGAAGCATGCGGTCTGTGAGGAGCTCCAGTTGGGTGCACTTTCTGCAGATGAAGCCATCCGGGACGCTGGAAGCCTCCCGGACCTGCCACATCTCACAGTCAGAGCACAGCACCCCTCTAACTGACATTGCGTCAATTAATTAAAATTAAAATTAAAATTTGTCTTTTTTAAAAATATTTTTTTTAAAATTTCAAAGTTACTGTCAACTATCTGTTTCCTAACACTAGATTTCTAATAGAAATGCGATAGCTAACTATAGTACTCTCCGATCTCTGGCTTAGATATCCCTCTAAATTATAATTAAGTTATTATGTTTAATTAGTTACCAAATACTAGCCACTCTGGCCACAGCTTTTCTGTGATGTCACTTCAGTTTCCCCCCGACACACACAATTTGAAAAAAGGTATAAAAGTAAAAATAAGTAAAAATCACTTACTTACCTTCTTACCTTCTGAGTGTCTTAGATGTTCTCAGGTTCTCTCGCTGACAGAGACTGCTCCTCCACCTCCGACCCTTGACCTGCACAATGCTAATAATATAATAATAATATAATATGGCACTTACCTCACACCAATGGGTCTTATTATTAGGTTAGAGGAGGAGGGCGTGTGGGAGACACTACACGTGTAGTGTCTCGGGTTTCCTCTCCACCAGAATTTATTGGTTGTGGGGGGGGGACTTCCCAGAGGTCCGCGGGTCGAACTTCCGGTTCCCGCCTTATATAAAAACAAATAAAACAGAAAAGAAGAACAGACACGGGACCAGGTAAGGGTTTTTAAATTCACTACTCACCTCCCAGAAGGCCCCTGCGCACCGCTGCCGCCGAAATCCGAAGGGCTGCTCCTGTAAAGGTAAGGCTTTTAAATTCACTACTCACCTCCCAGAAGGCCCCTGCGCACCGCTGCCGCCGAAATCCGAAGGGCTGCTCCTGTAAAGGGAAGGCTTTTAAAGTAAGTACTCACCTCCCAGAAGGCCCCTGCGCACCGCTGCCGCCGAAATCCAAAGGGCTGCTCCTGTAAAGGTAAGAGTTTTTAAATTCACTACTCACCTCCCAGAAGGCCCCTGCGCAGCGCTGCCGCCGAAATCCGAAGGGCTGCTCCTGTAAAGGTAAGGCTTTTAAAGTAAGGAACTCTCCTCCCAGAAGGCCCCTGCGCACCGCTGCCGCCGAAATCCGAAGGGCTGCTCCTGTAAAGGTAAGGCTTTTAAAGTAAGTACTCACCTCCCAGAAGGCCCCTGCGCACCGCTGCCGCCGAAATACAAAGGGCTGCTCCTGTAAAGGTAAGAGTTTTAAAATTCACTACTCACCTCCCAGAAGGCCCCTGCGCACCGCTGCCGCCGAAATCCGAAGGGCTGCTCCTGTAAAGGTAAGGCTTTTAAAGTAAGTATTCACCTCCCAGAAGGCCCCTGCGCACCGCTGCCGCCGAAATCCGAAGGGCTGCTCCTGTAAAGGTAAGAGTTTTTAAATTCACTACTCACCTCCCAGAAGGCCCCTGCGCACCGTTGCCGCCGAAATCCGAGTAGATCAGGAAGCAGAGGAAATGTTTTAATAATCATAGATTCATAGAATCCTTACAGTGCAGAAAGAGTCCATTCGGCCCATTGAGTGTTCACCGACCCTCTTAACGAGCACCCTACCTAGGTCCACTCTCCCGCCCTATCCCTGTACTCCTACACAAACTTTGGACACTAAAGGGCAATTTAGCACAGCCAATCCACCTGACCTTCACACCTTTGGATAATAAGGAGCATTTTAACATAGCCAATCCACCTAACCGGGACATCTTTGGACACAAAGGGACAATTTAGCATGGCTGATACACCTAACCTGGACATCTTTAGACTGTGGGACGAAACTGGAGCACCCGGAGAAAATCCGTGCAGACACGGGGAGAACCTGCAAACGCCACACAATCACCCAAGGTCAGAATCGAACACGGGTCCATGGCACTGTGAGACAAATAAGAGAGAAATGGATGAGTTAATTAGATTAGTTAGATTAGAAACTGTATTGCTTTTGTCCTGAGAACTACCCTAATAATTAAAAGCCTTGCTTTGAAAAGCTGATGTCAAATATACATTTTCCTTTCAGTGCATCATTTAATTATCGCTGCTGATCAAGCAATTTGCTGATTGAAGAACATTTAATAACTCATGTGAATGCTGTCAAGTGCTTAACTAATACGTATTCAAGTGATTGGTGATAATCGACAGGCATAAACGTCCTGTGTAACATGGAAACCTATCCTTCCAAAACCAAAAGCTAACTTGTACATTATTTTCTCTGTGCTACTTCATAGCAGGAAATTCCCTGAAAATCTGCTCTTCAATGTTTTATTTTGTGTTTTCTGTTTGGTGCTATGTTACCAGTAGAAGCAGATATGCATGGTGTAAAATTGATTCTCCCCGAAATGAATGTAGGTGAGGAAGAAAAATGAGGCGAATCCTACTGACTTTGCTACATGATTTGATTTGATTTGATTTATTATTGTCACATGTATAACTATACAGTGAAAAGTATTGTTTCTTGCATGCTATCCAGACAACACATTCCGTACATAGGGAAGGAAGGAGAGACTACAGAATGCAATGTTACAGTCATAACTAGTATGTAGAGGAAAGATCAACTTAATCCGAAGTAGGTCCATTCAAAAGTCTGATGGCAGCAGGGAAGAAGCTGTTCTTGAGTCAGTTGGTACGTGACCTCAAACGCTTGTATCTTTTTCCTGACGGAAGAAGGTGGAAGAGAGTATGACCGGGGCGTGTGGGGTCCTTAATTATGCTGGCTGCCTTTCTGAGGCAGCGGGAATTATAGCCAGAGTCAATGGATGGGAGGCTGGTTTGTGTGATGGACTGGGCTACATTCACAACCTTTTGTAGTTTTCTGCTGTCTTGGGCAGAGCAGGAACCATACCAAACTGTGATACAACCAGAAAGAATGCTTTCAATGGTGCATTTGTAAAAGTTGCTGAGAGTTGTAGCTGACATGCCAAATTTCCTTAGTCTTCTGAGAAAGTAGAATCGTTGGTGGGCTTTCTTAACTATAGTGTTGGCATGGGGGGGACCAGGACAGGTTGTTGGTAATCTGGACACCTAAACACTTGAAGCTCTCGACCATTTCTACTTCGTTCCCATTGATGTAGGCAGGGGCATGTTCTCCTCTACGCTTCCTGAAGTCGATGACAATCTCCTTCGTTTTGTTGACATTGAGGGAGAGATTATTGTCGTCGCACCAGTTCACCAGATTCTCTATCTCATTCCTGTACTCTGTCTCGTCATTGTTTGAAATCCGACCCACTACGGTGGTGTCATCAGCAAATTTGAAAATCGCGTTGGAGGGAAATTTGGCCACACAGTCATAGGTGTATAAGGAGTATAGTAGGGGGCTGAGGACACAGCCTTGTGGGGCACTGGTGTTGAGGATGATCGTGGAGAAGGTGTTGTTGCCTATCCTTACTGATTATACAGACACTTAAATGAGTGTTTGGTTAGGAAAATAGTTGTTGCTGAGACACTGATATCTCTCTTTTATGAAGCTCAAGGGTCAAGTGTTTTAAAAATATTGATGTCAGCTGAAGTACAGTTGGTTTGATTCTTGGACTGTGAACAACACTGCTGAACAACACTGTACTTCTGTGGGGCTGGTAGCAGCAGACCCAGGTTCAGTCTTGCCAGCCCTACAGCGGAGGTGTAATGAACTCTTGTGGCTCTTTTTCAGTGCCATGTTACATTATCTTTTCACCCTTTTCCAATGGAAGTGTCTTGGAAACGAGTGACACAGTGATGTGCTTTAAATGAAAGTGTGACAACACAGATTACAACCATCTGTTGCAGCAACTGAGTCAAAGGTGTTTTTAGAGGTAAATGTTTGGAGCTTCATTTTACAAATGAAACCTAGGCAGAAAGTGGGCCAATGGCGGGGGCGAGCTTTCCAGACCTGAATAACATCAGAAACAGGGCCAAAACCATATGGGTCAGACACGGTAGAGGCAACTCTTGGCTATGCTAATAAGGGCCCGATGCATCCTTTAGGAATGAAACTGTAATGTGTTGAATATGATAAGCATTGGTTCTCCTGGGTTTGGAGTTACAAGGTCTAAGCAGTAGCCTTTAAAGATGCATCTGATCATCAAATAATAAAATGTTCAATTAACAGAGAGAGAATGGCAAACAGAACGAGGATTAAAGGAGAACCATGTAAAATTAAAGTTTTTAAAAATTATTTTAAGTACAATAATTTTTGACTGCTTATTTTGATTTAATGATAATAAGACAGTGACATTGCCAAGTGACTCTGTGCAAAATATACACCATCAGCCATTTCAGTGTGTGGGGGTGAGTTTCGGCAAGCGTCGGGAAATGAGATTCATGCCAGCAGGATTGCAATTCCCGAATTAGACCAGAAGACATAGGAGCAGACTTAGGCCACTCGGCCCATCGAGTCTGCTCCGCCATTCAATCATGGCTGATATTTTCCATTCCCATTCTCCTACCTCCTCCCCATAACTAGTTTTTCCTACAAGTGGAAACATCGTCTCCATGTCCACTCTATCCTGGCCTCGAAGTATCCTGTAAGTTTCAATAAGATCCCCCCTCATCCTTCTAAACTCCAACGAGTACAGACCCAGAGTCCTCAACTGTTCCTCATACGACTTTCCACGCTCCTTGCCGGTGGCGTGACGAGGTTGATGCCCACAAATGGTGAGAACCTATTTCTATATTTTTACATTTTTTTCAATATCATTACTGAGCCCTCCTGCCACATAATCCCCCTCATTAAATATTCAAACGCGCTGACGTGACGTGACATTGACAAGCTTTACAACAGCAATTTTAAAACGTGATTCAGTTGAGGGGATCCCCCCCCCCCCCCCCCCCCCCCCCCCCCGCCCCAGGGCACAAAGGTCAGGAGAGTCCCCTGTCGGAGATGGACATGACCTGACAGTACCCCGGCACAGGTTGGCACTGCCAGGTTCTCATTGTGTCGGGGGACAGTGCCGAAGTGGGCCCTGTGTCCCATGGGAGAGGATCCCCTTAATTGTTTTGGGAGGACTGATGTCTGTGAGGAGGGAGAGTATCTCCGAGACTATCGTGATGGAGGGTGGTGTGGTTGCCCCTATGTCTGCGAAGAGGGTGTTTTCCCCAATGTTGGGGTGGGGGGAAGCTGCATTGCTCGTGCTGTGTTACTCGCAGGAGGGGGGAACCACTGATGCTTGTGAGGGGGGGTCCAATGTGTATGCTGCAGGGTGGGGGGGAGGGAGGGGGGGGTTGTTGGGTACCCTTTTAAGAAGACATCCCCATCTCTGTGAAGCCACCCTTGATGGCTGTATCAGGCCCTGCACTGTCAGAGTGACGACGAAAACCTGGGGTCAGAAAGGCTCAAGAACTCGAGTGAAAACTGTTCTGTGCAGCTGGAGAGCTGAATGCCGGTTTTTAATCAGAGCCTGACACTTTGAAAACATATGGTAAGATTCCGCCAAATATAATGGTCTGGTTTCTCTGTTTTTGGGACTATGTCGTAAAAACTGGACTTTCATGCCAGAAAGGGCCATATATTCATAGCCCTGCAGGGGGCTAGCAGTGAACCATCGTAAAACTGGCAGATACGGGCCCCCGCACTTCCGGGTCAGAAGTCGCGCATGCGCACGGTGGCGGCCTCCAGTAGCCGTTCCGTGCTCCATGGCGGACTCAGATCACGGAGCTGGACCCCCAATCAGCCGCGTGCCTGACCCAGACTTCCCGCCCAAAATTAGCGCGGTGCTGTATAAGGCCCCCCATGCCCTCCGATCGGCCCCCACCCCGACCAGGGTGGCTGCGGTCTGAGTTCACAGCCGCTACGCTAGTATCCCGACGGGCAGGGCCATGAGTGGTCCACGCAGTTGGGCTTCGGCCGGTCAGCGGCGGAGAATGGCGGAGGGCCCCTCCAGCAATGGCCACAGGGAGATGATGTGCAGCGCGGCGTACTCTCCGAGGAGGTCACTTTTCGGGGCCAGGAGAATCGGGGAAACGACGCCGGTCCCGTTTCCACGCTGGGAAATGGATTCTCCGGCCCGGGACCGGCCGCGATTTCAGCATCGGGGTCCAGAGAATCTTGCTCAATATTTCGAGACTTTCCAGAATTGAAGGCTGAAAATAAAGTAGAAATGAAACAAAGTGGACTTCCGGCGGTGGCCATGGAGTGAGTAAGCGCACACATGGTGTTGGCCATGGAGTGAGTAGTCGCACACACGGTGGTGGCCATGGACTGAGTAATCGCACACACGGTGGTGGCCATGGAGTGAGTAATCGCACACACGGTGGTGGCCATGGAGTGAGTAATCGCACACACGGTGGTGGCCATGGAGTGAGTAATCGCACACACGGTGGTGGCCATGGAGTGAGTAATCGCACACACGGTGATGGCCATGGAGTGAGTAATCACACACGATGGTGGCCATGGAGTGAGTAATCGCACACACGACGGTGGCCATGGAGTGAGTAATCGCACACACGGTGGTGGCCATGGAGTGAGTAATCGCACACACGGTGGTGGCCATGGAGTCAGTAACCGCACACATGGTGGTGGCCATGGAGTGAGTAATCACACACGGTGGTGGCCCTGGAGTTAGTAATCGCACACGATGGTGGCCATGGAATGAGTAACCGCACACACGGTGGTGACCCAGGAGTGAGTAATCGCACACACGGTGGTGGCCATGGAGTTAGTAATCGCACACACGGTGGTGGCCATGGGGTGAGTAATCGCACACACGGTGGTGGCCATGGAGTTAGTAATCGCACACACGGTGGTGGCCATGGAGTGAGTAATCACACACGATGGTGGCCATGGAATGAGTAACCGCACACACGGTGGTGACCCAGGAGTGAGTAATCGCACACACGGTGGTGGCCATGGAGTGAGTAATCGCACACACGGTGGTGACCCAGGAGTGAGTAATCGCACACACGGTGGTGGCCATGGAGAGAGTAATCGCACACACGGTGGTGGCCATGGAGTGAGTAAACGCACACACGGTGGTGGCAATGGAGTGAGTAATCGCACACACGATGGTGGCGATGGAGTGAGTAATCGCACACACTGTGGTGGCCATGGAGTGAGTAATCGCACACACGGTGGTGGCCATGGAGTGAGTAATCACACACACGGTGGTGGCCATGGAGTGAGTAATCGCACACACGGTGGTGGCCATGGAGTGAGTAATCACACACACGGTGGTGGCCATGGAGTGAGTAATCGCACACACGGTGGTGGCCATGGAGTGAGTAATCGCACACACGGTGGTGGCCATGGAGTGAGTAATCACACACACGGTGGTGGCCATGGAGTGAGTAATCGCACACACGGTGGTGGCCATGGAGTGAGTAATTGCACACACGGTGGTGGCCATGGAGTGAGTAATCGCACACACGGTGGTGGACATGGAGTGAGTAGTCGCACACACGGTGGTGGACATGGAGTGAGTAATTGCACACACGGTGGTGGCCATGGAGTGAGTAATCACACACACGGTGGTGGCCATGGAGTGAGTAATCGCACACACGGTGGTGGCCATGGAGTGAGTAATCGCACACACGGTGGTGGCCATGGAGTGAGTAATCACACACACGGTGGTGGCCATGGAGTGAGTAATTGCACACACGGTGGTGGACATGGAGTGAGTAATTGCACACACGGTGGTGGCCATGGAGTGAGTAATCGCACACACGGTGGTGGCCATGGAGTGAGTAGTCGCACACACGGTGGTGGCCATGGAGTGAGTAATCGCACACACGGTGGTGGCCATGGAGTGAGTAATCGCACACACGGTGGTGGCCATGGAGTGAGTAATCGCACACACGGTGGTGGCCATGGAGTGAGTAATCGCACACTGTGGCGGTGGCCATGGGGTGAGTAATCGCACACACTGTGGTGGCCATGGAGTGAGTAATCACACACACGGTGGTGGCCATGGAGTGAGTAATCGCACACACGGTGGTGGGCATGGGGTGAGTAATCGCACACACGGTGGTGGCCATGGAGTGAGTAATCGCACACACGGTGGTGGCCCTGGAGTGAGTAATCGCACACACGGTGGTGGCCATGGAGTGAGTAATCGCACATACGGTGGTAGCCATGCAGTGAGTAATCGCACACACGGTGGTGGCCATGGAGTGAGTAATCGCACACACGGTGGTGGCCATGGAGTGAGTAATCGAACACACGGTGGTGGCCATGGAGTGAGTAATCGCACATACGGTGGTAGCCATGCAGTGAGTAATCGCACATACGGTGGTGGCCATGGAGTGAGTAATCGCACACACGGTGGTGGCCATGGAGTGAGTAATCGCACATACGGTGGTAGCCATGCAGTGAGTAATCGCACACACGGTGGTGGGCATGGAGTGTGTAATCGCACACTGTGGTGGCCATGCAGTGAGTAATCGCACACACGGTGGTGGCCATGTAGTGAGTAATCGCACACACGGTGGTGGGCATGGGGTGAGTAATCACACACACGGTGGTGGCCATGGAGTGAGTAATCGCACACTGTGGTGGCCATGCAGTGAGTAATCGCACACACGGTGGTGGCCATGTAGTGAGTAATCGCACACACGGTGGTGGCCATGGAGTGAGTAATCGCACACACGGTGGTGGCCATGGAGTGAGTAACCGCACACACGGTGGTGGCCATGGAGTGAGTAGTCGCACACACGGTGGTGGCCATGGAGTGAGTAATCGCACACACGGTGGTGGCCCTGGAGTGAGTAATCGCACACACGGTGGTGGCCATGAAGTGAGTAATCGCACACACGGTGGTGGCCATGGAGCGAGTAATCGCACACACGGTGGTGGCCATGGAGTGAGTAATCGCACACACGGTGGTGGCCATGGAGTGAGTAATCGCACACACGGTGGTGGCCATGCAGTGAGTAATCGCACACACGGTGGTGGCCATGCAGTGAGTAATCGCACACTCGGTGGTGGCCATGGAGTGAGAAGTCGCACACACGGTGGTGGGCATGGAGTGAGTAATCGCACACACGGTGGTGGCCATGGAGTGAGTAGTCGCACACACGGTGGTGGCCATGGAGTGAGTAATCGCACACACGGTGGTGGCCATGGAGTGAGTAGTCGCACACACGGTGGTGGGCATGGAGTGAGTAATCGCACACACGGTGGTGGCCATGGAGTGAGTAATCGCACACACGGTGGTGGCCATGGAGTGAGTAATCGCACACACGGTGGTGGCCATGGAGTGAGTGGTCGCACACACGGTGGTGGCCATGGAGTGAGTGGTCGCACACACGGAGGTGGCCATGGAGTGAGTAATCGCACACTCGGTGGTGGCCATGGAGTGAGTAGTCGCACACACGGTGGTGGGCATGGAGTGAGTAATCGCACACACGGTGGTGGCCATGGAGTGAGTAATCGCACACACGGTGGTGGCCATGGAGTGAGTAATCGCACACACGGTGGTGGCCATGGAGTGAGTGGTCGCACACACGGTGGTGGCCATGTAGTGAGTGGTCGCACACACGGAGGTGGCCATGGAGTGAGTAATCGCACACACGGTGGTGGCCATGGAGTGAGTAATCGCACACTCGGTGGTGGCCATGGAGTGAGTAGTCGCACACACGGTGGTGGACATGGGGTGAGTAATCGCACACACGGTGGTGGCCATGGAGTGAGTAGTCGCACACACGGTGGTGGCCATGGAGTGAGTAATCGCACACACGGTGGTGGCCATGGAGTGAGTAATCGCACACACGGTGGTGGCCATGGAGTGAGTAATCGCACACACGGTGGTGGCCATGGAGTGAGTAATCGCACACACGGTGGTGGGCATGGGGTGAGTAATCGCACACACGGTGGTGGCCATGGAGTGAGTAGTCGCACACACGGTGGTGGCCATGGAGTGAGTAATCGCACACACGGTGGTGGCCATGGAGTGAGTAATCGCACACACGGTGGTGGCCATGGAGTGAGTAATCACACACACGGAGGTGGCCCTGGAGTGAGTAATCGCATACACGGTGGTGGCCATGGAGTGAGTAATCGCACACACGGTGGTGGCCATGGAGTGAGTAATCGCACACACGGTGATGGCCATGGAGTGAGTAATCGCACACACGGTGGTGGACATGGTGTGAGTAATCGCACACACGGTGGTGGACATGGTGTGAGTAATCGCACACACGGTGGTGGACATGGTGTGAGTAATCGCACACACGGTGGTGGCCCTGGAGTGAGTAATCGCACACACGGTGGTGGACATGGTGTGAGTAGTTGCACACACGGTGGCGGCCATGGAGTTAGTAATCGCACACACTGTGGTGGCCATGGAGTGAGTAGTCGCACACACGGTGGTGGCCCTGGAGTGAGTAGTCGCACACACGGTGGTGGCCATGGGGTGAGTAATCGCACACACGGTGGTGGCCATGGAGTGAGTAATCGCACACACGGTGGTGGCCATGGAGTGAGTAATCGAACACACGGTGGTGGCCATGGAGTGAGTAATCGCACATACGGTGGTAGCCATGCAGTGAGTAATCGCACATACGGTGGTGGCCATGGAGTGAGTAATCGCACACACGGTGGTGGCCATGGAGTGAGTAATCGCACATACGGTGGTAGCCATGCAGTGAGTAATCGCACACACGGTGGTGGGCATGGAGTGTGTAATCGCACACTGTGGTGGCCATGCAGTGAGTAATCGCACACACGGTGGTGGCCATGTAGTGAGTAATCGCACACACGGTGGTGGGCATGGGGTGAGTAATCACACACACGGTGGTGGCCATGGAGTGAGTAATCGCACACTGTGGTGGCCATGCAGTGAGTAATCGCACACACGGTGGTGGCCATGTAGTGAGTAATCGCACACACGGTGGTGGCCATGGAGTGAGTAATCGCACACACGGTGGTGGCCATGGAGTGAGTAACCGCACACACGGTGGTGGCCATGGAGTGAGTAGTCGCACACACGGTGGTGGCCATGGAGTGAGTAATCGCACACACGGTGGTGGCCCTGGAGTGAGTAATCGCACACACGGTGGTGGCCATGAAGTGAGTAATCGCACACACGGTGGTGGCCATGGAGCGAGTAATCGCACACACGGTGGTGGCCATGGAGTGAGTAATCGCACACACGGTGGTGGCCATGGAGTGAGTAATCGCACACACGGTGGTGGCCATGCAGTGAGTAATCGCACACACGGTGGTGGCCATGCAGTGAGTAATCGCACACTCGGTGGTGGCCATGGAGTGAGAAGTCGCACACACGGTGGTGGGCATGGAGTGAGTAATCGCACACACGGTGGTGGCCATGGAGTGAGTAGTCGCACACACGGTGGTGGCCATGGAGTGAGTAATCGCACACACGGTGGTGGCCATGGAGTGAGTAGTCGCACACACGGTGGTGGGCATGGAGTGAGTAATCGCACACACGGTGGTGGCCATGGAGTGAGTAATCGCACACACGGTGGTGGCCATGGAGTGAGTAATCGCACACACGGTGGTGGCCATGGAGTGAGTGGTCGCACACACGGTGGTGGCCATGGAGTGAGTGGTCGCACACACGGAGGTGGCCATGGAGTGAGTAATCGCACACTCGGTGGTGGCCATGGAGTGAGTAGTCGCACACACGGTGGTGGGCATGGAGTGAGTAATCGCACACACGGTGGTGGCCATGGAGTGAGTAATCGCACACACGGTGGTGGCCATGGAGTGAGTAATCGCACACACGGTGGTGGCCATGGAGTGAGTGGTCGCACACACGGTGGTGGCCATGTAGTGAGTGGTCGCACACACGGAGGTGGCCATGGAGTGAGTAATCGCACACACGGTGGTGGCCATGGAGTGAGTAATCGCACACTCGGTGGTGGCCATGGAGTGAGTAGTCGCACACACGGTGGTGGACATGGGGTGAGTAATCGCACACACGGTGGTGGCCATGGAGTGAGTAGTCGCACACACGGTGGTGGCCATGGAGTGAGTAATCGCACACACGGTGGTGGCCATGGAGTGAGTAATCGCACACACGGTGGTGGCCATGGAGTGAGTAATCGCACACACGGTGGTGGCCATGGAGTGAGTAATCGCACACACGGTGGTGGGCATGGGGTGAGTAATCGCACACACGGTGGTGGCCATGGAGTGAGTAGTCGCACACACGGTGGTGGCCATGGAGTGAGTAATCGCACACACGGTGGTGGCCATGGAGTGAGTAATCGCACACACGGTGGTGGCCATGGAGTGAGTAATCACACACACGGAGGTGGCCCTGGAGTGAGTAATCGCATACACGGTGGTGGCCATGGAGTGAGTAATCGCACACACGGTGGTGGCCATGGAGTGAGTAATCGCACACACGGTGATGGCCATGGAGTGAGTAATCGCACACACGGTGGTGGACATGGTGTGAGTAATCGCACACACGGTGGTGGACATGGTGTGAGTAATCGCACACACGGTGGTGGACATGGTGTGAGTAATCGCACACACGGTGGTGGCCCTGGAGTGAGTAATCGCACACACGGTGGTGGACATGGTGTGAGTAGTTGCACACACGGTGGCGGCCATGGAGTTAGTAATCGCACACACTGTGGTGGCCATGGAGTGAGTAGTCGCACACACGGTGGTGGCCCTGGAGTGAGTAGTCGCACACACGGTGGTGGCCATGGGGTGAGTAATCGCACACACGGTGGTGGCCATGGAGTGAGTAATCGCACACACGGTGGTGGCCCTGGAGTGAGTAATCGCACACACGGTGGTGGCCCTGGAGTGAGTAATCGCACACACGGTGGTGGACATGGTGTGAGTAGTCGCACACACGGTGGCGGCCATGGAGTTAGTAATCGCACACACTGTGGTGGCCATGGAGTGAGTAGTCGCACACACGGTGGTGGCCATGGAGTGAGTAATCGCACACACGGTGGTGGCCATGGAGTGAGTAATCACACACGGTGGTGGCCATGGAGTGAGTAATCACACACACGGTGGTGGCCATGGTGTGAGTCATCGCACACACGGTGGTGGCCATGGAGTGAGTAATCGCACACACGGTGGTGGCCATGGAGTGAGTAATCGCACACACGGTGGTGGCCATGGAGTGAGTAATCGCACACACGGTGGTGGCCATGGAGTGAGTAATCGCATACACGGTGGTGGCCATGCAGTGTGTAATCGCACACACGGTGGTGGCCATGGAGTGAGTAATCGCACACACGGTGGTGGCCATGGAGTGAGTAATCGCACACACGGTGGTGGCCATGGAGTGAGTAATCGCACACACGGTGGTGGCCATGGAGTGAGTAATCACACACGGTGGTGGCCATGGAGTGAGTAATCACACACACGGTGGTGGCCATGGAGTGAGTAATCGCACACACGGTGGTGGCCATGGAGTGAGTAATCACACACGGTGGTGGCCATGGAGTGAGTAATCGCACACACGGTGGTGGCCATGGAGTGAGTAATCACACACACGGTGGTGGCCATGGAGTGAGTAATCGCACACACGGTGGTGGCCATTGAGTGAGTAATCACACACGGTGGTGGCCATGGAGTGAGTAATCGCACACACGGTGGTGGACATGGTGTGAGTCATCGCACACACGGTGGTGGCCATGGAGTGAGTAATCGCACACACGGTGGTGGCCATGGAGTGAGTAATCGCACACACGGTGGTGGCCATGGAGTGAGTAATCGCACACACGGTGGTGGCCATGGAGTGAGTAATCACACACACGGTGGTGGACATGGTGTGAGTCATCGCACACACGGTGGTGGCCATGGAGTGAGTAATCGCACACACGGTGGTGGCCATGGAGTGAGTAATCGCACACACGGTGGTGGCCATGGAGTGAGTAATCGCACACACGGTGGTGGCCATGGAGTGAGTAATCGCACACACGGTGGTGGCCATGGAGTGAGTAATCACACACACGGTGGTGGACATGGTGTGAGTCATCGCACACACGGTGGTGGCCATGGAGTGAGTAATCGCACACACGGTGGTGGCCATGGAGTGAGTAATCGCACACACGGTGGTGGCCATGGAGTGAGTAATCGCACACACGGTGGTGGCCATGGAGTGAGTAATCACACACACGGTGAAGGCTATGGAGTGAGTAATCGCACACACGGTGGTGGCCATGGAGTGAGTAATCGCACACACGGTGGTGGACATGGTGTGAGTAATCGCACACATGGTGGTGGCCCTGGAGTGAGTGATCGCACACACGGTGGTGGACATGGTGTGAGTAGTCGCACACACGGTGGCGGCCATGGAGTTAGTAATCGCACACACGGTGGTGGCCATGGAGTGAGTAATCGCACACACGGTGGTGGCCATGGAGTGAGTAGTCGCACACACGGTGGTGGCCATGGAGTGAGTAGTCGCACACACGGTGGTGGCCCTGGAGTGAGTATTCGCACACACGGTGGGGGCCATGGAGTGAGTAATCGCACACACGGTGGGGGCCATGGAGTGAGTAATCGCACACACGGTGGTGGCCATGGAGTGAGTGGTCGCACACACGGTGGTGGCCATGGAGTGAGTAATCGCACACAAGGTGGTGGCCATGGAGTGAGTAATCGCACACACGGTGGTGGCCATGGAGTGAGTAGTCGCACACACGGTGGTGGCCATGGAGTGAGTAATCACACACACGGTGGTGGCCATGGAGTGAGTAATCGCACACACGGTGGTGGCCATGGAGTGAATAATCGCACACACGGTGGTGGCCATGGAGTGAGTAGTCGCACACACGGTGGTGGACATGGAGTGAGTAATCACACACACGGTGGTGGCCATGGAGTGAGTAATCGCACACACGGTGGTGGCCATTGAGTGAGTAGTCGCACACACGGTGGTGGCCATGGAGTGAGTAATCACACACACGGTGGTGGCCATGGAGTGAGTAATCGCACACACGGTGGTGGCCATGGAGTGAGTAATCGCACACACGGTGGTGGCCATGGAGTGAGGAATCGCACACACGGTGGTGGCCATGGAGTGAGTAATCACACACACGGTGGTGGCCATGGAGTGAGTAGTCGCACACACGGTGGTGGCCATGGAGTGAGTAATCACACACACGGTGGTGGCCATGGAGTGAGTAATCGCACACACGGTGGTGGCCATGGAGTGAGTAATCGCACACACGGTGGTGGCCATGGAGTGAGTAATCGCACACACGGTGGTGGCCATGCAGTGAGTAATCGCACACACGGTGGTGGCTCTGGAGTGAGTAATCGCACACACGGTGGTGGCCATGGAGTGAGTAGTCGCACACACGGTGGTGGGCATGGAGTGAGTAATCGAACACACGGTGGTGGCCATGGAGTGAGTAATCGCACACTGTGGTGGTGGGCATGGGGTGAGTAATCGCACACACGGTGGTGGCCATGGAGTGAGTAATCGCACACACGGTGGTGGCCATGGAGTGAGTAATCACACACACGGTGGTGGCCATGGAGTGAGTAATCGCACACACTGTGGTGGCCATGGAGTGAGTAATCGCACACACGGTGGTGGCCATGGAGTGAGTAATCGCACACACGGTGGTGGCTCTGGAGTGAGTAATCGCACACACGGTGGTGGCCATGCAGTGAGTAATCGCACACACGGTGGTGGCCATGCAGTGAGTAATCGCACACACGGTGGTGGCTCTGGAGTGAGTAATCGCACACACGGTGGTGGCCATGGAGTGAGTAGTCGCACACACGGTGGTGGCTCTGGAGTGAGTAATCGCACACACGGTGGTGGCCATGGAGTGAGTAGTCGCACACACGGTGGTGGGCATGGAGTGAGTAATCGCACACACGGTGGTGGCCATGCAGTGAGTAATCGCACACACGGTGGTGGCCATGGAGTGAGTAATCGAACACACGGTGGTGGCCATGGAGTGAGTAATCGCACACACGGTGGTGGGCATGGAGTGAGTAATCGCACACGATGGTGGCCATGGAGTGAGTAATCGCACACACGGTGGTGGCCATGGAGTGAGTAGTCGCACACACGGTGGTGGGCATGGAGTGAGTAATCGCACACACGGTGGTGGCCATGCAGTGAGTAATCGCACACACGGTGGTGGCTCTGGAGTGAGTAATCGCACACACGGTGGTGGCCATGGAGTGAGTAGTCGCACACACGGTGGTGGGCATGGAGTGAGTAATCGAACACACGGTGGTGGCCATGGAGTGAGTAATCGCACACACGGTGGTTGTGGACATGGAGTGAGTAATCGCACACACGGTGGTGGCCATGGAGTGAGTAATCGCACACACTGTGGTTGTGGACATGGAGTGAGTAATCGCACACACGGTGGTGGCCATGGAGTGAGTAATCGCACACACGGTGGTGGCCATGGAGTGAGTAATCGCACACACGGTGGTGGCCATGGAGTGAGTAATCACACACACGGTGGTGGACATGGAGTGAGTAATCGCACACATGGTGGTGGCCCTGGAGTGAGTAATCACACACACGGTGGTGGCCATGGAGTGAGTAATCGCACACACGGTGGTGGACATGGAGTGAGTAATCGCACACGCGGTGGTGGGCATGGGGTGAGTAATCGCACACACGGTGGTGGCCATTGAGTGAGTAATCGCACACACGGTGGTGGCCATGGAGTGAGTAATCGCACACACGGTGGTGGACATGGAGTGAGTAATCGCACACGCGGTGGTGGGCATGGGGTGAGTAATCGCACACACGGTGGTGGCCATGGAGTGAGTAATCGCACACACGGTGGTGGCCATGGAGTGAGTAATCGCACACACGGTGGTGGCCATGGAGTGAGTAATCGCACACACGGTGGTGGCCATGGAGTGAGTAATCGCACACACGGTGGTGGGCATGGGGTGAGTAATCGCACACACGGTGGTGGCCATGGAGTGAGTAGTCGCACACACGGTGGTGGCCATGGAGAGAGTAATCACACACACGGTGATGGCCATGGAGTGAGTAATCGCACACACGGTGGTGGCCATGGAGTGAGTAATCGCACACACGGTGGTGGCCATGGAGTGAGTAATCACACACACGGTGATGGCCATGGAGTGAGTAATCGCACACATGGTGGTGGACATGGTGTGAGTAATCGCACACACGGCGGTGGACATGGTGTGAGTAATCGCACACACGGTGGTGGCCCTGGAGTGAGTAATCGCACACACGGTGGTGGACATGGAGTTAGTAATCGCACACACGGTGATGGCCATGGAGTGAGTAATCGCACACATGGTGGTGGACATGGTGTGAGTAATCGCACACACGGCGGTGGACATGGTGTGAGTAATCGCACACACGGTGGTGGCCCTGGAGTGAGTAATCGCACACACGGTGGTGGACATAGTGTGAGTAGTCGCACACACGGTGGCGGCCATGGAGTTAGTAATCGCACACACGGTGGTGGCCATGGAGTGAGTAGTCGCACACACGGTGGTGGCCCTGGAGTGAGTAGTCGCACACACGATGGTGGACATGGAGTGAGTAATCGCACACACGGTGGTGGCCATGGAGTGAGTAATCGCACACACGGTGGTGGACATGGAGTGAGTAATCGCACACACGGTGGTGGCCATGGAGTGAGTAATCGCACACACGGTGGTGGCCATGGAGTGAGTAATCGCACACACGGTGGTGGCCATGGAGTGAGTAGTCGCACACACGGTGGTGGCCATGGAGTGAGTAATCGCACACACGGTGGTGGCCATTGAGTGAGTAATCGCACACACGGTGGTGGACATGGAGTGAGTAATCGCACACACGGTGGTGGCCATGGAGTGAGTAATCGCACACACGGTGGTGGACATGGAGTGAGTAATCGCACACACGGTGGTGGCCATGGAGTGAGTAATCGCACACACGGTGGTGGCCATTGAGTGAGTAATCGCACACATGGTGGTGGACATGGTGTGAGTAATCGCACACACGGTGGTGGCCATGGAGTGAGTAGTCGCACACACGGTGGTGGCCATGGAGTGAGTAATCGCACACACGGTGGTGGCCATGGAGTGAGTAATCGCACACACGGTGGTGGCCATGGAGTGAGTAATCACACACACGGTGGTGGCCATGGAGTGAGTAATCGCACACACGGTGGTGGACATGGAGTGAGTAGTCGCACACACGGTGGTGGCCATGGAGTGAGTAATCACACACGATGGTGGCCATGGAGTGAGTAATCGCACACACGGTGGTGGACATGGAGTGAGTAATCGCACACACGGTGGTGGCCATGGAGTGAGTAATCGCACACACGGTGGTGGCCATTGAGTGAGTAATCGCACACATGGTGGTGGACATGGTGTGAGTAATCGCACACACGGCGGTGGACATGGTGTGAGTAGTCGCACACACGGTGGTGGCCATGGAGTTAGTAATCGCACACACGGTGGTGGCCATGGAGTGAGTAGTCGCACACACGGTGGTGGCCCTGGAGTGAGTAATCGCACACTGTGGCGGTGGCCATGGGGTGAGTAATCGCACACACGGTGGTGGCCATGGAGTGAGTAATCACAGACACGGTGGTGGCCCTGGAGTGAGTAATCGCACACGATGGTGGCCATGGGGTGAGTAATCGCACACACGGTGATGGCCATGGAGTGAGTAATCGCACACACGGTGGTGGCCATGGGGTGAGTAATCGCACACACGGTGGTGGCCATGGAGTGAGTAATCGCACACACGGTGGTGGCCATGGAGTGAGTAATCGCACACGATGGTGGCCATGGGGTGAGTAATCGCACACACGGTGATGGCCATGGAGTGAGTAATCGCACACACGGTGGTGGCCATGGAGTGAGTAATCGCACACACTGTGGTGGTGGGCATGGGGTGAGTAATCGCACACACGATGGAGGCCATGGAGTGAGTAATCGCACACACGATGGAGGCCATGGAGTGAGTAGTCGCACACACGGTGGTGGCCATGGAGTGAGTAATCGCACACACGATGGTGGCCATGGAGTGAGTAGTCGCACACACGGTGGTGGCCATGGAGTGAGTAATCGCACACACGGTGGTGGCCATGGAGTGAGTAATCGCACACACGGTGGTGGCCATGAAGTGAGTAATCGCACACACGGTGGTGGCCCTGGAGTGAGTAATCGCACACACGGTGGTGGCCATGGTGTGAATAATCGCACACACGCTGGTGGCCATGGAGTGAGTAATCACACACACGGTGATGGCCATGGAGTGAGTAATCGCACACGCGGTGGTGGACATGGTGTGAGTAATCGCACACACGGTGGTGGCCATGGAGTGAGTAATCACACACACGGTGGTGGCCATGGAGTGAGTAACCGCACACACGGTGGTGGCCATGGAGTGAGTAACCGCACACACGGTGGTGGCCATGGAGTGAGTAACCGCACACACGGTGGTGGCCATGGAGTGAGTAACCGCACACACGGTGGTGGCCATGGAGTGAGTAACCGCACACACGGTGGTGGCCATGGAGTGAGTAATCGCACACACGGTGGTGGCCATGGAGTGAGTAATCGCACACACGGTGGTGGCCATGGAGTGAGTAATCGCACACACGGTGGTGGCCATGAAGTGAGTAATCGCACACACGGTGGTGGCCCTGGAGTGATTAATCGCACACACGGTGGTGGCCATGGAGTGAGTTGTCGCACACACGGTGGTGGCCATGGAGCGAGGAATCGCACACACGCTGGTGGCCATGGAGTGAGTAATCACACACACGGTGATGGCCATGGAGTGAGTAATCGCACACGCGGTGGTGGACATGGTGTGAGTAATCGCACACACGGCGGTGGACATGGTGTGAGTAATCGCACACACGGTGGTGGCCCTGGAGTGAGTAATCGCACACACGGTGGTGGACATAGTGTGAGTAATCGCACACACGGTGGCGGCCATGGAATTAGTAATCGCACACACGGTGGTGGCCATGGAGTGAATAGTCGCACACACGGTGGTGGCCATGGAGTGAGTAATCGCACACGATGGTGGCCATGGGGTGAGTAATCGCACACACGGTGATGGCCATGGAGTGAGTAATCGCACACACGGTGATGGCCATGGAGTGAGTAATCGCACACACGGTGATGGCCATGGAGTGAGTAATCGCACACTGTGATGGTGGCCATGGGGTGAGTAATCGCACACACGATGGAGGCCATGGAGTGAGTAGTCGCACACACGGTGGTGGCCATGGAGTGAGTAATCGCACACACGGTGGTGGCCATGGAGTGAGTAATCGCACACACTGTGGTGGCCATGGAGTGAGTAATCGCACACACGGTCGTGGCCATGCAGTGAGTAATCGCACACACGGTGGTGGGCATGGAGTGAGTAGTCGCACACACGGTGGTGGCCATGGAGTGAGTAGTCGCACACACGGTGGTGGCCATGCAGTGAGTAATCGCACACACGGTGGTGGCCATGGAGTGAGTAGTCGCACACACAGTGGTGGCCATGGAGTGAGTGGTCGCACACACGGTGGTGGCCATGTAGTGTTTAGTCGCACTCACGGTGGTGGCCATGGAGTGAGTAATCGCACACACGGTGGTGGCCATGGAGTGAGTAATCGCACACACGGTGGTGGCCATGGAGTGAGTAATCGCACACACGGTGGTGGCCATGGAGTGAGTAGTCGCACACACGGTGGTGGCCATGGAGTGAGTAATCGCACACACGATGGTGGCCATGGAGTGAGTAATCGAACACACGGTGGTGGCCATGGAGTGAGTAGTCGCACACACGGTGGTGGCCCTGGAGTGAGTAATCGCACACACGGTGGTGGCCCTGGAGTGAGTAATCGCACACACGGTGGTGGACATGGGGTGAGTAATCGCACACACGGTGGTGGCCATGGAGTGAGTAATCGCACACTGTGGTGGTGGGCATGGGGTGAGTAATCGCACACACGGTGGTGGCCATGGAGTGAGTAATCGCACACACGGTGGTGGCCATGGAGTGAGTAATCGCACACACGGTGGTGTCCATGGAGTAAGTAATCGCACACACGGTGGTGGCCATGGAGTGAGTAATCGCACACACGGTGGTGGCCATGGAGTGAGTAATCGCACACACGGTGGTGGACATGGTGTGAGTAATCGCACACACGGTGGTGGCCCTGGAGTGAGTAATCGCACACACGGTGATGGCCATGGAGTGAGTAATCGCACACACGGTGGTGGCCATGGAGTGAGTAATCGCACACATGGTGGTGGACATGGTGTGAGTAATCGCACACACGGCGGTGGACATGGTGTGAGTAATCGCACACACGGTGGTGGCCCTGGAGTGAGTAATCGCACACACGGTGGTGGACATAGTGTGAGTAGTCGCACACACGGTGGCGGCCATGGATTTAGTAATCGTACACACGGTGGTGGCCATGGAGTGAGTAGTCGCACACACGGTGGTGGACATGGAGTGAGTAATCGCACACACGGTGGTGGCCATGGAGTGAGTAATCGCACACTGTGGTGGTGGGCATGGGGTGAGTAATCGCACACACGGTGGTGGCCATGGAGTGAGTAATCGCACACACGGTGGTGGCCATGGAGTGAGTAGTCGCACACACGGTGGTGGCCATGGAGTGAGTAATCGCACACACGGTGGTGGACATGGAGTGAGTAATCGCACACACGGTGGTGGCCATGGAGTGAGTAATCACACACACGGTGGTGGCCATGGAGTGAGTAATCGCACACACGGTGGTGGCCATGGAGTGAGTAATCGCACACACGGTGGTGGCCATGGAGTGAGTAGTCGCACACACGGTGGTGGCCATGGAGTGAGTAATCGCACACACGGTGGTGGCCATGGAGTGAGTAATCGCACACACGGTGGTGGCCATGGAGTGAGTAATCGCACACACGGTGGTGGCCATGGAGTGAGTAATCACACACACGGTGGTGGCCATGGAGTGAGTAATCGCACACACGGTGATGGCCATGGAGTGAGTAATCGCACACACGGCGGTGGACATGGTGTGAGTAATCGCACACACGGTGGTGGCCATGGAGTGAGTAATCGCACACACGGTGGTGGCCATGGAGTGAGTAATCGCACACTGTGGTTGTGGGCATGGGGTGAGTAATCGCACACACGGTGGTGGACATGGAGTGAGTAATCGCACACACGGTGGTGGCCATGGAGTGAGTAATCGCACACACGGTGGTGGCCATGGAGTGAGTAATCGCACACACGGTGGTGGCCATGGAGTGAGTAATCACACACACGGTGGTGGCCATGGAGTGAGTAATCGCACACACGGTGATGGCCATGGAGTGAGTAATCGCACACACGGCGGTGGACATGGTGTGAGTAATCGCACACACGGTGGTGGCCATGCAGTGAGTAACCGCACACACGGTGGTGGCCCTGGAGTGAGTAGTCGCACACACGGTGGTGGACATGGAGTGAGTAGTCGCACACACGGTGGTGGCCATGGAGTGAGTAATCGCACACACGGTGGTGGCCATGGAGTGAGTAATCGCACACACTGTGGTGGCCATGGAGTGAGTAATCGCACACACGGTCGTGGCCATGCAGTGAGTAATCGCACACACGGTGGTGGGCATGGAGTGAGTAGTCGCACACACGGTGGTGGCCATGGAGTGAGTAGTCGCACACACGGTGGTGGCCATGCAGTGAGTAATCGCACACACGGTGGTGGCCATGGAGTGAGTAGTCGCACACACAGTGGTGGCCATGGAGTGAGTGGTCGCACACACGGTGGTGGCCATGTAGTGTTTAGTCGCACTCACGGTGGTGGCCATGGAGTGAGTAATCGCACACACGGTGGTGGCCATGGAGTGAGTAATCGCACACACGGTGGTGGCCATGGAGTGAGTAATCGCACACACGGTGGTGGCCATGGAGTGAGTAGTCGCACACACGGTGGTGGCCATGGAGTGAGTAATCGCACACACGATGGTGGCCATGGAGTGAGTAATCGAACACACGGTGGTGGCCATGGAGTGAGTAGTCGCACACACGGTGGTGGCCCTGGAGTGAGTAATCGCACACACGGTGGTGGCCCTGGAGTGAGTAATCGCACACACGGTGGTGGACATGGGGTGAGTAATCGCACACACGGTGGTGGCCATGGAGTGAGTAATCGCACACTGTGGTGGTGGGCATGGGGTGAGTAATCGCACACACGGTGGTGGCCATGGAGTGAGTAATCGCACACACGGTGGTGGCCATGGAGTGAGTAATCGCACACACGGTGGTGTCCATGGAGTAAGTAATCGCACACACGGTGGTGGCCATGGAGTGAGTAATCGCACACACGGTGGTGGCCATGGAGTGAGTAATCGCACACACGGTGGTGGACATGGTGTGAGTAATCGCACACACGGTGGTGGCCCTGGAGTGAGTAATCGCACACACGGTGATGGCCATGGAGTGAGTAATCGCACACACGGTGGTGGCCATGGAGTGAGTAATCGCACACATGGTGGTGGACATGGTGTGAGTAATCGCACACACGGCGGTGGACATGGTGTGAGTAATCGCACACACGGTGGTGGCCCTGGAGTGAGTAATCGCACACACGGTGGTGGACATAGTGTGAGTAGTCGCACACACGGTGGCGGCCATGGATTTAGTAATCGTACACACGGTGGTGGCCATGGAGTGAGTAGTCGCACACACGGTGGTGGACATGGAGTGAGTAATCGCACACACGGTGGTGGCCATGGAGTGAGTAATCGCACACTGTGGTGGTGGGCATGGGGTGAGTAATCGCACACACGGTGGTGGCCATGGAGTGAGTAATCGCACACACGGTGGTGGCCATGGAGTGAGTAGTCGCACACACGGTGGTGGCCATGGAGTGAGTAATCGCACACACGGTGGTGGACATGGAGTGAGTAATCGCACACACGGTGGTGGCCATGGAGTGAGTAATCACACACACGGTGGTGGCCATGGAGTGAGTAATCGCACACACGGTGGTGGCCATGGAGTGAGTAATCGCACACACGGTGGTGGCCATGGAGTGAGTAGTCGCACACACGGTGGTGGCCATGGAGTGAGTAATCGCACACACGGTGGTGGCCATGGAGTGAGTAATCGCACACACGGTGGTGGCCATGGAGTGAGTAATCGCACACACGGTGGTGGCCATGGAGTGAGTAATCACACACACGGTGGTGGCCATGGAGTGAGTAATCGCACACACGGTGATGGCCATGGAGTGAGTAATCGCACACACGGCGGTGGACATGGTGTGAGTAATCGCACACACGGTGGTGGCCATGGAGTGAGTAATCGCACACACGGTGGTGGCCATGGAGTGAGTAATCGCACACTGTGGTTGTGGGCATGGGGTGAGTAATCGCACACACGGTGGTGGACATGGAGTGAGTAATCGCACACACGGTGGTGGCCATGGAGTGAGTAATCGCACACACGGTGGTGGCCATGGAGTGAGTAGTCGCACACACGGTGGTGGCCATGGAGTGAGTAATCGCACACACGGTGGTGGACATGGAGTGAGTAATCGCACACACGGTGGTGGCCATGGAGTGAGTAATCACACACACGGTGGTGGCCATGGAGTGAGTAATCGCACACACGGTGGTGGCCATGGAGTGAGTAATCGCACACACGGTGGTGGCCATGGAGTGAGTAGTCGCACACACGGTGGTGGCCATGGAGTGAGTAATCGCACACACGGTGGTGGCCATGGAGTGAGTAATCGCACACACGGTGGTGGCCATGGAGTGAGTAATCGCACACACGGTGGTGGCCATGGAGTGAGTAATCACACACACGGTGGTGGCCATGGAGTGAGTAATCGCACACACGGTGATGGCCATGGAGTGAGTAATCGCACACACGGCGGTGGACATGGTGTGAGTAATCGCACACACGGTGGTGGCCATGGAGTGAGTAATCGCACACACGGTGGTGGCCATGGAGTGAGTAATCGCACACTGTGGTTGTGGGCATGGGGTGAGTAATCGCACACACGGTGGTGGACATGGAGTGAGTAATCGCACACACGGTGGTGGCCATGGAGTGAGTAATCGCACACACGGTGGTGGCCATGGAGTGAGTAATCGCACACACGGTGGTGGCCATGGAGTGAGTAATCACACACACGGTGGTGGCCATGGAGTGAGTAATCGCACACACGGTGATGGCCATGGAGTGAGTAATCGCACACACGGCGGTGGACATGGTGTGAGTAATCGCACACACGGTGGTGGCCATGCAGTGAGTAACCGCACACACGGTGGTGGCCCTGGAGTGAGTAGTCGCACACACGGTGGTGGACATGGAGTGAGTAGTCGCACACACGGTGGTGGCCATGGAGTGAGTAATCGCACACACGGTGGTGGCCATGGAGTGAGTAATCGCACACACTGTGGTGGCCATGGAGTGAGTAATCGCACACACGGTCGTGGCCATGCAGTGAGTAATCGCACACACGGTGGTGGGCATGGAGTGAGTAGTCGCACACACGGTGGTGGCCATGGAGTGAGTAGTCGCACACACGGTGGTGGCCATGCAGTGAGTAATCGCACACACGGTGGTGGCCATGGAGTGAGTAGTCGCACACACAGTGGTGGCCATGGAGTGAGTGGTCGCACACACGGTGGTGGCCATGTAGTGTTTAGTCGCACTCACGGTGGTGGCCATGGAGTGAGTAATCGCACACACGGTGGTGGCCATGGAGTGAGTAATCGCACACACGGTGGTGGCCATGGAGTGAGTAATCGCACACACGGTGGTGGCCATGGAGTGAGTAGTCGCACACACGGTGGTGGCCATGGAGTGAGTAATCGCACACACGATGGTGGCCATGGAGTGAGTAATCGAACACACGGTGGTGGCCATGGAGTGAGTAGTCGCACACACGGTGGTGGCCCTGGAGTGAGTAATCGCACACACGGTGGTGGCCCTGGAGTGAGTAATCGCACACACGGTGGTGGACATGGGGTGAGTAATCGCACACACGGTGGTGGCCATGGAGTGAGTAATCGCACACTGTGGTGGTGGGCATGGGGTGAGTAATCGCACACACGGTGGTGGCCATGGAGTGAGTAATCGCACACACGGTGGTGGCCATGGAGTGAGTAATCGCACACACGGTGGTGTCCATGGAGTAAGTAATCGCACACACGGTGGTGGCCATGGAGTGAGTAATCGCACACACGGTGGTGGCCATGGAGTGAGTAATCGCACACACGGTGGTGGACATGGTGTGAGTAATCGCACACACGGTGGTGGCCCTGGAGTGAGTAATCGCACACACGGTGATGGCCATGGAGTGAGTAATCGCACACACGGTGGTGGCCATGGAGTGAGTAATCGCACACATGGTGGTGGACATGGTGTGAGTAATCGCACACACGGCGGTGGACATGGTGTGAGTAATCGCACACACGGTGGTGGCCCTGGAGTGAGTAATCGCACACACGGTGGTGGACATAGTGTGAGTAGTCGCACACACGGTGGCGGCCATGGATTTAGTAATCGTACACACGGTGGTGGCCATGGAGTGAGTAGTCGCACACACGGTGGTGGACATGGAGTGAGTAATCGCACACACGGTGGTGGCCATGGAGTGAGTAATCGCACACTGTGGTGGTGGGCATGGGGTGAGTAATCGCACACACGGTGGTGGCCATGGAGTGAGTAATCGCACACACGGTGGTGGCCATGGAGTGAGTAGTCGCACACACGGTGGTGGCCATGGAGTGAGTAATCGCACACACGGTGGTGGACATGGAGTGAGTAATCGCACACACGGTGGTGGCCATGGAGTGAGTAATCACACACACGGTGGTGGCCATGGAGTGAGTAATCGCACACACGGTGGTGGCCATGGAGTGAGTAATCGCACACACGGTGGTGGCCATGGAGTGAGTAGTCGCACACACGGTGGTGGCCATGGAGTGAGTAATCGCACACACGGTGGTGGCCATGGAGTGAGTAATCGCACACACGGTGGTGGCCATGGAGTGAGTAATCGCACACACGGTGGTGGCCATGGAGTGAGTAATCACACACACGGTGGTGGCCATGGAGTGAGTAATCGCACACACGGTGATGGCCATGGAGTGAGTAATCGCACACACGGCGGTGGACATGGTGTGAGTAATCGCACACACGGTGGTGGCCATGGAGTGAGTAATCGCACACACGGTGGTGGCCATGGAGTGAGTAATCGCACACTGTGGTTGTGGGCATGGGGTGAGTAATCGCACACACGGTGGTGGACATGGAGTGAGTAATCGCACACACGGTGGTGGCCATGGAGTGAGTAATCGCACACACGGTGGTGGCCATGGAGTGAGTAATCGCACACACGGTGGTGGCCATGGAGTGAGTAATCACACACACGGTGGTGGCCATGGAGTGAGTAATCGCACACACGGTGATGGCCATGGAGTGAGTAATCGCACACACGGCGGTGGACATGGTGTGAGTAATCGCACACACGGTGGTGGCCATGCAGTGAGTAACCGCACACACGGTGGTGGCCCTGGAGTGAGTAGTCGCACACACGGTGGTGGACATGGAGTGAGTAGTCGCACACACGGTGGTGGCCATGGAGTGAGTAATCGCACACTGTGGTGGTGGGCATGGGGTGAGTAATCGCACACACGGTGGTGGCCATGGAGTGAGTAATCGCACACACGGTGGTGGCCATGGAGTGAGTAATCGCACACACGGTGGTGGCCATGGAGTGAGTAATCGCACACACGGTGGTGGACATGGAGTGAGTAATCGCACACACGGTGGTGGCCATGGAGTGAGTAATCGCACACACGGTGGTGGACATGGAGTGAGTAATCGCACACACGGTGGTGGCCATGGGGTGAGTAATCGCACACACGGTGGTGGCCATGGAGTGAGTAATCGCACACACGGTGGTGGCCATGGAGTGAGTAATCACACACACGGTGGTGGCCATGGAGTGAGTAATCGCACACACGGTGATGGCCATGGAGTGAGTAATCGCACACACGGCGGTGGACATGGTGTGAGTAATCGCACACACGGTGGTGGCCATGGAGTGAGTAATCGCACACACGGTGGTGGCCCTGGAGTGAGTAATCGCACACACGGTGATGGCCATGGAGTGAGTAATCGCACACACGGCGGTGGACATGGTGTGAGTAATCGCACACACGGTGGTGGCCATGGAGTGAGTAATCGCACACACGGTGGTGGCCATGGAGTGAGTAATCGCACACATGGTGGTGGCCATGGAGTGAGTAATCGCACACTGTGGTTGTGGGCATGGGGTGAGTAATCGCACACACGGTGGTGGCCATGGAGTGAGTAATCGCACACACGGTGATGGCCATGGAGTGAGTAATCGCACACACGGCGGTGGACATGGAGTGAGTAATCGCACACACGGTGGTGGCCATGGAGTGAGTAATCGCACACACGGTGGTGGACATGGAGTGAGTAATCGCTCACACGGTGGTGGCCATGGAGTGAGTAATCGCACACATGGTGGTGGCCATGGAGTGAGTAATCGCACACACGGTGGTGGCCATGGAGTGAGTAATCGCACACATGGTGGTGGCCATGGAGTGAGTAATCGCACACACGGTGGTGGCCATGGAGTGAGTAATCGCACACACGGTGGTGGACATGGAGTGAGTAATCGCACACACGGTGGTGGCCATGGAGTGAGTAATCGCACACACGGTGGTGGCCATGGAGTGAGTAATCGCACACACGGTGGTGGCCATGGAGTGAGTAATCGCACACTGTGGTTGTGGGCATGGGGTGAGTAATCGCACACACGGTGGTGGCCATGGAGTGAGTAATCGCACACACGGTGGTGGCCATGGAGTGAGTAATCGCACACACGGTGGTGGACATGGAGTGAGTAATCGCACACACGGTGGTGGCCATGGAGTGAGTAATCGCACACATGGTGGTGGACATGGTGTGAGTAATCGCACACACGGCGGTGGGCATGGGGTGAGTAATCGCACACACGGTGGTGGCCATGGAGTGAGTAATCGCACACACGGTGTTGGCCATGGAGTGAGTAATCGCACACACGGTGGTGGACATGGAGTGAGTAATCGCACACACGGTGGTGGCCATGGAGTGAGTAGTCGCACACACGGTGGTGGCCATGGAGTGAGTAATCGCACACATGGTGGTGGACATGGTGTGAGTAATCGCACACACGGCGGTGGACATGGTGTGAGTAATCGCACACACGGTGGTGGCCCTGGAGTGAGTAATCGCACACACGGTGGTGGACATAGTGTGAGTAGTCGCACACACGGTGGCGGCCATGGAGTTAGTAATCGCACACACGGTGGTGGCCATGGAGTGAATAGTCGCACACACGGTGGTGGCCCTGGAGTGAGTAATCGCACACACGGTGGTGGCCCTGGAGTGAGTAATCGCACACTGTGGCGGTGGCCATGGGGTGAGTAATCGCACACACGGTGGTGGCCATGGAGTGAGTAGTCGCACACACGGTGGTGGCCATGGGGTGAGTAATCGCACACACGATGGTGGCCATGGAGTGAGTAATTGCACACACGGTGGTGGCCATGGAGTGAGTAATCGCACACGATGGTGGCCATGGGGTGAGTAATCGCACACACGGTGATGGCCATGGAGTGAGTAATCGCACACACGGTGGTGGGCATGGAGTGAGTAATCGCACACACGGTGGAGGCCATGGAGTGAGTAGTCGCACACACGGTGGTGGCCATGGAGTGAGTAATCGCACACACGGTGGTGGCCATGGAGTGAGTAATCGCACACACGGTGGTGGCCATGGAGTGAGTAATCGCACACACGGTGGTGGGCATGGAGTGAGTAATCGCACACACGGTGGTGGCCATGGAGTGAGTAATCGAACACACGGTGGTGGCCATGGAGTGAGTAATCACACACACGGTGGTGGCCATGGAGTGAGTAGTCGCACACACGGTGGTGGCCATGGAGTGATTAATCGCACACACGGTGGTGGCCATGGAGTGAATAATCGCACACACGGTGGTGACCATGGAGTGAGTAATCACACACACGCTGGTGACCATGGAGTGAGTAATCACACACACGGTGATGGCCATGGAGTGAGTAATCGCACACGCGGTGGTGGACATGGTGTGAGTAATCGCACACACGGCGGTGGACATGGTGTGAGTAATCGCACACACGGTGGTGGCCCTGGAGTGAGTAATCGCACACACGGTGGTGGACATAGTGTGAGTAATCGCACACACGGTGGCGGCCATGGAATTAGTAATCGCACACACGGTGGTGGCCATGGAGTGAATAGTCGCACACACGGTGGAGGCCCTGGAGTGAGTAATCGCACACTGTGGTGGTGGGCATGGGGTGAGTAATCGCACACACGGTGGTGGCCATGGAGTGAGTAATCGCACACACGGTGGTGGCCATGGAGTGAGTAATCGCACACACGGTGGTGGCCCTGGAGTGAGTAATCGCACACTGTGGTGGTGGGCATGGGGTGAGTAATCGCACACACGATGGAGGCCATGGAGTGAGTAATCGCACACACGGTGGTGGCCATGGAGTGAGTAATCGCACACACGGTGGTGGCCATGAAGTGAGTAATCGCACACACGGTGGTGGCCCTGGAGTGATTAATCGCACACACGGTGGTGGCCCTGGAGTGAGTAATCGCACACACGGTGGTGGCCCTGGAGTGATTAATCACACACACGGTGGTGGCCATGAAGTGAGTAATCGCACACACGGTGGTGGCCATGGAGTGATTAATCGCACACACGGTGGGGGCCATGGAGTGAGTAGTCGCACCCGCGGTGGTGGCCATGGAGTGAGTAATCGCACACACGGTGGTGGCCATGGAGTGAATAATCGCACACACGGTGGTGGCCATGGAGTGAGGAATCGCACACACGCTGGTGGCCATGGAGTGAGTAATCACACACGCGGTGGTGGACATGGTGTGAGTAATCGCACACACGGCGGTGGACATGGTGTGAGTAATCGCACACACGGTGGTGGCCCTGGAGTGAGTAATCGCACACGCGGTGGTGGCCATGGAGTGAGTAATCGCACACGCGGTGGTGGACATGGTGTGAGTAATCGCACACACGGCGGTGGACATGGTGTGAGTAATCGCACACACGGTGGTGGCCCTGGAGTGAGTAATCGCACACACGGTGGTGGCCCTGGAGTGAGTAATCGCACACACGGTGGTGGCCATGGAGTGAGTAATCGCACACTGTGGTGGTGGACATAGTGTGAGTAGTCGCACACACGGTGGCGGCCATGGAATTAGTAATCACACACACGGTGGTGGACATGGAGTGAGTAATCGCACACACGGTGGTGGCCATGGAGTGAGTAATCGCACACACGGTGGTGGACATGGAGTGAGTAATCGCACACACGGTGGTGGCCATGGGGTGAGTAATCGCACACACGGTGGTGGCCATGGAGTGAGTAATCGCACACACGGTGGTGGCCATGGAGTGAGTAATCACACACACGGTGGTGGCCATGGAGTGAGTAATCGCACACACGGTGATGGCCATGGAGTGAGTAATCGCACACACGGCGGTGGACATGGTGTGAGTAATCGCACACACGGTGGTGGCCATGGAGTGAGTAATCGCACACACGGTGGTGGCCATGGAGTGAGTAATCGCACACTGTGGTTGTGGGCATGGGGTGAGTAATCGCACACACGGTGGTGGCCATGGAGTGAGTAATCGCACACACGGTGATGGCCATGGAGTGAGTAATCGCACACACGGCGGTGGACATGGAGTGAGTAATCGCACACACGGTGGTGGCCATGGAGTGAGTAATCGCACACACGGTGGTGGACATGGAGTGAGTAATCGCACACACGGTGGTGGCCATGGAGTGAGTAATCGCACACATGGTGGTGGCCATGGAGTGAGTAATCGCACACACGGTGGTGGCCATGGAGTGAGTAATCGCACACATGGTGGTGGCCATGGAGTGAGTAATCGCACACACGGTGGTGGCCATGGAGTGAGTAATCGCACACACGGTGGTGGACATGGAGTGAGTAATCGCACACACGGTGGTGGCCATGGAGTGAGTAATCGCACACACGGTGGTGGCCATGGAGTGAGTAATCGCACACACGGTGGTGGCCATGGAGTGAGTAATCGCACACTGTGGTTGTGGGCATGGGGTGAGTAATCGCACACACGGTGGTGGCCATGGAGTGAGTAATCGCACACACGGTGGTGGCCATGGAGTGAGTAATCGCACACACGGTGGTGGACATGGAGTGAGTAATCGCACACACGGTGGTGGCCATGGAGTGAGTAATCGCACACATGGTGGTGGACATGGTGTGAGTAATCGCACACACGGCGGTGGGCATGGGGTGAGTGATCGCACACACGGTGGTGGCCATGGAGTGAGTAATCGCACACACGGTGGTGGCCATGGAGTGAGTAATCGCACACACGGTGGTGGACATGGAGTGAGTAATCGCACACACGGTGGTGGCCATGGAGTGAGTAGTCGCACACACGGTGGTGGCCATGGAGTGAGTAATCGCACACATGGTGGTGGACATGGTGTGAGTAATCGCACACACGGCGGTGGACATGGTGTGAGTAATCGCACACACGGTGGTGGCCCTGGAGTGAGTAATCGCACACACGGTGGTGGACATAGTGTGAGTAGTCGCACACACGGTGGCGGCCATGGAGTTAGTAATCGCACACACGGTGGTGGCCATGGAGTGAATAGTCGCACACACGGTGGTGGCCCTGGAGTGAGTAATCGCACACACGGTGGTGGCCCTGGAGTGAGTAATCGCACACTGTGGCGGTGGCCATGGGGTGAGTAATCGCACACACGGTGGTGGCCATGGAGTGAGTAGTCGCACACACGGTGGTGGCCATGGGGTGAGTAATCGCACACACGATGGTGGCCATGGAGTGAGTAATTGCACACACGGTGGTGGCCATGGAGTGAGTAATCGCACACGATGGTGGCCATGGGGTGAGTAATCGCACACACGGTGATGGCCATGGAGTGAGTAATCGCACACACGGTGGTGGGCATGGAGTGAGTAATCGCACACACGGTGGAGGCCATGGAGTGAGTAGTCGCACACACGGTGGTGGCCATGGAGTGAGTAATCGCACACACGGTGGTGGCCATGGAGTGAGTAATCGCACACACGGTGGTGGCCATGGAGTGAGTAATCGCACACACGGCGGTGGACATGGTGTGAGTAATCGCACACACGGTGGTGGCCCTGGAGTGAGTAATCGCACACACGGTGGTGGACATAGTGTGAGTAATCGCACACACGGTGGCGGCCATGGAATTAGTAATCGCACACACGGTGGTGGCCATGGAGTGAATAGTCGCACACACGGTGGTGGCCCTGGAGTGAGTAATTGCACACACGGTGGTGGCCATGGAGTGAGTAATCGCACACACGGTGGTGGCCATGGAGTGAGTAATCGCACACACGGTGGTGGCCATGGAGTGAGTAATCGCACACACGGTGGTGGCCATGGAGTGAGTAATCGCACACACGGTGGTGGCCCTGGAGTGAGTAATCGCACACTGTGGTGGTGGGCATGGGGTGAGTAATCGCACACACGATGGAGGCCATGGAGTGAGTAATCGCACACACGGTGGTGGCCATGGAGTGAGTAATCGCACACACGGTGGTGGCCATGAAGTGAGTAATCGCACACACGGTGGTGGCCCTGGAGTGATTAATCGCACACACGGTGGTGGCCCTGGAGTGAGTAATCGCACACACGGTGGTGGCCCTGGAGTGATTAATCACACACACGGTGGTGGCCATGAAGTGAGTAATCGCACACACGGTGGTGGCCATGGAGTGATTAATCGCACACACGGTGGGGGCCATGGAGTGAGTAGTCGCACCCGCGGTGGTGGCCATGGAGTGAGTAATCGCACACACGGTGGTGGCCATGGAGTGAATAATCGCACACACGGTGGTGGCCATGGAGTGAGGAATCGCACACACGCTGGTGGCCATGGAGTGAGTAATCACACACGCGGTGGTGGACATGGTGTGAGTAATCGCACACACGGCGGTGGACATGGTGTGAGTAATCGCACACACGGTGGTGGCCCTGGAGTGAGTAATCGCACACGCGGTGGTGGCCATGGAGTGAGTAATCGCACACGCGGTGGTGGACATGGTGTGAGTAATCGCACACACGGCGGTGGACATGGTGTGAGTAATCGCACACACGGTGGTGGCCCTGGAGTGAGTAATCGCACACACGGTGGTGGCCCTGGAGTGAGTAATCGCACACACGGTGGTGGCCATGGAGTGAGTAATCGCACACTGTGGTGGTGGACATAGTGTGAGTAGTCGCACACACGGTGGCGGCCATGGAATTAGTAATCGCACACACTGTGGTGGCCCTGGAGTGAGTAATCGCACACACGGTGGTGGCCATGGAGTGAGTAATCACACACACGGTGGTGGCCATGGAGTGAGTAATCGCACACACGGTGGTGGCCATGAAGTGTGTAAGCGCACACACGGTGGTGGCCATGGAGTGAGTAATCGCACACACGGTGGTGGCCATGGAGTGAGTAATCGCACACACGGTGGTGGCCATGGAGTGAGTAATCGCACACTCGGTGGTGGCCATGGAGTGAGTAGTCGCACACACGGTGGTGGGCATGGAGTGAGTAATCGCACACACGGTGGTGGCCATGGAGTGAGTAATCGCACACACGGTGGTGGGCATGGGGTGAGTAATCGCACACTCGGTGGTTGCCATGGAGTGAGTAATCGCACACACGGTGGTGGCCATGGAGTGAGTAGTCGCACACACGGTGGTGGGCATGGGGTGAGTAATCGCACACTGTGGTGGTGGGCATGGGGTGAGTAATCGCACACACGGTGGTGGCCATGGAGTGAGTAGTCGCACACACGGTGGTGGCCATGGAGTGAGTAATCGCACACACGGTGGTGGCCATGGAGTGAGTAATCGCACACACGGTGGTGGCCATGAAGTGAGTAAGCGCACACACGGTGGTGGCCATGGAGTGAGTAGTCGCACACACGGTGGTGGCCATGGAGTGAGTAATCGCACACACGGTGGTGGCCATGGAGTGAGTAGTCGCACACACGGTGGTGGCCATGGAGTGAGTAATCGCACACACGGTGGTGGCCATGGAGTGAGTAATCGCACACACGGTGGTGGCCATGGAGTGAGTAATCGCACACACGGTGGTGGCCATGGAGTGAGTAATCGCACACACGGTGGTGGCCATGAAGTGAGTAATCGCACACACGGAGGTGGCCCTGGAGTGAGTAATCGCATACACGGTGGTGGCCATGGAGTGAGTAATCGCACACACGGTGGTGGCCATGGAGTGAGTAATCGCACACACGGTGGTGGCCATGGAGTGAGTAACCGCACACACGGTGGTGGCCATGGAGTGAGTAATCGCACACACGGTGGTGGCCATGGAGTGAGTAATCGCACACACGGTGGTGGCCATGGAGTGAGTAATCACACACACGGTGATGGCCATGGAGTGAGTAATCGCACACACGGTGGTGGCCATGGAGTGAGTAATCGCACACACGGTGGTGGCCATGGAGTGAGTAATCGCACACACGGAGGTGGCCCTGGAGTGAGTAATCGCATACACGGTGGTGGCCATGGAGTGAGTAATCACACACACGGTGATGGCCATGGAGTGAGTAATCGCACACACGGTGGTGGACATGGTGTGAGTAATCGCACACACGGTGGTGGACATGGTGTGAGTAATCGCACACACGGTGGTGGACATGGTGTGAGTAATCGCACACACGGTGGTGGCCCTGGAGTGAGTAATCGCACACACGGTGGTGGACATGGTGTGAGTAGTTGCACACACGGTGGCGGCCATGGAGTTAGTAATCGCACACACTGTGGTGGCCATGGAGTGAGTAGTCGCACACACGGTGGTGGCCCTGGAGTGAGTAATCGCACACACGGTGGTGGCCATGGAGTGAGTAATCGCACACACGGTGGTGGCCCTGGAGTGAGTAATCGCACACACGGTGGTGGCCCTGGAGTGAGTAATCGCACACACGGTGGTGGACATGGTGTGAGTAGTCGCACACACGGTGGCGGCCATGGAGTTAGTAATCGCACACACGGTGGTGGGCATGGAGTTAGTAATCGCACACACTGTGGTGGCCATGGAGTGAGTAGTCGCACACACGGTGGTGGCCATTGAGTGAGTAGTCGCACACACGGTGGTGGCCATGGAGTGAGTAATCGCACACACGGTGGTGGCCATTGAGTGAGTAATCACACACGGTGGTGGCCATGGAGTGAGTAATCACACACACGGTGGTGGCCATGGAGTGAGTAATCGCACACACGGTGGTGGCCATTGAGTGAGTAATCACACACGGTGGTGGCCATGGAGTGAGTAATCACACACACGGTGGTGGACATGGTGTGAGTCATCGCACACACGGTGGTGGCCATGGAGTGAGTAATCGCACACACGGTGGTGGCCATGGAGTGAGTAATCGCACACACGGTGGTGGCCATGGAGTGAGTAATCGCACACACGGTGGTGGCCATGGAGTGAGTAATCGCACACACGGTGGTGGCCATGGAGTGAGTAATCGCATACACGGTGGTGGCCATGCAGTGTGTAATCGCACACACGGTGGTGGCCATGGAGTGAGTAATCGCACACACGGTGGTGGCCATGGAGTGAGTAATCACACACGGTGGTGGCCATGGAGTGAGTAATCACACACACGGTGGTGGCCATGGAGTGAGTAATCGCACACACGGTGGTGGCCATTGAGTGAGTAATCACACACGGTGGTGGCCATGGAGTGAGTAATCACACACACGGTGGTGGCCATGGAGTGAGTAATCGCACACACGGTGGTGGCCATTGAGTGAGTAATCACACACGGTGGTGGCCATGGAGTGAGTAATCACACACACGGTGGTGGACATGGTGTGAGTCATCGCACACACGGTGGTGGCCATGGAGTGAGTAATCGCACACACGGTGGTGGCCATGGAGTGAGTAATCGCACACACGGTGGTGGCCATGGAGTGAGTAATCGCACACACGGTGGTGGCCATGGAGTGAGTAATCGCACACACGGTGGTGGCCATGGAGTGAGTAATCGCACACACGGTGAAGGCTATGGAGTGAGTAATCGCACACACGGTGGTGGACATGGTGTGAGTAATCGCACACACGGTGGTGGACATGGTGTGAGTAATCGCACACATGGTGGTGGCCCTGGAGTGAGTGATCGCACACACGGTGGTGGACATGGTGTGAGTAGTCGCACACACGGTGGCGGCCATGGAGTTAGTAATCGCACACACGGTGGTGGCCATGGAGTGAGTAATCGCACACACGGTGGTGGCCATGGAGTGAGTAATCGCACACACTGTGGTGGCCATGGAGTGAGTAGTCGCACACACGGTGGTGGCCATGGAGTGAGTAGTCGCACACACGGTGGTGGCCCTGGAGTGAGTATTCGCACACACGGTGGGGGCCATGGAGTGAGTAATCGCACACACGGTGGGGGCCATGGAGTGAGTAATCGCACACACGGTGGTGGCCATGGAGTGAGTGGTCGCACACACGGTGGTGGCCATGGAGTGAGTAATCGCACACAAGGTGGTGGCCATGGAGTGAGTAATCGCACACACGGTGGTGGCCCTGGAGTGAGTAGTCGCACACACGGTGGTGGCCATTGAGTGAGTAATCGCACACACGGTGGTGGCCATGGAGTGAGTAGTCGCACACACGGTGGTGGCCATGGAGTGAGTAATCGCACACACGGTGGTGGCCATGGAGTGAGTAATCACACACACGGTGGTGGCCATGGAGTGAGTAATCGCACACACGGTGGTGGCCATGGAGTGAGTAATCACACACTGTGGTGGCCATGCAGTGAGTAATCGCACACACGGTGGTGGCCATGTAGTGAGTAATCGCACACACGGTGGTGGCCATGGAGTGAGTAATCGCACACACGGTGGTGGCCATGGAGTGAGTAATCGCACACACGGTGGTGGCCATGGAGAGAGTAATCGCACACATGGTGTTGGCCACGGAGTGAGTAACCGCACACACGGTGGTGGCCATGGAGTGAGTGGTCGCACACACGGTGGTGGCCATGGAGAGAGTAATCGCACACACGATGGTGGCCATGGAGTGAGTGGTCGCACACACGGTGGTGGCCATGGAGAGAGTAATCGCACACACGGTGGTGGCCATGGAGTGAGTGGTCGCACACACGGTGGTGGCCATGGAGAGAGTAATCGCACACACGATGGTGGCCATGGAGTGAGTAATCGCACACACGGTGGTGGCCATGGAGTGAGTAATCGCACACACGGTGGTGGCCATGGAGTGAGTAACCGCACACACGGTGGTGGCCATGGAGTGAGTAATCGCACACACGGTGGTGGCCATGGAGTGAGTAATCGCACACACGGTGGTGGCCATGGAGTGAGTAACCGCACACACGGTGGTGGCCATGGAGTGAGTAATCGCACACACGGTGGTGGCCATGGAGTGAGTAATCGCACACACGGTGGTGGCCATGGAGTGAGTAATCGCACGCACGGTGGTGGCCATGGAGTGAGTAATCGCACACACGGTGGTGGCCCTGGAGTGAGTAATCGCACACACGGTGGTGGCCATGGAGTGAGTAATCACACACGGTGGTGGCCATGGAGTGAGAAATCGCACACCCGGTGGTGGCCATGGAGTGAGTAATCGCACACACGGTGGTGGCCATGGAGTGAGTAATCGCACACACGGTGGTGGCCCTGGAGTGAGTAATCGCACACACGGTGGTGGCCATGGAGAGAGTAATCGCACACATGGTGTTGGCCACGGAGTGAGTAACCGCACACACGGTGGTGGCCATGGAGTGAGTAATCGCACACACGGTGGTGGCCATGGAGAGAGTAATCGCACACATGGTGTTGGCCACGGAGTGAGTAACCGCACACACGGTGGTGGCCATGGAGTGAGTAATCGCACACACGGTGGTGGCCATGGAGAGAGTAATCGCACACATGGTGTTGGCCACGGAGTGAGTAACCGCACACACGGTGGTGGACATGGTGTGAGTAGTCGCACACACGGTGGTGGGCATGGGGTGAGTAATCGCACACTGTGGTGGTGGGCATGGGGTGAGTAATCGCACACACGGTGGTGGCCATGGAGTGAGTAATCGCACACACGGTGGTGGCCATGGAGTGAGTAGTCGCACACACGGTTGTGGCCATGGAGTGAGTAATCGCACACACGGTGGTGGCCATGGAGTGAGTAATCGCACACACGGTGGTGGCCATGAAGTGAGTAAGCGCACACACGGTGGTGGGCATGGAGTGAGTAGTCGCACACACGGTGGTGGCCATGGAGTGAGTAATCGCACACACGGTGGTGGCCATGGAGTGAGTAGTCGCACACACGGTGGTGGCCATGGAGTGAGTAATCGCACACACGGTGGTGGCCATGGAGTGAGTAATCGCACACACGGTGGTGGCCATGGAGTGAGTAATCGCACACACGGTGGTGGCCATGGAGTGAGTAATCGCACACACGGTGGTGGCCATGGAGTGAGTAATCGCACACACGGTGGTGGCCATGAAGTGAGTAATCGCACACACGGAGGTGGCCCTGGAGTGAGTAATCGCATACACGGTGGTGGCCATGGAGTGAGTAATCGCACACACGGTGGTGGCCATGGAGTGAGTAATCGCACACACGGTGGTGGCCATGGAGTGAGTAACCGCACACACGGTGGTGGCCATGGAGTGAGTAATCGCACACACGGTGGTGGCCATGGAGTGAGTAATCGCACACACGGTGGTGGCCATGGAGTGAGTAATCACACACACGGTGATGGCCATGGAGTGAGTAATCGCACACACGGTGGTGGCCATGGAGTGAGTAATCGCACACACGGTGGTGGCCATGGAGTGAGTAATCACACACACGGAGGTGGCCCTGGAGTGAGTAATCGCATACACGGTGGTGGCCATGGAGTGAGTAATCGCACACACGGTGGTGGCCATGGAGTGAGTAATCACACACACGGTGATGGCCATGGAGTGAGTAATCGCACACACGGTGGTGGACATGGTGTGAGTAATCGCACACACGGTGGTGGACATAGTGTGAGTAATCGCACACACGGTGGTGGACATGGTGTGAGTAATCGCACACACGGTGGTGGCCCTGGAGTGAGTAATCGCACACACGGTGGTGGACATGGTGTGAGTAGTTGCACACACGGTGGCGGCCATGGAGTTAGTAATCGCACACACTGTGGTGGCCATGGAGTGAGTAGTCGCACACACGGTGGTGGCCATTGAGTGAGTAGTCGCACACACGGTGGTGGCCATGGAGTGAGTAATCGCACACACGGTGGTGGCCATTGAGTGAGTAATCACACACGGTGGTGGCCATGGAGTGAGTAATCACACACACGGTGGTGGCCATGGAGTGAGTAATCGCACACACGGTGGTGGCCATTGAGTGAGTAATCACACACGGTGGTGGCCATGGAGTGAGTAATCGCACACACGGTGGTGGCCATGGAGTGAGTAATCGCACACACGGTGGTGGCCATGGAGTGAGTAATCGCACACACGGTGGTGGCCATGGAGTGAGTAATCGCACACACGGTGGTGGCCATGGAGTGAGTAATCGCACACACGGTGGTGGGCATGGGGTGAGTAATCGCACACACGGTGGTGGCCATGCAGTGTGTAATCGCACACACGGTGGTGGCCATGGAGTGAGTAATCGCACACACGGTGGTGGCCATGGAGTGAGTAATCACACACGGTGGTGGCCATGGAGTGAGTAATCACACACACGGTGGTGGCCATGGAGTGAGTAATCGCACACACGGTGGTGGCCATTGAGTGAGTAATCACACACGGTGGTGGCCATTGAGTGAGTAATCACACACGGTGGTGGCCATGGAGTGAGTAATCACACACACGGTGGTGGCCATGGAGTGAGTAATCGCACACACGGTGGTGGCCATTGAGTGAGTAATCACACACGGTGGTGGCCATGGAGTGAGTAATCACACACACGGTGGTGGACATGGTGTGAGTCATCGCACACACGGTGGTGGCCATGGAGTGAGTAATCGCACACACGGTGGTGGCCATGGAGTGAGTAATCGCACACACGGTGGTGGCCATGGAGTGAGTAATCGCACACACGGTGGTGGCCATGGAGTGAGTAATCACACACACGGTGAAGGCTATGGAGTGAGTAATCGCACACACGGTGGTGGACATGGTGTGAGTAATCGCACACACGGTGGTGGACATGGTGTGAGTAATCGCACACATGGTGGTGGCCCTGGAGTGAGTGATCGCACACACGGTGGTGGACATGGTGTGAGTAGTCGCACACACGGTGGCGGCCATGGAGTTAGTAATCGCACACACGGTGGTGGCCATGGAGTGAGTAATCGCACACACGGTGGTGGCCATGGAGTGAGTAATCGCACACACTGTGGTGGCCATGGAGTGAGTAGTCGCACACACGGTGGTGGCCATGGAGTGAGTAGTCGCACACACGGTGGTGGCCCTGGAGTGAGTATTCGCACACACGGTGGGGGCCATGGAGTGAGTAATCGCACACACGGTGGGGGCCATGGAGTGAGTAATCGCACACACGGTGGTGGCCATGGAGTGAGTGGTCGCACACACGGTGGTGGCCATGGAGTGAGTAATCGCACACAAGGTGGTGGCCATGGAGTGAGTAATCGCACACACGGTGGTGGCCATGGAGTGAGTAATCGCACACACGGTGGTGGCCATGGAGTGAGTAGTCGCACACACGGTGGTGGCCATTGAGTGAGTAGTCGCACACACGGTGGTGGCCATGGAGTGAGTAATCACACACACGGTGGTGGCCATGGAGTGAGTAATCGCACACACGGTGGTGGCCATGGAGTGAGTAATCGCACACACGGCGGTGGCCATGGAGTGAGTAATCGCACACACGGTGGTGGCCATGGAGTGAATAGTCGCACACACGGTGGTGGCCATGGAGTGAGTAGTCGCACACACGGTGGTGGCCATGGAGTGAGTAATCGCACACACGGTGGTGGCCATGGAGTGAGTAATCGCACACACGGTGGTGGCCATGGAGTGAGTAATCGCACACACGGTGGTGGCCATGCAGTGAGTAATCGCACACACGGTGGTGGCTCTGGAGTGAGTAATCACACACACGGTGGTGGCCATGGAGTGAGTAGTCGCACACACGGTGGTGGGCATGGGGTGAGTAATCGCACACACGGTGGTGGCCATGGAGTGAGTAATCGCACACACGGTGGTGGCCATGGAGTGAGTAATCGCACACTGTGGTGGTGGGCATGGGGTGAGTAATCGCACACACGGTGGTGGCCATGGAGTGAGTAATCGCACACACGGTGGTGGCCCTGGAGTGAGTAATCGCACACACGGTGGTGGCCATGGAGTGAGTAATCGCACACACGGTGGTGGCCATGGAGTGAGTAATCGAACACACGGTGGTGGCCATGGAGTGAGTAATCGCACACTGTGGTGGTGGGCATGGGGTGAGTAATCGCACACACGGTGATGGCCATGGAGTGAGTAATCGCACACTGTGGTGGTGGGCATGGGGTGAGTAATCGCACACACGGTGGTGGCCATGGAGTGAGTAATCGCACACTGTGGTGGTGGGCATGGGGTGAGTAATCGCACACACGGTGGTGGCCATGGAGTGAGTAATCGCACACACGGTGGTGGCCATGGAGTGAGTAATCGCACACACGGTGGTGGCCATGGAGTGAGTAATCGCACACACGGTGGTGGCCATGGAGTGAGTAATCGCACACACGGTGGTGGCCATGGAGTGAGTAATCGCACACACGGTGGTGGCCATGGAGTGAGTAATCACACACACGGTGGTGGCCATGGAGTGAGTAGTCGCACACACGGTGGTGGCCATGGAGTGAGTAATCGCACACACGGTGGTGGCCATGGAGTGAGTAATCGCACACACGGTGGTGGGCATGGGGTGAGTAATCGCACACACGGTGGTGGCCATGGTGTGAGTAATCGCACACACGGTGGTGGACATGGAGTGAGTAATCGCACACGCGGTGGTGGGCATGGGGTGAGTAATCGCACACACGGTGGTGGCCATGGAGTGAGTAATCGCACACACGGTGGTGGCCATGGAGTGAGTAATCGCACACACGGTGGTGGCCATGGAGTGAGTAATCACACACACGGTGATGGCCATGGAGTGAGTAATCGCACACACGGTGGTGGCCATGGAGTGAGTAATCGCACACACGGTGGTGGCCATGGAGTGAGTAATCGCACACACGGTGGTGGCCATGGAGTGAGTAATCACACACACGGTGATGGCCATGGAGTGAGTAATCGCACACATGGTGGTGGACATGGTGTGAGTAATCGCACACACGGCGGTGGACATGGTGTGAGTAATCGCACACACGGTGGTGGCCCTGGAGTGAGTAATCGCACACACGGTGGTGGACATAGTGTGAGTAGTCGCACACACGGTGGCGGCCATGGAGTTAGTAATCGCACACACGGTGGTGGCCATGTAGTGAGTAGTCGCACACACGGTGGTGGCCCTGGAGTGAGTAGTCGCACACACGATGGTGGACATGGAGTGAGTAATCGCACACACGGTGGTGGCCATGGAGTGAGTAATCGCACACACGGTGGTGGCCATTGAGTGAGTAATCGCACACACGGTGGTGGACATGGAGTGAGTAATCGCACACACGGTGGTGGCCATGGAGTGAGTAATCGCACACACGGTGGTGGACATGGAGTGAGTAATCGCACACACGGTGGTGGCCATGGAGTGAGTAATCGCACACACGGTGGTGGCCATTGAGTGAGTAATCGCACACATGGTGGTGGACATGGTGTGAGTAATCGCACACACGGTGGTGGCCATGGAGTGAGTAGTCGCACACACGGTGGTGGCCATGGAGTGAGTAATCGCACACACGGTGGTGGCCATGGAGTGAGTAATCGCACACACGGTGGTGGCCATGGAGTGAGTAATCACACACACGGTGGTGGCCATGGAGTGAATAATCGCACACACGGTGGTGGACATGGAGTGAGTAGTCGCACACACGGTGGTGGCCATGGAGTGAGTAATCACACACGATGGTGGCCATGGAGTGAGTAATCGCACACACGGTGGTGGACATGGAGTGAGTAATCGCACACACGGTGGTGGCCATGGAGTGAGTAATCGCACACACGGTGGTGGCCATTGAGTGAGTAATCGCACACATGGTGGTGGACATGGTGTGAGTAATCGCACACACGGCGGTGGACATGGTGTGAGTAGTCGCACACACGGTGGTGGCCATGGAGTTAGTAATCGCACACACGGTGGTGGCCATGGAGTGAGTAGTCGCACACACGGTGGTGGCCCTGGAGTGAGTAATCGCACACTGTGGCGGTGGCCATGGGGTGAGTAATCGCACACACGGTGGTGGCCATGGAGTGAGTAATCACACACACGGTGGTGGCCCTGGAGTGAGTAATCGCACACACGGTGGTGGCCATGGGGTGAGTAATCACACACACGGTGGTGGCCATGGAGTGAGTAATCGCACACGATGGTGGCCATGGGGTGAGTAATCGCACACACGGTGATGGCCATGGAGTGAGTAATCGCACACTGTGGTGGTGGGCATGGGGTGAGTAATCGCACACACGATGAAGGCCATGGAGTGAGTAGTCGCACACACGGTGGTGGCCATGGAGTGAGTAATCGCACACACGGTGGTGGCCATGGAGTGAGTAATCGCACACGATGGTGGCCATGGGGTGAGTAATCGCACACACGGTGATGGCCATGGAGTGAGTAATCGCACACTGTGGTGGTGGGCATGGGGTGAGTAATCGCACACACGGTGGAGGCCATGGAGTGAGCAATCACACACACGGTGGTGGCCATGGAGTGAGTAATCGCACACACGGTGGTGGGCATGGAGTGAGTAATCGCACACACGGTGGTGGGCATGGGGTGAGTAATCGCACACACGGTGGTGGGCATGGGGTGAGTAATCGCACACACGGTGGAGGCCATGGAGTGAGTAATCGCACACACGGTGGTGGCCATAGAGTGAGTAATCGCACACTGTGGTGGTGGCCATGGAGTGAGTAATCGCACACACGGTGGTGGGCATGGGGTGAGTAATCGCACACACGGTGGAGGCCATGGAGTGAGTAATCACACACACGGTGGTGGCCATGGAGTGAGTAATCGCACACACGGTGGTGGCCATGGAGTGAGTAATCGCACACACGGTGGTGGCCATGGAGTGAGTAATCGCACACACGGTGGTGGCCCTGGAGTGAGTAATCACACACACGGTGATGGCCATGGAGTGAGTAATCGCACACACGGTGGTGGCCATGGAGTGAGTAATCGCACACACGGTGGTGGCCATGGAGTGAGTAATCGCACACACGGTGGTGGCCATGAAGTGAGTAATCGCACACACGGTGGTGGCCCTGGAGTGAGTAATCACACACACGGTGATGGCCATGGAGTGAGTAATCGCACACGCGGTGGTGGACATGGTGTGAATAATCGCACACACGCTGGTGGCCATGGAGTGAGTAATCACACACACGGTGATGGCCATGGAGTGAGTAATCGCACACGCGGTGGTGGACATGGTGTGAGTAATCGCACACACGGTGGTGGCCATGGAGTGAGTAATCACACACACGGTGGTGGCCATGGAGTGAGTAACCGCACACACGGTGGTGGCCATGGAGTGAGTAACCGCACACACGGTGGTGGCCATGGAGTGAGTAATCGCACACACGGTGGTGGCCATGGAGTGAGTAATCGCACACACGGTGGTGGCCATGAAGTGAGTAATCGCACACACGGTGGTGGCCCTGGAGTGATTAATCGCACACACGGTGGTGGCCATGGAGTGAGTAGTCGCACACACGGTGGTGGCCATGGAGTGAGGAATCGCACACACGCTGGTGGCCATGGAGTGAGTAATCACACACACGGTGATGGCCATGGAGTGAGTAATCGCACACTGTGGTGGCCATGGAGTGAGTAATCGCACACACGGTGGTGGACATGGTGTGAGTAATCGCACACACGGCGGTGGACATGGTGTGAGTAATCGCACACACGGTGGTGGCCCTGGAGTGAGTAATCGCACACACGGTGGTGGCCATGGAGTGAGTAATCGCACACACGGTGGCGGCCATGGAATTAGTAATCGCACACACGGTGGTGGCCATGGAGTGAATAGTCGCACACACGGTGGTGGCCCTGGAGTGAGTAATCGCACACGATGGTGGCCATGGGGTGAGTAATCGCACACTGTGATGGTGGCCATGGGGTGAGTAATCGCACACACGATGGAGGCCATGGAGTGAGTAGTCGCACACACGGTGGTGGCCATGGAGTGAGTAATCGCACACACTGTGGTGGCCATGGAGTGAGTAATCGCACACACGGTCGTGGCCATGCAGTGAGTAATCGCACACACGGTGGTGGCCCTGGAGTGAGTAATCGCACACACGGTGGTGGCCATGGAGTGAGTAATCGCACACACGGTGGTGGCCATGGAGTGAGTAATCGCACACACGGTCGTGGCCATGCAGTGAGTAATCGCACACACGGTGGTGGCCCTGGAGTGAGTAATCGCACACACGGTGGTGGCCATGGAGTGAGTAATCGCACACACGGTGGTGGCCATGGAGTGAGTAATCGCACACACGGTGGTGGCCATGGAGTGAGTAGTCGCACACACGGTGGTGGCCATGGAGTGAGTCATCGCACACACGGTGGTGGCCATGGAGTGAGTAATTGCACACACGATGGTGGCCATGGAGTGAGTAGTCGCACACACGGTGGTGGCCCTGGAGTGAGTAATCGCACACACGGTGGTGGCCCTGGAGTGAGTAATCGCACACACGGTGGTGGACATGGGGTGAGTAATCGCACACACGGTGGTGGCCATGGAGTGAGTAATCGCACACACGGTGGTGGCCATGGAGTGAGTAATCGCACACTGTGGTGGTGGGCATGGGGTGAGTAATCGCACACACGGTGGTGGCCATGGAGTGAGTAGTCGCACACACGGTGGTGGCCATGGAGTGAGTAATCGCACACACGGTGGTGGCCATGGAGTGAGTAATCGCACACACGGTGGTGGCCATGGAGTGAGTAATCGCACACACGGTGGTGGCCATGGAGTGAGTAATCGCACACACGGTGGTGGACATGGTGTGAGTAATCGCACACACGGTGGTGGCCCTGGAGTGAGTAATCGCACACACGGTGATGGCCATGGAGTGAGTAATCGCACACACGGTGGTGGCCATGGAGTGAGTAATCGCACACATGGTGGTGGACATGCTGTGAGTAATCGCACACACGGCGGTGGACATGGTGTGAGTAATCGCACACACGGTGGTGGCCCTGGAGTGAGTAATCGCACACACGGTGGTGGACATAGTGTGAGTAGTCGCACACACGGTGGCGGCCATGGAGTTAGTAATCGTACACACGGTGGTGGCCATGGAGTGAGTAATCGCACACTGTGGTGGTGGGCATGGGGTGAGTAATCGCACACACGGTGGTGGCCCTGGAGTGAGTAGTCGCACACACGGTGGTGGACATGGAGTGAGTAATCGCACACACGGTGGTGGCCATGGAGTGAGTAATCGCACACACGGTGGTGGCCATGGGGTGAGTAATCGCACACTGTGGTGGTGGGCATGGGGTGAGTAATCGCACACACGGTGGTGGCCATGGAGTGAGTAATCGCACACTGTGGTGGTGGGCATGGGGTGAGTAATCGCACACACGGTGGTGGCCATGGAGTGAGTAATCGCACACACGGTGGTGGCCATGGAGTGAGTAGTCGCACACACGGTGGTGGCCATGGAGTGAGTAATCGCACACTGTGGTGGTGGGCATGGGGTGAGTAATCGCACACACGGTGGTGGCCATGGAGTGAGTAATCGCACACACGGTGGTGGCCATGGAGTGAGTAGTCGCACACACGGTGGTGGCCATGGAGTGAGTAATCGCACACACGGTGGTGGCCATGGAGTGAGTAGTCGCACACACGGTGGTGGCCATGGGGTGAGTAATCGCACACACGGTGGTGGCCATGGAGTGAGTAATCGCACACACGGTGGTGGCCATGGAGTGAGTAATCGCACACACGGTGGTGGCCATGGAGTGAGTAGTCGCACACACGGTGGTGGCCATGGAGTGAGTAATCGCACACACGGTGGTGGACATGGAGTGAGTAATCGCACACACGGTGGTGGCCATGGAGTGAGTAATCGCACACACGGTGGTGGCCATGGAGTGAGTAATCGCACACACGGTGGTGGCCATGGAGTGAGTAATCACACACACGGTGGTGGCCATGGAGTGAGTAATCGCACACACGGTGGTGGCCATGGAGTGAGTAGTCGCACACACGGTGGTGGCCATGGAGTGAGTAATCGCACACACTGTGGTGGCCATGGAGTGAGTAGTCGCACACACGGTGGTGGCCATGGGGTGAGTAATCACACACACGGTGGTGGCCATGGAGTGAGTAATCGCACACACGGTGGTGGCCATGGAGTGAGTAATCGCACACACGGTGGTGGCCATGGAGTGAGTAATCACACACACGGTGGTGGCCATGGAGTGAGTAATCGCACACACGGTGATGGCCATGGAGTGAGTAATCGCACACACGGCGGTGGACATGGTGTGAGTAATCGCACACACGGTGGTGGCCATGGAGTGAGTAATCGCACACACGGCGGTGGACATGGTGTGAGTAATCGCACACACGGTGGTGGCCATGGAGTGAGTAATCGCACACACGGTGGTGGCCATGGAGTGAGTAATCGCACACTGTGGTTGTGGGCATGGGGTGAGTAATCGCACACACTGTGGTGGGCATGGAGTGAGTAATCGCACACACGGTGGTGGACATGGAGTGAGTAATCGCACACACGGTGGTGGCCATGGAGTGAGTAATCGCACACACGGTGGTGGCCATGGAGTGAGTAATCGCACACACGGTGGTGGCCATGGAGTGAGTAATCACACACACGGTGGTGGCCATGGTGTGAGTAATCGCACACACGGTGGTGGCCATGCAGTGAGTAACCGCACACACGGTGGTGGCCCTGGAGTGAGTAGTCGCACACACGGTGGTGGACATGGAGTGAGTAATCGCACACACGGTGGTGGCCATGGAGTGAGTAATCGCACACACGGTGGTGGCCATGGAGTGAGTAGTCGCACACACGGTGGTGGCCATGGAGTGAGTAATCGCACACACGGTGGTGGACATGGAGTGAGTAATCGCACACACGGTGGTGGCCATGGAGTGAGTAATCGCACACACGGTGGTGGCCATGGAGTGAGTAATCGCACACACGGTGGTGGCCATGGAGTGAGTAATCACACACACGGTGGTGGCCATGGAGTGAGTAATCGCACACACGGTGGTGGCCATGGAGTGAGTAATCGCACACACGGTGATGGCCATGGAGTGAGTAATCGCACACACGGCGGTGGACATGGTGTGAGTAATCGCACACACGGTGGTGGCCATGGAGTGAGTAATCGCACACACGGTGGTGGCCATGGAGTGAGTAATCGCACACTGTGGTTGTGGGCATGGGGTGAGTAATCGCACACACGGTGGTGGCCATGGAGTGAGTAATCGCACACACGGTGATGGCCATGGAGTGAGTAATCGCACACACGGCGGTGGACATGGTGTGAGTAATCGCACACACGGTGGTGGCCATGGAGTGAGTAATCGCACACACGGTGGTGGCCATGGAGTGAGTAATCGCACACTGTGGTTGTGGGCATGGGGTGAGTAATCGCACACACGGTGGTGGCCATGGAGTGAGTAATCGCACACACGGTGGTGGCCATGGAGTGAGTAATCGCACACACGGTGGTGGACATGGAGTGAGTAATCGCACACACGGTGGTGGCCATGGAGTGAGTAATCGCACACATGGTGGTGGACATGGTGTGAGTAATCGCACACACGGCGGTGGACATGGAGTGAGTAATCGCACACTGTGGTGGTGGGCATGGGGTGAGTAATCGCACACACGGTGGTGGCCATGGAGTGAGTAATCGCACACACGATGGTGGACATGGAGTGAGTAATCGCACACACGGTGGTGGCCATGGAGTGAGTAATCGCACACACGGTGGTGGCCATGGAGTGAGTAATCGCACACATGGTGGTGGACATGGTGTGAGTAATCGCACACACGGCGGTGGACATGGTGTGAGTAATCGCACACACGGTGGTGGCCCTGGAGTGAGTAATCGCACACACGGTGGTGGACATAGTGTGAGTAGTCGCACACACGGTGGCGGCCATGGAGTTAGTAATCGCACACACGGTGGTGGCCATGGAGTGAATAGTCGCACACACGGTGGTGGCCCTGGAGTGAGTAATCGCACACACGGTGGTGGCCCTGGAGTGAGTAATCGCACACTGTGGCGGTGGCCATGGGGTGAGTAATCGCACACACGGTGGTGGCCATGGAGTGAGTAATCGCACACTGTGGTGGTGGCCATGGGGTGAGTAATCGCACACACGATGGTGGCCATGGAGTGAGTAGTCGCACACACGGTGATGGCCATGGAGTGAGTAATCGCACACGATGGTGGCCATGGGGTGAGTAATCGCACACACGGTGATGGCCATGGAGTGAGTAATCGCACACACGGTGGTGGGCATGGAGTGAGTAATCGCACACACGGTGGAGGCCATGGAGTGAGTAGTCGCACACACGGTGGTGGCCATGGAGTGAGTAATCGCACACACGGTGGTGGCCATGGGGTGAGTAATCGCACACACTGTGGTGGGCATGGAGTGAGTAATCGCACACACGGTGGTGGACATGGAGTGAGTAATCGCACACACGGTGGTGGCCATGGAGTGAGTAATCGCACACACGGTGGTGGCCATGGAGTGAGTAATCGCACACACGGTGGTGTCCACCCTGGAGTGATTAATCACACACACGGTGGTGGCCATGAAGTGAGTAATCGCACACACGGTGGTGGCCATGGGGTGAGTAATCGCACACACTGTGGTGGGCATGGAGTGAGTAATCGCACACACGGTGGTGGACATGGAGTGAGTAATCGCACACACGGTGGTGGCCATGGAGTGAGTAATCGCACACACGGTGGTGGCCATGGAGTGAGTAATCGCACACACGGTGGTGGCCATGGAGTGAGTAATCACACACACGGTGGTGGCCATGGTGTGAGTAATCGCACAAACGGTGGTGGCCATGCAGTGAGTAACCGCACACACGGTGGTGGCCCTGGAGTGAGTAGTCGCACACACGGTGGTGGACATGGAGTGAGTAATCGCACACACGGTGGTGGCCATGGAGTGAGTAATCGCACACACGGTGGTGGCCATGGAGTGAGTAGTCGCACACACGGTGGTGGCCATGGAGTGAGTAATCGCACACACGGTGGTGGACATGGAGTGAGTAATCGCACACACGGTGGTGGCCATGGAGTGAGTAATCGCACACACGGTGGTGGCCATGGAGTGAGTAATCGCACACACGGTGGTGGCCATGGAGTGAGTAATCACACACACGGTGGTGGCCATGGAGTGAGTAATCGCACACACGGTGATGGCCATGGAGTGAGTAATCGCACACACGGCGGTGGACATGGTGTAAGAAATCGCACACACGGTGGTGGCCATGGAGTGAGTAATCGCACACACGGTGGTGGCCATGGAGTGAGTAATCGCACACTGTTATTGTGGGCATGGGGTGAGTAATCGCACACACGGTGGTGGCCATGGAGTGAGTAATCGCACACACGGTGATGGCCATGGAGTGAGTAATCGCACACACGGCGGTGGACATGGTGTGAGTAATCGCACACACGGTGGTGGCCATGGAGTGAGTAATCGCACACACGGTGGTGGCCATGGAGTGAGTAATCGCACACTGTGGTTGTGGGCATGGGGTGAGTAATCGCACACACGGTGGTGGCCATGGAGTGAGTAATCCCACACACGGTGGTGGCCATGGAGTGAGTAATCGCACACACGGTGGTGGACATGGAGTGAGTAATCGCACACACGGTGGTGGCCATGGAGTGAGTAATCGCACACATGGTGGTGGACATGGTGTGAGTAATCGCACACACGGCGGTGGACATGGAGTGAGTAATCGCACACACGGTGGTGGCCATGGAGTGAGTAATCGCACACTGTGGTGGTGGGCATGGGGTGAGTAATCGCACACACGGTGGTGGCCATGGAGTGAGTAATCGCACACACGGTGGTGGCCATGGAGTGAGTAATCGCACACACGATGGTGGACATGGAGTGAGTAATCGCACACACGGTGGTGGCCATGGAGTGAGTAGTCGCACACACGGTGGTGGCCATGGAGTGAGTAATCGCACACATGGTGGTGGACATGGTGTGAGTAATCGCACACACGGCGGTGGACATGGTGTGAGTAATCGCACACACGGTGGTGGCCCTGGAGTGAGTAATCGCACACACGGTGGTGGACATAGTGTGAGTAGTCGCACACACGGTGGCGGCCATGGAGTTAGTAATCGCACACACGGTGGTGGCCATGGAGTGAATAGTCGCACACACGGTGGTGGCCCTGGAGTGAGTAATCGCACACACGGTGGTGGCCCTGGAGTGAGTAATCGCACACTGTGGCGGTGGCCATGGGGTGAGTAATCGCACACACGGTGGTGGCCATGGAGTGAGTAGTCGCACACACGGTGGTGGCCATGGGGTGAGTAATCGCACACACGATGGTGGCCATGGAGTGAGTAATTGCACACACGGTGGTGGCCATGGAGTGAGTAATCGCACACGATGGTGGCCATGGGGTGAGTAATCGCACACACGGTGATGGCCATGGAGTGAGTAATCGCACACACGGTGGTGGCCATGGTGTGAGTAATCGCACACACGGTGGTGGCCATGCAGTGAGTAACCGCACACACGGTGGTGGCCCTGGAGTGAGTAGTCGCACACACGGTGGTGGACATGGAGTGAGTAATCGCACACACGGTGGTGGCCATGGAGTGAGTAATCGCACACACGGTGGTGGCCATGGAGTGAGTAGTCGCACACACGGTGGTGGCCATGGAGTGAGTAATCGCACACACGGTGGTGGACATGGAGTGAGTAATCGCACACACGGTGGTGGCCATGGAGTGAGTAATCGCACACACGGTGGTGGCCATGGAGTGAGTAATCGCACACACGGTGGTGGCCATGGAGTGAGTAATCACACACACGGTGGTGGCCATGGAGTGAGTAATCGCACACACGGTGATGGCCATGGAGTGAGTAATCGCACACACGGCGGTGGACATGGTGTGAGTAATCGCACACACGGTGGTGGCCATGGAGTGAGTAATCGCACACACGGTGGTGGCCATGGAGTGAGTAATCGCACACTGTGGTTGTGGGCATGGGGTGAGTAATCGCACACACGGTGGTGGCCATGGAGTGAGTAATCGCACACACGGTGGTGGCCATGGAGTGAGTAATCGCACACACGGTGGTGGACATGGAGTGAGTAATCGCACACACGGTGGTGGCCATGGAGTGAGTAATCGCACACATGGTGGTGGACATGGTGTGAGTAATCGCACACACGGCGGTGGACATGGAGTGAGTAATCGCACACACGGTGGTGGCCATGGAGTGAGTAATCGCACACTGTGGTGGTGGGCATGGGGTGAGTAATCGCACACACGGTGGTGGCCATGGAGTGAGTAATCGCACACACGGTGGTGGCCATGGAGTGAGTAATCGCACACACGATGGTGGACATGGAGTGAGTAATCGCACACACGGTGGTGGCCATGGAGTGAGTAGTCGCACACACGGTGGTGGCCATGGAGTGAGTAATCGCACACATGGTGGTGGACATGGTGTGAGTAATCGCACACACGGCGGTGGACATGGTGTGAGTAATCGCACACACGGTGGTGGCCCTGGAGTGAGTAATCGCACACACGGTGGTGGACATAGTGTGAGTAGTCGCACACACGGTGGCGGCCATGGAGTTAGTAATCGCACACACGGTGGTGGCCATGGAGTGAATAGTCGCACACACGGTGGTGGCCCTGGAGTGAGTAATCGCACACACGGTGGTGGCCCTGGAGTGAGTAATCGCACACTGTGGCGGTGGCCATGGGGTGAGTAATCGCACACACGGTGGTGGCCATGGAGTGAGTAGTCGCACACACGGTGGTGGCCATGGGGTGAGTAATCGCACACACGATGGTGGCCATGGAGTGAGTAATTGCACACACGGTGGTGGCCATGGAGTGAGTAATCGCACACGATGGTGGCCATGGGGTGAGTAATCGCACACACGGTGATGGCCATGGAGTGAGTAATCGCACACACGGTGGTGGGCATGGAGTGAGTAATCGCACACACGGTGGAGGCCATGGAGTGAGTAGTCGCACACACGGTGGTGGCCATGGAGTGAGTAATCGCACACACGGTGGTGGCCATGGAGTGAGTAATCGCACACACGGTGGTGGCCATGGAGTGAGTAATCGCACACACGGTGGTGGCCATGGAGTGAGTAATCGAACACACGGTGGTGGCCATGGAGTGAGTAATCACACACACGGTGGTGGCCATGGAGTGAGTAGTCGCACACACGGTGGTGGACATGGAGTGAGTAATCGCACACACGGTGGTGGCCATGAAGTGAGTAATCGCACACACGGTGGTGGCCCTGGAGTGATTAATCGCACACACGGTGGTGGCCATGGAGTGAATAATCGCACACACGGTGGTGACCATGGAGTGAGTAATCACACACACGCTGGTGACCATGGAGTGAGTAATCACACACACGGTGATGGCCATGGAGTGAGTAATCGCACACGCGGTGGTGGACATGGTGTGAGTAATCGCACACACGGCGGTGGACATGGTGTGAGTAATCGCACACACGGTGGTGGCCCTGGAGTGAGTAATCGCACACACGGTGGTGGGCATGGAGTGAGTAATCGCACACACGGTGGTGGCCATGGAGTGAGTAATCGAACACACGGTGGTGGCCATGGAGTGAGTAATCACACACACGGTGGTGGCCATGGAGTGAGTAGTCGCACACACGGTGGTGGACATGGAGTGAGTAATCGCACACACGGTGGTGGCCATGAAGTGAGTAATCGCACACACGGTGGTGGCCCTGGAGTGATTAATCGCACACACGGTGGTGGCCATGGAGTGAATAATCGCACACACGGTGGTGACCATGGAGTGAGTAATCACACACACGCTGGTGACCATGGAGTGAGTAATCACACACACGGTGATGGCCATGGAGTGAGTAATCGCACACGCGGTGGTGGACATGGTGTGAGTAATCGCACACACGGCGGTGGACATGGTGTGAGTAATCGCACACACGGTGGTGGCCCTGGAGTGAGTAATCGCACACACGGTGGTGGACATAGTGTGAGTAATCGCACACACGGTGGCGGCCATGGAATTAGTAATCGCACACACGGTGGTGGTCATGGAGTGAATAGTCGCACACACGGTGGTGGCCCTGGAGTGAGTAATCGCACACTGTGGTGGTGGGCATGGGGTGAGTAATCGCACACACGGTGGTGGCCATGGAGTGAGTAATCGCACACACGGTGGTGGCCATGGAGTGAGTAATCGCACACACGGTGGTGGCCATGAAGTGAGTAATCGCACACACGGTGGTGGCCCTGGAGTGATTAATCGCACACACGGTGGTGGCCCTGGAGTGAGTAATCGCACACACGGTGGTGGCCCTGGAGTGATTAATCACACACACGGTGGTGGCCATGAAGTGAGTAATCGCACACACGGTGGTGGCCATGGAGTGATTAATCGCACACACGGTGGGGGCCATGGAGTGAGTAGTCGCACCCGCGGTGGTGGCCATGGAGTGAGTAATCGCACACACGGTGGTGGCCATGGAGTGAATAATCGCACACACAGTGGTGGCCATGGAGTGAGGAATCGCACACACGCTGGTGGCCATGGAGTGAGTAATCACACACGCGGTGGTGGACATGGTGTGAGTAATCGCACACACGGCGGTGGACATGGTGTGAGTAATCGCACACACGGTGGTGGCCCTGGAGTGAGTAATCGCACACGCGGTGGTGGCCATGGAGTGAGTAATTGCACACGCGGTGGTGGACATGGTGTGAGTAATCGCACACACGGCGGTGGACATGGTGTGAGTAATCGCACACACGGTGGTGGCCCTGGAGTGAGTAATCGCACACACGGTGGTGGCGATGGAGTGAGTAATCGCACACTGTGGTGGTGGACATAGTGTGAGTAGTCGCACACACGGTGGCGGCCATGGAATTAGTAATCGCACACACTGTGGTGGCCCTGGAGTGAGTAATCGCACACACGGTGGTGGCCATGGAGTGAGTAATCACACACACGGTGGTGGCCATGGAGTGAGTAATCGCACACACGGTGGTGGCCATGAAGTGTGTAAGCGCACACACGGTGGTGGCCATGGAGTGAGTAATCGCACACACGGTGGTGGCCATGGAGTGAGTAATCGCACACACGGTGGTGGCCATGGAGTGAGTAATCGCACACACGGTGGTGGGCATGGGGTGAGTAATCGCACACTCGGTGGTGGCCATGGATTGAGTAGTCGCACACACGGTGGTGGGCATGGAGTGAGTAATCGCACACACGGTGGTGGCCATGGAGTGAGTAATCGCACACACGGTGGTGGCCATGGAGTGAGTAATCGCACACTCGGTGGTGGCCATGGAGTGAGTAGTCGCACACACGGTGGTGGGCATGGGGTGAGTAATCGCACACTGTGGTGGTGGGCATGGGGTGAGTAATCGCACACACGGTGGTGGCCATGGAGTGAGTAGTCGCACACACGGTGGTGGCCATGGAGTGAGTAATCGCACACACGGTGGTGGCCATGGAGTGAGTAATCGCACACACGGTGGTGGCCATGAAGTGAGTAATCGCACACACGGTGGTGGCCATGCAGTGAGTAGTCGCACACACGGTGGTGGCCATGGAGTGAGTAATCGCACACACGGTGGTGGCCATGGAGTGAGTAATCGCACACACGGTGGTGGCCATGGAGTGAGTAATCGCACACACGGTGGTGGCCATGGAGTGAGTAATCACACACACGGAGGTGGCCCTGGAGTGAGTAATCGCATACACGGTGGTGGCCATGGAGTGAGTAATCGCACACACGGTGGTGGCCATGGAGTGAGTAACCGCACACACGGTGGTGGCCATGGAGTGAGTAATCGCACACACGGTGGTGGCCATGGAGTGAGTAATCGCACACACGGTGGTGGCCATGGAGTGAGTAATCACACACACGGTGATGGCCATGGAGTGAGTAATCGCACACACGGTGGTGGCCATGGAGTGAGTAATCGCACACACGGTGGTGGCCATGGAGTGAGTAATCACACACACGGAGGTGGCCCTGGAGTGAGTAATCGCATACACGGTGGTGGCCATGGAGTGAGTAATCGCACACACGGTGGTGGCCATGGAGTGAGTAATCACACACACGGTGATGGCCATGGAGTGAGTAATCGCACACACGGTGGTGGACATGGTGTGAGTAATCGCACACACGGTGGTGGACATGGTGTGAGTAATCGCACACACGGTGGTGGACATGGTGTGAGTAATCGCACACACGGTGGTGGCCCTGGAGTGAGTAATCGCACACACGGTGGTGGACATGGTGTGAGTAGTTGCACACACGGTGGTGGCCATGGAGTGAGTAATCGCACACACGGTGGTGGACATGGAGTGAGTAATCGCACACACGGTGGTGGCCATGGAGTGAGTAATCGCACACATGGTGGTGGACATGGTGTGAGTAATCGCACACACGGCGGTGGACATGGAGTGAGTAATCGCACACACGGTGGTGGCCATGGAGTGAGTAATCGCACACTGTGGTGGTGGGCATGGGGTGAGTAATCGCACACACGGTGGTGGCCATGGAGTGAGTAATCGCACACACGGTGGTGGCCATGGAGTGAGTAATCGCACACACGATGGTGGACATGGAGTGAGTAATCGCACACACGGTGGTGGCCATGGAGTGAGTAGTCGCACACACGGTGGTGGCCATGGAGTGAGTAATCGCACACATGGTGGTGGACATGGTGTGAGTAATCGCACACACGGCGGTGGACATGGTGTGAGTAATCGCACACACGGTGGTGGCCCTGGAGTGAGTAATCGCACACACGGTGGTGGACATAGTGTGAGTAGTCGCACACACGGTGGCGGCCATGGAGTTAGTAATCGCACACACGGTGGTGGCCATGGAGTGAATAGTCGCACACACGGTGGTGGCCCTGGAGTGAGTAATCGCACACACGGTGGTGGCCCTGGAGTGAGTAATCGCACACTGTGGCGGTGGCCATGGGGTGAGTAATCGCACACACGGTGGTGGCCATGGAGTGAGTAGTCGCACACACGGTGGTGGCCATGGGGTGAGTAATCGCACACACGATGGTGGCCATGGAGTGAGTAATTGCACACACGGTGGTGGCCATGGAGTGAGTAATCGCACACGATGGTGGCCATGGGGTGAGTAATCGCACACACGGTGATGGCCATGGAGTGAGTAATCGCACACACGGTGGTGGGCATGGAGTGAGTAATCGCACACACGGTGGAGGCCATGGAGTGAGTAGTCGCACACACGGTGGTGGCCATGGAGTGAGTAATCGCACACACGGTGGTGGCCATGGAGTGAGTAATCGCACACACGGTGGTGGCCATGGAGTGAGTAATCGCACACACGGTGGTGGCCATGGAGTGAGTAATCGAACACACGGTGGTGGCCATGGAGTGAGTAATCACACACACGGTGGTGGCCATGGAGTGAGTAGTCGCACACACGGTGGTGGACATGGAGTGAGTAATCGCACACACGGTGGTGGCCATGAAGTGAGTAATCGCACACACGGTGGTGGCCCTGGAGTGATTAATCGCACACACGGTGGTGGCCATGGAGTGAATAATCGCACACACGGTGGTGACCATGGAGTGAGTAATCACACACACGCTGGTGACCATGGAGTGAGTAATCACACACACGGTGATGGCCATGGAGTGAGTAATCGCACACGCGGTGGTGGACATGGTGTGAGTAATCGCACACACGGCGGTGGACATGGTGTGAGTAATCGCACACACGGTGGTGGCCCTGGAGTGAGTAATCGCACACACGGTGGTGGGCATGGAGTGAGTAATCGCACACACGGTGGTGGCCATGGAGTGAGTAATCGAACACACGGTGGTGGCCATGGAGTGAGTAATCACACACACGGTGGTGGCCATGGAGTGAGTAGTCGCACACACGGTGGTGGACATGGAGTGAGTAATCGCACACACGGTGGTGGCCATGAAGTGAGTAATCGCACACACGGTGGTGGCCCTGGAGTGATTAATCGCACACACGGTGGTGGCCATGGAGTGAATAATCGCACACACGGTGGTGACCATGGAGTGAGTAATCACACACACGCTGGTGACCATGGAGTGAGTAATCACACACACGGTGATGGCCATGGAGTGAGTAATCGCACACGCGGTGGTGGACATGGTGTGAGTAATCGCACACACGGCGGTGGACATGGTGTGAGTAATCGCACACACGGTGGTGGCCCTGGAGTGAGTAATCGCACACACGGTGGTGGACATAGTGTGAGTAATCGCACACACGGTGGCGGCCATGGAATTAGTAATCGCACACACGGTGGTGGCCATGGAGTGAATAGTCGCACACACGGTGGTGGCCCTGGAGTGAGTAATCGCACACTGTGGTGGTGGGCATGGGGTGAGTAATCGCACACACGGTGGTGGCCATGGAGTGAGTAATCGCACACACGGTGGTGGCCATGGAGTGAGTAATCGCACACACGGTGGTGGCCATGAAGTGAGTAATCGCACACACGGTGGTGGCCCTGGAGTGATTAATCGCACACACGGTGGTGGCCCTGGAGTGAGTAATCGCACACACGGTGGTGGCCCTGGAGTGATTAATCACACACACGGTGGTGGCCATGAAGTGAGTAATCGCACACACGGTGGTGGCCATGGAGTGATTAATCGCACACACGGTGGGGGCCATGGAGTGAGTAGTCGCACCCGCGGTGGTGGCCATGGAGTGAGTAATCGCACACACGGTGGTGGCCATGGAGTGAATAATCGCACACACGGTGGTGGCCATGGAGTGAGGAATCGCACACACGCTGGTGGCCATGGAGTGAGTAATCACACACGCGGTGGTGGACATGGTGTGAGTAATCGCACACACGGCGGTGGACATGGTGTGAGTAATCGCACACACGGTGGTGGCCCTGGAGTGAGTAATCGCACACGCGGTGGTGGCCATGGAGTGAGTAATTGCACACGCGGTGGTGGACATGGTGTGAGTAATCGCACACACGGCGGTGGACATGGTGTGAGTAATCGCACACACGGTGGTGGCCCTGGAGTGAGTAATCGCACACACGGTGGTGGCCATGGAGTGAGTAATCGCACACTGTGGTGGTGGACATAGTGTGAGTAGTCGCACACACGGTGGCGGCCATGGAATTAGTAATCGCACACACTGTGGTGGCCCTGGAGTGAGTAATCGCACACACGGTGGTGGCCATGGAGTGAGTAATCACACACACGGTGGTGGCCATGGAGTGAGTAATCGCACACACGGTGGTGGCCATGAAGTGTGTAAGCGCACACACGGTGGTGGCCATGGAGTGAGTAATCGCACACACGGTGGTGGCCATGGAGTGAGTAATCGCACACACGGTGGTGGCCATGGAGTGAGTAATCGCACACACGGTGGTGGGCATGGGGTGAGTAATCGCACACTCGGTGGTGGCCATGGAGTGAGTAGTCGCACACACGGTGGTGGGCATGGAGTGAGTAATCGCACACACGGTGGTGGCCATGGAGTGAGTAATCGCACACACGGTGGTGGCCATGGAGTGAGTAATCGCACACTCGGTGGTGGCCATGGAGTGAGTAGTCGCACACACGGTGGTGGGCATGGGGTGAGTAATCGCACACTGTGGTGGTGGGCATGGGGTGAGTAATCGCACACACGGTGGTGGCCATGGAGTGAGTAGTCGCACACACGGTGGTGGCCATGGAGTGAGTAATCGCACACACGGTGGTGGCCATGGAGTGAGTAATCGCACACACGGTGGTGGCCATGAAGTGAGTAATCGCACACACGGTGGTGGCCATGCAGTGAGTAGTCGCACACACGGTGGTGGCCATGGAGTGAGTAATCGCACACACGGTGGTGGCCATGGAGTGAGTAATCGCACACACGGTGGTGGCCATGGAGTGAGTAATCGCACACACGGTGGTGGCCATGGAGTGAGTAATCACACACACGGAGGTGGCCCTGGAGTGAGTAATCGCATACACGGTGGTGGCCATGGAGTGAGTAATCGCACACACGGTGGTGGCCATGGAGTGAGTAACCGCACACACGGTGGTGGCCATGGAGTGAGTAATCGCACACACGGTGGTGGCCATGGAGTGAGTAATCGCACACACGGTGGTGGCCATGGAGTGAGTAATCACACACACGGTGATGGCCATGGAGTGAGTAATCGCACACACGGTGGTGGCCATGGAGTGAGTAATCGCACACACGGTGGTGGCCATGGAGTGAGTAATCACACACACGGAGGTGGCCCTGGAGTGAGTAATCGCATACACGGTGGTGGCCATGGAGTGAGTAATCGCACACACGGTGGTGGCCATGGAGTGAGTAATCACACACACGGTGATGGCCATGGAGTGAGTAATCGCACACACGGTGGTGGACATGGTGTGAGTAATCGCACACACGGTGGTGGACATGGTGTGAGTAATCGCACACACGGTGGTGGACATGGTGTGAGTAATCGCACACACGGTGGTGGCCCTGGAGTGAGTAATCGCACACACGGTGGTGGACATGGTGTGAGTAGTTGCACACACGGTGGCGGCCATGGAGATAGTAATCGCACACACTGTGGTGGCCATGGAGTGAGTAGTCGCACACACGGTGGTGGCCCTGGAGTGAGTAATCGCACACACGGTGGTGGCCATGGAGTGAGTAATCGCACACACGGTGGTGGCCCTGGAGTGAGTAATCGCACACACGGTGGTGGCCCTGGAGTGAGTAATCGCACACACGGTGGTGGACATGGTGTGAGTAGTCGCACACACGGTGGCGGCCATGGAGTTAGTAATCGCACACACTGTGGTGGCCATGGAGTGAGTAGTCGCACACACGGTGGTGGCCATTGAGTGAGTAGTCGCACACACGGTGGTGGCCATGGAGTGAGTAATCGCACACACGGTGGTGGCCATTGAGTGAGTAATCACACACGGTGGTGGCCATGGAGTGAGTAATCACACACACGGTGGTGGCCATGGAGTGAGTAATCGCACACACGGTGGTGGCCATTGAGTGAGTAATCACACACGGTGGTGGCCATGGAGTGAGTAATCACACACACGGTGGTGGACATGGTGTGAGTAATCGCACACACGGTGGTGGCCATGGAGTGAGTAATCGCACACACGGTGGTGGCCATGGAGTGAGTAATCGCACACACGGTGGTGGCCATGGAGTGAGTAATCGCACACACGGTGGTGGCCATGGAGTGAGTAATCGCACACACGGTGGTGGCCATGGAGTGAGTAATCGCACACTGTGGTGGTGGCCATGGAGTGAGTAATCGAACACACGGTGGTGGCCATGCAGTGTGTAATCGCACACACGGTGGTGGCCATGGAGTGATTAATCGCACACACGGTGATGGCCATGGAGTGAGTAATCGCACACACGGTGGTGGCCATGCAGTGTGTAATCGCACACACGGTGGTGGCCATGGAGTGAGTAATCACACACACGGTGGTGGCCATGGAGTGAGTAATCACACACGGTGGTGGCCATGGAGTGAGTAATCGCACACACGGTGGTGGCCATGGAGTGAGTAATCGCACACACGGTGGTGGCCATTGAGTGAGTAATCACACACGGTGGTGGCCATGGAGTGAGTAATCACACACACGGTGGTGGCCATGGAGTGAGTAATCGCACACACGGTGGTGGCCATTGAGTGAGTAATCACACACGGTGGTGGCCATGGAGTGAGTAATCACACACACGGTGGTGGACATGGTGTGAGTCATCGCACACACGGTGGTGGCCATGGAGTGAGTAATCGCACACACGGTGGTGGCCATGGAGTGAGTAATCGCACACACGGTGGTGGCCATGGAGTGAGTAATCGCACACACGGTGGTGGCCATGGAGTGAGTAATCACACACACGGTGAAGGCTATGGAGTGAGTAATCGCACACACGGTGGTGGACATGGTGTGAGTAATCGCACACACGGTGGTGGACATGGTGTGAGTAATCGCACACATGGTGGTGGCCCTGGAGTGAGTGATCGCACACACGGTGGTGGACATGGTGTGAGTAGTCGCACACACGGTGGCGGCCATGGAGTTAGTAATCGCACACACGGTGGTGGCCATGGAGTGAGTAATCGCACACACGGTGGTGGCCATGGAGTGAGTAATCGCACACACTGTGGTGGCCATGGAGTGAGTAGTCGCACACACGGTGGTGGCCCTGGAGTGAGTATTCGCACACACGGTGGGGGCCATGGAGTGAGTAATCGCACACACGGTGGGGGCCATGGAGTGAGTAATCGCACACACGGTGGTGGCCATGGAGTGAGTGGTCGCACACACGGTGGTGGCCATGGAGTGAGTAATCGCACACAAGGTGGTGGCCATGGAGTGAGTAATCGCACACACGGTGGTGGCCATGGAGTGAGTAATCGCACACACGGTGGTGGCCATGGAGTGAGTAGTCGCACACACGGTGGTGGCCATTGAGTGAGTAGTCGCACACACGGTGGTGGCCATGGAGTGAGTAATCACACACACGGTGGTGGCCATGGAGTGAGTAATCGCACACACGGTGGTGGCCATGGAGTGAGTAATCACACACACGGTGGTGGCCATGGAGTGAGTAATCGCACACACGGTGGTGGCCATGGAGTGAGTAGTCGCACACACGGTGGTGGCCATGGAGTGAGTAGTCGCACACACGGTGGTGGCCATGGAGTGAGTAATCACACACGGTGGTGGCCATGGAGTGAGTAATCACACACACGGTGGTGGCCATGGAGTGAGTAATCGCACACACGGTGGTGGCCATGGAGTGAGTAATCGCACACACGGTGGTGGCCATGGAGTGAGTAATCGCACACACGGTGGTGGCCATGGAGTGAGTAATCGCACACACGGTGGTGGCCATGGAGTGAGTAATCGCACACACGGTGGTGGCCATGCAGTGAGTAATCGCACACACGGTGGTGGCTCTGGAGTGAGTAATCGCACACACGGTGGTGGCCATGGAGTGAGTAGTCGCACACACGGTGGTGGGCATGGAGTGAGTAATCGCACACTGTGGTGGTGGGCATGGGGTGAGTAATCGCACACTGTGGTGGTGGGCATGGGGTGAGTAATCGCACACACGGTGGTGGCCATGGAGTGAGTAATCGCACACACGGTGGTGGACATGGAGTGAGTAATCGCACACGCGGTGGTGGGCATGGGGTGAGTAATCGCACACACGGTGGTGGCCATGGAGTGAGTAATCGCACACACGGTGGTGGCCATGGAGTGAGTAATCGCACACACGGTGGTGGCCATGGAGTGAGTAATCGCACACACGGTGGTGGCCATGGAGTGAGTAATCACACACACGGTGGTGGACATGGTGTGAGTAATCGCACACACGGCGGTGGACATGGTGTGAGTAATCGCACACACGATGGAGGCCATGGAGTGAGTAATCGCACACACGGTGGTGGCCATGGAGTGAGTAATCACACACACGGTGATGGCCATGGAGTGAGTAATCGCACACACGGCGGTGGACATGGTGTGAGTAATCGCACACACGGTGGTGGCCATGGAGTGAGTAATCGCACACACGGCGGTGGACATGGTGTGGGTAATCGCACACGCGGTGGTGGCCCTGGAGTGAGTAATCGCACACACGGTGGTGGACATAGTGTGAGTAGTCGCACACACGGTGGCGGCCATGGAGTTAGTAATCGCACACACGGTGGTGGCCATGGAGTGAGTAGTCGCACACACGGTGGTGGCCCTGGAGTGAGTAGTCGCACACACGATGGTGGACATGGAGTGAGTAATCGCACACACGGTGGTGGCCATGGAGTGAGTAATCGCACACACGGTGGTGGCCATTGAGTGAGTAATCGCACACACGGTGGTGGCCATGGAGTGAGTAATCGCACACACGGTGGTGGCCATGGAGTGAGTAATCACACACACGGTGGTGGCCATGGAGTGAGTAATCGCACACACGGTGATGGCCATGGAGTGAGTAATCGCACACACGGCGGTGGACATGGTGTGAGTAATCGCACACACGGTGGTGGCCATGGAGTGAGTAATCGCACACACGGTGGTGGCCATGGAGTGAGTAATCGCACACACGGTGATGGCCATGGAGTGAGTAATCGCACACACGGCGGTGGACATGGTGTGAGTATTCGCACACACGGTGGTGGCCATGGAGTGAGTAATCGCACACACGGTGGTGGCCATGGAGTGAGTAATCGCACACACGGTGGTGGACATGGAGTGAGTAATCGCACACACGGTGGTGGCCATGGAGTGAGTAATCGCACACACGGCGGTGGACATGGAGTGAGTAATCGCACACACGGTGGTGGCCATGGAGTGAGTAATCGCACACACGGCGGTGGACATGGAGTGAGTAATCGCACACACGGTGGTGGCCATGGAGTGAGTAATCGCACACTGTGGTGGTGGGCATGGGGTGAGTAATCGCACACACGGTGGTGGCCATGGAGTGAGTAATCGCACACACGGTGGTGGCCATGGAGTGAGTAATCGCACACACGGTGGTGGACATGGAGTGAGTAATCGCACACACGGTGGTGGCCATGGATTGAGTAGTCGCACACACGGTGGTGGCCATGGAGTGAGTAATCGCACACATGGTGGTGGACATGGTGTGAGTAATCGCACACACGGCGGTGGACATGGTGTGAGTAATCGCACACACGGTGGTGGCCCTGGAGTGAGTAATCGCACACACGGTGGTGGACATAGTGTGAGTAGTCGCACACACGGTGGCGGCCATGGAGTTAGTAATCGCACACACGGTGGTGGCCATGGAGTGAATAGTCGCACACACGGTGGTGGCCCTGGAGTGAGTAATCGCACACACGGTGGTGGCCCTGGAGTGAGTAATCGCACACACGGTGATGGCCATGGAGTGAGTAATCGCACACATGGTGGTGGACATGGTGTGAGTAATCGCACACACGGCGGTGGACATGGTGTGAGTAATCGCACACACGGTGGTGGCCCTGGAGTGAGTAATCGCACACACGGTGGTGGACATAGTGTGAGTAGTCGCACACACGGTGGCGGCCATGGAGTTAGTAATCGCACACACGGTGGTGGCCATGGAGTGAATAGGCGCACACACGGTGGTGGCCCTGGAGTGAGTAATCGCACACTGTGGCGGTGGCCATGGGGTGAGTAATCGCACACACGGTGGTGGCCATGGAGTGAGTAGTCGCACACACGGTGGTGGCCATGGGGTGAGTAATCGCACACACGATGGTGGCCATGGAGTGAGTAATCGCACACACGGTGGTGGCCATGGAGTGAGTAATCGCACACGATGGTGGCCATGGGGTGAGTAATCGCACACACGGTGATGGCCATGGAGTGAGTAATCGCACACACGGTGGTGGGCATGGAGTGAGTAATCGCACACACGGTGGAGGCCATGGAGTGAGTAGTCGCACACACGGTGGTGGCCATGGAGTGAGTAATCGCACACACGGTGGTGGCCATGGAGTGAGTAATCGCACACACGGTGGTGGCCATGGAGTGAGTAATCGCACACACGGTGGTGGACATGGAGTGAGTAATCGCACACACGGTGGTGGCCATGAAGTGAGTAATCGCACACACGGTGGTGGCCCTGGAGTGATTAATCGCACACACGGTGGTGGCCATGGAGTGAATAATCGCACACACGGTGGTGACCATGGAGTGAGTAATCACACACACGCTGGTGACCATGGAGTGAGTAATCACACACACGGTGATGGCCATGGAGTGAGTAATCGCACACGCGGTGGTGGACATGGTGTGAGTAATCGCACACACGGCGGTGGACATGGTGTGAGTAATCGCACACACGGTGGTGGCCATGGAGTGAGTAATCACACACACGGTGGTGGCCATGGAGTGAGTAATCGCACACACGGTGGTGGCCATGGAGTGAGTAGTCGCACACACGGTGGTGGCCATGGAGTGAGTAGTCGCACACACGGTGGTGGCCATGGAGTGAGTAATCACACACGGTGGTGGCCATGGAGTGAGTAATCACACACACGGTGGTGGCCATGGAGTGAGTAATCGCACACACGGTGGTGGCCATGGAGTGAGTAATCGAACACACGGTGGTGGCCATGGAGTGAGTAATCGCACACACGGTGGTGGCCATGGAGTGAGTAATCGCACACACGGTGGTGGCCATGGAGTGAGTAATCGCACACACGGTGGTGGCCATGCAGTGAGTAATCGCACACACGGTGGTGGCTCTGGAGTGAGTAATCGCACACACGGTGGTGGCCATGGAGTGAGTAGTCGCACACACGGTGGTGGGCATGGAGTGAGTAATCGCACACTGTGGTGGTGGGCATGGGGTGAGTAATCGCACACTGTGGTGGTGGGCATGGGGTGAGTAATCGCACACACGGTGGTGGCCATGGAGTGAGTAATCGCACACACGGTGGTGGACATGGAGTGAGTAATCGCACACGCGGTGGTGGGCATGGGGTGAGTAATCGCACACACGGTGGTGGCCATGGAGTGAGTAATCGCACACACGGTGGTGGCCATGGAGTGAGTAATCGCACACACGGTGGTGGCCATGGAGTGAGTAATCGCACACACGGTGGTGGCCATGGAGTGAGTAATCACACACACGGTGGTGGCCATGGAGTGAGTAATCACACACACGGTGGTGGACATGGTGTGAGTAATCGCACACACGGCGGTGGACATGGTGTGAGTAATCGCACACACGGTGGAGGCCATGGAGTGAGTAATCGCACACACGGTGGTGGCCATGGAGTGAGTAATCACACACACGGTGATGGCCATGGAGTGAGTAATCGCACACATGGTGGTGGACATGGTGTGAGTAATCGCACACACGGCGGTGGACATGGTGTGAGTAATCGCACACGCGGTGGTGGCCCTGGAGTGAGTAATCGCACACACGGTGGTGGACATAGTGTGAGTAGTCGCACACACGGTGGCGGCCATGGAGTTAGTAATCGCACACACGGTGGTGGCCATGGAGTGAGTAGTCGCACACACGGTGGTGGCCCTGCAGTGAGTAGTCGCACACACGATGGTGGACATGGAGTGAGTAATCGCACACACGGTGGTGGCCATGGAGTGAGTAATCGCACACACGGTGGTGGCCATTGAGTGAGTAATCGCACACACGGTGGTGGCCATGGAGTGAGTAATCGCACACACGGTGGTGGCCATGGAGTGAGTAATCACACACACGGTGGTGGCCATGGAGTGAGTAATCGCACACACGGTGATGGCCATGGAGTGAGTAATCGCACACACGGCGGTGGACATGGTGTGAGTAATCGCACACACGGTGGTGGCCATGGAGTGAGTAATCGCACACACGGTGGTGGCCATGGAGTGAGTAATCGCACACACGGTGATGGCCATGGAGTGAGTAATCGCACACACGGCGGTGGACATGGTGTGAGTAATCGCACACACGGTGGTGGCCATGGAGTGAGTAATCGCACACACGGTGGTGGCCATGGAGTGAGTAATCGCACACTGTGGTGGTGGGCATGGGGTGAGTAATCGCACACACGGTGGTGGCCATGGAGTGAGTAATCGCACACACGGTGGTGGCCATGGAGTGAGTAATCGCACACACGGTGGTGGACATGGAGTGAGTAATCGCACACACGGTGGTGGCCATGGATTGAGTAGTCGCACACACGGTGGTGGCCATGGAGTGAGTAATCGCACACATGGTGGTGGACATGGTGTGAGTAATCGCACACACGGTGGTGGACATGGTGTGAGTAATCGCACACACGGTGGTGGCCCTGGAGTGAGTAATCGCACACACGGTGGTGGACATAGTGTGAGTAGTCGCACACACGGTGGCGGCCATGGAGTTAGTAATCGCACACACGGTGGTGGCCATGGAGTGAATAGTCGCACACACGGTGGTGGCCCTGGAGTGAGTAATCGCACACACGGTAGTGGCCCTGGAGTGAGTAATCGCACACACGGTGATGGCCATGGAGTGAGTAATCGCACACATGGTGGTGGACATGGTGTGAGTAATCGCACACACGGCGGTGGACATGGTGTGAGTAATCGCACACACGGTGGTGGCCCTGGAGTGAGTAATCGGACACACGGTGGTGGACATAGTGTGAGTAGTCGCACACACGGTGGCGGCCATGGAGTTAGTAATCGCACACACGGTGGTGGCCATGGAGTGAATAGTCGCACACACGGTGGTGGCCCTGGAGTGAGTAATCGCACACTGTGGCGGTGGCCATGGGGTGAGTAATCGCACACACGGTGGTGGCCATGGAGTGAGTAGTCGCACACACGGTGGTGGCCATGGGGTGAGTAATCGCACACACGATGGTGGCCATGGAGTGAGTAATCGCACACACGGTGGTGGCCATGGAGTGAGTAATCGCACACGATGGTGGCCATGGGGTGAGTAATCGCACACACGGTGATGGCCATGGAGTGAGTAATCGCACACACGGTGGTGGGCATGGAGTGAGTAATCGCACACACGGTGGAGGCCATGGAGTGAGTAGTCGCACACACGGTGGTGGCCATGGAGTGAGTAATCGCACACACGGTGGTGGCCATGGAGTGAGTAATCGCACACACGGTGGTGGCCATGGAGTGTGTAATCGCACACACGGTGGTGGCCATGGAGTGAGTAATCGCACACACGGTGGTGGCCATGGAGTGAGTAATCGCACACACGGTGGTGGGCATGGAGTGAGTAATCGCACACACGGTGGTGGCCATGGAGTGAGTAATCGCACACACGGTGGTGGCCATGGAGTGAGTAATCACACACACGGTGGTGGCCATGGAGTGAGTAGTCGCACACACGGTGGTGGGCATGGAGTGAGTAACCGCACACACGGTGGTGGCCATGGAGTGAGTAATCGAACACACGGTGGTGGCCATGGAGTGAGTAATCACACACACGGTGGTGGCCATGGAGTGAGTAGTCGCACACACGGTGGTGGACATGGAGTGATTAATCGCACACACGGTGGTGGCCATGGAGTGAATAATCGCACACACAATGGTGACCATGGAGTGAGTAATCACACACACGCTGGTGACCATGGAGTGAGTAATCACACACACGGTGATGGCCATGGAGTGAGTAATCGCACACGCGGTGGTGGACATGGTGTGAGTAATCGCACACACGGCGGTGGACATGGTGTGAGTAATCGCACACACGGTGGTGGCCCTGGAGTGATTAATCGCACACACGGTGGTGGCCATGGAGTGAATAATCGCACACACAATGGTGACCATGGAGTGAGTAATCACACACACGCTGGTGACCATGGAGTGAGTAATCACACACACGGTGATGGCCATGGAGTGAGTAATCGCACACGCGGTGGTGGACATGGTGTGAGTAATCGCACACACGGCGGTGGACATGGTGTGAGTAATCGCACACACGGTGGTGGCCCTGGAGTGAGTAATCGCACACACGGTGGTGGACATAGTGTGAGTAATCGCACACACGGTGGCGGCCATGGAATTAGTAATCGCACACACGGTGGTGGCCATAGAGTGAATAGTCGCACACACGGTGGTGGCCCTGGAGTGAGTAATCGCACACTGTGGTGGTGGGCATGGGGTGAGTAATCGCACACACGATGGAGGCCATGGAGTGAGTAATCGCACACACGGTGGTGGCCATGGAGTGAGTAGTCGCACACACGGTGGTGGCCATGGAGTGAGTAATCGCACACACGGTGGTGGCCATGAAGTGAGTAATCGCACACACGGTGGTGGCCCTGGAGTGATTAATCGCACACACGGTGGTGGCCCTGGAGTGAGTAATCGCACACACGGTGGTGGCCCTGGAGTGATTAATCACACACACGGTGGTGGCCATGAAGTGAGTAATCGCACACACGGTGGTGGCCATGGAGTGATTAATCGCACACACGGTGGGGGCCATGGAGTGAGTAGTCGCACCCGCGGTGGTGGCCATGGAGTGAGTAATCGCACACACGGTGGTGGCCATGGAGTGAATAATCGCACACACGGTGGTGGCCATGGAGTGAGGAATCGCACACACGCTGGTGGCCATGGAGTGAGTAATCGCACACACGGTGGTGGCCATGGAGTGAGTAATCACACACGCGGTGGTGGACATGGTGTGAGTAATCGCACACACGGCGGTGGACATGGTGTGAGTAATCGCACACACGGTGGTGGCCCTGGAGTGAGTAATCGCACACGCGGTGGTGGCCATGGAGTGAGTAATCGCACACGCGGTGGTGGACATGGTGTGAGTAATCGCACACACGGCGGTGGACATGGTGTGAGTAATCGCACACACGGTGGTGGCCCTGGAGTGAGTAATCGCACACACGGTGGTGGACATAGTGTGAGTAGTCGCACACACGGTGGCGGCCATGGAATTAGTAATCGCACACACTGTGGTGGCCCTGGAGTGAGTAATCGCACACACGGTGGTGGCCATGGAGTGAGTAATCGCACACACGGTGGTGGCCATGGAGTGAGTAATCGCACACACGGTGGTGGCCATGGAGTGAGTAATCGCACACACGGTGGTGGCCATGGAGTGAGTAGTCGCACACACGGTGGTGGCCATGGAGTGAGTAATCGCACACACGGTGGTGGCCATGGAGTGAGTAATCGCACACACGGTGGTGGCCATGGAGTGAGTAATCGCACACACGGTGGTGGCCATGGAGTGAGTAATCGCACACACGGTGGTGGCCATGGAGTGAGTAATCGCACACACGGTGGTGGCCATGGAGCGAGTAACCGCACACACGGTGGTGGCCATGGAGTGAGTAATCGCACACACGGTGGTGGCCCTGGAGTGAGTAATCGCACACACGGTGGTGGCCATGAAGTGAGTAATCGCACACACGGTGGTGGCCATGAAGTGAGTAATCGCACACACGGTGGTGGCCATGAAGTGAGTAATCGCACACACGGTGGTGGCCATGAAGTGAGTAATCGCACACACGGTGGTGGCCCTGGAGTGATTAATCGCACACACGGTGGTGGCCCTGGAGTGAGTAATCGCACACACGGTGGTGGCCCTGGAGTGATTAATCACACACACGGTGGTGGCCATGAAGTGAGTAATCGCACACACGGTGGTGGCCATGGAGTGATTAATCGCACACACGGTGGGGGCCATGGAGTGAGTAGTCGCACCCGCGGTGGTGGCCATGGAGTGAGTAATCGCACACACGGTGGTGGCCATGGAGTGAATAATCGCACACACGGTGGTGGCCATGGAGTGAGGAATCGCACACACGCTGGTGGCCATGGAGTGAGTAATCACACACGCGGTGGTGGACATGGTGTGAGTAATCGCACACACGGCGGTGGACATGGTGTGAGTAATCGCACACACGGTGGTGGCCCTGGAGTGAGTAATCGCACACGCGGTGGTGGCCATGGAGTGAGTAATTGCACACGCGGTGGTGGACATGGTGTGAGTAATCGCACACACGGCGGTGGACATGGTGTGAGTAATCGCACACACGGTGGTGGCCCTGGAGTGAGTAATCGCACACACGGTGGTGGCCATGGAGTGAGTAATCAGACACACGGTGGTGGCCATGGAGTGAGTAATCGCACACACGGTGGTGGCCATGAAGTGTGTAAGCGCACACACGGTGGTGGCCATGGAGTGAGTAATCGCACACACGGTGGTGGCCATGGAGTGAGTAATCGCACACACGGTGGTGGCCATGGAGTGAGTAATCGCACACACGGTGGTGGGCATGGGGTGAGTAATCGCACACTCGGTGGTGGCCATGGAGTGAGTAGTCGCACACACGGTGGTGGGCATGGAGTGAGTAATCGCACACACGGTGGTGGCCATGGAGTGAGTAATCGCACACACGGTGGTGGCCATGGAGTGAGTAATCGCACACTCGGTGGTGGCCATGGAGTGAGTAGTCGCACACACGGTGGTGGGCATGGGGTGAGTAATCGCACACTGTGGTGGTGGGCATGGGGTGAGTAATCGCACACACGGTGGTGGCCATGGAGTGAGTAGTCGCACACACGGTGGTGGCCATGGAGTGAGTAATCGCACACACGGTGGTGGCCATGGAGTGAGTAATCGCACACACGGTGGTGGCCATGAAGTGAGTAAGCGCACACACGGTGGTGGCCATGGAGTGAGTAGTCGCACACACGGTGGTGGCCATGGAGTGAGTAATCGCACACACGGTGGTGGCCATGGAGTGAGTAGTCGCACACACGGTGGTGGCCATGGAGTGAGTAATCGCACACACGGTGGTGGCCATGGAGTGAGTAATCGCACACACGGTGGTGGCCATGGAGTGAGTAATCGCACACACGGTGGTGGCCATGGAGTGAGTAATCACACACACGGAGGTGGCCCTGGAGTGAGTAATCGCATACACGGTGGTGGCCATGGAGTGAGTAATCGCACACACGGTGGTGGCCATGGAGTGAGTAATCGCACACACGGTGGTGGCCATGGAGTGAGTAACCGCACACACGGTGGTGGCCATGGAGTGAGTAATTGCACACACGGTGTTGGCATGGAGTGAGTAATCGCACACACGGTGGTGGCCATGGAGTGAGTAATCACACACACGGTGATGGCCATGGAGTGAGTAATCGCACACACGGTGGTGGCCATGGAGTGAGTAATCGCACACACGGTGGTGGCCATGGAGTGAGTAATCACACACACGGAGGTGGCCCTGGAGTGAGTAATCGCATACACGGTGGTGGCCATGGAGTGAGTAATCGCACACACGGTGGTGGCCATGGAGTGAGTAATCACACACACGGTGATGGCCATGGAGTGAGTAATCGCACACACGGTGGTGGACATGGTGTGAGTAATCGCACACACGGTGGTGGACATGGTGTGAGTAATCGCACACACGGTGGTGGACATGGTGTGAGTAATCGCACACACGGTGGTGGCCCTGGAGTGAGTAATCGCACACACGGTGGTGGACATGGTGTGAGTAGTTGCACACACGGTGGCGGCCATGGAGTTAGTAATCGCACACACTGTGGTGGCCATGGAGTGAGTAGTCGCACACACGGTGGTGGCCCTGGAGTGAGTAATCGCACACACGGTGGTGGCCATGGAGTGAGTAATCGCACACACGGTGGTGGCCCTGGAGTGAGTAATCGCACACACGGTGGTGGCCCTGGAGTGAGTAATCGCACACACGGTGGTGGACATGGTGTGAGTAGTCGCACACACGGTGGCGGCCATGGAGTTAGTAATCGCACACACTGTGGTGGCCATGGAGTGAGTAGTCGCACACACGGTGGTGGCCATTGAGTGAGTAGTCGCACACACTGTGGTGGCCATGGACTGAGTAGTCGCACACACGGTGGTGGCCATTGAGTGAGTAGTCGCACACACGGTGGTGGCCATGGAGTGAGTAATCGCACACACGGTGGTGGCCATGGAGTGAGTAATCACACACACGGTGGTGGCCATGGAGTGAGTAATCGCACACACGGTGGTGGCCATTGAGTGAGTAATCACACACGGTGGTGGCCATGGAGTGAGTAATCACACACACGGTGGTGGACATGGTGTGAGTCATCGCACACACGGTGGTGGCCATGGAGTTAGTAATCGCACACACGGTGGTGGCCATGGAGTGAGTAATCGCACACACGGTGGTGGCCATGGAGTGAGTAATCGCACACACGGTGGTGGCCATGCAGTGTGTAATCGCACACACGGTGGTGGCCATGGAGTGAGTAATCGCACACACGGTGGTGGCCATGGAGTGAGTAATCACACACGGTGGTGGCCATGGAGTGAGTAGTCGCACACACGGTGGTGGCCATGGAGTGAGTAATCACACACGGTGGTGGCCATGGAGTGAGTAATCACACACACGGTGGTGGCCATGGAGTGAGTAATCGCACACACGGTGGTGGCCATGGAGTGAGTAATCACACACGGTGGTGGCCATGGAGTGAGTAATCGCACACACGGTGGTGGCCATGGAGTGAGTAATCACACACGGTGGTGGCCATGGAGTGAGTAATCACACACACGGTGGTGGCCATGGAGTGAGTAATCGCACACACGGTGGTGGCCATGGGGTGAGTAATCACACACACGGTGGTGGCCATGGAGTGAGTAATCGCACACACGGTGGTGGCCATGGAGTGAGTAATCACACACGGTGGTGGCCATGGAGCGAGTAATCACACACACGGTGGTGGCCATGGAGTGAGTAATCACACACACGGTGGTGGCCATTGAGTGAGTAATCACACACGGTGGTGGCCATGGAGTGAGTAATCGCACACACGGTGGTGGCCATTGAGTGAGTAATCACACACGGTGGTGGCCATGGAGTGAGTAATCACACACACGGTGGTGGCCATGGAGTGAGTAATCACACACACGGTGGTGGCCATGGAGTGAGTAATCACACACGGTGGTGGCCATGGAGTGAGTAATCGCACACACGGTGGTGGCCATGGAGTGAGTAATCGCACACACGGTGGTGGCCATGGAGTGAGTAATCGCACACACGGTGGTGGCCATGGAGTGAGTAATCGCACACACGGTGGTGGCCATGGAGTGAGTAATCGCACACACGGTGGTGGCCATGGAGTGAGTAATCACACACACGGTGGTGGCCATGGAGTGAGTAATCGCACACACGGTGGTGGCCATGGGGTGAGTAATCACACACACGGTGGTGGCCATGGAGTGAGTAATCACACACGGTGGTGGCCATGGAGTGAGTAATCGCACACACGGTGGTGGCCATTGAGTGAGTAATCACACACGGTGGTGGCCATGGAGTGAGTAATCGCACACACGGTGGTGGCCATGGAGTGAGTAATCGCACACACGGTGGTGGCCATGGAGTGAGTAATCGCACACACGGTGGTGGCCATGGAGTGAGTAATCACACACACGGTGGTGGACATGGTGTGAGTCATCGCACACACGGTGGTGGCCATGGAGTGAGTAATCGCACACACGGTGGTGGCCATGGAGTGAGTAATCGCACACACGGTGGTGGCCATGGAGTGAGTAATCGCACACACGGTGGTGGCCATGGAGTGAGTAATCACACACACGGTGAAGGCTATGGAGTGAGTAATCGCACACACGGTGGTGGACATGGTGTGAGTAATCGCACACACGGTGGTGGACATGGTGTGAGTAATCGCACACATGGTGGTGGCCCTGGAGTGAGTGATCGCACACACGGTGGTGGACATGGTGTGAGTAGTCGCACACACGGTGGCGGCCATGGAGTTAGTAATCGCACACACGGTGGTGGCCATGGAGTGAGTAATCGCACACACGGTGGTGGCCATGGAGTGAGTAATCGCACACACTGTGGTGGCCATGGAGTGAGTAGTCGCACACACGGTGGTGGCCCTGGAGTGAGTATTCGCACACACGGTGGGGGCCATGGAGTGAGTAATCGCACACACGGTGGGGGCCATGGAGTGAGTAATCGCACACACGGTGGTGGCCATGGAGTGAGTGGTCGCACACACGGTGGTGGCCATTGAGTGAGTAGTCGCACACACGATGGTGGCCATGGAGTGAGTAATCACACACACGGTGGTGGCCATGGAGTGAGTAATCGCACACACGGTGGTGGCCCTGGAGTGAGTAATCGCACACACGGTGGTGGCCATGGAGTGAGTAGTCGCACACACGGTGGTGGCCATGGAGTGAGTAATCGCACACACGGTGGTGGCCATGGAGTGAGTAATCGCACACACGGTGGTGGCCATGGAGTGAGTAATCGCACACACGGTGGTGGCCATGCAGTGAGTAATCGCACACACGGTGGTGGGCATGGAGTGAGTAATCGCACACTGTGGTGGTGGGCATGGGGTGAGTAATCGCACACACGGTGGTGGCCATGGAGTGAGTAATCACACACACGATGGTGGCCATGGAGTGAGTAATCGCACACTGTGGTGGTGGGCATGGGGTGAGTAATCGCACACACGGTGGTGGCCATGGAGTGAGTAATCGCGCACACGGTGGTGGACATGGAGTGAGTAATCGCACACGCGGTGGTGGGCATGGGGTGAGTAATCGCACACACGGTGGTGGCCATGGAGTGAGTAATCGCACACTGTGGTGGTGGGCATGGGGTGAGTAATCGCACACACGGTGGTGGCCATGGAGTGAGTAATCGCACACACGGTGGTGGCCATGGAGTGAGTAATCGCACACACGGTGGTGGCCATGGAGTGAGTAATCGCACACACGGTGGTGGCCATGGAGTGAGTAATCGCACACACGGTGGTGGCCATGGAGTGAGTAATCACACACACGGTGATGGCCATGGAGTGAGTAATCACACACACGGTGATGGCCATGGAGTGAGTAATCGCACACACGGCGGTGGACATGGTGTGAGTAATCGCACACACGGCGGTGGACATGGTGTGAGTAATCGCACACACGGTGGTGGCCCTGGAGTGAGTAATCGCACACACGGTGGTGGACATAGTGTGAGTAGTCGCACACACGGTGGCGGCCATGGAGTTAGTAATCGCACACACGGTGGTGGCCATGGAGTGAGTAGTCGCACACACGGTGGTGGCCCTGGAGTGAGTAGTCGCACACACGATGGTGGACATGGAGTGAGTAATCGCACACACGGTGGTGGCCATGGAGTGAGTAATCGCACACACGGTGGTGGACATGGAGTGAGTAATCGCACACACGGTGGTGGCCATGGAGTGAGTAATCGCACACACGGTGGTGGCCATTGAGTGAGTAATCGCACACACGGTGGTGGCCATGGAGTGAGTAATCGCACACACGGTGGTGGCCATGGAGTGAGTAATCACACACACGGTGGTGGCCATGGAGTGAGTAATCGCACACACGGTGTTGGCCATGGAGTGAGTAATCGCACACACGGCGGTGGACATGGTGTGAGTAATCGCACACACGGTGGTGGCCCTGGAGTGAGTAATCGCACACACGGTGGTGGCCATGGAGTGAGTAATCGCACACACGGTGGTGGCCATGGAGTGAGTAATCGCACACACGGTGGTGGCCATGGAGTGAGTAATCGCACACTGTGGTTGTGGGCATGGGGTGAGTAATCGCACACACGGTGGTGGCCATGGAGTGAGTAATCGCACACACGGTGATGGCCATGGAGTGAGTAATCGCACACACGGCGGTGGACATGGTGTGAGTAATCGCACACACGGTGGTGGCCATGGAGTGAGTAATCGCACACACGGTGGTGGCCATGGAGTGAGTAATCGCACACTGTGGTTGTGGGCATGGGGTGAGTAATCGCACACACGGTGGTGGCCATGGAGTGAGTAATCGCACACACGGTGGTGGCCATGGAGTGAGTAATCGCACACACGGTGGTGGACATGGAGTGAGTAATCGCACACACGGTGGTGGCCATGGAGTGAGTAATCGCACACATGGTGGTGGACATGGTGTGAGTAATCGCACACACGGCGGTGGACATGGAGTGAGTAATCGCACACACGGTGGTGGCCATGGAGTGAGTAATCGCACACTGTGGTGGTGGGCATGGGGTGAGTAATCGCACACACGGTGGTGGCCATGGAGTGAGTAATCGCACACACGGTGGTGGCCATGGAGTGAGTAATCGCACACACGGTGGTGGACATGGAGTGAGTAATCGCACACACGGTGGTGGCCATGGAGTGAGTAGTCGCACACACGGTGGTGGCCATGGAGTGAGTAATCGCACACATGGTGGTGGACATGGTGTGAGTAATCGCACACACGGCGGTGGACATGGTGTGAGTAATCGCACACACGGTGGTGGCCCTGGAGTGAGTAATCGCACACACGGTGGTGGACATAGTGTGAGTAGTCGCACACACGGTGGCGGCCATGGAGTTAGTAATCGCACACACGGTGGTGGCCATGGAGTGAATAGTCGCACACACGGTGGTGGCCCTGGAGTGAGTAATCGCACACACGGTGGTGGCCCTGGAGTGAGTAATCGCACACACGGTGATGGCCATGGAGTGAGTAATCGCACACATGGTGGTGGACATGGTGTGAGTAATCGCACACACGGCGGTGGACATGGTGTGAGTAATCGCACACACGGTGGTGGCCCTGGAGTGAGTAATCGCACACACGGTGGTGGACATAGTGTGAGTAGTCGCACACACGGTGGCGGCCATGGAGTTAGTAATCGCACACACGGTGGTGGCCATGGAGTGAATAGTCGCACACACGGTGGTGGCCCTGGAGTGAGTAATCGCACACTGTGGCGGTGGCCATGGGGTGAGTAATCGCACACACGATGGTGGCCATGGAGTGAGTAATTGCACACACGGTGGTGGCCATGGAGTGAGTAATCGCACACGATGGTGGCCATGGGGTGAGTAATCGCACACACGGTGGTGGCCATGGAGTGAGTAGTCGCACACACGGTGGTGGCCATGGGGTGAGTAATCGCACACACGATGGTGGCCATGGAGTGAGTAATTGCACACACGGTGATGGCCATGGAGTGAGTAATCGCACACACGGTGGTGGGCATGGAGTGAGTAATCGCACACACGGTGGAGGCCATGGAGTGAGTAATCGCACACACGGTGGTGGCCATGGAGTGAGTAATCGCACACACGGTGGTGGCCATGGAGTGAGTAATCGCACACACGGTGGTGGCCATGGAGTGAGTAATCGCACACACGGTGGTGGACATGGAGTGAGTAATCGCACACACGGTGGTGGCCATGGAGTGAGTAATCGCACACACGGTGGTGGCCATGGAGTGAGTAGTCGCACACACGGTGGTGGACATGGAGTGAGTAATCGAACACACGGTGATGGCCATGGAGTGAGTAATCGCACACACGGTGGTGGCCATGGAGTGAGTAATCACACACACGGTGGTGGCAATGGAGTGAGTAATCACACACACGGTGGTGGCCATGGAGTGAGTAGTCGCACACACGGTGGTGGACATGGAGTGAGTAATCGCACACACGGTGGTGGCCATGAAGTGAGTAATCACACACACGGTGGTGGCCATGGAGTGAGTAATCGCACACACGGTGGTGGCCATGGAGTGAGTAGTCGCACACACTGTGGTGGCTCTGGAGTGAGTAATCGCACACACGGTGGTGGCCATGGAGTGAGTAGTCGCACACACGGTGGTGGGCATGGAGTGAGTAATCACACACACGATGGTGGCCATGGAGTGAGTAATCGCACACTGTGGTGGTGGGCATGGGGTGAGTAATCGCACACACGGTGGTGGCCATGGAGTGAGTAATCGCACACACGGTGGTGGCCATGGAGTGAGTAATCGCACACACGGTGGTGGCCATGGAGTGAGTAGTCGCACACACGGTGGTGGCCATGGAGTGAGTAATCGCACACACGGTGGTGGACATGGAGTGAGTAATCGCACACGCGGTGGTGGGCATGGGGTGAGTAATCGCACACACGGTGGTGGCCATGGAGTGAGTAATCGCACACACGGTGGTGGCCATGGAGTTAGTAATCGCACACATGGTGGTGGACATGGTGTGAGTAATCGCACACACGGTGGTGGCCATGGAGTGAGTAATCACACACACGGTGATGGCCATGGAGTGAGTAATCGCACACACGGTGGTGGCCATGGAGTGAGTAATCGCACACACGGTGGTGGCCATGGAGTGAGTAATCGCACACACGGTGGTGGCCATGGAGTGAGTAATCACACACACGGTGATGGCCATGGAGTGAGTAATCGCACACACGGTGGTGGCCATGGAGTGAGTAATCGCACACACGGTGGTGGACATGGTGTGAGTAATCGCACACACGGTGGTGGCCATGGAGTGAGTAATCACACACACGGTGATGGCCATGGAGTGAGTAATCGCACACACGGTGGTGGCCATGGAGTGAGTAATCGCACACACGGTGGTGGCCATGGAGTGAGTAATCGCACACACGGTGGTGGCCATGGAGTGAGTAATCACACACACGGTGATGGCCATGGAGTGAGTAATCGCACACATGGTGGTGGACATGGTGTGAGTAATCGCACACACGGCGGTGGACATGGTGTGAGTAATCGCACACACGGTGGTGGCCCTGGAGTGAGTAATCGCACACACGGTGGTGGACATAGTGTGAGTAGTCGCACACACGGTGGCGGCCATGGAGTTAGTAATCGCACACACGATGGTGGACATGGAGTGAGTAATCGCACACACGGTGGTGGCCATGGAGTGAGTAATCGCACACACGGTGGTGGACATGGAGTGAGTAATCGCACACACGGTGGTGGCCATGGAGTGAGTAATCGCACACACGGTGGTGGCCATTGAGTGAGTAATCGCACACACGGTGGTGGCCATGGAGTGAGTAATCGCACATACGGTGGTGGCCATGGAGTGAGTAATCACACACACGGTGGTGGCCATGGAGTGAGTAATCGCACACACGGTGATGGCCATGGAGTGAGTAATCGCACACACGGCGGTGGACATGGTGTGAGTAATCGCACACACGGTGGTGGCCATGGAGTGAGTAATCGCACACACGGTGGTGGCCATGGAGTGAGTAATCGCACAGTGTGGTTGTGGGCATGGGGTGAGTAATCGCACACACGGTGGTGGCCATGGAGTGAGTAATCGCACACACGGTGATGGCCATGGAGTGAGTAATCGCACACACGGCGGTGGACATGGTGTGAGTAATCGCACACACGGTGGTGGCCATGGAGTGAGTAATCGCACACACGGTGGTGGCCATGGAGTGAGTAATCGCACACTGTGGTTGTGGGCATGGGGTGAGTAATCGCACACACGGTGGTGGCCATGGAGTGAGTAATCGCACAGTGTGGTTGTGGGCATGGGGTGAGTAATCGCACACACGGTGGTGGCCATGGAGTGAGTAATCGCACACACGGTGATGGCCATGGAGTGAGTAATCGCACACACGGTGGTGGCCATGGAGTGAGTAATCGCACACACGGTGGTGGCCATGGAGTGAGTAATCGCACACTGTGGTTGTGGGCATGGGGTGAGTAATCGCACACACGATGGTGGCCATGGAGTGAGTAATCGCACACACGGTGGTGGGCATGGAATGAGTAATCGCACACACTGTGGTGGCCATGGAGTGAGTAATCGCACACACGGTGGTGGGCATGGAGTGAGTAATCGCACACTGTGGTGGTGGCCATGGAGTGAGTAATCACACACACGGTGGTGGACATGGAGTGAGTAATCGCACACACGGTGGTGGCCATGGAGTGAGTAATCGCACACATGGTGGTGGACATGGTGTGAGTAATCGCACACACGGCGGTGGACATGGAGTGAGTAATCGCACACACGGTGGTGGCCATGGAGGGAGTAATCGCACACTGTGGTGGTGGGCATGGGGTGAGTAATCGCACACACGGTGGTGGCCATGGAGTGAGTAATCGCACACACGGTGGTGGCCATGGAGTGAGTAATCGCACACACGGTGGTGGACATGGAGTGAGTAATCGCACACACGGTGGTGGCCATGGAGTGAGTAGTCGCACACACGGTGGTGGCCATGGAGTGAGTAATCGCACACATGGTGGTGGACATGGTGTGAGTAATCGCACACACGGCGGTGGACATGGTGTGAGTAATCGCACACACGGTGGTGGCCCTGGAGTGAGTAATCGCACACACGGTGGTGGACATAGTGTGAGTAGTCGCACACACGGTGGCGGCCATGGAGTTAGTAATCGCACACACGGTGGTGGCCATGGAGTGAATAGTCGCACACACGGTGGTGGCCCTGGAGTGAGTAATCGCACACACGGTGGTGGCCCTGGAGTGAGTAATCGCACACACGGTGATGGCCATGGAGTGAGTAATCGCACACATGGTGGTGGACATGGTGTGAGTAATCGCACACACGGCGGTGGACATGGTGTGAGTAATCGCACACACGGTGGTGGCCCTGGAGTGAGTAATCGCACACACGGTGGTGGACATAGTGTGAGTAGTCGCACACACGGTGGCGGCCATGGAGTTAGTAATCGCACACACGGTGGTGGCCATGGAGTGAATAGTCGCACACACGGTGGTGGCCCTGGAGTGAGTAATCGCACACTGTGGCGGTGGCCATGGGGTGAGTAATCGCACACACGGTGGTGGCCATGGAGTGAGTAGTCGCACACACGGTGGTGGCCATGGGGTGAGTAATCGCACACACGATGGTGGCCATGGAGTGAGTAATTGCACACACGGTGGTGGCCATGGAGTGAGTAATCGCACACGATGGTGGCCATGGGGTGAGTAATCGCACACACGGTGGTGGCCATGGAGTGAGTAGTCGCACACACGGTGGTGGCCATGGGGTGAGTAATCGCACACACGATGGTGGCCATGGAGTGAGTAATCGCACACACGGTGATGGCCATTGAGTGAGTAATCGCACACACGGTGGTGGGCATGGAGTGAGTAATCGCACACACGGTGGAGGCCATGGAGTGAGTAATCGCACACACGGTGGTGGCCCTGGAGTGAGTAATCGCACACACGGTGATGGCCATGGAGTGAGTAGTCGCACACACGGTGGTGGCCATGGAGTGAGTAATCGCACACACGGTGGTGGCCATGGAGTGAGTAATCGCACACACGGTGGTGGCCATGGAGTGAGTAATCGCACACACGGTGGTGGGCATGGAGTGAGTAATCGCACACACGGTGGTGGCCATGGAGTGAGTAATCGCACACACGGTGGTGGCCATGGAGTGAGTAATCACACACACGGTGGTGGCCATGGAGTGAGTAGTCGCACACACGGTGGTGGCCATGGAGTGAGTAATCACACACACGGTGGTGGCCATCGAGTGAGTAGTCGCACACACGGTGGTGGACATGGAGTGAGTAATCGAACACACGGTGATGGCCATGGAGTGAGTAATCGCACACACGGTGGTGGCCATGGAGTGAGTAATCACACACACGGTGGTGGCCATGGAGTGAGTAATCGCACACACGGTGGTGGCCATGGAGAGAGTAATCACACACACGGTGGTGGACATAGTGTGAGTAGTCGCACACACGGCGGTGGACATGGAGTGAGTAGTCGCACACACGGTGGTGGCCATGGAGTGAGTAATCGCACACACGGTGGTGGCCATGGAGTGAGTAATCGCACACACGGTGGTGGCCATGAAGTGAGTAATCGCACACACGGTGGTGGCCCTGGAGTGATTAATCGCACACACGGTGGTGGCCATGGAGTGAATAATCGCACACACGGTGGTGACCATGGAGTGAGTAATCACACACACGCTGGTGACCATGGAGTGAGTAATCGCACACACGGTGGTGGCCCTGGAGTGAGTAATCGCACACACGGTGGTGGACATAGTGTGAGTAATCGCACACACGGTGGCGGCCATGGAATTAGTAATCGCACACACGGTGGTGGCCATGGAGTGAATAGTCGCACACACGGTGGTGGCCCTGGAGTGAGTAATCGCACACTGTGGTGGTGGACATAGTGTGAGTAATCGCACACACGGTGGCGGCCATGGAATTAGTAATCGCACACACGGTGGTGGCCATGGAGTGAATAGTCGCACACACGATGGAGGCCATGGAGTGAGTAATCGCACACACGGTGGTGGCCATGGAGTGAGTAGTCGCACACACGGTGGTGGCCATGGAGTGAGTAATCGCACACACGGTGGTGGCCATGAAGTGAGTAATCGCACACACGGTGGTGGCCCTGGAGTGATTAATCGCACACACGGTGGTGGCCCTGGAGTGAGTAATCGCACACACGGTGGTGGCCCTGGAGTGATTAATCACACACACGGTGGTGGCCATGAAGTGAGTAATCGCACACACGGTGGTTGCCATGAAGTGAGTAATCGCACACACGGTGGTGGCCATGGAGTGATTAATCGCACACACGGTGGGGGCCATGGAGTGATTAATCGCACACACGGTGGGGGCCATGGAGTGAGTAGTCGCACCCGCGGTGGTGGCCATGGAGTGAATAATCGCACACACGGTGGTGGCCATGGAGTGAATAATCGCACACACGGTGGTGGCCATGAAGTGAGTAATCGCACACACGGTGGTTGCCATGAAGTGAGTAATCGCACACACGGTGGTGGGCATGGAGTGAGTAATCGCACACACGGTGGTGGCCATGGAGTGATTAATCGCACACACGGTGGGGGCCATGGAGTGAGTAGTCGCACCCGCGGTGGTGGCCATGGAGTGAATAATCGCACACACGGTGGTGGCCATGGAGTGAATAATCGCACACACGGTGGTGGCCATGGAGTGAGGAATCGCATACACGGTGGTGGCCATGGAGTGAGTAATCACACACGCGGTGGTGGACATGGTGTGAGTAATCGCACACACGGCGGTGGACATGGTGTGAGTAATCGCACACACGGTGGTGGCCCTGGAGTGAGTAATCGCACACGCGGTGGTGGCCATGGAGTGAGTAATCGCACACGCGGTGGTGGACATGGTGTGAGTAATCGCACACACGGCGGTGGACATGGTGTGAGTAATCGCACACACGGTGGTGGCCCTGGAGTGAGTAATCGCACACACGGTGGTGGCCATGGAGTGAGTAATCGCACACACTGTGGTGGCCCTGGAGTGAGTAATCGCACACACTGTGGTGGCCCTGGAGTGAGTAGTCGCACACACGGTGGTGGCCATGGAGTGAGTAATCGCACACACGGTGGTGGCCATGGAGTGAGTAATCGCACACACTGTGGTGGCCCTGGAGTGAGTAATCGCACACACGGTGGTGGCCATGGAGTGAGTAGTCGCACACACGGTGGTGGCCATGGAGTGAGTAATCACACACACGGTGGTGGCCATGGAGTGAGTAATCGCACACTGTGGTGGTGGGCATGGGGTGAGTAATCGCACACACGGTGGTGGGCATGGGGTGAGTAATCGCACACACGGTGGTGGCCATGGAGTGAGTAATCGCACACACGGTGGTGGCCATGGAGTGAGTAGTCGCACACACGGTGGTGGCCATGGTGTGAGTAATCGCACACACGGTGGTGGCCATGGAGTGAGTAATCGCACACACGGTGGTGGCCATGGAGTGAGTAATCGCACACACGGTGATGGCCATGGAGTGATTAATCGCACACACGGTGGTGGCCATGGAGTGAGTAATCGCACACACGGTGATGGCCATGGAGTGAGTAATCGCACACACGGTGGTGGCCATGGAGTGAGTAATCGCACACACGGTGGCTCCTGCATATGTTTTGTTCCATTTCACCCAAATTTCGTGGAATTTTGGCGGAAACGTTGTGTGGAGGGGGATCAGTTCTCCCCCAGATGGGCATGCCTGTGGGGTATCAAACTCGACAAAGGACTGTGCGAGCCCTGGCCAAAGAGCTGGAGGAGACTCTTGGCGCAGCGTCAATTGGAAAAATGATGGAGGGGGAAGGGTCATTATGGATTGAAAATCTGCCAATGGAGCAGTTGATGATTGATCATTAAGGACAAATCTCGCAGCAGTGTAAAGAAATGCAGAGTGACTCGTGTCAAAGAAAGTTGAGGGGGCTGTGGCCCTCTTGGTGGGACTTTGAAATAGGTGGAGATGTGCCTGGAGGTGTAGGGGACGACAACCCAAGAGGTGGAGAAGGTGGTGTCCGACCAGAGTGACGCTGGACGCGGAGATGGCGATTCTGGGGGCATGTGCAATATGCTGAGAGATCTGGTCCAGGCGGCAAAATCCTCGGATTCTGGGCCTACCGGAGGGAGTGGAGGGAATGAGTGCAATGGACTACATTACCATGGTGCTGGCAAGGTTGGTGGATGGAAAGGTATTAGACAAGGCCCCGGAGGTTGATCGGGCCCATAGGTCCCTGAGGTAGGAGCCAAGAGTGGGGGAGCTACCGCAGGCAGTGGCTGAGGATATGCACAAGTTCCAGCACAAGGAAAAGATCCTGAGATGGGCCAGAATGCAGTGGGATTACGATTGGGAAGGAAACAGGATCCGGAATATCAGGACATTGGTGCTGAGTTGGCCAGGAGATGGGCGGGATTAAACAAGGCCAAGGCAGTGTTGTACCGGCTCCAGATTCAGTTTGGGGTGTTGTACCCGGCTAAACTTTGGGTCACTTTTGAGGGCCGGGAATATTACTTTGGGATGCTGGAGGCGAATTACTTCTTTAAGGAACATAAGCTGGGGTGGGCTATAGGAGGAACATGGGTGGAAGTTCTGTCTCTGTTAAACCTTGTCACATGTTTTTGTTTACCAATTGGGAAAGGGTGTTATGGGGATGGTTCGCTCCTTTTTGTACTGAAGTTAAACTGTTGCTTTTTTCAGAGGGAGGGACTCTTTGATAATGGGGGTATAATGTTTAATTGCACTCTATTTGTTATGCTCGGTACAGTGCATGAGGGGTTGTAATGAGTCGGGGTGGGTGGCGGGGCGGTTTGAGAATGTTCTATATGGGGCCATGTTTTGGGGTAATGTTTCTTGAATTGGGTTGTGCGTGGTATTGGGGGAGGAGCCGGGGAGGAGGGTTGGAGAGAAGCAACAGGGGAGTGCAGGAGAGAGGAGGGATGGGTAGAGGCGGTGGTGAAGGTGGGTTGTTGGGTTAGGGCCTTCAGGTGAGAGGCGCCTACACCAGCAAGAAATACTAGTGAATGGAAGTGAAGTTCTTGGACGGGAGGGGATGTGGTGGTTAGCCCAGGTGGGGGAGGGAAAGGGAGGTGGGGAGGGGAGGGAAGCGGGGTTTCAGGAGAGGGGTGTGTGTGAGGGGAGGTGACACGGCCTATATATAGGATGAATTTAATCATGGACGGGGCTGGGGCCATCTTGGGTGATCCCAATCCAGAGAAGGGATGTGGGAGGGGGTGCAGCCCAAGGGTGATGAAGGCGGACTCTAGGGGAGAGGGGTATGCCTCTGGTGAGAGTTGTGACATAGAATGTCCGCGGGCTAAATAGACGGGTTAAGTTCCCGCACTTTAAGAGTTTAAGAGCAGTGGTGATTTTCCTGCAGGAGTCGCATCTCCAGGTGAGAGATTAGATGAGGCTGAGGAAGGGGTGGGTGGGGCAAGTGTTCCACTCGGGGTTCGACTCGAAGTCGAGGGGGTCGCATATTGCGGAATATGAAAACAGGGTTTGCGGGGGCTAGGGAGGTGTAGGATCCGGGGTGGGGAGGTTTTGGATAGTGAGTGGGGACTCCGGTGGTATTGGTGAATGTATATGCACATAATTGGGATGACGTCGGGTTCATGAAGAGGCCATTAGAAGCGATTCCAGACTTGGATTCACACCAGCTGATTGTGGGGGGGCGGGTTTAATTGTGTACTGGAGCCGAGGATGGGTAGGTCAAGCCCGAAGTCGATGGAGAGGCTGAGAATAGCACGAGAGCTGGGAGGGAATATGGAGAGATTAGGGAGGTTTGGGCACCCGAGAGGGAAGGAGAACTCCTTCTTCACATGTGTGTGTGGGGTATATTCCTGGCTTGATGTTTTTGTTGTGAGCCAAGCGGTGCTGATGGGGGTGGAAGGAGCGGAATATGGGGAATATGGGGACCACAATCCGCCCTATCTAGGTGGATGACTTCATTCGGGTCAAGCGCAGTGTGGTGAACCACTGTTGTAGGGGATGTAAGGTAGGACCTGCACTACAGGTTCGTCGGTAGCCCCTGCCGGCTGGCTCCGCCCACTAAGAACTGTATAAATATGCAGACCTCCATTGCCCTGCCATTTCGCCAGCTGCAGCAGGCAGCCACGCATCTGACTGTAATAAAACCACAGTTGTGCCCAATCTGCGTCTTTGTGCAATTGATCGCGCATCAATTTATTGCAGTCAGATTTTTCCACAGAATGGATATCAGAATCAAACCTGATCGCCTGCAGCTGGATCCGCACTCGCCCGACGCCGGAAAAGACTTTACTCACTGGCGAGCATGTTTTGAGGCCTACATCAAGGCTGCGGACCCTGCGCCAACGAAGGCTCAGAAGATAAACATCCTGTACTCCAGACTGAGCTCCAGCGTGTTCCTGTTGATCCAAGACGCCACGAATTACACAAAAGCAATGGAAGTCCTTAAAGAACACTACGCGCAGAAGACGAACACGCTCTTCACCAGACATGTACTCGCCACCCAAAGTTCCATTGCTTTTGTGTAATTCGTGGCGCCTTGGATCAACGAGAACACGCTCGCAACTACCTGGTGAGTCCATCAAAGACTTCTGGCACGCCCTAATTCCACTCGTCCGGGACACATGACTGTCAGGCCGTTATGGCCGCTGAACACGCGAACCTCCTCATGCGCGATGCTTTCGTGACGGGGATTGCGTCGGACCGCATCCAAGAACGATTACTAGAAGGGGCCACGCTCGAACTGGCGGAGACGAAAACTTTGGCGCTCTCCATGACGGTCGCATCCCGTAATGTACAATATTAGCCCTCCCACCATGCTGCCCACCCTTCTACCCCTTCCTGCCCTCCTGGACCCCGCCGACGACCTCCTCAGCTGGGGCCCTGCCTTCCCAATACTCCTGCGCTGCACGCCGATCCGCGCACCCAGGGGGTCCCCGCTGCTACTTCTGCGGTCAGCAGAAGCACCCCCACCAAAACTGCCCGACCCGCACTGCCGTTTGTAAATCCTGCAGTAAGAAGGGCCACTTCGCGGCTGTGTGCCAGGCCCGCGCAGTCGCTGCGATCACGCCCGCTATCGCCTCCTCCCCCACGCCAAACGCACAATGGGAGCCACCATCTTCTCCTCCCGGGGCCATGTGCGACCAATGGAGGCGGCCATCTTGTCCCCCTTCGGCCATGTGCGCCCCATGGGCGCCGCCATCTTGTCCCGACCCCGCAATGTGCGCACCATGGGTGCCGCCATCTTGTCCTCCACAGGGTCTTCGGACATCCCGAGATCAGAACCACACTCGCTCGCCATCTGAAGCATCTGACGACTACCCGCAGCTCGCTTCGATGACGCTGGACCAAACTCGCCCGCACAACCTGGCCACCGCATCGACGACGGTGAAAATCAATGGTCACACAACCTCATGCCTGCTGGACTCCGGGAGCACCGAAAGCTTCGTACACCCAGATGCGGTAAGGCGCTACTCCCTCGCGGTCCATCCTGCCAATCAAAGGATCTCCCTAGCCTCCGGATCCCATCCGTCCCGAACCGAGGCTTCTGTACAGTCACCCTCACTGTCCAGGGCGTAGAATTTTGTAACTTCCGCCTCAATGTCCTTCCTAATCTCTGCGCTGCACTCCTGTTGGGCCTGAACTTCCAGTGCAATCTCCAGAGCCTCACCCTCAAATTCGGCGGGCCCTTACCCCTTTCCATTTGCGGCCTCGCGACCCTCAAGGTCGATCCCCCCTCCATTTTTGCCAATCTAACTGCAGATTGCAAGCCCGTTGCCACCAGGAGCAGATGGTACAGCACCCAGGACAGGACCTTCATCAGGTCCGAGGTCCAGCGGCTGCTTAAGGAGGGTATTATCGAGGCCAGCAACAGCCCCTGGAAAGCCCAAGTGGTAGTGGTTAAAACTGGGGAGAAACACAGGATGGTCGTGGACTACAGCCAGACCATCAATCGGTACACGCAGCTCGACGCGCACCCCCTCCCACGCATATCTGATATGGTCAATCACATTGCCCAGTACCGGGTCTTCTCAACAATTGACCTGAAATCCGCCTACCACCAGCTCCCCATCCGGAAGTTGGACCGGCCATACACGGCCTTCAAGGTGGACGGTCACCTCTACCACTTCCTTAGGGTCCCTTTCGGCATCACAAATGGGGTCTCGGTCTTCCAAAGGGAAATGGACCGAATGGTCGACCAGTACGGTTTGCGGGCCACCTTTCCGTACTTAGATAATGTCACCATCTGCGGCCATGACCAGCAGGACCACGATGCCAACCTCGATAAATTCCTCCGCACTGCCACTCTTCTCAACCTGACCTATAACAAAGAGAAGTGTGTGTTCAACACAACCCGGTTAGCCATTCTCGGCTATGTAGTCCAAAACGGACTTCTCGGGCCCGACCTCGACCGCAATCGCCCCCTCATGGAGCTCCCGCTCCCCCACTGCCCCAAGGCCCTCAAACGCTGCCTGGGGTTCTTTTCCTATTCGCCCAGTGGGTCCCAAACTATGTGGACAAGGCCCGCCCACTCATTCAGTCCACCCAATTCCCTCTCGCGGCCGAGGCACAACACGCTTTTGCCCGCATCAGAGCAGACATCGCCAAGGCCGGGATGCGCACAGTGGACGAGTCACTGTCTTTTCAAGTAGAAAGCGACGCTTCAGACGTCGCCCTTGTCGCCACGCTAAACCAGGCAGGCAGACCCGTGGCATTCTTTTCCCGCACCCTTCATGCCTCTGAAATTCGACACTCATCCGTCGAAAAGGAAGCCCAAGCTATCGTTGAAGCTGTGCGGCATTGGAGGCATTACCTGGCCGGTAAGAGATTAACTCTCCTCACTGACCAACGGTCGGTAGCCTTCATGTTCAATAACACACAGCGGGGCAAGATTAAAAATGATAAAATCTTGTGGTGGAGAATCGAGCTCTCCACCTATAATTATGAAATTTTGTATCGCCCCAGTAAACTCAACGAGCCCCCAGACGCCCTCTCCCGAGGTACATGTGCCAGCGCACAAGTGGACCAACTCCGGGCCCTACACGACAGCCTTTGTCACCAGGGGTTACTCAATTGTAGCATCTGGTCAAAGCTCGCAATCTGCCCTACTCCGTTGAGGAAGTAAGGACAGTCACCAGGGACTGCCAGGTCTGTGCGGAGTGCAAGCCGCACTTCTACCAGCCAGACCGTGCGCACCTGGTGAAGGCTTCCCACCCCTTTGAACGCCTCAGTGTGGATTTCAAAGGGCCCCTCCCCTCCACCGACCGTAACACGTACATTCTCAGTGTGGTCGATGAGTACTCCAGATTCCTCTTCGCCATCCCCTGCCCTGATATGACGTCTGCCACCGTCATCAAGGCCCTCAACACCATCTTAGCTCTGTTCGGTTTCCCCGCCTACATCCACAATGACAGGGGATCCTCATTCATGAGCGATGAGCTGCGTCAGTTCTTGCTCAGCAGGGGTATAGCCTCCAGCAGGACGACCAGCTATAACCCCTGGGGAAACGGGCAAGTAGAACGGGAGGATGGGATGGTTTGGAGGGCCGTCCAGCTGGCCCTACAGTCCAGGAACCTCCCAGCCCCTCGCTGGCAGGAGGTCCTCCCTGATGCACTACACTCCATCAGGTCATTATTGTGTACCACCACTAATACCACACCCCATGAACGCATTTTTACCTTCCCCAGAAAGTCCACATCCGGGGTGTCGCTCCCGACTTGGCTCGCAGCTTCAGGACCGGTCCTTCTCCGTAGACACGTCCGACTCCACAAGGCAGACCCCTTGGTGGACAGGGTTCACCTGCTCCACGCCAACCCTCAATATGCCTACGTTGAGTTCCCTGACGGCCGCCAAGATACTGTCTCCCTCAGGTTCCACCCAACACACTCCCCCACCCATGCGCCCCTCCCCCTCCCACTGCGCCGCCAACATTGACCCCACCAGACCACCCCCCCTTTCCGCACAAGAGGACGAAGAGGATTTTGGCACGCTCCCGGAGTTCCCCGATGACTGGCCAGCATCAGCATCGCCACCACCGCCATCGGTGCCACCTCCACCACCGTCAGCACCGACTTCGCCGCCACCGTTACGCCGCTCCCAACGAAGCACCAAAGCACCGGACCGGCTGAACCTTTGACGGACTCCGGACCGTCAACGTGGACTTTTTCTTTTTTCTTCTTAATACTGTCCACAATTGCACTATTTGTATATAGTCTCACATCACCCCCGCCGGACTCATTTTTAACAGGGGGTGAATGTGGTGAACCACTGTAGTAGGGGATGTAAGGTACAGGTTCACTACAGGTTCGCCGGTAGTCCCTGCCGGCTGGCTCCGCCCACTAAGAACTGTATAAATATGCATGACCTCCATTGCCCTGCCATTTCGCCAGCTGCAGCAGGAGGCCACATATCTGACTTTAATAAAGCCACAGTTGTACCCAATCTGCGTCTTTGTGCAATTGATTGCGCATCACGCAGGGGCTGGGGTGGAGGTTGGATTCGTGACTTTTAGCAGACAAGAGTTCTGCGGGAAGGTGGTAGAGGCGATGTTGATCTCAATCAGAATGGGGATGTGTCAGCAGCCACGTTCTGGGAGGCTTTTCTGTGGTGGTTCAATTATCTCATTCACGGTCCATAAGAATACGATGGGGAAGGAGAAGCGGAGATTGTTGGACGAGATAGTTGGGGTGGATAGGAGGTACTTTGTTGCGCCCACAAAGGAGTTGCTGGCAGAAAGAAAGAGGCTGCAGGGACAGTTTGACCGGTTGACGATGGGAAGGGTGGTGGGTCAGCTGCAGCGGGCACGGGCGGGGGGTGGTCTGGGCAGCATGGGGACTATGACTTTGGGCAGAAGGTGAGCTGTATGCTGGCCAGCTGCCGTGACAGGAGGTGACGAGGGAACTCCTGCAGTTGAGGGCGAAATTGGGGAAGTGGTGTCGGATCAAGAGAGGACAAATGAGGTGTTTAAGGCCTTTTATGAGGGCTGTATAGCGCAAGCCAGTTGGGGGGAGGAGACTTGTATGGGTCAGTTCCTGATGGGCTGGACTTCCCAGAGTTGGAGGAGGAGAAGAGGCAGGCGATGGAGGAACCATTGGAGCTAAAGGAGGTGATGGAGTGCATTGACATGATGCAATCGGGCAAGGGGCTGGGGCCGGACGGCTTCACAGTGGAATTTTATAAGCAGTTTGCAACAGAGTTCCCCCCTCCCCCCCACCTTCTGGATATGTGCAATGAAGCGGTGGAGAAGGGGGAACTGCTGGATACGCTGGCACTGGCGTTGATTTTGTTGATCCCCAAAAAGTTGAAAGACCAGTTTGAGTGCGGATCCTCTCGACTCATCTCGCTGCTGAACATAGCGATTGGAGGGGTGTGTACCGGATGTGGTCTTGGAGGACCAAACGGGGTTTGTGAAGGGGAAGCAGCTTTTTTAGTAATGTTACGAGATTGCTAACCCCCAGGGCAAGTGTCCGAACGAATGAGACAATCTTGGGGTATTTTGGGCTGCATAGGGGAACGGAGTGGGGTGTCCGCTGGTCCCGTTGCTGTTCGCGCTGGCACTTGAGCCCTTGGCGAAAGCACTTCGGGCCTCGGCTGAGGAGCGGGGGATTGAGATGGGGGGGGGGGGGGGGCAGGCAGCACTGGGTGCCGCTGTATGCCGATACCCTGTCACATAAAAATTTTGAACCAGCTGAGGAGACACTTTAAACTAGAGCACATGTCGGTGATGACTCCACTGTGTGGGAATCATAGGTTTGCACTGAGGGTGATGGATGAGATGTACGGAGATGGCGGGAAGAAGGGTTAGTGCGGGTCAGGCACATGTTTATGGAGGGCAAGTTTGCTGGGCTAGAGGAACTGCAGGAGAAGTTTGAGTTACCATGGGTGGGGGTGGGGCGGGGGGGGGGGGGGGGGGGGGGAGTTTAGATACTGGCTGCTGTGCAAGGAGCTGCCCTCATTTCCTCAGGTACCGGAATATGCGCTTTTGGAGAAAATGTTGCTCCCGGATGAAGGGAGAATAGTTGGGTTGGGGACATATAGGTGTGATTAGGAGAGCTGGGCATGACCTCAGTGAAAAGGGCAGAAGTGTGAGGAGGAGTTGGGGAGGGAGATGGGATGGGGACTTTAGTGTGAAGTAATGCACCGAGTGAACTCAACCTTCTCCTGCGCAAGGATGATTCTTATACAGTTTATGAAGGTGCATCGGGTCCACAGGACTTGGGCCCGGATGAGTGGATTTTTCCTGGAGGTAGTGGGTGGATGCGAGAGGTGTGGGAGGGGGTTGGCAAACCATGGGCTGGATTCTCCATTTGGGAGGCTAAGTCCCCATGCCGGCATGAAAACGGCGCAAAACGGCCACTGATTCCCTGCACCCAGCTCTAGGTACCGATATGGCCTGGAGCATTGCTGGGCCTGCGCCATGCATGCGCACGGCTGCGATCTGCAGCGGCCGTACCGTGCTTCATAGCGGACACAGCCCATGGACCCGGACCGCATAAATAGCCCCCCCTTCGGCCAGCACGTGGGCCCTGGACCGTCCCCCCACAGTGCCCCCAGCCCCAAATAATGCCCCCCCCCCGCCCGCGGATCAGCCCACCCCGACTGTGGCGGCGCTGGACTGAGTCCGCAGCCACCACGACGAGTGAGACCACACGTCTTTGGGAACTCGGCCGGGCGGGGACGGAGCATCGCAGGGCGGGCCTGAGGAAATGGCCTGAGGCTGTGGATACAACGTGCTGCGCAGCCCTAGAGTACGCCGCTTTTCAGGGGGCGAAGCATCGCGAAAGCGGCGCCGCCCCCGATTTTGTCATCATCGGGGATTCTCCGCCCCGTCCCTGAACATGATTCCAGGGTCGGGGATCGGAGAATCCAGTCCCATGTCTGTATATTCGGGGGGGGGGGGTTGGAGAATTTTTGGGAGGCGGTGTTTAAGAACCTATTGCGGATTGTAGGCTTTGACATGAAGCCGGTCCCTATGGTGGCGATCTTTGGGGTGTCAGAGGTGCCAGAGTTGCTGGAGGGTCATGGGGCCAATGTCTTTGCTCCTCTGATTGCCCGGCGACGAATACTTCTGAATTGGAGGTCAGCTACGCCATCGAGCGTCACAGCATGGCTGGGAGACTAATACGAGTTTTCCAGGTTGGAGAAAATCAAATTTGCTCTCAGGGGGTCAGAGTAGGACATCGAGGGAGAGTGGAGGCCATTCATGACGATGTTTGAAGAGCTGTCTGTCGAGGGGGTTTGCGGGGCATAAATGGGGAAAATGTACAAACTGTATACTCTGTTCGATGTTAATGTTGTGTTATTAAATTGAACATGTTTGGAATAAAATATCGTTCAAAACAAAAGAAATGAAACAAAGTGAAATTTTAACCTTGACGTAAGTATATTCAGGAAACAAGTATACTTAAGTTTGAAGTATTCGTTTAGTAACTTTCTGTTGTAAAACTTTCAAAGCGGGAACATCAAAGGCAATTGTCATTAATGAGACCAATCTAGGATCATTTTTCTTTATGCAGTTGTCAACTACATTAATTTTGTATTAAAAATTGCTTCAATAAAACATTTTTACGAATAATGGTTACTTTGAACTCATCAAAGCTGCGTCGATCTGCGATATTGTTAATTGCAAAGAAACAACCAAAGTACGTCAGTCAATTAAAAATTGAAGATCCTAATTAACAATTAAAAGCAAAGCAACCTTCAATACTGAGCTGTGCTACAGTCTTCTGAGCACAAACTTCCACTGTACTTCTGGAACATAACGTGGACATTTTGCCCTGTGTCCGCCTTCTGGGACCAGCTCCACAGACTGCTGCTGACCTGCAGTTAATCTTTCTATATCCCCTTCATTGTATTGAAGGTTGTGATGTGAACTAAAGGATTATGGTGAGAATCCTCACTCTCCATACCGTGTTCCACATTTGCCCATTTATGGAAACAATGTTCTATATTTACCCACAGGTTTAACTCACCCCTTTACTGATGGACCTCTCTCAGCTCTGCTTCCACTCAGCATGTTGCTCCAGGCTCCACAGGGTCCACATCCATCTCTCCCCATTCCCGGCCCCCTCCCTATTTACTTCAATATCCCTGACTGCCAGAGCTCAATTTCCACCTGCCCTATCTAAGCTCCAAATGCCCCAATCCCATTGCCAGTTCTCCTTTCCCCTTCCCCTAAGATCCAATCTCCCAATCCCATTGCTTAGTTTCCCTCCTCTCTCCAATCAACCCCTATTCCCCCATTTTTCTATCTCTCTTGCCCAAGATCCCTACCCACACGAATATCACGACCTCCATTTCCTCTAACCTGCCCAAGCCTTCTCACGATCCCAATTTTGCTAGTCCATCTTCTCCTGGATCATCCATTCCCAATCAAACACCCTCTGCCCTGACCCCAGCCCATACCTCTGCCCACTGGCCCTGAGTCTCAATCTCTTGACTACTCCCGAGTCCCAATCTCAATCTGTCTTCCCAGCCCATGCTAAATCTGGTACCTTCTACATGCTACACCATCTGCAGCCATGAGTAGCCATTGACGTAGTCATTGCTGGGAAAGTGGCACATTCTTGCACATTTTCCACTCCCCTTTTTGCCGGTGCTCTGTGGATCATGCAATGCCACATCCCCACGAAGAACTGTCTGCAAGAGTATGAAATGGGGCCTGCATGAGTGATGCAACAAGTGATGCAGGTGTTGAGTTTTTTCAATATAAATTTTGAGTTCCCAATTATTTTTTTCCAATTAAGGGGCAATTTAGTATGGCCAATCAACCTGCCCTGCACATCTTTGGGTTTGGGGGTTAGACCCACGCAGAAATGGGGAGAATGTGCAAACTCCACATGGTGGTTCTGGCAGAGAAAATGGGGCAGGATGAAGGAAAGTAGTCAGGTTCTCATGCCCTTCCTCATCCCTGTCATTATCATTACCTTCCTCTACTGTATGTCTCACTAGATCTGCAGGAAAAGAGGGTAGAAGATGAGTATGGCTGAGCATGATCTCTTTAGGATTAAGTAGACAGAAAAATAGAGATGGAAGATCTGTGTGATGTTTCACTGGGCTGCCAGGGCACGTATGTAAATGTTCAGTTACTAACTGGGAACCCATGGCAAGAGCTAGGTGAGTACCCATTATCTCCATACTTATGTCGCAAAGGGGAGCATGTTAGGTTTTAACGATAATGGTCTGGATTCTCCGTTCGGGAGACTATGGGCCGGATTCTAACTGCCGGCTGAAACGGAGAATACGCGGGCGCTTTACGACCCCAATATCGGTGGTAAACCCACACCGATTCCGGGACCGGTGAGGGGCGAGCAGCAGCCCGGGTGAAACTCCTGGCTCCCACGGTGAAAGCGTGCAGCATGGCGCCGGCCGTGCGCGGACCCGACCCACCATCCGTGACCCCACAGGCCACCCCTGGGCACCCCCTGGCCGCCCCACATCAGTCCACGTAGCCCTCGCGGAAGCACCCCAGGCCAGCGGCACGGATCCCGGCTGAATGTGGCGGCATTGAACACAGTCTGCAGCCGCCGCGCTGGGTTCCCGACCGCTCAGACCACACGTTAGCCGCGCGGTCAGGAACTCGGCCCATTGGGGGTGGAGCATCGCGGGAGGGCCAGCCAATGACGCGCCAATGGCATTGCAATGGCATGTGGCGTGCGACGCAATGACACCTTTTCGGAGGGAGCGGTGATTCGCAAACTGGTGTCAAACCGGCGCCGGCCCCGATTTGGGCGTCGGAATGGATTCTCCGTCCGATTACCGATTATGAGATCGGCGTCAGGCAACGGAGAATCCAGCCTATGTTCTCCTGTTGGAGCTGAGTTGCACCAGGTTTACCGTCCCCTTAGAGTCGTAAACCGGGATGCAATTCAGTGCTTCCTGCCATGCAAATTCAGGCATGGCGTGGAATACGAGGGATTTCCAGGGAATCTTGTTATCAGGCCACTATCTTGAGCAGGCGGCCAGTTAGCAAGATTCTGCGGCTGGCCAACCCCTGCCCCCCCTCCCCCACACCGCAAATCGGCCTCGAACACCCCCCGCTGCAAATCGACCCTGATGCCCCCCCCCCCCACACACACACACAGCAGCCCCCACCCCCGGATTGCCTGGGTGCTACCCCATGCCTAAGTGGTGACCTGACCCCTCCCAGGGATTCCTGTAATTTTGTTTGCCCTTTTCTAAATTAGTGAACAGTGATTACATTAGCCACATGGAACTCTGGGACTTCCTAAGGTCATGGAAAGACCTGCATAAAGACAAATTCAGTTTACGTTGCACATGGAGATTAACCACTCAGGTGAAATATTGGTTAATTTATATGGAAATGTCCATAAGCACCAATCACCATCTTCAAGAGAGGATGTACAGGGATTGTACATTGGATTACCTAATATTACAATGAATATATGCTGTATTGGTCTCCTTGTTTAAGGAAGGGTGTAAGTACATTAGAAACAATGCAGAGAATCCCTGGAATGAGTGGGTTGCCTTATGAAGAAAGGTTGGACAGCCTAGACCTGTATTCGCTAGGCTTTAGAAGAGTAAGAAGTGACTTGATTGGAATCTTTAATTATCCTGAGGAGTATTGATAGGGTTAATATGGAGAGGATGTTTCCTTTTGTGGGAGAATCTAGAACCAGCGTCACCATTTAAAAATAAGGAGCACAATTCTCGGGCCTCGTTCCGCCCTCATTCGAGCGAAACAAGGCCGATGATTGGCGGGAGATACAGAAAATGAGAACCGTGCCAGGTGCCAAACAGTTTGCGATGTACCTGGCCCGCTCACATAGGCTCCGTAGGGATCTCGCTGTTGCGTAGCGACAAACCAATCATCACCACTTAAGCCCTGTTTCTATGCAATTAACGGGAGCCACCCCATATCCAACAGCCTCCCGTCATTCAGCGGCCTGCCCAGGTAGCAGTCACGTGGCGCTGATTAATACTCCTTTTGAAAAACGTGAACCTGGCGAAAGGGCATCTGTGGGGAGCCAAGGAGCTGAGTAGCCATCTTTGCTCACAGGCAAAGAGCCCAGGGGCATTGGGCTTGCCACCCTAGTGCTCGGCGGGGGGTGGGGGTCCCTCGGCTGGGGTGGGGGATCCTCCGCAGGAGTGGGCCGCCAACGGAGGGTGGGGGTAGGCACTGGAAGGGCAACTGGGGGGGCAACCGCACGGGGCACCACCATGCCAAGCTCTGAATCATGTGTGCCCATGGATCGTGTGGCCAGCACGGTAGCACAGTGGTTAGCACTGTTGCTTCACAGCGCCAAGGTCCCAGGTTCGATTCCCGGCTTGGATCATTGTCTGTGCAGAGTCTGCACGTTCTCCCCGTGTCTGCGTGAGTTTTCTCCGGGTGCTCCAATTTCCTCCCACAAGTCCCGAAAGGTGATCTGTTAGGTAATTTGGACATTCTGAATTCTCCTTCAGTGTAGCCGAACAAGTGCCAGAATGTGGCGACTAGGGGCTTTTCACAGTAACCAGTGCAGTGTTAATTTAAGCCTACTTGTGACAATAAAGGTTATTATTATATTATTATACCTGTTCCGGGACAACCCTTGCCCCTGCTCACCTCCCCCTCTGAGTACCCATAACCCCCCACTGCTGCCAAGTCCTCATGGCCGCGTGGCTGAAGGCTATTGCTAAGAAGCAATTGGCAATCGTGGTTAAGTGAGGACTTCACACAACTCAAATGGATTCCCGTGGATAGACGGGCCATGTAGCATGTGGGGGCCATTACCTAGAATCTCAATCACACGTTGATGCCTGGACATAGTGTCTGAACACTGCGGGAGGCAACACCACACACGCAGCAGCCAACATCCGAACACCCAGGCAATGGGACATATACATGGCCGGAGGGTGGGTGAGTGCCACGGGGAGAGGGGGATGCCTGGAGAGATGGGCCAAAAGTTCGGAGGTCGGACCACATTGCGGAAGAAAGTGACTGGTTGTGCACAAGTGTGCTTATTGCGTGTAATAATTCCCCACTCTTCCGATGTTGCCACCCCCCACCTTCCCTCACCCCCTACCTACCCCTCCCACACTGGTGTCCTTAGTTATCCTCTATGTCTAGGTGTGTCAGAGGTGGAGGCAGCCAGATGCTTACCTCGTCCCGTGGTCTTTAATGCACCTGGCCGGCGTCCTCTGGGGGCTCTGGGGCTGGAGGGCCCCGGCCAACTTGGCGGCGGCACATGCAGAACTGTGCCACACTGGCCCATGCGCTGGCTGTGAGATGCGACCTCATCAGAGGGGTGGAACTCAGGGGAGCTGGTGGCCACCGTTGCCAATCCGTGGGACGGGTCCAAGTTGGCATCCGGTGCCACCTCCTCCCTCTTGGTGCCCATATGGCCATGGGGTTCACCTTGGGACGGAGGGGCAACTGGTAAAAACCCTGGCTGCCTCTGCATCATCTGGCTCTGCCAGGCCTGGCAGATCCCCACGGTCTGCACCATGGCGTTGACATCCTCGGCGATGCTCCTCAGTGACTGGGACATGCTCTGCAGCGCCTCAGCAATAACCAAACAGGGGAGTCGCTGGAGGAATTCTACCGTGCACTCCTGGTGTTAGGTAGGAACTATGACTTCCCACAAGTTTCAGCCAGCGATCACACAAAACTTTTGATCCAAGACGCATTTGTTGCAGGTATGCTGTCCTCCCAAATCTGCCAGCGGCTGCTAGAAAAAGAGACAGTAGGGCTCAAGGAAGCACGGGCCCTTGCTAGCTCCCTGGATGTGGCCTCCCGAAACGCACGCACTTACGTACCAGACCGCGCGGCCCCTTGGGCAGCGTGGAACCCCGCCCCACGGCCGACGCCGATGCGTCCCCCATCCCCCCCACAAGCTTGTGTTGTGCGACTACCAGGCAATCCCGGGGGGCCCCGTTGCTATTTTTGCGGGCAAGGACAAGTACTCCCGGCAACGCTGCCCGGCCCGCTCCTCCACCTGCAAAGGGTGCGGCAAAAAGGGCCATTTTGTGGCGGTATGCCAGGCCGGGCTGTCGCCGCGGTCTCTCGGGGTGAACCGGGACTGCCACCCCAACCCTTTCCACGAGCCATATGCGGCCAGTGGGCACCGCCATCTTCCTGTTCCAGAGTCACGTGCGGAAACTAGGCGCCGCTATGTTGTTCCCCGGGGACCACGTGCGATGATGGGCGCCGCCATCTTGCACACCCTCAGCCATGTGCAACCAGTGTGCACCGCCATCTTGGCTGGAGTCTCAGGACCCCGGTTCGGATGACCACACACCGCCCGAGGAAAATCTCCAACATCTGCCACGACTTGCCTCGGTGACCCTGGACCAGTCTCGGCCCCGAACGCTCTCGACTGCGACGACGACCGTGCTCATCAATGGGCACGAAACATCCTGCCTGATCGACTCTGGGAGCACAGAGAGCTTCATGCAAAAATCCTTAATCTAATCTACAACGAGGACAAATGCGTGTTCAACACCGACCGTCTAACCATCCTCGGCTACGTAGTGCATGATGAGCGACGAACTGCGTCAATTCCTGCTCAGCAAGGGCATTGCTTCGAGCAGGACGACCAGTTACAACCCCGGGGAAACGGACAGGTCGAGAGGGAGAACGGAACGGTCTGGAAGACCGTCCTACTGGCCCTACTGTCCAGGAGTCTTTCAATCTCCCGCTGGCAGGAGGTCCTCCCGGATGCTCTCCACTCCATCCGATCACTGCTATGTACCACGACCAACCAGACACCTCACGAACGTCTCCTTGTTTTCCCCAGGAAGTCCTCTCCGGGTCCTCGCTCCCAACCTGGCTGGCAGCTCCTGGACCCATCCTGCTCCGCAAAATCGTGCGGGCGCACAAGTCGGACCCATTGGTCGAGAGGGTCCACCTCCTTCACGCTAACCCTCAATATGCCTACGTGGCGTACCTCGACGGTCGACAGGATACGGTCTCCCTACGGGACCGGGCGCCGCTGGGTCCCCACCCACACCCCCACCACCAACCCCACCCTCCCTCCCACCGGCGCATCCCACAGCCGCCCCCTTCCCAGGTGGATCGGTTCTCCCACTGGTCCCATCTAGGGGTGATGAAGCTGCCGAAGAAGCCAAAGTCACGCTCCCGGAGCCACGGATGCCCGAGCCGGCGCCTGCATCACCGCCAAAACTGAGACGATCGCAGAGGACGACCAGGGCCCCCGACTGACTAATTGCTTCATTTTGAATGTAAATAAATATTGTAAATAATTGCGACATGTAACAAAGGCAAAACGCTGTACTAATGTATACCGTATACCACCATAACCTCAACCTCTACCACTGTATAACCCGAGACCACCACCCCCGCCGGACTCTTTTTTTAACAGGGGGTGAATGTGGTAGTTGGTATTAGAGGTAGTACGGTACCCAGGTCGATGCTGTAAGACCATTGGTGTGGGAGGTACCTGAGACAGCAATATCATCGGTGAAGCCTGCCTGCTGGTTCCACCCAGTAAGGCGGAGTATAAGAACCTGTGTCTCCCTAGCAGCTGCATTTTGTACCTGCGCTGCTGGGGGAAACATCTAGTCCAATAAAGCCTTCAATTGTCATCAAATCGCGCTTCTGGAGTTATTGATCGAGCATCAGTGGCATCCTCGGAGCTCTCCTCCGAGGTGTTCACCTGGGAGGCTGGAATGGGGTCACCCGGGATGGGCCGGCGCCGCCAGCTTGAGGACCTGCGGGAAAATGGACATGTAGTCAGAGGGAGAGATAGGTCAGTCAGTAAGGCAATAACAACTCACGTTTGACAGGTCCTCCAGGTGGAGCCCGGTGGTTCCTCATCTCTGCTGCCTCTGCCAGCCTCCGTGTTGGTGACCACTGGGGTGTGTGAAGGAAGGGTTGGGGGGGGGGGTTGAATGGGCAGGGGGTGGAGGGAGTGCTGGGGGTCGCAAGGAGAGTTGGGGTGGATGCTAGCGTGGGGGCGGCAAGTTCTTGGGGCGAATGGGGGTGGGGGGAGATGGGGGGGGGGGGCTTTGGTGTCTGCTCACTCGTGCTGCCCGGTGTACATCATTGACCTTTTACCGGCACTGGAGGCCAGTCCTCCTGGTCACACTCCGGTGCTCACAGCTGCCGCCACCTCATCACAAGCAGTACTGACTGCCCTTTTGCTGACCCTCCGGGACCCTCGGGGGAACAGGACTTCACTGCTGGCCTATTCTGCGTTTCGGAGCCTCCCAAGATACCGAACCTTGGGGCCGGTCTCCTGGTCGCCATTGTTGCGAGCTGGCTGGGGTTGGCTGAGCAACTGCTGATCGACCTTGTGTGTGGGATGCTGGCGAGCTCGGTGCTGGCGAATCGGCTGGCGAGCCTTCATTTGTGGCAAGAAACCCGTGGGGCCTCATTAAGTGGGCCAATTAGCATTGAATAGCGTTACCGGTGTCTCCAGGCCGAGCGCCGGGGGGTTCACGGCAGTTCCCACTCACTGACACACTTAGAAATCTTTCTGGAGAATCACGCACAAGGGGTCGCCCATTTAAGACACAGACAAGGAGAACATTTTCTCTCAGAGGGTGGTGTGCCTTTGGAACTATCTTCCTCAAAAGCAGTGAAAGCAGCCTTCAAATATTTAAAATTCAGAGATAGGTAGATTCTTGATAAACAAGGGAATGAAAGGTTATCGGGGGAAAGTGGGAGGCTACAATCAGATCAGCCAATACCCCTTTAAGGAATTTCAATTTAAAGATACTATTCCTGGCAGATAGTGAACAACAAAGGTTTCTCCTGTGGAATATATGAGGGAAAGGTCCATCCCAACAGCCCCTTTGCTGCCAACAGATTATAATGCTCAACAAGTCCAATCTCAGTTGTTTTTTGTTTTGTATTGAACTCATGACTTATTCATTTAAACATCTAAACACACTCACTGGGGTCCTGACTTTCTGTGAATGCATCAATTCTGAGAAAAAAACCTGAGGTGATTTTATTGAGATCTTTTCGTCAAGGAGTAGAGCTAACTAGCTAAATAGGATAGAAGCAAGTTATCATTCCATTGTTGAGCTAAAAGGCTTCTCACCCGGAGCCCCCTGTTATTCAAACTGATCTATCCGATCTCTCAGAAAGAGCTTACGTGATCAGCTGTTTATTTGTTCTAATTTTATTTATTTATTGTCATTCATTGTAATTACTCTTTAAATTTATCATGCTATCTTTTACTGTTGACTGAATGGAAAGGTGCTGAAAGAATATTAACACCAAAGAAAAGTATTTATATATTAACATTTTGTACATACGCAAGACAGTGAATTCTTTTTTTGGAAGTCGATTAATAGCGACATACCTTTATGGAGGGTTATTCTCGGCGACTCCAGTATTCAAAAATCATTGATCTCCACGATTGTCACATCTGCAAATGAATAAAAAACTGCTGCCTTACACTGCACCATATGGTGCCATTCCCATATTTGTCCAGGCTAATAGTTACCATGGTGACAAGGAGTAGAGAATTGGCTCTTATTTTTTTTCGCGAGTTTATTATGTCTCCTGGAAATGGAATTCGCTCTCTGGCAATGAATTCCAATCTGTAGTGTTTCATGTGGATGCTGCCTTCAGGAAAAGCCAACTGGCCAATGAGAAGAATAATTCAATGTGAACTACTCTCTCATTCAACTCGTTCTCTGTTTTGTTCAGTTTCTCTATCAGTGGTCATCTATTTGTCTCTTCCAGTTGGCAGTTCGGAAGGCAAATGCAATGTTAGCATTCATGTCAAGAGGGCTAGAATTCAAGTGTAGGATGTACGTTGATGTTGAAAGGGAGCTGGGTGTCCTTGTCCATGACTCACCAAAGCTCGTGTGCAGTTGAGACAAGCAATTGGGAAGGAAAATGGTATGTCACGAGGGGATTTTGGTACAGGGGTAAAGATGTCTTCAATTTTATAGAGCGTTGGTGAGACCGCACCCGAGTATTGTGGATAGTTTTGGTCTCCTTATCTCAGAAAGCGGCCTTCATTTCCGGGAGAGAGAGAGGGAGCCAGAGCGCAGCAAGTGCAGCTTGGGATTCGGGTAGCTGTTTAAACTTGCCCCCAGTTTCCAGCGGCCTTCATTTTCGGGAGCGGGAGAGAGAGAGGGAGTCGGAGAGCAGCGAGTGCAGCTTGGGATTTAGGGAGGTGTTTAAACTTGCCCCCAGTTTCCAGCGGCCTTCATTTCTGGGAGCGGGAGAGAGAGAGAGGTAGCCGGAGCGCAGCGAGTGCAGCTTGGGATTCAGGTAGGTGTTTAAACTTGCCCCCAGGTTCCAGCGGCCTTCATTTCCGGGAGCGGGAGAGAGCGAGGGAGCCGGAGGGCAGCGAGTGCAGCTTGGGATTCAGGTACGTGTTTAAACTTGCTCCCAGGTTCCAGCGGCCTTCATGTCCGGGAGCGGGAGAGAGAGAGGGCGCCGGAACGCAGCGAGTGCAGCTTAGGACTCAGGTATGTGTTTAAACTTGCCCCCAGGTTGCTGTGGCCTTCATTTTCGGGAGCGGGAGAGGGAGCGGGAGCCCGAGTGCAGCTTGGGATTCAGGGAGGTGTTTAAACTTGCCCCCGGGTTCCAGCGGCCTTCATTTCGAGGAGAGAGAGAGGGAGCCGGAGTGCAGCGAGTGCCGCTTGGGATTCAGGTCAGTGTTTAAACTTGGCCCCAGGTTCCAGCGGCCTTCATTTCCGGGAGCGGGAGAGAAAGAGGGAGCCGGAGTGCAGCGAGTGCAGCTTGGGATTCAGGTCGGTGTTTAAACTTGTCCCCAGGTTCCAGCGGCATTCATTTCCGGGAGCGGGAGAGAGAGAGGGAGCTGGAGTGCAGCTTGGGAATCATGTAGGTGCTTAAGTGTTTGATTTTTACCTCTATTTAAGTTGGGCGGTTGCTAAACCCGAGACACTACACTTGTAGTGTCTCCCACCCTTCCACCTCCTCTAACCTAAGGGGTTGAGTGAATAGCAGGTAAGCTCTTTCTTTTTTCTTTTATCCGCAAGTTATAGCTTCAGATTTATGGTGGGCGCAGTGGCCAGGGGTCTGTCGGGAAGGTAAGTTTACCCTTTAAAAACTTACCTTGCAGGAGAAGCGGCCTTCAGATTTTCGGCGGGAGCAGTGGCCAGGGGTCTGTCGGGAAGGTAGGTAGCTGGGAGAAATTTAACTCTTTGTGGGTTGGTAAGTATTGTGATTGGTTAGTAAAATCCTTATTCCTTTCACTTATTCATTATTTGATATTATATTTGTAATCAGTTAAGGTAAAGTGTAAAAATGGCAGGAGATCCCAGACCCGTGTTATGCTCTTCGTGCTCAATGTGGGAGTTCAGGGGCGTGGCCGATGCCCCTGACTCCTTCATGTGCGGGAAGTGTATCCAGCTGCAGCTCCTGTTAGACCGCATGACGGCTCTGGAGCTGCGGATGAATTCACTTTGGAGCATCCGTGATGTTCAGGAGGTAGTGGATAGCACGTTCAGTGAGTTGGTCACACCGCAGATTAGGATTGGTGAGGGAGACAGGGAATGGGTGACCAAAAGGCAGAGAAAGAGCAGGAAGGCAGTGCAGGTGTCCCCTGCGATCATCTCTCTCCAAAACAGGTATACCGTTTTGGATACTGTTGGGGGAGATGACTCACCAGGGGAAGGCAGTAGTAGCCAGGCTCATGGCACTATGGCTGGCTCTGCTGCAAGAAGGGCAGGGAAAAGACTGGCAGGGCTATAATTATAGGGGATTCAATCGTAAGGGGAGTAGACAGGCGTTTCTGTGGTCGAAAACGAGACTCCCGAATGGTATGTTGCCTCCCGGGTGCACGGGTCAGGGATGTCTCAGATCGGCTGCAGGACATACTGAAGGAGGAGGGTGAACAGCCAGTTGTCGTGGTGCATATAGGCACTAACGATATAGGTAAAAAACGGGATGAGGTCCTACAATCAGAATTTAGGGAGTTAGGAGATAAGTTAAAAAGTAGGACCTCAAAGGTAGTAATCTCAGGATTGCTACCAGTGCCACGAGACAGTCAGAGTAGAAATTCAAGAATAGTCAGAATGAATACGTCGCTTGAGAGATGGTGCAGGAGGGAGGGGTTCAGATTTTTGGGACATTGGAACCGGTTCTGGGGGCGGCGGGACCATTACAAATCGGATGGTCTACACCTGAGCAGGACTGGAACCAATGTCCTGGGGGTGCTTTTGCTAACACTGTTGGGGAGGTTTTAAACTAATGTGGCAGGGGGATGGGAACCAGATTAGGAAGTTAGAGGTCAGTAAAGAGGCAGCAACTAAAGCCAGTAAGGTACTAGATAATAAACTCAATGTGACTAAGGGGAAGAGTAGACAGGGAAGAGATGATGAACGCAAAGGGACAGGTGGTCTGAGATGCATTTGTTTCAGGTAAGTGTAGCAGGTAAGGTAGATGAACTTAGGGCTTGGATTAGTACCTGGGAATATGATGTTATTGGTATTAAGGAGACTTGGTTGAGGGAAGGGCAAGACTGGCAACTAAATATCCCGGGGTATAGATGCTTCAGGAGGGATGGAGAGGGAGGTAAAAGGGGTGGAGGAGTTGCATTACTGGTCAGAGATGATATCACAGCTATGATTAAGGAGGGCACGATGCAAGATTCAAGCACTGAGGCAATATGGGTAGAGCTAAGAAATAGGAAGGGTGCACTAACATTGTTGGGACTTTACTACAGACCTCCAAAAAGCGAGCGTGAAGTAGAGGTACAAATATGTAGACAGATTATGGAACAATGTAGGAGCAATAGGGTGGTCGTGATGGGAGATTTTAACTTCCCCAACATTGGTATGGCGTTGGGGAGAGTTATAGAACAAAGAGATCTAGGAGTACAGGTTCATAGCTCCTTGAAGGTGGAGTCGCAGGGTGGTGAAGAAGGAATTCGGCATGCTTGGTTTCATTGGTCAGAACATTGAATACAGGAGTTGGGACGTCTTGTTGAAGTTGTACAAGACATTGGTACGGCCACACTTGGAATACTGTGTGCAGTTCTGGTCACCCTATTATAGAAAGGATATTATTAAACTGGAAAGAGTGCAGAAAAGATTTACTAGGATGTTGCCGGGACTTGATGGTTTGAGTTATAAGGAGAGGCTGGATAGACTGGGACTTTTTTCCTTGGAGCGTAGGCGGCTTAGGGGTGATCTTATGGAGGTCTATAAAATAATGAGGGGCATAGATAAGGTAGATAGTCAACATCTTTTCCCAAAGGTAGGGGAGTCTAAAACTAGAGGGCATAGGTTTAAGGTGAGAGGGGAGAGATTCAGAAGGGCCCAGAGGGGCAATTTCTTCACTCAGAGGGTAGTGAGTGTCTGGAATGGGCTGCCAGAGGTAGTAGTAGAGGCGGGTACAATTGTGTCTTTTAAAAAACATTTAGATAGTTACATGGGTAAGATGGGTATAGAGGGTTATGGGCCAAGTGCGGGAAACTGGGACTAGCTTAATGGTAAAAACTGGGCGGCATGGACTGGTTGGGCCGAAGGGCCTGTTTCCATGCTGTAAACGTCTATGATTCTATGATTGAATGGGACTCATGTAGTGTTGGAGGCGTAGATGGAGCAGAATTTGTAAGGAGCATCAAGGAGAGTTTTTTAGAGCAGTATGTAAATAGTCCAACTCGGGAAGGGGCCATACTGGACCTGGTATTGCAGAATGATCCCGGCCAGGTGGTTGAAGTTTCAGTCGGTGATTACTTTGGGAATAGCGATCACAATTCCGTAAGTTTTAGAATACTCATGGACAAAGACGAGAGTGGTCCTAAAGAAAGAGTGCTAAATTGGGGAAAGGCCAAGTATAACAAAATTCGGCAGGAGCTAGGGAATGTGGATTGGGAGCAGCTCTTTAAAGGGAAATCCACATTTGAAATGTGGGAGTCTTTTAAGGAAAGGTTGATTAGAGTGCAGGACAGACATGTCCCTGTGAAAATGAGGGATAGAAATGGCAAGATTAGGGAACCATGGATGACGGGTGGAATTGTGAGACTAGCTAAGGTGAAAAAGGAAGCATACATAAGATCTAGGCGACTTAAATCTGATGAAGCTTTGGAGGAATATCGGGAAAGTAGGACAAATCTCAAACGCGCAATAAAGAGGGCTAAAAGGGGTCATGAAATATCTTTGGCTAACAGGGTTAAGGAAAATCCCAAAGCCTTTTATTCGTATATAAGGAGCAAGAGGGTAATTAGAGAAAGGATTGGCCCACTCAAAGACAAAAGAGGGAATTTATGCGTGGAGTCAGAGGAAATGGGTGAGATTCTTAATGAGTACTTTGCATCGGTATTCACCAAGGAGAGGGACATGACGGATGTTGAGGCTAGGGATGGATGTTTAAATCCTCTAGGTCAAGTCGGCATAAGGAAGGGGGAAGTTTTGGGTATTCTAAAAGGCATTAAGGTGGACAAGTCTCCAGGTCCGGATGGGATCTATCCCAGGTTACTGAGGGAAGCGAGGGATAAAATAGCTGGGTCCTTAACAGATATCTTTGCAGCATCCTTGAGCACGGGTGAGGTCCCGGAGGACTGGAGAATTGCTAATGTTTGATAACGTTTCCCATGGCAGGTTGATGGAAAAAGTGAAGTGGTATGGGGTTCAGGTGTACTAGCTAGATGGATAAAGAACTGGCTAGGCAACAGGAGACAGAGAGTTGTGGTGGAAGGGAGTGTCTCAAAATGGAGAAAGGTGACTAGTGGTGTTCCACAGGGATCCGTGCTCGGACCACTGTTGTTTGTGATATACATAAATGATCTGGACGAAGGTATAGGTGATCTGATTAGCAAGTTTGCAGATGATACTAAGATTGGTGGAGTTGCAGATAGCGAGGAGGACTGTTAGAGAATACAGCAAAATATAAATAGATTGGAGAGTTGGGCAGAGAAATGGCAGATGGAGTTCAATCCAGGCAAATGCGAGGTGATGCATTTTGGAAGATCTACTTCAAGAGCGGACTATACGGTCAATGGAAAAGTCCTGGGGACAATTGAGGTACAGAGATATCAACGCAGGTCGATAGTGGTCAAGAAGGCATACAGCATGCTTGCCTTCATCGGACGGGGTATTGAGTACAAGAGTCGGCATACAGCATGCTGTCCTTCATCGGACGGGGTATTGAGTACAAGAGTCGGCAGGTCATGTTGCAGTTGTATAGGACTTTGGTTAGGCCACATTTGGAATACTGCATGCAGTTCTGGTCTCCACATTACCAGAAGGATGTGGATGCTTTAGAGAGGGTGCAGAGGAGGTTCACCAGGATGTTGCCTGGTATGGAGGGTGCTAGCTATGAAGAAAGGTTGAGTAGATTAGGATTGTTTTTGTTGGAAAGACGGAGGTTGAGGGGGGACCTGATTGAGGTCTACAAAATTGAGAGGTATGGACAGAGTGGATAGCAACAAGCTTTTTCCAAGTGTGGGGGTGTCAATTACAAGGGGTCACCATTTCAAGGTGAGAGGGGGAAAGTTTAAGGGAGATGTGCGTGGAAAGTTTTTTACGCAGAGGGTGGTGGGTGCCTGGAACGCTTTGCCAGCGGAAGTGGTAGAGGTGGGCATGATAGCATCATTTAAGATGCATCTAGATACATGAACGGGTGGGTAACAGAGGGAAGTAGATCCTTGGAAAATCGGCGACAGGTTTAGATAAAGGATCTGGATCGGCGCAGGCTGGGAGGGCCGAAGGGCCTGTTCCTGTGCTGTAATTTTCTTTGTTCTTTGTACTTCTGAGGCTGTATAAAGCTCTGGTCAGACCCCATTTGGAGTATTGTGAGCAGTTTTGGGCCAAGTATCTAAGTAAGGGTGTTCTGGCTTTGGAAAAGGTCCAGAGGAGGTATACAAGAATAACCCCTGGAATGAAGATCTTATCGTATGAGGAACAGTTAAGGACTCTGGGTCTGTGCTCGTTGGAGTTTAGAAGGATGAGGGGGGATCTTATTGAAATTTACAGGATACTGCGAGGCCTGGAAAGAGTGGATGTGGAGAGGATGTTTCCACTTGTCGTAAAAACTAGAACCAGAGGGCACAATCTCAGACTAAAGGGACGATCCGTTAAAACAGAGTTGAGGAGGAATTTCTTCAACCAGAAAGTGGTGAATTCTGCTCCTATATCTTATGGTCTTATGACCAAAAGAGAGTTTGACCCAAAGTTCTGACCTTGAGATTGGTGAAGGAAGTATAGTGATGTTCTGTTAAATTTTGTGACACAATTGTCTTGGCTGTATGTAATGCACAATGTAACAAATAGGTGTTAGGTAAGATGTTTTGTGAATGAATTGTTTCAACAGCTCACAATCATGTCTTGCACTCATTTCAAGCTTGAAGGAGGGGTTATTGGCAAAATCAAAAGTAATCTTGTGAAATAATATTGTTTCAACTTCCATAGAATCAGCAATTAATAATTTATAAATGTTCCTGCAGTTGGCATACCAGTTTAACCACATTATAAATGGTTCCCTGTTGTCTCTTTAAGTGTACTCAATGCATTAGCAGTTGATGAATCCCCAACCCTAAAGAGATTTACACAGTGGCTAAGAGACTCCCAAGATCAATTCTCATCAGTGATGATTTAACTGCTCATAGTCTGCGTGACAGGATTTGACTTGGGTGCATCTGGGTTAGGAAGGGGATATGCCAACATCAGATTTGGCAGTGACGCTACACACGCTCAATCACTGAAAAATCCTTTAATAAAACAATACAAAATCATTGCCTTCCATCGTTGGTGTGCAGTGTCAGTTTCAAAATAAATCCTTCATTAATATTTTAAAAATGAACTTATGCTGGCTAACAGAAGAGCTTAATTTGAAGAGCCTTTTCGAATGGGTGCAATTGGCAGAAACTCGCCATGTTCATTAAAGCAATCTGGGGGCATGGCCGGTTTATGGGCATGGCTGGCTTCAAGTGAGGTTAACGACTGCGGAAAATCGATTTACGCTCGCCAGAACTTGCGCTGAAAATTCCATGATCTTTTACGTTGGCTCAGCTGATTTCAGGCAGATTGTGCTGGGGAACAAGTACAATCAAGTGGAAACTGCAGGAATTTACTTAAGAAATGGCATTCATGGAGAATGAATGAAAAACCGGAAGCATTTTCCTTGAAAATGGCATGTAGTCAAGGTAGTTTGGGGAGTCCAACTTTCAAACATGCATTACCATCTCTCATGAGTAAAACCATATTTAAACAGTGGCCTGCATGGTAACCAACCTCTGGATACTTCTTTGGAGAACTCAGGTCACTGGTAGAGTAGGAATAACTCTCATGTGTGCTTTCAATACTGCTAACAAGGTACTTTTACAAGATGCAGTCAGCCTACATTCAAGAAGGTGAGAGCACAATTATGGGCAACTATGAAGGCTGATCTATGAGATTTTATAGATGACTGCCCTTCTATTCTCCATCAGATCAGTGGACATGGCGAGGAGGTGCCCTTCAGCAATGACACACATGCGGCGGAATTCTCCATTCCTGAGACCTTGGGCGGGATTCTCCGCCTGCCGACGCGGAAATCGCGGGGCGGAGAATAGCCTCCGACACCAAAATCGGGGGAGATGCCAATTTGAGGTCAAATCGGGATTCTCCGGCACCCCGAAAATGGCGTAAATGCGTTGCTCGCCGCTCAGCGTTCAGGTACAGTGGGCATATCGTTAGCAGGCCAGACACCGGGTCGGAAAATCACCGGGGGCTGGCGTGAATCCCACCCCCGCCGATTCTCCGGCCCGCGATGGGCCGAAGTCCCGCTGCTGGAATGCCTGTCCCGCCAGTGTGGATCAAACCACCTTTTGAACGGCGGGACAAGGTGGCGCAGGCAGGCTCCGGGGTCCTGGGGGGAGCGCGGAGCGATCTGGCCCCAGGGGCGGGCCTGTGCCGTGGGGGCACTCTTTTTCTTCCGCCTTCGCCGTGGTCTTCACTATGGCAGAGGGGGAAGAGACCCCCTCCCCTGCGCATGCGCGGGGATGATGTCAGCAGCCGCTGACGCTCCTGCGCATGCGCCGACCCGCATCGCCCAGCGTAGACCTTTCGGCCCCGGCTGGCGTGGTGCCAAAGGCCTTTCCCGCCAGCCGGTGGAGCGCAAACCACTCCGGCGTGGGCCTAGCCCCTCAAGGTGAGGGCTTGGCCCCGAAAGGTGCGGATACTTCCGCACCTTTATGGCGTCCCGACGCCGGAGTGGTTCCCACCATTCCATTACGACAGAACCCCCCCCACCCATCCCCGTAGGGGAGAACCCTGCCCCTGATTCTCTGGGACCTCCGAGATTCACCAGCTCCGATGGGCCGAGTTCCCGACAGCGTGGTTCACTTGTGGTTCAAGAAATCGTGAACCTAGCATCGTGGCTGCTGAATAAGAGAGAGAGAGCAGGTAAGAAAGTGAGTGACTGTGGGCTGCCGGCCCGGACACTGAGCATGCTGGCTGCGGTAGGGTAGGGCCGGCGGAGGGGGTCGAACAGGCTGAGCAGCCAGGGTGCCTCCCACAGGACTGGGATGGTACCCAGGCACCGATCGCCATTATGGCGGCCATCTCGCTGCACAACCACTAACCACCCAACCTGGCCCCTGGTTCTACACAGTGACACTGGCTGTATGGGTGTACCCACCCCCGCACCCCACCCCCCCGCTACAGCGCACCCCCTCTGGCCCCAGACACCCAGCCCAACCGGCCGCCACCCATGGGGGGACCACCCAGTACTAACACCCATGGCAGCCCCCAGTGAGGGCAATGCCAGCTAACGGTACCCCTGGCAGTAGGAATGGGCGCTACAACCATAGGCCACCATGGTGCCGGATACCGACAGGGCAGTGGTGTGGGGGTGGGGGAAGGACATGCGTGGGCAGAGCCCCATGCAGACAATGGCGTTTGGCGTTCAACTAGCAATGGTGGCCGCCATGGTGATGGTTGCAGCTCTGTGAGATGCCCTGTGGCCGCATGAGGGTGAGCCCCTTGGAGAGGAGGGGGGAGCTGCAGCATTGGAGCGGGCAGCAGCGGAGCGAGCAGCAGCAGAGCAGGCAGCAGCAGAGTGGCCATCAGTGGATTAGGGCTGCAGAGGGGAGTCACTGTTTGCCTGTAGGGTCACAAAGCAGCCAATTTTGCCAATGTGGCCAGCTCCCATAATCAGCAATGAGATAATGGCCAAATAATTTGTTTTACGTAATACTAGTTGACAGATTAGTCAGGACACGGGAAAACACACTTTCTATTCTTCAAAATAGTGTGTGAGATTTTTTTGCATCAGTTGAACTGCTCATGTGTCAGCAATGCACTCCCTCAGTCCTGTGCTGAAGCATCACCCTAGATTTCATGCTGAAGTATCTAAAGTGGGGCTTTGAAACAACAATCATATGATTCAAAGGCAGGGATATCGCAAATGAACCGCGGCTTAAAGGTAAGTGAATAATTCAGAACTTTTCCCTGCAAAATATTAATACAAATGTCAGAATTTGGAAAAACAGCTGACCAAATATAACTCAGCACTAAAAGTGTGTTTCAACAATGACAAAGAAATAATCCAAGGTCTATTGTTTTATGAGCTTCACCACTCCTGGAGCTTACATTAAAAGCGTTTCCTGAAGGGAACAAGAGCAAACCTGGGGCAAATCCCACACCGTTTCACGTGGCGCTAGTGCTAGCCCCATAGCGGTCATTGAATTGGTCTAGGTGCGGCACCAGATTTGCTGTCGTAGAACTGCATGTCAATTCATGTTCTGAACTCTATTTTGTGGCAGAGTCTGTTGAAACTGCTGAAGCGCTTGGCAATATTGGAACCATTTTCATCACCTGATAATTAGCATTTTTTTTGTGTAATTATTGGTGGAGGATGCCTTTACAATGCAAGTAAGGAGCCAGGAGAAACTATATTATGTCCCATGGTAGAATTTTCACCCACTGACATCCTACAGGGACAGGACAGCTCTATGGAATGGTGAGCTAATGGTGGTTGATGCAACCAAGGGTAAACGTCAAAAGAGGTATGAGTGAATAACCTTTCAAATGGATAATTGTATACCACTATCACCGAAAGTTTTGAAGATCAAGATTTGACTATTTTTCTACTGAAACCAGCAACTGCAGTGTGGCTTCCTGCAACCTTACATTGCTGTGTGTGGCCTGTCCATGTTATTTCTTTTAATAAATCAGTAATCACAAACCTATGTTGAGAGCTTTGATTGCTTGCATAGAGGCAATTACTCTAAGCGTCTCCTTGTAATATAATTATCAATGCTCATGGCCTGAAAGAAAATGCTTACATACTTGAGCTAATTCAAGGTGAGAAAGTGTGGGACTAGGCCACAATGATGCTGTAGATTCGGAGCACAGTACGAAGTCTTACAACACCAGGTTAAAGTCCAACAGGTTTGTTTCGATGTCACTAGCTTTCGGAGCGCTGCTCCTTCCTCAGGTGAATGAAGAGGTATGTTCCAGAAACACATATATAGACAAATTCAAAGATGCCAAACAATGCTTGGAATGCGACCATTAGCAGGTGATTAAATCTTTACACTAAATCTGGATCTGTAAAGATTTAATCACCTGCTAATGGTCGCATTCCAAGCATTGTTTGGCATCTTTGAATCTGTCTATATATGTGTTTCTGGAACAGACCTCTTCATTCACCTGAGGAAGGAGCAGCGCTCCGAAAGCTAGTGACATCGAAACAAACCTGTTGGACTTTAACCTGGTGTTATAAGACTTCGTACTGTGCTCACCCCAGTCCAACGCCGGCATCTCCACATCGTAGATTCGGAGATAAGTGAATGACAGTGTGGGTATGTCAACGTTTCACATTCCATGAAATAATGTACAGCTGCGCCTGGACAGCAATATATTCACACAATGGAGAGATCTGTATTCATATCCATGCAATGAATGGACATGTCTTCAGAAACTAACAATGGAGAGAGCTGTGTTCAGACACACATAATGGAGAGTTTTGTGTTCACATAAAAAATAAACAGAAGCTGCATTCAGGTGCTCACAATCAACAGAAAATATAATCAGGCATTTATAACTATCAAGATCTTTGCCTTGTGTAGTAGCTTCTGTTTTCTTATATTCATCATTTGCATGTATGCCTGGATTATTCTTGTTTTCTCTCCAAGCATTCAAGGAAATTGTGTTTGTATAATGCCTCTTACTTTCTCAGGATATCACAGGACATTGTAACCATTCCATTACTTTCAAAGTGTAGTCACTGTTCTTATGTAGGGAGACAGCTTTCATCCAGTCAGATCCCACAGATAACCAATGAAATATTTTTTAAAGTTTATCCACCATCACACTGCAGGGAAACATGCGATCACTCCGTGGATAGCAAAATCCAAGTTTCCCTCCAAGTCACACACCATCCTAACTTGGAAATATATCAACATTCCTTGGTCAAAACCCTGGAACTCCATCCCTAACAGCACTGTGGGTGTACCTACACCACATGGGCTGCAACGGATCAAGAAGGCGGCCTCTCAAGGGCAATTCGAGATAAGCAATAAATGTTGATTTAGCCAATGACGCTCACAAACCATGAGAGAATAGAGAATTTTTTTAAAAAGACCGTATCGTAATGACAAAGGGAGTCCGTCGATTCACAGCGAGACATTTATTCAGCTTTACAACCCAAGGTCTTACCAGACTAACATAACTTCCAGCCATAGAGGGACAAGTGGGAGGAGGGAAGTCGGCACCCAGCTCCGCACCCCATACACCCCTAATGCCTGCCACAGCATCAGCTTACAAAAGGGGGACGATTTACGCGCCCACCAAAAACACTCAGGGAGCTGTCACCCCAGAGATTTGCACCGTATTAATGTAGTTTAAGCACAATTTAAATAAAACAGGGCCTTGCACAGAACATCACAAGACCAGGTTTCACACTCAGAATGCCCAGTCAACTCAACATAAAGGGAGTAGGTCACACACACGTTAACTCAACAGAGTCTCTAGGCTCGAAAACATGTAGCCATGCAGCAACTGTCAACACTTATGTAGAACATCGCAGTCGTAGAGTTCGCTTTCCCAGCGGTTTCGGAAAAGACTCTCGAAACCAATGTTGCACTCACAACCCAGACGACAGTCCAAGGGGACGGCGGCAAACTAACGTACGGACTCCCCGGTGGACCCGCAGCAAGCCAGCAGCGCAATAGGATGGCAGGTGGACACAAACAAAAACTTTGTGCGACCTCCATCAGAAGTCGCCTCCGACGATGACACTATCGGTACTGCCGGATACATCGGGCACCGGAATATACACAGCACGCGTGCTCGACAAGCCGTCATCAGATAGCCCCGGCCCGCGCTCACCTTCAACCTTAATACAGGGTCCGGAAAAGGTATCACAGCAACAAAATCAGTCCTTACCTCAGTCCACACAGTCGCAAAAAAATGTTTTTCAGCGAGGTGACCGACAGCTCCAATCCCATCCTCGTCGCCAATATAATAATGGCAAGGGGAGTCCAGTGAGTTCACAGGGAGATGTTTATTCAGCTTTAAGTACATACGGCCTGGTTACACATTACCGAGTCCTTACTCCTTTCTGTCGTCTATTACAGAGTCTATTATACAAATGCTGGTTAATTCCTGGTCCAATCAGGACAAGGGAACAATCATCCACAGCTGGATGAACCTCATGCATGTCACATGTAGGTTATTACAGACCCCATGTTATGTATCAGAGTAATACCATTGGCTGGTGTAATGTCACATGTTATGCAATGACGTCCTCGGAGCATTTCACGGGCTTTCATGAAGTTCACCATTGTACCTTGTTTGAGCAGCATCTTGTTGATAATAAATCCCTTGCGCAATGTTATGAACTCGACGTGTGCCACGTCTGATTGTTTCTCTATGGGGCTACAACAAAGAACATAACGAAAGGGCAGCACGGTGGCCTAGTGGTTAGCACAGCTGCCTCACGGCGCTGAGGTCCCAGGTTTGATCCCGGCTCTGGGTCACTGTCCGCGTGGAGCTTGCACATTCTCCCCGTGTCTGCGTGGGTTTCGCCCCCACAACCCAAAAATGTGTGCAGAGTAGGTGGATTGGCCACGCTAAATTGCCCCTTAATTGGAAAAAATAATTGGGTAATATAAATTTATTTTTAAAAAAGAAAAAAAAAGAACAAAACGAAAGAGAACGAGTTCTGGGCCATAAAAAGAAGAGAAGAAAAAAACTTTTGGTGACAATTTTGTGAGCCAGAAGAAGGAATCATCGATGGAGATCCGGGCTCATACACCATCGGGAGTGAGGTCAGGAGAAATAATGTTGACTTCCAAGGCGGAATCTTCATTGTGGAAAGAAAAATAACTCTCAAGCTAATATTTGGGACAGCGTACAGTTTGTCACAGGACATCAGCGAATCATCGAATCAATTGCAACAGCCACTAGTGCAAGTGAAAGACTTTATAAAAAGAGCTATGGGAGATTACGAATTACTGGGAGCGTACTTCAAACAGAGGATCGGAATTTTCAGTACACTTACCGGTGTAATGGGTACAGCTGCTGAGACCGTGAACGAGGCACTGAAATGGGCCACGGTGACGCAAACCTACGGGGTCGCTGACTGTGCCACTGCCCGGGAATCCATAGCGAGGCACAGCAACAACCCGTCTACTTGTGCACTGCAAGTTTGACAGCTTTAAACAGAGTGAAAATAATTGGCAGTGAAGACAGACTGGAGGCTGAGTAACACAGATCAGGGAGCTGCAACCCACAAATGGCAGTAAGAAAAAGCACCATGAACACGTTTGATGGAGAGGAGGAGACATGGAACTCTTAGAGGGAAAGGTTCCAGTCGTTCTTTAAAACCAATCAGACGCCAGCAGACCTGTATGCTGCGATGTTTCCAGCTCAGTTTGGAGGAACAGATTCATGTTGCTACAGAATTTAGTACACCCAGCTAAACCTGGAGACAAGTCAAATGATAAGTTACTGACAGATTTGCAAGAACATTTCTCTCCTTATCCATTATTAATAGCTGAAAGATTCCTCTTTCACCGTCGTGCACAGGAGGAAGGGGAAAACATTTCACAATTTCTTGCATCACTGCGAAAGCTAGAAATGTACTGCAAATTTGGATGATACACTGCAGAACCGATTAGTTTGTGGGCTCAAGAATTACGCTATTCAAAGCAAATTATTGACTGAAGGTGTATTAACACTAAACTCTGCTGTAGAAATCGCAATGTCTATGGAACTTGCTGCGAAAGAAGCTTCGCTGATTGGAGTTCAATCTAAAGTTTATAAGAAGGAGTCTGTGAAAAGCAGGCCCACTAAGAACCTACCATGTCATCATAGCAACCAATTGGGACACATGCCTGGAGATTGTTGGAGCAAGTTGAACATGCAAAAAATTGTGGTAAAGTTGGTCAAATTGCCAAGGCATGTTGATCATGCAAACCTTTATCAGCACAAAATAGATAATAATAACAATAATAATCTTTATTAGTGTCACAGGTAGGCTTATATTAACACTGCAATGGAGTTACTGTGAAAATCCCCCAGTCGCCACATTCTAGCGCCTGTTTGGGTACACAGAGGGAGAATTCAGAATGTCCAATTCACCTAACAAGCACGGCTTTCGGGACTTGTGAAGTCAGAGAACCCGGAGGAAACACACGCAGACATGGGGAGAACGTGCAGACTCCTCACAGACAGCGACCCAAGACGGGAATTGAACCTGGGTCCCTGGTGCTGTGAAGCAACAGTGCTAACCATGGTGCTACCGTACCACCCCATGTGCCAAGCAAAATTCTGCAAAGTCTTCAGGACAAGTTTACCAGTTGATTGATCCAACTGAAGACTCACTGAATACTGAAGTGTCAAGTGAGCTTAAGGAATTTAAGATTGGCGTTCTACCTGTACAAGGAGACTGATGTGTTTCGTGATCTTGTCCTGCAACAATTCTACAGAACTGCTGGTGACAGAACGATGATTTACTAACGATGATATACGTGTGGTGAGGTAACGATTGGAATCTTATATACAGATCAAGTTATTACAGAGTTCCATTAGGCTCTCCTGGAACTACCCTTATGTGCAACTGTCCTCGTGTACGCCTTACAACCTTCTGCCGGTAGCTGGATATCACCTGACTGCTGTCTTATGCCACCTGCTGGTGGGAGGTCACACTGCTGAGTGCTTGTAACATTATCTACAGGCATATCATCATATTCCCCTTTCTTAGGAAATATTGATGTTTATGCACAAACATGATTACTATCTTTACTTTATACATTGGTAATATGCATAAACAATATAAACAAATTTAACTGGTGTGTCCATAAACATGATATGCCTGGTCAGTGTCTGTCCCTTTGGCACAGTTCATTGTGGCTCCCTCACGGGATCGCCCCTGGGATCATTTGGGCTGTTGTCAGCCTTTTCGAAGACTGGCTTGCGTGCTGGTCCCTTGCTTCATATCCTTTTAATACTGTGCCATTTGAAGGCATGTAACCTTGAAAGCCACATGTGCGTCACCAGCCTCTTCTATTTTCGTTTCTTCCCCCTACGCTGTTTGCTGCTTTGTTGTATGTTCTCTGTCTCTGGCTCGTCAATCACAACATCAACATCTTCTCTTTTATTTTCATCAGTGAGATGTGCTAGCTCTTCCACTCTTCTCCTCTTCCTTTTTTTTGTTTTAACGATCATCTGGTGAATGTTTTTCTTTTTACGCTTAGGTTTGGCAACCCCTGTTTTAGTGCTGGTCTGCACCCTGTGCTTAGAAGTGTGCGGATCCTCAGTTGGGACCTGTGGTGCCAGCATGCTTCCGAGGGATTGTGTAGCCATGCCCAATTTTGTGCTCTCATCTGGAGGTTGGAGAGCCTCACTCTCTGGTGCCTGGGTGGAAGTCGCATCTACGACAGCAGATGCTGTTCCTTCTTGGCTTGTTGGAGCAACGATTGATGGCTCCTCATCACTGGAAATGACGATACAAATGTCCTCCGGCCCTGACGATCCAGGCGATGGGTCATCCTGGTCTTGCTCTAGTATATGTGTGTGATCCGCCAAGCTACATAGCGAGATAGTCATCAGCTCCTCTAACTCATCTTCCAGTGGAGTATCCTCGAGGATCAGGGAGTCGATTACCGGAACCATTTCAGAGGCCTGAGATGATTCACCATATGCCTCTGGAGCAAGCTTCTCCAAGATTGGTACGATGTCTTTGTTACCAGCTTATTCAAAAGCTGTACCTCCGAGGAGTAAGCCATTGCAATCTCACTTTTCATTTTGGAGTGCGTAATCTCTTATCTCTTGCACTGCTCGCACTCTCGGTGTCCTGCACAGTCTGGGTAACCCTTGTGATCACCTCAGCATTACCGCCAAACCACCGGAGCAGCGCTTCTCGGGCCCCTTCACTGAGCTCGCCATTACTCCTGTGAAATAGATTTACCAACATTTCATAGTTGTCTTCATCTGCCTCGCCTTCCATGTCTTTACTTTCCGCATCATCTTCGTAGTCATTATGTACATCTTCGGAGTACTCATCATCAGAGTCAGTGGGCTGAATTCGCCGCCGTCGGGATTCTCCGTTTTACCGGCAGCCCGGAGTTTCCCGACGGTGTGGGGCTGCCCCACAACGGGAATCCCCGTTGACCAGCCGGCGAAACAGAGAGTCCCGGCGGCGGGGTGAAACAGAAATCTGGTGCGGTGGGATGGAGAAACCCGCTCAGTATCTTCTGCAAAACTTTCTCCTGTGAAATCCGACATTGCACAGGGAATTATGTGTTCGCGCAGGAGGCAGCCAATTTCAAAGTCAGCATCATGCTTTGCTGCCGAACTTTTACTTAACATTCCATTCTGTGGAACTTCAGGAGGACTGAAAAAATTAAAGAATGAATCAGTTGGTACAGTTTTCATAACTGTTTTGGGAGAAATCCGATCCTTGTGCTTCGGCTTGGTTTGAATTGTTTTCGATGTGACATTTTTTCCTTTCTTCCAGTCGATCTTGCAGCCTGTGCACCCCGGGATTTCTAGTTCGTCGAAGAATGAAGATCCAAGCTTGACAGGCCACGATTCCATTCGGTATACTTTCGTAATCACCTCATTTGTAAAGTACTCAGGCTCGAACTTAAACTCTAGAGTGAAGCTCATTGGCTGTTCAAGCTCTGAACGTTCAACATTCACATCTTGTAGATGCTTTAACCTGGGCTCATCAGGCTCCTGTGTCATGCCACTGAGTACATAAACCTGCTTAAAGGCTGTTAACCAGAAGTCTGGAATGCTTTTTGGTTGGTCCTTCTCTTCATCTGATTTGTCATCCCGGAGTCCGCCTGGATTCTGCTGGATCCTTATCAAATGACTGCACTCTCATATCTGGCTGGGATCTGTTGAGCTCGGCTGGACACCCACTTTCTGGAACGTACAGTCGCTTAACTAGGTTCAGGGATTCACATGTATCCGTTCCTATGATGGACTCGATTTTCATGTCCATAATATTAAACGGTAACATGTACGTTGCGTCGTGCACACTAAACTCAAGTTCGCATTCACCAAACGTCTCTATCCATTCCGTACCGTCGTGTACCGGCAGTTCCGGCCGATCAATGAGTTTCGGCTGGGCGTTCAGCCTGTGAAAAGCGAATGACTGTGGAGGTTGGCTCTCATTTGGATGTCGAGGTCGCATCGTACCAATGAGTCATTCATTCATACTAAGGTTTTCCTTCTGGTTTCAATGACCACAGATTTGTTCTCAATAGTTTTGTTCTGTTTTGAAATGATATCTTCATCTTTATAGGTCAGACCCTTCTAGCGCTGGTCCTCTTCTGGTCCTTGGTTGCAATGGGATCGATGAAGAACTGTTCTTCCGCATACATCTCATCCACCATGTTGACGGATCTGATTTGGTCCACTGTGGGAGGCGAAAAACACAGTTTCGCAAAATGACCAACACGGCCGCACCTGGAACAAAGGCTGGATATTGACGTGGGCCATGTCGATTGCCACATTTCTCGCACAGGATGGCGGCTCCTGTCACCCGCTTAAAATGGCCGCCTGCACTGAGTTTCTTTAAGACATGCATCACAGCGATAATGGTGCTGGCGTCTTCCTCAATGTTGACGCCAAAGTGTTTCGAGCTGAGTGTGCTGATTTACTATGCAGCTAACGCGCTCACATGGCAAATCTTTATCACTTGTTTCAATATCAAATTTTCTTCCCGCAGCAATCTCTCATGGAGCTTAACATTTGATATACCAAACACAATTTGGTTGCGGATCAATGAAGATTTCTGAGTACTGAAATTGCAGGACTGGGCCTTCAGCCTCAAGTCAGTGACAAAACTGGTGAAAGATTTACCTGGTTTCTGGGCACACATACGAAAAATGTAACTCTCAAATGTTTCATTCTTTTTGGGGGAGAAGTGTTGATCAAAGTACCCAATGACTTCATCGTATCTCTTGCTCTCCTCTTCAATGTCAAAAGTATTATATAGTTCAATTGCTTGTGGACCCGCCACCATGAGCAGCAATGCAATTTGCCGTTCATCAGGTTGTGCCTGCAGGCCAAGAGCCGATCGATAGACTTAAACTGCTACTTGAAGACACACTAGTTTTCATCTATGTTACCCGATACTTGAAGCTGGTGAGGTGTCTTTAAATCTTCCATCTCGAACTTCAGTGCCTTTTACTGCATTGAGTTGCCAATGGTTGCAGTTCATCAGATCGGTTCTTCAGCTGATTTAACGTCGCCTTTTCTGACGCTCCCCTCAAATATTCAGCACTTCTGGTACCATGTTGCTTTCTTGTCTTGCAATGCTTCTGCAGAACTGCTGGTGACTTAGCCAGAATGATGATTTATTATTGTACACGTGGTGAGGTAACGATTGGAATCTTATATACAGGCCAAATTATTACAGAGTTACATTAGACTCTCCTGGAACTACCCTTCTGTGCAACTGTCCTCGCGTACGCCTTACAACCTTCTGCTGGTAGCCGGATGCCACTTGACTGATGTCTTATGCCACCTGCTGGTGGGAGGTTGCTGAATGTCACGTGACTGATGTCTTACACCACCTGCTGATGGGAGGTCACACTGCTGACAGCTTGTAACAGTATCTACAGGCATATAACACAGAGACCAGAAATGGTTTGGGGTCTATCCAAAATTAAATGGGAACACTATTAAGATGGAAGTGGATACAGGTGCTGCAATTTCACTTCGACCTGAATTGATATACAATCAAAAACTGGAGTATCCGCCATTGCAACCATCGATGTGTTCTTGAGGACATATACCAAGGAGGTCATGCAGCTGAAGGGCTTCATCAAGGCTACAGTGGAGGTTAACGAGCAGAAAGTGGCGTTGTCTCTTCACAATGTTCAAGGAAATTTTCCAGCATTGTTTGGGAGATTTTGGTTAAGGAAGATTAAGTTAGACTAGGCCATTGTGAACCAACTTGTTGATTCTATGAATGATTTTCAACCACTTCTGAGAAAGTATGCAAAGGTATTCAAGGAGTCACTTGGATCCATGACTGGAGTCAAAGTGAAACTCAAGATAAAGGCAGACAGCGTGCCTTAGTAATTGAAAGCACAGACCATACTCTATGCCATTCGGCCTATAGTGGAAGAAGAACTTGAGAGGTTACTGAAGACAGGAGTCATTGAAACTGTCACCACTAGCAATTGGGAAACTCCTATCGCCCCTATCTTAAAGAAGGATGGTTCAATACGAATATGCGGGAATTTCAAAATGACTTTGAACTCTTTCTCCCAAGCCTATCAGCAAATGAATGTAGCTAGTGAGTCTCAACCATTACTGACCATAGTAACACACAAGGGTCTGATTCAGTATCGTAGCTTTCGTCAGCACTGACTCTTTTTCAACAATCTATGGAGCAGATATTGAATGGGCTATCCGATGTGCAATGCTACCTGGACGACATTTTGATCATAACAAAGAACAAAGAACAAAGAAATGTACAGCACAGGAACAGGCCCTTCGGCCCTCCAAGCCCGTGCCGACCATGCTGCCCGACTAAACTACAATCTTCTACACTTCCTGGGTCCGTATCCCTCTATTCCCATCCTATTCATGTATTTGTCAAGATGCCCCTTAAATGTCACTATCGTCCCTGCTTCCACCACCTCCTCCGGTAGCGAGTTTCAGGCACCCACTACCCTCTGCGTAAAAAACTTGCCTCGCACATCTACTCTAAACCTTGCCCCTCTCACCTTAAACCTATGCCCCCTAGTAATTGACCCCTCTACCCTGGGGAAAAGCCTCTGACTATCCACTCTGTCTATGCCCCTCATAATTTTGTAGACCGCTATCAGGTCTCCCCTCAACTTCCTTCGTTCCAGTGAGAACAAACCATAGGTTTGAACAATGTAGAGCAGGTAACAAACCTGGAAGCTACTCTTGCAAGGCTGCAGCTAAATAATCTCAGAGTCAAGAAAGAGAAGTGCCAATATTTTAAATCTCCTATTCACTATCCTGGACACATCATTGACCAAGACAATCTGCACAAAGAACCTAAGAAGATGAAGGAAATCCTAGATGCTACGCAACTGCAGAACATAACTCAATTAAAGTTGTTTCTGGGATTATTAAATCATGATGCAAAGTTTGTAACGGACTTAGCAACAAAGTCTTTACACACATTGCTTTGTAACAAACAAGCTTGGCTCTGGACGAAAGATTATGAGGATGCTTACCAAAATGTGAAACAAATTTTACAGGAATCAGAGTGACCCAAGCTGCAGCTTGCAATGCATTACCCTATGGGGTTTGTGCAGTTGTCTTGCATATAATGCCATCAGGCAAAGGTTGACCAATCGCTTTCACTTCCAGGACATAGACTGGTGCTGAATCCAAGACTGTGCAACTTGAAAAAAAACTCTCAGCATTATCTTTGGTATTCAAAGATTCCACTATCATTTATTTGGCCATCAATTTACTCTATTAACTGACCATCGTCCCTTTGCAACAGTCTTTGGGCTGCATAAGGGGCTCACTTCGCTTGCTGCTAGTTTATTACAATGTTAGGTGTTAATCTGGTCGGCAAACAATGATGTCATCAAATATTCTGGGTGGGATTCTCCATTGGCTGACGCCGAAATCGGGAAATGCGATTGGGCAGAGAATAGGTTCCGGCACCAAAATCGCGGCGGGCGCAATTTGACACCAAATTGCAATTCTCTGTCACCTCAACAGCAGTGTCAATGCGGTCACGTACGCACGTACAGTAAACACCGTTTGCACATCATTAGTCGGCCTGACCCGGTATTCTCCGGGGCCTCCGTGATTCTCCGCCTGCAATGGGCCGAGCTCCCGGCGGTACGGTTAAAAATCGTGAAATCGGCATCATGGCTGCTGAGCGAGAGAGAGGAGAAACCCAAAGTGTCCAGCATCGCCTTAGTTTTATGACAGTTGTGCCACTGGCCAGGGGGCTTCTGCCAGGACAAGGGGGGGGGGAGTAGTGGGGGGGTGCCAGGTGGTGGGGTTGAGGTGGACGGATATGGAACACTAGTGCCGCAGCCGGAAAGGCAGCCGCCATGCAGCTGCGCATCCCGCTGACTGCCCACTGTGAACTTAGGGCCATGGGTCGTATAGGTATCCCCCGCCCCAGGCCACCCCCCTGGGTGTCCTCTGGCCCCAGCCTGTCCACCAGCTGTATGGGCCTGCCCCAGCACAACCAGTGCCATCGTGTTGGCTGGGATGTGTGTGTGCTGTGATTGTATATGGGGCTGCAGCTCGTCAGCCTCCTCATTATCATTCACAAACCCGGCGAATCCCGCACTGTTTCTCATTGGAATCGATTGTGTTCCAGGTGGCGCTGCTGCTAGCCCCTCCACAGTCGCTGAATCAGTCCAGGTTCAGCACCAGATTTGCTGTCGTGAAAGTCCACAAATCCTGCCCTGATGCCTATGAAGTAGAATCCTGGAACAGCTGCACGAGGACCATCCCAGTTTCAGGAACAGAGAATCCAGCCTTGTAGGTCTGAACAGCATGCAAGTGCAAATACTTTGTCCAGACTTCCACTGCAAGATCAACAAGATCAAAAAGATAAGCACGAATCTGACGAACAGTTCAACAACATATCCTATCTGTCTCATGGAAAATGTTCCGGTAACGTCTTCCCAGGAAATGTATCTGAACAGGACCGGTGATGGGGAAGGTGTTGGACATGATTCAAAAAGCCACTCAAGGTCACAGAAAGAATTCAGACCTCAAACCCTGGGCGGTATTCTCCGGTCCGCCAGCCGCGTTTACCTACGCGGCCGGCCCCTGCTGGCAGTGGGATTCTCCGTTCCCGCAGCCAGCCAATGGGGTTTCCCGTTGTGGTCACCCCACGCTGTTGGGAACCCATGGGCGTGGATGCATTTCCGGCAGACTGGAGGATCCCGCTGATGGAGAATTCTGCACACCATCTTACCAGACAACTTGAGTTGACAGTACAAAACAAAGTATTGCTGTGGGGTATTAGCGTAATCATTCCGCTGAAGTAGAATCCTGGAACAGCAGCACGAGGGATATCCCGGTGTAGTTAAAATTAAGGAGCTAGTGAGAAACTATTGCTGGTGGCCTGGGTTGGATGCCAAAATAGAGGAAAAGGGGGTTATGCCAATCCTGCGCTGAGAACTGTACCTTGACTACAACCTTTGCATCCATAGGAATGGCCTACCAGGCAATGGCAAAGAATCCATGTTGGATTATGCAAGGCCAGTCAAAGGACACAAGGGTGGCACGGTAGCACAGTGGTTAGCACTGTTGCTTCACAGCGCCAGGGACCTGGGACGTCATTCTCCGACCCCCCAGCGGGGGCCGCCGTGAATCCCGCCCCCGCCGGTTGCCGAAGTCTCCGAAGGGAGAAAAGTCGGCGGGGCGTTAATGTCGCCGCTGCCGCGGAGAATGTCACGGGTCTGCGCAAGCCAGCCGATTTTCGGCCTGCCGATATTCTCCCTTCCGGATGGGCCGAAGTCCCGTCGACGTGATGACTGTTCACGTCGACGTAAATTAAACCTCCTTTTCATCGGCGTGACCCGGTGCTCCAGGCTCACACCGACCAGCGTGGAGGTGAGTGACGGCCTGGGGGGGTTGGCTCTGGGCAGGCAATGGCGTGGCCGCAATCTGAATGCGTGAGGAGAGGTGTGTCTCGGGTTGTGTGTGTGTGCGCGGCGGGGGGGGGGGTGGTTAGAGTAGGCTGGGCTCCGGGGGAGTGCCGGGAGGGGGTCCGTGCCGGGGAGGTGGATGGGGGGTCCGTGCCGGGGTGGAGGTTGGGGGGGGTCCGTGCCGGGGTGGAGGTTGGGGGGGGTGTCCGTGCCGGGGTGGAGGTTGGGGGGGGTCCGTGCCGGGGTGGAGGTTGGGGGGGTGTCCGTGCCGGGGTGGAGGTTGGGGGGGGGGGGTCCGTGCCGGGGTGGAGGTTGGGGGGGGGGTCCGTGCTGGGGTGGAGGTTGGGGGGGGGGGTCCGTGCCGGGGTGGAGGTTGGGGGGGGTCCGTGCCGGGGAGGGGGATGGGAGGGCAAGTGAGTTGGTCCACCTGGCCAGGTGCCAGCCTCCAACAGTTGGACCCATGCGGTCCATGCCACCTGGCTGGGGGGAGGAGGGGATATGGGCAATGATGACATTTCGTCGTTCCCCTCCCCCCCACCAGGCCGTCATGTTTTCAGACCATCCAGCGATGTTGGCCGCCGTGGTGGCAGCCGCTCATGTCTATGTTGCCCTGGGTGAGGAGGAGGAGGAGGAGCGTGCCAGAGAGGCGGCGCAGGCTGCCACAGAGGGGCAGGCGGCAGCCGCCCAGGCTGGAGGGACACCTGACCGACAGGATGAGGAGGGGGAGGAGGACGTCGCGGCCCCACGGCAACGGAGGCACCCGAGGGCGCCCCGTGTGTACCGGCCCAGGCAGTCATACCAGGACCTCACGGACTGGGAATGCAGGATGAGACTCCGGATGAGCCGGGAAACATCTGCCACCTGCTGGCACACCTGTCACCGCGTGGCATTGGCGGGGGACACCCTCTCCCCGTGTCCGTCAAGGTTACGGTGGCCCTGAACTTTTATGCAACGGGGTCATTCCAGGCACCGAGTGGGGACCTGTCCGGCATATCGCAGACATCGGTGCACCGGTGCATCCGGGCAGTGACAGATGCCCTATATGCCATGGCGCACCGCTACATCCACTTCCCCGTGGACCGGGCCAGCCAAGATGCCCGGGCCGTGGGCTTCTCTGCCGTGGCCGGGTTCCCCATGGTCCAGGGTGCGATCGATGTGATGCACGTCGCCGTGCGGCCACCTGCAGATAACAGGGCCGTGTTCACTAATAGGAAGGGGACCTATTCGATGAACGTACAGGTGGTCTGCGACCACCGCATGATGCTCCTGCACGTCTGCGCCTGTCACCCAGGCAGTGTACACGACTCATTCGTGTTGTCGCGGTCATCTATCCCCGGCATGTACGAGGGACGCCATCCCCGGCTGAGGTGCTGGTTGCTGGGCGACAGGGGCTACCCATTGCGATCATGGCTGATGACGCCTATACGGAGGCCACGCAATGAGGCGGAGAACCGCTACAATGATGCCCATGTAGCGACAAGGGGAGTGATAGAGAGGTGCTTTGGCATGCTGAAGATGCGTTTCAGGTGCCTGGACCTCTCTGGGGGCGCCCTCCAGTATCGGTCAGATAGGGTCAGCCGCATCATTGTGGTGTGCTGCGTCCTGCACAACATAGCCCAGCAGAGGGGCGATGTGCCGCAGGCAGAGGAGGGCGGAGTGGAGGAGCAGCAGGAAGAGGCCCAGTCCTCCCCAGATGAGGGCGATGGGGGCAATGGTCAGGGCAGACGGGGTAGACACAGGCGGGTGGCTGTCCACCGTTACCGGCTGGCCCAGCGGGCACGGGACAGACTGAAAGACGCCCGCTTCACTGACTAGATGGGCATGGGAATCGGGTAGTATGGCCACAGACCGCACACCATGGCAACAGCCGACCACCCACACCCCCGGGTGGACGCGTGTCTATCGCAGGCCATGGAGGATGATGACAACCCGCCCTGCGGTGAGCTCCTGGCTCTACATCGTTGGACTATGTCTGACCCATGGCCACAGTACCACCATCCACCCGGACCGTCCCTGCATGCGGCTGTGACACTGCAGCGCACGGTCCCGTCCTCTGCCCGTGGGATGTTGATGGCGGCCCAGGGGAAAGGGGGCAGACTCACCTGGGGCTGAGGTAAGACCACCCCTCACACACACACTTGCGCTCAACGTACATGACACCCCCGCACACTTTGGACAGAGCACAAAGGCAGCTTCGGTAGGTGTAACATTGACTTTAATAACCAAAGGAGTTCATGCACGTGCCCTAGCCCCTAAAACTCATCTGTGCCCTGCAACCGTGTCACCTTACTCAGTGTCTAATTGTTTGGCCTTACGGGCCCTTTGACTACGTCTACGTGGTTCCCCAGACGGTACAGCAGAACTGGAGGTGGACTCCTGTGATTCCTGCCCTCTGACACTGGATCCCTTTGGCGGCCGTTTCCTGGGGCGTCCTGGCCTAGATGGGCCAGGCTGCGGCCCGGGCGACTGGGATGGCGAGCTACCAGCCTGTCCTGCCCGTTGCCCACCCGATGCACCTGGGACGGAAGGGGGGGAGTCCGAGGTGTCGCGGTGTACCGGGACCTCCCCTACAGAGGGAGCCGGGACGGACCACACCACCTCCTCCTCCCTCGGGGTGCCCGATGGCCCCCAGGCCTCTACATGGGTGGGGGATGCGAACGGACTGGCCATCCGACGCCCCCCCCGACATCTGGCGCTGCCAGTCCTGGAGGCCCATGCTGGTATCGACAGGGGTCTGCAGGTTTGCAGCCATGGAGCCCAGGGGGTTGGCAAACCCTGTCTGTGACAGTGCGACGCCGGCTCGCACATGGCCACTGGCGCCGATGCCCTCAGCGATGGCCTGCAGAGACTGGGCCATGGCCTGCAGAGACTGGGCCATGGCCTGCTGAGACTGGGCTATGGCGTTGAGCGCCTCTGCCATCTGGCGCTGGCACTGGCTCATGGCCTCCTGTGAGAGGTCAGCCATTTCCTGGACCACAGACGCCGCCTGCACGGAAGGCCCCAGGCCTCGCTAACCGTTCCCCATGTCTGACACCGTCGCACCCATTGCCTCCACCGCGGACGCCACCCGTGCGGTGTCGGCCTGGGTGGCACGCATGACCGGCACCACTCCCAAGCTCCTGGACGCGGGTGGACTCCTCCACCTGCGACCGCAGCTGCCGCAAGCCGCCCGTCACCCTCTTCGCTCGTCTCCGGGTTGGTGGTTGCATCGGATCTATGTGTGGGTGTGGTAACTGCAGGAACCCGGGATCCATCTGGGCGGCAGATGTTCGCTTGGGCTGGGCTGCTCTCCGACCGCCCGGTCCCTCTGCTGCTCCTACCTCCACCTGCTGTACCGGGACGGCTGTGTTGTGCGCACCAGTGAGTGTACCAGACGCCTCATCACTAAAGTGCCCAACCGTGGTGAGTGTTTCTGCGATGGTGGAGGGTGTTGGTGACAGCAGTGACGTTGTGTCGTGCTCTTCGTCCCACTCTGAGTCCATGGCACTTGGGGTGGGGGTTCGTCTCCACCCATCCACTCTGAGTCACTGTCCGGTATTTCGTCTTCCTGGGTAGTGCTGTCCTGGGTAGTGGTGTCCTGGGTAGTGGTGTCCTGGGTAGTGGTGTCCTGGGTAGTGGTGTCCTGGCTCAGATGTGACGGGGGCCTGTGGCTGCCCCCCTCGTCGCTGGGTGGTCGCTCCCGCACGTGACGGGGATGTCGTCTCCCTGTTGCTCCAGGTCTCTCCGCCTCCCGTGGTGTGCGAGGGGCATCCTGCGGGCGTCGCATGCTGGAGGGTCCGGGTCTCTCCGTCTCCCGTGGTGTGCGAGGGGCATCCTGCGGGCGTCGCATGCTGGAGGGTCCGGGTCTCTCCGTCTCCCGTGGTCTCCGAGGGGCATCCTGCGGGCGTCGCATGCTGGAGGGTGCGGTTCTCTCCGTCTCCTGTGGTCTCCGAGGGGCACCCTGCGGGCGGCCTGCATCTGCGGGGATGGGTGCCTGGACGTTTGGTCCTGCGATACACAATGAAGCATGCATGGTTAGACATCAGGCAGTGATCAGGTGATATGGGGGAGGGGGGATATGGGGAGTGCGCTTGTGGAGGCGCTCCTGGACACGGTGGAGCAGAGGAGGGACGCCCTGTATCCCGGGCACGGCCGCAGAGTTGCCCCACGCCACAGCCGGCGTTTGTGGAGGGAAGTGGCAGAGGCCGTCACCACTGTGGCCCTGACACCATGGACAGGCACCCAGTGCCACAAGAAGGTGAACGACCTCGTCAGAGCAGGCAGGGTGAGCCTCCCCCATATCCCCCAGCGTATGACGCTGCATGGCGTGAACCACTGCGCAAGCGCGGATCCCGTTACGTTGCTGCTAGCCCATTACGGGCCGCAGACTATCGACCCATTTTTCCGACGTGACGCAAGTCGGATTTGCGCCGTTTTTTGCGCCGATTGCCGGACTTTCCGCCGATAACGGAGAATTTCGCCCCTGAATTAAATTCCCAGCTTGGGTCACTGTCTGTGCGGAGTCTGCACATTCTTCCCGTGTCTGTGTGGGTTTCCTCTGGGTGCTCCGGTTTCCTCCCACAAGTCCAGAAAGACGTGCTTGTTAGGTGAATTGGACATTCTGAATTCTCCCTCTGTGTACCCAAACAGGCGCCGGTGTGTGGCGACTTGGGGATTTTCACAGTAACTTCATTGCATTGTTAATGTAAGCCTACATTTGACACTAATAAAGATTGTTATTATCCATGTTTTATGTTATGGTTGTTGTGCAGTCGAAGTGGCCGGAGGTGGCCATCATGAAATCACCAACTACAGCACAGACCATCGAAAGGCTTCATGTGGCATTTGTAAGATTCAGGCAACCTGAATAACTTGCGAATGATAATGGTACGCAGTTCATATCTGTTGAATTCGAGGACTACCTGAAGGGGTGTGGCATCCGCCATATCAAATATAATCTGTACCATACAGTTACCAACAGCTTAACTGAGTGGGCACGATATTCCGGCCTGGTTACGCTCTCGCTCAAGCGAAACGAGGTCGGTTAATAGCGGGAGAAGCAAAAAATAAGAATCCCCCCCAGGCGCCAAACAGTTTGTGATGCCAGCAACCCGCTCCCGTGGGTGAAATCAGGATCTCGCCAGAGCATGGCGAGAAAACAATTAGCACCACTGAAGCCCCATTTCCATACAATTAACGTGAGCAACCCCTGATCCAATGGCCTCCTGTCAGTCAGCAGCCTCCCCAGTAATTGGTCATGCTGGTGCCGATTAGTACTCCTTTTGGAAAACATGAACCTGGCAGAAGGGCTTTCGTGGGGAGGAGAAGAGGTGAGTAGCCAGCTTTTCTCACAGGGAAAGAGCCCAAGGGTGCTGGGCCTGCCACCCCAGTGTTCGGTGGGGGGTGGGGGACCCTCGGTTGGGGGTGGGGGACCCTTGGCTGGGGGTGGGGGATCCTCCCGCCCTGGGATGGTGCGCGGGGGGAGGGGAGGGAGACATGGGGGTGCAACCGGGAGGCAACAAATTGTGGCACCACCATGAGAACCCCAGAATCGTGTATCCATTCCGGGGCAACCCTTGTCCTGCTCGCCAGCCCCACCGACTACCCATAACCCCCGCCGACTGCCGAGACGTCTGGCCGTGCAGCTGCAGGCTATTGCTGATAGGGAATTGGCAATCATGGTTAAGTGAACACGTCACACAACCCAAGTGGATTCTCGTGTCACGGGCCATGTAGCATGTGCGAGTCATTGTCTAGCATCCCAATCACACCTTGATGTCTGGACACTGTGCCTGAACACTGTGGGAAGCAACACCTGTAGCCATCTGGGATGACCACTTCCCAATTACAAAATGGACACTTTGCAAAGATTGCAGGGAAAATGGACAATACTGAGAAAGCAAGCAGGTGCAGGGTTTGTCTGTTGATTGGGGCCGCAGCTCCCAGACAAGACCGATACTGCAAAACCATTACCATACTAATGAGCCATCCCCGGGGACAAAAGAGTAACATTTAAGTAAACGATACCAAGGCAGACACCCCGGCGCCAGAGGAGACCAGAACAAAGCAGGCCAACGGCCACCTAGGACACGCCCAGCCATCAGGGCACCTACCCCTTTATTGGAGGGAATCGATAGGAACGATTGGGAAATGGCCCAATTAATTGGGGCTAAGTTCAAGACCCGCCCAAAAGTGCGCGAAGCCCCTTTTGGGTATAAGAAGGATCCCCCAAGAGAGAATCGCTCTCTTGCGGCACCGGCTCTCACCAAGGAGAGACCTGCCCAACAGCAACATCAGAACAAGTAAGTCCAAGGTCAACGCATGCTACGAGACAGACGCTCCTAGCTGTTATTCTGTACCAATTCGACCCCAGCAGCCTCAGAACCGAACAACGGCCATTGTTCCTCTGACTGAGTGGGCGCCCGAAGCTAAGTATAGGCCTTTAGCAGTAGTGATAGTTTAGGTTGTAGAGTTTTGTGCCTGAGTATATTTGACTGTGTGTGTAAATAAATGAGCATTGAGTTTGAACTTACTAACTGGTGTATCGGGTCTTTGATCAGTATTCGGTTTTGAACCTTGTGGCGGTATCAAAAGATACCTGGCGAGTCTAGAGCAAAACGTAATTAGAATTAAGGAAGGCGACCATATTGGCCGCCATCTTCAGAGCCAAATTAAGAGAAACATAATTAGCAACACACCGGACACGAAGCAGCAAACATCTGAACACCCAGGGATGGGACACACCTCTGGGGATATGTCCACGGCCAGACGGTGGGTGGGTGGCACCGGAGCGGGATATGCCTGGAGAGATGGACCAAGGGATGGGAGGTCAGTCCGCTTTGCGGAACAAAGTGACAGAGGCATCATAATGGTTGTGCACAAATGTGTTTAATGTGTTTTACAATTCCCCACTCTCCCGATGGTGCCCCCCCCCCCCAACCTAACCCCCCACTCTCTGCCAGCCCTAGCGGCTCCCCATAGTCTGCACCATTGTGTCGAAGTCCTCCGCGATACTCCTCAGTGACTGTGACATGCACTGCAATGTGTCGGCAATGCCCAGCTGTGACTGAAACAAGCTCCACAGCGCCTAGGTCATTCCCATCTGAGAGCGGGTCATATCCTGCAGAACCTCACCAATGTTGACCTGGCACAAGGTGACATCCCCCAGTGAGTCGGACATTCTGCCGAGACCCTCAGCCATGATCGTCAACGACTGTGACAGGCCTTGGACACCCTCACTAATGGTGCTGAAGTAGTGCACCAGGCTCTCCAATGCGATTGCCACCCTAGCAGTGTTGGCCTCAGTGCCACGCATTGCCAGAGACATCTCCTGAGCCCGTAGCCACTGGGACTCCTCTAAGTGGCTATCTCCCTCTGAATGTCCTGGCCACTACCTAATGTCTCCATCAGCTCCGGATCCCGCTACTACAGTGGTATCCTCGGAGCTCTCCTCTGAAGTGTTCTCCTTGGAGTAAGGAGAGGGTGCCGCCTGGGATGGGCCGACGCCGTCAGCTGTAGGACCTGCGCGAGAATGGACACATGGTCGGTGGGAGGGATAGGTCAGTCAATAAGGCATTAACAACTCACATTTGACAGGTCCTCCGTGTGGAGTACGGTGGTTCATCACTTTTGTGGTGCCCGCCAGCCTCCGCATTGGTGACCGATCTATCCACGGTCACCCCAGTCACCACCAGGGCCCACTCCTCGAAGGAGGTGAAGATTCTTAAGCCCGGCAGCCCCCCACCAGTCTGGGCCCTCCCCATAGATTATGGGACAGCATTTCCTGAGGAGACACAGAGAGGGCATCGTTAGCCACATGTGTGGTTCACAGTGGTGGGGTTGGGGTGTGAAGGGAGGGTTTGGGGGGGGGGGGGGGTTGAAGGCAGAGGTTAGGGTTCACCAGGGGAGTTCGGCGTGGGATGGAGGAATTGAGGGGGAGGTGTTGGTGTCTACTCACTCGTGATGACAGGTGTAGATCGTTGACATTTGTTCGGCACTGAAGGCCAGTCCTCCTGGTCACACGCCCCGAGCTCACAGCAGTTATGGGTGGTCAGTGGGGCAGCGAGGCATCACTGACTGCCCTTTGGCGCACCCTCTGGGAATCTTGGGGGAACAGGACATCCATCCTGGCCTCCACGGCATCTAGTAGCCTACCCAGATCTGCGGCCCTGAATATTGGGGCTGGTCTCCTCGGTGCCATTGTTGCGAGCTGGCTAGGGTTGGCTGAGCAAGTGCAGCTTAAGTGTTGCTAGACCTTGTTAGCAGGCGAGCGAGGTCCCGGTGAATCAGGTGGTGAGCTTGTATTTTTAAAAGCCTGTGAAGCCTCGTGAAGTGGACCATTTACGTTGAATAGCATTGCCAACCTTGCTGGGCCATGCACCGGGAAGCTCGCAGCAATTCCAGCTCACTACCAGACTTAGAAGTTTTCTGGAGAATTGCGCTCAACGTTTCGAACAATTGCTCAAGCATGCAGTGATGGTTTCAAGAAATAAATGCTCTCTACCTAAACATGTTGATATCTTTCTAATGCCATACAGAAACACTGCGCATTGTTGTGAAAACTCGGAAGAATATGACATTTGAAACATGAAAGTAACACTGAGAATGCCTGAGGCTTTTAAATGAAAGGGAGAAGTCCCACAAGGGGTTAACAGCAACAGCCTGTTTTGAAAGCAGACAACCTCACAGACAGGGAAGAAAACAGATAGGAGCTTCATTTTAATTTGCAAGTTAGAAAAGACATTTGATAGACTTAAAGTTATATGAAAGGGAACAGTATTTCACAAATCTTTATATATTGAATTATTTTATTGAATAATTAGGAAAAGCAGCCAGAATCTAAAGTATAAGATAAGGAATAACTGTTAAGTGTGAAAAGTTGCTGACACTGAAATGAATATCACTTATTGTCACAAGTAGGCTTCAAATGAAGTTACTGTGAAAAGCCCCTAGTCACCACATTCCGGCACCTGTTCGGGGAGGCTGATACGGGAATTGAACCGTGCTGCTGACCTGCCTTTGTCTGCTTCCAAAGCCAGCGATTTTAGCCTTGTGCTAAACCAGCGGTAATAAAGTGGAACAACTGATTTACAAATTAAGAAAACTAGAAGGTGACAAGGTTACATTATAACGTACATCACATTTGAAGTTAAAACCTTTTAGAAGATGGCCAAAGCAGATAAGTCAGGGGAGATAACCCTAACATGACATTAACTTAACCTGAAGATGACCCGGGTCGAATCTGAGAAAACTCATTAAAAAAGACATAAATCCAAAAGAGTGCGAACGAAGGCACAGACAAATTTATTAAATGTCAAGCAAAGGGAGAAAAGTCCAGTCAAGGATGGCGAGCGGGTGAGGATGAAGCTGCACTGTCGCTGTTAAAGTGGCGCCACGCTTCTAAACTGCTAAAACTTAGCCTTCGAACTGTCAAGCAGGCAGTCTGAAGGGTGCCAGGTGCAGAGGTTAAGGGGCCCCAAATGGCTATAAAAACTGGGGAAAATGATCAGATAATGAGAGAATCTTCCTCAGTGATGGGACAAGCAACATCGACAGACCGAGCAGCCCAGAGAAGTCAGCAGAAGACCAAAAGTTAAAGAAAACTGATTGTCAAGAGAGACTTGAAAGTCTGCAGCTGGTCCGAACAAGAAAATATCTTTTTACCTTTCTGTAAAAGTAGTTATTCTCTTTTAACTTGAAAATAAAGTTAAGTTCAAATTGATAACCTGAAAGAGTGGTTATTATTATTTTCTTAAAAAAGTTTACTTTACTTCACTTAGTAAGCTGGATCCGTGTGTAAGTTACTAACTGGTAATTAAATAAAATTCTTCTATGAAGATATGGGTTATACCGGGGGATGACTTGAAACACTAGTTTGACCCGAATAGCACTCGCCAAAGTCTGCGTAGGAGTCGGGGAGTGAGAATCCCTGCTCACCATTTAGAATAAATTGACCCTTTTTTGGTATAGGGGGAATTCTAAGAATAGTGGTGAGGTAAAAACTACAGCATTCAACAATACAAAGCTCACCGGCTACACTGATGTTAAAAAGGAAACCACGCACACGGTTTGACCTTTCGACTACCCTTCAACCTCAGATTGTCAGGCAACAACATTATATGCAGGTGGCTAGAAGGGAACAACATTCCAAAAGCAGAGTCTTTGACCGTGGAGAACGTTTTCTTGTGAGGAATTACACTTCCATCAACAAATGGACTCCAGCAATTGTACGAGCCAAAACGGGTCCGATTGCATATACAATGCACACTGATGATGAACAAATTTAATAATAATCTTGATTGTCACAAGTAGGCTTACATTAACACTGCAATGAAGTTACTGTGAAAAGTCCCTCATCGCCACATTCCGGCGCCTGTTCGGGTACACAGAGGAAGAATTCAGAATGTCCAAATTACCTAACAGCACGTCTTTCGGGACTTGGAGTTGGCAAACTGACCAATTATTGTCTGCATGTAGAATCTGTAACAGATGTTTACACCACAGAGACTATGGACAGTGACTTGCCCGTCTTGAGGACTACAACTGCCGAAATTATGGAGTCTGTTACAACAGAATTATCCACACAACCAGAGACCGTTCCTCAGTTGGCTCTGCCAGATGTAACACTGACCAGTGAACAGGAAAACACTCTGAGTTCCCCTAAGAACCAAGCTCCTGAACATCATGTTTTGCCAAAGCAAGACAGACTGTCTTGCTGATGTACATATGTATCCATAGCATAAAAATGTTAGTAATGGCACAATGTGTTAAATCTGAGTTAAAGTGTTTGATTAAGTAAAAGTGCCGGGACACTACAGGACTAAAAAGGGAGTGGTGTTATGTATCAGAGTAACACCATTGGTTGGTGTAATGTGATGTGTTACATATTGATGTCACTGGAGTGTTTTGTGGGCTTTTGTGGAGTTCACCACTGCACCCTGTTTGACCAGCATCTTGTAAATAAACCCCTTGCGCGCTCTATGTTATACAAACGCGACGTGTGCCATCTCCGATTCTTTCTCTTTACGACTACAACACAGACCATAACATCCCACAAACAGTAATTAAACAAATGAGCAGTCATGTGGATGGTGTTGGTTTAAATGCTAAAGTTGGCTGGAACACTGTGCTACAATGGAAGTTGAGACATCAGCCATCGGATCATGTTGAAAACCCCAATTAGATACAACAACTTGTATGTATATAACGCCTTCAACATAACAATGCCCCAAGACACTTCACAGGAGCATTGAAAAACAAACAATCGCACTGAGCAAGATAACCCTTAATCATCTCTATTCCAGGGAACACATACCTATCCTATACAACCTTTCCTTATAATTTAGCCTTTTAAGTCCTGGTACTGCCTTGGTGAATCTGGACTGCATTCAGTCCGAGATCAATATATCTTTCCTGATGTATGAGATCCAGAACTGAATGCAATTACTCCATAGAATACGTACAGTGCAGAAGGAGGCCATTCGGCACCTTCAGGTCTGCACCGACCCTCTGATAGAGCACCCTTCTTAAGACCACTCCCCCGCCCTACCCATGTAACTCCACCTAACCTGCGCATCTTTGGACTGTGGAGGAAACCGGAGCAGACACAGGGAGCATATGTAGACTCCACACAGTCAGTCACTCAAGGCTGGAATCAAACCCAGGTCCCTGGCGCTGTGAGGCAGCAGTGCTAACCACTGTGCCACCATGGTGCCAGAGGCAGTCTATCCAGAACTTTGTACAGCTGCATGCTGCCTGTTTGCAAACCTATTTGTATGTATTTTTAACACAATGCGAACATGTTTGTACAGGCATCAATATCTGTGTGTATATCTAATATGTATATTAGTTTGAATGTGAGCTTGTATGATAAGGTGTGTGACTTTGTATATGTGTCAATATCTGCGTCTATCTTTGTAAGTGAGATTGTGTCCATGTACATTTCTACTGATTATTCACATATGAGTTGTTCTGTTTACGTATTTGTGGATGTTTAATTTAGTGATTTAAGATATATTTTCCACTTTTACTTTCTTGGTGTTCAGTGGCCACCAGTCACTTTGGTGATCATGATTATAGTTCTGCCAGTTTCATCTTATACAGATTGGACAAAAGGAACAGGAACTAACCAATCACAATGCAAATGGGTCTCAATTTGCACCTCTCATGTAGTGACTTTGACATGTACATGTCGAAAAATGCTGATATGTCCTCCATCCAGCTGTGGAATGCACTGCGCTGAGTCAAACTGACTGACAAAGATTCTAAGATACAAATAGAATATGCTGGAAATACTCAGCAGGTCAGGCAGAATCTGGGGATTGAGAAGCAGTTCATGGGCAGAGTTTTATGGGGTCTCCCGTGGGTGGATTCACGGGTAGGGGGAGGGGTTCGTAAAATTCTGTGGATAACTTTTCCGCGACCTATCCACCTACCCCCGACCTCACTGTAATTGTATTGATAGGGGGTGTAGTAACTTGACTCCTCGAGTTACGTTTATTAACACAACAATTATTTACAAGGTGATGCAGATTCAGTGCTTCCAGTCATGCCTCCGTGATCTAACCGAGCAAGAACCCACTCTCTGCTCGGGTGATCCCGAGTGCTGGTTACCAATCTGATTAGCGGGTCACCTGACCAGTCAGAAGACCACCCCTTAAAGGGGCCAGCTACTACATCCCCTCCCCTCCCCAAAGTTCCTTACTGCACAGAATGATAGTTCCCCTGACTTCCAGTGATGGGGATGTGCTGAACAGTATGGTAGCACAGTGGTTATCACAGTTGTTTCACAGCTCCAGGGCCCCAGGTTCAATTCCCGGCTTGGGTCACTGTCTGTGCGAAGTCTGCATGTTCTCCCCATGTCTGCGTGGGTGATAGAAACCTACATTTCTTATAGGTAATTAAAGTTTAAAAGAAGAAGTGATTTGGTGACATTATACTCTTAAAAATCATTTAGTAGCCACGACAGCAGAGAATGCTGAGAGCATGGGAAAAGTTCTGGGGCGGGATTCTCCGACACCACGCCGGGTCGGCGAATCGCCGGGGGCTGGCGTGAATCCTGCCCCCTCCGTGTCCCAAAGTCTCCGCCACCAGAGATTTGGCGGGGGCGGGAAGCGCGCCGCGCCGGTCGGCGGGCCCACCCCCGCCAATTCTCCGGCCCGCAATGGGCCGAAGTCCCGCTGCTGGAATGCCTGGCATGCCAGCGTGGATTAAACCACCTTTTGAACGGCGGGACAAGGCGACGTGGGCAGGCTCCGGGGTCCTGAGGGGGGGGCATGGGGCGATCTGGCACTGGGGGGTGCCCCCATGGTGGCCTGGCCCATGATCAGGGCCCACCGATCCGCGGGCAGGCCTGTGCCGTGGGGGCACTCTTTTTCTTCTGCCTTCGCCATGGTCTTCACTATGGCAGAGGCGGAAGAGAGCCGCTCCCCTGCGCATGCGCGGGGATGACATCAGCAGCCGCTGACGCTCCCGCGCATGCGTCGCCCGGTGAAGACCTTTCGGCCCCGGCTGGCGTGGCGCCAAATGCCTTTCCCGCCAGCCGGCGGAGTGGAAACCACTCCGGCGTGGGCCTAGCCCCTCAAGGTGAGGGCTTGGCCCCTAAAGGTGTGGAGACTTCCGCACCTTTAGGGCGGCCCGACGCCGGAGTGGTTCCCGCCACTCCATTATGCCGGAACCCCCCGCCCCGCCGGGTAGGGGATAATCCCGCCCCTGATAAGGAAGTCAGTATTCAAACTGACTATCCACATGGCAGAATAGACTCATTGTTATAAAACTGGAAAACTGATCTCGGCGCCCAAATATTCAAATAGTGGGCCTGCCAGAGGGGACCGAGGGCAGGGATCCGACAGACTATGTGGACCAGTCGGAAGGGACAGCTCCCCCAAGCCAAGGCTGGAGAACAGCCGAGAGCAATAATCGGCAAACTACACAGGTTCTCTGATTATCGCCAAGGCGATCCTGCATTGGGCCTGGCAGACTAAAGTGATCAGTTGAGAAGGATAAAGAATATGAGCGTACTAAGACATTTGGGCAGACCTGGCAAAGCGCAGGGCCGAGTTTGACCACGCGAAAGTGGCCTTGTACAAGAAGGGAATAAAATTCTGGATGTTATTCTCAGCCAGGATCTGAGTGATATTCCAACGCAAAGAACATTATTTCACCCCCCGGCAGAAGTGAACGAGTTTGTGCGGGCGAATGGCCGAGACAAAAAGCTGACAAAGCAATGATGAGGAAGACGCGGAGAGAGAAAAGAGAATGAAAATTTACGGATGTGAACAATTTTTGCACGGGACAGTACTGCCCCGCTTTGAGCAAGAGCACCAGTTCACAGGAAGGAAGGGCAAAGGCAGCGGAGCACAGGAAAGGGTGCAGAGGAAACAGGGGATGGCAATTGATCGGCATAGGGAGGGGGATAGATCAGCTCCAGGAGGGGGGAGGGGGTCACCACACTAGCGGGGAAAGATAACGCCAGGAGGTATGAAAGAAAGGGAGCTGCAGCGGATCTCCCAGCGGGGAGGGAACATCTGGAAAGGGGTGGGGGTGGAACCACATGGACAGGGAAGGGAAAAGTGGGGGGTGAACAGGGAATAGGGAGGAAGGATGGGGGAAGGTAGAAGAGGGGACAGAGGGGGGGAAGGGGACAGAGTGGGGACCATAATGATATGAAGGGAAGGGCTCGAGACTGGGTCCGGCAAGGCAGGTTCATGTTGATGGAACAAGATGGCACCATGATAGATTATCGATATATTGATGTCGTTCGGTACTGATTGAGTGCATAGCTAAAGAATGGAATTATTCAAAATTGCGTGACTGAAAAGATAGTCGTTGTTTCAGATAATGAATTAACTACTGAACTTTAGGGTCATGTCTGTAGAAATCTAGATTTTGTCTCAACAAATATTTCATATAACAAATAGACCTTTGTATTTCAGTGCATTTAGTAATAAGAATGTATCAAATAATTAGTCATAGCAAGGTCTGTGGCCAGCAGTCGCATGAGAAAACCTATTCTCATGAGGTGACGCACGTGGAGACTGAATTATTTCTGATTGATACCAGTCAATCTTAAGTAATGGCCAATGTTTGATTAATAAATCATCTTCTAAGCAACAGACATCTATTTGAACAAATCAGGAGGTTCCAGCTGAGAATTAGAAACCAATAAGGGTAATTGAGGGATTAGACCATAGATAAGGATTCCCTTAAAAGTAAGACCTCATCGTCAAGGATTTGTTCCTGAATTGCTCTTTCCAAGAGCCGGTGCAGACTCGATGGGCCAAATGGCCTCCTTCTGCACTGTAAATTCTAAGTATGAATTCCTGAATTCTTGAATCATCTATCCGTTTGTTTGTGTTCAAAGTCATTTCTTTATGCTTTTATGTTTAATGCTTTTTTTGCCATGTGTTTGACCCGTGTATGTATTGTTTGATATTTTGTTTCTAAGTTTTGATTCAGTCTTTATTCAAGTGTATTCAAGTGAACGATTAGCGATAAAGCTGTATTTTTGACACCTCCAAACAATCGGACTATCGACTCTCATTAGAAGATAAAATAAGAGATCCTACACACCGTAAGCAGCCACTTTGGAGGGCCCCTAAATAAAGGGAATCTGCAGAGTGCAGGGGCTCACCCATGTGGCATGCACACAGTTGGCGGCCATGTTGGGTTGTCCCTGGACAAAGGGAAACCCTGGAATGCAGGGGTCCGGCCGCATGGTGAGAACGGCGACCGCGGCAATTTTGGATGGCCCTCTAACAAAGGGAAACCCTGGAGTGCCAGGGCACGTCCACCAGGTAAGTATGGTTGATCCCGCAGGAGTGGGGGCGGGGGACAGAAATACCCCACCAGGATTATCACCTGGAATGTTAGGAGACTTAACGGCCCAGTGAAAAGATCCAGAGTCTTCACCCATCTGAGAAGCTTGAAAGCCAACATAGTCTTCTTCCAAGAGACGTACCTGAGGGGGAAGGACCGACTGCTGCGGGTAAGGAAGGGCTGAGTGGGACAGACCTATCATTCTTGATACGGGACGAGGGCCAGGGGGGTAGCCATACTTTAATAACCTTTATTATAATCTTTATTATTGTCATAAGTAGGCTTATATTAACACTGCAATGAAGTTACTGTGAAAAGCCCTTAGTCGCCACAGTTCGGCACCTGTTCAGGTACACAGAGGGAGAACTTGTTTTTAGAATTTTCAATTTACCTAACATCACATCTTTCAAGACTTGTGGGAGGAAACCGGATCACCCGGAGGAAACCCACCCTGACATGGGGAGAACGTGCAGACTCTGCACAGACAGTGATCCAAACCAGGAATCAAACCTGGGACTCTGGCGCTGTGAAGAATCAGTGCTAACCACTGTGCTACCCATACTGATAAGAGGACATGGTCAGCGGTGCCCTAGACCACGCACCAGTAGTCCTGGTAAACGTGCACATGTCCAACTGGGATGACACGGATTTTATTAAGAAGACCATGGCAGAAATTCCCGTCATAGATATGCACCGACTGATCATGGGGAGACTTTAACTGTGTACAGCACCCACTGACCGACCAATCAAACCCCAGAATGGGGAAAACGACGGCTAGGGGATTGGGAACATTCATGGAGCAGATGGGGGACAGTGGATCCATGGAGGTTTCTGAACCCAGGTGAGAGGGAATTCTCGTTCTTCTCACCAGTACATAAGGTCTGCACCCATATCGACTTCTTTGTAGTTGGGAACTTGGTGCTTCCCGAAATAGTCAGGACAGAGTACTCCACGATTGTAATCTCCGACCATGCTCCATATTACACGGATGTGAAGTTGGAGACGGGCCATGCCCAACATACCCCATAGAGGGTGGACACAGCCCTCTTGGCCTACAAGGTCTTCTGCCAGAAAATATCACAGGCGAGTATGTTATGAACTACCGGAATGTATGTTATGAACTACCGGAATGTGAACTTCCATGTTCTGGGAGGCACTGAAGGCAGAGATTAGGGGAGAAATTATAGCCTACAAGGCACACAGGGACAGGGAAGAGAGGGTAGTTAGGCAGCAACTGATCGACTCCATCTTAGAGGTCTAGAGAAGATAATCCGAGGCCCCGGCCGTAGAGCTTCTGGCGGAGAGGAAGAAGCTACAAATGGGCTTTAACCTGCTATCCACCAGGAAAGCAGTGCACCAACTTGGCCAGATACGGGGGGTCTTTTATGAACACAGAAAGAAGGCCAGCCACCTCTGGCTCACCAGCCACCAGCTGAGAATGCAGCCAGCCACGAGGGAGATAGCGCAGGTAAAGGACAGCAGAGGTGGACTGGTAGCCGAACCCAAAAAGGTTAACCAAGCATTTGAGGCCTTCTACCAGGAACTGTAAACCTCCGAGCCCCCTACAGGGACTCAGGGATGAAACGGTTCCTCGATGGACTGGGCATGCAAGTCATAGGGGATGACAGACGGGGGGAGCTGCAAGCACCAATAGAACTGGGAGAGGTCATAGAGAGCATCAACTCCATGCAGGCGGGAAACGTGCCAGGACCTGGCAGGTTCCCAACGGACTTCGACAAAGCATTCGCACCGGCTCTCACCCCACACCTACGGGAGATGTTCTCAGACTCGCTAGCAAGAGGTACCTTACCTCCAATGTTGACACAGGTCATTATATCGCTGAAACCCAAAAACGACAAAACCTGATGGAATGTGGAGCATAGAGACTCATTTCACTGCTCAATTTGGATGCAAAATTACTCACAAAAGTCCTGGCCAGGAGACTGGAGAACTGCACATGAGAGGTGGTCGCAGAGGACCAGACCGGCTTTGTCAAGGGGAGACAGCTAACTGCAAACATCAGATGGCTGCTGAATGCGATACTGACCCCATCCGGGAGGGAACACCAGATGTGATCGTCTCCCTGGACGCAGAAAAGGCCTTCGACAGGGTCAAATGGAAGTGCCTCATAGAGGTACTAGACCGGTTTGGGTTAGGGGCGGGGTTCACCTCCTGGGTGAAACTCCTGGACAACGCCCTCAAGGCGAGCATTCGGACCAACACCACCGGCTCTGAAAACTTCCAGCTGCACAAAGGCACAAGGCAGGGATGCCCGCCGCCCCTGCTCCTGTTCGCCCTGGCAATTGAGCCTCTGGTGATCGCTTTGCTAGATGCGAGAGGCTGGAAGGGTATCCGAAGAGGAGGCAGAGAGCACAGTCTCACTCTATGCGGATGACCTGCTCCTCTGCATCTCAGACCCTCAGAATGGCATGAAACAAATCATGAAGCCCCTGGAAGAGTTTGGGGCCTTCTCGGACTACAAACTGAACTTGGGCCAAAGTAAAGTTTTCCAGGTGAACCCGAGAGGGGGAGGAGCAGAGCTGGAGGTGTTACCATTTAAAACAGCCCAAACAAACTCCGCTACCTAGGGATACAGATAGCCCACAACTGGACACAGTTCCACAAGTGGGATATGACCATTCTGACGGAGGAAGTTAAAATGGACCTACAGAGATGGGATGCACTCCCGCTCTCCCTGGCGGGAGGATGCAGACGATCAAGGTGAACGTATTGCCAAGATTCCTCTTCCTGTTTGGATCCATACCGATCTTCATCCCCAAGGCCTTTTTCCAAAAAATAGCCAAAATTATTATAGCGCTTGTGTGTGTGTGGGAAAATCTGAGGATCCCTCAGACAACACTGCAAAGGAAAAGAAGTATGGGAGGCCTGGCTGTCCCAAACTTGCAATACTACCACTGGGCGGCCACGGAGGAGAGAGTGAGGGGATGTGTCAGGGAACCAAACATAGAATGGGTGAGGATAGAGCAGTCCTCCTGCATGGGAACGACCCTCAAAGCCCTCACCACAAAGCGCTCCTGTCCCCGCTGGCAAAACACTTAACCAGCCCAGTGCTAGTAGTAACACTAAGAATCTGGAACCAAATGAGACAACACGTCGGTTGAAATGAGGTGTCCACCATGGCCACCATCTGTGACAACCACAGGTTTCCACAAACCATGCCAGACGCCACCTTTAAGACGTGAAGAAAGGACGGGAGGATGCTAGCAGTTAGGGACTCTTAAACGGGGGTAGACTTGCGACCCTAGAAGAGCTGATGGAGAGACTGGAACTACCGAATGGACAGGAACTCTGACATTTGCATCTTGCGGTGCGATATCATGGTTGTGCTGCAATTCACCAACTGACCACTCAGAGCCTCATTAGTATATAAGTATAATAATAATAACAATCTTTATTGTCACAAGTACGCTTACATTAACACTGCAATGAGGTTACTGTGAAAAGTCCCTCATCGCCACATCCCGGCGCCTGTTCGGGGACACAAAGGGAGAATTCAGAATGTCCAAATTACCTAACAAGCACGTCTTTCAGTACTTGTAGGAGGAAATCGGAGCACCCGTTCTGTTAACTTCCAGCTTGAGCCAGAAACATTTTGCAGCTTTTCTTTCAATGCCCATGAACACATGGAATGCACTTCTGCCCAAAATCACCACTGAATATCTTTCCACAATAAGTGCTATCCAATAAGCTTCTTTCACTTAACAACACTCAAGCTGAGAGGAAGCCCTGGACCTAAGCTTCGTTCTTATTCTGTTTATGTGAGATTGCACAATTTCATCAGATGGCCTTCAACAAGGCCTTCACAGTTCTTAAGAACGTCTTTTGGGTTTATTATCAAAGTGTTTTTGGTCCTTTAGCTGTGCTAAAGAGTATTGCTGTGTTTGAAATGAATTTGTTATGTTGCTGTTCAATGCTGGTTTCATTCATTCTTTATTTGTCTAGCTTTAGTTTCACTTTAAATCCAGGGGAAATATATGTTAACATGGTTACACGGGGGTTTCGCACCCACAACCCAAAGATGTGCAGGGTAGGTGGATTGGCCACGCTAACTTGACCCTTAATTGGAAAAAATGAATTGGACACTCTAAATTTATATAAAAAACATGGTTACACGGGGACATATTAGCACGGGAACACCCGGAGGCCTTGTTCATTGTGGCCGGGGACTTCAACAAGGCCAAACTCAAGAATGTACTGCTAAAATTTCACCAGCACATCTCCTGTCCCACCAGGGGCGACAACGCTCTTGACCACTGCTACTCAAAAATCAAGGGCGCCTACCCTACCGTTCCATCCCCTGACCGCACTTTGAAAAATCAGACCATAAGGCAGTGCTCCTTCTCCCGGCATACAAGCGGAAACTCAAGCGGGAGAATCCAGCTAAGAAGGTTGTGCAGTGCTGGTCTGAGGGAACAGAAGAGCTCCTACGAGACTGTATCCAGACAGTGGACTGGTCCATATTTAAGAACTCAGTGACCAACTTAAATGAGTATGCCACCACCATCACAGACTTCATTAGCAAATGTGTGGATGAATGTGCGCCAAAGAAAGCATCACATACGTTCCCCAACTGGAAACCATGGCTCAGTTGTGAGATTGACTCCCTACCGAAGGACAGGTCTGAGGCGTTCAAGTCAGTCGACCCTGACCTATAGAAGAAATGCAGGTGCGACCTATGCAAAGCCATCAGTGTGGTAAACCACTGTTGCACCTGTATAGGTGATGTACGGTAGGACCTGTATGCCGGTAGTCCCTGCCTGCTGGCTCCGCCCAGGAGGCGGGGTATAAATATGCGTGTCTCCCAGCCAGCAGCCATTTATCCAGCTGCTGTGGGAGGCCACACATCTAATATCAATAAAGCCTCAGTTGGATTCAACTATCGTTTTTGTCCAATTGATCGTGCCTCAATTTATTGTCATCAGTTTCTAAGGATGGACCTCCGAATCAAACCGGATCGCCTGCAGCTGGATCCGCACTCAAGCGACGCCAGAAAGGACTTCCTGCACTGGTTAGCTTGCTTCGAAGTGTATATCAACGCGCACCAACCCCTGTCCCGGAGGCTCAGAACATTCAGATTTTATATTCCAGGTTGAGCTCCAAAGTCTTTCCGTTAATCCAGGACGCGCCGACCTATGCTGAAGCCATGACTCAACTCAAGGACAACTACGCACAGAAAACGAACATGCTCTTCGCCAGGCGGCACACACTCGCCAGTCACTCTCAACTCCCTGGTGAGTCCATAGAAGACTTCTGGCGGGCCCTAATCCCACTAGTCCGGGACTGTGACTGTCAGGCCGTTACGGCCACGGAACACTCAGACCTCCTTATGCGGGACGCTTTTGTGACTGGAATTGGGTCAGATCTCATACGCCAGTGACTCCAAGAAGGGGCCACGCGCGACCTCGCAGAGACTAAAATGCGAGCACCCTCCATGACGGTCACCCTGCGCAACGTCCAGTCCTACACCCCCAGCCGCACGGCCCACCCCTCCTATGCATTGTGGACCCCACAGACAGCCGCCCCAGCGGGGGCGCTGCGCACCCAATACGCCTGCGCTGCATGGCAGCCAGCGAACCCCGGGGTCTCCAATTTTTGCGGCCAACAGAAGCACCCCCGCCAACGCTGCCCAGCCCGTGCTGCCCTTTGTAAAGCCTGCGGGAAGAAGGGCCACTTCGCCGCAGTGTGCCAGGCCCGCTCAGTAGCCGCTATCCCCTCCTACCCCCCTTGGACATGGACAATGGGTGCCGCCAACACCCCCCTCAGACCACGTGCGGCCAGTAGTCGCTGCCATCTTCTCCTCCGCGCAACACGTGCGTTCCATGGGTGCCGCCATCTTGTTACACCCCCGCAACGTGCGCTCCATGGGCCCGCCATTTTGTAACCCTTAAGATCTTCGGGCGCCGCCATGCTGTCTACCCCTCAGCACATGGGCACCACCAGCGTTCCAGGATCTGGGCTCACCAGCGACGACCAACCAGCGATCGCCTCCATGTCAATCGACCAGTCTCGTCCGCATAACCTGACCAACGCATCCACCAGCGTGAAAGTCGACGGACACGTAACCTCCTGCCTGCTGGACTCCGAGAGCACCGAAAGCTTCATACACCTGGATACTGTAAGGCGCTGCTCCCCACCCCGCCAACCAAAAAATCTCCCTGGCCTCCGGGTCCCATTGCATAGTGATCCGGGGGTACTGTACGGTTACGCTCACGGTCCAGGGCGTAGAATTCAGCGGCTTCCACCTCTACGTCCTCCCTAACCTCTGCGCTGCACTAATCCTCGCCCTGGACTTCCAGTGCAACATCCAGAGCCTAACTCTGAAATTCGGCGGGCCCTTACCACCCCTTACTGTGTGCGGCCTCATGACTCTAAAAGTCGACCCACCTTCCCTCTTTGCCAATCTAACTCCAGATTGCAAACCAGTCGCCACCAGGAGCAGACGGTACAGCACCCAGGACAAGACCTTCATCAGGTCCGAAGTCCAGCGGCTGCTTCGGGAAGGCATCATCGAGGCCAGCAACAGCCCCTGGAGAACTCAAGTGGTAGTTGTGAAAACTGGGGAGAAACACAGAATGGTCGTGGACTACAGCCAGACCATCAATCGGTACACGCAGCTCGACGCTTACCCCCTCCCACTCATATCTGACATGGTTAACCAGATTGCGCAGTACCGGGTCTTCTCAACGGTAGACCTAAAATTCGCCTACCACCAGCTCCCCATCCGTAAATCGGACCGTCCATACACTGCCTTCGAGGCAGACGGCCGTCTATACCACTTCCTTAGGGTCCCCTTTGGCGTCACAAATGGGGTCTCGGTCTTCCAAAGGGAGATGGACCGAATGGTCGACCGGTACGGGTTGCGGGCCACCATTCCGTACCTAGACAACGTCACCATCTGTGGCCATGATCAGCAGGACCACGACGCCAACCTTGCTAAATTTCTCCACACCACTACTCTCCTAAACCTCACTTACAACAAGGAGAAGTGCGTGTTACGCACGAACCGCTTAGCCATCCTCGGCTATGTGGTCCAGAACGGAGTTCTGGGGCCTGATCCTGACCGCATGCGCCCCCTCATGGAGCGCCCCTGCCGCCATTGCCCCAAGGCCCTCAAACGCTGCCTGGAGTTCTTTTCGTACTACGCTCAGTGGGTCCCAAACTATGTGGACAAGGCCCGCCCACTCATACAGTCATAGAATCATAGAATTTACAGTGCAGAAGGAGGCCATTTGGCCCATCGAGTCTGCACCAGCTCTTGGAAAGAGCACCCTACCCAAGGTTAACACCTCCACCCTATTCCCATAACCCAGTAACCCCACCCAACACTAAGGGCAATTTTGGACACTAAGGGAAATTTTCATGGCCAATCCACCTAACCTGCACATCTTTGGACTGTGGGAGGAAACCGGAGCACCCGGAGGAAACCCACGCATACACGGGGAGGATGTGCAGACTCCGCACAGACAGTGACCCAAGCAGGAATCGAACCTGGGACCCTGGAACTGTGAAGCAATTGTGCTATCCACAAGGCTACCGTGCTGCCCGTAAAGTCCACCCAGTTTCCCCTGACGGCCGAGGCCCAACAGGCCTTCGCCCGGATCAGAGCTGATATTGCCAAGGCCACAATGCACACTGTAGATGAAACACTGCCCTTCCAAGAAGAAAGCAACGCATCAGACGTCGCCCTTGCCGCCACCCTCAATCAGGCAGGCAGGCCCGTGGCATTCTTTTCCCGCATCCTTCATGCCTCAAAAATTCGGCACTCATACGTCGAAAAGGAGGCCCAAGCTATCGTTGAAGCTGTGAGGCATTGGAGGCATTACCTGGCCGGCAGGAGATTCACTCTCCTCACTGACCAACGGTCGGCAGCCTTCATGTTCAACAACACACAGCGGAGCAAGGTCAAGAACGATAAAATCTTGAGGTGGAGGATCGAGCTCTCCACCTACACTTACGAGATTATGTATCGCCCCGACACACTCAACGAGCCCCCAGACTCCCTATCACGAGGTACATGTGCCAGCGCACAGGTAGACCGTGTCCTGTACGACAGCCTTTCTCACCCAGGAGTCACTCGGTTGTACCACCTCATTAAGGCACAAAATCTGCCCTACTCCGTCGAGGAAGTAAGGACAATCACCAGGGACTGCCAGGTCTGTGCGGAGTGCAAGTTGCACTTCTACCGGCCGGACCGCGCGCGCCTGGTGAAGGCCTCCCGCCCCTTTGAACGCCTCAGCATGGACTTCAAAGGCCCCCTCCCCTCCACCGACTGTCACACATATTTTCTCAGTGTGATGGACGAATACTCCAGATTCCCCTTTGCCATCCCATGCCCCGACATGACGTCTGCCACCGTCATTAAAGCCCTCAACACAATCTTCGCTCTGTTCGGTTTCCCCGCCTACAGTGACAGGGGATCCTCATTGATGAGTGATGAGCTGCATCAGTTCCTGCTCAGCAGGGGTATCACATCTGGGGTGTCGCTCCTGACTTGGCTCGCAGCTCCGGGAACCGTGCTTCTCCGTAAGCACGTCCGACTCCACAAGGCGGACCCGTTGGTGGAGAGGGTACACTTGCTTCACGCAAACCCCCAGTACGCCTGCGTGGCGTTCCCCGACGGCCGCCAGGATACTGTCTCCCTCAGGGACCTGGCACTAGCAGGCTTCACCCCAGACCCCCTCCGCCCCCGGCGCCACCCTCCCCTCCCTCATCGCTCCCAACAGCACCCCCCCAGGACCATACGTCCTCCCCCTGCCCACGCCCGACGATGAAGAGGATTTCGGCACGCTCCCAGAGTCACCATCGACCAGATCAGCATCAACATCGCTGACACCACTGCGTCGCTCCCAGAGGAACATCAAGTCCCTGGACCGGCTAAACCTCTGACCGGTCCATCGGACATCAAAGGACATTTGTTTGCTCAAATCTTGTAAATATTAACTCATTGTTGTATATAGTTATCCACCACCCCCGCCAGACTCAATTTTTAACGGGGTGAATGTGGTAAACCACTGTTGCACCTGTATTAGGTGATGTACGGTAGGACCTGTATTACAGGTTCGCCGATAGTCCCTTCCTGCTGGCTCCTCCCAGGAGGCGGGGTATAAATATGCATGTCGTCCAGCCAGCAGCCATTTCGCCAGCTGCTGTGGGAGGCCACATATCTGATAGCAATAAAGCCTCAGTTGGATTCAACTATTGTCTTTGTCCAATTGATCGTGCCTCAATCTGAGATGCCAAGAGAGAATATCAGACCAAGCTAGAGTCACAGACTAGTGTTACAGACTCTCGGCGGTTGTGGCAAGACCTAAACAACATAACGAGCTACAAAGCGAAGCCGAGCAGTATCTCCAGCAGCAGCGCACCCCTCCCCGATGAATTAAATGCATTCTATGCTGGGTTCAAGCAGGAAACCAACAATTCGCTGTTGAGTGCCCCAGCAGCCCATAACACATCCATACCCACCATCATAGCTTCCGAAGTCAGATCGGTCTTCCTGAAAGTGAACCCTCGGAAGGCAACGGATCGGGAGGGGATCACTGGTAGAGCCTGCGTGGACCAGCTGTCAGATGTGTTTGCGGACACCTTTAACCTGTCCCTACTCCGCTCCGAGGTCTCCACCTGCTTCAAGAAGACCACCATCATTCCGGTGCCAAAGAAGAACCAGGAAACGTGCCTCAATTACTACCGGCTCTGACTTCAGTCATAATGAAGTGCTTCGAGAGGTTGGTCAGGAAGCGCATCACCTCTATACTCCCAGACGCATTGATCCATTGCAGTTCGCATACTGCCATAACAGGTCCACAACAGATGCCATCTCCCTGGCCCTACACTCATCCCTAGAGCATCTTCACAACAACGACTCCTACATCAGACTCCTATTTAGTGACTACAGCTCCGCCTCCAACACCATAATCCCAGCCAAGCTCATATCAAAGCTCCAAAACCTAGGACTTGGCTCTTCACTCTGCAACTTGATCCTCCACTTTCTGACCCACAGACCACAATCAGTAAGAATAAACAACAACACCTCCTCCACAATAGTCCTCAATACCGGGGCCCAGCAAGGCTGTGTACTTAGCCCCCTACTATACTCCCTGTACACACATGACTGGGTGGCCAAATTTGGTTCCAACTCCATCTGTAAGTTTGCTGACGATACGACCATAGTGGGCCGGTTCTCGAATAACGACGAGTCAGAATACAGGAGGGAGATAGAGAACCTAGTGGAGTGGTGCAACGACAACAATCTCTCCCTCAATGCCAGCAAAACTAAAGAGCTGGTCATTGACTTCAGGAAGCAAAGTACTGTACACACCCCTGTCAGCATCAATGGGACCGAGGTGGAGACGGTTAGCAGTTTCAAATTCCTAGGGCTACACATCTACAAAAATCTGTCCTGGTCCACCAACGTCGAAGCGACCACCAATAAAGCACAACAGAGCCTATATTTCCTCAGTAACTAAGGAAATTCGGCCTGTCCACATTAACTGTTACCAACTTTTACAGATGTACCATAGACAGCATCATATCTGGCTGCATCACAGCCTGGTATGGCAACTGCTCGGCCCAGGACCGCAAGAAACTTCAGAGTGTCGTGAACACCTCCCAGTCCATCACACAAACCTGCCTCCCATCCATTGACTTCATCTGCACCTTCCGGTGCCTGGGGAAAGCGGGCAGCATAATCAAAGACCCCTCCCACCTGGCTTACTTACTCTTCAAACTCCTTCCATCAGGCAGGAGATTCAAATGTCTGAGAACACGCACGAATAGACTCAAAAACAGCTTCTTCCCTGCTGTTACCAGACTTCTAAAAGACCCTCTTATGGGCTGACCTGATAAACACTACACCCCTGTGTGCTTCACCCGATGCCGGTGTTATGTGTGTACCTTGTGTTGCCCTATTATGTATTTCTTTTATTTTCATGTACTTAATGATCTGTTGAGCTGCTCTCGGAAAAATACTTTTCACTGTACCTCAGTACACATGACAATAAACAAAATCCAATTATAGGCTGCTCTGAATCTAGGGTCCGCCAGAAATTAAATTTTCCACTTCAGATCCAATTTAAATGATGTTTTCATATCTGGCCTCCATTTCTATTGATAGCGTTTACCCTGATCTTTTGATACTTAGCCTTCTAATAAAAATTAGAGATTAGAATAAGGACAGAAATTGAAAAGAATTCATTGTGGAATCTTATGGCCCAGAAGGAGGCATTTGGCCCATCATAATTGGTGTTGACTCTCTAAAGAGCTGCAAATTAGAACCATTGGGCGGAATTTTCCGACCTCGTCCGTGGCAGGACCTGTTGCGAGCGAGAATGGAAAATTTGGCATTCCGGCCAAAACTCCATTCACTGTCAGATGCACCAGAATATCCCAGTCGGGAGTGAAATTTCAGCCATCGTGTGGTACAGCACAGAAACTAGCCATCATGTCTGTTTCAGTTTTTTGAAACTCTCACTCCCCTGATCACTCCCCCGTAACCCTACAATTCTTTCCTTTTTCAGTATTTGATGCCAAATGAAAGTTCTGCTGAATCTGCTGGCATAGTTCCTCAAGCAATGCATTCCCAAATCATAGAATCATAGAAATTTACAGCATAGGAAGCCATTCAGCCCATCATGTGTGCACCGGCTTCCAAAGGATACCTAGCTAGCCCTAGCCCTATCCCCATAGCCCTATCAATTCATCAGTTGGTAACAACTCGCTCAATTGAAGAAAATCTCCTCATCTCCACCGGCCCCCACCCCATCCCCTCCCCGACTGTGAATAACCTGAGAGTGGTGAGGCCGTGGAATGCCCTACCTGCAACAGTAGTGAACTCGCCAACATTGAGGGCATTTAAAAGTTTATTGGATAAGCATATGGATGATAATGGCATAGTGTAGGTTAGGTGGCTTTTGTTTCGGTGCAATATCGTGGGCCGAAGGGCCTGTACTGCGCTGTATCGTTCTATGTTCTATGTTCTAATTCACAAGAAATAATGAGAAGTGAAATTTGGTAGCCCACTATATAAGGTAATAGAGAAATCTAAGCATAAACAGACATTGAAATCAAATATTCTTAATCACCAGCCATAATAAAACTTTAAATGCAAATATTCTTTTCCCTGATAGCACCTTTTACTTCATCAGAAGTATGTGAAATGACAGACAGCATTGTGCTTGAATTCAACCTCAACAGGAATCATATAAAACACTTGTGTAAGAATTATTTTATCCTATTAAATTTATGCTCGCAAACTATTCTTCTGTCTCAAATATTCTGAAGAAGTGTTTGTTGCTGCCTCGGGAAAAAAGATACCACAGCAAAACTAAGGGAGACTATCCATCAGCAGCAGCCTTACCCGCAATAAGCTGATCATCGGCCTGCTGCCAAAAACTGATACAGGAGCTTAGAAATATCAAGTTCTGCATGAATAGGGGTGCAGATGACACTGCTGAAAACACTGGACGTTTTCTCACAAAAGCTTCGAGAAAGTGAAGATCATGGAGCTAGAAATTTGACCCCGGAGGACACTAAAGGAGTAAATTCAGAGAATCTCTCTTCCCAACATGGGAGTTCTCTTGATGAGGCCCAAATCAAAGAGTCATGCCTGATTTATGGAGTTCTGATTTTTAGGTCATAAAAGCGAATCCCCAGAAAATAGTGACTGGGGTGTTGCATGTCACGTCTGACACTTAAAAAAAAACAAAAATAATTTAATTGGAGGCATTTTTCAAAAATATACATAACAAAGAAAAAATATGAAAATCAACCGCGGCAACAAATAAACAATCAAAACATCCTTTCAACCCCCCAACACTCCTTCCCCTGACTCTGCCTGCCTCCCCCCCCCCCCCCCACTTTTCCAATCCTCAACCCAATCTGAACCGAGAAAAAGAAACCCCCACCTGCCCCTCCCACTGACGACACAATACTCTTTAAAGAAGTCAATGAACAGCTTCCACCTGGAGGTGGACCCCTCCGCTGCCCCCCTAATGGCGAATTTGATTTTTCCCAAGTGCAGGAACTCTGCCAAATCATTCACCCACGCCCCTACGCTTGGCAGTTCTGAGTCCTGACAGCCTAATAACACCTGTCTCCAGGCTATTCGAGAAGGAAATTGCAATACATTGGCCTCTCCCCCCACCTGCTCTCCCGCATCTTCCAAACCTGGAAATTTGCCACCTCTGGCCTCAGAACTACTTTAACCCTCAAAACCTTTGACATCATCTCTGCAAATGCCGTCCAAAACCCCCTCAACCTCAGACACTCCCAAAACATATGAACATGGTTCGCCGGCCCCCCCTGTACTTCGGCCACATCTATAGTCCATCTCTGAAAAGAACCGACTCATGCTGGACACCATCATGTGGGCTCTGTGTACCACTTTAGACTGGATGAGACTTAATCTTGCACATGATAAGGATGCATTTACCCTCCGCAAAGCCTCACTCCATACTCCAGCCCCTAGATCACCCCAGCTCTTATTCCCACTTTTGCCTAATCTCCTCCACCGTGGTGCACTCTCTCTTCAACAGATCCCCATATATATTTGAGATCCTGCCCTGTCCTATTTCCTCCTCAGACAGCAGTATATCCTGCAGCATTGGGGGTGGCAGCCCTGGCAATGAAGGCACCTCCTTCCTCATAAAGTCCCTAACCTGCAGATACCTGAGCCCAATCCCCTTCGGCAACTGATACGTCCCCTCCAGCTCCTCTATGCTTGAAACTTCCCACCAACACATAAATCCCTAAAATATTCTATACCCACCTACCACCAGCCCGGAACTGCGCATCTAACCCCGCGCCTATGAATGTCGCATAGTCCTCTATCACGTTGCCAGCACCTTAGCCAGCAACTTCTCATCGACATTCAACAGCAAAATCGGCCGGTGCGACCCACACTGCTCCAAATTCTTGCCCTTCTTTAAAATGAGGGATATTGGAGCCTGAGACAATGTGCGGCGGAGCTCACCCCTCTCCATCCTCTCATTATACATCTTGAATAGAATAGGTCCCAACTCCGACCCAAACCTCTTATAGAAGCCTGCTGGGAACCCATCTGCACCCAGGGCCTAACACGTCTACACCGACCCCATGCAATCAATTACCTCCCTCATCCCAATCCCTGCACCTTCGCCTTCCTCGGGAACCTCAGCTCATCCAAAAACCGCCTCATACCCTCATTCCCCACCGGGTGCTCCGAGCTATACAATTTCCAGTAGAAAGCCTCAAACACCCCATTCACCTCCTCTGGCTCCGTTACGATCAAGAGAGGTGCTGGTTGGTGAGATAAAGTTGGTTCTCCTCTGCATTCATGTGGAAACTGATTGTTGTTTTTTCAGATGGCATTTTGGCCTTTGATAAGCGCCTAACACAGAAGTAGGCTATTTGACCTGTCTTGCCTGTGTTGGCCCTTAGAAGGAACACTTCTACTAAGATTGTTAAGTCTTAACTTTTAATTGTGAAAAATGTTCCCATTGGAGCAACGTTCAGTTAATCTCGTGTTTCCCAGGCTCGTCAGAGACCTGGACAAGCTCTCTCCCTCCCGCATACCAATTAGGCTGTCGTATTTTGAATCATGAGATCTCGCAGCAACAGTCACTATGAAGTGTGTGCCCCAGAATGAAATAGTTGGGATTTCTCAAAATTTAATCTGCTGGATATATAGTGAGGGATTTAATTAAGGAAATTGAATTCTGGACAGCTTGTCCTCGTTGCAGCCCTGTTCCTCAAATTCCAAGACAAACGAGCAACTCTGGGCCGGGATTCTCCGCCGCGCCGGGTCAGAGAATCGTCGATGTCGCCGGAAATTCTCGCCACGCCGCTCCGACGCCGGGACGCGATTCTCTGGCGACCGGCTATTCTCTGCGGTCGACCTGCCGAGTTCCCGCCGTGTTCCGCCGGCGTGTTTCCAACCTGGTACCACCTGCCGGGAGCTCGGACCCGTGGCCACGGTGGCCGTCCTGGTTGGGGAGCAGGGAGATCAGACTTTGGGGGGGGGGGGGCATGCACGATGGCCAGGCCTGCAATCGGGAGCTACCGATCGCCGGGCGGGCGGGATCTGGAGTGGCCTACGACCTTCTGCGCGGGCCCGCAGTGTCGTTACACCATGTTGCGCGGCACTGGTGCAGAAATGGTCACCACGTGCATGCGCCGGCATGGAAACGGCCACCACATGCATGCGCGGAGCCGTGCTGCCAGTGCAGGGCCACTTGTCGGCACCACAGATGCGCGCTGTACTCCGCCGCCATGCTGACCCCCTGTGGCCCAATTAATCGCTGGGCCAAGAGGCTCATTGACGCCGGCGTGAAACACTCCGGTGTTTATGCCGGCGTCAACACTTGGCCAGTATTTTGGAAAATCCCGGCTCTGGTGTCCCAATCTTATTGTTTTGGTTGGCGATCCAGAGTAGCCTCCCATACCTGCAATCTCCTCCCCCGCATCCACCCCACCCAATTTAACTTCAATAAAAGGGAGAGAATCTTCAAGGCAGGTTTTATAGAATTCATTGACCTGATCAGGAAACAAGCTGACTGCAGCATTACGACAGTTGTATGTGGCTGGGCCGTCCTATAATTAGCTCAGTTTGAAATGTATCTTGCGGTTTACCTTCAGGGAGCTCTGATTAACGTACATTAGTGTCGTTGGTGGTTTTCAGAACATTGGTATAAATCGGCTGTCCCTGTTTGGGGATTAATGAATTTAAAAGCTGGGTTAATTGCTGACGTGTTTGATCATCCTTCCCATTATAATGCAGTCTAACAGCGAGGAGCAGAACATACTTTCAATTTTCAAGATTTAAACTTTTTCAGTTGATACCACGTGTAGGCTGTCATGGCAACGCAAAACATGAATAAGGCCACCTTTAATGTTTATTTCGAAAGGTGAAGGGTTACAATCTGACTCCAGGCCACTGGTATTATCTGAGGCAGGACAAATTAAGTGAAGGAAACTGGGAACGCGAATGTCCATTTTTAAAAGAACTCTCCGAACATTCTTCAAAGAACCCGATAACCAGAGGGAACAAATTTAAGGTTTCTGGCAAAAGAGTCAGAGGCAACACAGATAGACTTTTGGATGCAATGGACGGTTAGCATTTGGAATGCACTGCCTGTTAGGGTAATGGAAACAGATTCAATTATAGCCTTCCGAAATAAATTGGATAAATACTTGATGCAGAAAATTGCAGGGATATGGGGAATAGGATTATCTGGATTGCTGTTCAAATTAGCTGGCAGACATGAGGGGCAAAAAGTTCTCCCTTTATGCTGTACTACTTATAGGCGGACTTTCCAGCCCTGACACTGGCGGGCATCGTCGCAGACGGAATGGGAAAATTTGGGGAGCTGCTCACTCTTAATGGTTCTCCAAATTCTCCTGTTCCGCCTTTTGGGATCGGAGCCGGAGCTCTTAAACTGCAAGAGGGTGGTGATGATCTAAGGTTCAGTTCGTAGCTTTATGGTTCGTTTAAAAAACGAATAACTTTTCCATTCTACCCTCCATAAATTTCCAAAGCACTGCTGCCCCTGTCCTAGCTTGCATCTTGTAATAAGTTCACGGAGGCAGAAGTCCCTTCACCAGAATTCCTTTTATTTACAAAACCAACAGCCGAACACCCAGGTGCATTCAGCTTGCTGTCTACACTGGGAGTGCAGAGGATTTGACACTCCCTGTTATATACAGAGAAAGGGGCTCCCTGATTATCAGGCAACTCATATTCTAATTGGCCAATCTCAAAGGCCTGGCCTAAGTCATTACACCCCTCCCCCCCCAAAGTCCGAGGAGCTCCCGTGGCCCTCGTGACTCACGGGTCTCCTGCTTCGTTTCTGCGCCGGGTCCGGGTCCTCCACTTCAGCCTCCAACATATGACGGCTAGGCGTCCCTCTTTTCCGATGTGTGCGCCTGAGGGGCGGTTCTTCCCTTTCCTCCGGCGGCAGGGGGACAGCCGCGGCGTCATCCATGGTGTCCATATCCGGGTCCGATGACCTCATCAGTGGTGCTGGAGGGGCGTGACTAGTTTGTCGGGGAGGACTCTCCACGGTCCTTGGTATACTGGTCTGAGTCAGCTCCGGGGGAGGAAATGAATCTGAGGCTCACACCTGGTCCAGGTGTTTCTTTATTACATGTTTTCCCACATGTATCTCATATGACACAGTTCCTGTCCTAGCCTTGACAGTTCCAGCTATCCGTGTGGGGCTATTGGCATAATTTCTGACCCATACCTTTTCTCCCATGTTGAACTGCCTTCCTCGGCGAGTGTTGTCATGGCCCCTGCATTTGGCCTCTTGGTGTCGTTCTACTCTTCCGCCTAAATTTGGGAATAGTAGACTCAACCTGGTTCGGAGTCGTCTGCCCATGAGTAACTCCACCGGTGCTATTCCTGTTGTGGTGTGTGGCGGTGTCCTGTAGTCAAATAGCCACCGTGACAGTTTGGTGTCCAATGAAGCTGCTGACTGTTTTTTCAACCCGACTTTTAGGGTCTGGATGGCTCTCTCCGCCAACCTATTTGATGCCGGGTGGTATGGTGCCGCCCTCATGTGCCGAATGCCATTTGACTTCATGAAGTTTATGAAGTCCTGGCTGGTGAAAACCGATCCATTATCCAAAACTAACACCTCCGGGATACCATGTGTTGCAAAAGAGGTGCAAAGTTTTTCGATGGTAGCTGTTGAATTTGCAGAGTTCATTTTGTCGACATCCAGCCATTTGGAATGGGCATCTACTTTTACAAAAATCATTGAACCCATAAACGGGCCTGCAAAATCGACATGAAGTCGCGACCATGGTCTACCTGGCCATTCCCATGGGTGCAGCGGGGCTGCCGGTGGCACCTTCTGCCCTTGTTGGCATTCTTGGCACCGACCTACCAATGCCGCTATGTCTGTGTCCAGGCCCAGCCACCAGGCATAGCTCCTGGCTAGCATCTTCATTTTTGAGACTCCAGGCTGCCCATGGTGTAGTTCAGCCAGTATGGCTCGACGGCCTTGACCTGGAACTATTACTCGAGCCCCCCATAGCAGTATCCCGTCTTCCAAAGTGATCTGCTTTCTTCTGCTCCAGTAAGGGTGGAATTTTGCCTTTACCGGTCTTTCCATCTCCCCCATTAGCACCATGTGTTTTATGTTATGGGCCAGGGTTTAGAGAACCCCAAAGTATATCATGGAGTTCATCTGACCCACAACTTTTAATAGATTGTGGTATGGGGAGTACACGGCCCACTCTACAGGTGTGGTACAGCAGAAATGGAAAAGTATTTTTTAAAGCAAAACAATGTTTATTCTATGAATTCAAGTTAACCTTTTTAAAACATACAGTGAACATCTTAGCAACCATTAATTCAAACACAACCCCCAAAGAATACAACACTAAGTAATCCTTAATAACTTCCCAAACAACATCCAGAAAACAAAAGAAACACGTTTTAACAGAAGTACATTAGGTTTACATTCACTACTGAGAACATTTATAATTCTGAATTCACCAAATGATCAAGAGATAGTCTTTTCATGGCACAGAGATCAACAGTACACCTGCTCTGTCTGGCTTCAGCTCCAACACTGAAAATGAAACTAAAAACACACAGACACACCCAAGCTTTTCTCAAAGTGAAACTAAAAAGCAGAGCCAGAGCTCAGCTCCACCCACACTCTGACATCACTGCAGTGACATGAGCAGTCAAACATTTCTTAAAGTGACATTCTCATGACATTTATTTTTGATAAAACTAGGTCCCTTTGAGTCCACAAATGAATATTTTGTGCGGCCACTGAAAGGGTGTCCAGGAAATGTAGTGTCATCACCGTTTCTTCTATTCTGGATACTAATGGCGGGTGTCCAGTAATGGCAGCCCGCTTAGTGCATTGGCGTTTGCCACCCGGGTTCCCGGCCGATGCTCCAGTTGATACTGGTACGCCGCCAATAGGAGGGCCCAGCGTTGGATCCGGTCCAAACCTATTGGTGGCACTGCTTTGTCTTCTTTCAGTAAACCCAGCAATGGCTTGTGGTCTGTGATTATCGTAAATTTCCACCCCTACAAGTAGTGGTGAAATTTCTTCACCACGCAGATCACAGCCAATCCTTCCTTTTCAATTTGGGCATACTTTCGTTATGCTGCTGCCAGCATCCTGGAAGTGAACGCTATAGGCCGTTCCTGTCCGTTTTGCCCTCTGTATGCCAGAACTGCGCGAACGCCACATGGAGACGCATCGCAAGTGAGCACCAACTCTTTTCTCGGGTCGTGGTGTCAAGACGTTTTCTGAGGAGAGTTGTTCTTTGATCTTCTTGAAAGCCCTGTCTTTGTGGGCGGACCACTCCCAGGCTTGCCTCTTTTTTAGCAATTGGTATATACAGGATGGAAGCCTGTATGAACATTCCATAGTATCTCACCAGTCCGAAAAAATATCTTAACCCCTTGATTGTGGTGGTGGTGTAACCCTGTCTTGTCAACCTTGTACCCCAGATAGGTTACTGGAGGCGCTAGAAAAACATATTTCTCCCTCTTTAGGCGCACGCTTGCTGCTGAAAACCTCCTAAGGACTTCCTCTAGGTTTTGCAGGTGTTCTGCCTTTGTTTTTCCCATAATGAGGACGTCGTCCAGGTAAATGTTGACCTGTGGTAGCCCTTGTAATATATTCTCCATTGTCCTCTGGATTATCATGATACAATCTTGTATACTGAAAAAGGCTCTTCTGGGTGTTTATCGTTGAGAACTTTTGCGACTCTTCGTACAGCTTCAGCTGTAGAAATGCATGGCTCATATTTAGTTTTGAGAATAAGAGTCCTACAGCCAGCTTTGCATACAAATGCTCAATCCGGGGAAATGGGCATTTGTCCAGTTGTGAGTAACGATTAATCGTTTGTTTGAAATCGCCACAAAGGCGGACCGAGCCGTCCGGCTTAAGGATAGGCACCACGGGTGCCGTCCATTCTGCAAACTGGACCGGTTTTATTAATCCCTCATGCTCCAATCTTTTGATTTCCGTATTGACTTTCTGCCTTAATGCGAAGGATACTGGTCTGGCCTTGTAGAAATTTGGGACTGTCTCTGGATCTACATATAATGTCGCCTTTGCTCCCTTTATTGTTCCGAGCCCTTCTCGGAAAATCTCTGGGTATCTGCATAGGAGTTCGCTCAGGTGACCATTTTCCAGCTGGAAAATGTTTACCCAATCCAGCTGGGTCTCTTTTAGCCAGTTTTGTCCCAATAAGCTTGGTCCCGCACCTTTCACTACCATTAAAGGTAGCCTAACCAGTTGCTCTCCATAAGCCACAGTTACATGCATTGTGCCCAACACTCTCAATGGTTTCCCTGTGTATGTCCTCAGTTTTTCCAAAGTCCTGGTTAGAGATAAGGGTTGGAGTCCAGTGCGAACTTTATTAAATACTGTTTCCCCTATCACTGATACGGCTGCTCCCGTGTCGACTTCCATTAGTGTGGGACGTCCATTCAACCTTATGGATAATTTAATGGATTTTGATTTAACCATCGTTTAGTTGTTCCTCGTCGGAGGTAGGTGAGGCTTCTAGGGTGTGCATTCTCCTGTACCCCGGCCTACGTGTCTTTTGTGAGGGCCACGAAGAATCCAGCACGAGTTGTAGGTGATGCTCGATCAATGACTCCAGAAGCAAGATTGGATGACAATTGAAGGCTTTATTGGACTCGATGTTTCTCCCAGCAGCGCAGGTACAGAATGCGGCTGCTGGGGAGACACATACTCTTATACTCCGCCTTACTGGGCGGAACCAGCAGGCAGGCTTCACCAATGATATTGCTGTCTCAGGTACCTCCCACACCAATGACCTTACAGCCTCAACTTAGGTACCGTAAAACCCCTAATACCGACTACCACATTCACCCCTGTTAAAAAAATCCCAGCGGGTGTGGTGGTCTCGCGTCATACAGTGGTAGAGGTTATGGTGGCACCTGTCGGTGGTACAGTGTTTTGCCTTATTACATATCACAACTATTTACAGTATTCATTTTATATGTACATATCAGAATGAAGCAATTAGTCGATCGGGGGTCCAGGTCGTCCTCTGTGATCGTCGCAGTTTTGGCGGTGATGCAGGCGCTGGCTCGGGCATCCATGACTCCGGGAGCGTGACTTTGGCTTCTTCGGTGGCTTCATCACCCTTGGGAGGGACCAGTGGAAGAACCGATCCACCTGGGAAGGGGGCAGCCGTGGGGTGCGCGGTGGGAAGGAGGGTGGGGTTGGTGGGGGGGGGGATCCAGCGGGCACCAGGTCCTGTAGGGAGACCGTATCCTGCCGGCCGTCGGGGTACGCCATGTAGGCGTACTGAGGGTTAGCATGAAGGAGGTGGACCCTCTCTACCAATGGGTCCGAATTGTGTGCCCACATGTGTTTGCAGAGCAGAATGGGTCCAGGAGCTGCCAGCCAGGTTGGGAGCGAGGTCCCGGAGGAGGACTTCCTAGAGAAGACTAGGAGACGTTCATGAGGTGTTTTGTTTGTCGTGGTACACAGCAGTGATCGGATGGAGTGGAATACATTGGGAAGGACCTCCTGCCAGCAGGAGACTGGTAGATTCCTGGACCGTAGGGCCAGTAGGACGGTCTTCCAGACCATTCCATTCTCCCTCTCAGTAATACCCACATGTCCTGTGGCCATTTCATTTGTTTAGCTGCCTTCTCAAATGAAATGAAAAAGGCTTCTATCTCCTTCTCATCAAACCTTGGCAATGCTTGGACATATTTAAATAGATTCCCACCAAGCTTTCCACTTTGACGCTCTTTCTCACTATCCTCATCACTATCATCCAACTGTACGTTTCCCTTTACACCTGCCAATTATAACTGACTGTGATGTTTCATGGCCATTTTCTGAAGTTCAAACTCCCTCTCTTTATCTTTTACCCTGATCTGTATCTCCCCTTCTCTTTCTTTTTGTTCTGCTAGGGCTATTCGTTCTTTTCTTCTTTCTTCTCTCTCCTTTTCTTTTTCCTCTCTCTCTCTTTCTTTTTCCGCTCTCTCTCTTTCATATTCAAGCTGCTTTAATTCTTTCTCATGTTCCATTTGTTTAATTTGCAACTGAATTTTTGACATTTCCAATGAATCAAACTGTATCTCAGGCAACTTTAAATGCTTAGCCACCGCCATAATTACCTCGGCTTTTTGCATTTTGTCAGGTAATGTTAACTGCAATGCTTTTGCCAAATCTACCAGTCTGCTTTTAGTCTCTGTCCATAAGGTACTGCGTGAGACCATCTCCACCCCCAAAAACTTCAGAGCCTCTGAAAGAGCCATTGTCCACAACACACTCCCCACTTAAACTAGAATACCACACCTGAAAAGCATCCACAATATGCTCACCCCTCACTGTCTTTAAGTTCACTAAGCCAATCCAATAGATCGACTTTTATCCTCCTCAAGCCCCCAATTTGTTATGGGCAGGATTTAGAGAACACCAAAGTGTATCATGGAGTTCACCTGACCCATAACTTTGAATAGGTTGTGGTATAGGGGCTGGTTTAGCACATTTTTTCCATTTCATGGGAAGCACACGGCCCACTCTACAGGCGTGGTGCAGCAGAAATGGAAAATTACTTTTCAAAGCAAAACAATGTTTATTCTATGAACTCAAGTTAACCTTTTTAAAACACACAGTGAACATCTTAGCAACCATCAATTCAAATATAAGCCCCAAAGAATACAACACTAAGTAATCCTTAAGCTGTCCTTTTAACCTCCATAAGACTTTTAAAAAAACCTTTAAACAGAAGCACATCAGGTTAAAGTCACTACTGAGAGCAATTATTAGTTTTAAGTTACCAAAGGATCGATTTACAATCTTTAGATTACAGAGAGATAGACTCATACACCTCCTGGCTGTGACTACAGCTATCCAGCTCTGAAAACAAAACTAAAACACACCCTGCAGCAAACAGCCTAAAACGAAAGTAAAAAGCGGACAGACAGCCCAGCTCCACCAAATTACTGACATCACTGCAGTAATAAACACCCATTTCTTAAAGGTACACTCACTACAGATATTTATATACACACCCATTTATAAGCACCCATTTCTTAAAGGTACTCTCACATGACAGACTGCACACTCACACAACAAAGATGGCAAACTCACACAGCACAGACTGCACACTCACACAGCACAGACCGCAAACTCACACAGCACAGACTGCACACTCACACAGCACAGACTGCCCACTCACACAGCACAGGTTGCCAATCACACAGTACAGACTGCACAATTACAGCACAGACTGCACACTTACAGCACAGTCTGCACACTTACAGCACAGACTGCACACTCACATAGCACTGTCATGTGAGAGTACCCTTTAAGAAATGGGTGTTTAAGAAATGTCCCTTTAAGAAATGGAGCTGCTCATGTTACTGGAGTGATGTCAGAGTATGGGTGGAGCTGAGCTCCACTTCTGCTTTTTAGTTTCAGTTTGAGAAAGAAAGTTAAAAGTCAGCTGCACTGCTGTTGATTTCAGCCATCAGAAGACTATCTATGGATCATTTGGTGAATTCAGAAGAATTATAAATGTTTTCAGTCTTGAATGTAGACCCTAATGTGCTTCTGTTTGAAGGTTTGTTAAGTCTTTTGGATGTTAAAAGAACAGCATACAGATTACTTAGTGTTGTATTCTTTGGGAGATGTATTTGAATTAATGGTTGCTAAGATATTCACTGTTTGTCTTAAAAAGGTTAACTTGAGTTCATAGAATAAACATTGTTTTGTTTTTAAAAACCACTGGTCCATTTTCTGCTGTACCGTACCTGTAGAGTGAGCCGTGTGCTCCCCATACCACAATCTATTAAAAGTTGTGGGTCAGGGGAACTCCATGATACACTTTGGGGTTCTCTAAACCCTGGCCCGTAACAATTGGGGCCTCGATTGGGATTAAAGTTTATCTATAGGATTGGCTTAGTGAATTTAAAGACAGTGAGGGGTGAGCATATTGTGGTTGCTTTTCAGGTGTAGTATTTTAGTTGAAGTGGGGAGTGAGTTGTGGACAATGACTCTTTCAGATGTTTATGGGGGTGAAGACGGTCACATGCAGTACCTTACGGACAGAGACTAAATGCAAACTGTTAGATTTGGCAAAAAACATTGCAGTTAACATTACCTGATAAAATGTGAAAAGATGAGGTAATTATGGCAGTGGCTAAGCATTTATGGTTGCCTGAGATACAGTTTGACTCATTGGAAATGGCGAAAATTCAGTTGCAAATTAAACACATGGAACATGAGAAAGAATTAAAGCAGCTTGAATACGAAAGAGAGAGAGCGGAAAATGAAAGAGAGTGAGAGGAAAAAGAAAAGGAGAGAGAAGAAAGGAGAAAAGAAAGAATAGCTCTAGCAGAACAAAAAGAAAGAGAAAGGGAGATACAGATCAGGGAAAAAGATAAGGAGAGAAAGTTTGAACTTCAGAAAATGGCCATGAAACATGACAGTCAGTTAAAATTGGCAGACGTAAAGGGAAACATACAGTTGGATAATAGTGATGAGCATAGTGAGAAAGAGCGTGAAAGTCGAAGGCTTGTTGGGTATCTATTTACATATGTCCAAGCATTGCCAAGGTTTGACGAGAAGGAGGTAGAAGCCTTTTTCATTTCATTTGAGAAGGTAGCTAAACAAATGAAATGGCCACAGGACATGTGGGTATCAGTGATTCAAACAAAGCTGGTAGGTAGAGCTAGTGAAGTGTTTGCATCACTACTGGAGGAGGTATCTGGGACGTATGAGGAGGTGAAAAAATCCATCTTGGGTGCATATGAACTAGTGCCTGAAGCTTACAGACAAAGGTTTAAAAATTTAAGGAAAGAATTTGGTCAAACATACATGGAGTTTGAAAGAATCAGAGTAATAAGGGCTTTGAAAATAGACCAAACGTATGAAGCTCTCAGAGAAATTATAATTTTGGAGAGTTTAAAAATTCAATTCCTGATGTAGTGAGAACTCACGTGGAAGAGCAGAGGGTTAAAACTGCGAGATTAGCAGCAGAAATGGTAGATGATAATGAATTAGTTCATAAATCAAAGTTTGGTTTCCGACATCAGGTTCAGCCTGTGAGGGATAGAAACTGGGGACATGAGAAATACTCAAATGGTAAAGGTAAAGGTGATCTGATGGGAGATAATAAGGAGAGTGTACCTCAGATTAAAAAAGAAATCCAGGAGGGTGGAAAAGAAATGAAAAGTTTCAAATGTTTCCACTGTAATAAACTAGGCCATGTAAAGTCACAGTGTTGGTGGTTGAAGAAAAACACTGGGAAGGCTGATATGGTAAAACAGGATAAGGCAGTGGGGTTTGTTAAAGTGGTAAAGGAAAGCCCAAGTGAAGCGAAGAATGTGCGAAAGTTTGTCCAGCCTGATCAAGAGGTGATTGATAAGAAGGTGCCAGATCTCTTTACGAACTTACTTGTGTGGGTGAAGTTTACTCATGTGTATCAGGAGGAGTAGGTAAAGAAGTCACAATTTTAAGAGATACGGGAGCAAGTCAATCTTTAATGGTAAGACATGAGGAGTTATGTAGGTTGGGAAGAATGTTCCCATAAAAGGTGGTAACATGTGGAATTCAGGGTGAGAGGAGTAGCGTACCATTATATAAGGTAAGGTTGGAAAGTCCAGTGAAGAGTGGTGAAGTGGTAGTAGGAGTTAAAGAGAAACTATCTTGTCCAGGAATACAGTTTATCTTGGGTAATGATATAGCTGGATCGTAGGCGGGAGTGATGCCTACTGTGGTTGATAAGCCAGTGGAAAATCAGACAACTGAAGTGTTGAAGGACGAATATCCTGGGATTTTTCCGGATTGTGTAGTAACAAGGTCGCAAAGTCACAGGTTAAGACAAGAGGAGAAATCAAAGAGTGAAGATGACGTTGAATTGCAATTATCAGAAACAATTTTTTGATCAGATGGTTGAAAAAGAACAAGAACAGGTGGAGGATGAGGCGCATATTTTTACTTCAGGAAAATTGGCGGAGTTACAACAAAAAGATATAGAAATAAAATGGATGTATCAGAAAGCATACACGGAAGAGGAATCTGAGAGTATACCAGAGTGTTATTACTGTAAAAGTGATGTCTTGATGAGAAAATGGAGACCTTTACATATGCAGGCGAATGGAAATGGGCAGAAGTTCATCAAGTAGTATTGCCGGTAGGATATAGAAAGGAGGTGTTGCGAGTTGCACATGAGGTACCATTGGGAGGTCATTTGGGAATAAGGAAAACTCAAGCTAAAATCCAAAAACATTTTTATTGGCCTGGACTACATAAAGATGTAGTTAAATTTTGTCAATCATGTCACACATGTCAAGTGATAGGGAAACCTCAAGCATAAAACCAGCGCCTTTAATACCCATTGCAGCATTTGAGGAACCTTTTACAAGGGTTCTAATTGATTGCGTAGGACAGCTTCCTAAAACAAAGAGTGGGAATCAATATCTTTTGGCTATAATGGATGTGTCTACTAGGTTTCCAGAGGCCATTCCAGTATGTAATATTACAGCTAAAAAGATTGTGGAGGAATTACTTAAATTCTTTACTCGATATGGACTACCCACAGAAATACAATCCGATCAAGGATCAAATTTTACATCAAGGTTATTGAAAGAAGTTATGGATATCTCAGGAATAAAACAATTTAAATCAACTGCGTACCATCCAGAATCGCAGGGGGCGTTAGAAAGGTAGCATCAGACATTAAAGGCAATGTTGAGAGCTTATTGTCACGATTATCCAGAGGATTGATATAAAGGAATTCCATTCATACTGTTTGCATTTAGGGATGCACCGAATGACTGAACCAAATTTAGTCCTTTTGAACGAGTTTTTGGTCATGAGGTAAGAGGACCACTTAAATTGATTGAGGAAAAATTGGTGAGTGAGAAATCGGAAATTACATTATTGGATTACGTGTCAAATTTTAGGGAACGATTAAATAGAGCAGGTGAATTAGCTGGACAACATTTAAAAGTTGCACAAAATGTGATGATATGGGTAACGGACAAGAAATCCAAAGTTCGTAGTTTTGCTAGTGGAGATAAAGTTTTAGTATTGTTACCAATGGTAGGTAAACCATTAAAAGCAAGGTTTTGTGGACCTTATCAGATTGAAAGGAAATTAAGTGAGGTGAATTATGTGGTTAAAAACTCCAGATAGAAGGAAGACTCGCGGAGTGGTGTCATGTGAATATGCTTAAAAGGTACTTTGAAAGGGAAGGAGAGAAAAATGAGGAGGTTTTAATGCTTCTAACTCAAAGTCATGAACCAAATCCAGATGACTGTGAATTTGACATACCTCAAATTAAATTGGAAAATGAGGATGTTCTTAAAAATTGGGATAAATTGCTGAGTTATCTTCCAGAGGAAAAATGAACTGACCTGAAAGTGTTATTGATATCACATGGGCAAGTTTGTGGAGATAAAATGGGAAGTACTAAAATGGCTATACATGATGTAGATGTGGGAAATGCTGTTCTGATCAAACAACATCCATACAGACTTAACTCTTTAAGATTGGCACAGGTTAACAAAGAGTTTCAAAGTATGCTTAAAAATGGCATAATTGAAGTGGGTTGCAGCCAATGGAGCTCACCCATAGTGATGGTACCTAAACCAGACGGTACCCAACGGTTGTGTGTGGACTATATAAAGGTTAATGTAGTTACAAGAACGGACTCTTATCCTATCCCACTTTTGGAGGATTGCATTGAGAAAGTGGGACAATCAGTTTTTATTTCCAAATTGGATTTAATTAAAGGTTACTGGCAGGTACCTTTATCCGAAAGGGCGAAGGAGATTTCAGCTTTTGTGACTCCAGATGGTTTATACCAATTTAAAGTTGTGCCATTTGGCATGCAAAACGCCCTAGCAACAATTAAACGGTTAACTACCAAAGTTATTTTAGGATTACCCAATTGTACGGTATACATCGACGATCTGGTAATTTTTTGCCAGACATGGAAAGAACATTTAAAACATCTGATGGAGTTATTCGATCGACTTCAGGACGCGGGTTTGGTGAGAAACCTAGCCAAAAGTGAATTTGGAAAAGCCCAAGTCACTTTCCTTGGCCATACAATCGGACAGGGTCGAATGGTCCCACGGGATGTGAAAACAAAAGTTATTGGGGAGTTTCCGATACCGTCGACACGACGGGAAATAATACAATTTCTTGGTATGAGTGGATTTCACCGGAAATATTTACCCAATTTTAGCAGTGTGGTCGCTCCACTGACGGACTTGCTCAAGAAGCGTAACAAATTCCAATGGACAGCGGAGTGTCAACAGGCATTTGATGGCTTGAAAGCGGTGTTAACCACTGCTCCTGTGTTAGCCATCCCAGATTACACAAAACCATTCAAAATGGCTGTTGATGCGAGTGGTGTCGGTGTAGGTGCGGTGCTTCTACAGGACGACGATGAAGGGCTCGAGCGGCCTATTGGTTATTTTTCAAAGAAATTGAATTCTCACCAGAAAAAGTATTCCACGATTGAGAAGGAGACTTTGAGTTTGGTGCTGGCTTTGCAACATTTTCACATTTATGTAACCAGCAATCCGTCTCACACCGTTTTATATACTGATCATAATCCACAACATTTTGGGAGCGATTCCGGAATAACAATGCAAGGTTGTTTCGCTGGAGTTTACTGTTACAGCCATTTCATTTAAAAATAGTTCATGTGGCAGGACGAGAAAACGTGATAGCTGATGCTTTGTCACGAATGTGATGAACGGAAGCAATTTCAGTTGGAGGAAGAGGAAGGAAAAAAATGGACTATATTATTGTACCTGTTTGCGTGTATTGTTTTTTTCTAAATGAAAAGTATATTTACTGTGTGCATTACTTAAAGGATGGTGAAAAGGTGAAAAATGAAACCATCTTGAAGTTGATGGTTTCTTTTCTTTTCTTGGGGTGGGGGTGTCATGTGAGAGTACCCTTTAAGAAATGGGTGTTCAAGAAATGTACCTTTACGAAATGGAGCTGCTCATGTTACTGGAGTGATGTCAGAGTATGGGTGGAGCTGAGCTCCACTTCTGCTTTTTAGTTTCAGTTTGAGAAAGAAAGTTAAAGGTGAGCTGCACTGCTGTTGAGCTCTGCCATCAAAAGACTATCTATGGATCATTTGGTGAATTCAGAAGAATTATAAATGTTTTCAGTCTTGAATGTAAACCCTAATGTGCTCCTGTTTGGAGGTTTGTTAAGTCTTTTGGATGTTAAAAGAACAGCATACAGATTACTTAGTGTTGTATTCTTTGGGTGGTGGATTTGAATTAATGGTTGCTAAGATATTCACTGTTTGTTTTAAAAAGGTTAACTTGAGTTCATAGAATAAACATTGTTTTGTTTTTAAAAACCACTGGTCCATTTTCTGCTGTAGAATACCTGTAGAACATAGAACATTACAGCGCAGTACAGGCCCTCGATGTTGCACCGACCATTGAAACCACTCTAAAGCCCATCTACACTATTCCCTTATCATCCATATGTTTATCCAATGACCATTTAAATGCCCTTAATGTTGGCGAGTCCACTACTGTTACAGGCAGGGCATTCCACGCCCTTACTACTCTCTGAGTAAATAACCTACATCTGACATCTGTCCTATATCTATCAACCCTCAATTTAAAGCTATGTCCCCTCATGCTCGACATCACCATCCGAGGAAAAAGGCTCTCACTGTCCACCCTATCTAATCCTGTGATCATCTTGTATACCTCAATTAAGACACCTCTTAACCTTCTTCTTTCTAAAGAAAATAACCTCAAGTCCCTCAGCCTTCCCTCATACGATCTTCCCTCCAGACCAGGCAACATCCTGGTAAATCTCCTCTGCACCCTCGCCAATGCTTCCACATCCTTCCTATAATGCTGCGACCAGAACTGCACGCAATACTCCAAATGCGGCCGCACCAGAGTTTTGTACAGCTGCAACATGACCTCATGGCTCCGAAACTCAATCCCGCTACCTATAAAAGCTAACACACCGTATGTCTCAACAACCCTATCAACCTGGATGGCAACTTTCAGGGATCTATGTACACGGACACCAAGATCTCTCTGTTCATCCACACTACCTAGAATCTTACCATTTGCCCAGTACTCTGTCTTCCTGCAATTCCTTCCAAAATGAATTACCTCACATTTTTCTGCATTAAACTCCATTTGCCACCTCTCAGCCCAGCTCTGCAGCTTACCTATGTCTCTCTGTAACGTGTTACATCCTTCTGCACTGTCCACAACTCCACCAACTTTAGTGTAATCTGCAAATTTACTCACCCATCTTTCTACGCCATCCTCCAGGTCATTTATAAAAATGACAAACAGCAGTGGCCCCAAAACAGATCCTTGTGGTACACCACTAGTAACTGGACTCCAGGCTGAACATTTCCCATCAACCACCACCCTTTGCCTTCTTCCAGCTAGCCAATTTCTGATCCAAACTGCTAAATCACCCTGAATCCCAGTCCTCTGTATTTTCTGCAATAGCCTACCATGGGTAACCTTATCAAACGCTTTACTGAAATCCATATACACTACATCAACTGCTTTACCCTCATCCACCTGTTTGGTCACCTTCTCAAAGAACTCAATAAGGTTTGTGAGGCACAACCTACCCTTCACAAAACCGTGTTGACTCTCTCTAATTAAATTATTCCTTTCCAGATGATTGTACATCCAATCTCTTATTAACCTTTCCAAAACTTTGCCCACAACAGAAGTAAGGCTCACTGGTCTATAGTTACCAGAGTTGTCTCTTCTCTCCTTCTTGAACAAGGGGACAACATTTGCTAACCTCCAGTCTTCTGGCACTATTCCTGTAGACAATGATGACATAAAGATTAAAGCCAAAGGCTCAGCAATCTCCTCCCTAGCTTCCCAGAGAATCCTTGAATAAATCCCATCCGGCCCAGGGTACTTATCTATTTTCACACTTTCCAGAATTGCTAACACCTCCCCCTTAAGAACCTCAGGCCCTTCTAGTCTAGTAGCCTGTATCTCAGTATTCTCCTCGACAACATTGTCTTTTTCCTGCGTGAATACTGACGAAAAATATTCATTTAGCACCTCTCCTATCTCCTCGGACTCCACGCACAACTTCCCACTACTGTCCTTGACTGGCCCCACTCTTCCCCTAATCATTCTTTTATTCCTGACATCTCTAGAAAGCTTTAGGGTTATCCTTGATCCTATCTGCCAAAGACTTCTCATGTCCCCTCCTGGCACTTCTTAGCTCTCTCTTTAGGTCCTTCCTAGCTAACTTGTAACTCTTGAGCGCCTTAACTGAACCTTCACATCTCATCTTTACATAAGCCTCCTTCTTCCTCTTGACAAGTGATTCAACTACTTTAGTAAATCATGGTTCCCTCGCTCGACCACTTCCACCCTGCCTGACAGGGACATACTTATCAAGGACACACAGTAGCTGTTCCTTGAACCAGCTCCACATTTCAAGTAGAGTGAGCCATGTGCTCCCCATACCACAATCTATTATAAGTTGTGGGTCAGGTGAACTCCATGATACACTTTGGGATTCGCTAAACCCTGACCGATAACAGCACAGACTGAAAACTCACACAGCACTGAATGCAGAGTTACACAGCACAGACAGCACTGAAATACCACCGATATCAATCATGCCACCCCCCCCCCCCTCCCCCCCCGCCAGATGCTTGGTGGACTTGGCGCCTGTTCCCTGTTTTTTAAAAGCAGTAATAATTCAAGCTGGCGTGACTTCACGGCTGGTGGGTGGGAAGATTTGATGAGGTCTAAAGATGCAACGTTACCCATGGTATGTACATGGCAATGGCTTCAAATTCATGTTAATCAGGTTCTCGCCCTTCCTGGTCATGAATCTGATCACGTCATTGCAGAAGGCCTGGGAATATTGCCATCTGAAATCTCGCTGGCACAAGTCCCATTTTTGGCTTATTTCAATATTTAATGGCCATGGCGAGATTTTGCACCCATGGCTAATTGACCAGCTGAATCGCATCCACCACGCAAACATAGGGTGTCGTTTCCATGAAGTTACAGGAATTGGGAACTGGAGCTCTCTAACTAACTGACAAGATAATTGTTTCGTGTTTTGGAAGATTCAATACCAGAGCTGGATTTATTTGTAGCACCTTGTTAAGGTAGCTTTTCTTCACCACTTTTGCCCACAATGTAAAATTTGTTTTGTTAAGTTTTGCTTACTTTGGGGTTTGATATTTTATTCTGGAATAGGTCATGCAGTTCATTGATAGGGATTTCATTAAATCTTCTCCCTTTTGCTAATTATGGCAAAGTTTCTTCGGCAAGTAATCATTAGTGGATCACTGTCAATATCCGGTTCAAGAATGAGGTGTGATCTCAGCTCAATGTTGACATTTTGAGTGCGGGGGAGGGTCTAAACACAACTGAAGCTTGATTTTTTTTTAAATACAGGAAATATCACCAATGGCCTGTCCTGTGGAGTGGATGTACTGAAGGGAATCCTCCTGTTTAACCAGCTTGGCTCTTCCGTTCCATACTACTTTCTGAAATGGAAGTTTAAAGATCTCCACAGGGGAATAATGGAAGAAATTCAGCGTAGCCAATCGAGCCCGGAAAGATTGACTTTTAACAGTGTGCAGCGATTAACCAGCTCATTCAAATTTGGCAGAGCTATTGTTAGCAGGAGGTACAGTGCCTTGTAGGGAGTTTAGAATGAGGCACTTTGGGGGGGGGGGGGGGGGTCGGTGTGGATTTGGGTGGGGGTGGAGAGAGCTGTAAAGAGTTGTAAAAATGAACAGATATACCTAATCAGGTACTGTGTGCAGATGCTTAGATTTAATGGAGTTGTTAAATGGGCTGAATCTTTGCACAGAAATTGTGTGCACAATAATTGCTAAGAAAGGCTCTGAAACTTAAGGAATACAGGCTGTGATTTGCCCTTTGCCACACATTAACTTGTGGAGGTCTTGTGGCACAGTGGGTAGCATCCCTGCCTCTGAGCCAGAAACTCCCGGTTCAACTCCACCCCAGGACTTGATGGCCAAGGAAGGTGCATTCATAACGCAGCCAAACAGGGTGAGTATCTACCTGCAAAATCCTTCCAAACAAGCCAATGGCTAGCCATAAGGGCAAGAGAGACCTCTAGTCAGCCATGCTTGATGTGGAGTGGAGCCCCTCAAGCTGTAAGCCCCTGGTGACAGACTAGTGACTTGTTCCAGGAATTACTAGCTATGGAAACAGATGAAAGTCTGTCTCAGTACATCACGGAGTGCGGGAAGAGAACTGGAATGGAACATGTTAACATGAATTGACAGAAAACAACAAAGTGTAGAAGAGGAAAAACCTGTGCACAACAATTTTAGGTGGTGGAATAATGTTCAAATTAACGTCCAGGGTAAAATAAATACTTCCTGTTGACAGCGTTTCTTCATCTTATTTGTACATCGGCATTTTAGCTTAACTGCCGGTCTCATCAACTTACCTGGGATATATTGGAAAATGAGACAAAACCTGTGTGTGGTTTTTTTTTAGAAAAAGCCACATTCGGAGAACACCATTTATTTTTAACTGTTTTAAAACCCCCAAAAAATTATTCAAGATGAATTTGCAAACAGATTTGCACAATGTCACCTTCTGTAAGTGGTGTAATCAGCCAAGAACACTTTCAATTGCAGCTTGTCTTAATCATAAAAGAAGAACTATGGGTTAGCAATTAACTCAATCAGTACAGGTTGATTAAAAATAAGTCCCACACCAAGCTAGGATCCTTTCTCTGGTTCATCACCAGAGACTTTTTATTTACATAAATGGACTGACAAAGTAATTTGGATTCTTCGTTCTGTCTAACACAATACATTGCAGATTTAAATTTCTAAGGGAAGTTTCTGATTTCAAGTCAATTGAAATCCAGTGCACTGGAGTCACATTAATACTTGTATGTCCTTATTATTCCAATATAAACTGGAAAAAATGGTAGTGTACAGGCAGAGAGGGAGAAGATGTGCATTCAGGAAAATGTTCAAGATCATTATGTTTTTGGCCCATTGAGGAGGAAGACATTGCTGGATCTGGTTCTGGGGAAATGAAACGGGTCAAGTAGATAAAGTATTTGTAGGGGAACAGTTTTAGAACAGTGATCATAAGACCATAATGTCTAGATTAGCTATGGATGGGAGAGACAGGGTGCTGTAGTGGTTAGCACTGTTGCCTCACAGCGCTGAGGATCTGGGTTCGATCCCGGCCCGGGTCACTGTCCGTGTGGAGTTTGCACATTCTCCCCGTGACTGCGTGGGTCTCACCCCCACAATCCAAAGATTTGCAGGGTAGGCGGATTGGCAGCGCTAAATTGCCCCTTAATTGGGAAAAAAATGAATCATGCACATACATTTTTAAAAAATAGATTAGCTAAGGAAAATGAGAAACAATCTAGAGTAAACATACTTAACTGGAAGAGGGCCAATTTCAGTGGGGTGAGTATGGACCTGTCCCCAGTAAATTGAAATGGAAGACTGGCAGGAAAAAATGTAACATAGTGGGTTGCTTTTAAGAAGAAGATGGTTCAGGCATAATCGAGGTGTATTCCTACTAGAGGGAAAGTAAGGTCAATCCAGAGCTCTCGGGATGACAAAAGAGTCAGAGAGCTGAATTCTGATTCAGCGGCGAGTGTCCTGATGGTGGACCTGGAAGTGGATGGGCCATTTGATCACAGCGGGAAAGGCTGGCCACGTCTTGTAGCAGGGCTGGGCAGGAAGTCACCATTAGTTCATGGGGTCAGAGGTCCGGGTGCCACATATTAACGGCTTGCAGACAGACATTCACTCTCTGCAAGACAACGGAATTGATTTTCCTATCCCTTGAACTGCTGCCACCTCCTGCCCATCTTGGATCTCTGGAGCTGCTGCCACCTCCTGCCCACCTGTTGATCCTGCTCACTAACGTTCACCCCATTTACAGTTGGAGAATTGACTCAGCATAGACAACGTGTGGCCCCACAGTTTAGCGATGCCCACCCCTGCATGTTCTCCTCCAGGCTTCCGAGGAACAGCAGGAGGTCTGGTTTCCCAGGCATGGCACAAGAGACACTCCCGCATGACAAAGGCAACCTGGACCGAGATCTCATATCAGGAGGATAGCAGTCATGAGGTCCACAAACAAAACTGGATCCAGTACCTAAAACAGATCAACCGCCTTCTGCACTCTGCCAGGGGAAGTGGCATGGTGGCATTTCAGCAAAGCGGCACTCCTGAGGGCAGCAAGCACTGTGTATGGGCGAGTGGCAAGTTATGCCAGGCAAGAGTTGTCGTTCCAGTATCCAGCACCAGAAGTAAAATGAGGACTGAATGTGTGGGTAAAAGTTAATGCTGAGAGTATTGTACCAGTTTTAGGAGCGAGATAGACAGTGTGTTTTCTTGCAAATGTGTGTGTCTGTATGTGTGGGATATTGTGGTAAACCATGTTATTGTGTTCATTGTATTATATTCACTGTGCTGTGTTGTACATTTCTGGGCTTGTACAGGCTGGCTCCGCCTGTGGCTCCTCACCTCAGGCTTCTGTATAAAAGTGGCAAGTCTCCGCCTCCGGACCCAGTTCGGGGCCAGAGGCAGGAGGCTTGCTGTTCATTGTATTAAAGCCTCAGTTACGTTTATCATTCGTCGTCTATTATTGATGGTGTATCAATTTAATACACTAAACTTCTAAAGATGGACTCGTCATTCAAGATGAACTCCTCACTCAAACCTGATCGCTTGCACCTGGACCCACAAGCAGCTGATGCTACAGAGACTTTTGAACACTGACGAAGCTGCTTCGAGGCCTACCTCGCATCTTTCAACGAAGACTTCACGGACCTCCAGAAGAAGCAGGTCGTCCATGCACGGGTGAGCCCGAGAGTCTTTAACCTCATCAGGGATGCCCCCTCGTACGCGGAGGCGATAACGCTGCTACCAGAAGCAGACGCTACCGTGCCCAGGATAGGGCCTTCATCAGGTCAGAGGTCCAGCGACTCCTGTGAGAAAGGATCATTGAGGCTAGTAACAGCCCCTGGAGAGCCCAAGTGGTGGTCGTCAAGACTGGGGAGAAGCACCAGATGGTCATCGATTATAGCCAGACCATCAACCGGTACACGCAGCTCGATGCGTACCCCCTCCCCTGCATATCTGACATGGTCAATCAGATTGCGGAGTCTTCTCTATAGTCAACTTGAAGTCTGCGCACCACCAGCTCCCTATCTGCCCGGAGAACCGCCAATACACTGCCTTCGAGGCAGACGGCCACCTCTATCACTTCCTCAGGGTTCCCTTCGGTGTCACCAACGGGTCTCAGCCTTTCCAAAGAGAAATAGACCGAATGGTTGACAAGTACGGGCTGCGGGCCACATTACCATACCTAGACAACGTCACCATCTGCTGCCATGACCAGCAAGACCATGACGAGAACCCCCGGCGCTTCCTCCACACCGCGAAACTCCTGAACCTAACTTACAATAGAGAGAAATGTGTCTTTCGCACAACCCGGCTGTCCATCCTCGGCTGTGTTGCGGAACACAGAGTCCTAGAGCCTGGCCCGACTGCATACGCCCCCTCCTGGAACTCCCCCTTCCCCACTGCCCCAAGGCCCTGAAGAGATGCCTGGGGTTCTTCTCTTACTATGCCCAGTGGGTCCCCAACTACGTGGACAAGGTCCGCCCACTGATCAAGTCCACCATGTTTCCCCTGGTGACTGAGGCCCGACTGGCCTTCGATCGCATCAAAGCAGACATCGCCAAAGTCGCGATGCACACTGTGGACGAGTCCATCCCTTTCCAAGTGGAGAGCGATGCATCGGACTTTGCGCTGGCTGCGACACTCAACCAGGCGGGCAGGCCCATGGCTTTCTTCTCCCGTACCCTCCATGCCTCCGAAATTCGACACTCCTCCGTCGAAAAAGAGTCCCAAGCCATAGTAGAAGTTGTGAGACATTGGAGGCATTACCTGGCCGGCAGGCGATTCACTCTCCTTACTGACCAACGGTCAGTTGCCTTCATGTTTAACAATACACAGTGGGGCAAAATCAAGAACAACAAGATCCTGAGGTGGAGGATCGAGCTCTCCACCTACAGCTATGACATCGTGTATCAGCCCGGGAAGCTCAATGAGCCCCCAAATGCCCTCTCCCACGGTACATGTGCCAGCGCACAAGTAGACCGACTCTGGGCCCTCCACAACGACCTCTGTCACCCGGGGGTCACCCGCTTTTTCACCTTTATCAAGGCTCCCGGACACGCAGGTCTCAACGCCGGCGCCAACACCACAGCCGGGACTGAGGCGGTCACAGCGGTAGGTCAAGGCCCCCGACAGACTTGACATTTAACACCACTTCACCCCTGCCGGACTTTTTTTAAACAGGGGGTGAATGTGGTAAACCACATTATTGTGTTCATTGTATTATATTCACTGTGTTGTGTAGTACATGCCTGGGCTTGTCCAGGCTAGCTCTCGCTTGTCGCCCCTCCCCTCGGGGCTTCTGTATAAAAGTGGCAAGTCTCCGCCTCCGGACCCAGTTCGGGTCCAGAGGCAGGAGGCTTGCTGTTTAGTGTATTAAAGCCTCAGTTACGTTTATCACTCGTCGTCTATTATTGGTGGTGTATCAGATATGTACTGGGAAATGCCATTTGCTGTCATAGGGCTGAATGTCCATAAAAGTGTTAGATGTCAATTGAGTTGAAACAGGGCGGGATTCTCCATCGAAATTGGGAAATGCGATTGGGTGGAGAATCGGTTCCGACGCCAAGATCGCGGTGGGCTCCGGTTTTACGCCAAATCGCAATTCTCTGTCGCCTTGAATGCACCGTCAATGCATTCCGGAATGCATGTACAGCAAACGGCGTTGGCATATCATGAGCGGGCCCGACCGGTATCCTCCAGAGCCCCCACAATTCTCCGCCACCCAACGGCACGGTTCACTTGTGCTTTTAAATATTGTGAAACTGGGGCCATGGCTGATGAGGGAGAGAGAGGAGGGCAGACACAGAGAGGCATGACTTTGGGCTGCCAGGCCGGAAACTGGCCGGGCTGGCTGGGATGGCGGGGGGTCCTGCCAGGGCTGGGGGGTGGGGGTGGGGTGGGGGGGGGAAAGAACCAGGGGACGGGCTCTGGGACCAGGGTGACCCCCCAAAGGACTGGGGCAGGTCCAGGCCATGGTCTGCATGATAGCCATCTTGCTGCGCACCTCACTGACCACCCACCTTGGCCCCTAGTTCTGCAGAGTGACACCGGTCCTATTGGTGCCCCCACCCACCCCCAACACCCCATCCTCCACCACATCCCCACCAGCCAACCGGCCACCACCCGTTGATGGGGCATCAGGCGGTCCACCCAGGGCAATGCTCACTGTAGCTCCTACGGAAGCACCGGATGGGGCTGTGGAGCGTAGTCCTGGCAAGGGCAGTGGCAGCTGACGGTACCCTTGGCAGCAGGGGTGGGTGCCAGGGCCAGAGTCCCCACGGTGTCGGGCACCGACGGGACCAGTGATGCGGGAAGGGGGCGGACATGTGGGGCAAGGACCGCAGTGCCAACCAGGGCCACCTTGAATGCCATTGGACCTTGTAGGGCACGGGGGTACCCACCACGCTGACCATGCTTTTCACCCACTGCAGACAATCAGCCATGGTGGCCTTCCTCCTAGTCGCCGCAGCCCTGGGGGATGCACTGCGGCTGTACGACCTCCTAGTCACCGCAGCCCTGGGGGATGCACTGCGGCTGTACGACCTCCTAGTCCCGCAGCCCTGGGGGATGCACTGCGGCTGTACGACCTCCTAGTCGCCGCAGCCCTGGGGGGATGCACTGTGGCTGTACGACCTCCTAGTCGCAGCAGTCCTGGGGGATGCACTGCGGCTGTACGACATCCTAGTCGCCGCAGCCCTGGGGGATGCACTGCGGCTGTACGACCTCCTAGTCGCCGCAGCCCTGGGGGATGCGCTGTGGCTGTACGACATCCTAGTCGCCGCAGCCCTGGGGGATGCACTGCGGCTGTACGACCTCCTAGTCGCCGCAGCCCTGGGGGATGCACTGCGGCTGTACGACATCCTAGTCGCCGCAGCCCTGGGGGATGCACTGCGGCTGTACGACCTCCTAGTCGCCGCAGCCCTGGGGGATGCACTGCGGCTGTACGACCTCCTAGTCGCCGCAGCCCTGGGGGGATGCACTGCGGCTGTACGACCTCCTAGTCGCAGCAGCCCTGGGGGATGCACTGCGGCTGTACGACATCCTAGTCGCCGCAGCCCTGGGGGATGCACTGTGGCTGTACGACATCCTAGTCGCCGCAGCCCTGGGGGATGCACTGCGGCTGTACGACCTCCTAGTCGCCGCAGCCCTGGGGGATGCACTGCGGCTGTACGACATCCTAGTCGCCGCAGCCCTGGGGGATGCACTGCGGCTGTACGACCTCCTAGTCGCCGCAGCCCTGGGGGATGCACTGCGGCTGTACGACATCCTAGTCGCCGCAGCCCTGGGGGATGCACTGCGGCTGTACGACCTCCTAGTCGCCGCAGCCCTGGGGGATGCACTGTGGCTGTAGGACCTCCTAGTCGCCGCAGCCCTGGGGGATGCACTGCGGCTGTACGACCTCCTAGTCCCGCAGCCCTGGGGGATGCACTGCGGCTGTACGACCTCCTAGTCGCCGCAGCCCTGGGGGGATGCACTGTGGCTGTACGACCTCCTAGTCGCCGCAGCCCTGGGGGATGCACTGCGGCTGTACGACATCCTAGTCGCCGCAGCCCTGGGGGATGCACTGCGGCTGTAGGACCTCCTAGTCGCCGCAGCCCTGGGGGATGCACTGCGGCTGTACGACCTCCTAGTCGCCGCAGCCCTGGGGGATGCACTGCGGCTGTAGGACCTCCTAGTCGCCGCAGCCCTGGGGGATGCACTGCGGCTGTAGGACCTCCTAGTCGCAGCAGCCCTGGGGGGATGCACTGCGGCTGTACGACCTCCTAGTCGCAGCAGCCCTGGGGGATGCACTGCGGCTGTACGACCTCCTAGTCCCGCAGCCCTGGGGGATGCACTGCGGCTGTACGACCTCCTAGTCGCCGCAGCCCTGGGGGATGCACTGCGGCTGTACGACCTCCTAGTCGCCGCAGCCCTGGGGGATGCACTGTGGCTGTAGGACCTCCTAGTCGCAGCAGCCCTGGGGGATGCACTGCGGCTGTACGACCTCCTAGTCGCCGCAGCCCTGGGGGATGCACTGCGGCTGTAGGACCTCCTAGTCGCCGCAGCCCTGGGGGATGCACTGCGGCTGTAGGACCTCCTAGTCGCAGCAGCCCTGGGGGGATGCACTGCGGCTGTACGACCTCCTAGTCGCCGCAGCCCTGGGGGATGCACTGTGGCTGTAGGACCTCCTAGTCGCCGCAGCCCTGGGGGATGCACTGCGGCTGTACGACATCCTAGTCGCCGCAGCCCTGGGGGATGCACTGCGGCTGTACGACCTCCTAGTCGCAGCAGCCCTGGGGGATGCACTGCGGTTGTAAGACCTGGAGCTGCTCAAGAAAGAGGAAGCTGTAGCAGCGGAGCGTGCCGCAGAGAGACAGGAGACAGCTGCCCAGGATGGAGAGTCAGCTGCCCAACAGGCACAGGAGGAGGAGTTGCAAAAGAGGCGCCACATGAGACCTCGCGGGTACCGGCAGCACATGTCATTCGAGGACCTGCCGGACTGGGCATACCGTCGAAGACTCCGGCTGAGCAGGGGGACAATGCGATTTATCTGCCAGATCATGGTGCACCTGGCACCGTGGGGGTATTGGGGAGGACACCCGCTCCTGGTGGCCGTCAAGGTGATTGTTGCCCTGAACTTTCATGCCGCGGTGTCCTTCCAGGTGCCATGTGGTGACCTGTCCGGAATCTCACAGAGCTTGGTGCACAGGAGTATCTGCGCTGCCATAGAGGCCCTGTATGCCCAGTTGGCAGAATACATCCATTTCAATGTCGTCCGAGCCCACCAGGATGCCCATCATCGATGGGTTGCCCCAGGTCCCGGGGGGTGATCGATGAGATGCAAGTCTCCCTACAAGCACCTGCAGATGACAGGCCACTATACACAAACTGAAAGCCGTTCCACTTGATGAACGTGCAGCTGATATTTGACCATCAGATACGCATCTCGCCGGTCTGCGCCCGATTGCCGGGGAGTGTGCACGATGCCTTTATCCTGGCACACTCGACAATTCCTGACACATTCAAGACACCCCCTCCGGCTGGGTGGTTGGTTTCTGGGTGACAGAGGTTATCCGCTGAAGTTGTGGCTGATGACACCTATCCGGAGGCCACAGACCGAAGCGTGACCCGCTACAATGATGCCCATGCAGCGACCAGGGGCGTGATCAAGTGATGCTTCGGCCTCCTGAAGATGCGGTTCAGGTGCCCTGACTACTCTGGAGGGGCCCTCCAGTTTGACGCTGAAAGGGTAGCCAGTATCTTGGAAGCCTGCTGTGTCCTCCACAAAGTCACACATGAGTGTGACAAAGTCAGGACAGCAATGTCACACAGCAGTGGGGCGATGTGCTGGAGGAACATGAAGGCTAGGCCTCGTCCGATGAGGAGGATGCCGGGGTGAGCGAAGGTGGGCAGGACATGGGGCTGTTAGCGGGAGAGGATCTCAAAGAAATCACTCAACGCCCAGGGCTGCTGGTTGTCGCATCAAACGGTTTATTTCGTCGGTGGGGAGATGGCGTCTGTTAAAGTCCCAGACCATCTCTCCACCAAACAAAGGAAAACATCCATTCTTATACCTTCGTCAAAACCGCTACACAGCCCATTTCAGCTGGATCTTGTCCAATAATATTGGTTATAGATTACATACATTAGTTATATAGCCAATTAAATTTGACATTAAAAGTGGGTTGGTACCTTACCAGCCCCTGACTTCATGAAGGAGTCACTCATACTAACTGTTAAAGTTATGTCTCCTGCCTGCACCTGACCTTGGGCTGGCGAGGATGAACAATGCTCCTTGTACTTCTCTGTGCAGGCCTCCCTTGCTTCCCTAGAATCTCCCATGTCTGTTTCCCATTCAATGCCTTAATATCATTCATCCTCGTCTCCGTGACTATCTCTGCTGTCTGTGATTAAATGATGTGATTTATACCAGTTTGCAACTTAACCCAGCTAATGTGGCTAATTCAGCTAAAGGCCATTTTGTGTCTTTAGTATTACTAACTGAGCTAACAGCCATTTTGTGTAACTTTTTAAAAATTGTATGCCTGTCCTTTCTGATATTAGTAATTCTTAGGTTATAAAATCACACACATTGTTTATACACTATCTATTCCTACAAATTGCCTCTTATACAGGAATCTAAGCCAATGGGTACCTTTTGTCAAAAAACCTTCTTTCTAAATCTGACTTCAGCAGGGCCCAAGCAGGCACGGGAGGCCGCACAACGTGTGTGCCAGGGCCAACGCGTATGGGATGCTCTGATCGCCTCCAGGTTCACCAACTAGGAGAGGGGGGAACTGGCAAGGCACAAGGACACCGCTTCCCATGGTCACAACCCCTCGCCGCTCCCCTCCTGGCCATTCCCCGCCTGCAACCCCCTCTGTGATACGTACCTGTCGCATTACAGGGTGCGGGCCGTGGGTTGGCATTAACACCAGGTCTGGTCCATGGGATGTAGGGTGATGACAACTCGCTGGCCTTACGTGCTCAATGCTACGTCTAGGTGGATCCTCAGATGGTACACCAAGAGAGGATCTAACCATCTTTCTTGACATTCATGGCATGATCATTGCTGACTTTCTCACTATCACCATCCTGGGGGTTACCATTGACCAGAAATTTAACTTGACCAACCATACAAATAGCAAGGCCAGAAGAGCAGATCAGAGGCTAGGAATTCTGCGGTGAGTAACTCACCTCCTGACTCCCCAAAGCCTGTCCATCATCGACATGGCACAAATCAGGTGTGTATTGGAATACATTCCACTCGCCTGGACGAGTGCACCTCCAGTAACTCTCAAGAAACTTGCACCATCCATGTCAAAGCAGCCCGCCTGGTTGGCACTGCATCTACCACCGTATACGTTTACTGCCTCCACCACCAATGCACAGTGGTAGCCGTGTGCACCATCCACAAAATGTACTCTCACACTTCATCAAGACTCTTTGAACCGTACCTTCCATACCTGTGACCTGAAGGAAGGGGCAGATGCATGGGAACATCATTACCTCAACATTCCCTTCCAAGTCACTCACCACCCCTAACTTGGAAATATATCGGTGTTCCTTCACTGTCACTGGGTCAAAATCCTGGAACTCCCTCCCTAACAGCAGAGTGGATGTATCCACATTGACTGCAGTCGTTCAAGATGGCAGCTCACCACCACCTTCTCAAGGGCAATTAGGGATGGGCACTAAATGCTGGCCTAGCCAGCGATGCTCATGTCCCATAAAAGCAAAAAGAGAAATCATACAGCAGGATCTACAAATAGAAAGTGATAAATGACCAGCTTAGAGGCGAAATTCTCCCGAAACAGCGCGTTGTCCACCGACTGGCGCCCAAAACGGCGCCAATCAGACGGGCATCGCGCCACCCCAAAGGTCCGGAATGCTCCGCATCTTTGGGGGCCGAGCCCCAACATTGAGGGGCTAGGCCGACGCCGGAGGAATTTCCACCCCGCCAGCTGGCGGAAACGGCCTTTGTTGCCCCGCCAGCTGGCGCGGAAATGACATCTCGGGGCGGCGCATGCGCGGGAGCGTCAGCGGCCGCTGACAGTTTCCCGCGCATGCGCAGTGGAGGGAGTCTCTTCCACCTCCGCCATGGTGGAGACCGTGGCGGAGGCGGAAGGGAAAGTGTGCCCCCACGGCACAGGCCCGCCCGCGGATCGGTGGGCCCCGATCGCGGGCCAGGCCACCGTGGGGGTACCCCCTGGGGCCAGATCGCCGCATGCCCCCCCCAGAATCCCGGAGCCCGCCCACGCCGCCTTGTCCCACCGTTCAAAAGGTGGTTTAATCCACGCCGGCGGGACAGGCAATTTATCGGCGGGACTTCGGCCCATTCGGGCCGGAGAATCCAGCGGGGGGGCCCGCCAACCGGCGCGGCCCGATTCCCGCCCCCGCCGAATATCCGGCACCGGAGACTTCGGCAACCGGCGGGGGCGGGATTCACGGCGGCCAATGGCCATTCTCCGACCCGTTGGGGGGTTGGAGAATGACGCCCCAGTTTTCATTGATTGAGGGACAAATATTGGAGAGGGCTTGGCGGATACCTTGCCCTGCTTGTCTTCAAAAGATTTTTTATGTCCATTTGAGAGACAGATGGGATTTGGTTTAATGTCTCACCTGAAATATGGCAGTTCGAAAAGTGCAGCATTCCCACTCCACTCAAGTGTCAGCCCGGATGTATGAACCCACAACCTTCCAACTTCTAGGTGAGAGCGTGAATAACTGAGCCATGGCTGCCACCATTACCATGCTCTGCTTGAGATTTTAGTTCCATCTTGTAAAAGTGTCAGACTTTGTCCAGGCTTTAACCTTGGCTCATAATCAGCTGTTCGCCTTTTGCATTTTTAAAGCACCGTGCATTTCTTGGAATGCCTGTTGAATGGCCTGGAACAAGAAATTACAGCTTCTCGATTCCAGTCACATTGCTGGTGACCAGCACTGAAACACAGTCTTGATATTGTGTACTCATCAGTATACGGTTATCCCTTAACACAGTAAATTCACGCCAGGGGACATTTTCAAAACAAACTTACCTTGTTGCTTTATAAAAAGGTTCTGTGTTGTGGTCCCCACGGGACTTCTTGGAGACAACTGTTCCACTTTTTGAGGCAGTTTAAGTCAACAGATAATCCTCACAGCTACTTATTTTATACATAAGTCTGCACTGAATCTTGAGGTTGTTGAACCATTCATTGTAGGTGGTACAAATCTGCCACACCTCACCAATTGGTAAGGTGTGGCAGATTAGTTTCTCAAGAAGCACTTTATGATCAGTTGTGATGATTCAACCTCAGAAGGTGGTGGTCAGTTACCTTCTTGAACTGCTGCAGTTCTTGAGGTGTAGGTACACACAGTGTGCTGCTAGGGAGGGAGTTCCACGATGTTGCTCCAGTGACAGTGAAGGAATGGCGATATAATTTCAAGTCAGGGTGGGAGTGACTTGGAGGGGACCCTCCAGGTGGTGGGGTTTGCAGGTATCTGCTGCTCTTGTCCTTCTAGGTGGCAGTGGTCATGGGTTTGGAAGGTGCTATCTAAGGAATCTTGGTGAGTTACTGCAGTGCATCTTGTAGATAGATAGTACACACGGCTGCCTCTGTTTGTCGGTGGTGGAGGGTTTGAGTGCTTGAGGAAGGGGGAGCAATCAAGTGGGCTGCATTTTCCTGGATGGTGTCAAGCTGCTTGAGTGTTGTTGGAGCTGTACCCATCCAGGCAAGTAAAGAGTATTCCATTACACTCCTGAATTGTGTCTTGTGGATGGTAGACAGGCTTTGGGGGGTCAGGAGGTGAGTTACTTGCTGTAAGATTCCTAAGCTTTGACCTGCCCTGGTAGCCACAGTATTAATATGGCTAGTCCAGTTCTGTACCTGATCAATGATAACCCCCAGGATGTTGATTGTGGGGGATTCAGCGATGACAATGCTATTGACTGTCAAGGGGCAATGGTTAGATCCTCTCTTGTAGGAGGTGGTCATTGCCTGGCACTTGTGTGGCGCAAATGTAACTTGCCACTTGTCAGCCCAAGTCTGGATATTGTCCAGGTCTTGCTGCATTTGGGCATGGATTGCTTCATTATCTGAGGAGTCACGAATGGTGCTGAGATTGTGCAGTCATCCGCAAACATCCCACTTCTGACCTTATGGTGGAAGGCAGGTCATTGATGAAGCAGCTGAAGATGGTTGGGCCTTGGACACTGCCCTGAGGAACTCCTGCAGTGATGTCTTGGAGCTGAGATGATTGACCTCCAACCACCAAAACCATCTTCCTTTGTGCCAGGTATGACACCAACCAATGGAGACTTTTCTCACTGATCCCCATTGACTCCAGTTTAGCTAGGGCTCCTTGATGCCATACTCAGTCAAATGCTGCCTTGATGTCAAGGGCAGTCACTCTCACCTCACGGCAGCTCTTTTGTCCATATTTGAACTAAGGCTGTAATGAGGTCAGGAGCTGAGTGACCCTGAGTGGAACCCAAACTGAGCGTCCGTGAGCAGGTTATTGCTGAGTAAGTGCCGCTTGATAGCACTGTTGATGTCTCCTTCCACCACTTTGCTGATGATGGAGAGTAGACTGATAGGTCGGTAATTGGCTGGGTTGGATTTGTCCTGTTTCTTGTGTACAGGACACACTTGGGTAATTTTCCAAATTGCCATGTAGATGCCCATGTTTTAGCTGTACTGGAACAGCTTGGCTAAGGGTGCGGCCAGCTCTGGAGCACACGGCCTCAGTACTGTTGCCGGGATATTGTCAGGGCCCATAGTCTTTGCAGTATCCAGTGCCTCCAGCCATTTCTTGATAGCACATGGAGTGAATCGTATTGGCTGATGAGTGGCATCTGTGATGCTGCAGAGGAGACCGAGATGGACATAAGAACATAAGAACTAGGAACAGGAGTAGGCCATCTGGCCCCTCGAGCCTGCTCCGCCATTCAATGAGATCATGATTGATCTTTGTGGACTCAGCTTCACTCTCCGGCCCGTACACCATATCCCCGAATCCCTTTATTCTTTAGAAAGGTATCTATCTTTCTCTTAAAAACGTTTAAAGAAGGAGCCTCAACTGCTTCACTGGGCAAGGAATTCCAGAGATTCACAACCCTTTGGGTGAAGAAGTTCCTCCTAAACTCGGTCTTAAATCTACTTCCCCTTATTTTGAGGCTATGCCCCCTAGTTCTGCTTTCCCCGACCAGTGGAAACAACCTGCCCGCATCTATCCTATCTATTCCCTTCATAATTTTATATGTTTCAATAAGATCCCCCCCGCATCCTTCGAAACTTCAATGAGTACAGTCCCAGTCTACTCAACCTCTCGTCATAATCTAATCCCCTCAACTCTGGGATCAACCTAGTGAATCTCCTCTGCACTCCCTCCAGTGTCAATATGTCCTTTCTCAGGAAAGGAGACCAAAACTGAACACAATACTCCAGATGTGGCCTCACCAACACCTTATACAATTGCAGCATAACCTCCCTATTCTTGAACTCCATCCCTCTAGCAATGAAAGACAAAACTCGATTAGCCTTCTTAATCACCTGTTGCACCTGCACACCAACTTTTTGCGACTCGTGCACCAGCACACCCAGGTCCCTCTGCACAGCAGCATGTTTTAACATCTTACCGTTTAAATAATAATCCATTCTGCTGTTATTCCTCCCAAATGGATAGCCTCACACTTGGCAACATTGAATTCCATCTGCCAGACCCTAGCCCATTCAACTAACCTATCCAAATCCTTCTGCAGACCTCCGGTATCCTCTGCCCTTTTTGCTTTACCACTCATCTTAGTGTCGTCTGCAAACTTTAACACATTGCACTTGGTCCCCAACTCCAATTCATCTATGTAAATTGTGAACAACTGCGGGCCCAACACTGATCCTTGAGGGACCCCACTAGTTACAGTTTGCCAACCAGAGAAACGCCCATTTATCCCCACTCTCTGCTTTCTGTTAGTTAACCAATCCTCTACCCATGCTACCACTTTACCCTCAATGCCATCCATCTTTAGTTTATGCAGCAACCTTTTGTGTGGCACCTTGTCAAAAGCTTTCTGGAAATCCAGATATACCACATCCATTGGCTCCCCGTTATCTACTGCACTGGTAACGTCCTCAAAACATTCTACCAAATTAGTCAGACACGACCTACCCTTTATGAACCCATGCTGCGTCTGCCCAATGGGCCAATTTTCCTCCAGGTGCCCCGCTATTTCCTCCTTAATGATAGATTCCAGCATTTTCCCTACAACCGAAGTTAAGCTTACCGGCCTATAATTACCCGCTTTCTGCCGATCTCCTTTTTTAAACAGTGGTGTCACGTTTGCTACTTTCCAATCCTCTGGGACCACCCCAGAGTCTAGTGAATTTTGATAAATTATCACTAGTGCGTTTACAATTTCCCTAGCCATCTCTTTTAACACTCTGGGATGCATCCCATCAGGGCCAGGAGACTTGTCTACCTTTAGCCCCATTAGCTTGCCCAATACTGCCTCCTTAGTGATTACAATCATCTCAAGGTCCTCACCTATCATATCTTTATTTCCATCAGTCACTGGCATGTTAGTTGTGTCCTCCACTGTGAAGACTGACCCAAAAAACCTGTTCAGCTCCTCCTATTATTACATCTCCCTTCTCATCTTCCAAAGGACCAATATTTACCTGAACCACTCTTTTTTGTCTTATATATTTGTAGAAGCTTTTACTATCTGCTTTTATGTTCTGAGCAAGTTTACTTTCATAGTCTACCTTACTCTTCATTATAGCTTTTTTAGTCGCTTTCTGTTGTCCCCTAAAGACTTCCCAGTCCTCTAGTCACCCACTAATTTTTGCCACTTTGTATGTTTTTTTCTTCAATTTGATACTCTCCCTCACCTCCTTAGATATCCACGGTCGATTTTTCCCCTTTCTACCATCTTTCTTTTTTGTCGGTATGAACCTTTTCTGAACACTGTGAAAGAAGGCTCGGAAGGTTCTCCACTGTTCCTCAACTGCTTCACCATGAAGTCTTTGCTCCCAGTCTACCTTAGCTAGTTCTTCTCTAATCCCATTGTAATCGCCTTTGTTTAAGCACAAAACACTAGTGTTTGATTTTACCTTGTCATCCTCCAACTGTATTTTAAATTCCACCATATTGTGGTCGCTCCTTCCAAGAGGATCCCGAACTATGAGATCATTAATCAATCCTGCCTCGTTACACAGGACCAGATCTAGGACCGCTTGTTCCCTTGTAGGTTCCATTACATACTGTTCCAGGAAATTATCCCGGACACATTCTATAAACTCCTCCTCAAGACTGCCTTTACCAACCTGGTTAAACCAATCGACATGCAGATTTAAATCTCCCATGATAACCGCTGTACCATTTCTACATGCACCCGTTATTTCTTTGCTTATTGCCTGCCCTACCATCCTGTTACTATTTGGTGGCCTATAGACTACTCCTATCAGTGACCTTTTTGCCTTACTGTTCCTGATTTCCACCCAAATAGATTCAACCTTGTCCTCCATAGCACCAATATCATCCCTTACTATTGCCCGGATGCCATCCTTAAACAACAAAGCTACATCACCGCCCTTACCGTCCATTCTATCCTTTTGTATAGTCTGATACCCTTGCATATTTAACTCCCAGTCGTGACCATCTTTTAACCATGTTTCAGTAATAGCCACTAAATCATAGTCATTCACGATGATTTGCGCCATCAACCCATTCACCTTATTCCGAATACAGCATTCAGGTAAAGTACACTTATGCTGTTCTTTATGTCTTTGTTATGAATTCTAACACCTTGATCAGTAACTTTTCGCAAATTATTTTTCCAGTTACCCTTTCTCCTAATTTTCCTTGTCTTTGAACCCATATCTCTACATAATAACCTGTCACGTAACCTGCTGCCTTGCTCTCCATTAACCATTATACTGTCCATAGCTTTACCCTTCCCTTCCCCCCAACTTGCTAGTTTAAAGTCCTTGTGACCAACCTATTTATCCTATTCGCTAGAACACTGGTCCCAGAATGGTTCAGGTGAAGACCGTCCCAACGGTATGGGTCCCTCCTACCCCAGTACTGATGCCAATGCCCATGAAATGGAATCACTCTTTCCCGCACCACTCCTTTAGCCACGTGTTAACTTCCCTAGTTTTCTCAACCCTATGCCAATTGGCACGTTGCTCGGGTAGTAATTCAGAGATTATAACCCTGGAGGACCTGTTCTTTAATTTAGTCCCTAGTGTTTGATAATCCCCAAACAGGTCCTCTTTCCTAGTCTTATCTATGTTGTTAGTCCCAACGTGGACCACAACAACTGGATCCTCCCCCTCCCTCTCCAAAATCCTTTCAAGCCGATCAGAGATGTCCCTCACCCTGGCACCGGGCAGGCAACATACCATGTGGGACTCATGATCTGGCTTACAAAGGATGCCATCAATCCCCCTAATTATAGAATCCCCTACAACTACCACTTGTCTCTTTGCTCCCCCCTCTTGAATGGCTTCCTGTACCACGGTGCAGTGGTCAGTCAACGTATCCTCCCTACAGCCCTCTTCCTCATCCACACAGGGAGCAAGTACCTCATACCTGTTGGACAAGGTCAAGGGCTGAGGCTCCTCAACTCCTAAAAACAGGATCCCCCTACCTGCCTCCCTTGCAGTCACACAACTCTGTCCCTGACCACTGACCGAATTAACAGTACTTATTCTACCGGGTGTGACTGCCTCCTGAAACAAAGCATCCAGGTAATTTTCCCCCTCCCTGAGGTGCCGCAGTGTGTGCAGCTCGGTCTCCAGCTCATCAATTCTGAGCCGAAGTTCCTCGAGCAGCCAACACTTGCTGCAGATGTGGTCACTGACGGTCTCAATGGGATCCACCAGTTCCATCATCATACAGCAACAGCACATCACCTGTCCAGCCATATTCAACTAGTTAATTAATTTAAATAATTTTTATTTTTTTATAGAACCTCAAGGATAAACCCGAACACAGCCCTCTCTCACCACTCACCCGAACTCAGTCACTCACCTAAACTCAGATGCACTCTGTTCCAATCAGCACTCAGTCACTCATCTAAACTCAGATGCACTCTGCTCCAATCAGCACTCAGTCACTTGGCACTTTTGGCTAAAGGTTGTTGCGAATGCCTCAGCCTTGTCTTTTGCACATATGTGCTGTGCTCCTCCATCATTGAGGATGGGGATATTTGAGGAGCCTCCTCCTCCAGTGAGTTGTTTAATTGTCCACCACCATTCAACGGCTGGATGTGGCAGGACTTCAGTCACGCCCACCCACAACGAGAGTTGGATGAGGAGTCTCAGATGTTTGCTACAATCAATACCCACAAAGGTCTCTTCCAGTATACCAGACTACCATTCGGCATCGCTTCAGTCTGCACTACCTTCCAGCGCACGATTAAAAATCTCCTCCAGGGAATTCCCAAGGTGACGCCATGCTAATCACGGGGACTACACCAGAAGGGCACATGATTAGCCTCGAGGAAGTATTAAAGAGATTTCGTGATGCACCTAAATTGCATGTACCTTGCAAGCCTCCGAAGTACTATAACTTGGATTTTGCCTGGATGCTGCAGGGCTGCACCCCTTGGCACCATTACACCAGCTATTAAAGAAGAATCGGTGGCAATGAGGGAGCCCCAAAAGGAAGCCTTCTGAGTCATTAAGCAAGCATTGCAGTCTTCAAACCTCCTAGTGCATTTTGACTTGGGAAAATCAATCGTGCAGCCATTTGATGCTTTCCCTTACGATATCGGGTTGATTTTATCCCACAAGATGAAAGATGGTTTAGAACGCCCTATCACATTCAACTCATTGATCCTCTCTGAAACTACCGCCACATTGAGAAGGAGGCTTAGTGGTTATATTTGGTGTGAAGAAATAGTACAACAGTGCCACTCAGATAAATCCTTCACCAGAGGTGAACAGAGTGTACAACTTAACCACAGTGGTCACCCAGCTGAGATGCTCATGAGCTGTCATTTGAGATCACAAATGACACAAATTTGGCAGGGAGGGTGGAGGCATGTCAGGTCTCCCAGAAGAGTCAGTAGCAGAGGAGCGACAGGTCGTTCTGGGTGGGAGACAGTCCATAATTTCACTTCTGGTTCACCATGGGTAGGGGAGCAGTTTATGACCCGGTCAGGGCTGTGTCTTATGTGGTTATTGTGGATGGGAAAACCGTTAGGAAGCTCGCCGACTACTTGAGACGTTGAGGGGGCGGCGATCCCAACTTGGAGTCAACAAGTCTAGATTGCATTCTAAACGGTCCTGTAACTCTGGGCAGCACGGCAGCACAGTGGATAGCACTGTGGCTTCAGGGCAGCATGGTAGCACAGTGGATAGCACTGTGGCTTCACAGCGCCAGGGTCCTGGGTTCGATTCCTCGCTGTGTCACTGTCTGTGCGGAGTCTGCACGTTCTCCCCGTGTCTGCGTGGGTTTCCTCCGGGTGCTCCGGTTTCCTCCCACAGTCCAAAGACGTGCAGGTTAGGTGAATTGGCCGTGCTAAATTTCCCTTCGTGTCTAAAAAGGTTAGGAGGGGTTACTGGGTTACAGGGATAGGGTGGAAGTGGCAGTTTAAGTGGGTCGGTGCAGACTCGATGGGCCGAATGGCCTCCTTCTGCACTGTATGTTCTATGTTCTATGTTCTGTCTGGCCAAGTGGAACCTCAGTATGCGGATGACATCGGTATCTCCGCTCTCTCAGAAGAGAACCTCCAAGCCATGCTTGACACCTTCGCAGGAGCATACCAAAGAATTGCCTCAGCCTCAAGAAGACTAAAGTCCTTTACCAACCCGCCTCAGGAAAAGATCCGGTCTTTCCCTCCAACAAGCTTAACAGAGAAACCCTACTAAACGAGGAACATTTTCCATACCTGGGGAGCCACCTCTCCTCTAAGGCTGACATTGATGTGTAGATCCAACATTGTATCCAATCCACGGAATCCTAAGGATGAGAGTCTTAGATGACCACAACATCTGTGCTGATACCAAGATCATTGTGTACAAGGTAGTCATTCTCACAAATCTTCTATACAGCTCAGAAACTTGGACTATGTGCAGACACCACCTCAAGGCCCTGAAGAGGTTCCATCACGCAGAGATGGATTCTCTGCATCAGCTGGGAGGACAGGCATATTAACATCAGTGTCCTTGAAGGAGCTAAGAGCACCAGTACGAGGCTATGATCATCAAAAACAAAATCCGTTGGGCTGGCCATGTGCTTAGAATGTCAGAGTCCAGGCTGCCAGAGCAAATCTTCTTTTCCCAGCTCAAGGAAGGCATCCGAACAAGAGGAGGACAAAGGGAGTACTTCAAAGACAGCCTGAAAGCTTACCTCAGGAAATGCAACGTAAACATCAATGCCTGGGATACCCTTGCTCAGAAGAGATCTACTTGGAGGAAGCTCCTGATTGAAGGTACACAATTATTCGAGGACACCGGCTGCAGGAGGAGGCCTGGAAAAGGAGCCTGAAAAAGGAATACCAGCCACCTAGAGTCCAAGGACAAATCCCACCTTCTGGAAACACCTGCCAAGTGTGCAGTCTAAGATGCAGCTCCAGGGTTAGTTTCATCAACCATGTAAGAACCCACAGAACCAGTAACATGGAATTTCTCAGGTGGACAATCATATTCATTAGCGAATGATCACCAAAGACTGGGCTTATGGGCGAGGCGTTTTCAGAACCCCAAAATGTATCATGGAGTTCAACCAACCTCTCCCTTTAATGTATTTGTTGCTTTTCCTAGCACACGGCTTTTTCCCTGTGGGATTACAATTATGGACACGTGGGTTTTTAAACACAAAACACTGTTTATTCCAAGAACTCAACTTAACATCTGAAATAAACATTGGATCTCTTAACACCTCTTACTTCAAAGATAACTCAGAAAATATTGCAACAGTAAATAATTCCTTAAAATGTTCCTTCAAACTTCCAAGAGACTTAACACCTTTAAACAAAATCACATCAGGTTAAAGGCTTTACTTTAAATCACCCAAATGATCCAGAGATAGTCTTTCATGGCAGAAATCCAGCTCACTGCAAACCACAGACACATATCCAGCTCTTTTCCAAACCAGAACTTCTCAAGCTGCTGCCTCAAACTGGCTTTCTCCTTTTAATCAGCTCACAGCAAAACAGCCAGGCACTTTTAAACTGCTCTCAGCAAAACCAGCCAGGCACTTTTCAAAACTGAAACTTCAAACCTGCAAAATGGCTGACCTAAAGCCCAGCCCCACCCACTCTCTGACATCACTGTTTTCTTAAAGGTACATTGCTTAAACACCCATGTCTTAAAAGTACTCTCACATGACACTATAAATTGGGGGGGTGTCTCATGAGGGAAGGTACACGATCATAGATCCATTGGAATTTAGGAGAGTAAGAGGTGATTTGGTCAAAACATGCAAGATCCTGAGGCATATTGACAGACTAGATATAGAGAGGATATTTCCTCTTGTCGGAAAATCTAGAATTAGGGGGTCACTGTTTAAAAATCAGGGGTTACTCATTTAAGGCTGAGATGGGGTATTTTTCTCTCAGAGATTCGTGAGTCTCTGGAGCTCTCTTCATCAAAAGGCAGTGGAAGTAGAGTCTTTGAACATTTTTAAGGCTGAGCTCGATGGATTCTTGATTAACAAGGGAGTGAATCGTTATCGGTCGGCGGGAATGTGGGTTTGAAGTTACAGAGAGATCAGCCATAAACTTGTTCAATGGTGGAGCAGGCTCGAGGGGCAGAATGGCCGACTCCTGCTTCTAGCTTGCATGTTTGCATGATGTACCACATCTACCCATATGTCACTCTCACTACCGAGCTATCATACTTACCCATCCGCCACACTCACTACTTGGACACTCTTACTCTTATGCCATACTTACTGATGGGCTACATTTACCCACATGCTGCAGTCACCCATGCACCACATTCACTCATTCACCCACCCGTCATCGTACCACACCCCAGCAACATAAATAGTAATAAAAGAAAGCTCCTAATTCCCTTGGAAACCTCAACAGTTTATCGACTTAAGTATTTCAGAATTTAAATTGAGGTCAACATACGATGTACGCCTTTGCTATTAATGTACAGAGAAGGGACTTCGATGTAAGTGTGATATTGGCACAAACTTGCTGAAAAAAGTGCATCAGACTATACTATTTTTACTACAGAAAGTCATTGCTGATGGAGTCAATAAGGACGAATTAAAGTTTGAACCGAATAATGAATCAAAATGAGTTAGTGATGAAACATCACCACCAGGTATAGAAATGATGAAGCCTTAATACCCCACTGAAGCGCAGAAAACCTACAGCAAATTATGCAACAATCACAGTGTGGAGTTTGCCTTTAATATGCAAATCAAATCAGTGTATATCTGATGTAGCTGCTAAATGCCAGGTATGATTCATCGCACTGTTATGGTAAATGAATGTTTAAGCTATTCTGTTTTACTGATTTGAAGTGCGCCCTGTTTTAATTAGCAGACATGGCGGGATCTGTTTCAATCAGCGGAAACTTCTCACACTTTGCAAATGGAACTAAATTATTCCACTCCATTTAAATGTAATATTAGATTACGTTTTTCAAAGAACAAAGAATAAAGAAAAGTGCAGCACTGGAACAGGTCCTTCGGCCCTCCAAGCCTGTGCCAATCATGATGCTCTAACTAAAAGAAAACTTGCTCCGTATCCCTCTATTTCCTCCAGATTCATGCACCCATCCTAAAAGCCTCTTAAATGATGCTATCGTGCCTACTTCCACCACATCCTCTGGCAGCACGTTCCAGACACCCACCACTCACTGCATGAAAAACCTACCCCACTCATCTCCCTTAAACTTTCGCCCTCTCACGTTGAACCTGTGCTCCCTTGTAATTGACACTTCCATCCTTGGAAAAAGCCTCTGACTATCCACTCTGTCTATGCCTCTCATCATTTTGTAGACTCTATCAGGTCTCCCCTCAACCTCAGTCTATCGGTGAAAACAATCCTAGTTTATTCAACCTCTCCTCATAGGCAACATCCTGGTGAACCTCCTTTGCATTCTCTCCAAATCTTCCACATCCTTCTGATAATGTATCATTTAAAAATGTAATTCCCTCTTAAATGACAAATGAATTTTTTGAAAGTAGTGACAGAAAGTGTTCGTAAACAGTAGTAACTTCCACAGAAGGTGTGGTTTGAATCTAAACTACTATAATCACAAATAATAGACCTTACAGCACAGCTTTTCGTAGGAGTTTATAATTTCTTCATCATGTAACTTAATTGTCCCTTCACTAATTTGAAAGGTAATTTCCTCTGTGACTTTACCAAGAAGGGCATTTGTTTATGCGAGGGGTTAAGATCTCACAATCAATATTTTTATAAAATGTACATAGATATGCTTAATTGCCATATTTAAACTATTAAAATTGAACAAAGGCCTTTAAAATAGCTGAATCTTTGTCTCTCCGTGGCCCCGAACAAAAGAAGCTTCAATTTCAGGAAAACCCGTACCTCATTATTGTTATGCTCTGGTGCTTGGCCGGATGGAATTAGTGCACTCGTGAACGTCTAGTTCGTGACTGTTGAATGTTTATTGTTAAACAATAATGTGGGTCAGATAACAAGGATAAAACTATCAAAAACTACTATTATATTAATGTTATAAATGATCTAAGAGCTACTACAAATGTGACTATCCACTGTGACGACTATCTCCAGACTCCTCAAGGTAACAGCATCACATGTTTGTTCTTTACTGCCACCTGTTAGTTTGAGGTCATATCTGCTAATATTTACATAACTGCTTATACACATCATGACATCCTCTTTTCTTTGGAAATGAACAATATTTACATGCATATTTAAAGTCAATTCACAATACAAATGATATGCATAATACTTCAATTATTTACATGTCGAATGTCCATCACAAATTCAATCTGTCTGGCTTTCTTCTGTGTCCTGTCGACCTTCTAAGCACTGGTTGAACTTGTGAGTTTGACTTGCTTTCAACTGTTTCTGAAAATGGTTCTTGCTGTGTTTCTGTGCCTTGTACACCTTCAGCTTGTTCTGTTTCTGTGTGCTGAGGTAGCATTTGTTCAGTTGTCCTGAGATTGATTTCTACAACATCCAGTGGTTTTGAAACAACGGGTTGATGAACCTTCAGCAAGGTTTTCCTGTTTCTTCTTAGAACTTGCCCTTCATCGGTGATGATGATGTACGACTGCGGACCTGATGGTCACACTTCCATTCACATCCAACAGAACCTTCTACCCTGACTGTGTCATTTTTGCTAACAGTTGCAGGCATCTTGTTGATCTGTCATAATTTTTCTTCTACCTCCTTTTTTGAAATTTGAGCTTCTTCACAACTTTCTGATTGGTTAGTTCCTATGGAATATCTGGTAAAGTAGTTCTCAGTTGTCCAATTATTAACAATTGTAAAGGTGATAACCTATTAATCAATGGTGCTGCTCTATAGCTAAGTCACACGAGATATGGATCTTCCCGATTGTCCATTGCATTTTTGAATAGCTGCTTCACAATGTGAACATCTTTTTCAGCCTTCCCATTAGATTGCAGACCCAGAGGACTAGAAGTAATGTGCTGAAAATCCTAGCTATTTGCGATCTCTATCCATTCATGACTGCTAAAACATGGGCCATTGTCGCTCATGACAACTTGTGGTATTCCATGACAAGCAAATATGTCCTTGGTATGTTTGATGTTTGACACCCCTGGTTGACGAGTTGGCTAGTTGTACTACTTCTGGAAAGTTAGAGAAATAGTTGATCACTAATAGGTATTCTTTTCCTGCCAGATAGAAAAGATCCATTCCCACTTTCTGCCAACGGAATTGTTATTATTTTGCTCATTTGCATTGTTTTCTTTCGTTGTTTGTACTGAAATTTCTGACAAGTTGCACAGTTTTCTATTATCATCTGCATGTCTTGATTAATGCCTGGCCAATATGTCGTGTCTCAATGCCCCTCTTGAATCCTCTGTTGAATCATGGATCTTAGAGATTGTGGTATTACAATCCTGTTTTTCCTGAGTAAAAACCCATTGGCTGCGTTTGTTCCGCTCGAATGTTGTGATATTTGGAAAAGGATCCTTTTGGCCATCCCTCACTGAGATGTTTTATGATCCTTTGTAGCATTTCACCCTTGTTGGTTTCTTCTTTGAACAACTTTGATTTTGGATCGGACACTGGAAGTGTTTCTGTCACAAGATTTACGTGTACTTGCACATCCTCATCCATGCGTTGTTCTGACACCATATCCATGTGCTCGGGAGAGTGCATCAGCGACTACGATATGTTTTCCTAGTGTATAAATGAGATTGAAATCGTACCTCTGTAGTTTCATCATCATCCTCGGATTCTCGGTGACATCTCATTAAATTTTTTTCTGATGTGGAGATGCCAGCATTGGACTGGGGTGGGCACAGTAAGAAGTCTTACAACACCAGGTTAAAGTCCAACAGGTTTGTTTCAAATCACTAGCTATCGGAGCGCAGCTCCTTCATCAGGTTTTTTCTCATAATTGCTTCTAGTGGTCTATGATCTGTTTCAACCAAGAATGGTGGCAGGCCACATACGTAATTGTGAAATTTGTCTAAATCATTGATCAGACCTAGACATTCATGATCTGAGCGAATATATGCTCTGTGTCAGTGATTGACCTAAAAACATAAGCAATTGGAAGCCAATTTTCATCATTGTCTTGCTGCAATGACACTGCTCCCAATCCATCTTTCGACACATCTGTTGATATTTTTGTCTTCCTTGTAGCATCAAAAAATGTCAGCACTGGAGCTGTTGTCAATGCTTCCTGTAGCATTCAACACTCTTGCTCATGTCTTTCAGACCATTGGAAAATAATATCCTTTTTGATTATTTCCCACAAGCATATAATTTTTGCTAATAAATTAGGAATGAAATTACCTACGAAATTTATCATACCTACCATCCTGAGGACTCCTTTTATGTCTGTCAGACGTGGCATGTTTATCTTCACCTGGTCTGGTTGCACACCTCGAGCAGATAGCTTGTCTCCCAAAACTGTAATTTCTTCAACACCAAACTGGCATTTGGCTTTATTTAACCTGAGACCATACATTTTTATGCTTCTTAACACATTGATAGACTTTTTGTCGTGCTCTTCTTTTGTTGAACCCCAAACGATAATATCATCTACGTACATGCTAATGTCTAGAATTCCTTCTACGGTGTGTTCCATTGCCTTATGGAAAATTTCAGATGCTGAAATAACACCAAATAGCATTCTGCGAAAAGAGTATCTCACAAATGGAATATTAAATGTGCACAGCTTTGTGCTTTCCTCATCCACCTTGCGTTGCCAAATACCCTGCTATGCATCTAGTTTGCTAAAGCATGTCGCTCCTTACATCTCATACGTAATCACTTCTCGTTTCGGAATTGGATAATGTTCTCGCTTTATGTTAAAGTTGAGGTCTTTGGGATCCATGTAGATTCTCAAGTCATTGTTTTGTTTCTTCACGCAAACTATGGAGTTCACCCAATTCATCATTTCTTCAATTCATTTTATCACCCCAGATTTGTCATCCTCTCCAGTTCATCTTTCAGTTGATCCTTTAATGGTGCTGGTACTCACCTTGGAGCATGTATGAAGGCTGTGCATTCTCTTTCAGTTGTAACCAATAAGTGAATGGCAAAACTCAAAATCCTTGAAATATTTCTGGAATGATTGAACCCACTGATGTACTGTGCGTGGTTACATTTTTTTGACCAATTCAAGTGCTTTCACAGGCTTCCACTCCCAGTAGTGATTCACACTCAGCTTCTACAATGGAAAACTTTACTTTATGCATCTTATTCTTCAGACTGACATCTAGTTCGCACACTCCTACAGTGTTAATTCGTTTACTGTTATAATCATTCAAAAGTTCCATTTTATTGAAGATGTGCGGTTTAACTTTCATTTCTTGAATATCATAAGGTTATAAGATTAGCTCTCGTTCCCATGTTGAGTTCAACGTTTCATTAGAGGAACTGTCTAGTTATCTCTATGAATAATTGTATTTGCATTGCTATTCCTGCAGATTTGCTTCAAAGACTTTTCAGCTTGCATCCCGTTATAACGCTTAGCTTCACTAGACATAACATCAATAAAAAAAGTGTCTTCCAGATTTATTTCTTCAATCACATTTATTGATTTTTGTACTTCTGATTTTTTATTCGAAAAACATTGATTTGCAAAGTGATTCTTGCCTTTGCATGTAGAATACACTTTTCCAAATGCTGATCATTGCCTTTGCAAATGCTTGTTGCTGCATCGCTTGCACAAAATGGTGGTATTGGGTATTCGTTTAAAATGGCCGCTGCTGTTGGGACCACGTAATAATAATAATCACTTATGTCACATTTTGTCTTAGGTTGCATCACCACATTAACGGCATCAGCTGCATCTCCGATTTTCACGCCAAAATTCTTTAAATTTAGAATGCTAATCTGCTGAGCAGCTAGCTCGCTGGCACGGCAAATTTTAATGGCATCATCAAGCTGGAGTTCATTTTCCCTCAACAATCTCTCCCGATCCTTGTAATTGCTTATTCCGAACATAATCTGATCTCTGATCATGGACGCTTGCAAAGTTCCAAAGTTACATGTCTGAGCCTTTAACCTCAAATCTGTTAGTAAGCTGTTGAATGATTCGCCTTCCTGTTGTATGCATATTCGAAAAACATACCGTTCAAGCATTTTGTTCTTTTTGGGTGCACAGCGCTAATCAAATTGTCTTATGACTTCGTCAAAATTATTCTTATTAGCTTCGCTATCAAATATGAAGGTATTAAAGATTTCTAGCGCCTGTGGACCTGCAACACGAGTGTGCAGCAATACTATTCTCCATTCATCAGGATTTGCCTGAAGATCTACAGCTGCCACATAGAGTGTGAGTTCCTGTTTAAAAGCGCGCCAATTCGCATCTACACTACCAGTGACTCGAAGCTTGTGTGGTGTCTTTAAATCTTCCATCATTGACTTTGATGACTAGTAATGTATTCAGCTATATTCTGTCAGTGCTCTTTGCGTTTAGTCAAAATTTTCTTCTTATTTTCTCTGTTATCTTGGTCTGCTTAGATCTTCAGAACCAAACCTGGTACCATGTTACATTCTGGTGCTTGACCAGATGGAATTAGTGCACTAGAGAATGTCTATTCATGACTAGTTGAATGTTTATTGTTAAACAATAACCTGGGTCAGGTAACAATAAGAAAACTATCAAAAACTACTAACTATTATATTACTATTATCAATTATCCAAGAGCTACTACAAATGCGGCTATCCACTACAACGACTATCTACAGACTCCCTGAGGTAACTGTGTCACGTGGTTATTCTTTACTGTCATTTGCTGGTTGGAGGTCGTATCTGTTAATATTTACATGATTGCTTATACATATCATCACAGTTATCTCTGAGGAGCCACGAATGACCACCTGTGGACTGTACAGTCCAATCTCAAAGAAAGCTATAAAAAGGGTATGGGCATATAATAGCCTGGGCTGGCCAGAAGAGGGTGGATTGTCTGTGAAGACAAAGGTCCCGCAACCTCCCTTTCAATTCCTAATGGCAGAGGCATTTAACAGTCTTTGGAATTCAGATGATAGATACACATCCTGCGTTAAAGACCTGGTGGAAATGTAGGAGACATGTGACATAGGCCGGTGGATTTTGAAACAAGTAATATTACCTAGCTGAACTACATCGCTGGGTTCGCTGCTATAATACCTGTCTAGCAGAGCACAACGAAGGAGCTCTGGCCCAGGTTGGACACCTAACCCCATCTACTCAGTTCTGCCGGAAATTCTGTTCCACCACCTACAAGACTGGTTCATCTCTGCATGTCTATCTCATTATGTGAAGTCAACACCACCGGAGAAGGATATTATCCAGCAGCTGCTTTCAACCCACTGACCTCTGTGAAGGAATACCTCTGGAACCCACCTGAAGCAGTATTTATTTTTTCTGTGGTCTCTATATTGTAAGACCCACTTTTCTCTATCCCTCTCTATGCTGTCTGAGTGTAGAGGCAACGTTGTGAGCCTTCTTTCGTGATTTTGAATGTGTGCAATAAACAGGACCTTTTTTTAGTTCATCCTATCTTGAGTTTGTTGTTGGTTTTTTTTTGCAAATAATTGGTTGAACAAAAACTGAGGGGTTGGGAAATACACCACCGCGTAAAAAGAGGGAAACAAATCAAAACATCTTTCTGTTTATGGACAGCTGATGAGAAGAGAAATTAGTGCTGTTTAAATTAACTCCCCCTGTTGGGTCCATAACATTTAAAAGAACAGCCTATTTAAGCACTTCATACCATGTGCTAGCTTGGCTCAATTAATCAGGAGATTGTGTCACCAAATTCTATTCCAGAGGCCTGAACACATATATCTTGTACTTCAGAGAAGTGCTGAGAGAATGTTACATTATTGGGGGTGTCAGCTTTTGTACGAGACTTCAAACTAAGGCCCATTTTATCCTTGCTTTTTCTACTCTTCATTGACTTTGTGGTGTCATGTGAGAGTACCTTTAAGAAATGGGTGTTTAAGAAATGGGTGTTTATAAAAATAGCTGTAGTGGATGTACCTTTAAGAAATGGGTGTTTATCAGTGATGTCAGAGTGTAGGTGGAGCTGGGCTGTCTGTCTGCTTTACTTTCGTTTTAGACTGTTTGCTACAGGGTGTGTTTTAGTTTTGTTTTGAGAGCTGGATAGCTGCGGGCAAAACAAGGAGCTGTATAAGGATCGCTCTCTGCAAACTAAAGACAGTCTCCAGATCAATTGTGTGATTTCAAAGTGCTGACTGCTCTCAGAAGTGAATTTAAACCTGATCTCTGTGTGAAAAAGGGTCTTTTGTCTTCTGGATGTTAATAAGGAACGATTAAAGTTTACTTATAGAATATTGTATCTGTGGGGAGGATTGGTGTTGATAGTTGTTAAGATATTTACTGTGGGTTTATAAAGTATTAACTGGTTTCATAAATAAACATTGTTTTAATTTAAAAGTACTGTGGATCTCTGGTGCATCACACCTGTAAGGCAAGACCGTGTGCTCCCCATAACCACAATCTATTCAAAGGTGTGGGTCAGGTGAACTCCATGATACACTTTGGGGTTCTCTAAACCCTGGCTCATAACAGTGGACAGTATAAAACCACAGCCTAGAGATTCACTTCAACCTCTAATAAAATCTCTTTACCTTAACCAGAAATAATACAACATCTCCTCAATAATAATTTCTTTTCACATCCATCCCCAATCACCCCTGCCCCATCACACCATTTGCTTTTTCACTGAAGCCCAAATTCCTTCTCTATCCTTTCCATTTCTGCTCCTGTATATTCTTCCCCAACTCCTCATACACTATAGTGAAGATACATATGCTTATTTAAATTCCGATGTCCTTCCAGTTTTCCCATTCTTCTTTGAATTACTTCTTGTCCTGCAAACAAAGATAGCTCTCTTCCACAACATTTGTCTGTTGTCTCTGTGGTGTTCTTTGTGATTCTGTTATCAGGATGGATGTTGTAGCGTTCACAAAGACCACAGATGCTAAGTTCATTAACGAAGCTAACTTTTATTTATACTACTTATTAAAACTCGACCACTTACTCCTATAGTAAACAATAATCTAGTAAACTACACTCTAATAACACTAGTCTCTACACTCTATCTATAACTGTACTCTACATTCTCTTGACCTCTCCTCTGCACTCTATCCAGCCCTCTCCCAGAAGCCTGTGAGTCACTGCTTTATATCGTTCTGCATCTAGCTCCATCTAGTGGATAATTATGATATGACATTAACCCTTTGTATTCTGAACATTTCACATAATGTCACAGACTCTATTGCTATCCTGCCCCTGACAGAATTCAAGCAAATTTCAACAGTTATTTTCACACAAAGTCAAATCTGTCAACTTTAACTTCCCCCTGATGACACCATTTCGACAACTTCAATGATTATTATCAGCAATTTCTTGTCTACTGATACTGAATTTAATCTTCTTTAAAAATTAATTGATGTGGGCATCACTGGATAGGCCAGCATTTACTGCCCATCCCTAGTTGCCCTTCAGAAGGTGATGGTGAGCTGCCTTTTTGAGCCCCTGCAGTTCCTGAGGTGCAGGTACACCCAGAGTGCTATTAGAGAGGGAGTTCCAGGATTGTGACCCAGCAACAGCAAAGGGACGGTGATATATTTCCAAGTCGGGGTAGCGAGTGAGTTGGAGGGGAACCTTCAGGCAGTGTGCTTCCCAAGTATCTGCTGCTCTTGTCCTTCTAGATGGTAGCAGCCCTGGGTTTCGAAGGTGCTGCCTCAAGAATCTTGGTGAATTACTGCAGTACATCATGTAGATGGTTCACACGGCTGCCACTGTTCATCAGTGGTGGAGAGATTGAATATTTGTGGAAGGATTAGCAATCAACCAGGCTGCTTTGGTCTGGATGGTGTCGAGCTTCTTGAATATTATTGGAGATGCACTCATCCAGGCAAGTGGAGAGTATTCCATTACACTCCTGACTTGTGTCTTGTAGATGGCGGACAAGCTTTGGGGGGGGTCAGGAGGTGAGTTATTTGCTGTAGGCTCCTAGCCTTTGACCTGCTCTGGTAACTACAGCATTAATATGACTGGTCTAGTTCAGTTTCTGATCCATGATTACCCCCAGGATGTTGATTATGGGGGATTCAGCGATGGTAATGCCATTGAATGTCAAGGGGTAATGGTTAGATTCTCTCTTGTAGGAGATAATCATTGCCTGGCATTTGTGTGGTGCAAATGTAACTTGCCACTTGCCAGCCCAAGCCTGGATATTGTCCAGACCTTGTTGCATTTGGACATGAACTGCTTCATTATCACAAATGAAACAGTCCATTTACGAATGCAGCACAGTGAATATATTGAATTTACTCTATCGTGCCACATAGTGTCAAACAGAGATAGTCCTTCTGGGGCAGCATTGTGGCACAGTGGTTAGCACTGCTACCTCACAGTGCCAGGGACCCCAGTTTGGTTCCGACCTTCGGTGTGCAGCTTGCACGTCCCCCCCACCCCCGCGTGGGTTTCCTCCAGGTTCACCAGTTTCCCCTCCACAATCCAAAGATGTGCAGGTTAGGTGGATTGGCCATGCTTAAAATTGGCCCTTCGTGTCCAAAACTTCGGTGGAGTTACAGGAACAGGCTGAGGGAGTTGGCCTAAGTGGGGTGCTCTTTCAGAAGGTCAGTGTAGACACAATGTAGGCCTCCATCTGCACTGTAGGGATTCCATGATTCATTCATAATCCTCAGTGACTTTGAACAATTTTCCAATTGGGTCACCCATATCACTGATTTGTTTTGCTCTCCACTATTACTTCACCTAATATGAATTAAATGAGTCGGCCCTTCAGCCCTATAGGCCTGCACCACCATTCAATAAGGTCATGGCTGATTGGATTGTGGTCTCAACTCCATCTTCCTGTCTGCCACCCCAGAATCTTTGATCCCCTGACTATCAGAAATCCATCTAGCTCAGCCCTGAATAAATTTAATGACCCAGTCTCCTCTCCTTTCTGGGGAAGAGAATTGCACAGACGAACAACTCTCTTAAGTGAAGGTATCCTTCGCTCAACTCCATCTTAAAATGGACATCTCTTATTTTTAAACCACGTCCCCTAGATTTAGTCTCTCCCACAAGAGGAAACATCCTCCTGGTGTCCACCCGATCAAGTCCTCTCAGGATCTCATATCTTTCAATAAGATAGTCTCACTTTCTTTTAAACACCATGGGTGTAGGGCCAACCTGTTCAACCTTTCTTCATAAGATAAACCCTTCATCCCAGGAATGAATGAACTTTCTCTGAACTGCTTCTTTTGAAATTATATCCTTTTTCAAAAAAGGAGACCAAGACAGTATCCCAAATGTGAGGGGATCTCACCAAGACCCTGCGCAGCTGCAGTAAGACTTCCCTCCTTTTATGTTTTATAGTTATCTGCTTTCTGCCTCCTGCTTTTCTTGAATAAAGGTGCTACATTTTCTATTTTCCAATCTACTGGGATCGTTCCAGAATGTATGGCAGTTTGAAAGATTATAATCAATATATATACCATCTCTGCAGTCATGTTTTTAAGATCCTAGAATGCAGACCATCAGGTCTTGGAGAATTGTCAGCCTTTAGATCTATTAAATTTCCCATTACCTTTTCCTTGCTGGTGATACTGTTTTAAGTTTCTACCTTCCTTTCACTTCTTGATTTTGAAGTATCTTTGTGAAGCTTTCTACGTCAGAATTCCAGTCCCAGAGAGGATAAAGTTTGAAAGAAAAGTGGGCTGTAGATAAGTCTATAACCCTCTAACTTTGATTGCCTGGCCTCACAATGAGTATGGCTCTCATTGGGGAGTGCTTGAGCAGATCTTTAGTAATCAACCATACTGAGAAAATCCTTGACCAATTTTAGAGTGTTTGACAATATGAAAGGCTAAAATTTATGTTCCATTCCTAGATCCGTCCACCTTTCTCTCCTTTTTAAGACACTCATTACAGTCAACCACTTTGAACAAACTTTTGGTTACCTGTCTGAATATTTCCTGATTGTAATTCAGTATCACTAATAATAATGATAGCTTATTGTCACAAGTAGGTTTTAATGAAGTTACTGTGAACAGCCCCTAGTCGCCACATTCTGGTGCCTGTTTGGGGAGGCTGGTATGGGAATTGAACCCGCGCTGCTGCCTTGTTTGACATTACAAGCCAGCTGTTTAGTCCACTTTGCTAAACCAGCCCCTTTGTGAAAAACCCCGATTCGTCACATTCCAGCGCCTGTTCGGGGAGGCAGGTACGGGAATTGAACCTGCGCTGCTGGCCATATTCTGCATTACAAGCCAACTGTTTAGCCCACTATGCTATACCAGCCATATATTGACTGATTATGTTTTTTGTAACACACCTTGGGATATGTTGCTACATTAAAAGGCATTGCCTTCTGTTACTTAAGAGAGTTAACTTAGAGGGTGAACATAACCTACAACTGTACAGCCTATTTTTGACATATGAATGATGGTAGTTGTCCGCATTGAACTCTGATTTGCAATGTTATTCATAAATAACATTGAATTAAGTAGTTTTAAAAGATTAACTGGACAGTTGAAACCTACAGAGAAGAAATTAGATGAATTCAACTGGGAGTGGATGGAGTGGAACCTCTGGGAAAAAGCACAAATACCGAGGGCATATAATATGGGAAAGGCTGTCGGAAAACTGACCTCTTAAGCTGCTCAAACACTATTAGTAAGAGGTATCGCCAGACCTGCATCTATCCAACTGATGTCACAGATATTGGTCTGTGCAAATCAATGATGTGATAGAATTAGTATTGATGAGCTGAAATTCCATTTTTAACAAAATTAAGAATGTCTATTTTCCCCATAGCTGATGACTTAGCCAATGGAACTAGGAACTGAAAGTCCTTGATATACATTCTGAGACTATGAATTTGTGATGGGATCAGTTGTGCAGAAAATGAAACATTTTCTTCTTTTTCATTAGAACAGACAATTCCTTCCCTGAAATCGAATGGAGCAGACTGAACTGAACTTCACCAGTGGGGTAGGTTTTATGTTGCAATTTGTTCAGATTACGAGGCGGGATTCTCCGACCTCCCGCCGGGTCGGAGAATCGCCGGGGGGGGTGATGTGAATCCTGCCCCAGCTGGTTGCCGAAATCTCTGGCGCCGGGGATTTGGCTGGGGCGGGAATTCCGCGCTGGTCGGTGGCCGCTGGCAGCAGCCTCCCCGGCGATTCTCTGGCCCGCAATGGGGCGAGTGGCCGCCCGTTTTCTGCCGGTCTCGCCGGCGTAAATTAGAGTAGGTCCTTACCGGCGGGACTGGGCGGCGCGGGCGGCCTCCGGGGTTCTCGGGGGGGGGGGGGGGAGCGGGGGGATCTGGGCCCGGGAGGTGCCCCCACGGTGGCCTGACCCGCGATCGGGGCCCACCGATCCACGGACTGGCCTGTGCCGTGGGGGCACTCTATTCTTCCGCACCAGCGGCTGTAGCGGTCCGCCATGGTCGGTGCGGAGACGAAGCCCACTGCGCATGCGCTGGTGTGGCGCCAGCACACGCTGGTGCTCCCGCGCATTCGCCAACTCGCGCCGGCTGGCGGAGGCCCTTCGGCGCCGGTTGGCGTGGGGCCAAGCCCCTTCCCCGCTGGTGGGCGCGGCGCAAACCACTCCGGGGCCGGCCTAGCCCCTGAAGGTGCGGAGGATTCCGCACCTTTGGGGCGGCCTGACGACGGAGTGTTCATGCCACTCCTTCCTGCCGGAGTTGTCCACCCCGCCGATTCCCGCAGAATCCCGCCCATGGAAGCAATAAACAAATCCTAACCCATTACTTTCTATATTTTGATTTTACCTGTTACTGCAGAATAAATAAACCATTTTACCCCTATGTTGTGAGCGTATCTTCACACACACATGCGCAAACTTTTTTTTCCCTTTGGGGAATATTAGGGAAGTGGTGGAAGGATTCCCGAGCTGATTATCAGCCCACTGTGTCACGTTATGAATACTCCTTCCGTGGCCAACAAGATCTGGCATTGGACTTGAACACAAAGCTTCTGGTCCAGAGATAGGGTCACTACCACTTCTTTTTTATTCATTCAAGGGATGTGGATCAGCATTTGTTGGCCATCCCTAATTGCCCTTGAACTGAATGACTTGCTCGGCCATTTCAGAGAGCATTTAAGTGTCAACTGCGTTGATGTGGATCTGGAATCACATGTAGACCAGGGCAGGTAAGGGACATCTGTGATCCAGGTGGGTTTTTACAATAATTGACAATGGTTTCATGGTCATCATTAGACTTTTAATTCCAGATTTCTGTTGAATTTAGGTTTCACCGTCCCGGGTCCCCAGAGCACTATCTGGGTTTCTGGATTATTAGTCCAGTGATAATACCACCAACCACTGCCTCCCCAGCTGTGCCGCAAGGCTTCCTTTTACTCCATGATATTTTGTTACAATCCCAGTTGATGTTAGTACTGGATGGGAAAGTCCCAGAATGGAAACCTGGCCCAAAAGACCACAACTTTTACTTTCTCTTTGGAAAACATGGATGAACAGAATCACAAAACTGCCAGTTAGCTTTTAACAACAGAAAACAACATTTATTAAACATGAAAGGTAACTGTGATATGATACTCCTTCACTTCCACTTATCTTCAGAAATGTATGTGGATTTTAAGGATAACACAGGTTACAAAATATATCTTATGTTATAATGTTCCCAGTAAATATACAATCCCTGGGTACCAATAGGTCAATGGTCAGACACAAGCCATTCTAAAACCAAGTGGCATATGCTACGCAATCGAGCTTCTGTGGATTTCTCCTCAAATCCCCCAGATGATTATCACACTGTGAACCAACTGATCTCACTGAACTCCAGTTTCCACATGAGTGTTTCCAAACTCCACTCTCAAGAAGACCCTTCCTAGAATTTTGTTTCAAACTTTCCCTCAACTGTTTCCAGCAGGGATCCATTTCCTGGATTTCCAACTCTCCTTTCAGTATTCCTTTGTCTTGAATAGCCACTGTCTTTCTAGCATCCTTACAATCTCTCAGGTGCCGGCCACCAATTGCTTCACAATTGCTTCAACTATTGCTTCACAGGCTGTAGTGAGGTATCACAGGCCTTAGGACTATTTCAAATGCCTGCCTTCTTACTAGCCAACTTCACCAGATCTGTACTCTTCAGCTCTTTCCTTAACTTTAAGGGACTGTGCCTTTATTCAGCTTCCAGTTCCTTCGTTCCTTTAATTTTAGTTCCCTGGAACTTCTCTTTTCATTCAGTTAAAAGCATATTATTGCGGACGCTGAAATCTGCAGCAAAAAGAGAAAATCCTGTGGCTCCCCACCATCTTGGTCCTCCTCCTCCTCGGCCTGTCGGGTGGGCGGCCCTCCAGCCTGAGTGGCTGGCACCTGCCCCTCTGCGGCCTGCTCCTCTGCTGCAGCCTCCCCCTCCTCTCTGAGACAGCCCTGCTCCAGCTCACACAGGGCTTCAAGCAGGGCAGCGGTCCCTGCCACAGTGGCCAACATCGCTGGAAGATGGCAGCCGGTGACTAGTGGTGTGCTTCAGGGGTCTGTGCTGCGATCACAACTTTTCACAATATACATAAATAATCTGGAAGAAGGAACTGAAGGCACTGTTGCTAAGTTTGCAGATGATACAAAGATCTGTAGAGGGACAGGTAGTATTGAGGAAGCAAGAGGGCTGCAGAAAGATTTGGACAAGCTAGGAGAGTGGGCAATGAAGTGGCAAATGAAATACAATGTGGAAAAGTGTGAAGTTATGCACTTTGGAAGGAGGAATTTAGGCATAGACTATTTTCTAAAAGGGGAAATGCTTAGGAAATCAGAAGTACAAAGGGACTTGGGATTCCGTGTTCACAATTTTCTTAAGGTTGATGTGCAGGTTCAGTCGGCAGTTAAGAAGGCAAATGCAATGTTAGCATTCATGTCAAGAAGGCTAGAATACAAGACCAGGGATGCACCTGAGAGATTGTAAGGATGCTAGAAAGACAGCTAGAAAGATGTACTGGTCTTTGCTATGACTGAACCACATTCTCTTCTTCTATCATCAAGCGGCTTCATGTGTGCAGCAACTGTCTCCAGACAAGCATGAGGACAATTGCTCAGAGGATCTCAAAAGACTTACAGATACTCACACAGTGATTAGTCATCTTAGTTAGTTGGCTTCTCATCTGCCAATTTACACCTCACAAGGGAATCCTCAAACTCTGCACTGAGGGACACACTCCTCTCCAACCTCTGCGCAGCTGGACACAGATGCTGAACCCAAGGGCTATTATTGAGAGGGAGAATACAGGAAGTGCACCAGGTTCTGACAGATGTCCCATGCACTGCATGACAGTGGGAAGGATAGTGGAGTCCAACTAGGTCACTAGTGGAGCAATGTCACTGAAAATTGTCAGAATGTCTGACATGGAGAGAGAGAGAGAGACCACCTCCATAGAACTTCAAGCATAGCTTTCAAATAAATCCATGGTGGCAATGCATGTGTTGACGCCTACTTGGCTGCTGCCTTAAGCAGGATGACAGAGGCCTCACTGCTGACCTTAGATTGCACCAAGCTAGTGTATAACAAAGTAATCGGGGAGATTACATGGACTGCAACACTTCAAGAAGGCAGCTCACCACAACCTTCTCAAGTGCAACTAAGGATGGGCAATAAATGCTGCCCTAGCCTGCCATAAATGAAGAGGATTAATTAATTAATTAAGCTTACTGTTGTGACCGAAGGCAAGGACTCCACACATAGCCAGATGGACAGGATACAACAAGGTTCATTCTATCACTCCACAATACAATAACTCTCTACTCCACTCCTCTTAGGGCCCTCTTCCCCGACCTGCTCCCAGGTCGGTGTTCCTCCAATTGTGAGGAAGCTCCACCCCCTAATCACCTGGGGAGTTCGTATTCCAAGGTGTAGGAGGGGAGTCTGATACAATATAGGTTCAGACCCCTTAGGGGGGTTGTAACACTTACCACAAGTGCCTGTTCTAGTTTAAACCTTAGGAATAGAATACACCTTAACCACTCATCAGATATTTACCAGATACTCACCAAATAGTTAGCTTCTTCCCCTGTACGAGAGCAAGAACTAATTCCAACAAGGTGAAAAAGTTTGAGAAAACAAAGTGCATTTATTGCCCATCCTTAGTTGCCCTTGAGAAGGTTGTGGTGAGCTGCCTTCTTGAAGTGTTGCAGTCCATGTAATCTCCCCGATTACTTTGTTATTACTAAAGATGTGAGGCAGGGCACTAAGAAAAATTCAAAGTAATCAGGTCGAGTCAACATGGTTCAGTGAAAGGGAAATCATGTTTAACCAATTTATTGGAGTTCTTTGAAGGAGACACATGTGTTTCGATAAAGGTGAACCAGTGGATGTGCTGTTCTTAGATTTTCAGAAGGCATTTGATAAAGTGCCACATTAAATGTTATTGTGGAAAATAAATGCTCATTGTATAGCGGGTAACATATTCGAATCATAGAATCATAGAATCCCTACAGTACAGAAAGAGGTCATTTGGCCCATCAAATCTGCACTGACCCTTTGAAAGACCACCCTACCTAGGCCATTTCCTCCACCCTGTAACCTCACCCTAAGGGGCAATTTAGCATGTCCAATCCACCTAACCTGCACATCATTGGACTGTGGGAGGAAACCGGAGAACCCGGACGAAACCCACACAGACACGGGAAGAATGTGCAAACTCCACATAAACAGTCAAGCAAGGTGGGAACCGAACCTGGGTCCCTGGCACTGTGAGGCAGCAGTGCCAACTATTGCCCCACCGTGCTGCCCATTGACATGGATAGAATATTCACTAGCTAACAGGAAACAGAGAGTAGGCATAAATGGGCTGTTTTCTGGTTGGCAGGATGCAATGAATCAGTGCTGATCAACTTTCGGCAATTTATATGTATGACTTGGATATAGGAACCAAAGGAATTGTTGCAAAATTTGCTGATGACACAAAGGTAGGTGGGAAAGTAAATTGTGAAGAGGACATAAGGATAAGAAGATGTGACTTGGTTGAAACCTCTAAGATCCTGACGCATCTTAACAGGATGGATGTGGAAAGGATGGGCAGGATTCTCCAGTCGCCGACGGCAAAGTTGCTTTCGCCGACTGAAAGGAGAAACAAAGTTCGCGCTGAAATAAGGGGCAGCAGCGTTTTGCGATGCTCCGCCCCCTCCAAAGCATGCCTGAGGCCCTCCCCCCCAACGGCGTGTGTCTCTCATGGTATTACTTGTCGGCAATGCGGCGTGGCGGGTGCGGACTCAGACCAGTGCCGCCACAGTCAGGGGAGGGGCGATCCACGGGCAGGGGGGACTTTTCCTGGGGCTGGGGGCACTGTTGGGGGTGGTCCGGGGGTTCCGAGCTGGCAAAAGGGGGGAATTATTTGGCAGGCCGGTCCGCGCGCAGCCGGCGACATGTTTCACGGTGCGGCCGCTGCAGGCCTCCGCCGTGCACATTCATGACCATTGACCCGGAAATTCTCCGGCCGTATCGGCAGCTGGAGCTGAGTGCTCTATGCTGCCTGCATGCTAGCCCCCAGACAAACAGAGGATCGGTGGCCGTTTTGCGGCAAATGTTCAGTCGTAAAACGCCACCGTTCCCACGCCGACGTCGGGACATAGCCTGAAAACCAGAGAATGCAGCCAGATGTTTCCTCTTGGGGGAGAATTTAGAGCTGGGGGTCATTGTTTAAAAATAAGGGATTGCCCATTTAAGACAGAAGTGAGGGGAATTTTTTTTCACTAAGAGGGTTGTGAGTCTTTCGAACTCTCTTCCTCAAAAGCAGTGGAAACAGGGGGCTGGATTCTCCACTGACCTGGGACTGCCCACAGTGGGAAACCCCATTGGCCGGCTGGTGGGACGGAGACTCCCGCTGCCGGTGGGGGTGGGCCGCACCAGAAAAATGATGCGGCAGGACGGAGAATCCCGCCCATGGTCTTTGAATGTTTTAAAGGCGGAGGTAGATCGATTCTACCTTAGTGTATGTCACACTGATCCCAGAGGAGGGATGTTGGCATAATGAGTCATGTCCGTGGAAAATCCATTCAAATTATTCCCACGTCTCATCTGTTGCCCCCACCCCACATTCCAGCCAATACTCAACAACACTTTAGAGAAGGCCAAATTACTGTGATGCTGGAATCTAAAACAAAATGGAAAATACTGGACAATCTCAGCAGATCTGACAGCATCTGTGGAGAGAGAAAGGAGCTAATGTTTCGAGTCTGAATGACTCTTTGTCAAACCTTCCAACAATACCTTGTCTCCTGATTGACAAGTCTGCCCCTGCAGAGGTGTAAATGGAATAATGTTTGCCTGTGCCAACAGAGACTTGGAAATCAAGAGGACATTGGTCAAAGACATCTCAGCAGTCAGGGCAGGGTCTGAGCAATCTGTCTCCACCTTTACTGAAATCAGATAGAAGTGATAGGAAGCGGAAGTTAAAGCTATTGTGATTCATGAAGAATATGCTCATGTGCCAGACAATATGTTATGTTGCTCATACTCTTTTTTTTGTAATGCCACATATTGTTTATTAATTAGAACCACTTCCACATCTTGCCATTATTGTGTCCTGAGTGTGAACCCGCCCTTTCACTTGTTTCATGATGAATATCAGTACTTGAGGAGATGTTGTGGTGCAATAGGCAGCACCCTTGTCTCTGAACCAGAAGCTCTGGGTTCACATCCCACTCCAGGATTTGATAGCCAAGGAAGTTGTGTTGATACAGGTTGAGTATAAACTTGCAAATCCTTCCAACATATGCCAATGGCAGGCGGTAAGAGTGGGGGAGATTCCTGGTCAGCCATGTGATGGAAGGAAAACCTGAGCCTCTGCAATTACTATTTAAAGCCCTGGACAACAATATGTATGTAAAAGGGCTTTCACAGCAACTTGGACTGCTATTCGAGGGGGTGGGGGGAGGTTGGCATTGAGTGAATGTACATGTACAAGGCTGCTTGCAAGACTGTTTAGTGCAAAGGGAGTGTGAGAGGAGGTGTTCCTATTGATGGAAGTAGCCAATGTAGAATTTCATTCCTGATGATTTACACTCGTTGCCCTATCTTCCTCCTCATCTTCCTCATCCTGCTTCTCCTCTATGTTCTCCCCATCCACAGATGAGTGGTGATCCCTTCTTCCTCAACTACCTGTAATTTTGCAGGACATGTCACATTATCAATCTGGATTGCCTAGCTGGGCGTTACTGAGAGGCCCCTTCAAGCCCATCTGGATACCTGACGCGCATATTGTATGTAACAATGCATGCTCGATGCATCTGGTAGTCTGGTCTCCCATCCTGATCCTGTCACTATGAAAGCCTCCAAGTTTGATGAAAAGTTTTATTCTCACAAGTACTCTCTCCCAAAGAGAACTGAGACACCTAGGGCTGAATTCTCCGCCATCGGGATGCTCCGTTTGCAGTCAGCCCGGGGGTTTCCCCACGGCTTGGAGCTACTTGGAAACCCCATTGACCAGCCAGCGAAACAGAGCATCCCGACGGCATGCTGAACCAGAAATCTGGCGTGGCGGGACGGAGAAACCCGCCCCTCCAGTAATCAGTGAGCTTTTATTCAGGTGGGACAATGACAAGTTCAAGTTCGCAGTTGAACTGCTGCTGAAACGCATCCCCTGTCTCCTTGGTCAGTTCCCTAAGCACTGGACAACCCCTGCTGGAGAAGTCACTTTGGAGTGAAGTCAAAATAACCATTTGCAATTAATGATAATTGTACCAACAAGTACGAATCAGTTTGCAAAATTTAACTCCCAACTTCTGCCGATTTCTTTTCTGACATCTAACCATGCCCATGTTAAACCTGGAACAGGGGACAGGATTCGCTGAGCCTCTGCGCCGAAATCGCGATCGGCGCGGGGGCGGAGAATGGGTGTTGATGCCGGAATCCGGCGTGATGCTGCACCCGCGATTCCCCCATCCCTGGAGATACACTGTGCGGGTAGGGGGCCATTGACAGAGGCCCCCATGGCAATTCTCCGAGGACAACTGGCCGAGCTCCCGATGGCATGGTTCTAACCACGTTTTGCCTGTTGGGAACGGCCAGTGGCGGCTGTGAACTCAGTCCGCAGCCACCCTGGTGGAGGGGTGGGGGGGGATCCTTCACCAGGGGGGCCTCACAGACGGTCAGGCAAGCGATCGGGCGGCACTGATCCGTGGGCACGTGCAATCTCGGGGGGACCTACTTCGCCCATCATGGTCCGCGGTGTGAGTCCACCATGTCGCATGGGGCGGCCGCCACAGGCCATCGCCGTGCGCATGATGGATTCCCAACCTGAAGTGCAGGACTCCGTATCCGCAGCCAGAGCTGTGAGAAGCACTCCAGGGCCCCGCAAGCCCCCTGCAAATTGGAGAATCACTCTGGACTTTCTTAAGGAACGTCCAGAGTGAAACGTCCGTGTTTTGACGCTGGCGTGGGGACATAGCCCATTATTGGAGAATTCCACCCAGGGTGTGTTGGGGCCTGGTTGTACTTCTGCTCTAAAAATCACTGGGCGGGATTCGCCATCAGAAATGTGATTGGGCGAAGAATCGGTTCCAGCGCCGAAATCGCGACGGGCGCCGAATACACGCTAAATCTCAATTCTCCGTCTCTTCAACAGCAGCGTCAATGCGTTCTGGAACACAAGTACAATAAACACTGTTGGCATATCACTAGCAGGCACGACCTGGTAATCTCCAGGGCGTCTACGATTCTCCGCCCCCAATGGGTTGAATTCCTGATGGCGAGGTTCACTTGTGCTTTTAAAAACTGTGAAACAGGCGCCGTGGCGGTTGAGGGAGAGAGAGAGAGCGTATGCAAAGTGTTCATCATCGCCACAGCTTTCTGACATTCGTGCCGCTGGCCGGGTTGGGGGGAACGTATTCTTCATCAATTACGTTTCATGATTTCGATGTCAGCCAACGGCGAATCCCGCCCATTGCCTTTAACAGGAAGAACACCCACTCTCACAGCAAGAATACACTTGTAACTTGTTTCTTATCAGGTGGTTTCTTACTTGGTAATTTACAACAAGAATTTAAAGTAATATTTTCATTTTGCATTTTAAAGAAAAATTATATTGCTTTGAACTTTTGTGGGTGAAGGTATCAAGGAGCAATGATGGTTAAATGGGATTAAGATACAAATCAGCCATAATCTAACTGAATGGCAGCATAGGCTTGCTGAGTTGAATGGCCTTCCTTTTTGAATATTAGATTTAACCTGTAATTGCTTAAGGTTTAAGAATTTTGCTTCAAACTATTTTGAAATTAATCTAGGCTTTTTCAGTCTTTGAACATTATTTTGTATAAAACTATAAATCACTACTGCTGAATCAACCCTGATTCTTTCAGTTAAACAGGAATTTATTGCAAAGATGAAATTGTTTGCCCGAGCATAAAACTGAAAAACTCTAACAAAGCTCTCGCCATTAAAATGGATTACTTTTTATGTGCCAGGCTTGCTTCTGCAACCTAATAAGGCTCCATTGCACCTCATTAAATTCATGTGCGTATTTAATTTTCATGTGCGTAAAACTATGCCTCCACTTTTCGTCATTGCAACAGGGATTTTTTTATTATTTTGTCACGCTGCCACATCCTTTCCTTGTTTACTGCTTTTGTGTCACTTGCTGGCAATCTTTCAAGGAAAAGAAAGGAAATGCGATTTCACACCCTACAGAGCTTATTGGCAATTGTGAGCTCTATTCAGCATTTGATAAATGGTTATGTCAGTTCTGCAGACCCACTGGTTCCCGCACTTTCATCGGGTTCCATCTCCAGGGGCTAAATCTCCAAAGGAACGGTTGAAGTAGCTGAAAATTAGACGCTTGTTTCCTTCGTACCGCTGTTGAGCAGCTCATACACATCAGAGCAAAGCTTGTTATGGTTCTCAATGCCCACTGTTTACTAAACGAACAGCAGAAGATGGCACAACGTACAAAAGGTCCCATTTCCTTCAACCTCTTAGATGATCTGCAGTCAGGCAGGTACATGTTACTCTTTATAGTGTGCCAGCTTCTCAAAGGAATGGCACTAACTGCAGATCAAAACGCAATGCAGTTAATGGGGTTACTTTTGAAGGTAGATACAGACTTTGGATGATATTGTACAAGGGATAACAGTGAACTGGCAGCCTACTTAAAATCTCTTGCAATTTTCATTTCGATTCAGGAAAGTGGGAAAAATGTAACGTGGGCTGCTGACTCGCTACCCTTCATTTTACACAATCACACCATTCAAGGTTATTTTATTTATATACTTCTATTTTTTATCGCTTGCAAGTTTTAAATTTAAAAATTTATGCAGGAAGATACAGAAGTTAGATTTAAATACCTGAGTCCCAAACTCAAATGAGATGCATTGCCAGGGTAGAAGGAACAGAATGAGTGCAGAAGGGTGAGAAAATCCCACAAATAACTGTGTCCCACCCAGAAAATAAAATCTCTCACACTTCCTTCTGGCACTTAGTGATAATATTTACTCAGACTTTTTAACAAAATGAGGTATGTATGCTTGGGTGTAATATATTGCCTGAGTGGAGTGTGGAGTGAAGAAAGTCACAGAGACGGATTACATATTCCCGATGGCCAATACCCAGGGCAGGATTCTCTGTTTCTGAGACTAGGTGTTGACGCAGAATTCATGGATCCACGACAGCTAAACTGACGCTGTACCTGGACTGATTCAGCTACTATTAAGGAGCTAGCACTGGTACCACATGGGACACAATCGATTCCATTGACAAACGGTGCCAGATTCGCCGGTTTCGCGATTGACATTCAGGAGGCTGACGACAAGCTGCAGCCACATATATACACTTCACTCGCCACACACACCATCCCAGCCAACAAGATGGCAACAAGACGCACATCCCCGGGTTTCGTGGACGGAGAGCTTGAGACCCTCCTGGATATCATGGAGGAGAGGAAGATGGCCTGTACCCTGGCCAGTGAAGGAGGCTGCCAGCCGCTGCCATTCGCCGTGCCTGGGCGCAGGTACCAGAAGCCTTAAGTGCCATGAGCAACACCGTGCCGACCGGCCAGTAGTGCCGAAAAATCTGCGCGGCCTCCTCAGGGTAGCCAGGGTGAGTAGGCAGCACTGTTCCCCTGGCACCAACCCCTGTCCTAAAATACCAGTAACCTGATACCCCCCCCCCCCCCCCCCCCCATCAGCTGGAGGGTGGCCGAACACCCACCCTGCACCAAAATGCCAGCACCCATACCGACTGCCATGGCCGGGTGCCCTTGCCACTGAGAAGACAGGAGGAGGACTGCCAGACCTGCAGCCCCTATCCGTGGTACAGCAGACCTGCAGCCCCTATCCGTGGTACTGCAGACCTGCAGCCCCAATCCATGGTACTGCAGACCTGCAGCCCCTATCCGTGGTACAGCAGACCTGCAGCCCCTATCCGTGGTACAGCAGACCTGCAGCCCCTATCCGTGGTACAGCAGACCTGCAGCCCCTATCCGTGGTACTGCAGACCTGCAGCCCCTATCCGTGGTACAGCAGACTTGCAGCCCCTATCCGTGGTACAGCAGACCTGCAGCCCCTATCCGTGGTACAGCAGACCTGCAGCCCCTGGACGTGTTCGGTGGCCGGGAGGAAAGGGAGGTGGCCAGAGTGGAGTTTGGCCACGGGCAAGGAAGTGAGACTCCCTTCGTTGTGGTTCTCCATGACACATGTGTCAACACCACCCCACACCATCCTCACCCCCACATCATCCTCACCCCCACGCCATCTTCACCCCCACACCACACTCATTCCCACCCTCACCACCCCGCACTCCCACCCACACACTCACCCCACCACCCCCCGGCCCGCGGTCTAATCATGCATCTTGACTTGTGTCTTGCAGGAACTGCTGGAGATGGAGCGGGTCCACCCGGTCTTCCCCGCCCCCAGCCAGTGCCACAGCTGGAGAACCCCCCCCCCCCACCCACCCTGAGCCAAGCAGCGACGAGGAAAGCCGCCCGGACGCCAGTCCTCCACCCGAAACTCAGGAGACCCCAGAGCCCGAGTCAGAGGATGATACTGACTTTCCATCGCAGCTGTTCCAACACGCTCCACCATCTCAGAGACACTCACCTCAGTTGGTCGCTTTAGTGGGACACTCTCTGATGCTTAACACACAGCTGATCCAGTACATCAGGTGGAGGTACGAACTACCGAGGGTGCTGAAGGTCGGAAGGTGGGCAGACCCCAGGAACTAGCTGCTGTCCAGACCGGTTTCAGCCTTCTGGAACGGAGAGTCCCATCAATTGCGTTCAGTGCCAACCTGGCAGTACCATCCTTGCAGTGCCAACCTATTCCAAGAGAGAGTACCAAGGGCAGGCCCTTGTGGGAGCACCATGTGGAGTTCCAGTTATGTGTGGCAGGGTGGGGTGAAACAGGGCAGTGAGGGGGGAACTTGCAGACCCATTTGGAGCAGCACTGAGGGGACGGGAGTGCCGGCGACAAGTAAGGTAAAGGTAAAATCGCCATAGTCCCAGTTGACCATAAGCTACTTCTTCTGAGGGGGGAGCTGACCGTTGGTGATTTAACCTGTGGATCACCACACCTCAGGTGAGGGGCAAGGTTGAGAAGGCAGGACCTTCATGAATAACCTCAGCCAGTGTGGGAATTGAAACCACACTGTTGTCCTTGCTCTGCATCACGAACCAGCCGGCTAGCCAACAGAGCTAAATCGGCCCCCAATACTTCCTCAGTGATGAGGAGAGATGATTGTCCGGGTGGGGAGGGTGGAGTCACCAATACTTCTGTGGTGGTGGGTGAGGGGGGATTTCCACTTCAGTGCTGATCGGGGAGCCCTTTAAAAAGGTCACCTCGATCTCTGTGGAGCTCGGTGCTGGCTCTATCTGGTTCCACCTCAGGAGAGTAATGGCATAAACCATGCCCACTGATTATTTTTTTTCCCATCAAGGCTCAAGATCTGGAGAGACAACTGGCCTGTGCAGCTGGAGAGCCAGTTTTCAGTCTGTATCTGACACTATGAAAAATTATGATAAGATTCTGCCCTATATTCCTGCCATCAGAAAAATTCTAAAGGGAGGACCCACAATCCGTGGTAAGGGAAAGCATCAAACCTAAGTAAAAACCATGGGCAGGATTCTCTGGTCGCCGGCGCCGAAGTCACGCTCGGCGATCAGCGGAGAATCATAGTTTCCGACCGAATCCGGGGCGGCGCTGCCTTCGCGATGCTCCACCCCTTTTAAAGCGGCATACTCTCCGAGTACACCGCGCGACGTATCGATGGCCTCAGGACATTGGCTGAGGCCCCTCCCCTGATGCTCCGCCCCCGACTGGCCAAGTTCCCAACTGCGTCCGTGTGGTCTCATCCGTCAGGAACTCGGTGTGGCGGCTGCGGACTCAGTCCAGCACCGCCACAGTTGGAGGAAGGCCTATCCGCAGGCAGGGGGGGGTCTTTATCAGGGGCTGGGGGCACTGTGTGGGGGGGGGGGTCCAGGGTGTGTGAGCTGGCCAAAGGAGGGACACTATTTTGCGGGCCCATCCCGCGAGCGGCCTCCGCCATGTAGCGTGGTGTGACCGCTGCAGGCCACCGCTGTGCGCATGCGCGGCGTTGGACCCGGAAATTCTCCGGGCCATATTGGCAGCTAGAGCCAGGTGCTCTACGCTGCTGGCATGCTAGCCCCCCCCCCCCCCCCCCCCCCCCCCCACCAAATGGAGGATTGGTGGCCGTTTTACGCCATTTTCTCTGGCATAAAATGGCACCATTCCCATGCCGGCGTGTGGACATAGCCCCAGAATCAGAGAATCCAGCCCCATATAACCCTGCAAAGATGAGTGGCAGCTCGGATGATTGGTCAGAATATAAAGAATGCCGGAGAATGACTAAAAGTTTAATCAGGAGAAATGAATAAGAGTATGGAGGGAGTTAGCTAGAAATGTAAAAATAGCAAAATCTACTACAATAGGAAGAGAGTAGATAAAGTGAGTCTTGGGCCTCTAAAGAGTGAGAATGGGGAATAAGGAATTCTGCCCAGTTTTGGTCCCGTTATTTGAGGAGGGATGTGGTTGCATTAGAGGCAGTTCAGAGGAGGTTCACTGATTCATTCAGAGGTGAGGGGTTTGTCTTATGAAAACAGATTGAGCAGATTAGACCTATACTCTCGAGTTCAGAACAATGAGAAGAGATCAAATTGAGGTATATAAGATGACAAAAGGTATCCACAAAGTAGTTGGCGAGTGGATGCTTCCACTTGTGGGGTAATTGAGAATGAGAGGTCATCATTTTAGGATAAGGGGTAGCAATTTAAAACAGATGAGAAGAAATTATTTATCTCAAAGGGTTGTGAATCTGTGGAATTCACTACTTGTGAGTGCAGTGGATGCTGGGACATTGAGTAACTTTAAGGAGGAGGTTGATAGTTTTAAAATTTTTGAAAATAAAATTAGAGTACCCAATTATTGTTTTCCAATTTAGGGGTGTTGCTCTATTGATAACTTTGGTGATCCACAAGCCTTCCCTTATATCGATCAAATGACCACACAACCAGTTAGTTAGTTCAAAAGATGGTTTATTTACATACACAAGAGTTATGTCAACATGCAAACACAATATCTACTACGATTTAAACTACCCCTATCAGCTACAATAACCTATACTTAACTTCAGGGCGACCGGCACTGGGCAAATGGATAAGGCCTTTATCTGGATTTCACTTGGCTGGTTCGAAGAAAGTGGCTGTGTCTCTGTTGGGCTCAACCGTCAGGTAGCGATAGTTGGTGTTGAACTTAGCTGGCTGTTCCTGCTACGATTGGGTTGGCACAGGCCGGATCCAAAAGAGACAGAACACATGGCTGTGCTCTCTTTTATATCTCTGGGATTTCACGCTCTTTTGGGCGGTCCTTAAACTTGGACTCAATAGTTCGACAGGGCTCTGATCACTGTCTTTGATTACGGCCAATAAAGGGGTGGCTGACTTGGTGGCTGGGTGGGACATTAGCGGTCATTGACCTTGGCAGTTGTGCTTTCTGAGTAAGGGGAGTGGCGCCGATCAGTCTGTGGCTGTACCGGTTACTTGATTGGAGTTCTGTTGTCCTGGGAAAATGGGCCATTAAAATGTAAATGAGCGGGAGTTACCTGTGTTTCAGATACGCATAGGCTCTGGATCTGTCTGAGTCCTGGGTTGGCCATAATTCCCATGGTCCTTTGCAGGTGGTCATCTTCGATGGCTACAGGGGCAATTTAGCATGGCCAATCCAACTAGCCTATACATCTTTTGGGTTATGGGGGTGAGACCCACAGAGACACGGGGAGAAACTCCACATGGACAGTGACCCGGGGTTGGGATCGAACCCGGGTCCTCAGCGTCGTGAGGCAGCAGTGCTAACCACTGCACCTCTGACAGTTTTTAAATTAGTAATGGATTGAAAGGTTATGGAGAATGGGCGGGAAAGTGCAGGTGAGGCTGATGGGAGGTCAGCCATGATTGTATTGAATGGCGGAGCGGGCTCGAGGGGCTGAATGGCCTACACCTGCTCCTATTATCTACTACATTATTAATAGTTACTAGTTGATAATAAGGAAATGGCAGATGAAATGAACAAATATCTTGCTTCTGTCTTCACTACAGAGGATACAAAAAACATTCCAGTACTAGCTGTAAATCAAATGGAAGGAAGGAAGGAATTTGATGAAATTACCATCACTGGGGAAGAGGTACTGAGCAAAACTGATAGAGCTGCCGGCTGACAAGCCCCTGAGTAAGATGGACTTCATCCGAAGGGTCTTAAGATAGTAGATGCGTTGGTGTTAATTTTCCAAAACTCCCTCGATTCTGGAAATCAAATGATTTGATTTGATTTTGATTTGATTTGATTTCATTTATTGTCACGTACCGAAGTACAGTGAAAAGTATTTTTCTGGGGCCGAGGGAAATGTACACAGTATGTACATAGTAGACAAAAGAATAATCAACAGAGAACATTGACAAATGGTACATTGACAAACAGTGATTGGTTACAGTGCAGAACAAGGGGCCAAACAAAACAAATACATGAGCAAGAGCAGCATAGGGTGTCGTGAATAGTGTTCTTACAGGGAACAGATCAGTCCAAGGGGGAGTCATTGAGGAGTCTTGTAGCTGTGGGGAAGAAGCTGTTCCTATGTCTGGATGTGCGAGTCTTCAGACTTCTGTGTCTTGCACCTGATGGAAGGGTCTGGAAGAGGGCAATGCCTGGGTGCGTGGTTCTATCAGACTGGAAAAGAGCAAATATAATAACCCCTCTATTCAAGAAGGGAGGGAGGTGGTAAACAGGTAACTATAGACCAATTAGCTTAATGTCTGTAATGTGAAGGAGTTAGGGTTGATCACTAGGAAGATTATAGCTGGACACTTTAAAAAACTCAAGGTAATCAGTAAGAGTCAGCACAGTGATGTGAAAGGGAAATCATGTTTGACAAATCTATTGAAGATTTTTGATGGAGTAACATGTGCTATTGTTAATGGGGAGCCTTTATTAACTATTAATAGTTTAGTAGACATTAGCAATATCTAATATTAATTCCCCAATCTCACTCTCTAAAGGATGGAGACTCACTTTACCTACTCTTTTCTTGTTTAAATACTGGTGGAAACCTGGATTTCCAGAAGATTATTGAAGGAATTTTTGCAGGTGGCAACACATTAACCTGGATAGAGATTGGCTGGCTGGCAGAAAACAGAGAGTTTGCCTAAATGGGTATTTGTCTGATCAGGAGGATGTGATGAGTGTAGTCTCGCAGGGAGCTGTTCTGGGGCCTCCACCTTCACAATTACCGCCTGGTCCCGCCGGTAAATACCAGGTTTGATTTACGCCGGCGGGGCAGGCAATTTCTGGGCGGGACTTCGGCCCACCCGGGCCGGAGAATTGAACGGGGGGTCCTGCCAACCGGCGCGGCCCGATTCCCGCCCCCGCCCAATCTCCTGTACCGGAGACTTCGGCGGGGGCGGGGGCGGGATTCAGGGCGGCCAACGGCCATTCTCCGACCCGGCGGGGGGTCGGAGAATGACGCCCCATATTCCTCAAAGTGGGCCACAGACTCAGGCCTGCCCTCCTGAACACCACCTGGGAGGTGGTGGCAGGGGCAGTCAGCGCTGCCAGCCTCATCAGGAGGAGGCAACTGGTGATCCAGAGGCATGGGGGTCACTGCTGAGGCCTCCGTCCAGAGAGGGCAGAGGACCAGGCAGGGTTACAAAGGTCACAGTGCAGTTGTCCTCTGGTTCGGGTGAGCTCTGCTGATCCCCTGCTTCCTCTGCAGTGAGGCAGCATTCTAAGGAGTGGCAACATCTGGTGGGCACCTAATTGAGCTTGGCCACGGCCATCCCTTTGACGCAGTATGAGAGTGTCCAGAGGGGTGGCCTGGGTGGTCTCCCAGATGTCCAGAGGCTCTCTGTGCATTCAAAGGACACAGGCAGCACTCAGCAGTGTGAGTAGCCAGGAGACTGTAAGCAGCACCAAAGTGGTGCGTTTAAAAGCTAGAATGCAGCAATGGCAGTCCAGCCAGGCCACCCCAATTCTGAGGGCTAGCGGGAGTGGATGTCCTCCTCCTCCACAGGGTGCCATGTCCACGAGGATGTAGCACAGGTGCGGACTGTCTGTCAGCTCATGGAAGAACCACCAACTCCTGTACACCTTGGGACATCACTGGCCTACCGCTCTAGCCCCCTCCTCAACCTGATGGGCAGTCAGGTCTTCACAGTGTGCGGATGCCCCTGCACATGTGGTGCTGCCTCCAGCCTGCGATGGCCTTGCTGCCACCTTGGGCGTTTACCCACCTCAGCTGCGACAAGCATGGCAAAGGCAGCCTCCGCAGGATCTACGCCAGCAAACATTTGTATCTGGAAAGAATTGGAGAAGGAGAGAGACTGATAATCCATTAGGGCTTGCATCATGGGACCCTCAAATTCCCCACCCTTACCATGACTGTCCCGCCTTCTCTCACAGAGCTATCCAAGGAGCCAGTTGTGCTGAGAAACCTCGCTCTGCACACTCACTCCTGGCCAGGTCAGGAACCCTAGACCCCAGAGCTCTGCCAGCAATGTTAGGGAGACCGTGTTCAGCTGTCCTCCGCTCATCCAGACATTTAACTTTTGGCTGCGTGAGGGTCCTCAGTGGTGAAGTCCAGTTCTTTAGTGTTTGATTGCTGCCAGTTGCCGCTATGTTGCTGACGCCTGCTAGAGTTCAGGCACACTGTTCAGGGATCACAGGTAGCGGGACATCCAGTCCACTAAGCATACTCTCAGATATGGCACCTGTTCCTTCAAGGAGGCTCTTGAGAGTGGAGGAGCATGAAGTGCTAACATGACTAACAAGGCTAATCCCTCATTCGAGTTGCCTTCAGCTGTGAAGCTGGAGGCTGCTCACAGTCAAAGGGAGTGAAATTGATTTTCAGGAGAGAAGTTGCAGCAGGGCTCTGTCCTGGAGAGTTTGGTAGGACAGACAGGCTGCAACTGCAATTGCCCTGTTTTGGGTCGAAAGAATATTTAAAGATGGCTTGAAGGCCTCACAGACGCTAAGCCCTTCACCCCCTCTGGCCCTGGGGCAACCATCAACCTGGACCGCTACAGCCCCCCGAACAACCTCAACCCCTCTGAAGGCCCCCCACCCCCCTCAGAGCACCGAGGTAGCTGCTCCGGGAGTGCCCTTGAGCTGCAAGCCGGTAAATGGAAAGGGCGACTCATCTCTTTACTTCCCCGTGGTAGCCATTGCAGCAGATCCCCGTTTTTGTAGAGGAGTTTTAAACAATGCTCACATGACTTCTTCCTGGGCAGTTGGTTGACTCCCAGGAGGCTACATTCGACTTCAATCTCGCTAATGAGATTGAAATGAATGGAAATTATGCTTACTGAGCTTCTCGGCATTTTTGGGTGAGATCCAGATCTTGCTATCAGGAGCGGGCCGGGTGAATTGCAAAAGGGCTCATGCCTTGCGCGAATCTTGATTTTAGCTTTTCCCACGATTCGTCTCAGCGTCTTGATTGGCGCTGGGTGCAACGCGATAGTTGAATCGCGCCCGTGGTCTCCTTATTTAAGGATGTAAATGCAGTAGAAGTGGTTCAGAGCAGAATTTGGAGATTGATACCTGGAATGAGCAGGTTGTCTTATCAGGACAGGTTGGGCTTGGTTCAACTGGAATTTAGAAGAGTGAAGGGTGACTTGATTGAAGTGTGTAAGATCTTGAACGGCCTTGAAAAAGTGGATCTGGAAAGAATGTTTGGTCTTGTGGGTGAGTCCAGAATTAAGGGACACTGTTTTCAAATGAGGGGTTGTCCTCGTAGGACAGAAATGAGAATTTCTTTCTCTCAAAAGAAACAATTTAATCACCCCCAGGGATCTGTGCAGTTTTGCCGAGGATTAATTTGATGAGCACAGTCAATAGTTACTAATTATTTTGTTTAAAAATATCTATTTTTCAGGGGATGTGGGCTTCGTTGATGTCCAACATTTTTCTTGCCCATTTCTAATTGCCCTTGAGAAGGCGGCACAGTGGCACAGTGGTTATCACTGCTGCCTCACAGCTCGAGGGTCTACGGTTCAATTCCGGCCTCAGTGACTGTGTGGAGTTTGCACGTTCTCCCGTGTCTGTGTGGGTTTCCTCCAGGTGCTCCGGTTTCCTCCCACAACCCAAAGATGTGCAGGTTAGATGGATTGACCATGCCAAATTGCCCCATAGTGTCCAAAATGTTAGCTGGGGTTGCTGGGTTACCGGGATAGGGTGGAGGCGTGAGCTTAAGTAGGGAGCTCTTTCCAAGAGCCGGTACAGATTTGATGGGCCAAATCATCTCCTTCTGCATTGTAAATTCTATGATTCTATGAAGGTGGTGATGTGTTAGGCAGGTTGGTTCGATGTGGACTGCACTCGATGCAGGGAAGTTAGAAACAGACGTCTAACACAGGAGAAGATCCAACACTGTTTTATTCAACTAGATGAACTGCTGTACATATTCAGCTGTGGGTCGACACTATGTAAAATGTAAATCGCTTATTGTCACAAGTCGGCTTCAAATGAAGTTACTGTGAAAAGCCCCGAGTCGCCACATTCCAGCGCCTGTTCGGGGAGGCTGTTGCGGGAATTGAACCGTGCTGTTGGCCTGCCTTGGTCTGCTTTCAAAGCCAGCGATTTAGCCCTGTGCTAAACAGCCCCTTACTAATGACCTGACTAGTGACCTTGTAGTAGCCTGACCAGACTTACTAACTACCGCATGGTGTTTGCACTGTGCTAGCTCGTGGACTCTGATTGTCTCAGTAGCTGGATCCCGAGAGAGAGCGGGAAACCTAGTGCCCTCTGGCTTTATAGTGGTAGTGTCCTGTCTGATGATTGGCTGTGCTGTGTTGTGTGCTTACTGGTCATCCTATGTGTCAATCACTGCCTGTTTGCATCTCATTATATACATGAGTGGATATTATGACAGGTGGTGGTGAGCTGCTTTCTTGAATGATGCAGTTCATGTGGTGTAGATACACCCACAGTGATGTATGTACACCCACAGTGACGTATGTACACCCACAGTGATGTATGTACACCCACAGTGACGTATGTACACCCACAGTGACGTATGTACACCCACAGTGACATAAGGAAGGGAGCTCCCAGGAATTTAAGCCAGTCGCTGTGAGGAACGACGATATCGATCCAACTCAGAAGGGAAACTTGTAGATGGTGGTGTTCCCAGGTATCTGCGAAAGCACAATTTATTCCATTTCAACATAATTAATATGTTTTCTAACTTTTAACACATTGATTTTATCCCTGAAGTTGAAATTATAGATGGGTTTCCTTACTTAATGCTCTCAGCATTTCAGTTTAAAAACCAAACAGTTTTGTGCACAGGAATGACCTTTTCACATTGTCACATAATGCTGTAATAAAGGCAATGATTTCATGGAAACAGAAACACAACATGAGTCTACTGTAATAAAGTTATATTTATATATCAAGTGCTTTTAGAAATATCACTTTCCAGTCTTTCTTTAATGATTAGAATAAATGAATGAATCACAACCAATTACAGCAGAGAAAGAATACAGAGAGCATTCATTCAGTTCAACGTTCCCACCAGGCGATAGCTGAAAAGGTGAAGCTGGCTGGGAAACAGCTCTTAAGTGGCCACTAAACGGCTGCTTAAAGGCCTCAATTGGGGCAAGGCGCGGCTTCTCCTTTGAGGTCTTGCCCTCCCCAACATAAAATCGCTGTGTGGTCGGGGCAAGTGTGATCCTGGAGGGAATCCCATCCCTGCAATTTAATGCTCCCCTTGCCTAAAAAATGAGTTGGTGAGGAAACATACAGTTCAGGCCTTAATGGGCATGATTTAATGGAAATGTTTCCAAGCGTGGTAGCGAGTGGGAACTGCTGCAAGGCTCCTGACGCTTGACCTATGACCTAGCGAAGCCGTCACCGGTGTTAACCGTTAATTGGTCCACTTAACGATGCCCCAAGGGCTTCACACTGCAAATGATGGTCTCGCTGGCTGATTCGCTGGGACCGCGCCCGCTAATCCCCGTCAATAAGCGAGCAGTACTTACACCGACTCTGCAGAGCAAACCTCACACAGCTTGCAGCCTTGCCACTGAGGAGACCAGACCCACGGTTCGGGGGTGCCGACCCGGCCAGATTGTTGGACGCGGTTGAGTCCAGATGGGATGCCCTGTTACACCAAGGGGCTTGGAGGGTCAGCCACAGGGCAGCCAATGTTGCCTGGGAGGAGCAGGCAGCGACCGTCAGCTTGGGGAGTGTCACCAGGAGTACCGACACCCAGTGCTAAAAGAAGTCAACAACATCCTCTGGATCGCATGTTTGGGTTGATACCGACCCCGTCCTCCACTCCTCCCTCCTCCTCCCCAATCCCGATGATGTGCCTCTGGCTCCACTCCCACACAGTACCATACCCCCCCATCCATCCCCTCCAACCCCCCATTCCGTCCCCGAAACCCCCTCCCACTCCTCCCACGATGAACAAAGTTTGCTGCTCACGATGTTCCCTCTGTGTCCCTGCAGGAGAAATTAGCCCACAACAGATGGGAGAGGACCCAGATGGGTGGCAATATCCCGGATATCAGAGTGCTTACCCCCTATTAGGAACGGGCCTTGGATGTCACGGGGGTGACCAAGGACAGAACAGTCACTGAAGTAGAGGTTGGCGAACGGTGCAGAGGTGAGGATCCACCGGCCCCCACCCAGATGACCTGTCACATGTGAGTTGTTAAGACCAGAAAGAATGACCCATCCCTTCCACTGATCACATGTCCATTATCGCCCAGGATCTCCATCCGATGGTGCCAGCCCATCCAGGGTGAATCCCCCCTACGCCCCCCCCCCCCGCCTCCCATGAGAAAACCTTGGAGGGGAGTGTAATGTTCTTGTCGGATGGCTTAATTTATATTACAAGAACGCTTGTAGTGAAAGCTGTAAACAATTTATTAACATTAACAGTGGGCCAAATATATACAAAACAACAGATGAACATCAGTATGAACATGCACAAGCAACCTCCCTTTTCAGGTCTTCAGTCAGGTTGAGGTCACCTGACTCTAACATAAACTTATATACTAATGAGACGCCTGGTGGCCAACCGGTAAATTACAACACAACCATGATATCATTACGTCCCCTTTCCTTTGAAGGAATAAATTAATAGTGTCATCAGTAAACATTAGCCTGTGACTCTAACAGTATTATTTTTTTTATTTTTAAAACTGGTTTAACAAATATATAAAAATATGGGCACACTGAGAGATCTGGGGCAGCACGGTGGCACAATGGGTAGCAGTGTTACTTCACAGCGCCAGGGTCCCAGGTTTGATTCTCAGCTTTGGTCACTGTCTGTGCAGAGTCTGCACGATTTCCCCGTGCCTGCGTGGGTTTCCTCCGGGTGTTCCTCCCACAAGTCCCAAAGGACGTGCCCTTAGGTGAACTAGACATTTTGAATTCTCCCTCTGTGTGCCCGAACAGGTGCCGGAATGTGGCGACGAGGGGCTTTTCACAGTAACTTCATTGCAGTGTTAATGTAAGCCTACTTGCGACAATAAAGATTATTTTTATTATTATTTAGGAGCGCAGGTTCACAGATCCTTAAAAGTGGCAGCACAGGTGGAAATGGTGATTAAGAAAGCATATGGCATGCTTGCCTTCATCGGAGGGGGCATCGAGTATTCAAGTTCGCAAATTATGTTACAGTTATATAGAACGTTGATTTGGCCACATTTGGTAAACTGTGCCCAGTTCTGGTCAACAACTAACAGACAGACGTGGAGGCTTTGGAGAGAGTACAGAAAAGGTTTACTAGGATGTTGCCTGGTACGGAGAGTATTAGCTTTGAGGAGAGATTGAATAAACTGAGATTGTTTTCCCTAGAGAGACGGAGGCTGAAGGGCGACCTGATAGAAGCTTATAAAATTATGAGAGTTATAGATAGGGTGAAGATTTGGCGGCTTTTTCCCAGGGCAGAAATGACAATTATAAGGAGGAACAAGTTCATGGTGAGGGGCGATAGGATCAGTGGAGATGTGCGGAGGAAGTTTTTTACACAGAGGGTGGTGGCGGTCTGGAATGCACTGCCAAGTGAGGTGGTTGAGGCAGATACATTAGTGACCTTTAAGACTTATCTGGATTGGCACATGAACAGACGGAATAGAAGGGTACAGGCGGTTGGTCTAGATAGGACATGTGATCGGCGCAGGCTTGGTGGGCCGAAGGGCTTGTTCCTGTGCTGTACTGTGCTTTGTTCTTTGTTTATATATATATACACACAAGAACAGCGAGCATAATATGTACAAATAATCCAAATCTACAAATTGAGTCGATCAGGTTTTCATCTGACTCTGGTTGATCTTCTCAAAGTTTGACCTTGCTGCTCAGAACTTGGAGATGCAAAGTTCCCCATGACATTCTCATTCTCAGGAACTGCTGAACTATCTGACACTGCAACTGACGTTGATTCTGATGTAGATTCGTCATCCATCACGTTGTTGTGAAAGTCGCCTCTGGTTTTCAAGAGTGGGCGACAATTTATTCTTTTTTTTTTTTAAATTTTTATTCTCCTCCATTTTCACATTTTCTCCCACATTTACATCCATCAACAATAAACAATAATCAGCAAGATATGTCAGTCCCCATAATAATAACAACGATCCCATCTATCCACCAAACCCCAAACCTCAACCCGCATGTTTACATAAACAAATGACAAAAATAAATCAGGGATTACCCGTAGTCACCCTTAATCTTACACAGCTCCCCCCCACCCCCCACCCCCCCCCCCACCCCCCCACCCCAGGCTTCCAGCTCCTCCCATCCACTGCCTCTTGTAAAACTCCTCCCCCTACCCTCGGTTCCTTCCCCCCCAACTTTCCACCCCGGCTAGACCACTCAGACCCTGTTCTGCCAGGCTCCGATGGCCGCAGCCCCTCCCCCCACCTCACTCTCGTTCACTGGCCGGCTTAAACCGGCCAGCGTGGAGGCCCCCGCCCGGATCCCTTTCCCACTTGCCCGGCCCCAGGAAAGCCCAAAGATCCCCTTTTAGCACACAAACCCCGCATATCCACCTGCACCCCAAAGAACTCTCATTTCGAGTGAAAGTCCCATCCCTTCCCTCATCCAAATATAGACCACATTGGCTCCTTTAATCTCTACACCCGCGCGCAGTGATACAAAAAAGAAGAAAATACAGTCATGAGGTTACATCGGCACATGGCCATTTCTCAGTTTGTCAGTTCTGCCACAGTCCTTCTGCTTTCGCAAACTCCTCCGCTGCTTCTGCCGTTCAAAAAGAAAAGTCCCTGAGCTTGTAAGTCACCCTCAGCTTCGCTGGATATACAATGCCGCACCGCACCTTGCTAATGTACAGTGCCCTCTTCACCCGGTTGAAGGCAGCCCGCCTCCTTGCCAGCTCCACCGTAAAGTCCTGGTATACACGTATACCAGCTCCAGCCCACTGCACCACCCGCTTCTACTTGGCCCAGCTCAGGACCTTCTCCTTCATCCTGTACTTACGGAAGCACAGAGTCACTGCCCTTGGCGGCTCACTCGCCTTTGGTACAGGCCTCCACGACCGATGAGCCCGATCCAGTTCATATCGGGAGGGGTCCTCCCCCTCCCCCAGTAGTTTTGCCAGCATCGCGGCAAAATACTCAGTCGGCTTCGGTCCTTCAACTCCTTCGGGCAGCCCCACAATCCTCAAGTTCTGTCGCCTGGATCTATTTTCCCAGTCTTCCATTTTTCCTCACAGATCCTTGTTAGTATCCATCACCTTCCGCATCTCTTTCCCCATCGAGGCAAGTTGATCACCGTGCTGCAATAACGTCTCCTTCACTTCCTTCAGCGCCTCCCCTTGCTCTCGCACCTCCGCCACTGCGCTCGCCACCTCCGTCCTCACCGGGGAAACCGCCTCCTCCACCAGCACACTCAAAGCCTCCCTCATCTCCTTCCTCACCGTCTCCATGCATTTTGCAATCTGCGCCAACTGCTTTTCAAATTCCGCAGCCATCACCTTGGTTATTTCTTCAGCCGTAAGCAGTGCGGCCTTCCCTGGTGCTCCAGCCTCCATTTTTCCTGGTGACCCCGCGGTGACCTTTCCACTCCCCGACAGACCTCCAGCTGTTTTTTTTGGTCGTTTTTTTGCTCACCCTCGACATTTTACTTTGGGGTTTTTTTCCCTCCTGTGTCTTCTCAGTGCCTCCTCCGTGCCTTCTCCCTTCTTCTGCCGCCGCCGCGGACCCTGGGACCGGGCTTAAAGCCCCCAAATTGCCGTTCCCGAGCGGGGGCTCTCCATTGTGCGGCTGCCTCCCGCCCGCCGTCACCGGAAGTCCCGACAATTTATACTTAAAACCAACCCATCCTCTGTCCGGTCATTGTAGGAACAAGGTGCTACATCTTCAAGTACAATGGCTTTTCTCGACCAATTGCCTGAATCTTCTACTCTCGCAATGTCATCACTACTCAGAGGTGGTAAAGTTCCTGACACCCTGGGCGGGATTCTCTGATCCTGAGGCTAAGTGTTGACGCCGTCGTCAACGCCGTCGCGTTTCTCGACGGCGTCAGCATGCTGTCAGGAGCAGCGATTCTGACCCCTACAGGGGGCTAGCACGGCACTGGAGCGACCCACGCCACTCCAGCTGCCGATCCCTGGCGTAGATGTGCGCTGTGGGTCTGCGCATGTGCAGTGGGACCGGCGCGAATGCGCGCATGCGCAGTGGCTCCCTTCTCCGCGCCAGCCCCGATGCAACATGGCGAAGGGCTACAGGTGCCGGTGCAGAACAAAAGAGGCCCCCAGCCCGAGAGGCCGGCCCGCCGGTCGGAAGGCCCCGATCATGGGCCAGGCCACAGCGGAGGCCTCCCCTGGGGTTAGACCCTCCCCCTCCCATGCCTTCCCCCCCAACCATGCTACCCCGGATGCATCTAAGCCGAGGTCCTGCTGGGTAAGAGCAGGTGTGAACGGCGCCGGCGGGACCCGGCTTTTTTTGCGTCGCCACTCGGCCCATCCTGGGCGGAGAATCGCCGGGGGGTGGGGTGGGGGGGGCTGTAGACGGCCCCAAACCGGCGGCGCGCCAGCGCCAATGGCAGAGATTCTCCGCTCTCCGGAGAATCGGCGGACTGGCGTCGGGGCGGCGTGCCGCGATTCGCGCTTGCCCCGGCGATTCTCTGGCCCGGCCCTGGGGTGAGAGAATCCCGCCCCTTATCATAGAACTGTATCAGTTTTGCTTTAATGTTTTGCATTTCCTGCAATACAATTGAATTCTCCTCCTTGTTTTCCAAGTATGGAAATGTGGTATGCAACCTTCTATTCATGAGTAACTCTGCTGCTGATCTACCATGTGACAATGGTAATACTTTGTATCATGATTTTGTGAGATATACATCAGATTGGCTGTTCATTGCTTTCTGTAAAGGTTGTTTTACAATATGTACACTTTTTTCGTAAAGATCTTTGGGATCCATGCTTATACGAACATCACTATTTGTTTGATTCACACGTACCATGAAATTTATCCCATTGGTAGGTTCTTCTATCTTCTTGATAACTTTTGGTTTCGTATCTGATATGGATGGAGTGTCGCATTTATATGTTGCTCTTAGATAATTTTATAATAGTGATTTAATAGTTAGTGATTTTAGTAGTTTTCATATTGTTATCTGACCTATGTTAATGTTTAACAATAAACATTTAACTAGACGTTCTCTAGTGCACTAATTCTGTCCACCCACACACCAGAACGCAACACGTACCATACTTCATATATTTAGAAATTTAAAACTTTTGAGGGATAAAAATATAAATATATAGACAATATATATATATGATAAAGGCCATTCATTTTACAGGTTTCAGAATAATGGGCAGAAAAGTAGAATTGAATTCACAAAACACCAGTAAACGATGTAGAACACCATTGATTAAAAAGAGAATTTCACATCTGCACTGTGAATCAATGACATTGCCTCTCCTTAAGGAAAGAATGAACACTCCAACATTTTTGCCGTATCTTTCAGCTCACTGCGAGCAACACCAGAGGAGATCAACAAGCCGTTAAATAAATACATCTGCCCAAGTCTGAAGTGTTAAGAAATGTTTTTAGCTGGCAAACCTTATACTTCCCCTATTTTGTTTCTACAAGTAAAAGGCAAATTTAGAAAGACTGCTGTTCCTTCGAGCATTTTGTTGACTAACAATGGAGATAGGCACTTTGCCCAGGATTTTCAAGCCGTGACCTTGAATGCTCAGAACACCATGGGCAATGTAAGCCCGAATTCCTCATATATGTGTTGTGGACTGTGGTCTCTCCTCTGGTGCTTCTCAACTGTGGTCACAGGGTAAAGAAAAAGAAAAAAAAAATCAACACAGCTGAGCCCACTTCCTGCATGAAACATTACTCTGAAGTAAACACAACTGTTGTTGAAAATTGAAGAGAAATTAGCCAATAGCATTGCAATGCCTGTGAATAGAAATGTGTAATTTTTTTAAATATTCATATTAGTTGCTAATCTTAGTTCATCAACTCCCCTCCCCCATCCTATCTGAAGAAGAGAAGTAACAATGATTGAAAGTAGGCACTGGGGGCAAGTCTTCCAGATGGAGGTTTGTAGCACCATCGATCACACACGAGGCGAGACGTAAAGAACTTCAATCGAGGCTTTATTGAGCAGACTTGTTCAGACACGTTCCCCAGCAGCTCAGTCACAGAATGCAGCTGCGGGGATTACCCAGGTTCTTATATCCCTCCTATCTGGGTGGAGCCCAGTAGGTGGAGGATCCAATCGGGATCCAGCATCTGTCCTCCAATAGCTGCTCGGCATTCCTGGTGTACCGTATTACCCCTAATACATACCACCACAAGGTTATAACAGGTGAATAGGGGCAAGTGTTTTAAAATGATGCTGTGTGATTTTACTTTTGCTGAGACATGTTACCTATGGTACGTGGAGAACACAAGGTAAAGAATAAAAACTATTATACCTCTGGTGGGTGGCATGCCTTCTCAGATATTTCTGGAGCTGTGTGAAAATGCAGGAAGATTGCAAATGCTCACCTATCAGCAACCTTAACCTCCAAAAGCAGCCGCAATACATAGAACACACAATGCAGAAGGAGGCCATTCGGCCCATCGAGTCTGCACCGACCCACTTAAGCCCTCACTTCCACCCCACCCCCATAACCCGATACCTTTCCTAACCTTCTTTGACACTAAGGGCAATTTAGCGTGGCTAATCCACCTAACCTGCACGTCTGTGGACTGTGGGAGGAAACCGGAGCACCCGGAGGAAACACACGCAGACACGGGGAGAACATTGCAGACTCCGCACAGACAGTGACCCAGCAGGGAATCGAACCTGGGACCCTGGCGCTGTGAAGCCACAATGCTAGCCACATGTGCTACTGTGCTGCCCAAAATTAGCCATCGGCGAGAATGGCGACACGGGCTCAAAATATCGCAAGAGTCAGGGGGCTGGATTCTCCCAAAATGGGGCTAGGTTCTCACGCCAGCGTAAAAACGTAGGCATTGCACTCCCAAGTTTCCTGAAAACAATAGAAGCCTATTGTTTACCTGCAGGGGGCTAGCAGGGACCCGGGGTTCTTCACGCAGCTTTGGCTGCGGATATGGGCCCCCACACTTCCGGTTTTGAGTCCACGCATGCACACGGCGGCCTCCAGCGGCCGTGCCGTTTGCCTTGTCGGACACGGACCATGGAGGCATATAGAAGATGTAGGCCCACCCCGATCGGCCGCACGCCTGAGGATCCGTCCGGTCTGTTCTCTCCCCCGGCCGCCCATAAGGCCTAACCCGGTTCCCGATCCCCCCGCCCCCCACCAGGGCAGCCGCAGACTGAGTCTGCAGCCGGCACGTGAGTGTCCCGACCGGCCATAGCATGTTAGTTCCACACCGTCGGAAACTCAGCAGGTGGGGAGTGGAGGATCGCTGGGCGAGCCTCTGTCACAGGCACCCCCCCAGCCGCGCGGAGTAATTCGCGAACGCGCGGATATTCGGGGCCTGGAGGATCGCCGGACCAGCGCTGAGCCCGATTTCGTCGGGAAAATTGATTCTCCGCCGCTGCGCCAAACGTGATTTCAGCGCGGGGCTGCGGGGAAGGAAGCACAAACCTTTTGTAATACATTTTATTACGTTTACATAAAATGAAAGACCCCAACACTGAATATTCATACCTCGCCATTTGATGTCAGCAAGGTTTACAATATCTGTACAGAGACCTGAATCAATCGAGGGGATTCGTCCCTGGTGCGCAAAGGTAAAAATAAACCCGTGGACGGGGAGATGGGTGGAATTGAGAAGAGGGACATACCCAGGCAATGCCTTGGCACTACAGGGAGTCATGGCATACTGTAAAAGCGATGGATTTAATGAGTGGAAAGGTCCAGGAAAGAATATAGGTACAGATGGTAAAACAATAGTTTTGCAGCATGGAAACCAGACTGTTTGGTATACTTGTCAAGATTGGTGGACACAGATTACAAGTATGCAGATTCAAAATGGGTTATTGAAGGTGCTGAGGAACCAGGGGCAAAATTCTCCGTTATCGGCGGAAAGTCCGCTGATCGGCGCAAAAAACGGCGCAATCCGACTTGCGTCACGTCGGAAAAATAGGTCGATAGTCTCCGGCCCGAAATGGGCTAGCAGCGACGTAACGGGATCCGCGCTTGCGCAGTGGTTCACGCCGTGCAGCGTCATACGCGCTGCACGGCGTGACGGCTCATAAGGCCGCGCTGCTCCCCCCCACCCGACCGGAACACCCGACCGCAACACCCGACTGGATGGCTGGCCGTCGCTCAGCCCCGAGGTTCGAGTCACGCGATGTGGAGGCGCTCCTGGACGCAGTGGAGCAGAGGAGGGTCGCCCTGTATCCCGGGCACGGCTGCAGAGTTGCGCCACGCCACAGCCGGCGTCTGTGGAGGGAAGTGGCAGAGGCCGTCACCGCTGTGGCCCTGACACCACGGACAGGCACCCAGTGCCACAAGAAGGTGAACGACCTCGTCAGAGCAGGCAGGGTGAGCCTCCCCCTGCCCAATATCCATATCCCCCCTCCCCCATATCCCCCATATCCCCCCTCCCCCATATCCCCCCTCCCCCATATCCCCCCTCCCCATATCCCCCCCTCCCCCATATCCCCCTCCCCATATCCCCCCTCCCCCATATCCCCCCTCCCCATATCCCCCCTCCCCCATATCCCCCCTCCCATATCCCCCCTCCCCCATATCCCCCATATCCCCCCTCCCCCATATCCCCCATATCCCCCCTCCCCCATATCCCCCCTCCCCCATATCCCCCATATCCCCCCTCCCCCATATCCCCCCCTCCCCCATATCCCCCCTCCCCCATATCCCCCATATCCCCAAGTGAATCCAGCCCTAACCTTAACCTCTGCAATGCACGCGCAACCGATGGCGTGCATTCATATACCTGCCTAACACTGTTGCCTTTTACCCCTGCCCCACCCCCCCCCCACAGGAGAAGCGCGCACACAACAATAGGGAGCATGTGAGGACTGGAGGAGAGCCCGCTGATGAGAGGCCACTGACCGTACACGAGGAAAGGGCCCTGGAACTGGCTGGCGGACCTGAGGACCGGGAGGTTGCTGATGCAGAGGTCGGGGGCGTACTAGCAAGTGACCCACCGACAGCCCGTCCCCATATCCCCCCTCTCCTATATCCCACTCCCCCGTATCACCTGATCACTGCCTGATGTCTAACCATGCATGCTTCATTGTGTATCGCAGGACCAAACGTCCAGGCACCCATCCCCGCAGATGCAGACCGCCCGCAGGATGCCCCTCGGAGACCACAGGAGACGGAGAGACCCGCACCCTCCAGCATGCGACGCCCGCAGGATGCCCCTCGGAGACCACAGGAGACGGAGAGACCCGCACCCTCCAGCATGCGACGCCCGCAGGATGCCCCTCGGAGACCACAGGAGACGGAGAGACCTGCACCCTCCAGCATGCGACGCCCGCAGGATGCCCCTCGGAGACCACAGGAGACGGAGAGACCCGCACCCTCCAGCATGCGACGCCCGCAGGATGCCCCTCGGAGACCACGGGAGACGGAGAGACCCGGACCCTCCAGCATGCGACGCCCGCAGGATGCCCCTCGCACACCACGGGAGACGGAGAGACCTGGAGCAACAGGGAGACGACACCCCCGTCACGTGCGGGAGCGACCACCCAGCGACGAGGGGGGCAGCCACAGGCCCCCGTCACATCCGAGCCAGGACACCACTACCCAGGACACCACTACCCAGGACACCACTACCCAGGACACCACTACCCAGGACACCCCTACCCGGGACAGCACTACCCAGGAAGACGAAATACCGGACAGTGACTCAGAGTGGATGGGTCGAGACGAACCCCCACCCCAAAGTGCCATGGACTCAGAGTGGGACGAAGAACACGACACAACGCCACTGCTGTCACCAACACCCTCCATCATCGCAGAAACACTCACCACGGTTGGGCACTTTAGTGATGAGGCGTCTGGTGCACTCACTGGTGCGCACAGCACAGCCGTCCCGGTACAGCAGGTGGAGGTAGGAGCAGCAGAGGGACCGGGCGGTCGGAGGGCAGCCCAGCCCAAGCGAACATCTGCCGCCCAGATGGATCCCGGGTTCCTGCAGTTACCACACCCACACATAGATCCGATGCAACCACCGACCCGGAGACGAGCGATGACGGGCGGCTTGCGGCGGCTGCAGTCGCAGGTGGAGGAGTCCACCCGCGTCCAGGAGCTGGGAGTGGTGCCGGTCATGCGTGCCACCCAGGCCGACACCGCACGGGTGGCGTCCACGGTGGAGGCAATGGGTGCGACGGTGTCAGACATGGGGAACGGTTTGCGAGGCCTGGGGCCTTCCGTGCAGGCGGCGTCTGTGGCCCAGGAAATGGCTGCCCTCTCACAGGAGGCCATGAACCAGTGCCAGCGCCAGTTGGCAGAGGCGCTCAACGCCATAGCCCAGTCTCAGCAGGCCATGGCCCAGTCTCTGCAGGCCATGGCCCAGTCTCTGCAGGCCATCGCTGAGGGCATCGGCGTCAGTGGCCATGTGCGAGCCGGCGTCGCACTGTCACAGACAGGGTTTGCCAACCCCCTGGGCTCCATGGCTGCAAACCTGCAGACCCCTGTCGATACCAGCACGGGCCTCCAAGACTGGCAGCGCCAGATGTCGGGGAGGCGTCGGGTGGCCAGTCCGTTCGCATCCCCCACCCATGTAGAGGCCTGGGGGCCATCGGGCACCCCGAGGGAGGAGGAGGTGGTGTGGTCCGTCCCGGCTCCCTCTGTAGGGGAGGTCCCGGTACACCGCGACACCTCGGACTCCCCCCCTTCCGTCCCAGGTGCATCGGGTGGGCAACGGGTCGCCCGGGCCGCAGCCTGGCCCATCTAGGCCAGGACGCCCCAGGAAACGGCCGCCAAAGGGATCCAGTGTCAGAGGGCAGGAATCACAGGAGTCCACCTCCAATTCTGCTGTACCGTCTGGGGAACCACGTAGACGTAGTCAAAGGGCCCGTAAGGCCAAACAATTAGACACTGAGTAAGTTGGCACGGGTGCAGGGCACAGATGAGTTTTAGGGGCTAGGACACGTGCATGAACTCCTTTGGTTATTAAAGTCAATGTTACACCTACCGAAGCTGCCTTTGTGCTCTGTCCAAAGTGTGCGGGGGTGTCATGTACGTTGAGCGCAAGTGTGTGTGTGAGGGGTGGTCTTACCTCAGCCCCAGGTGAGTCTGCCCCCTTCCCCCTGGGCCGCCACTCCGTAGTTTAATTGGGCAGCTGAATTGGTTAGCTTGACAAACAAGATCGAACGTCAGTTTTGATGTTTTAGAACTAAGCACTAAAATGAACAATCCCAAAGATGAAGAAATTGTTCGAGCCTACGAAACACAGGAAAAAATAAAATTTGAGAATTGTGTTTTGAAATTCTCATCTTTAGGTGATATTAGACAACTGAAACTGATTGTTTATAGTAACACATCTTATGCCATTCTCTGTGACGGCTTTTCGAGTGCAGGAGGATTTATCATTTTCCTCCTGGGTGAGAAAGGTAAATGGGGCCTTTGGCATGGGAAACTAAAAAGATATGGGGCGAAATTCTCCGGTATCGGCGTGATGTCCGCCGACTGGCGCCCAAAATGGCGCAAATCAGTCGGGCATCGCGCCGCCCCAAAGGTGCGGAATGCTCCGCATCTTGGGGGGCCGAGCCCCAACCTTAAGGGGCTAGGCCCGCGCCGGACTAATTTCCGCCCCGCCAGCTGGAGGAATAGGCCTTTGGTGCCCCGCCAGCTGGCGCGGAAATGACATCTCCGGGCGGCACATGCGCGGGAGCGTTAGCGGCCGCTGACGGCATTCCCGCGCATGCGCAGTGGAGGGAGTCTCTTCCGCCTCCGCCATGGTGGAGACCGTGGCGAAGGCGGAAGGAAAAGAGTGCCCCCACGCCACAGACCCGCCCGCGGATCAGTGGACCCCGATCGCAGGCCAAGCCACCGTGGGGGCACCGCCCGGGGCCAGATCGCCCCGCGCCCCCCCCAGGACCCCGGAGCCCACCTGCGCCGCCTTGTCCCGCCGGTAAGGTAGGTGGTTTAATCTACGCCGGCGGGACAGGCATTTTAGCAGCGGGACTTCGGCGCCGGAGAATCGCGGGGGGGGGGGGGGGGCGCCAACCGGCGCGGCGCGATTCCCGCCCCTGCCGAATATCCGGTGCCGGAGAATTCGTCAACCGGCGGGGGCGGGATTCACGTCAGCCCCCGGCGATTCTCCGACCAGGCGGGGGGTTGGAGAATCTCGCCCATGAAGAGTAGTTAAAAAGTACATTGGCAACAAAGACACCTGCCCTCATAGAGGAAGTAGATATGGCAGGATCCTAACTGAAATTTTGAATGGAATAGGGCATTCGGGAATAGTATCTCTTGAGTGTCACACAGACAATAGGTGCCTTTGTGAGTATGTCCACTATACTAAAAGAGTCAATGAAAAGAGACCACGAATTAACATAGTGTTATGGGCCACCGTTTAGAGAACACCAAAGTATATCATGGAATTCATCTGACCCACAACTTTTAATAGATTTTGGTTATGAGGAACACAAGGGCCCACTTTACAGGTGTGATGCAACAGAGATCTAAAGTATTTTTAAAACAAAACAATTTTTATTCTATGAATCCAGTTAACATTTTTTAAACCCACAGTAAACATCTTACCAACTAGCAACACTGATAACCCCCAAAAAGATACAGTACTCTATAGGTAACCCTTAGTAACTTTCCTAACAACATCCATAAGCCAAAACACTTTTTAACAAAGACAGTAAGTTTGAATTCTCCACAGAGAACAGTTATCACTTTTAAATTATCAAGTGATCTAAACACCTTGTTTAACATACAGAGAGACACCAGTATACATCTGCTTGGTTTGAATGCAGCTCTCCAACTGAAAGTGAAACTAAAACACAGAGTCAAAAAGAGCTTCCAGCTCAAAATGAAAGGAAAAAGCAGAATTACATTCCAGCTCCACCCACACAATGACATCACTGCAGCCATTTGATAAAACACACTTTTCTTAAAGGGACTCTCACATGACAATAGAGAACCTAAAACAGAGAACAGGGAGATTGACAAGATCAATTGGGTTCATAGCAGTTATCAATTATCTGACTGTCAGATGAAAAAAGGGGCTAGCTCAAAGAAGTTATTCGAAATTGTTAAGGAGCAGCATTTTTTCTGGTAAGGAAGAGAATACGAAGGTAGATTTTTTTTTCATTAAGAAGGGGGAATAGGGTGCACTTATTGTAGAAAAAGAAATATATATTTTTTGTGTATGGTAATTTATGTCAAACTTCATGATTTTCTTTTCTTTAAGAGGGGGAATCTGTTAGAAATATTACAATCCCTGACAGACCCCAACATTGACTAGGATATTGGACTGAAACCTCAATATTTTAGTTTATTTTGTAAGACTGTGCGGAAAGAATGATTCACTCCAAGAGTGATTGGATGAAAAAATTGGTATTTTAACACAAAACTTTATTATGGATACAATATTAAACTCTTTAACTTCAAAAAGAACAGCTTACAATTACCCCTTAGCACTATTACTCAATTCCCATTAAACTTCAAGAAAAGAAACATACAGCTCTCAACCCAGCTTAAGACCAGCATGGTGTAAAATCATACTTGCTTCACAGAACAGATTTGGGCCCCAGTTTAGAACCCCTCCAGACTCTGACTGAATGTCTTCAATGACTGCTTCAACTTGTTTGTTTCAGCCTCTTTGTCTGCAGGCAAGACTGCTCTGTTTTAAAATAGTATTACTCATTTTTAAACTATCCTACTGGGAACAAAAACTTTCTTTACTTGTCGATTTTGTGGAAACCAGGGGCGAAATTCTCCGTTATCGGCGGAAACTCCGCCGATCGGCGCAAAAAACGGCGCAAATCCCACTTGCGTCACGTCATAAAAATGGGCCGATAGTCTGCGGCCCGAAATGGGCTAGCAGCGACGTAACGGGATCCGCGCTTGCGCAGTGGTTCACGCCGTGCAGCGTCATACGCGCTGCACGGCGTGACGGCTCATAAGGCCGCGCAGCTCCCCCCCACCCGACCGGAACAGCCGACCGCAACACCCGACTTGATGGCTGGCCGTCGCTCAGCCCCGAGGTTCGAGTCACGCGATGTGGAGGCGCTCCTGGATGCGGTGGAGCAGAGGAGGGACGCCCTGTATCCCGGGCACGGCCGCAGAGTTGCCCCACGCCACAGCCGGCGTCTGTGGAGGGAGGTGGCAGAGGCCGTCACCGCTGTGGCCCTGACACCACGGACAGGCACCCAGTGCCACAAGAAGGTGAACGACCTCGTCAGAGCAGGCAGGGTGAGCGTCCCCCATATCCCCATATCCCCTCTCCCCCATATCCCCCATATTCCCCCCTCCCCCATATCCCCCATATCCCCCCTCCCCCATATCCCCCATATCCCCCCTCCCCCATATCCCCCCCTCCCCCATATCCCCCCCTCCCACATATCCCCCCTCCCCCATATCCCCCATATCCCCCCTCCCCCATATCCCCCCCTCCCCCATATCCCCCCTCCCCCATATCCCCCCTCCCCCATATCCCCCATATCCCCCCTCCCCCATATCCCCCATATCCCCCATATCCCCCCTCCCCATATCTCCCCCATATCCCCCCTCCCCCATATCCCCCCTCCCCCATATCCCCCATATCCCCCATATCCCCCCTCCCCCATATCTCCCCCTCCCCCATATCCCCCCTCCCCCATATCCCCCCTCCCCCATATCCCCCATATCCCCCCTCCCCCATATCCCCCATATCCCCTAGTGAATCCAGCCCTAACCTTAACCTCTGCAATGCACGCGCAACCGATGGCGTGCATTCATATACCTGCCTAACACTGTTGCCTTTTACCCCTGCCACCACCCCCCCCCCCAGGAGAAGCGCGCACACAACAATAGGGAGCATGTGAGGACTGGAGGAGGGCCCGCTGATGAGAGGCCACTGACCGTACACGAGGAAAGGGCCCTGGAACTGGCTGGCGGACCTGACGACCGGGAGGTTGCTGATGCAGAGGTCGGGGCCCCACGAGCAAGTGAGCCACCAACAGCCCGTCCCCATATCCCCCCTCCCCTATATCCCCCTCTCCCGTATCACCTGATCACTGCCTGATGTCTAACCATGCATGCTTCATTGTGTATCGCAGGACCAAACGTCCAGGCACCCATCCCCGTAGATGCAGACCGCCCGCAGGGTGCCCCTCCGAGACCACGGGAGACGGAGAGACCCGCAACCTCCAGCATGCGACGCCCGGAGGATGCCCCTCGGAGACCACGGGAGACGGAGAGACCCAAACCCTCCAGCATGCGATGCCCGCAGGATGCCCCTCGGAGACCACGGGAGACGGAGAGACCCGCACCCTCCAGCATGCGACGCCCGCAGGATGCCCCTCGGAGACCACGGGAGACGGAGAGACCCGCACCCTCCAGCATGCGACACCCGCAGGATGCCCCTCGGAGACAACGGGAGACGGAGAGACCCGAACCCTCCAGCATGCGACGCCCGCAGGATGCCCCTCGGAGACCACGGGAGACGGAGAGACCCGAACCCTCCAGCATGCGACGCCCGCAGGATGCCCCTCGGAGACCACGGGAGACGGAGAGACCTGGAGCAACAGGGAGACGACACCCCCGTCACGTGCGGGAGCGACCACCCAGCGATGAGGGGGGCAGCCAGGCCCCCGTCACATCCGAGCCAGGACACCACTACCCAGGACACCACTATCCAGGACACCCCTACCCGGGACACCACTACCCAGGACACCCCTACCCGGGACACCACTACCCGGGACAGCACTACCCAGGACACCCCTACCCGGGAAGACGAAATACCGGACAGTGACTCAGAGTGGATGGGTGGAGACGAACCCCCACCCCAAAGTGCCATGGACTCAGAGTGGGACGAAGAGCACGACACAACGCCACTGCTGTCACCAACACCCTCCACCATCGCAGAAACACTCACCACGGTTGGGCACTTTAGTGATGAGGCGTCTGGTACACTCACTGGTGCGCACAACACAGCCGTCCCGGTACAGCAGGTGGAGGTAGGAGCAGCAGAGGGACCGGGCGGTCGGAGGGCAGCCCAGGCCAAGCGAACATCTGCCGCCCAGATGGATCCCGGGTTCCTGCAGTTACCACACCCACACATAGATCCGATGCAACCACCGACACGGAGACGAGCGAATAGGGTGACGGGTGGCTTGCGGCGGCTGCGGTCGCAGGTGGAGGAGTCCACCCGCGTCCAGGAGCTGGGAGTGGTCCCGGTCATGCGTGCCGCCCAGGCTGACACCGCACGGGTGGCGTCCGCGGTGGAGGCAATGGGTGCGACGGTGTCAGACATGGGGAGCGGTTTGCGAGGCCTGGGGCCTTCCGTGCAGGCGGCGTCTGTGGCCCAGGAAATGGCTGCCCTCTCTCAGGAGGCCATGAGCCAGTGCCAGCGCCAGATGGCAGAGGCGCTCAACGCCATAGCCCAGACTCAGCAGGCCATGGCCCAGTCTCAGCAGGCCATAGCCCAGTCTCTGCAGGCCATGGCCCAGTCTCTGCAGGCCATGGCCCAGTCTCAGCAGGCCATCGCTGAGGGCATCGGCGCCAGTGGCCATGTGCGAGCTGGCGTCGCACTGTCGCAGACAGGGTTCGACAACCCCCTGGCCTCCATGGCTGCAAACCTGCAGACCCCTGTCGATACCAGCACGGGCCTCCAGGACTGGCAGCGCCAGATGTCGGGGGCGCGTCGGATGGCCAGTCCATTCGCATCCCCCACCCATGTAGAGGCCTGGGGGCCATCGGGCACCCCGAGGGAGGAGGAGGTGGTGTGGTCCGTCCCGGCTCCCTCTGTAGGGGAGGTCCCGGTACACCGCGACACCTCGGACTCCCCCCCTTCCGTCCCAGGTGCATCGGGTGGGCAACGGGCAGGACAGGCTGGCAGCTCGCCATCCCAGTCGCCCGGGCCGCAGCCTGGCCCATCTAGGCCAGGACGCCCCAGGAAACGGCCGCCAAAGGGATCCAGTGTCAGAGGGCAGGAATCACAGGAGTCCACCTCCAGTTCTGCTGTACCGTCTGGGGAACCATGTAGACGTAGTCAAAGGGCCCGTAAGGCCAAACAATTAGACACTGAGTAAGTTGGCACGGGTGCAGGGCACAGATGAGTTTTAGGCGCTAGGGCACGTGCATGAACTCCTTTGGTTATTAAAGTCAATGTTACACCTACCGAAGCTGCCTTTGTGCTCTGTCCAAAGTGTGCGGGGGTGTCATGTACGTTGAGCGCAAGTGTGTGTGTGAGGGGTGGTCTTACCTCAGCCCCAGGTGAGTCTGCCCCCTTCCCCCTGGGCCGCCATCAACATCCCCCGGGCAGAGGACGGGACCGTGCGCTGCAGTGTCACAGCCGCATGCAGGGATGGTCCGGGTGGATGGTGGTACTGTGGCCATGGGTCAGACATAGTCCAACGATGTAGAGCCAGGAGCTCATCGGAGGCGGGCTGTCATCATTCTCCATGGCCTGCGATAGACACGCGTCCACCCGCAACTGGGTGAGCCCGGCCCGTTGTGCCGCCGGTGGATCGGCAATTGGGAGTGGGGGGGTGGTGTGCATGCGGGTGGGGTGTGTGGGGTTGGGGAGGGGGGTGATGGTGCTGGGTGGATGGATGGGTGGGGGGTGTGGGTGGTCGGCTGTTGTCATGGTGTGCGGTCTGTGGCCATACTACCCGATTCCCACGCCCATCTAGTCAGTGAAGCGGGCGTCTATCAGTCTGTCCCGTGCCCGCTGGGCCAGCCGGTAACGGTGGACAGCCACCCGTCTGTGTCTACCCCGTCTGCCCTGACCATTGCCCCCATCCCCCTCATCTGGGGAGGACTGGGCCTCTTCCTGCTGCTCCTCCACTCCGCCCTCCTCTGCCTGCGGCACATCGCCCCTCTGCTGGGCTATGTTGTGCAGGACGCAGCACACCACAATGATGCGGCCGACCCTATCTGACCGATACTGGAGGGCGCCCCCAGAGAGGTCCAGGCACCTGAAACGCATCTTCAGCACGCCAAAGCACCTCTCGATCACTCCCCTTGTCGCTACATGGGCATCATTGTAGCGGTTCTCCGCCTCATTGCGTGGCCTCCGTATAGGCGTCATCAGCCACGATCGCAATGGGTAGCCCCTGTCGCCCAGCAACCAGCCCCTCAGCCGGGGATGGCGTCCCTCGTACATGCCGGGGATGGATGACCGCGACAACACGAATGAGTCGTGTACACTGCCTGGGTAACGGGCGCAGACGTGCAGGATCATCATGCGGTGGTCGCAGACCACCTGTACGTTCATCGAATAGGTCCCCTTCCTATTAGTGAACACGGCCCTGTTATCTGCAGGTGGCCGCACGGCGACGTGCATCCCATCGATCGCGCCCTGGACCATGGGGAACCCGGCAATGGCAGAGAAGCCCACGGCCCGGGCATCTTGGCTGGCCCGGTCCACGGGGAAGCGGATGTAGCGGTGCGCCATGGCATAAAGGGCATCTGTCACTGCCCGGATGCACCGATGCACCGATGTCTGCGATATGCCGGACAGGTCCCCACTCGGTGCCTGGAATGACCCCGTTGCATAAAAGTTCAGGGCCACCGTAACCTTGACGGACACGGGGAGAGGGTGTCCCCCGCCAGTGCCACGCGGTGACAGGTGTGCCAGCAGGTGGCAGATGTGTGCCACGGTTTCCCGGCTCATCCGGAGTCTCCTCCTGCATTCCCGGTCCGTGAGGTCCTGGTATGACTGCCGGGGCCGGTACACACGGGGCGCCCTCGGGTGCCTCCGTTGCCGTGGGGCCGCGACGTCCTCCTCCCCCTCCTCGTCCTGTCGGTCAGGTGTCCCTCCAGCCTGGGCGACTGCCGCCTGCCCCTCTGCGGCAGCCTGCGCCGCCTCTCTGGCACGCTCCTCCTCCTCCTCCTCCTCCTCCTCCTCATCCAGGGCAACATAGACATGAGCGGCTGCCACCACGGCGGCCAACATCGCTGGATGATCTGAAAACATGACGACCTGGTGGGGGGGAGGGGAACGACGACATGTCATCATTGCCCATATCCCCTCCTCCCCCCAGCCAGGTGGCATGGACCGCATGGGTCCAACTGTTGAAGGCTGGCACCTGGCCAGGTGGACCAACTCATTTGCCCTCCCATCACCCACTCCGGCACGGACCCCCTCCCCAACCCCCAACCTCCACCCCGGCACGGACCCCCTCCCCAACCTCCACCCCGGCACGGACCCCCCCCCCAACCTCCACCCCGGCACGGACCCCCTCCCCAACCTCCACCCCGGAGCCCAGCCTACTCTAACCACCCCCCCCCCTCCCCCCCCCGCCGCACACACACACAAGCCGAGACACACCTCTCCTCAGGCAATCAGTCTGCGGCCACGCCATTTCCTGCCCAGAGCCAACCCCCCAGGCCGTCACTCACCTCCTCGCTGGTCGGCGTGGGCCTGGAGCACCGGGTCACGCCGATGAAAAGGAGGTTTGATTGACGTCGACGTGAACGGTCATCACGTCGACGGGACTTCGGCCCATCCGGAAGGGAGAATATCGGCAGGCCGAAAATCGGCTGCCTTGCGCAGACCCGTGACATTCTCCGCGGCCACGGCGCCATTAACGCCCCGCCGACTTTTCTCCCTTCGGAGACTTCGGCGGGGGCGGGGGCGGGATTCACGGCGGCCAACGGCCATTCTCCGACCCGGCGGGGGGTCAGAGAATGACGCCCCAGATCAGACATCAACTCTTCTCTCCAAAAACGTAATCAAAATGTTTCTCTCTCCATAGCTTCACCTAACATTGACATCATCTCCCCAAGCTGAAAAACAAATATACTTTCCAGGCAGATTAACTCCCCATGGACTGTCCCCAATCAAACCACAGTACATTAGACCAAAAAACACATTCATCTTTCAATTTCACCTTCTGGCTGCTAAAAGTTCCCAGGACCTGCAAAACAGAGTCTTTTTTCTTTAAACAGGACCACTGCAGTCAATCACACTCGAACCCCAAGTGTTTAATCCTCAAATTGCCCAATACATTCATAATCAAATTTTTTAAATCCTCCATTTGTCACAATGAAAAGTTAATGTTCCCCATTGCTTAAGTTAGAATTGGAGCTTTAATTGTTTAATAGACAAAACATATTGTTTGATAGATGACACATATATATATATGTATATACATATATACATATAAAGGGGATACAGGTGGCACTGTGGAGTTGTAGGGGAAATGATTGTTCAACACAATAAAATTGAAGTTGAAGAAGTCAACACTTGCTTCTTAGTTCTTATTACAGAGAAACCATCAGAAATTAACAATGCAAATTGGGAAAACTCAGTGAAGGTTCTGCCGCATTATTTATAAAATAATATGACTTTTAACTGGGATTCTGGGATCATAACTTCAGCCTTATGATGGATATTTATCACAACTGAACTTTGTTTCTCAGCTCCATAACATTTTACATAGTTTGTTTCTCTTTTTAGAACTCTAGGATTAGAGGAGATTAAAGTGAAAGATAGTTATCACACTGGGATCTTTCTGCTCAGTAAAGTTCAGCTACTGTTTGGGTAAATGTGTTGAATCATTTGGAAGACTCAATGCAACTACTGATGACATCAATATTGGTATCCTTTAAGATAATTACAAACTAAAAAGCAACTTCCACACTATAGTCGCACACATGCCAGTAAATTAATTCCCATATCGCCCATAGTGGTCATAGATTTCTGCCAGCAATGCATCGGGCAACACGGTAGCACAGTGGTTAGAACTGTTGCTTCACAGCACCAGGTATCTGGATTTGATTCCCGGCTTGGGTCACTGTCTGTGCGGAGTCTGCACGTTCTCTCTGTGTCTGCATGGGTCTCCTCCGGCCACTCTGGTTTCTTCCACAAGTCCCGAAAGATGTGTTGTTAGGTGAATTGGACATTCTGAATTCTCCCTCTGTGTACCCGAACATGTGCCGTAGTGTGGCAACTAGGGGATTTTCACAGTAACTTCATTGCAGTGTTAATATAAGCCTACTTGTGACACAAATAAAGATTGTTATTATAATCCAAAGTTGGTACTTATGCCTCTACCTCACCCAATCATTTAGCAATGAGAATAAAGCCAGGTCGGGAATTAACATAAGTGATATATGTTAACACACACGAGGAGCTCAGGAGTTCTGAAATGTCTTAAATTATAACTCCAAAATTCTGTGTTTTCAATTTTGTTGACTGGGTCCTCTTTTCGCTTTGTCATAGTCAAATTTTAAGAATTTAATTGGCACAACCTTTTTTTTAACATAAATTTAGTGTACCCAATTCATTTTTTTCCAATTAAGGGGCAATTTAGCATGTTCAATCCACCTATCCTGCACATCTTTGGGTTGTGGGGGCGAAACCCAAGCAAACACGGGGAGAATGTGCAAACTCCACACGAACAGTGACCCAGAGCCGGGATCGAACCTGGGACCCCGGTGCCGTGAGGCAGCAGAGCTAACCCAGTGCACCACCTTGCTGCCCTCGGCACGACCTTTTTAACTCCAGCTGGGTGCACGATATATCAATTGCCAAAACACTAAGGTGTTTATATCCAAATCCTTGTTCATTATTAGCATAAAAGATATTGGTCTATTGATTTTAAATAAACTGAACACTTTGTTAAAATGACAGCCAAGGGAGTATCATGAGGCATTGGTGGTGCCAGTCTGCTAATGTATTTGTATGATTTCAGCACATAGGTATTTATAAATGCAAGTTTATAGCTTAATCGCGAAGAGTAATGTCTCTGTCACTGTAACAGCGTTAAATCTGTCCTCTGATCCTGCAGGAGAACTTGTCAAGAAAATATTAAACACAGTCAAGCGAGGAGCATGTGTGAGTCGTCATGGCGATCATCAGATATACTTCTTCCATCTCTGTTGGGTCCAAACAATCACCTGAGGAGCATTAGCAACTCTAGTCTATGATTCCGGTTGGTCTCAACATTATCAGCAACAATTGACTTAAATACCGCAATTTTATCTTATTTAAATTCAATTTTCATTTTAATAACAAACAATTTGCTTCAAATTCTGCCCCATTACAGAATGATAATATTAATTTACCAGCAAAAGCTAGAATGCTAGTGGATATGGCAGGTCTCATTTCGCTTTCTGCTACTACTGGGTCACATCATCAGGCATGTTTAGTCAGGCATCACTCCCTCTGGCACCATTGTTTTACGATAGAGCATGGCAAATCAAAATATACATTAACACGCAAAGGCTGGGCTCCAGGGACATGTAAATGTCACTCGCCAAATGATTCAATGTCACAGGCTAATGACGTGTTATATCATATTTTTGTTTTGTAATGTGATTATCTCCACGTAACATTATTGAGAGAAAATATGAAAGTCTGGATGGAAAGAAACAGTATTACAATGTTCAGCGAGTACCTTTAGTGAGAAAATGTAATGGGGAATTCCATGATCCTAAGTTCCCTTAAGGTATACAATGCTTAAAGAAGTGTAGGTCAGAGACAGGGCAAAGAAATATTGTAGCTATGGTAGTCTGACCTACGCTCTTGCAAGAGCAGCTTGCAGGCTCACTGGGAGAGAATGATAATGGAAATACCCATAAAAATCTCACAGATGGATCAGTGAGTTTCTCTTACTAACTAGGATGACTGGCTACTGGTACAGCAGAGTTTGCCTTGGTGACTTGGGTTAGGAGGTTGGAATATAGAATCATTGCTGGTCACTGTCCTATAATTATAAGTAAGTAAAGTCGCCAAAGTCCCAGGTGACCATAGGCTGCTCTCCCTTTTGAGAGGGAGAACTGACTGGTGGCAATTTAACCTGAGGATCATCACACCTCAGGTGAAGGGCAAGGTTGAAAAGATGGGGCCTCCATGAACAGCCTCAGCAGGTATGTGAATTTCCCGACAATTGTGCCCCTCGAGTAAAGGCAGAGTTGGCTTTGGTTATGACAAAAAGCCAAATGGCAATCAGTCTCAAGGCCCTCACTGAAATCAATGTAATTTAATCAAAACCACAGAGGGGTATATCCTGCTCATGGAACCATACCGCAGAAAACTGCTTTCACCAGAGAAACAGAGACCAGCATTTATATAAAAGAAGGAAAAATAGATCTTCAATTTATATAGGGCCTTTCATATCCTCAATACATCTCAAAATGCATTGCAGCCATTAAACAACCTTTTTAAATATAGGCTGGGATTTTCTGGAAAACGCCACCCATAGTATAATACTTACAAAAGAAACAGCCATTGAACACAATAAAACATCGTAAACAGCAAATAAAGTAAAGGACCAATTCATCTTTTTCCAATGGTCACTGCAGGAATATTGATCAGGACACCAGGCTCATTACAATTTGGGACCCTTAACGTCTACCACAGGAGCAGATGGCACGTTGATTTAAAGTTTTGTTCAAAAGATACCACTTGCAAACATGCAAGACATCTTCCAAACTGCACTGAAGTATTCGCTGAGAATATGTGGAGAAGTTTTCTTTAGTGGCACCTCCCATACCTGTGACATTGACATGCTGGAAGGATCGGGACAGCATTTAGTTAGTAAAACTATCATCTCCAACTCCTGCTCCAAGTCACACACCATCCTGACTTGGGCATATATCGCTATTCTTTCATCACCTTTTAGTCAAGTTCCTGGAATTCATTACCAACAGCATTGGAAGAGCGGGGAGGGGGTTGGAATCAAATTTTTTTTAAAATTCTGACCTGTAGAAATGAGAATTGAAACTTTTCCGGTTACTTTGTTTTACGAACTCCTGGCTTCTGCTTTGAACAGCTGAACATGATCGCTGCTGTACCTAACTGTGTCATATGAACATACAAACAAAGTCACGGCGCTGAGGTCCCAGGTTCGATCCCGGCTCTGGGTCACTGTCCGTGTGGAGTTTGCACATTCTCCGTCTGTTTGCGTGGGTTTCGCCCCCACAACCCAAAGTTGTGCAGGGTAGGTGTATTGGCCATGCTAAATTGCCCCTTAATTGGAAACAAATAATTGGGTACTCTAAGTTTAAAGAGAATGAGCATACAAACAAAGAGCAGGAGTAGGCCATTCAGCCACTTGAGCCTGCTCTGCCACTCATAGCTGATCTGATAAAACCTCAAATCTGTATCTCGCCTACCCCCAGTAACCTATCGTTCCCTTGCTTATCAAGTATCTATCCACCTCTGCCTTAAAAATGTTCAAACCACCACCTTCCACCACTTTTTCAGGAAGAATGTTCCAAAGGCTGATGACCCTCTGTGAAAAACAATTGCCTCATCTCCGTTTTAAATGTGAGACCCCTTATTGTTAAACAGTGACCCCCCCCCATCCCCACCCCCTAGTCCTTCATTTACCCACAAGAGGAAAAGTGTTCTCCAAGACCCCTCAGGATTTTATATGTTTCAAACTTACCTAGCCCTCAGCTGCAGTCTAATTCCAGGCCAGATGGAGGTGTTTCACTCTGATCTGGGTTATGGCTAATCAGCGACATTGGGCAGGCTACATTGTTCACATGCCTGACACAAGACTCTCAAAGCAAGCTTGTAACTCTGAACTTTGTCACAGCAAGCAGTTACCAGGAAAGTAGAAGAAATATTTGAAGGCCCTCCTCAAAGCCTCCCTGAGAAATGCAACTTCTTCACCAATGCACAAAAATCCCTTGCTCGAGACCACCCAAACTTGAGAAGAAGCACCTGAGAAGGTGCCAACCATTTCAAACTTCTCCAACAGGCTAGGATAAGACCAAGTGCAAAGAGCGGAAGGACCAAAAGCTGAGCATCCCACCTCCCCGCCTCATCAAACACTACCTACTCCTGACCTGTGGCAGAGTATGCGTACCCAGCATTGGACCTTTTAGTCACTTCAGGACCCACAACTAGAGTGGAAGAAAGCCATCCTTGACCCCAAGGAACTGCCTAAGAAGAGTCAAATGAGGTCAGTGGCAGGTCACTGGCGAGCAATAGGAGAGTAAGGAAGATTGCAGAAGTGGAATGGAACCAGCTGCCACCTGACTTCCCTTCAATGTTTCCTCCCATGTTCAATCATATTCCAGAACTGTAAATTACATAGAAATTCACCTCCTACAATTGTTTAAGAGGTAGAACTGTATATTCAGTCTTTTCATCTTAGTATTCTTAGAGTTGCAATTTCAAACTCCAAGATAATTTACTCTTTCTTCTTTCTTGTTAATTTTATTTTTGTCATGTCATCCCAGAGTCTTCAATCAATGCAGGCAACACTATTTTTAACTGTTCTTGGTGTGGTTTAATTTTGTTGAAACCACATTCTATGTCATGGAAGTAATGGATTGCAGTGAGAGTAAGGTTGTCATTTAATCTCATGGTTAAGATGATTTCCATAAGCCATTCAATATTTGTTCTCATAGTTTGTGACAGCATTTGATTAATTTGATTCAACTCCAATCTTTTTACTCACTTTCAATCATCCAAAATGCTAACTGTGCTCTTTACTACTTCCATCAATACAGGGCTAAAACTAATTGTGAGTTTGTTTAAAGCTCTCAGCATATTTTCTTCCTGTACATCTGTAAAATATAAAAATAATCAAACTCTTAGTGGTCATTGTGGCGATCTTTGTGATTCTTGTTCTCAGGATGGATGGTGAAGTGTTCACAAAGACCACAGAATCTAAGTTCATAAACAAAGCTAACATTTATTTACACTACTGGATTTAAGTTTGACCACTTACTCCTAAAGTAAACAATATGCTAAACTATAATCTATACTCGACTACACTAGTCTCAACACTCTATCTAATACTATGCTGCACTCTCTATCACTACTCTCTCTGGCTCTCCTCTCCAGCTCTCTAACAGAGAGCACGGGCAGCACGGTAGCACAGTAGCACAGTGGTTAGCACAGTTGCTTCACACTCCAGGGTCCCACGTTCCATTCCCGTCTTGGGTCACTGTCTGTGCGGAGTCTGCACGTTCTCCCCGTGTTTGCGCGGGTTTCGTCCGGGTGCTCCAGTTTCCTCCCACAGTCCAAAGATATGCAGGTTGGGTGGATTGGCCATGATAAATTGCCCTTCGTGTCCAAACAAGGTTAGTTGGGGTTACTGGGTTAAGGGGATAGGGTGGAGATGTGGGCTTAAGCAGGGTGCTCTTTCTATGAGCCGGTGCAGACTCGATGGGCCGAATGGCCTCCTACTGCGCTGCAAATCCTATGATTCTAGATCTGTGAGACACTGCTTTATATAGTTCTGTATCTAGCTCCATCTAGTGGTTATCTGCATCATTACATTAACCCTTTGTTATCTATGCATTTCCTATAATGTCACAGTCATTTCATTTCATCCTTGCTTCTTCTAAATCTCAAGATCTTCAATATACAGGTTCAAGATGAGAGGGGGAAGTTTAAGGGAGATGTGCGGGGTAAGTTTTTCACGCAGAGAATGCTGGGTGCCTGGAAGTGCTGCCAGAGGATGTGGTGGAAGCAGGCACATTAGCAACATTTAAAAGGCACCTGGATGGGTGCATGAATAGGGAGGAAATAGAGGGTAACGGTCCGAGAAAGGGCAGAAAGTTTTTTTTAGTTAGGGCATCATGATCGGCACAGGCTTGAAGGGCCGAAGGGCCAGTTCCTGTGCTGTACTATTCTTTGTTCTTTGTTCTACTTGTATAACTAATAATATTGAAATATTGAGGAACTTAACAGGATTATTCATTGCAATTTTGAATAGGTATAGTGTTCAATGATAGATCATTCGCTTTCTGCCTCTATATTAACATCATGTCATTGCTCAGACTAAAGCATGTTACATGCACCACTCACATTTAACGTTATGCCAGAATATCCCTCAACAATAATCATTGACAAAAATAAGAACAATAATCATTGACTTGCATAGAAGTAAAAATGGGGAAAGATGTTTCACGAGCCTCTGATATCTCCCATTTTACATTATCGTAGAAAGTCAAAAATATGCATTCTTCTAAAAATAAACCAAAATTAAGAGAGTTAATTCCCTTTGGTTACCACGTCAAGCAAAATCAAATACATGGGCCCCAAGTGCGTGGGATCTCAGTCCATTGTTAGATCGTACGGCAAACCTGTGGTCACAGCCCCAACTGTCCTCAATCCCAGGGTTGAGATCGTTTAACATTTCAGGCATTACTGGTTTGGTTTGGGGATGGGCACAACACCCATGTTTCAGGACCTGTTCGTCCAGCTCAAACATCAATAATTAAAGTTGTAAAAAAGAGTAACGGATTTAAGTTGCCCCTTGGATCAATTTCCGTCCGTGAGCCACATTAGGTGCATTTAGATGTAGTTCAGCCAGGATCTGATCCTAGTACACTCCATCTGATCATACATACTACTGGGGGGCGGGGGGGGTGGGGGAGGAAAGGCAGTAGAACTGACAAGATTTCTGACAGACAATGTTGCCCTGTTGGTCCCTTCATCTACCACCGGAACAGGAAGTTGGTGGTGGGACAGGTGGTTGGGTGAGGAGGAGAGGAGTCAGTGAACTTGAGAAGTGCCTATAAATCAACTTCCAGCTGAACTCTACTTCATGAGGAATTAGATACATTGCAGAACTACAGGGTGCCACCTCAGATTCGGGCCTTTCCATTGTGGCTGTATTGCTGCAACAGTCCCATTCCCTCTCTTGCAATTTTACAAGAAACAATAATAGCAAAAACCTTCCCACTATGTTTAAAATGCTACTAACACAAAGAAGCAAGAAGATATTCCACTACATTATTAATGTCACAGCATATCTAAAAGTAGCACCGTAGTTTTGATTTCAATATACTTGAGGTATTCACTTTTAACACGATACTTGGCACTTGATATTCCACAATAAATGTATTATTTTGTTTGTCATTTTTCAATATTGGATATTGCATACAGGACGGAACTCTAAAAATTAATGAGGTACTTGTTGCTATTATTCTCTCGTGTATTAACCTGCTGTAAGCACCCTCTGCTCTGAAACAGAGCCTTGGTATTAGTTGGTATTTCTTCCTGTGTTCTTTTCTCAATGAGAGTAAATAATGTGTTAGCTGGCAATATCCCCTCTCCTCCTTCACATCAGTGAATTTGACAGCTGCACACAGTCATAATCACACCTCCACAACTATCCTCTCGCCCCAGATGAACCTTTCACTCTCTGACTATTGCCAACAATGCTTTGGCGCCTCCCCACAGCTGACCTCCTGAAATCCTGGCTACCACCCACCCTGACCACCTGACTACCCCCATTTCTAACCCCCCCATCCAACCCCCACTTGAATGACCACCCAAACTCTCCGCCCTCACCCCACTCCACCAACCACCCCACCCCCAGCCGACCACATAACGACCTTCCCTTATCATTTACCTTACACATTTATCTTCTCCCTGGATTCTTAAAGTGGCTGAGACCTTTAAATGACCTGCTTCACTGAAGTTAGTCCTGTAAAAAGTGGATGTGTCTTCCATTTGTCCAACTCTGCTGCACTTGACTGAAGGCCTGGGGAGCCCGCTGCATTGCACTATTCCCTCCTGGCCCAGGTCAAAAGGCCAGATGAGAATGGTGCAGCTGCATTTCAGTGTAAGTAAGTCTACACAACTGCAGAATACTGTGCACCCTATGGTACAACGCATCCCTTGTCTTATAGATATCCAGTGCAACATAAAAATGTGTATCCATAAAACTCCTAGAACCATAGAATTCCTAGTGCAGAAGGAGGCCATTCAACCCATTGAGTCTGCACCGACCCTCTGAAAGGGCACTCGACTTAGGCCCACTAACCTCCCCGATCCCCATAACCCTCATTATCCCATCTAATCTACACATCATCTCGGGTACCCTCCAATCAACTAAACTCCCCTGGCTACCAGTCCTGAGAAACATCCGACCCCCTCACATAAACAGAAGGTTTATTTCAATCCAAGCCTGCTGCTACACAAGAAGATGACCAATCCACCTTCTGCTCACCTTCCATCATGCCAGCCTGTATGGCTAAGACCACCGTACCAAGGAATAACAGCAGACATCCAATGGAATGGAACCAAAATGCTATCATCACAGATCCCACAGCCAAAACATGCCATGTCAACATTGAACTGGCCTCAACCATTTCCTCACTGGACAAGACCTTTGTGCAGCAAATCGGCACAGGTGGGGCCTTGCAGGGAACCTGGACTGCAGCTGTGATGCACCCCTATCAAAGACTCACATCAGTGAAGGCTGTCCCCTGACAAAATTCAGCGGAAACAAAATTCAGAGCTCCATTTAGCCACTGTGGAAGTTATTACCTGATTTGGTGATTACAGCACATTCTAAAAGGAAAGTGTTAATAAAGTGTAAGTAAAAAGGAGCACAGTGGCAATCCAACAGGGATTTTTGAATATTGCTGAAAAGAGAGATACGTTTCCAAAACTTTTCATCGGGACAAATATAAATATGTCAAATTTCAAACTCTCACCACTCTCAGCCCCCCCCCCCACCCCCCCCCGCCCCTCCCCCCCCCCCCCCCACGCCCCCCCCCCCCCCCCCCCCCGCGATTCTCCGGCCCGGATGGGCCGAAGTCCCGCTGCTAAAATGCCTGTCCCACCGGCGAAGATTAAACCACCTACCTTACCGACGGGACAAGGTGGCGCGGGCGGGCTCCGGGGTACTGGGGGGGGGGGGGGCGCGGGGCGATCTGGCCCCGTGGGGTGCCCCCACGGTGGCCTGGCCCGCGGTCGGGGCCCACCGATCTGCGGGCGGGCCTGTGCCGTGGGGGCACTCTCTTCCTTCCGCCTTCGCTGCGGTCTCCACCGTGGCAGAAGCGGAAGAGACTCCTTCCACTGCGCATGCGCAGGAATGCCGTCAGCGGCCGTTAACACTCCCGTGCATGCGCCGCCCGGAGATGTCATTTCCGCTCCAGCTGGCGGGGCACCAAAGGCCTTTTCCGCCAGCTGGCGGGGTGGAAATCAGTCCGGCGCGGGCCTAGCCCATTAAGGTTGGGGCTCAGCCCCCCAAGATGCGGAGCATTCCGCACCTTTGGGGCGGCGCGATGCCCGACTGATTTGCGCCGTTTTGGGCGCCAGTCGGCGGACATCGCGCCGATACCGGAGAATTTCGCCCCTGGTTCCTAGATTACTGAATAACCCATTTTGACTTGTTCGTCTATGGACTTTCAATCACCCCCAAAGTTTTAACTTTCAAAAGCGGAAAGCCCTATCTTTGAACTCAGCGGCTTTAGATTGCATGTTCTCATCTGCTGTTTTATCTTCTAGTCATAGATTATCCCATGACTCTCCTCTTCTTTAGCTGACAGCTGATGTTGTGGCTTTTTCTCTTATCCTGGCTAAAGGCACAATCTGTACCCATCATGAATGTGCAAAAAAACTGTCATAGAAAGTGTCATAGAAAGTGCTGGTTACCTTATGACTGTCAAATCCTAGTGAAAACAGTTTCCCATATCATTGTCTTAGTCTCCGAGCAACTAAATATTTTATCTAGGTAAGAGTCAACTTTTGCCACACCTGTCATGATATTCAAAAATACATCATAACACATACACAATGATAGACAGACCAACGGACCAATTAGCACACATAACACGACAGCCAATCACAGACAAGAGCAGACACAGTATAAAACAAGAAACACGACACTTCCTGAGCAGTCCATCTGGAGCGAGCACAGGGCCAGGACCTCATAGCAAGACACTCACACAGTCACAACGTGCTGAGTACCAAGTCTAATGTATAAATAGTTAGATGGAATAAAACTGCGTTGTACCAATCGCAACCGTGTTGGTTTGTCTGTACCTCAGAGCACCCAACACCTCATGATACCAGGAGTGAATTGATACCTACCGGCAAATCTGCCATCCTGAGCCATGGACACCCGCAACAAACCGCAGCCGTTGCAAGTCGCTGGGAACCTGCGCACAAATTGGAAGCTCTTCAAGCAGCGCTTCGAACTCTTCACGCAAGACAATGAAAAACAGGGCGCCTCGGACGAAACAAAGATTGCCATGCTCCTCACTAACGCAGGTCAGCACGCCAGCGATGTATAAAACTCCTTGGTATTCGCGGAAGGCGAGAACAAAGCTAAGTATGACACGGTCCTCCTCAAGCTCGACAAGCACTTCAACGTTGAGGTCAACGAAAGCTTTGAGAGGTATGTCTTTCAGCAGCGCCTGCAAGGTAAGGATGAGCTCTTTCAGTCCGTCCTGATGCACCTCCGCATACTCGCGCAGTCTGGGACCAGATCGTTTTTGGCGTTGCCTCCAGTGGCCTACACCAGCAGCTTCTAAAAATTAAAGGCCTGACCTGAGCATTTGCAGTTGAAGCCTGTGTCCTGCATGAGAATGCGACTAGCCGATATGCCCAATTTCAGGCGACCGAATCGGCACAGAGGGGGTCCCACGCGATCGAATCGGCAAGCCAGGCCGCCCACAAGGCCGAACGCGTCCAGGCAATCGAGTTTCTCCCGGCCCGCGGCCCGGACGAGGGCGGCCGTTTCGCGCGCTTTTTAAGTCCTCCCGCGTTTGTGCACGCCAAAACCTACGGCAACACTGAGGGACGTGCTGCGCAGGCGCTCCCGACGCAAGACCGAACTACGCATGCGCAGTGGCGTAACGAACGCCATGACGTCATGACATGCGGCAACTGTGGAGCTGCACATTTAAAAGGGCAATGTCCTGCAAAAACCCGACAATGCCTACGCTGTGGCAAGATGGGCCACTACGCTGCCTACTGTCGAGCGGCTCAACCTGTTGATCTTCCACATCTCCGACAACCTCGCAGGAACGTGTGGACCATCCAGCCTCCACATCACGACATCCAAACCGACGACACAGATGACCAAGACGCCTTCCAGGTTGCGGTCATTGATGCGAACCGGGTCAACACCATCAATCCGGGCGATGAATGGAGTGCCACCCTAACGGTCAACCGATCGCCGATCACTTTCCGCCTGGACACTGGCGCCTCCACCAACCTCATAGCATGGTCAGCCTTCTACGTCATAAAGGTCAGACCACCAATCCAGCCATCCCGGTGCAAGATGGTCGACTACAACGGGAACGTTATCCCGGCCATGGGATCCTGCCAGCTCCAGGTGACACACAACACACACACGGCCACACTCTCGTTCGAGATAGTTGGCTCATCGAAGGACTCCCTGCTGGGCGCACAGGCATGCAAGGCTCTCCACGAATCCTCTCTCTCTCTCCAGACGGCACGTCTGACTTCCCGGATGCAGAGTTCTACACACAGCTCCAATCGCTCCTCGCCCACAACCAGGAGGCATTCGAAGGCATGGGAACACTGCCATACACCTACCAAATTCGCCTCAAACCGGACGCCATCCCGGTCGTTCATGCACCTTGCAGGGTTCCTGCGCCACTTAAAGACCGCCTCAAGCAGCAGCTGCAGGATCTCCAGGACCAAGGGGTCCTATCCAGAGTCACGGAGCCCACGCCATGGGTCAGCTCCATGGTGTGTGTCAAGAAGCCCTCTGGCGAGCTCCGCATCTGTATTGACCCCAAAGACCTCAATAATAATATTATGAGGGAACATTATCCCATACCACAATGGGAAGAGATCACCAGTGAAATGGCCCAAGCGAAGATAGTCACGAAACTGGATGCTTCTAAAGGGTTTTGGCAGAGCCAACTGGACCCGTCCAGCCGAAAGCTATGTACCTTCAACACCCCTTTCGGCTGGTTCTGCTACAACCGGATGCCATTTGGCATCATCTCGGCATCCGAGGTCTTCCATAGAATCATGGAGCAGATGATGGAAGGCATCGAAGGGGTGCGCATATATGTGGGCAATGTCATCATCTGGTCCACCACACCGCAGGAGCACATACATCGTCTCCAATGCGTTTGTGCCCGCATACGGGAAAACGGACTGCGCCTCAACCGAGCCAAGTGCTCCTTTGGCCAGACCGAGTTGAAGTTCCTGGGGGACCATATCTCCCGGTCAGGGGTCCGTCTGGATGCCGACAAGGTGAGCGCCATCACAGCCATGCCGCAGCCGGCCGACAAGAAAGCTGTCCTACGCTTCCTTGGCATGGTCAACTTCCTGGGGAAGTTCATTCCCAACCTTGCCTCTCACACGACGACTCTGCGCCACCTCGTCAGAAAATCCACAGAGTTCCAGTGGCAACACACGCACGCAAACTCACTACAGCACCAGTGTTGGCGTTTTTTGGCACGTCTCGTGCCACCAAAATCTCAACTGATGCCAGCCAATCCGGCATTGGAGCAGTGCTCCTGCAGAGGGATGACACGGCATCATGGGCCCCAGTGGCCTATGCATCGCGGGCCATGACCCCCACAGAGCAGCACTACGCGCAAATCGAAAAAGAATGCCTGGGCTTGCTAACCGGTTTAGACAAGTTCCACGATTACGTCTATGGTCTTCCACGATTCACGGTCGAAACTGACCACCGCCCCCTGGTCAGCATAATAAACAAGGACCTGAACGAGATGACCCCTCGCCTCCAGCGCATCCTACTTAAACTCAGGGGGTACGACTTCCAACTGGTCTACACTCCAGGGAAGGACCTCATCGTGGCGGATGCCCTATCCAGAGCAGTGAGCACGCCGCCAGATGTGGAGGGGTTCGTATGTCAGGTCGAGGCACAGGTGGCTTTCACATCGGCCAATCTGCCAGCTACTGATGCACGTCTGGCCCACATTCGCCGTGAGACTGCGGCTGACCCCCTTCTACAACGTGTGATGCGCCACATGACGGAAGGGTGGCTCAAGGGGCAGTGCCCACAATTCTACAATGTACAAAACGACCTAGCCATCATTGATGGTGTCCTTCTGAAGCTGGACCGGATTGTGATTCCGCACAGCATGCGCCAGCTAGTTCTCGACCAACTACATGAAGGCCACTTGGGGGTCGAGAAGTGCAGACGGAGGGCTCGAGGGGCGGTATACTGGCCGGGCATCAGTGACGATATTGCCAACATGGTTCTCAACTGTACAACCTGCCAAAGGTTTCAGCCGGCGCAACCTCCTGAGACGCTTCTGCCCCATGAGCTGGTGACGTCCCCCTGGGCGAAGGGGGTGTCGACCTATTTCACGCGCTCGGCATGGACTATGTCATCATAGTTGACTACTTCTCAAACTACCCAGAAGTCATACGCCTGCACGATTTGACGTTGTCTGCTGTCATCAGGGCCTGCAAAGACACCTTTGCTCGCCACGGCATTCCGATGACTGTCATGTCGGACAATGGGCCCTGTTTTGCCAACCATGAATGGTCGTCCTTTGCTGCTTTGTATGGCTTCACACACGTGATGTCCAGCCCTCTGCATCCCCAGTCCAATGGAAAGGCGGAGAAGGGCGTTCACATTACCAAGCGGCTCCTCTGCAAGGCTGCTGCTGCTGGGTCGGACTTCTACCTCGCCCTGCTGGCCTATCGCTCGGCCCCACTAGCCACTGGTCTCTCACCAGCACAGCTGCTGATGGGTCGCGCCCTCAGAACCACTGTGCCTTCCATCCTGGCACCAACAATAGACCATGCTCCGGTACTGCATAGGATGCAACTGCAGCGCGATCGCCAGAAGAGATCGTACGACATACGGGCAACTGATCTTCCCTCCGTGGCCCCTGGAGACAACGTCCGCATCCACCTGCCAGGCGGTGGCTGGTCAGCACCTGCCGAAGTTCTCCGACGCATGGCTCCCCGCTCGTTCCTGGTACGCATGCCGGATGGATCCGTGCATAGGCGCAATCGCTGAGCCCTTTGCGTACTTCCACCCTCGCAACGGGACCCTACACAGACACCGTGTCCTCCACTAGTTCCTGATAGCGACTTCGTGGAGCTGCCATGTACCATACCCCTTCTGTTGCCGCCCGTGGCCAGGCTCGCACCTCAGCCGGTGGTTCTCGACCCACACTTGAGGCGGTCAACCTGAATTCGTCGCCCACCTACTAGACTGGACTTATGAGACTGTTCACACGACAAACTTTTGCAACCACTGTTTTATAACATGTGACTGTTTTATCGTTACAGGCCTCGTTTGATCGTTCCAAATTTCCACGCTGTTCTTCTTTTGTTATGGTACAATCTCGTTAGCATGTCACACCTGACATCGCCCCTTGTATATAGTTAAGCCCCATGTACATGATGTAAATATTACACACACACACACCTTTAGCTGCACTCAGGACACATTTATATTTATAACCACGTAGGCACATAATCTTGTAAAAAAGGGGGATGTCATGATATTCAAACATACATCATAACACATACATAATGATAGACAGACCAACGGACCAATTAGCACACATAACACGACAGCCAATAACAGACAAGAGCAGACACAGTATAAGACAAGAAACACAACACTTCCTGGGCAGTCCATCTGGAGACAGCACAGGGCCAGGACCTCATAGCAAGACACTCACACAGTCACAACATGCTGAGTACCAAGTCTGATGTATAAATAGTTAGATGGAATAAAACTGCGTTGTACCAATCGCAACCGTGTTGGTTCGTCTGTACCTCAGAGCACCCAACACCTCAACGCCACTTACAACCAAGGGAAACGTTAGCATTCTCTGTTTCTCAGCTTCCTCTGTTCGCAAGCAGTAGCATCAAGATTCCAACACAACCCAAATCCTTCGTTTTGATCTCTGGCGAGTGCAAAGTCTGTTGGGATACTTAGTCATTTAACCTGTTTTAAAATATTCTATAATTCCTTCTTTTGGGCCTGAGCGGAGCCATTCAATTTTCATCTGGGGAATTTCACTTTCTCCCTTAACCATCTTTCTGGCTTTGCCTTATATCAAATTGAATTGTCCAAACAAACATGTTTCCCCAGTGTTTCCTTTTCATTTCATATCATTTGTTGATATTCATCCATGAGCTCCCCATGTATTCCACACTTGGGAAATCTCTCTGCTGACCTAACCTCTTGATTTCCTCTTTAAGTTTGCAAGGGCTTGTTCAAGCAATGCATATGTGATAAATAGTCAAAGTTTTATTTAGCCAACATCTTGATACAGACTGAAAAATTATTAATACAACAAACAGAAAGCTACAGTGTACCTTATTGACAGTAAATCATGGACTTAACAGATTCTCCAATTCCATTTTAGTCTTTTTCATTTTGTGGATAATTCTTGTTAATTATTATTTTTCCATAGCCACAATTGCATTCTTAATTCAAAGCAATGCAAACCTGAACTGGAGAACTTTGCTCACCTGTCCTTGCCTAAGCCTAATGTCTCAGGTGGTGGTTACCAACAACAACCTATATTTATATAGTGTCTACAGGTAAATAAAAGGTTCTTCACAGGAGCATAATGCAAGATAAGGGCTCATGGAGTTGGGCTCATGGAGTTGGGGGTAATATATGAGCATGAATGGAGGATTAGGTAACAGGCAGCAAGCTAAGAGTAGGAATAAATGGGGCATTTTCCAGTTGGCAGGTTGTTAGCAATGGATAAGTGCTGGGGCCTCAGATATTTACAATGTGGATACCGGACCAATCGATCAGAAGGTGAAAAAATTGAGGGAGAACTACGAAATAGGGCCACTATGGCTCTGAGGAAGAGCAGACAGGGAGATGTTGCTGAAAACAGCAGGACTGGTGGCCTGAAGTGCATATATTTTAATGCAAGAAGTATCACAGGTAAGGCAGATGAATTTAGTTCTTGGATTAGTACTTGGAACTATGATGTTGTTGCCATTACAGAGAACTGGTTGAGGGAAGAACAGGATTGGCAGCTAAACATTCCAGGATTTAGATGTTTCAGGCGGGATAGAGGGGGATGTAAAAGGGGTGGAGGAGTTGCGCTCCTGGTTAGGGAGAATATCACAGCTATACTGCGGGAGGACACCTCAGAGGGCAGCGAGGTTTTATGGGTAGAGATCAGGAATATGAAGGTTGCATTCACAATGTTTGGGGTTTACTACAGGCCTCCCAATAGCCAGCGGGAGATAGAGGAGCAGATAGGTAGACAGATTTTGGAAAGGAGTAAAAGCAACAGGGTTGTTGTGATGGGAGACTTTGACTTCCCCAATATTGACTGGGACTCACAGAGTACGAGGGGTTTGGACGAGGCAAAGTTTGTAAGGAGCATCCAGAAGGGCTTCTTAAAGCAATATGTAGATGGTCCAACTAGGGAAGGGGCTATACTGGACCTGGTATTGGGAATGAGCCCGTCCAGGTGGTAGACGTTTCAGTCGGGGAGCATTTCGGAAACAGTGACCACAATTCAGTAAGTTTTAAAGTGCTGGTGGACAAGGATAAGAGTGGTCCTAGGGTGAATGGGCTAAATTGGAGGAAGGCTAATTATAACAATATTAGGCGGGAACTGAAGAACAGAGATTGGGGCGGATGTTTGAGGGTAAATCAATATCTGACATGTGGGAGACTTTCAAATGTCAGTTGAAAGGAATTCAGGACCAGCATGTTCCTGTGAGGAAGAAGGATAAGTACAGCAAATTTTGGGATCCTTGGATAACGAGAGGTATTGTAGGCCTCATCAAAAAGAAAAAGGAAGCATTTGCCAGGGCTAGAAGGCTGGGAACAGACGAAGCCTATGTGAAATATAAGGAAAGTAGGAAGAAACTTAAGCAAGGAGTCAGGAGGGCTAAAAGGGGTCACGAAAAGTCATTGGCAAATAGGGTTAAGGAAAATCCCAAGGTTTTTAACACGTACATAAAAAGCAAGGAGGTAGCCAAGGAAAGGGTTGGCCCACTGAAGGACAGGGGAGGGAATCTATGTGTGGAGCCAGAGGAAATGGGCGAGGTACTAAATGAATACTTTGCATCAGCATTCACCAAAGAGAAGTAATTGGTGGATTTTGAGTCTGGAGAAGGGTGTGTAGATAGCCTGGGTCACATTGAGATCCAAAAAGACGAGGTGTTGGGCGTCTTAAAAAATATTAAGGTGGATAAGTCCCGAGGGCCTGATGGGATATACCCCTGAATACTGAAGGAGGCAAGAGAGGAAATTGCTGAGGCCTTGACAGAAATCTTTGGCTCCTCCCTTTCTTCAGGTGATGTCCCGGAAGACTGGAGAATAGCCAATGTTGTTCCTTTGTTTAAGACGGGTAGCAAGGATAATCCAGGGAACTACAGACCGGTGACCCTTACGACAGTGGTAGGGAAATTATTGGAGAGAATTCTTCGAGACAAGATCTACTCCGATTTGGCAGCAAGTGGTCGTATTAGCGAGAGGCAGAACGGTTTTGTGAAGGGGAGGTCGTGTCTCACTAACTTGATAGAGTTTTTCGAGGAGGTCACAGAGATGATTGATGCAGATAGGGCAGAGGATGTTGTCCATACGGACTTCAGTAAGGCCTTTGAAAAGCTCCCTCATGGCAGACTGGTATAAAAGGTGAAGTCGCACGGGATCAGAGGTGAACTGGATACAGAACTGGCTAGGTCATAGAAGGAAGAGAGTAGCAATGGAAGGGTGCTTTTCTGATTGGAGCGCTGTGACCAGTGGTGTTCTGCAGGGATCAGTGCTGGGACCTTTGCTGTTCGTAGTATATATAAATGATTTGGAGGAAAATGTAACTGGTCTGATTAGTAAGTTTGCAGACAACACAAAGTTTGGTGGAATTGCGGATAGCGATGAAGACTGTCAGAGGATACAGCAAGATTTAGATCATTTGGAGACTTGGGCAGCGAGATGGCAGGTGGAGTTTAATCTGGACAAATGTGAGGTAATGCATTTTGGAAGGTCTAATACAGGTAGGGAATATACAGTGAATGGTAGAACCCTCAAGAGTATTGACAGTCAGAGAGATCTTGGTGTACAGGTCAACAGATCACTGAAAGGGGCAACACGGTGGAGAAGGAAGTCAAGAAGGCAAACGGCATGCTTGCCTTCATTGGCCAGGGCATTGAGTATAAAAATTGGCAAGTCATGTTGCCGCCGCTGTATAGAACCTTAGCTAGGCCACACTTGGAGTATAGTGTTCCATTCTGGTCGCCACACTGCCAGAAGGATGTGGAGGCTTTAGAGAGGGTGCAGAAGAGATTTACCAGGATGTTGCCTGGTATGGAGGGCATTAGCTATGAGGAGCAGTTGAATAAACTTAGTTGGTTCTCACTGGAACAAAGGAAGTTGAGGGGCGACCTGATAGAGGTCTACAAAATTATGAGGGGCATAGACAGAGTGGATAGTCAGAGACTTTTTCCCAGGGTAGAGGGGTCAATTACTAGGGGGCATTGATTTAAGGTGCGAGGGGCAAGGTTTAGAGGAGATGTACGAGGCAAGTTTTTTACACAGAGGGTAGTGGGTGCCTGGAACTCGCTGACGGAGGAGGTGGTGGAAGCAGGGACGATAGTGACGTTTAAGGGGCATCTTGACAAATACATGAATAGGATGGGAATACGGACCCCGGAAGTGTAGACAATTTTAGTTTAGACGGGCAGCATGGTCGGCGCAGGCTTGGAGGGCTGCAGGGCCTGTTCCTGTGCTGTACTTTTCTTTGTTCTTTGTTCTTTATGTCTTAGACGAGGAAATAGAGAGTACTGCAGATAAGGTTTACTGACAGTACTAGGTTAGGTGTAAATCCAAGTTGTGAGGATAACACAGAGGCTGCAAAGAGATTTAGATAGGTTAAATAAGTGGGCATTAAGGTTGCAGATGTGGGCGGCATGGTAGCACAGTGGTTAGCACTGTTGCTTCACAGTGCCAGGGTCCCAGGTTCAATTCCCGGCTTGGGTCACTGTCTGTGAGGAGTCTGCACATTCTTCCCGTGTCTGCATGGTTTCCCTCTGGATGCTCCCGTTTCCTCCCACAGGTACCGAAAGACGTGCTGTTAGGTAATTTGGACATTCTGAATTCTCCCTCTGTGTACCCGAACAGGCACCGGAATGTGGCGACTAGGGGCTTTTCACAGTAACTTTATTACAGTGTTAATGTAAGCCTACTTGTGACAATAACAATTATTATTATTATTATTATTAAATGTGTGATGTGTGAAGTTATTCACTTTGGTGGTAAGAATGGAACAGCAGAATCATTTTTAGAAGGCGTGAAACTTTTAAATGTTGATGTTCAGAGGGATTTGGGCTGATTTGTAGAAGGAACACAAGTTAGCATGCAGAAACAAAAAACAATTAGAAATGCAAATGGATGTTGGCCATTATTGCAAGGGATTTTGAAATCAGGAATAAATAAATATTGGCCAAAATTCTCTGACCATTCACACCGGTGGGATTCTCTAGCCCCACCGGCAGAATATTCCCGCCCATGGATTTTCCATTGTCGTGAGGTAGCTTCAATGGGAATTCCCAATGACAGCAGTGGGAGCAGGGAATCCCACTACCATCGAATGGCATGCTGCCTCCCGTCGCCGAAAAACATGCAGCTGGGAGACGGAGAATCCCGCCCATTATTACAATTGTACAGGGCTTTGGTGAGACCACACCTGGAATATGTGCAATTTGCAGCTCCACATTTAAGGGAGGATGTACTTTCATTGGAGGCAATATTGCGAAGGTTCACTCGATTTGTCCCTGTTAAGAAAGGGTTGCCCTCTGCTAAGAGACTGAGTAAATGGGTTTATATTCTCTGCAGTTTAGAAGATTGAGACGTGGGCCGAAATTCTCCGTAATCGGCGCGATGTCCGCCGACCGGCGCCAAAAACGGCGCAAATCTGTCCGGCATCGCGCCGCCCCAAAGGTGTGGAATCCTCCGCATCTTGAGTGGCCGAGCCCTAACCTTGAGGGGCTAGGCCCGCGCCGGACTGATTTCCGCCCAGCCAGCTGGCGGGAAAGGCCTTTGGTGCCCCGCCAGCTGGCACGGAACTGAACTTTGCCGGCCGGCGCATGCGTGGGAGCGTCAGCGGCCGCTCACGGCATCCCCGTGCATGCGCAGTGGAGGGTAGGGGGTCTCTTCCGCCTCCGCCATGGTGAAGACCATGCAAAGGCGGAAGGAAAAGAGTTCCCCCGTGGCACAGGCCCGCCCGCGGATCGGTGGGCCCCGATCGCGGGCCAGGCCACCGTGGGGGCACCCCTCGGGGCCAGATCGCCCCACGCACCCCCCAGGACCCCGGGGCCCGCCCGCGCCACCTTGTCCCGCCGGTAAGAGTGGCGGTTTAATCCACGCTGGCGGGACAGGTATTCCAGCAGCGGGACGTCGGCCCATCCGGGCCGGAGAATCGCCGGGGGGGGGGGGGGGGGTGGCCCTCCAACCCGCGCGGCGCAATTCCCACCCCCGCCAAATCTCCGGTGCCGGAGAATTCGGCAACCAGCGGTTGCGGGATTCACGCCAGCCCCCGGCGATTCTCCGACCCGGCGGGGGGTCGGAGAATCCCGCACGTGATATCATTTAAACATACACATTTATGGAGTGGCACGACAGGATAAATACTGAGAGGTTATTGCCCTTGCCTGGGGAATCCACAACATGGGTGGCACAGTCTCAGAATAAGGTGATGATCGTTTAAGACTGGGATGAGGAGGAATTCTTTCAATCAAAGGGTTTTGAATCTTTAAATTGTCTATCCCAGAGGCATATGGATGTCCCATCACTCAATATATTTAATGTTGGGATAGACAGCTTGTTGATCTCTCAGGGACTCAAAGGATATGGGGAGCGGACAAGAAAGTGGAGCTGAAGCCGAAACTCAACCATGATCATATTGAAAGGTTGAACAGGCCCAATGGGCCACATGGTATACTCCTGCTCCTATTTCTTATATTCCTATGTTCGTATTATAAGAAGGCAGCACGGTGGCACAGTGGATAACACTGCTGTCTCATGGCGCCAGGGACCCGGGTTCAATTCCAGCCTCGGGTAACTGTGTGGAGTTTGCACTTTCTCCCCGTATCCGCATGGGTTTCCACCGGGTGCTCCGGTTTCCTCCCACAGTCCAAAGATGGATTGGCCATGCTAAATTGTGCCTTAGTATCCAAAAGGTTAGGTGGGGTTACTGGGTTACAGGGATAGGGTTGGGCGTGGGCCAAGGTAGGGTGCTCTTTCCAAGGGGCAGTGTAGACTCAATGGGCCAAATGGCCTCCTTCTGCACTGTAGGCATTCTATAAAAACTAAAACTATTACCGAGCCACATAAGGAGATATAAGCTCAGATGACCAAAAAAGCAGGGTTGAAGAGTGTCCTAAAGGAGGGTGGAGAGGTGCAGGGAGGGTATTACAGCCAAGAACCTAGGCAGTTGAAGGCACAGACATCAATGGTGGAGCAGGTAACAGAGAGGATGCTTAAGGGCAGGATTAGATGAGTCCAGGTATATCGGAGGGAGGGGGCAAGGCCATGTAGGAATTTAAAACAAGGATGCAAATTTTAAAATCAAGATATTGCATAACCGGGAGCTAGTGTCGGCCAGTGAGTTCAGGGATGATAAGTGGCTGGATAATAGGGCGAAATTCTCCGTTATCGGCGGAAAGTCTGCCGATCGGCGCAAAAAACGGCGCAAATCCGACTTGCGTCACGTCTGAAAAATGGGTCGATAGTCTCCGGCCCGAAATGGGCTAGCAGCGACGTAACGGGATCCGCGCTTGCGCAGTGGTTCACGCCGTGCAGCGTCATACGCGCTGCACGGCGTGACGGCTCATAAGGCTGCGCTGCTCCCCCCCACCCGACCGGAACACCTGACCGCAACACCCGACTGGATGGCTGGCCGTCGCTCAGCCCCGAGGTTCGAGTCACGCGATGTGGAGGCGCTCCTGGAAGCGTTGGAGCAGAGGAGGGACGCCCTGTATCCCGGGCACGGCCGCAGAGTTGCCCCACGCCACAGCCGGCGTCTGTGGAGGGAAGTGGCAGAGGCCGTCCCCGCTGTGGCCCTGACACCACGGACAGGCACCCAGTGCCACAAGAAGGTGAACGACCTCGTCAGAGCAGGCAGGGTGAGCCTCCCCATATCCCCCCTCCCCCATATCCCCCCCTCCCCCATATCCCCCATATCCCCCCTCCCCCATATCACCCTCCCGCATATCCCCCCTCCCCCATATCCCCCTCCCCCATATCCCCCATATCCCCCTTCCCCCATATACCCCCTCCCCATATCCCCGCTCCCCATATCCCCACTCCCCCATATCCCCCTCCCCCATATCCCCCCTCCCCCATATCCCCCCTCCTCCCACATATCCCCCTCCCCATATCCCCCCTCGCCCATATCCCCCTCCCCCATATCCCCCCTCCCCCATATGCCCCATATCCCCCCTCCCCCATATCCCCCCTCCCCCATATCCCCCCTCCCCCATATCCCCCATATCCCCCCTCCCCATATCCCCCCTCCCCCATATCCCCCCTCCCCATATCCCCCCTCCCCCATATCCCCCCTCCCCATATCCCCCCACCTCCATATCCCCCTCCCCCATATACCCCCTCCCCCATATGCCCCCTCCCCCATATCCCCCTCCCCCATATCCCCATATCCCCCCTCCCCCATATCCCCCCTCCCCCATATCCCCCCCTCCCCCATATCCCCCCTCCCCCATATCCCCCCTCCCCATATCCCCCCTCCCCATATCCCCCACATCCCCCCTCCCCATATCCCCCCTCCCCCATATCCCCCGTATCCCCCCTCCCCATATCCCCCATATCCCCCTCCCCCATATCCCCCCTCCCCCATATCCCCCCTCCCCATATCCCCCATATCCCCCTCCCCCATATCCCCCCTCCCCATATCCCCCCTCCCCCATATCCCCCCCTCCCCCATATCCCCCCTGCCCATATCCCCCCTCCCCCATATCCCCCCTCCCCCATATGCCCCCTCCCCCATATCCCCCATAACCCCCCTCCCCCATATCCCCCCTCCCCCATATCCCCCGTACCCCCTCCCCCATATCCCCCATATCCCCCCTCCCCCATATCCCCCCTCCCCATATCCCCCATATCCCCCCTCCCCCATATCCCCCCTCCCCCATATCCCCCTCCCCATATCCCCCCTCCCCCATATCCCCCGTTCCCCATATCCCCCATATCCCCCTCCCCCATACCCCCCTCCCCCATATCCCCCCTCCCCCATATCCCCTTCCCCCATATCCCCCATATCCCCCCTCCCCCATATCCCCCCTCCCCCTCCCCCATATTCCCCCTCCCCATATCCCCCATATCCCCCCTCCCCATATCCCCCCTCCCCCATATCCCCCCTCCCCCATATCCCCCCTCCCCATATCCCCCTTATCCCCAAGTGAATCCAGCCCTAACCTTAACCTCTGCAATGCACGCGCAACCGATGGCGTGCATTCGTATACCTGCCTAACACTGTTGCCTTTTACCCCTGCCACCCCCCCCCCCCCACAGGAGAAGCGCGCACACAACAATAGGGAGCATATGAGGACTGGAGGAGGGCCCGCTGATGAGAGGCCACTGACCGTACACGAGGAAAAGGCCCTGGAAATGGCTGGCGGACCTGAGGACCGGGAGGTTGCTGATGCAGAGGTCGGGGGCGTACTAGCGAGTGAGCCACCGACAGCCCGTCCCCATATCCCCCCTCCCCTATATACCCCTCCCCGTATCACCTGATCACTGCCTGATGTCTAACCATGCATGCTTCATTGTGTATCGCAGGACCAAACGTCCAGGCACCCATCCCCGCAGATGCAGACCGCCCGCAGGATGCCCCTCGGAGACCACAGGAGATGGAGAGACCCGCACCCTCCAGCATGCGACGCCCGCAGGATGCCCCTCAGAGACCACGGGAGACGGAGAGACCCGGACCCTCAAGCATGCGACGCCCGCAGGATGCCCCTCGGAGACCACGGGAGACGGAGAGACCCGGACCCTCCAGCATGCGACGCCCGCAGGATGCCCCTCGCACACCACGGGAGACGGAGAGACCTGGAGCAACAGGGCGACGACACCCCCGTCACGTGCGGGAGCGACCACCCAGCGACGAGTGGGGCAGCCACAGGCCCCCGTCCCATCCGAGCCAGGACACCACTACCCAGGACACCACTACCCAGGACACCACTACCCAGGATACCATTACCCAGGACACCACTACCCAGGACACCACTACCCAGGACACCCCTACCCGGGACAGCACTACCCAGGAAGACGAAATACCGGACAGTGACTCAGAGTGGATGGGACGAGACGAACCCCCACCCCAAAGTGCCATGGACTCAGAGAGGGACGAAGAGCACGACACAACGCCACTGCTGTCACCAACACCCTCCACCATCGCAGAAACACTCACCACGGTTGGGCACTTTAGTGATGAGGCGTCTGGTACACTCACTGGTGCGCACAACACAGCCGTCCCGGTACAGCAGGTGGAGGTAGGAGCAGCAGAGGGACCGGGCGGTCGGAGGGCAGCCCAGCCCAAGTGAACATCTGCTGCCCAGATGGATCCCGGGTTCCTGCAGTTACCACACCCACACATAGATCTGATGCAACCACCGACCCGGAGACGAGCGAAGAGGGTGACGGGCGGCTTGCGGCGGTTGCGGTCGCAGGTGAAAGGAGTCCACCCGCGTCCAGGAGCTGGGAGTGGTGCCGGTCATGCATGCCACCCAGGCCGACACCGCACGGGTGGCGTCCGCGGTGGAGGCAATGGGTGCGACGGTGTCAGACATGGGGGACGGTTTGCGAGGCCTGGGGCCTTCCGTGCAGGCGGCGTCTGTGGCCCAGGAAATGGCTGCCCTCTCACAGGAGGCCATGAGCCAGTGCCAGCGCAAGATGGCAGAGGCGCTCAACGCCATAGCCCAGTCTCAGCAGGCCATGGCCCAGTCTCTGCAGGCCATGGCCCAGTCTCAGCAGGCCATGGCCCAGTCTCTGCAGGCCATGGCCCAGTCTCTGCAGGCCATCGCTGAGGGCATCGGCGCCAGTGGCCATGTGCGAGCCGGCGTCGCACTGTCACAGACAGGGTTTGCCAACCCCCTGGGTGCCATGGCTGCAAACCTGCAGACCCCTGTCGATACCAGCATGGGCCTCCAGGACTGGCAGCGCCAGATGTCGGGGGGGCGTCGGATGGCCAGTCCGTTGGCATCCCCCACCCATGTAGAGGCCTGGGGGCCATCGGGCACCCCGAGGGAGGAGGAGGTGGTGTGGTCCGTCCCGGCTCCCTCTGTAGGGGAGGTCCCGGTACACCGCGACATCTCGGACTCCCCCCCTTCCGTCCCAGGTGCATCGGGTGGGCAACGGGCAGGACAGGCTGGCAGCTCGCCATCCCAGTCGCCCGGGCCGCAGCCTGGCCCATCTAGGCCAGGACGCCCCAGGAAACGGCCGCCAAAGGGATCCAGTGTCAGAGGGCAGGAATCACAGGAGTCCACCTCCAGTTCTGCTGTACTGTCTGGGGAACCACGTAGACGTAGTCAAAGGGTCCGTGAGGCCAAACAATTAGACACTGAGTAAGTTGGCACGGGTGCAGGGCACAGATGAGTTTTAGGGGCTAGGGCACGTGCATGAACTCCTTTGGTTATTAAAGTCAATGTTACACCTACCGAAGCTGCCTTTGTGCTCTGTCCAAAGTGTGCGGGGGTGTCATGTACGTTGAGCGCAAGTGTGTGTGTGAGGGGTGGTCTTACCTCAGCCCCAGGTGAGTCTGCCCCCTTCCCCCTGGGCCGCCATCAACATCCCCCGGGCAGAGGACGTGACCGTGCGCTGCAGTGTCACAGCCGCATGCAGGGATGGTCCGGGTGGATGGTGGTACTGTGGCCATGGGTCAGACATAGTCCAACGATGTAGAGCTAGGAGCTCATCGCAGAGCGGGTTGTCATCATCCTCCATGGCCTGCGATAGACACGCGCCCACCCGCAACTGTGTGAGCCCGGCCCGTTGTGCCGCAGGTGGATCGGCAATGGGGGGGGGGGTGCATGCGGGTGGGGTGGGTGGGGTTGGGGAGGGGGGTGAGGGTGCTGGGTGGGTGGATGGGTGGGGGGTGTGGGTGGTCGGCTGTTGCCATGGTGTGCGGTCTGTGGCCATACAACCCGATTCCCACGCCCATCTAGTCAGTGAAGCGGGCGCCTATCAGTCTGTCCCGTGCCCGCGATGCCAGCCGGTAACTAGTGGACAGCCACCCGCCTGTGTCTACCCCGTCTGCCCTGACCATTGTCCCCATCCCCCTCATCTGGGGAGGACTGGGCCTCTTCCTGCGGCTCCTCCACTCCGCCCTCCTCTGCCTGCGGCACATCGCCCCTCTGCTGGGCTATGTTGTGCAGGACGCAGCACACCACAATGATGCGGCCGACCCTATCTGACCGATACTGGAGGGCGCCCCCAGAGAGGTCCAGGCACCTGAAACGCATCTTCAGCACGCCAAAGCACCTCTCGATCACTCCCCTTGTCGCTACATGGGCATCATTGTAGCGGTTCTCCGCCTCATTGCGTGGCCTCCGTATAGGCGTCATCAGCCACGATCGCAATGGGTAGCCCCTGTCGGCCAGCAACCAGCCCCTCAGCCGAGGATGGCGTCCCTCGTACATGCCGGGGATGGATGACCGCGACAACACAAATGAGTCGTGTACACTGCCTGGGTGACGGGCGCAGACGTGCAGGATCATCATGCGGTGGTCGCAGACCACCTGTACGTTCATTGAATAGGTCCCCTTCCTATTAGTGAACACGGCCCTGTTATCTGCAGGTGGCCGCACGGCGACGTGCATCCCATCGATCGCGCCCTGGACCATGGGGAACCCGGCCACGGCAGAGAAGCCCACGGCCCGGGCATTTTGGCTGGCCCGGTCCACGGGGAAGCGGATGTAGCGGTGCGCCATGGCATATAGGGCATCTGTCACTGCCCGGATGCACCGGTGCACCGATGTCTGCGATATGCCGGACAGGTCCCCACTCGGTGCCTGGAATGACCCCGTTGCATAAAAGTTCAGGGCCACCGTAACCTTGACGGACACGGGGGGAGGGTGTCCCCCGCCAGTGCCACACGGTGACAGGTGTGCCAGCAGGTGGCAGATGTGTGCCACGGTTTCCATGCTCATCCGGAGTCTCCTCCTGCATTCCCGGTCCGTGAGGTCCTGGTATGACTGCCGGGGCCGGTACACACGGGGCGCCCTCGGGTGCCTCCGTTGCCGTGGGGCCGCGACGTCCTCCTCCCCCTCCTCGTCCTGTCGGTCAGGTGTCCCTCCAGCCTGCGCGGCTGCCGCCTGCCCCTCTGCGGCAGCCTGCGCCGCCTCTCTGGCACGCTCCTCCTCCTCCTCCTCCTCCTCCTCATCCAGGGCAACAAAGACATGAGCGGCTGCCACCACGGCGGCCAACATCGCTGGATGATCTGAAAACATGACGGCCTGGTGGGGGGGAGGGGAACGACGACATGTCATCATTGCCCATATCCCCTCCTCCCCCCAGCCAGGTGGCATGGACTGCATGGGTCCAACTGTTGGAGGCTGGCACCTGGCCAGGTGGACCAACTCACTTGCCCTCCCATCCCCCTCCTCGGCACGGACCCCCCCCCCAACCTCCACCATGGCACGGCACGGACCCCCCCCCAACCTCCACCCCAGTACGGACCCCCCCCCCAACCTCCACCCCAGCACGGACCCCCCCCCAACCTCCACCCCGGCATGGCACGGACCCCCCCGAATCTCAACCCCGGCACGGACCCCCCCCCAACCTCCACCCCAGCACGGACCCCCCCCAACCTCCACCCCGGCACGGATCCCCCCCAACCTCCACCCCAGCACGGACCCCCCCCAACCTCCACCCCGGCACGGCACGGACCCCCCCCCCAACCTCCACCCCAGCACCGACCCCCCCCAACCTCACCCCAGCACGGAACCCCCCCAACCTCACCCCGGCACGGACCGCCCCCCCCCCAACCTCCACCCCAGCACGGACCCCCCCTAACCTCCACCCCGGCATGGACCCTCCCCCCCAACCTCCACCCCGGCACGGACCCCCCATCCACCTCCCCGGCACGGACCCCCTCCCGGCACTCCCCCGGAGCCCAGCCTACTCTAACCACCCCGCCCACCCCCTTCCCACCGCACACACACACACACACAAGCCGAGACACACCTCTCCTCACGCATTCAGACTGCGGCCACGCCATTGCCTGCCCAGAGCCAACCCCCCACGCCGTCACTCACCTCCACGCTGGTCGGCGTGAGCCTGGAGCACCGGGTCACGCCGATGAAAAGGAGGTTTAATTTACGTCGACGTGAACGGTCATCACGTCGACGGGACTTCGGCCCATCCGGAAGGGAGAATATCGGCAGGCCGAAAATCGGCTGCCTTGCGCAGACCCGTGACATTCTCCGCGGCAGCGGCGACATTAACGCCCCGCCGACTTTTCTCCCTTCGGAGACTTCGGCAACCGGCGGGGGCGGGATTCACAGCGGCCAACGGCCATTCTCCAACCCTCTGGGGGGTCAGAGAATGACGCCCATGATATCACGGGCGATATTCTCCGACACCCCGGCGGGTCGGAGAATCGCCAGGGGCTGGCGTGAATCCCGCCCTCGCCAGTTGCCGAATTCTCCGACACCGGAGATTCGGCGGGGACGGGAATCGCGCTGCGCCGGTTGGCAGGCCCCCCCCCCAGCAATTCTCCGGCCCAGATGGGCCGAAGTCCCGCTGCTAGAATACCTGTCCCGCCGGCGTGGATTAAACCACCTTTCTTACCGGCGGGACAAGGTGGCGCGGGCGGGCTCCGGGGTCCTGGGGGGGGTGGGCGTGGGGCGATCTGGCCCCGGGCGGTGCCCCCACAGTGGCCTGGCCCGCGATCGGGGCCCACCAATCCGTGGGCGGGCCTGTGCCGTGGGGGCACTCTTTTCCTTCCGCCTTTGCCACGGTCTCCACCATGGCAGAGGTGGAAGAGACTCCCTCCACTGCACATGCGCGGGGATGCCGTGAGCGACCGCTGACGTTCCCGCGCATGCGCCGCCCGGCAATGTCATTTCCGCGCCAGCTGGCGAGGCCCCAAAGTCCTTTCCCGCCAGCTGGCGTGGCGGAAATCAGTCCGGCGCGGGCCTAGCCCCTCAAGGTTAGGGCTCAGCCGGTCAAGATGCGGAGGATTCCGCACCTTTGGGGCGGCGCGATGCCGGACTGATTTGCGCCGTTTTTGGCGCCGGTCTGCGGACATCGCGCCGATTACGGAAAATTTCGCCCCACATTCTGATTACAGACTGTTAACACTTGAAGAGAAATCCAAACAGCTTGTTTTAACCAATAGAAACTACACTACAAGATTTCATTTTTTTCTTGAACAAAGCAATGCACAAACTGTATTGTATATGGAGCAGATTAGCTAAAATGAGCACTATTAAGTTAACAATATGGTTTACACTGCATTGATTATGCACTCAGGTTACTTCTTACCTCCCCCAACAATTCTCTTGTAAGACATATCAATCTTAAAGTTATTTACTTCTGCAGAGAACAAGTATGTGTATGCCATAGTGCTCTGGAGATTTCTCCCCAGCTCCAGCTGTACTCAGAGGTAAAACTTTATTTGCTATCTCTTGACTGGATGTCAAGTCCTTTGTTCTTGTTACTTTTTCAATACTTACAAGCTAATCTGTTTGTTGCATTTATTTGCCACAAGATTCTGTGGGGACCACTGTAGATATTTCCACTAGTTTCAAACTACGCACTCTTCAAGCTTCTATTCCCTCATAAAATTCAAACTGAGATTAAGTCTTCCTGAATTTCACAGGGTTAATGATGAAGTTCAATTTTTTCTCTGCTTACAGTGCAGGTCCATCATTTACTTTGGTTATCTTCTCTCAGTGATCTGCAAATTGCACACACCAATTCCAAGCTGCAACTAATTCAGTAAAAAAAGACCCAGATTAATTGAAACCAGAGAACTTCCTGAAACTCCACCCATCTCCATATTGATGTAGCCTACTCTTGGATGTCCTCAAACTGATCTTTAGGTTAATTATCATTCATTTACCATTTCTTCTTTGGTCCGATCAAGAAAATGGGTTTACAGCATTTTCGGCTCCACTGGATGCTTTTAAACTAATTTAGCTCTAACTCATAAAAAAAACTTTAAATATACATTGGGGATTTTACATGGAGGGAGAGATTTCGAGAGGATAAAAAGTTAGTAAATTCATAGTAAAGAAAGCATGATCAATTGAGATGCAGTTTGAAATCAAAGAGGATGAGAAGTCATACTATGCAGAAACTGATGGAAGAAAACAGTGAAGATACCGAGATGAGCACATTTTTATTGTACTTGGAAGGGAGAACAATGATTTTGAACGAGAGGTGAGGGGTTGGAATAAAGATGAAAAGTTAAAGGGATGAGGAAGTGCTAGAACGAGTAGGAGGCCAGGCCACAGTAAGATTTTCTGATAACTGCCAAACCACCACTATTAGCTCAGGTGAGAAAAGTGGTGTGGAGCTCGCCGACTGCACGGTTAGCTTTTCCTGACATATTTTTAAGCACCTGAGAAAAATGGTGGAGGCGTGGCTCATGCTGTGACACTGGTGGGGTGCAGTTGGAGACAGCCAGCAGACGGGAATCCTAAGACCGGGTTGTCATTTTTAAAGATGAGAGCCCATGGTGTTGGGGGTAGTATATTAGCATGGATAGAGAATTGGCTAACCGATAGAAGGCAGAGAGTTGGGATAAGAGGAGCATTTTCAGGATGGCAACCTGTAACTAGTGGAGTGCCAAAAGGATCCGTGCTGAGGCCACAGTTATTCACAATATATATTGGAGCAGCATGGTGGCACAGTAGTTAGCACTGCTGCCTCATGGCGCCGAGGACCCAGGTTCGATCCCAGACACTGTCCATGTGGAGTCTTCCGTGTCTGCGTGGGTCTCACCCTCACAACACAAAAGGATGTGCAGGGTGGATGGATTGGCCACACTAAATTGCCCCTTAATTGGAAAAAATGAATTGGGTACTCTTAAAAAAAATTTTTTTTTAATCACAATATATATGAATGACTTGGATGAGGGAATGAATGTTATTATCAAGTTTGCGGATGACACAAAAATATGTTCAAGGCAAGAGTCTGCAAAGGAATAGAATCAGGTTAGGTGAACGGGCAGCAAAAACTTGGCAGATGGAATATAATGTGGGAAATATGAAGTTATGATGCACTTTGATAGAAAGAATAAAGGAGCTGAATATTATTTAAATGGAGAAAGACTGCAGAAAACTGCAGCTCGGGGGATTTGGGGGACCTCTCGCATAAATCACAAAAAGCTAGCATGCAGGTTCAGCAAATAATTGGGGAGGCAAATGGAATGTTGGCCTTTATTTCAAAGGGAATGGAGTTTTAAAACAGGGAAGTCCAGATAAAACTGTACAAGGCACTAATTAGACCACACCTGAAATACTGCAAACAGTTTTGATCTCCTTATCTCAGGAAAGAAATAAGGAAAGAGATACTGGCATTGGAGGCAGTCCAGAGAAGGTTCAGTAGGTTGATCCCGGGTACGGTGGATTTTCTTGTGAGCAGAGGTTGAGTAGATTGGGCCAGTATTCATTGGAGTTTAGAAGAATGAGAGGTGACATTATTGAGACATATAGTCCAGGATTCTCCAATAATGGGGCTATGTCCACACGCCCGCCAGAAAACGGGTGTGAATCATTCCGCACTTTTTTCTAAAAAGTCCAGGGTGATTCACCATTTTTAAGGGGGCTTGCAGGGCCCCGGCGTGCACCACGCAGCTCCTGCTGCCGACATGGGGCCCTGCACGTCCGGCCGCGGGTCCGTGCATGGCGGACCCACACAGTGGGCAGGCGCGGAAGAAGGTAGGCCCCCCCTGAGCGACGGAACCTACCGATCGGTGGCCCCAGATCACGGGCCTGACAGTCGTAGAGGACCCTCGGAGACTGATCTCCCGCCCCCTACCTCCTACCAGGACGGCCACCGCAGGCGCGACACCGAGCTCCCGCCGGGTGGAACCATACGAGAACTACGCCGGCGGGAACTTGGCCAGTTGACCGCGGAGAATCGCCACAGGGTCCGCATTCAACGGCCCCCGACTGGTGCTGTATCGACTACGCACGCGGCTGGCGGCGATTCTCCGGTCGGCGGAGAATCGCGCAAAGGCATCGCGGGTCCGACGCCCCATTCCCCGCCCCCACGCCGTCGCAATTGTGGCGCGGGGGCTTGGAGAATCCTGGCCATAGAATTCCCGGGGGTTTGACAGGGTAGATGCTGAGAGGATCTTTCCTCTTGTGGCTGAGTCTAGGACCAGAGGGCATAATCTCAGAGTAAGGGGTCACCCATTTAAGACTGAAATGATGAGGAATTTCTTCTCTCAGATGATAGGGAACCTATGGAATTTTGTACCACAGAAAGCTGTAGAGACTGTGTCATTAAGTATGTTCAAGGCCGAGCTAGACAGATTTTTAATCAATAAGGAATCAAGAATTATGGGAATAAGATGGAAAAGCGGATCAGCCATGATCGAATTGAGTGGTGGAGCAGACTCAATGGGTTGAGTGGCCTACCTCTGCTCCTATGCCTTATGGTCTTACCTTGGGGCTATACTTACATGTGCACCCCCAGCAGGTTCCTCTCCACCGCTTCAGGTTTGTGAAAAGCAGTTGTAATCCTTGCCACCAGGAAACCTGCTGGCGGGGTTGCGCTATTCGGCTGGGAAAGTGAATTGCAACAGCCAGGGAATTCCAATAATCAGACATGTGGGCCAGGATTCTCCAACCCGGCGCAGGTTCAGAGAATCCCTAGGGGGAGGCACAATACCCCCCTACCGTCCCAACGCCGGCCGCTCTATTCTCCGGCGCTGTTTTTCTTTGGCCGGCAGGATTCCCGCCATGCCGGTCGGGGGCCGTTGGCAGCGCCACCCTCCCGGCGAATCTTTGGGCCTCGATGGGCCGAGTGGCCATCCATTTTTGGCCAGTCCCGCCGGCGTGAATTACTCACCTCACGCACGGCGGGACCTGGCAGGTAAGTGTGCGGGGGCGGTCCTGGGGGGGCGCGGGAGGATCCGACCCCGGGGGGGCCCCCACGGTGGCCTGGCCCGCGATTGGGGCCTACCGATCTGCGGGTGGGCTGGTTCCGTGGGGGGCCTTCTTTCCTCAGCGCCGGGACCCTGTAGGGCTCCGCCATATTGTTCGGGGGCCGGTGCGGAGAAGGGAACCCCCGCGCATGCGCGGAAATACGCTGGCCAGTCCGCGCATGCGCAAGGCCACGATGGCTGTTCCGCGCATGCACAATCTCGCGCCGGCCCTTCGGCGCCGGCTGGAGCGGTGGGGACGACTATGGCGGCATCTAGCCCTCTACAAAGGTGAGAATTCCTCACCTTGGGGGGGGGGTTGTTGATGCTGGAATCGTTGGCACCGGTTTTTCCGCCGGCGTGGGAACATAGCCCCATTTTCAGAGAAACCCGCCCATGGATTGCATCGCTTCACTTTATTTTAAAACTTTGTTGAAGAAAAAGAACCAAATTTCATTTTATTTTGTTGTTTTTGTATTTGTACCATTTAAAACTTACTCAAAAATCCTACCACATATTTTTATTTATTACTAGGAATTAAATGACTGTCAAAACCAACAGAAATGATTGGTAACAGCATCATAAAGTTATTAAAACAAATTATCAAGGAAGATAGTTGTTCCCCACATTCAACTCTAAATGTTCTTAAGCTTTTACACAAGGCTTCAATTCCCAAACTGTTCTCATTAAAAACCAAAAAATTCAAAACTACCAATTTCATATGTTCTATATAACGTATATTTCTTTTTTTAAATTTAAAGTACCCAATTCTTTTTTTATCCAATTAAGGGGCAATTTAATGTGGCCAATCCGCCTACCATGCACATCTTTGGGTTGTGGGGGTGGGGCCCACGTAGACACGTGGAGAATGTGCAAACTCCACACGGACAGTGACCCGGGGCCGGGATCGAACCCGGGTCCTCAGCACGAAGAAGCAGCAGTGCTAACCACTGCGCCACCATGCCACCATTATATAACATATATTTCTGAAATGATTGCCTTACCTCCAAAATTAGAGCCCGTCTAACTACAATAATCAGAATTTTGCTGCAGTCCCAATAAAAGTTAGGTTTTGACAATTTCATGAGTTAGTTTTTTTAAAAATATTTTATTTTCCTCTTTTTTCACATTTTTTCTCAAATTTACACCCAACAATAAACAATAATCAGTAACGAATGCAATGTCAATCCCCAATAACAACGATCCCATCTTCCCACCAAACCCTAGACATTGGCCCACATGTTAACATAAACAAATGACAAAAAGGAATCAGGGGCGAAATTCTCCCCCAACGGCGCGATGTCCGCCGACTGGCGCCCAAAACGGCGCCAATCAGACGGGCATCGCGCCGCCCCAAAGGTGCGGAATGCTCCGCATCTTTGGGGGCCGAGCCCCAACATTGAGGGGCTAGGCCGGCGCCGGAGGGATTTCCGCCCCGCCAGCTGGCGGAAACGGCCTTTGGTGCCCCGCCAGCTGGCGCGGAAATGACATCCCCGGGCGGCGCATGCGCGGGAGTGTCAGCGGCCGCTGACAGTTTCCCGCGCATGCGCAATTGGGAGAGTCTCTTCCGCCTCCGCCATGGTGGAGACCGTGGCGGAGGCGGAAGGGAAAGAGTGCCCCCACGGCACAGGCCCGCCCGCGGATCGGTGGGCCCCGATCGCGGGCCAGGCCACCGTGGGGGCACCCCCCGGGGTCAGATCACCCCACGCCCCCCCCCCCCCCCCAGGACCCTGGAGCCCGCCCTTGCAGCCTTGTCCCGCCGGTAAATACCTACTTTAATTTACGCCGGCGGGACAGGCAATTTCTCGGCGGGACTTCGGTCCATCCGGGCCGGAGAATTGAGGGGGGGGGCCCGCCAACCTGCGCGGCCCAATTCCCGCCCACGCCATATCTCCGGTACCGGAGATTTCGGCAACCGGCGGGGGCGGGATTCACGGCGGCCAACGGCCATTCTCCGACCCGCTGGGGGGGTCGGAGAATGACGCCCCAGATACCACTCATAGTCACCATTAACACATACAGTCCCCCTCCCCCCAACCCTCCCAACCACTCCCCACACTAATGTCCAATTCTCGAAAGTGCATAATGAATAACTCCCATGAATTGTAGAACCCCGCATCCTTCCCCTCAGTTCAAATTTGACCTTCTCAAGAGTCAAGAATTCCAGCAGGTTCCCCCGCCACGCCAGGGCACAGGGTGGAGAGGTTGATCTCCACCCTAACAGAATCCTTCTTCGGTCGATCAATGAGGCGAAGGCTACAACATCTTCCTCTGCACCCGTTTTCAACCCTGGCTGGTCCAACACCCCGAATATGGCCTCCCGATGGCCCGGGTCCAGTTTCATGTGCACCACTTTAGAGATTACCCTAAAAACCTCTTTCCAGTAATCCTCCAGCTTTGGACAGGACCAAAACATATGAACGTCGTTTGCGGGGCCCCCCCCCGCAACGTTCACACGATCTTCTACCCCTAATGAGCCGGCTCATGCTCGTCCTTGTGAGGTGTGCTCTATATACTAACCTTCATCTGTATCAGCCCCAACCTCGTGCACAAGGAGCACCTCACACAAGAACCCCTCCTCCATACCCTCTCCCAACTCTTCCTCCCCCTTTGCCTTGATCCCATTCAGTGGTGCCTTCTCCTCTTCCAAAATAGCTCCGTAAACCTCCGACACTACCCTCTATTTAATGAGTTAGTTAACCTCAGAAATTTCAATTTGATTTAGCCTAATATTTTATAAACTAAACACAATGCAGAATAGATAAAAGTATCAAAAGGATATGAGCTTGCAAAAACCCAATCAATTATGTCATTGTTCTTTTTGTTCTTTCTTCAGGTACATTTTCAAATGACTGATACAGCTGGCAAAAAGAATAGCTATCATGGTTAAACAGATTTTTTAACACTTTTACTTCCATAGAATCCCTACAGTGAATAAGGAGGCTATTCAGCCCATCGAGTCTGTACCAACCCTCTGAATGAGCACCCGACCTCGGCCCACTTCCCGTCCCCATAACCCCACCTGATCTGCACATCCCTGGACACTAAGGAGCAATTTTATCATGGCTAATCCACCTAATATGTACATCATTGGACTGCAGGAGGAAATGGAGCACCCAGAGGAAACACATACAGACATGGGGAGAATGTTCAAATTCCACACACACAGTCACCCATGACTGGAATTTAACCTGGATCCCTGGCAATATGTAGTAGTGCTAACCACTGTGTCACCGTGCTGCCATAGGGCTTAACAGGGCTCAATTGTGGAGCTTCCCAAAGCTTGTGGGCACCAAACATTCTGAGATTTTTTAATGAGACAAAATGCTCAAGATAAAAGAACTCTTCCAACTTGTGACAGAAGAGAAGGGAGAAATAGACATAGACACAGACATAGGTATAGAAATAGACACATGGAGGGATTTTCCCCTTTCTTCCTCATTCCATCATAGATTAAAATAATGTTTTTTCTCTCAACCCAATTTACAATTTCTGATTTCTTCTTACTTGTCAAAACCATAGGGGTGGGAGCAGAGACAATTGCAGAAGCAGATCTCAGGCTTGCACTAATCAAATGTTAAAAACAGAGGCCGGGATTCTCCGAAATGGCGGCTAAGTGTTGACGCCGCCATAAACACCGGAGCAGTTCACGCCGGCGTCAACGAGCCCCAAAGCGCAGCGATTCTGCGGCCCAGAAGGGACCAGCACGGTCGCAACGGGAAGCGGGGGCCCCGAGGGGGGTCCGGCACACATCCAAATGGCCGGGATGCCTGGGCTGAGCCAGTGCCCGGGGTGGGTGCCCATCTGCGTGGCCTCCGTCATGGCGTCCGTGATGTTGGCCCCACTCTGTCATGGCGGGCTCTGCCAAGCCGCCGCAGCTGTCTGCCCCCCCCCCCCCCCGACACCAACCCCCCTGACACCAACCGACACTGACCCTGGGGGGCCTCCCCTCCCACCTCCCGCATGGCCATGCCGTCTCGCCTTCATGCTGTCCCCCCACGCTGACCCTTACCTCCTCCGGCCGCAACATCAGCCAGTACGACTAGTTGACGCTTTTATAAAGCATGTCAGAACGATGCTGGCAGTATCGCTGGGGGCCCAGGGAATCACAGGTCGGGCCACTTTTGGCGATTCTCTGGGCCGCGCGGCGCCTTCCGCGTTCGTGCGGTTTTAGCCTGGTCGGAGGTTCACCTCCCGGCATCGGACCGGCGTCGCGGGCCATCTCGGCGTAAACGCCGATTCTCCGAGCCGGCTGGGAGAATCCCGACCAGAGTGTCTGTGCATGTTCACATGAATTTGAAGCAGGACCACGCATTTTTAATTTCAACCGTGTAAATTAATTATAATTCTTTGCTGTGATATAATTAAAAGTAAGAGCTTTGAAAAGTTGAAATTGAGCTACAGTTAACCCGAATAACAACTGTAGTTCTTCAAGGTCTGATATTCCTTTTATTTAAAACAAACCAAACTCCCTCTGATTTTCTCACTTGTACAAGTAAACCTAAGTCACAATAAACCCATTGCAACATCTTTAACGCAAAACGCAAATCCCCAAATTTCCCCCCAATTCTGGGTGCACAAACATAAATGGAAATGGACACTCTCAACATTTTTTATACTTTCATACAACTTAAAAATATTAATCTCTGTCATGGATTTAAGTCAAAGTGACAAATATTACACAATATTCTGTGGTCATGCGCATAAGGAATAATCATATAGTTTAACCTTGTACAAAATCAAAACTGTGACTCACAATAAGTCACAAATAAAATAGATATTTTAACTGTGTAATTGAATGGGTAGTTAAATGAGTTACACTCTTGGCTATACATACATCAGAAAATACATCACACATCAGAAAATCCATCAAAGACAAAACTACAGACGTGAAACACTTATAACTTGTTAAACATTAATAGATAAATACACTTCCACACATTCACACCCACTTTAACACATAGGCACCCAGGGAATGTAATCGAACCCAATCAGGGCTTGTCGTATCCCTTTTACTACTTGTATGGGCCTCTTCGGTTCTTCAGGAGAGTGATGTATGCCACGTTAGCCTGATTCTGGATCCTAATCTGCCTGCTGAAAGAAGGAGAGGTCTATCTTTATACTATTCAGGTCCCTTCAGCTAAACGTATTCACCCTTTGTTCTTATCTCTAGTCCTAAATTGTCTCATCATTCTAGCTCTGATTCAGCTAACTGCTGATGCTGTGAATTATTCTTTAGGGACGCACCCCTTAAGAACAATTATCTTGTTATATTTATGTCCATCAAATCCTATAAGTGAGAGCTGTTTCCCATGTTGGACATGCGGGTTGACTTACAGCCAAAGGAAACTTCAGCATAAGCTTCCTATGGACACAAGAACCGGCTGCAAGATTCCATCCCTACTCTCTCTTTCCGCATACTGCTCTCTGGCTAGATTGTGAAATGCAAAGTCCACTGGGATATTTGGCCATTTACCCCACTTTAAACTATTCTAATAATGCAGTTTGAAACAACTTTTCACCAATAGGACAGTAAAAACATGCAATAGAATTGAATTCAACTGATATCTTTAAAAGGGAACTCGAGCTTTTAGTACAAAAGAAGGTCATTTGGCCCATAGATTAATTTAAATTTATCTCTCTGCCGCTTATTATTTCATTTGCTTCAAATCTTAATTCCCTTAAAAGTTGCAGTACTCTGTGTTAACCAGTCCCTGTCGCATAACATTCCCGTCTCCAAGAACTGGTGCGTGAATAAATATATCCTCATCTCTCCTCACCCTCCTACCTATCCAATCATACTCAAAAATGTTCCACAGTGGCTTCTCTTCCCACTCAAAAGCTCACGGGCGGGATTTTCCGTCGGCCGATGCCGAAAGCGGGAAATGCGATTGTGCGGAGAATCGGTACCGATGCCAAAATCGTGGCGTGTTCCGGTTTCACGCCAAATCGCAATTCTCCATCATCTCGATAGTGGCGCCAATGCATTCCAGAATGGACATACAGTAAACACCCTTGGCATATCATGAGTGCGTGCGACCCAATATCCTCCGCAGCCTCCACGATTTTCCATCTTCACCGGGGCGAATTCCCGACGGAATTTTGTGCAGTCTCCCACCACACCACCCCTGTACACCAGCCCCCACCGTAACACCTCCCTGCACCCCATCCCCCACCCTACCACCCCCCGCACCCCACCCTCCATCCCACCACCCCCACAACACACCCTCCACCATACCACCCCCTCCAACCAGCCGACACCAGCCGCGGGGCATCAACCGGCCCACCCAGGGCCACTCTAGCCCCTACGGGGGGGGGGGGCACCATTTGGGGGCAGTAGAGTGTACCCCTAGCAAGTGCCGTGCCAGCCGATGGTACCCTGGCAGCAGGGACATGCGCCAGGGCCAGAGGCCCCCATGGCTCCAGCCACCGATGGGGCCAGGGGTGCGGTGCAGAGAGGAGTGGGGGGAGGAGGACATGCTAGGGGAAGAGGCCGTAGTGGTGGCACCACGTAGCCGTTGGACCTGGCTGAGCAGGGGGGGTACACACCATGCTAACATGTGGACCTTTCACCCCCTGAGACAATGGATATAGAATTCAACCAGCAATGGTGGCCTTCGTCCTAGTCGCCGCAGCCCTGGGCGGTGCCCTGCGGCTGTATGAGCTGGAGCTGCTCGAGGAGGATGAGGAAGCTGCGGCAGTGGAGTGTGCAGCAGCAGAACAGGAGGCAGCCGCTGAGGATGGAGAGCCGGCAGCCCAACAGGCCGAGGAGGAGGACATGCAAAGGAGGCACAGCATGAGGCCTCTTGTGTACCGGCAGCGCCTGTCATTCGAGCATCTGCCAGACCGAGCATACCGTTGAAGACTCCAGCTGAGCAGAGGGACAGTGTGACATATCTGCCAGATCATGGTGCATCTGGGACCGTGGGGGAATGGGGGGGGACCCGCTCCTGGTGGCTGTCGCTGAGACGGTGGTCCTGAACTTTTATTACACGGGTCCTTCTCGGCACCGAGTAGGGACTTGTCCAGAATCCACGCCATCATGGAGGCCCTATGTGCCCAGTTGCCACAAATATCTCCATTTCAATGTTGACCGAGCCCACCAGGATGCCCGGGCAGGAGGTTTCGCTGCCATCACCGACATGCCTGGGTCCAGTGAGTGATCAACAGGATGTATGGCGCCCGATGAGCATAAACTGAAACGGTTCCACTCGATGAATGTGCAGCTGATGTGTGACCATGAGCTACACATCATGTCTGCGTTGGATACCCGAGCAGTGTGCACGATGCCTTCATGGAACACTTGACGATTCCTGGCTTCTTTGAGACGTTCCCCTCCAGCTGGGGTGTTAGCTTCTGGGCGACAGGGGTTACCCACTGCGGTCGTGGCTAATGACACATATCCGACGGCCAGAGACCAACGCCGAGATCTGCTCCAAAGATGTCCTTGCCGCAACCAAGATGCGGTTCAGGTGCCTGGACTGCTCTGGGGGGGTGGCTCTCCAGTATGACGCTTCTGTGGTGGCCTGTTGCGAGGTGACATCACTGTGGCATTGCCTCCATGGGTGGTGGAGCAGGGCACCACCAGCTTTTGTAATTTGGTGGTTGCTCAAATTGTTGCCAATCAGAATTGGTTCCACATTGGAGATGTTGGTGGAGCACATGAATGGACTGAAGAAGATGACCAGATAGATAGACAGGAGCAGTGGGCCTCAGCAACAGGGGCATCACTGAATTCCTTGGGCGGAATTCTCCAATAATGGGGCCATGTCCCCACGCCCGCGTAAAAGCCCGTGTGAATCACTCTGGACTTACCTGGAGAAAGGGTGAGGCCCAATGGTCAAAATCAACCCAGACCTCACATTGTTGATGTTGGACAGACTGATCACTCAGTCACCTCCCAACCTGTTACCCAATCAAAATCTACTGTTAATTGATATTCCTCCTTCAGTGTATGTTTCCTGTTCTGATATTGATTAAATATTGAAAGGACCGAAGCTATTGTTTTCAGGTTCCTGCTCTAAACTCCATTCCCTACCTGTTGGCACCATCCTTCTCCTTGACTACAGTCTGGAATTAAGCCAGTCTATCACATTGGATCCTGAGATGAGCTTTCAACCTCTTACTCACTTCATCATTAAGACCATCTATTTCTCCTCTATAACATCATGTGACTTCACCCTTGTCTCAGCTCGCCTGCTGCTGAATCAACCGTCCATGCCTTCATTACCAACAGAGCCAACAATTCAAATGCACTCCTGGCTGGTCTCCCACATTCTACTCTCTGGAAACCTTAGGTCTTCCAAAACTGTGCTGTCCACGTCTTGAATTGCAGCAGAACATGTTCCGCTGTCATCTCGGCACTAGCTTACCAAATTAGTTCCCTGTCAAGCAATGCCTAGATTCAAAATTCTCAACCTTGTTGGAAATCTCTCCATGGCCTCATCCCTCTCTAACTCTATAATCTCCTTCAGTCCCACAACCGTCTGAGATATCTCTGCCCCTCTAATTTATGAATTCCCAATTTAATTTGTACCAACATTGGTGGTTGTCCCTTCAGTTGTCGAGGCACCAAATTCCAGAATATCCTCACTATAGCTGTCTAGCTCAATTTCCTGCTTTAAGACACTTCTTAAAACCTATGTTGACCAAGATTTGGGTAATCTGATCTAATTCTGCCTTCTGTGCCTTTAGTGTCATACGTAGCTTCATAAGGTGAACTGACTTGGTACATTTCATTACATTAAAAGCACTCTATAAATGTAAATTGTTGGTGTTGATTTCTGCTTTCCCCAGCCAGAGAGCTGGAAGCCTGTGTTCCACATTATCTGCAGAGCATTTGGGACCTATGGATTCTCAACACAACAGGTATGACAATTTAGTGATTTACAAGACAGACGAACAAAATTGCTGATTGCTTTCAGTCTTTGAGAAGTAACTTCAATGTCGAATACATTAATTAACATGTTAATCACCAATCATCTCAATGTTTATCTTAAATTTGCACAAAATTGCTTTATATTTAAATGTAATACTTTCCCAAATCTTATCAGCCCGACACAGGTGAATTTAATGACGGATTGGGGATATTTCAGAAATGTACATGTCCTGACATAGTCAGGGGATAGGGTGGAGGTGTGGACCTTGGGTAGGATGCTCTTTCCAAGAGCCGGTGCAGACTCGATGGGCCGAATAGCCTCCTTCTGCACTGCAAATTCTATGTAAAAAATAGTCCGCCTCTGAGCGCTCTTGCTAGAGGAGGGATCTGACTGTGGTCTATCCACCTAACAGGACAGGGCTCTCCTCCCTTGCCCTCTCCTCATCTAAGACTGAAGTTCAACAGATGCGTGGAGGCCTCCTTTAAAATTTGGCACGCATCCTAGGGCTCCAGGTGCTCGAGGGCCACAGCTGTGTCTACAGGCCACCCTATGGTAGGGGTCCCTCTACATAACTGATGGCCTGGCAGCTTTAATTTTTAAACATTTAGAAGTGCTCAGGTGACCTCGCTGTATCTCTCCTACAGCTGCAGCACTCTCCTCTCAAACTGAGGCTCTTGGTCGTCCGTAACATTGGGTACTCCAATTGCATCTCCAAATGAGCATCATGACTTTGCGCCATTCCGCTGCTTTTTTCCCCTTCCCCCGCACATTGTTTCAATTCAAGTATTAATCTAATACCTTCTTGAATACCTCGATTGAACCTGCCTCCACCACGCGTCCAGACAATGCATTCACATGAAGTGTGAAGAAGTTTTTTTTCACATCACATTTTCGTCTTTTGCAAATCACTTTAACTCTGTGCATTCTCATTCTTGATCCTTTCACAGGTGGGAACAGTTTCTCCCTATCTGCTGTGTCTAGCCCCCTCATGATTTTGAACATCTCTGTCAAATTTCTTCCTAGCCTTCTTCTCTTCTTGGAGAATAATAACAATAATAATAATAATCTGTATTGGTGTCACAAGTAGGCTTACATTAACATTGCAATGGAGTTACTATGAAAAGCCCCTAGTTTCCACACTCTGGCGTCTGTTCGGGTACACTGAGAGAGAATTCAGAATGTCTAATTCACCTAACAGCAAGTCTTTCGGGACTTGTGGGAGGAAACCGGAGCACCCGGAGGAAACCCTCGCAGACACCGGGAGAACGTGCACAGACAGTGGCCCAAGCCGGGAATCAAACCTGGGACCCTGGCACTGTGAAGCAACAGCGATAATCACTGTGCTACCATGCTACAGTCCCAACCTCTCCAATCTATCCTCATGGCTGAAGTTTCTCATCGCTGGAACCATTCTTGTTGGAACCAACTCTTCTGCACTCTCTCCAATGGGTTCAAATTCTTCCTATTGTGTGACACCCAGAACTGTACACAACATTCCAGCTGAAGCCTAATAAGTGTTTGTTTAAATTCAGCATAGTCTCCTTGCTCTTGTACTCTATGCCGCTATTAATAAAGCCCAGAATGCCATATTCTTTATCAACTACGCTCTCCATCTGTCCTGCCACCTTCAATGATGTATTCATGTATACACCCAGGCCCCTCTGCTCCTGCACCCCTTTAAAAACTTTACCCCATCTTTATATTGTGTCTCCAGCTTCTTCCTACCAAAATGCATCACCACATACTTCTCCTCCTTGAACTTCATCTGCCACATATCTGCCCACTTAGCAGTACGGTGGCACAGTGGTAAGCACTGCTGCCTCACAGCACCAGGGACCCATGTGACTGTCTGTGTGGAGTCTGCACATTCTTCCTGTGTCTGCGTGGGTTTCTTCTGGGACCCCCCACCGGGTCGGAGAATCGCCGAGGGCTGGTGTGAATCCCGCCCCCGCCGGTTGCCGAATTCTCCGGCACCGGATATTCGGCGGGGGCGGGAATCGCACCGCGCCGGTTAGCGGGCCCCCCCCCCCCGGCGATTCTCCGGCACGGATGGGCCGAATTCCTGCTGCTAGAATGCCTGTCCCGCCGGCGTGGATTAAACCACCTCTCTTACCGGCGGGACAAGGCAGCGCGGGCGGGCTCCGGGGTCCTGGGGGGGGGCGCGGGACGATCTGGCCCCGGGGAGTGCCCCCACGGTGGCCTGGCCCGCGATCGGGGCCCACCGATCCGCGGGCGGGCCTATGCCGTGGGGGCACTCTTTTCCTTCCGCCTTCGCCACGGTCTCCACCATGGCGGAGGCGGAAGAGACTCCCTCCACTACGCATGCACGGGGATGCCGTGAGCGGCCGCTGACGCTCCCATGCATGCGCCGCCCGGCAATGTCATTTCCGCGCCAGCTGGCGGGGCACCAAAGGCCTTTCCAGCCAGCTGGCGGGGCGGAAATCAGTCCGGTGTGGGCGTAGCCCCTCAAGGTTGGGGCTCGGCCCCCCAAGATGCGGAGGATTCCGCACCTTTGGGGCGGCGCGATGCCGGACTGATTTGCGCCGTTTTTGGCGCCGGTCGGCGGACATCGCGCCGATTACGAGAAAATTGTGCCCAGGGTTATGGTGGGGGAATTGGGCCTAGGCAGGGTGCACTTTCAGAGGGTCAGTGCAGACTTGATGGGACGAATGGCCTCCTTCTACACTGTAGGGATACTATGATTCACCAACTTGTCTATGTTCTTTTGAAGCTTTACACTGTCCTCTTCACAGTTCTCAATGTTTCCAAGTTTTGTGTCATGTGCAAACTTTGAAATTGTCCTCTTCTCACCAAGATTGAGATCATTAATATGTATAAGGAAAGGCAATGGTCCAAATATCAAACCCTGGGGTACATTACTACAACCTTTCTCCAGCCACAAAATTATTCATTGATCATTTCTCTTTGCTTCCTATTATTCAGCCAATTTTGTATCCATGTTGCTACTTACAAAATATTTGCATTAATTCTTATTTGCCCGCGAAAAGCTCTGTTGTATTAATGTATTCTCCGGAAGTGATGTCATAAGTCCTAGTGTGGGAAACAGAGAGAGAAGAACAGCCATGTAAGAGATAACACGCTGTAAATAAAGCTCTGTTGTTTTAAACCTCCCTGCTCCATAGTATCACACCTCCAAAACTCAACATAAGAACTGTCGATGACGACTACGAATGGCTAGGCACCTGGGAAGAGAAATTTACCGAGAAAAGTTGGAAAGAAAGAAAAGTTATAAAGAAAACTTTTCACCCGGCACGACACATGTACGGAGAACTAATGGCTGGTAGACATGAGTAATGATAATCTGCCTCCAGAGCAGATTATACAGCTGTCTGTGGTAAATTAGAGGCTGAAGCTTGGGTTGTTGCCTTGTGTGTGAGGGAATCAAGGTAGCTGCTGAAAGCCCGGTTGCAAAGTGAGCATATGTGAAACCTCCAATAGTACAAAAATGATGGGGTTTTTGACATTGTGGGACCCATTGATGCAAATGTAGAGTGAAGGAGCTCCTATGCCGAGTGTTTTGACTCTTTTGCGCACGCAAACAAAACAGCTGAATATATTATGGTGCTCACTTTCCTGATAGTGAGGGAAGTAAAAATGTTTTGTCTCCTCTGTAGTTTAGTGGAATCTGCAAAGCCAGACATTAAGATGTACAAGCAAATTCTAGATATGTGGCAAGCACATTTTTAACCGAAACACTTGGTGATTGCAGAGCACTTTAGATTCCATAAAGAAACCAAGAAGAAGGGGAGTCAGTCGCACAATTTGTGGCTGTGCTTAAAAGATTTGCAGAATATTGTGAGTATGAAGGTGTGCTGAATGACAATATTTAGGACAGACTAGTTTGTGACCTACGCAGCAAAGCAGCATGGAAACTTTTGCTAACTGAGAATAATTTTTACTCTGGTTTAGCACAGTTGCTAAACAGCTGGCTTGTAATGCAGAACAAGGCCAGCAGCACGGGTTCAATTCCCCTACCAGCCTCCCCGAACAGGTGCCGGAATGTGGCGACTAGGGGCTTTTCACAGTAAATTTATTGAAGCCTACTTGTGACAATAAGCAATTATTATTATATTATTACTCTGCAGAAGACTGGAAATTGCTGGCTGCAAAGGAAGCTCAACAACTGAATTTGTAGAGTCTAATGCATTGTTTTTCAAACCTTTTTTTCAGGACCCACTTTTGCCAACTTTCCTACCTTTGGGACCCATGTCATGTTTGCTAAACCAGTCAATCCTAAGACCATAAGACCATAAGACATAGGAGCGGAAGTAAGGCCATTCGGCCCATCGAGTCCACTCCACCATTCAATCATGGCTGATTTCAACTCCATTTACCCGCTCTCTCAAGCTCTGAGTCAAGGCAGTGTTTGAGACATTAAAATTTTCTTGCCCCAGGCAATGGAGGGAAGTAAATCATCTAGTTTTCCTGTTCTTAATCACTATTCAGTAGCCTCTGGGTGTTGAATTTATGTCAACATTGACGGAGGACTGGTTCAGATATGCTTGTGATGTCCTCCTATCTGTAAAGATTCACTGTCCAGGATCACACATGAAGGATAACTGCTGAGAGATCCCGGAAAGCCGCTAACAATTGTGAACTTGCATTCATCGTGGGACACTGCCTCACGGAAACAAAGAAGTGAAGGAAGAAGACTAAGGAGAGAACAAGGAATAGGTTTCACTGGGAGAGAACCATATGTGATCCTTGTAAATAAAACAGCCATAAATCTGAAGTTAGTGATATTAAAATCTTGATTTATAATTGGCTTAAATGCAATTCAATTATTTGATGCAAGTTTATTCAAATTCAAAGTACACTATTAGAAACAGGTTAATCAATGTTGATGAATGCTCACAGCATTAAAACTGTCCCACAGACAACTGGCAAACTAACTGTTCTGGTCGTCATTAATCAGAAAAAATGGACATTGAAAAAAGTTTTCTCAGATGTTCATTATTTTCTGATATTTAATTTTGGCATTCTGATGTGCTCATGTCTCCCCAACAGAAGACATGCCATTCTAGTCACTTTATGGAGCTGTTGTCTCCAATAATGTAGCTCTTGCTGGCATGGCAGCCAATCCCATCTCATTGAAGGTGCCACCATGGCTTCACTGACACACATGCTTCTGGCCCCTCAGCAGCAACCACACTGCAAGAAGATCTGCAGAGGATTTTTAAGCTATTTTTCTGCATGGAGACTTTGGGCGCGATTTAACGGAAAAGTTTCTAAGTGTTATTTGTGGCAGGTTTTGTCGACGAGTTCCCCACTGCTATCTAACGACACTTTCAGTCACTTTTCTGGGCCCTGGGGAGCTGATCACTGGTTTAGCCCACATTTAATTTTTGTCAGCATTGGGGGGCTGAACTCAGAGAACAGCCACCATTTTGAAAGTGAGCTTATGGGTCGTCATCGTCATCGTCTCCCCCCCCTGTCCCGTCCCGTCCCCCGCTCACCCATGGACAATGTCATCTTCCATGCACATGGGCATACCCCACACATCCCAAGTGAGGACAGACTACTCTAGGATCTCTAGAATCCCCTGAGGGCCCCACTCTTCAGGAGTCCCACATCCCTTTATCATCCCCCCCCCCAACCTCCCAGAGGAGGTTACCTGCGCCCCCCCCCCCCTCCCCTTCATATCCTCCTCCACCCTCCTTTCATGGGCATGGCCTCCCTTAGGTCCCTTGCAGTGCCAAGATGCCCGTGACACACACACACACACACACCATACACGGTTTTCAAAGTGAAGCCACCACCGGGAAGGGGATGGTGGTGCTGGGTTGGGGGGGGGGGGGGGGGGGTGCACAAGGCATGCAGGAAATCCATCAAATATTTGCTCCCTCTAGAGGACTGAATTGATATTTTAGGCAGGGGTTACCCTGCAGGCTTCTGAATGCTGACATTGGAAACTTTGCGTTAGCAGGTGATGGATGCAGAACACCGTGACCCTTAACTTCACAACCTTTCTGACACCTGCCCGAGACCCACCTATGGGCTGTGAACAGCACTTTGAAAACCTGTTCCAACATACAAAATAGCTGCCGAATCAACACTCCAAAATCTTGAGATTCGTACTTCTTACCGATGTGCAAAGCCACGATGTTCTGTTGCTTAATGTTAGTGTAAAGAAATGGGTTGAAGCTGTGGAGCAATTCTGAAGGAAGATAAAGCAAGCTCCAAGTATCAATATGAAGCAAGAACAAACCAAGACAGTATTTAAACAATCCGGATCGTGAAAATTTTAAAGAAACACACTTGTGTTCGATGGGGAATTAGGGAGCATGAAAGATTTTACAGTTAAGCTGAAAATAAAAGAAGGAAGCCAAGCAAAGTGCTTGAAGGCATGGTATGTACCATTTGCCTTTTGGCCAAAGGTGAAGGCTAATTTAGAGAAACTTGTGAAGTCTGGAGTCTTGGAACCTGTCAGTATCAGTGAATGGGCCAGGCTGATAGTTCCAGTATCAAAAAAAATGATCTGTAAGGATTTGTGGTTTCTTCAATGACACCATAAATCCAGTGTTATGTGCTGAACATTACCTATTCCTTCACATTAATGATTTGTTTGTGGGATTGGCAGTAGGCGAACATTTCAGCAAATTGATGTGAGCCAAGATTACTTACAGATGAATGTGGACAAGATGTCACAGGAACCTCTAGCAATTGTGACACACAGAGACTTGTTTTGGTACAGAAGATTGCTGTTTGGTATCACATCAGCTCCTGCATTGTTTCAAAGAGCAAATCATGAATGGACTGAGCAGAGTCCAGTGCTGTCTGGCTGCCATCCTAGTCACTGGAAGAGATGAAGAGGAGCACTTTCAAAATCTGGATGCCACTTTGCAGAGATTGGAGGACTATGGTCTGAGATACCATAAGGTCAAGTGTGGGTTCTTCCAATCCACCATTGAATATTTGGGACATGTGATTTATGTCACTGGTCTCCCTCTGCCTCAGGAAGGCAGACAGCATTGTCAGAGACCCCTCACACCCAGCCTTTGCCCTCTTTAAGACCCTTCCATCAGGCAGAAGATAAAGAGGTCTGAAGACCCGCACAGCCAGACATAGGCACAGCTTAATCCCCACAGCTACTAGACTTCTCAACGACTCTCCCCCTGTGACTGATCTGTTACCTGGAAGAACACTATTCACCACACCCTATGCTGCTCCTGCTCATGTATTTGCTTTGTTTGGCACTTGTTCTGCACTGTAACCAATCACGATTTTTCGATGTACTATTTGTCAATGTACTCTGTTGATTATTCTTTTTGTCTGCTACGTAAATACTGTGCACGTTCCCTTGGCTGCAGAAAAATACTTTTCACTGTACTTCGGTACATGTGACAATAAATCAATCAATCACAAAACTCCTTCATGGGTAAACCCAATGACAGAGGCTTCTTCACCTCAAAATATTAACCAGTTATGTTCCTTCCTGGATTGTTGAACTACTATGGAAGATTTGTCCCAAACTTGGCAAACAATTCTGGAACCATTACATAAACTCTTGTGGCAGAACAAAGAAGTGGAAGTGGTCGGATCGATGCAATAATGCTTTTGTGCAAACCATCAAGTGTTACTTAAATCTGAAGTTTTCACAAAATTTGATACTACGTTAACCTTACAGTTAACTTACGATGCATCTCCTCATTGTGCAGGAGCACATCATGACATTGGGTGAAGAAAAATCCATTGCTTTTGCTTCTCGAATCTTGAGCAAAGCTGAAAGTAACTATGTCAAGATTGAAGGGGAGGCATTCGGGATCATTTTTGGAGTAAAGAAATTCCATCACTTCCCGTACGGGTGAAAGTTCACATTGTTGACGGATGATCGTCCATTAACTACCATTTTTGGACCACAGACTGGAATTCCATCACTTACCATAGGTAGAATGCAAAAATGGGTATTACTTTTGTCTGCACATACTTAGACCATTAACTACTGTTACGCAAGGGAGATATTAGATACTTGGGTCCAGAAATGAGAACCAATGTGTAGCAGACAATTTAGCGGTTAAATAGACTGAGGGGAAAAAAACATGGGGTCAGAAGGATACGGCCACACCTTCAGGACATTTCTGTCTGACCAGCCATTAGCCCATTATGGAGTCTGATGGCCTCTTTGTTCGTCGGTGGGAGGTTAGTTGCATATCAATAGCATAGAACATAGAACATAGAACAATACAGCGCAGTACAGGCCCTTCGGCCCACGATGTTGCACCGAAACAAAAGCCATCTAACCTACACTATGCCATTATCATCCATATGTTTATCCAATAAACTTTTAAATGCCCTCAATGTTGGCGAGTTCACTACTGTAGCAGGTAGGGCATTCCACGGCCTCACTACTCTTTGCGTAAAGAACCTACCTCTGACCTCTGTCCTATATCTATTACCCCTCAGTTTAAAGTTATGTCCCCTCGTGCCAGCCATATCCATCCGCGGGAGAAGGCTCTCACTGTCCACCCTATCCAACCCCCTGATCATTTTGTATGCCTCTATTAAGTCTCCTCTTAACCTTCTTCTCTCCAACGAAAACAACCTCAAGTCCGTCAGCCTTTCCTCATAAGATTTTCCCTCCATACCAGGCAACATCCTGGTAAATCTCCTCTGCACCCGCTCCAAAGCCTCCACGTCCTTCCTATAATGCGGTGACCAGAACTGTACGCAATACTCCAAATGCGGCCGGACCAGAGTTCTGTACAGCTGCAACATGACCTCCCGACTCCGGAACTCAATCCCTCTACCAATAAAGGCCAACACTCCATAGGCCTTCTTCACAACCCTATCAACCTGGGTGGCAACTTTCAGGGATCTATGTACATGGACACCTAGATCCCTCTGCTCATCCACACTTTCAAGAACTTTACCATTAGCCAAATATTCCGCATTCCTGTTATTCCTTCCAAAGTGAATCACCTCACACTTCTCTACATTAAACTCCATTTGCCACCTCTCAGCCCAGCTCTGCAGCTTATCTATATCCCTCTGTAACCTGCTACATCCTTCCACACTATCGACAACACCACCGACTTTAGTATCGTCTGCAAATTTACTCACCCACCCTTCTGCGCCTTCCTCTAGGTCATTGATAAAAATGACAAACAGCAACGGCCCCAGAACAGATCCTTGTGGTACTCCACTTGTGACTGTACTCCATTCTGAATATTTCCCATCAACCACCACCCTCTGTCTTCTTTCAGCTAGCCAATTTCTGATCCACATCTCTAAATCACCCTCAATCCCCAGCCTCCGTATTTTTTGCAATAGCCTACCGTGGGGAGCATGGCTCTGTTATTTTGTATAAAAGGGAGTGGGCCATCCAACAGCCAAGATAATGATGAGTCAAGTCTGGAAATCCCAGAGAACCTTTGATTGAGGGGCTGGGTAGGGCTTAGAAAGAGAGAAAAATAATTATGTTTTGAATAGAGAGAGGAGAAGGCTTTGGAAAGCAACCAAGGTCATGAAAGTTGCCACCGAGGCAGGCTTTGGAAAATGGTACTGTAAGAATTTCCCTTACAGAAGAAAAGTTGCTTCATAAATGCAAGTATAGCCTTTGTCTTTCTGTGTAAGTGGCCTGAGAGCTGCATGTTCTGTTAAAGTGGTGTTTAATGGAACTAGTGAGTTAAGGTTAAAAGACTGCATGTAATCTGTTATTGTTAGGGTTGAGGTTTAAAATTTGAAATGTTGTTTTCTTTTCTTTTGTTTCGATAAAGTTTGTCTATAAAATTTCTTATATTATCACTCCTTATATTATCGATCTTCCCGCACTGCCTTAAAGCTTAAAAACGTTGCGGCTCTGATCTAGTCCATTAGCCACTGTTTTATAAAAAAAAAAATTTAGAGTACCCAATTCATTTTTTCCAATTAAGGGCAATTTAGCGTGGCCAATCCACCTACCCTGCGCATCTTGGGAATGTGGGGGCGAAACCCACGCAAACACAGGGAGAATGTGTAAACTCCACATGGACAGTGACCCAGAGCCAGGATCGAACTTAGGACCTCGGTGCCGTGAGGCAGCAGTTCTAACCACTGCGCCACTGTGCTGCCCCTCTCTTAGCCACCAGGCATCCAAAACACTACCAACAGTCGGGTCTATGTGGTAATGAGGATGGACTTTCAAGATTAGCACTGCCAGGTAGTTAATCAGACTGCTCAAATGGAAATATCTTCTACTTAGGCAACACACCAATCACATCTAAACAAGTGAGGAGACACACATTCTCAGAAATGTTTCATCCAAACTGTGAAACAAACCTTGAGGGAAACCAGGGAACAAGATTCACTGATCAAATGTCTTATGTTCCTTCTGGTGTGTAGGAATATTACACATTCCATGACCAAGATCTTTCCTGCATTACTAATGATGAAAAGATGATTATGTTCCGTGTTCGATCTTCTGAAAACTATAGAAACTGTTGAAACTTCTGAAAATTAAAGAGATTGTACAACAGCAAGCACAAATGAAATGGTGAGAAAGCAAGGCAAAGCAGAGAGCTTTCCACCAAGGACAAGGAGTTTTTGCTAAGAATTACTCCACAGGAGAGAAATAGGTGCTTGCCACAATCCTTGCACAGATTGGACCTGTCTCTTATACTGTCCAGACCAGAGATTACGTTGTCTGGAGGAGTCATGCAGACCAGTTGCTGGCTGGAAGAATGGAATCGGGGCCTGCAGAAAATCCAGGTTCAACCCCATAAAGTCATGGCCTGACCTTTCCTACAACCCCGACATCAACAGACACTGTTGAATAAAGCAAAGCCTCACCTTCTGAATAGACACAGGGACAAACTCCTTTTCCTGCATCAACATTGATTAAAGCAAACACTGCTGACCCTTTTAGGGACAGTGTTCCCTTGTCTGTCACCTGGGTAGCATCTACCTCCTTGGTAAAGATAGATGCAAAGATTTAATTTAATACCTCATGCATGCCCCCAACCTCCACATGTATATTCCCTTTTAGGTCCCGAATCGGTCCTACTCTTCTTTTACTATTTATATGCTTATAGAAGACTTTGGGATTCCCCGTTATGTTGGCTGCCAGTCTTTTTTCATAATCCCTCTTTGCTTCTTGTATGTGCTTTTTCACCTCCCCCCCCCCACTGAACATTCTGTATTCCTCTTGGTTCTCAATGGTATTTTCTAACTGACACCTGTTATAAGCATACTTTTTTTCCTTAGCTTAATTTCTATTACCTTTTTTCACCCAGGGAGCTCTGGAGTCTATCGCCATTATGAAGGGAACCCCCCACTTGTGTGCCTGTTGTACACTGATCAAGGCATGTATTTAACTTCCTTACACTAGCACATTCCTAACTTGAAGGTGCATTTTAATCACTTCATTTATATTGAATCACACTAAAAAATTTTGAACTAGATTATATTTATACAACATATCTGTAATCTATGGAATGCAATAATAAACGATAATGATATGGTTGACCATGTGTCATTTATACAAATGTTTATTGCAAAGCATGACTATTTGCTGTTCCCTAAATGGACAGAAAATTGAAGTTAAGATTTTAACTCCACCCTTTCTTGCAGTCATTTTTGTATTCACATGGGGCAGCACAGTGGCGCAGTGGTTAGCACTGCTGCCTCAAGGTGCTGAGGACCTGAGTTTGATCGCGGCCCCAAATCACTGCCATGTGGAGTTTGCACGTTCTCCCCAAGTCTGCATGGGTCTCACCCCCAAAACCAAAGGTGTGCAGGGTAGGTGGATTGGCCATGATAAATTGCCCCTTAATTGGAAATTTTATTTAAAAAAATAAAAATAAAAATGTTGTATTCACATGGTTTGCAGTGAATGCTTAAGTACCTCACAGCTATTTTCTGACAATTGGCGAGTACACATGTCTTTATACAGCAGCATTATTCACAAAGTACCAGTAATAGCATTTTTTCAGGAAGCTATTAACTTGTTCTGTCATTCGATGTACAGCCAACTTCATACCACTGATAAAATGGGACGGCGCGGATGGCGGTCGAGACCGTTTATCTTTCTTGTGGGTTATCTTGGTGCTAACAACGTGACCTTGTACTTTTTCTTGGGATTTGTGAGAATACCATTACAGATATAAATGTTGAACTAGAGTTCATTTCAACAAAGGTTCAATCTGTCCATCTTTTGGACCAAACAGTATGACACAATTTTAAAATATTAAAATATGCTTAATACATAGATTACAATCATTCATTTGTTAGTACAGAGGACGGGATGTTCCAAAGCAGTAAAGATCTGCCATTTAATTAATAATAATATTATTATTATCAATACCCACAGATTGATAGAGGGGTTTCACAATTTCTTATATGTGCTCCTGGCTTGATGTACCGGCATTGTTGTTATCAAGCGTCAAGAGCTTTAAGGACATTATATCAAATCCCATTTACAACAACATACAAATTCAAACTTCCCAATCGGACCCTCTGTATATTTAACACAGCAGACACTCTGGCTGATTTTTTCTTTTCTAGTTTGGTTTGTAGTAATTGTAGCTCAGCTAAGATCAGTCCACTCAGCACAGTTCTGGAATTGAGCCTGTAACATCCTGATCTTTATGGCTTTGTACTTACACCTTGAAGTGCCCTTATTAGCAAGCATACTGAGGGAACAGAGGGATTTTCTTAAAAGGGACTTGCATGTTGAAAACATGATCCAATTTTGATCTTTTTCATCAACACAGAACTAGTAACATTCAAGTTGACATGGAAACTAATTTATGACCATCCCTAATCAAAATATGGAGGAAATATAAGTTTGTTTGCTCCTTCTACTTTTTCCCTGGATCATGAAATGACCATTTTGGACCACATCTTATACAATTACATCAATATTAACACCCATGCAATGTGCGTGGGAGAGTAAGGATTAAAAAGTTAAACATGGGATGTCCAAGTGCGGGCATTTAGCTCAGGATCTGTGAGCTATTGTGCTCAATGGATTTCCAAGGGTTACTGAAGCCTGCACATTGCTTGTTTATATTTCCTTTTAGCATTATTCATCCTGATTATACTGCTACAGCTTATATTGGGTGCCAATTTTGCTTCATTCTATTGGATGGAGGAAGAGAAGTGGCAGCCTCAGCATTGAGGGCAAGCAGCATTTGAGTCTGTTAGAAGACAGAAGGTGAGGGGAGCTGCTTGCAGAAGCCTAGTCCATAGGCCACTTTTCTAGATATGTCCGTGGAACACAGCATCATGAGCCTGCAATTCACTAGGCAGGTTCTTGGCTGTTCGATTCAACAGGACTTGTTGCCTACTGGTCCAGATTTATTGCCAGTGACTAATGCTGCCCTGAAACATTTTAACCCTTTCTCCACTGTTACGGGGGATAGCACTCTTGTCTCCCAATGCACAGTTTAGCGTATCACCAAAGCCCTATTTGCCTGGGCCAACAAATGCAACACATTTGCCTTGCATGCCAACAGCCAAAATGCGATGCGCAGCAGTGATTGTCTTCCCTTTGTCCAGGGCATTATAGACTGCATGCATGTAGTATCAAGGCACCAGAAACCCAGCCATAAGATTTTAGTAAGAAGCAAAGGTTATCATTTAATCTAGGACTGTTAAGGAAGTTACCTTAGCTCACGGAGCGGGAGGTAATGAACTCAAAGTCCCGATGGACCCAAAGGTTTCTACAGGTGTGCAGGCCGGGGCTGGGCTGCATATGCGCAGGTCTGCATTTTTATGTTCTTTAGGCCCAGCCATCTGTACATAAAGAAAAAATTGTGTGTCAACCTTGGTCAAGTGAATGGGAGTGGAGCACTATTGAAGTTAAAATTCCCAGGCAAGAGAACAGGAAGAACTATCAAAGGGAGAGGGTACAGGTAGAGGTCCCAAAAGAAGAGTTTTAGACAGGGAACAGGGAAGGAAGAGGTCCAAGATAAGGAAAAAGAAAGAAGTAAAAAAGAGGCTTCTGCAGCCAGCAGACATTAAATGAAGAGGGTTAAGGAGAAGGCCTGGCAATTGAAGTGGGATCAGGAGAAGCCCTGGTGATCAAAGAAGGTGTAGAAGCCCTAATGAGCAGAAGGAGGAAGCAGAAGGTTGGTGACTCTGTACTGCAGGTTGTTGGGGTGAAGGCACTCGTTTGCAGAAATAGTGTTCTGTTGTGCATGGCCAAAGAGCTAAAGTTAAGTTTATGATTTGATGGTTGAGTGCAGATCCGGGTATCCAGGTGAAGGGAATCTTGGGAGACAATATTGAAACCCTGAAAGGGGGGCAGTTGTGAAGAATGCCTGAGCTGGGCTGTCATGTGGAGGGACTGTCCAGTAACTTCAGCAATGCTGGTGGAAGGCTGTTGCTGCTTATGTTGGAGCCCTTGAGATGCCCATGACTGGTGACTTCTGGATGCCCAAACCGTTGAGGACCTGGCTGCAGAGTGCAGTACTTTAGCTATTACCAGGCAGTCTGGCCCATCCGGCAGGTATTGGCTGAAAGGGTAGTGAGGAAACAGTTTGGCTTACGTCCTGAAGAAAGAAAACATGTTTCAATCTTGCAGCTCCTCTGCCATACCCATGGAGCTGCATGTTCAGTCAATCAATCTCTTCAAAGGCGGTTTGGCAACTATTTGAACTCCATCAAAGTTACAAAGGCTGGTAACATTGACTTCTGATATGATGATCTGGCTCAGGCATCCCTGGATCTAGCCGCAGTCTCCAAGATAGGCTTCAGAATGGCGATGCTGCTACCCAAGCTGGAAGTGGACTCCTTACTCTGAAACCGCTTAGTAGGCCTTCGATTGCTCCTGTATAAACCTCCTGTATAAACATTTGTGTGGCACATTCAATTTTATTTCCTTGGTTGGGCACCTTAAGTCCGGACCTCAGTTCTGGCCATGAGATCAAAGAGAATCCCCAGCCCTCCCCTCTCTTGAACTCTCCCTGCCACCAGTACCTGTTGCCTCATGTTAGTTGCTTCACCACATGCAGACCTCTGTAATGTATTCATTAACCCACCTGAGGTTTCAATCTCTGTGCCGTGCTTGAACAAAAATGGAGTGCATGATGATGCCTCCGCGGACGAATTGTCATCCTTTAAGAGGTATTCTTCTGGAGTCTCTTTTCGCGAGAGGAAAAGGGCAAGCTAGCCCAGCACTGACAGTGCATACCATGCAGCTAGCTGAATGTGCATCTTCTGGGGTGCATTAAGAAGAACAGTCATGGAGTCCCCTTAGTTAAGCTCCCAGGCTTGAAACATAGATCAGACACCTCTGCTGATATTTATTCATTTTAATTCATTCATTTATGACTTATAATAATACTCTTTATTTTTGTCACAAGTAGGCTCACATTAACACTGCAATGAAGTTACAGTGAAAATCCCCTAGTCGCCACACACCGGTGCCTGTTCAGGTACACTGAGGGAGAATTCAGAATGTCCAATTCATCTTACAAGCACGTCTTTCGGGACTTCTGGGAAGAAACCGGAGCACCCCGAGAAAACCCACGCCGACACAGGGAGAACTTGCAAACTCCGCACAGTGACCCAAGCCGGGAATTGAACCTGGGACCTTGGTGCTGTGAAGCAACAGTGCTAACCACTGTGCTAATGTGCCGCATTTATTTGGCTACATTTACAAAAATTCACATTTCTTAGCACTCCACAAGAACAATAAAATAGGCTTTACAGGTAGAGAAGTAAGTAAAATGTGCACCAGAGGGGGAAAGGGATGCTGAAGCTTGGGAACTGAAAACACAGAAAAAGTGCTCTTCAGGAGACTTCTAAGAGCCAGGAGGGAAGTGGCAAGATGGAAAGATTGTCCCAAATGACAGGTGGCCAAAAATGATCAGAGGATATGTGCAGACAGATACCTGAAGGAGGCTGTTGAGGTAAGGTTACACACCAACATTAAGGGATTTTAAGGCAAGAATAATCTCGAAATAATTTGTATGTGAGAGCCAGTGAAGCTGATATAGATAGACATGAGGAAAAGTCTTCTGCTTTAGCAGTCCTTCTGGATCAATGATGGTTTGCTTCCATTCTAGTTCAATGGGATTTGAGATGGCTGATAAATCCAATGTGCAGTCTGCAGATTCTGCCACATGTGGGGCACATGGTACTTGAAGAGTTGGGTAGGTGTGTTATTTGGATGTCTGTGGTCTCCCTCTGATATCTAAACTTTGGGAAACATAACTGTGAATGCAGAGACAATGGGCGGGATTCTCCGACCTCCCATCGGGTTGGAGAATCCCCAGGGGGTGGCATGAATCCCGCTCCACCTCTCCGACACCAGCTGCCGTATTCTCCGGCGCCAGTTTTTGGGCGGGGGCGGGGATCACGCCACACCGGTCGGGGGCTATTGGTAGCAGCACCCCAGCAATTCTCCAGGCCCTGATGGGCCGAGCGGCCGTCGGTTTCTGGCTAGTCCTGCTGGCGTGAATTGGACATGGTCCCACGTGGCGGGACCCTGCTGGTTCGGCCCTCGGGGGGGGCACGGGGGGGATCCGGCCTGGGCGGGGAGGGGGGGGGGCCTCCACGGTGGCCTGGCCCGCGATCGGGGCCCACCGATCTGCGGGCGGGCCTATGTTGTGGGGGCACGTCTTCCTTCCGCACCGGCCCATGTAGGGCTTTGCCATGGCCGGCACGGAGAAGACACCCCCCTGCGCATGCATTAGAATATGCCGGCCGGTCTGCGCATGTGTGGAACCACGCCGGTGGTTCTGCGCATGCGCTAACTCGCGCTGGCCCTTCGGCACCGGCCAACTCCTCTGGTGCCGGCCTAGCCCCTGGAAGTGCGGAGGATTCCGCAACTTCCGGCCAGCCCGACGCCGGAGTGGTTCGTGCTGTTTTTTACGTTGGCGTCGGGCCATCGCAGTGATTCAGGAGAATCCCACCCAATGCGTTTGGTGCTTTTACAAATTGGCTTCTCCATTTTGCTCGGTCACAAGCCAGGGTCTCCCCATGAGTCGACGAGTATGTTTGATCTCTTCAGGGATGCTCTGAGGATATCCTTGTCCTCCTGGGAGTCTCTTACCATGACCGAGTTGCAATTTACCTTGGGATGTCTGGTGTCAGACATTCAAATGCCATGTTCCACCCAGAAGAGCTGGTTTTGAGTGACTACTGCCTCAGTGCTGGCTAAGTTGGTTTGGGAGAGAATGTTGCTGTTGGACTGCATTTCATGCTGATTTTGCATAGGTGAGGATGCAGGCTGCAATGTGCTGATCGATGGTGCGACAACACAGAACAATCAATGGAGTGTAAGGGCCCTTACTGTTTTTCCTTATTTCCCATTTCTTTATTTTTGCTGTTATCATTTTGACCCATAGATGCTCAATGGACATATATCTTTAAGTCGAACAGGGGAAGTGAGGAACTTAATAGTTACAAAAGAGAACACTGTTTTAGCCTTCGGACAGCAGAACTCAGACACTTTGGCACCCGTGAGATCGATGGGACTCGGTTAAATTGGTTGGCTGGTGGCCAATTAATTGGCCAAAAGGACGTATTCTGCCTGGTAACAGGCAGTGGCTGGATCTTACCCGAGTGTGATGATTTTTTCAGAGAATCAAGGAAGGACAGTTGATTCCTGGATTCTCAGAGGAAAGGACGTGCTCTCTCTCTCTCTCTCTGGTTCATCTACAGAAAAGCTGAATGGCTGCTGTATTTCTGAAACTGCAGAGACCTGAATGAATCTACAGTAAAAATCATTACAGACTGAAGGCAGAAACTTCAAACTGAAAGTTTAAATTGAAGGAAGGTCTGTTAGAAGACCAGTATCTGAAAGAAAGACACGTGTCCTTTTACTTATTATTTTATATCCCTCTTGCCCCCCCCAGTGTTTGCCTGTCTTGAGTGTGTAGAGGGTGCAGCGGGTTTAAGTGTGTGTGTGTGGGGGGGGGGGGGGGGGGGGTCAGAATTAGACAATAGTTAACCTGTTGTATTTGCTGCATATTTAATCATAGTTATTGTTCTTAATAAAATTAATTGTGTTTCAATTTACAAACCTGGTGACTTTAGTTATTGGCAGCCAAGGGCCAAAGACTTTGGGTGTTTTTCTAAGAATGATTTATTAATTCCAATTCTATTCTGACTGCTGGCCAAGTGGGACTGGAATTGACCATCCACTAGCCCAGGGGGGTCATACGAGGAGAAATAAAGCCTTCACATCACAATTGCATAGAAAAGGGTCTTGGCAACAGTATGGGGTGAGGCAAGAGATAAGGTGGTGATCTTTCAGAAAGTTAAAGAAAGCAACCTTGGTAATTGAACAGCTGAGAAGAAGGAAGTTGAGTATAAGGGCTGAAATATCTGCCAAAGTTTCAAACCGCTTGTAAGTAGGCGAGTCAGTGAGTGAGTTACTCGCTGCGGGATTCCTAGCCTCTGACCTGTTCTTGGAGCCAAAGCATTTCTATGGCTAGTCCAGTTCAGTTCCTGGTGAGTGGTAACACCCATGACATTGATAGTGGGAGATTCAGTGATGATGCCATCGATTGTCACCGAGTGATGGTTACATTCTCTCTCGTTGGAGATGGTCTTTGCTTGGTCCTTGTGTGGTGTGAATGTGACTTGATCTTCGTGATCTTTGTCTCTACTATCGACAGCATTTGATGCGAAACTAGAATGACATTAATTAAAGGGTATTAGAGTATGTAGAATCCATAATCGAGTTGATAGATTTCAATAATGCACATTATCTGCGATTAGAGACTTTGATTTATGTGGCAAATCCAATAGCCTTTCCCGTGAACTTGCAGCACTGCTGCCTGGGCAGTAATTAAACATAACTCGGCAGAAAGTACCTTAGACTCCACAAGTCTGTAATACTCCCACAAACCTGAGTTTCTGAGGTATTTAGTTAGCGTTTCGTTTATATAAAGATATTTTAGTTTATCGTTGGAGAAATAAAATGTCAGACAGGAGAACAATGAACACTGCCGCCGCTGTAAATATATATTTGGTTGTAGGTAGAAAATTAGAAAGTGAGACAGTAACACAAAGCGTCACAGTGGAAACGGGTTTAGGTAAATGTTACACCGTGAAAAAGCCATGGGACACCCCATCGTCCAACTGATTAAATAGCACGATGCCCGTAATGTCGCTACTAAATTCATAACAAATTCGGTCGGAAATTTGAACGGACTGTAACCTTCTCATGTGCCTCAACAAGTTAGCTCTTCAAGATCATCAGACAGACTGCCTGATTTTTGTACAGATTGTACCATGCAAGGTGCAAGACGCGGCCACTTTAGTCCAATACATTACTGCCGTTTCTTCATAGTCCTCACCTCGATGGTAACTCCGCTGCTCCAGTCCTTTACCAGCTGGACAAACACATGGGGAGCACATTTTCCGGGTGAAATGTGTAGGAATAACAGGGCAACAGCTTCATCATGGGGGGGGGGGGGGGGGGAGACAAATAAGCTGCTGATTTCACCCGATGGATTTGACATGTCGAAATTGCCAGCACGGCGGATGCTGCACATGTCCGCCCTGATGGGGAAGAGCACCGGGCATTCACAATGGGTTGGGCACGCTGCTTTCTTTTTGAGCGGGCAAGAGGGGGAGGAGAAAGGATTTCGACCGTTTACAAATGCTGGTCGCGGTTGGGTTTGCACGAGCGATGTGACTTGCCCATCCCCTCGTCAGGAGCCCCTTTAACAGCCCGGTCACGTCCCTTTAAAAGGGGGCTTGTGGAGCATGCGCGCTGCTGGGAGTGCCCCCCCCCCCCCCCCCCCCCGAGGGGAGCTGTCCAAGTGCTGAAATGTACCAGTGGCGCTGAAATGTACCAGTGGTGCTGAGGGTAGATCTCACTCTCTGCTCTCCCCTGGATCAGAGCTTCTTCCCCAGCCACCCCTTCGCACCCTTTCCACCCGATGCTGCTGCTGCGGCTGCACGGTGGGCAAGCCGACGCTCACCCGTTTGCCGGAACATGAAGTTTGATTCCTCCCGTTCCCTGACGCCGTGTTTACAGAGGTGCTTTGGGAAAATATGCCATTTCTGACGCTCTTCACTCTCCGCTGCAGCAGCTCAGTCTCCAGCTCTCCCACTGAACAATGATACTGAGGACTGATGCCCTGTATTGTTCCTTCCCCGCCTGCTTCGAGACAGAGCTACTTTCTGCCACTTGGATCTGAGTTCCTCACACGATTAACCGATTCTTCATTCGTTTTCTGGAGGAGGAGGAGGAGGGGGGGTTGGGGAGTGGGGTGGGGGGGGGGGGGGTTGTTGGGGAGGGACTTTCTTTCCAGAACATTGCCCGCGTTACCAGACAGATAGAAAGATAAGAGTTTGGCGGAATGAATCGAGCAGCTGTGAATATCCTGACAACGTTCTTTGCATGCATCTTGGAAACAAGCAACTTCAGGTACGGCTTGCCATTTGCTTGTTGGGAAGGGTGTGTGGAAACGGTGCATGGATTGTCTTGCCGTTTTGTGCACGTTATTAGCATAAGCGAGGTCGGCGGCTGGAACAACGGGGAATTGCACAGCACGCAGTATTACTTCCAATGTGTCCTGGTTTTCCTGGGCGATGCATCGTAGTGAGGCAAAGCAAGCCCAACCGATGTGCCGGATCGGAGCCTGGTGATATATTGTAAACACACTAGTAGCTGATGCCTTTAAACGCGAGGACACTTCCACGTAAAAGCTCGCCCCTAATTTTGCTGCTTTAAAAAAAAAATCTCAAGTGGGAGTGTGAGGGGGGGTGGGGGGGGGGTGCAAAAACATTCCTTTTAAACGCCAACACACGAAGCTTAAGGAGGTGGTGGCAGAAGTTGTTGAAATTCTGTCTCATTTTCGCCAATGTGAAGCTATGTTAGTGTTTTCAGACACCCGGGCAATTTTCTTTCAGATAATTACATTCTTGACGTTTGGGTTTGAGATTGGTTTAACCTGTTAGCAAAATGTGTAAATTATACACGGTTTTCTCACCTAAACTATTATAACTCTGACAACGAGTGTTAAGTTTTCATTTGTGTTTGTTTTTTGAGGGTGGTCTGATCGCTGAGCTCTCTTAGTGGGCGACTTGTTATGCATTCCTGTTGCTTCCAAGAGCTTTGGTAACATGGCTTTCAGTGAAATGAATCCTGTCTGGATTGCGATCATGTTTGATATGTATCGTTCCCTGAAGCCAGACCCTGACATTAGTCATTGGGAAAAAAATGCTGCGATTGAAGAAAGAATGAGGATGGTTTTGTGCCGGGCGCATTTGACCCTCCTTACTAAAATGTTGAGGGCGCCCCAGACATCTCCATTCAGACTGACTGCCTTGACGATCCTTGTACAATCCAGCGCCAAGTCTCGTGTACTCGAAGCGAATGCACAGCGCACATCTTCCTAACGCTGGGGTTGTATTTCCTTTAGGTTAGCTCTCTCCAAGGAGCATGATTCTAGGTCTCCAGCCAAACCGGCCTCGCAGGCCATGTCCCCTTCAGATTTTCTGGACAAATTGATGGGAAGGACATCAGGATACGACGCCAGAATCAGACCAAATTTTAAAGGTAAAAGGGGCGTTAGGCCAATATCGCTGCAGCCAGGAGGAGTCAGATCGTGTTTCTCTGTAGTGGGAACTCAAGTGCCCCCTGAATTCAGTGAGGAATCCTATCTGTGTGAAAGGCATAACCGCTGTCTTGACACACTTTGCTAAACACATATTTGCCAACTTCGGCTGAAGTGCAGCAACTTTCACTCGGATTTTACACATGGGGACTACAGGACGAATCCCTAACGTCTTCAGAATGTTTTTTAAAAGTGTATATTAGAAGGCAGTGCCCGGTTTCCAAGTATGTTGTACAATTTCCGTCTGCTCCACACACTACAATGGAGTGCCGAGAATCAGGATCATTGATGCGAACACTAAAATGAGTCATGTGCCATTCCTGTGCAATTTACCTGAGGGATGTGTCCTTTCTGAGGCCCGCTGATGGTGTTGACACCCGTTTCTCCTTTAATAATGCAGCGAGTTTCTGGTGTGTGTGTGTCCCGAATTATATAACCGGCGGTAAAGCTAAAGTAGGATTATGTCGGGAAACCGTGTTTAAAAAAAAAAATCTCACTACTATAAGCAAACATTAAATGTGTTTGGATGGAGGGCAGCATTTTGCAGGATGGGGGGTGTGTGTGCGGGGGGGGGCAGTGATCGCTTGTTGTTGCAGTTTGTTTATAAGGTAGACAGTGTGATGCACATGTGAACGCTTACAGCTAGTGTTCCACCTGATGAACACTGAGGTGCTCTTTGGAATATTAATACACCATCAACAGGGTCCTATGAGTACTGCGAGCCAATGCTCTCGCTCTGCCCGATCAGTGCCGTGTTACCCCAGAAATCGATATCTCTTCGGACCACTGGTAACCAAAGAGTTTATTACCTGGGGGAACACATTGAGGTAATTAAATCTGGATACCGAGAATTCAATAATGAATTACTGGTGTGAAAGGCGTTCCTAGGCAATCTATCCTCCTCTCTAACTCCCCATTCCGCACATGCCCCACAGTAGGCATGAAGAAGCAGATAAACCAAATGATTTCATACTAAAAAGATGATCCTTCAAGACGGATGTTACCTTAGACTGTCATTTGTCTTCTTGATTATGTCAGATACATTTACATGGCCCCCCTTTCATTTATCTTGTGATAACCTGCCCGTTGTTCGTTCCCATAATCAATGGTGGGACAAGGGAGGGGACCACAATAGATGATATGTTATGCCCGTGTGTTTGTGAGATAGAGCGTGTGGAGAAGGTAACATTCGGCATGTGGCATCAACATTTCATATTTCAGTCTCTTGCAGAGGAGTAGGGCTCGAGATGACGAATAACTTCTTAATCAATAACGACTATTGTGATTTATGATCGTTTCCTTTGAAGGCAGAAGCTCAAAGGTAGTTATAATTTCTGGTTGATGGAGTCCACATGTATATTCACATGTGTATATTAGTTTATGCATGTGGGCCAAATATTAGCATGGAGTACACACTTATCTTTACACTTTCTCTTTCAAGATCAGCGCTACTAGTTAATTTTCTATATCTGATTTATATCGTGATTTGTGGGGTGTGGCTTGCTTTATTTTTTTCAGTGGAAGATACCAATTCTGTCCCAACATTCAGTTGTGTAAAGAGGGTAACTATTTTGTGAAGGGGGAGGAAGGGGTGTTGTGGGCACACAATCATAATTTAAACTCAGAAGCATCCGCAATTTGCCTCGTCTTTGGGTTAATTCCATTCCTTAAAATGATGCATACAATCTCCTTTAATGATTAATTGCTCTTTCCACAATGTGAGCAAAGTTAGTGGCAGGGCTTTGGATGTGTGCAGACCAAACGTGTAATCCAGTAAATCAGTCGTTCACTATTCAATGATAAACAGAGGGAAAGAAATAGGACATTTGCACATATTCAAAATCTGGATCATACATGAAGAGCGATCTCAATATATCAGAAATATCATCTAATAACTACAGCAGCACGTATAGTTCGGCACTCTTCAAAATCCAACATGGTCAACATATTCCATTGTCATTCGTAGAATGTTTTCTCTAACCTATAATTTTAAAATACAATATTTTCTGGTCACTAAACCATGTGAATAGCTCTGAGAATTTTTTAAATCACAGAAACACAATAGAATTAATATCAAGAATGCCTAGACTCCTCATGCTAAGTCAAATTGTCTTCAACAATTCTCTAATTTTTGACCAAAGGCACTAATACTTAGTTTGAGGTATCTGCATATATGAGCTCTAAATTACAGTGATAGTTCAAAATAAATGATTAAATCACTTCACAGATACATTGGTAATCCATTAAAAAGGTCAATGTGTAACTTTAATAGAATATGCACAGTTGAGTTATAGATTTGCATTAGATCCAAATTGTTCCAAATATTATACAGCAGTCTTTTGTCAGTCTGTGGGAGAAATTACTCTAGTTGTAATTATATGGTGATGCATTGCCAATTTCTTGTCCCTTCTGAATACTATAATGTTGTACTTTCTTTAAAGATCTACTAAAGGACATTTTTTCACCATGCTCTTTATTCCAGTTCTCTTTTGTATTTAGTATGAGAGTTTTGTTTTATACAAACATGTGGTTCACGTTTCCAAGGTGTCAGGAAAATTGAAATTCAGGAAGATAATAAAACTATTCTGCAAAGTACCTGCAAAGAATTAATGGCAGTCATTTCTTCAGTATGAAATTTACTTTGCTTGTCAAAGTGAGTTAGTTTCTTGGAAAAGCTCTCTCGTCTGGCCATTGCCCCAGTGGCAATTAATTGAACATGTAAAAAAGCAACTGAATATTTTTGCATTAGGCACACCGGTTTCAGAGGCGTTTCAGAGACAGGGCAAAGAAATCGAGCGAACAAGAAGGGCTGTAAATGTGAAGTTTCCCATTTGTTCACTTAAGCTTTTGTTTGAAGGCAAGGAGCAGTACTCTGCTGGTGAAGAATAATGATGCAGAGTCTCTTCAACATTGCAGGTAGATGCTTCTACTTTTGTGATTTCCTTCAGAGCAGGAGATTTTCAGAAAGGTTCTTCTAGAAATGGTCGCTGACATTTTCTGTCATTGTTTTGCAATTGTTTTTAAAAAAATCTATCTCCAAATATAAACTGGTTGATTGGATACTATTTGAACTGTGCAAGTCTTATTGGATCGCCAAAAAATGTCAGACTGTGGACTTGCAAATGACATTTGATAAAATGTCACATTACAGACTTTTGATCAAGGATCATGGAATAAAAGGACAGCAGCAAGATGGATGCAGAATTGGCTGAGCAATAGGGTAGTGGTGAACGGTTTTTCCTCAAACTGGAAGAAGTATTACAGTGGGGTTCTCCAGGGATTGATGCTAAAACTGTGCTCTTTTTGACATATATCAATGACCTAGAATTTGGTAAACAGGCACAATTTCAAAATCAGCAGGTGTCACGAATCGTGGAAATATTGTGAACTGTGAGGAGGATAATGGTGAATTTTAAAAGGACATAGGTTGGTGGAATGAGCAGATAAGTGGCAGATTAAATTTAATGCAGAGGAGTGTGAAATGATTTGTTTTGGTAGGTGATGAATGGGGAAAGACCATAAAGGGCACAGTTCTAAAGAGTGCACAGGAACAGAGGGAACAGGATGTATATGTGCACAAATCAATGAAGGTAACAGAACAGGTTAAAAGAGAGTTAAAACGCATACAGGAGTTAATATTAAAAACAAAAGTTATGATGAACCTGCATGAAACACAAGTTTGGCCTCAACTGGAATATTGCATTCATTTTGGGCACCACACTTTAGGAAAGATGTGAAGGCTATAGAGAGGGCGCGGAAAAGATCAATGAGAATGATTCCAGGGATGATGAACTTCCCTGGAATCATGTAGATAGATTGGGGGAGCTGGGATACTGTCCTCAAAAGACAAGATTGAGAAGAGAGTTGATGTTTTCAAAATCATGCGGGGTCTGGACAGAGTAGAAAGGGGTAAAATGTTTCTTTTGGCCGAAAGATAAAGAACCATTGGATATCAATTTCAGATGATTGCCAAAAGACGCAATAATGGCATGAGGAAAAACATTTCCAGACAGCGGGTGGTTAGGACCCGGAATATACTGCCTGAGAGCGTGGTGGAAACAAATTCAATTATGGTTACCAAAAAGAGAATTGGATCATGATCTGAAGAGGGAAAATTTGCAAGGCTATGGGGAAAAGGTAGGGGAGTGACACTAGGTGAACTGCTCTTGGGGAGAGCTGGCACTAACACAATGGGCAGAATGGCCTCCTTCGATGCTGTAACCATTATATGATTCAATAATAACAGGCAAATACAACCACTGTTGATGAGTGAAGCAGTAAAACATTGGTAAATCGCTTCAGGCTCAATCTTATTGTGGAAGGTAGTGGTGAACAGAAAGGGGTGTCTTCATATGACTCCACTTCCTTTTACTCTATTTAGAGCTAAAGCACTAGTTACAGTATCAATACTCAAAAAAGTATATGCTGGTAAGCAAGAATGATAATTGGTCTATGTGCTATTCCCTCAGAACCCATTACCTGTAGATACCCATACAATATATCAAAGAGGAACTTTTGTTTTCAATATATGCTGGAGCCATCCAATGATCCATTCTAATATGACAGCTTTAGGAAATCATGTTTTCTAGGTATTGCAGTGGTTTTTGTAATGTTAGTGAATGTCCAATAATATTGCCTATAAAGTCACATGAAAAGTTTAGGGCAAGCAATAGTGGATTTCTAACAGAGGTATGATTATTTTTTATTCATTGCCGGACGTGGACGTTGCTGACTGGGCCAGCATTTATTGGCCACTCGAGGGCATTTGAGAATCAACCACATTGCTGTGGATCTGAAATCACATGTAGGTCAAGCCAGGTAAAGATGGCAGATTTCCTTCCATTAGTGAACCAGGTGGCTTTTTAAAAAAAATAAACATTTTATTGAGGTATTTTTGATATAATAAAAACAACACAATAAACAATGTACATGAAACTATAAACATAGTGCAAAAGCCGTCTCCCTCCCTTGCAGGTCCCACATTCTGCTGGCGATTAATTTTCCACGAAGAAGTTGACGAACTGTTGCCACCACCGGGCGAACCCTAACAGTGACCCGCTCAAGGCAAACTTGATTTTTTCCAAACAGAGAAAGCTAGCCATGTCCGATAGCCAGGTCTCCGACTTCGGGGGCTTTTAATCCCTCCAAGCTAACAGTATCCATCTCCGGGCTACCAGGGAAGCAAAGGCCAGAACGTCTGTCTCTTTCTTCTCCTGGATTCCCGGGTCTTCCGACACCCCAAAAATTGTCACCTCTGGACTCAGCGCCACCCTTGTTTTTAACTACGTGGACATGACATCTGCAAACCCCTGCCAAAATTCCCTAAGCTTTGGACATGTCCAAAACATGTGGATATGGTTCGCTGGTCCTCCCGCACATTTTGCACACATGTCTTCCACCCCAAATAATCTTCTCATACGGGCCACTGTCATGTGAGCCCGGTGAACGACCTTAAATTGTATCAGGCTGAGCCTGGCACATGTTGCGGACGTGTTGACTCTACTCAATCTGTCCGCATATAGACCATCCTCTATCTCTCCTCCCAGCTCCTCCTCCCACTTACGCTTCAGCTCCTCGGTCTATGTCTTCTCTGACCCCATAAGTTCCTTGTAAATGTCCGAGACGCTCCCTTCTCCTAGCCACCCTCTAGAACCTACCCTGTCCTGAATCCCCCTTAGCGGTAGGAGCGGGAAGGTTGAAACCTGTCTACGTAGGAAGTCCCGCACCTGCAGATACCTGAATTTGTTTCCCCTCGCCAACCCAAACTTCTCCTCCAGCGCCCTCATACCCGGAAAGCTCCCCTCTATAAACATACCCCCATCCTCTCAATACCTGCTCTCCGCCATATCCGGAACCCCCCATCCATACTTCCCGGGGCAAACCGATGATTATTACAGATAGAGGACCAGACCGATGCTCCCTCTGCTCCCACATGTCTCCTCCATTGCCCCAGACTCTCAGGGCCGCCACAACCACGGGGCTGGTGGAGTACCGTGCCGGCAGGAACGGCAGAGGCGCAGCTACCAATGCCCCCAAACTGGTGCCCTTGCATGAAGCCGCCTCCATACGCTCCCATGCCAACCCCTCCCCCACCACCCACTTCCTGATCATGGCTATATTCGCTGCCCAGTAATAGTTACTAAAATTTGGCAGCGCCAGCCCGCCCTCTCCCCGACTCCGCTCAAGCATTACCTTCCTTACCCGCGGGGTCTTGCCCGCCCAAACAAAGTCAGAGATCACTTTGTTGACCCGTTTAAAAAAGGGCCGCGGAATAAAGATGGGGAGACTTTGAAACACGAGCAGGAATCTTGGGAGGACCGTCATCTTCACCGTCTGCACCCTCCCAGCTAATAACAACGGAAGCGCATCCCATCTCCGAAAATCGTCCTTCATTTAGTCTACTAGCCGGCCCAGATTTAATTTATGCAGCCGGTCCCATTCCCGCGCCACTTGAATGCCTAGGTACCTAAAGCTTCCCCCAACTAATCTAAACGGCAGCTCCCCCAATCACCTCTCCTGTCCCCTTGCCTGGATCGCAAACATCTCACTTTTCCCCATATTTAGCTTATACCCCGAAAATCGGCCAAATTCCCCAAGAATCCTCATGATTTCTTCCATCCCCTCTGATGGGTCCAATACATACAGAAGCAGGTCGTCTCATAGAGCGAGATTCTGTGCTCCACCTCCCCCCCCCCCCCCCCCCCCCCCCCCACCCCCCTCCCCCCGGACCAGCCCCTTGAGGCTCTCAGAGCAATTGCCAACTGCTCTATAGCTAGCTCCACCAAGAGTGGGCATCCCTGTCTCGTCCCCCGGTGCAGTCTAAAATAGTCCGATGTTGTCCTATTTGTCTGTACACTTGCCACAGCAGCCTGATACAGCAACCTGACCCAGTCAATAAAGCCAAATCCAAACTGTCCCGGCCAAATCCAAACTGTCCCAGTACTTTCCACAGATAATCCCATTCTACCTGATCAAAAGCCTTTTCTGCATCCATTGCGATCACTACCTCCACCTCCCTACCTTCCAGGGGCATCATGATCACATTTAACAACCTTCTTACTTGGCCACCAACTGCCTACCCTTAACAAACCACGTCTGGTCCTCCCCAATAACGTCCGGAACACAATCCTCAATCCTGGAGGACAAAATTTCGGCCAGCAGTTTGGCGGCCACATTCAACAGGGATATCGGCCTGTCGGACCCACACAGCTCCGGGTTCTTGTCCTGCTTCAGAATCAGCAGAATCGTGGCCTGTGACATCGTCGGGGGCCGCACCCCTCTCTCCCTTGCCTGATTGAACATCCTCATCAACACTGGCCCCAATATCCCAGAGAACTTTTTATAAAACTCCACTGGGTATCCGTCTGGCCCCAAGGCTTTACCCGCCTGTATGGCCTTCAAACTCTCCACTATCTCTTCCAACCCGATCGGGGCCGCCAGCCCTTCTACCAGCTCCCTGTCCACCTTTGGGAAATTCAGCCCCCCCCAAGAAGTGCCTCATCCCCTCCGGCCCCACAGGGGGTTCCGACCTACACAGCCTACTGTAGAAATCCCTAAACGTCTTATTCACCCCTGCTGAATCTCCACCCAGGTTCCCATCTCCGTCATTTACTTTCCCTATCTCCCTGGCTGCTTCCCTCTTTCTAAGCTGTGTGCAAGCATTCTGCTGGTCTTCTCTCCATACTCATAGATCGCCCCCCTGGCCATTCTCAGCTGCTCCACCGCCCTCCCTGTGGTTAACAAGCCGAACTCCGCCTGTAGCCTCCGTCGTTCCCTTAAAAGCCCTGCCTCTGGGGTCTCCGCATACCTCCTATCGATCTGTAGTATCTCCTTAACCAGTTGATCCGTCGCTGCCCTGTCCACCTTTTCCCTATGGGCCCGCATCGAGATCAGCTCCCCTCTGACCACCGCCTTCAATGCTTCCCAGACCATCGCTGCTGAAATTTCCCCCGTGTCGTTGACCTGCAGATAGTTCTGAATACATTTCCTCAGCCGCTCGCAAACCCCTTCGTCAGCCAAAAGTCCCACATCCAACCTCCGTGCGGGCGCTGGTTACTGTCTTTACTAACCTGCAGGTCAACTCGGTGCGGAGCATGGTCTGAGATTGTGATCGCCGAGTATCCCGTGTCCACCGCCCCTGCCAGTAAGGCCCTGCTCAAAATAAAGAAATCAATCCGGGAGTACACTTTATGCATGTGTGAGTAGAAGGAGCACTCCTTCACCCTCGGCTGCCCAAATCTCCATGGAACCAACCCCCCCTCTCCCCCCATCTGCTCCATGAACCCCCCTAGTTCCTTGCCATTGCTGGCACCCTGCCCGTTTTTGAGCTTGACCGGTCCAAGTCAGGGTCAATAACTGTGTAGAAGTCCCTCCCATGACCAACCTGTGCGAGTCCAGGTCCGGTATCTTCCCCAGCATCCTCTTTATAAATGCCACATCATCCCAATTTGGCGCATACTCATTTACTAATACCACCTGCACCCCGTCCAGTTTCCCACTGACCATAATGTACCGGCCTCCCACATCCAAAACTATTCTACCCGCCTCAAACACCACCTGCTTATGGATCAGGATCGCGACCCCTCTGGTCTTTGAATCCAGTCCCGAGTAAAATACCTGACTGACCCAGCCTTTCCTCAATCTAATCTGGTCAGTTACTCTAAGGTGTGTCTCCTGCAACATTACCACGTCCGCCGTCTGTCCCCTAAGATGCGCGAACTCACGTGCCCTCTTGACCGGCCCATTTAACCCTCGAACATTCCAGGTGATCAGCCTAGTTGAGGGGCTCATTGTCCCCCCTTCGTCGATCAGCCATCCCCTTTTTTGGGCCCGCCTCCAGCCCATGATCCGTGTCTCCACCGGCCCGCCCCCAGGCAGCCTCTGCCCCCAACCTCCTCTCTGTCCTTTGGCCCAAGTCCCTCCCTCGTCAGCAGAATATTTTGCCCCATCCCCCCCTAGTAACAACACTCTGTAACCCAACCCCTTTGATAAACCGAACATATGCGCACCCCCCACTGCGCTTCCGTGAGCTAGCCCGCCCAGCTAGATTGGTGGCCCCCATCCCTGGCGTCGGGTAGTCTCCCACCTATTGTTCCCTCCCCACCCTCCCCCCGCTCATACAAACATACTCCAACATCAGACAATCCCCACACAATTGCCCGACAGAAAAACACCAAAATCTAAACAAGCACACCTCCATCCCTCAACAGTGCAAATGAAAACCTTAACTCACTCAGCTCTGCGACGGGTCCCAAATCAATACAGAAGGCATTACAAACAGCTTCCACAAAACGAAAAATTAGAAACCTTCCTTTTTTCCAGAACAGAGAAACAAAAAGAAAAAAAACATGAACGCTGCAGCAAAGTTCCAAAGTTCTCAGTCCACCACCAGTCCTTTCCTTTTCACGAAGTCCAGCGTGTCCTCAGGCGACTCAAAATAAAAGTGCTGTTCCTCGTACGTGACCCAGAGATGGGACGGATACAACAATCCGAACTTCACCTTTTTCTTTAAAAGCATCAAACTAATCTGGTTGAAGGCTGCTCTTGTCCTGGCCACCTCCACACTCAGGTCTTGGTAGACCCGCAGGATACTATTGTCCCACTTACAGCTCCGTGTCTGCTTGGCCCACTGTAGAATGCGCCCCTTATCCAAGTACCTGTGGAATCTCACCACCGTTGCCCTTGGGGTGTCTCCCGTTCGCAGCTTCCTCGCGAGTGCTCTGTGAGCCCTGTCCTCCAAGGGTCGGGGGAACGTCCCATCCCCCAGCAGCTTCTCAAACATGTCTGCGATGTCTGCCCCAGCGTCCGCTCCTTCGGACCCCTCCGGGAGCCCAACGATTCTCAGGTTCTGCCAGCAGGACCTATTTTCTAGGTCCTCCACCTTCTCCAGGAGCTTCTTCTGCTGGTCTCTCAGCATCCCCACCTCCAGCTGCACCGCAGTTTCATGTTCCTCCTGCTCAGCCGGCGCCTTCTCCACTTTCTGGATCGCCTGATCTTGGGCGTCCAATCTAAGCTCCAGCCGTTCAATCGACTCTTTTATCGGGTCCTAGCAGTCCCGTTTCTGCTTAGCAAAGCCTTCCTGAATAACTTGCATCAGCTGCTCTGATGGGTCGACAAGCCAGAGGTCCGGTCCTCCGCCATGCTGTCTCCTGCTGCAGCTTCAGCCCAAGCCTTCTCTGTCTTTCTGTTTCTGCCTTTACAAGCACTTCTCGTCCTTCTCTCCGTGCACTGATGTGGGAATTCAGTACACAATTGCCTCTGTCATCAGTTTTACAGTTCAGGTCCGGTAGAAAATCGGGGGAAAAGGTCCAAAAGTCCGACCCAAGCAGGAGCCACCAAATGTGCGACTTATTCCTTCATAGCCGCCACCGGAAGTCTTGACCAGATGGCTTTTTATCACAATCAGCAACATTAGACTTTTAATAACCGATCTGGATTCAGATTTCATGATCTTCTGCGTTAGGATTTGAACCCGGGTCCCTGATCTTGTCCTGGGCCTCTGTATTACGAGTCCAGTGAAAATACCACAATGCCACTGACACCCGAAAAATAAACAAATGTAGTTTATGAATTTTTGATTAAAATTAAAGACGGTCAAAATGAACGTGCCGCCTAGGTTCACCCGTATTCAGATCATTTCCGATCTTCATCCCCAAATCCTTGTTCACCAGCATCGACAAGTTAATCATGGCCTTCATCTGGGGGAGGGGGGGGGGAGGGGGGATAGATTCCGTAGGATACGCAAGACCCAAGACCATCTTACAGCGAGGGTGACACGTGGGAGGCCTGGCCCTACCGAACCTCCTATTCTATCATTGGGTGGTAGAAAGGGTGGCTGAGAGAACCAGAGGCGGCCTGGGACCAAATGGAGGAGGCATCCTGCACAGGGACGTCTCTCCGAGCGCTTGCCACCGTACCACCCCTGCACCCCCCCCCCCCCACCCCCCACCCCCCCCCCCCCCCCCCACACACACACTCCAGGAGCCTGGTGCCAGTGGCCACACATTTGGGACGTGGAGGGAGGATAGAGGGACACTGAGAGTAGAGGACATGTATGTGGACGATAGACTGGCGACCGTGGGAGACCTCTCAGACAGGTTCAAATCCCCGAAATGGAAAGAGCTCAGGCACCTGCAACTGCGCAACATCCTCTGCAAGGATACAAAAACATTCCCCCAGGGACCCGGGCACACATTTCGGGACACAATGGTCGGGCTGGACTGGTTAGTGGATGACAAATGTGGAGACATCTGCGGAATACTTATAGAAAAAGGCAGGATCCTACTGGACGGGACCAGACAGAAATGGGAGGAGATGGAGGCATGGGGATGAGAGGGGGAACTCTGGATCGAGACGCTGCACAGGATAAACTCCACCTCCTCTTGCACTGGGCTAAGCCTGATGCAGTTCAAGGTGGTGCACAGAGTGAACCGTACTAAGACATGCACGAGCAGGTTCTTGCTGGAGGTGGAGGATAAGTGCGAGCGGTGTCAGGGGGGTTCGCCATTCACACCCACACAATCTGGTCCTGCTCCAGACTCAGGGGGTTCTGGACAGCCTTTTTCAAGGTCATATCCAGGGTTGTGGTGGTCGAGGTGGAGCTGTGCCCGACTGGCGGTCTTCGAGGTGTCAGAGCATCCAGGACTCTGGACAGGGATGGGAACAGATGTCCTGACTACTGCTAAGTTGGAAGTTCGATGCACCTCCCAGAGCGCCAGAGTGGCTCTCAGACCTGGCTGAGTTCCTGAAACTAGAACAGATAATATTCTCGATAAGGCGGTCCGAGGACAGATTCCGCAACAAGTGGAAGAAGTCCACAAACCTCTTTGCAGACCTGTTCGCAACCAGCAACTAACTGGGGGAGGGGGTGTGACAGCAGATATGACAGGGAGGGATAGGAAAGGCCCGCAGGAAGTAGGGGACAGGGAGCACTGCTTGGATTAAAGGGAGCTTGTGTGTAGCAGAGAAGAAACGGGAAGGAAGGCCATTCAAAGGAGGGAACATGGATCCCTCCCACACGTATCAAACCGGGAAGACTGACCATTCTAACCTCCTTGAGAACTCAAGGGGAAACAGGACATCCCTCCCCCGCAGCAAAACAAATGTAATTGTAAACAATGTAAAGAGTTCTAGCAGTGATTACGAATTCGTATGGAAAGTTGGATATAATTCTTATTACTAAATATTAAAACTCTCAATAAGAACACTTTTTTTTTTTAAAAGGGCATGATACAAACTAATGTAAATAATGTCGGGAAATGATAGTGTTGGAACTACTGTCACTGACACGGCGGCTTGTGTTGGTCTTGTTATTGTTTTGGTTATTATTACTGCTTTTATATTGTTCTGCAAAGTTTTGCTATTAAGTGCAAAAATTCCAATTTTTTTTTAATGGAGTGGTAATGCATTTTGTCTTGCACTGTTATCCTTTTATTAAAATTAAATCTTTCCTTTATTGCATATTACCACAAACATTCCCTTTTGTTCATTCAATCCCCAGCCCTTTTCCTGCCTCCAATTTTCTTCTGTTTTGGTAAAAGGTATTTAACCAGCAATATTAATTCTGGCCGGGATTTTCCGGCCCATGCCATCGCAGGTGGGACTGAAAACTGGGAGAGGCAAACAAATGCCCATTGGCTTTGGGTGGGATTTTCCGATCACACTGTGGGAGGCACCAGATACCTCACAGATACCAGGTGGGAGTCTCTGTTGGGTTTGGTACTTTGTACTTCACGAAGGAATCCACCAAACACTTTGACTTGTCCAACCCAGAATTTTTATTGAGTCTCATGTGGTAAGATATCAATCTGATACAGAGCACGTTATCATGGTGTCTGCTAACTACTCCTCCGGATCTTGCACCTAGAACTGACCATTCACATGTACGCCTTATTCCCCTCTCATTGGGCGCAACTCTCCCCCCCACACGCCAGGTGGGAGAATCGGGGCAACGCGCGAATCGCGCACGCGCCCCGACCCCCGCACACAATTCTCCCACTCCATGGAAACCAGCGGCGCACGATTCGCACCGGGCCGCTCGGAGAACCGGCGAGCGGTGATTCTCCGGCCCGAATGGGCCGAGCGGCCGCTATGACACGACAGGTTCCCGGTGGCGCTGTCCACCCCTGGTCGCTGCTGGCGGGAACTCTGGGAATGTTGGGGGGCGGCCTGTGGGGGGGGGGGGGGGGGGGAAGGGGGCTCCTTCACCAGGGTGGCCTCCGATGGGGTCTGGCCCGCGATCGGGGCCCACCGATCGGTGGGCAGGCCTCTCCCCCGCCAGGGCCTACCTCCTTCCGCGCGTGGCCTCAGATCACCGGCGCCATGTTGGTGAGGGGCTGGCGTGCATAAGACATTCCCTGCGCATGCGCAGGATGGCGCGGCCCAACTGTGCATGCGCAGGATTAGGCTGCCCCAACTGCGCATGCGCGGGTTGGCGGGTTGCCCATTTGGTGCTGTGTAAGGACGCTGGAGTGGCGTGAATGGCTCCAGCGCCGTGCTGGCCCCCTGTGGGGGCCAGAATAGGCCATGCCCGGGCACTGTTCGCGCCGTCGTGAAACGCGACGGCGTTCACGATGGCGCGGGCACTTGGTCCGCACTGCGGAGAATCGCTCCCAATATTCTTCTCAAGGTGGCCAGATGAGTCTCCCCTTATATCGGAGTCACAGACCACATGACCTTGGTCTAGAGACCGCATGGTGTGTCTGTACCGCCACCTGCTGGTTGAAGGTTACACACTATCCAACTATGATATAGCCCATAGGCACAACATTGAGGCTGGGATTCTCCGAAATCCCGGCCAAGTGTGGACACCGGCGTAAACACCGGAGTGGTGTATGGTGGCGTCAACGGGCCTCCTGGCCCAACAAGTCTCCGGTTTTTTGGGGGCTAGCACAGCACCGGAGTGCTGCTCACTGCTCCGGCGCCAAAAGGCAGCCCTGCACGGCCGGCACGGGTCCGCGCATGCGCGTGATGGCCATCTCCGCGCCGGTACATGTGCATGGTTGCCGTCACCGCACCGGTGCAGAGCAACATACTGGGGATCTAATAGGGGGCCCACGAGGAAGGAAGTAGGTCCCCTCCAAATCGCAGCCACCCGCCAATCGGAAGCCCCCGATCGCGGTCCTGGAGACCCCCCCAGAGTCAGATCCCCCTGCCCCGCCCCCACCAGGACTTCCACAGTGGCCGCGGGTCCGGGCTCCTGCCGGGTGGTACCAGGTTTGAACCATGCCGGCGGGTTTCGGCAGAACTCAGCGGGAGAATCGCTGCAGGGGCCTATTTCAGCGGCCGACGTCCGGCGCCGTGGCGACCGAGCGGGCGCGATTGGCACCGATTCTCTGGTTGGCAGAGAATTGGTGGCCCGGCATTGGAGCGGCGTGGCGGGAATTTCCCACACCCCCAGCGATTCTCCAACACGCCGCGGGCTCGGAGAATCACGGCCTGAGATATTTTTTTCTTACAGATAACATTAAACATTACACTTTATACATTCATTATACGTAGTTGGTACAGTGAGCAAGTTTTACTAAAGTGTCCATTTATATGCTGTGCCGGACAAGTGTCCATTTCCTTTGTGCAGATCTCATTCTTTTGAGTTGTTGCCCACCTCGTCAGAGCCTGGTTTATTTGCCGGAGACTTGCTTCTCTTGCACTCCGACCTGTGTCTTTGAAAGGCCTGTGTCCATATTGGTATTATCAGTCGCTTTCTCTTCCTCTTTCTTGTATGATGTTGCTTGCTACTTGTGACTTCTTTCATTGCTGGTTGGCTGGTGGGATGAGGTAGTTTTCCCTGTCTTCTCTTTTTTCTTTTAATTTTTAGGACATGGTGATGTATTTTGGTGTGTCTCTTGATTTTGGTTGTTTTCTCTGCAACAGCCTCTGGCGTGGCATTGGCTGTCGTTGTATGTTGAGTTGTTTGCAGAGGTTTAGTCATCGCACCATCTCTGGGTGGTGTAACCACGCCCACTTCTGCGGCTTCATCAACGTGCTGGATCACCTCGGTTCTAGGGCCGGCATGAAGGATGGAACTGGGGTTGTCGGTTGCACCTCTTCTTGCCCTGGTGAAGAATCGGTGACTTGCTCTTCATCACTGGAGATGACTATACTTTCTGGCTAAGCAAATGTGCAAGTGGTCCATGGTGCTGCATAATGAGATAGTCATTAGTGTTAAGTAATGGGTTAAGAGGCATTGCAATTAATTGTCTCATTTATGTTAAGTATCCATTAATTGACACTGATATGTAAAGGGGCTTCAGGTGGCCTCTGTCAGGTGGTGTGTTGTTAAGAGTTTTGTGCAGAGGCTGTGGAAGTTAAATAAATGGTGTTTGGTGAAAAGGAACAAGAACTTTAGACTCTTCATTTCACAGCAACTAAAACGTCTTACAATGGTAGCAGAGGATGGTTGCTGTGCAAATGTGAAGATTTGAAAGATACAACTTTTCCTGATCAAACCAAGGAGTGAGTGAGAAAGAAAAAAAAAAACATACATGGCTGAACCCAGGATAAAGATGGCTGGATATGACTATCCCTCCTTATTTTCTGAAAGGGAATCGTACGACCAATGGAGAAGTGCAGTAGTTATGTGGACTAAAGTAACTGCTTTGGGAAAGAGAAAACAAGGTATGGCATTGGCTCTTTCTCTACCATATGGCAGTACAATCCAAAACAAAGTGCTTTCTGAGCTGGAATTGGAAGAGTTAGACTCAGAAGAAGGTCTGGAGACTTTATTACATTATATGGATAAGATTTATAAGAAAGATGACTTGTTAAGTGCGTATGAAGCATGGTCGGATTTTGATAAGTTCCGGAAATCTCCATGGAAGACTATATAATGGAATTTGGCAGACTATATAAAAGGCTGCAGAAACACAAACTGGAATTTCCACAGTCTGTGTTGGCCTTTAAATTACTTGACTGTGCTAGAGTGAGAAACATGGATAGGCTCCTGATTTTGACAGATCAGTTTATTGATAAGGATACCTTATTCGAACAGATGACAAAAGCTTTACAAAAGTTTCTGGGGAAACATTCGATTCCGATGGCTCTGATGACCCAAATAGGTCAGCCTGCAATAAGGCAGAATATGGAAGATACACTAGTAACAGGATGGCGAAATCGTATGGCTACGAACAGGGCTCAAGACTATAGTCGGAGACCGAGACAAGGAAATTATGAAGACAGAAACCCAGTTAGAACCAACAATAGGAAGATGAACCCCAGAAATGCACGGGGTATGATAAATCGATGTTTTCGATGTGACTCTCAATACCATTATGCTTTCAACTGTCCAACTCGTTATGATAGAGTGTTTGAAGCGACACATGACACGGAAGAGTCAGAAGAGGAAAAAGATAGTGACCAGAAAGAAGGCATTGTCCTATTGACAAGCAGTTTTACGCCGGTAATGAGGGTGTTGGTTGCAGAATCCTTCAACTGTGCTGTATTGGACAGTGGCTGCACATCTACTGTGTGTGGAATTGACTGGTTAAAATGTTACCTGGACTCTTTATTTGCTGAAAATCGTAACAAGGTTAAGGAATTTGAAAGTTCCACAAGTTTCAGGTTTGGGGATGATAATACTCTGAAGTCGCTGAAAAGAGTGGTGATCCCTTGCAATATTGCCGGAATGAATCATTTCATTAGCACGGATGTTGTATCAAGTGAGATACCTTTGCTTCTGAGCAGACCATCGATGAAGAAAGCACACATGAAACTGGATATGGAACAGGATAAGGCAAAAGTTTTTGGAAAGACGGTGGACTTACAATTTACACAGTCGGGACACTATTGTATTCCATTACTGACAAATAATTTTTCAAGTAGAGTGGTTAAGGATGTGTTAATGGCAGTTGAAAATGGGACTTTAGCTGATAAAAAGCTTGTGGTATTAAAACTGCATAGGCAATTTGCACATCCGTCTCCTCGGAGGCTGAAACATTTATTAAAGGATGCAGGGGTAAGGGATGACGACTATACTAAACTGATAGAACAGGTTAGTGACCGCTGTGAAGTTTGTAGGAAGTACAGAAGGACACCAGCACGACCGATAGTAACCCTACCTTTGGCCAGGGATTTTAACGACATTGTGGCCATGGACCTTAAGATCTGGGATAAAGCAAATAATATATTTATTTTGCATTTTGTAGATTTAGCAACCAGATTTAGTCAATCAATGATTGTACGAAGTAAAGAAAAGAGAGTAATACTGGATCAAATCGTGGAAAAATGGATAGGGACAGGAATGGGTCTACTGGCAAAATTCCTTACGGACAATGGGGGAGAATTTGCTAATGATGAGTTTAGGGATATGTGTGAAAACATGAATATCAGAGTTATGAATACGGCTGCAGAAAGCCCATTTAGTAATGGTGTCTGTGAAAGAAATCATGCTGTCATCGATGACATGCTTCGGAAAATTTTGGCAGATCGACCAAATTGCAGGCTAAATTCAGCTTTAGCATGGGCAGTACATGCAAAGAATTCATTGCAGATGGTTGGGGGCTATAGTCCTTATCAATTAGTGTTTGGTAGAAATCCTAACATTCCGTCCATTTTGGATGACTAGCCTCCAGCTTGGGAGGGGACTACAATTAGCTCTGGTTTTGCTGAACATTTAAATGCATTACATAGCAGTAGAAAAGCTTTTTTGGACGCAGAAGTCTCTGAAAGAATTCGCAGAGCTTTCAGACATAACGTACGGCCATCAGATGCCGTTTTTCAGCAAGGAGACATGGTATACTATAAGAGAGACAATTCTAATGAATGGAAAGGCCCAGGGAAGATCAAAGGCATAGATGGCAAAACAATTATTTTGCAACATGCTAATCAAACTGTTAGGGTCCATTCATCAAGGATAATGGGTACAGATTACAAATTTTCAAATTTAGACATTGCAGACAGACATGACGAGGAACCAGAGTCATCTGGTACGCATGTGTTACATAACTATGAGGACCAATTAACTGATATAGACAGGGTTTCTGTGGAAGAACACAACACTTCTGGTGAATTAAAACAGGCCATTTTTCCGAAAGGGCAACTGCCAAAAGTTGGTACAAAAGTGACATACTTGCCTGAAGGGTCTAGTCAATGGAAGGATGCAACTGTTATTAGTAGAGCAGAGAAGGTCACTGGAAAGTATAAACATTGGTTGAATGTACAGCATTCAGGGGAAGGAGTCAAGACAATGGATTGGGAAAACGAAGTTCAAAAATGGAGGGCACAGAAACGCAGTGCCAGTTCAGATAGTACATCAGATAGTGAACAGGTCCGCAGGAAAAGGTCGAGAACTATTGAAAGGACATCCCACAGCAGAAGGGAAAGATCAAGCAGTAGCAGTACTGAACGAGATACCAGGCGGGAGAGGGGACGTAGTTTGTCAAGATCTCGGAACATGAGTAAGACAACGAATACTAATAGGAGTAGAAGCCCGCATGCACGTGAGATTTTGGTGGCTTCAAATAAATTAGATGAAAAAGTTATTAAAGAAGCTAAACAGCAAGAATTGCATAGTTGGAGTGAATTTGGGGTATACACGGAAGTACCGGATAGGGGACAAAGAGCTCTATCCCACAGATGGATTTGCACGGAAAACGTTCTTCCGGATGGAACTTATAAGGTAACGGCCAGGCTCGTGGCAAGGGGATTTGAAGAAAACTTAGAAGATCAGGATTTAAGGGTAGATTCACCTACAGCAGGAAAGGTTATTTTAAAGATCTTCTTGGCTCTATTAGCCACAAAGGCATGGGAATGCAAATATATAGATATAAAAGCTGCCTTTTTGCAGGGGCAACAGCTCCAGAGAGACATTTTTCTCCGTCCTCCTAAAGGAGCAGCTAACACAGAAGGGGTACTTTGGAAGTTGAACAAATGTGTATATAGATTAAATGATGCATCTAGAGTCTGGTATTTTTCGGTAAGGTCAGTTTTGTTAAAGTTAGGTTGTTGCCTGTTGAAAGCAGATCCTGCAATGTTTTACTGGCACTATAAAGGAACTCTTTCTGGCATTTTTATGATGCATGTCGATGATTTTTTGTGGGGTGGGACTAGTGATTTTGAAGCTATTGTAATCTCTGGTTTGAGGAAAGAATTCAGGGTTGGAAGTCAGGCTTCCGGTGCATTTAAATATATTGGACTGGAAATTGGACAGACTAAGTTAGGGGCAACCTTACGTCAGCAATCTTATTTGGAAAGCATCACCCCAATAGCAATTAGTCGTGGCCGAGTTTCACAAAAAGACGCAATGGTTTCAAAGATAGAAAAAGAGCAACTGCGAAGTTTAATTGGGCAACTGACCTGGTTAGGTAGACAGACTAGATCGGACATGAGTTTTGTTGTCTTACAGTTGAGTACAAAAATGAATGATCCCAAAGTGGAAGACATAATAAGAGCAAATAAAGCGTTGGCCAAACTAAAAATGCAGGAGTGTGTTTTGAAGTTCCCCGTTTTAGGTGACCTTAAGCACTTGAAACTCATAGTTTATAGTGATGTGTCCTACGCAAATTTATGTGATGGGGTTTCAAACGCAGGAGGTTTTATAATTTTCCTTTTGGGGAACAATGGTAAATGTTGCCCACTTGTGTGGGAAACAAAGAAAATAAGGAGAGTGGTAAAAAGCACTTTGGCTGCTGAGACGTTAAGCCTTGTAGAGGTGGTGGATATGGCTTTTTATATAAGTATGATATTGACAGAAATTTTGGGATTAGGGGATTTGGGTAATATACCTATTGACTGTCACATTGACAATAAATCCCTGTGAGAAAATGTGCACTCTACAAAAAGTGTCAATGAAAAGAGGTTACGGATAGACATCGCAAGTTTGAAGCAGATGTTGGACAGAGGGGAAATAACAAAAATTAAATGGGTCGACAGGAGCTATCAACTGTCAGACTGTTTTACAAAAAGAGGGGCAAGTTCACAGAAACTTTTGGATATTGTTAATGAAGGGCGCTTGTTTCTGTGACTGTTTTCTTTTTTCTTTCTCGTCCAAACAAAAAAAAAGGGGGGACATCATGTGTGTGTTTTTGAGTTTCTTGAAATTTTGTTTTCACCTAATTCTCCAAGGAAGGGGAGACTGTTAAGTAATGGGTTAAGAGACATTGCAATTAGTTGTCTCATTTATGTTAAGGAGCCATTAATTGACACTGATATGTAAAGGGGCTTCAGGTGGCCTCTGTGGAGGTGGTGCGTTGTTAAGAGATTTGTGCAGAGGCTGTGGAAGTGAAATAAATGGTGTTTGGTGAAAAGGAACAAGAACTTTAGACTCTTCATTTCACAACAACTAAAACGTCTAACAATTAGGTCGTCCTCAGAGTCAGTATCAGAGTTGCCTGTTATTGCAATCTCCACGTTGCTGTAATCGGCACCTTCATCTATGTCCTCCCATTCATCATCGGTGTCATCGACTGCTTGGGAGTAAATTACTGGAGGCGTTTCAAGGACTTGTAATGGGTCACCACATATCTCCAAGGCCAGTTTTACCAAGATTGGGATGACATCTTGCGTCTCTGGTTCAATCAATAGCAGATCTTCGGTTGTATCAGCAGCTTCAATTTCTACATGCGCCATCTCCAAACTCCCGCTTTCCACAGAGTCCAGGTCTGGGTGTCCCCCATAACCACCTCGTCATTGTTTGCAGGCCACCGGAGCCTCATCTGTGCTGCTGGAGAAGAGATGTACAAGCAGCTCATAGTGTTCGTCATCCGTCTCACCTTCCATGTCATCATTTTCTGCATCATCGTCAACAATTCAAGCAGATATTCATAGTAATCGACTTGGATTCAGCATCAACGTCAATCTTTTCACCTGAAGAATTTAACTTTGCATACGGAATTATTTGTTCACGAAAGAGCGACAAGTTCAAAATCAGCCTTTTGTTTGGCCGCCGAAGCTTGGCTTAAAATTCCACCCTGTGGAACTTCAGTGGGACCGAAGAAGTTGAAGAACAATTCATTGGATATGGTTGTTGTCACTGTTCTTGAAATGCTCTGACCCCTGTACTTTGATTTTGTTCGAATTGTTCTTACTGTTACATTTTTGCCCTCCATCCAGTCGATTGTGCAGCCTGTGCAGGCGATGATTTGTGGTCCAGCAAAGAACAATTTCAGCGGCCGTGAGTCCAACTGATACACTTTACTGATCACCTCAATCGTGAAATACTCATTAGGCCCAAATGTAAACTCCAAAGTGAAGATCCACGGTTTTTCGTTCTCTGTCCATTTAACACTTACATCTTGCAGATGCTTTATCATAGATTATCATAGAATTTACAGTGCAGCAGGAGGCCATTCAGCCCACCGAGTCTGCACCGGCTCCCGGAAAGAGCACCCCACAAAAGGTCAACACCTCCACCCTATCCCCATAACCCAGTAACCCCACACAACACTAAGGGCAACTTTGGACACTAAGGGCAATTTATCATGGCCAATCCACCTAACCAGCACATCTTTGGATTGTGGGAGGAAACTGAAGCACCCGGAGGAAACCCACGCACATACAGGGAGGATGTGCAGACTCCGCACAGACAGTGACCCAAGCCGGAATCGAACCTGGGACCCTGGAGCTGTGAAGCAATTGTGCTATCCACAATGCTATCATGCTGCCCTTAATACGGGTTCATCACGTTCTCGTATCACGCCATTGAGCTTGTGCAAGTTCTTCAAGACTGTTAACCAGAATTGCGGGATGCTCTCCGATAGTTCCATCCCCTTGTCTGATTTGTCATCCTCCACTAGGATTTCCTTTAAATCCTCTTACACCGTGCACACCGTAATGCCATGCAATGATTCACTGTGTTCATCTGACCGGCTATCTCCTGGAATATTTAGCCTCTCAACTAGATTCAAGGATTCACACGATTTTATCCCAAGTACTGAGTCCACAGCCATGTCTACAATATGAAAGAATATTGTTTGCTTCATGCCTGCCACTGAGAGCACTAGTTCGCAAACATCGAACATTGAGTTCTTGTTACAAACTCTATCTTCAACCTTGGCCAATCAGCAAAGACCCGCTGCACGTTAGGCTTTTGCAAAGCATGTTGACTCACGAGGTTGGCTGTCCCTTTAGGGTCAAAATCACAATGGATGAAAGCATCATTGAGCATTACCTTCGATTTGAGTACAGACGTAAAGGTTTTTGGAGAGTTTTAATATTATCTTCATTCTTTGTTTCAATTTACCTTTTATTTTTGTTTCTGAGTGTTGTCTGGTTTCTCATCGCGATGAGATCGCCTAAAAGCTGTTCTTCCATGTTTATCTCATCTACTGCATTCACCGCTCGTGCATGGTCCATGATGGAACGTGCAAAACATTGTTTTGTAAAGTGTCCAACACGGCCGCACCTGGAACAAACTTTCCCCTAAGCCGGACATTGTCGTGGGGCATGTCGAGTGCCACACTTTTGGCACAAGATGGCCGCCCGCACTGAGACCACATTTTTCATGACGTGCGTCACAGCACTAATGGCGCTGGCTTCTTCTTCCATGTTGGCACCAAAATGTTTTGAGCAGCAATCTCGCTCGCCTGGCAAATCTTCACTGCCTTTTCCAGCACCAAATCCTCCTCCCGCAATAATATCGGCAAAGCTTATCATCAAGTAAGCCAAAGACAATTTGGTCGTGGATTAAGAAGATTTCAGGTCACTGAAGTTGCATGACTGGGCCTTCAGCCACCGATCTGTGACAAAACTGTCAAATGATTCGGCAGGTCTCTGGGTACGTATACGGAACACATAGCATTCAAACGTTTCATTCTTCTTAGGGGAACAATGCTTATTAAGGCGCTTCATCGATTCATCAAATTTCTTGTGATCCGTCTCATTATCAAACACAAACGAATTGTACAGTTCGAGAGCTTGTGGACCTGCCACTGTTAGCAGCAATGTAATTCGTCTTTCATCAGGCTGGGCCTGTAGGCCCACGGTCGCAACATAAAGTTTGAACAGCCGCCAGTTCTCACCGACATTATCGGACATCTGAAACTGGTGGGGGGCCCTCAGTCTGCCCATCTTGAGTTTCAGCACTTTCTTGCGCGTTGAGTCGTCTCAGGTTGCAGTTCACCAGACCGGTCTTCAAGACAAATGCCTAACATTGTCACTGCCGTCGCTATCTTTAAATGTTCAATACTTGCGGTACCATTTTGTGTTTGGTCCTTTGTACTTCTCGAAGGAATTCTCCAAACACTGCGACTTGTCCAAACCAGAATCTTTTATTGAGTCTCGTGTGGTAAGATAGCAATCTGACACAGAGTACGTTATCATGGAGTCTGCTAACCACTCCTCTGGAACTTGCACCTAGCACCAACCATTTACATGTACGTCTTATCACCCTCTCAATCTTCTCCTGAAGATGTCCGGATGTGTCTCCCTTTATAGCCGAGTAACAGGTCACATGACCTTTGTCTGGAGACCGCATGGTGTGTCTGTACTGTCGCCTGCTGGTTGGAGGTCACACACCAACCAACTATGATGTAGCCCATAGGCATATCACCACATTGTCCGGTCTGCCAGCCGCGTGTTTCTCGGCTGCATGCCTTTCGCTGGCAGTGTGATTCTATCTTACCAGTGATTGTCAATGGGATTTCCCATTGCAACCACCCCACACGGTCAGGAAATCCGCTGGAGGGGCTGTGCTGCCGGTGGGAAAATGTAATCGCAATGACCGGAGAATTCTGGCCAATGTCTGATTTGCTGAGTGTTTCCAGCATTTTCTGTTACTAATTCAGTCTTTCAAACAGCTTTCAATATGAAAGCCATGCCAGACAACTAGAGGGTCACCAGTGTCACGTCCCCACAGAAGAAGGAAAAAATAAACTAGGTACCTGCAGAGGCAGCCAGGCTAACATAACTGGGTAAAAATGAACGCTCCCTAAAAGGATATCCATTTCAACTCTCATCCCGCACCTCATGGTGCACTAAGGCAGATATTCGCCTGTTTCCAGAGCTGATAATTCCTGAAACAGGTTGTTAGTCTGTCACCAGGGGAATAGCTTAAGGAGTGCCACTCCACATCGAAGGTGGCTGACCAGTGTCATGATATTCAAACGCACACATCATGATAGACACACCAACAGATAAATCAGCACACACAACACGACAACCAATCACAGACAAGGACAGAGACAGTATAAGAGAAGAAACACGACACCTGGTGGCCAGTAGATCTGGAGACCAGGACAAGGACAGGACCTGATTAACATCACACACAGGGAGTCACCACGTGCAGAGTATCAAGACAGAACTGTAAATAACAAGTAAAAATAAAACAGCGTTGTACCAAATACAACCTTGTTGGTTCATCTGTACATCAGAACACCCAACACTACATGGTACAGGAGTGGATCGATACCTGCCGGCAAACCTGCCATCCTGAGATATGGACATCACCAACAAACCGCAGCCGTTGCAAGTCGCTGGGAACCTTGGCACCAATTGGAAGCTTTTCAAGCAGCAATTTGAACTGTACATGCGAGCCAACGAGAAACAGAGTGCCTCGGACGAAACAAAGATTGCCATGCTCCTCACCACCGCAGGTCAGCACACCATCGATGTATTCAACTCACTGGTGTTCGCGGAAGGCGAGAACCAATCCAAGTATGACACAGTCCTCCTCAAGCTAGACCAGCACTTTAACGTTGAAGTGAATGAAAGTTTTGAAAGGTATATCTTTCAGCAACGCCTGCAAGGTAAGGATGAGCTCTTTCAACCCTTCTGACGCACCTCCGCATACTCGCACAGTACTGCGGTTACGGCAACACCTCAGAGTCCATGATCCAGGACCAGATTGTTTTTGGCGTTGCCTCCAGTGGCCTACGCCAGCAGCTTCTTAAAATTAAAGGCCTGACCTTAGCATCTGCGGTGGAAGCTTGTGTCCTCCATGAAAATGCAACCAGCCGTTTTGCCCAATTTCAGGCGACCAAGTCGGCACGGAGGGGGTCCCTAGCTGTCGAATCGGCAAGCCAGGCCGCCCACGAGGCCGAACGCATCCAGGCAATTGATTATCTCCCGGCCCGCGGCCCGGACGAGGGCGGCCGTTTCCCGCACTCTTCGCGGTCTCCCGCGCTTGTGCGCGCCAAAACCAACGGCAACATCGAGGGACGCACTGCGCAGGCGCGCCCGATGCAAGACCGAACTGCGCATGTGCAGTGGCATAACGAACGCCGTGACGTCATGACGTGCGGCAACTGTGGAGCTGTACGTTTAAAAGGGCAATGTCCTGCTAAAAACCGACAATGCCTACGATGTGGCAAGATGGGCCACTACGCTGCCTACTGTCGAGCGGTTCAACCGATGGATCCTACACATCTCCGACAACCTCTCAGACACGTCAGGACCGTCCAGCCCGTACATCAGGACATCTAGCCAAATGACACAGATGACCAAGATGCCTTCCGGGTTTCAGTCATTGATGTGAACAGGGTCAACACCATCAATCTGGCCGATGAATGGAGTGCCACCCTGACGGTCAACCTGAATTCGTCGCACACCTACTAGATTGGACTTATGAGACTGTTCACACGTTAAAGTTGAAACACTATTGTATTGTAACATGTTACTGTTTTATCATTCCAGATATCGTTTGACCGGACCACACTTCAAAGTTTTTTGTCTTCCTGTTTTGTTATGGTACAACCTCGTTAGCATGACACACCCGACATCGCCCCATGTATATAATTACGCCACATGCACCTGCTGTAAATATCACGCACACACACTTTTAGATGCACTCATGACACATTCGTATTTATAACCACGTAGGCACATAATTTTGTAAAAAAGGGGGGATGTCATGATATTCAAACACGCACATCATGATAGACACACCAACAGACAAATCAGCACACACAACATGACAATCAATCATAGACAAGGACAGAGACAGTATAAGAGAAGAAACACGACACCTGGTGGCCAGTAGATCTGGAGACCAGGACAAGGACAGGACCTGATTAACGTCACACATAGGGAGTCACCATGTGCAGAGTATCAAGACAGAACTGTAAATAACAAGTAAAAATAAAACAGCGTTGTACCAAATACAACCGTGTTGGTTCATCTGTACATCAGAACACCCAACACTACAACCAGGAGTCTGTCCCGCTCTTTCCGCCAGCCATTCGTGTGTTTGGAAGGATTTGCAGGTTGACACACTCAACCTGCTTGACCAAGCTTATGAACGCACCTTCTTCAGTCATCAAGTCCTGTAGTGGGACTAGAACCCGGAGCTTCTGACTCAGAGGCAGGGACACTACCCACTGTGCCACAAGACCTCTACATCGGTACAGTCAGGGCAGTGAAAATTCATTTGCAAAAGGATTTAAATGGAAGTTGATTAAACGCATGCTCACCAGGTTATATGAAGAAGTGGGGAAAGAAGCTCATGTGGAGCATAAACTCTGGCATGGATCAGTTGAATACCTGTTCCTGCATTCTGCTCTGCATTCTGTGTAATTCTATGTAAATTATACGCAACAAATTCAACAGAGCATTTTGAAGAAAGAACAGTATGTACTGTCAGAGAAAATACACATTTAGGGATTTTAAAAGCCATTTATAGGGTGCCACAAAGGAAACTTGTCGTCAAATGATTGCATTAAAGATTTTATGAAAAAATTGTTAGGAAGTTGGCTAAAATTAGAAAACAAGGAATAATTACGTATGTCTATTTTCAGACTGCAGGGATACAACAGTCCTCCAGGGAACTTGTTGCTTTTATTATACATGATCTGGACTTACGTTTCAGAGCTTGATATCATTATCAAAATTTGCAGACAATGCAAACATAAGGAGTGTAGTACATTAAAGAGGGCAGTAAGCAACGTTGGGGATGCGGGGAGTGGGTGTTAATAGATGAAGCAGATAGATGGAATCTAACGGGCAGAATTCTCCGTTGCTCGACGCCAAAATCGGGAATGGCGATGGGGCGGACAATAGCTTCCGAAGCCAAAATCATGATGCTCCGTCCCCTCCAAATCGGCGTCATTGCGATGCACGGCACGTGTAGTTGCGACCGCATTCGCATCTCATTATTGGGCCCACCCGCGAGGCTCTGCCTCTGATGGGTCAAGTCCCGACAGTGCGGACCACATGTGGTCGTAACAGTCATGAGCCTGGCGTGGTGGCTGCGGAGAGAGAGAGAGAGGGCATACGGACAGTGTCCAGCACCGCCATATTGCGCCGACAGTCTTGCTACTGTCCAGGGGCTTCTGCCAGGACGGGGGTAGTAGTGGGGGCTGGCAGTAAGGTGGGATGTGGGGTCAGGGTGAACGGGTATACAGTCCAGCACAAGCGGCACCATTTTTTTGGGTGCGATCAGTACGTGTATGGTCGGGTGTAAGTGTACATGCTAAATAGTAAAAGTTTCAAAGGAGAGCAGAGGGACATAATGTTTCAGATACATGAATCTTTAAGGGTGGAAGGAAAAGGCAATAAAAATTTAAAAACCATACATGATCCTTGGTATTTTAAATTGGGTCATAGAATATAAATGCCAAGAAGTGCTGTTAAACCTGAATGAATCATTTGCCAATGCAGAGCTGAAATGTTGAGGGTGATCTTCCATTTTGTAGTTCCTGGCAAATCAAGAAATTACTTAACCCGGCCCATGGTTTTTCATGCATTAAAATTAGAGAATGGAAAATTCTAAGATAGGGACAGTTTCCACGTGTGGCTTCTTGGCATGTGCTGGGAAAACCAAAAGAGAAATCCTGCTTTCCTGTGCCCAGTTTTCACCAACCTACTTTAAGGAAGGATGCCAGGGCCAATCAGAAGCAGTGGAAGAGATTTAAGAAGGCAATTCCAGAGGTGAAAGGTTTTTACTCTGAGGAGTGACTGGAGAAAATTAAACTCCGTTTTAATTCTGGATATATATCGCCTGCACATGGGTTGAGGCAAGTGGCAAACCATCAAGCATTCAGTAGCACCAGACCCAGGATATCGTAACTCTTGCTCTTTATCTATATATCCCTGATCATCTTCCTGCTATAAAACTGACAGGAGCATAAGACCATAAGACAAAGGAGCAGAATTAGGCCACTCGGCCCATCGACCCGCCATTCAATCATGGCTGATATTTTCTCATCCCCATTCTCCTGCGTTCCCCCCATAACCTCTGATCCCCTTATTAATCAAGAACCTATCTATCTCTGTCTTAAATTCATTCAGTGATTTGGCCTCCACAGACTTCTGCAGCAAAGAGTTCCACAGATTCACCATCCTCCGGCCGAAGAAATTCCTCCTCATCTCCTCTGTTTTAAAGGATCGTCCCTTTAGTCAGAGATGGTGTTCTCTGGTTCTAGTTTTTCCTACCAATGGAAACATCCTCTCCACATCCACTCTATCCAGGCCTTGCAATTTCCTGTAAGTTTCAATAAGATCCCCCCTCATCCTTCTAAACTCCGAGTACAGACCCAGAGTCCTCACTGTTCCTCATACGACAAGTTCTTCATTCCAGGGATCATTCTTGTGAACCTCCTCTGGACCCTTTCCAAGGCCAGCACATCCTTCTTTAGATATGGGGCCCAAAACTGGGGTGGGATTCTCCCTTACCCGGTGGGGCGGGGGTTCCGGCGTAATGGAGTGGTGGAAACCACTCCGGCGTTGGGCTGCCCCAAAGGTGCGGAATTCTCCGCACCTTTAGGGGCCAAGCCCTCACCTTGAGGGGCTAGGCCCGCGCTGGAGTGGTTTCCACTCCGTCGGCTGGCGGGATAGGCCTTTGGCGCCACGCCAGCCGGTGTCGAAAGGACTTCGGCAGGCGACGCATGCGCGGGAGCGTCAGCGGCCGCTCACGGCATCCCTGCGCATGCCATGCCCCCACGGCACAGGCCCGCCGGCGGATCGGTGGGCCCTGATCGCGGGCCAGGCCACCGTGGAGGCATCCCTTGGGGCCAGATCGGCCTGCGCCCCCCCCCCCCAGGGCCCCGGAGCCTGCCCCGCCAGTAAGGTAGGTGGTTTAATCCACGCTGGAGGGCGAGGGTAGATAGCGGCGGGACTTCGGCCCATCGCGGGCCGGAGAATCGCAGGGGGTGGGCCCGCCGACCGGCGCGATTCCCGCCGACCGGCGCGGCGCGATTCCTGCCCCCGCCAAATCTCTGGTGGCGGAGAATTTGGGACACGGCGGGGGCGGGATTCACGCCAGCCCCCGGCGATTCTCCGACCCGGTGGGGGGTCGGAGAATCGCGCCCCAGCTCACACTACCCCAAATGGGGCTTGACCAGAGCCTTATATAGCCTCAGAAGTATATCCCTGGTCTTGTATTCTAGCCCTCTCGACGTGAATGCTAACATTGCATTTGCCTTCTTAACTGTCGACTGAACCTGCATGTTAACCTTAAGAGAATCGTGAACATGGGGCGTCATTCTCTGACCCCCCGCCGGGTCGGAGAATGGCCGTTGGCCGCCGTGAATCCGGCCCCCGCTCCCGCCGAAGTCTCCGGTACCGAAGTCCCTGTGTCCGTGCGGGGTCTCGATGTCCATCGCCGGGGGGAGGCGGCTTCCTTTTAATTAAGTCTGAGATTGGGCGCCCTTTAAAAAGGGGCCTCAGTCTCAAGTTCCCGGCATTGCTGGCTTTCCTAGGCCCCACCCCTCCAGCTGACTGTATGAATGTTGCTTCCCCTTTGAAATTGCACAGAGCGCTGTTCAATCCAGTGAGACAAACTGGCTGTGCAGCCTGCGAGCTTCACACTGCTTTTCTCACCTGAATCAACATTTTGTGCATTTTTTTGAAGATTCCGGCCCTTATCTTTGTTTTTCTCTCTCTCCATCTCTATACTTTAGGACAACTGGACAAGTATCTGCTTCACTCTGAGGAACCACCATCAGTTATTATTTACCCATCACCCCTGTGCTTCCTGGACCTCCATTAGTTCCCAGTCCAGCAACACCTTGATTTTAAAATTCTCATCCTTGCTTTAAAACCCCTCTATGTCCTCACCCTTCCTTATCTCAGTAATCTCCTGCAGCCCTACAAACCTCCGTGTTACCTTTTTTCAATGTAAGCATAACAATCATACAGAAGGTTTGATGAAAGAATAATGTGCGTTCTTTATTTGATGAAAAGGCGATATATAGAGGATGCTCCTGAAAACTAAGTACAGTAACCTGATTTGTACAACAACTGCTCATGGACTGCCTCAAGGCATGGAGCTAATATATCATATCCTATTACGGTAGGTATTGATATACAGTAGTTTAATTTATGCCTCCTTTAAAAGTGCATGTCATCATATCACAATACCAAGATCTCCGTGCGCTTCTAATTCTTGCCTTTGTGCATTCCTTATTTTGATCATTCCGCCACTGGTGGTCATGCCTCCAGCTTCCTCCGACCTAAGATCTGGGATTCCCTTCATAAACCTTTCCATAGAAGCTCTACAGTGAAGAAAGTGGCCCTTCGGCCCATTGAGTCTGCACCGACCCTCAGAAAGAGCACCCAACTAGGCCCACTCCCCTGCTCTACCCCCATAACCCCACCTAATCTGCACATCATTGGACACAAAGCTGTCAATTTAGCATGGTCAATCCACCTTACCTGCACATCTTTGGGCTGTGGGAGGAGGCCGGAGCACTGGGAGGAAACACACACTGACACGGGGAAAACATGCAAACCCCACACAGGCAATCATCCAATGTTGCAATCGAATCTGGGACCCTGGCACTGTGAGGCAGCAGTGCCATTGTGCCATCCCAATCTCTCTACTTCTTGAGGACACTCTTTAAAACTTACCTTTTTGTCTCATATCCTAAGATCTCTTCATGTGGCTTGATGTTTTTGTTTGATAAAGGTTCTGTTAAGCACCTTGGAATGTCTTTAGCAATCTTCCAGATTTTCTAAGATCAGTTCTCCAGGAAAAAATCCAAAGTTTCCCCAGTCTTTCCTCATAACTTGAATGTTTGGAGGATTAACCTCATGGTTCTTCTCCTTCTCTCTTTGTTTCCTTTATCTTGGTGACTTATATTATCTTGGCACCAGTATTCAAGGTGTTATCTGACTGTACCATCTATAACCTTTATTATACTAGTTCAATATACCATTGGCTTGGCTGGTTGCTACTCTGCATTGGTTGTATTTACGATTGTGTCTACTAAGACACTCTTAGGTGCGCAGCAGTCTACACGGGGATAAAGAAGATGGAGTTCAGCCTCCTTGCTATCCTATAATAGACTGACATCTCCAATCATTGAAGTTTAAGGCTGCATTACTGCTAGGTTTGATGGATGGGATGCTGATCTCCTGAATTGATAGATTGATCTGTTTTCCTAAATCTATGCTTCTATTTCATGGTTCCCTGCTTACTGTTTCAGCTGAGACAGCAGCATAGTATCACACGTATTCCTGGTTATCTTTAATGACTGGCCAACTTACCTTGTTGCTCATTCCAGTGACATTTTGTTAATTCTGAGTGTTTCCAGTGTGAAAATAGTGTAAAGTTCATGGAGAAGTATGCTATTGTGATGTCCAGGCCACGTTTAATTTGTTTTACTCGGTAATTGCAGCCAATATCAGTGTCAATTAGGGAGATACATAGGTAAAGAGGAACATTAGAGTAAAGGCTTTACTGAAAATAGTAAAGATCTATCAAATTGGTATGCTTCCAGCTTACAATGAAGTCTATTAGTAAGCTGATTGTATCAGAGAAGTATATGTGGCTATAATAATGTCATAAATGATGCATTTATTAATTCCCTTTGCTGTAAGCTGCCATGCAGGAAACCAATATAAGTCAAAGCAAGAATGTCTGAAATTTTACTGCTTCTGTCGTTGGAACATTTTTTGGAATTCAAACTCACCTCTGCCTTATTGTTCCACAAGCCTGTCCAATTTGATTGAAAGGGGATGAGATCATTTATCTCTGATACACTACAATTTATGTATCTTCAGTATAGGGCATCAGTAAGGTTGACAATGGTATCAGCATCAAAGAGGTAAGGTAAATCAGAGAATAGTGACTATGTCAATCGTGGGATTTGAAGGCCTGCAGTAAGAAAGGGCCAAAGGTGGTAAGGAGGTTCAAAGTTTCATACCATCAGCAGACACCACTTCGCCTTGTACTGTGTTTGCATGACAGATCTCAGAAACCACACTTCCATGCCCAAGCCTCAGAATTTTTTTGTACATGAGAACACAAATCAGCAAAGGTGCCAGAGTCAGGAGTTCAGAGAACATATGAGCGTGTCTTGCACTGGCTCAGTGGATTTGGAAAGCATTTGTTTCCTAATTTCCCCCAAAGGATATAAATGTATGATTAGAAATGAGTAGACAATTCTTAAAAATCCAATTCCAACATTCTCCATTGCTGAGCCTCTGAGGCAGTGATTATTTTTTTTCCAAATGCTTGAAATGAAATGAAATGAAAATCGCTTATTGTCACAAGTAGGCTTCAAATGAAGTTACTGTGAAAAGCCCCTAGTCACCACATTCCGGAGCCTGTTCGGGGAGGCTGGTACGCGAAGTGAACCGTGCTGCTGGCCTGCCTTGGTCAGCTTTCAAAGCCAGCGATTTAGTCCTGTGCTAAACCAGCCCCTGTGACCAGTGCATTCCCTGGGCAAGTGCAAAGTACACATTAATGTAGCTCTTATCAATGCTCTTCTTTGACCAGTTTGGCCTGACACACTGGAGAATTGCAGGAAGGTATTTCCAGCAATTTCTTATTTGGCAGTATTCCCTCTTTGCTGAAATTAGTAATCGGGACTAGAAATACAGCTGCAATTTGAGCGAAGTGTCCAACACCACGCTTCATCTCTTGTTGTCCACCCAGTGTCACCTGAGAAATTGTTTTGCAAGGCTACTTGATAAATGAGGGAGCCATAAATAATAAATCCTTACTGAAATGTTTACTGAAGAGGAAACGTTAATTAGTGCTGAGCTCTCACCCCACCGGCAAACCCTCCGAGGAGCGCAAGCTGGAAAACCAGGCTGCCTCCATTTGCCAGCCAATGAAATCAATGGGAAGTGTACCAACTTGAACTGGTGCAAGGAGTTCAAGCAGCGAGCCTACGTATCTGGCATCAGAGGGGAAGAAGAGTGCCAGGCTGAAGACCCGTGAACTTGAGAAAAGTCACTGTGGAAGGTTGAAGCACAGTTTCTCTGCGAGCTGGGTCCTGAAGTGGTAAAAATGTTTTTGTGAACTGAGCCAGTGGGCTTGGAGTGTTGCAGCACGTATGTGACTTTACTTTTGGATAAATGATACTCTGGTCTGTTGAAAACTCAATTATCATGGTAACTCTGAGGTAGAGCTGTGCTGGAAATGAATCAGAATGCATAACGCTTGATATAAAAGTAAATGTTTCCAGGGAAAATATTCCAAAAGCTCTGAGAAATTCACTTCCAATTGAATCTGTCAACATGTGGATTTCCCCTTGTACTTTTGTTCTCTAATACAAGCAATTAAATGCTTTCTTTACCTATAGCTTAAGATGCAAGGCTTCTGATCTGCTCTCGCAAATCAGAATCATTCTTGCATTCTCAACTTTTGGGGGGCTATTTGCAGTTTTGTCTGGTTATTGTTGCTGCTTTCCTTGGCTGGTAAGAAAATGTTTTTTAATCTCTTAAAGAGTGAGTAGAGAATGAAATTCAGTGATGGGTCCTAAGTTCAATATTCATTTGTAATGGCCAATACTCTTACTTTCTTTGGCTTTCGACACGTTTAAGTACCTCAACTGCTCCTTCTCCCTCAACAAAACACCATATGGTTTCCTTGTGGGTACTGAAGACCTTTTTTTAATTTAAGTCGTTTCATTCAGTGGCAGACTAGGCAAGCAGGGCCCTACATTCACCCAACTTCACACTTGTTCTTCCAGATTGAAATCACCATGGAGCAGTCTGGAAAGGGAAACTTGGCTGATTTCCTCCTTCCCAGCACATACTCATTGAGGCCATGAGTAGTCTCCCTCATGCATTCAGTTGTGAGCACTGCACCTCAGGAAGGATATATTGGCCTTGGACAGGGTGCAGTCCAGATTCACCAGGATGATAGGAAACTATCATAGGAAACATGTTGCAGGTGTTGCATAGACCAGGCTTGTGCCTTTATTTGTGTGTGAAAGCTGAGCAGAAATGTTTAGGAAGGAGAGGGGGCTCTTATTTATTTAACAAATACAATGTCCCTGAGCCAAGCAGTTTCTTCCGGCCTTGCTGTGTTGAGTGTGGATAGGCCTCCACTGATTCTGTGGATTGGACATTATTCTTTGATGTGGTGCATAGTTCGCTCTATCCCACAGGCACATAGGGGGGCTGACAGTAGTGCCCCATCTGTGGAGGTTGACCAAGCAGGGGCTGTGGCCAGTCCTGAACCTGTTAAGGATGGACCACTCTTCCACTCTTTCCTTGGAAGGTTGAAGCCAGGAAGCTGTTGGGTTGGATTTGAGACTAGGTATTTGTTGATCATGTCCAATGATTCTCATTCACTTCTCCAGGTCGAATTTGTGTGGGAGGGTTTTTCCAGATCGGCCCTCCTAATGGGAGGGCTGAATAGATCAAGCTTGAAGTGGCAGCTGGGGGACATTGGGGACGTTTTCTATCATTTTGCGTGTTATTGAAAGTCAGTGGATATGTGGAGGAGTGATGTTTACCAAGACAGGGAGCCAACAAGGTAGTGTTGAGCAGTGTTCCAGTGATGATACGCATGGTAGCATTCAGCTGGGTGTCAACTATCTGTGTGTGTGATGATCTTGACCAAACAGAGGTGCAGTGTTCTGATACTGAGTATGAGAATGCGAGTGCTGAAGTTCAGAGGGTGCCCATGATACAGCTGTGAAGTCGAGGAACACAGCACCTGTCTTCAAGTTTTTCTGAAAGCCATTTTCAATGTCAGCGGTAAGGGTCAGTACCTGCTCCATTGTGCTGCGATCCTTACAGAAACCAGCTTGGTCGAAGCTAACGACTTCTTCAGCGATTGAGGATATGTGCTGAAGGATGAGGCGATCAAGGATTTTATATGGGACCAACAGGAGAGAGACTGGACGTTAGCTAGCTGAAAGTATGGAGTCTTTTCCGGGTTTTGGCATGGTGATAACTTTTGCTGTCTACCTTTTCTTTGGAATGATGTTGGAATTTATGACCATCAGGTAGAACCGGGTCAGCCAGGCAAGAGCTCAAGGTGTTTCATAAATTCTGGTGCGATGTTGCCAGAAGCTGCTGCCTTGCCACACTTCAAGCCCTGTAGGACCTTCTTTAGTTCTGCAACATTAAAGGGCTGGTATCTTTTCTCTGTTGCTGGTGATGTTGTCCTGTTTCACCCTGGGTGTTTTTTTGGTGTTTTTGTCCAGGGGTGCCTTAGCTATGGCAAGCAGGTAACTGGAAACATGGTTAGGTGTAGCTGAGGGGAGGTTTTGAGTGAGAGCTTTTGGGCTACTCCAAGGCGATAGATTAGTCTCCATGTTTAGCTCTGCTATGGTTTCCTCCCACTTGGTGCAGCGCACAGTATTGAGGGACTCGGTCTGATGGTTTCCTACCTCTGGGTCCCCTGATACTTCCTATGCCTTCAGGAGGCAGCATCGTCTAAGTATGGAATGTAGCCTTGGGGAATTGCCACGCCAGCTGCTTTGTAGATGGCACCATAGACAGGTATATGCTTCATCAACAGTGATGTTTCGTAGTGGGATTGTTGCAATGCTGCGTTCCAAGATTTTATTGTATCTTGCCAAGTTGGTTTTCTGGAGGTTCCATCCCATCTCTTTGGGGCTCCATCTACTGGAATAGGTTGGCCTGTATGAATGAATAGAGGACAATTTTGGCTATTGGGAAGTCATCTATAGCAAGGCTCTGTGCAGGGTGGGAGATCCCATGAAGAGAACTGGCCCAGCACAAGTCAGGAGAGTAATCCCTGCAGCATCTGGTTGAATGGAATGTTCCTCACTGTTTGGACAGTGTGTCAGTAGCAGATCATTTCTGGATGCCTACTTTGAAAATGCTTCACCACCACAGTCCAGTACTGGGCATATTCAGTATGAATGGTGACTGTTAATGTCCCCCCACATAGATGACTGGATGTGGGAGGGTGGGCAAATCTTTTTCTGCTCCCAGCTGGTGCTTGGGGGATTGTAGACTTTGGCTATGTAGAATCCACCACCACAAGGATTGGTATCAGAAAAGTGGTCATTGTCAGGTGATTTGCTTACCCAATTTCAGTTCAGATATAGGTGGCATAGCCATGTTTGTCAAGAGGGTGGTAGCACAGGAGGTCGTAACCTTTGATTGAATAGTGGCCTGCTTCTTCTATTCCAATGTGGGTTTCTTGAAGGCAAATAATATCAATAGAATGTTAAGTAGCAAGAACTTTGATCAGCTTGGCTGCTGACAGGCCCTCAACTTTAAGCTGGAAGATTCATGGAGTGGGCCCTACTGCAATGTGATCTTGGGGCAGTTTTTCATTGTTCCTTTCGGTTTTGGGACTTTGACTAGGATTCCTTTTGTGGACTCTTCTCAAGAAGCTTCCTTTGGAATGTAGTCTTCTGGTAGGATCATTAGCACCTCTGGTACTGGGGGGGGGGGGGGGGGGGTGGGAGGCGGGGGCGCAATGTGAACGCTGATCCATTGCTCCCCTGTCTTGGACTAATTACCCAAAACATGTGAGAATAAACAACATATATGATGGGAGTCATCATAGATTTACCACAAATTAGGCCACAAAACAGGGCTTCCATAAATCAGTGAACCGACTCCACTCAACGGTATCATTTTAATTTCAATGCAGTTGTATGATCTTACAGATATCTAATCTGGAGTTAGCTTGGTAATCTTTCAGTTAACTATAGAACATTTGTTGGTGAACTCTGATTGTCACAGTTTCTTACAGAGCTTTTGATGCCATTGATCTCCTGAAGGTTACCGTGCAATGTTTAATCAAAAACGGCTGAGATGAATTCAGTCTCACTGATATAAATCAGAAAAGTATCCTGATATCACAATATTGACTGTGCCCTTTGAATCCTTTTGAATTAAATGTTACAAACAGCATCACACGTTGCTTTTAATGCCAACATTACGCACATTGAGCCTCATGTTTGTGTTATTTACATGTTTTCTTTTCACCTCTTTGCACTGCTCCTAATTATGGTAAACTTCGCCAATTCTGGTAAACGTCCCTGGCTAAAGCAAGGAGTTTACAACCTTCTCCAAGTCCTCTGTAAATCTTCTGTTGAGCCAACCTTTATGATGTGCATGAGCGCAGTATGCTGTATGTTTTTCCCTCTTCCTGTGGGCAAATATTTGGTACTCTGCTCACATCCAACCAGTCTGTGACTGTGAAACATTTATAAATCAGTGTTCCTTTGTACAAGCCTCATTGAACGGCAGTTGTACCCATTGAAGATGTCAGTAAGAATATGTCATGGAAAATTTACTTGAGTGCAGTAAATACACAACATTTTGGGTGCGCAATGAAGTTCTGAGGCAGAGCTAGACTGGAAGCTGTATTTTTTAGGTCAACCTCATACGCATTTCTAACATTGTGCTCTTACGTTGCTTGCATTCATCTGAGATCCCCAGCATTTGTAGCATATCCATTTTAGCTCCAGCTGTGTGTGTGTGTGTGTGTGCCATTGATCGGGAAATGTGGGCAGCCTGTCCCATGCTGACAATGCCAGAGAAACCTAATGAGACATTCAGAACCATAACTAAAATTATAGCAGCAACACCACCCACCTCTCATTCTGACTCTCTCCTTGACCTCCTGGTGTGAAATATGAAGCAAAAAAAAGCAACAACAAAGGAATCTGAGCAAAGAGCCAGAAAGAGATACCACAATAAGGACTGTTGTGCAGACATTTATTTATTATTTCTTGTCATTAATCTAACTTTATAAAGATAGATTTTTACCGTTATGTAGGTGGAGATTCTATGTAGGTTAACAGTTTGGCAACTAAGGAGGGTATTTGGTATTAAGATATGGATCAGCCATGTCCTGTATGAATGTTGAATGAGGCTCAACAAGCTAAATGATCTACTACTCTTCCTGTTTTCCCACACTGCCACAGAACCTGTTTCAAGTCTATTGTATTTGACAATAACACCAACAGTAACTTGTATTTACATAGCACCTTAAACGTAATAAAATGTCCAATACACTTTTGAGGCAATTTAAAATAAAATATGATGTTGAATCACATAAAGAGATATTAGGGCAGATGATTGAAAGCATGGTAAAAGAGGTAGGTTTTATGAGTGTCTTCAAGGGGGAAAGCGAGGTCGAGACAGAAGAGGTATAAGGATGGAATTCCAGAGCTTAGGGCCTATGCAATTGAAGAATGGTTGAGCAATTAAAATCTGGGATACTGAAGTTGCCAGAATCAGGGGAAACCAGGAATTATGTAGGGTTGTGGGGAGAGAGGATTACAGAGAAAGGAAGATTACTTGAAATCAAGTTTTCAAATCAAGGTGTTGCTTAACTGAGATCTAGTGTCGGCCGATATGCACAATGATGATCGGTGAAGAGGGTTTGGTGTGCGTTAGGACATAGTCAGCAGTGGTTTAGATTATCTCAAGTTCTGAGTGGAAGTAGGCCAATACATTGCCATCTAGCTTTATGATGGTTCAGGGCGGGTTGGCGCGTGTCAGTGGGTTGTGGAGTGATGGATGGTTGGGAACAAATCGGAGAGCTGGGATGTGCTGGGGGATCAAAGAGAATAGGAGGAATGGGAGGGATCTAATGGTCAGGGGAGTGGAGGGGGAGTTGTAGGGTTGGGGGGGATTCGATGAGCCGAGGTGTGCCGGGGTCAGGGAGAGTTCAGGGGGTAATCAAGTCGGATTTGCAGAGGAATTGGGGAGGGGAGGGGGAGAATAGGAGTGTCGGATGGAGTCAGGTGGCCTGGTCTGGTTGGGCAGGTAGCTGAGTCAGGGGGGGATTTAGAAGGTAGGGGGAGTTGAGGGGGAGGATGAGGCAGTCGTGGTGGTTGGGCAGTTTGAAGCATTATGTTTCATTACCCAGTTTTTCTTTTCCTGAATAACTTTTTCTGGCTAACTTTCCAGGTAACTAAGTCAGAACTATCCAAAGGCTCTGACTCTAACTTAGAATTGGAGATTCCTTTTGGAGGATGCCAGAGTAGGTGAATTACTCATTGGAAGTCCAAACTTCCATGGCAGTACCCACGTAGTGAGTATAAGCTGCCTACAAAAAGAATATCGTGTTTAGTCATTAGTGCTTTTTATTAGCTAGGAACTGAAAGTTCAAATCTCTTTGTAAAAGTTATCCATCTCGAGCGAGATTGGAACAATAGTGAAGAGCGCAGATTGGAAAATCAGGGCTACAGCATTCAAACCCAATCTACATCTAGGGTGGTTCTACATTGGCAGCAGAGCTTTGTGACATGATCCCTATAATCTCACATAATGTATGAAATAGGAACCACTTTGCAGCAATACCAGCATCATAGTGTAACAGTCCCCTTCCATTGTCAAGAATTGGAATGGTTTGAATAGGGAAAGTTATTGACCTAAATTTAACAGTGGGCTACTTCACTGTGCAAGTGACTAGCCACAGCATTGAGGATGGTGGCCATACACTGTGCTCAATAGATTTATTTTTAGTACAAATCGTCTCAAAGAAGCAATATGTTCCCTTATTAAAATAAATGCATGTAGCCACTTAAAATGGCCAACTCCCGATTTAAAATGGCGAACGGCAAAGGCTGATGGGAAAGTCAGCCAACATAGACAGAAACCAGCAGCTGCAGGTTGGCTGTGTATTTACCTCTGGAAAGGCCAGACAATATCGATACCAGCAACCGTCAGCATAACAAAACAACAGCCATCTGCATACGAATGAGCAATCCCCGGGAACAATAAGCAACATTTAGACACATAAAGCAAAACCAGACTCTTCGGCGCCAGCAGGAGCCTACACAAAAGGAGGTGAACGAGCACCTCAAGACCGCCCATCGATCAGGGAACCGCTCCAGCATTGGAGAAAATCAAACCAAGCGATTGGGACAAAGTCCAATCACTTGGGACCAGGTACAGGGTCCGCCCCGAAAGGCGGGAAGCCCCTGGGGTCTATAATAATTGAGCCCCAAGTTCAAATCACTCTCTTCTCTTCCTCTCCACCTCCTCGCTCTCTTCACGCTCTTCTTCCTGCCCGGGTCACCCAGCAACAACGAACCACCATTGACCGTGACCGGAGCAGTGAAGATCGAAACCGTAAGTCTTAATTCAACGCTCGCTACGAGATAGGCACTCCTAGCTACCAATCCGTACCAACTTCGAATCCCGCAGGCTCAGAACCAGAACGAAAGGCTATTTGTTTCCCTGACCTGGTGGGCCAGTCCGAAAGTTAAGTATAGGTCTGTTAGTTGTAGAAGTAGCTTAGACGTAGAATTTGTGCATGAGTAGCGATTACTGTGTATAATAAATGTGCTTTGATTTAAACCTTACTAATCGGTGTATTGGATTATTGGTCATTACTCGGACTTGAACCTCATGGCGATATCATAAAGATACCTGGCAACTCAAGAGCAAAGGTAATAAAACTGAGCAATTGAACTAAGGCAAAGTTAGCGATATCCTGACGGGACCCGATCTAGAAGTGGAAAATCACTCCGGGAGAACCCAGAATTTGAATTAGAGAACCAATTGGAAACAGAAAACCAGAAGCGTTCAAGCAGTTCTGATCAATACGCATAAATTCGAAAGTGTGTGTATGCATGCGTAACTAACAGGGCGATAAGGTAAAACTGATAGATTTTTTGTTGCGACAAAACTGTCGGAAGTTTGTATATCGGAAAGTAGCGAAAGCCGTACCCGTCTTTACAGCACCGCCTTAATACCCCTGTCCCAAATTTGAAGAGCAGCATTCGGATTAATACCCCTGTCCCAAAATTTGAAGAGCAGCATTCGGATAGGAAAGATGGCAATACAGGCAATGCAGCGCCTAATGAACCCAGAGGAATTTGCGGTCGCAGCAACCAGCAGCAGTAGAGTGGGACAATGTCCCATTTGGGAGGAAGAGATCAGGAAATATCTCAAAGGGAAAGGATGGCCCCTTTGGAATGAATTCTGTGACAACGAGGAATCAGGTCCCGGGAGTATAGGACATACTTGGTGGGAGAACCTGAGCGAGATCCACAAAAAGAGCTGAGAGAAAGCTCGCAAGCCGATGGCAATTGTGTCCTGCTTGGCACAATTGCGAGGCACAGAGGAGGTCGTCAGGACGCTCCGGAATGCAGTTGAGGGCATACATCGAATGAGTAAGGTCGATGTAAGCGAGGTAGAAAAGGAGAATCTGGAATTGAGAAGGAAGTTGGCAGCAAAAGATGGAGAGGTGGAGGATGCCAAAAGGGCACACCAGTCTTGTCTGGCGCACTTAAGCAGCTTCCAGTCCCAATATGAAAAGACCTATCAGGACACGCAACGTGCAGACCTGGTACGTGAAGAAACAGAAAAGCAGGTAGAAACATTACAGAGACAGTGTAGTGACCTAAAGGCATCGTTAAGAGCACTCCATGCTGCCACCACAGAACAAAGACAAAGCACGCTAGATCACGCAAAGTGCCAGAAGCAGATTGCAGAGCTGCAATCGCTGCTTTCAGTTCAGAAATGTTTCCAGGAAACCTTTGGAGAGAAATTAGATCAGGAAGACGGCCCTGATTGGGAAGAATTGAACGAAACAGCGTAAAGATATGTTCAGGGAACCAGGGAGCGCAGAGAATGCCACAAAAAAGGAAAGCGCCCCAACCCCCCACACAGCAGATAGTTCACGCTCCAATGAACCCAGTAACCACCCACCGCAGAGCCACATCGGATGATGAGGAATTTCTATACTCCGCCCCCTTAACAGTGAACCAATTACGGGACGCGTGCGATAAGATCACACCGTTCCTCCCCACCTCAGACCCCACCATTTCTTTGCCACCGTTAAGCATCAGGCGACCATGTACGGCCTGGATGAGCGAGAGCATGTAAAGCTCACGGTTTTAAGTTTAGACCCTTCAGTAACAGCAGCCCTTCCCAACCAACAGAATGTCGGAGGAGGCACCCTTGCAGAAATGCATACCGCGATCCTGGATGCGATCGGGTATAACCAGGGTGACCCCGTAGATGGCCTCAACAAACATAGGCAAAAGAAATCCGAGCACCCCACAGCGTTCGCTGGACACCTGTGGATTCACTTTGCAGCAGTCTTTGGAGACTTTGACCATGCCCATTTGTCCCCAGACAACATGGCCAAATGGACCCGCACCCTTATCTCCCATGCCACAGAAACAGGACAGAAAGCCTGCACGAGTTATGATCCCACAGAGGAGGCCCATAACGAGAAGTGGGTAGTGGAAAGATTGTCCCGCGCTTGGGAGCAATCTGTACAAAGCAAACCCGCAGTAAAGAATCCCGACGTAAAGCAGGCCGGAGCAGATATGCAGGCAGTAAAATCACACCAGAACCCCGCATGGGTGAATGAGGGAAAGAACAGCCCCCCACCCAAGTCACAGGAGTGTTACAACTGCAGACAGTTGGGACACTTCGCAAGAGAGTGCAACGCCCCTAAAAAGCCACAGAGAGCCCAGCAGACGGGCACTCTGAGTAAGAAAAAGACAGAGCCCATTCATAGCGTTAGCGCCCGTTCAGATCAGACGGACTTGACCGGAACGGACTGATGGTGTACGGGCTCCCCCAGTTGGGTCTGCGACACCCTTTGGGATAGGTCCGGACGACCGGTAGTTGCAGCAAAAATTCGGGGACAGCCCATCGAATTCCTCTGGGGCACAGGTGGGTCCCGCACCACAATAAATTCCTCCACCATGTTTCAAAAAGACACGTGGCCCACTACAGCCACCATCACCCTCAGCGGCTTTACAGGCCACTCACAGCAGGGACACATCACAGCCCCTGTACCCATTCAAATCGGTACCATCACCACCAAGCACCCCGTAGTTTTAGTTGACCTCCCCCACACAGCAGAACACATTCTGGGAATCGATTTCATGAATTCCCACAATCTTTCATTCGATCCAGTCAACCAGTGTGTCTGGAAGATGGCAAAATGCGCAAGAGCCCCCGCAACGCTCAACATAGGAGAATACGCAAACAAAATTAGCGCAGTAGGTGAATTTTGGTTCAACCCGACCACGCTTAGTACGGACAAGCAGGTTAGGGCAGTTCTGCAAAAGAACAGGGCAGCATTCGCGACCCACAAGCACGACTGTGGACGGATGACTGGCTCTGTACAAATAACAGGACCTGACCCTAGACCCCAAAAACAGTATGGATTTCCCAAGAGGCAGAGGGAGAAATCTCCAAGGTAATAGAGAGCTTATTAGAGCAGGGCGTACTGAGATCAGTAGCCTCCACTAATAATGCCCCGATTTGGCCAGTGAGAAAGCCCGATGGATCATGGCGACTGACCATCGATTATCGGGAACTCAACAAAATCACCCCCACAGCAGCCCCCACCGTAGCAACAAGTCCCAAGACCATGCTCAAGCAGGGACTCAATTCCCGATTCTTTATGGTTTTGGACGTCAGTAATGGATTCTGGTCCATTCCATTGGCAAAGGCGTGCCAGTACAAATTTGCCTTCACCTTTAAAGCACAGCAGTACACGTGAACGTGCCTGCCACAAGGATTCCACAACTCCCCCTCCATTTTCCACCGACAGCTGGCAAATGGTTTAGCCAAATTCTCTCGCCCCGAATGTCTGATTCAGTATGTAGACGACCTACTACTGCAGACAGACACCAAGGAAGAGCACATTGAGCTTCTGTCCGAACTCCAGGAACTCTTACACTCAATTGGTTGTAAAGTCAACCCCAAAAAGGCCCAGATTTTGGAAGAAAAGGTGATATATTTGGGAACAATTATCACACATGGTAAACGCGAGATCGAGCATAAAAGGATTGACTCGATTGCTAAATTGCCCCTTCCCCAGAACGTTTCAGCCCTCCGGTCATTTTTAGGACTGGTTGGCTACTGCCGAAACCACATTGACGGTTTCAGACCTCCTAAACCTCAGACCTCCTAAAGAAAGGAGCCCCCTGGGAATGGCTTCCGCAGCATACGGATGCTGTGGACTCTTTAAAACAGGCACTCTTAGCAGCTCCCGCACTACAAGTTCCAGACCCGCTTTCCCCTTACGCCATAGAGGTAGCGACCACAGACTGCACCCTTTCAGCCGTGCTCCTCCAGGAATGGCACGACCAGTTAAGGCCCGTAGCTTATGCCTCCAGAATTGTAGATGCTGTGGAGCAGGGATTTTCAGCCTGTGAGAGGCACCTGCTCGCAGTATTTTGGGCAGTGCAGTATTTTTCATATATTACCGGACTGAACCCCATTACAATTCTCACCGAACACCCCCCCACCCAACTTTTACTGGACGGACGACTCAAGGACGGTACAGTCAGCCAGATTAGAGCAGCTAGATGGACCCTTCTCTTGCAGGGACGGGACATCACTGTGAAAAGGACAAAGACGCACACCTATTAGCCGACAACTTACAGTACCCCGGAACCCCCCATGAATGTGAGATTATCTCTCCACACCACAACACAGGCCCCTTTATTGCGAAAACACCCCCCAGAAAGATAGGTAGTTCAACCCAGAGCCCCCAGCACACAGACACGTGTGAGCCCATATAGATCTATGTGGATGGATCTTGCACAGTCTTGGATGGGAAGCGCATAACAGGTTGCGGTATCTATGTCGAGGACACGCAGGGATGCGCCCTTGAGGAAATATCGTTAAAACTTCCAGGCCACTTAGGCGCGCAGGCAGCAGAGCTTGTGGCCATCGCATATATAGTGGAACACCCAGATTCCTTTCCCAGCCCAGCATATACTCGGACAGCCTCTATGTCTGCAACAGGCTCACGGAATTTCTGCCCCTGTGGAAAGCAAGACGATTTGTTTCCGCAGACGGAAAACCCCTCCCCTCAGCCCCATTGCTCCGCCACATTTTACAGAGAGCCCAGAACAGGACTTTTGGGATAATCAAAGTACGCAGTCACCATCGTTCCTCCACCCCCCTGGAAATGTGAAAGCCGATGCACTGGCTAAAGCAGGTTCCAGGCATGGACACTATTGGACACCCCCCGAAGGCACACCAGTGAGCGCAGTTCAGGTCTCACAGACAAAGATCGAGGATCTAGTGGAGGCCCAGAAGCAGGACAGCAATCTCACGGAGATTGTAAAAGGAAAATATCCAGCTCCCTATGAGAGGTTCAAAAATGCACTGACCACACATGACAGTGTGGTGTTAAAAGACACCCTTTGTGGTTCCTGAACAGGACAGGAATCAACTGATTTGTTTGTTCCATGACGGTCATGGACATCAGGGAATCAATCCCACTACAGCCCATCTCAAGCAGCTTTGTTGGTGGCCGAATTTAATGGAAGATGTAAACTATTACATCGAGAATTGTCTTATCTGCGCCCAGAATAATCCGGACAGATATGCCAAAAAGGCTCAACTCAGCCACACCCGACCCGTTAATGGCCCCTGGACTAACCTCCAGATTGATTTTATAGGACCATTGCCCCCTTGCAGGAATGGCTATAAATAGGTACTTGTGGTAATTGACACATTTACAAAATGGGTGGAAGCATTCCCAGCCCGCACAAACACTGCAAAAACCACAGCCAAGATTCTAACCCACCACATCTTTACAAGATGGGGACTCCCCCGCAGCATTGAATCAGACCAAGGTTCCCTTTGTACGGGACGTGTCATGCAGAACGTCCTCACGATATTTGGCATCACCCAAAAATTCCACATAGCATACCACCCACAGTCGAGTGGTATCGTGGAGCGCATGAATCGGACCCTAAAATCCACCCTCAGAAAAATGACCAGCAGAACAACACCACTTGGGACTCAGTCCTCCCTTTTGCGCTGGTGTTTTTGCGTAATACAATTTCTACTTACACCCTCATGACCGGACGCCCTATGAAAGGCACAGAATATTTATTAGGTTTAGACTTGACCAGCCCTGAAGCACAGTAGCATTGTGGATAGCACAATTGCTTCACAGCTCCAGGGTCCCTGGTTCGATTCCGGCTTGGGTCACTGTCTGTGCGGAGTCTGCACATCCTCCCCTTGTGTGCGTGGGTTTCCTCCGGGTGCTCCGGTTTCCTCCCACAGTCCAAAGATGTGCAGGTTAGGTGGATTGGCCATGCTAAATTGCCCTTACTGTCCAAAATTGCCCTTAGTGTTGGGTGGGGTTACTGGGTTATGGGGATAGGGTGGAGGTGTTGACCTTGGGTAGGGTGCTCTTTTCAAGAGCTGGTGCAGACTTGATGGGCCGAATGGCTTCCTTCTGCACTGTAAATTCTATGAAGTGACGGCCCTCACACACGAGAAAGCAGTAGAGCAATTAGTTCAAAATGTTAAAACGGCTCAGCTAGCAGCCACAGTAAAATTGGGCACCAGAAAGAAACAGAGCAAGGCTTGTTTCGACAAGACAGTGCATGCGACTGAGTCCAAGAGGACAGCAAGTTATGCTCTCTGTATATAACCCCAGCACATTCCTGTCCCCCAAATACTCGGGTCCGTACTCCATTGCGCACAAAGTAAGCCCTTCCGTTTATAAAATAAAGTATCCCAACGGTAAGACTGCGTGGTTCCATATCAACCAGCTGAAGGCATGTGGAACACAGTCTAACCACGCACACCACATCATGCTCGACGCAGTACACCACGCCCCGCCCACAGCCAACGTACCTCTACCATCCCCCAACACGCCCAGCCCAGGCACGGACTCGACCTCGACTCCACCCCCGAAATATACACTCCGCCCCGGAACGCCCACAGACTGCAGCAGCAGAGACAGCGACTGTGACTCGGACGATAGCCACAGCACGCCTCCCTACTATCCCCATGCAACCGGACCCACACCCAGCGACTCCGACTACGATCCAAGTGATCCCTTCCTGATCACGTTCCTAAATAAACCCCACCACCGACCACCGAACTACAATGACGACCCCGAATCTGTCCCCACTCAACTAGACACCAACTATTGGCACCGAGATAACTCGTTCCAACTCGTCCGCAACGACGAGAGCGACCCCACCTCACACCATGCAGCCCTTTCAGCCCTGATACACTCAAGAGTTTGGCACCCGGGAGAAGATGGCGACCTTGGGTCTGACTCCCAAACTGAGAACACCTTTGCGACCCTGTTCGAGAACTGAGGTGTCCAGATGATGTTTTAAAAGGAACCGCTCGGGAGAAGTGCCGTCATTTCTGATGGAACTTGCAGCATGTTTTATTTTGTTTGTAAGTTTGTTAAATGTTGTATGTCCGATAGGAAAAAAAAATTTCACGGCCCCACGCCTTTTCGGCAGAAACCTCTGAGGACTTGCCCACAGAGACTCACTATTGCCAGACACTAGTTCAGCGGAACTAGTTTGTCTGCAGAGACTTGTTAAGGTCCCAGACGCCAGTTCAGCGGAACTCGTCTGTCGACGGAAACCCAGACCCCCATTCGCAACTGCCCTTCTGGTTCGAGGGAAAGAACCACTACGGCAGCCCCACCACGATGACTACATTTCGTGCCCATTCTTGTCGGTTGCTCAGGCAGTGGAGAAACGGCTTGGGACCTGCCCTGCCTGGGAACCCCCTTCTGGTCAACTACGCTCGGGTAGGGGAAACACGGCATTGGTAGCCGTCCTACCCGGGGACTCCATCCAAATCGTACCCGTCGCGGCCCATACGCACCTCATTTTGGAAATTTTAGTTCAAAAAGTTTTATTTTGTTTCAGGTAACCCTTAGGTTGCCAACCACATGCTATTTACATCCTGAAACATTTGGATGGTTAATTGCACAGTCTGCGAGACGACTCGCACTGGTTCAGTATTTGAAAGTGTGTCTTGTCCTAAAATTCGATTTTTGAAAAAAAAAATGAGGGAGTGACACATAGTGACCAATTATAAAGGGAGTAATTGGCACTAAAGGACAGACAGAGTATCGTACGAGATGTTAAACAAAGATAGTTACAGATACTATGCTTGTTTCCACAGAACTCCAGAAGCTCCAGGACCGGAGAAGAAAAGAAAAGAAAAGGAAAGAGAAGAGCCATGAGGACTTCCTCCACATGGATCAGCATCATACTAATGGACATTTGGTTGCGAGTGAATGCGAACCCCATGACTTCAAGCCCCCCCCCCAGCCATTAATGTTTCACTGCCCCACAGTACCCAGAGCCCAGTCACCGGCGACATCACATCATCTTGGTGTGCCAGGTTTATAACCTGGTACTCTCTGTCATATGTAATAGAAACCTCACTAGTATTAGCGATACTTTGCTGCATCGTACAGACTATGCGTCTAAGGAAATGGAGAAGGAGAGCCTACCGTGCTCGAACCCCGGTATATAGGATCAGATACCCCATTTTCGGATACGACCAGACCCCCGACCCCCTCGATCTATAATAAAGAGCATTCATTGGCGGTTTTATTGTAAATAAAGAAATGTAAAGAACTGTTCATGAGAAAATTGTACGATCCTGAGCTTGACTGCCAAGCGAGGAAAACTGTGTACACACTGCTATGATTTTGTTTGTATGGTTGAGGAAGGTAGAATGATGAAATGTTTAAGTGAGTGTAGTGTATTAAGAATAGTTAGAGGTTCCCAGTTTATTGTTTTGTAATGCATGTCCCTGTTTCCCATAGCGCCCTTAGAATTGTCAGTTAAATTTTTTTTTGCATAGTTATGGTCAGTGCAGATGCCATGAAGGAAGTGCCCCCCCCCCCCCAGGACAGGGAATGGAAAGCAACATAGTTATGGGATCCTTCACACTTCGCGTTAGGATCACAAGGAGGGTTTGTAGCCACTTAAAATGGCCAACTCCCGATTTAAAATGGTGAACGGCAAAGGCTGATGGGAAAGTCAGCCAACAAGACAAAAACCAGCATCTGCAGGTTGGCTGTGTATTTACCTCTGGAAAGGCCAGACAATATCGCTGCCAGCAACCGTCAGCATAACAAAACAACAGCCATCTGCATACTAATGAGCAATCCCTGGGAACAATAAGCAACATTTAGACACACAGAGCAAAACCAGACTCTTCAGCGCCAGCAGGAGCCTACACAAAAGGAGGTGAACGAGCACCTCAAGACCGCCCATCGATTAGGGAACCTCTCCAGCATTGGAGAAAATCGAACCAAGCGATTGGGACAAAGTCCAATCACTTGCGACCAGGTACAGGGTCCGGCCCGAAAGGCGGGAAGCCCCTGGGGTCTATAAGAATTGAGCCCCAAGTTCAAATCGCTCTCTTCTCTTCCTCTCCATCTCCTCGCTCTCTTCACGCTCTTCTTCCTGCCCGGGTCACCCAGCAACAACGAACCACCATTGACCGTGACCGGAGCAGTGAAGATCGAAACCGTAAGTCTTAATGCAACGCTCGCTACGAGATAGGCGCTCCTAGCTATCAATCCGTACCAACTTCGAATCCCGCAGGCTCAGAACCCGAACGAGAGGCCATTTGTTTCCCTGACCTGGTGGGCCCGTCCGAAAGTTAAGTATAGGCCTGTTAGTTGTAGAAGTAGCCTAGACGTAGAATTTGTGCATGAGTAGCGATTACTGTGTATAATAAATGTGCTTTAATTTAACCTTACTAATCGGTGTATTGGATTATTGATCATTACTCGGACTTGAACCTCGTGGCGGTATCATAAAGATACCTGGCGACTCAAGAGCAAAGGTAATAAAACAGAGCAATTGAACTAAGGCAAAGTTAGCAACATGCAAAACAATCTTTTTGTTGCTTTTGCTTTGCCGAACTTTCCAAGTTTGCTCTTTCCGTAAAAGTGGAGCCGATTTATAAATGCGAATTGTTGCTGCTAACTTGTAAGAGTCTTGATGATGTTTGTAACTATCATCTGAACTATTATTTGAACCCGAAAATAAGATCATTCGCTAAAAAATACTTGTTATGCGTCAGGGTTTAGAGAACCCCAAAGTGTATCATTGAGTTCACCTGACCCACAGCTTTTAATAGATTGTGGTATGGGGAGACATGGCCCACTCTACAAGTGTGGTACTTCAGAAATGGAAAAATTCTTTTTTAAAGCAAAACAATGTTTATTCTATGAATTCAAGATAACCTTTTTAAAACAAACAGTGAATATCTGAGCAACCATTAATTCAACGATAACCCCCAAAGAATACAACACTAAGTAATCCTTTAAGCTGTCCTTTTAACATCTAAAAGACTTAACAACCTTTAAACAGAAGCACATCAGGGTTTACATTCAATACTGAAAACATTTAAATTTCTGAATTCACCAAATGATCAAGAGATAGTCCTTCATGGCAGAGGGGATCAGCAGTACAGTTGCTTTGGCTGACTTCAGCTGCAACACACTGCAAAGCGAAACCAAAAAGACACAGACACACCCAAGCTTTTCTCAAAGTGAAACTAAAAAGCAGAACCAGAGCTTAGCTCCACCCACATTCTGTCATCACTGTAGTACCATGAGCAGCCAAGCATTTCTTAAAGCGACATACTCATGGCATACTGAATGTCTGTAATTTATACATTTCCATTTTAGACATCTGCTTTATTCTGTTGAAATCAGGCTTTGTGTTGAATTATGTTCTCATTGTGTGCTGGCAGTACATTGAGGGATATGGCCATCATTGCAGGTTTATAGAAAAGTGGTCTGCAGTTGATTACCAGGGCGATTCTATGTGTTGTATATATTGTACAGCAACACTGCATGTAAAAAATAGAGTTGGTCTGTTTTCAAGGAGTAGAATTGATCATGTGATCTGCAATTGAGTGAGGGGTGAAAATTCACCAATTGGTCATGCCCTCAATAACAGGCACTTATAGCAAACCATAAGCTCTACAAAGTGCCTTTGTCATTTTACACATTACAGAGTGATTCTCAGCACCTGTTATTAAAAAATGGAATAGAAGCTTTCGGTACCAATGCTGTGCTTTGCTGGATGTAGCTAAATTGATTGTCATTGTAAACACTCATTTGTACTGGTAATTTAGAATTTGAAAATTTAGTTCTTGAAGATGGATTTGCTCTTGATCGGTGATGGTGAATCACATTCTTGAGCCATTGCAATCTGCTTTGTGAATGTAATCTCCCGGTTAGGTAAGATATTCAGAACATTTACCCAGCGACAGTGAAGGAAAGGCAGTATTTGTGAGTCGGAAGGAACATAGAGGTGATAGTGTTCCCATGGGCCTGCTCCTTTTGGGTGGTAGAGATCGTGGGTTTGGCTTGCTGTTTTTCATTAGTGGTTCTTACTGTTCTTCATAAGTAGCAAAGTAGCTCATATGTTAGTATTCAAGGAGCGACTTGAGCTTTCCAGCAGGTTGCCTTTCTGCGAAGAATAACACAGGCACCACATCTTAGGACATAGAGAGAAAGCGGGAGACCTGAGGACGTGGGCAGTATTTACCAAATTGTTGCAGAGTCTTGTAGTGTGTGCAAATGGAAATCAACACTGTCTCTGCACTCCGCAGGAAGTGGGAACATTTCTTTCCATGGCAGTTTGCCCAATTAACTGTTGAACAGGTGAATATCCATTGATTGAATTAAGCAGCATGAGACTACTAATGATTTATAATAGTTGCATTGTGGGACAATAGTTCAGCACAAACATTGGTTTCTACTTTCCCTCCTGGATCCTCTGCCTGTCCAGAAGCCACCCCACTGGGGAAATCCTTGGGCGGGATTCTCAGATTGGCGACGCAGAAGTCGCGTTCGGCGATCGGCTGAAATCAGGGGTGGCGCCGTTTTTCTGATGCTTCGTCCCCTCAAAAACGGTGTACCCGATGGGTATGCCACACGCCGTTGGGACTGCCTCAGGACATCACCTGAGGCCCTCCCCCGATTCTCCGCCCCCGATGGGTCGACATCCCGACGGCGTCGGTTGCATGTCCACTCAACTTTTGTAAACCTGGCGTGGCAGCGGACTGTGTCCAGCGCGCATCAGCGGGGGTGGGGGGTGGGTGTGGAAGAGCCTATCCACTGGCACGGTGTGCTTTGGCGGGGGCTGGGGGGACTGACAGGGGGTTGTCCGGGGGTGGCGAGCGGGGTTCCAGGGGGGGCAGTTTTTGGCAGGCCAGGCGTGCGCGGTGCCGGCGCCATGTTGTACAGCGCGGCCGCCGTGGGTCGCCGTCATGCGAATGCGCGGCCATGGACCCGGCCATTCTGCATCCGTATCGGCAGATAAAACCGGGGGCTTTACGTGGCGCAGCTGCTAGCCCCCCACCGGGCGGAGCATCGTTGCAGGGGTGGCGCCAACGTTTTGGTCATAAGAACAGACAAATCCAGACATAGCCGCAGAATTGAAGAATCCAGCCCCTCATCTCTTGAACACAACCTTCAATGAGCATCATCTATTCTCAGTTAAGCTAGTCCTGGTTTAGTCTTAAAGGAACCTGCATTTCTAAAATTGACTACTAGAATTTTGATGGAGGATCCACATGAACCATCAGGAAATGGTGTGTTCAATATCGAGCCATCTTTATTTGGAGAGCTCTCATAAACATCAACACTTTTAATCTGTAATGATGGGAAAAAAAGATAAACAGACAGATAAAGCCCTCCATGACCATTGTACTTAACAGATAATTAAATCATTTTCAAAGTGTCAGGCTTTTCATATAGGGAGCATGGCAGCCACTCTGTACACATCAAGTCTCCATTGTCAGATCATCCTTTTTAGGTTGATCTGACAATGCTAGCAGGGGAACTTTCCCTTTTTTTGCATTCTGAGGAAAGAAAGTTCCGGTTACGTAGCACCTTTCATGACCACAGGGCATCCAGAATTCTATAAAGCTAATGAAGTAATTTTAAATTAAAGTCACTGTTGTAAATATGGAAATGGAACAGCCAATTTGTGCACAGGAAGCTTCCAAACACCAGCAATAAGATAAATGACCAGGTCATTTATTTTTTGCGATGATGGCTGAGGGACAAATACTAGCCAAAACAAAGGAAATGCACCCCTGCTTTTCAAAATAGTGCAATGGGATCTTTTATGTGCATCTAAGAGAGCAAACAAGGTTTAATGGGTGTTGGAGTAGATTTTCTGATCAGGTCTCCATCTCTCTCAAAGCCAAGAGTAACACCAACTAAGCCTCAGAGGAACAGTCTTATGTCGGGCATATTGGCAATTATAGGAGCGCACAGAGAAACTGCTGTCCAGTTTATCATAAAAGCAAAATTGTGGCTTGTCTCTGGATCTCTGGGACAGTGGAATTTCCTATACCTCTCTGAAGTCCCCTGTGGACTTCAAAGGATGCAACAACATATATGAGTGATTCAAGAAGCCTTCGTTATAGAGGCCATCAATCGAACATTTCAAAAAATGGCTAGTGGCACATTTTGGACATTATGATGACTAAAATGCAACCTCCCACAACACCCTAAACGGATAGACTGTGTAATCAATTCTGAGCAACATTGGAATTGACTCTAATGCAAATAGTAAATGGCTAACATAATTTTGGTGGCGTAGGAAGCTGCCTATGATAAGTGTGGACAGTGAAACTGGCGTAGACTGTACCAAGACCCACATGACAAAGGAGAACCAGTGGACATGATTAATTTAGATTTCCAGAAGGCCTTTGACAAGGTGCCGCATAGGAGACTGTTAAATAAGTTAAGAGCCCATGGTGTTAAGGGTTAGATCCTGGCATGGATAGAGGATTGGCTGACTGGCAGAAGGCAGAGAGTGGTGATAAAGGGGTATTTTTCAGGATGGCAGCCGGTTGACAGTAAAGTGGCAAATTAAATACAATGTGGAAAAGTGTGAGGTTATGCACTTTGGAAGGAGGAAGTTAGACATAGATTATTTTCTAAATGGGGAAATGCTAAGGAAATCAGAAGCACAAAGGGACTCGGGAGTCCTTGTTCACGATTCTCTTAAGGTTAACGTGCAGGTTCAGTCGGCAGTTATGAAGGCAAATGCAATGTTAGCATTCATGTCAAGACGGCTAGAATACAAGACCAGGGATGTACTTCTGAGGTTGTATAAGGCTCTGGTCAGACCCCATTTGGAGTATTGTGAGCATTTTTGGGCCCCGTATCTAAAGAAGGATGTGCTGGCCTTGGAAAGGGTCCAGAGGAGGTTCACAAGAATGATCCCTAGAATGAAGAACTTGTCATATGAGGAACGGTTGAGGACTCTGGGTCTGTACTTGGAGTTTAGAAGGATGAGGGGGGAATCTTATTGAGACTTACAGGATACTGCGTGACCTGGATAGAATGGATGTCTCCGAGTGGGCAGCACGGTAGCATAGTGGTTAGCACAGTGGCTTCACAGCGCCAGGGTCCCAGGTTCAATTCCCGGCTTGGGTCACTGAGCGGAGTCTGCACGTTCTCCCTGTGTCTGCGTGGGTTTCCTTTGGGTGCTGCGGTTTCCTCCCACAGTCCAAAGACTTGCAGGTTGGGTGGATTGGCCAAGTGAAATTGCCCTTAGTGTCCAAAAAGGTTAGGAGGGGCTATTGGGTTAGGGGTGATAGGGTGGAAGGGAGGGCTTAAGTGGGTTGGTGCAGCCTCGAGGGGCCGAATGGCCTCCTTCTGCACTGTATGTTCTATGGATGTGGAGAGGATGTTTCCACTTGTAGTAAAAACTATAACCAGAGGACACAATCTCAGACTAAAGGGACAATCCTTTAAAACAGAGATGAGGAGGAATTTCTTCAGCCAGAGGGTGGTGAATCCATGGAACTCTTTGCCGCAGAAGGCTGTGGAGGCCAAATCACTGAGTGTCTTTAAGACAGAGATAGATAGGTTTTTGATCAATAAGGGCATCAGGGGTTATGGGGAGAAGCAGGAGAATGGGGATGAGAAAAATATCAGCCATGATTGAATGGTAGAGAGACTCAATGTGACAAGTGACCTAATTCTGCTCCTATGTCTTATGGTCTTATGACCTTCACAGTTGTTGTTTTTCAGATTTGTAATATTGTCATGTGAGAGTACCTTTAAGAAATGGGTGTGTATATAAAAATTTGTAGTGAGAGTACCTTTAAGAAATGGGTGCTTACTACTGCAGTGATGTCGGAGAGTGGGTGGAGCTAGGCTGTCTGTCAACTTTTCACTTTCATTTTTGAGCAGGCTGCAGGGTGCGTTTTAGTTTCGTTTTCAGAGCTGGATAGCTGCAGTCACAACCAGAAGGTGTATGAATCTCTCTCTGTAATCTAAAGACTGTAAATTGATCCTGGTGATTTAAAACTAATAACAGTAGTGACTTTAACCTGATGTGCTTCTGTTGAAAGGTGTTTTAAGTCGCATAGATGTGAAAAGGAAAGCTTAATGGATTACTTTGTGTTGTAGTCTTTGGGGGTTGTATTTGAATTATTGATTGCTAAGATGTTCACTGTATGTTTTAAAAAGGTTAACTTGAGTTCATAGAATAAACATTGTTTTGCTTTAAAAATTACTTTTCCATTTCTGCTGTACCACACCTGTAGAGTGGGCCATACCACAATCTATTAAAAGTTGTGGATCAGGTGAACGCCATGATACACTTTGGTGTTCTCTAAACCCTGGCCCATAACAAATTGGGGGCTCGAGGGGGATAAAAGTCTATCTATTGGATTGGCTTTGTGAACTTAAAGGCAGTGAGGGGTGAGCATATTGTGGTTGCTTTTCAGGTGTGGTATTTCAGTTAAGTAGGGAGTGTGTTGTGGACAATGGCTCTTTCAGAGGCTCTGAGGTTTTGGGGGGAGGAGACGGTCACACGCAGTACCTTATGGACAGAAACTAAAAGCAGACTGTTGGATTTGGCAAACACATTGCAGTTAACATTACCTGCTAAAATGCGAAAAGATGAGGTAATTATGGCAGTGGCTAAGCATTTAAAGTTGCCTGAGACACAGTCTGACTCATTCGAAATGGCAAAGATCCAGTTTCAGGTTAAGCAACATGACCATGAAAAAGAATTAAAGCAACTTGAATATGCAATGAGAGAAAAAGAAAGAGAAAGGGAGGTACAGATCAGGGAAAAAGAAAAGGAGAGAGAAGAAAGAAACAAAGAAAGAGAGAGAGGAAAAGGAAAGAGATAAAGAGGAAAGGGAAAAAAGAGAGAGTTTGAACTTCAGAAAATGGTTATAAAACATAACAGTCAGTTAAAATTGGCAGACGTAAAGGGAAACGTACAGTTGGAGGATAGTGATGAGGATAGCGAGAAAGAGCGTCATAGTCGAAGGCTTGGTGGGGATCTATTTAAATATGTCCAAGCATTGCCAAGGCTTGATGAGAAGGAGGTGGAAACCTTTTTCATTTCATTGAGAAGGTAGCTAAACAAATGAAATGGCCACAGGACATGTGGGTATTACTGATTCAAACAAAGCTGGTAGGTAGGGCGAGTGAAGTGTTTGCATCACTACCGGAGGAGGTACCTGAGACGTATGAGGAGGTGAAAAAATCCATCTTAGGTGCACATGAACTAGTGCCTGAAGCCTACAGACAACGGTTTAGAAATTTAAGGAAAGAATTTGGTCAAACATACGTGGAGTTTGCAAGGATCAAACAGAGTAATTTTGATAGGTGGATAAGGGCTTTGAAAATAGACCAAACGTATGAAGCTCACAGAGAAATTATACTTTTGGAGGAGTTTAAAAATTCAATTCCTGATGTAGTGAGAACTCACGTGGAAGAGCAGAGGGTTAAAACTGTGAGATTAGCAGCAGAAATGGCAGATGATTATGAATTAGTTCATAAATCAAAACTTGGTTTCCGACATCAGTTTCAGCCTGTGAGGGATAGAAACAGGGGACATGAGAAATACTCAAGTGGTAACAGTAAAGGTGATCTGATGGGAGATAATAAGGAGAGTGTACCTCAGATTAAAAAAGAAATCCAGGAGGATGAAAGAGACATGAAATGTTTCAAATGTTTTCACTGTAAGAAACTAGGCCATGTAAAGTCACGGTGTTGGTGGTTGAAGAAAAGCACTGGGAAGGCTGATGTGGTAAAACAGGATAAGACAGTGGGGTTTGTTAAAGTGGTAAAGGAAAGCCCAAGTGAAGCGAAGGAAGTGCAAATGATTGTACAGCCTGATCAAGAGGTGATTGATAAGAAGGTGCCAGATCTCTTTAAAGAATTTACTTGTGTGGGTAATGTTTACTCATGTGTATCAGGAGGAGCAGGTAAAGAAGTCACAATTTTAAGAGATACGGGAGCTAGTCAATCTTTAATGGTAAGAGATGAGGAGTTATGTAGTTTGGGAAGAATGTTGCCAGAAAAGGTGGTAATATGTGGAATTCAGGGTGAGAGAAGTAGCGTTCCATTATATAAGATAAGGTTGGAAAGTCCAGTGAAGAGTGGTGAAGTGGTAGTAGGAGTAATAGAGAAACTATCTTGTCCAGGAATAGTTTATCTTGGGTAATGATATAGCTGGATTGCAGGTGGGAGTGATGCCTACTGTGGTTGATAAGCCAGTGGAAAATCAGACAACTGAAGTGTTGAAAGACGAATATCCTGGGATTTTTCCGGATTGTGTAGTAACAAGGTCGCAAAGTCACAGGTTAAGGCAAGAGGAGAAATCAAAGAGTGAAGATGAAGGTGAAGTACAATTATCAGAAACGATTTTTGATCAGATGGTTGGAAAAGAACAAGAACAGGCGGAGGATGAGGTGGATATTTTTAGTTCAGGAAAATTGGAGGAGTTACAACAAAAAGATGTAGAAATAAAACGGTAATATCAGAAAGCATACTCAGAAGAGGAATCTGCGTGTACATCAGAGAGTGTTATTACCGTAAAAGTGATGTCGTGATGAGAAAATGGACACCTTTACATATGCAGGCGGATGAAAAGTGGGCAGAAGTTCATCAAGTAGTATTGCCGGTAGGGTATAGAAAGGAAGTGTTGCGAGTTGCACATGAGGTACCAGTGGGAGGTCATTTGGGAATAAGGAAAACTCAAGCTAAAATACAAAAACATTTTTATTGGCCTGGACTACATAAAGATGTAATTAAATTTTGTCAATCATGTCACACATGTCAAGTGATAGGGAAACCTCAAGCAGTGATAAAACCAGCGCCCTTAATACCCATTCCAGCATTTGAGGAACCTTTTTCAAGGATCCTAATTGATTGCGTAGGACCACTTCCTAAAACAAAAAGTGGGAATCAATATCTTTTTTGACTATAATGGATGTGTCTACTAGATTTCCAGAGGTCATTACAGTACGTAATATTACAGCTAAAAAGATTGTGGAGGAGTTACTTAAATTCTTTACTAGATATGGACTACCCACAGAAATACAATCGGATCAAGGATCAAATTTTATCTCAATGTTATTCAAAGAAGTTATGGGTAGCTTAGGAATAAAACAATTTAAATCAACTGCATACCATCCAGAATCGCAGGGAGCGTTAGAAAGGTGGCATCAGACTTTAAAGACAATGTTGAGGGCTTATTGCCGCGATTATCCAAAGGATTAGGATAAAGGAATTCCATTCGTACTGTTTGCAATTAGGGATGCACCTAATGAGTCAACCAAATTTAGTCTTTTGGACTAATTTTTGGTCATGAGGTAAGAGGACCACTTAAATTGATTAAAGAAAAATCGGTGAGTGCGAAATCGGAAATTACATTATTGGATTACATGTCAAATTTTAGGGAACGATTAAATAGAGCAGGTGAATTGGCTAGACAACATTTGAAAGTTGCACAAAAAGTGACGAAACGGGTAGCGGCCAAGAAATCCAAAGTTCGTAGTTTTGCCTGTGGAGATAAAGTTTTAGTATTGTTAGCAGTGGTAGTTTAACCTTAAAAAGCAAGGTTTTGTGGAGCTTATCAGATTGAAAGGAAATTAAGTAAGGTGAATTATGTGGTAAAAACACCAGACAGAAGGAAGACTCACCGAGTGTGTCATGTGAAAATGCTTAAAAGTACTTTGAAAGGGAAAGAGAGAAAAAGGAGGAGGTTTTAATGATTCTAACTCAAAGTGACGAACCAAATCCAGATGACTGTGAATTTGACATACCTCAAATTAAATTGGAAAATATTCTTAAAAATTGGGATAAATTGTTGAGTTACCTTGCAGAAGAAAAACAAACTGACCTGAAAGAGTTATTGATATCACATGGGCAAGTTTGTGGAGATAAATGGGAAGTACTAAAATGCCTATACATGATTTTTATGTGGGAAAGGCTGTTCCAATCAAACAACATCCATACAGACTTAACCCTTTAATATTGGCACAGGTTAACAAAGAGATCGAGAGTATGCTTGGAAATGGCATAATTGAAGTGGGTTGCAGCCAATGGAGCTCACCCATAGTGATGGTACTTAAACAGATGCTACCCAACGGTTGTGTGTGGACTATAGAAAGGTTAATGCAGTTACAAGAACTGACTCTTATCCTATACCACATTTGGAGGATTGCATTGAGAAAGTGGGACAATGAGCTTTTATTTCCAAACTGAATTTACTGAAAGGTTACTGGCAGGTACCTTTATCCGAATGGGCGAAGGAGATTTCAGCTTTTGTGACTCCAGATGGTTTATACCAATTCAAAGTTATGGCATTTTTCATGAAAAATGCACCAGCCACATTTCAACCGTTAACTAACAAATTTGTTTCAGGATTACCCAATTGTGCGGGATACATCGACGATCTGGCAATTTTCAGCCAGACATGGAATAACATTTAAAACATCTGATGGAGTTATTTGATCGACTTCAGGAGGCGGGTTTAGTGATAAACCTAACCAAAAGTGAATTTGGAAAAGCCCAAGTCACTTTCCTTGGCCATACAATCGGACAGAGTCGAATGGTCCCACGGGATGTGAAAACAAAAGTTATTGGGGAGTTTCTGATACCCTCGACACAACGGGAAAAATGCGATTTCTTGGTATGAGTGGATTTTACCGGAAATTTGTACCCAATTTTAGCAGTGTGGTCGCTCCACTGACGGACTTGCTCGAGAAACGTAACAAATTTCAGTGGACAGCAGAGTGTCAACAGCATTTGACGGCCTGAAGGCTGTGTTAACCTTTGCTCCCGTGTTAGCCATCCCAAATTATACGAAACCATTCAAAGTGGCGGTTGATGCGAGTAATGTGGGTGTAGGTGCGGTGCTTCTACAGGATGACGAAGGGCTAGAGCGGTCTATTAGTTATTTTTCAAAGAAATTGAATTCTCACCAGAAAAAGTATTCCACGATTGAGAGGGAGGCTTTGAGTTTGGTGCTGGCTTTGCAACATTTTCACATTTTCACATTTATGTGACCAGCAATCCATCTGACATGGTTATACAAACTGATCATAATCCGTTGACGTTTTTGGAGCGAGTCCAGAATAACAATGCACAGCTGTTTCGCTGGAGTTTATTAATGCAGCCATTTTATTTAAAAATAGTGCATGTGGCAGGATGAGAAAATGTGATAGCCGATGCTTTGTCACGAATGTGATGAACGGAAGCAATTTCAGTTGGAGGAAGAAAAATGAAAATAAAATGGACTATATTATTATACCTGTTTGCATGTGTTGTTTTTTGAAACGAAAAAGTATATTTACTGTGTGCATTTCTTAAAGGATAGTGAAAAGGTGAAAAATGAAACCATCTTGAAGTTGATAGGTTTTTTTTCTTGGCGGGAGGTGTCATGTGAGAGTACCTTTAAGAAATGGGTGTTTATAAATGGGTTAGTATATAAATATCTGTAGTGAGGGTACCTTTAAAAATGGGTGTTTACTACTGCAGTGATGTCAGAGAGTGGGTGAAGCTGGGCTGTCTGTCAGCTTTTTACTTTCATTTTTCAGCAGGCTGCAGGGTGTGTTTTAGTTTCGTTTTCAAAGCTGCATAGCTGCAGTCACAGCCAGAAGGTGTACGAATCTCTCTCTAATCTAAAGACTGTAAATTGATCCTGGTGATTTAAAACTAATAACAGTAGTGACTTTAACCTGATGTGCTTCTGTTGAAAGGTGTTTTAAGTCGTATGGATGTTAAAAGGAAAGCTTAAAGGATTACTTAATGTTGTAGTCTTTGGGGGTTGTGCTTGAATTAATGGTTGCTAAGATGTTGACTGTATGTTTTAAAAAGGTTGACTTGAGTTCATAGAATAAACATTGTTTTGCTTTAAAAATTACTTTTCCATTTCTGCTGTACCACACCTGTAGAGTGGGCCATGTGCTCCCCATACCACAATCTATTAAAAGTTGTGGATTAGGTGAACTCCATGATCCACATTGGGGTTCTCTAAACCCTGGCCCATAACAATATAAAGCAGTTGCAGTCATGAAAATATCCATTTACATAGCCTTAGGGGTTTGTTACGTGACCATAGATTTTAATGGTTGAATTATGAAGCAGGCTATGGGATAAAAGGTTAAGTCATGTCAGATTACCGAAGTACAGAGGAATGAAAGAGAAACCTACTAATAATTTGTTTGAAACTAGGACTTAATTTCAAACAGGCGACTGGGAAAGATGCAGTGTGGAATCTAAAGCAATCTTTTTGCGATTGCAGAGAAGTAGCTCAAACAGTTGAACACGCGAGTCAAAGAATAAAGAACAAAGAAAATTACAGCATAGGCCCTCCAAACCTGCACCAACCATGCTGCCCATCAGAGCTAAAACCCCCGACACTTCCGGGGACCATATCCCTCTATTCCCATCCCATTCATGTATTTGTCACGACGTCCTTTAAAAGTCACTATCGTATCTGCTTCCACTACCTCCCCCAGAAGAGAGTTCTAGGCTCCCACTACCCTCCTGTAAAAAACTTGTCTTGTACATCTCCTTCAAACTTTGCCCCTCGCACCTTAAACCTATGCGCCCTAGTAATTAACTCTTCTATCCTGAGAAAAAGCTTCTGACAATCCACTCTGTCTATGCCCCTCATAGTCTTGTAGACTTCTATCAAGTCGACCCTCAACCTCCGTCGTTCCAGTGGGAACAAAATCATTTTCTCCAACCTCTTCTCATAGCTAATGCCCTCCCTCCATACCAGGCAACATCCTGGTAAATCTTTTCTGTACCCTCTCCAAAGCCTCCACATTTTCCTTGTAGTGCGGCAACCAGAATTAAACACTAAATTCCAAGTGCGGCTTAACTCACGTTCGGTAAAGCTGCAACATGACTTGCCATTTTTTAAACCCAATGCCCCGGAAGGCAAGCATGCCCTATGCCTTCTTGACTACCTTCTCCACCTGCATTGCCACTTTCAGTGACCTGTGCACCTTTACACACAGATTCCACTGCCTATCAATACTCTTAAGGATTCTGCCATTTGCTGTATTTTTCCCTCTTTATTAGACCTTCCAAAATGCAGTGCTGCACATTTGTCGGGAGTCAGGTTCAAATCCTGGCCTCACCTAATGCTTGAAATTAACAAGCCCAAAGCTGGTGAAATTAACCAATTGTAAGGCAGGATATTGTATATTCCGTTTATTATCCTTTTGTTTTTGACTGAGACAGAGTTGCAGTTATCTGAGGTTCGAATCTGCAACAAACGCATGGCACTGTAGTGGCATCTAAATGGTGTGCATCATTGTTAATACAAAAACATACCAGAAAATATCAGGGTGACCTACACCATGGTGTTTATACTCCAAACAGGTCTCCTCCCGCCTGACTTTATCTAACTCCATCAGCATAAAGTTTTATTTCTCTTTCCCTCGTGTTTATTTTGCACCTTAACTGCATTTACGCTATCCACCACAACTATTCCACATTCTAACCACCCTCTAGCTGAAGTAGTTTCTGCTAAATTAAATAATTTAGTGAGCCAACGTAATCTGATTTATCCAATAGCTGTTGAAAAGTATGAGAAATTAAAAATAAATTTTAATTCACAACTGCAAGAAGCATAAGGAGCTGTAGGTTTCTTTCTTTTATGGATATGGCTGGTTAGGCTAATATTTATTGCTGACGCCCAATTGCCTTTGAGAAGGTGGTGGTGAGCTGCAAACTTCTGCAATCCAAGTGGTGAAGGTACATCCTCTGTGCTGACAGGGAGGGAGCTCCAGGATTTTGACCCAGTGACAATGAAGGAATGGCGATATATTTCCAAGTCAGGATGGTATGTGGCTTGGAGGAGAACATGCAGATGGTGATGTTGCTATGCACCTCCTGCCCTGGCCCTTTCAGCTGATAGATGTCATAGGTTTGGAAGGGGCTTGTCGAAGGCACCTTGGTGAGGTTGCTGCTGTGCATCTTTTAGATGGTACATACTGCTACTGTTCGTCGGTGATGGAGGGAGTGAATGTTGAAGGTGGTGGATCAGATGCTAATCAAGTGGACTGTTTTGTCCTGGATGGTATTGAGCTTTTTGAGTGTTGATGGAGCTGCACTCATCCAGATAAGTGGAGAGTATTCTACCACACCATACTCCTGACTTGTGCCTTGTAGATGGTGGACAGGCTTTGTATGTGTGTCTGTTGGGGGGAAAGAGGTTGGGAGGGCATGCAAATGGTGTGTTCGCTTAAGGTTCCCCAGCTTCTGACCTGCCCTTATGGTCACAGTATTTAATTGGCTTGTCCAGTTCAGTTTCTGCTCAAAGGTAGCCCCCAGGGTGTTGTTAGCGGGGGAATTCGCAATGGTAATGCTAGTGAATGTCAAGGGCCACAGATTAGATTCTGTCTTGTTGGAGATGGTCATTGCCCGGCACTTCTGTGGTGCAAATGTTACTTGCGACTTATCAGGCCAAGCCTGAACATTGTCCTAATCGTGCTGCATATGGACATGGATTGCTTCAGTGTCTGAGGAATCTTAAATGGTGCTGAATATTGTACAATTCCCACTTCTAACCTTACGATGGAGGGAATGTCTTTGATATGTTTATGGATCAATGGTCCAGGAAAGTATGGAGTCAATATATATCTCTATGAATGGGGGACTGGAAAGTCCAAATAATCGCATGCATTTCACCAAACACAACTGTTCCCCAAATTAAGGTGGCGAGATATTCAGCTATGACCAAGAACAAATGGACAAAAATCTCATAATCGATTAGAGATGGGACTTCAAGTTAAAAGTACTTTCTACAGAATTGTCATGAACTATAATCTCAGTTATAAGAATGCAGTTAATTTAATGATATTGATCTCCAGAGTGCACTGTCCATCCACACTGCAATACTTTGCATTGATTTAATGATAAAGGACCTGTGCATTATATGCGCCTTGATGCATCAATGGGTCTCTGTTCCATCGTTGATTAATTTTTAATTTTATGATTTGGATCTCTCATGGCATTGCTCATAGTGCAGGGCCTAGATGTGATGTTCAGTGCAACAGGTGGAAATCTATATTAAATCTAGTGAACTGAAGTAGGTCAAAAGTTCATCAAGTAAATTATCAAGATAGAATTTCCTTCAGGATTCTTCCATCATTAACTTCAGAGGAAGATGGTAGAAAATGCCAGATACGCCATGTAAACGGTGGAGAAGATATAACACAGATCAGGAGAACAATGCAGGAAATTATCACTGCAAGCATGTAAAATCATATGAAGATGAAAGTTGGCGCAGTGGATAGCACTCCTGCCTCACGGCGCCGAGGTCCCAGGTTCAATCCCGGCTCACTGTCCATGTGGAATTTGCACATTCTCTCCGTGTTTGCGTGGGTTTCGCCCCCACAACCCAAAGATGTGCAGGGTAGGTGGATTGGCCACGCTAAATTGCCCCTTTATTGGAAAAGAAAATGTATTGGGTACTCTTAAAAAAAAAAGGCGAAAGTTGGACGTTCAACAAACACTGAGCTAAACACTGAGCTAAGATGTTAGAAGGTTGTTGCTACCTGATTTAAAATCTAGAGAAAATTCGGCACATTCTTCTTTTTGATTAGGCCTCCCATTTGGAAGCAGACACCAATTTTCATGGTGTCTTGGTTTTTCCTCAACAACTCCATTGTGCCCGGCATGGATCCGAGCGTAACGGGTGAATCGCACGAGAGACCCAAATCGGGCTCTGAGCCAGGCTGATGGCCCTTACTTGACGAGATGCAGACATGAATATTTAAATGAACCTAATGGCTCATTTAAATACCACAACAAACGGATTCAACCGACACCCGGGACTCACCGGCCGTGCCTGGGAGACCTCGCGAGGGTGCCGTTTAGTACTGATCCACACAAATGCGGATCAGGCGTAACAGCACCTGGGAGGGGGGGTGGCCTCCCAGACCATTGGAGACCCCCAGGTGGATGGGGACACAGGTTGGTACCCAGGCACTCCGCCTGGCACCTTGACACTGCCAGCCTGGCACTTCGCAGTGTCATCTGGACACCCTGGTAATGCCACCCTAGCACTTCCAGAGTGCCATGGGGCACTGCTGGGCTGGGAGTGTCAGGGTGCTCAAGTAGCAGTTTAACACTGCCAGGTGTCAGTCCTGAGGGGGGTGGGGGGCTTGCTAAGTAGAGGGTGAGTCAATAAGCAGGGGAGAAACTCCCCGAGGCCAAAAGAAAACCGGCAAAGTGCCATTGAATAGCAGGATGTTTCCTGGCCCTGCGGCCACCAAGAAACACCCAACTGAACGTGCCGGACAGTGGACTTTAACAGCAGTCCACTAAATCATGCCCAAGCTCTAGGAGAGCACTTTTCAGCTCTTTTATCCCCAACATGTTAGAATAGAAGGTGACACCTTGTGTGAGGACAGATATTAAATGCTTTGTGTGGCGGGCCCGTGTTGGAACCAAGCTTCAGCATTCAGGCAGATTATTATTTTGCCTCTATTCTGCTTTTTTTCCCCCTCATTTTATCTTCCATTTCTTCCACTTTTTGACTCCTTTATTCACTTTTCCTGTTAATTCTGCTTGGATGTCTTGCGTTTGATTAATTTACTTTTTTCCTCTTTTCGTGCCCTCTGCATTTCTCTATTTCTTTGTTTGCCGCCCATGTTTTCTGCAACTTTTGCTCCCACCTGATGTTTGAATGATGTCTTGCTGTTTCAATCTAAATCTTGCTTTCCAATTATCCCCATGATCTCACAGCAGCATCCATCTCCCTCCCCCACTATAGTTTGAGTAGGTGATTTCAAACGACTGGAGATGGACTTACCTAAAATCCTGCATTCAAATTGGGTCACTGAATTATTAAGGACTCACGAGAGGTATGATTGTATTCAAATTGACATTATGTGAGATATGACATATAGTAGATGCACACGTGGAACCCAGGCAAGATTGAGAGGAATATCAAGGGGCACATAATGCTTGGACAGATAGCTAGCACTAGAGCAGGGAATAATATGTTAATAGGTGGGGTCAGAGTAAAGTGGAAAGTAATAGAGTCTAAATCAGGTGGTGTGCATATATGTGACTGCACAGAGTGTGGCAAATAAGATGGGTGAGTTACAGGCACTGATTGACATGTGGAAACATGGCGATAACAGAGACCTGGCTGAAAGAAGGGCAGGACTTGGATGTTAAATATCCTTGGGTACAAGGGGCTGGCAGTACTGATAAAGGAGAGTATTGAAGTGCTAAAGAAAGAGGCTGTCCCAGGGGAATCTAGGTCAGGATCAATTTGGCTAGAGCGAAGGTGCGTGCAGATTGTTCGGTGCAATCTCCAGGCCATCAGCAAGTCAGAAGAATATAGAGGAACCCACTTGCAAAGCAATTACAGAGAGGTGCAAAAATCATAGAATAGTTATAACGAGGACTCAAATTATCCAAATCTAGGCTGGGATGGTAAAGGGCAAAGAGAGACAAATGTTTCTGGAGTGAGTGTGTTCAGGAAAGTTTTCTTGAGCCATTATGTTTCCATTCCAATGAGGAAAGAGACTCTGCTAGACCAGGGGCTGGATTCTTCACCGGGGGGATGCGCCATTTTGCTGCATGCCTGGGGGTTTCCCGATGGCTTGGGCCAGCCCCACCAATGGGAAACCCCATTTACCAGCCAGCGCAATGAAGCAGCCCACCAGTGGGGTGAAACAGAAGTTTGGCCCGGTGGGGCGGAGAATCCAGTCTCAGGTTCTTGGAAATGAGGTGGACCAAGTTTATCAAATGTCAGGAGGAGAAGGTTGAGGGGATAATGATCATTGGGTGATAGAAAAGGGAAAAGAACACTACAGAGTAAGAAAAATGAACGGGGTGGGGGGGGGGGGGGGGGAAGCCAACTTCATTGGGGTAAGAACGGACCTGTGTCGAATAAGCTGGAGTTAAAAGTTGGCAGGAGAAACAATAGCTGAACAGTGGGCTTCAAAGAAGAGATGATTTGGGCACAGTTGGGGTACATTTCGTCAAAAGGGAAAAGGTAGGGCAAACAAATCCAGAGCTGGATTTCAAAGGAGATAGAGATTAAGATAAAGAAGAAAAAGTGTGCTTATCACAGGTGCCAGGTAGAAATTACAGTTGAAAGCCAAGTTGAATATCGAAGGTTCAAAGGTGAGCTGGTGACACAAATAATAGAAGAACAGACCCTTGAGGAGAAACTGGCAGCCAAGATAAAAGAGAACTCCAGGGTCTTCTATAAGCATCTAAATAGTAAAAAGATGGTAAATGGAGATTTAGGGCCATTAGGGACCAAAACGAGGATTTACACATGGAGGCAGAGAGCATAGCTGAGGGACTACATTAATATTATACATGTGGCTTTATGAAGAAAAAGGGCCAGGCCATGGTAAAAAGTAAGGTAATGTACAAAGTTGATAAGGCACTGGAACCAGATGAGATGCATTCAAGGATACGGAGGGAAATGAGAGTGGAAATTTCAGAGACACTGGTCATAATATTTCAATCTTCCTCAGGCTTGGAAGTGGTGCTGGAGGACATTTCACCCTTGTTCAAAAAAGGGTGTAAAGGTAAGCCCAGCAACCACAGGCCAGTCAGTTTTACTTTGGTGGTGGGGAAACGTCTAAAATCAATAATTCCGTACACAATTACTAGTTACATGGACAAATGCAGTGCAACCTCTGGAGAAGCTTTGAGTTCAGTATTTAATTGCACATGTACAGACTCCAGATTGCTACTTGGTTTCAGGGGAACAAAGAAATTGGTAGTTATTCTGTCAACCTTATCTCAAAATTCAGGCCATCATGCTCAAGGCCAGGAATAGGACTTAAACCAATAACCTTTCATCTCAAAACCAAGGCTTACCAAGACCAGTTACCCATTGAGCCAAGGCTAGGTGTAATATAGCAGTATAGTTCATTATCATTGAATGTGGGTGGAGGTAATGTTTCCATCCCTGTTGTTTGAAAACAAAATAGCTCAAAATGAACGGACAAATTTCTGAAACTTGGTGCATAGATAAAGAGCGGGATTCTCCGACCCCCCGCCGGGCCGGAGAATCGGCGGGGGCGGCGTGAATCCCGCCCCCGCCAGCTGCCGAATTCTCCGGCACCGGGGATTTGGCGTGGGCAGGAAATGCGCCACGCCGGTCGGTGGCCGCTGGCAGCAGCACCCCCCCCCCGGCGATTCTCCGGCCCGCGATGGGCCGAGTGGCTGCTCATTTTCGGCGGGTCCCGCCGGCGTATGTTACGACAGGTATTTTCTGGCGGGACCTGGCTCCGCGGGCAGCCTCCGGGGTCCTCGGGGGGATCTGGCCCTGGGGGGTGCCCCACGGTGGCCTGGCCCGCGATCGGAACCCACCGATCCATGGGCGGGCCTATTCCTCCGCGCCGGCTGGTGTAACGGTCCGCGATGGCCGGCGCAGAGATGAAACCCCTCCCCTGCGTATTCGTTGGGATGACACCAGTACACACTGGTGCTCCCGCGCATGTGCCAACTCACGCCGGCCGGAGGCCCTATGGCGCCGGTTGGCATGGTGCCAAGCCCCTTCCGCGCCGGCCGGCACAGCGCATACCACTCCGGTGCCGGCCTAGCCCCTGAAGGTGCGGCGGATTCCACACCTTCGGGGTGGCCCGACGCCGGAGTGGTTCACACCACTCCTTCACGCCGGAGTTGCCCGCCCCGCCAGTTTCCGAAGAATCCCGCCCATGGTATGGCCCAAGAAATTACTAATTCATTTTTGCTGGAAATCTGGACACAGGAATTTTTTGAAGATTCAATTAAAATTTGGAGACAGGACAAACTGAATTTTTTATTTTTAAGAATGTTGTGGGTTGTTTAATTTAGAATGTTGTTGATTATTTTTGAATGAAGTAGATCGTCTCGTCACAGCTTCCTGGTAGAATTTACCACGGTTGTCAAAATGTAAGCAGAGGTTTCAGAGCAGGCTGTTGAAGATAGATTTGTCTGAAACCTCCACAGTGAGGTGGAGCTCTTACTAATTTTTTTTCAGCTTTGTAGGTGCAGAACATCAACAAAAGTATGTTAAAGTCTTAAGGAAGAGTTGGAGAATAACAATATTGCTGAGTTAGCGTAGCGTAGAAGAGATATGTGCTCTACTGAGGGCCCTCTTTGGTTGCTGAATAAATAATTCAGTTGAGTATTTTCTGGTTGAGTTACTTTAACCTAGAAAAAAATTCAGATTATATCACAATATATGAACATCAAATTCATTGGAATCCCGGTTCCCAAGCATTCAACACACTTCTATGCATTGACAGTAATAACATACAATTACCAATCAGTTTATTGCACCTTATTTGTAGTTCCTCTGTACTTTAACTTGATGGTAAATTATTAAGCCCTCTAATTGGAGGTACATGGAAATTCTAAGTTAAAATGAAGCAATGCAGTTGACATTGCTTATGATGGTAATAGGTGGGCCAGACGAGATCCAAAATGGATCTTTGATTTGTGGTTGGGACTACTCAGTTTCTGTGAAGAGAAATCCTGCATAGATTCACTGGCCTGGATTTGCTTTGGTCTCATATTAGATGGTTCAACAATGGAAAGATTAGGTAGTGAAACCTATTTCTGCATTCCCACCCCATCTTGATTCTTCAGTACCACCCCTTCACCCACCATGCTCCGAATCCTGCCAGCTGCAAGGAGAAGAGTTGTAATGTTTCCTGGCACAGCGACATAATGTTTGTTGTTACTGTTTGGGGGGTTCCTCTCTCATTCTTCGAATTCACTTACTGGTTTTGACCTCTTCGAAGACCTAAAACAAATATAGATTCGTGGAGCTTTTCTGCTTGCTTGAAGTGGCTTCTTCCTCCCCTGGTGGTGAGGCGGCCATCTGCTTCAATACTACTGGATTTTGATGCCTGGCAGCAGTGGGTTCTCATGTGGATAACTTGTCCTGCATTGGCCCCGAGTTCTGAAAAAGGAAGAGAAGGTGGAGTCACAATGGATCAGTGGGAGTTCCATGACCAAGCTCCTTTGGTGGCAGAAGGGAAGTCCAACCGCTTTTATTCTATCACTGCCCCAATATGCTGTCCTGAGTTTAAGGGATTGCTAATTTCCAGAAATTCACAGAAGCACTTGATGTCAGCAACCAGGAGAATAGCCTAGGCCTTTGGGCATGCAGTTACATCCCTTCTTTGCCTCCCAATCACAGATCAAGTCCTTTCAGGAAGCAGGCCTCCAATAGGCCATTAAAACCTAGAGTGCACACTTCCCCTCAGAGGAATAGTGTGCCTCTGGTAGGTTATATCTGTTGAGCATTCAATGGGGCCCTGAGAGATGATTCTACTCCCTCAGCTCCCTGAAGTGAGACTTTGTTTGTATGTTTCAGAGAATGGAAACTGAAGCTCGCAATCCTTGTAACCACACTGTATTCATAGGAGGTCGGTTAGCTCAGTTGGCTGGAAGGCTATGTGAGATGCCAACAGCATGCATTCAATTCCTGTACTGAAGACCCCACCTTCTCAACCTTGTCCTTTGCCTAAGGCGTGTTGACCCTCAGGTTAATTCACCACCAGTCAGCCCTCTCTCAAAAAAGGGTGAGCAGCCTATGGGACTGTGGTGACTTTTACTACAAGTACTCCATCCATGAGGAAAGGTTGGATATACTAGGCTTGTTTCCACTGTGTTTAGAAAAGTGAGGGGTGACTTGGTCCTGAACAGCGTTGACAAGATGCGTGTGGAAAGGATGTGTCCCTCTGTAGGTCAATGCAGAACTAGGGGGCACTGTTTTAAATTAAGAGGTTGCCCTTTTACAACAGAAATGGAGGAAAGTTTTTTCTGAGGGTTGTGGGACTTTGGAACTCTGCCTCGGAAGACGATGGAAGTGGGTGTCATTAAATATTTTTAAGATGGACGCACATAGGTCCTTGTTAGATGGGGGAATCATGGTTATGGAGGATAGATGTGAATGTGGAATTCGAAGCACAAACCAATCAGCCATGATCTTATTGAATGACGGAGCAGGTGCGAGGGGTCGAATGGCCTATTTCTGCTCCAATTATTTGTTTGTTCAAAAACCATGGATCATCATTGTTAATTGTAATAATACATCAAAATGTCAAGAAACGCAGAAAGCAATCAAAGCTAAAATAATGATTGAAAAGAGCTGAACTACTGAGCAAGAAATAGATGTCAACCAATCAGTAATTAAGAGTATACAATCTGGTAAATTGCACACGAATGTTGTATGATTGGGCTTTTGGGCGGAATGGACTTTTTCTGGGGATTGTAATCTTTATTACAGAAATAGGGATACAAAATACTTCATAGTCAGTGGTAAGAATGTCTAACTGAGAAGAAGCTTCTTAATTACTTCTTAAAAGTTGCTGTAACCATTATTGTTTGTGCAATTTCACATTGAACAGAATTATTATTAACTTATGTTGTATATTTGTTTTGAATATAATCTTTATGTGATGATGCTGGGTAAGGATTAGGAGAATTATTAAACCTGTTGGCGGGAGAGAGCATACAGTTGAAGCTGCATCAATGTTGTTTGATAATTTAACTCACAACAGGATTATTTCAACACAGTTACATCTGTGGATTAGATAGGATTTCAAAACCAGTACTTGCAGTCACGTTAGAAACATTCACAACTTGGATAAAAGTTTTCAAACACAGGATCAGATTAAAAACAAAATCAAATAAAATTTTAGTGCAACTAATAGTGCAGATTGCTCTCAAAGAAAATTGCTCCCTAATTGAAAGGTACGTTTATTAATGATGCAGTTTACTTCATTGAATATTATTACTTTAGAATTCATTCTTTCATATTTTCAACATAAACTAAAACTACGTAAAGTCATAAAGTATTGTCTATCTGCAGTCCTTATGTGCACCGCATTTGACTTAATTTTCTATGTCACAGCATCACAGAACTGTTACACCATTTGCCTCATTGTGCCATTCCCCTGCCTTTTCTCCTTAACCGTGCACCTTGAGTACATTTAAATAATCATCCAATGCAGTCTTGAATGTCTAGATTGAACCTCCCCCTACCACACTTCCAGGCAGTGCATTCCAGATCAGATTTGCTTCTTTAGCAAATCACTTTAAATCTGTGTCCTCTCATTCTCGATCCTTTTACGAATGGGAACAGTTTCTCCCTACCTCCTATGTCCAGCCCCCTCATGATTTTAAACATCTCTCCTCTTAGCTTTCTTCTTTCCACGGAAACAGTCAAAACCTCACCAATATGCCCTCATAATTCAAGTTTCTCAACCCTGGAAACAAATTTGTAAACCCCTTCTGCACTCTCTCCAACGCATTCACATTGTGGCACCCAGAACTGTACACAATATTCCAGTTGAAGTCGGACTAGTGTCTGCAAAACCTCCTTGCTTTTGTACTCCATGTCCCTATTAATAAAGCCCAGAATATTATTTATTAACTGCTCTCCACCTGTCCTGTCACCTTCAATGATCTATGCACATACAAACCCAGGTTCCCATGCTCCTTCACATCCTTAACAATTTTACACCTTATTTTTGTATTGTCTCACCATGTTCTCCCTACCAAAATGCATCACCTCACACTTCGGCCTTCATGTTGAAGACATTTGTATTCCTAAATGCAAATTTACTTTTCTTTTTAACTCTTGATTTCTTCAAGCAGCAAAAGCTGTAAAATAACAGAAAGAAATGGGGCCAGCATGTGAGGCAGAAGGACAGTTGATAAATGCACAGGGTAACACTGGGAGGGAGGACTTTCACAGATTTCCTTGACTTTAAAGTGCTCCATATGCTGTTGACTCATTTGGTCGGGTATCAACATTGATGCCAAGGCCACGCTCCTTTTGCACAATATATCAGCCCTTGGAGAAGATAAACAAAGTTACAATTGGTTCTTTACAGTATATCAGGTAAATAAAAAAATAGCACAGCTGATCTTTAGTTGTATTGCATTTGTGTAAAACATATTTTAACTATGCATCATATTCTTATAGAGTGGGACTATTTTTACACCATGTTCAAAATAAACATGTTTGAACAAAAAGCTTCAACTCCAAAAGCTAGCCCATAATTTTGAAAATTATCAGCACGGTCTGTTTGTATCTTTCTCTGCCGACAAATCCTGACAGATCTTTAACATGGGTCTTAAGATTCCTTAATTTGCTATCAGAGCAAATCCCGAGATATGCTAACCTTTTGATTCTTGGCTTAAAAACTTTTTTACTGTGATTGAACACAAACATTATAAAATTCTATCAAACATGTCAAAGATAAAAAAATTGACATTTATTTAATAAACATTTTTTACAATGCTTTGTGGTCACCTCCATAATTGACAAATTTGCACATTAGACAAAATATATTCACAACAGATTATTTGCACTGACCAGAAATTAACTATTTAGACTTGTGCAACAATGTCACAGAACATTGTACTCACTAAGTAAAATCATAGTCTCATGAATCTGCTCTTTATAAACAGGTTCCAGTTTAAAAAGAGTGCACAGACAGAATTTATTATTCAAGTGGTTTCAGGAGTATGAATTAAATGAGATTAGAGATGACTGCAGAAAATATTGCGTTCACTTACTGATTTCCAGCATTTTATGCTTTTCGCTCTGTTCATAGACATTTGAGTAAAATTGCAATATTACAACATTTGAATAATTCATTGCACTTCCTCACATCATATTGAGTATAGTGAATAATATTCATTATTAAAATGTTAAAGGCTTATGCATGTTTCAAAGACTAATTATCCAGCCATTAATGTACCAAATGCTCAAGCAGTATAGAGAGACCATCTGATGGATGTTTCTTAAATAGGAGACTATGAAGCTTTGCTGATGTGTACTGCAGTTAAAATTAGCTTGTGTCCTGGAATAGGAAACTTAAAAGAGTTGTATATATTAGTTACGTGCCCCATATTCCAGCACATAAACTTGCTGGCGGGCTTCTACAAGCTTTATTTTTACTGTTCTAATTTTTCCTTATTTTTCTTCTCATACTGGCTTATGTTAGTGCCCTAAGGGGCCGGTTAGCTCAGTTGGCTGGTTTTGTGATGCGGAGCAACACCAACAACGTGGGTTCGATTCCCAAACCGGCTGAGGGTATTCATGAAGGCCCTGCCTTCTCAACCTCACCCGAGGTGACTCAGGTTAAATCACTGCCAGTTAGCTCTCAAAGGGGGAGAGCAGTCTCTGGTACGGTGGTTATATTTACATGTTGGTGTCCTATCTTCTTCGGCCTCATGTGGCCTCATTTCTATATTTAGTTTGACGATGTTTACATCTCTGACATCACCAAAAGGACAAATTATTTTAATGAGCACAAAAAAAGGATTGGGCCTTCTTAAGCTAATTAACAAAAGCTTTGCCTGATGTAACATCACATTATTCAGGTTGGGAAGACCTCAGGTCAGTTATCCATCTGGGCAGCTTGTTTTTACCTCGGGTCCGGACACAGGTGGAGGATTACTGTCATCAGGGCATTTAACCTCTCTTTCACTGCTCTAAATAGTCAGCAATCAGAAATGGAAAGCCAGTCATAATTCCCCCAACTCCTGACAAGTATGTGTGAGGAAAGGATTGGTTCAACTGCTACACTCTCTTTCCGTGGCGATGCTCACTCTTATATCTCACAAATGTAGATGGATAGAGGTTCAAGAGTGTAGCTGGAAACCACAGAATTGTGTCTCCAAATGACTACATACCTTGAAGAAAGGGGGAAATTGAGCTGTGGTGAGGTGGAGGTTGTGATAGAAAGGAAATCAAATGGATAATGAAACATATATGGTGAGAAGAAAGAAAAAGTGCATCACCTGCGTGGGTAGAAATACGTCTTGGCTGATGGTGCTAAACTAGTGATAGGCCCCAGGTCACTGTCCATGTGGAGTTTGCACATTCTCCTCGTGTCTGCGTGGGTCTCTCACCCCCACAACCCAAAGAAATGTGTATGGTAGGTGAATTGGCCATGCTCAATTGCCCCTTAAATGGAAAAAAAGAATTGGGTACTCTAAATTATATATTTTTTAAATTTTCCATTATACATCCTGCCTGATGTTCAGCTCCATTAAAGTTAATATAACCAGCTGCTTATTCTATGCTGCCTGTTTCGCACTGGCACCAAAGACAAATTTTTACCACACTTTTGTTTGGAATGTTTGGTTATGTTTCCTCACATATCAAAGAATGTCATCATGGCATCTCCCATGTGTACTTTCACTGCTCCAACTTGTATTGCAACATTGTCCTTGCATTTCACAGGTCCTCCAGTAAACGTTACATGCAATATTTTTATCAACAGTTTCGGCTCTGTCACGGAGACCACAATGGTAAGTGCTGATGGCCACGGTCAAATAACTTGATGTCTTGTACGGTAGCAGCTTGTCAATTTTCTTTCTTTTGTTTTATCGTTCAAATTGCAGGTCCTCCTGTTAATGTTACATGCAACATATTTATCAACAGCTTTGGTTCAATAGCAGAAACTACAATGGTGAGTGGGACTGAATATTGAGGCCATCTTGTAATATATTGCTTAGTTTGCCAGCCTACCACCAGGGCTTTTACCAACCAGCTGATTAGAACCAAACCAAATCACTTGTGTCAGCTGCTATTTCCTAACCTGTGAATCATTGCGCGCCCAACCACTGCTCCAACTCAAACTATCAGAAATAAACACTTTTCGAAAATATAAAACCCCATAATATATTCTTTGTAAAATTCAGCATTCACATTGTGGAAAGGTGAGTGTGCCACCATTCTGTTGAAATGGACATTCTCCATTTGTTAAAAATACAAATATGAATAGTAAATCACACAAAACCAAACACCAACATTTTCAGAGCCTCTCAATGGCTGAAAAGCTATAAAAACTGCCATTTATCAAGCAGAAATCAGCATTAAAAAATGGGAATCCGAAGAAAATGCGAAATTTACACCGCATCCCTTTTTGCAATTCCTCTTTATGTATGGACATAGAAATTTTTTTAATCGCTTAAAGTATCTTCAGGAAACACAATTCAGAACTGGCGTTGATACAGGAAAGTTATAGGATTCGGGGCGGGATTCTCTAATCCCGTGGCAGAGTGTCCACGGCATCTACAGGGGTCCAGAACGGCACTGGAGTGGTTCATGCCGCTCCAGCTGCCGATCCCGGAGTGAACTGGGCGCCGCGGGATCCGCACATGCGCAGTGGTGCCGGCAGCAACACGCGCATGCACAGTGGCTTCCTTCAACGTGCCGGCCCCGAAGCAACATGGCGTAGGGCTACAGGGGCCAGCACGTAGGAAAGGAGGCCCCCAGCCAGAGAGGCTGGCCCGCCAATCGGTGGATCCCGATCGTGGGCCAGGCCACATCGGAGGCCCCCCCCGGGATCGGACCCCCCTCCCCCCCCTCACAGGCCACCTCCTGACCCTTACACGCCGAGGTCCCGCCGGCTGAGAGCAGGTGTGGATGGCGCCGGCGAGACTCGGCGTTTTCACGACGGCCGCTTGGCCCATCCCGGGCCGAGAATCGGCGGACCGGCCGCGTAGAGCGGCCCCCGACCGGCGCCGCGCCAACCACGCCGGTGTTGGCGCGGCATGGCGCGATACGTGCCGGTCGCGGGGATTTGTCCGGCCCCCGGCTGAGAGAATCCCGCCCTCGGTCTTTTGCTTGCTTGGGCGGTATGGAGGGTGCCCTCTCATTGAACACAAAGTGATTTGTGAGGCAATGCAGAACCTGTGTTGAGATTGAAGAAATTTGGCATTGAGTGGTAACAGCTATTTATGCCCAAGTTTCCTTGATGTTTTGCACAGAAGACAAGCATGTACGTACCCTGTTGCATTGCTGAAATATTTCAGGAAATTCCGGCCATTATTGTAAAGGTGCACGTATTTGAGAGCTGGAAATAATGCTTTCTGAAGATTAATATATGAGCACTTATCTGTGTGCACACTAATCCCACACACAGCATAATTTTGTTAATTAAATTCCTTTGTGCAATATTTTAATGGAAGCGATTTGTTTTAAATAGATTAACACCTCCCTTAAAAATCACAGGCCTAAGGATTCCATGGCAACACATTAAGCAGGGATATGTTAATCTTCTTGGAATGGTAAATCCTGAGGAGATTAGATTTTAGAAGGGGAACAGATTATTGCTGTAACATAATTTCTTAAGTTTTAAAAACAGCAAGTGTTCAGGAGGCAGTCTCAATCACTGACCAAAGGACAACTAAGAATGGGTAATAAATTCTAGCATTGTTGGCTCTGCCGTATCCCAGAATGAAAAAAAATATATATTTTTAAAATATAAATTTAGAGTACCCAATTCATTTTTTCAATTAAGGGCCAATTTAGCGTGGCCAATGCACATAATCTGCACATTTGATTTGGATTGTGGGGGTGAAACCCATGCAAACACGGGCAGAATGTTCAAACTCCACACGGACAGTGACCTTGAGCCAGGATCGAACCTGGGACCTCAGTGCCGTGAGGCAGCAGTGCTAACCACTGTGTCACCGTGCTGCCAATAAAAAATATTTTAATTAACAGTATTGAGGTAAGCATTTCTTGAGAGATGTTTTACTATCAGCAAACGTCCTGTTCAAACAGCTAACAAATTTAAACTTCATTCAATGTGCTAACGTTAAGGATTTATTCTAAAATAAACGGATAATACAAGCATAAAATAATGCACAAGGAATGTACCATGGATCCTGATATGTCAAATAATTATTGTTATATATCCCAGTTACATTTTGTTGAGACAGAGGAATATCTGAATTACACAGATTTTAAATTTGTTGATAAAAACTTCCAACTTTATTTTCGGCATTAGATTTAAGATGTAATGTTCTGTTCCATAAATAATGGCGCAATTCACCTGAAAATTTGTAAGCCTGGTTCCAGGTGTATTCTCAGCATTCTCGGCGGCTAGAGCACCGAGAAACATCTCGTCATTCAACGGCACTTGCCGTTTATTTTGGCCTCAGGAGTTTCTCTCCGCGAGGCCGTGGATTTCGTGCTGGTGAGCTAAAGGGCTCCTCAAAAGACCAGGGCACCATTTAGTCTGGCTTCCCCAATCTTTCCAGCTCCCTTTCAAGCTGCACCCCCCCCCCCGCCCCACACCCCCATTTCCAAGATCAGTCAATGTTGGAGGGCCCCCGGGAACCTCCCTCACCTGGTAAACCCACCCTACTCTGGCACTCACAATCTGGCTTCCAGGCATCCTGGCACTGCCAACCTAGCATTTTCCCAACCAGCCTGGCAAGGTGCCCAGGTGCCAAGAGGAGCAACAGGGTGCCATCCTGCCCCCGAGGTTCTCCAATGCTCTGGAAGACCCCTCACCCCAAGGCGCTGTTACAACTGGTCCTTGTTTGGGTGGGCCAGTACCAAACTGCGCCCTGACGAGGTCTCCCAGGTGCGACCATTGAGTACTGGGTGCCAGGAGAATATCATGAATGTGTAAATAAATGAGCCTTATGTTGATCTGGGGCATGACCCAGTGAGGGCAGGATCCAGATCGCGACATTATGCGAGATTACGTTGTATCTCGCGAGACGTTTCGAGCATCGTAAATCTCTAGAGAGGCCTCTGGAGATTCAACAGCCTCATCCCAACACAAAGTCAGGCATGACGAGGCCGCTGAATTAGCATCCAATATTTCACCTGCAGTCCAGGGAATCAGACAAGAATATCAACTAATAATACTCATTCTTTAGAGAGCTGAAGAAGTGCTTCACTATAAAACAGTTAAGGGCTCACAGCAATACAATGTGCACAGTACAACAGTGGCAGCCTCAGTTTAATGGAATTTAAGTTATTAGAGGAGCGAGCCTCAGACTGCTGTGGGAGGTTGCACTGGCCCTTAGGTTGTCAATCTCCAACACACTCCTGCTGCCTTCCAAAGAGACCCACCTGAATTGACCCCACCCATCACGATTGATCCCTCCATTCTTCCCACTCCGAATGATCCCCCCTCTCCGCCCACCAAAATTGACTCCCCCACTCCACCCCCACCGAATGACCTACACCCCAGGATGAATGCCCCCTCTTCCCGCCAGCATTCCCCCTTCTCATCCCATTACCCATCATCCCTCAGATTACCCCTCCCCCACTTCTCACTTATTCCCCCCCTTCGAGTATGGATCGACCTTGTCCTGTAATTGCCACTGCCTGGTTCTGCATCCAACTAGAAGTCAAAGGGCGGAATTTTCTGATTTGTTTCCAAAGTGCCAGCTCGAGCGGGAAAAGCACAGGAAAAGCACAGTGTTGCCCATTTGGCTGCACTGCTAGCTCTTCCCTTAAATCGGTTTCGGGAAAAAAAGTAGAAGGACAAGTTCCACGACATCATGATGGAGGGGCAGGCACGAGCAACTTATTAAAAGATCAGGTCGCCCTCTTTTTTAAATGGACCCCAATTTAATTTTTTTTTAAAAGGAACACTCTTTGGAGCCCCCTTGGCATTGCCAAGGAACAGAGCCAGGGCACTGTCCAAGCATCATGCTCTCCCCTAGGGTATGCACTTACTTTTACGCCTCTAGTGGGTTCTGTTCGGCAGCTGAATTACTAAAGGGGGACCTTTAGTAATTCATCTTGACTTTACAGTTGGGATACCAGCTACGTCATTGGTGGGATGGTGGGCACAATGGAGTGGGTAAATCCTGCCAGCGTAAAAGCCATTTTGGATCTCCCGCTCAATTCGCGCTGCACCCCCCCCCCCCCCTCCCCCACCCCCACAAAAGATGTGTGGAAATTTCCCCCCATATCATAGAATCCCTACAGTGCTGAAGGAGGCCACTCGGCCCATCAAGTCTGCACTGGCCTGTGGAAAGAACTTAATCCCGCACCTTTATTCTACCCTGTAACTCCACCTAATCGTTTGGACACTAAGGGGCAATTTATCATGGCCAATCCACCTAACCTGCACATCTTTGGACTGTGTTTGTCATACAGACTAGCTTCCAGGCAGGGAACTATTTAATTCTCATGCAGGAGAGCTCCATAGCATGCGGGCAATCCTGACCCATAGGTTCCTGTGCCTTCCCCACTGCGCCCACCTTCTAGTGGGTCAGGTAAGTTAGAGTCTAGGGCTAAATATATACTAAATTGATTTAACTTTCTAAATACTAAATTCCCACTTTTCTGCGTTACTCACTGTTCATTCAAATGACTGGCTGTTTCATGCGTTTTTGTGCAAGTGATGAGCTGTTATCAGGAGCAGACTGGAATTACAGGGCGGAAAATTCATTCTCTGCACAGACATACCTTGATGCACCAGGACAGGTGGTACCTCTGCAGCCCACATAGTGTTCTTCAATGATACCAATGAAGAAGGTTGTGCAAGTAGTGGCCCACAGTGCTGGTGGCCCCTGGGGAAGCTACACCAGTCTACATTGTGTCCACATTGTTTGATGGAAGCTGAAAGTTGAATTTGTACCTCTTGGCTGTCTTGAGAGATTATTTTAAACTGCTGCTCAACATGCTGTACGTTAATGACCAGAAAATGTAATTTGCATACCTTCCTTCCGACCTACAAAATTTAAAAATGCTTTGAAAAAGAAAAACAAATCATTTTCCTCATTTCCCAACAGTATCTCGAGTACTTCATTACCCAGCCTTCAGTACTTTGAAGCTTGTTCCCATCTCCTCGTCTTGTGTTTTTTTCCCTCCAAGCTTAACCTGCGGTGTCACATGTTCCAACTTGATCATAAAAGCCGAGGGAGCTACGCAAATTCCAAATCTAATCCTTTTATGCAGTCACCACGTGTCAGCTGCACCCAGTTGAGCACCTCATCCTGCACTCAGATTGTCATCCACACTCTTAATCCTGCCCAGGCATCCTCGCCCCTAAATTTTGCGAGCCCCTCTCTGAATAACCAGGTGCAAAAATTTCACAAAACACGCTGCAATCAGGGAAAATGGCGGTATAGTGGTATTGTCACTGTATTAGTAGTCCAGACTCCCACGGTAATTAATGCTCTGGAGACCGGAATCCCACTGTGACAGATGGTAGAATCTGAATTCAATAAAAAAATCTGGGATTTAAAATCTAGCAACTTAAAAAGTCAATTGTTGTAAAAGCCCATCTGGTTCACTGTGGTAGTCACCACTGGTGGCATATTATATGTATTACGGCACTGCCCGCATATTAAGGGTACAACGGTAAATCCCTGCCTGCTGGCTCTGCTCAGCAGGCGGCGTATAAAAGTGTGTGCTCTCCGATACTGCAGCCATTCTGGTTCCAGCTACAGGAGGCACAACATCTTGCTCAATAAAGCCTCGATTGTTCCACCATTCTCGTCTCGTAGTAATTGACTGCATTAATTTATTGAGCAAGGTTTTTTAAACGATGGATCTCCGCATCAAGCCTGATTGCCTGCAACTGAGCCCTCAAGCAGCCAACGCTACGTCCGCCTTTGACCACTGGCTAGCCTGCTTCGGAAGCTACCTCAGGACAGCCGCTGAAGAACCCTCGGACTCGCAGAAGCTCCAAGTCCTCTATTCATGGGTGAGCCCTGACATTTTTCCCGTCATCCTGGATGCGCCCACCTACTCCGAAGTGATGGAGCTCCTGAAGGGACATAACGTTCGACCAGTAAATCAAGTATACGCCAGGCACCTCCTGGCCACGAGACAGCAACACCCCGGGGAGTCTCTGGACAATTTCTGGCGTGCCCTGCACATCCTAGGTAGTAACTGTGACTGCCAGGCAGTTTCGGCAGTCCAGCACACCGAACCTTTAATTAGAGACGCTTACGTCACGGGCATGAAGTCTGCGTACGTCCGCCAGCGGCTACTGGAAGGGGGTACACTCGATCTTGCGGGAACTAGGCAGCCTATCCCCCCTCACGGTCTGTGGCCTCACGACTCTCAACGTCGATCCACCTTCCCTGTTTGTGAACCTCACCCCGGATTGCAAACCCGTCGCCACTAGGAGCAGATGGTACAGAGCCCAGGACAATACCTTCATCAGGTCGGAGGTCCAACGGCTTCTGGGGGAAGGGGTCAGAGGCCCTGGAGAGCTCAAGTGGTGGTAGTGAAGTCTGGGGAGAAGCACAGGATGGTCATTGACTACAATCAGACCATCAATCGGTACACACAGCTCGACGCGTACCTCCACCCACGCATATCTGACATGGTCAATCAGATTGCGCAGTATCGAGTCTTTTCCACAGTGGACTTGAAGTCCGCCTACCACCAGCTCCCCATCCGCCCGGAGGACCGCCAATACACTGCGTTCGAAGCAGATGGCCACCTCTATCACTTCCTTAGGGTTTCCTTCGGCGTCACTAATGGGGTCTTGGTCTTCCAGCGAGAGATGGACCGAATGGTTGTGGGGTAGTCACCACTGTTGTATTGGATAGACTGCATATGAGGGTATTACGGCAAGGCCCCTGTACTACAGGTACGGGGGTAGATCCCTGCCACTAGGTGGAGTATATATGTGTGGGCTCTCCGAGCTGCAGCCATTTCGGCAGCAGCTGCGGGAGGCTCCACATCTCTGCATAATAAAGCCTCGATTACTCTCTACTCTCGTCTTAATTGATAGTGCATCAATTTATTACGCAGAGATTTTACAACGATGGATCTCCGCATCAAGCCGGATCGCCTGCAGCTGCATCCTCAAGCAGACAACGCCAAGTCGGCCTTCGCACATTGGCTATTTGGATCTGCGACAGACCCACCGTCAGAGGCACAGAAGCTCCAGATCCTTTACACGCAGCTGAGCTCCGATATCTTTCCCCTCATCCGGGACGCACCGACCTACGATGAGGCCATGGCGCTACTGAAGGAGAACTACACTCAGCAGACTAACAAAATCTACGCCAGGCACCTCCTGTCCACGCGGCATCAACTCCCCGGTGAGTCTGTGGAAGATTTCTGGCCTGCCCTGCACGTCCTGGTGAGAGACTATGATTGCCAGGCCATTTCGGTCGCTGAACATTCTGACCTGCTACTTAGAGACGCGTTCGTTACGGGCATAAAGTCGGCTACATCCACCAGCGCCTCTTAGAAGGGGCCACGCATGACCTCGCAGCGACCAAGAAACTAGCGCTCTCGCTCAGTCGCCTCACGCAATATACAGGCATACGTCCCCGACCGCACGGCCCACCCTCCTAGACATTGTGGACCCCACCAGCGAACACCCCACCGTGGACCCCATCAGCGACCTCCCCCAGCCAACCCCAGGCCTGCGCCGTGCGGCAGCCAACCAACCCCGGGGGACCCAAGTGCTACTTCTGTGGACACTCAAAACACCCCCGGCAGCGCTGCCAGCACGGACTGCACTCTGCAAGGCCTGCGGGAAGAAAGGACATTTCGCTGCTGTGTGCCAGGCCCGCTCGGTCGCCGCTATTGTCCCAGCACCCCACGTGCGACCCGCAGGCGCCGCCATCTTCCTCGCCTCAGACCGCGTGCGGCCCGTGGTGCAGCCATCTTACTCGCCTCAACACGTGCGGCCCGTGGGTGCCACCATCTTGCCTGCCTCAGGACACGGGCGGCCCGTGGGCGCCGCCATCTTCCCCGCCTCAGGACCCCTGCTCGTCGGGCACCTCATCGGACTGCTCATCGCTTGCAACCGCCGCTGACCAGCCACGTCTGGCGTTCATCACGATCACGCACAACCTCACGACTGCGTTGACGACAGTGAAGGTCGACGGGTGATGCACGATCAATTGCACTGAGACAAGAGTTGAATACAACTGAGGCTTTATTACACTAAGATGTGTGGCCTCCTACAGCAGCTGGCGAAATGGCTGCTGTATAGAGAGCACGCATATTTATACTCCGCCTACTGGGCGGAGCCAGCAGGCAGGGACGACCGCCGTACCTGTAGTACAGGGCCTTACCACACACCTCCTAATATATACAACAGAGGTGATCATCACATTCACCCACTGTTAAAATGGAGTCCGGCAGGGGTGGTGGAGAACTATATGCAGAGCAAGTTTAATATACAGAAGCGAAAAAAAATATTTCTTTCTGAAGTCCAGTACAAGGTGGTTTGATAGTCCCGAACCAATTATAGATTTAGCCGGTCCGGGGCCTTGATGTGGCGGTAGGAGCGACACAGTGGTGGCGGCGGTTCCGGTGTTGGTCTGGTCCTCGGTGACTCCGGGAGCTTGCCGAAATCCTCTTCTTCCTCAGGCGTGGGCAGGGGGAGGACCTAGGCCGGAGGGGTGTGTGTGTGGAACCTGCTGGTGCCAGGTCCCTGAGGGAGACAGTATCCTGGCGGCCGTCGGGGTACGCTACGTAGGCATACTGGGGGTAGCGTGGAGTAACTGCACACTTTCAACCAACAGGTCCGCCTTTTGGAGTCGGACGTGGCTATGGAGGAGTACGGGTCCTGGAGCTGCGAGCCAAGCCGGGAGCGACACCAGGTGGGCATCCTGGGGAAGGCAAAGAGACGTTCATGGGGTGTGTCATTAGTGGCGGTGCATAGTAGCGACCGAATGGAGTGCAGTGCATCGGGGAGGACCTCCTGCCAGCGGGAGGCCTGGTGATTTCTGGACCGTAGGGCCAGTTGGACGGCCCTCCAGACCGTTCCGTTCTCCCTCTCCACCTGCCCGTTTCCCGGGGGTTATGGCTGGTCGTCCTGCTAGAGGCAATACCTCTGCTGAGCAGGAACTGACGCAGCTCATCACTCATAAAATGAGGATCCCCAGTCACTGTGGGTGTAGGCGGGGAAGCCGAACAGCATGAAGATTGTGATGAGGGCTTTGATGACGGTGGCAGACGTCATAGCGGGGCATTGGATGGCGAAGGGGAATCTGGAGTATTCATCGACCACACTGAGGAAATACGTGTTATGGTCGGTGGAGGGGAGGGGCCCTTTGAAATCCACGCTGAGGTGTTCAAAGGGGCGGGAGGCCTTCACCAGGCGCGCGCGGTCCGGCCGGTAGAAGTGCGGTTTGCACTCCGCACAGACCTGGCAGTCCCTGTGATTGCCTTGCATTCCTCGACGGAGTAGGGGAGATTGCGGGCCTTTATGAAATGGTACAAGCGTGTGACTCCCGGGTGACTAAGATTATCGTGTAGGGTCCAGAGTCGGGCCACCTGTGTGCTGGCACATGTATCTCGGGATAGGGCATCTGGGGGTTCCTTGAGCTTGCCGGGGCGATACAAAATCTCGTAGTTGTAGGTGGAGAGCTCAATCCGCCACCTCAAGATTTTATCATTTTTGATCTTACCCCGCTGTGTGTTATTGAACATGAAGGCTACCAACCATTGGTTAGTGAGGAGAGTGAATCTCCTGCCGGCCAGGTAATGCCTCCAATGCCGCACAGCTTCAACGATGGCTTGGGCCTCTTTCTCGAAGGAGGAGTGCCGAATTTCAGAGGCATGAAGGGTGCGGGAAAAGAATGCCACGGGCCTGCCTGGCTGATTGAGTGTGGCGGCTAGGGCGACGTGTGATGCGTCGCTCTCCACTTGAAAGGGCAGCGTCTCGTCTACTGCGTGCATCGCGGCCTTGGCGATAATCGGCTCTAATACTGTTGAAGGCATATTGAGCCTTGGCCGTCAGGGGGGAAAGGGTGGACTGGATGAGTGGGCGGGCCTTGTCCACGTAGTTTGGTACCCACTGGGCGTAGTATGAAAAGAACCCCAGGCAGCGTTTGAGGGCCTTGAGGCAGTGGGGAACGGGGAGCTCCATGAGGGGGCGCATGCGGTCGGGATCGGGCCCCAGTACTCCGTTCTGGACCACATAGCCGAGGATGGCTAAGCGGTTGGTGCTGAACACGCACTTCTCCTCGTTATAGGTGAGGTTTAGGAGAATGGCGGTGTGGAGAAATTTGGCAAGATTAGCATCGTGGCCCTGCTGATCGTGGCATTGTCTAGGTACGGGAAGGTGGCCCGCAACCCGTACCAGTCGACCAATCGGTCCATCTCCCTTTGGAAGACCGAGACCCCGTTGGTGATGCCGAAGGGAACCCTGAGAAAATGGTAGAGGCGGCCATCTGCCTTGAAAGCAGTGTATGGGCGGTCCGCCTTACGGATGGGGAGCTGGTGGTAGGCGGATGAGGTCTACAGTTGAGAAGATCCGGTGCTGTATCAGATTGACCATATCAGATATGCGTGGGAGGGGGTACGCGTCGAGCTGTGTGTACCTCTTGACGGTCTGGCTGTAGTCCACGACCATTCTGTGATTCTCCTTAGTTTTCACCACTACCAGTTGGGCTCTCCAGGGGCTGTTGCTGGCCTTGATGATCCTTCCCGAAGCAGCCACTGGACCTCGGACCTGATGAAGGTCCTGCCCTGGGTGCTGTACCGTCTGCTCCTGGTGGCGATGGGTTTGCAATCCGGGGTTAGGTTTACGAATAGGGAAGGTGGGTCGACCTTTAGGGTCGCGAGGCCGCACTCAGTAAGGGGTGGTAGGGGCCCGCCAAATTTCAAGGTTAGGCTCTAGAGGTGAAGTCCAGGCCGAGTAGCAGGGAAGCGCAGAGGCTGGAGATGACGTAGAGGCGGAAGCCACTGAATTCTACGCCCTGGACCGTGAGTGTGACTATACAGTACACCCGGATCGCCACGGAGTGGGATCCGGAGGCCAGGGAGATTCTTTGATTGGTGGGTTGGACCGCAAGGGAGCTGCGCCTTACCGTATCAGGATGGATGAAACTTTCGGTGCTCCCGGAGTCCAGCAGACTGGAGACCTCATGCCCATCGATCTTCACGCTTGTTGAGGCGGTGGCTAGATTGTGCGGGCGAGATTGGTCGAGCGTGACCGAGGCGAGTCGTGGCTGGCCGTCACTGGTGTCGAACGATGGGGTGCCCGGGGGGGGTGGGGGGGGGGGGGGCACGGGTCCTGGAACAATGGTGGTGCCCATGTGCCGTGGGGAAGACAAGATGGTGGCACCTGATGATCTTTGGGTGGACAAGATGGCGGTGCCCACTGGCCGCACGTGGTCCGAGAAGGGGAAGATGGCGGCGCCCACTGGCTGCGCGTGGTCTGAGGGGGAGAAGATGGCGGCGCCCACTGGCCGCGTGCGGTCTGGGGAGGTGAAGATGGCGGCGCCCATTGTCCGTATACAAGGGGGGGGTCAGGGCAATAGCGGCGACTGAGCGGGCCTGGCACACCGCAGCAAAGTGCCCCTTCTTGCTGTAGGCCTTGCAAATGGTGGTGCGGGCCAGGCAGTGTTGTTGGGGGTGTTTCTGGTGCCCGCAGAAGTAACATCGGGGCCCCCCGGCGTTGGCTGGCTGGCACGTGGCACAGGCGTATTGACTGGGTCTGGTCCCCGGTGGGCCGGCCCTCTGCGGAGTCCACGATGTGTAGGAGGGGTGGGTCGCACAGCTTCGGGTGTAGGTCTGAATATTGCGCGAGGCGACCATCATCGATAGCGGCAGTTTTTTTGTTGCTGCGAGGTCGAGAGTGGCCCCCTCTAAAAGTCGCTGGTGTATGAGGTCTGACCCTATCCCCGGAACGAAGGCGTCCCGCATGAGGAGGTTCAAATATTCCGTGCCCGTGACGGCCTGACAGTCACAGTCTCTGACCAGAGGAATTAAAGCACGCCAGAAATCTTCTACGGACTCACCAGGGAGTTGACTGCGAGTAGGGAGTACGTGTCTAGTGAACAGCGTGTTCGTCTGCTGGGCGTAATTCTCTTTCAGTAGCGCCATGGCATCGTCGTAGTTCGGCGCGTCCTGGAGAAGAGGAAAGATGTTGGAGCTCAGCCGCGAGGAGTATCTGGATCTTCTGAGCTTCCGGGATTGGGTCTGGTGCAGACCAGATGTAAGCTTCGAAACAAGCTAGCCAGTGTTGAAAGTCCTTTTTGGCGTCGCTTGATTGCGGATCCAGCTGCAGGCGATCCGGCTTGATGCGGAGGTCCATCTTCTGAAAATCTTAGAGTAATAAATTGATGCACGATCAATTGAACAGAGACAAGAGTTGAATACAACTGAGGCTTTATTACACTAAGATGTGTGACCTCCTACAGCAGCTGGCGAAATGGCTGCTGTATAGGGAGCACACATATTTATACTCCACCTACTGGGCGGAGTCAGCAGGCAGGGACTACCCCCGTACCTGTAGTACAGGGCCTTACCACACATCTCCTAATATATACATCAGTGGTGATTACCACAACGGGCACAAGATATCCTGCCTTCTGGACTCAGGGAGCACTGAGAGCTTCATGCAACCCGATACGGTAAGGCGCTGCTCCCTCACGGTACACCCCATCAACCAGAGAATCTCCCTGGCCTCCGGATCCCACTCCATGGCGATCCAGGGGTATTGCACCGCCATCCTCACCATCCAGGGCGTAGAGTTCAGCGGCTTCTGGCTCTACGTCCTCCCCAACCTCTGTGCTGCCTTGCTACTCGGCCTGGACTTCCAGTGCAACCTCCAGAGCCTAACCCTGAAATTTGGCGGGCCCCTACCACCCCTTACTGTCTGCGGCCTCATGACCCTTAAGGTCGACCCACCTTCCCAGTTTGCGAACCACACCTCGGATTGCAAACCCGTCGCCAACAGGAGCAGACGGTAGTGCCCAGGACAGGAACTTTATCAGGTCCTAGGTCCAGCGGCTGCTGCTGGAAGGTATCATCGAGGCCAGCAACAGCCGCTGGAGAGCCCAAGTGGTAGTGGTGAAAACTGGGGAGAAAAACAGGATGGTCGTTGACTACAGTCAGACCATCAATTGGTACACGCAGCTCGACGCGTACCCCTTCCCACGCATATCTGACATGGTCAATCAGATTGCATAGTACCGGGTCTTTTCGACAGTGGACCTGAAATCTGGCTACCACCAGCTCCCCATTCGCAAGGCGGACCGACAGTACACCACGTTTGATGCAGACGGCCGCATTTACCACTTCCTTAGGGTTCAACAACGACCGAACTGATGCCTGAATCATCACCAGAACTGGGGCGCTCGCAACGACAGATCGTCTAAATTTGTAAACTCTTTCTAAAATTTTCAACAACCTGTATGTAAATAGTTTTCCACCACCCCCACTGGACTCTTTTTTCACAGGAGGCGAATGTGGTAGTCACCACTGTTGTATTGTATATACTGCATACGAGGGTATTACGGTAAAGCCCCTGTACTACAGGCAGGGGGGTAGATCCCTGCTTGCTGGCTCCGCCCAGTAGGCGGAGTATAAATGTGTGGGCTCTCCGAGCTGCAGCCATTTCGGCAGCAGCTGTGGGAGGCTCCACATCTCTGCGTAATAAAACCTCGATTACACTCTACTCTCGTCTCGTCGTAATTGATAGTGCATCAGGTTCACCGGTACGGACTGGGGGCCACCTTCCCGTACCTAGATAACATCACCATCTGCGGCCACGATCAGCAGAACCACGACGCAAACCTCCAAAAATTCCTCCAGACCGCCAAACTCCTTAATCTCACATACAATAAGGAGAAATGCGTGTTCCGCACCAACCGCTTAGCCATCCTTGGCCGTGTCGTGGAAAATGGAGTCCTAGGGCCCGACCCCGGCCGCATGCGCCCCCTCCTGGAACTCCCTCTCCCCCAAGGCCCTCAAAAGATGCCTGGGGTTTTTCTCCTATTACGCCCAGTGGGTTGCTAATTATGTGGACAAGGCCCACCCACTCATTCAGTCCACAGTTTTCCCCCTGGCGGCTGAGGCCCACCAGGCCTTCAACCGCATCAAGGCAGACATCGCCAAGGCCATGATGCACGCGGTCGACGAGTCCCTCCCCTTTCAGGTGGAAAGCAATGCATCGGACATAGCCCTGGCAGCCACCCTCAACCAGGCCGGCAGGCCTGTGGCCTTCTTTTCCCGCACCCTCCATGCCTCCGAAATTCGGAACTCCTCTGTTGAAAAGGAGGCCCAAGCCATTGTGGAAACTGTGCAACATTGGAGGCATTACCTGGCCGGCAGGAGATTCACTCTCCTCACTGATCAACGGTCGGTTGCCTTTATGTTTAATAATACACAGCGGGGCAAGATCAAAAATGACAAGATCGTGAGGTGGAGGATCGAGCACGCCACCTATAATTATGAGATCTTGTATCGCCCAGGGAAGCTCAATGAGACCCCTGATGCCCTATCTCGCGGTACATGTGCCAGCGCACAAGTGGACCGACTCCGGGCTCTCCACTATGACCTCTGCCAGCCGGGGGTCACCCGGTTCTTCCATTTTCTCAAGGCCCGCAACCTGCCCTACTCCATTGAGGAGGTCAGGATCGTCACCAGAGACTGCCAAGTCTGCAAGCCGCACTTCTACCGGCCAGATCGAGCGCAACTGGTGAAGGCCTCCCGCCCCTTTGAATGCCTCAGCATGGATTCAAAGTGCCCCGCCCCTCCACCAACCACAACACGTACTTTCTGGACATGATTGATGAGTACTCCCGGTTCCCTTTCGCCATCCCATGCCCCGATAGGACTTCTGCCACGGTAATCAAAGCCCTGCACAGAATCTTCACTCTGTTCGGTTTCCCCACCTATATCCACAGCGATCGGGGATTCTCTTTCATGAGCGATCAGCTGCATCAGTTCCTGCTCAGTAAGGGCATCGCCTCGCGCAGGACGGCCAGCTACAACCCCGGGGAAACGGGCAGGTGGAGAGGGAGAACGGGACGGTCTGGAAGGCCGCCCTGCTGGCCCTGTGGTCTAAAAATCTCCCGGTCTCCCGCTGGCAGGAGGTCCTCCCCAACGCGTTCCACTCCATCCAATCACTCCTCTGCACCGCGACTAACGAGACCCCCTTCTCGAACTCATGTTTGCCTTCCCCAGGAAATCTACCTCCGGGGTCTCTCTCCCAACATGGCTGAAAGCTGCTGGACCAGTCTTCCTCCGGAAGCATGTGCAGACCCATAAGTCGGACGCCTTGGTCGAAAAGGTCTACCTCTTACATGCAAACCCGCAGTACGCCTACATGGCACACCCCGACGGGCACCAGGACACAGTCTCCCTCCAGGACCTGGCACATGTTGGATCCCCACCCATGACCCGACGCCCCCCCCCCACCCGGCTTCCTCATTTACCCCTGTGCCACTCATCCTCCCTCCAGCGTACCTCATCACAGCACCCGCCCCAGCAGGATCCATCCTCCCACTGGATCCACTCAGGGGTGACGAAGACGAGGACAACGCTCGCCGACCAAGGGTGACCAAGTCGGCACCCACATCACCACTAGGACTGAGGCGATCACAGAGGAGGGTCAGGGCCCCCGACATACTTAAGTTGTAACTTTTTCCACCACCCCGCAGGACTCTTTTTTTTAAACAGGGGGTGAATGTGGTAGTCACCACTGGTGGCATATTATATGTATTATGGCACTGCCCATATATTAAGGGTACAACGGTAAATCCCTGCCTGCTGGCTCCGCCCAGCAGGCAGCATATAAAAGTGTGTGCTCTCCGATACTGCAGCCATTCTGGTTCCAGCTACAGGAGGCACAACATCTTGCTCAATAAAGCCTCGATTGTTCCACCATTCTCATCTCGTGATAATTGACGGTGCATCATTCACGAACGCCCTTTACTTGGCCTAAACTCCTAACTGCCTCCTAACTATCTTCTAATTAGTTCAAGGACAATTAGGGATGGGCAACAGATACTGACCAAGTCAGTGATGCCCATTCCCATGAATGAATGAATAAATGAATGAATAAATAAAGCTCAATGCTCAGCTGCCAGCTGTCGTCACTGGTTAAATACATTCCCTTGTGTTAAGCACATTACTGGTACTAAATCAAGGCCCTGCTTTGAATTCTGCTGTCATAATGTTGTGCAGTGGTAATGGGAAGTTAGTGTTTCAAGATGTTAATTTATCAGATAATATCATTTTCTGATTTTGAACTGAAAAGTAGATTATGTAATACATTTTTCATGCTGTAAAATGGTATAGTGCTGTCATAATCAGCAAATGTTACTTCCACCTACTTCTGCCTCAAGTTAGCTGCTGAGGAGAATGAAAATGCCTGCAAGCCCCTGACACCATATTGTGTGGTCAGAAAAGCTTTGTTTGCTTATGAGAAAACTCAGCATGTTTAAATCCCATGCTGATTTTTGTTAACAGTGACAGGGTACAATGAGCTTAAAACAATTGAGCCCGAATAGTGGCGTGTAGGTAGCAGTGCTCTCTAGGTACTGTTCCCAAGCTACAGCCCACCATATGCCTAGAATTTTCCGAAGGGTATTTAGGATGACAAGGCCCAAAGAATTGCTGGAGATTAAAAGCAGTTAATTTGCTGACATGCAGATGGTGCCACAGAAATTCTGATTGTCCCCATAAAACATGAATGGTTAGCAATTATGGGTTTGTGCAATGGTTGACGATAATAGCGGAGATATTTCACACTTTTAAGAATATTAATGGAACACTCCTTCACTGTCAAGACAAAATCAATTATAATCATTTCTCTTTGAAGACTGTGGCAGAGTTCACTTCTACAATTGGCAGATGGATCATGTGGTACCTGGGAAACTCTGCCTTAACACTTAAATTACAAGATGGCTCTCAATGGATGTCTGTGCACGGATGCTAGCTATGTATCAGATGCATATTTTACTGCGCACTAGCAGCTTTCAAGAACATTTGAACAGTTTATTCATTGAAAGTCTCATGCACAGAGGCTGCAGTACTTAACTTGATAGCAGTCATACACAAATTCAGTTGATGTTATTTTTTCATGATGCTTTTACTTGCTGCATGCCATTTTCTGATGGGGTTGGTTCTCAATGGGTCTTCCAGCAGTTACAGTGCATTGCAAAATTGAGAAATCCAGTCCCATTATATGTGTCTGTATGAATATTTGTTTCAAAATACGATTGCAAACAAAAAAGCTTAAATCCGGAAAATAAGTTTCATTCACTCATTTTCAATTAAATGAAACAGGATATGTCCCGGATAAATAACAAGTTCAAAAGTTGTCATTTTACCTCAATAATGGTGACCAGGCTATTTGGCAATTTTAACCATTATGCCTCAGTTAGGCAATATGGCTGCTTCTGATGACAGGAGACAGTCACATCAGGTAAATGATTCACACTTGTGCCATCAGAGGCAGCCATGCAGTATCATTAATCCATACCAATGTCATGAGAGGGGTTTTAAACAAGGAGATACTCTTTATATTGCATGTTGGTCAGTAGCCAGAGGACAGAGATTTAGGTAATTGGCAAAAGAATTGGAGGCTAGATGAGGTTTTTTTTTTAATGAAGCGAGTTGTTAAATATGGAATTCAATTGATGAAAATGGGGTAGATGCAGATTCAGTTGTATCTTTCAAGAGGATTTTGGATGAATACTTGGAGGGCTATGAGGAAAGAGCAGAGGAGTGGAGCTAAGTGAACAGCTCTTTCAAACCACATGCACAATGGGATGAATGGTTGTCTGCATGTGGTCAAAATAATCCACACCATTGCCATCTGAGGCAGAAACACAATTTAAATCATCCACACCATTCAGCTATAAATGGATGAGCACGAGGATCAATTGCATAAGGCTGCTTAAAAAATGCTCATCGGAGTCCTACTGTGGGTAAGGCCGCCCAATTGCAATTTTCAGGTATAAATGGGCGGAGCCCTCTCAGGCACAGATTGGGCACCTAGTGGCATTTCAATGAAGTCCCAATCTAAACAAAGGCTCATACGAGGTCAGCAGCAAAGGACCTCGAAAAACGATGCCGGCAAAAGATCTAGTGATCTGTGTGGTGCGGATTTCTCTTTTCCCGACAGCAGTTTATATTTACCACTAAGCCAAGGGAATCCCCTGGCATGCAGCAACAGTATTGTCAGAAAGTAGGGTAAACAGAAACTTTAAAGTATTTGCACTGTAAAGCAGGAACCTTGAACCATCTAAAGTTAGAGTCAAAAATATATCTTACGAACATAATTAAATATATACTATAGTCATAGAATCCTAGAATTTACAGTGCAGAAGGAGGCCACGCAGCCCATTGAGTCTGTACCGACCCTTTAAAAGAGCACCCTTCCGAAGACCATGCCTCCACCCTATCCCTGTAACCCAGTAATCCCACCTAACCATGGGAGTAAGAGGCCATTTGGTCATCATGTCTGTATTCTTCCTAATTCTGCCAGTGGAACCATCTCTTTTTCAATTTTTTAAAAATGTTCTTTTTTCAAATGTTCATCTCATTTCCTTTTCAGTACTGTCATTGAAATCTTCAATAGGCACTTGTAGCAATGCATTTTACTTTCTGCTAGACCTTTGTGCAAAAAAACTTTTTCAAATCGCCACCATTATGCTTCCAATGCAAACCCCGGGTTTGTGCGTCTTTGTTTGGAGCTAATCTTTCACTGAATTGAATGGAGCTAATCTTTCACTGCTTAATCTCTCTAACCCTTTCAAAATGTTGAACACTTCTATTTGATGTGCCATTATCTCCACTGTTGCTGTGAACATGGCCCTATTTTGTTTCATGATACCTGTAATATTTCCTTGCTTCTCTGATATCATTCTGAATAGAATAAATACTGTTCCTCTGACTAAGGTGTTAATTACTTTTCATCATGAGGATGCATGAAAAAACCAGGAAGAAATAAAAGGAGTGGATTTGATAGTATTGATCAAGGACATTACTGTAGATCAGAAAGGGATGATGCAGTTGAAAGATCAAAGACAGTGTATTTATTTGTTCAAAACAAAAAAAAGAATAAAGGAGCTATTACGTTGCTGGGTGTACATTGTAGACCACCTCATTGTGGGAAGGAGATAGAGGAGAGAATTTGCAAGCAAATTACAGAATGATACTGGGGTGACAATGGTGGACTTCAAGTATCCCTATTATGAACTGGGATAGTAACTATGCAATGGGTAGAGAGAGAGAGAGAGAGAGGAAAGAGAGAAATTATTGAAACGTGCACAAGAGGACTTTCATGAGTTCTGTAAATGAGGATGAGGAAGTCTTGGATTTACTTCTGGGCCTCATTTTGGTTCAAATAGAGCATGTTTCACTCTGGGGTGCATTTGGTGTACAGTTTCTAGTGGCATAATGCAGAGTTACCTCATTTTCTGGATACAGGCACGGTGTCACTGCCTACATGGCCTGAGAATCAAAATTAGAAGCATTTTGATAGAGTAAATATGGACCAGTGACAGTAGGGTCAGTATAATCTGCAGGACTAGGGACAAAATGTTGGAAAGTGGGACTAGGCTGACTAGCTTGCATTTCGGCCAGTGCAGACAATGATGGATCAAGTGGCCTTTTCTGTGCTGTAAATGTTCTACGATTCTAAATGATAGGCAAAACAACATGAGGGAAAACAACATGAAGCAACGTTCTATTTTTAAATACATTGAGTGATCGTGATCTGGAATGCACTTCCTGAAAAGCTAGTGGAAGGTAGTGACTTTCAAAAGAGAAGAGACAAAATATCTCATGGCTATGGGGGCTGAGTGGGGGAATGGCAATAATCAGACAGCTCTTTCAACAAGTGAACACCAGCACAATGGACCAAGTGGTCTCCCTCTGCGCTACATCATTCTGTGATTCTGCAGCGGGATACAGAGACCCCAAGAGTTCCAGCTGTAGTCTAACCAGAGTCCTATAGAGATGCTTTTGTTTGTAATGCTCCCATACATGCAGTATCACATTTGACCTTTTGCTTGTTTCTATCTGCATTTCTGTTTTTAAAGGTTTGCAACCTTAGATTCCACTGTCCATTTCGCTCCATTAACAATTTTACTATTTGAAAGATTCTTTATCATTTTCCTCAGAAGGAGGCCATTCATCCCATCGAGTCTGCACGCCCCCTCCAAAAGGGCACTCTACCTAGGCCCACTCCCCTGACCCATCCCTGTAACCATTTAACCTGCACATCTTTGGACAACGAGAGGCAACTTAGCATGGCCAATCCACCTAATTTGCACATCTTTGGACTCCACCTAACCTGAACATATTTGGACTCCAACTGGACCTCTTCATAGTTCTTTGCATTGAACTGTATTGTCCCATTTCTGCTCACTTCTTGATTATGTCCAAATCCGACTGTTGTCCAAAGCAATGTTCTTTGCAGTTCCTTGTTCCCTTTTATCTGGCATCAACAAGATGAAACATTTTGATATTATTTGTTTTATGCCCTCAAGTTTAGTAAGAAACCTCTTGTACATTGTGCTATTCAAATGTCCAAATATGACAAACCATTGCATGTCATTTGTCTCTCCAGTTGTTAATTCACTTGAAGAATTTAATTAAATTAGTCAAGCATGGCCCATAGTTATAATTCTATGCTCTCTGTCCCTTCCAAGTCCTAATCTTATAGAAAAATTGGTTATTTTTATCAATGGTGAATAACTCATTTGGGAAGCACAGAGCTAAGGAATAATAACAATAAATGGCAGGTTAATAAGTAAAAATTCATCTATTGTTCCAAAGCAATTATCATCAGCAAACCAAACTGCCTATCTGAAGATCCATGTAGTTTACATATTAGAGAACCCCTCAAAGAGGAATAGCATTATAGGAAACAAGGGCAGTAATTGTAATCTGTGGTTATATTCACCATCCTGTTGCACCAAACAAAAATATTTCCAGGCAAACAATACCCAACTGAACATAAATGTAATATGGCTAGTTGGACGCGATCGAACGCAAAAGGTTTCGAAGTGTCATTTGTGGATTTAACTAAATGGGAACAAAGTCCCATGGTGAGCACATTTTGTGAATCATAAGGGGCTGATTTAGCACAGTGGGCTAAGACAGTTGGCTTGTAATGCAGAACAAGACCAGCAGCGCATGTTCAATTCCCGTTCCAGCCTCCCCAAACAGGCGCCGGAATGTGGCAACTAGGGGCTTTTCACAGTAACTTCATTTGAAGACTACTTGTGACAATAAGTGATTATTATTATTATTATCTAGCCATATGCTTCCAGGTGCTCACAGCGCTGAGAAACATCCCGCTATTTAACGCATCCTCAGCAGGGAATGAACAGCCGAGGCCACACCAGCCCCATTTTCTGCACTGAGGAGCTCTATTCACCAGAACTCCTACGATACCCACCTCCACGTCCCAACTCACTAGGAGGGGGTCCTCGGGTCCTGCCTCCCCCCCCTTCCCCCCCCCAGCCAACCCCCACAAAGTGCCCCCCCGGCCCCATCACTGCCATGTGCAAAATGCCAGTTTGGCACTTTGGCAGTGCCAACCTGGTACCATGGAACTACCCCTGCCAGTGTCACTTGGCCACCTTGGCAGTGACAGGCTGGCACACAGGTGGCACTGCCAGAGTGCCCATATGGAACCAGCAGTGCCAGGGTACCACACTGCCCAGAGGACAAGCATCTGGCGGCTTCCAATCCCCTGGAAGAGTGAGTGCCATTCCATCTGGCCCCCATTTATGAAGACAAGAGACCAGTACTGAACGGCACTCGCCTGAGGTCTCGGAGGCGAAGGTGATAGATAACGATGCCTTGGGTGCCTCAGAAAACTGCATATAAATGTGAGACTAGCAGTTTCATTCTAATATATATATTTGTCAAAAAATGGGCGAGATTCACATGTCAACATCTCATTAGATCTCGCGAGACGTTGAGAGCCGGGTAGATCCCGAGAGAGTGTTCTCCAGGCTTCTATTGGCCATGGTGCGCCACTGCCTTTCAGGCGTAAAATGGCTGTTCGATCGCGCCCTTAATTTTGAGCCCTGGGGGAGTTCTGACCGGACTAGTCCACACTAGAATTATTTTCATCACTGGGGAGCAGAACTATTGGGGAAGTTCTGACCGGACTAGTCCACACTAGAATTATTTTCATCACTGGGGAGCAGAACTATTGGGCCATCGTTTTGAAAGGGTGCCCAATCTCCAAGTGAGATTGAGGGTTCCCCACATCCCCCACCCACGGGCAATGTCATCCCCAACACATGGTAACAACCCCCCCCCACCCACCGACAAGTGATGATACTCAGCTATGGGAATGCTGAGGGGCCCCCCCTTTCCAGGCCCTGCCCACACCCCCTTTTCAATCTCCCCTTCACAACCCCCTCTGCCCTCCTTTTATGGGCATGGCCCCCCTCAGGCCCTGAACCTTGACAATGCCACCCTGGCAGTGCTTCTGCTGGTTTTGCGTTGTCACCTGGGCACCTTGGCATTGCCAGGCTGGAGGTGCCATGGTACCAGCCTGGCAGTGCCAAGGTGCCTGCATTGAAGGGGGAAGGCCAGGGGGCTACCGTGCCCTGTCCCTGAACACCCAGGGACCCCTGATGACCCGGGAGCACACCCCAGGTACAGATCCGACTGGTCCACATTTGTGTGGACCAATACTGAACGGCGCCCGGGTGGCGACTCCCTCGGGAGGCCGCTAGATGCCGGGAGTCCGATATCCTGGGTGAGCACGCCTAAGCTGGTTGTGCGATGCTAGGTCCTGCCCATTGTGGGTGGGATCCTGATTGCAACACTTCACGGCACCTGGGTATATCCGCAGGAGGACTCTCCCACATCTACCAATGCGTCCCTCTCCCATTCAGGTACAAAACGGTCGCTAGATTGCGCCCGTAGATATTTCTAGATGCATGAGCAGTGTTCGAATAAATATGGAATCACTTCCCAGTATTATTATCCCCCTCATGTAAATGATATGCATGTTATCATTTAGCAATTAATGGAATTACAGAAACAGTTTAATGAAAACTAACTTACTACTAATTTTTGCTCATATTGGATTGTGCTTTCCTATAAATAACAGATGTTTTCAATCTATTAGCAAATTAAAGAGCCACATCATAGAACCATGTAGCACGATTGAGATAATATGGCCTATTGTACCTGTGCTGAAACCTGCACCTGACCTTTCTCCATGGCCTTGCAATACTTCCCTTTCAAATAGTAATCGACATACAGCCAGACAGCTATGAACCCCAAATTGTGCTTTGCGGCAGGTGCCAGGCCAACCGCAAGTCACAACTCATTCTGCCTAATGGCTCATTTAAATACCCGGACGTCAGGTTCACCTGGTGCCTAGTACACATCAGCTGTGCCTGGGAGGCCTCGCTGCCAGAGTGCTGTTTAGTACGGGCCCACACAACGTGGATCAGGCGTAATGTCACATGGGGAAGTCTCCCAGACCATTGGAGACCCGCATGTGGTCGGGGACAGGGCAGGGTTGTATCCTGGACGCCTTGGCCATGCTAGACTGGCACTGCCAGGGTGCCCAAGTGGCATTGCCAGGAGTCAGGCCCAGGGTTGGGGGGCCTTGCCAAGTAGAGAGGGGTTGGAGGGGGGGGTTCCGGAGGCCTCCCAAAGGTTTGGGGGTTGGGGGGGGGGGGGTGGAGGAGGAGAAAGATAGGGACTGTCGGACAAAATGGCACCTTGATATGCGAGGAGACTTTTGCTTGCCAGCAAGAAATCCTTTGAAGTGCATCCTCGGTGGAGAGAAAATCCCCGGGGCCAAAAAAACGGCAGTGTCTTTGGATAGCCAGATGTTTCTCAGCAGGGACCTTAACTTCTGTCTGCTAAATCGCACCGACTATCCATTATCGATTGGAAAATGCAATCCAACACAAGCAAAATTGAGTAGTAAGTTAGAGTTTTTATTGATCTATTTCTGTTTCTGTTATTCCATTAATTGCTAAATCATAGCATGCATAACATTATTTACATGGCAGGGATCAAAGTACTGAAGTCATTCAATAGTTATTCAAACACTACTCTTAAAGTTATGCATGCAGAAATTTCTACATTTCTCTACAAATAGTGCTATTAACTTCTATTAAGTTGCGAATAGCAATATTCGGACATTGAGGTTCCCTATTCATGTTACCTAAAAATGGTAACTCAAGCTTTCCTTAACAAGTGGTGATTTGGGGTTCTCTGCTTCTATGATTGCCAGCTCCTGATTTTCCTGCACATTAAGTTGACTGAAAATTGGAAAGTGAGATGACAAGCAGACAAGTGAAGAAACCCTGGAGATTTTGCTTTTCCCACAACACAGTTAATTTTTTATGTCTAAAAGTATCAAGAAGCTTACAATCAAAATTGATGAGTAACTACTCGCTGTGCTTGCTTTTGTTTTTGCAATTGTTAAAATGCAATTTGAACAAGTAGTTTTAACTGTTAGCTACCAGAAATATAGTTTAAACGTTAATTAAATTGGAGTAAAGCAGAAACCTTAGCAGCCAAAAGAAATGTCAGTGAAGTCCAGTAAATCTATGAGCTGTGACATGTTTTAGCAGTTAGACTTAGCAATTTTCAGTGGTCACTTTAAGTTTATAGACTTTTCTGAGAGAAAGGAACCACATTAATACATACAGTGCCGATCATTTGTATCAAAGTTCGCTGTTTATAATTGGACTGCAGTGCATTCTCTGCTTTAATTAACCTCAAGCACAGGAATAGCTATCATAATGAATTCCAGCTGACTGTTTTCTTGGTCTATCAAACTGGCATCTTGATATGCAAGCCTAGAGTTTGTGCCTGGCACCCACCAGTGACCTCGAAGGAAGACTCCCATTAAGATCCAGGGCCCAACTTTAACCTGTGAATGCGGCTGAATTTTGAAAGGGTTAAAATTAGTCATCTGTGGCAATGCTTTTCACCCTTCCTGATGTTAATTTGAATCTGGAGCCATGTCAAAGAGTCTCCAGGCATTCAGCAAATTGAATGTCATCAAGTAGTGCAAGCAGCCAATCACATTAAAGATTTCTCAGACAGTAAACCAGGAAGCAAAATGCACTGATTAACCATCATTTTTAAAAATTAAACTTTTCAGGATATTAAATCAATGGATTGGATATACATAAATTGGATTTCATAAACAAACTTTTGAAAAAATAATTGTTATTATTCTGAAACAATAGAATTTTTATAATGGAAAATTTTGAATTTACACAAATTTCAAATTAGTTTTCCCGGAAGCGGAGAGGTCACTCAGTAGTAGTTAGGACTTAATGTGGCATTACAAATTCAGTAACACCTCATTTAAAAAGTGTAAATGGTTCTGAGCTTTTTCTACAGTGATATTACAGTGCAAAAGGGGAATTTCTTGTCAGTTCAGTGATTTCTAAAGATTACTGGCTGCGGGGACTTTGACAACACATGCTGTGGAGGAGCAGGGAACCTCTAACAGCAATTTCTGGGTTTTGCTGCACATGTGCCAATGCCAGACGTTGCTGCCAGTTTCACAGGGTTGCAATGCCAAATACTGACTGTTTCACCATCATTGCCAGTGCCACTAAATACTTGCTTGCTTATGCAAAGAATGATCTATAAGGCTATTGATACACTTCAGCACAACAGGGATAGAAAAGAAACTCTGTCTGAGCTGTAATGGACACCCACTCTAGGAAGACTACAGTGGCTTTGTAGAAAGCCCAATGACATTTACCAGACTGAAAGGACTTACTAAGATGAGAGACTGTGTAAACTTGAGATGTATTCCTTAGAGATGAGGTTAGGGGGAAACTGATTAAATGGCTTGTAGATAATTGAAAGTATATAGAGAACACTCTTATTTTCTGGCAGTGAAACCCTGGGGAGCCAAAAGAAAGGAGACATTATCTTAGAATTTGAACTTGGCTGGTTAAACGTAAATCAGACAATGTGTTTTGTGAATGTTAAAAATAGTATGCCACAGTACTATCAAGTCAACTGAATTGAGAAAATGAGGATATCGCAGGATAAGATGAAAGGGCAGGAAACTAGAAACATAAGATAAAGAGGCTTCCATGATTAACAAAAGGATGGAGCAGGTTACATGGGCTCGAATGACCTACTCCTCTTGTTACAAACCTAGTAATGACAATTGTATCACCAACATTACTGCTGGCATAGAATACGGACACAAAAACAGAAAAAAAAGAGATCGGAGCTAACGTTTTGAGCCTGGATGACTCTTTGTCAAAGCTCTAAATGAGTCATCCAGACTCAAAACGTTAGCTCCCTTCTCTCTCCACAGATGCTGTCAGACCTGCTGAGATTGTCTGGCATTTTCTGTTTTATTGTTTCAGATTCCAGCAGAATACAGACTTCCTGGCATTCTATATGTACACATTATATGATTGAGCATAAACTAAATGGTTCTGTAATAGCAACAACAAAAATATAAATATATTTAAATATAACTTCAATTTACTGTTTACTATTAGAACCATTTAAAAATGTTTAGGGTGAAAGTAATTTTTTCACTTGCTTTTCTTTTCCCTAGCCATTCTCCCTGAACAAAATTTCATGCTTGAAAGATAGTCTTGAACCTCTTCCAAATTTGTATCCTGGAATGCTTTGAGTTACCATTTGTAACTACAACACAGACGCAATGCTTCATCCTCCTCAGTTGGGAAATAGAAATGTCATGTTGTGGGCTGTTTTCACTCTCTGCAGTGCCAAGCATGCTTAACTTTATACTTACAGAGCAAGGGCATCCTGTGGCAGACACTTGTTTTTGTAGCTAACTAGTGACTATCGTCCAACCAATACAGACATTCCAGCCCTATTGTACTACTTACAGATGTATTAACCTTGCACATTTGTTAGGAGGTTTGATATGAAAATCTCTCACACACATTGATAAAATAGCAAGACCTTGACATTCCATGTTGTATATTTTTGGATCCTTTAGTTGGCTGCAGGTAAACCCGACACCAACTGATGCAGGGCAAACCAGCCTTGCAAAAGAGGAGATGAGCGGCTAAGAATTGTATGGGACCCTTTTTTTGCACACTGTAAATGCCTGACTTATAATTAACGTGCACTCCCTGACCACTGTACTGGATACCCAGTAAGCCACTTAGCACTGTGTAGATAAATGTGAAAGCCCCAACATCATACGGCAATGATACGTTGACCTCTAAAGTTTAATGAATTGACAGTTAAATTACATTTTCTCTTAAATCAATCAAAAATCACAGGGCCTATCAGCAACACAGGTCAAAGATTCTTTATCCATATATCCAAAAACCAAGCACATCCAAAAACACATATTCTTTTGAAAGGCTGTGCAGTTAATTTGTTTGTTAATAAATCAATATCATATTATTTTACAGGTATATTAAGTGTTGACAGGTAAGAAGTATGGTGTGTGAGAGTGTGCAAATGGAGAAGCAAGACAGTATTTATAGGCTATAACCAGCATAGGTTTAGGCTATTGTAATGCAAGGAGGACTAGGCCCACTGTATATACTGTAGATCAGAAAACCAAAAATATCTCAATACCAAAATGCAATTGACCCCCACCGGTTTCGGATAAAGGATACTCAACCTGTAATTGAATCACTGTCATAAAGTAACAGTAAAATCACATTAAATTATTAACTACTAGTTAGTTCGCTCAGTAACAATTAATTACCATATCATAATAAGGGCCAGTGTAAAGCCCATAGAGTCACCATCACTTATATTGCCCACACCAGGAATCCTGTGGCAAGTAACTCACCCCCTGCCTCCCCAAAGTCTGTCTACAACCAACCGCCTCGATGTTCCCCTCAAAGTTAGTCACCATCCGAACTTAGAAATATATTGCCATTCCTTCAACAGCACAGGGTCAAAATCCTGCGTCCCTAACAGCATTGGGGGTGTACTTACACCACATGGACTGCAGCAGTTCAAGAAGGCAGCTCATGGCCCCTTTCTTGAGGGCAATTAGGAATGAGCAATAATGCTGGCCTAGCTAACGATCCAGTAATGAAAAATAAACTTACAGCAAGCAGGTGTCTATGCGGGACAATTAATATGAACCATTTTCCTTCATCATGGAAGTCAATTATGAAGGCGACAATGTATTAAGTACACTGGCTAATTCAGGCAGACTCTGCTGATCAAAACACTCCTCGTGAAGATGTGATTACTCAATCCCCTGTACTTGCCAATTTAAGAGCTTCACTGATTTCAGGCAATCTCAGGTCTCCCAGCAGCTGTTCAACAAGCTCCTTGCCACTCATTAAGGTGTGATTGTTTATATTTAATTCTGCCAATCAGTTCCCACTATGAACTTATACCGTCCTATAATGGTCAAATAACATTAATACCAACAGGTCCTCCATAGACGGTATGAACCTACAGTCAATAATGAACAGTCATTTCCCAAAATGTGATAAAAGGACAGTCAAATCACACACTGTCCTTAACTAGCACTTGGATCTCAAACTGCCATTAACTGACAATCAAATCTCACTACTGTTACTAACTACCAGCCAAATCTCACATGAGCATACCATCACATCCCATAGTACCATTAACTGACAATCAAATCTCACTACTGCTACTTCCAGCCAAATCTCACACGACCATTAACTGCCAGAGCTCACATTGCTGTTAACGTACCATCAAATCTAATTCCGCAATTAACTAACATTCAGATCTTTTACTGTCACTGTCAATTACTGTACTATCATTAATAAACAGTCACATTTGCATATCTGTTAATTGTAAAGTACATCTCATACAACCATTAATTAAAAGTAAGACCATGAAGTTTGTATGATCGTGAGGTTCATTTGAAACATTAGCCCTGGCACAACAAAGCTGGATTTATCTCGATAATTTTCATCTGTTTATCCATATAATGGCACATTCAGTACCCTGCAAACTAAGTAGGGAAAACAACAATCACACTGTGCAGAATAATAACATAATTAATGTTACACTCTTTTCCTGCTATGCAACATTAAAAGTATTATTTATGACTTATAATTTTCATTCTAATACTATTTACATCATATTCATATTTCAGAAAATCTGGAACACCAACCTTTTAAAGATTTAAGAATTATTTGATTAAAGTTTATTGTTGACTGAACATTCTTATTAGTTGCATGTGTTAGTGCTATTGGAATAGGTTCCTCAGGGTAGCGTTCTTCCTCAGGGTAGTGCCCTAAGCCCAGCCATCTTCAGCTGCTTCATCAATTATCTTTCTTCCATCATAATGTCAGAGGTGGGGATGTTCGCTGATGACTGCACAATGTTCAGCACCATTTGCGATTCCTCAGGCACTGGAGCAGTCCATGTCCAAATGCAGCAAGACGTGGACAATATCCCAGCTTGAACTCACAAGTGGCAAGAAACATTTGCGTCACACAAGTACCAGGCAATGACCATCTCCAACAAGAGAGATTCCAACCATTGTCCCTTGGCATTCAATGCCGTTACCATTGCTGAATCCCTCGCTATCAACATCCAGGGGGTTACCATTGACCAGGAACTGAACTGGACTAGCCATATAAATACTGTGGCTACAAAAGCAGGTCAGAGGCAAGGAATCCTGCAGTGAGTAACTCATCTCCTGTCCACCATCTACATGGCAGAAGTCAGGAGTGTGATGTAATATTCTCCCCTTGGCTGGATGAGTGCAGCCTGTGGAACAGAGTGTTCAAAGACTGAGACCTAAAATTCAGCACCAAGCTCATGGTCTACAGAGCAGCCCAAGTCTCCGCCCTCCTGTATGCATCAGAAACATGGACAATGTCCAGCAGTCATCTCAAGCCCCTGGAGAGATATCATCAATGTTCCCGCCACAAAATCCTGCAAATCTACTTGCAGGATAGCCTTACCAACATGAGCATTCTCTCCCGGCCAATATCCCCAGTACTGAGGCACTGGTCACATTCGACCAGCTGAAATGGGTGGACCACATTGTCTGTATGCCCGACACCCGACACAAGACTTCCAAAACAAGTGCTCTACTCTGAGCTCCACAATGGCAAGCGATCACGAGGAGGTCAGAGGAACACTACACGGAGAATCTGAAAGCCTCTCTTAATAAATGCAACGTCCTCATCGACACAAGGAAATCGCTTGCCTTGGAACGCACAAACTGGAGAAGAAGCATCCGCAAAGACGCCAATCACTTTGAGCGCCTCAGGGTGGAGCACGTGGAAGCCAAGCGTAAACAGCGCAAGGTGAGCGCAGAATCCAGAGTGTCCCACCCACCTCATCAAACACCACCTGCCAAACTTGTGGCAGTCTCTGTGGATCCAGGATGGGACCATTCAGCCATCGAAGAACCCACCTTCCCGGAGTGGAAGCAAGTCATCCTCGATGCTGAGGAACTGCTCAAGAAGAAGATCATTGCTGCCTCAAAATCCTGGAACTCCTTCTCTAATAGCACTGCAAGTGCACCTACACCTCAGGGATGCAGCGGTTCAAGAAAGCAACTCACCACCACCTACTCAAGGGCAATTAAGGATGAGCAACAGATGCTGGCCTTGCCAGCGACACCCACATCCCATGAATAAAAAAATTTTTAAAGTGCAGAATATTTGCTGGATTTTCTATGAGTAACTGAATACTGAAGAAAGTAACATTTCCCATGATCCACACACCAGTGTCAGCATCAAGAACTCACAGATCGGGTATAGCAATATCAAATGCAAAATTAAACCAGCTGTACTCTGCCTCACTAGTACACTTAATCACAGCCTTGGAAGTTTACTGCTGCAAACACTTTTTCACCTCACACATCAGGGGCGCGATTCTCCGAAATGGAGACAGAGTGTTCGTGCCGTCGTGAACGCCATCGCGTTTCACAATGGCGCGAAACGGGCAGGGACACTACTGATTCTGGCCCCCGCAGGCGCTGGAGGGGTTCATGCCACTCCAGCCTCCCTTCCTGGTGCCAAATGGGCGCCGCGCCAACCCGCACATGTGCAGTTGGGCCGTGCCAACCCGCAAATGCGCGGGTGAGTTCCTCAGCACACCAGCCCCGACGCAACATGACGTGGGGGCTCAGGGGCCGGCCGCGTAATAAAATAGGGCTGGGGCTGGAGAGGTCGGCCCGCCGATTAGTGGGCCCCAATCGCGGGCCAGACCCCATCGGAGGCCCCCCACGGTGAAGGAGGGCTTTTCCCCGCCCCACAGGCCACCCCCCGACCCTGCGTGCAGAGTTCCCGCCGGCTGCGAGCAGGTGTGAACGGCGCCGGCGGCTATTTCCGCGTGGCCGCTTGGCCCATCAAGGTCGGAGAATCAGCGGCCCGGTCGCGGACTGTGGCCCCCGACCGGCGCCGCACCAAACGTGCTGGCACAAATGGCGCCGATTCTCCTCTCCTCGGAGAATCACCTGCAAGCGTCGGACCGGTGCCATGGGAAAAAATGGCGCGAATGGCGATTCTTCCATACGGAAGAATCCCTACATTTCAGAATGAGGCCATTCGGCCCATCGAGACTGCACCGACCCTTGGAAAGAGCACTCTACCTAGGCCCATTTCCCCCGCCCTATCCTGTAATCCTGTGCATTGATCATGACCAATCTATCTGACCTGCAGATCTCCGAACAGTGGGAGGAAACCAGAGCAGCCGGAGGAAACCCACGCAAACGTGGAGAGAATGTACAAACTCCACACAGACAGTGACCCAAGGCCAGAATCAAACCCAGATCCCTGGAGCTGTGAGGCAGCAGTGCTAATCACTGTGCCACCATGCTGCCAATAAAGGGCTAATTTAATTTCTCGATTCAATAACTTGAATAGTACTTAATAGTGCTATATTAAAAGACATGAAGATCTTTTGACTGGATGTCACATTCTGGCCATTGCACCTTGATATATTTGGAAATCAGTTTTAAAACACTACTGCTGGGCTATAATGTGCAATGGCCAAACGCATTTCAACATTTCAAGTTTCCTCGTCGCACAACAGCAAACCTCTTTGCGTGGCTTCAGCCTTGGTTTCTAGAACAATCTTTGTGGTCAGAAAGGGACCCAGTTCCAAGACAGAGTATAACTTGCCTGCATAAAATATAAAATAACACTGAATTACTGAAATCATCACAGCAGAGTTGAATAAATCAGTTCAAATTTATAAAGAAGGTTAAATTCAAAACTGTTATTTATTTTTAGCAGGGGCTGGTTTAGTACAGTGGGCTAAACAGCTGACTTGTAATGTAGAACAAGGCCAGCAGCGTGGGTTCAGTTCCTGTACTGGCCTCCCCGAACAGGCGTCGGAATGTGGCGACTCGGGGCTTTTTACAGTAACTTCATTGAAGCCTACTTGTGATAATAAGCGATTATTATTAATAATCCTTTGGATGATAGCTGATTGTGTTTGTTTTTTTGTGTATGGCCTCTTATTTTAAGTTGGATCTCTTCGGAAAATTTGTTTATGCCACATATGTGCCAGTAAAAACAGCACATTAGCAGAAGATACAATTAAGGCAGATGGGACATGCAGTATTAAACACGCATAATCCTGAATTATACTATTACTACCATGTAATACTTTGAATGAACACCTGGTAAGACAGATCAAGCAGCTTTGATTGCATGTCGAGGGATCAATTCGGACTCTGAGGGGTTTAGTGAAACATAAATGGGGACTGTTACTATCTTAGAAATAGAACTTAGTTGCAGCAGATGGAGGCAGACGTTGACAAACAGAATAATCGGGAAACATAACATATGTTATTTGAGGGGGAAACTAAAATTCAAGGAAAACCTTGGTGGACAGATAAACTTTCAAATGCAATAGCAGAGCATTATGTAAACCTACATTGCATATGTAAACATGCTGCTTGATCAAGAATGCTGAAATAAATACAATTGCACTTCTACACATGTAAAAATATGTTGACAAGTCCTTCAAATGGGCTGTCCTATTCTTGAACTATCTCTGAAGGAAGCATTTCATTTTTCTGCTCTTTCAATATTGCTTCTCCTCATTCAAAAGTTGCCATTTCTTCAGTGCAATTATTAATCCAAAATTTCTAGGAAATTCCGGGCTTGATGTATTGGAGTGAGCTGTAATTAAATGTCAACAGCAGCAATTAAATGTCAACAATACAATTATTACTTTAATATATTATCCTTATCCAGAAGAATGCAAAACAATTTCGATGAAAGAATAATTTTGAATTTAACCTTCTTTATAAATTAATAAATTTGAACTGATTTATTCAACTCTGCTGTGATGACCTGTCCTATGGTCTGTTGTTTCTCCACTCTCATCTTCTCAATTTTCTATCCTGCATTGAACTATTTTTACCTTACTTTTTTCTATCCAACGTAACTTTAGTTATATGTTAATACATTTTCTGTTTACATGGAGTAATTTTGTTTGTGTTTATTTCGAGCAGCCACTTGAAACATTAAGCACTCTCAGGCCATGTATGCAACACAGTGTTCTTAGGTTGTCCCTTAAGCCCCTGGGTAGGTGAAGCAATTTGACTTTGATACTTTCTCAAGCCAGTTACACTGTGGTTAATTGACTGAGACAGATGTGAATTAATTTTAGCTTTAAGCTGTTGACCGATGTATTAAGAAGACAGGAATACATTTTGACTTAGCTTCCACTAGCCAGAAAATTACTATCAGACTGGGGTAGGCTTAATATTGGTGAGTTCAAAGTTATTTTGCCCTACTTTGAAATACGAAACAGTCAATTTTATTTAAATATCTGTTGTAGTGACTCATTGATAATGAAGATGTAAGGCCAGAGTCTGACCCACTGCAACACCTCGATCTTCTTATTAAAAATAAAGTAATTTTTGGCTTGCTTATTTTCAGCACCTTCATGTGGATTGGCCATGCTAATTTGCTCTTAGTGTCCAAAAAGTTTAGATGGGGTTACTGGGCTACAGCGATAGGGTGGAGGTGTGGCCTTAAATAGGGTGATCTTTCCATGGGTCTGTGCAGACCTGATGGGCCGAATGGCCTCCTTCTGCACTGGGCTTGATGTATTGGAGTGAGCTGTAATTAAATGTCAACAGCAGTAATTAAATGTCAACAATACAATTATTACTTTAATATATTATCCTTATCCAGAAGAATGCAAAACAATTTAGATGAAAGAATAATTTTGAATTTAACCTTCTTTATAAATTAATAAATTTGAACTGATTTATTCAACTCTGCTGTGATGATGAAAATGTAAGGCCAGAGTCTGATTCACTGCAACACCTCGATCTTCTTATTAAAAATAAAGTAATTTTTGGCTTGCTTATTTTCAGCACCTTCATGTAGATTGGCCATGCTAATTTGCTCTTAGTGTCCAAAAAGTTTAGATGGGGTTACTGGGTTACAGCGATAGGGTGGAGGCGTGGCCTTAGATAGGGTGATCTTTCCATGGGTCTGTGCAGACCTGATGGGCCGAATGGCCTCCTTCTGCACTGTAAATTCTATGAAGTTTAAATGGTACCAGATGGCTCAACATTGCCTGTGGATTAATGCCTTATTGCGAGTTGTCACCTTTGAAAATGGGGGAGGGGTAGAAAAATGGAAGAGATAAACAAATTATAAAATAAATTGATTGATTTAATGGAGACCTAATAACTTGGTCAAAACTTTGTACTGTAACTGGTTGGCTTCTTCTGCATTTGTTATAATATCCTTATTAGCATGGCATTATGCAGCAAATGTGTATGTGCTTTGGTGGTGTAGGTGGAATTATACAATATGACTGTAGATGTGACTAAAACCAACTACTTAATGAACCTTAATATGACCATGTCTTGAATAATCCAATCTAATCAAATCTAATTAAAAACATAAAAACAGTAAAGCATCTCCAAATTTGCATGATATTACCATTTCATTAAATTAGTTTAGCTTTTATTGGGATTTCAGCTGTGTAGAACATAACAGGGAGTCTAATTTACATAGCGTCGACATGAATATTAGAATGATAGATTGAGAAGTCCTGTATGGTCAATAATGATAATTATACAGCAGAGAATGTATTTAAACTCTAAATTTGTGCAAAACATTTTAAATGGTTCAAGGTGTTCCCAGACCCAACAAGGACCAAGAGCAAACAAATTGCTTCCATCGTTAAACCAGAATCAGTCTAATATAAATCCAATTAAGTCCAAGAGTCTGAGTGCTTCAATATAGTCCTCCCTCAAGCACTATACAATCAGATTTGAAATATCTTGATAAAATATGCAGGTGAAATTGATGCTTGAAAATACAGCAGAGTTTAAAAATTGTCTATCTTCGTAGTTTCACTTAGCTTCCAGAGCTATTATCTTAACCTATTTGTTATCATTGCATCTACGCATTATATGCAGGGACCGAGGAACAATAACTTATGCAAAGGCAGACTTTCCGGTCTTCGCACAGCTCCCGAGATTACAGCAAGTAGGTTATGATGTCTGAGATCAAAAGATGACATTTTAACCACCCATCCGCAAGATGTTTGATTGAGTCATATGACTTGCCTACTTGATTTCGATTAAACCTATTTGGTGCTGTCAAACAAAAATATCTGATATCACTTACCCAAAGATCTGTTGGCACAATCTGAGTGGTCAAGTGATTTGGCAGCTTGCTGTTCCATTAGAAAAATGCTATCATATCAAATTAAAATAGCTACAAATAAATTATAATCTTGAGGTCCACGAAAGCCACATGTATCTGAAGTTTCACAATTATCAATTAATTAATTTCCATATATTAAAAATAATATTGAAAAATACTTCTATTGATGTATCGTATAAACATCAAGTAATGTAGATGAAATTGAATCCTTTTGAATTGACTACTATTATGTAACAAATCTTATCAGCTGCCTCAACATCGTTAAGTAATGAGCTACTGTCACATCAGAATCTTATTAACTTTTATGAAGAGATATATCTAAGTTGCTTGGAAAGAGAAGTGTAAAGTACTGCAATGTATAAATGTGATTGGAGGTTTTGTTCATGCTTGTGAATCAATTCCTGAATTTTTAATGGCAAGTTAAATGTTAGAAATGTATAAATTACTTTCAAAAGGAATGGCTACAAATTGCACTGCTTTAAAACAGTGAGTCGCATGATGGAGCTGATACTGTTGGAGGAATACAGGTACTCGGTATGGGAACAATATTATTACACACCCAACAGGCCCATGGAAAGCAGCAAGAGTCCAATTTCCAATAAGGTCCAATAAATCCAGTAAATGATGAAGACTATGGGCGGGATTCTCCAAAATGGAGGCAGAGTGTTCGCGCCGTCGTGACCGCCATCGAGGTTCACGACGGCGCGAAATAGCCCCTATCCCGACCGATTCAGGGCCCAATAATGGGCTAGGAGCGGCGCCACGTCATTTATGTGCGCCAGGCCTTGGCGCCGCGTAAAGGTGGCGCTGCATACATGACGCGGCCGGCGCCGCATAACTGGCATCACCCGCGCATGCGTGGTTGCCGTCCTCTCTGAGTCCGCCCTGCAAGATCCATCAGACATCGGCTGCGGAAGAAAGGAGGTCCTCCTTCAGAGAGGCCGGCCCGATGATGGTGAGCACCGATCGCGGGCCGGACCCCATTTGAGGCCTCCTTCCCGGTGCAGGATCCCCCCTCGCCCCCCCTGCAGGCCGCCCCCCACAGCGTTCCCGCGCTGTTCCTGCCGGCAGCGACCAGGTGTGGACGGCTCCGGGGGGAACCGGCCTTTTTGGGCAGGGCGCTCGGAGAATCGCGGGGGTACCGTTGAATCGCCATTTTGGCTGTCTCGGGCGATTCACTGTAGCGCGCCGCGCAAAACACGATTGTGCCGATCTGGCTGCTTCCGTGAATCGCGGGAGGGCATCGGACCGGCGTCGCGGGAAAATTTGGCGCCACAGGTGATTCTCCCAACCGGCACGGGAGCGGAGAATCGCGCCCCTAGTTCCCTTAGAAATGGGTGACAATAACTGGAGAGATTGTGGTGCAGTGGTAATGTCACTGCACTTGTGATTAATCAGCCAGGCTAATATTCTGGGAACATGGGTTCAACTCCCACCATGGCAGCTGCTGGTGATTCAATTCATAAATCTGGAATAAAGCTAGTTTCAATATTGGCAACCATGAAAGCTATCATTGATTGTTGTAAACACCCATTTGGTTCACTAATATTCCTTAGAGAAGGAAATCTGCCTTCTTTACCTCATCTGACAGTTGACTTCAGATGCACAGATGTAACCTATCAAACTTTTCAGTGCAAGGATGGAAAATAAATGCTGGCCTGCAACATTGCTTGAGCAAGATCCCTTCCTCCACACTTGGCCTTTAAAATAAGCTTGTATGTGTTAGCATTGAGTCTTTACAACACACAGCTTTGCTCCATTAGGAGGTCATCAGTGAAACTTTATTGATGAGTGAGAGACTGCCAAAATGTGGGCAAGCATTAGATTATTTTTACAGACTGCAGTTTGAGGCTCCAACTTATGCATTGATCACTGTCACTAAATGGTCACTGTTCATGCTGCAGTGAACTGCACTTGTTCTAAATTGAAAAGAAGCCTCAAGTTAATTAAATAAATCAGATTTTGTTTTGTGTTGCAAATGGTTCTTTCAATGCAGAAGTTGACCTTTGCCTTACTTTAACTCAAATACTGCACTTATTGAGCTAGACTAGCTTATGAGTCTGCCCAGCAGTTCTCAAAGTGGTTTGGTATCAAAAAATAAAGGGAATTGGAAAGAAAATACAGAAAAAAGGAGGGTGTGTAATAAGGATTAATGATCGCATTGTTCTGGGAACTATGGTGCCAAAACCTTCAAATAAACTTGGATTCCCAAATAATTCATCTTCAAATAGAAACACAAACATGAAAAAGAACACAATTTTAAAACAATTTCACATTTGTTTAGGACTACAGAGTGAATATATTCCTGCGGCAAACATGGAATGATCCACGATTAGCCTACAGTGAGTACCCGGACGATTCCTTAGACTTGGATCCTTCCATGTTGGATTCTATCTGGAAGCCTGATCTGTTCTTTGCGAATGAAAAGGGCGCCAACTTTCATGAAGTGACAACTGACAACAAACTGCTTCGTATTTTTAAAAATGGAACAGTTTTGTACAGTATAAGGTAAGATTGGCTTTCCCATAACAGCGTCTATTTTTCCTTGTGTGGTTGTAGCAATTGATGGAACCCTTATGACTGAGACTGTCTCTGATAATGTCAGCTGCTCCAGTGATTTTAATTGTATAAAATAAAGGGACACCCGAGAGATACTTTCAACTTTTGGCCTTAAAAATGGCCAACCAGCTGTTAAAGATCTGGTGGGGACTTTACATTTGTTCCCCAGCCTGAGTTGACATAAAACGGGCACCAAACATCACACTAAATGAACGGATGACTGTTGAGATATGCAAATTGGTGGTTATGCATCTGTTGTAGGAAACAACTTAATTTGTCCAGGAAAAATGGACGAATCCTGCATGGAGAGTGCCCATTTACACTCCTCCAGGTGTTGCCTAATCACAGTCCTGAAAGTGTTCACTGGAGCATTATCCCAAAAGGGAAGCAGAAGTGGCTCCTTTGGCTCCCACAAAAAATATCTCCCAACCCATTCTCACCCATACCCAGAACATTCTCCCCCCGAACACAACAAGCCTAATCTGTTGGCAGGCTGCATGGGTAAGTCAGCTAATCTTCTGCCACAGGATATCAGAGAGCTTTCTCAGAGTCACTACTTGGTGGGTTCACAGATCACTGGCAAGGCCTCTCCGACTCAGGGTCGATTGTGCACTTTGTGATAATACTGGAGGGCTTTTCAAAGATTCAAGCAAATATGCCCACCTGAAAGACTTCCCGGATATATCTAATGATAATGTTTGGTCTGAGTTTGTTTAGTGGTGTCACATGGACTAAATATTAAAGCTATAGAGGAAATTCTTATGCTAAAGGAGGTTGTTTATCATGGAGCATATGATCAAACAAGTTACATTACCATAATTTTGTAATGGTCTTGAAGAAGGTTGTGTTTTTTTTCTTGTGAGATACAGGTTTTATTATTTTGGGTACCATATTTGACCAATGAATGTCACCAATGCTTTTACATCACCACAAAAGTAAATTTGTTTAGAATTTAGCCCTATCAGGAGGTTGTTATGAAAATGATTTGGCTTTTCGTGAAATATTGTTTGGTGTTGGTACAGAACAACAAATCAAAGAGTTGATGAGGACAATCTGGAAGTAATAATTAGGTTTAAATCAACTTGAATCTTCAAGGGCTGAATCATAGGAGATAAAACAAAGGCTTATTAACTTTCAAGTATCTCTCACGGTACCAAGGACTGGGTTGAAACCTGGCTCCGGGTCACTGTCCGTGTGGAGTTTGCACATTCTCCCTGTACCTGTGTGGGTCTCTCACCCCTAGAACCCAAAGATATACAGGGTAGGTGGATTGGCCACGCTAAATTGCCCTTTAATTGGAAAAAATAATTTAAAAACTTTCAAGTGTCTGGCACATAGAGGAAATCATATACCAGGGAAGAGAAAATGCTGGAAAATCTCAGCAGGTCTGGCAGCATCTGTAGGGAGAGAAAAGAGCTAACGTTTCAAGTCCGATGAAAGCGCCTCTCCCTACAGATGCTGCCAGACCTCCTGAGATTTTCCAGCATTTTCTCTTTCGTTTCAGATTTCAGCATCCACAGCAATTTGCTTTTATTTAAATCATATACCAGGATCCAGTTAACTATTCGCCCATTTTCACAGGAATACAGAAAGGTTCTATTTGGTGAAGAGCACAGATCAGCTGGGCAATGAGTAATATATTGTTCAATGGCTTGAATGATCTGTATTTTATTATGCTTGTTGGTTCGCTGATGTGTGTCACTGTACATGATTGTTTAAGCATCTGTGTGGAACTAGAGAGCTAAGAATCCTAGGAGAGGCTTCTCGAGAAAATACCTGCTGCTCTGGGCACAGGCTATGTGTGTGTGTAGACAATCTTGTAAGTTTTGAGATGTTTCAAAGTATTGTGAATAAACTGGTAGATTTAGAACAAATGTCACACCTACATTAATCTGAGATAAATCAGATAGCTAAGATATACATAACAAGTGGGAGAATCATTCCACGTACCTGATGACGTTGACAAGAAACATGATGTGGTTGGGTCTGCTTAAAATGTAATTGGTAAACCACCTGCATTAATTGCACTAACTATAGACAGTTCACTGATTGGGAGAATTGGAAATCTGAATGGGCTGCCTTTACATAAAGAAAGCCTTATTTCCTTGAAGAGATGGCATATTTTTCAATGTTGCCTTGTAACAATTGATTTTCTGAATCTGCCAGCAAAACGAAATTATACTCATGGAGCAAGTAAGTAGCAGAAAGGAGGTCTGCTTCCCTTTGATGCCACTGGATACCAAGACAATGTTACTAGCAACAATACAGTGACAAAGTGAATCAGTGTTGCTTGCATTATACTAGGGCCAGGAAATTGTGAAGTAAACAATTTGATGACCTCACCAGGACAGCCAAGGTAAAGCTAATTTCGCTCTTAGTCTCTGTTCAGTCTTTCAAAATCCTGGTTTTGCCCCAACAGTAGCAATATTCCCCTCTCCTGCTTCCCATGGCAATCCCAACCTCACAACAGGTCATTGCACTGTCACTTCTTCTGCTTGCACTTTCACACTTAAGATCTGCTACTACCCTTGCAACTACTTCATTTTTGTCTACATTTGCAATTTCTTCCTCTCATCACAGAGACTATGCCAAGCTGTGTCACATTTCTTCATTATTCCCCAATCAGGGATTTTCTTCAGAATCTCACAGCATGGAAGGGAATGTGCAAGAACTATCTTTCCTCAGTCTACATGCTCACATCCAATGGAGGATCCTGCTGTCAACATACCTGGTAGGAAAAGGGCACATAGCATTGACATGGTCAGGCTGGAGGCCAAGCACAACAGCATGTCTGGGCATCTTGCCTTCCTTCTCTCTTTGTGCTTAATTCAGTAACATACTGAGCATGCCAACTTGTGGTGTAATGACCTGCTGTTCCTGCTTCAGTGTGCCAGCCCTTGAGTTTATACCCTCTTTCTAAGTCCATGACACATATTGGGTTTGTTGCAGCACGCATTGATGCAGAGAATACTCTCTAAGAAGTACTGTTACTTGCTTGTGCTCTACCTGACCCTGGCAGCCTCACCTGCTGTAGAATTTCCGTTGAGCTTTTTCCAACACTGCTTTTGTAACTTTTTAGACGTCTATTTTAGTTCCCACAGAATCTCTGCCAGTTTTCATGGTCATGAGGCCAGAGAATTTCCAGAGGATGTTCCAGGCAGGTGAATTCAATGGTCCTGCACTGGATGATGCATGGAGTATAAGTGAGCAGGATCAGGCAAGTCAAAATGACACCCCAGGAAAAAAACTCACCGAAGGGCAACTTAGGAACAGAGGACTTGGAAACACGAGTAGGTTATTTGGTTCTAAGTAGCCTTCTCATGTACTACTGACTAATGCAGGCTTCAGGTCCAGGCAATGACCATTTCCTATCAGAGACGATCTAACCACCGCCCCTTGACATTCAAAGGCATTACCATCGCTTAATCCCCCACAATCAACATCCTGGGAGTTACCATTGATCAGAAACTGAACTGGACTAGCCACATTAATACTGTGGCTACCAGGGCAGGTTAAAGGCTAGGAATCCCATGGCGAGTAACTCACCTCCTGACCCCCAAAGCCTGTCCACCATCTACAAGACACAATTCAGGAGTGTAATGGAATACTCTTGACTTGCCTGGATGAGTACAGCTCCAACAACACTCAAGAAGCTCAACGCCATCTAGAAAAAAGCAGCCCGCTTGTTTACTCCCCCTTCCACAAACATTCAAACCCTCCACTACTGATGAGCGGTGGCAGCCATGTTTACCATCTACAAGATGCACTGAGTAACTCACCAAGGTTCCTTAGGCAGCACCTGTCAAACCCACGACCACTACCAACTAGAAGGACAAGAGCAGCAGGTACCTGGGAACCTCACCACCTGGAGGGTCTCCTCCAAGTCATTCACCACCCTGACTTGGAAATATGTCACCATTCCTGCAATGTCACTGGGGCAACATCCTGGAACTCCCTTCCTAACAACACTATGGGTGTACCTGCACCTAAAGGACTGCAGTGGTTCAAGAAGGCAAATCACCACTGCCTTCTGATGGGCACCTAGGGATGGGCAATAAATGTTGGCCTAATCAACAATGCCCACATCCTGTAAATGAATAATTAAAATAAATTCCAGCCTTTAACATAAGGTTTTTTTTGGTACAGCTCAATTGCTCAATATGTTGGATTGCCTACCAGGGGCCTGCTGTAGCATGCCAGAGAGTGTGGGGCAGTTCACTACCAACTTGTTTGGCATCCTGGTGCAAGGTATTGATGTTCTTTATGAATGGCTGGAGAGCATGGTCATCTCGATGAACATTGAAACTGGGGCCATCCTCTGGCACCAGCATCTCTCATCTCTCAGAGATATAATGGGGTGATGCAGATTCTGGCCTCCACTACCTCCTTCAACAGAAACAAGGTGGCAATCTGAATGAATATAAGCTTCAATTGGCCACAGGTCCCCTTCAGCGCACTCTCACACAGAAAATGGGAGAGCTGAATTACACTCCAATACTACGGCAGTCTTACATTGGGAATAGAACTTTTAGGCCAGCATGGATGGTAATGCTAACCTTTGTTTAAATGCCAAGCACTTGAGGATGGAAAGATTGACAGAAATGTCTGTTTCTAGCTGTTAATTTAGGCGAATAGGATTTGTTTAACTGAAGCACTTTTCCACGAGATGCTGCAAAGAGCTCTGACTGGAGGGAACTGTTGCACCTTTCCAGCTTCCTCATCAACATCTATGCCTATGGTGTACTTTTGTTCATCTAGCTGAAGGTCCTCATCTTATGTTGGCACCAGTTTATCCCATTGCAGAGTCAAGTTATGCAGCAAACTAGTGCATATGGGACATTCCCTGTAAGCAGTATCACAGTGGAATTATTGCTCGATGAGAGCTTCATTCAAGCCATGGATCTGATTGTCGACCCACTGGGCATAGATTCCTGAGAGGAGTCATCAGCCAAGTGTCAGTGATCCCTAAGTAGCCAACCTCTTACTTATTTTGCAGGGGCAAAGATTGGGGGTAGGGGGGAAAAGGATTGGGACAATATAAAAGCATCTTGGCTGCTTCAAGGAAAGCAGGCACAGACCTGCTTGAAGTGTTGCTGATGATCGTACACTACTGCACATTGATGGAATGGAAAGCTTTATACTTCATGAAGGCAGTAACTTAATCGAATGGAGCCTGCTAAACAATGTGGGTGCAGTCAAAGAGCACCTGGAGATGGGAGAAATCTGAAATCTAGACAAACGCTCGACGCTGCTGCTTCCCCAAATCGATGGAAAAACTGAAGAAATTGCCTTCAAAGCTAAAGTCATTAGACTGAACAATGTTCCTGATATCTTCTATGGCAGCTTGAGTAGAACCGGACTTAAAAAAAGTTGAAGGATACGTTGGCCTTGACGCCAACAGACAAAGCTGGCAGTGATAGTTGGCTATATGTCTGTTGCAGCTTCCTTGCAGACTGTTCCTCATAGACAATCAAGTATCTTGTTCTGAGTCTGTACCCTCTATTGAGAGGTTTGTATTTCTACATAGGCACTTCCTTGCATTTGCTTTCCTGGTCACTGCAGCCCTGATTGCTTCTTTGTCACCGCTTTCAACTCTCGTCAAATTGGAGTTACTAAAAGGACCCCAGTGATGTAAAAGATATGTTGTCAGAAACCTTTTAAGAGCTCAAGATGTTCTACTGACACTAAAAAGCACTTTGAAATTGTCTGAGTAACCAAAATCTTTGTGTGTTAGAAACAGCATGTCTCTCAAAACTTTACAATGTTTTATATGAGAGTACAACAACAAATAGTATTTTTATAGTACCTTTAACATAATAGAACTGCTCCCAAGGTGCTTCACAGGAGTGTTATAAAGTCAGGTTTGAAATTGAGCCACATAGGCAACATTAAACAGATGGCGAAGAATGTGGTCAAGAGTTCAGTTTAAGGGGTGTCTTTAAGAGTGGTGATGAGATGGAGAAGTTTAGAGAAGGAACTCCAGAGCTCGGGGCTGAGGCAGCTGACTTAGTGCTTGGCCACAAATCATGAAACAATTAAAATCAGAGATACACAGGAAGCCAGAATTAGATAGGCAGAGACATCTCAGAGGGTCTGGGAGCTGGAAGAGATTGCAATGATGAGGATGGGGGTGGGGAATGAGGCCATGGAGAGATTTGAAAGTAAGAATAAGAATAATAAAATCAAGGTAAATCAACCCAGAATGTCTTCTAATCATCCCCTTGTGCGCATCTGTTTGAATTTTTGGCTAAATAATTAGAAGTAAGATCATGCAACACAGTGGACAAAACCCTTCAGGAGTATTGGGTCAAAGGATGTTTACTGATGAACTATCTCACCTTATTCCACCATCTCACCTTATTTATACCAGGGGCTGGTTTAGCACAGTGGGCTAAACAGCTGGCTTTTAATGCAGAACCAGCAGCACGGGTTCAATTCCCGTACTGGCTTCCCTCGACAGGCGCCGGAATGTGGCGAATAGGAGCTTTTCACAGTAACTTCATTGAAGCCTAATTGTGACAATAAGCAATTGTTATTATATTATTCTCACTTTAACAACCTCCAAAGGTCTTTGCAGGCATGACCTGAATGTTGCGTGGCACAAAACACAGAGACATTGTTTTGAAAACTGATTTCTAATTAATGCATTATTACCTTCTATGTGTAGCTTCATTAATGACATAATTAAACTCATAGGACTCATTATTTCTGCCTCCAAAACTATCAACATCATTCTATTCTTTTAAATCTGTTCCTTTTGTTCCAAATTCTTAGTAAACGATGACTGCCCTTGATATTTCCACAGAGTTGCTGTGTATAAGTCACCATGTCTTTGAATGTTACTTTTTTGTGAGACTCATGCCACTGTCAAGTTGCTAAATGTCACCATGGTAAATGAATCCTGGAATGTAGAAAGGTCATTGTTTTCATAAAACCGTTTGCCCGTCTTCATTTTACTACCATTTACATTAAATTAATGATGGTGACATTAACAAGTCTCTTAAAAGGACCTTGCATTAGTGACCATTTTCTCTTGTGGTCATTAGATTCAGTTCCGTGAATGTCAAGTAATTTCTAAAGTTGAAGGCTGCAAACATTTAAAATGAATTAAATCTTAGCTGGGTGACACTGGCAACTTGCATTGCTGTTATTTGGTTAATATATAATGGAGGCATCTGTTTAGTAGTAAATATCTCACTGGTAACAGACATTTCCACATGTTGGAGTATTGCCAGAGTACACATCTGTTTATATTGGCATCCTTATAAGCATACTTTTTATTTCAATGCCAGTGGCCATAAAGCAAAACAAGTCTCAAATCCCAGGCATAACAGTTCCGAGTGATATACCTGCACTCGATCAGAAAGCATGCTGCTATCTAGATTACTCTTGTTTAATTACTAATCAGTGCTTGCCATTAGGTGATTTTCATTTTAAGAGATTACTTGGACAGTATTGGAGTTGAGGGGATTCCATTCCGTCAGGTGTAACAGAGACTAAAAGACATTCAGTGTTGCTTTTTCATTGGTATTCAGTCCAACCTTTGTAAGCTTTTCATCCCACTGAGAACCACCAGAGCAAAAAGCAATCCTACTCTTTTGTGGTGCTTCTGAAATATTGGAGTGCCTTTGTGAACTCTCTTCTATAATGCTATTGTCAAGCCTGTGATATGCATGTCCATAAAATATGTATTATTAGCTCATTCACTGTATCTAGGGCCACAACCTGCATTGTCAGTTCTGCTATACATTGTTTGACCATGTGAAGGGATTTCAATTTGCATCAATGGAAAATCTGAGTTAGAACTGACACATGCAGTTGTCCATATGGAATTTATGCAAACGGGACCTCTACAATAACTTTAAACTTACACTTTGAATTATTTTAATATTAGCATAAAACCTACTGTTAAAATGAACATATAACAGATATTGGGATGCACAAAGCTGCATTTTCTTGGCAAAAGAGCCAGCAGTATATTTGGATCTAATAACCTGCACTCCTTCAAACAGCCAATGGTCTCAAAGGAATATTAATCTCATGGTGAACACATTAATAGTTCTTTTCTAATAGTCTAATTTTAGATCTGTTACATGCATTGCCAGATGAATATGAAGCAACAGTTTTGAGGAATTAGTTCTTGATTGATTTTTAAATAAACACTGACATTAATTACATTCAATGTAGCCTATGTTGTGTTTATTTCACACTTAATTATCTTTTGGATTGCTTTTCATACAGCTTCCCCCAAATCTCTCAGTGAGTAAACATATTTCACTTTGGAGTGCTGATCCATGCAGATCAGAAGGCTCCCAAGTTCTTTCTCTGATCTGTGGTGAGTTAGCTAATCTTAGCTGAGGTGGTGGGTTACTAAACTGGACCAGTGAAGGGAAAGATCCATTGTGGTTTCCAATTTCATATTATAATTCAATGATAACTGCCGGACAGTGGTGCCCATGGGCGTTAGCTTTAGACCAAAATTGGGTGATGTCTTTGTGTCCCTCACTCTAATTTCATTTGTGAGAAGTGGTCATGTGTGAGGAGCCAAGGATCTCCTGGAACCATTTGAGGTTTATTGCAACATGACTGGTTGCAGTGAAGAGAAAGAAGGAAGTTTTAAAAAGTTAGAAATTATTTGTCTCAATTAAAAGATCTTTCGCACAGTAACATCTTATTTTATTAGAAAGCACCCCTTTTCAAAGAGCACCATTTAGCTAACTTCTCAACAAAAAACAGCCACCATTTATACAGATTAGAGGGGGGAGGGATGATGTGAACCCATGGACGGATTATTTGAACATGAGGTTGGAAATTTTAAAATTGAGGCAGCACGGTAGCACAGCACCAGGGTCCCAGGTTTGATTCCCGGCTGGGTCACTGTCTGTGTGGAGTCTGCACGTTCTCCCCGTATCTGAGTGGGTTTACTCCGGGTGCTCGGTTTCCTCCCACTAGTCCCGAAAGACATGCGGTTAGGTAATTTGGACATTCTGAATTCTTCCTCTGTGAACCTGAACAGGCGCTGGAATGGGGTGACCAGGAACTTTTCACAGGAACTTCATTGTAATGTAAGCCTACTTGTGACAAAAAAGATTATTTTTTAAATTGGTGGACAGAGAGACAAACTTGTTGCAAGTTAGGACATGTGAAACTAGGTTTTGGATAAGCTCTACTTAGGTGCCACACTTTTAATGAATATCAGTAGAAATACTTAACCCAAGAAACAGCATAAGGCAGTAGAGCTAACATCTGCTTCCTTAAAAGCAGAAAATGACATGGTATTGTTTGAATCTCATTAGGCTACAGTAAAGTGTAACAGAGCTTGACAGTAAATACCAGAAAAAGAGCCAATGTTTTCATTGAATAATTACCACCTTTGAACGTGCCTTTGTTTTGTTTCCAGTTTATGTTTCTGGTAAATTCTACCAAGCGATAATGGAAAATTTAAACTGTTCTTTTACAATAAGACTTGTTCAATTAATTATCTACTTACAAATAAAAGTGCTGAGAAGTGGGAAATAAATATGTATCTAATATATACAGAAATTACTGGATATACATAGTATGCCTTCAGTTTCGAAAAATTTTAATTTGTATTTTGAGTGTGAAGTCTTTATTAGAAGTGTTCTGGTAAATGGTCTGCATTGGAGAAATTAGTGCACTTTCTCTTTTCAGATGCTGGGAGTCATCCAACACATTTTTAATATAATTCTCCAATTTTTTTTCTTTTAACATCTGCACCAAGCACTCACACTGTCTCCTTCCCCCTAGTTATTAAATAGAACACAATACTGTGGAGGTAAACCCACATTGTCCCAATATCTTTTTAACACTGGTATTAAACGAACATTAAGACCAATTTGAACTCAGTCCAACTTGTTTGGGTTTTGAAATGTATCCAGTCTAATTGACAGATCTGGCTTTCCATAGTCATGTGACTATGCATGGCTGGCATTGAGACTGCCTCTGGAGGCAGACATCTTAAGGCAGTTCAATAAAGCCTCTCACAGAGATGAAGGGCATGATTTACCTGTCACGTCCAGCCAGAATCAGAACAGGAGACAGCCGGTAGATTCTGCAAGAGCCCTCTATGAGGATTCTCGATGGTTGTTAACGCCCCATGAGATCTAACGAGATTTCACAAGGCGTCACGATCAGGATCCTGCCCATAGTGGACGGAATCCAGACTTGCATGGTTACATGAGCTTTACCGCTCACTTAACAATACCTATGCCAGACCTAACCATCCCCCAGGTTTTACCAGCCTCGCTGAGGAGACCTCAGCTTGGCACCTTTTAGCACTGGTCACCACGGACCAGGTGGAACAGCATTTGGGGGGTGGGGTCTCCCAGGCGATTGGAGCCCCCTGGGTGATTGGATCTGGGTAGGGTAGCACACTGGCACTGCTGATGGCATCTGGATACCTTGGCAGGGCATCTCTGGGCCTGATCCATGGCACAGGCAAAATGCCACCTGGGCACCCTGGCAGTGCCCCTCTGATGCCAGCCTGGCACTGCCAGTGTGCCCAGATTGGACTGCCAGCCTGTAAGGGGCACTGCCATGGTGCCAAACTGGAAGTACCAAGGTGCCAAGGTGGCATTTTTCCCACACTGGCGATTGGGCCCGAGGGTGCCCTTCCCTTAAAAGGAGGGTTGGAGGGGGGGAATTGCTCAAGTACCCCCTAAAAGTTGAGTTGGGGCATTGGGAGAGTCTGAGGGTTGAGAGATCAGGGCTACATTCCAATCTTTTCCTATACTGGTGGGCAGAGCTCCTCCATGCAGGAAATGCGACATGCGCCAGGAATGACCCTGCTAAACCTGCCCAAAATGGGACTCTCTTTTTTAGTTAGATTACGTCCAGATACTGAAGAAGAATGTTCTCCTTATACATGAAACACATGTGGTGGTGGTGCTGAAATTGGAGTTCTGTACCTGCTACCCTTTCCTGCTCGTATCTGGTTAATGAGCTTTGGCCCAGAACGTTTACATGGGTGGCCCAGCCTGAATTAGGTGGGAAGCTCAGTTAAGTATCCAGGTCCGTTTTCTATGATGACAGTAAGGCCCTGATGTAAATTTAGTGCTACAATATGGGCAAAGTAAGTCCCAAACATGTTCTTCCCAATTGCGCTAGTGCTTGAGTGGCTAAAGAAACGTTTCCTCAAGGGAGCACTGGTGATATTGCAAAAATGGCGCAGAATTAATTTTTTGTGTTCTGCTTTTGTGGAGCCAGCAGAAAGATTCCTGCACCTCCTTGCTCCACTTGAAAAATCTTGGTCACTTGCAGCTCAGGTTGACCCATCTTGGTGCTCACAGGAGCTTGCTGTGGCTTGCTTAGTATCTAAGCAGCCATTATAGCAGTGGATGATGCCAGTGAGTTGCAGTGGAATGCCCATTTGGGGTGTCCTGCTTGCCTGTTTAATGGCAAAGAGCCTCACGTTTCTACTTGGGCCTCCGGTCGACAAGATCAGACAGTTGGGCACGACCTTCTGCCCACCAGTTCTCTTCCAGCAGTTTAAAATTGATCATATTGTCTTCCGAAACAGCATAATGTTTCCTTTCCTTATAGTGACCACCTTATCACCTCTATGTGTAAGATTGCTTTATAATCAAGCATGAGAAAAGATAACTTACGGGGTCAACCAATTTTCCATGGTCAGCAAACTAATGGAATTTGCACCAAAATGTCTTAATGAGCCTCAAAAATCTTATTTGTTTGTGTGCTGTCAGCACAGTGAAAATCATGCTCAGCCCTTCCTCCCCCAGAAACCAACAAAGGTTGTCTTTAAATAATAGGTAATTCTGTACCATGGTCTCACCTACTAAAAGGACAGTGTTGAAATGCGTTTCGATTGGGACAACCAGCAAAATAAAGCTAATTCTCTTACCCTCACACCCATTCGATGTGAACTGGAAATTGGATCTAGGTCACAAAGGTGAAAATGTATCAGTAGGATTGTCACAAAACCAGACCTGAATTAGGATAATTAATGTCTCCACACCTTGCAAGACGGGTAAAAGCAGAAGATGAACTTTGGTTTAACAATCAGGCTATTGAGGCTTAATTTTGCAAGGCTGCAGTGCCAGCGTGGAGTCTTGCGAGTGGCAAGCATGTATCAGCAATGCTACAGGCCTATCCCTGTATAGCCATCCCATTTTGAAGAGCTGCTCGAGAAATCTTGCAGAATTAACTCTTTAGTGTGAATATTTGACATTTCCATATCCACAATTCAAAATGAGATAGATGACAATTCCACATGTAAATCCATTATTATCCTGTGCCCTCTATTGAAAAACATCCTCTTTATTTTTCTCAGGCTAACACTAACTTTATCCTGTCCAATGGACTTGAAAAATTTTCCAATGGATGTACAAACATGTACGATGCAGTTAGAAAGCTGTAAGTAACTGGATTACATGTGCACGCCCACAAGTTTCATTTCACCCTCTGATGAACCATATTTGCTAACAATATAATAATAAACACATTCATAAACTTTGCTAATCATGCATGGCATCTAAGCCATTCATTTCTCTGTCATAAGTTATACACCAAGGCCACCTACTGTATTTTGTTTTCATATTAATTTTAAAAATGTAAATGATACATGAACTCCAAGAAATTATTATTTCATAAAGTCCTTGGAGTAATTGGGCGTGATTCTCCGCTCCCGCGCCAGTTGGGAGAATCCCCTGGCGCACCATTTTTCCCCGCGATGCGTCATTTAAGCAGCGCCGCTTTTACGCGGCGCCAATGCCTGGCGCGCGCTGACGACGCTGCTTTCGCGACACGGCCCCCGAGTTTCTCACGGCCCCCATCCTAGCCCATTTTTGGGCCCTGAATCGGTCGAGATCGGGGCCGTTTCGTGCCGTCGTGAACCTTCACAGCGTACACGACGGCGTGGGCACTTAGCCGCGTGAGCGGAGAATCGCGCCCAGTGTCTCTGTCAGAAATTGGAGATAAATAAATGTTTTTTGATGTGCTGCCACCTTAGTTCTACATCAGACAATCTGAAATTGGCTTCAACTTCACTGTTAATATAGCATTTCAATTCAATGCCAATACAGCTGGCTTCTCCTCATGCTTGGCCTACATCTGTCTCCGATCGCTTCCATTGTATCCTTGACCATACCCAACATCCTGAACATCTTCCATGCTCCAGATCATGAAAACATGTCATCATCGGACATCAAAGGTAAAGCTCCAGTAAGCCAGGCTTCATTTCCATTGCTTTTCTTTACAAGCTTTTTTCAAGCTTCATTCAGCCGCTTCATCGGTGTCTTTTGCTGATTGAATCAAATCTTATTGAGTTAATTGATACCTTTGTGCTGGCCTGCAGTTGGATACACAATGAACGATCTGATTTTTGAGTGGCTGGATGGAGGGCCGGTGCAGGTTGCAGATGGGCTGACCCTTCCACAGTTTCTGCTGAAGGACGAGAAGGAACTAGGATATTGCACAAAGCATTATAATACAGGTAGGTCTGTTTCATTTTCAGAACAATAGAATCTATTAATAGGAATTCATTGTGAGGATAAGAATTAGACTGGTCCACCTGTCTAATTAAAGTATCAATCCCACGGTGAAGGTCTCTTCCATTTGGTAATTAGAGCGAAATGTTAAATCTATTCTTTAAGAATGATATCACTAGAAATATCAAAGAGAGGAAACCTTCCGCATACATTTATGCTGCTACTGCTCATGGTGACTGGAGTAATTCTTAGCCTCCTAGGGAGCATAATGATACCTTTACAAAATGTTTCCTGCTGTAAAATTCAGCAACCCTCATTGAAACTGGAATTAACACTGCCGGAACCAGATGTGAGTAAACAGCAAATATTTGGGACTAGATGCATGCATCACACAATTTCCCTTCCATTAAACTGAATGGACAAAAATCATGACTGCCAACCTTCAATTCTTGATATGAACTCACGTTGCATGGGAGCAATGAATCATCAAATTAACCTTCAAGTGTTGTAATTAACTTGTTCATTTAATGTTGCAGTGCTTGTTCCTTTGGGCTGAATCTTCCTCTTCTATACTTCCCAAACTGGCAGGAAAATGAGAGGGAGAGCCCACTTACTACCATCTCCCACTCTGCCCTCATGTTTACTCCCCCTCACCCCTGTGGGGACTCTGCTGATCATCCTTAAACTGCCTGATGTATGTCAATATCCAAGGTGGGCAGGAAGATGAAATGTGACCTTCCAATCCATTTCCTTCCTGTCATCTCCTGTTTTTGCTTGCTCAGGGTAATGAAATCAGTGCCCCAGAAGTGCAGCATGGAGAGGGAGAGGTCAGTAGAGGCCTCCTCTCCCTACGTCCTGACCCCACAACTCACTTGACTGGGTTGAGGTCTTCAGCAGCTGCAGCTCATGCCACCTTTGGGCTTCACCTGCTCCTTCTGCCCCTCACTGCCTCTTGTGATGCTCCAGAACTCCTACAGTTTCCTCACCAACGTTGATGAACTTGCTCTTTGGGACAGGAATCCTATAGAGAGTCCCCTGTTGATGGGTATTGAGCACAAAGAGCAGGAAAGTGGACCTGGACTGGAGTGGTGTTGAAGGCGTGGGCTTACGATCGATCTGTTGAAACCACCATATGAAGAAAGTGCAGTCCCAGATTTCCTAAGCTGATCATTACAATGTTTAGCCTGGACCTCAATTTATAACTATTTGGCAACCTTGGGCGAAAGTCGTTCAGTGCTGGTCTCCACAAACGGGGACCAGATAGAATGGCACTCGTGGGGGGGGTCTCCCAAGGGTTTGGGGACCCCCAGGTGCATGCCCTCTGGGCAAGGTGGCACCGTGGTACTGCTGGTGCCACTGAGTATCCTGACACTGCCAGTTCGGCATGTGCTACCTGGGTTCCAGCTTGGAACTGCCAAGGTGTCCAGGTGGCACTGCCAAGCTGGGGGTGATCAGGCCGGGGTGTGCCTGCACGGATGTGGGGGAAGTGTGGGGGTCCCGGACGCACCTTTATGGTGAGTTGGGGCTTGAGTGCATTCTGGGATCGCGTTGGGGGTTCGAGAGATCAGGACACCATTTAAAAATGGCACCCGATCTCTCACTGCACCAAGGCGTTCCGACAAGCGGAGCTCCTCAGCACAGAAAAACGGGCTAAGTGCGGCCTTGTCGGGGAGTTCCCGATCTACCCGGATGTGCATTAAATAGCAGAGTTTTTCTCGGCCTTCTGAGCGCGGGAAATACCCAGCTAATCTTACGCGCTTCTGTCCCCATTCATGAAAATTGCGCCCAGGTGTTGGGGTCAACATAGATTTTGGCCCTTGCTCTTTTTATTTTGTCACGGCCCTGTTGAAAGACTTTGGGTATTTATTAGTAGCCTCCTATAATCCACCAGTCCCTAATTTAAAAATTTCCAGCCAGTCCAGTCAAATTATCTCGAGCTATTGCCTGCCCATGAGACTTAGTCCTGATCCTCTCAGGACTACGAGTGGGAGTCAGGCCGACTGCTGTCTATAAGTTGCCAGGTGGTCCCCATAATTTTAAAGGTTCACCTGTTTACGTGGCTAGTCTGGCCCTGGTATCCCTTAGGGTTAAGGGCAAAATACTCGTTCGGAGGCATCAAAATATCTGTTCCCCTATGATGGAGACGACAGCTCCCATGTCTACCTCCATCTCTAGAGAACGACCATTGATGAGCAACATTATCCTTATCAGGGCATTCTTGGTTGTGAAAATGCAATTCAACTGCATTGTTTCCTCTTCTGAGAGCCTGTACACTTGTAAAGCATGGGCTTGGGGTGGGTTTGGCTTCCCTCTTGGTATTCGTGGGGGTTATAACATGGAATCATAGAATTTACAGTGCAGAAAGAGGCCATTCGGCACATCGAGTCTACACCGGCCCTTGGAAAGAGCACCCTACCCAAGCCCACAACTCCACCCTAGCCTCATAACCCCATCCAAACATTTTGGACACTAAGGGCAATTTAGCATGGCCAATCCACCCAATCCATGGCCAATTTCACATCTTTGGACTGTGGGAGGAAACAGGAGCACCCGGAGGAAACCCACACATACACGGGGAGAACATACAGACTCTTCACAGACAGTGACTGATGCACTATCAATTACAATGAGACGAGATCTACCCCCGTACCTGTAGTACAGGGGCCTTACCGTAATACCCATATATACAATATAATACAACAGTTGGGACTACCACATTCACCCCCTGTTAAAAATGAGTCCAGCGGAGGTGGGGGGGAACTATATACATACAGATTGGTTTTAAAATTACAGAGAAGGTTACAAATTTAGACGATCGGGCGCCTTGATCTGTCGTTGGGAGCGCCGCAGTGCTGGTGGCGACTCAGGCATCGGCTTGGTCTTCGGTGACTCGAGGAGCGTGTCGAAATCCTCTTCATCCACGGGTGGGAGCAAGGGGAGGACGGGTTGTCCTGGAGCGGCGGCTGCGGTGGGGTGCACTGGGGGGAGGGAGGGTGGTGCGGGGGAAGTGTGTGGGGACCCAGCTGGTGCCAGGTCCCTGAGGGAGACTGTGTCTTGGCAGCCGTCGGGGTACGCTACGCAGGCGTACTGCGGGTTTGAGTGGAGTAGCTGTACCCTCTCAACCAATGGGTCCGCCTTGTGGAGCCGCACGTGCTTGCGGAGGAGAACGGGTCCTGGAGCTGCCAGCCACGTTTGGGAGCGAAACCCCGGAGGTGGACTTCCTGGGGAAGGCAAAGAAACGTTCATGGGAAGTTTTGTTAGTTGCGGTGCACAGGAGTGACCGAATGGAGTGAAGTGCGTCGGGGAGGACCTCCTGCCAGCAGGAGGCCGGGAGATTTTCTGGACTGTAGGGCCAGCTGGACGGCCCTCCGGACCATCCCATTCTCCCGCTCCACCTGCTCGTTTCCCCTGGGGTTGTAGCTGGTCGTCCTGCTCGAGGCAATGCCCCTGTTGAGCAGGTACTGGCACAGCTCATCGATCATAAATGAGAATCCCCGGTCGCTGCGGACGTAGGCGGGGAAACCGAACAGAACGAAGATGGTGTTGAGGGCTTTGATGACGGTGGCAGACGTCATATCGGGGCATGGGACGGCGAAAGGGAATCGGAAATACTCGTCGACCACATTAAGAAAGTATGTGTTGCGGTCGGTGGAGGGGAGGGGCCCTTTGAAGTCCACGCTGAGGCCTTTACCAGGCATGCACGGTCTGGCCGGTAGAAATGCGGTTTATACTCCGCGCAGACCTGGCAGTCTCTGGTGAAAGCCCTGACTTCCTCGATGGAGTAGGGCAGATTGCAGGCCTTAATGAAGTGGTAGATGTGGGTGACTCCTGGGTGACAGAGATCGTCGTGCAGGGCCCGGAGTCTTGTGCGCTGGCACGTGTACCTCGGGACAGGGCATCGGGGGCTCGTTGAGCTTACCGGGGCGATACAAAATCTCGTAATTGTAGGTGGAGAGCTTGATCCTCCACCTCAAGATTTTATCATTTTTGATCTTGCCCCGCTGTGTGTTGTTAAACATGAAGGCAACCGACCGTTGGTCAGTGAGGAGTGTGAATCTCCTGCCAGCCAGGTAATGCCTCCAATGTCGCACAGCTTCAACGATCACTTGGGCCTCCTTTTCGACGGAGGAGTGCCGAATTTCGGAGGCATGGAGGGTGCGGGAAAAGAATGCCACGGGCCTGCCTGCCTGGTTGAGGGTGGCGGCCAGAGCGATGCCTGATGCATCGCTCTCGCCTTGGAAGGGGAGCGTCTCGTCGACCGTATGCATCGCGGCCTTGCGATGTTGGCCTTTATACGGTTGAAGGCCTTGTGAGCCTTGGCCGTCAGGGGGAAAGCATGGATTGAATGAGTGGGCGGGCCTTGTCCACATAGTTAGGGATCCACTGGGCGTAATACAAAAAGATCCCCAGGCATCGTTTGAGGGCCTTGGGGCAGTGGGGGAGGGGGAGTTCCATGAGGGGGCGCTTGCGGTCGGGGTCGGGCCCTAGGACTCCGTTCTGAACCACATAGCCGAGGATGGCTAATCGGTTCGTGCTGAAAACACACTTCTCCTTGTTGTAAGTTAGGTTGAGGAGTGTGGCGGTGTGGAGAAATTTGGAAAGGTTAGCGTCGTGGTCCTGCTGGTCATGGCCGCAGATGGTGACTTTAACCAGGTACGGGAAAGTGGCCCGCAGCCTGTACCGGTCAACCATTCGGTCCATCTCCCGTTGGAAGACCGAGACCCCGTTGGTGACACCAAAGGGAACCCGAAGGAAATAGTAAAGGTGGTCATCTGCTTCAAACGCAGTGTATGGGCGGTCCGCCTTACAGATGGGGAGCTGGTGGTAGGTAGATTTCAGGTCCACTGTCGAGAAGACCCGGTACTGTGCAATCTGATTGACCACATCAGATATGTGTGGGAGGGGGTACGCGTCGAGCTGCGTGTACCGGTTGACGGTCTGACTGTAGTCAACGACCATCCTGTTTTTCTCCCCGGTTTTCACCACTACCACTTGGGCTCTCCAGGGGCTGTTGCTGGCCTCGATGATGCCTTCCCGCAGCAGCGACTGCACCTCGGACCTGATGAAGGTCCTGTCCTGGGCACTGTACTGTCTGCTCCTGGTGGTGACGGGTTTGCAATCCGGGGTGAGGTTTGCAAAAAGTGAAGGTGGGTCGACTTTAAGGGTCGCGAGGCCGCAAACAGTAAGAGGTGGTAGGGGCCCGCCAAATTTCAGGGTTAGGCTCTGGTGGTTGCACTGGAAGTCCAGGCCAATTAGCAAGGCAGTGCAGAGGTTGAGGAGGACCTAGTGCCAGAAGCCGCTGAACTCTATGCCCTGGACGGTGAGGGTGGCGATGCAGTACCCCCGATTGTCACGGAGTGGGATCTGGAGGCCAGGGAGATTCTTTGGTCAGCGGGGCATATTGGGGTGGATGAAGCTCTCAGTGCTCCCGGAGTCTAGAAGGCAGGATATCTCGTGCCCGTCGACCTTCACTTTTGTTGAAGCGGTCGCGAGGTTGTGCGGTCGAGACTGGTCGATTGTGACCGAGGCGGGGCTGGTCGGCGGCGGTTGCAGTCGATGAGTGGCCGATGAGGTGCCCAACGGGCAGGGGTCCTGAGGCGGGTAAGATGGCGGCGCCCACGGGCCGCACGTGTCCTGGGGCAGACAAGATGGCGGCGCCCATTGATTCTGAGGCAAGCAAGATGGCGGCACCCGCGAGCCGCACGTGTTGTGAGTGGAGCAAGATGGCGGCACCCACGGGCCGCACGTGGTCTGAGGAGAGGAAGATGGCATTGCCCACTGGCCGCACGTGGGGGTTGCAGGGACAATAGCGGCGATTGAGCGGGCCTGGCACTCTGCAGCAAAATGTCTCTTCTTGCCACAGGCCTTGCAGAGGGCGCTCCGCACCGGGCAGCGCTGCCGGGGGTGTTTTGTCTGTCCGCAGAAGTAGCACTTGGGTCCCCCGGGATTGGTTGGCTGCCGCGCGGCGCAGGCGTGGGGTTGGCTGAGGGCGGTCGCTGATGGGGTCCACGACGGGGTGGCCGCTGGCGGGGTCCACGATGCATGGGGGGGGCGTGCGGCCGGGGGCATAAGCCTGTACGTTGCGCAAGGCGACCGTGAGCAAGAGCGCTAGTTTCTTGGTCGCCGCGAGGTCAAGCGTGGCCCCCTTCTCAGGGGCGCTGGCGGATGTAGGCTGACCCTATGCCCGTAATGAACACGTCTCTCATTAGCAGGTTAGAATGTTCAGCGGCCGAAGCGGCCTGGCAATCACAGTCTCTCACCAGGGCGAGCAGGGCACGCCAGAAATCTTCCACAGACTCACCGGGAAGTTGGTGCTGCGTGGACAGGAGGTGCCTGGCATAGATCTTGTTGGTTTGCTGAGCGTAATTTTCGTTCAGTAGCGCCAGGTCTCTGCGTAGGTAGGCGTGTCCTGGACGAGGGGGAAATCGTTGGAGCTCAGCCGCGTGTACAGAATCTGGAGCTTCTGTGCTGCTGGGATTGGGTCTGTCGCAGATCCGATGTATGCTTCAAAGCAAGCTAGCCAATGTTCAAAGTCCTTTTTGGCGTTGTCTGCTTGAGGATGCAGCTGCAGGCGATTAGGCTTGATGCGTAGGTCCATCTCTGAAAAATCTCTGTGTAATAAATTGATGCACTACCAATTACATCGAGACGAGAGTAGAATGTAATCGAGGCTTCATTACACAGAGATGTGTGGCCTCCTACAGCAGCTTCCAAAATGGCTGCTGTTCGGAGAGCACACATATTTATACTCCGCCTCCTGGGCTGAGCCAGCAGGCAGGGATCTACCCCCGCACCTGTAGTACAGGGGCCTTACCGTAATACCCATATATACAATATAATACAACAGTGGTGACTACCACAGTGGCCCAAGCTGGGAATTGAATCTGGGACCCAGGAGCTGTGAAGCAACAGTGCTAACCACAGCCCTACCTGTGGTAGTATGCATTAGGGGTCATGTGGGACTGTGAAGCCATGATGTCATTGGCTGACAGATCCCGGGTCCTGGTTGGATGTTGACCTCTAGCTCCGCCCTGAAGGCGGAGTATAAGTACCTGGAGTCCTCTCCCGCAGGCAGTCTACTACTGAACTGCGGGGGAAACAGTCACGCTTAATAAAGCCTCATCGACTTCACTCTATTCGTCTCTCGGAGTCTTTGTGCACTACAATTTATTAAGCGTGACTAAAGGACTATGGAGCTCAGGATCATCCCGGAATGCCTGAGGATCAGCCCCCACGCAGTGAACGCGGCAGCAGCTTTCAAGCACTGGCAGACTTGTTTTGAGGCCTACCTCAGAACGGCCACCGGCCGGGTCACAGAAGACCAAAAACTACAGGTCCTGCACTCGAGGTTAAGCACGGAGATTTTCTCTTTCATCGAAGACGCAGAGGATTTCCAGACGGCGTTTGCAGCACTAAAAAGTCTCTATGTCCGCCCAGTAAACCAGATCTACGCTCGCTATCAACTCGCAACGAGACGGCAAAGTCCCGGGGAATCGATAGATGAATTCTACGCCGCGCTACTAATTTTGGGACGAGCCTGCAGCTGCCCGTCGGTGAACGCAAATGAACATACGGACATGTTAATGCGCGATGCTTTTGTGGCAGGTATGAATTCCTCCCAAATCCGCCAAAGACTTCTAGAAAAAGAGTCGCTAGGACTCTCAGAGGCACGGGCCCTAGCAGCCTCCCTAGACGTGGCCACGCGAAATACCCGCGCCTACGGCCCCGACCGCGCGGCAGCCCATTGGGCTCCGTACGTACCCGTCGCGACAAACCCACCCCCCCCCCCCGGACACCCCACAGGCTTGCTCGGTCCAAACGCCAAGTCGCACCGGGGGCGCCCGCTGCTAATTCTGCGGCCAGGCGAAACACCCCCGGCAGCGCTGCCCGGCCCGCGCAGCGATCTGCAAGAGCTGCGGGAAAAAGGGCCATTTCGCAGTTGTGTGCCGGTCCCGCGAGGTCGCCGCTGTCCCGGGAGAACAGGGAGCCCTGCACGCCGCTTACGCTCCCCAACCCCCCCAGCGCCCCATGTACGACCCGCAGGTGCAGCCAATCTGGGTCCCGACCACCGCGGTCCCGGGAGAACAGGGAGCCCTGCACGCCGCTTACGCTCCCAAACCCCCCCCCCCCCCCCCGCCCCATGTATGACCCGCCGGCGCTACCACTTTGGGTCCTGACCACCGCTCTCCCCGGAGAAGAGGGAGTTCTGCGCGTCTCTAACGCCCCCCAAGCCCCCCCCCGCACCCCACGTATGACCCGCCGGCGCTACCAATTTGGGTCCCGACCACCGCTGTCCCCAGAGATGAGGGAGCCCCGCGCATTCCTAACGCTCCCCAACCCCCCCAGCGCCCCATGTGCGACCCGCAGACGCCGCCATTTTGGGTCTCGGCCACCACGAGGGGAGGAAGGGCGCCGCCATCTTGGACCACCCCAGACCTGTACGACGCATGGGGGCGGCCATTTTCTCCACCCCCACCGCCGCCATCTTGCGACCCCCCAGCCATGTGCGATGCATGGGGGCAGCCATTTTATTCACCCCCGACACCATCTTGGACGGCAACAACGGACCCCAGTGTCGACGGCTCCACGGGGTTCGAAGAAGATGCTCAACTACTACAACCACGTCTCGCTTCAATAACGCTGGACCAAGCTCGGCCCCGGATACTCCAGACGACGACGACAACGGTGCTGATAAACGGGCACGAGACACCATGCCTAGTCGACTCCGGGAGCACGGAGAGCTTTATCCACCCCGACACAGTAAGACGCTGTTCTTTGACCACACATCCCAGCGCACAAAAGATTTCCCTAGCTGCAGGATCCCACGCCGTACAGATCAAAGGCTTCTGCATAGTTACCCTAACGGTGCAGGGGAGGGAGTTCAAAAACTACAGGCTCTACGTCCTTCCCCAACTCTGCGCCCCCACATGACTGGGATTAGACTTCCAGTGCAATCTACAGAGCCTTACCTTCAAATTCGGCGGCCCAATACCCCCACTCACTATCTGCGGCCTCGCAACCCTCAAGGGGCAACCCCCGTCCTTGTTTGCAAACCTCACCCCGGATTGCAAACCCGTCGCCACTAGGAGCAGACGGTACAGCGCCCAGGACCGGACCTTCATTCGGTCCGAAGTCCAGCGGCTACTAAAGGAAGGCATAATCCAGGCCAGCAATAGTCCCTGGAGAGCACAGGTGGTAGTAGTAAAGACAGGGGAGAAGCAAAGGATGGTCATAGACTATAGCCAGACCATCAACAGGTACACACAACTAGACGCGTACCCTCTCCCCCGCATATCCGACATGGTCAATCGGATTGCCCAATATAAAGTCTTCTCCACCGTGGACCTCAAGTCCGCCTACCATCAGCTCCCCATCTGCCCAAGTGACCGCAAGTACACAGCCTTCGAGGCAGACGTTCGATTATACCATTTCCTAAGGGTGCCATTTGGCGTCACAAACGGGGTCTCGGTCTTCCAACGAGAGATGGACCGAATGGTTGATCAACACGGGTTGCGGGCCACGTTCCCGTATCTCGACAATGTAACCATCTGCGGCCACGATCAGCAGGACCACGACGCCAACCTCCAAAAATTCCTCCAGACCGCTAAAGCCTTGAACCTCACGTACAACGAGGACAAGTGCGTTTTTAGCACCAACCGGCTAGCCATCCTGGGCTACGTAGTGCGCAATGGGATAATAGGCCCCGACCCCGAACGTATGCGCGCCCTCATGGAATTTCCCCTCCCGCACTGCTCAAAAGCCCTGAAACGCTGCCTGTGGTTTTTTTCATACTACGCCCAGTGGGTCCCCCAGTACGCAGACAAGGCCAGCCCCCTAATACAGACCACAACCTTCCCTCTGTCGACAGAGGCTTGCCAGGCCTTCAGCCGCATCAAAGCGGATATCGCAAAGGCCACGATGCGCGCCATCGACGAGTCCCTCCCCTTCCAGGTCGAGAGCGACGCCTCCGGCGTAGCTCTAGCGGCCACCCTTAACCAAGCGGGCAGGCCCGTGGCCTTTTTCTCCTGAACCCTCCACGCTTCAGAAATCCGCCACTCCTCAGTGGAAAAGGAAGCCCAAGCCATAGTGGAAGCTGTGCGACATTGGAGGCATTACCTGGCCAGCAGGAGATTCACTCTCCTCACGGACCAACGGTCGGTAGCCTTCATGTTCGATAATGCACAGCGGGGCAAAATCAAAAACGACAAGATCTTAAGGTGGAGGATCGAGCTCTCCACCTTCAACTACGAGATCTTGTATCGTCCCGGAAAGCTGAACGAGCCATCCAATGCCCTATCCCGCGGCACATGTGCCAACGCACAAATTAACCGCCTCCAAACCCTCCACGAGGACCTCTTCCACCCGGGGGTCACTCGGTTTTACCACTTTATCAAGTCCCGCAACCTCCCATACTCCTTAGAGGAGGTCCGTACAGTCACAAGGAACTGCCACATCTGCGCAGAGTGCAAACCGCATTTTTTCAGGCCGGATGGTGCGCACCTGATTAAGGCTTCCTGCCCCTTTGAACGCCTTAGTCTGGATTTCAAAGGACCCCTCCCCCCCACCGACCGCAACATATACTTCCTTAATGTGGTGGACGAGTACTCCTGCTTCCCATTCGCCATCCCCTGTTCTGACATGACCGCGGCCACAGTCATTAAAGCCCTGAACACCATATTCACACTGTTCGGTTGCCCCGCATACGTCCACAGCGACAGGGGGTCCTCCTTCATGAGTGACGAGCTGCGCCAGTTCCTGCTCAGCAATGGGATAGCCTCGAGCAGGACGACCAGTTACAACCCCCGGGGGAACGGGCAAGTAGAGAGGGAGAACGGCACGGTCTGGAAGACCGTATTACTGGCCCTACGGTCCAGGGACCTCCCAGTTTCACGGTGGCAGGAGGTCCTTCCGGACGCCCTCCACTCCATCCGGTCACTACTGTGTACTAGCACTAACCAAACGCCTCATGAGCGCCTCCTTGTCTTCCCCAGGAAGTCCTCCTCTGGAACGTCGCTGCCGACCAGGCTGGCGGCCCCAGGACCCATCTTGCTCCGAAAGCACGTGCGGGCGCACAAGTCGGACCCGTTGGTCGAAAGGGTTCACCTCCTTCACGCGAACCCGCAGTACGCTTACGTGGAGTACCCCGACGGCCGACAGGACACGGTCTCTCTGCGAGATCTGGCGCCCGCCGGCAACACACACACCCTCCCGACACCAATCACCCAACCCCCCCCTTCCTGCCACCGCCGAACCCCGCGACCGCCCCCTTCCCAGGAGGATCAGTCCTCCTCCCAAGCCCGACCAGGAATGAAGCCAAGCTGAAACCGTAAGGCTCCCGGAGACGACAACACCGGAACAAGCACCACCACCACCACCGGGGCTGAGGCGATCGACACGGACGACCAGACCGCCCGACCGACTCGTGGCGTCGATCTAACAGTACAATGTGGACTTTTAACGAGAACATTTTGTCTTTTCCTGACGATTACTGTAAATAGTTTGAAACAAAAAAAAAACCTTGTACATACTGTTATAACATGCAAAAGTTTCCTCCCAGGACCAGCCTTGTAAACCCTTACCATCATGCGAAGCATCACCCCGCCGGGTTCATTTTTAACAAGGGGTGAATGTGGTAGTATGCATTAGGGGTCATGTGGGACTGTGAAGCCATGATGTCATTGGCTGACAGATCCCGGGTCCTGGTTGGACGTTGACCTCTAGCTCCGCCCTGAAGGCGGAGTATAAGTACCTGGAGTCCTCTCCCGCAGGCAGTCTACTACTGAACTGCGGGGGAAACAGTCACGCTTAATAAAGCCTCATCGACTTCACTCTATTCGTCTCTCGGAGTCTTTGTGCGCTACACTACCCTGCTGCCCAGTCAGCATTAACACACTACCCTGAGGAACGCTTGAAAACATGTCCTTGGGCTGCGATGATTGGCCTCCACCAATCACAGCCATCTTCCTTTGTGGTGGGTATGACTCCAACCAGTGGAGAGTTTTCCCCCTAATTCTCATTGACTTCAATTTTGCTGGGGCTCCTTGATGATACACATAGTCAAATGCTGCCTTGATGTCAAGTGCAGTCCCTCTCGTCCCACCTCTTGAGTTCAACTCCTTTGTCCATGTTTGACCCAAAGCTGTAATGAGGTCTGGAGACGAGTTGTACTGGCACAGGCTAAGCATCAATGAGCAGGTTGTTGCTGTGTAAACGCCGCTTGATAGCACTGTCAGCAATACCTTGCATCACTTTGCTAACGATTGAAAGTAGACTGATGGGACAGTAATTGGCTGGATTGTATTTGTCTTGCTTTTTGTGGACAGGACAATTTTCCACACTGTCAGGTAGATGCCAATGTTGGAGCTAAACTGGAACAGTTGCCAAGCAGTTTAGCAAGTTACAGAGCACAAGGTGTCAGCACAACAGCATTATCAGTATATGCTTTAAGAATGTTGCTTTTGTGTGTGTACTACCTATGTATGTTTGTGTATTCAATTAGATCACTGTTCAGTAAAGCTAGCTATTTCAGTGCATACATTTCCAATACAGCCCTGATGGTAAATTTAAATCTTTCAACATTTCAACCCATCTCAATGACTATGTTCATATCAAATGATTCAGGCACATGTCCCATTTTCTGTACAGTGAATCATCTGAACTCCAAATTGGTCCAAATTCACTTCAGCTCTTGGCACGAGATGTAAATAAATTGACAGAGTTGCTGAGTAAGGCCCAACTGTCATTTTCATCTTGCTAACTATGTCTTGGAGGCAGACATAGCAAGTGAAAATCTTTTCCCTCGTTTATGCTTCACTCACTAGCTGCCAGCCTAAAGAGCGACACTCATTTATTTCCCGGCTGACAGACGGAACACAGGATGGTGTCACTTCACCAGCCAGCAAGGAAAATAATATCAGATTTATATGCATATTAATTTGAATCTGTATGTAATCAGGTAATTTTAAACCACAAAAGTGGGTGGGCTGGGTCAGGAGGAAAGTTCAAATGCCAAAAATTTCAAACGTGCCTCAATCCTGCCCAGTTTGGGTTTAGTAGAGGTGAGGACAAAGCACAAGTGACTAATCCACTCACAGGTGCTTGGTTGGTTATTGAAGGCTGGTTGCTTTCGTTTTAGCATGGTTTTCATTAATGACCATTGTCCAGGCTTCACCGGCCTTGACAAATCTGTCAGGTAAAAGAAGATGAGGAGAGCTGGGTCCAGAAGGTGGAGCTTGTGGGCCAGGGGCAGAAGGAGTCTTTCCTCCCAACAGAATAACCCTGTCAAGCACCACCCCCTTTGGTTTGATTACTCCTGTTCAACCACGATCACCAAATCCACCCAACCCGTGATCTCCCCCCCTGCAAATGATTATCTTCCCTGAATAGGCAACCCCTATTCCTCCCCGTTCCCCACCATGATCCCTGACCCAACTTACCCCACCATTCTGTACTTCCACTGTTCAATCACTCCCACAGCACCCCTCACTACCATTAAATCTACCTGCTCCGTGTGTTGTTTTCTTCCATATCTGACAGGTAGCCGAGCCCAGTTGTCTATCAGTCTGGCTATCCAGTGGGGAAACTGGGGAAAAATATTTTAAAAACACACTAAAGTTAAAACTCCATGGTATTCAAGGAAACACTTACTTCTGCATTTCCTGACTAGAGCTCCTGTTCTCTGCTTCAGTAAAAGCCAGGAAAATATTCTCGACGCTAAATGGGGAACAAAATTATATGCTCAGCATTATTATTAGACAAGCAAGACTTGTATCTTACACCTTTTCATTGCCAGAAAATTGATGTTGGTGAACAAGTGATAAATACACCTGCCCTCTTTTAGCAATAAAAATAATTATGTAAACAACACATTTTGTTGGCTTGTATCAAAAGCTTGTCGGATAGTGCATGTGTTAACCATAACTCTATAGCTTCTACAGTTCTTCATTACTCAAAGCATTTATTTTTGTCCTTTTCGTTAGCCTACCAGCTGAATCTTGATGTTAGCTCGCAGAAACATTACCAGATCTATCACAACAATGATGGAGCACTATTTGAATCTAAATACTACATCTAAATGTTATGAAAATAAATTGCAGGATCTTGACTGGTGGCTTTCAGTCATCATTTAGTTGACGTGATTCATGTTTTAAATTGCTGGTTACAGACAGGGAACAGTTTGTTTTAGTGGAACTTCTCCTGCCGTGACAATGTGAAGTTCTGTTTTACTGTTATTACAAATGGGGAATATGGATTCCAAACTATTTTTTTTTAAAAGGACAGAAGAGACAATGATAGCTTCCTTAAAGCTGACAACTTCAAATATCAGCTTTGTTTAATGTGACAATGAGAGTTTATACTGAAAATGGAATTGGAATGCTGGCTGGTTATAATCGCAGGCAAATTCAACATTCCATCACTTATCGCAATAAATAATGTGCAAAATATGTAAAAGCACCCTTTACAAAACTTGTGGTTTTAAAACTTTCTGAAAGAAATTGTGAATTCTGAAAGCATGAGTTTTTTTTAGGTGCGGGTGGCATTGGCAAAGGACAGTCAGAGATGGCTGGGAGCCCTAGCACCATGAGTTAGAGATGGGATTGGGGAGGTGGGCTGGGGAGGAAGATGGTTTAGGGTCGGGGGTACTGGAGTCTATCATTGAGGTCGAGACCACGATCAGAGCCAGCGTAGGAGTAAAATCAGAGGTCAACAGCAGCAGAGATCAGAGGAGATCCTTAAAAATGGGGTCAGGAGGAGTGGACCTCCACATTCAGATAAGTTCTTACTTGTCCTGATAGTTTTCTTTTAACCTTTCCAATTAAGGAGCAATTTAACGTGGCCAATCCACCTATCATGTATATCTTTGGGTTGTGGGAATGAGACATGGGGAGAATGTCTTTGACGCCGTGATTGTCTTTATGGTTGGCGTGGGATTGTTAAGAATGATTTCCCTGAGTCGCAACCTTTGATGGCTGCCTCAGGGCCAAACTATGTTTCAGTGGGGTGTGATGCAGGCGATAGCCCCCTTATGTGCCTATGCATATTCTTCGGGCGTGTGTAAAGGATGCCATCTTGTTTGTCTTTACCCAACATGGCAGTCAGTGCATTATTTACTGGAAGTTCTCCCCATTATCACAGCCAATATATATCCCTCAACCAACATCACAAGATTATATGATAACAAATTGTCTCTTTCTTGTTTGGGGGATCTTACTGTGGAGAAATTATGTTTCCTACATTACAGTGATTACAATTCAGAATTACTTAAATTACCTGTAAAGGACTTTGGGATGTCCGAAGGTTTGAAAAGTGCTGCATAAATGCAAGCTGTCTGTTTCCTCTTTTTGTACTATCTTTACCTTGCATTCTGCAAAGTGTTTCTGTTGCACTTTTGTTCCTTGGACCTTGTGGCCCACAGTGTACTCATACATTAACCCTGTGTTGTACTTGCACTGGTCGGAACACAGGCGAAGAAAAGCTTCTGCAGCTAGCGCATCCTGGAGTGTTATGCTGCTTCGGATAACACAGGCTGCTACTTGATGCAGTCTGAACTAAAGGATGCTCCAGACTCTGAAATGAGTTCAACGTGTTTATTGAACTATTAACACAGTTCTCAAATGAGTTCAACTCTGCTAATCTAACTGTAGTAACTCAGTCTAACTGTACCAGCTTCTCCAAGCCACGTGCTGGGGTGTGATGCTGCTGATCAACCCTGTCTAACTCTCTAGATGTCTGTCTGTGGAAAGAGGCAGGGTGTGAGTGCTTCATCCCTTTTATAGTGTTTATGTCATGCCCCCTTGTGGTGATGCCACCTCTGAGTGTCCTGACTGCCCATTGGTTGTGTCCTATTCTGAGTGTTCATTGGTTGCATGTTTGCATATCATGACACATCCGACTGGTCTCAAAAATCACAACCTCTCCATTGCTGGCTCCCGAGAATATCATTCTATTTCTCCCTTTGCATGTGTTTACCACGTCAGTGCTAAAGAAGTTTAATCTGCGCAATTTCCAGAATTTAATCTTGAGCCCATGTCTCACAATTTTGAACATGCTATATTGATGTTCAGTTTATAGATTTCCATAAAAATTTTGAATATAGTTATCCCTCGTTTAGTGCTCTTTGTGTTTTTATCATAGAATTTACAGTGCCGAAGACAGAGTCTGCACCGGCTCTTGGAAAGAGCACGTTACCCAAGGTCAACACCTCCACCCTATCCCCATAACCCAGTAACCCCACCCAACACTAAGGGCAATTTTGGACACTAAGGGCAATTGATCACGGCCAATCCACCTAACCTGCACATCTTTGACTGTGGGAGGAAACCGGAGCACCCGGAGGAAACCCACGCACACACGGGGAGGATGTGCAGACTCCGCACAGACAGTGACCCAAGCCGGAATCGAACCCGGGACCCTGGAGCTGTTAAGCAATTGTGCTATCCACAATGCTACCGTGCTGCCCCAACTGTGCTGTTCCTGGGGGAAAAAGTATGCTAAACCCAAAGGTGCTAAAGAAAAATCCCTTTCCCACATGGGATAAAGGTGGGTTATTTCCTGACCTGTAATTTTTAGATTAATAACCTTGCCTTGAACCTAACTGGTCCAAAAATCCTTTTACTGATAACTTCAGGATTCTTAATAACTTACTTATTCTTAATATTCTTAATAACCCTCTATTTCTTTCAACATACCTCATGCTCACCGCTTCCTGCCTCCAGCCCTCCACCTCTCCCCAACCCTTCATCTTGCTGCTCCCCCCTGCTCTCTTCTCCTGAACCTTGCAGTGAGCAAATGCTCAGAGAGGGGCAGAATGAGCAACTGGGAAGGTGGGGGGTAGGAGGGTCAGCAAGTGGGAGGTTGGGGAGGGAGGTGGTGAATCTGCACGTTCTCCCCGTACCTGCGTGGGTTTCCTCCAGGTGCTCTGGTTTCCTCCCCAAGTCCCTAAAGATGTACTTGTTAGGTGAATTGGACATTCTGATGAGGGCACTAAAACTGTACATAATACTCCAGGTGTGACCTCACCAAAGCCCTATACAATTGCATTAAAACATCTCTATTCCTGTGCTTAAATTCTCTTCCTATGAAGGCCAACTTACCATTTGCCTTCTTTGCTGCCTGCTGTACCTATATGCTTATTTTCAGTGACTGATGCCCAAGGACACCAAGGTCTCGCTGAGTATCCCTGAGTATCCACCTCTTTCAATTTACACCCATTCAAGTAATAATCTGCCTTCTTATTTTTACAATCGAAGTGGATAACCTTACATTTATCCACATTATACTGCACTGCCATGCATGTGCCCACTCAGTCAGCCTGTCCAAATCCCGCTGAAGCATCTCTACATCCTCCTCACAGCTCACCCTCTCACCCAACTTTGTATCATCTGCAAATTTGGAGATGATTACATTTAGTTCCCTCATCCAAATCATTAATATATAATGTAAACAGTTGGGGTCCTAGCACAGATTCCTGCGGTATCCCACTAATCACTGACTGCCAAATGGAAAAATACCCATTTATTCCAGCTTTTTGCTTCCTGTCTGCTAACCAGCTTTCTACCCATCTCAAGACACTACCCGCAATCTCATACGCTTTAAATTTACATAATAATCTGCTATGTGAGATCTTGTCGAAAGACTTCTGAAAGTCTAAATAAACTACACCCACTGGTTCTCCCTGGTCAACTCCACTCGTTACATCTTCAAAGAATTCTAGTAGATTTGGCAAGCATGATTTCCTTTTCATAAATCCATGCTGACTTTGTCTGATTATACCACTGCTTTCCAAATGCTGTGCTACAAAATCCTTGATAATGGATTGCGATGAATCAGTCTGGGAAGAGTGTCCTGCAGTCAGCATCACAGTGAAGCAGCCCGGGAAGAGTAACTGAACCTAACCTTCACATCTTTGGACACTAAGGGGAAATTTAACATGGTCAATCCACCTAACCTGCCTGTTCTCCCCGTGTCGACATGGGTTTCCTCCAGGTGCTCCAGTTTCTTGCCACAAGTCCCGAAAGATGTGCTGTTAGGTAATTTGGACATTCTGAATTCTCCCTCTGTGTAATCGAACAGGCGCCGGAATGTGGCGATTAGGGGCTTTTCACAGTAACTTCATGGCAGTGTTAACATAAGCCTACTTGTGACAATAAAGATGATTATTATTTGAAGATCAACACCCCCCCCCCCCCCCCCCGCCCCCAAAGCTCTTTCCGCTCCACCAATTATTCCTTAGCTGGGGTCATCGCATACCGTCGATCTACTTGTTTGCTAGCACCCACCAACATTTGTCTTTCTACCCTCTCCCAAACCACCCAACTACTCCTTAAAACCCCTAATTCTCTTGCCATCTTCTTTTTAAAAAAATTTAGAATACCCAATTAATTTTTTCCAATTAAGGGGCAATTTAGCATGGCCAATCCACCAGCCTGCACATCTTTGGGTTGTGGGGGTGAAACCCACGCAAACACGGGGAGAATGTGCCATCTTCAATCTAGCCATTGATTTGGGATTGCAGCTATCCATTCTTGGGTCTAACACACAGCTAACATCTCCTCCCATTATCAATTGATGAGAGTGTAAATCCAGGATGGATGCCAACATCTTCTTCATGATGTCTGCATTGTCCCGCCTATACATTCAGCACACTGGGCTAAATAGCCGACTTTTAAAGCAGACCAAAGCAGGCCAGCAGCACGGTTCAATTCCTGTACCAGCCTCCCTGAACAGGCGCCAGAATGTGGCGACTCGGGGCTTTTCACAGTAACTTCATTGAAGCCTACTAGTGACAATAAGCGATTTTCATTTCATTTCATTAACTAAAACCACCGGTGTCCCCACCAGCACTCTGCTCACCATCACAAACCACGTTCCACCCTCCCCCTGAGCCTCGTACCTTCCTGGCCACAGGAAATACAATTGTTTAACTATGTAGGATCGCCACTCCCCTTGCCTTCAAATCAAAGCTCGAGTGGAATGATTTTTCCATCCATTCTTTACTTAATTGCACCTGATCTTTTACTTGCAGATGGGTTTCCTGTAGGACTTCACACTTCTTAGATGGGCAGCCACCTGTGACATTTCAACTGGACCATTCAGTCCATATACATTCCATGTTATTATTCTTACTGGGGAACTAATCCTCCCCGCTCATTAGAGACTGCCATGTAGCACGTTTCTCTCCTTCGTCCAGGTCTATACATGATTACCGTTCTCCCCATCCTGTCTTATTCCTATCCACTCACATTACCAACCATTCCCCCCCTCGTACACCCCAGCATCTCCTCCCAAATCCCTCCCCCCTCGTTCCCACTCCCCTTTCCTCCTCGCCCCTCTATTTTCTCACCACTCTCCCCTCTTTATCAGGCTACCCACCATAGCCCCCTCCCCCACATGGCTTACGTTTACCAGCATTCCCTGCTAGCATGGTGGCTCCCTCCTGGAGATCAGTACAAAGGTCTCACCCAAACTGCCCTGATTACCCCTCATCTGCACTACTTCTCCTTCATCTTCCTCTCCAGCGACTCAGACTCTACCCAATCCCCTCATCAATCCAACAACTGTGCAACACCGACTAATGCAGTCGAAACATAGGAAAAAAATGGTAACAGCTATCTTAACTTGTACAAACATTAAAATGTACATACAACATCAAAATACATCACCATGAAAATTGAACACGTTGAACTCAACCAATGCCCATAACGCGTGATCCTCCCCCCCATTCAACAACCCGAGTACAAACTCCACATATACAACAGCAGCCCAAGATTTCAATAATACAACTTGTAAACCAACATGAACATATCAACAACAGAACAACAGGAAATGCCCCACCTCTCACTCTCCCCCAACCCATGTTCCTTCACAAAAATATCAGCTTCCTCCGGCATTAGAAATAATGTTCACTGTCTTGAAAAGTTACCCAAAGTTTGGCCGAGTACAACACCCCAAACCAGACCTTACTGTGAAAAAGTGCTGCATTGGCCTTATTGAAACTCGCCCGTCGTTTAGCCAGTTCAGCTCCAATGTCTTGGTATAGCCTGATCCAGTTCCCCTCCCAGTTACAATCGCGGGTTGCTTTAGCCCACCTCAGGATCTCCCCCTTTTCTTGAAATCTGTATATATGCACAATCACTGCCCGCGGTAGTTTCCCATCTCTTGGCCTCTGCCTTAAAGATCAATCGGCACCATCTACCTCCAGAACCTTCTAAATTGCTCCCTCTTCCACCAACTTTGCAAACGTTTTGGAGACGGAGCTCGTAGCACTTGTTCCCTCCACACCCTCTGGCAAGCCTACGATCTGTAGGTTTTGTCTCCTCGACCAATTTTCTTGGTCTTCCACCTTTACCCTCAGTACTTTGCAGACGTCTCCTAACATCACCACCTCTGCCCACAACGATCCGATCCGTTGCTGTGGTCCAACATTGACCTCTTTTTATAAACAGTGTTTTTAATGGTTATTTACATTTGACTGAGGCAAGACTGAGAAATAAAAAATATAAAGGATCCAATGAGAATGTACCATACAGAATAAAATGTGAATTAGGAAATAATATACTTTGTTCTCGATAACTTGAGAACATATGAACAGGATTGGGGGGCTTGTTTGCTTTAAGTCCCCTGTGGCCGGGCGCCCGGTCACCCTGTTCTGCTAGTGATGTTTGGTTCCCTGGTATTAAAACATATAAAGGGCTTGTTTGCAGTCACCCAGGTATGTCATCCTAATTGGTGTTTTGGACATCCTTCCTGGGCTTTCTCCTCTCTCCAAATCCCTTTTAGTCTTCCAACCCTGTTTCCTCCCCTCCTCTTTCTCTGATTCTTGCTCCTCTATTCCCTTGCTCCCCCCCCCCCCCCCTCCGGTCTATTCCGCCTTGTCGTCGTCCCCACACACCCTCACCCCCCCTCTCTATTTTTCCTTCTTTATCTGTTTCAGTCCCCTGCCTCCCGCCTTCCCTTATTGGTTGCTGGCTACGAACAGGTTGTCAAACAGGTTGGTAAATTGCTTCCCGGTATTCTGGAAGCTCTCTTCTCTTACTTTTTCCAATCTGAGGAATTTGGCTAGGTTCGACAGCCAGTCCACGGCCTTCACTCACCTGATGAAGGAGCGACGCTCCGAAAGCTAGTGATTCCAAACAAACCTGTTGGACTTTAACCTGATGTAAATTCTATGATTCGGCTGGCTCTCCAGCCGAGCAGGATTCTCCAGCAGGCGATCAGGAAGGCAAAGGCGAGGACACCTGCTGCTCATCTCGTAAAGAGTTCTGTCTGTTCTGATACCCCGAAGACTGCCACTTTTGGGCACAGCCCCACCCTCAACCCTACAACCTTGGACATGGCCTCGAAAAAGCTGGTCCAATACCTGACAAGTCTCGGATAAGAACAGCACATGTGGGCCTGGTTGGCCATGCCTCCTCGGCACCGTTCATTTTTGTCCTCCACCTCTAGGAAGAAACCGCTCGTGCGTGGTCTGCTCAAGTGCTCCCTGTGCACTATCTTTAGCTGCACCAGGCTCAGCCCTGCACAGAGGAGGTGAAGTTTGCATTGTGCAGTACCTTGAACCAGAATCCTCTCCCTATTTCGACATCTAGTTCTTTCCAATGTTTTCCTTTGTCTCAACCAGTGGTGACCTTATTTCCTCCAGTAGCTGTCTGTACATATCGGCGCCGTTACCATCCCTCATTCACCCGCGGTCAGATGTCTGTCCAACAAGGAGTGTTCTGGGTGTCAGGAGAACGTTGCTTGCGGAGGAAGTTCCTCAGTTGCATGTGTCGCAACTGGAGCTGGAGTTTAGACTGTCAGTTCCCCCAAAGTCGCTATCCTGCCATCTACATATAGGTCCCCGACTGTAGTGTCTCCTCGTACTGTTTCCAGCTTTTGAAGGAGGCGTTCAGTGTTGTCAGGGCGAATTTATGGTTCGAATCATAGAATCATAGAATTTACAACATCAGGTTGTCGTCGAACACGTTTGTTTGTAATCAATAGCTTTCGGAGCGTCACTCCTTCATCAGGTGAGTGAAGAGGTGGGTTCCACAAACATGTATATAGACAAAGTCAATGGTGCAAGATGATACTTTGAATTCGAGTCTTTGCAGGTAATTAAGTCTTTACAGCTCCAGACGGTGTGATTGGAGAGAGGGATAATCACAGGTTAAAGAGGTGTGAATTGTCTCAAGTCAGGACAGTTGGTAGGATTTTGCAAGCCCAGGCCAGATGGTGGGGGGTGAATGTAGTGCGACATGAATCCAAGGTCAAGGGGGCTGAGGCCGTACTCCATTCGCGTGGAACTTGGCTATCAGTTTCTGCTCGGCGATTCTGCATTGTCGTGCGTCCTGAAGGCCACCTTGGAGAACGCTTACCCGAAGATCAGAGGCTGAATGCCCTTGACTGCTGAAGTGTTCCCCGACTGGAAGGGAACATTCCTGCCTGGTGATTGTCATGCGATGTCCGTTCACCCATTGTCGCAGCGTCTGCATGGTCTCGCCAATGTACCACGCCTCGGGACACCCTTTCCTGCAGTGTATGAGGTAGACAATGTTGGCCTAGTCGCTCGAGTATGTCCACCTGAAAAGAGGCAAGTGTGTTTTCCAGGTGAGAGAGGTCATATACCTGGGTACTGGGTAGACAAGGATGTTTTACACCTGGTGGAAGAGAAAGATTGAGCTACCAAGTGGGACCCCGAGCTGCCAGAGAATATGACAGAGCTGAGGTCATTCCTCGGGCTCATAAATTATTATGGAAAGTTCATTCCAAATCTGGCGACGATACTGGCACTGTTACATGCACTCTTAAAGAAACATCAGAAATGGACATGGACGGTGCCACAAGAGGACGCATTTGCCAAAGTAAAACAACAAATTTTGTCCTCTAAGCTACTAACAAATTGTGACCCTAGTAAACCATTCATAATCATGTGCAATGCCTCCCCATATAGCATCAGAGCAGTGACTGTCCCATCGGATGGATGACGGGACAGCGAGGCTGTTACCCGATGCAGACTTTCAAGAGGGGCATGAAGAAACAAACTACAGGGTCAGTTGAGACAAAACTGTTTCCTGTTCAACTATTATGATGACCGGGGTAGCACCGACAGAATTACTGATTGGCCGAAAACTACGAACCTGTCTAAACCTAACCTTTCCCAATCATGGTGGGAAGGTGGAGTAGAAAGAAGATCTCCAGAAATAGTGCCATGACCACTGGAAGCAGGACCGAAGGTTAATGCCTTCTGTGCACTGTGCACTTCCACAATTTTCAGGACAGTGCCCTATGGATAGCAGGGATCATAATGGAGAAGACTGGACCAGTATCTTATACGGTCAAAACCAGGGAAAGTTCGGTACACATGTGGACCATCTCAAAGGCAGGTAACGCGCATCAGGTACAGCCCCGCCAGGTGAGCCAAGGGCCAGAACACTGATCTGCATGAGGTGGAAGATTCTGGTTCAGAAATGCAGACGGATTCATCCATAATCTCAAATGATAGTTTGGTCCGGGATAGACCACCCACAAGACTCCCAGATGATCAGCGGGGAAGCGACGCTCCCCAACATGGTGCACATGACTTAACCCAGCCCCAAACTGTTGGAAACACAGTTGCAGGAAAAGCGGCGAAGGAGATCTCTCCATCTCCATCGTCTGAGGGACCCACGGACTTCGGGGGGGGGGGGGGGGGGGGATGTAATAACCCTCACGAGACCCACAGGGATGACCCAATAGATCTGCCCATGTGGCTCATGGAGTATGAATTCCGCCGTTCAGGGGTGGAGGCCTAGCAGTTGGGGCTTGTGAATCTAGAGTTTAAAAGCCTGTCCAGATTGAGACCGGCATGATCGGTCGTCCTGGCTTGAACTTATATGCTGTATGGTGCATTGCGGCCTTTACATTTCTTCACCAAATAACCCATCATTTCTGTAACCTTCTCGGAACTCCTGAAGATTTTACAGTTGAGAACTTTACTTCAGGAGTACACCATTTCTATGGTCTCCCCGAAGTGTGATTCACAATTTGATGCCAAATTATGTCAGATTGCCTCCTGGAGAACTTGCTCCAATGGGAAATATTTAACGACACATCCAACTCATTTCACATATAAAAATGTGCTGGATTTCAACCAAGACCTCAATGTGAAAATCCACTGCATCTGCTTAATGTGGAACATAATCACAGCAGGGACCTACTGGGCTGGAAGTCTGATTCAGAACTTTAAATGCTATTTGATCTCTGCTATATGACAGACATTAATGTATATTTATAGACTACTACTGAATGAAAAACTTGCACGGAGGGAGCATAACCATCAGTGTATTTAAGAGCAAACCCCAAGAGGCAGCTGCTCGTTATGTTTCAAGAGGGATGTCAAGTTTTGGTTTTTTTTTTCTACCTATTTGTTCTAGATTATTTAGGTCACTTTTATAGTTCAATACTGACTCCAAAATCTTTAAGGGTATTTGCTTTAGGTAATGTGCCTGATGAGTCATTAGATTGTTTATTTTAGCAATTGGATTTGGCTTCAAATACAATTTGACTGGTGTCACAACTCCCACAAGGCCCACAGGGAAACCAGAATCGATCACCTGAGCATAAGAGCCAGCGCAAGCAGAGACCGGCAATGGTTGTCCCAATGGGGACTGTGCCATAGAACATAGAACATAGAACATTACAGCGCAGTACAGGCCCTTCGGCCCTCGATGTTGCGCCGACCTGTGAAACCACTCTCAAGCCCATCTACACTATTCCCTTCATGTGTACATAGTTACAGCCATGGGCACACTTCCTACCGCTGGCTTCCTTGGTCATTAAAGCTGGGTTTCCTTTGTTGAGTCTGATGAGCTGTATTGGGTCGCCCACCCGACTTCCTTTAGCTTACCTGCAAAGGTACATAAGGTTGGGGTCTCCAAATCACTGGGGGTTGTGCAGCAGACAAAATAGAATACCACAGGAGTTCTCCTGCAAGGGGTGCAGCAAAGGAGGTAGCCAGTTCTGGAGTGAAAGGCCACCGTCAATGCCAGAGCTGAAGTGAAAAAGTCCCCTGGATTGAGATGGCCGAGATAATAGGTCGCCTCCAAGTTTCCTTGTATCTGTAAACAAGTGAGCAAGAAGTTTTCTGGCATTAGAGGTAAATCTAAAAAGGAATGTCAAAAGGCGTTGCGGCAAGTTCCTTTACAGCAGGGATGCTGCAGGAATGTTAGGCAAAAATGGCACGATCAAGCAGCAAATAATATGAATGCAGAGTGAAAAATGCAGTAATATTTTCAAGCTTACATCAAAAGAAAACACACATTTAGAATTAACTTGGAAAGCTGAAAACTAGCTTTAAGTATCCACCCTCAATGGACCAGATCAGTGGATGAGCATCTTGCCCATTTTATGCAGGTGTAGAAAATGTTGGTGGTGCAGCTTGCCAGATTAAAGTGACCGTCAATGCAGTGACAACTTTTGATGACTTTTAGAGATTGACTCCATTGCTGGCCAGCAGCAGAGGTTCCCTTTAATATTGAGTGCTGTAAATCAGATGCACAACCAAATTCCTGATGCATAGTCACCAACAGAGAGGCTCCATAGTCCTTGAATTGATGCAGTAGTTCAGAACCTAACACGTGTTGAGAAATATCATGGGCTGAATCTTCTGAGTGGTAGCATTATTATTTTCTTTCCTTGGACCGGAGCGCTGCATTTCCTGGACGTCTGAATTGGGCCTCTTGAAAAAGGTGGCGCCTACCTGTTCTTGGAGTCTCTCATTGGGGTGCAGAATTATTGGGGGAATCCAAGCCAGGCACCCTTTTCACAGCACTAGCTGCTGTATTCCAGTATGTTTAAATGCCCCAAAGCCATTTTGAGATGCTATGGAGAGAAGTAAGTGTGTAAGGGGGAGATAGGGTCACTCAGCTCCTGAGCTCATTACAGCCTTAGTTCAAACATGGACAAAAGAGCTGAATGCCAAAGGTGAGGTGAGAGTGACTGCCCTTGTCATCAAGGCAGCATTTGGCATCAAGGAGCCCTAGCTAAACTGGAGTCAATGGGAATCAGGGGGGAAACTCTCCGCTGGTTGAACTCATTCCTGGCACAAAGGAAGATGGTTGATGTGACTGACGGTCAATCACCTCAACGGCAGCATATCACTGCAGGAGTTCCTCAGGGTAGTGTCCTAGCCCCAAGCACCTTCAGCTGCTTCATCAATGACCTGCCTTCCATCATAATGTCAGAAGTTTGATGTTTGCGGATGACTTCACAGTGTTCAGCACCATTTGCGACTCCTCAGATAGTGAAACAGTCCATGACCAAGTGCAACAAGACCTGGACAATACCCAGGCTTGTGCTGACAAGTGGCAAGTTACATCCACGCCACACATGTGCCAGGCAAGGACCAACTCCTACAAGAGAGGACTAACCATCACCCCTTAACATTCAGTGGCTTTGCCATCACTGAATCCCCCACAATCAACATTCCGGGCATTACCATTGATATTAATACTGTGGTTACCAGGGCAGGTCAAAGGCTAGGAATCCTACGGCGAGTAACTCACCTCTTGACCCGCCAAAGCCTGTCCAACATCGACGAGGCACAAGTCAGGAGTGTAATGGAATACTCTCCACTTGCCTGGATGAGTGCAGCTTCAACAACACTCAAGGAGCTCAACACCATCCAGGACAAAGCAGCCCGCTTGATTGCTCCCCCTTCCACAAACATTCAAACTCTCCACCACTGATGAACAGTGGCAGCCGTGTGTACCATCTGCAAGAGGCACTGCAGTAACTCACCAAGGTTCCTTAGACTGCACCTTCCAAACCCATGACTACTACCATCTAGAAGCAGAAGAGCAGCAGATATCTGGGAACCCCACCATCTGGAGGTTCCCCTCCAAGTCACTCACCACCCTGACTTGGAAATATATCACCGTTCCTTCATTGTCACTGGGGCAACATCCTGGAACTCCCTTCCTAACAACACAGTGGATGTACCTCCACCTCAAGGACTGCAGCGGTTAAAGAAGACAACTCACCACCACCTTCTGAAGGGCAATTAGGGATAGGCAATAAATGCTGGACTAACCAGTGATGCCTTAAATTAATTTAAAAGAAATTGGGGGATTGGGTGGAGTAAACACAGAAACTAGGAGCAGGATGAGGCCCTCAAGTCTGCTGCACCATTCAATATGATCATGGATGATCCTCAATCTCAATGCCATATTCCTGCTTTCTCCCCATATCCCTTGATGCCATGAAAATCTAAACATTTATCTATCTCTTTCTTGAACACATCAGTGACTTGGCCTCCGCAGCATTCTGTGGTAAAGAATTCCACAGGTTCGCCACCCCTTGAGTGAAGAAATCTTTCCTCATCTAAGTCTTAAATGATCTATCCAATATCCTGAGACTTGTGACGTATGCTCTACATTCCCCAACCAGGGAAAACATCCTCCCTGCATCTGGTCTATCCAGCCCTGTTAGGATTTTATACATTTCAATCAGGTCACCTCTTATTCTTCTAAACTCTAGTGAATACATGCCCAGTTATACCAATCAATCCTCATAGGACAGTCCTGCCAACCCCAGTATCAGCCTAGTGAACCTCCACTGCACTCCGTCTATGACATGTATAACCTTTCTTTGGTAGGGAGACAGAAACTGCATTCAATATGCCAGATATGATCTCATCAAGGCCCTATATAACTGCAGGGAGACATTCCTACTTTTGAACTCAAATCCTCTTGCAATGAAAGAGAAAATATCACTTGCCTTCCTAATTGCTTGCTGCACCTTCCTCTCCACTTTCATTGACTGGTAGTTGGGTTGGGGGGAAGGTGGGGCTAGTCAAGGGGTTGTTGGGGAGAAAGGGGGTCAGGAGGGGTATGGAGGTGCAGATGGGGGTTTGAGGAGGATAGTCGGAGGATCCAGTGGAGAGGCGGTGGTGGGGAGGGTATGACAGTGGGGTCAGCAGTATAGTTATCCAGGGGATAGAACTGGTTTGAATCCTCCTAATTTTCCTCAGTAACTATTCTGTGAAGTGAGTCGGAACCATCCAAAGTCTCTGAATCTAACTCAGAGTTTGGAGGGTTTCAGCTGCTGGGAATTGCTTATTGGAATTTCAAGCTCCCTGGAAATTCACACATAGTCAGTGCATCGGGACTTTCATGTCATCCCCCTCAGCACATCTTGGGGGATATATCCGAGGTACGATCATCCCAAAATTGGAAGTTCTGGCATGATTCTCAAAAATGAGCTGTTGAAAACCCCTAATATTAATGTGGCAGGAGGTAATCAACTTGGGCCTGTGGCAAATTCTAGATCAGTGTGGTAATTTTGGTGGTCACCCTAGTAAAACAAATATTACCACAATAAAGGATAGATGTTGCAGCCACCAGGATCATTGCAAAACATACATATGAGGGCTCAGTAATCGGATGTGGAATCCTTTTTCCTGGATCCCTCCTTGGTTAATGCAGCCTGCAATCGCAAAACAGACATTTTAAGCCAGTCCAATGTACTCTCACATGAAGGAGCTGATTTTCAATTCAGGCCTCTAACTGGACATTAGTTGGATTGTTGCCTTACTAGCACCTGCAATCTATTAATTTGCTGACCCAACCTGCTTTTGTGGAGTCAGTTTCATTTACTTGACAGAGGCGAGCTGTCAGCCCCATATTGGAACTGGAATTGGGAGCTCTGCGCCATTGTTGGAAAACCAGTGCATTACTGGCCTCAGTTGGCAACCCACAGCTGCAGGCAGGACAGTAGCTCACTTTGTATAGTGATTAGGGCCAAACCTTTGAAGGTGACAGGGATAAGTGGAAAGTTAACAGCGCACCATTGCGGACCAGATAATTGATCCTAGAATGGTAAAGCCTGAAGCCATCTTGTGAGTAAATGGCACTGTTTAAATTTATTTTGACAATTGTTCAATGGTATTCTCTCATTCTCAGAATGCAGGTGTCATAAAGACCAACAATTAATACCCACATGTAGTTGCATAGACTGAGTAGAGAGTGGAATTGGAGTGACTTACAGGTCAGTCTGGATGAAGAGCACAGTGTGGTAATCACCTCTGTTGTATATATTAGGAGATGTGTGGTAAGGCCCTGTACTACAGGTACGGCGGTAGTCCCTGCCTGCTGGCTCCGCCCAGTAGGCAGAGTATAAATATGTGTGCTCTCTATACAGCAGCCATTTCGCCAGCTACTGTAGGAGGCCACACATCTTAGAGTAATAAAGCCTCAGTTGTATTCAACTCTCGTCTCTGTGCAATTGATCGTGCATCAATTTATTACTCTAAGATTTTCAGAAGATGGACCTCCGCATCAAGCCGGATCGCCTGCAGCTGGATCCGCAATCAAGCGACGCCAAAAAGGACTTTCAACACTGGCTAGCTTGTTTCGAAGCTTACATCAGGTCTGCCCAGACCCAATCCCGGAAGCTCAGAAGATCCAGATACTCTACTCGCGGCTGAGCTCCAATGTCTTTCCTCTTATCCAGGATGCGCCAAACTACGACGAAGGCATGGCGGTACTGAAAGAGAATTACGCCCAGCAGACGAGCACTCTCTTCGCCAGACACGTACTCTCTATTCGCAGTCAACTCCCTGGTGAGTTCGTAGAAGATTTCTGGCGTGCTTTAATTCCTCTGGTCAGAAACTGTGACTGTCAGGCTGTCACGGCCACGGAACATTCGAACCTTCTCATGCGGGACGCCTTCGTTATGGGGATAGGGTCAGACCTCATACGCCAGCAACTTTTAGAGGGGGCCACGCTCGAACTCGCAGCAACAAAAAACTGGTGCTATCAATGACGGTCGCCTCGCGCAATATTCAGGACTACACCCCCAGCCGCGCGGCCACCCCTCCTACACATCGTGCACTCCGCAGACGGCTGCCCCACCGGGGCCTCACCCAGTCAATACACTTGTGCCACGCGCCAGCCAGCCAACCCTGGGGGCAACAGAAACACCCCTGCCAACGCTGCCCGGCCCGCACCGCCCTTTGCAAGGCCTGCGGCAAGAAGGGGCACTTCGCTGTGGTGTGCCAGGCCTGCTCAGTCACCGCTATTGTCCCGACCCACCTCGCGTACGGACAATGGGTGCTGCCATCTTCACCTCCCCGGACCACGCGCGGCCAGTGGGCACCGCAATCTTCTCCCCCTCAGATCACGTGCGGCCAGTGGGTGCCGCCATCTTCTCCCCCTCAGACCACGCGCGGACTGTGGGCGTCACCACCTTCCCCTTCTCGGATCACTGCGGCCCATGGGCGCCGCCATCTTTTTCAACCCCCGCCACGTGCAGCCTGTGGGCGCCGCCACATTGTCCACCCCAAGATCATCAGGCGCCGCCATCTTGTCTTTCCCACGGCACATGGGCACCACCATTGTTCCAGGACCCGTGCCCCCCAGGCACCCCATCGTTCGACACCAGCGACGGCCAGCCACGACTTGCCTCGGTCACGATCCACCAGTCTCGCCCGCACAATCTAGCCACCGCCTCGACAAGCGTGAAGATCGATGTGCACGAGACCTCTTGCCTGCTGGACTCCGGGAGCACCGAAAGCTTCATCCATCCAGGTACGGTAAGGTGCTGCTCCCTTGCTGTACACTCCGCCAATCAAAGAATCTCCCTGGCCTCCGGATTCCACTCCGTGACGATCCGGGGGTACTGTATAGTCACACTCACGGTCCAGGGCGTAGAATTCAGCGGCTTCCGCCTCTACATCCTCCCCAACCTCTGCGCTGCCCTGCTACTCGGCCTGGACTGCCAGTGTAACCTCCAGAGCCTAACCTTGAAATTCGGCGGGCCCCTATCACCCCTTACTGTGTGCGGCCTCGCGACCCTAAAGGTCGACCCACCTTCCCTGTTCGCAAATCTAACCCCGGATTGCAAACGGTACAGCACCCAGGACAGGACCTTCATCAGGTCCGAGGTCCAGCGGCTGCTACGGGAAGGCATCGTCGAGGCCAGCAAAAGCCCCTGGAGAGCCCAAGTGGTAGTGATGAAATCTGGGGAGAAACACAGAATGGTCGTGGACTACAGCCAGATCATCAATAGGTACATGCAGCTCGACGCGTACCCCCTTCCATACATATCTGATATGGTCAATCAGATTGCACAGTAGCGGGTCTTCTCAACTATAGACCTCAAATCCGCCAACCACCAGATCCCCATCCATAAGGCGGACCGCCCATATACTGCCTTCAAGGCAGATGGCTGCTTCTACCATTTTCTCAGGGTTCCTTCGGCGTCACCAAACGGGGTCTCGGTCTTCCAAAGGGAGATGGACCGAATGGTCGACCGGTACGGGTAGCGGGCCACCTTCCCGTACCTAGACAATGTCATCTGCGGCCACTCTCGTCTCTGTGCAATTGATCGTGCATCACACAATTTCCTTGCTAAGGCGGATTTATGAACCTATTGAGTTTTTACAACAATTTGACATCTTTCACAGTTACTTTACTGATAACAGCTTTCTAATTCCAGCATTTAAAATCTGATTTCAAATTCTTAAACTGTTGCAGGGGATTTTGAAGATATTTTCAAAGGGCCAAGTGGTTGAGACCAGTGTCTGTTCAAAGTAAATTTGGGTTCCAGGAAGTCATCCCAACGCCTGTGGGACAGATAAAATATTTCAAAGGGCCAATGGAAAGTGTCATGGGAATGTCACTTTAAGAAATGTTTGTCAGCTCAAGTAGCTGCAGTGATGTCAGAGTGTGGGTGGAGCTGAGCTCTGGCTCTGCTTTTTAGTTTCGCTTTGAGTAAAAGCTTGGGTGTGTCTGTGTTTTTAGTTTTGTTTTCGTGTTGGAGGTGCAGCCAGCCAAAGAAGGTGTAATTTTGATCTCTCTGGCATCTAAAGACAATCTTTAGATCATTTGGTGAATTCAGAGTGATAACTGCTCTCAGTAAAGAATTTAAACCTGATGTGCTTCTGTAAAAAGGGTTTTTGTCTTATGGATGTTAAAAGAAAAGTTTAAGGACTACTTAGAGTGTTATATTCTTTGGGGGTTGTATTTGAATTGATGGTTGCTAAAATGTTCACTGTATGTTTTAAAAAGGTTAACTGAGTTCATGGAATAAACATTGTTTTGTTTAAAAAAAATTCTTTTAGATTTCTGCTGCATCACACCTGTATGTGCTCCCCATACCATAATCTAGTAAAAGTCGTGGGTCAGGTGATCTCCATGATATACTTTGGAGTTCTCTAAACCCTGGCCCATAACAAGAGCGAACAGAGAATCAACTGGTTCGCCACCAACTAAAAGCCCCTTCAGCTCTTCAATTAACTTTTGAAGGGGCCTTTATTTCATAGTTGCAATTTTGAATTTTAATTTGATGAACCTGAATAGTGTGGTACACATTGGTCTCCAGTTTATGTCAGGGACAACCAGCTAACTAATAAGACCATAAGACCATAAGACAGAGGAGCGGAAGTAAGGCCATTCGGCCCATCGAGTCCACGCCACCATTCAATCATGGCTGATTTCAACTCCATTTACCCGCTCTCTATAGCCCTTAATTCCTTGAGAAATCAAGAATTTATCAACTTCTGTCTTAAAGACACTCAATGTCCCGGCCTCCACCGCCCTCTGTGGCAATGAATTCCACAGACCCGCCACTCTCTGGCTGAAGAAATTTCTCCTCATCTCTGTTCTAAAGTGACTCCCTTTTATTCTAAGGCTGTGACCCCGGGTCCTAGTCTCCCCTGGTAATGGAAACAACTTCCCTACGTCCACCCTATCTAAGCCATTCATTATCTTGTAAGTTTCTATTAGATCTCCCCTCAACCTCCTAAACTCCAATGAATATAATCCCAGGATCCTCAGACGTTCATCGTATGTTAGGCCAACCATTCCTGGGATCATCCGTGTGAATCTCCGCTGGACCCGCTCCAGTGCCAGTATGTCCTTCCTGAGGTGTGGGGCCCATAATTGCTCACAGTATTCTAAATGGGGCCTAACTAATGCTTTATAAAGCTTCAGAAGTACATCCCTGCTTTTATATTCCAAGCCTCTTGAGATAAATGACAACATTGCATTTGCTTTCTTAATTACGGACTCAACCTGCAAGTTTACCTTTAGAGAATCCTGGACTAGGACTCCCAAGTCCCTTTGTACTTCAGCATTATGAATTTTGTCACCGTTTAGAAAATAGTCCATGCCTCTATTCTTTTTTCCAAAGTGCAAGACCTCGCACTTGCCCACGTTGAATTTCATCAGCCAATTCTTGGACCACTCTCCTAAACTGTCTAAATCTTTCTGCAGCCTCCCCACCTCCTCCATACTACCTGCCCCTCCACCTATCTTTGTATCATCGGCAAACTTAGCCAGAATGCCCCCAGTCCCGTCATCTAGATCGTTAATATATAAAGAGAACAGCTGTGGCCCCAACACGGAACCCTACGGGACACCACTTGTCACCGGTTGCCATTCCGAAAAAGAACCTTTCATCCCAACTCTCTGCCTTCTGCCTGACAGCCAATCGTCAATCCATGTTAGTACCTTGCCTCGAATACCATCGGCCCTTATTTTACTCAGCAGTCTCCCGTGAGGCACCTTATCAAAGGCCTTTTGGAAGTCAAGATAGATAACATCCATTGGCTCTCCTTGGTCTAACCTATTTGTTAGCTCTTCAAAGAACTCTAACAGGTTTGTCAGACACGACCTCCCCTTACTAAATCCATGCTGACTTGTCCTAATCCGACCCTGCACTTCCAAGAATTTAGAAATCCATCTTTAACAATGGATTCTAGAATCTTGCCAACAACCGAGGTTAGGCTAATTGGCCTATAATTTTCCATCTTTTTCCTTGTTCCCTTCTTGAACAGGGGGGTTACTGAATGGCCTGTCCCCTCGTGGGCTCCATCACAAGCTGTTCCAAAAAGCCCTCCTGTAAACATTCAATGAGTTCCCTTTCCTTGTGTCCACTGGCAGCATTATTTACCCAGTCCACCTGCATATTGAAGTCCCCCATGATCGCTGTGACCTTGCCTTTCTGACATGCACTTTCTATTTCGTAGTGCATTTTGTGCCCCTGGTCCTGACCACTGTTAGGAGGCCTGTACATAACTCCCGTTATGGTTTTTTTGCCTTTGTGGTTCCTCAACTCTACCCACACAGACTCCACGTCATCTGACCCTCTGTCGTTTAGTGCTATTGATTTAATTTCATTCCTAATTAACAAGGCAACCCCGCCCCCTCTGCCCACCTCTCTGTCTTTTCGATAGGTTGTGAATCCCTGGATGTTTAAATGCCAGTCCTGAACCCCCTGCAACCATGTCTCTGTGATGCCTACCACATCATACCTGCCAGTCACAATCTGGGCCACAAGCTCATCTACCTTGTTCCGTACACTGCGCGCATTTAAATATAGCACCTTTAATTCTCTATTGACCGTCCCTTTTTGTTTTCTTAGTGTGGTGGACCTTGGTTTACTGAGCCTTTCCATACACTGTGTCATATTTTGTGGGATGGGGACTATTGTAACCTCTCCTGAGTTCTGTCTTTTCGTGCTTTTTTGTATTCCTAAGCAGCTACGCTTCCCACTGTTTACTTCACCTCTTGGGTCCCTGACTTCCCTTCCCCCCCAATCTCTAGTTTAAAGTCCTATTGACCACCCTATTTACTCTTTTCTAAATCTAGGATTTACCTCAAGCATCAATTGATATTCAGTGATAAGTCATGAGCATTTTGCATTGTAATCTTCCAATAAGTAAGGAATTGGTTGTGATTAACTTACTTAACTTTTTATCCTCACTGTTTCTACCAGCATAAGAATATTTGCCATTTCTTATGTCCATACGTGAATTTGTATTCAGACATAAATTACACTGAGCCAAGTTGAATTTCTTAAATGCCTTTGTAATACAATTATTAGTGGAGCATGACTAAAATGGGATACAGGAGCAGTATAGGATGCTCTCTCAACGTAAGAATTAAGGCAATGTAATGAATCTATTTCACTGATGCCACTTTCTTCTTCAACAGGGAAGTTTACCTGCATTGAAGTGAAGTTCCTTTTGGAAAGGCAGATGGGTTACTATTTAATCCAGATGTACATTCCGAGTCTGCTGATTGTCATTCTGAGCTGGGTGTCATTTTGGATTAACATGGACGCTGCTCCAGCGAGAGTAGCTCTAGGCATCACCACAGTGCTGACCATGACTACACAGAGTTCCGGCTCTCGAGCTTCACTTCCAAAGGTGAGAGGTTTACAGGCAATCATATTCTGCTGAATTCTTTACAACATATGATTAATTTATCCATAAATTTTAGGTATGAATCAAGATTGTCCTGGACGAGGAATTCTGATGTCTACTTATTGCTAACTATTTGCAATATGTTAGCTCGTTGAATGATTCATACAACATCGGAATACAATATGAAATTATCCAGACAAATTGTATTCTTTGCAAATAGCTTTTGGTGCATATGCAATAATCGACAGGGATTCCATTAATGGTTGTGGTGCGGTCTGAAAACCTGATTAACTGTGATCATTTTCTATCAAGATTATCATTAAATATTTATGATTATTGCAACTTCAGAATGTTTCTCTAATGCCAAAGGCAGGTGCATGAATTGGTCCAGGTTATGTTAATTTGGATGTCAGATCACAGGTTGTGATTTGTATCAAATATTCTGTAACTTAAATTTGGTTGTTTGGATTAAGTATATGAGTAATTGATGCTCATTGCTTGGGTCCAATATTTTAATAATTGCTGCTGGTTATTTGGATTCGATATTTTATTAATTGAAAATCGCAGGATGGATAAAATATTGTTAAATTATATTAAGAGGTTTAATTTCAGGAAGGATGATCATCTTGGGTCTTCTGCAAAGTTACTTCTTGTGAATAGCTAGGCACTTCCAGAAACAACGAACTCCCCTCCATAATCGGGAATTTAATGAAATTTTTGCAACAATAGATTGGGCGTTAATCACCTTTAACTTAGTCTATTCATCCATGTTCAGCCATTCCATATTTGCCTCCCTACTGACATCTAAAGAGTGATATTTTTCATGATTTTAAAATTGAGATACCTAAAGCAGGAATCTGAGGCATCATCAAGAGGAGTAGATGTGCTCGGTCAAAGGTTAGTAGCTTAGTGGCACCAAACTTAGGCTTTAAAGGTGTGTAGATTGTTGGAGTAAGGGAGGACTTTGATACAAAAGTAGTTCCAATGCAGGGAATTTTCTGGAAATGTGTTTTCTGGTGATGGAGGTAGTTTGCCATTGGCCACCGACTGGATCTTCCAGTCTTACTGATGTCAATGGCATTTTGCGGGTCTCGTCCGTCCCACTGCAGGGGAACCTGCCATGGGGGTAACCTTCAGCGGGACTGGAAGATCCCGCTGATGGCAAAGGCTGGAAAATCCCACCCATTGTTTTTCAGGTACTGACAAAGAATGCAAGCAATAGATTGTGCAATGAACTTTCAGCTTTTATTTCAGGATGTTTACAAAGAGTTTTCATAATGAAGTGTTCAGGAGCAAAGGAACATAATTCAGATGCGGGTTGATGACATTTGTTTATATTTTGATTCAATAAAAATGTTACATCCAAAATTACATTTTATAACGGTGATCAGTTGCATACGTTAACAGTCATGACCGAGTTAAACAAGGGATTACAGAAGTTACCTTGATCAATTATTCACACCAGATGTAATTAGAACATAAGAACTAGGAGCAGGAGTAGGCCATCTGGCCCCTCGAGCCTGCTCCGCCATTCAATTAGATCATGGCTCATCTTTTGTGGACTCAGCTCCACTTTCCGGCCCGAACACCATAACCCTTAATCCCTTTATTCTTCAAAAAACTATCTATCTTTATCTTAAAAACATTTAATGAAGGAGCCTCTACTGCTTCACTGGGCAAAGAATTCCATAGATTCACAACCCGTTGGGTGAAGAAGTTCCTCCTAAACTCAGTCCTAAATCTACTTCCCCTTATTTTGAGGCTATGCCCCCTAGTTCTGCTTTCACCAGCCAGTGGAAACAACCTGCCCGCATCTATCCTATCTATTCCCTTCATAATCTTATATGTTTCTATAAGATCCCCCCTCATCCTTCTAAATTCCAACGCGTACAGTCCCAGTCTACTCAACCTCTCCTCGTAATCCAACCCCTTCAGCTCTGGGATTAACCTAGTGAATCTCCTCTGCACACCCTCCAGTGCCAGTACGTCCTTTCTCAAGTAAGGAGACCAAAACTGAACACAATACTCCAGGTGTGGCCTCACTAACACCTTATACAATTGCAGCATAACCTCCCTAGTCTTAAACTCCATCCCTCTAGCAATGAAGGACAACATTCCATTTGCCTTCTGAATCACCTGTTGCACCTGTAAACCTGTAAATTGAGCCAAACTGACTGGAGGTCTAATGTTCTTGCTGATTGAGCCAATCTCTATGAGGTTGGGCCTGTTACTGACCTCAGGCTAAGAAGCGAGACTCTATTGAGTGGTCCTTGCAGCAAAGATCGTGAATAAAGACACTGGGAAAGGACAAATTCAATCCTATTTCTGATGCCTTTTGTGATATGTCTGCCAATGCTTACTGTATCAGTGAAGAAAAGACAATTGCATGAATTGTTGAGTGATATTTGAAACCAACCTCCATGTGTCAGTTCCTCCAGGAGAGGAGGCAAGAAACGGAAGGGAAAATGTTTCATGTTATATTCAGATTGATGTACCTATCATAGTCTGGTTTGCCTATAAATTATATAAAGCTATTAAATTGTCCTCCAGATTCGCTTTACATTTCATAAAACCCTACACTTTTCATAAAAACATAACATTAATTTGTTCAGTTACTGATGGAGCGGGAATATATTAGAAGATGAGAATGTAAGAATGAGAAATGGCACTCAGCCTATCCAGGTCATACTGGAAATTGGTTTAACTGGAAATCCACATTTCGTGGTGAATGCCGTTTTTCTTCGAAGTTGTATGATGGTCCTATAATTCACTTGAAAATTGCTCTGTAACCTTTCACATTTAAATTGCCACTCCATTGGAATCAAATGTTTCAACTGAGCCTTAACATTGTTTGTAATGAGTGAGCCCAGTTGGATGCAATGCAATTAATTCCACACCCAAAGGCCATCATTAGTGGATTTAAGCACGGATATGCAATACTGCTCACATTGTGGTTCAGATCTCATGAGCACAATAGTACGACATTCCCGATGCATTTGGGAGCATGGATTTAGAGTACACTGTTTAGAGAGTTGAAGCTTCAGGCCACAAAAAAGCCAAGAACTTGAAGTAATTCAATCCATAAATAGCTTTATCACACATATGAGATATATTGCAGCCAACAGGAGAAATGTAATTTGCAATATTTAATTTTAAAAATAATTATATTCTTACAATTATTTTATTATTCTCTGTGATGCAATGGTGCTCTTCTCCAATGAAAATAATATTCAATAAATATTAAATGCATCAATCAAATATAGCCCAGGAATTTTTCTGAAGTAAAATCAGATCAATGATCTTGAAAAGTTAACATGCTCCAAGAACTCATAGATCCTAGTATCACAGTGAGACGGCAATATTAATGATGCTCTTTCACAGTTTGGTGACAGTATTTTTATTTTATTAATTATGATAAATTGAGTACAGTAAGGTTTGAAACCGTGCTTCAGGCATATGTTTCAATGCCATTGCACTGATAAAGGTCTTGCATCTTGCAGATTACCTACATGAAGATCTGTGGCACACTGTGAAGTGCCAGGATTAATCCACAACAAACGGATTCTAGATAACATTATTATTGGCTGTCTTATGAAACTATTGATTTTTTTGAAATTAACCTCACCACCACAGCATGAATCTTTGTATTTCTCCTTATGAAGAATTTCTGCTCCTGATTTCCTATTAGTTATAGCATGGAAAACAGGTACCATGTGCCCTACACAGATAAAGCAAATGTTACAGAGATACGGCACGGTGGCACAATGGTTACTGCTGCTGCCTCACGGTGGCATAATGGTTAGCCTCACTGCCTCCCAGCGCCAGGGACCCAGGTTCAATTCCAGCCTCAGGTGACTCTCTGTGTGGAGTTTGCATGTTTTCCCCGTATCTGCGTGGGTTTCCTCCGGGTGCTCCGGTTTCCTCCTGCAGTCCAAAGATGTGCCGATTAGGTGGATTGGCCATGCTAAATTGCTCCTTAGTGTCCAAAGGTTGGGTGGGGTTCCTGAGATAGGGTGGGGGAGTGGGCCTAGGTAGGGTGCCCTATCAGAGGATCGGTGCACACTCGATGGGCCAAATGGCCTCCTGCAATGTAGTGATTCTATCGTTCTATTCTACCTTTTTCCTATCCAACCCCTTCCCATCCCACCATCTTTCTGAAGAGGTAGGCAAACAGCTTTCTCTCCAATGATGACACACTTCAGCAAACTGGGACATGTTTTGTGTTTCATTTGGTGATTCTTTGCAGTTTTCCAATAGGCAAAAGTTCACTTTCTGTTTGCTGAACCTGCCTAACTATATAGTTAAATTGGTGTTTGTTTGGGCACTTGTTACGACATATTTGTCCAAACTTTCCATCATGCATTGCATTTACCTCGTAAACAAAATTCCGTATCCACTATGGTTCTACATTTGTGACAAATAACAATAACAATGACTTGCAATTTCCTCGCCCTTCTAACTTTTAGTAAGGCACTGCAGAGCAGTGTAATCAGATGGCAATACCAAGCCAAATTAATACAGGTGACATAAAACTAAGTCAAAGATGTGCTATAAGGAAGAAATTTTAGATAATTATTGACGACAAGATTTTACTTTGCATTCTGAACTGGGTGTGCATTCCTGTTGGTAACACAAATGTGATGCTGCACACAGGAATGGATGCATATTGAACACCAAAAGCCGCATGATATAGATAGAGTTGAGAGATCCAGCAACTGATAGGCCAGGTTAAAGGCTTGCAATTGCATTACATCCAGTTTAGAATGGAGATGGACAGTTAAGCAACTAAGGGAAGGAGGGGCATCCATGAAGATCCCATCCCCAAGAATGGAGAAAGTTAACACGTACCAGATCCAGTCAGAAGTGCTGAACCAATCCTTTTTTACCTTCGCCTCTAACCCCCCCCCCACCCAAAGCCACAGATGGTAGTCTTCAAACAATTCGATTCCCACTTCCTGTGACATCAAGTCCAATTGCACTGGAAATACTGACAGCTGCATGTCTGCCGGCAACCCAGCTGTACTGCCCTCTCATCCTGTTCTCAATCATCATTAAAGTGGTGAATGTTGTCAAACAAGATGCTCACCAATAAACTACTTCCTATTGCTCAGTTTTGGTTGTGCCAGGACTTGTCGACTCCAGACCCCATCACAGCTTTGGTTCAAATATAGACAAAAGTGCTGATTAATAGGTGAAGATGAAGTGACTGCTCTCGACATCAAGATAGCATTTGACATTGGGCGGGATTCTCCGAGCCCCCGCCGGGTCGGAGAATCGCCGGGGGCTGGCGTGAATCCCGCCCCCGCCGGTTGCCGAGTTCTCCGGCACCGGATATTCGGCGGGGGCGGGAATCGCGGCGCACCGGTCGGCGGGCCCCCCCCCCCGCGATTCTCCGGCCCGCGATGGGCCGCAGTCGCGCTGCTAGAATGCCTGTCCTGCCGCCGTGGATTAAACCACCTTTCTTACCGGCGGGACAAGGCAGCAGGAGCGGGCTCCGGAGTCCTGGGGGGGGGGGGGGCGGGGGGAGATCTGGCCCTGGGAGGGGTGCCCCCACGGTGGCATGGCCCGCGATCGGGGCCCACCGATCCGCGGGGGAGGCCTGTGCCGTGGGGGCACTCTTTTCCCTCCGCCTTGGCCACAGTTTTCACTATGGCCGATGCGGAAGGGACACCCCCCTGCGCATGCGCGGGTATAATGTCAGCAGGCGCTGACGCTCCCGTGCATACGCAGACTTCCGCCGGCCGGTGAAGACCTTTCAGCCCCGACTGGCGTGGCGCCAAAGGCCTTTCCCGCCGGCTGGTGGCGCGCCAACCACTCCGGCGCGGGGCTAGCCCCTCAAGGTGAGGGCTTGGCCCCTAAAGGTGCGGATTTCTCCGCACCTTTGGGGCAGGCCGACACTGGAGTGGTTCATGCCAGTCCATCCCACCGGGACCCCTCGCCCCACTGGGTCGGGGTGAATCCCGCCCATTGGGTGGCACCAAGGAGCCGCGGTAAAACTGGATCCAATGGGCGTCAGACAAAAACTCTCCATCTGCCTGGATGAGAGCAGCTGCAACATCATTCAAGGGGTCCAACACCAACAAGTAACTCTCCCACTGAGCTAAGCATCCACCTTCTTAACCATCAATGTACTGTGGCTGCAGTGTGTTCTATCGATAGTAACTTGCCAAGATTTCCTTAACAGCGCCTCTCAAACCCATAACTTCAGGCATTAATTGCTTAGAAATACAATCACCTCTGAGCTCATCTCCAAGTCACACACTTGCTCATATATCACCGCTAAGACAAAATCCTTCAATTTCTTACCGAGCAAGATTGCGGGGGATACCTTCACTAAACAAACAATAGAAGTTGAAGAAGAAGGACCATCACCACCTGCTAGGGGTAACTAAGTATGGGCAATAAATGCCTGCCTTGCCAGTGATGCCTATATTCTGAGAATTAATTTAAAATAAGCACACACATATCTCGAGTGTTTGACTCAATGCCCCAGATTTGACTGTAGGCTGGCATGACAAGCTAGTTTAGCAAAAAAATACATCAAAATTGATGGAAATACATTTGGTTACAATAATTCAACCAAATTGAACTTGACCAGACATTCAGGTGAATTTGCATCTTAAACATATGTCTGTTCTTCTCCATTGCCTCCATGTAATGACTTAATGCAATCTCATTCAGTGAGCTTCCTCTTCCTAACAATGGTGAATGCTTGGTAGGATTTGTGATAACATGCGGCTAAGCATACAAATCTTTTACTTCTCTTTATACACATAATTGGAGCACACACTGTTGCCTCATTACTGAAGTATCATGAGGACTATAATATCCTCAGCACATTCTGATCAACTGAATAGATCATCAATTTGAGGAAAACACTTAATAATTAATACTACTTAAATTTGCAGTAATGAAATGTCTAACAGGTTTTTGAGCATTTAAAACTTTCAGTATAATTGCAGTCGTGAAACTCATACAACCTACCCATCATGCCAGAATTTGCCACTCAAACTAAACCATCTGTTAAAATTTACCAACAGGATAAATCTGACCCTTGTTACTGCAGGTTGTCAGAATTCTTTGTCTGTGATTCTGGCCATTGACCAGTCTCTCATTGCTGGATCTAAATCTTTTGGTATTCCTTGAAGGCAAATGGTCTCCTGTTTCTTCTACCCATCCTATATTTTCTTGACAGATGACCCTTCTTTTATTGCCTTTCCTGTCTTCAGAAATAAAATATTTTTTTTCTGGGTGTTTGATTTTATGAAAATATTAATGTTCAACAAATGTGCTCCCTATCTTGTTTTTGGGTGTAATTTGAACATTTTGTACTAATATTAATCCAAACCCCTTTATTGCTCTTAAAACAGAAATGGAACCCATTCACCTTGACGTGCTTTAAACAAATTGCCCTTCATGACATTGGATGACATTTTATGCCACAAGTCAAAAGCCCTAAGTGTGAAGATGTTATTACTTGTATACCTTGTAACTTCTCTAGCTTATAATAAGGCCTTTGTATCGATCTTATCAGTCCTTTCTTCCTTTACAAAGGTTGGAAGTTATTCATCATTACAATATCTTTTCATTTCAATACGGAATCAGATTTGGATGCCTTTTTCATGTTCAACGATGCAAGGACAGGTATTTGTTCTCTCTCTCTCTCTCTCTCTCTCTGAATTCTTCTTCAGAACTTTCTCCCCCAGCTTCATACTTCATAGAATTTACAGTGCAGAAGGAGGCCATTCAGCCCATCGAGTCTGCACGGGCTCTTGGAAAGAGCACCCTACCCAAGGTCAACGCCTCCACCCTATCCCCACAACCCAGCAACCCCACCCAACACTAAGGGCAATTTTGGACACTAAGGGCAATTTATCACGGCCAATCCACCTAACCTGCACATCTTTGGACTGTGGGAGGAAACCGGAGCACCCGGAGGAAACCCACACACACGGGGAGGACGTGCAGACGCCGCACAGTTTGGAGGATGGCCTGTAGGCCCTGTAGATGCTCCTTACTGTCCCCCTCCCCTCCAAGTGACAACCCCCTAACTATGGCGCTAAGCCCAGTCCTCCCCGTCCCCTTCTCCCCCCCTACCCTGAGCACGGGGGCATCAACTCCATGGGCTGCATGCCGGGGACTGGCTCTATTACTTCCAGGATTTCCTGATATAACTGACAGAACATATCTGCTCATGTAACCAAAGGCACATTCTAATGCTTAGAGGTTGCATAAGTACAGCATCTATCCTATCATTCATCATTTGCATCATGACAACACTGGAGAAGAAATAGCTGTTTATCCCTGGTGTCCTGTGACGAATGGAATAGGGACCCCTCTGAAACTGAATTGACCAAAGGGCTAACATAATTGATGACAAAGTTTAACCAGCTACATAAGTACCTTGACTGCAAGAGCAGGTCAGAGGTTGGGAATTCTATGGTGAGTAACTCCCCTTCTGTCTCCTCAAAGCCTGTCCACCATCTACAAGGCAGAAGTCAGATGTGATGGAACACTCTCCGCTTGTCTGAATGAGTGCTGCTTCAATAACACTCCAGAAGCTTAACATCATCCAGGACAAAGCAGCCTTCTTGATCAGAAACCCATCCACTACTTTCAACATTCACTCCCTCTAACACTAGTGCAGATTGGCAGCAGTGTCTACCATATATATGCAAGATGCACCGCAGCAACAAGGCTCCTTCAGCAGCACCTTTCAAACATGTGTGCTCTACCACCTAGGAGGACAAACTCAACAGATGCACAAGAACTCCGTCACCTGCAAGTTCCCCTCCAAGCCACACACCATCCTGACTTGGAACTATATCACTGTTCCATCACTTTTGTTGGGTCAAAATCCTGGAACTCTCACCCTAACAGCACTGTGGGTGTATTTACACCACTTGGAGTGCAGGGTTCATAAAGTGGCTCACCACCACTTTCTCAAGAGCAATTACACCCTAATCACCCTACACCATAATCAAAGACCCCTCACGGCTTACTCACTCTTCCAACTTCTTCCATCGGGCAGGAGATACAAAAGTCTGAGAACACACACAAACAGACTCAAAACAGCTTCTTCCCCGTTGTTGCCAGACTCCCAAATGACCCTCTTATGGACTGACCTCATTAACACTACACCCTGTATGCTTCATCCGATGCCGGTGTTATGTAGTTACATTGTACATGTTGTGTTGCCCTATTATGTATTTTCTTTTATTTCCTTTTTTTTCATGTACTTAATGGTCTGTTGAGCTGCTTGCAGAAAAATACTTTTCACTGTACCTTGGTACACGTGACAATAAACAAATCCAATCCAATCCAATTCCATGAAAGAATTTAAAAAAAACAATTTCCATCCCTCCCTCCCGCTGCCCCATGCTGGATTTCTCAGGGGAGACTGGAGTCAGTGTGCCAATCATAGAATCATAGAATTTACAGTGCAGAAGGAGGCCATTCGGCCCATCGAGTCTGCACCGGCTCTAATCAATCCTCTAAGTTACGTGCAGTGTCAGTTATCTGAGCTGGTAGCTGTGAGTGTGAAATCACATGATGATGCTATGTCTTCATCATCAGCCTCTCGATGCTGTTCACTGTCTAGCCAAATAGCAATTCTTGGATATCTGAAAGAAGAAATGAATAGGGAGAGGTTTGTGGTGAATGGAGGAGGGTTGGAAGGAGATGGGGCATAGTGATGAATACTTACGTCATCTGCAGCTTATGAATGGGAAGAGATGGTCAGGTGAGAAAGAATTGCATGTGAGAATGAGGGTTAGCTATGAGCGTACCACATCTTCAATGACTTCAGTCCCACTGCCGGGCACGGTTTTAACAATGGCCCTTCCCATTTTGGTGAGTACTATCTTCTCCTGGGGTGGAGGTCAAGGTATGCAGCTGTGCCCAGCCCCAGAGGATTAGATCTAGCTGCATCTGGTTATGCATCAAAATCTCCTGCATGAAAACAGTAAATGTGTCAATGTGTTTGGTGTAATATGTTTGGATGATGTGCCTGAAATAGTTGAATTGCTGGCAATGTATGCAAGCTGGGAGATGTGGGTGTGAAACTTGAAGCTGTGCTAAGCATGCAAGGTTGTGGAGAAGCTATGAATCTTCGATGTGAGTCCCATTTGATCGAGATTATTTGCAGGAAGGTGATCGAGGTTAAGCAGTGGCTTAGGCTAGTGGTGCACTTGGAAGGAAATGGTTTAAAAGATGCACTCACTGACTATTACCATGTGTGGTCATTGAACATGTTGCTGCCCCGCATTCAACATCGTTTGAACATATATCTGGAGGGCTACCTGGCCTCCCAATACAGGAAGTCTCTCTTTCTTTCTACCTTCAAGAACGCCAGTGCAGCATCCAAATGACTTGAGCCTGCCCTCACTATTTCCCAGAGCAGATCACTTGCTGAATAATTACTAGCATCTGCTTCTGACACAATGCATGTCTTCTTTAAGAAATGCAGATTAGGTTTAAGTAGTGCAGGTTAGTAATAATATTGGTCCCACTGCTGCCCTATGCAATCAATGAATAGTGTGGTTAGTGCTGACTGTACAAAGTTAGGGTGATGTTTGCGTTTCAGTCAACAGGGCATGGATTACAATCCTATGCACATTTTTAGAGATGATCCAATTTTTTTAGATATGGCAGCCACAATAACAACAATAGCACTCTTGGGGTGGCACGGTGGCGCACTGGTTAGCACTGCTACCTGTGGCGCCGATGACCCGGGTTCGATCTCGACCCCGGGTTACTGTCTGCGTGGAGTTTGCATATTCTCCCCGTGTCTGCGTGGGTTTCACCCCCACAACCCAAAGATGAGCAGGTTAGGTGGATTGGCCACACTAAATTGCCCTTTAATTGGGGAAAAAAAATAATGGGGCACTCTAAATTTAAAAAAAACACAATAGCACTCTTGCTTTGTACATCAGCACAAAATTTGAGGTTTCCATTCTGGCAATCTGATTATCTACTGCAATGTATCATTTTACTCTACATCTGAACCGGAATTCTCCAGTCATCGAGATTCACTTTTCCCACTGGCAGTGCAATCCCGGTTTCTCGGCGATGTGGGGTGGTTTCAATGGGAAATACCATTGACAAGCGGTGGGAGGATAGAATCCCACCACCAGCGAACGGATTGGCCAAGAAACATGCGGCTGGGGGACCAGAAAATCCTGCCCCATCTGCTGTTCACCACTTTGGTTCTGCCATCTCTTGCAGCTGGATCATTTACCTGACTCAACTTTTTTAAAAAGTGAGCCCATTGTTTTTTAGTTAAATTTATTTCTAATACTAATATATTGCATAATTGCACTTGTTTAAAAAATATATTTTTATCAGAACTTTTCCAATTTTAGCAATTAGACATATAAAACACACAGGGTGGGTTTTTCCGTCCCTCCGCACTAGGTTTCCGGTGCGGCACACCGTCGGGATTCTCCGTTTAGCCGGCTGGTCAATGGGGTTTCTCATTGTGGGGCTGCCCCACGCCGTCAGGAAACCCCCGGACTGCCGGCAAAACGGAGAATCCCGACGGTGGAGAATCCAGCCCAGAATATTTACAGAATGAATCGTTCCTATGTACAATTTACATGTATCCCTTTCATCAGCTTTCCCCCCCCTCCCTTGCTACCCCTTCGCCACTCCCACCCTCTTTCCCCTTCCTCCCCCTATTGTCAGTCGGGCTCCACCTTGGCCCCTTCTTCCACCATGGATGTTGCATTCTTTCTTTCATTTTGTGCTTGTTGCTGTTGCCCCTATGGCTTTGCTGGAGGGGGCTCTCTACCCCGCCTCGCTCTTTTCCAATGTCTCTTTCTGATATTTCATTGTGTGCCTTCCTTGCTGCCCCCCCCCCCCCCTTGTTCCTATCTGTTCTATGAGATCATGTCTGCCCTCATTGGTCCCCTCTGTCGTGTTGGGTGTTCTGCTGCACAAATGATCAAATACGGCTGTAGATGGTCCAACTCTGTTTTATTATCTTAACACCGGTTACAACTAACTGCTGGCTTGGGTACGTGCTTCACCAGCTAACCTGTGGACCCAGCCCTATCACTATCTTAGTGAGGCACTCAGCACATGGACTATGTCTGAGTGGCTCGCTGTGAGCTCTGTGCTCTGAGCTATCTCCTGGTAGAATGAGCAGGAACTGTGGTGTTCCCTGTTTTATAGTGCGTGTGCTCTCGCTGGTGATTGGCTGCGATGTTATGTGTGTGCTAGTTGGTCCAACTGCCTGTCCATCAGTGTGTGTGTGATTGCACCATGATATGCTGATGTGGATATCATGACACCCTCTCCTTCCTTTCTTCCTAATCACTGATGAATAACCCCCACGCTTGGTGGAAGTCCTTGCCTGACCCTTGGGTGGTGTATTTGATCTTCTCCAGGTGGAGAAATTCTGACCGGCCTGTCAGCCAATCCACAGCAATGGGTAGCACTGCTGATCGCCAGCCGAGCAGGATTCTCCGGTGTGCCATTAAGGAAGCAAAGGCCAGGGCATTGGCCCTCTTCCCCATATGTAGTTCTGGCTGGTCCGACACTCCGAAGACTGCCACTCTCGGGCATGGCTCCACCCTCACCCCCACACCCTTGGATATTGCCTCAAAGAAGGCTGTCCAGAACCCGACAAGTCTGGGGCAGGCCCAGAACATGTGAGTGTGGTTGGCCGGACCACCCTGGCACCATTTACATTTATCCTCCACCTCTGGGAAGAACCTGTTCATTCGGGTTCGAGTCAAGTGAGCTCCGTGCACCACTTTAAACTGCATGAGTCTTAGCCTTGCGCAGGAGGAGGTACAGTTGGCCCTATGCAGTGCTTTGCTCCAGAGTCCCAACCCTACCTCCGTCCCTAGTTCATCCTCTGTCCCTATTTCTGTCTTGCTCCGTCTAATGTAACTCTCGCCCTTAATAAAAGTCGTCCATAAATGTCCCCACAGTTCCCCCTCTCCATACTGTCGGCGTCCAGCAGTTCCTCCAGCAATGTGCCTCTCGGGGCCAGAGGGTACTTCATCGTCTCCTTGCGGAGAACGTTTTTGATAGTTCCAGTCTCTCCATTAGCTAGTCTAGGGTTGCGACTCTGTCCCCTATGTAAAAGTCCCTGATGGCTGGTGTGCCCCCATCAGGTCTCCACTTCTTAAAGATGACGTCTAGCATGGCTGGTGGGAATTCGTTGTTACCACAGATGGGTGCAATGGAGGACCTCTTGGTTAAACTAAAGCGTTGTCTCATCTGGTTCCATGTTTTCAACGTGGCTATCATCACTGAACTGGATGTGTACTTTGCCAGGGGGGGTGGATGGGAGCACTTGTGTGGCAAGGATTCAGAGGGTCGCTGCCTTACAGGAGGACTTCTCCAGCCTCACCCATTCCGTACTCGGTTCTCTTACCCATCCCTCGGCCGGCTTAGTTTCTTCCCCTCTGCAGTGCAGACTTGGGGATTCTTCGATTTTTCCCCTCCCACGCAAATGGCATGATCATTTTGCTTATTCCTTGGAAAAAGGCCTTGGGGATGAAGATCAGTATGGATCTAAACAGGAAAAGGAACCTTGGCAGTACGTTCATCTTAATCATCTACATTCTCCCCACCAGGAGAATCCCATCTCTGTTGGTCCTTTTTGACTTCCTCCTCCAGACTGGTCAGATTACACTTAACAAAGAATTATAGGATCATAGAAATTACAGTTCAGAAGGACGCCATTCAGCCCATTGAGTCTGCACTGGCCCTTGGAAAGAGCACCCTACCTAAGTCTATACCTCCACCCTATCCCCACATCTCCACCCCGTAACTCCACCTAATCTTTTTTGCACTCCAAGGGACAATTTAGCAAAGCCAATCTTTGGACTGTGGGAGGAAACCGGAGCACCCGGAGGAAACCCATGCAGACACAGGAAGAATGTGCAGACTCCACACAGACAATGACCCACGCCAGGAATCAAACCTGGGACCCTTGAGCTGTGAAACAACTGTGCTAACCACTGTGCTACTGTGTCCACTCATCGGCTTTCCGGATCCCCAGGTAGCAGAATTTGTTTTGGGGTAGTTTGAATGGTGGACCCTCCAGCTCCGACCGCCCCCCCGTCCCCCATTCGGTTCACCGGGAATACCTTGTTCTTGCACAGGTTGAGTTTGTAACCCAAGAAAACTCAAAACTCTTCCAGGAGCTTCATGATTACCGTCAAGTCGTTTTGCAGGTCTGAGATGTAGAGGAGCAGGTCATCCGCATGGGGTGAGACTCTGTGCTCTCTGCCTTCTCTTGGCTGCCCTTCCAGCCTCTTGTGCCTCGCAGGTTTGATTGTCAGGGCCTGCCTGGTTTCTCTGTGCAGCTGGAAGTATTCAGAGCTGGTTGTGTTTGTCATGATATTCAGGTAAACATCATAGCACATACATACTGATGGACAGATCAACGGACCAATCAACATACACACAACACCACAGCCAATCACAGGCAAGAGCATACACAGTACAAAACAGGGAACACAACACTTCCTGAGCATTCCAGCAGGAGACCAGTCCAAAGATGTGCAAGTTAGGTGGATTGGCCATGATAAATTGCCCTTAGTGTCCAAAATTGCCCTTAATGTTGGGTGGGGTTACTGGGTTATGGGGATAGGGTGGAGGTGTTGACCTTGGGTAGGGTGCTCTTTCCAAGAGCCGGTGCAGACTCTATGGGCCGAATGGCCTCCTTCTGCACTGTAAATTCCATGATAATCTATGAGACAGCTCAGGGCACAGAGCTCACAGCAAGCCACTCAGACATCCACCATGTGCTGAGTGCCACTACACGATAGTATTAGGAATAGGTCCACAGATTCTAGGGTTATGATCGAACCTCAGTAACCAGTTTACCACAATAAATGATAGTAATAAAACTGAGTTGTACCATTCGCAACCGTGTTGGTTCGTCTGTGTAGCAGAGTACACAACACATCAGTGTTGGTCCGAACGCTTGCCTTGGGGGCGTTGGACAGGAGTTTCACCCACGGGTTGAACCCCGTCCCTAACCCAAAACGCTCCAATACTTCAATGAGGTACTTCCATTCGACTCTGTTGAAGGCCTTTTCTGCATCCAGGGAGACAAACACCTCTGTTGTTCTCTCCCCAGATAGAGTCAGTATCCCTTCAGAAGCCATCTGATGTTCATAGTTAGCTGTCTACCCTTGACAAATCCCGTCTGGTCCTTTGCGACCACCTCTGGTACGCAGTTCTCCAGTTTCTTAACTAGGATTTCCACGTTGAGCAGCGAGATGGGTCTATATGATCCACATTCCATTGGGTCTATGTCTGTCTTCGGTATCAACGATATAGTGGTTTGTGTTAGTGTTGAAGGCAGGATGTCCCTTGCCAACAAATCTGCGAACATCACTCGTGGGTACGTGGCCAGGGCTGGTGCAAATTGTTTATAGCAGTCCATCGGGTCCCGGCTCCTTCCCTGCCTCCATGGTGCTGATGCTCTCCATTACCTGGGCTATCTCCCTCTTGGCTGCCTGCTTTCTCAGCTGGTGAGCCAGTAGGTGGCTAGCCTACTCTCCATGCACATTAAAAGTCCCCCTTGCCTGGCAGAGTTGGTGCGCCACCTTCCTGGTCGATAGCAGGTTAATGTCCATTTGTAGCTTCTTCCTCTCTGCCAGAAGCTCTACGATCGGAGCCTCGGAGTATTATCTGTCGACCTCCAAGTTGGAGTCGATCAGTTGCTACCTGGTCACCCTCACTTCCCTGTCTCTACGTGCCTTGTAGGCTATAACCTGTCCCCTAATCATCACCTTCAGTGCCTGCCAGAACGTGGAAGGTGAGACTTTCCCATTCTGGTTAGTAGTGATGTACTCGCCTATGGCCTGTGATGTTTTCTGGCAGAAGACTTTGCCGGTCAGGAGGTCCGTGTCCAACTTCCATGTGGGGCATGGAGCTCGGCCCATCTCAAACCCCACATCCATATAATGTGGAGTATGGTCGGAGATGACAATCATGGTGTATTCTGCTCTAACTATTTCTGGAAGCACAATTTCCCCACTGGAAAGAAGTCGATTTGGGTGTACTCCTTGTGTACCGGTGAGAAGTCGTCTACTGAGGTAGTATGGGCTGACGTTAGAAACAGGAAAGGAGAGGTCACCCTGTTAGGGGTTTTCTATAGGCCTCCGAAAAGTTCCAGAGATGTAGAGGAAAGGATTGCAAAGGTGATTCTGGATAGGAGCGAAAGCAACAGGGTAGTTGTTATGGGGGACTTTAACTTTCTAAATATTGACTGGAAACGATGTAGTTCGAGTACTTTAGATGGGTCCGTTTTTGTCCAATGTGTGCAGGAGGGTTTCCTGACACAGTATGTAAATAGGCCAACGAGAGGCGAGGCCATATTGGATTTGGTACTGGGTAATGAACCAGGACAGGTGTTAGATTTGGAGGTAGGTGAGCACTTTGGTGATAGTGACCACAATTCGATTACGTTTACTTTAGTGATGGAAAGGGATAGGTATATACCGCAGGGCAAGACTTATATCTGGGGGAAAGGCAATTATGATGCGATGAGGCAAGACTTAGGATGCATCGGATGGAGAGGAAAACTGCAGGGGATGGGCACAATGGAAATGTGGAGCTTGTTCAAGGAACAGCTACTGCGTGTCCTTGATAAGTATGTACCTGTCAGGCAGGGAGGAAGTGGTCGAGCAAGGGAACCGTGGTTTACTGAAGCAGTCGAAACACTTGTCAAGAGGAAAAAGGAGGCTTATGTAAAGATGAGACATGAAGGTTCAGTTAGGGTGCTCGAGAGTTACAAGTTAGCTAGGAAGGACCTAAAGAAAGAGCTAAGAAGAGCCAGGAGGGGACATGAGAAGTCTTTGGCAGGTAGGATCAAGGATAACCCTAAAGCTTTCTATAGATATGTCAGGAATAAACAAATGACTAGGGTAAGAGTAGGGCCAGTCAAGGACAGTAGTGGGAAGTTGTGCTTGGAGTCCGAGGAGTTAGGAGAGGTGCTAAATGAATATTTTTCGTCAGTATTCACACAGGAAAAAGACAATGTTGTCGAGGAGAATACTGAGATTCAGGCTACTAGACTAGAAGGGCTTGAGGTTCATAAGGAGGAGGTATTAGCAATTCTGGAAAGTGTGAAAATAGATAAGTCCCCTGGGCCGAATGGGATTTATCCTCGGATTCTCTGGGAAGCTAGGGAGGAGATTGCTGAGCCTTTGGCTTTGATCTTTAAGTCATCTTTGTCTACAGGATTAGTGCCAGAAGACTGGAGGATAGCAAATGTTGTCCCCTTGTTCAAGAAGGGGAGTAGAGACAACCCCGGTAACTATAGACCAGTGAGCCTTACTTCTGTTGTGGGCAAAATCTTTGAAAGGTTTATAATAGATAGGATGTATAATCATCTTGAAAGGAATAATTTGGTTAGAGCTAGTCAACACGGTTTTGTGAAGGGTAGGTCGTGCCTCACAAACCTTATTGAGTTCTTTGAGAAGGTGACTAAACAGGTGGATGAGGATAAAGCAGTTGATGTGGTGTATATGGATTTCAGTAAAGCGTTTGATAAGGTTCCCCATGGTAGGCTACTGCAGAAAATACGGAGGCATGGGATTCAGGGTGATTTAGCAGTTTGGATCAGAAATTGGCTAGCTGGAAGAAGACAAAGGGTGGTGGTTGATGGGAAATGTTCAGACTGGAGTCAAGTTACTCACTCCCCCTTCCCTATCTCTTCCCTTGCACGACCCATCCCTGTCCCTGTGATCTCCCCCCCCCCCCCCCCCCCCCCCCCGCCAGACGTTCTCTTACTTCCTGCACTAGCTTTCCCCACTAGTTTAGTGACCTCCCTCCTGGGGCTGATTTTACCCCTTTCTTGTGCTCGCTAGAAAGCTGTTTCCTCTTCAACCTGTCCTGCATCCGCTGCCCTCGCCCTTTCCCGTGGTTTAACATTTCTGTTCAGAGCGAGACCGTACTGTCACGCACAAACAGTGTATAGCTCTTTTCTTTCCCCTTTTTCTTCCCCTGTTTTGCCCTCCATGCTGTCTCACCTGCCCTTGTCCAGGCAGTTTGTCCACACAAACCCGTCTGCCTCTGCTGGGATATTGAAATAGAGTGCCTTGTTTTGGAACATGACCCAGAGCCTGGCTGGGAACAACATTCCAAACTTCACTCCGCTCTTGTGCAAGGCCGATTTCACTTGGTTGAATTCGGCCCAATGTCCTGGTAGACCCAGATTCTATGTCCTTCCCAGTTGCTCGCCTTTGTTTGTCTTGCCCACCACAGGATCCTTTCCCGGTCCTGACACCGATGTAATTTGGCAATTATTGCCCTTGGCTGCTCCCCCGCTTTGGGTTTCGGTTGGAGCGATCTGTGTGCCCTATCTGTCAGTTTGGGGAAGCTGTTCCTCCTGACCAGGTTGCCCAGCATCTGGGCCACATGTTCCGTCAGGCACCTGCCTTTGATCCCACCTGGCTGGCCCACGATCCGTATAATTGGCGCCGGGTTCTCCTGGTCCTCGGCCTTCCCCTTTAGGCTCACCTGGGTTGTCACCAACCTTTTAATTCCTGCTTCCAGAGCAACAATCCTGTCGCTCTAGTCCATCAATGCCTTCTCAAGCTCCTGCATCATCTTCCCTTGAGCTTTCAGCTTTTTCTCTAGTCCGTTAATCGCTGTCTGCATGGCAACCAACGCCTCTGTCACAGCCACCTTGACCGCCACCTGGATCTCCACCTTTATTGCCTCCCTCATCGCGAACAGTTCCTAGGTCAGGAACGTCTTCCATCCATTTCCAGAATGGGGTGGGGGTGTGAGGGGGGGCATTGCTCGAGTCATCAGTCTCCTTTTCTCTGTGGTGGCTGCGGACCCCTCGCCTCATGGGTCCGCCGACTTGTTCACATGCTGCTCTTGACCTTTCCCTCTGCTCCTGCCATCTCTATGGCTTCTCGAGCTCCTGTTCACTGACATGTTGTTGTTCCCCTTCTCTCCCTTTCTTATTGATGGGTGAAATAAGTCCAAATATTCGGGCTAAATGCGACTAAAAGTGCCTGTTTGGTTGTATTCTGGAGGAGAGCCACCTGAATTGCAAGTCTCAGCACATCACTGGAAGTCCTTATTTTAACACTCTCAGCAGGAAATGTCAACCTCCAGGTAGTAAAATTCTGAAATTCTTTCTGCGTTTTATCTTTCTGATGTTATTCCCTACTCAACTTGGTAATGTCTGCGAATGTTAACATTCGAATTGCAATAGCTTCCTCAAATTGTACTGATCCAGTAGGTTTTATGAATGACCACTTCTGGTGCAGAGAGGAGCTCAAAGACATATCTCAATTGTCTGTCCATGAAACCCTATGGATAGTGCTCATTTGTTAAATTAACCGCACCATGAACAATAGAAGCTCTTGACTGCTCTGTTTTTTGCTGATCACTGTTTCCCCATTAGGATTACTGACATTGCATACTGCCCCTTAAGGTTAAATTCCCTCTGAGCCCCAGTCTCAGCGATGCAAAGCCCTTGTGTGCCTGAATCAAGAGAGCCTGAAGTTGGCCTGCAATTGTCACACACTGTCCATGCCTGAAGTAGGTATCTACAAATAAGGCCAATTGAGACCTCTACTATAAGGTTGGTTTGCCCTGAAGCAGCCAGCACTCAGTAAAGACCGTGGTGCCACTTGTTGTCTACAAGGTTTTTTTTTCCAAATTTACTTTTCATATGGAACTGGGAGAGCATTCTGATTCTCCCAAAGTAGCTATAATTCTTGGATTATTGCACATAGTGTGCATAACAGACCCGTGGGGCAGAAGATCCTGGAGCCTCAAGTTCTTTGTTCTGCTGCTCCTCAGCTGTACCTTTGACAGAAGCAATTTGCAAGACATGCTTCATAGCCCAGCACAATTCATGCCTTGATGCTGTTTGGGCTGTGGTAAGTTTCCTGGTCACATAATAGTTGCGTGTGTAACAAAGTCTGAAGCAAGAAAAGTTTATTAGTCTGTAAAGAGATGTAGGTTTGCTATCTGAAATGGCTGAGGGCTAACCTGATAGAGGTCTTGTAAGATTATGAAGTGGTTAAATAGGATAGACATTTATTTAATTTATACCGTCACTAAAACTATAAGGTGGCCATTAATTAATTTAATAAAGAATTATTATTTACTCATGAAAGAGATGAGAGCGCGCTTCCATTTAGGCAAATAGTAAGGTTACATTTAAGGAGAAACCAGATAAATACAAGGAAATGAAGGTTAAGCTGAAAGAATTAGATGAGACATAATTGGAGAACATTTGTGTGGATTATAAACACCAGAATGGACCAGTTGGGCCTGTTTCTGTGCTGTAAATTCTATGTAATTGTATGTATTTGCAAGCCTCTCTCCACTAGATGGTACACCATAGGTGGGATTCTCCGTTGGCTGACAGGGAAATTGGGAAATGCGATTGGGCGGAGAATCGGCTCCGGCGCCAAAATCACGGCGTGCCCCGATTTGACACCAAATCGCAATTCTCCGTCGCCTCGACAGTGGTGTCAATGCGGTCCGGAACTCATGTACAATAAACATTGTTTGCATATCATTAACAGACCTGACCCAGTATTCTCTGGGGCCTCCACCATTCTTCGCCTCCGATGGGCCGCGTTTCCGATGGCGCAGTTCACTTGTACCCGGCAGGTCCTGTAAGACCCAAGGTTGGAAGCGTGCGGGGTGGGCAGGGAGGAGGGAGTGCGGGTGGTGGTGGTGAGGTTGGGGGCAGGGTGAGGGTGGTGTGGGAGTGAGGGTGGTGTGTGTGGGGATATGCCTGTGAATAATATTGTATACATTCAGCAATGAGACCTCCCACCAGCAGGTGGCGGCAGTCATGTGACATCCGGCTACCGACAGTTGGTAGTAAGGCGTACACAAGAACAGTCGCACATCAGGTAGTTCCAGAGAAATCTAGTCTGTATAGATTCTGTATATTAGCCTTCCACATGTTAACTAATAAATCATCATTCTAAGTAAGTCATCAGCAGTTCTGTATGCAGAACTATGACAAGACAACAGAACACAACAGTGTGGGGGTGAGGGTGGGTGTGAGGGTGGTGTGGGGAGTGGGTGTGAGGGTGAGAGTAATGGCGGGGTGGGGGTGAGCGTGGTGTGGGGGTGGGAGTGGAGTGGGTGTGAGGGTGATGGTGGTTTGGGGGTGAGGATGGGAGTGTGGGTAGTGTGGGGGTGATGTGGGGGTGAGTATGGTGGAGCGGTGAGGGAGGTGTTGGGGGGGTTGACACATGTGTGATGGGAAACAGCAACTCAGCGAGGTCTCACTTCCTTGCCCCCAACGAGCTCCACCCAGGTGACTTCACTTTCCTCCCGGCCGCCGACCGTATCCAGGTCCCTCTGCTCTGCCATGGTTAGGGGCCACAGGTCCGGCCGTCCCACTCCATTCTTCTCCCACTCTTGTCGGTTGTGACGGCCGTCAAACAGAACACAACAGTGTTAGATAGTCCAACGGATGCAACCCAGGGGGTGGATAGCTGGTGGCCTCAGTGGCCAGGGCACCCGGCCATGGCGGCCGGTATGGGTACTGACATATTGTGCAGGGTGGGGATTCGCCCGCCTTCCGGGTTGGGGGGATAGGATTGTGTGGGGCGGGAGTTGATGCCAGAGGCACAGTATTGCCTCCTCGCCCTGGCCGCCCTGAGGAGATTGTGCAGTTTTTTCTGGCACTTCTCTCTGGTCCGGTTAGTGTTACCCACAGTGCTGATTGCTCTGCCACCTGCGCCAGGCACAGTGAATGGCGAGGGCTGGCAGACCCCTTCCCGGGTCAGGGTATAGGGCCATCCATCTCTCCTCTACCGCGTAGAGGTGGAGCTCCAGCTCGGCATCCATGAGGCGTGGGGCCGTGTGTATTGTTGCCATCTTGTTGGCTGGGATGGTGTGTGTGGGGAGTGCAGTGTATATATGTGGCTGCAGCTTGTCAGCCTCCTGAGTGCCAATCATGAAACCGGCGAATCCCGCACCATTTCTCATTGGAATCAATTGTGTTGCTGGTGGCGCCAATGCTAGCACCTTAATAGTAGCCGAATCGGTCCAGGTGCGGCACTAGTTTTGTTGCCGTGGAACTCCACGAATCCGGCCCCGGAGTCAAAAATTAGTCTCAGGAACGGAGAATCCCGCCCAGTACATAAATGCAGATTTATTCTTTCTCCCAATGCTTGCAGAAAATTCTAGAAATTAACTTGAATAGGATTGAAATAGGTTGACAAAATGAATAGTTCAGTTTTCCATTGATTAGAATTTGCTTTGAGTTTTAGCTTCATCATTAGTTAATCTTACTGTTTATCTGGGTAGGTGATTGATGAGATGCTTCTCCATTGTGAATGAACCCACTGAAGCACCAAGTAAAGCACATCTTCATCTCTGGTGACATATTTTCCGTCATTGATTAGCCTCAATGGATGTCAGACCTGTGGAAGGAGATTTCAATTGGAACCTCGATTAGCGTCTTGATAGATCCTGGCTCTCCATGAAGCCAACGACAGCAATGATTCCTGGGATTATGCAGTGAAATAGGCCATTTTTCTCTGGATAATTCAGCAGCATTAAGACAAGGACTGTTCTTGTTGCTCAGCAAATTCTTTCATGGTACTGATTGCTTTCATATTTCCCCAGAGACTGTCGGCTGAATTCCACATGACTCTATTGAGCAGACTATTACGTCTTAGCATGCTTCACTAACACTTTACAGCTTTGACAGCTTTTACAATGACAGATAGGAATTCACAAATTTACTACTGAATGACCCTGAACTTTTTCTGCTTACCCAGTAGAAGACACCAGAGTAGAAATGCGTCTTGGGCAATAGCACAGGCTAGGCAGTGTTGCATCAGCCCTCTATTATCCGTTGACTTATTCTATTCGAATCATAGAGCTTTACAGCACAGAAAGAGGCCCTTTTGGCCCATTGTGTCTGCGTCAGCCAGCAAGCACCTATCTATTCTAATCCTATTTTCCAGCACTTGGTCTGTAGCTGGGTATGCTATGGCATTTCAGATGTTCATCTAAATGCTTCTTAAATGTTCTAAAGGTTCCCACCTCTACCACTCTTTCAGGCAGTGAGATCCACATTCCAACCACCCTCTCAGTGAAAATGTTTTTCCTCAAATTCCTCAAATTCCTGACCTTAAATTGGTCAGTTATGCTCCCTGGTTACTGACCCTTCTACTAAAGGGAGACATTTATTGCTATCTACCCAATCTATGCCCCTCATAATTTTATATACCTTGATCATGTCTTCTCTCATCCTTCTCTGTTCTAAGGAAAACTCCAGCCTAACCAGCCTCTCTTCATAGGTGAAACAGTCCAGCCCAGGGCAACATCCTGATGAATCGCTCTGCATCCTCTCTAATGCAGCCATTTCTTTCCTATAGTGTGGTGACCAGCACTTTCCTATAGTGTAGTGACCACAATACTCTAGCTGTCGCCTAACCAGCATTTTGTACAGTTCCATCATAACTTCCCTGCTCGTCTAATAAAGGCAGGTATCTCATATGTCTTCTTAATTCCTAATTCATAGATTATCATAGAATTTACAGTGCAGAAGGAGGCCATTCGGCCCATCGAGTCGGCACCGGCTCTTGGAAAGAGCACCCTACCCAAGGTCAACACCTCCACCCTATCCCCATAACCCAGTAACCCCACCCAACACTAAGGGCAATTTTGGAAACTAAGGGCAATTTATCATGGCCAATCCACCGAACCTGCACATCTTTGGACTGTGGGAGGAAACCGGAGCACCCGGAGGAAACCCACGCAGACAGTGACCCAAGCCGGAATCGAACCTGGGACCCTGGAGCTGTGAAGCAATTGTGCTATCCATAATGCTACCGTGCCGCCCTCAATATTGCACACAATGGAGAGAATAGCTCTTCAGTGATGCTGCTCCTCTTGAGTCAGAGGACACGTTGCGTTCTAACAGTAGGGTTAGGTGCCGTTATTTTCCCTGGCAAGGAAAACAGTTGAGAAAAAGGACCACAGTTTTCTTTTTAAACAGCTGGGTGCCAAATAATAGTTTTTGTTTTATTACAATTAATGAAGCTATATTGCAGAGCCAGGAGGCATGAGAAACAGGGCCAGAGTTTTTATTTTTGAACATTTTGGAAGAGTTGCGAATGGAGCCACATTACTGAGGTGTGAAAGGCATAGAATGGGAACAGAGTGTTCAAGCTGTTTTTTAAACTCTTGGCAGCACACTTGAGACAGAGCTCTAGTTTTATTCTTATGGGTAACACTGCAGAGCTGGGATGAAAGTGGTGTTTGGTGGTGGCGGTGGGGGGGGGGGGGGGGGGGAAATTAATGGGCAGAGCAAACCACACTTCAGAAAGAGATTAGCAGTTGGTACCATGCCAAACCAAATGGTACGAACCACAGCTGGGCATGTAACTTAAAATTCACAGGCGAAAGGCAAAAACTCAGGCAGTGATTTCAATTGGGGCCAAAAACGTAACTCACAAAGAAAATCACTGAGCATCAGCAGTGACAGATAATTGGGGTTACAACACTTAGGTTTTACAATTTGGTGGGGGGATATGAAATGCAAACAGAGGAGGTGGCCCTAGCTTTTTCAGGTTTTTTATATCAGGCATTAGGCAGCCAACAGGTATCTCGACAGAAGATCAAAAGGGTTTTATTGTTTTTTGTTTCTGAGCCAAGGAGGAGTGGGAACAGTGTCATAGGTCTGAAATGTTTCTCTTTGAGGCTCAATTAGCTAGAGGAGAGCAGGGGTGCAAGTCAAAGCTTTCGTTGGCTTTCATCAGGGATGGATCACAGGCCAGAAGCCCAAACATTTTTCGCGAGTCCCAACCACCAGAGGTAGGCTGCAATGCTGATTCTATAGAACCCCTACAGTTCAGAAGGAGGCCATTCAGCTCCTCAAATCTAGACCGACCCTCCAAAGGAGCACCCCAACCTAGACCCAGCCCCCGCCCTATCTCCGTAACCCCACCTAACTTTTTGGACACTAAGGGGCAATTTAGCATGGTCACTCCATCTAACCTGCACATATTGGACTTTGGGAGGAAACCCGAGCAACCAGTAGAAACCCAGACAAGGGGAGAACCACAAAAATAGTCACCCAAGGTCAGAATCAAACCCAAGTCCCTGGCGCTGTGAGGTAGCAGTGCTAAGCACTGTGCCACCTTACCATCCATGGGATGTGGATATCGATGGCCAGGCCAGCATCTATTGTCCATCCCTAATTGCCCTTGAGAAGATGGTGGTGCACCATCTTCCTGAACCGTCCAAGTCCCTGTGATATAGGTACTGTGCTGTTATGCGGGTAATTGCAAGATTCTGACCTAGGGACAGTGAAGGAACGGCAATATATTTTCAAGTCATGATGGTGAGTGACTTGGAGGGTGATGCACGATCAATGACCACTAAAGCGAGGTTGTAGTCCAACTGAAGGCTTTAATAAGCTAGATGTTTCCCCCAGCAGCTCAGGTACAGAATGAAGGCTGCTGGGACGGCACAGGCTCTTATACCCTGCCTTGCAGGACGGAGCTACCATACAGCTTGACCAATAGGAAGCATATAATATCTACCAATGGTGTCCCAGCATTACCAGGTACCGTAATACCTCTACACAGACTACCACATTCACCCCCTGTTAAAAAAGTGTCCGGCGGGGGTGGTGGCCTGATATTACAACATGGTAACGTGGTAGAAATTATAGTTATGGAGGTACCGTAATACCTCCGTACAGCGTTTTGTAACTATTTACAATTCTAATTACTATTTACAAGTTATGATTTATAATTAAATATACATTTTAAAATGAAGCAATCAATCGATCGGGGGCCCTGGTCGTCCTCTGTGATCGTCGAAGCTTCGGCGGTGACTCCGGTGGAGGCTCGTGCATCTGTGACTCCGGGAGCGTGGCTTCAGTCTCTGTGGCAGCTTCGACACCCCTAGACAGCGCTGGTCAGGAAGACGGTTGACCTGGGAAGGGAGCATCTGCGGGGTGTGTCGGTGGGTGGGGGGGCCTAGACGGGGCCGGCGGAAGGACCGATCCTCCTATAAGGTGCACTGGTGGGAGGGAGGATGGGACTAGTGGCTGCGGTGTGCGTGGGGCTCTGGCGGGCGCCAGGTCTCGTAGGGAGACCGTATCTTTTCGGCCATCGGGGTACGCCACCTAGGCGTACTGGGGGTTAGCATGGAGAAGGTGGACCCTCTCGACCAACGGGTCCGACTTGTGCGCCCGCACGTGTTTTCGGAGCAGGATGGGTCCGGGAGCTGCCAGTCAGGTCGGGAGCGAGGTCCCAGAGGAGGACTTCCTGGGGAAGGCAAGGAGATGTTCGTGAGGTGTTTGCTTGGTTGTGGTACAAAGCAGTGACCGGATGGAGTGGAGGGCATCCGGGAGGACTTCCTGCCAGCGAGAGACTGGGAGATTCCTGGACCGTATGGCCAGTAGGACAGTCTTCCAGACCGATCCATTCTCCCTCTCTACCTGTCCGTTACCCTGGGAGTTGTAACTGGTCGTCCTGCTCGAGGCGATGCCCTTGCTGAGCAGGAATTGACACAGTTTGTCGCTCATAAAGAAGGACCCCCTATCACTATGTATATAAGTGGAGAACCCAAACAGTGCAAAGATGCTATGGAGGGCCTTGATGACGGTGGTTGCGGTCATGTCGGGGCAGGGGATGGCGAATGGGAACCGGAGTACTCGTCAATCACGTTCAGGAAGTACGTGTTGTGGTGAAGGGGAGGGGCCTTTGAAGTCCATGCTGAGGCGTTCAAAGGGACGGGAAGCCTTTATCAGGTGCGCTTTCTCTGGCTGGTAGAAGTGCGGTTTGCACTCCGTGCAGATTTGGCAGTCCCTGGTGGCTGTCCTGACCTCCTCAATGGAGTAGGGCAGGTTGCGGATCTTGATAAAGTGGAAAAAACGAGTGACCCCCGGGTGGCAGAGGTCCTCGTGGAGGGTTCGGAGGCGGTCCACTTGTGCGTTGGCACATGTGCCGCGGGACAGGGCATCAGGAGGCTCGTTTAGCTTCCTGGGACGATACAAGATCTCGTAGTTGTAGGTGGAGAGTTCGATCCTCCACCGCAAGATCTTATCGTTCTTTATCTTGCCCCGCTGTGCATTATCGAACATGAAGGCGACCGACCGTTGGTCAGTGCGGAGAGTGAATCTCCTATCGGCCAGGTAATGCCTCCAATGTCGCACAGCTTTCTACTATGGCCTGGGTCTCCTTTTCGACTGAGGAGTGGCGGATTCCGGAAGCATGGAGGGTACGCGAGAAGAAGGCCACGGGTCTGCCCGCTTGGTTGAGGGTGGCCGCCAGAGCTACGTCAGACGCGTCACTCTCGACCTGGAAGGGGAGGGACTCGTCGATGGCATGCATCGTGGTCTTTGTAATGTCTGCTTTGATGCGGCTGAAGGCCTGGCTGGCCTCTATCAACAGGGAAAAAACTGTGGATTGGATCAGGGGACGGGCCTTGTCCACATAGTTTGGGACCCACTGGGCGTAGTAAGAGAAAAACCCTAGGCAGCGCTTCAGGGCCTTGGAGCAGTGAGGGAGGGGGAGCTCCATAAGGGGGCGCATGCGATCAGGATCGGGGCCTATAACTCCATTTTGCACTACGTAGCTGAGGATGGCTAGGGGGTCGGTACTAAACACGCATTTATCCTTGTTGTATGTAAGGTTAAGGATCTTTGCGGTCTGGAGGAATTTTCAGAGGTTGGTGTCGTGGTCCTGCTGGTCGTGGCCGCAGATGGTGACATTATCGAGATACGGGAATGTTGCCCGTAAACCGTACCGGTCAACTATTCGGTCCATCTCACGCTGGAAGACCGAGTCCCCGTTGGTGACACCGAAGGGAACTCTTAAGAAGTGATAGAGCCACCCATCTGCCTTGAAGGCAGTGTATTTGCGGTCACTAGTGCGGATGGGGAGCTGGTGGTAGGCAGACTTAAGATCCACTGTGGAGAAGACCTTGTAATGCGCGATCCTGTTTACCAGGTCGGATATGCGGGGAAGAGGGTACGCGTCCAGCTGCATGAATCTGTTGATGGTCTGACTGTAGTCAATGACCAGCCTATGTTTCTCCCCAGTCTTTACCACCACTACTTGAGCTCTCCAGGAACTGTTGCTCGCTTCAATAACTCCTTCCCTCAGTAGCCTTTGGACCTCTGACCTAATAAAGATCCGATCCTGGGCACTGTACCGTCTGCTCCTGGTGGCGACGGGTTTGCAATCCGGGGTGAGGTTCGCAAACAGGGAAGGCGGGTCGACCTTGAGGGTCGCGAGGCCGCAGATAGTGAGGGAGGGTATAGGACCGCCGAATTTGAAAGTTAGACTTTGGAGATTACATTGAAAGTCTAAACCTAGGAGTGTGGCCGCGCAGAGGTGGGGAAGGACATAGAGCTGGTAATTTTTAAACTCCCTTCCCTGGACTGTGAGGTTTGCTACACAAAACCCCTTTATCTCAACTGAGTGGGAACCGGAGGCCAGGGAGATGTTTTGATTAACGGGGTGGACGAGGAGCGAACATCGCCTTACCGTGTCGGGGTGTATGAAGCTCTCTGTGCTCCCAGAGTCGATCAAACAGGACGTCTCGTGCCCGTTGATAAGTACAGTTGTTGTAGCAGTTGAGAGTGTTCGGGGCCGGGACTGATCCAGGGTCACCAAGGCTAATCTCAGCAGTTGAGTGTTCTCTTCGGGCGGTGACTGGTCAGCCGAGCTGGGGTCCTGGGAGTCCAACCAAGATGGCGGCGCCCATTGGTCGCACATGGCTGGGGGAGCACAAAAAGGCGGCGCCCATCCATCGAGCGTGGCGTCTGCGGGACAAGATGGTGGCGCCCGGGGGCCGCACATGGCCCTGGAGTAGGAAGATGGCGGCGCCCGCTGGCCTCCTGGGAATCGTGGAGAGGTTTGTGGTGGCTGTCCGCATTCGCCGCCGGAGACCGCGGCGACCGCACGGGCCTGGCATATCCCCACAAATTGGCCTTTCTTACCGCATCCCTTAGAGGTGGATGCGCGGGCCGGCCAGCGCTGCCGGGGGTGCTTGGCCTGCCCGCAAAAGTAGCAGCGAGGCCCCCCGGGATTGCCAGGCCGCCTTGCAGCACAAGCTTGTGGGGGGATGCCTCGGGATCGGCTGCGGAGGGGTTCCATGCTGCCCATGGGGCTGCCGCGCGGTCGGGAACGTAAGCGTGGGCATTTCTGGAGGCCACATCCAGGGAGCATGCAAGGGCCCGTACCTCCTTGAGACCGAGAGTGTCTTTTTCCAGCAATCGCTGGTGGATTTGGGAGGACAGCATACCAGCCACGAAAGCGTCCTGGACCAAGAGTTCTGTGTGTTCGCTCGCCGAAACATGCGGGCAGCTGCAGTTTCTCCCCAACACCAGGAGTGCCCGGTAGAATTCTTCCAGCGATTCCCCAGGGATTTGTCACCTCGTTGCGAGCAGATGTCGGGTGTAGACCTGGTTAACCGGGCGAATATAATGTCCTTTTAGCAGCTCTATTACTGCATCGAAGTCTTCCGCTTCCTCGATGAGGGTGTAAATCTCCGGGCTCACCCTCGGGTGCAGGACTTGCATTTTCTGCTCTCCGAAAGCAGTGTGTTTTCGGGCGTTCGGAGATATCCTTTAAAACACGCCAGCCAGTGCTTGAAGATTGCCGCTGAGTTTGCCACGTGGGGGCTGAGTTGCAGACACTCCAGCTTGATTCGGAGCTCCATCCTTTTAAATCTAGCTTATTAAATTGATGCACGATCAATGACCACTAAAGCGAGGTTGTAGTCCAACTGAAGGCTTTAATAAGCTAGATGTTTCCCCCAGCAGCTCAGGTACAGAATGAAGGCTGCTGGGGCGGCACGGGCTCTTATACCCCGCCTTGCAGGGCGGAGCTACCATACAGCTTGACCAACAGGAAGCATACAATATCTACCAATGGTGTTCCAGCATTACCAGGTACCGTAATACCTCTACACAGACTACCACAGAGGGGAACTTCCAGGTGGTGGTGTTCCAATATATCTACTGCCCTTGTCCTTCTAGATGGAAGCAGTCGTCGGTTTGGAAGCTGTTTCCTAAAGAGCCTTGGTGAGTTCCTGCATTGCATCTTGTGGATGGTACAGACTGCTGCTACTTTATGTTACTTTATCTTTGAGTCCACCAGTGGAGAGTGAAGGCAGGGCTGCAGACTGAAGTTGACATTTTTTTGTAAGCCAACTAACAGGGAATAAACAATGTGAGAGAATATAAGCATGTTGGAGTGAGAAACAGGGGGAGTGAGAGGGGTAGGGCTACTCACGGAAAGGTGGAGGAGACTGTTGTGTTCTGTTGTCTTGTCCTTGCAATCATTCATACAGAACTGCTGATGACTTACTTAGAATGATGATTTATTCATTAACACATGGAAGGATAATGTACAGAATGCTATACAGACTACGTTGCTCTGGAACTCCCTGATGTGCGACTGTCCTTGTGTACACCTACTACCAACTGACTATAGCCGGATGTCACATGACTTATGTCTGACCACCACCTGCTGATGGGAGGTTGCACAGCTGAGTGTATGCAATATTATTCACAGGCATATCACCACATCCCCCTTCCTTTAGAGATGTTGATCTTTATATACAAACATGATAAGCATCTTTACTTTATATATGTGGTTTATGTATAAACAGATTTAACTAATGCATTTGGAGACATGATGTGCCTGCTAGGTGTGTGTCCCTTGTGCAAAGTTCATTGTGCCTCGATCACGGTATCACCCCGCTGGTCGTCTGGGCTGTTGTCAGCCTTTTTGAAGACTGGTTTCCGTGCCGGTCTTTTATGTTTTCGCCTTTTCAGACGATGCACCTCGATACCTGGTATTCTTGTGAGCCATCCTGGTGTCTTCAGCTTCTTCCATTTCTTTGCTCGATTCTGTTGTCTGCTGCGTTGCTGTGTGCTCTTGCGATGCTCTCTGCTGCTGCTTTGTTGTGTGGACTCCGGCCTGTCAGTCATATTGTTAATGTCTTCTTTCTTGGTGTCATCGGTGGGACTCACAGTAACCCCCACTCTCCTTCTCTTCCTCTTTTTTGTTTTTAGTGCCAATTTGCGACCCCTACTTTTATCATTTTTGCGAGCTATCTTTTGAGTGAATTTTGTCTTTTGTTTGGCTCTGGTAGCACCCATCTTGTCACTGGCCTGCGCCATTGAATCAGTGTATTATGGGTCTCTGTAGAGACATCTCGTGTCGGCATGCTTCCGAGGGACTGTGTGATGGTAGGTAAGTCAGCACCTTCAGCGACCAGCTGCAGAGCCTCACCTTCTGGTATCTGGGTAGGATTAGCATCATCAGCACTGTGCACTGCGCCTTCATCTTGTGCTTGAGCCCCAAGTGATGGCTCCTCGTCATTCGATATCACTATGCACATCTGGGATTGGATTCTCCGTTTCAGGGACTATGTCCCCACACCGTCATGAAAACTGTGGTCTTTTACACCATACAAACTGGCGTCAAGAGGCCACAGATTCACAGCCCTGCAGGGAGCCACCGTGGAACTCGCAGCTCCAGCTGCAGATACGGCCACCCGCACGTCCGGGTCAGAGGCCCCACAGGCGCACGGCGGCGGCCTCCAGCGGCCACGCTGTGCTCCATGATGGACTCAGACAGCGGAGCTGGACCGTGGAAATAGTGCCTCTGATTGGCCACGCGCCCGACCCAGACCGCCCGCCCAAGAATACCCCGGTCCCGTATGAGACCCTCCGCCCTCCGATTGGCCCGCCCCCGATCATGGCGGCCACGGATTGAGTCCGCAGCCGCCTCACGGGTTTCCCGAACGGCTAGGACCATATTAGAAATACACCGTCGGGATTTGGGCTGGTGAGGGGTGGAGAATAGCGGGGCGAACCTCTAGTAATGGCCACAGATGGGGGATGTGCGGCGCGGCGTACCCCCCGATTACGTCGCTTTTCGGGGCCCGGAGAATCGAGGAATAGGCACCGGTCCTGATTCCATGCTTTTCGGGGTGCGGAGAATCCAGCCCCTCATCTTTTTCAGATAGCCCAGGTGGGGACGCATCCTCATCGTCTGATAGTATGTATGCCGTGGAACTGCATCCAGATTCAGTATCAACTGTCATCGTGGAATGCATATGGATGCAGGCCATGGTTCATCCCTGTCATGGATTATGATGTATGTATTACCTGTACCCATGGAACTGCATATGGATGCTGTCATTTGCTCTTCGAACTGCCCCTGCAGTGGAATGGCCTCATGTCTCGGGAAGTCCACTACCGGAACTTCTTCGTGGGGCTTTGATGATTCCCCATTTGCTTCTGGAGCTAGTTTCTCCAGAATTGGTACAATATTGTCTGTTTTCAGTTGGTTTGGAGCTACATCAGTTTTTTCTGTGGTGTCTGCTGCTGCAATCTTGCTGTCCATTTCACCTCAGAGTATTCACACTGCTAAAGGCCTGGCACAGGCTTGGCGTCCCTTGTGTTCACCTCGTCATTCCCACCAAACTACCAATGTAGCGCTGCACAGGCTCCCTCAGTGAGTTTGCCACCTCTTCCGTGAAACAGCTTCACTAGCATTTCATATTCGTCCAGCTCCGGCTCATCATGCAGACTTTTGCTTATTCCATTGTCTGCATAGTCTTCATAGGATTCATCAATGTACTCATCTTCGGAGTCTGTGTCACCAGCAAATACTTCTCCTGTAAAATACGACATTGCACATGGAATTATGTGTACACACAGGAGTTGACCAATTTCAAAATCAGCAGCAAGTCTTGCTGCAGAACTTTTATTCAACATTCCATGCTGTGGAGCTTCTGGATGTGAAGATATTGAAGAACAGTTTTCGTCACCTTATTGCGAGGCTCCGATCGTTATGCTTCAGCTTTATTTTAATGGTCTCCAAAGTGTATCCCGTGATTACCTCGTTTGTAAATTGATGTCTGACACCACCTATTGGTGGGAGGGCGCATAGCTGAGTGTATGCAATATTATTCACAGGCATATCACCACAGAGACAAAGATGAAAATTAGTAAATAATTTTTCTAAAACTAACAAGAAATAGTTCATAAGTTTTTTAAAAAGTATTGCTTTATCTGTATCGAGGGCAAACGAGAATAAAAATAAAATGGTGACTAATGTTAGGAGATGATTTTCCGTCCTCGTTGCGCTCTTGCTCGAGTGAAACAAGGCCGATGAATAGAGGGAGAGGCTGAAAACGAGAACCGCGCCGGGCACCAAAGAGTTTGCGATGCAACCGGCCTGCTCCCATAGGCAAAATCGAGATCTCACCATAGCCTGGCGAGAAACCACATAAGCACTATTTCCATACCAATTAATGGGGGCCACCCCTTATCCAATGGCCTCCCATCATTTATCGACCTCCCCAGCAAGTGGTCACACTCTCACTGATTAGTACTCCTTTTTAAAAATGTGAACCTGATGGAAGGGCTCCTGTGGGGAGCCAAGGAGGTGAGTGGCCATCTTTCCTCACAGGCAAAGAGTCCGGGAGCGCTGGGCTTGCTGCCCCTCTGCTCGGCGGAGGTGGGGGACCCTTGTCTAGGTGGGGCGGGATGGGGACCCCGGCTGGGGGTGGGGATCCTCTGCAGGGGTGGGCAACCATGGGAGGGTGGTGGAGAGGGGGGGCGGCAATGGCGCATGGCACCACCATGCCAATCCCTGGATCATGTGATCTGTTCCGTAGGCAGCCATTGTCCCTGCCTGTCTGCCCCACCGAACATCCATAAACCCCCAACGACTGCCTGGACGTGCAGCTGAAGGCTATTGAGAATAGGAAATTGGTAATCGTGGTTAAGTGAGCACTTCACACAACCCAAGTGGATTCCCGTGGGTGGGCGGGCCACGAGCATGTGGGAGTCATTGCCTAGCATCCCAATCGAACCTTGATGCCTGGACACTGTGCCTGAACACTGCGGGAGGCAACACTATGCATGCAACAGGCAACATCCAAACACCAGGGGATAGGACACAGCTCTGGGGACATGTCCACGGCCGGAGGCTGAGTCAGTACCACGGGGAGGGGACCAGCACACAGTCAAGGTGATGTTATATGCAGGTGACCTGGGTAAAGGGTCTGGGGTCCAGTGTGGGGAGCCTGCTGGGGCCGGGAGTGCATTGGCAGGGCATTCTGGCTGGGGGCAGGGGATGGGGGCTCAATTGAGTAATGGAGGGTCCCGGGTTAGGAGCCACCACTGTTTGTCAGTCTAACACCCTCTCCCAATGCCTTCCAGATATTAAACATTACGGCATGGATTTTGGACCCAGCAGAACTTGCCCTAGCGGTGCTGCTGCTCGGTCGGGCAGCCAGGCGCCAGAGGTGGTGGCAGCAGCAGCATCAGCAGATATTTGAGGCGGCAACCATGTGCCGGACCCTGCCCCACACCCTGAGGAACCTTCTACACATCACGCCAGGGAGGGACTCAGATCGGGAGTCCCATGACGTCCCAGGGTGTACAGGCGTCACTTGTCATCCAAATAAATGACGGACAGCACGTGCCGTAGGGCGCTGCGCCTCAACAAGGAGATAGTCTGACCCTTGCCTGTCTGCTGAGTGCTCACACACACCCATCACCTGCACACGGTGAGCCCGGGGTAGGGGGAGATGCCTGGAGAGATGGGCCAAGGGTTCGGATCGGAGAGCATCATACTGATTGTGCACAAGGGCGTTTAATATGTAATACAATTCCCCACTCTCCCGATGGTGCCCCTTCCCTTCCTTCACCCCCTACCTACCCCACTCTTCCCCCGGTGCCCCCGGTGATCCTCGATGTACTTGGCCTTCCTAGCTCTACCGTTACGTCTAGATGTGTCCCAATGATGCACATCAGGGATGGAGGCAGCCAGCTGCTTACCTCATCCCGTGGCCTTCGATGCCCCTGGTGGGCATCATCTGGGGGCTCTGGGGCCGCAGAGCCTGGGCGCACCTGTAGGTGGCACGTGCACAACCATGCTGCCCTGTCCCTTGTGCTGACCCCGAGATGTAGCCTCACCAGAGGGGTGGAACTCGGTTGGTGCCCATAAGGTCCTTGGGTTCACTTTGGGACCGAGGGGCAGCTGGTTCGAACCCCGGCATCAGCTGGCTCTGCCAGTCCTGGCGATGCTCCTCAGTGATTGGGCCGTGCTCTGGAGTGCCTCGGCAATGCCCACCTGCGACTGAGACAAGCTCTGCAGCGCCTCAGCCTTTCCCATCTGAGAGTAGGACATGTGCTGCAGAACCTCATCAAGATCAGCCTGGTACTGGGTAACATCCCCCAGCGAGTCGGACATTCTGTTGAGACCCTCAGCCATGGTCGACACTCCTGAGAATTTCTCATGGACAGAGAGAGAGGGCTCAAAGTCACCCCCCACCCGCCCGACTTTGGCTATGGTGCTCCATTCCCTCCTTTTCTAGCAGTAACTATGTGGGTCTAACCCTGAAAAAGTTTACTTCGGCAATTGGTACCTGGTGGTGTCTGCATCTGTGAAGCTGTGCCTCAGAATGTGACTCTGACTCAATTTTAATTTCCTCGCCGATGCTCTGGGTATTCCTGGGGCAAGGTGCTTGGAATAGGGGCTGCAGGATTGGGAAAATCAGCCGGCACCTTCAAGAGGGGAGAACATTTTGCACCATGAATGAAAAGATTAATGGGACAAATGAATGTTGTCAGCATTTCCTGAGATCGCTTGCAATCAAGCACTTGACCGCGGCAGTTTTGCAATTGAATAAGCTGCCAAGTGTGTTCTTTATTGTGCTGTGGAGTGAAGCTATGGTAAATGCTATTTAACTACCTAGGGCTTCTTTACAAGTGAGCAAGAGGAGACAGTCTCCTCCCACTCTCTGCTTAGCTTTCTTATCACGTATTTGGAAAAATAAATGGCTGTGCACATTTCTACTGCTGCTTATGGTTTTCTTTCCGTTTCTTTCTCTCAAAGATTCTGATGTGTGAACGTTTTCAGCTCGTACCGCTGACATTGGAGTAAATATTATCTCCCTAACATTCCCCACAAATCGTAATTTCCCTGCTGATGTTTGATTCAAGGTGGGTCAGTGGGGAAGGTTCTTACTTTCTGTAGATAACCCACTGCTCTACTCTTATAAGGATACTCAGTTGAGAATGTAATTTTTTAACAGCCAGGAACAGTGGCAATTCTATTATCATTATCTTCAAGAACATTTCTTAAAAACGCAACAAATAGCAGTAGTTCCGGCTAAGCTTGCCTAACAGGAGACAAATGGTGGCAGGAGGGATTTTAGAGTGGTTGCGGATTATGTGATCAATAAGTTTATTACATAGGTTTTGAGATGTCCTGAGTTATGAGGCTACCAGTGAGAAAAATTAAAGCTGATCGATTGTCAGCCAACTAAAAGACTACTGACTCAGTCACCTCATTCTATTCCCGTGCAGCAAGATTCATGGGATGATCGAGGAGAACACTTTATGAGACATTCTGGGCACATAATCCAACGGCTTGTTCAGATCTGCAGCAGGTTACTAAGCAACAGATTCTGAACTCTCCAAACACTCCATTTTTGCCATTCTTATCAATAATACAGCTGTCCTGTGGAAAGCTTGGCTCCTGATAGCAGTCCATTTGCTATTTGAACTTAAAATAAGGTCATATTCTGAAATCAAAAAATCTGTGCAGAACTCAGACCTGGATTTTTGCTCCCAGGTTGGGTTATCAGAGTCGGGTGAATTCCTTGTTCTATGAACCCGAAACATTAAAAATGGCTGCCCAGATGTCAGATTTAACAATCATAATCTTTATTTGTACCTTTATTTACAAGTAGGCTTACATTAACACTGCAATGAAGTTACTGTGAAAATCCCCCAGTCGCCACATTACGGCGCCTGTTCAGGTACACTGAGTGAGAATTCAGAATGTCCAAATTACCTAACAAACATGTCTTTCAGGACTTATGGGAGGAAACCGGAGCACCTTGTGTCGTGTTGGGTGCTCTGCTACATCGACGAACTAACACGGTTGCGGAAAGTACAACTCAGTTTTATTACTAACAATATTAACATTTGTAAACTGGTTACTGCAGTTCGTTCATTACCCTCTAACCTGTGGACCCAGCCCTAACACTATCTTGGAGAGGCACTCAGCACATGGTGAATATCTGAGTGGCTTGCTGTGAGCTCTGTACCCTGAGCTGTCTCCTGCTGGAATGAATCGGAAGTGTCGTGTTCCCCCTTTTATAGTGTGTCTGCTCTTGCTTGTGATTGGCTATGATGTTGCGTGTGTATTGATTGGTCCGTTGATCTGTCCATCAGTGTGTATGTGTGTTTGCACCATGGTGTTTATCTGAATATCATGACATCCCCCCTTTTTTACAGGAATATGTGCCTATGTGGTAATAAATATAGATGTGTACTGAGTGCAGCTGAATGTGTGTGTGTGCAATATCTACAACATGTACATGAGGCTAAACTATATACATAGGAAGGTGTCAGGTGCAACATAGCAACGAGGTTGTACCATCAACAAAACAAGTGTAAACATCAAGCATCAAAACAAACTCCTGTAACGACAAAAGAGAAACTTATTAACATAGTGGCATAAAACTTTTCGTGAGTCCAATGTTCAAACAGGCTCATAAATCCAGCCTAGTAGGTGGGCGACGAATTCGGGTTGACCGCCTCAAGGGTGGGTCAGGACCCACCGGCTGAGGTATGGGCCTGACCACAGGCAGCAGAGAAATGGGCATGGTGGCAGGAAACTCCACAAATTCGACACCAGGAACACCAGGAGGGTGTGGCACTGGCGTATGATCACGCAACGAGCGCGGAAGCAGGCGAAGAGCCCGGCGATTGCGCCGGCGAATGGAGCCATCAGGCATGTGAACCAGGAATGAGCGGGGAGCCACGCGTCGGAGAACTTCGGCAGTTGCCGACCAGCCACCCTCCGGTAGGTGGATGCGGACGTTGTCTCCAGGCACCAAGGCAGGAAGTTCAGTTGCCCGAGTGTCGTGTGCCACCTTCTGCTGAGCACGCTGCTGTCGCATCCTTTGCAGTACTGGAATGTGGTCGAGTGTAGGGACAAGAATGGATGGCACAGTGGTCCTGAGGGCGCGACCCATCAACAGCTGGGCTGGTGAGAGGCCAGTGGCTAGTGGGGCCGAGCGATAGGCCAGCAGGGCTAAGCAGAAATCCGATCCGGCATCAGCAGCCTTGCAGAGGAGCCGCTTGACGATATGAACGCCCTTTTCCGCCTTGCCATTTGACTGGGGATGCAGAGGACTGGACATAAGACCATAAGACATAGGAGCGGAAGTAAGGCCATTTGGCCCATCGAGTCCACTCCACCATTCAATCATGGCTGATTTCAACTCCATTTACCCGCTCTCTCTCCATAGCCCTTAATTCCTCGAGAAATGAAGAATTTATCAACTTCTGTCTTAAAAACACTCAACGTCCCGGCCTCCACCGCCCCCTGTGGCAATGAATTCCACAGACCCACCACTCTCTGGCTGAAGAAATTTCTCCTCATCTCTGTTCTAAAGTGACTCCCTTTTATTCTAAGGCTGTGCCCCCGGGTCCTAGTCTCCCCTGCTAATGGAAACAACTTCCCTACATCCACCCGATCTAAGCCATTCATTATCTTGTAAGTTTCTATTAGATCTCCCCTCAACCTCCTAAACTCCAATGAATATAATCCCAGGATCCTCAGACGTTCATCGTATGTTAGGGCTACCATTCCTGGGATCATCCGTGTGAATCTCCGCTGGACTCGCTCCAGTGCCAGTATGTCCTTCCTGAGGTGTGGGGCCCAAAATTGCTCACAGTATTCTAAATGTGGCCTAACTAATGCTTTATAAAGCTTCAGAAGTACATCCCTGCTTTTATATTCCAAGCCTCTTGAGATGAATGACAACATTGCATTTGCTTTATTAATTACGGACTCAACCTGCAAGTTTACCTTTAGAGAATCCTGGACTAGGACTCCCAAGTCCCTTTGCACTTCAGCATTATGAATTTTGTCACCGTTTAGAAAATAGTCCATGCGTCTATTCTTTTTTCCAAAGTGCAAGACCTCGCACTTGCCCACGTTGAATTTCATCAGCCATTTCTTGGACCACTCTCCTAAACTGTCTAAATCTTTCTGCAGCCTCCCCACCTCCTCCATACTACCTGCCCCTCCACCTATCTTTGTATCATCGGCAAACTTAGCCAGAATGCCCCCAGTCCCGTCATCTAGATCGTTAATATATAAAGAGAACAGCTGTGGCCCCAACACTGAACCCTGCGGGACACCACTCGTCACCGGTTGCCAATCCGAAAAAGAACCTTTTATCCCAACTCTCTGCCTTCTGCCTGATAGCCAATCGTCAATCCATGTTAGTACCTTGCCTCGAATACCATGGGCCCTTATTTTACTCAGCAGCCTCCCGTGAGGCACCTTATCAAAGGCCTTTTGGAAGTTAAGATAGATAACATCCATTGGCCCTCCTTGGTCTAACCTATTTGTTATCTCTTCAAAGAACTCTTAACAGGTTTGTCAGGCACGACCTCCCCTTACTAAATCCATGCTGACTTGTCCTAATCCGACCCTGCACTTCTAAGAATTTAGAAATCTCATCCTTAACAATGGATTCTAGAATCTTGCCAACAACCGAGGTTAGGCTAATTGGCCTATAATTTTCCATCTTTTTCCTTGTTCCCTTCTTGAACAGGGGGGTTACAACAGCGATTTTCCAATCCTCTGGGACTTTCCCTGACTCCAGTGACTTTTGAAAGATCATAACTAACGCCTCCACTATTTCTTCAGCTATCTCCTTTAGAACTCTAGGATGTAGTCCATCTGGGCCCGGAGATTTATCAATTTTTAGACCTCTTAGTTTCTCTAGCACTTTCTCCTTTGTGATGGCTACCATATTCAACTCTGCCCCCTGACTCTCCGGAATTGTTGGGATATTACTCATGTCTTCTACTGTGAAGACTGACGCAAAGTACTTATTTAGTTCCTCAGCTATTTCCTTGTCTCCCATCACAAAATTACCAGCGTCATTTTGGAGCGGCCCAATGTCAGCTTTTGCCTCCTGTTTGTTTTTAATCTATTTAAAGAAACTTTTACTATCATTCCTAATGTTACTGGCTAGCCTACCTTCATATTTGATCCTCTCTTTCCTTATTTCTCTCTTTGTTATCCTCTGTTTGTTTTTGTAGCCTTCCCAATCTTCTGACTTCCCACTACTCTTTGCCACATTATAGGCTTTCTCCTTTGCTTTGATGCATTCCCTAACTTCCTTTGTTAGCCATGGCTGCCTAATCTTCTCTGATAACCTTTCTTTTCTTTGGGATGAACCTCTGTACTGTGTCCTCAATTACTCCCAGAAACTCCTGCCATTGCTGTTCTATTGTCTTTCCCACTAGGCTCTGCTCCCAGTCGATTTTCGTCAGTTCCTCCCTCATGCCCCTGTAGTTACCTTTATTTAACTGTAACACCTTTACATCTGATTCTACCTTCTTTCTTTCAAATTGGAGATTGAATTCTACCATATTATGATCACTGCCTCCTAAGTGCTCCCTTACTTTAAGATCTTTAATCAAGTCTGGCTCATTACATAACACTAAGTCCAGAATGGCCTGTTCCCTTGTGGGCTCCATCACAAGCTGTTCCAAAAAGCCCTCCTGTAAACATTCAATGAATTCCCTTTCCTTGGGTCCACTGGCAGCATTATTTACCCAGTCCACCTGCATATTGAAGTCCCCCATGATCACTGTGACCTTGCCTTTCTGACATGCACTTTCTATTTCGTGGTGCATTTTGTGCCCCGGTCCTGACCACTGTTAGGAGGCCTGTACATAACTCCCATTATGGTTTTTTTGCCTTTGTGGTTCCTCAACTCTACCCACACAGACTCCACATCATCTGACCCTATGTCATTTAGTGCTATTGATTTAATTTCATTCCTAATTAACAGGGCAACCCCACCCCCTCTGCCCACCTCCCTGTCTTTTCGATAGGTTGTGAATCCCTGGATGTTTAAATGCCAGTCCTGAACCCCCTGCAACCATGTCTCTGTGATGCCTACCACATCATACCTGCCAGTCACAATCTGGGCCACAAGCTCATTAACCTTGTTCCGTACACTGCGCGCATTTAAATATAGCACCTTTAATTCTCTATTGACCGTCCCTTTTTGTTTTCTTAGTGTGGTGGACCTTGGTTTACTGAGCCTTTCCATACACTGTGTCATATTTTGTGGGATGGGGACTATCGTAACCTCTCCTGAGTTTTGTCTTTTCGTGCTTTTTTGTATTCCTAAGCAGCTACGCTTCCCACTGATTACTTCACCTCTTGGTTCCCTGACTTTCCCTTCCCCCCCAATCTTTAGTTTAAAGTCCTATTGACCACCCTATTTATTCTTTTCGCCAGAACACTGGTCCCAGCTCGGTTCAGGTGGAGACCATCCCAACGGTATAGGTCCCCCCTGTCCCAAAACTGATGCCAGTGTCCCATGAAAAGGAACCCCTCTTTCCCACACCACTCTTTCAGCCACGTGTTAACTTCCCTTATTCTTCCCTCCCTATGCCAATTTGCACTTGGCTCGGGCAGTAATCCGGAGATTATGACCCTTGAGGACCTGTTTTTTAATTTGAATCCTAGCTCTTTATAATCTCTAAACAGGTCCTCTTTCCTAGACTTGCCTATGTTGTTGGTACCGACATGGACCACAACAACTGGATCCTCCCCCTCCCTCTCCAGTATCCTTTCAAGCCGGTCAGAGATGTCCCGCACCCTAGCACCGGGCAGGCAACATACCATGCGGGACTCTTTATCCTGCTCACAAAGGATACTATCTATCCCCCTGATAATAGAATCCCCTAAAACTACAACTTGCCTATTTACTCCCTCCCCTTGAATGGCCTGCTGTACCATGGTGCCTTGGTCAGCTGACTCATCCTTCCTGCAGCCCTGTTCGCCATCCACACAGGGAGCAAGTGCCTCATACCTGTTGGACAGAGTCAAGGGCTGAGGCTCCTGAGTTCCTGACTGCTGGTTCCCTTTACCTGCCTGACTTGCAGTCACATCCTGCTGTCCCTGGCTACTGGCAGGATTTAAACTACTTACTCTGACAGGTGTGACTGCCTCCTGAAACACAGTGTCCAGGTAAGTCTTCCCCTCCCGGATGTGCCTCAGTGTTTGAAGCTCAGACTCCAGCTCATCAACTCTGAGCCGGAGCTCTTCGAGCAGCCAACACTTACTGCAGATGTGGTCGCTGCAGCTCGCAATGGGATCTGCCAGCTCCCACATCAAGCAGCTCAAGCACATCACCTGACCAGCCATCGCTAATTAATTAATTAGTTTAATTTAAGTTTACGAGTTTAGCTGTGTTTTTTTTAAATTTGGGGCAGATTTGCTATCAACCAATCAGATCACAGCTTCCCTCTGACGTCACTTTTGGAAAAAAAACTGGAAAACAGGAAGTTACCGTTAGGTTTTTATACTCACAGAGACTGCTCCTCCTCCTCCGAACGGCTCCCGAAATTAGGCCCGAAGAAAGAGTGAGAACAAAACAAAACAGTCGGGAAAAAGCACCTTCTCCCACTCTTCACCGAATTACCTCACTGCACCAAATTACCAAATTCTCACTCGGTCTGTGTCTCACTCACTCAGGCTGTGTCTCCTTGACCTGCGCAATGCTTCATGTGTGTCACATGTGTGAAGCCATACGAAGCAGCAAAAGAAGACCATTCTTGGCTTGCAAAACAGGGCCCATTGTCCGACATGACAGTAATCGGAATGCCGTGGCGACCGAAGGTGTCTTTGCATGCCCTTATGACAGCGGACGATGTTAAATCGTGCAGGCGTATGACCTCTGGATAATTTGAAAAGTAATCTATGATGATTACGTAGTCCCTGCCAAGCGCATGAAAGAGGTCCACACTCACCTTCGCCCAGGGGGACGTCACCAACTCATGGGGCTGAAGCATCTCGGGGGGTTGCGCCGGCTGAAACCTTTGGCAGGTGGGGCAGTTGAGCATCATGTTGGCAATGTCATCGCTGATGCCCGGCCAGTATACAGCTTCTCGGGCCCTCCGCCTGCACTTCTCAACCCCGAGATGGCCTTCGTGCAGTTGGTCGAGGACCAGCTTGTGCATGCTGTGTGGAATCACAATCCGGTCCAGGTTTAGGGGGACACCGTCAATGACGGCCAAGTCGTCCCGGACATTGTAGAATCATGGGCACTGTCCTTTGAGCCACCTTCCCGTCATGTGGTGCATCACACATTGTAGAAGGGGGTCAGCCGCAGTCTCCCGGTGAATACGGGCCAGACTTGAATCGTCAGCTGGCAGATTGGCCGATGTGAAGGCCACCTGCACTTCGACTTGATAGACGAACCCCTCCGAATCGGGCGGTGTGCTTACTGCTCTGGATAGGGCATCCACAATGATGAGGTCCTTACCCGGGGTGTAGACCAGTTGGACGTCGTACCTCCGGAGCTTGAGCAGGATGCGCTGGAGGCGAGGGGTCATCTGGTTCAGGTCATTATGTATGATGCTGACCAGGGGACGATGGTCGGTTTCCACGGTAAACTGAGGGAGACCATACACGTAATCGTGGAACTTATCTATTCCGGTCAACAAACCCAAGCACTCCTTCTCAATCTGCGCATAGCGCTGTTGTGAGGGTCATGGCCCGCGAAGCATAGGCGACTGGGGCCCATGATGCTGTTGCAGGAGTACCGCCCCAATGCCGGACTGGCTGGCATCAGTCGAGATCTTCGTATCCCGAGAGGTGTTGAAGAACGCCAATACCGGGGCTGTGGTGAGCTTAATTTTCAGCTCCTCCCATTCCTTCTGGTGTGCGGGCAGCCACTGGAACTCCGTGGACTTCTTGACGAGGTGGCGCAGAGCCGTCGTGTGGGAGGCAAGGTTGGGAATGAACTTCCCCAGGAAGTTGACCATGCCTAGGAAGCGTAGCACTGCTTTCTTGTCTTCCGGCTGCGGCATGGCTGTAATGGCGCTCACTTTGTCTGCATCCGGACGGACCCCTGACCGGGATGTATGATCCACCAGAAACTTTAGCTCAGTGTGGCCAAAAGAGCACTTGGCTCGGTTGAGGCGCAGGCTGTGTTCCCGTATCCGCGCGAAGACACGCTGGAGACAACTGATGTGCTCCTGTGGTGTGGTGGACCAGATGATGACGTCGACAACATAGACGCGCACCCCTTCGATGCCTTCCATCATCTGTTCCATGATTCTGTGGAATACCTCGGATCCCGAGATGATGCCAAACGGCATTCTGTTATAGCAGAACCTGCCGAAAGGAGTGTTGAAGGTGCACAGCTTTCGGCTGGACTGATCCAGTTGGATCTGCCAAAAACCCTTCGAGGCATCAAGCTTTGTGAAAATTTTAGCCCGGGCCATTTCGCTCGTGATCTCTTCCCGTTTGGATATGGGGTAGTGTTCCCTCATGAAGTTGTCATTCAGGTCTTTCGGGTCGATGCATATCCGGAGTTCGCCAGAGGGCTTTTTAACGCACACCATGGAGCTGACCCATGGCGTGGGCTCCGTGACCCGGGATAGCACCCCTTGGTCCTGGAGATCCTGCAGCTGCTGCTTGAGGCGGTCCCTGAGTGGTGCTGGGACCCTGCGAGGTGCGTGAATGACCGGGGTGGCATCCGGTTTGAGCTGTATTCTGTAGGTATAGGGCAGTGTGCCCATGCCTTCGAATGCCTCCTGGTTGTGGGCAAGGAGCGAGTGGAGTTGTGCCCTAAATTCAGCATCCGGGAAGTCTGACGTGCCTTCTGGAGACAGAGCGTGTACCCGCTGAACGATGTGGAGAACCTTGCATGCCTGTACGCCTAGCAGGGAGTGCTTTGATGAACCAACAATCTCGAAGGACAGTGTGGCCTTATACGCATTGTGCGTCACCTGGAGCTGGCAGGATCCCATGGCCAGGATAACGTTTCCGTTATAGTCGACCATCTTACAACGGGATGGACGGATTGGTGGTCTGGCCTTCAAGGCGTAGAAGGCTGACCATGCTATCAGGTTGGCGGAGGCGCCAGTGTCCAGACGGAATGTTATTGGTGATCGGTTGACCGTTAGGGTGGCACACCATTCATCACCCGGATTGACACTGTTCACTGGCATTGGCTGGTGGGTCCTGCTTGGAGACATCCGGTTCCTGTCGATGACCGCAACGCGGAAGGCTTCCCGGTCATCTGTATCGCCGGTCTGTATATCGTCCGGGTATGATTCGGAGTATGGAGGCTGAATCGTCCGCACGTCCCTGCGAGGCTGTCGGAATTGGGGAGCGTTGGCAGGTTGTGCTGCTCGGCAGCAGGCAGCGTAATGGCCCATCTTGCCACAGCGGAGGCATTGTCGGTTCTTTGCTGGACATTGCCACTTTAAATATGCGGATCCACAGTTGCCGCACGTTGTGACGTCATGGCGTTCGTTGCGCCATCGCACATGCACAGTTCGGTGCTGCGTAGAGCGCGCCTGCGCGCCACGTCCCTCTGCATCGACGTCTCTTTTGGCGCGTACAAGCGCGGGAGGCTGCGAAAAGCGCGCAAAATGGCCGCCCCCATCCGGGCCGCGGGCCGGGAGGAACTCGATGGACTGGACCCTCTCGGCCTCATAGGACCCCTGCCCTGCCGATTCAGCCGCGTAGGACCCCTGCCCTGCCGATTCGGCCGTTTAGGACCCCTGCCGTGCCGATTCGGCCGCTTGGAATTGGGAGTAGCGGCTGGTCGTGTTTTCATGGAGGAAGCAGGCTTTGATGGCGGTGGCTAGGGTGAGACTTTTTATCTTGAGGAGCTGCTGGCGTAGGGCGCCCGAGGTGACCTCAAAAACTATCTGGTCCCGAATCATGGAATCGGAGGTGGCCTCGTAACCGCAGGACTGCGCAAGGATACGGAGGTGTGTAAGGAAAGATTGAAAAGGCTCATCCTTACCCTGCAGGCGCTGCTGGAAGAGGTACCTCTCGAAACTCTCATTTACCTCGACCCTGAAGTGTTGCTCGAGTTTGAGAAGGACCGTCTTGTACTTCGTCTTGTCCTCACCTTCCGCGAACACCAGGGAGTTGTAGATGTGGATGGCGTGTTGCCCTGCCGTAGAGAGGAGGAGGGTGATTTTCCTGGTGTCCGAAGCATTCTCCCTTTCTGTGGCTTCTAGGAAGAACTGGAAGCGCTGTTTGAACAACTTCCAGTTAACGCCGAGGTTTCCAGCGATTTGGAGCGGCTGCGGCGGGCTGATGGTGTCCATGACGCATGATGGCGGATTCCTGAGGATGCGTAGGTAGGTCTCCAGCCAAATTGATCGTGCCTCACACCCGGAGGAAACCCAGGCAGACACGGGGAGAATGTGCAGACTCCGCACAGACAGTGACTCAAGTTGGAATCGAACCCGATCCCTGGCACAGTGAAGCAACGATGCTAACCACTGTGCTACCAAGATTTTTGGCTTGGGAAGCCGGTGGTGTGAGCTGGATTAGAAGTCCCTGGAAGAAATGAGGCAGCTACCAAGTGTGCAGGTGGGCTGGGCGAAGGCCTGCCCCAGAGAACTGGCATTGTGTACAGAAATTTAAGAAGAATAAAATCTGAAAGATCCTTCCAGTCCTCACTCCTCACAGCTGCTCACCCCCTCCCACTCCGCACCCATGCCAAACCATGCCATCTCATGCCCTCTACCCACTTCAATCATCTCTCGTACCCTCCACACCAATCTAAGCCTCTGTACACAACTCCCATGGTTCCTCATACCCCCCATTTCACCATGTTCCATTTTATCTATCCCCAAGGTGGCAAGGTGGCACAGCGGTTAGCACTGCTCCCTCACAGCGCCAGGGACCCAGGTTCAATTCCAACCTCGAGTGACTGGGTGGAGTTTGCACTTTCTCCCTATGTATGCATGGGTTTCCTCTGGGTGCTCTAGCTTCCTCCCACAAATCCCGAAAGCCGTGCTTGTTAGGTGAATTGGACATTCTGAATTCTTCCTCTGTGTACCCGAACAGGCGTCAAGGTGCGGCGACCAGGTAATTTTCACAGTAACTTCATTGCAGTATTAATGTAAACCTACTTGTGCCACGAATAAAGATTATTATTATTATTTTGTGCGTTTCCTCTGGGTGCTCTGGTTTCTTACCACAGTCCAAGGATGTGCATGCTTAATTGCCCCTTAATATCCAAACGGTTAGGTGGGGTTACGAGGTCACGGGGATAGGGTGGGGGCATGGGCATAGGTAGGGTGCTCTTTCCAAGGGTTGGTGCAGACTTGATGGACCAAATGGCCTCTTTCTGCACTGTAGGGATTCTATGTAGGCTCTTTAAAGCCCCTGTGCTAACCTGTGCCCCTCCAAACACACCCTAGGCCCTTTCTAGCCCCGATGCCAACCTATGCATCTCTGCCTACCCCAGTGGCCCTTTATGGTCCATATGGCAACCGATGCCTTTCCAACCACCCCTCACAGCCCTTAACAGCCCCAAATCAATTTAGTGCCAACCATCACCCTTTGTTCTTACACCTACGATGCCAAATAACCAAGCATTCCCCATGGGCTTACCTCAGGTCGCATGCAGGGATGAGATAAAATAATGTTCTGTAAAATAACATTCTTAGTTCTATTGTAGACATCATTATATTGAAAAACACTCTCGTTCATTGAAAACATTTACTACATTTACATTCCTTCAGATAAATAAACCCTATCACAAGCAAGCAATATGCACCGCACAAAACTAACATGCAGGTACTGCAGGTAATAAGAAAGGCATTTTGAATTTTGCCATTTATAAGCTAAAGGAACAGAGTATAAAAATAGGGAAGTGTTACTGCAACAGGACAAGGCATTGGTGAGACTGCACCTGGGATATGGGATACAATTTTGGTCTCATTATTTGAGGAAGGGTGTAGTTGCATTAGGGGAAGTTCAGAGGAGGCTCATTATATTAATTCCAAAGATGAGGGGTTTGTCTTATGAAGAGAGATTGAACTTTTGGCCTATATTCACTCAAGTTTTGAAGAATAACAGGAGATCTAATTGAGGTATATAAGATGATACAAGGTATTGACAAAGTAAATGTAGAGCAGATGTTTCCTCTTATGGGGCAATCTAAAACGAGAAGTCATAGTTTTAGGATAAGGGGTAGCAGATTTAAAACAGATGAGAAGAAATTGCTATTCTCGAAAGTGTCATGAATCTATGGAATTCACTACCCCAGAGTGAGGTGGAAGCCGGGACATTAAGTAAATTTAAGGAGGAGATACATGGAATTTCATTGGTAATGAATTGAAGCATTATGGAGAATGGGCAGAAAAGTGGAGTTGAGGCCGAGATTAGATCAGTCATGATCATATTGAATGGGGGAGCAGGCTCGAGGGGTTAAACTGCCTACTCCTGCTCCTTGTTCATTTGTTCTAACATTTCATTCAAGTACACAACCCTTTATAGCAACTAGCATTGCAATTCATAGTCCCACTTCAATGAGTCTATAACTACTTGTAGTTGTCAATCAAACTGTGATATTAGATGGTTGTGAAATCAATCATAAAACTCTAATCCAGTAATAGAAACCCTCACAGACACAGTGTGAAATAGAAAGCAATGATTGGTTTAAACCCTCAAGAATTTCTTCCAAACATGTAAAGATCAGAGGCTGGATTCTCCGTTTCTGCGGCTGAGTACCGAACCGAGAATTGATATGTCAAAAAAATAGGCGCCAACCCCCAACGATTCCGGTACTGATGAGGGCTAGCACCAGCACCAACTGGAACTCCCGCCACCTGTGCTGAAAACAGTTGGAGAATGGCAGTGGTCGATCAGTATGATGCGCAATCAATTACTCTCGAGACAAGGTGAGTCATAACTAGGGGGCCGCCGCGCGTCCGGGAGCAAAGGCCAGCGCATTTTTATAGGCAACGTCCATGGACCCCACCAGGGCCCGTGCCTCAGTAAGTCCCAGAGTGTCCATTTCTTGGAGCCTTCGGCGGATATCGGGGGAGGTCATACCTGCCACAAAAGCATATCTGATCAAAACTTCCGTGTGCTCGCTCCCCGAAACTTGGGGGCAGCCACAGTTTTGGCCCAGCACCAGCAGCGCCCGGTAGAAGTCTTCCAACGTTTCCTCGGGGCTTTGCCTCCTAGTCACCAGCAGGTGACGAGCGTAGACCTGGTTCACACGGCGGATATAATGTCCTTCCAGCAGCTCGATCGCTGCAGCATAATTCTCCGCCTCCTCGATCAGAGGGTAGATCCCAGGGCTGACACGCGAGCGTAGAAGGTGCATCTTTTGTCTTTCCGTGGGGGTGCCGGCGGCCATGTCGAGGTAGCCCTTAAAGCATGCCAGCCAATGTTTGAAGATAGCAGCAGAGTTGTCCACGTGGGGGCTGAGCTGAAGGCACTCCGGTTTGATACAGAGATCCATCCTTTCAACTGAAGTTGTAGCAGATTAAATTGATGCGCAATCAATTACTCTCGAGACAAGGTGAGTCATAACTAATAGGCTTTAATCTGCTAGAACTGTTCCCCAGCAGCTTCGATACAGAAAGTGAAGGCTGCTGGGACGGCATCGGTTCTTATACTCTGCCTCTCAGGGCGGAGCTATGTACATCAGCCAATGGTAGACTCCTGGGTCCAGCCAATGGTCATCCACCTCTCAGGTACCGCAATACCTGGTATTACCACATTCACCCCCTGTTAAAAAAAAAGAGCCCGGCGGGGTGATGGCCAGTGTTAATGTCGCCTTTCGTATGGTAGGACCAGGTATGCCGTGATGTCGAGGGTAATAGCAAAGTGTTCATGGTGCAGCAATCAGTCGATCAGGTGGGCTGGTCGTCCTTCTGGAGCGTCTGGGCTTCGGCGGTGATCCTGATGGGGGTCCCGGCGGTTGCGACTCCGGGAACGTGGTGTCGTCCTACAAGGCAGCTTTGTCACCCCTAGGCGGCGCTGTTGGGGCGGAAAGTGGGCGGGGGGCGCCTGTAAGGGGTGTCGGTGCTTGTTCGGGCCTAGACAGGGGCGGCGGGAGTACTGACCCTCCGGTCAGGTGCTGCGGGGAGGATGGGGGTGGGGACACTGGTACGGGTGCGCGTGGGGCTCCGGCGGGCGCCAGGTCCCGAAGGGAGACCGTGTCTTGGCGGCCATCAGGGTCCGACTTGTGCGCCCTCACATGTTTCCAAAGCAGGATGGGTCCGGGCGTCGCTAGCCAGGTTGGGAGCGAGGTCCCGGAGGAGGACTTCCTGGGGAAAACAAGGAGACGTTCATGAGGTGTCTGATTTGTGGTCGTACAGAGCAGTGACCGGATGGAGTGAAGGGCCACCGGAAGGACGTCCTACCAGCGGAGACTGGGAGATTCCTAGACCGTAGTGCCAGCAGGACGGTCTTCCAGACCGTGCCGTTCTCCCTCTCAATCTGCCCGTTTCCCCGGGGGTTGTAACTGGTCGTCCTGCTCGAGGCGAAGCCTTTGCTGAGCAGGAATTGACGCAGTTCGTCGCTCATAAAGGAGGACCCCCTATCACTGTGAATGTATGCGGGGAAACCGAACAGTGTAAAGATACCCTGCAGGGCCTTGATGACGGTGGCTGTGGTCATGTCTGGGCAGGGAATGGCGAATGGGAACCGGGAGTACTCATCAATCACGTTCAGGAAGTATGTGTTGCGGTCGGTGGAGGGGTGGGGGCCTTTGAAGTCCAGACTGAGGCGTTCAAAGGAACAAGAAGCCTTTATCAGGTGCACCCTCTCTGGCCGGTAGAAGTGCGGTTTGCACTCCGCGCCGATTTGGCAGTCCCTGGTAATGGTCCTGACCTCCTCGATGGAGTTGGGCAGGTTGCGGGTCTTGATAAAATGAAAGAAACGAGTGACCCCCGGGTGGCAGATGTCCTCGTGGAGGGATCGGAGGTGGTCCACTTGTGCAGTGGCGCAAGTGCCGCGGGACAGGGCATCAGGAGGCTCGTTCAGCTTCCCCGGATGGTACAAGATCTCGTAATTGTAGGTGGAGAGTTCGATCCTCCACCGCAAGATCATGTCGTTCTTAATCTTGCCCCGCTGTGCATTATCGAACATGAAGGCAACCGACCGTTGGTCCGTGAGGGGAGTGAATCTCCTGCCGGCCAGGTAATGCCTCCAGTGTTGCACAGCTTCTACTATGGCCTGGGCCTCCTTTTTGACCGAGGAGTGGCGAATTTCGGAAGCATGGAGAGTACGGGAGAAGAAAGCCACGGGCCTGCCCGCTTGATTGAGGGTGGCCGGCAGAGCCATGTCGGACGCATCGCTCTTGACCTGGAAGGGGAGGGACTCGTCAATGGCGCGAATCGTGGCTTTAGCAATGTCTGCTTTGATGCGGCTGAAGGCTTGGCGGGCCTCCGTCGACAGGGGGAAGGTTGTGGACTGGATCAGGGGTCGAGCCTTGTCTGCGTAATTGGGGACCCACTGTGCATAATAGCTGAAGAAGCCGAGGCAGTGCTTTAGGGTCTTGGGGCAGTGAGGGAGGGGGAACTCCATGAGGGGGCGCATGCGCTCAGGGTCGGGGCCTATGACTCCACTTCGCACTACGTAGGCTAGAATGGCTAGACGGTCGGTGCTAAACACACATTTATCCTTATTGTAAGTCAGATTAAGGATTTTCGCGGTCTGGAGAAATTTTCGGAGGTTGGTGTCGTCCTTTCAGGAGATCCATCCTTTCAACTGAAGTTGTAGCAGATTAAATTGATGCGCAATCAATTACTCTCGAGACAAGGTGAGTCATAACTAATAGGCTTTAATCTGCTAGAACTGTTCCCCAGCAGCTTCAATACAGAAAGTGAAGGCTGCTGGGACGGCATCGGTTCTTATACTCCGCATCTCAGGGCGGAGCTATGTACATCAGCCAATGGTCATCCACCTCTCAGGTACCGCAATACCTGGTATTACCACACAGTACAACTTGGTGCCAGCCGAGTGCAGACTCAAGTCGAAATTCACGACTTTCCAGCCATCCCTGGCCACCCCCCAACAGTTCCCCAGCCCTCGCATAAGCCCCCCGGCCAGCGGCACGGATCCCAGCCGAGTGTGGCAACACTGGACACAGTCTGCAGCCGCCAGGCCGGTTTCATGATTTGTGTGACCACACGTGGTCCGCGCCGTCAGGAACTTGGCGCATCGCAAGTGGGTCGGCCGATGAGGCGCCAACAACATTGTGATAGCATTCGGCGCGCGTCATAATGACGCCGTTTCGGAGGGAGCAGAGCATGGCTGCCCGGTGTCAAACCGCCGCCAGTCTCAATTTCGCCATCGGAGCTCATTCTCCGCCCAATCAGCGAACACGATTTTGGCGATGGGCAACGGAGAATCCCACCCCATGACTTTTAAATGCCTTGATCGTGTGACAATTGTCTTTGACCGGTGTGGTGACAGTTTTCATACACATTTATGCCTACTTTGCGAAATTTCAAGGCACACCCTGGGCTGGATTCTCCAAAAATGGGGCTATGTCCCCACGCCAGTGTCAAAAAGCTGGCGTTTCACTCTGGACTTTCCTGAAGAAAGTCCTGATCGATTCTCCTACCTGGAGGGGGCTTGCAGGGCCCCAGAGTGCTTCTCGCAGTTCTGGCTGCGGTTACGGGGCCCTGCATTTCCGGTTGGGAGTCCGCGCACGTGCACGGCGGCTGCCCCGTGCGACATGGCGGACTCGCACCGTAGACCGTCATGGAAAATGTAGGCCCCCCCTGAGATCGTGCCCGCCCACGGATTAGCCCCCCCCGCCCCAGATCACTCCCCTGGCCGTCCATGAGGCCCCGCCCTGATGAACGATCCCCCCACCCCCCACCAGGGCGTCCGCAGCCGCCACCCGAGGTTCCCAATTACCGATACGTGGCCACAACCACGCCGTCGGGAACTCGGCCAGTTGCGCGCAGAGAATCGCGGGGGGGGTGGGGTGCCTCTGTCAATGGTCCCCTACCCACGCCGCGTAGATAGCGCGCGCGTTCTCGAGCGATTCTCCGACCGGCGTCGGTCACGATTTCCGTGTGAACGCCCATTCTCCACCCCCGCGCCGAACGCGGTTTCGCCCCGGATTCTTGGAGAATCCAGCCCCTTATCTCTCCAATGGGCACCTGCCCTACCTCAAAGGGTTATCCAAACAAATTTACAAAGTTCAGACCTGTTCTTACCTGATCTTATTTGCACATTCAGCCTTCAAAGTCTACCAAAATCGCACTGAGTGGAGGTAGCTGTTGATTTAAATTGCCAACTGCCCCTGTAAATCGCACGTGTGCGACATATTCCGGTCCCATTACTGACCCTGCAAAAATGTGATTTGCCACATTCAGGAACAGGGGGCGCGATTCTCCGACCCCCCCATCGTGTCAGAGAATCGCCGGGGGCTGGCATGAATCCCGCCCCTGCCGCGTCCCGAATTTTCCGCCACCAGAGATTCGGCGGGGGCGGGAATCGTGCCGCGTCGGTCAGCGGGCCCACCCACGGCGATTCTCCGGCCGAAGTCCCGCCGCTGTCAACCCTCGTATACCGGCCTGGATTAAACCTCTTTTTGAGCGGCGGGACAAGGCGGCGCAGGCAGGCTCCGGGATCCTGGGGGGGGGGCGCTGGGCGATCTGGCCCCGGGGGATGCCCCCACGGTGGCCTGGCCCGCGATCGGGGCCCACCGATCCGCGGGCGGGCCTGTGCTGTGAGGGCACTCTTTTTCTTCCGCCTTCGCCATGGTCTTCACTATGGCGGAGGCGGAAGAGACCCCCTCCCCTGCGCATGCGCGGGGATGCCGGGAGCGGCCGCTGACCTCCCGCGCATGCGTCGCCCGGCGAAGACATTTCGGCGCCAGCTGGCGTGGCGCAAAGGCCTTTCCTACCAGCCGGCAGAGCGGAAACCACTCCGGCGCGGGCCTAGCCCCTCAAGGTGAGGCCTGGCCCCTAAAGGTGCGGAGAATTCCGCACATTTGGGGCGGCCCGACGCCGAAGTGGTTCGCGCCACTCCATTACGCCGGAACCCCCCGCCCCGCCGGGTAGGGGAGAATCCTGCCCAAGGTTTACAATTTTTGGCCACATTTTTGCCATGATGGAGAGGCTCTCCATCATGGCACAAATCTGGTGATTGAATTAAAATTATTTGTCGTCTCTTCCAGAAGACCATAAGACATAGGAGCAGAATTAGGATACAAGGCCCATCGAGCCTGCTCCTCCATTCAATCATGGCTGATATTTTTCTCATCCCCATTCTCCTGCCTTCTCCACATTACCCCTAATCACCCTATTAATTAAGAACCTATCTATCTCTGTCTTAGGGACGCTCAGTGATTTGGCCTCCACAGCCTTCTGCGGCAAAGAGTACCACAGATTCACCACCGTCTGGCTGAAGACATTCAACCTTATTTCTGTTTTAAAGGATCATCCCTTCAGTCTGAGCTTGTACCCTCTGGTTCTTGCTTTTCCTCCCAACGGAAATATCCTCTCCATGTCCACTCTATCCAGGCCTTGCAGTATTCTATAAGTTTCACTACGATCCTCCCTCATCCTTCTAAACTCCAACGAGTACAGTCCCAGAGTCCTCAACCGCTCCTCATATGACATGTTCTTTATTCCAGGGATCATTCTTGTGAATCTCTTCTGGACCATTTCCAAGGCCAGCACATCCTTCCTTCGATACGGGACCCAAAACTGTTCACAATACTCCAAATGTGGTCTGACCAGAGCGTTCTACAGCCTCAGAAATACGTCACTGCTCTTGTATTCTAGCCCTCTCAATATGAATGCTAACATTGCATTAGCCTTCCTAACTGCTGACTGAACCTACACATTAACCTTGAACAAGGACTCCTAAGTCCCTTTGTGTTTCTGATTTCCTAAGCATTTCCTCATATCGAAAGTAGTCTATGTCTCCATTCCTCCTTCAAAAGTGCATAACCTCACACTTTTCCACATTGTATTCCATCTCCCACTTCTTTGCCCCCTCGCCTAGCCTGTCCAAGTCCTTCTACAGCCCCTCTACTTCCTCAATACTACCTGTCCCTCTGCATATCTTTGTATCATCTGCAAACTTAGCAACAGTGCCTTCAGTTCCTTCTTCCAAATCATTAATGTATGTTGTGAAAAGTTGTGGTCCCAACACCGACCCCTGAGGCACATCACTAGTAATCGGCTGCCATCCTGAAAAAGACCCCTTTATCCCCACTCTCTGCCTTCTGCCAGTCAGCCAATCCTCTATCCATGCCAGGATCTTACCCTTAACACCATGGGCTCTTAACTTATTTAACAGCCTCCTACATGGCACCTTGTCAAAGGCCTTCTGGAAATCTAAATAAGTAATGTCCACTGGTTTTCCTTTGTCTAACTTCCTTGGTACCGCCTCAAAGAACTGTAACAGATTTGTCATACATGGCCTCCTCTTGGCGAAGCCATGCTGACTCAGTCTTATTTTACCATGCACTTCCAAGTACTTCACAATCTCACCTTTATAATGGACTCTAAAATCTTACCAATGACTGAAGTCAGGCTAACCGGCCGATAATTTCCCATCTTCTGCCTCCCTCCCTTCTTAAACAGGGGTGTTGCATTAGCCATTTTCCAGTCCTCTGTGACCCTCTCTGTCAGGCATTTCCTTTAGAACCCTGGGGTATAGTCCACCCGGTCCAGGTGATTTATCCACATTCAGACCTTTCAGCTTCTCCAGAACCTTATCCTTAGAGATGACCACTACACTTAAGTCTGCCCCCTGATTTTCCTGGAGTTCTGGTGTCCCACTGGTGTCTTCCACTGTGAAGACTGGTGCAACATAACTATTCAGTTCGTCTGCCATTTCTTTGTTTCCTATTACTATTTCTCCACCCTCGTTTTCCAGTGGCCCAGTGATTATTCTTGCCTCTCTCTTACCTTTTATATATTGAAAAAAGCTCTTCCTATCTTCTTTTATATTACTAGCTAGCTTACACTCATATTTCATCTTCTCACCCCTTATACTTTTTTAGTTGTCCTTTGCTCGCTTTTAAAGGCTTCCCAATCCTTGGGATCCTCACTAATCCTCGCCACTTTGTATGCTTTTTCTTTTTCTTTAATGCTGTCCTTGACTTCCCTCATCAGCCATGGGTGACGCCCTCCTTTAGCATATTTCCTCCTCCTTGGGATGAATTTCTGTTGTGCCTCCCAAATAACCCCCCAAAACTCCTTCCATTGCTGTTCCACTATCTTCTCTGCTCGGCTCTCTTTGCAATCAACTCTGGCCAGCTCCTCCCTCATGTCTTTGTAGTTACCCTTATTTAATTGTAAAACCATTACATCCGATTCCAGCTTCTCCCTCTCAAACTGCAGGGTAAATTCTACCATATTGTGGGCACTGCCCCCTAAGGGTTCCTTTCACCTTAAGTTCCCTAATCAAGTCTGCCTCATTACACATCACCAAATCCAGAATTGCCTGTTCCCTAGTAGGCTCTGTCACAAGTTGCTCCAAAAAATCATCTCTTAGACATTCCACAAATTCCTTTTCTTGGAATCCACTACCAATAAGATTTTCCCAGTCCACCTACATATTGAAGTCCCCCGTAATTATTGTAATATTGCCTTTCTTTTTTAAAAAAAAACCATTTTATTAAGGCATTTAGAATTTTATAACAATAAACGGTACAAATACAAATATAAACATAAAAAACATCTCTCCATCCCTCGCTAATCCTGCCTACCCTAAACACAAAGAAGCCTAACTCCCCCCCCTACCCGTCCACCGCCTTTATTGCCTCTGCTGACAGTTTGGCTTTCCCCGAAGAAGTCGATAAACGGCTGCCACCTCCGGACGAACCCTAACATTGACCCTCTCAGGGCGAACTTAATTTTCTCAAGTCTGAGAAACCCAGCCATATCGCCAACTCAGACCTCTGATTTTGGGGGTTTCGAGTCCCTCCATGCTAACAATATCCGTCTCCGGCCTACCAAGGAGGCAAAGGCCAAAACGCCAGCCTCTCTTGCCCCCTGGACTCCCGGATCTTCCGACACTCCAAAGATTGCCATGTCTGGACTCGCCGCCACCCTTGTTTTAAGTACTGTGGACATGACATCCGCAAATCCTTGCCAGTACCCCCTAAGCTTCGGGCATGGCCAAAACATATGGACATGGTTTGCTGGCCATCCCGCACACCTCACACACTTGTCCTCTATCCCAGAAAACTTGCGCATCCAGGCCACCGTCATGTGAGCCCGGTGAACCACCTTGAATTGTATCAGACTGAGCCTGGCACATGATGAGACCGCGTTGACTCTGCTCAAAGCACCTGCCCACAGACCTGCCTCTCCATCCCCCGCCAGCTCATCTTCCCACTTACCCTTTAGCTCATTTATCTGGGTTTCCTCCCACTCCAAGGATGTCCTCTCTCCCCACTGTTGTTTGCTTTGACCATAGAGCCACTGGCAATGGAGCTAAGAGCATCAAAGGACTGAAAGGGGATAGTCCGGGGGGGGGGGGGGGGGGGCGTGGAACATAGGGTCTCGTTATACGCAGACGACCTGCTCCTATATATTTCCGACCCGTTAGGGGGGATGGGGAAGATTATGCGGATCTTCGGGGAATTTGGCCGGTTTTCGGGGTACAAATTGAATATAGGTAATAGTGAGGTGTTTGTAATCCAGACAAGAGGACAAGATAGGAGACTGGGGGAGCTGCCGTTCAGAGTGGTGGGAGGGAGTTTCCGTCATTTGGGAATTCAGGTGGCACAGGGATGGGAGTAAATACATAAGTTAAATTTGACCCGGCTAGTTGAACAAATGAAGGAGGACTTCCGTAGGTGGGACATGCTCCCTCTGTAATATTGCCTTTCTTATATGTCTTTTCTATGTCCTGATTTATTTTAGGCCCACATCCTGCCTACTGCTTGGGACCTGTACATAACTCCCATCAGGGTCTTTTTACGTTTGTGATTCCTCAACTCTACCCACAGAGATTCCATGCCTTCTGATCCTATATCGCTTCTTGCTGTCAATTTAACTTCATTCCTTACGAGCAATGCAACCCCACCCCCTTTGCCCATCTGCCTGTCCTTTCGATAGGACACATATCCTTGGGTATTTAGGTCCCAGCCCTGATCCCCTTGCAGCCATGTCTCTGTGATGCCCACAACATCATACCGGCCAATTTCAATGTGCGCAAGAAACTCATTTACCTTGTTCCGTATACTGCGTGTACTTAGGTACAACACCCTCAGTCCTGCATTGACCTCACCCCCATTCTCATATTTTTCACCTTTTTTGCTTTGCCTGAAGTTAGATTCCTGCCACCTTCTGTACTCTCTGTTCTATTACATCTGGAGACTTTACTAACCTCTCCTGAACCCTTGGCTCCTAATTTAAAGTCTTCGTCATTAACCTGCACTTCTACTGTCTCCTTTAAATTGTTTTTTCTAATTCTCCATACATCTCCATACAACTCTCCCCCCCCCCCCCCCCATTCACAAATCAGTTTTTTGTTCAGGATTAAAGATTCCGATTAGTCAAATGCAAAGCAATTTTTAATAACTTACACTGTTCATATCATATACCTGAGAAGTGCAAGCAGCTGAACAATAACTGGAGCAACGTCAATCTGTCTACATTGTTACCAATAGCAACACATTTATCATTGTCGAAGCATTGTATTATTGGAAAATGTCAAATTTTAACAATATAATTTTCATGCAGAGGCCTACAGATAAAGATCAGATGGTGAATGAATATTCCAGGGAAGAGTAAGCAAAATCCATATTTGTTGAAGATTGTCCTAATTCATGGTCACATCTAATATAAAAATGGAATTGAAACCTGTCTACAATAAATGGTTTCTTGTTCATTCTCCAGCAACTAGCCCATTACGTCACCAAGTGCTTCTCACAGTCATTTCAAAGCCCTTACAAGTGATGTGAAGTGATATAGGAATGTGAAGAAGTGCTTTTGGGAAGAACACAGAAGATTGCTGTTGAAAGAACACTCTACACTTATAATAAATTGTATTTACAGTCTGAGCACAGATTCGAAGCTGGAGAATCCCTGGGCACAAATTGTCTGATGACTGCATGTATTCAGAGACATGGGACAGCTGTCATTAGATTAAAAAGCCTAGCAAACTTAGAAAATATTTCAAGGCCGCTGGCATAGCCATCAACGTGAAGGATGTCAATATTGGACGTGAACCGGTATTTCAGTTTAATTACCAAATATTAGCGTCGAGCAAACCTATCTCAAAGTAAAGCCCCCCCTTGCATTCTCACAGCAGAATATGTTGACCATAACCAAAGACAAGTCCCTCCCAAAGTCCAAAGATATGCAGGTTAAGTGGATTGGCCATGCTAAATTGTTCCTTAGAGTCCAACAGGTTACGTGGAGTTATTGGATTATGTGGATAGGGTGGGGGGGGGGGGGGGGCGGTGGGCTTAGGTAGGGTGTTCTTTCAGAGGGTCGGTGCAAACTTGATGGGCCGAACAGCCTCCTTCTGCATTACAGTGATTCTATGATTCTATGTGGATACTTACCACTGCACAAGGTTCAGATAAACTATTTTAGGGGGTGGGTTTCTCCGTCCCGCCGCACCAAATTTCTGATTCAGCACGCTGTCGGGATTCTCCATTTTGCCGGCTGGGAAATGGGGTTTCCCACTGTGGGGCAGCCCCACGCCGTCAGGAAACACCCGGGCTGCTGGAGAATCCCGACGGCGGAGAATTCAGCCCCACATGGTCTTTCAAATGGTGATGCAAAGCTGAGGGATGTGTTGAGTTGTTGGTGAACTCCCACAAGTTACTGTGTTACGATTTCAAGATATGTAGACTTCCTTACATCTGTTTTGGCTAGATGAAAACAAAGGTTCGAAAGCTGGAAGGAGGGCAGTGTATTTCTTCATCTCTGTACTCTGGTTAAGTTCGAATTTGAGTTTTAACTTTAAAGATGTGAGGTAACTGCCTGAACACTTTCAAATTTATATTGCTAAACCTTCCCTGCAGTTTCTCATTAAAACACTTCAAAAGAATTGTCACGGAGAAGATTGCAGCAGATTTCCAGTTCCCCAGCCATCTTGGGTTATTGAGAAATATTATAATGAGTTGCTTTAAATTAGAGAATTATTGAAGATAATCAAGTCATTTGAGAAGGTAGGCAATTAAAATGAAGGAGCCATCATATTTTCATTACTTTAAATGAATTCTGCTCTTAGCATTTTCATGTTCTCTAGATTTTAATGAAAAAAAGACCTACTAATACACTATGAAGTGTATTTTTTACATTGTACAGAATGCCGTGTTGGACTGAAAACAATCAGAAATCTATCTATTAGCTGAGCCGATAGGGTTGTTGTATAAACAATGCAAATAGTTCTGCAATATTACATGTTGCTGAGGCAGAAAGAAATCTCAGTCTTGTAGTATAGCACAACCCAGAGTCCAGCACGGATCCACCTCTGTAGAACTAAACATTAACACTAAAACTGAAGTTAAATATATTCATTTTCATGATTATCTCCTGTATATAGTAAGTCCAGTAATATATATATATATGTATTACATAATAATATCATTTTAGGATTACCTATTACAATGCCTGCATCATTATGTTTTTTATCTAATTGTTGAACAGAAATAAGTGCACTCCAGATCATAGGAGATGTGAAGCCCATTTATGGGGGGTAATGTTGTAATGTTGAACCTAACAATCCAAAAATTACTGAGGTGTGTTTCAAAACTATAATTTGATTTATACTATTACCGAATGAACCATATTCAATTAGCACCTTCCACAACATTTGTGACACCTCCTTCTGCTCATCTAAGCAAAATGTCTGTCAGATGGCACTCAAGCTCTTTTTTTTGGAGAAAGAATCAAAATAAACTAGATATCAAATCATTGCGAGGTTATGGCTTATTATTGCTGGTGATACACATGTATTACTGTACGACAGGAGAACAATACAAAGAACTTCAGTAACGGGACGCAAAGTTCTGGGAGTTGAATTTTAGACAGGCAATGCTTCTTTTTTTATTTCTGATGTTGTGAGGCTCAGTTTTGAAAGTTGAAAAACTATCTGTTAATTTCTTTCATTCTTACTGCCTGGAATCAATGGACTGAAATCAGGCAAGTTTTATATGATTAAGGTGATCTGCTGCATGAGACTGCTGTCCACATGGTGAACACGAAAATCTACCCCGACCTGCATCCTTGTGTAAAATCCAGTGCTTTACCTGCTCCGTTTTGGCCTTTACCTCAGATTAGGTCCTCTGGAATTGAGCGCAAGAATCAAGGCTGACAATCCAGCTCTGTAATGCAGGAGTGCTGCACTGTTGGAGGTACCATCAGTTGGTTAAACCGTCGGCTCTGTTTACCCACTCAGGTGGATTCAAAAAATGTTATGACACTATTTTGAAGAGGGGGATGGTCAGCATTGGGTTAGCCCATGTTTATCCTTCAATAAAAATCACAGAGCAGATGATCTGGTCATTATCAATTTGTTCTTTGTGAAGTCTTGCTGAGCACAAATTAACTGTTGTTCTTCCCACATTAATTATACTTAAAAAGAATTTCATTGACTGTCAAGTGCTTTGGGTCATCCTGTGGTCATGCAAGGTGCTCTATAAGTACAAACCTTTCTTTTTTCCTGGAAGGATCAGCAACTACAGTCCATTTGGCCTCTGAGACATGAAATGAAATGAATGAAATGATCCCTCGGTTTCCATCTTTCCTCTACCTTAGCTTCATATCTAATCTCCTTCTTGCATATATTTTCTCTAACAGCAAAAAGTTAGTTATCTACCTGTCTGGCTTGCCACCATTTTATTGCCTCAGATGCTTCAGAATTTTCAACCATCAGTGTATTATGATCCCAGGCCCTACCCCAACAGTTGCAAGGATACTGGACTGAAACCCCAATATTTTAGTTTATTTTTAAGGCTGTGCAGAAGGAATGATTTGCTGCAGGAGTGATTGCATGAAAAAATTGTGCTTTGGTATTTCTAAAACAGAACCTTGTTGTTAATACAGTATTAAACTTTTAAACTTCACACCCAAATAGAACGATCTACAATTACCCATTAATACTACTAATGAATTGCCCATTAAACAACAAGATAAGAAACATACAGCTTTCAATCTATCTTAAAATCAGCATGGCATAGAGTAATACTTGTTTTATAAAACAGATTTGGCTCCTGATAGAACCCATTCAGACTCTGGCTGAATATCTTCAGAAAGCTGGTTCACCTGGCATGTTTCAGCTCTTCCTTGTCTCCAGACAAGACTGCTCTGCTTTATATGTTATTATTATTTTATAACTATCCTATTTTGAGAGAATTGTGGGCTTTGGGTCAGGTAGATCAAAATTCAACTGTTTTCTCTCCCGAAGCTTCTCCAAAACTCACTGCCACTCTGCATTCCTGGCCTCCACCCAACAATGATTTAATATCCCCAAGCTGAAAAACAAAGAATCTCTGCAGGCTGCAAAATCACATTAACTCCCCAGGGACTTCCCCAGCCAATCCACATTCTTCTGGTCAATTTCACCTACTGTTTCCTCAAAGTTACCAGGCCTTTACAAAACAAAATCCTTTTTAAAAACATGACCTCTACAGTCAAACACACTATAACCCTAGGCTTTTAACCCTTAACTTGTTCCGATATTTAGAAAACCTCCTAAAATCCTCCATTAGTCACAAGTGGTGCACAGAATTACACAATATATTCAGGTTATCGATGTTTGTCAAACTCTCCTTTAGCCATTTGCATTGAATTCCTCTGTACCTTGCTGCACATACATCTTTCTCATTTAAAATTCATAATACATTATGGATTCTTCAAATTTGAGAAGGATTAATTGTTCTAATGCCTCTGTCTATATTTTAAGGCAATTTAGATGGAAAGGCTTTACTGATTCTCAGGGATCTGACCCATTGCCAGCTTAAAGCTCTGTGGATGCTCCTGAGCAGATACCAGCTTGAGAGGTCTTTCTTGGGAGTTTTATTTCACAGGGAGTGTCTTAGTTGAGGAATTTTAGAAGCTAATGAATGTGTATAGTGCAATACCATTTGCACTGGAGACTACTTGCACTACGGAAAGAGTCTCCATGACTGATTGCTATTGATAAAAGTAAACAGAAGTTATAAAAACCTATATTATGTGAATTATAATGAATAACACTCGCTCTAGAATATACAATAGACTGCTACATAATCTCAGATAGTGGCCAGCATATAGAGTTGTGTTATCCAATATATAATCCATGAAACGTAACAACTCGTTCACATATTATCGGCTGCTAAATTTTATTTCTTCTGTCAATGTAAAACTGGTAAATACCTTGGACTTTCGTTCAAGATTCAGATTAATGAAGCATCACAAAAAACATGTATTAAGCAAGCAGGAGCATGTATTAATGGTGTTGAATATTGAAAGTCTGGAGGAAAAAAAGTCCAATTGTATAATACCAATGGTTATTATGGTGTAGTTTTGTATTTAGTGCCCCTAGTGCAGTGTTAACGGTGGGAGTGGATATCACAATAATTCCACAATCCGAGCTCCTTGCAGGTGCCACTGCCCACTGGGCTGGCCGGATCATGGAATGACCCTTCTGGGAATTCAACCATTTCAAGTCATGTCCATCTGGTTTTCTGACCACCATCAAAAGAGTTTAAATCATGGAATGATCATGCTTGTTGACAAACTGATTGAGATCAATTGAACACTCTTTCCCGACAGATTTAATATTTAAATTCATAATTGTTGTACCCATTTGTAAAATGGTTGCAGCAGTGATAAGTTGCATTAGGAAGCCTGATCCTGACTTCTACATGTGCTCAGGGCATTTTAATTTAGGTGTTCATTTGAAATAAGGCTGAATCCATCCCAAAACTGGTGAAAAGTTAAAAAGTATGCTACCTTTTCAGGCTCTCTCCAGCAACTTAATCAGTAACTATTGAAAAAAACTACTGGGGAAGTGGGGAAACAGGTTACAGCTGTAGGCGGGATATTCCACCCTGTGTCACTGGCAGGATCTTCCGGTCCTACCAAGGGCGAATTCTGGAGACATGTTTTCCAAGGTGAAGGCCGCTTGTCATGGACCGCTGGCGGGATGTTCTGGTCCTGCAGATGTCTATGACACTTTCCCTGGCTCGCCCGTCTCGCTGCCGGGGAACCTACTGCAGGAGGGCCAGCTTCGATGGGACCGGAAAATCTTACTGGCGGGAAAGACTCCTTTCTAATTGCGTCAATGTGGAGTCAGGAGGAGGACAAGAAAAGCTCCAAATTAATACTGCAGCCGCTACAGGCCTATGCTTTCTGACCTCCTGATTAACATATGCCACCAACCCCCACCTTTCTGAGCTCATCAAATTCCAAGGGCCTATGGTCAGGGGCCCTGCATTAGGACAATGGATGGTGGCCACAGCTCACTGCAATTTTGATGCTGAGGCCAGCGGACAAATTGAGGATGGTTTCTGAACTTCTCAATTCTGAAGTTCCTTGGCCCATTCGACAAGCGTCCCAGATGGTTTTTGGTTAATGTTTTCATTATCAGATCACCCCTCAACTTCCATCGTTCTAGAGGTCTACAAGATTATGAGGGGCATGGATAGAGTGGATGGGCAGGCATTCTTGCCCAGGGTAGAGGGGTCAGTCATTAGGAAGCATAGGTTTAAGGTCAGTAAGGCAACGTTTAGAGGAGATGTGCGAGTCAGGTTTTGTATTAGTGAGAGGCAGCACGGTTTTGTGAAGGGGAGGTCGTGTCTCACTAACTTGATAGAGTTTTTCGAGGAGGTCACTAAGATGATTGATGCAGGTAGGGCAGTAGATGTTGTCTATATGGACTTCAGTAAGGCCTTTGACAAGGTCCCTCATGGTAGACTAGTACAAAAGGTGAAGTCACACGGGATCAGGGGTGAACTGGCAAGGTGGATACAGAACTGGCTAGGCCATAGAAGGCAGAGGGTAGCAATGGAGGGATGCTTTTCTAATTGGAGGGCTGTGACCAGTGGTGTTCCACAGGGATCAGTGCTGGGACCTTTGCTCTTTGTAGTATATATAAATGATTTGGAGGAAAATGTAACTGGTCTGATTAGTAAGTTTGCAGACGACACAAAGGCTGGTGGAATTGCGGATAGCGATGAGGACTGTCTGAGGATACAGCAGGATTTAGATTGTCTGGAGACTTGGGCGGAGAGATGGCAGATGGAGTTTAATCCGGACAAATGTGAGGTAATGCATTTTGGAAGGGCTAATGCAGGTAGGGAATATACAGTGAATGGTAGAACCCTCAAGAGTATTGAAAGTCAAAGAGATCTAGGAGTACAGGTCCACAGGTCATTGAAAGGGGCAACACAGGTGGAGAAGGTAGTCAAGAAGGCATACGGCATGCTTGCCTTCATTGGCCGGGGCATTGAGTATAAGAATTGGCAAGTCATGTTGCAGCTGTATAGAACCTTAGTTAGGCCACACTTGGAGTATAGTGTTCAATTCTGGTCGCCACACTACCAGAAGGATGTGGAGGCTTTAGAGAGGGTGCAGAAGAGATTTACCAGAATGTTGCCTGGTATGGAGGGCATAAGCTATGAGGAGCGATTGAATAAACTCGGTTTGTTCTCACTGGAACGAAGGAGGTTGAGGGGCGACCTGATAGAGGTATACAAAATTATGAGGGGCATAGACAGAGTGGATAGTCAGAGGCTTTTCCCCAGGGTAGAGGGGTCAATTACTAGGGGGCATAGGTTTAAGGTGAGAGGGGCAAGGTTTAGAGTAGATGTACGAGGCAAGTTTTTTACGCAGAGGGTAGTGGGTGCCTGGAACTCACTACCGGAGGAGGTAGTGGAAGCAGGGACGATAGGGACATTTAAGGGGCATCTTGACAAATATATGAATAGGATGGGAATAGAAGGATACGGACCCAGGAAGTGTAGAAGATTGTAGTTTAGTCAGGCAGTATGGTCGGCACGGGCTTGGAGGGCCGAAGGGCCTGTTCCTGTGCTGTACATTTCTTTGTTCTTTGTTCTTTGGTGCTGATTAATTTAAGCCCTATACGCCCCCCCCCCACCCCCCCCCCCCCCCCGGTTAATGCCTGCCCAATACTATTTCTTCTTGTGACCATGGTTCAGGGTTACAGGTTGGACACACTAATATTTTAGTGCTCTGAGAAACATGTGACTCAATGTGTGGCTCAAGTCTCACATAGACAGAAACTAGTAATAATAAATACTTAATGACGTCAATTGATGGCTGCTGTTTTAATTTCATTTCAAAGTGCGTAAGAAATGGTCCGATTTGCTCCTGTCACCCATTCCCAAATGAACAGGATAATGCCAAAATCTTAAATTGGAATGGTTGGATTGATTTCAGGAAAAAATTGTCAAATCAATTGCTAACATTACCCTTTCCTAAAACTTTATGTTTCATCCAGGTTTCGTATGTCAAAGCTATTGATATATGGATGGCAGTTTGTCTCCTCTTCGTGTTTTCTGCCTTGTTGGAATATGCTGCTGTAAACTTTGTATCACGCCAGCACAAAGAGTTTTTGCGCCTGAGAAGAAGACAAAGAAGACAAAATAAGGTAAATGAGGAACACTGTAAAAGGGGATAATGAATGCACCACAGCCAAATTATACTGTTCATCTTCAAGCCTCTGCCTTTCAGGTATTCGTACTTCATTGCGCATGACCCATTTGGAGGCAGTTTTGAGAGATGTGATAAGGCATTGGAGGGAAAAGTTTTATGATTTAGCATTGCTGGTTCAGAGTAGTGTGTGGAAATGTGCAGTGAATTGTGTGGATCATGAATTAGGTATGCTGGTCTCCACATCACAATTCCTGTAATGTGTTTCACCATGTGGAGTTCCACACAGATGGCGCTAAATTGTGGAATTGCCTCATAATGAAGTTCAAGGGCCCAACATTTGGTTGCATAGCACCCATTGATTGGCTGTATGCGCCCAAAATGGCATCCGCAGCATGCACACACTTTTTATTTTTTTCACAGGATGTGGCTGTTGCTGGCTAGGCCAGCATTTTGATTGCTCTTCCCTAATTGCCCATGAGAAGGTGGTGCTGTTCTGCCTTCTTGAACCGCTGTATTCCATGTGATGTAGGTACAGCCTCTGTGCTGTTAGGGTGGAAGTTCCAGGATTTTGGCCCAGCAACCCTTCCCCTTCAAGTCAAGATGCTTTGTGGCTTTGAGGAGAACATTCCAGTGGTGGTGTTCCCCATGCATCTTCCACCCTTCTCCTAGGTGGTAGAGGTCATGGCTTTGGAAGGTGCTGGTAAAGTTGCCTGTTGAGTTGCTGATTTTTGACTTCTTTTGATGGGGTTTGTGTTGGATGGCAATTTGATGAGGGCTTTCGCACATTTGTAGATAGCAGTAGACAGTGTAGTCACCATTTAACACTGGTTTGACATCAGCACTGCTCTTTTGGAACTCAGTGCTTCAGCTAACCCTCTCTCTTAATCAAGCACCACTGGTCAATGCATTCAGCAGTGCGAAAGACCCTCCAGCACATTTAAAGGGATCATTAGCTACTTTCAAGTTTGTTGTCGAATGATTTCTAACGTTAATTGCCGAATGGTCTGTTGTTCCAAGTCTCCAAGTGCCTGGTGCTTTCCAGAGCATTAGTGTGGCATGTGTTGAAGGGATTAGTCCTCACTTCAGACTTCTGCACAAACCAGTTGCTCCCAGATATGGATGTTGTAGTAGATCTTCACTTTGGAATATTCCATGACTGAGTGAACAAGCAGAGCCCAAACAGAGCAAGACAAGCCATTGGAAGGAGGTTAGAAGAGGAGAGCAAAGGGCTATCAGTCGGAGGCCCATCAGCCCCACGTGCTCAAGAAGCAATTCCGTTAACTGAACTCTGGGGAAACGATAAGTCTGACATCTGACTTTACTTCAGTAAAGGTGCGCTAAATGAAATCTGCCAGCTGCTGCGGCCAGAACTGCAATCTTAGAACAGGGCAGGGACTTCATTACTAGTGGCTGTGAAGGTAACTGTGATAATTCACTTTTATACATCTGGCTTGTTCCAAGTTAGAAATATCTCTCAGTTTGCCACCCACTGTTGCACAAGGCATGTCACTGGAGTTCTATATTCAAGGAAACCTGAATACATTTCATTCTCTCCCTCTCCAGAGAGCAGCAGATGGGGCGAACATCTGCTCAGAGAGGATTGCAGGCTTCTGCATGGTTAGGGTGACATTAAAATGCATACATGTCACTTTGCAGGTGCAACTTGTAAATTCGGAGATGTGCCACAAGGGGAAAGGATTCCACTCCCTGATCATTAGCTGGTGTGTGACTATATGCAGGTGGTGGATTTCTATGAAATGTAAATAAATTCAACACTGTATGTTCAAAACTTTGTTCTTATTGCTATTGAACCACAAAGGATGGCTGCTGTATGTCACATGACTACATGATTGGGTCTTTGTTCTGGGAACTACCGGCAACAGTTACAAAAACAAAATAATCCTTCATTCAACCTGTGGAATCTCACAGCTCGTTATACAGACCCTTTTTCAACAAGGGAAGCAGAGGATGGGCAGGTACGCTGGTTCCCCAATTGGAACTGTCACAAAAGATAGAGATCAAAACGTGTTAGACTGGTGGAGATGCTAATAACTACATTGTCTCTCTCTCTCCTAAAGAGGACCAATGGAATTCTAGCCAGAAGCACAGAAACAGATTGATTGTTACGCTGTAATTAGCCATTAATAATAATAATCTTTATTAGTGTCACAAGTAGGCTTACATTAACACTGCAACAAAGGTACTGTGAAAAAACCCTAGTCGCCACACTCTGGTGCGTGTTCAGGTACACAGAGGGAGAATTCAGAATGTCCAATTAACCTAGCAAGCACGTTTTTCGGGTGTTGTGGGAGGAAACCGGAGCACCCGGAGAAAATCCACGCAGACACGGGGAGAACGTGCAGACTCCACACAGACAGTGACCCAAGCCAGGAATTGAACTTTGGACCCTGGAGCTGTGAAGCAACAGTGCTAACCACTGTGCTGCCATGCCCAAGCCTCTGCCCTTTTTGTACAGTTTTAACATTACATCTTTAGCCTCACAAAACGTCTATTGATTAACATTCAACTGGTGAACCACAAATAGATGGTCCTCCAGGCAGAACAACAGTTTGTGCACGTGTGTATGTGTACCTGTGTACATGTACATGTGTGTGTGCATACGTCTGTACATATGCATGTAAATGTGTGTATGTACATGTGTGTAGTGGAGCAGGAAGTTCTGAACAACGCTTCCTGGGTTTTCAATGTGAAATACACTAACCTTCTGAGTCAATCATAAAGCGAGTTTGCTGCGGGTTATTAGTAACTTGATCACACAAATCAAGGGTTTGGGGAAAACAGGCCATCGCATACTTTACAAATAATTCAAAACGCCTTCAGCTTACCGCCAGGTGATGAGAGAAAATAAGTACAGCTTGCCTGTCTCCCTCCTGTCCATAACATAGGTCAAGGCTCGGTATCTGGCAACAGTCACGAGGCCTTCATGATACAGCAGTCTGCTTTTTTGTCTGCATTTGAAGCATCATGCCAAACCCATGGCTGGCTATCGGCAACATTACCTATCCACTGGCGACATGCCTGACGACTCTGATGTATAATCCACACAAATGTGGGCAGTATAGTCACAATGAAAGCCACGCTGCCACAAAAGTTTTGATTGAACAGATCAATGGAGTGCTTAAGCAACCATTCCAGATTGTTGACCAATCTGGAGGAGCCATGCAGTACCCAGCAGTGTGAGCCAGAACCTGTGGTCACCTGACGACAGAGCCCTTGCCACCAGGTATAACGTGACCTGCTGAACAGCCGCAGTTGGAGCTTGAGGATAGAAAAGGTAAGGGAAGGTGAATGAGGAAGGATGGGGACAACCGAGGGGGCTGTCTAGGAACAACTCATTTAACTGCGATACCAATAGCCACAACCCCAATTCTCCACTCACCAACAATGCCACAATTTCCCTTCCCTCTGTAATTAACCATCACAATGTCCGCTTGGTAACAATACAGAAATAAAATCCACAGCATGACAAATTTTCCAAACCAAATTTATAAATCAGATCATGTCACATTGCATCTAACTATAACTAATAGATCTGTAATGCTGGTCTGTTGTGTGCATTGGTCTGTCCTGGTGCTCCTATGCAGTGCTGGGGGTTGGTTTGGCTTAAGTTGGCTAGACAACAGGTTTGCAGAATGAGGCCAGCGTCGCGGGTTCAATTCCCCTCCCGGCTGAGGTTATTCTTGAAGGCCCTGCTTTCTTAACCTTGTCGCTCACCTGAGGTGTGGTGCTCCTCAAGTTCAATCAAGGGCAGCACGGTGGCACAGTGGGTTAGCCCTGCTGCCTCACGGTGCTGAGGTCCTAGGTTCGATCCCGGCTCTGGGTCACTTTCCGTGTGGAGTTTACTCATTCTCCCCATGTTTGCGTGGGTTTCACCCCCACAACCCAAAGATGTGCAGGCTAGGTGGATTGGCCAGGCTAAATTGCCCCTTAATTGGAATAAATGAATTGGGTACTCTAAATTTTTTTTTTTTTTTAAAGTTCAATCACTGCCTCAAAGGGGAAAACAGCCTATGGTCATCTGGGACTGTGGCGACTTTACATTGTGTTACATGCAGTGCTACCCCAGTGACTGCAGCAGTGCTGGTGGAAGGCAATGTTCAGTCACAGATAAGGCAGGTGACCTAGGAGGGTGATTGAGGGGAGATCTAATAGAAACTTACAAGATAATGAATGGCTTAGATAGGGTGGATGTAGGGAAGTTGTTTCCATTACCAGGGGAGACTAGGACCCGGGGGCACAGCCTTAGAATAAAAGGGAGTCACTTTAGAACAGAGATGAGGAGAAATTTCTTCAGCCAGAGAGTGGTGGGTCTGTGGAATTCATTGCCACAGAGGGCGGTGGAGGCCGGGACGTTGAGTGTCTTTAAGACAGAAGTTGATAAATTCTTGATTTCTCGAGGAATTAAGGGCTATGGAGAGAGAGCAGGTAAATGGAGTTGAAATCAGCCATGATTGAATGGTGGAGTGGACTCGATGGGCCGAATGGCCTTACTTCCGCTCCTATGTCTTATGGTCTTATGGTCTTATGGTGATCTCAAGCAGCTCTGGCCCATCCGAGACCAGGTGCACATTGCACCATCTCAGCATAGGTGGCAGAGGGCTTCTTGCTCTTTCACCACTTCATGGGCAGGTTGCATTTCTTGGTATCGAGAAGGGACAAAAGGCAAAGCTAGAGCTGTAGTGCAGCGTGAGGAGAAGTTAAGTCACACATGCTTAGGCCATCTGCAGCTCCTAATCAGAAAAGACTGCGGATTGAGTGGAAAGTGAGAATGAGGATTAGGTCCAAGATACTGGCCTGGATCATCCGAGGAGCAGCAATGATTGTTGGACTACCATTCCACTCACAAATTCCCCCAACTCAACTGTTATTGTGTATTTCAACTGGGGTCTTCCCAGGAGATGGTGGTGTAGTGGTAATGTCACTGGACTGGTAATCCAGAAGCCCAGGCCAATGGAGAGGCAGTGATCATAGAATTTACAGCGCAGAAGGAGGCCATTCGGCCCATCGAGTCTGCACCGGTCCTTAGAAAAAGCACCCTACTTAAGCCCACACCTCCACCCTATCCCCGTAACCCCACCTAACCTTTTTTGGACACTAAGGGCAATTTAGCGATACCAATCCACCTAACCTGCACATCTTTGGACTGTGGGAGGAAACCGGAGCACCCGGAGGAAATCCACGCAGACACGGGGAGAACGTGCAGACTCCACACAAGCAGTGACCCAAGTCTGGAATCGAACCTGGGACCCTGGAGCTGTGAAGCAACACTGCTAACCACTGTGCTATCGTGTTGCCCGTAGTGGTAATGTCACTATACTGGTAATCCAGAAGCACAGGCCAATGGGGAAGTGGTGGTGTAGTGGTCATGTCATTATACAGGTAATCCAGAAGCCCGTCTAATGGCCTGGGCAGATATGTTCAAATCCCACCTCGGCCAGATAGTTGAATTTAAAATCAATTAATAATATCTGGAATTGAAAGCTAGTCTCAGTAATGATGACCATGAAACTATCATCGATTGTCATAAAATCCCATCTGGTCGATTTATTAATGCTCTTCAGGAAAGAAACTCTGTTGTCCTTACCCGGTCTGGCCTACATGTGACTCCAGGTCCACAGCAATGTGGTTGACTCTTAACTGCTCTATGAAATGGCCTAGCCTCAGTTCAAGGGTAATTAGGGATTAGCAATATATACTGGCTCAGACAGCGACAGCCACATCCCATGACAGAATAATTTTTCACTCCGGTCCTTCTTTCATTCTTTCCTGAGCTGTGTGCATCCAGGAATATTTAGTACCCAGTCTTGCTCTTTTATAAACCAGGTCTCCATTATCGACAAAGAATTCCCATGTGGTTTTCTATGCCTGCAGCTCACTGATCTTATTCATCATGCTTTGTGCTTTTATATAATAGGGGCAGCACGGTAGCACAAGTGATTAGCACTGTGGTTTCACAGCGCCAGGGTTCCAGGTAAGATTCCCCGCTGGGTCACTTTCTGTGCGGAGTCTGCACGCTCTACCCGTGTCTGCGTGGATTTCCTCCTGGTGCTCAGGTTTCCTCCCACAGTCCAAAGACATGCAGGTTAGGTGGATTGGACATGATAAACTGCCCTTAGTGACCAAAAAAGGTTAGGAGGGGTTATTGGGTTACGGGGATAGGGGGGAAGTGAGGGCTTAAGTGGGTCGGTGCAGACTCGATGGGCCAAATGGCCTCCTTCTGCACTGTATGTTCTATGTTCTGTAATATGAATTGTAAACCAGTCATGATCTCACTGAATGGTGGGGCAATTTTGATGGGCCGAATGACCTTCTTCTGCTCCTCTGTCTTATGGCCTTATGTAGATGTTATTGCATTCCCTCTTATTCTGACCCCACCTAATGCCTAGGTATTTCTTTCTCAAGTGAAATCTGTCTCTCCCAAGTCCATTTTGTTTCTCCTTTATAATGTTACATCCAGGTACTCACCCACTTGCCAAGTTCATCTAACCACTCTCCAGCTGCACAGGCAAACTGCAAGCCCTAACTCTGTTGACATGTAACCTGTCCAGATTGTACCGGTCTCACCTCCTCTGGGACTGATCTCAATGCATGAAATTCTGAATCTCGCCATCCACACATTTGTCTGCTCAATACTCCTATTTCTTTACTCACTAGTACACGGGACTGGAGTAATCCAGAGATTACTACCTTTGAGGGCCTGCTTTCAATAGACTCTTTCGTAGCTTCCTTAAATATGTCTGTTGCAGGATCTCATACCTCATTCTACCTATGTCATTGGTACCGATATGGACCATAACCTCTGATTGTTCATCCTTCCTCTCCTTATGTCTTCAGCCCGCCTCAGCAATGGCTGCTCCAATGATAGTGAATAATGTCCACTCCATGAGTTAAGAACATGCAGACATATCTATCCTCCATGGCTCCCACTGCCTCATCAGCGTGTATCTGGAGGATCGTTTGGTACGCTGGATAGATGCCATCTCTCCTCTGCACACCCTCAACCTTGAATCTTGCTCTATCTCATGGTGTGGCATTCTTGTGCCATTCCCAAATCAGAATCAATTGTAGTTTAACTTCCAGCACCTGTTGCACGTAACCCAGGCTATATGTAACTGGAGCTAACCTCTCCCACTCTTGGGCTTCCTGTTGAGTCAAACAGCTGCTCGATAGTGTGATTGGCACTAGCTTCATTCTCATGGTCATGAACAGGCAGCATAAATCTGACCTTCTGCGAAGCACTGCAGCCTCACAGCTCCAGGGACCCGTTTCAACTCCGGCCTTGGGTGACTGTGTGGAGTTTGCACCATTTCCCCGTATCTGCGTGGGTTTCCTCCAAGTGCACCAGTTTCCTCCCACAGGCCAAAGACCTGGTGGATTGGCCATGCTAAATTGTCCCTTAGTGTCCAATAGGTTAGATGGGGTTACTGAGTAACGGGAATATGGTGGAGGTGTAGGCTTAAGTAGGGTGCTCTTTCCAAGGGCCGGTGCAGACTCAATGGGCCGAATGGCGTCCTTCTGCACTGTAGGGATTCTAAGTTCTCAGCCTGCATCGAATCAATGGGCATGGATCAATTGTGCATCAAGATTCCAATGCCCGTTTTTGGGGCCTATTGAATTTTGCTGCCCAAGTCTTTTCTCTTTATTTCTTAGTTCAAGCAGACTTATTAATTTCACCATAGCTATGTAAACAAAAATACAAATCTAAAATAATAGGATTATCTATTATCCTATCAGAGACGTTGTGATTTTGAGTAATTTGCTTTCTCAATTTTAGTTCCATTGCTTTTGACCATTTTTCTTCTAACTTATTGCCAATGTTTGAAATATATCTCGAGTTGATTTCAGAAATGCAAATGACTAAACCGCATGGCCCTTCCCCACCCCTATGTCCTGTTAGCAAGTTGTGAGGATAAGGGTAAATTCAGTGAGCCAGTGAATCCATCAGGGTTAGAGATAACATATCAATGCTGTAGCACCAATACTCTGGCAAGAAGCATATTAACATCTGCAAAGGACTTACCACCGGTTCAAGACAACCGCCAGTAACATTTGAAAAATCGCACATGTCGAACATCCTTCAGATAGTTGGGGGAGCATCTGATGCAGCTCTGTGAAATTTGTCATTTTTAACACAGAAGACAGATGCAGTGTGTTCCAATTTCTACCCACATATATCTCGATCCATTTTTTATGTCCGGCGATCATTTCCTCTGATAGACATTTTCTAAACGTGTTGTGAAGAAGGAAAGCTCAAATACCAATAAGTACCTTTGATTGTATCAGTGACAGAGCACTGCAATATATCTCACGGATCCTGCTCCTAAATGCACTTTAAAAAAATACAGCAGTCCAAAGTTTGCAGTAACCACGTCACTTCCAAATTCTGAATGTTGCATACCAGCGTTACTGTGTAAATAACTTCCAAAATAATTTATTTTTGAAGACCAGCATGTGAAATATTTAATCTGCTACCTGTGGTTCAGAGCCACTTACTGCCATTATAAATCATGCAGTTGGCCACAGATTTTCAAATGTAACAATTCTGTTGCTTCAAACATTTTTGATTGATAATTATTGGTAGCAAGCTCCCCTCCAAGTCCCTCACCATCCTGTCTTGGAACTATATCACCGTTCCATCACTGTCGCTGGGTGAAAATACTGGAACTCCCTCCCTAATAGCACTGTGGGTGTACCTACACCACATGCAGCGGATCAAGAAGGCAGCTCACCACCACCATCCCAAGGGCAATTAGGGATGGGCAATAAATGCTGGCCTAACCAGCAAAGCCCACATCACTTGAATGAATTTTTTTAAAAAAATCAATACCTATTCAAAACTGTGCTTTAAAAATATTGCAGCTGATGTGTGGAAGCTGGTTGGAATGCATTGAAATGCAGTTTTAGATTGCACTTTATATGAAATTATTCATGTGGTAGGAATTGTAAGGAGTTTTAGCTTTGCTTGCTGGTGTCCGTAGAGACATTTTCTTAGTTAGAAATGACCGAGCAATTTATAATGTTTCTTAATGGATAAAAGTGAAATTAACTCCATTCCCAGAGCACACAAGTTGAAGAAGCAGAACCTATGCAGCGGTAAATTGGATATCAGGTGAAGACTTCATTTTGTAGCCTTCTTCTGTTAGTCCATTAAAATAGAGAATTGGGACTCTCTCTTCTCAAATTCTCTCAGTTCCTTCCTCACAGAAGACAGCTTGATATGGAGGGTTGGACACATAAAGTAAAATGAGGAATATTTATTACAGCAAAAACAGAAATAACACAACACAGTGTAGGGACTCTCCTCAGCATACAGAACAGAGGTCATTGAGTATGTTAAACAAAACCTTAGAGTTCATTCACATTTTAGGCAAGCATCTTAAACAAAATATTCTTACAGTTTGTATCTTACAGGAAGTTTTTCTATCTGTGTACCTAGATTCCGAAAGACACAGAGAAATAGAGAGACTCCGAGGTTGGAGGGAGATGGCCAAGAAGTAAAAGTGTTGTATATGCAGATATTTACGATGTTCCTTTGTTGTACCTGTCTGCATTTCACAGAAGTTGGTGTCAAGTTCACTTTTTATAATCTTGTTCTGCATGACCATTAGAACGGAAGGAGATTTGAAAGCCCCTATGTAAATTGGACCCAGTATTCCAAATAAGGGGCGATATTCTCCGAGCCTGCGCCGTGTCAGAGAATCACAGGGGACGCGGGAAATTCCAGCCACGCCGCTCCGACGCCGGGACGCGATTCTCCAGCGATCGGACAATTGCCGTCAATCGCACCCGCACGGTCGCCGCAGCGCCAGTCAGCGGCCCCGATTCTCCGCGGGCGACCGACAAAACTCCCGCCGAATTCCGGCGAGACCCACCACCGTGGTTCCAACCTGGTACCACCCAGCAGGAGCTCGGACCTGCGGCCGCGGTGGACGTCCCGGTGGGGGGGGGGGGGGATCTGACTCCAGAGGGGACCTCCACAGGGTACAGGCCTACGATCGGGGGATTCCGTTCGGTGGGCGCCCGCAATCTGGGGGGGGCTTAGGTCCTTCCCCGCGGGCCCGCTTGTAGTTCTCCGCCATGTTGCTCAGCGCCGGTGCGGAGACGGCAACCGCGCACAAACGCCAGCGCGGAGACGGCCAACCCGCGCATGCGCAGACCCCCGCCGGCCACCTTTCGCCGCCAGAGCAGCGCGCAGCACTCCGGCGCCGTGCTGGACCCCTGAAGACCGCTGAATTGCTGAGCCAGAAGGCCCATTGATGCCGCATACACCATTCCGGTGTTTACGCCGGCAGCATTATTTGGCTGGGATTTCAGAGAATCCCGGCCAAGATCTTACCAGAGTAGCATTAATGCTTTAATGTAACCTTAATATTTTTTGCAATCCACTGTTCTGGTTATATATTTCGATACTTTTTTCGCATTTGAATACTTTCTCCCATTATCTTGACATTGAAAGTAATGAGTCCATCATGATTCCTGTATCCCTTTGAAACCCTGCTCCTGGGTAATTCTGGTCCCTTCATTGTCCAGCTGTGCTGTCCATTCTTCCAATATGCAATACTTTGTCGATGTCAGCAGTAAATTTAAATTTTCTTTAGATTACAGCATGGAAGGAAACCACTGTGTCTATTGTGCAGTGCTGTCTCTTTGCTAGAACAATTCTTCACATTCTTAGGATATATGACAACAGACCAAAGGATCTTCTGTCTTCTTAATTTATCAAGTACTTCCTCCTCATTAATTTCAATGTAATGGTATTAGTCGTACCGTAGTAATTGGATACCAAACATATTTTCAATGCTGATGAACATGCCTAGAAAATAATCATTAAGTAATTCAACTATTTTCTCTTTATCTTCAATTAAGCCACTATATTTATCTTTCAAGATTAGCTTTCTCCCTGAGCACTCTCATACTGATAAAGTCTTATTCTGGTTAATGATCTTTCCTACATTTTACTCTGGTGTCTCTTCTCTGCCTCCCAAAAAGCCTATTAAAACCCGTGCTAATATTGTTTCAAATTATTGCAAAACCCCTCTTATCTCTGGGGGCTTTGTACAGTATGTTTTTATCCCTAACTTCATATTATTTCTCACCAGCATAAACTTGCTTTGCAAATTTAACCTTATGGTTTTAAACATTTTCCGTGAATTCCATTATCATGATCCATCTGTATCATGAGTGCATTGCAATTTGTTCACCCCAGTTCCACTGTCTTTGCTTTCACACACCTCTTGGTGATGTTGTTTGGTCTCAAATTATGGTCACTCTACGCGAAAGGTTCCATGTCTGAATTGAAGATGTTATGCTGGCTGTTTGCGAGATCCCTTTCTGGATGTGAATTCTCACTACTGGGATCCAAGCAAGTTTATCTCTATTAAATGTCTGATCTGCATTTACTCGTTCATAGTCTGTCACATCATACCTATTTTTCCAGTTAATAATGAATTAGTTGAAGAATCTGGTTGTTACAATATTATTATTAGTGTAAACCCATCTAATCTCATCATACAAGATGGTGTCATCTTCCATTAGGTGAGCGAATAGAAGACTCTAGTTGTTTATCGGTTCGTCTTTCTAGTTCAGGATCCTTGCTGGTTATTGGTCATGACGTGCTCACAAAATAAAAATATTCCCCATCAGGAGTCCATATTCATAAGATCAACTCTCGAATTGTAAAAATGTTTAAATTCCATCCAGCGTTATTTGCTAATCTTGCACCTACCCTAAAAGTGTCAACATTAAGCTGTATCCTACGCTGAACAAACCCTGTGAAGTTTTGCCATCCTTCACTTGATGGAGCACAACATTTTCAGGCATCTCCCCTTTTCTTTTTGGCCAAAGGGAATCTATATTCCTCATCAGTCCTTGGCTTTCAACTTTCTCCAATCTCAAGTATGCAGCCCAGGCCCATCTACCACTTCAGAAAGTGATATTGTCCATCTCCATACCAGCACTCCCCGCTCCATCCCATCTACACCATCCAAGATCAGGCAACAAATTTCTCCCACTTCACATGCAGTAGGTCCTAAATAATGTCTACCTACCTTCTTCTTCCTATCCCTGTCCAACTCATCAACTTTATTGAAACTCTTTCCTGGAATATGTGTGCATCTCTGACATGACCAGCAGTTTAGAGGCGTAATGGGATCTGGAGTCACCAGATTTCCTTCCTTAAAGGAAGTTAGTGAACCAGATGGGTTTTTAAACAATCGATGATGGTGTCATCGTCACCATTACTATTTTATTAATTCAATTTAAATTTGGTGGAATTTGAACCTTTGTCCTCAGAGCATTAGCATGGGCTGCTGGATGATGAGTGACATTACCACTGCACCACCAGCTCCTCCTGTTCCTAAGTCAACGATATTTTGCTGCATAAAACGATGAGATCCAAAGATGAGTAAGTCAGCGAAGGAATATTTGAGAGGAGGCCAAATAAAATAGAAAGGGAAATGACAACTTGTATTCATTTACCATCTTTAACGTAGTTAATGTAGCGGGGCTGGTTTAGCACAGTGGGCTAAACAGCTGGCTTGTAATACAGAACAAGGGCAGCAGTGCGGGTTCAATTCCCGTACCGCCCTTCCCGAATAGGCGCCGGAATGTGGCGACTAGGGGCTTTTCACAGTAACTTCATTGAAGCCTACTTGTGACAATAAGTGATTATTTATTAATTAATTAGTTAAGCATCTTCACAAGAGTGTTACCAAACACAATTTAACACTGAGCCACATTAAGAACTATTAAGGTAGATAGTGAAAGACATAATCAAAGAAGTCAGTTTTAAGGATTGTATGAGAAAAGGAAGAGGGAAGTGGTACTGCCATAAAGAGAATGAATCAAAAAGATGCTCGTGGGCAAATGCTTAACATATTTCTATGGCATATTCCTTTGTCTATCATTGTAAAGATTATTTAAAATAAATGGCTTAGAATCAGCATTAATATAACAGACCGAGGAATGTCCAGAAAATAATCTATGTGTTACCCAAATCATTAATATTGGTAACAGTGGTAATTGGAAACTTACAGTTACAGCGGTGACTATGGGAGAAAATATGCAGGAGACATAGAAAGAAAGTACCAAAGAAATAATTTGATCTGATTACTGCATACAGGCTGATGCCTGGAGATGTATGTGGAATCCTGAGACAAGTTTAAAGTCACTGGTCCCTGCTGCATGCGTCCTACCTACTTACACCGTGTGCTAAGTAACACATCCAATGCCCTTTAAATAACTCTTAAAAATTACAGAATTCATGTACGTGATGGATTTATTGGGAGGCAGCAGAAACGTGAATGTTCTTTCTGCCCGCCCTCCCCACGAAATGTTCTCCTGATGCTGTTGCATCTTCTACTAACTCCCCTGCATTAGGCCTATCGTAGTTTCTTTAAAGGTCTTCTCTTGTCAGATTTCTCTCTCCTGGCAGCTGGCTGATTTTATTGTACATCTTGACCATGAACATGGATCAGGTTCTGTCAATTGACATGGGCTGGGCTGAGTGGATGCCCTGGTCACCAATCTGCCACCCTGACCTGAATTTCAAATAAGCATGTTCGCAAGCATATTTGCTACAAGATTAGGGAAATAAATGACCTGTTCTTTATTGCTATCGAGCTACTCCTGCTAGAACTGTGTGTGTGTTGTATGTGTGTTTTGTGTGTGTGTATGGACGTTAAGAAAGGCAGGATCAGGTTTGTCTATAATGCCTCATGAGATCGGACGTCTAGACTGACACAGAAAGAAGTTTCACTTTGGGAAAGGGATGGGTCAGTAAGCTGTGACATCAAAACCCAGTGAGGAGTCAATGCCCTCAAGAGAGGGAAGGAAATTGGTCGAAAAGGTAAGAAAACCCAATATTGAGATTAACCTTTGATTAAATATGTGTAAAAATGTTAAATATATAACTGAGTACATCACAAACAAGCACATGAGCCTAATTGATTCAACCAAACATGCGCACTGCATGTTTACCTCAGCGAGAAACACAATTACTTTTAGTTATGTCAGGAAAAGGCCACGCACTGAATTTTAGGACCCCCACCGCACTTGCCCGGTCCTGTCGGCCCAGACCTGTTGAGACACTGGACTTACCTGAAAGTTATGATCCATGCGGCATCTCGGAAATGGCCACTACACCCACTAACGTTGCTTGGACAAGAGAGCTGTTGGCCATTTGATTGGCTGGCACGCGTAAAGGCATTCTCTCCAATGATCAAGGGCTGACAGCCCGATTCAAGTAAATTAACAGACGGGTTCACCACCAACTTGCATGCCAGAGATCCCACCTACTCCCCGTATAAAACTCATCCCCATGAGACTGAAAGGGAAAGACCACCTGTAGATTCCTGATTTTACGGGCTGCATTTCCTCGAATCGTTATGTGGAACAGGAAGATTTTCTCGAGTTGCTACGTAGAACAGGAAGATTTCCTCGAGTTGCTATGTGGAACAGGGAGATTTCCTCGAGTTGCCATGCATGTCAGGAAGAGTTCCTCTAGTTGCTGTGTGCGTGAGGAAGATATCCTCATGTTACTATGCAGAGCAGGAAGATTTCCTCGAGTTGCTATGCGGAACATGAAGATTTCCTTGAGTTGCTATGGAACAGGAAGATTTCCTTGAGTTACTATGCGGAACAGGAAGATTTCCTTGAGTTGCTATGCGTGGCAGGAAGGTTTCCTCGGAATGCTTTGTGGAACAGGAAGATTTCCTTGTGTTGCTATGTGTGTCAAGAAGATTTCCTCGAGTTGCTATATGGAACAGGGAGATTTCCTTGAGTTGCTATGCGTGTCAAGAAGATTTTCTTGAGTTGCTATGTGGAACAGGAAGATTTTCTCGAGTTGCAATGTGGAACTGGGAGATTTCCTTGAGTTGCTTTGCAGAACAGGAAGATTTCCTCAAATTGCTATACAGAAGCCGGGATCGAACCTAGGACCTCAGCGCCGTGAGGCTGCAATGCTACCCACTGCACCACCTTGCTGCACTGACAATTCCTTGAGTTGCTATGTGGAACAGGAAGATTTCCTCGAGTTGCTTTGTTGAACAGGAAGATTTCCTCGAATTGCTATGTGGAGCAGGGAGATTTCCTTGAGTTTCTACGTGGAACAGGAAGATTTCCTTGAGTTGCTATGTGGACCAGGAAGATTTCCTTGAGTTGCTATGTGGAGCAGGGAGATTTCCTTGAGTTGCTACGTGGAACAGGAAGATTTCCTCGAGTTGCTATCTGGAACAGGAACATTTCCTTTAGTTGCTATGTGGAACAGGGAGATTTCCTTGAGTTGCTACGTGGAACAGGAAGATTTTCTTGAGTTGCTATGTGGAACAGGAAGATTTCTTTGAGTTGCTATGTGGAACAGGGAGATTTCCTTGAGTTGCTACGTGGAACAGGGAGATTTCCTTGAGTTGCTACGTGGAACAGGAAGATTTCTTTGAGTTGCTATGTGGAACAGGAAGATTTCCTTGAATTACTATGTAGAACAGCAAGATTTCCTCAAGTTGCTATGCGGAACAGGAAGATTTTCTCGAGTTGCTATGTGGAACAGGAAGAATTCCTCGAGTTGCTATGTGGAACAGGAAGAATTCCTCGAGTTGCTATGTTGAACAGAGAGATTTCCTTGAGTTGCTATGCATGTCAGTAAGAGTTGCTATATACGTCAGGAAGATTTTCTCGAGTTGCCATGTGGAACAGGAAGATTTCCTTGAGTTGCTATGCGTGTCAGGAATATTTCTTTATGTTGCTATGCAGAACAGGAAGATTTCCTTGAGTTGCTATGCGTGTCAGGAAGATTTCCTTGAGTTGCTATGCAGAACAGCAAGATTTCCTCGAATTGCTTTGCAGAACAGGTAGATTTCCTCAAGTTCTTATGCGGAACAGGAAGATTTCCTTGAGTTGCTATGCGTGTCAGGAAGATTTCCTTGAGTTGCTATGCAGAACAGCAAGATTTCCTCGAATTGCTTTGCAGAACAGGTAGATTTCCTCAAGTTCTTATGCGGAACAGGAAGATTTCCTTTAATTGGTTTGAAGAACAGGGAGATTTCCTCGAATTGCTATGCGGAACAGGAGATTTCCTTGAATTGCTATGCTGAACAGGAAGATTTCCTCGAATTGCTTTGCAGAACAGGTAGATTTCCTCAAGTTCTTATGCGGAACAGGAAGATTTCCTTTAATTGGTTTGAAGAACAGGGAGATTTCCTCGAATTGCTATGCGGAACAGGAGATTTCCTTGAATTGCTATGCTGAACAGGAAGATTTCCTTGAATTGCTACGCAGAACAGGAAGATTTCCTCGAGTTGCTATACGGAACAGGAAGATTTCCTCGAATCGCTATGTGTGACAGGAAGATTTTCGCCAATTGCTTTGTCGAACGTGAAGATTTCCTCGAATTGCTATGCAGAACAGGAAGGTTTCCTCGAATTGCTATACAGACCAGGAAGATTTCCTTGAGTTGCTATACAGAACAGGAAGATTTCCTTGTGTTGCTATACAGAACAGGAAGATTTCCTCGAAATGCTATACAGAACAGGAAGATTTCCTCGAATTGCTATGCAGAACAGGAAGATTTTCTCAAGTTACTATGTGGAACAGGAAGATTTCCTCGAGTTGCTATGTGGAGCAGGGAGATTTCCTTGAGTTGCTATGTGGAACAGGAAAATTTCCTCAAGTTGCTATGCGGAACAGGAAGATTCCCTCGAATTGCTATGCAGAACAGGAAGATTTCCTTGAGTTGCTCTGTGGAACAGGGCAGCACGGCGGCGCAGTGGTTGGCACTGCTACCTCGTAGAACCAGAGGCCCGGGTTCAATTCTGACCTTGGGTGACTGATTGTGTGGAGTTTTCACTTTCACCACTTGCCTGCGTGGGTTTCCTCTCACAGTACAAAGATGCACAGGTTAAGTGGATTGGCCATGGTAAATTGCCCCTTAGCATCCAAGGACGTGTAGAGTAGGTGGGGTTAAGGGGTTGGGTGGGCAAGTGGACCTAGGTAGAGTTCTCTTTCAGAGAGGGTTTGTATAGACTCGATGTGCTGAATGGCCTCCATCTGCACTGAAGGAATTCTATGGTTCTTGGTTCCTTGAATTGCTATGCGTGTCGGGAAGTTTTCCCCGAATTGCTCTGTGGAACAGGAAGATTTCGTTGAGTTGCTATGTGGAACAGGAAGATTTCCTCGAGTTGCTATGTGAACCAGGGCGATTTCCGTGAGCTGCTATGTGGGACAGGGAGATTTCCATGAGTTGCTACGTGTGTCAGGAAGAGTTCCTCAAGATGCTATTGAAACAGGAATATTTTCTCGAGTTGCTATGTGGAACAGGGAGATTTCCTTGAGTTGCTATGTGGAACAGGAAAATTTCCTCAAGTTGCTATGCGGAACAGTAGATTCCCTCGAATTGCTATGCAGAACAGGAAGATTTCCTTGAGTTGCTCTGTGGAACAGGGCAGCACGGCGGCGCAGTGGTTGGCACTGCTACCTCGTAGAACCAGAGGCCCGGGTTCAATTCTGACCTTGGGTGACTGATTGTGTGGAGTTTTCACTTTCACCACTTGCCTGCGTGGGTTTCCTCTCACAGTACAAAGATGCACAGGTTAAGTGGATTGGCCATGGTAAATTGCCCCTTAGCATCCAAGGACGTGTAGAGTAGGTGGGGTTAAGGGGTTGGGTGGGCAAGTGGACCTAGGTAGAGTTCTCTTTCATGAGAGGGTTTGTATAGACTCGATGTGCTGAATGGCCTCCATCTGCACTGAAGAAATTCTATGGTTCTTGGTTCCTTGAATTGCTATGCGTGTCGGGAAGTTTTCCCCGAATTGCTCTGTGGAACAGGAAGATTTCGTTGAGTTGCTATGTGGAACAGGAAGATTTCCTCGAGTTGCTATGTGAACCAGGGCGATTTCCGTGAGCTGCTATGTGGGACAGGGAGATTTCCATGAGTTGCTACGTGTGTCAGGAAGAGTTCCTCAAGATGCTATTGAAACAGGAATATTTTCTCGAGTTGCTATGTGGAACAGGGAGATTTCCTTGAGTTGCTATGCGTGTCAGGAAGATTTCCTCGAGTTGCTATGTGGAACAGGAAGATTTTCTTGAGCTGCTATGTGGAACAGGAAGATTTTCTTGAGTTGCTTTGCATGTGAGGAAGATATCCTTGAGTTGTTATATGGAACCGGAAGATTTTCTCGAGTTGCTATGTGGAACAAGGAGGTTTCCTCAAGTTGATATGCAGGACAGGAAGACTTTCTCGAGTTGCTATGTGGGACAGGGAGATTTCCTCAAGTTGCTATGCATGTCAGGAAGGGTTCCCCTACTTTCTGTGTGAGTCAGGAAAATTTCCTCGAGTTACTATGCAGACCAGGAAGATTTCCTCGAGTTGCTATGTGGAACATTAAGATTTTCTCGAATTGCCATGCGAAACAGGAAGAATTCCTCGAGTGGCTATGTGGAACAGGAAGATTTCCTTGAGTTGCCATGCAGAACAGGAAGATTTCCTCGAATTGCTGTGCAGAACAGGAAGATTTCCTCAAAATGCTATGCAGAACAGTCAGATTTCCTCGAGTTGCTATGTGGAACAGGAAGATTTCTTCGAGTTGCTATGTGGATCAGGAAGATTTTCTCGAGTTGCTATGTGGAACAGGAAGATTTCCTTGAGTTGCTTTGCAGAACAGGAAGATTTCCTCAAATTGCTATACAGAACAGGAAGATTTTCTCTAATTGCTATGCAGAACAGGAAGATTTCCTTGAGTTGCTACGCAGAATAGGAAGATTTCCTCGAATTGCTATGTGGAATAGGGCAGCATGATGGCGCAGTGGTCAGCACTGCTAGCTCATAGCACCAGAGACCCGGGTTCAATTCTGACCTTGGGTGACTGAATGTGTGGAGTTTTCACTTTCACCCCTTGTCTGCGTGGGTTTCCTCCCACAGTCCAAAGATGCACAGGTTAAGTGGATTGGCATGGTACATTGCCCCTTAGTATTCAAGGATGTGTAGAGTAGGTGGGGTTAAGGGGGTTGGGTGGGCGAGTGAGCCTTGGTAGAGTTCTCTTTCAGAGAGGGTTGGTGTAGTCTCGATGAGCTGAATGGCCTCCATCTGCACTGTAGGAATTCTATGGTTCTTGATCCCTCAAATTGCTATGAGCGTCAGGAAGATTTCATCGAATTGTAAAGGGCATCAGGAAGATTTCCTCGAGTTGCTATGTGCAACAGGAAGATTTCCTCGAGTTGCTATGAGGAACTGAAAATTTCCTTTTTTTGCTATTCATGTGAGCAAGAGTTGCTATATGCGTCAGGAAGATTTTCTCGAGTTGCCATGAGGAACAGGAAGATTTCCTTGAGTTGCTATGCGTGTCAGGAATATTTCCTTATGTTGCTCTGTAGAACAGGAAGATTTCCTTGAGTTGCTATGCGTGTCAGGAAGATTTCCTTGAGCTGCTATGCAGAACAGCAAGATTTCCTCGAATTGCTTTGCAGAACAGGTAGATTTCCTCGAGTTCCTATGCGGAACAGGAAGATTTCCTTTAATTGCTATGCAGAACAGGAAGATTTCCTCGAGTTGCTATGCGGAACAGGAAGATTTCTTTGAATTGCTAATCGGAACAGGAAGATTTCCTCGAATCGTTATGTGGAACAGGAAGATTTTCTCGAATTGCTTTGTCGAACAGGGAGATTTCCTCGAATTGCTATGCGGAACAGGAAGATTTCCTTGAATTGCTATGCGGAACAGGAAGATTTTCTTGAATTGCTGTGCAGAACAGGAAGATTTCCTTGAATTGCGATGCGGAACAGGAAGATTTCCTTGAGTTGCTATGTGGAGCAGGGAGATTTCCTTGAGTGGCTACGTGGAACTGGAAGATTTACTTGAGTTGCTACGTGGAACATGAAGATTTCCTTGAGTTGCTATGTGGAACAGGAAGATTTCTTTGAGTTGCTATGTGGAACAGGAAGATTTCCTTGAATTGCTATGTAGAACAACAAGATTTCCTCAAGTTGCTATGTGGAACAGGGAGATTTCCTTAAGTTGCTATGCGGAACAGGAAGATTTTCTCGAGTTGCTATGTGGAGCAGGAAGAATTCCTTGAGTTGCTATGCGGAACAGGAAGAATTCCTCGAGTTGCATTGTTGAACAGAGAGATTTCCTTGAATTGCTATGTGGAACAGGAAGATTGTTGCTATGCATGTCAGGAAGAGTTCCTCTAGCTTCTTTGTGCATCAAAAAGATTTCCTCGAGTTGCTATGTGGAACAGAAAATTTCCTTTTGTTGCTATGCGTGTCAGTAAGAGTTGCTATATGCGTCAGGAAGATTTTCTCGAGTTGCCATGCGGAACAGGAGGATTTCCTTGAGTTGCTATGCGTGTCAGGAATATTTCCTTATGTTGCTATGCAGAACAGGAAGATTTCCTTGAGTTGCTATGCGTGTCAGGAAGATTTCCTTGAGTTGCTATGCAGAATAGCAAGATTTCCTCGAATTGCTTTGCAGAACAGGTAGATTTCCTCGAGTTCCTATGCGGAACAGGAAGATTTCCTTTAATTGCTTTGCAGAACAGGAAGGTTTCCTCGAGTTGCTATGCGGAACAGGAAGATTTCCTTGAATTGCTAATCGGAACAGGACGATTTCCTCGAATCGTTATGTGGAACAGGAAGATTTTCTCGAATGGCTTTGTCGAACAGGGAGATTTCCTCGAATTGCTATGCGGAACAGGAAGATTTCCTTTAATTGCTATGCAGAACAGGAAGATTTCCTCAAGTTGCTATGCGGAACAGGAAGATTTCCTTGAATTGCTATGCGGAACAGGAAGATTTCCTCGAATCGTTATGTGGAACAGGAAAATTTTCTCCAATTGCTTTGTAGAACATGAAGAATTCCTCGAATTGCTATGCGGAACAGTCAGATTTCCTCGAGTTGCTATGCGGAACACGAAGAATTCCTCGAGTTGCATTCTTGAACAGAGAGATTTCCTTGAATTGCTATGTGGAACAGGAAGATTGTTGCTATGCATGTCAGGAAGAGTTCCTCTAGCTTCTTTGTGCATCAAAAAGATTTCCTCGAGTTGCTATGTGGAACAGAAAATTTCCTTTTGTTGCTATGCGTGTCAGTAAGAGTTGCTATATGCGTCAGGAAGATTTTCTCGAGTTGCCATGCGGAACAGGAGGATTTCCTTGAGTTGCTATGCGTGTCAGGAATATTTCCTTATGTTACTATGCAGAACAGGAAGATTTCCTTGAGTTGCTATGCGTGTCAGGAAGATTTCCTTGAGTTGCTATGCAGAATAGCAAGATTTCCTCGAATTGCTTTGCAGAACAGGTAGATTTCCTCGAGTTCCTATGCGGAACAGGAAGATTTCCTTTAATTGCTATGCAGAACAGGAAGATTTCCTCAAGTTGCGATGCGGAACAGGAAGATTTCCTTGAATTGCTATGCGGAACAGGAAGATTTCCTCGAATCGTTATGTGGAACAGGAAAATTTTCTCCAATTGCTTTGTAGAACATGAAGAATTCCTCGAATTGCTATGCAGAACACGAAGATTTCCTTGAGTTGCTATGCAGAATAGGAAGATTTCCTCGAATTGCTATGTGGAATAGGGCAGCATGATGGCGCAGTGGTCAGCACTGCTACCTCATAGCACCAGAGACCCGGGTTCAATTCTGACCTTGGGTGACTGAATGTGTGGAGTTTTCACTTTCACCCCTTGTCTGCGTGGGTTTCCTCCCACAGTCCAAAGATGCATAGGTTAAGTGGATTGGCATGGTACATTGCCCCTTAGTATTCAAGTATGTGTAGAGTAGGTGGGGTTAAGGGGGTTGGGTGGGCGAGTGAGCCTTGGTAGAGTTCTCTTTCAGAGAGGGTTGGTGTAGTCTCGATGAGCTGAATGGCCTCCATCTGCACTGTAGGAATTCTATGGTTCTTGATTCCTCAAATTGCTATGAGCGTCAGGAAGATTTCTTCGAATTGTAAAGGGCATCAGGAAGATTTTCTCGAGTTTCTATGTGCATCAGGAAGATTTCCTCGAGTTGCTATGTGCAACAGGAAGATTTCCTCGAGTTGCTATGTGGAACTGAAAATTTCCTTTTGTTGCTATTCATGTGAGCAAGAGTTGCTATATGCGTCAGGAAGATTTTCTCGAGTTGCCATGCAGAACAGGAAGATTTCCTTGAGTTGCTATGCATGTCAGGAATATTTCCTTATGTTGCTATGTAGAACAGGAAGATTTCCTTGAGTTGCTATGCGTGTCAGGAAGATTTCCTTGAGCTGCTATGCAGAACAGCAAGATTTCCTCGAATTGGTTTGCAGAACAGGTAGATTTCCTCGAGTTCCTATGCGGAACAGGAAGATTTCCTTTAATTTCTATGCAGAACAGGTAGATTTCCTCGAGTTCCTATGCGGAACAGGAAGAGTTCCTTGAATTGCTAATCGGAACAGGAAGATTTCCTCGAATCGTTATGTGGAACAGGAAGATTTTCTCGAATTGCTTTGTCGAACAGGGAGATTTCCTTGAATTGCTATGCGGAACAGGAAGATTTCCTTGAATTGCTATGCGGAACAGGAAGATTTCCTTGAATTGCTATGCAGAATAGGAAGATTTCCTCGAATTGCTATGTGGAATAGGGCAGCATGATGGCGCAGTGGTCAGCACTGCTACCTCATAGCACCAGAGACCCGGGTTCAATTCTGACCTTGGGTGACTGAATGTGTGGAGTTTTCACTTTCACCCCTTGTCTGCGTGGGTTTCCTCCCACAGTCCAAAGATGCACAGGTTAAGTGGATTGGCATGGTACATTGCCCCTTAGTATTCAAGGATGTGTAGAGTAGGTGGGGTTAAGGGGGTTGGGTGGGCGAGTGAGCCTTCGTAGAGTTCTCTTTCAGAGAGGGTTGGTGTAGTCTCGATGAGCTGAATGGCCTCCATCTGCACTGTAGGAATTCTATGGTTCTTGATTCCTCAAATTGCTATGTGTCAGGAAGATTTCTTCGAATTGTAAAGGGCATCAGGAAGATTTTCTCGAGTTTCTATGTGCATCAGGAAGATTTCCTCGAGTTGCTATGTGCAACAGGAAGATTTCCTCGAGTTGCTATGTGGAACTGAAAATTTCCTTTTGTTGCTATTCATGTGAGCAAGAGTTGCTATATGCGTCAGGAAGATTTTCTCGAGTTGCCATGCGGAACAGGAAGATTTCCTTGAGTTGCTATGTAGAACAGGAAGATTTCCTTGAGTTGCTATGCGTGTCAGGAAGATTTCCTTGAGCTGCTATGCAGAACAGCAAGATTTCCTCGAATTGCTTTGCAGAACAGGCAGATTTCCTCGAGTTCCTATGCGGAACAGGAAGATTTCCTTTAATTGCTATGCAGAACAGGTAGATTTCCTCGAGTTCCTATGCGGAACAGGAAGAGTTCCTTGAATTGCTAATCGGAACAGGAAGATTTCCTCGAATCGTTATGTGGAACAGGAAGATTTTCTCGAATTGCTTTGTCGAACAGGGAGATTTCCTTGAATTGCTATGCGGAACAGGAAGATTTCCTTGAATTGCTATGCGGAACAGGAAGATTTCCTTGAATTGCTATGCAGAACAGGAAGATTTCCTTGAATTGCGATGCGAACAGGAAGATTTCCTTGAGTTGCTATGTGGAGCAGGGAGATTTCCTTGAGTTGCTACGTGGAACAGGAAGATTTACTTGAGTTACTACATGGAACATGAAGATTTCCTTGAGTTGCTATGTGGAACAGGAAGATTTCTTTGAGTTGCTATGTGGAACAGGAAGATTTCCTTGAATTGCTATGTAGAACAACAAGATTTCCTCAAGTTGCTATGTGGAACAGGGAGATTTCCTTAAGTTGCTATGCGGAACAGGAAGATTTTCTCGAGTTGCTATGTGGAGCAGGAAGAATTCCTTGAGTTGCTATGCGGAACAGGAAGAATTCCTCGAGTTTCTATGTTGAACAGAGAGATTTCCTTGAATTGCTATGTGGAACAGGAAGATTGTTGCTATGCATGTCAGGAAGAGTTCCTCTAGCTTCTTTGTGCATCAAAAAGATTTCCTCGAGTTGCTATGTGGAACAGAAAATTTCCTTTTGTTGCTATGCGTATCAGTAAGAGTTGCTATATGCGTCAGGAAGATTTTCTCGAGTTGCCATGCGGAACAGGAGGATTTCCTTGAGTTGCTATGCGTGTCAGGAAGATTTCCTTGAGTTGCTATGCAGAATAGCAAGATTTCCTCGAATTGCTTTGCAGAACAGGTAGATTTCCTCGAGTTTCTATGCGGAACAGGACAATTTCCTTTAATTGCTATGCAGAACAGGAAGGTTTCCTCGAGTTGCTATGCGGAACAGGAACATTTTCTCCAATTGCTTTGTAGAACATGAAGAATTCCTCGAATTGCTATGTGGAACAGGAAGATTTCCTCGAATCATTATGTGGAAAAGGAAAATTTTCTCGAATTGCTTTGTCGAACAGGGAGATTTCCTCGAATTGCTATGCGGAACAGGAAGATTTCCTTGAATTGCTATGCGGAACAGGAAGATTTCCTTGAATTGCTATGCAGAACAGGAAGATTTCCTCGAGTTGCTATGCGGAACAGGAAGATTTCCTCGAATTGCTATGTGGGACTGGAAGATTTTCTCCAATTGCTTTGTAGAACATGAAGAATTCCTCGAATTGCTATGCAGAACAGGACGATTTCCTTGAGTTGCTATACAGAACAGGAAGATTTCCTTGAGTTGCTATACAGAACAGGAAGATTTCCTCGAATTGCTATACAGAACAGGAAGATTTCCTTGAGTTGCTATGTGGAACAGGAAGATTTCCTTGAGTTGCTATGTGGAACAGGAAGATTTCCTTGAGTTGCTATGTGGAACAGGAAGATTTCCTCGAATTGCTATGCAGAACAGGAAGATTTCCTTGAGTTGCTATGTGGAACAGAAAGATTTCCTCGAATTGCTCTGTGGAACAGGGCAGCACGGTGGCACAGTGGTTAGCACTGCTACCTCATAGCACCAGAGATCCGGGTTCAATTCTGACCTTGGGTGACTGAATGTGTGGAATTTTCACTTTCACCCCTTGTCTGCGTGGGTTTCCTCCCACAGTCCAAAGATGCACAGGTTAAGTGGATTGGCATGGTAAATTGCCTCTTAGTATTCAAGGATGTGTAGAGTAGGTGGGGTTATGGGGGTTGAGTGGGCGCGTGTGCCTTGGTAGAGTTCTCTTTCAGCGAGGGTTGGTGTAGTCTCGATGTACTGAATGGCCTCCATCTGCACTGTAGGAATTCTATGGTTCTTGATTCCTCAAATTGCTATGTGCGTCAGGAAGATTTCTTCGAATTGTAAAGGGCATCAGGAAGATTTTCTCGAGTTTCTATGTGCATCAGGAAGATTTCATCGAGTTGCCATGCGGAACAGGAAGTTTTCCTCGAGTTGCTTTGTGCATCAGGGAGATTTCCTCGAGTTGCTTTGTGCATCAGGAAGATTTCCTCGAGTTGCTTTGTGCATCAGGAAGATTTCCTTGAGTTGCTATGTGCGTAGGGAAAATTTCCTCGAGTTGCTATTTCATCCAGGACGATTTCCTCGAGTTGCTATACGCGTCAGGAAGATTTGCTCGAGTTGCTATGTGCGTCAAAAAGATTTCCTCAAATTGCTATGTGGAATAGTACAATTTCCCTTGGGTTGCTGCAACAGCTCTATATTTCTTATGCACTCATTTATGGTTTCAATAAATCTACCATCAAAAAGAATTCCTGAAGCATTTGATTGCAATACCATCAGGGGAAAAAAACATCACTGGTCCCTTAAAAATGCAGCAGGAATATTGTTTTAGATTCTTCCACATCCTCCTCATGAAATTTTCCATTGCTTTTTATGTTGAATTTGCAAGCTTCTGTTTCTGGTTTCTCTGCTCTAATGAATGCAGTTCTGTTATAACTAGCTTCAAGTTTGTTCGCTGATTGCAAGAACGATTAAAGTAATCAGGCTTATTCTCAAGGGGCTCACTCGTCACTTACAACTGTTCTTGCTGAAAGTAAAGGGATTGCGTTGCTCACTGTCTGAACTGGGTAGTCAGTTGAAGTAATAATTTCTGCTGTCAAGTGAGGAAAGGGAAATATTATTCTCCCCAGGGAGCCAGTTAAAATAGGTGTTCACAAAATAAGAAGAAATGTTAATATTACTACTGCAGTTGGAAGATATTAATGATTTTATCATGGAAATTGAAGGGAAAGGTTGTTCTCCCAAGGGAGTTTAAGGACCATTATTGAGCAGATTGTATCACTTTCAAACTGGAATTCCTCTACATAATCTGTAGCTGTTTTTAGCCTCACTTCTATTATAATTGGACATGTGTACTTTGTTAAAAGGTACAATGAACATTGTCATGATATTCAAACATACATCATAACACATACATAATGATAGACAGAGCAACGGACCAATTAGCACACATAACACGACAGCCAATCACAAACAAGAGCAGACACAGTATAAGACAAGAAACACAACACTTCCTGGGCAGTCCATCTGGAGACAGCACAGGGCCAGGACCTCATAGCAGGACACTCACACCGTCACAACGTGCTGAGTACCAAGTCTGATGTATAAATAGTTAAATGGAATAAAACTACGTTGTACCAATCGCAACCGTGTTGGTTCGTCTGTACCTCAGAGCACCCAACACTTCATGATACCAGGAGTGAATCGATACCTACCGACAAATCTGCCATCCTGAGCCATGGACACCCGCACCAAACCGCAGCCGTTGCAAGTCGCTGGGAACCTGGGCACAAATTGGAAGCTCTTCAAGCAGCTCTTCGAACTCTTCATGCGAGCCAATGAAAAACAGGGCGCCTCGGACGAAACAAAGATTGCCATGCTCCTCACTACCACAGGTCAGCACGCCATCGATGTATAAAACTCCTTGGTGTTCGCGGAAGGCGAGAACAAAGCTAAGTATGACACGGTCCTCCTCAAGCTCGACAAGCACTTCAACGTTGAGGTCAACGAAAGCTTTGAGAGGTATGTCTTTCAGCAGCGCCTGCAAGGTAAGGATGAGCTCTTTCAGTCCTTCCTGACGCACCTCCGCATACTCGCGCAGTCCTGCGGTTACGACACCACCTCAGAGTCCATAATCCGGGACCAGATCGTTTTTGGCGTTGCCTCCAGTGGCCTACGCCAGCAGCTTCTAAAAATTAAAGGCCTGACCTTAGCATCTGCAGTTGAAGCCTGTGTCCTGCATGAGAATGCGACTAGCCGCTATGCCCAATTTCAGGCGACCGAATCGGCACGGAGGGGGTCCCACGCGATCGAATCGGCAAGCCAGGTACCCATGAGGCCGAACGTGTCCAGGCAATCGAGTTTCTCCCGGCCCGCGGCCTGGACGAGGGCAGCCGTTTCGCGCGCTTTTTAAGGCCTCCCGCGTTTGTGCACGCCAAAACCTACGGCAACACTGAGGGACGTGCTGCGCAGGTGCGCCCGATGCAAGACCGAACTGCGCATGCGCAGTGGCGTAACGAACGCCATGACGTCATGACGTGCGGCAACTGTGGAGCTGCACATTTAAAAGGGCAATGTCCTGCAAAAACCCGACAATGCCTACGCTGTGGCAAGATGGGCCACTACGCTGCCTACTGTCGAGCGGCTCAACCTGTTGATCTTCCACATCTATGACAACCTCGCAGGAACGTGCGGACCATTCAGCCTCCACATCACGACATCCAAACCGACGACACAGATGACCAAGACGCCTTCCGGGTTGCGGTCATTGATGTGAACCGGGTCAACACCATCAATCCGGGCGATGAATGGAGTGCCACCCTGACGGTCAACCGATCGCCGATCACTTTCCGCCTGGACACTGGCGCCTTCGCCAACCTCATAGCATGGTCAGCATTCTACGCCATGAAGGTCAGACCACCAATCCAGTCATCTCGGTGCAAGATGGTCAACTACAACGGGGACGTTATCCCGGCCATGGGATCCTGCCAGCTCCAGGCGACACACAAAACACACACGGCCACACTCTTGTTCGAGATAGTTGGCTCATCGAAGGACTCCCTGCTGGGCGCACAGGCATGCAAGGCTCTCCACCTTGTGCAACAAATTCTCTCTCTCTCTCCAGACGGCACGTCAGACGTCCCGGATGCAGAGTTCTACGCACAGCTCCAATCGCTCCTCGCCCACAACCAGGAGGCATTCAAAGGCATGGGAACACTGCCATACACCTACCGAATTCGCCTCAAACCGGACGCCATCCCGGTCGTTCACGCACCTCGCAGGGTTCCTGCACCACTTAAAGACCGCCTCAAGCAGCAGCTGCAGGATCTCCAGTACCAAGGGGTCCTATCCAGGGTCACGGAGCCCACGCCATGGGTCAGCTCCATGGTGTGTGTCAAGAAGCCCTCTGGCGAGCTCCGCATCTGTATTGACCCCAAAGACCTCAATAATAATATTATGAGGGACTTGCCACCCAAGTCCCACAACTGAACCATCTCCCGGGAGGCTGCCCGCCGCACTAGTTGATGCACTAAAAGGCGACTGACCTTCTCCCATGTTCATAAAAGTCCCCCTCAAGCGTTGCAGCAGGCCTACCGCATTACACATTGAGAGTGCTTCTTCTTGGGAAGTCCATCAGGGTCGAGGATGACTTGCTTCTACTCCGGGGAGGTGGGTTCTGCGGTGGCTGAATAGTCCGATCCTGGATCCAGACTCTGCCACAGGTTTGGCAGGTGGTGTTTGATGAGGTGGATGGGTGGGATGCTCTGGATTCTGCACTCTCCTTCTGCTGTTTACGCTTGGGCTCCGCTTGCTCCACCCTACAACGCTCGAGGTGATTGGCGCCTTCATGGATGCTTCTTCTCAAGTTTGTGCATTCTGAGGCAAGCAATTCCCACGTGTCAGTGGGAATGTTGCATTTATTTAGGGATGCTTTCAGCATGCCCTCTGCCCTCCTAGTGATCACTTGCCATTGCGCAGCACGGAGTACAGCACTAGTTTTGGGAGACTTGTGTAGGGCATACAGACAATGTGGTCTGCCCATCGCAGCTGGTCAAGCATGACCAGTGCCTCAATACTGGAGCTATTGGCTTGGGAGCAGATATTCACATTGGTATGCCTATTCTGCTGGTGGATTTGCAGGATTTTGCGGATGCAGCGTTGGTGATATCTCTCCAAAGATTTGAGGTGTCTGCTGTCCATGCGCGGGATTCTCCGGCCCCTCCTGCCGGGTCGGAGAATCGCTGGGGGCCGGCGTGAATCCCGCCCCGCCGCTCCGACGCCAGCTGCCGAATTCTCCGGCACCGTTTTTTTTTGGCGGGGGCGGGGATCGTTGGCAGTGGCCCCCCGGCGATTCTCCGGTCCCCGATGGGCCGAGCGGCCACCTGTTTTCGGCCTGTCCTGCCAGCGTGGATTAGACCAGGTCCATACCTGTGCGACCTGGCTCTGAGGGCGGCCTGCAGAGTCCCCGGGGGGGTGCGGGGGGATCCGGTCCTGGGGTGAGGGGGGGCCACCACGGTGGCCTGGCCCACGATCGGGGCCTGTGCCGTGGGGGCACTCTTTCCCTCCGCACCCGCCTGTGTAAAGCTCCGCCATGGCTGGCGCAGAGAAGAAACCCCCTGCGCATGCGCAGGAATCATGCCAGTGGTTCTGAGAACAGTTCTGAATCATTGATATAAATTGTGAACAGCCGTTGTCCCAGTAGTGATCCTTGTGGAACACCGCATTCAGACACCCTGAATTGTTAACCTTTCCCCCTACTCGATTTTTGTTTTGAAGCTAGTTACCTATTCATTCTGTTACTTGTCCTCATTCTCTGCCCTTATACAGTAGTCTATGGTGAAGTACCTTATCGAAGGTCTCTTTTCGTTTTTGTTGTATGTTCCTGATAACGAGGGATAATGGAGCTGAACCTGAGTGCTATTTCGAACCAAAGGAGCTTTTCTTTGTGTTGGAATATCTAATTGATTCATTGATATCATAATGATTCATACAGAGTTGCCTTTGGATCGCTTCAATGTTATTTATTTCTCTCACCACGTAAGGGTCCCACACAATTTTCATTACCCAGGATCGGGTGAACCAAAGTTTGGTAAGCTAACTCTGATATTTCTGCTGCAATATCAAAGATCCCTGCACAGAAATCAAAAAATCCTAGTTACTTTGGAAGCTATCTACCGAATTGCATTGTTAGTTCAGCTGCAAGATTCTTCATCAAGACATTATTAAATTAGATTCAGCCTTCCCTGACTAACAGGAAGTAAAAAAGTGGCGAGTGATCAGAAATCATCCTCTCCTAGAGATGTTCTCTTCAGGCTGTCCCAAGGAATTTAAAATTTACAGTACCCAATTCATTTTTTGAAATTAAGGGGCAATTTAGCGTGGCCAATCCACCTAACCAGCACATCTTTGGGTTGTTGGGGCGAAACCCATGCAAACACGAGGAGAATGTGCAAACTCCACATGGACAGTGACACAGAGCTGGGATCGAACCTGGGACCTCGGCGCTTTGAGGCAGCAGGGCTAACCCACTGCACCACCGTGCTGCCCTGACCTTTACTCTTCCTGACATACATAAACGATATTCCAAACAAGTTAAAAAAACAAGTTGCGACTATTTGCAGATGACTGTGTGGTTTATGCATCAGGGAAAACTTGAGATCATATTCATTCACTGCAAGAGGATCTTCCGGAATCGATGGGAGATAGTTGCCAGGATCCTCCATTGAGAGGTTAAGTGCTGACGCCGGGACTGAATCACGAGTTCTACGTTGACGAAAATGGTGCCGGTCCTGGAGCGATTCAGGGCACGTTAATGGGCAAACAATGGCACCACATGGAACTAGTCCAATTCCAACGAATGCCAGCGTCTGATTCACTGGGGTTGGGATTGGCACTGGAGAGCCTGATAGGCTGCAACCACATGTAAGTACCCCACTCCCCACACACACTCATTCCAGCCAAGCTGATGCCACCCTGTGGAGCGGCCCTGAGATTCGCAGATGCGGAGCTGGAGACATTGGAGTTGAGGCTGGAAACCCTTTTCCCCGGAGTGGGAAGGAGTCTGCCACCCGCACATGTAAACCAGGCCTGGGTTCAGGTGGCAGAGGCTGTCAGCGCCGTGGGCCCCTCCGTAAGAACCGGACAGCACTGCAGGAAGAAGCTGCATGACCTCCTCAGGGCAGCCCGGGTAAGTCAGCACCTCCGTGCTCCTGGCACCACCCCCATCCACACACCCACACTCAGAAACCACAAGGCCCCATGTGGCCCCCACCATGATGAACCTTGGCGCTCCGCATCATTGGAGCAACCCCCCAGGACAGCCAGGGTAAGCAACCTCCACCACCATGCCCCTGCCATCAACTCCTGCTCCACACACCAATAGGAACCCCCCCCCCCACATCCCTCTTTAAGGGGGGATCGAACCCCACCCATCGGCAATCTACGCACACCCCACCATGCACCACATGCCAACACCCATACTACCCGCCATGGCCGAGTGTCCACTCCTGATATACCCTTTGGAGAAACCACCTAGATGGAACGTTAGGGCCTGTAAGGCCAGAAAGGTAGACACCAGTTAAGTTGGGTGCAGCACGCTGGTTAGCGAAAGGGGCTCGGGCACGATACATGTAGGGGCAGCATGGTAGCCTTGTGGATAGCACAATTGCTTCACAGCTCCAGGGTCCCAGGTTCGATTCCGGCTTGGGTCACTGTCTGTGCGGAGTCTGCACATCCTCCCCGTGTGTGCGTGGGTTTCCTCCGGGTGCTCGGTTTCCTCCCACAGTCCAAAGATGTGCAGGTTAGGTGGATTGGCCATGCTAAATTGCCCTTAGTGTCCAAAATTGCCCTTAGTGTTGGGTGGGGTTACTGGGTTATGGGGATAGGGTGGAGGTGTTGACCTTGGGTAGGGTGCTCTTTCCAAGAGCCGGTGCAGACTCGATGGGCCGAATGGCCTCCTTCTGCACTGTAAAATCTATCTATCTATGTAAATAGCAAAATAAACACCTGTTCACCAACATGCCAAACTGCCTCAGTCATCTGGGTGTGAGGGATGGGCTGGGTTGGGAGTAGAGGGTGTGCCAAGTGGCGAGAGGGGCAGATGGGGGCAGCCTCTTGGGCAGCCACCGCACACCGTCCTGTTACCCAGCCCTGTCACTTCCCATCCCCACACCCAACCCCTGACCCCGTCCCTACCCCCGCCACCCAAAGGGTTCGATGGGACCGTGAGATGGAATGGACAGCATGCATGCAGGGATCACCTAGACGGACAGTGGAAAGTACTACCGAGGGCAGATGTCAGACTGAGTCCAATGATGCGGAGCGCCAAGGTTCATCACGGAGCAGGTCATCATAATTCTCCATCCCACGAAGCAGACCCACTGATCCTGCCAACCCAGGGCCCCCACGCTGTAGTGAAGCAGGCTGGAAGCATGGAAGAAGATGCAGGTGCCAGCAGGAGGGGGTGATTGGACACGTTATGCGGCCTCCAGTGGCTGCCCGGAATCCATGCCCTGCCCATTCTGGCCCTTTTCTCCATCCTATTCATCAAATGAGGCCTGGTATTCTTGCTCTTCATCCAGCATGTCGCCCCTCTGCTGCGCAATGTTGTGGCGGATGCAGCAGACCACCACAATGTTGGAGACCATCCTAGCGCTATACTGGAGGGCCCTTCAGAGTGGCCCAGGCATCTGAACCATATCTTGAGGACACGAATGCTCGACCACGCCTTTGGTCGCGTCATGGGCATCGTTACAGTGGGTCTCTGCGTTGGTCTGTGGCCTCCGTATAGGTGTCATCAGCCATGGCAGCAGTGGATAATCCCTTGTCACCCAGGAGCCAACCTCTCACCCGGGGTGCTCCTTGAATGTCAAGTATGCCAGAATAAAGGCATCGTGCACCCTGCCCGGTATCGGGGGCAGACACACCAGCTGCATGTTCATCAAGTGGAAGCCCTTTCGGTTTGTGAGGGGCACCCCGTCATGCGGCGACACTCACAGGGGGAACAAACATCTGCTGGACCTGGGGCATCCCGGCAATGGTGGCAAATCCCACTTCCCGGGCAACCTGGTGGGCTCGGTCCATATTCAGTTTGATGTATTGCGCCAACCAGGCATATAGAACCTCCGTAATGGTACAGATCCACCTGTGCACAAGATACCAGAGAGGTCCTCACCCGGCACCTGGAAGGACCCCATTGCATAGAAGTTCAGAGTGACCGTCACCTTGACAGCCACCGGGAGCGGGCTCCTCCATACCCCCACAGTTCCAGGTGCGCCATCATGCTGCAGAGATGTCGCATGGTCCCCCCGCCCAGCGGAGCCTTCGGCGACATGCACAATCCGGCAGGTCCGGTATACATGAAGTCTGATGCAGTGCCGCCTTCCCACCTCCTCCTCGGCCTATTGGATGGCCAGCTCTCCATCCTCATCAGCTGGTCCCAGCTCCTCTGGAGAAGGCTTCTGTATTGCAGGACCCTCCCCAAGCAGCTCCTGCTCCTACAACCTCATGGTATCTGCGACGGCCAGGCAGATTCCAACCAATCCTGGTTGAATGCAGAAGTCCATTCTCTGTAGGGGGTGAAAACAGACATGTTAGCAGGGTGGTTACTCCCATGCCCAACCAGGTCCAATGGGCTGTCCTGCACTGCAGCATGTCTCCCTCCCCCACTCCTCTCCAATCCCCAGCCCCACCCGCACAGTCCCCGGACACGTCGACCTCTGCACTGCACCCCTGGCCCCGTCAGTGCCTGGAACCAGGGAGGCCTCTGACCCCAGAACCCGCCCCTGATGGCTGGGGTACTGGTGGCTAGCGACCCCTGTCCTACACCTTCCTGTGGGATCTACTGTGGGCATCCCCCTCAGGTGGGCCTCATGGTGCCCCGCCAGCAGTTGGCTGCCTGGTTGTTGGGGGGAGGGGGGTTCTGGGGCTCCTTCGGGGTGGCCGTGAGTTGGTGGGGCACCCATACGGCCGGTGGCACTGTGCACTTTTATGGGGCACGGTGGGCAGTCAGTAGGATACACTGCAAGATGGCTGCCTTGCAGACTGTGGCAATGGTGGTCTGTGCCTGGATACCACAATCGCGGGGGTCACCCCAACCTCACAGACCATCACCTGGCCATCCCCCGCAACTCTCCCCGGTCATGGCGGTCACCCCCCTGGACAGTGGCAGGACTGGCAGCACATGGGGACGCCTTTGGGAACATATCTTACTTCCTCTCTCTCCCTCAGCAGCCATGGTGCCTAGTTCCCGATTTTAAATACCACAGATGAACTTTGTCGTCCATAATTCCTCCTGGCGGAGGGGGAGCATTGCGTGAGGCCTGGAGAATGCCGGATCAGGACCGTTAATGAAATGTCAACGTCGTTTACTGTACAATTTGCATGCCCACACTGGCGTGCAGCTTGGAACGCTTTCATGTCATTGTTGAGGCACCGGAGGATGTCATTCCGTACGGCGTCAGCCTCGATTTTCGGCTGACATGTGATTCTCCGCCTGATCATGCTTCGCGTATCCAATGTCGCTGGATGAAGAAACCCGGCCAGCATTTTTTGGCATTGAATGCCATGTCATGTGCATTACCAACAGGTAGCTCCAAGTTCTGTAAGCAAATTCTCCCACAGATAGATACACATGCAAGCATACCTGGGGGTCCAATTTAAAAACAACCTTCAAGGGCATTGCACATTCAGCAAATAACACCCAAAGCCAATTCTGCATGATTCATTATGAGAAATACACCAGCTTCGCAACTTTGATCCAAAATTTGGAATGGGAATCACTATAGCAAAGGAGGGAGAAAAATAGACTGACTGTGTTCTGTAAAATATGAATGGACTGGTGAGAATTGACAGAAACAATTACCTGGTGCCCTCCGGCAATGATAAGACATAAGTTAGCCATTCACACAAACTACCATGGCCGGGATTCTCCGACCCAGCACCGTGTCGGAGAATCCACGGGGTCGGGCCACGCCGCCTCGTCGCCGGCCCCCCTATTCTCTGGCGGCGTTTTCCGAGCGCAGGCGGGATCGCCGACACGCTGGTCGGGGGTCGTTGACAGCGGCCTCCCTGCCAATTCACCAGGCCCCGATGGGCTGAATGGCCAACGGGTTTGGTCCAGTCCCGCCGGCGTGGATTACTCCCCTCTCACATGGCAGAACCTGGAAGGTGTGTCTGGGGGGGGGGGGGGGGGGGGGGCGGGGGGATCTGACCCCGGGGGGGGGGGGTGCCCCCTGGTGGCCTGGCCCACGATCGGGGCCTACCGATCGGCGGGCGGGCTGGTTACTCCGCGCCCGGCCCCTGTAGGGCTCCGCCATATTGCCCGGGGGCCAGCGCGGAGAAGGGAACTCCCGTGCATGCGTGGAAATACGCCGGCCGTTCCGCGCATGCCCGAGATCACGCTGGCCGTTCCGCGCGTGCGCGGACGCACCTGTGCCCTTTGGCGCCAGCTGGAGCTGCAGGGAAGTCCAGAAAGGTGAGAATTCCTCACTTTCAGCGGCGGTTGACGCCGGAGCCGTTGGCGCCGGTTTTCCCGCCAGCGTGGGGACATAGCCCCATTTTTAGAGAACCCCGCCCCAAAAGCTTCCAAAATAGTTTACCAAAAACCTTTCTCCCCAAGGGCAATCGTGAAATAGAACAAGTTGACAAAGGAAATAGTCACAACCCCCATCACTTGAAATCTGGAAGACTCTTCTTTAGATTATTTCCATTTAAATGTTTTCATAATCAGGACAACCATCCCAGCAGCTACTGCCTGGTTTAGCTAGTGCTACCCTTGTAACTATTGGCGGAATACAGATATTAGTCTGTGATGCCAACACACCCAAAGCAGAAGCAGAGGCAGCAAACCTGGCACCAAGTGTTTTCAAGTCAGTGCAGTGTTGATTGAACATTAACCGATTTCGGATCCAAACTTAATTCAGCATTTCAATTGAAACCCATGTATTTTCATAAGAACTGGTGTTAGAAAAGGGTTGTCATAATGTCAAATTTAACGACATGCTTCTGGCGACACCTCAGAAAAGACTATTTTAGGCTACACTCATTCTCAAGGACAATTATTCATATTTTTGAAGTCATGTCTGTTACAAAGTTAAGCTTAAACCAAAGTCCTATTATCAGAATATGGCTGCAGGATCTGATACCCCAATTAACAGGTGGATATTAGAATTCAAGCTTTTGATTCCTCCCCCACTAGGCTAACAGAGATCCAATCCATAGATGCTACGACTGATGTGTTATGGATTAGACCCATATATTTTCAGGAGCCAGAGCCACAAACCACTACAAGACTGATAGGTATCGACCTATATATCACAATTATACACTCAATGATCAAACCCATATATCATTATGACACTGACAGGTGCCAGATTCATACACAATTGTCAAATTGTCAAAGATCGCCTGATATACCAAATATTATTGTAAGACCGGCAATGATCAGACCCTTATTCCCATATTAAACAATTAGGAATTAGGTTCCTATATCATTATCAACGCTTTCAGCATCTATACATGCACAAGCTTGACAGAGAATTGATCACCATCTACTTAATCTGCCAGGGTTCCATCCAAAAGTTGATACATTACTGTCACAGATTCCTGCCTTATTTCCAATAATCAAAGACAGAAACTAAAGTGATTTTTAACATGTATTTTTGATGTGTGCCTCCAGGCCGATCCATAAACTGCCGCTGAGATAGAAAATTACTAGTCTAGCTCAAACTGACTTTAGGTCACTTCTCAAATTAGATTAAGTTTAGCTGTACTGTAAAATTAACCTCAGCATCCATAATTCATCAGATTAACTTACTGTTAGAGGGAAATATACAAATTCAAGGAGCATAGAGTGATTTTACCGTTATACAGCTGCTTCTGATAGTCTGAAACGTTGCTTTAGATAATCACCTTGTATCAGTTTGGCAAAAGTGGATGAGGGGTGACAACTTGACGAATAAAATGAGCTGATCGTTGGCCATTTTAGACCATATTGAATAATGTTGAGGTAGATTCAAATGCCACGGATCTTTTTAATTTGTAATTTCCTGAGGTCAGAACAACTTCAGAATTCAATGCGGTTGCATTATTCCAATGGTCGAACACATGGTTACTCACTGACTGGAAGTGTTTGTAAGCCTGTGGGCCAGAATTCAAGGAGGGTCCAGTCTAGTGACAGAAATGAAAGAGAAAATGCCTGATTTGAGATTTATCAGAAGTGAAATATTCTTTTTTATTTTTTTTTTAAATTTAGAGTGCCCAATTCTTTTTTTTTTCCCAATTAAGGGGCAATTTAGCATGGCCAATTCACCTACCCTGCACATCTTTTTGGGTTGTGGAGGTGAGGCCCATGCAGATATGGGGAGAATGTGCAAACTCCTCACGGACAGTGACCCGGGGCCGGGATTGAACACAGGTCCTCAGCGCCGTGAGACAGCAGTGCTAACCACTGTGCCACCGTGTCGCCTAGATCAGAGGTGAAATATTAGGGTGGGAATAATTCCCCATTCAGAAACCAAGCAACAAGAAAGTTGCTTTAGATTAAGATGGATTTTATGGTGGGTGGACAAATGATGCATTACCATACTGATTATACAAAATCGATATTTCTGTCAAAAAGGATTGACTATCATGCTACCCACCCACCTCAACTCTATAATTGAAGAATGCTGCTTGATCACTGTTCTGCTGGCCTGCTTGGCTTGCAGCTGACCAGAAAGTGAAAACCTTCAACACAGACAGCATACTGGGTCGCTGGAAGAGATGTCGGCCATTCAGCTCCTCCACTCTGTTGTACCATTCAGTTAGGTCAATGCTGATGTGCATCTTCAATCCAGCCACCCGCCTTGATTCCATAACCGTTAACACGCTCACTCAACAAAAATCTAGCAATTTCAAATGAAACAATCTCAGTTTTGACATGCTTCACCTGACCCAGCCTCAGCAGCTTTTAGAGGGAGAGAGTTCCAGATTTCCACCCCACTTGGCGTGAAGTGGTGCTTTCTGACATCACTCTGGCCCTGAACCATTTAGCTTGAATTTTAAGGTTATGTCACCTTGTTCTGGACTCCCCAACTAGAGAAGTTTCGCTCTATCTATCTACTCTATCAACTCCATGAATCACCTTACATTCTCAATTAGATCGCACCTCAATGTTTAATACTGAAGGGAATACAGTTCTCGTTGACACAAGTTTCCCTCTTACTTAACTCTTTTAACCTAAGTATGGTAATAATAATTATAATAATCTTTATTGTCACAAGTAGACTTACATTAACACTGCAATGAAGTTACTGTGCAAAGCCCCTAGTCGCCACATTCCGGCGCCTGCTTGGGTACACAGAGGGTATCAGAATGTCCACATTACCTAACAGCACGTCTTTCGGGACTTGTGGGAGGAATCCGGAGCACCCGGAGGAAACCCTCGCACACATGGGGAGAACATGCAGACTCTGCACAGACAGTGACCCAAGACGGGAATCGGACCTGGGACCCTGGTGCTGTGAAGCCATATTGCTTCAGGTGAATCTGCGCTCAGTCCCTGCAACATCAATGCCGAGATCACTGGACTGGTGGAAGGCAGATTATGTTGTCACCAGGGACTGTGAAGTCCAATATTATGTAGCAGGTATGAGGATCTGTTTGCCTGATGCCACTCCAATGTGTCCATTCCATTCGGGGCTGCAACAAATGAATCAAAGGAAGATATCTATTTTATTTAAACAAGCTTAAAATGAATGAATAAAGATCATTGGAGTACTCTGTATTTATCGGTAATGCTAATTCCCTATAAGGTTACGTTTCCTTGTATCAACAGCTCAACAAAATTGACATTCACTTCCTTTTACAATGTGCAATGATTTGAAAGCAAAAGATTATTTCATTATCTGTTAACGGATGCCTCTGTTCTTAACTGTGTACTAATTGAGTGTTGAATTATACTCAAATGGCAAGTATTAATTGCTTTCTATATATATGGGAGCAGACTGAAACTGCATTTGTTGGATTGGAGGCACATGAGATGGAATGCGTGTCTCTGTAAATAAAGCTTATAAGCGTATACAGACCAAGCTCCAGTATGAGCATTCCCACTGTAACATCTTTCATGACTGCACCAGTTTCCTTAGTATCCACTTCTGCTGTACTGACCAGTGCGATACAGGTTCAGTTTAGCAGGGCTGAGATGTCCTTTTTCACCCAGGGCCAGAGAAGGAAGAGGAATGTTCTGCAGGCGAGGCCTGAGAATATGTGCTGTCCCGTCACTCTTCCCTTTGAAATCAGTACATGTTGATTCCACTTCCCTGCTCTGTGACTCCACTCGCATTGCAACAACTAGGGAACAGTTTGCTTGAGTCTTGGGGAAAGTTAAATGGTTCAAATAAAAAGTAAGAATTTCAAGTTGAGCTGACTCTTTACTGCAACTGTCCCTGGAACCAGATCTATTGGCTGAGGCCTGATCTGGTTCAATTATGCCGTGTAATCAAGATTCCTGTATCAAAGTTCACATTTCATAATTTACTTTCCTCTGCAATTTTGCACGTCTGCAGTTCAAACTCTCATTTTCTCAGTTTAGATTTGAATCATTGTCCTCTTAGTTCACATGGTTGCTGGAATATTAGTGTGAGCAGGGCAAGAAAATTGCACTGTTATATTTCTGCAATTCTATGGGGATTTTATCAGCAGTTGGTCATATCTCAAGGATTTTGGTATAGATTTTTTCTTTTGAGAAATTACAAGCCTGCATGAAAATGGCTTCTGATGTCTTTACATGTTCTTTTAAACTATCTCTAAGGCTAGCAATTGAGGGAGCACTAAGACAGTCCATTAGGGACTTTTATCATTTAAATCATCTAGATCAATATATTCATGGATAAAATCTTACAATATGTACTGTGAAGGGCACATATTATGTGAAATTCCGCACATACTGTGTAAGAACATCAGTCCTCTGGGATCACAATGCTTTGCCTGCTAAAGCATTCTCTCAGAAAACATCTCACTTAAACAGTCATTTGGCAGTACAGAACTTGAGTATTGCTGAGAAAAGAAATATGCTGACAAAGCTTTCTGACATTCATTCATCAGGCTAGATTCGCAAGAATACCAAATTTCAAAAGGGACAGCAATTTAGCTTCTCCGACACATAAGTGAGCCACACGCTAAGTCTGACAACGTTAAGTTGGTTGTCAGTATAATTCTGAGCACAATCAGAATTGTTAAATAAGTGTTGTTCAATTGCGGAATCATAACTCATGTTGGACACTATTTCTGAGTTTGCAAGAGTACTGTCAGCATTTTGCCTGTTGCAAACAGACAAATGGATGTAATGTTTGATACAATCCACCAGTCATTGGGAAATATGGCCTACAAATCTGGCATCACTCCAGCACTGGAATTCATATACCCTATTACTCATTTGTGCTGTGGTAGAATGTCCTTTTGGCTTGGCGGCAGCATCTGAGAAAAATACTTGTGTTGCTACTGCATAGTAGTAATGTGAAACCTCTAGCTTCAACTATCGCTCATCCAGGGTAATCTGAGGTATAGTGAGAACTTTTTGGGAGCACCAGGGACCCGGATTCGATCCTGACCTTGGGTGACTGTCTGTGTGGGGTTTCCAGTTTCTCCCCATGTCTGCATGGGTTTCATCCGGGTGCTCCTGTCTCCTCCCACAGTCCAAAGATGTGCGAGTCAGGTGGATTGGCCACGCTAAATTGCCCTTTGGATCCAGAAATGTGCAGGTTAGGTCATAGCGTTACAGAGAAATGGCAGGATGGACATGGTTAGAATGCTCCTGAAGGGTCAATGGGCTAAATGGCTTCCTTCTGCACTATATGGATTCTATGATTAAAGTTCTATGAAAGTGGCGGCTTTAGACCCATTAACAAGTTTACGTGAAATACAGTGAGCAATGATCTGAATGGGGTAGCCATTATCCTGCAGGATGGCCTTAACGTGCATGGTAAGCAAATGGTGCAGGCCCTATTTATAAAGTTGCTCATAAGGCCAAGCTTATAAAGTGTGAAACTGTAGGAACCCCAATGCATATATTGACCAACGAAGATGGGCGTGTTGAAGACAGTGCTATGAAATGAAAAATGAAATTGCTTATTGTCACAAGTAGGCTTCAATGAAGTTACTGTGAAAAGCCCCTAGTCGCCACATTCCGGCGCCTGTTCGGGGAGGCTGTTACGGGAATCCATCAGCAGGTTTATCAACTACCACATCATTTGAATGCTCCATTTCAACAGTGAATTTGAGCACAGGATGAAACCAATTTATGTGTGTAAGGAAACTTTTACACGGGACTGCAGATTTAACCATAGCAAACGTATCATCTACATATCGGAAATACACAAGTGATAGGTGATTAGGAGTCATTTCAGCGAAGGTACATTCCTCATGGAAACTGATAAAGGTGTTGATGAGTGTTAAGCCCAGGTGGGATCCCAAGGTAACACCAACCCTTTGGGCATAAATGATGTTGTTAAAACTGAACTCAATTGCACAATTTTCTGAGTTCATAAGCGTAATGATTATAGATTCAGCTAATGGTGGTGCATCTAGATCATCATGATAGTGACATGATGCAAATATCTATGGCTTCCTTGAGTGGAACATTAGTGACAAAGTCACTAATTAGTTCACCTGACAAAGGAGCAGTGCTCTGAAAGCTAGTGTTTGAAACAAACATGTTGGACTTTAACCTGGTGTTGTAAGACTTCTTACAATGTAAAAGAGGCACATGAACACAACCTTGCTATCGATGTGCAAGTTTTGTATGATCTTGGCAAAGGTGAAGGAATCCTTCAATGTGTATGAGGAAAACCGGCTGAACAACGGATGTAGCAACTGACCCTTGTGGTGATATGCATATGCATAGCAATGTATATAGTTGGATGTACGACCTCTGACCAGCAGGTGGGGACGGTGATCCACCATGTGACCCTATAGATCGGCAGTTAGTAGTAAGAAGTATTAGAGGACAGTCGCATTAGAAATAGCTCCAGGAGAATTCACTTATCATTACTGTTTGTATCATAATTCATTAATTATCTTTCCATGTGTTCATTATGTTAAAAGAACTAGATGTTCTGTGCACATCTTTACCATGGCCACAACACAGAACATAACCCTATCATTCAGCCAATTTGTAGTGTGCAGAACTAGTCATAGATTAAATAAAGCATAAAGAGATATCACTTTGTGAGTCGAGGGCAGCCCATTCATATGTGGATGCAGCAAACCATGAGAAAAAATCCTATTGTTTACACCAGCTCGTTACTCTTACATAAAGCTTTGCAGTCTTCATGGCAATTACTCTATCAATCAACACCCTCTAATCATGCAGTATAAATTTAATTTGTAACCTTTGAAATTTGGTATTCTTGCAGAAGTAAAGCTCCAACAGCATGTCTCTTTTTTCAGCAATCTCACTTAAAGTTCATGCATGTCCAAGTTCAAAATCGAAGGCCCTTTATATCTAGAAACCTCTAACCAAAATAATGAATAATCTTTTCTGAGCTTTTATGAAGCAATAACTTTGGGCATTGTCCTTGCAGTTATGTAATCTGAGTTCAAACTTAGTCCATCCAGATTAATGGGATGAAAGGATGTTTTTTCTCATTCTCACACTGATAGTATTCCTGGACCCAAAGGGTTTATCTTACTCGTCTAGTTCTGGCTAACCCACTTGTGGTAGTCACCACTGATGTATATATTAGGTGATTTGTGGTAAGGCCCTGTACTACAGGTATGGGGGTAGTTCCCTTCCTGCTGGCTCCGCCCAGTAGGTGGAGTATAAATATGTGTCCTCCCCATACAGCAGCCATTTTGCCAGCTGCTGTAGGAGGCCACACATCTTAGTGTAATAAAGCCTCAGTTGCATTCAACTCTCGTCTTTGTGTAATTGACCGTGCATCAATTTATTACACTAAAGTTTTCAGAAGATGGACCTCCGCATCAAGCCGGATCTCCTTCAGCTGGATCCGCAATCAGGCAACGCCAAAAAGGACTTTGAACATTGGCTAGCCTATTTTGAAGCTTACATCAGGTCTGCACCAGGCCCAATTCCGGAAGCTCAGAAGATTCAGATCCTCTACACGCAGCTGAGCTACAACGTCTTTCCGCTTATCCAGGATGCACCGAACTACAACGAAGCCATGGCGCTACTGAAAGAAAACTACACTCAGTGGACTAACACGCTTTACGCCAGACACATCCTCTCCACGCGCAATCAACTCCCTGGTGAGTCAGTAGAAGATTTCTGGCGTGCTCTAATTCCCCTAGTCAGAGACGGTGACTGTCAGGCCATCACGGCCACGGAACACTCGAACTTGCTTATGAGGGACGCTTTTGTTATGGGGATAGGGTCAGATTACATCCGCCAACGCCTTTTAGAAGGGCGACCTCGCAGCAACCAAAAAGCTTGCATTCTCACTGACGGTCGCCTCGCGCAACATCCAGGCCTACACCCCCGGCCACGGGGCCCACCCCTCCTACGCATTGTGGACTCCGCAGACGGCCGCCCCATTGGGGACCCCACTCAGCCAGCCCCACGCCTGTGCCACGCGGCAGCCAACCAACCCCGGGGGTCCCAAATGTTACTTCTGTGGGCAGTCAAAACACCCCCGACAACGCTGCCCGGCCCGGAGTGCCCTTTGCAAGGCCTGCGGCAAGAAGGGGCACTTCGCGGCTGTGTGCCAGGCCCATTCAGTCGCCTTTATTGTTCTGACCAACCCCGTACGGCCAGTGGGCGCTGCCATCCTCCCCTCCACGGACCACGCATGGCCAATGGGTGCCGCCATCTTCCCCTCCTTGGACCACGTGCGGCTCGTGGACGCCGCCATCTTGTTCAACCCCCACCACGTGCGGCCCGTGGGTGCCGCCATCTTGTCCTCCCCAGGAACATCAAGCGCTACCATCTTGTCTCCCCCACGGCACGTGCCGCCCGTGGGCACCGCCATCTTACCAGGACCCATGCCCCCAGGGCACCCCATCATCTGCCACGATCAACGGTCAGCCGCGTCTCGCCTCGGTCACGATTGACCAGTCTCGCCCACACAACCTAGCAACCGCCTCTACAAACGTGAAAAACGTGGGCACGAGATCTCCTGCCTGCTGGACTCCGGGAGCACCGAGAGCGTCATTCATCCCGATACGGTAAGGCGCTGCTCCCTCGTGGTACACCCCGCCAACCAGAGAACCTCCCTGGCCTCTGGGTCCCACTCCGTGGCGATCCGGGGGTACTGCATCGCCACTCTCACTGTCCAGGGCGTGGAGTTTACCCGCTTCCGCCTCTACATCCTCAATCTCTGTGTTGCCTTACTACTCGGCCTGGACTTCCAGTGCAACCTCCAGAGCCTAACATTGAAATTCGGCGGGCCCCTACCACCCCTTACTGTGTGCAGCCTCACGACCCTAATGGTCGACCCACCTTCCCTATTTGCAAACTTAACCCCAGATTACAAACCCATCGCCATCAGGAGGAGACGGTACAGCGCCCAGGACAGGATCTTCATCAGGTCCGAAGTCCGACGACTGCTTTGGGAAGGCATCATCGAGGCCAGCAACAGCCCCCGGAGAGCCCAAGTGGTAGTGGTGAAAACTGGGGAGAAACACAGAATGGTCGTGGACTACAGCCAGACCATCAATCAGTACACGCAGCTCGACAAGTACCCCCTCCCACGCATATCTGATATGGTCAATCACATTGCACAGTACCGGGTCTTCTCAACTGTGGACCTTAAATCCGCCTACCACCAGCTCCCCATCCGTAAGGCGGACCACCCATACACTGCCTTCGAGGCAGATGGCTGCCTTTACCACTTTCTCCTGGTTCCTTTCGGCATCACCAACGGGGTCTCGGTTTTCCAATGGGAAATGGACCGATTGGTCGACTAGTTCGGACTGCGAACCACTTTCCCGTACCTTGACAATGCCAACATCAGCAGCGACGATCAGGAGGACCATGACACTAACCTTGCCAAATTTCTCCACACCGCCACTCTCCTCACCCTCACTTACAACAAGGAGAAGTGTGAGTTCAGCACGAACCGCTTATGTGGTCCAGAACGGAGTTCTGGGGCCCAATCCCGACTGCATGCGCCCCCTCATGGAACTCCCCCTTCCTCACTGCCCCAAGGCCCTCAAACGTTGCCTGGGATTCTTTTCTTACTCCGCCCATGGGTCCCAAATTATGCGGACAAGGCCCGCCTACTCATCCAATCCACTCATTTTCCCCTAACGGCCGAGGCTCACCAGGCCTTCAACCGTATAAAGGCCGACATTGCCATGGTCGCGATGCATACGGTCGACGAGATGCTCCCCTTTGAAGTCGAGAGCGATGCATCAGACGTCGCGCTGGCCGCCACCCTCAACCCGGCAGGCAGGCCCGTGGCATTCTTTTCACGAACCATTCATGTCTCCGAAATTCGTCACTCCTCCGTCGTAAAAGAGGCCCAAGCCATAGTTGAAGCTGTGCGGCATTGGAGGCATTACCTGGCCGGCAGGAGATTCACTCTCCTCACTGACAAATGGTCGGTAGCTTTCATGTTTAATAACACACAGCGGGGCAAGGTCAAAAACGATAAAATCATGAGGTGGAGTATTGAGCTCTCCACCTACAACTAAGAGATTTTGTATCGCCCCGGTAAGCTCAACGAGCCCCCCGATGCCCTAACCCGAGGTACATGTGCCAGCGCACAGGTGGACCGACTCCGGACTCTGCACGACAACATTTGTCACCCGGGAGTCACACGTTTGTACCACTTCATCATAGAACATAGAACATTACAGCGCAGTACAGGCCCTTCGGCCCTCGATGGTGCGCCGACCTGTGAAACCACTCTAAAGCCCATCTACACTATTCCCTCATCGTCCATATGTCTATCCAATGACCATTTGAATGCCCTTAGTGTTGGCGAGTCCACTACTGTTGCAGGCAGGGCATTCCACACCCTTACTACTCTCCGAGTAAAGAACCTACCTCTGACATCTGTCTTAGGGCAGCACGGTAGCATCGTGATTAGCACAATTGCTTCACAGCTCCAGGGTCCCAGGTTCGATTCCCGGCTTGGGTCACTGTCTGTGCGGAGTCTGCACGTTCTCCCCGTGTGTGCGTGGGTTTCCTCCGGGTGCTCCGGTTTCCTCCCACAGTCCAAAGATGTGCAGGTTAGGTGAATTGGCCATGCTAAATTGCCCTTAGTGTCCAAAATTGCCCTTAGTCTTGGGTGGGGTTACTGGGTTATGGGGATAGGGTGGAGGTGTGCGGTTGGGTAAGGTGCTCTTTCCAAGAGCTGGTGCAGACTCGATGGGCCGAGTGGCCTCCTTCTGTACTGTAAATTCTATGAAATTATATCTATCTCCCCTCAATTTAAAGCTATGTCCCCTCGTGCTAGACATCACCATCCGAGGAAAAAGGCTCTCACTGTCCACCCTATCCAATCCTCTGATTATCTTGTATGCCTCAATTAAGTCACCTCTTAACCTTCTTCTCTCTAACGAAAACAGCCTCAAAGCCCTCAGCCTTTCCTCATAAGATCTTCCCTCCATACCAGGCAACATTCTGGTAAATCTCCTCTGCACCCTTTCCAATGCTTCCACAACCTTCCTATAATGCGGCAACCAGAATTGCGCGCAATACTCCAAATGCAGCCGCACCAGAGTTTTGTACAGCTGCAACATGACCTCATGGCTCCGAAACTCAATCCCTCTACCAATAAAAGCTAACACACCGTACGCCTTCTTAACAACCCTCTCAACCTGGGTGGCAACTTTCAGGGATCTATGTACATGGACACCGAGATCTCTCTGCTCATCCACACTACCAAGAATCTTACCATTAGCCCAGTACTCTGTCTTCCTGTTATTCCTTCCAAAATGAATCACCTCACACTTTTCTGCATTAAACTCCATTTGCCACCTTTCAGCCCAGCGCTGCAGCTTATCTATGTCCCTCTGTAACTTGTAACATCCTTCCACACTGTCCAAAACTCCACCGACTTTAGTGTCATCTGCAAATTTACTCACCCATCCTTCTACGCCCTCCTCCAGGTCATTTATAAAAATGACAAACAGCAGTGGCCCCAAAACAGATCCTTGTGTTACACCACTAGTAACTGGCCTGCATCGAGGCCCGCAATCTGCCCTACTCCATCGAGGAAGTCAGGGCAATCACCAGAGATTTCCAGGTCTGTGCGGAGTGCATTCTACCTGCCAGACCGTGCGCGCCTGGTGAAGGTCCTCAGCGTGGATTTCAAAGGGCCCCTCCCCTCCACCGACCGTAACACGTACTTCCTCAGTGTGGCCGATGAGTACTCCAGATTCCCCTTCACCATCCCATGCCCTGATATGACGTCTGCCACTGTCATCAAAGCCCTCAACACCACCTTCGCTCTGTTCGCTTCCCCGCCTACGTCCACAGCGACAGGGGATCCCCATTCATGAGCGCTGAGCTGTGTCAATCCTGCTCAAGAAGGGTATCGCCTCGAGCAGGACGACCAGCTATAACCCCCGGGGAAATGGGCAAGTGGAGAGGGAGAATGGGACAGTCTGGAGGGCCGTCCAGCTGGCCCTATGGTCCAGAAAACTCCCGACCTCCCGCTGGCAGGAGATCTTCCCCGACGCACTGCACTCCATTCAGTCGCTCCTATGCACTGCGACTAATGACACACCCCATGAACATCTCTTTGCCTTCCCCAGGAAGCCCACCTCCGGGGTGTCGCTCCTGACTTGGCTCGCAGCTCCAGGACCGGTACTCCTCCGTAAGCACGTACGACTCCACAAGGCTGACCCGTTGGTTGAGAGGGTACTGCTACTCCACGCCAACCCACAGTACGCCTACATAGCATCCCCGACGGCCACCAAGATACTGTCTCCCTCAGGGACCTGGCACCAGCTGGTTCCACACACACACACACACACACACACACCCCTCCGACCCTGCACCACCCTCCCCTTCCCCGGCGCACCCCACTGCAGCTGCCGCCCCAGGACAATGCGTCCTCCCCCTGCCCACGCCCGAGGATGAGTAGGATTTCAGCACGCTCCTGGAGTCACCAAGCACCAGACTGACACCGGAATCGCCGCCACCACTGCGGTGCTCCCAACGGCAGATCAAGGCTCCGGACCGACTGAACCTGTAACTTGATCGGGACTCCATTTTATTCTCTGTAGTTAAAACATGCACTTGTATATAGTTCTCCACCACCCCCGCGAACTCAATTTTAACAGGGGGTGAATGTGGTAGTCACCACTGATTTATATATTAGGTGATTTGTGGTAAGGCCCTGTACTACAGGTATGGGGGTAGTTCCCTGCCTGCTGGCTCCGCCCAGTAGGCGGAGTATAAATATGTGTGCTCCCCATACAGCAGCCATTTCATCAGCTGCTGTAGGAGGCCACACATCTTAGTGTAATAAAGCCTCGATTACATCCTACTCTCGTCTTTGTGTAATTGATCGTGCATCACCACTGACGGAGGGAAATCTGTTTTCCTGTAAGACACTGAATGGCTCTCACGAGAGGGAGATTACTTTTCTGTGCCTAAAACAGTTGAACAGGATTTCTGATGGGTGGTATTTGGATACGTCACTCATAACTAAACCCTCCTACCTCTTTCAGTCCTGGATCCTTGCCGTTTAAGACTTCCTGAATGGGTGTCTAGGATCTAAAACGTATTCAAAATAACACTGCAGTTTATTTTTAGTGATAATTTATTAAAAAGCATTACAGATATATAACATACATAGGTGCAGTTCAACGATGAATTTGTTAACAGTCCTTTGTTTTCTGTTAAAAATATAAACCAGTTAACAATCCTTTGTTATCTGCTAACAAACCAACTGCTCTATGAGAAGGATACATCTAAACATGGAAAATCATGGAAAATCCTGAAATACCTCATAACAATTTCTAATACATTTCCAAGCAGTTTAATCAAAACATACTTAAAAAAAACATGGTCTTTGTTTGACAAAGCAGGCTGAGGAACTGAACTTTGACTGCTTTCTTAGCGGGATGAAAGAGTAAGTACTGATTCTGTGAATCTGCCTGTCTTAATACACATATTGTCCTATTTCATGAATAGCCCTTCCTGCGTCTTATCTCCCCAACTGAGCAATTTCTTCACGCCAAATGGGCATGGTTGTGGTTCATCAACAATCTGTGATTCAATGGTTTTGGTATTAGCTTGAGTGTCAGATGTTTAAAATATATGGTCCGTCAGGGAGCTGTTCTAGGAACATCTCCACGTTTTGTTTATTTCTGATGTGTCAAGATTCTTAAATATATAGATGTTCAGATGGCCACCATTACAAGTGTCAACAGTTATATAGCTAAAAGCACCAGCTGGTTTTCAAAACAGAAAGTTTGCTTAATTAATTCTACTTGCCATCTCGATATACCTTTCTGCATTCTGGTTTGTAGCTATAACTGCAGTAAGGTAATCAGAAGAACTTATGGTCTGACAACTCAAGGATCTTTCATAGGCTCTGCATCTGTCCGAAGTGACTTAATGAGCCTAAGGGTGAGCTAATGTTTTTGCAGCTGTCTAGTGACTTCTAAAAGGCATGTCTGTTATAGTGTTTTTATTCCACTTTGTGTATTCATTTCTGATTCTTATAAGTATCTTTAATCTAATATGAATTCTGCGGACAGTGTGATATCTATCACAACAGGGGAAGTGTTATAACTAAATGCCACTCATTTCAATGATGTGGAGATGCCGGCGTTGGACTGGGGTGAGCACAGTACGAAGTCTTACAACACCAGGTTAAAGTCCAACAGGTTTGTTTCGATGTCACTAGCTTTCGGAGCGCTGCTCCTTCCTCACCTGAATGGTCGCCGTGAATCCCGCCCCCGCCCCCGCCGAAGTCTCCGCTCCCGGAGATTGGGCGGGGGCGGGAATCCGGCCGCGCCGGTTGGCGGGACCACCCGCTGGATTCTCCGGCCCGGATGGGCCGAAGTCCCGCCCAGGAATTGCCTGTCCCGCCGGCGTAAATCAAACCTGGTATTTACCGGCGGGACCAGGCGGCGTGGGCGGGCTCCGGGGTCCTGGGGGGGGGCGCGGGGCGATCTGACCCCGGGGGGTGCCCCCACGGTGGCCTGGCCCGCGATCGGGCCCACCGATCCGCGGGCGGGCCTGTGCCGAGGGGGCACTCTTTCCCTTCCGCCTCCGCCACGGCCTCCACCATGGCGGAGGCGGAAGTGACTCTCCCCACTGCGCATGCGCGGGAAACTGACAGCGGCCGCTGACGCTCCCGCGCATGCGCTGGGAAACTGACAGCGGCCGCTGACGCTCCCGCGCATGCGCCGCATTTCCGCGCCAGCTGGCGGGGCAACAAACGCCATTTCCGCCAGCTGGCGGAGCGGAAATCCCTCCGGCGTCGGCCTAGCCCCTCAATGTTGGGGCTAGGCCGCCAAAGATGCGGAGACTTCCGCACCTTTTTGCCGGCGCGATGCCCGTCTGATTTGCGCCGGCTTTGGCGCCAGTCGGCGGGCATCCCGCCGTTGGGGGAGAATTTCGCCCCAGGAGTAGGGGAAATGCTAGAATCTATGATAAAGGATGTGATAACTGGGTGCTTGGAAAATAATGGTAGGATTGGGCAGAGTCGTCATGGATTTATGAAAGGGAAATCATGTTTGACAAACTTTTTGGAATTTCTTGAGGATGTTAGCAGTGGAATAGATAAGGGAGAACCAGTGGATGTGATGCATTTGAATTTTCAGAAGGCTTTTGATAAAATTCCACACAGGTGGCTAGTAAACAAAATTTGAGCTCAGGGTATTTGGGGTAATATACTGGCGTGGATTGCAGATTGGCCAATGGACAGAAGACAGAGAGCAAGAATATATGGGTCATTCTCAGATTAGCAGGCTGTGACTACTGGGATCACAATAGTGATGGAATTTAATGTCTAGTACATCTACTTATACATAAGTTATGCAGGATCATTGGTTGGGTCCCAATTACTTACAATCTAAATCAATGATTTGGAAGTGGGGACCAAATGAAATATTTCCACATTTGCTGATGCCTTGAAACTTGGTGGAAATATGAGTTGTGAGGAGGATTCAAAGAAGCTTCAAGGAGATTTAGACAAGCTAAATGAGTGGGTAAGAACACAGTTGATGGAAGATAATGTGGAAAAATGTGAAGTTATCCACTTTGGTAGGAAAAGCAGAAATGCAGAGTATTTATTAAATGGGGAGAGATTGGGAAGTGGTGATGTCCAAAAGAACCTGGATGTCCTTTTCATAAGTCACGGAAAGCTAACGTGTCAGTCCAACAAGCGATTAGGAAGGAAAATCATATGTTAGCCTTTATTGCAAGAGGCTTTGTGTCCAGGAGTACGGAAGTCGTACGGCAGTATAGAATTGTGCTGAGACAGTTTTGATCTCCTTACCTAAGGAAGGATTTATTGGCCATTGGGGGGATGCAATAAAGGTTCACCAGACTAATTCCTGGGATGGTGGGATTGTTCTCTGAGTTCACCATCCCTGGGACTGGGCCTGTATTCTCTGGAGTTTAGAAGAACGAGAGGTGATCTCATTGAAGTGTACAAAACTCTTGCAGGGCTCGACAGACTAGATGCAGGAAGGATATTCCCCCTGCTTGAAGGGTCGAGAACATTGGCTACACAGTCTCAGAATAAGTGGGCAGCACAGTAGCATTGTGGATAGCACAAATGCTTCACAGCTCCAGGGTCCCAGGTTCGATTCCGGCTTGGGTCACTGTCTGTGCGGAGTCTGCACATCCTCCCCGTGTGTGCGTGGGTTTCCTCCGGGTGCTCCGGTTTCCTCCCACAGTCCAAAGATGTGCGGGTTAGGTGGATTGGCCATGATAAATTAACCTTAGTGTCCAAAATTGTTGGGTGGGGTTACTGGGTTATGGGGATAGGGTGGAGGTGTGGACTTTGGGTGGGGTGCTCTTTCCAAGAGCCAGTGCAGACTCGATGGGCCGAATGGCCTCCTTCTGCACTGTAAATTCTATGAAATAAGAGATAGGATATTTGGGACAGAGATACGGAGGAATTTCTTCATTCAGAGGGTGGAGAATCTTTGGAATTCTCTACCCAAAGTGGCTGTGGAAGTTCAACCATTGAGTAAAGCAGAGGCTGATAGATTTCTAGATACCAATGTCATCAAGCGATATGGGGATTGATGGCATTGAGGTAGCAGATTAGCCATAATCTAGTTAAATGGCAGAACAGGCTTGAGGGACATACTCCTGCTCCTATGTTCCTATTCCTAAGTGTTTTACTATCAATGAAGTACTTTCAAAGCATAGGCACTGTTGTAATGTTGGAAGCATGGCAGCCAATTTTCACATAGTAAGGTCCCATATACAGCAATGAATGACCAGATCATTAGCTTGAGGGTATTGGCTGATGGATAAATTTGACCAGGACACCAGGAAAACCCCTCTTCAAATTATATTGCAAGATGTTCTTACCTCCAGCTGACAGGAAGAACAGGGCTTCAGTTCAATGTTTCATCTGAAGGATGACGGGCAGGATTCTCCGATCTGAGTTTGCCCCACCTCCGCTGCCAGGGAGAACGGAGAATTTGGCACTCAGAACTTTGCCAAAGCTGTGATAAATAAAGAAGTTGTTTTGATACTGGATAAAATGACAATAGATAAGGGACCCCTGAAAGGCTAGCAGCAGATAAAATAAGTAAGCCACCCAATCAGGATTCAATGCATCCTAGATTACAGAGGGAAGCAAGGGTAGAAGTTGTGGAGATGCTGGCTACAATCTTCCAATCTTCCTTCGAACCAGAGGTAATGCCAATGGACTACAGGATTTCAAATGTTAAACCCTGGCTAAATGTGACAATTACAGCACAGTCAGTTTAACATCAGTCAACAAAGAACAGTACAGAACAAGAACAGCCCCTTCGGCCCTCCAAGCTGAAGGTCATGATGCCTGTCTAAACTAAAACCTTCTGCACTTCTGGGTCCATATACCTCCATTCCCATCCTATTCAGGTATTTGTCAAAATGCCTCTTAAATATCACTATCATACCTGCTTTCACCACTTCCCCCGGCAGCGCGTTCCAGGCACTCACCACCCTCTGTGTAAAAAATTTGCCTCCCACATCTCCCCTAAACTTTACCCTTCCTCTAAACTTTCCCCTTCCCCACCCAGGCATAGGGAACTTTAAGAAACAATAATTTGAGAGAAAATTAACAGCCACTTTGACAAACAGATTAATAAATGAGACCCAGCATGGATTTATTAAGGGCAAAACATATTGGATAACTTGATTGAGCTTTCCGATGAGGAGCAAAGAAGGTAAATAAAGCCAATGGAGTTAATGTTTTGCGCTTGGACTTCCAAAGACAATTGGTAAAATGCCACATATCAGGCTTGCTAGAAAATTGAAGGCCTTGGGACAAATGTGGCAGTGTCAGCATGGATGTAAAATTATCTGAGGATAGAAAGCAGCGAGTCATGGTGAATAGCTATATTTTGAACTGGAGGGGGGTATAGTGGCATTTCCCATGCTTTAGGACTGAGACTACTGTTTTTAATATAGTTTAATGATTTGGGTGTTAGGGTACATTTTGGGAATTTTCAAATGATATGGAACTTGGAAGTGTAGTAAAAAGTGAGGAAGACAGTAACAAACTTCAAGAGGGCATAAACAGACTGGTGGAAAGTGAGGAAACATGGCAGATAAAATTCAACACAGGAGTGCAAGGTGACATATTTTGGTAGAAAGAGTGAGAGACCAAACATACTAAATGGTGCAATTTTAAAGGTGATGCAGGAACAAAGATTTTATACAGAAATCTTTGAAGCTGATGGGACAGCTTGATAAAGAGGTTGATAAAGCATAAGGAACTTCAGACTTTATAAATAGAGGCATAAAAAATTCAGGAACTTATGCTCAACCCAAAGCATTAATTTAGTGTCAGATGGAGAACTGTATCCAATTCTGGGTGCTGCATGTCAGGAAGGACATGAAGGCTGTGGAGAGGTTACAGATGAGATTAACTGGGATGGTTCCAGGGATGAGAGTTTCTAGTTGCATACATAGACTACAGAAGTTGGGATTGTTTGCCTTGGAAAAGAGGAGGATAAGAAAAGATTTCATAGCAATACTTAAAATCATGAAGGGTCCAGACTGAGTAAATAAAGAGAAACTCTTTCCAATGAAGTGGTGATAATGAGGGGAAACAGATTTAAAGTGATTGGCAAAAGAGATGTCATAAGGAAAAACCTTTATACACAGTGAATGGTTTGGATTTGGAAGGCACAGTTGATAGGGTAGAGGATGCAGATTCAATAATAGCCTTCAAAAGGGAATTAGATGAAATTGTGAAGGAGAAAATATTGCAAGGATATGGGGAAAGACAGGCAAGTGGGAATTAAATTGCTCCTTGAAAGAGCCAGCACAGACTCAATGGGCTAAATGGCCCATTTCTGTGCTGTACTGGTCTATAAATATAAAATATAAAACAGTGGTTTGGTCTCAACTAGAATATTGGGGGCGATTCTCCATGGCGCGGGCGTGAACGCCGTTGTGTTTTACGATAGCTTGAACAGGGCCCGGGCATGACCTATTCTGGCCCCCACAGGGGGACAGCACAGCACTGGAGCGGTTCACGCTACTCCAGCGTCCTTACGCGGTGCCAAATGGGCACCGTGCCAACCCGCGCATGCGCAGTTGGGGCAGCCCAATCTGTGCATGCGCGGGGAACTTCTTACGCGCGCCGGCCCCTCACCAACATGGTGCCGGTGTTCTGGGGCTGCGCACGGAAGGAGGTAGGCCCGGGGGGTGAGAAGCCGGCCACCGATTGGTGGGCCCCGGTCGTGGAGCAGGCCCCATCGGAGCCCCCCCCGCCAGGTGAAGGACCCCCCCCCCCCGGACCCCCCACAGGCTGCCCCCGCGATTCTCCGAGCGGCCCGGTGCGAATCGTGTGCCGCTGGTTTCGGGGGTGGGGGGGGGTAATTGCGTGCGGGGGTCGTGGCAGTGTGGCGCGATTCACGCGATGCCCCGGCGATTCTCCCACCCGGCGTGGGGGGGGGGAGAATCGCGCCCACTGCATCCCATTCCGGGCACCGTACTTAGATGTGTGCCCATATTTTGTCTGATTAATGCATAACTGCAAGTCATTTTCATACAATAGTTTGCCTCAGCAAACATGGTTTGTTTTAGCCTTGGGACAAACCAGCAGAAATTTTCTGATGGGTGATCATTCCGTCTCTGCAGTTGGTGCCTGTATCTATCATGTATCTATCGAGGGGCTGGTTTAGCACAGGGCTAAAGAGCTGGCTTTTAAAGCAGACCAAAGCAGGCCAGCAGCACAGTTTAATTCCCGTACCAGCCTCCCTGAACAGGTGCCGGAATGTGGCGACTGGGGGCTTTTCACAGTAACTTCATTTGAAGCCTACTTGTGACAATAAGCGATTTTCATTTCATTTTCGTTTCATAATCTCCTGCACCCAGAGATCACGACCAACAAAGCAAGATGTGAAGCTGGTTGAAAATTTGCAGTCCAGTACATTTCTGTTTCTCTGTGAAAAGGATATATGGATATATTCTTTTGAAGCAGAGCATCGTCCCACAAATGCCTTGGAAAAGTCCAGACTTCAACTGTGTAAATCAATAACCATTGTTATATTTGCGCCACTGCTTCTAACAGACTCTGAGTAGCGTGAGCAAATCAATGGTTTCAATATTACTTGTTTGGAATTGTAGTACCAGATGGCAAGAATTCCTCCCCCTACAACACTTACTGTTATTAAGCTGTGGATTCAAATTGGAATTTACCTTGTAATTCTCAGCTGATCGTTTACAGTATATTTCCCACCTTCGTTGCAATGTAAGGATTTTATGGGTTCTTTATTAGCGTACAAACCAAATTACAAGTCTATTGTGTATACTGAGTATCTCCTCGCTGGGAAAAAACAATTACTGACTCATTATAAATTTTTGAATAGGCGCCTGGCATGCAAGATGTTAACCAACAGAAGCTTACTTTATTTGGATATGACTACTTATTCATTTAATTGGAATACCCTGCTGTGCAGATGATGCAGGAGTTGAACTGTTACAGATTATAGTGATATCCTTGGGCAGTCATTTCAGTACAATATTGACATCTTGTGGAAAACACAAACTGAGTTACTAAATAAATTCAGCCTCCTTTCACTCGAGATTCCTTTGGCATTTGAAATCATGGTTTATTTCAATAAAAATAATAATTATTATTTTGATTGGTTTGAATGCAATACCATTCACACTCATTTCATAACTTGAACCTCACTTTCAAGATTGTTGGCCCCAGCTCAAAATGAGTTGCAGCCTTCAAATAATGCTGACTGACCATTTCTTTGATTCTTAAGTCAAACAATTGACTCTTTTTTTTAACTTTAATGGTCCTCTCACAAATTACAATTAGCCTAAGCGTCAAAGAATTAACGAGCCAGAGCTTGCATGGAATGGCAATCACGATCGGATTGCCACGCTTCTCCTATTTACCTGGCCAGATCTGGTGCTGCACACGCCTTACCCAATGTGCAGTGCAGCAAGTCTGAACTCCTTTCTGTATAAGGTGTAAGCATTGGGCATAGTGAAGCCACCACCTCTTTTTTTCAGCACTAGTTGTCACAAATGTCCACTTTGATATGTTAGAGAGAAGGTAAGTGCTTAAGGTAAGTTGGTGAGGGATTAAGAGGAGGTGGTGGTCAAGGGACGGAGGTCCTGTTGTCAGGGAGAGTGAGGTCATGTGGTCAGGACATTGGAAAGGTAGTCAGGGATGGGGGGGGGGGGGGGTGTCAGGTGGTCAGGTGGCCAGGGAGTCAGGACATGGTCAGGGGTTGGGTTGTAGTCAGGTGGTCAGGAGGTTGAGGGCACTGTCCGGTGAGTGGGGGAGGAGATAGTTGGGGGTTAGATGGGAGGGTGGGAGGGTAATCAGTGTGTGGGGGGTAGCCAGGGGTGTGAATGGTCGGGGATGGTGTCAGGTGGTCAGGGGAATGGGGGAGGTGGTCAGCAGAGATAGTTGGGGGGGGGGGGGGGTCGAGGCAGAGTCAGCGGGGTGGCGAGTTCGTCGAGGGCAGTGAGTGGTTGGTGTGGTGTTTTGTGGTCATGTACTTGGGAGTTGGTCGGGAAGGATGGTTGGGAATGTGGGAGTAGTAGGGGTCTATTCGAGGGGTTGGAAGAAGTTTTAATCTTTCTAATTTTTTCCTGGGTAACTATTCTGTGGCCAAAGTCTCCGATTTAAGTAGGAGTATTCAATGAATCCTGGTGTAGCTGCCCATAAGACATTTAACCTTTCTGCCAATTGTCATGTTGTCCTTGTGTAGGGACTTCCAGGGGACCCCAGCGCAACTTTTGAGGTACATCTGTGGTATGATCCTCGGGGAATGGAAACTCTGGGCCAAGATAACTTTTGAGGACCCCAATTGTCCATCCCACTTCTTATCACTGACCCTGTATGTTAAACCATTGTAGCAAAATAGAATAACTGTTGAAATGCAAGGAGAACAAATTATATTTATTTGTGTACAATGAAAACTGGATCATGAATTCATTACTGAATGCAGTGAAGTTTCCTGAATTTCTAATGCATCTGATAATTTCTGGATTAGTTTATGGATAGTCAGAAGTATGCTCAAAGATGTGTTACGAGATTCCTTAAAAGTCTCAACGCATCGTGCTGTGGGAATTGCCTGGCAATTCTGAACTTCCGATGGACAATTACTTTGCTCCCCATGATCCTCAGAAAAAGTTCTCAAACACTCAGAGTCGGAGACTTGGGTGATTCTGATTTTCCTAGGGGTTACCCAGGAAATGTTAGACTGAAAAATCCTAGTGTAACTCCTGGATATCCATACAACAGGCGCTGTGAGGATTCCTGACCTGAGAGTGTTCTTCTGTATCGTGGATTGGAAGTCAAAGAGTGGGATCTAACGGCCATGTTGTGCCCAGCGCGGATCTGTGAGAGCCGGTTAGAAGCGGGAGAGCCAAAATCGGGTTCTGTGACTGGCACTGATCGGTTTCCGATCTAATCGGCCCGCTCCCATTGGCGGGATCTGTACCCTGCCTCGATGTGGCGAGGTTCCAATTAACACCAATTAAGGCCAATCTCCATATCATTAATGGGATAGATGGCCTATCTACCGGCCTCCTGAGACCTAACCAGATTCCCAGCGGGAGGGCACGTGGGCGCCGATTAACACACCTATTTAAAAACGGAAACCTAACACTATGGCCGCTGAGGGGATCGGAGGAGGTGAGTAACCATCTTCTAAAGCGAGCATGCAGCCTGGGGAATCTGGAGCTACTGCTTCAGTGCTGGGGGATTTGGGGGAGGGGGGGGGGGGGGGGGTGGAGTCCCCGGTGGGAGGACGGGGGGTTGCGGGCCTGGTCGGGGGAGCTGGGTGCCATTGGTAGTATGTCCCCCCTGGACTGGCTGGTGAGTGGTTCAGAGCCTGGGGATCACACAGGCCACCACCCAGATGATGTATACCCATAACTGTCTGCCCCACCGAACATCCCCATGGCAGAGCCATGGTAATAGGGTAACAGTCACTTTAACTCCCTTTGACCGTGAGAAGCCTCTGGCTGCACAGCTGAAGGCTATTGCTAATAGGGAATTGGCATTATTAGTCACATGAGCACTTCACAGCTCTCGACTGGAATCCCATGGGTATCCGAATCAAGCAATGAGGCTTGGACTCTGTAGCCTGAACCCTAGAGGTATCAACACTAGAGAGGCAACAATCAAACACTCAAGAGCTGGATCTCTCCGTGACCAGAGGGTGCATTTGTGTGGATCGGAGAGGGAACTTGATCTCGGTCCACCGAGCGTTCCGAGTGTTCCCGGCAGGGTCTCGGGCCCAGGGTTTGGAGTCCGGGGGCCCTGCTGTGGCCGGGGTGCATGCGCAGGGTGGGGACCCTGAGCACAATCAGCTCGTTGGATGACACCCTGAATGAACTTAAGAGTGGGGAGGCTTGGGGAACTCGAGCATCCCGGGGTGGAAGCCATAACTGATTGCTGGTCTCTCTTCCTCTCCAATTCCTTACAGATATCACATTATGGATGTTATCGTGGATCCCGCAGCAGCTGCTCTCGCGGAGCTGGTTACAGTCCAGGTGACCACACACTGGAGATGGCGGCGGCGGCAGGGTCGACATAGGCTCAAGGCGGCAGCCCATGTGCACGGGGCCCTGAGGACCCAGAGGCCAGAGAGGGACTCAGAGAGGGAGGCCAGCAATGACCCAACGTGTCGTTGGTCGTTTGAAGAGATGTCTGACAGCATGTGCTCCGCCTCAACAAGGGACTGTTATGGCACTTTACCCTACCCTTGCAGATTTGGCACTACATGGAGGAGGAGGATACCCCCTCCTGGTGGCTATGAATGTCATCGCAGCCCTGAACTTCTATGCTTTGGGTTCATTCCAGGGCTCGAGTGAGGACTTGTGCTGCATTTCCCAACCTATGGCCCACAATTGCATCCCTGAAGTCATGGATGCCCTGTTTGCCAGGCATCAGACTATAAAAATTTTGAGCTGTACCAAACCCATCAGGATGACCGGGCAGCAGGATTCTCCCCCATTGCCGGAATACCAAGGTCCAGGGGTAATTGATAGCATGCATATCGCCTTGCATGCGCCAAAGAAAAGGGAATGCCCTTCAATAACAACAAGAAGTTCCACTTCCAGAATGCTTAACTCGTGTCGACCAATACCTCCAGATCATGCACGTGTGTACACACTTCCCAGGGAGTGTGCACGACAGCCACCTCCTGGGACACTCGGAGAACACTGGCGTCTTCGAGAACCACCCTGGGATGAAGGGTTGGCTCTTGGGGGGATAAGGGATACCAGCTGAGGTTCCGCCGGAAATGGGGATTCTCCGCCAAATACGATTGTGGTGTCGGAAAATGGAGAATCCCACCCCTGCTGCTCCGCAATCTATGCAATAGCCGACCTCCTGTCTTTCTGCAGACAACCCGCTTACACCCATCATCTGCATGTTGTATGCCAGGGATCCCAGATCTAGGACCACTGTGCCCAGGGGGCAGGTCCTGGGGGAGAGTGCCGGGCAGCAGGGGTTGAGGGTGAAGGCCGGCCCACAATGCGGAATCATGTGACAGAGGCTCCACAGGTCTCTGGTGTAACATTGTTTAATGGTGAACTATCAAAATCCGAACTGTTCCTAGTTACCGATGGTGATTGGTACATGCTGTCGAGCCACTTAGCCATGGCCATCACTGATTGAGCAATGCCTTGAATGCCGTCACTCATGATGCTGATGCCGTGCTGCAGGCTTTCCACTGCAGTCGCTACCCTAGCAGTGTTGGCCTTGGTGCCATGCATTTCTGGGGCCATCTCCTGTGCCTGTAGCCTTTGGAACTCCTCCAATCAGCAATGGAACCGCTGGAGTGTTTGTGACATCTGAATATCACGGCTGCACCCTCGCGTCTGCATCAGCTCCGGGATAACCTTGTTCAGAATCTCAGCACCTAACTGGGTTCCAACTGGGTTCTGGGATCCAGCAGATCTCTGACTGCTATCTCCCCCGTATGTTTCTGCCTCCACCTGATGTGCAGCAGCATGTGTGTGGTGCTCACAAGACAGTGCCCCAGAAGCCGTTCCTCTTCAAAACAAGTATACCATTTTAGATGCTGTTGGGGGGATGACCTACCGGGGGAAGACCCTAGCGGCCAGGTCTCTGGCACTGAGTCTGGCTCTGGGGCTCAGAAGGGAAGGGGAGAGAATAGAAAAGCAATAGTAGTAGGAGATTCAATGGTTAGGGGAATAGATAGGAGATTCTGTGGTCGCGAGCGAGACTCCCGGAAGGTATGTTGCCTCCCGGGTGCCAGGGCCAGGGATGTCTCGGATCGTATCTTCAGGATCCTAAAGGGGGAGGGGGAGCAGCCAGAAGTCGTGGTGCACATTGGTACCAACGACGTAGGTAGGAAAAAGGGTGTGGAGGTAATAAATGAGTTTAGGGAGTTAGGCTGGAAGTTAAAAGCCAGGACAGACAGAGTTGTCATCTCTGGTTTATTGCCGGTGCCACGTGATAGCGAGGCTAGGAATAGGGAGAGAGTGCAGTTGAACACGTGGCTGCAGGAATGGTGTTGGAGGGAGGGCTTCAGGTATTTGGATAATTGGAGCGCATTCTGGGGAAGGTGGGACCTGTACCAGCAGGACGGGTTGCATCTGAACCAGAGGGGCATCAATATCCTGGGAGGGAGGTTTTCTAGTACTCTTCGGGAGGGTTTAAACTAATTTGGCAGGGGAATGGGAACCGGATTTGTAGTCCAGGAACTAAGCTAGCCGATATTCAGGATGCCAAAGCATGTAGTGAGGCAGTGGGGAAGGGAACACTGACAAAGGAGAGTACTTGCAGGCACGGAGATGGGTTGAAGTGTGTATACTTCAACGCAAGAAGCATGAGGAATAAGGTGGGTGAACTTAAGGCATGGATCGGTACTTGGGACTACGATGTGGTGGCCATCACGGAAACTTGGATAGAAGAGGGGCAGAAATGGTTGTTGGAGGTCCCTGGTTATAGATATTTCAATAAGATTAGGGAGGGTGGTAAAAGAGGTGGGGGGGGGGGGGGCTGGCATTGTTAAATAAAGATAGTATAACAGCTGCAGAAAGGCAGTTCGAGGAGTATCTGCCTACTGAGGTAGTATGGGTTGAAGTTAGAAATAGGAAAGGAGCAGTCACCTTGTTAGGAGTTTGCTATAGGCCTCCCAATAGTAGCAGAGATGTGGAGGAACAGATTGGGAAACAGATTTTGGAAAGGTGCAGAAGTCACAGGGTAGTAGTCATGGGTGACTTTAACTTCCCAAACATTGAGTGGAAACTCTTTAGATCAAATAGTTTGGATGGGGTGGTGTTTGTGCAGTATGTCCAGGAAGCTTTTCTAACAAAGTATGTAGATTGTCCGACCAGAGGGGAGGCAATATTGGAGTTGGTACTTGGTAATGAACCAGGGCAAGTGATAGATTTGTTAGTGGGGGAGCATTTTGGAGATAGTGACCACAATTCTGTGACTTTCACTTTAGTAATGGAGAGGGATAGGTGCGTGCAACAGGGCAAGGTTTACAATTGGGGGAAGGGTAAATACGATGTTGTCAGACAAGAATTGAAGTGCATAAGTTGGGAACATAGGCTGTCAGGGAGGGACACAAGTGAAATGTGGAACTTGTTCAAGGAACAGATACTATGTGTCCTTGATATGTATGTCCCTGTCAGGCAGGGAAGAGATGGTCGAGTGAGGGAACCATGGTTGACAAGAGAGGTTGAATGTCTTGTTAAGAGGAAAAAGGAGACTTATGTAAGGCTGAGGAAACAAGGTTCAGACAGGGTGCTGGAGGGATACAAGATAGCCAGGAGGGAACTGAAGAAAGGGATTAGGAGAGCTAAGAGAGGGCATGAACAATCTTTGGCGGGTAGGATCAAGGAAAACCCCAAGGCCTTTTACACATATGTGAGAAATATGAGAATGACTAGAGCGAGGGTAGGTCCGATCAAGGACAGTAGCGGGAGATTGTGTATTGAGTCTGAAGAGATAGGAGAGGTCTTGAACGAGTACTTTTCTTCTGTATTTACAAATGAGAGGGGCCATATTGTTGGAGAGGACAGTGTGAAACAGACTGGTAAGCTCGAGGAAATACTTGTTAGGAAGGAAGATGTGTTGGGCATTTTGAAAAACTTGAGGATAGACAAATCCCCCGGGCCTGACGGGATATATCCAAGGATTCTATGGGAAGCAAGAGATGAAATTGCAGAGCCGTTGGCAATGATCTTTTCGTCCTCACTGTCAACAGGGGTGGTACCAGGGGATTGGAGAGTGGCGAATGTCGTGCCCCTGTTCAAAAAAGGGACTAGGGATAACCCTGGGAATTACAGGCCAGTTAGTCTTACTTCAGTGGTAGGCAAAGTGATGGAAAGGGTACTGAAGGATAGGATTTCTGAGCATCTGGAAAGACACTGCTTGATTAGGAATAGTCAGCACGGATTTGTATGGGGTAGGTCTTGCCTTACAAGTCTTATTGAATTCTTTGAGGAGGTGACCAAGCATGTGGATGAAGTTAAAGCAGTGGATGTAGTGTACATAGATTTTAGTAAGGCATTTGATAAGGTTCCCCATGGTAGGCTTATGCAGATAGTAAGGAGGCATGGGATAGTGGGAAATTTGGCCAGTTGGATAACGAACTGGCTAACCGATAGAAGTCAGAGAGTGGTGATGATTGGCAAATATTCAGCCTGGATCCCAGTTACCAGTGGCGTACCGCAGGGATCAGTTCTGGGTCCTCTGCTGTTTGTGATTTTCATTAATGACTTGGATGAGGGAGTTGAAGGATGGGTCAGTAAATTTGCAGATGATACGAAGATTGGTGGAGTTGTGGATAGTGAGGAGGGCTTTTGTCGGCTGCAAAGAGACATAGATAGGATGCAGAGCTGGGCTGAGAAGTGGCAGATGGAGTTTAACCCTGAAAAGTGTGAGGTTGTCCATTTTGGAAGGACAAATATGAATGTGGAATACTGGGTTAACGGTAGAGTTCTTGACAATGTGGAGGAGCAGAGAGATCTTGGGGTCTATGTTCATACATCTTTGAAAGTTGCCACTCAAGTGGATAGAGCTGTGAAGAAAGCCTGTGGTGTGCTAGCGTTCATTAACAGAGGGATTGAATTTATGAGCCGTGAGGTGATGATGCAGCTGTACAAAACTTTGGTAAGGCCACATTTGGAGTACTGTGTACAGATCTGGTCGCCTCATTTTCGGAAGGATGTGGAAGCTTTGGAAAAGGTGCAAAGGAGATTTACTAGCATGTTGCCTGGAATGGAGAGTAGGTCTTACGAGGAAAGGTTGAGGGTGCTAGGACTTTTCTCATTAGAACGGAGAAGGATGAGGGGCGACTTGATAGAGGTTTATAAGATGATCAGGGGAATAGATAGAGTAGACAGTCAGAGACTTTTTCCCCGGGTGGAACAAACCATTACAAGGGGACATAAATTTAAGGTGAATGGTGGAAGATATAGGGGGGATGTCAGAGGTAGGTTCTTTACCCAGAGGTAGTGGGGGCATGGAATGCACAGCCTGTGGGAAGTAGTTGAGTCGGAAACATTAGTGACCTTCAAACAGCTATTGGATTGGTACATGGATTACGGTAGAATGATATAGTGTAGATTAATTTGTTCTTGAGGGCAGCACGGTAGCATTGTGGATGGCACAATTGCTTCACAGCTCCAGGGTCCCAAGTTCGATTCCGGCTTGGGTCACTGTCTGTGCGGAGTCTGCACATCCTCCGGATGCTCCGGTTTCCTCCCACAGTCCAAAGATGTGCAGGTTAGGTGGATTGGCCATGATAAATTGCCCTTAGTGTCCAAAATTGCCCTTAGTGTTGGGTGGCGGTGTTGACCTTGGATACGGTGCACTTTCGAAGAGCCGGTGCAGACTCAATGGGCCGAATGGCCTCCTTCTGCACTGTAAATTCAATGATAATCTATGATTAATCTAGGACAAAGGTTCGGCACAACATCGTGGGCCGAAGGGCCTGTTCTGTGCTGTATTTTTCTATGTTCTATGTTCTAAGCCTGTCCACTAATGCCACCCATCAAGGTGTGTTTCTCGGCTCTGGTGGAAGGTGGGGATGAGAGCCGTGATGTGATGATGATGGCATCCTCGGAGCTCTGTTCCGAGGTGTTCTCTTGGAAGTGGAGCACTCAGAATGGGCCGGCACCATCAATGGAGATCCTGCGAGAGAATGGCTTTGTGGTCAGCGACAGGGAAGGATCAACATGGCTGACATGAACAATTCACTTGCAACAGGTCATCTGGGTGGAGGGCAGTTGATCCTCTCTTCTGTGACACAGGCCAACTTGGTTGTCAGTGATCCCTCGGTCAATCCAATCACCTCCAGGGCCTGTTCCTCAGAGTGGGTGAGGACTCTGATGTCCAGCACCCCGCTGCCTGTCTGAGACCTTTCCCACCCGTTATGTGCCAGCTTCACCTGCGGGGCCAAAGAGAGGGTATTGTGAGCCACACACTTCATGCACCAGGTGTGGGCAGCTGGTCTATAGCGGGAGACAGGCATGGGCACTGCTGCTGGTGGGTTGTGCTGTTGTGTGCTAGGGTGTACCGGGGCACAGGCATGGTAATATGCTGGGGATGGGTGTGTGGAGTGTGGTGCCAGCCACCGACTCGTTGGGGAGGGGGGTGAGGCCCGGGGGTGGCATGCGGTGCCAGGGGTCAATGCCATCTCACCCGTACAGCACAGAGGAGGTCGTTGCACATCTTACGACACTGGGCTGAGGTCCTCCTTGTCGCACTCCCCGAGCTAACTGCCATTGCCACTGCCTGCCAGGTGGCACTGGATGACCTGTGGCTGACCCTCCAAATGCCTCAGGGGAACGGGTTGTCCAGTCCCGACTCCACTGTGTCTAACATTCTAATCAGGTAGGCATCTCCAAAATGTGGGGCAGATATACGCGTTGGCATGGCTACCCTCGTTAGCACGGAGTTGCCGGGTGCAATCCGGGCGAATCAGCTGGTGGGACAGGCATTGCCACTGTGAAGCCCACGGACAAGCGTTAGCGGTCCTAATTGATTTTAGATACCGGTCACGATCTCGCCGGGTGGGACGTCAGGAAGCACCCAGCATGGCGGCACAGTGGTTGGCACTGCTGCCTCACAACTCCAGGGACCCGGGTTCAATTCCAGCCTCGGGTGACTTTCTGAGTGGAGTTTGCACTTTCTCCCTGTGTCTGCGTGGGTTTCCTCTGGCTATCCGGTTTCTTCCCACAGTCCAAAGATGTGCAGGTTAGGTGGATTGGTCATGCTAAATTGCCCCTTAGTGTTCAAAGATTAGGTGGGGATACGGGGATAGGGTGGAGGTGTGGGCTTAGGTAGGATGTTCTTTCAAGGGCTGGTGTAGATTTGATGGGCTGAATGACTCCTTCTGCATGGCAAATTCTATAATTCTAAGATTCTTTGAAATTGTGCTCTCAGCCGCACTTTGTGCTTCTCCTGTTAGACCCAGTCCAGAGTCTCTTCGCCTTATGCAGATAAGTGGGTAGTTTTCTGTCCAATCAGTGTTGGACGCAGGGGGCGAGATTCTCCAATAATGGGGCTATGTCCTCACGCGCGTGAGAAAATGGGCGCGTATCACACCGGACCTTTTTCCAGACAGTCCGGGGTGATTCTCCATTTTTAAGGGGGCTTGCAGGGCCCCGGAGCAGTCCACGCTGCTCCGGCTGTCGTTACTTGGCCCTGCACTTCAGGCCGCAGGCCCGCGCATGCGCGAGGCAGCCGCCTGTAGCGCTGGCCCTGCACAACGTGGCGGACCCACACAGCGGGCCGACGCCGAAGAAGTAGAACCCCCCCCCATCCCCCCCCCCCCCCCCCCCCCCCCCCCCCAAGATTGTGCATGCCCGCTGATCGGTGGCCCCAATGGCGGGCCATCGTGGAGGCCCCACCCGGTGACGGATCACCCCACCAGGACGGCCACCGCAGCCGTGACTCAGAGCTTTCGCCGGGTGGAATCATACGTGAACCACGCCGGAGGGAACTCGGCCAGCCGTCTGCGGAGAATCGATGCGGGGGGCCTCTTTCAAATCCCCCAACCGGCCGGCGCTGCGTCGACCGCACACGCGCGACTGCCGGTGATTCTCCGGTCGCCGGAGAATGGCGCAAAGGCGTCGCGGGTCTGAGGCCCCATTCTCCGCCCCCACGCCGGGTGTGATTGTGGCGCGGAGCCTCGGAGAATCCTGGCCAGGGAGTCAGACTCTGGACTGAGGATTGGGCAGTTGTTTCTAGTGCCAAATATCCTCATAGAAACAGCAAAATGTCTTTGTTCTAATGGCAGACTGAAATTGAATCATTCCTTTAGATTCTGGTATTTTGCAGATTTTGAAGCAATGAATTTATACAAATTCTATTCCTTCCCAAATTGCTGACCAGTGTGGTAAGTGTCCATGGAATCAGCTCACATCATCTCACTCAAAACAAATTCAGTCAAACTGGTTGTTTCTTTGATTTGGCTTGAATTTTCCTTACAGGTGCAATCGTGAAATTTCTTTCAATTTACAATACTGTATTCACAGCTCACGATGCAGCCTCCTCTACATGGGGAGACCAAATGCAGATTGGGTGCTAACTCCGCTGAACACTCCTGATCCACAATTGTATCTGTGTGTGTCATGTTGCCCCCAGCTGGGGCAATAGCAAACCAACCATTTATCCAATTTTCTATTAAATAAAAATGTTCAGTCTGTCCAGAGCTTTAAATCTACATCAGATGCTGCCTTCAGGATTGCAATCAGGTTGCAGTGTTCCAAGCTGGTAACATAATTCCTAACACCCCAATGTCCACAAGAGGACAGATCGTTTAACAGAAGGGAAATAGCTTTAAGATCTAAACATTTTGATCCAGGATGTAACATGAAACTTGTTTCTCAAACAACTTCAAAAATGAGATTAAATAATCTCCACAATTATACAATTAGATGCTTTGCCTAGATAACATCCTCAGGGTGCAGATGATGTGACTATTTAAATCGGGTTGCCACCTTGTCAGATTTGCTTCTACTTTATTCTGAGTTCTCTCTTCTCTTGTCCCGTTTCTCTCACAGGATGACGAACTGGTTCGGGAGGGTCGCTTTAACTTCAGTGGCTATGGAATGGGTCATTGCCTTCAAGTCAAGGATGGAACAGCTGTCAAAACAGTAGCTCCAAATCCTCCGCCGCCGCAACCCAAGGATGCAGAAGCCATCCGAAAGAAGTTCGTCGACAGGGCGAAAAGGATTGACATGATATCCCGAGCTGCCTTCCCTCTAGCATTCCTCATTTTTAACATCTTTTATTGGATTACGTACAAAATTATACGGCACGAATCTGTCCATCACCAGTAGGCAATGTCCCACCAGAAGGCCTCTCTTCACTTGGACTGCTTGTGACCAAGTTATGCTAAGTTGTCTTTGTTGTTTGCTGACTGTTTCTCGCTAAGTGACTAACCCAGATTGAAAGAAGGCTGAATGTTTGCATTCTGCTGGGTCAGCAATAGAGTGCACCACCTATGAGAACTTTAAAACAGGCCGTAACATACTACATTGTCTGCTGGGACATGTTCTTCCAGTGTCTAACCTTGGCTGATATTTTTCCCCTGTAAACGTATCCATGCCAGTAATGGCAGACTGAGGTAAATGAGCCCAGCGTACCATGTTAAAGGGCAGGGCTTTGGTGGGCAGGGGGGTGGGGAAACAGGGGAAGGGGTGGGGGGAGGAAGTGGGTGGTGGCATGGGGAGGGAAGAGGAAGAAAGCACCTAGAAGAAGAAAGCAAGTCCACAGTTGTTTCATATTTTTAAGGAATGGGAGTTTTTACGGACATGCAACGGAAACAAGATCTCACATTTTTTTTCAAAGATTGGTATGTTTACAATGGTTCCAGTACAATGAATCAAGAGTGGACCAAAATTTTACAAGAAATCACTGCCTTTATATTTAAACAATGTCCAACTGAGCTACATTCCATGGTCATATAGGTGTTAGCAGTTTACCAGAATCATTTTGTGCTTTGAAAAATTATTTCTACATATATATATATATAAAACAAAAAAAATCATATACTTTGATATTCTAGTAAAACATTTGAAAATTTTCACACTTCAGGAAAAACCATCGCTCGTTAAACTAAGGTAGTCAAACAATGTTTCATGTTGTGTGATTTATTTAATGGCATATACTCAGAATGCATACTCTTTTGATTTTTAATTTGATTTTTTAGGGAGTTGTGCACTAGCTTTAAAAAATTCTGTTGCCTTGTTTCATATGTATCTCAAGGTGCCAAATTGTAAATATCTTGTTGTGTAACTTGCACCATTGTATAATTAATAAGATTGTTGTTTCCTTAATGGTGTAGCTCAGTTTAGCCTTGAATAGGTCTTAATGCTATAGCTTTTTATGTTAGTAATAAGTAAAACCAATAGCATTTAGATAGGTTATTGTGTTAAAGAATATTAAATACTTCTAATTTCTTCCTTATTTAATCTGCGTCTGATATAAAATGTTTATTGTTCTTCGATTTTAATGCAATTAGAAAGACAATTAACCACTTCTTTTTACTGGTGTGAGGTTATTTTGAACAAGAGAAGATTATTTAACAAGTTTTGATGCTGACAGCAAAATGAAAGACACTTACTTTTTCATTTAGTTTCACCTTCACAGACCCCGTAAAAAATATCAATTCTTGAGTCAGTAAAGCAAATCGTTCAGAAATATGAAACTGTTCATGTTTGCTTATCTGGAACTGCCAAATTAATTTAAAACAAAGCATAAATAAGGTGGGTATAATATATTTTGTTCCCATTTCACAATACCTTACACACCTTCCTGTCTCTCTGTCAAGTACTGAAAAAAGATTTGGATGGACTCCAACCTTGGGAACACAATTAATTTCTTCTGCTGAAAAGAGTAAAGACATTAGATTGCTGGAAAAACATTGAGCTGTCGATTGTAATGAAATTTCTGCCAACTTATCTCACTCAACAAAGTGCATCTTTGAATCATTTATGTCCTATACAAAATCCTTTGGACATGAACATTAGTAGTGACCTTGGAATGAAAGCGTAGGCTGATGAATGTGTCTCTGTATCTTAGTCTCATTCCCCTGCAGTCGACTCTGCCCCATCATCCTATCGGACAGAGTCAGCAAAGGGTGGATAACCTTTCAAGTTCAAACTTGGCATATGATTAGTTCTTTTAAAGTTGCAAGAGTGCTTTAAAAATTGCTCAATGTCAGGCATGCACAATTTTGCCAATCTAAACGGGACCTTCTTGGATGTCGGGGAGAGGTTCAGACTAATAGTAATGGGAAGTGAAGTCCGTTGTAGCTGGTATGCAACAGGTGGCCAGCACCTAATGGCTGCTGCTGACCACTGTCCATTTTGGCTGTCTCCAACAGCAGCAGTCGGAGGCATCCAGGAACCGTCTCCCAAAGGGAATCCTGTTATCTGCATTTACCAGTGGAGATGGGAATATTGTGTATGAGTATTGGATTGACAAGTAGCAGGCCTTGCATTCTGCCTCTCACAGCTATGATACTAATTATAGAAATTAATCTGTGGCAAGGTTGAACACAAAGGATAAAAAACTGACAACTTCACAGAAGAGGATTTGGAGAAGTGAGGACCAGGAATGCCATGGAGGATAGAAGACATCAGATGTGATATCTCATGCCACACTTCTTTCATTTATAGGTGTTGTCGATAGAGCACATTATAGAAATAGGTGGATTATTTTCTGTACATAATGTGAAGGAACCATCTCTGCTGAAACAGAAAATAAAGTATTATGACAATTGTGTTGCACTTTGCTTCCTAGTTCTACTCATTAATTAGGTCTGCTGTTTCTCAAACCTCAGTCATGAGAATGGAGACAGAATCAGAATAAAGTAAGCTTTACGCCAGATTTTGCCATCTGAACGCAGGGCGAACCTGCATCGGGCGGGGGAGAAAGACACAGGTGGGACACAATTCCAAAACCCCCAACTACATTTGATTGTGTGGTAGGTTTAAAGGTGCAGGTTGCAAGCTTGCATGCAGCAATCCCAATGATGGTGGCTCCATTGCGGGTTGGTGATTTTAGAGCTCCTGTAATTTTGATGGAGATGGGCCAACTTCTGAAGGAAACCTGGTTCATACCAGCTCAGAGATGCCATGAACAATGGGGTCAGTCTGTTTTGAAGTCAGGAACCTGTTGACAGACAAGATTAAAAGATGTTGCTAACTTTGCATGTCATAATATGATGCTGTTTGGTAAGTTAAGTATTTTTAATGCAATGATTAAAACAGGGCTTTGTTCAGGGAAAGGTACGTGACCATTAAATTGAACAGCATTATGAAAGTGGATAAGTCTTCAGATGCTACAGATTAATGTATCCACTGGATAAAGTGCTCTTCTGTACTAAATAAGTGCTTTGATATTTTCACTGATTGACAGATTAGCCATCTGTTCAGCCTTTGGTGTGATGCAAAAGATGGCCATCTATTCCACCACTATGTCAAAGGCTTTAATGTCATCAGCTATGGTGTTTTGTTGACACACTTGTACAATGGAATATCATTCTGAATGCTTGGTAGAGCTCAAAACCCCAGTGATGGATTTACCTCAGCAGGGGTTGTTGATACAATGGTTACGGGGACTGTGAGCTTTATTTCCAAAGAATTCATAGAATCCCTACAGTACAGAAGGAGGCCATTCGACTCGAGTCTGCATTGACCCTCTAAAAGAGCACCCTACATAGTCCCACTCCCCCGCCCCATCCCTGTACCCCCACCTTACCTGCATATATTTGGATACTCAGGGGCAATTTAGCATGGTCAATCCATCTAACCTGCCCATCTTTGGACTGTGGGAGGAATCTGGAGGAAACACACGCAGACAAGGGGAGAACATGCGAACTGCACTCAGACAGTCACTCACAGCTGGATTTGAACCTGAGTCCTTGGCTTTGTGGCACCAGTGCTTACCACTGTGCCACCGTGCAGATTGGCAGTTTTATGAGCTCCTAGGAGGATTGTTTAGTTTTATGCACATTTAATGGGATTAATGATTTTATTCAAGTGTAGTATGAATGGCTTCATATTTAATTGGCAGATTAATGAGCCCCTAACAGCAGTGTTTTTCAACCTTTTTTCCCGGAACCAACTTTTGCCAACCAGCCATGGGACCGTGCCAGCCAACCTTCGTGATCCACATGAGACCACGCACCAACAAATTCAAAAACAGCTTCTTCCCCGCTGCCACCAGACTCCTCAATGACCCTGTTATGGACAGATGGACTTATGGACTGATCTGATCTCTTCACACATCTTCTCTACTGAGTAGTTGATGCACTATCAATTACGACGAGACGAGAGTAGAGAGTAATCGAGGCTTTATTACACAGAGATGTGTGGCCTCCTACAGCTGCTGCCAAAATAGCTGCAGTTTGGAGAGCACACACATTTATACTCCGCCTACTGGGCAAAGCCAACAGGCAGGGATCTACCCCCGTACCTGTAGTAAAGGGGCCTTACCGTAATACCCTCGTATGCAGTGCAGTATGTACAATATAATACAACAGTGGTGACTACCACAGTAGTACTACAGTCCTGTATGCTTCACCCGATGCTTGTGTCTATGTATCTACATTGTGTATTTTATGTTTGTCCTATTATGTTTTTTTTTCATCTACGGAATGATCTGTCTCAGCTGCACGCCGAACAATACTTTTCACTGTACCTCGGTACATGTGACAATAATCAAATCAAACCCAATCCAATCCCACGTCAGCCAACCTTCACGGCCCATGCCAACCGACCTTCATGACCCACACCACATTCGCTTACCATTAATGCAACAGGGGACCCTGCTTGGTCCTCACAACTTCACTCCAATCAGGTTCACATGAGGAAAGGGCAATGCGCAAAAAGGTGCACACTTCAGCTAGTTCCTTTGTGCTGTCTTCATCTTTGTTGGAACGAAAAATCCAGCCTCACACATGTAGGTTGTCGTGAAGCTCAACAGCAACAAAATGCTAATTTTACTCAGCACTGGATACACCTGGGAGATGCTACATCAGAATGCTGACAGCCGCATGGACTTTTGGTGTGCTTTTAACGTGCTGTCATAGGTCAGCTACAGAAGCCTAGTCTTTTTATTTACAGTCAGCTGTAAGACTGAAATTTTTCAAGCACCATTTCTCTTTCAAAATCTGAAACTTCTCCACTCATTTGCCAATATTTCCCTATATATAACACACATGGGCATTGCATCCTTATTTGCATTGGCACTTTGACAAAACCGTACCTCAATAAATCATCTTTATACTGCCTTTGTCCCCAAGTAAAGTTCCTTCTTTGTAAGCTGTTTACCAGAGGCCCTGGAGCTCTGTCCAGAGCTAACACTGGCACTGTTCTGTCCTGCCATGGATTCTCCTGAGCAAATCTCTCCATCAGATTCAGATGTGAGATCTTGGCTAGTAGGTACACTGCCTATTTGTATCTCTGGCCGCCTCTTGTAACTAAATGGTCCATCTTCACAGTCATCTTGCCTTGCTTCCTAGCAACTAGAAAATGAAAGAAGCTCTATGTGATTTGGCACATACAGGGTGCTTAACGTCAAGTGTACATGCAGGGCGCGTGACCTGCTCACTGCTGCCACTTCTGGTCAGAAGACTGCTCACAGCTTCATCTTGTTCTCATTTCAAAGCCGGTAGTGGCCGCCATTCACAATTTAAATGCTGGTAGCAGCCATTGGGCACTTCGCCTGCGATCAGGCCCACTGCTGGAATGGTGCAACTGATTGCCCTGCGACCCTCCCAGCACCCACCCACGACCCACCCAAGGATCACAATCCACACTTTGAAAAACCTTTCCTAAAAGGATTAAGATTTTTTTTCAAGTGAATTTGAATGGCACTTTGTTTATTTTGAAATTTTCATGCACATCTCAAAGCCTTCCAATGTTACCATAGTTCTCATGAATTATGTCCATATTGGATACCGACTGAATGGGCATGGGGATAGGCAGCATGGGGGATATTGAACAGAGATGTAGGCAATGGAGTATGACAAGGTCTGGGTGGGTTTGGAGGAGGCAAGGGGATGACTGGATTGTGAGTTGGGGTGGGTGAGATCTAGGGTGCTTAACTCGTATGTGCAGAACTGGGCTGTTATCCCAGAAAACAGAGGTGGGCTTTCTATCCTGCTTGCTGCCACTTCGGTCTGCCCCTGTCCCTGCCTCGGGCCTGTATTGGGAGGCAGTGGCACCAACTGGCCACCCCTGCAACCCCACCATGAAAATAGAGGTGTACGGGCACATCCAGGAGGAGGCAGGATCCTGATGTCAGGAAATCTCCTTACTCATGATTCCTGCCTCGAGTCCTTTGATTTTTCTTACACAATGTTCGCGACCATGGAATACCATTTCTGATCAGGCAAAAATAATTAGTTTCTCTGGTGTGGGAATTCAGAACAAGGCAATATAACCTTCAACTTAGAGCTAGGTCATAGCGGGATGATGTCAAGAGGTACTTCGTCACAAAAAGTGGAATGGAAATGTGGAATTTGCACTCTCTGTCCACACGCATGTTGAGGTTAGGGTTCAATTCAAAATTTCTAAACTTAGATTGTTAGATTTTTGCTGAATCGAGGTATTAAGGCATATGAAATCAAAGAGACAGGGTGGATGGTAGTTTATGTTAAGATGCAGATCAGCAATAATCTAATTCAATGTTAGAGAATACTTAACAGGCTGCATGACCTACTCCTGATCTTGTCTCCCTAGATATTAATCCAGCCCCTTGTTTAAACTAACTGGCAAAGTACACATTGTTCGTGCTGGATGTTTTATTTTGGAATATTTTCACTACAAAAATGCTTGAATGGTTCTCGGGGGGAAAAAAGTGCACGAGATCATGCCCTGTTACTTACCTAGAGCATTAACTCAACATCAGGTGATCTTGCTGGATTCTCTTTTTGATATCTTCCAATGTGTTTCTCTTCTGAATTTTGTTATTTGAATCTTCCTAGCATTAGAATAAATCAGGAAGGTGAATGGGAACTGAGAATTACATTTTCGCATGTGTGCTTTCTTAGAATAAGGGGATGCACTCATTAAAATTTAAGAACCTACTGTTTACTGTGCAGAAAATTCACAGATAAACACCCCCTGCTTCATTCCAGACACAATAGAGGCCAATGTTTTCAGTGCAGTACCTTGCAGCTTGTTGGCCTAGAATAACTGGATAAATATATGGTTAGGATGAATTAAATGCTATAAGGATAGATACAGAGAGAATTGGCCAAATACTCCATGAAATATGAAAATTCTGTGTTGTTGAATAACCAAAATTTTTTTGAAAAAGGGAATGCAATGGTCTTCTCTTGGTATATTCGTGAAAAGGTTGTCAAGGAGGGATGGGACCAATTAGAGACCAAAATGGAGATCTATTGGTAAAGGCAGAGGGAGTGGTTAAGTATGGGGGTGGATTCTCCGATCCCCGATGCCGAAATCGTGTTCTGTGACCCAGTGGAGAATCCCCGAGGACGATGAAATCGGGAGCGGCGCCGCTTTCGCAATGCTCCACCCTCTGAAAAGTGATGTACTCATAGAATACACAGCACGCCTGATGCAACCATCAATTCACACGAGACGGAGAGTTGAAGTGAACAGTGGTTTTAATCAGCTGGAACTGTGCCTACCTGCGACTGCTCTGTACCGAGTGCCGCCTACAGGCTGCAGCTCTATATACCTCACCCGAGGGGGTGGAGCCACAGGCGGAGCCCAAAGGGCATCAGCATAACACAATACAATGTAATGCAATTACAATGGTGAATGGTAGCAGTAATACATTCACCACATTCACCCCCTGTTAAAAATTGAAGTACAGCAGGGGTGAAGTGGGCTCACAGATCGAGTCTGTCCGGCGCCTTAATCGTTCGCTGCGATCGCCTGAGCTCTGGTTTCACTCCGTGCATGGGTGTTGAACTCATCGCTGCAGGCACGGGTGTTGGTCTCGTTGACTCCTGGAGCGTCTCTTCTGGAGCTTCATCACTGTAGGTGGCGATGGGGTGAGGGGGGGGGGTGTAGGCCCTGTAGGGGCGGGGGCGGTGTTCGGCGTAGGGTGGGGGGGGGTAGGTGATGGTCGCAGGGGAACCGGGGGTGCCAGATCCCGGAGGGAGACTGTATCTTTTCGGCCGTCGTGGTGCGCCACATAGGCATACCGGGGGTTGGCGTGAAGGAGCTGGACCCTCTCGACCATGGGGTCGGACTTATGGCTCCTCACATGCTTTTGGAGGAGGACAGACCCCGGTGTTGTCAGCCAGGACGGAAGTGAGACCCCGGATGTGGCTTTCCTGAGGAAAACAAATAGGCGGTCATGAGGGGTCTCGTTCATGGCTGTGCAGAGGAGTGACCTAATGGAGTGGAGCACGTAGGGGAGGACCTCCTGCCAGCTGGAAACTGGGAGACTCCTAGACCGTAGGGCCAGAAGACGGCCTTCCATACCGTCGCATTCTCCCTCTCCACCTGTCCGTTTCCCCGGGGGTTGTAGCCCTGCTCGAGGCAATGCCCTTACCGAGCAGGTACTGACGCAGCTCATCGCTCATAAACGAGGAGCCCCGGTCACTGTGGACGTAAGTGGAGAAACCGAACAGGGTGAAGATACTATGCAGGGCCTTAATGACAGTGGCAGAGGTCATGTCGGGGCATGGTATGGCAAAGGGGAAACGGGAATACTCATCAACGACATTAAGAAAATACACGTTGCGGTCAGTGGAGGGAAGGGGCCCTTTGAAATCAATGCTGAGGCGCTCAAAGGGCCGGGATGCCTTCACCAGGTGGCCCTTGTCTGGACGATAGAAGTACGGCTTACACTTCGCGCAGACTTGGCAGTCCCTGGTCATGGCCCTGACCTCCTCGGTGGAGTAGGGCAGGTTGCGGGCCTTGATGAAGTGGAGAAGCCGGGTGACAGAGGGTAACAGTGGCGACTAGGGGGTTTTCACAGTAACTTAATTGAAGCCTACTCGTGACAATAAGCGATTTTCATTTTCATTTCATTTTCATTGTGGATGGCCCGGAGTCGGTCATCTTGCACGCTGGCGTATGTGCCGCGGTACAGGGCATCTGGGGGCTTGTTGAGCTTCCCGGAACGATACACGATATCGTAATTATAGGTGGAGAGTTTGATCCTCCACCTCAAGATTTTATCATTCTTGATCTTGCCCCGCTGTGTATTGTTGAACACGAAGGCTACCGACCGTTGGTCGATGACGAGGTTGAACCTCCTACCAGCCAGGTAGTGCCTCCAATTCCGCGCAGCTTCCACAATGGCTTGAGCTTCTTTTTCGACTGAGGAGTGTCGAATCCCGGAGGCGTACGGGAAAAAATGGCTATGGGCCTGCCTGCCTGGTTAAGGGTAGTGGCCAGGGCGACGTCTGATGCATCGCTCTCCACCTGGAAGGGGATGGACTCGTCCACCGCGTGCATCGCGGCTTTGGTAATATCTGCCTTGATGCAGCTGATGGCCAGGCGGGCCTCAGTCTTCAGGGGGAAGATGGTGGCTTTGTCCGCCTAGTTGGGGACCCACGGGGCATAATATGAAAAGAACCCGAGGCATCTTTTCAGGGCCTTGGGGCAGTGGGGGAGTTGCAGGAGGGGGCGCATGCAGTCGGGGTCGGGCCCTGGGACTCCGTTTTCCACGACATAGCCGAAGATGGCCAGTCGGGTTGTGCAGAAAACGCATTTCTCCTTGTTATAGGTGAGATCGAGGGCTTGGGCGGTTTGGAGAAATTTCTGAAGGTTGCCGTTGTGGTCCTGCTGATCATGGCCGCAGGTGGTGATGTTGTCCAAGTACGGAAATGTGACCCGCAGCCCATACCTGTCCACCATTCGGTCCATCGTTCCTTGGAAGACCGAGACCCCGTTGGTGACGCCGAAGGGGACCCGGAGGAAGTGGAAGAGGCGGCCGTCTGCCTCAAAAGCCGTGTAGTGGCGATCTTCCGGGCGGATTGGAAGCTGGTGGTATGCGGACTTCAGATCTACCGTGGAGAACACCCGGTAGTGTGCAATCTGATTCACCATGTCCGCTATCTGGGGAAGGGGGTACGCATCGAGTTGCGTGTACTGGTTTATGATTTGGCTGTAGTCTACAACCATCCGGTTCTTTTCCCCGGTCCTGACGACCACCACTTGGGCTCTCCAGGGGCTATTACTGGCCTCGATGAACCCCTCCCTCAAGAGCCACTGGACCTCTGACTTGATAAAAGTCCTGTCCTGGGCATTGTACCGCCTGCTCCTGGTGGCGACGGGTTTACAGTCGGCGGTGAGGTTCGCGAAGAGCGGGGGAAGGGTGATCTTAAGGGTCGCGAGGCTACATACGGTGAGAGGGGGTAGGGGCCCACCGAACTTCACGGTCAAGCTCCTGAGGTTGCACTGGAAGTCCAGTCCTAACAGGAGAGGCGTGCAGAGGTCGGGGAGGACATATAGTTTAAAATTGGCGTACTCGACGCCTTGTATCGCGAGGTTCACGGCACTGAATGCGATCCGGAAGCGAGGGAGATTGTTTGGAATGCGGGGGAAATTTGGAGAGAACAGCGCCGTACCGTGTCTGGATGTATGAAGCTCTCCGTGCTCCCAGAGTCAAACAGGCAGGGCGTTTTGTGCCCATTGACCCGGACAGTCATCATCGAGTTCCTGAGGTGCATGGGCCATGACTGGTCGAGAGTGACAGCGCCGAGCTGCGGGTAGCCGGCGTGGTCTGAGGTGGTGGGGCGGTCCCAAGATGGCGGCCCCCATTGGTCACACGTGTCAGGTGGTGTTAGAGATGGCGGCCAAGATGGCGGCCCCCATGAGTCGCACGTGTCGGGTAGGGTTAAAGATGGCTGCCCCCACAGACAGCATGAGGCTGATGACGCGTCCGAAGGGGGCAGTACCGGCAGGCACGCAGCCACACTGCGGGGTATGCGGGCCTGTGAGTCTGAAAGTCGGGCCTGTGATTTAGGAGCTTTGGATCTGGCCAGACAGACTTTGGCAAAGCGTCCTTTCTTGCCGCAGTCGCTACAGATTGCGTTCCGAGCCGGGCAACGCTGCCTGAGGTGCTGGTTCTGACCGCAGAAATAGCAGGGCAGCCCCCCGGGTTGGGCGGGCAGCCGCGCGGCACAGGCCTGGGACACCCGCTGGTCGGGTGTCCACGAGGGGATCGCGTGGTCGGAGGGGAAAGCATTAAGGCTCTGAAACGCCACTTCTAAGGAGGTGGATAGTTTTACCGTCTCTTCTAGGTCGAGGGCGCTCATTTTTAAAAAATATATATATTTTATTAAAGTTTTCAAACACAATTTTTCCCCCTTACAAATCAACAAAAACGGTAACATGATAACTGATAGAAAACATTGTTTAAATAAAATAGTGAACTAACAAAATAACACAAAATAGTGCTCCCCCCCCTCACCCCATCTAGAACACAAACAATTTACGCCCCCCCTTCCCTCCCTCCCTCCGCCTCCGCCCACCCCCTCCCTCTGGGCTGCTGCTGCTGGCTATCTATCTTCCCCCTAGCGTTCCGCTAGATAGTCGAGGAACGGTTGCTACCGCCTGGTGAACCCCTGAGCCGATCCTCTCAGCGCAAACTTCATCCGCTCCAGTTTTATGAACCCTGCCATATCGTTTATCCAGGCCTCCACACCGGGGGGTTTCGCTTCCTTCCACATGAGTAAAATCCTACGCCGGGCTACTAGGGACACAAAGGCGAGGGCGCTCATTTCGAGCAGGCGCAGTCTGACGTAGTTGTACCGGACTCCAAGCACATAGGTGTCCCGGATGGCGAGTTCCATATGCTGCGAGGCCGTGACGTTCTGGTAGTTGCAGTTTCGAGCGAGTACCTTCAGATCACGTAGGTATCCCTCCAGCGATTCCCCAGGGCGTTGACGACGAGTGGTGAAGAGATGCCGCGCGAACACTTCGTTCACCGGCCTCACGTACTGCCTTTTCAGGATCACGACCGCGTCTGCATACATGGTCGCTTCCTCGATCTGCACGAAGATTCTGTGGCTCACCCGGGCGTGGAGGATACTCAGTTTCTGTTCCTCGGTGACGGTGGGTGAGGAGGTAGGCCTCAGAACAGCGGAGCCAGTGCGAAAAAATTCCTTTGGCTTCAGGTGCCTGTGGGTCGGGTTCCAGTCGATCAGGTTTGAGGGCTGCTTCCATAGCAATATTGTAGCTGATTACATTGATGCGACCATCAATTCACACGAGACGGAGAGTTTAAAAAAAAAAATTTTTTTTAATATATTTATTGAAGTTTTTTAACACAATTTTTCACCTTTACAAACAACGCCCCCCCCCCCCCGAAACAAAATAGAAAGAAAACGCACTTAGCAAGATATAAACATGGTAAAGCGATATGTTACAGAGCTTTGTACATTGGATTCCTCCCGTACATGTTTTCCAGATCATTCATGTGTTCTCTTGCTCAAATACCTCCCAGGCAGACCCCCCTTTCCCCCCTCCCTCCTTCCCCCCCCCTTCACAAGACATCCCTCCCCCCCCCCACCACCCCCCCCCCCCCCAAGGTTGCTGCTGCTGCTGAACGACCTTCGTCTGACGCTCCTCGAGATAGTCTAGGAACGGTTGCCACCGCCTGTAGAACCCCTGCGCAGACCCTCTCAAGGCAAACTTTATCCTCTCCAGCTTAATGAACCCTGCCATGTCATTTATCCAGGCCTCCACGCTGGGGGGTTTCCCCTCCTTCCACATTAGCAAGATCCTTCGCCGGGCTACTCGGGACGCAAACGCCAGAATGCCGGCCTCTTTCGCCTCCTGCACTCCCGGCTCGTCCACTGCTCCAAATATTGCTAGCCCCCAGCTTGGCTTGACCCGGGCTTTCACCACCTTAGATATTGTTCCCACCACTCCCCTCCAGAACCCCTCCAGTGCCGGGCATGACCAAAACATATGGACACGGTTCACCGGACTTCCTGAGCACCTCCCACATCTGTCCTCTACCCCAAAGAACTTACTCAGCCTCGCCCCCGTCAAGTGCGCTCTGTGAACCACCTTAAATTGTATCAGGCTAAGCCTGGCACACGAGGAGGAGGAATTAACCCTCCCTAGGGCATCAGCCCATAGCCCCTCCTCAATCTCCTCCCCCAGCTCCTCCTCCCATTTACCCATCAGCTCCTCTACCAATGCCTCCTCCTCTTCTTTCATCTCCTGGTATATTGCCGACACCTTGCCCTCTCCCATCCATACGCCCGAGATCACCCTGTCTTGAATTTCCTGTGCCGGGAGCAACGGGAATTCCCTCACCTGCCGCCTCACAAACGCCCTCACCTGCATGTATCTGAAAGCATTTCATGGGGGTATCCCAACCTTCTCCTCATATGCCCCTAGGCTCGCAAACGTCCCATCAATGAACAGGTCCCCCATTCTTCTAATCCCCGCCCGATGCCAGCTCTGAAACCTCCCGTCCATCCTCCCCGGGACAAACCGGTGGTTACCCCTGATCGGGGACCACACCGAGGCTCCCATCGCACCCCTGTGCCGTCACCACTGCCCCCAGATCTTTAGCGTTGCCGCCACCACCGGACACGTGGTGTACCTTGGCGGCGAGAGTGGCAGCGGTGCCGTCACCAGTGCCCCCAGACACGTTCCTTTGCAGGACGCCATCTCCAACCTCTTCCATGCCGCCCCCTCTCCCTCCATCACCCACTTACGGATCATCGCCACATTTTCTGCCCAGTAGTAGCTCCCCAGATTCAGTAGCGCCAACCCTCCTCGGTCCCTACTGCGCTCCAAAAACCCTCTCCTTACCCTCGGGGTCTTATTCGCCCACACAAACCCCATAATGCTCCTGCCTACCCTCTTAAAAAAGGCCTTGGTGATCACAATGGGAAGGCACAGAAACACAAAGAGAAACCTCGGAAGGACCACCACTTTGACCGACTGCACTCTACCTGCCAGCGAGAGCGGTAACATGTCCCATCTTTTGAAATCCTCCTCCATCTGCCCCACCAGTCTCATCAGATTCAGTTCATGTAGTGCCCCCAACTCCTAGCTATCTGGATCCCCAGGTACTGAAAGCTCCCCTCCGCCCTCCTCAGCGGTAGATTGCCTATCCCCCTTTCTCGGTCCCCTGCCTGTACTACAAAAAGCTCACTCTTCCCTACATTAAGCTTATTGCCCAAAAAATCCCCAAACTCCCTTAGAGTCTGCATGACCTCCACCATCCCCTCCACTGGATCCGCCACATACAGCAACCGGTCATCTGCATAAAGCGACACTCGATGCTCCTCTCCCCCTCGGACCACCCCCCTCCATTTCCTAGACTCCCTTAATGATATGGCCAAGGGTTCAATTGCTAATGCAAACAACAGGGGGAACAGGGGGCACCCCTGTCTCGTCCCACGGTACAGGCGAAAATACTCCGACCTCCGCCGATTCGTAACCACACTCACCACCGGGGCTCTGTAAAGGAGCTTAACCCAGCTAATAAACCCTCCCCCGAACCCAAACCTACGCAGCACTTCCCAGAGGTACTCCCACTCTACTCGGTCAAAGGCCTTCTCTGCGTCCATAGCTGCCACTATCTCCGCCTCTCCCTGCACCGATGGCATCATTATCACGTTTAGGAGCCGCCGCACATTGGTGTTTAGTTGCCTGCCCTTTACAAATCCCGTCTGGTCCTCGTGAATCACCCCCGGGACAGAGTCCTCGATCCTCGTAGCCAGCACTTTTGCCAGAAACTTAGCATCCACGTTGAGGAGCAAGATCAGCCTGTACGATCCACATTGCAGTGGGTCCTTGTCCCGCTTTAGGATCAAAGAAATTGTCACCTCCAACGTTGTCGGGGGCAGGGTCCCTCCCTCCCTTGCCTCATTAAAGGTCCTCACTAGCAGCGGGGCCAACAGGTCTATGTACTTCCTGTAGAACTCCACCGGGAACCCGTTCGGTCCCGGGGCCTTCCCTGCCTGCATACTCCCCAAACCCTTGCTCAGCTCCTCCAACCCAATTGGTGCCCCCAAACCAGCCACCTCTTGCTCCTCCACCCTCGGGAATCTCAGTTGGTCTAGGAATCGTCTCATCCCCTCTTCCCCTGCTGGGGGCTGGGATCTGTACAGCTCCTCATAGAAGGCCTTGAATGCCTCATTTATTTTCGTCGCACTCCACACCGTAGCTCCCCTTCCATCCTTAACTCTACCTATTTCCCTCGCTGCCATCCTCTTACAGAGCCGGCGTGCCAGCATCCGACTCGCCTTCTCCCCATTCTCATCGGTCGCCCCCTGTGCTTTCCTCCACTGTGCCTCTGACTTCCCTGTGGTCAACAGGTCAAACTCCGTCTGGAGACGTCGCCGTTCCCTAAGTAATCCCTCCTCAGGGGCCTCTGCGTATCTCCTGTCCACTCTTAAAATCTCCCCCACTAACTTCTCCCTTTCCATGCCCTCTATCTTCTCCCTGTGAGCCCTGATGGAGATTAGCTCTCCCCTGATCACCGTCTTCAGCGCCTCCCATACCACCCCCACCCGCACCTCCCTGTTGTCGTTGACCTCCAAGTACCTCTCGATACACCCCCTCACCCTCCCACACACCACCTCATCTGCCAGCAGTCCCACATCCAACCGCCACAGCGGGCGTTGGTCCCTCTCCTCTCCCAACTTCAGTTCCACCCAGTGCGGGGCATGGTCTGAAATGGCTATGGCCGAATACTCCGTTCCCTCCACTTTCGGGATCAGCGCCCTGCCCAGAACAAAAAAATCTATCCGGGAGTAGGCTTTGTGCACGTGGGAGAAAAAAGAAGATTCCCTGGCCTGCGGCCTGGCAAACCTCCACGGGTCCACTCCCCCCATCTGATCCATAAACCCCCTAAGCACCTTGGCCGCCGCCAGCCTCTTTCAGGTCCTAGATATGGAGCGATCCAGTGCTGGGTCCAACACCGTATTGAAATCCCCACCTGTTATCAAGCTTCCTACCTCCAGGTCCGGAATGTGCCCCAACATGCGCTTCATGAATCCGGCATCATCCCAGTTCGGGGCGTATACATTTACCAATACCACCCACGTCCCCTGCAGCTTACTGCTCACCATCACATATTGCCCTCCGTTGTCCACTACGATATTATTGGCCTCAAACGACACCCGCTTCCCCACCAATATTGCCACCCCTCTGTTCTTCGCGTCCAGCCCCGAATGGAATACCTGTCCTACCCATCCCTTTCTTAACCTGACCTGATCCGCCACCTTCAGGTGTGTCTCCTGGAGCATGACCACGTCTGCCTTCAGTCCCTTTAAGTGCACGAACATTCGGGCCCTCTTTACCAGCCCATTCAGGCCCCTCACATTCCACGTTATCAGCCGGATTGGGGGGGGCTCCCTCCCCGCCACCCCCCCCCCCCCCCCCCCCCCCCCCCCCCCCCCCCCAGGGCCGACTAGCCATCTCCTTTTCTGGGCCAGTCCTGTGCCCGCGCCGCCCTCACCATCCAGTCCCCCAGACAGGAGACCCCCGCCCCGACCACCTCATCTGTGTCCCATTCCCCTTCGGCCAGTGCAGCAGCAACCCTTTTTTTCCTCCCCTTCCCCCCCCCCTCCCCCCCGCTAGACCCCTGTCTAGCTTTTTTGCTCCCCCATAACACTCCCGTAAGTCAGCTGACACCTGCTGACCCCGGCTTCCCCCGCTGTCCCATTGACCCCCCCCGTGTGGGAATCTCCCAATCAGTGTGCGTTCCTCCATTCCCCCTCCCGCCTTTCTTCCCTAGCGCGGGAAAAAAAACCGCGCTTTCCTAAGCCTACCCCGCCCCCTCTGGAGCAGCTCCTGTCGCGACCTTGTCTCTTTTCCCCCATCACCATCCCCCTCTCTCCCCCAGCCCATGTAACATTTCCTGCGCGTGATTAACACCCTATATACAACAACCATCAAACATCAAACATCCCCCCACCCTCACAAACCCTCAGTTTGAGTCCAACTTTTCGGTTTGAATAAAGGTCCACGCCTCTTCAGACGTTTCAAAATAATGGAGTTGATCCTTGTATGTGACCCACAATCGCGCTGGCTGCAGCATTCCGAATCGCACTCCTTTCCGGTGCAGCACCGCCTTGGCCCGGTTGAAACCCGCTCGCCTCTTTGCAACCTCCGTGCTCCAGTCCGGGTATATTCGGATCTCCGCATTGTCCCACCTGCTGCTCCGCTCTTTCTTGGCCCATTTCAAGACCCTCTCTCTGTCCATGAAACGGTGAAACCTCACCACAATCGCCCTTGGCGGCTCGTTAGCCTTGGGCCTCCTCCCCAGCACCCGGTGTGCCCCATCCAGCTCCAAAGGCCTCGAAGGGGCCTCCGGGCCCATCATTGACTCGAGCATCATGCTCGCATATGCCCCGGCATCGGCCCCCTCCACTCCTTCAGGGAGACCCAGGATCCGAAGATTCTTTCTCCTCGACCTGTACTCCAGGTCTTCGAATCTTCCTGCCCATCTCTTGTGCAGCGCCTCGTGCTCCTCCACCCTCACCGCCAGGCCCAAGATCTCGTCCTCGTTCTCATTGACTTTTTTCTGCACCTCCTGGATCTTTACCTCGTGGGCCTTCTGGGTCATCCCTAGTCCTTCAATCGCCGACAGCATAGGCGCCAGCATCTCCTTCCGCAGCTCCTCGAAGCAGCACTTGATGAACTCTTGCAGCTCTGGCCCGCATTCCACTTTATCCCCGGCCGCTGCCATTTTGTTTTTCTTCCCTCGCTTCTCCCGCTGCTACAATGCCGCTTTTTGGCCGTTTCGCTTCTGGTCCGGTCCATAAACGGTGAAGGGGGACCTCACTCTTCCCTTCCCACACGGAACGTCTTCCAAAAATTCCCGTTGGGGCTCCTCTAGAGAGCCCGAAAGTCCGTAATAGCGGGAGCTGCCGAATCGTGCGGCTTAGCTCCCCATCGCCCCAACCGGAAGTCACGAGACGGAGAGTTGAAGTGAACAATGGTTTTAATGAGCTAGAACTGTGTCTGCCTGTGACTGCTCTGTACTGAGTGCTGCCTACAGGCTGCAGCTCTATATACCTCCCCCGAGGGGCAGAGCCACAGGCGGAGCCCACAAGGGCATTAACATAATACAATACAATGTAATACAATTACAATGGTGAATAGTAGCAGTAATACATTCACCACAACGCCGTATCCACAGTCTCTGAACGATAGCTGAGGCCCTCGCCGCGGTGCTCCGTTCCCGGCCGGCCGAGCTCCCGATGGCATGCGTCGCAGTGGTCTCTCCCGTCCCGAACTCAGCATGGCGGCTGCAGACTCAGTCCAGCGCCGCCAGAGTCAGGGGGGGGTGTGATCCGTGGGTGGGGGGGGGGGAACATATTCGGTGCTGGGGGCATTGTGGTGGGGTGGTCCAGAGCGCGTGAGCCGGCCGAAGGGGGGGGACTATTTTGTGGGCCGGGTCCATGAGCGGCATCCGCCCTGAAGCACTGCGCGGCCACTGCAGGCCGCTGCTGTATGCATACGCGGCCATGGACCCAGCAATTCTCCGGGCCGTATCGGCAGCTAGCCTGGCTGCGAACCCCCCATGGAACGGGGAATCGATTTGCACCAGTCTTCCCACCGTTTTCACACCGTCTCCAGAACAGAGAATCCAGCCCATGAAATTAGTATTTTTTTATTGATTCTTTAATGGAATGTGGGTATCACTGCCAGGTCAGCCTTTGTTGCCCATCCCTAATTGCCCTTGAATTGAGTGGCTCGATCCGCCATTCCAGAGCACATTTTGGAATCAACGGCACCGTTCTGGATGTGAAGTTACATGTAGGCCAGACCCAATAAGGACAGCATATTTCCTTCCCTGAAGTGGACAGCACGGTGGCACAACGGTTAGCACTGCTGCCTCACAGCTTCAGGGACCTGGGTTCAATTCTGGCCTCAAGTAACTATCTCTGTGGAGTTTGCACTTTCTCCCCGTGTGTGCGTGGGTTTCCTCCGGGTGCTCCGGTTTCCTCCCACAGTCCAAATATGTGCAGGTTAGCTGGATTGGCCATGCTAAATTGCCCCTTGGTGTCCAAAAGGTTAGGTAGGGCTACTGAGTTACAGGGATAGGGTGGAGGCGTGGGCGTAAGTAGGGTTCTCTTTCCAGGGGCCGGTGCAGGCTCGATGGGCTGAATGGCCCCCTTCGGCACTGTAAATTCGACGATTCTAAGGGCATTAGTAAACCAGATGGGTTTTTACAATAACTGACGATGGTTGTCACGGTCACCATTACAGAGACTAGCTTTCAATTCCAGACTTTTAATTAATTGAATTCAAATTACATTAGCTGCCATGGTGGGACTTGAACATGTAACACCAAGTTTCTGGACATTAAAACTGTGCCACTTACTCGATCCCCCCTGTACTTGCCATTTTTTTTGTTACCTAGAGGGTGGACTCAAAAGCGATGGTAAATGAGGAGGTTGTTGGCATACTGGATTCGAGAAGAACAGTTAAACAAGAGGCAATGGAATAGCTGGCAGCACTGGAATGGGCAACGGAATGGGCAAGTGGTATTGTCCTAGGTTGCTGAGGGAAGCAGGGTTTTGCAGGGGTACTGCCTACAATCTTCTAATCCTTTTAGATACAGGGGTGGTTTTGGAGGACTGGAGGATTGTAAATGTTACACTGTTGTTCATAAAATGGGGGAAGGATAAATCTGCCAATTGCAGGTCAGTCAGTTTAACCTGAATGGTGGTGTTGCTAACTTTTGGTTGGTTCAATTGGCTCTCGAGTCGCCAGGTATCTTTATGATACCGCCATGACGTTCAAGTTCAAGTAATGATCAATAACTCAACACACCAGTTAGTAAGATTCAAATCAAAGCACATTTATTATTCACAGTAAATCGCTACTCATGCATAAATTCTACGTCTAAGCTACTTCTACAACTAACAGGCCTATACTTAGCTTCGGACTGGCCCACCAGGTCAGGGGAACAAATGGCCTTTCGTTCGGGGTTCTGAGTCTGCGGGATTCGAACTTGGTATGGATTGGTAGCTAGGAGCGCCTGTCTCGTAGCGAGCGTCGACTTGAGACTTACTTCAGTGATGCGGCAGCTTGGACAGTTCACTCTCAAGGGTTGGTTCGCGTTGCTGAGTGCCCCTGTCAAGAAGAACGATTTGAACTTGGGGCTTAACTTTTATAGCCCACAGGGGCTTCCCACCTTTCGGGGCGGACCCTGTACCTGGTTCTATGTGATTGAACTTTGTTCCAATCGCTTGGTTCGATTTCTCCAATACTGCAGCGTTTCCCTGATCGCTGGGCGGTCTTGAGGTGTCCGTTAACCTCTTTTGTGTTGGCTCCTGCTGGTGCCGGGGAGGCTGGCTTAGCTTTGTTTGTCCCAAATGTTGCGATTGTTCCCGGGGATCGCACATTAGTATGTAGATGGCTGCTACATTATTATGCAGATGGCTGCTGGTATCGATGCTGTCTGGGATTTTGCAGAGTTTAATACACAGCAAACCTGCACCTGCTGGTTTCTGCCTGTGTTGGCTGAATTTCCCTTCAGCCTTTGCTGTTCTCCATTTTGAATCGGGAGTTGGCCAACTTAGGTGGCTACAGTGGGAAGCTTTAAGAAACAATCTGGAAGAAAATGAATAGCCGTTTGGGCGAGGGTAATCTAACACAGGCGAGTCAGCATGGATTTGTTAAGAGCAAATCACATTTAATTAACCTGATTGAGTTATTTGATGAGATAACATCGAGGGTGGTTGAGGGCAGTGTGATTGTTGTATATATGGGTCGGAATTCTCTGATCCTGAGGCTAAGTGTTGGCGGCATCAACGGGCCCCTAGGAGCAGCAATCCTGCGCTGCACAGGGGGCCAGCACGGCACTGGAGCACTTAACGCGGCTCCAGCTGCCGATACCGGCGTCAGAATAGCCGCGGGTCCTCGCATGCGCGCTATGGCTGGCGCAAATTCGCGCATGCGCGCTACAGCTGGCACAAATTCGCACATGCGCATGGGTTGTCATCTCTGCGCTTGCCCCGATGCAACATGGCGGAGAGCTACAGGGGCCCGGCGCGGAGGAACATTGCCCGCCGATCGGAAGCCCCAATCACGGGCCAAACCACCATGGAGGCCCCCCCTGGGATCAGATCTCCCTTACCACCTCCCTCCCCCCACCAAGCCGCCCCCCCGCAGCATGAATGCCGAGGTCCCGCCGGGTAGGGCCACACGTGAATGGCACCGCCAGGACTCGGCCTATCTCGGCGGGCACTCGGCCCATCGCGCGCGGAGAATCGCTTGGGGGAGGGAGGCGTAGAGCGGCCCCCGCCCGGTGCTGCGCCAACCGCGCCAGCATCAATGGCACCAATTCTCCGGTCGGCAGACCGGTGTCGGAGCGGCGGAGCGTGAATTGCGCCCCCCCCCCGCTGATTCTCCGACCCTGCGCAGGGTCGGAGAATCCCGCCCCCGGACGTTTAGAAGGTATTTGATAAAGTTTCAGATGTGTGGTTTGTCAACAAAATTAAAGCCCATGGGATAAAGGGGCAAGCAAGTAGCAACATCGATACAAATTGGCGAAGGAACCAAATGCAGAGAGTTGAGGTGAATGGCATTTTTTCAGACTGAAGGAAGATTTACAGCAGTCCTAATTGTTCCAGACTAGACCACTGCTGATTTTATGATATGCATTAATGAGATAGGCATGGGACTACAGGGTACAATTTGAAGATAATTTGAATCACCTCTATCAAATCTCCTCTCAGCCTTCTCTGCTAACTTAGCTTTGCCTGTCTGTTCCAATAGCTGAAATTCTCACCCTTTGTCGGCTCTCCAAACCTTCATCTCCTTCTGAAAGTCTGGGGCAGGATTCTCCGATTCCCCCAGCCACACTATTTACAGCGGCGCGCCGTTCGCTGCTAGTGGGATTCTCTCTTCTCGCCGCTTATCAATGGGATTTCCCATGAAGACAACACATGCCGCTGGGAAACACGTGGGCGGGGGTCCACTGCTAGCGGGAACAGAAAATCCCGACAAGCGGAGTCCAGCCCTGATTTTCAGACTTTGATGCTATACGCCAACAGGGACCAAACTAATGTTTTAGATGTGTTATATTTATATAACCTCCTCGCTTTCATACTCTGTACCATCACTATTAAAACTGAAGAACTCATCTGCTTTATTAATTCCTTTTTTTAACCTGTCAAAGACTTGTGCGCAATAAATCCCTGGTTTCTCTCCTCTTTCACCCATTTAAAATTGTACAATTTGGAATGTATTGTTTATTTATTCTTGCTGACTAAACGTATCACCCCAACTTTCTGAGTGCAATTTCATCTGCTATGCATCACACATTCCACAAGCCTATCCTCTGTCCCCTTGAAATCCGTTACAATTTCCTAACTATTTACTAATACAAATTTCATTTCGCCTGCAGATTTTGAAACTGTGCCCGCTGTATCCCCAAGTCCAAGTCCAAGTCATTCATGTATATCAATTAAAACAGCCCCTGGTATTGAACCCAGGGGAACACCACTCTTCACCTTGCTCCAATCCGAAAAACAGCCACTTACCACAGCTTTCTGTTTTATGCTGCATAGTCAATTTTATGCCTTGCTGCTACTGTCAATTTTGCCAAAAAGATGAATGCAATGTCTTATCAAATGCCATTTAGAAGGTAAAATAAAATGAGAGAACACTAATTTAGAGTGATTGGCAAATGGATCAGAGGCAACATGTGGAAAAAGGATTTAGAGTGGACTGCATTTTTCCTGCACTGGGGATCAGACCCACAGGTGCCCTGCCCTTATGAAGTGGAGTGCGGGCAGCTCGAGGATCCCCAACAGTAAGTTGGGAGGGGGTGCAGGGGCCGAGTTGGGAGATCAGTAGATCAGGGCACCATCTCGTCCGAGGCCCCAAAACAATAACAGAGTCCTGTTCGAACACCCGCTAAACCTGCCCACGAGAGGACTCTTTTTTTTTGTTCAATCACACCCCTAGAGTCATCAGAGTTTTCCAACACATAACCTACTCAGTGATCAAAATCTGTTATTTACTCTTTTTACAATTTTAGTAGATGAAATGTATACCATAACTGTTTGATTTTTCCCTGTATAGTTCTGTAATTTGTTTCTTTCCAGTCATTGGCCTCTTGAAATGAAAAAAAGGATAAAAGTTTTACTCCGACTAAACAAACTCCTTGCCATCGCCATTAACCTACTCTAATGCTTTCAGCCCTGACGCTGGCCCCAGCCTCAGCGATGCTCTGCCCCATAGTGGACAGTACTGTCTCCTCAAAGATGGGAGGGGAAGAACATGCAGGTGAGTCTCATCCTCTTAGGTTAGTCCCAGTGGTAATACCAGGTATTGCAGTACCTGAGAGGTGAATGACCATTGGCTAGACCTAGGGGTCTACCATTGGATAATGTACATAGCCCCGCCCTGAGAGGCGGGGTATAAGAACCAATGCCGTCCCAGCAGCCTTCACTTTCTGTATCATCGCTGCTGGGTACAGTTCTAGCTGATTAAAGCCCATTAGATACGACTCCTCTTTGTCTCGAGAGTATTGATTGTGCATCAATTTAATCAGCTAGTGCTTTTGAAGGATGGATCTCCGCATCAAGCCGGCGTGCCTTCAGCTCAGCCCCCACGCAGAAAACTCCGCTGCTAATTTTAAGCATTGGCTGGCGTGTTTTGAGAGCTACCTCGAAACGGCTGCCGACACCCCCACGGAAAGGCAGAAGATACACCTCCTACGCTCACGGGTCAGCCCGGCGATCTACCCCCCTGATCGAAGGGGCGGCGAACTATGCTGCAGCTATGGAGCTGCTAGAAGGACATTACATCCGTCCACTGAACCAGGTCTATGCCCGTCACCTGCTGGCAACGAGACGGCAGAGCCCAGATGAGACACTCGAAGACTTCTACCGGGCACTGATAGTGCTGGGCCAAAACTGCGGCTGCCCCGCAGTGACGGGGAACGAGCACACAGAACTTTTAATTCAGGACGCTTTCGTGGCAGGTCTGGCTTCCCCAGACATCCGCCGAAGGCTCCTCGAAATGGACACACTGGGCCTTACTGAGGCAGGGGCCTTGGCAGGGTCCATGGACGTTGCGTACAAGAACGCACTCGCTTATGCCCCCGCGCGCACGACGCCCCCCTGGGCAGCGTGGCACCCCGCCGCAGCAGCCCCCCAGACTTACCCGCTAACCCTGCAGGCCTGCGCGGCAAGACGGCCCGCTACTGCCGCCGGCCAACGCTGCTTCTTCTGCGACCAGGCGAATCACCCGCGCGTGCGCTGCCCGGCCCGCACCGTCACCTGCAAAGGGTGCGGCAAGAAAGGCCACTATGCCGCGGTCTGCCTGGCCCGTGCTGTGGCCGCGGTCTCCAGCGACTACCAACAGCCTTTCTTCCAGGTCCCGGCCGTCCAAGGCCCACCGCAGTCGTTCTTTCAGGTCCCGGCAGCCCAAGGCCCACCGCAGTCCTTTTTTCAGGTCCCGCCAGCCCAAGGCCCACCGCAGTCTTTCTTGCAGGTCCCGGCCGTCCAACGCCCGTTGCAGTCTTTTTCCCTCCAGGCAGTGTGCGACACGCGGCCGCGGCCATTTTGCCCCCCAGCAATCACGCTGGATGGGTGGGCGCCGCCATTTTGTCCCTCGCCACCGCCATCTTCGGAATCCCCATCCCCGGTTTCCATGTGCGACCCATTGCCGTTGCCATCTTGGATGGGGCCTCAAGCCCCCAGCACGGCTGACTACACGCTGCCCGACCAGAACTCCCCCTTTACTGCAGCTGGCCTCGATTACCCTGGATCAGAGTCGGCCCCGGACGCTAGCGAAGGCCACCACAACGATCACCATCAACGGCCATGTGACGTCGTGCCTGATCGACTCTGGGAGCACGGAAAGCCTTGTCCACCCCGACACGGTAAGGCGCTGTTCTCTTGTCACCCATCCCGTCAAACAAAGGATCTCCCTGGCCTCCGGGTCACACGCAGTGCAGATAAAGGGGTTCTGCCTCGCAAACCTCACCGTCCAAGGCAGGGAATTCCGCAATTTCCGCCTGTACGTGCTGCCGCACCTCTGCGCAGCCACCCTTCTCGGGCTGGATTTCCAGTGCCACCTACAAAGCCTGACTTTTAAATTTGGAGGCCCTATACCCCCTCTTACTTTCTGTGGCCTCGCGACCCTTAAGGTCAACCCGCCTTCCCTGTTTGCGAACCTCACCCCGGATTGCAGACCCGTCGCCACCAGGAGCAGACGGTACAGTGCCCAGGACCGGACCTTCATCAGGTCCGAGGTCCAACGGCTGCTGAAGGAAGGGGTCATCGAAGCAAGCAACAGCCCCTGGAGGGCTCAAGTAGTGGTGGTAAAGACCGGGGAAAAACATAGAATGGTCATCGACTATAGCCAGACCATCAACCGGTTTACACAGCTGGACGCGTACCCTCTTTCCGTATTGCCGACCTGGTAAACAGGATTGCGCAATACAAGGTTTTCTCCACGGTGGATCTCAAGTCCGCCTACCACCAGCTACCCCTCCGTAATAGTGACCGCCAGTACACTGCCTTCGAAGCAGATGGGCGGCTCTACCACTTTTTAAGGGTTCCCTTCGGTGTCACGAACGGGGTCTCGGTCTTCCAGCGTGAGATGGACCGAATGGTTGACCGGTACGGCTTACTCGCAACGTTCCCGTATCTTGATAACGTCACCATCGGCGGCCATGACCAGCAGGACCACGACACCAACCTCCAAAAATTTCTCCAGACCGCGCACCTCCTTAATCTGACCTACAATAAGGAGAAATGCGTGTTTAGCACCAACCGTCTAGCCATCCGAGGCTACGTAGTGCAAAATGGAGTCATAGGCCCCGACCCTGAACGCATGCACCCCCTCATGGAGTTCCCCCTCCCTCACTGCCCCAAGGCCCTAAAGCGCTGCCTCGGCTTTTTTAGCTATTATGCACAATGGGTCCCGAATTACGCCGACAAGGCTCGACCCCTGATCCAGTCCACAACCTTCCCCCTGTCGACGGAGGCCCGCCAGGCCTTCTGCCGCATCAAAGCGGACATCGCAAAAGCCACGATGCACGCCATCGACGAGTCCCTCCCCTTCCAGGTCGAGAGCGATGCGTCCGACGTAGCTCTGGTGGCCACCCTCAACCAAGCGGGCAGGCCCGTGGCTTTCTTCTCCCGCACTCTCCATGCTTCCGAAATTCGCCACTCCTCGGTCGAAAAGGAGGCCCAGGCCATAGTAGAGGCTGTGCGACACTGGAGGCATTACCTGGCCGGCAGGAGATTCACTCTCCTCACGGACCAACGGTCGGTGGGCTTCATGTTCGATAATGCGCAGCGGGGCAAGATAAAAAACGACAAGATCGTGCGGTGGAGGATCGAACTCTCCACCTACAATTACGAGATTTTGTACCGTCCCGGGAAGCTGAACGAGCCTCCTGATGCCCTGTACCGCGGCACTTGTGCCACCGCACAAGTAGACCGCCTCCGAGCCCTCCACGAGGACCTCTGCCACCCGGGGGTCACTCGGTTCTTCCATTTCGTTAAGACCCAAAACCTGCCCTACTCCATCGAGGACGTCAGGACAGTCACCAGGGACTGCCGAATCTGCGCCGAGTGCAAACCGCACTTCTACCGACTAGAGAGGGCGCACCTGATAAAGGCTTCCTGTCCCTTTGAACGCCTCAGCATGAACTTCAAAGGCCCCCTCCCCTCCACAGACCGCAAAACGTACTTCCTGAACATGAATGATGAGTACTCCCAGTTCCCTTTCGCCATCCCCTGCCCGGACATGACCACAACCACCGTCATCAAGGCCCTCCAAAGTATTTTTACACTGTTCGGTTTCCCCGCATATATCCACAGTGATAGGGGGCCCTCCTTTATGAGCGACGAACTGCGTCAGTTCCTGCTCAGCAAAGGCATCGCCTCGAGCAGGACGACCAGTTACAACCCCCAGGGAAACGGGCAGGTAGAAAGGGAGAACGGAACGGTCTGTAAGACCGTCCTGCTGGCCCTTCGGTCCAGGAATTTCCCTGTCTCCCGCTGGCAAGAAGTCCTCCCAGTGGCCCTTCACTCCATTCGGTCGCTGCTATGTACTACCACAAACCAGACATCTCACGAATATCTCCTTGTTTTCCCCAGGAAGTCCTCCTCCAGAACCTCGCTCCCCACCTGGCTAGCGACACCCGGACCCATCCTGCTGCGGAAACATGTGAGGGCACACAAGTCGGACCCGTTGGTTGAGAGGGTCCACCTGCTGCATGCCAACTCCCAGTACGCATACGTAGCGTTCCCCGACGGCCGCCAAGACACGGTCTCCCTTCGGGACCTGCCGCCCGCCGGAGCCCCACGCACACCCGCACCATTGCCCCCACCCCCAACCCACCGTAGCACTTGACCGGAGGGTCAGTATTGCCGCCGGAGCCCCTACCCAGCGCCGAGCAGGCACCGACGCCCCCTACAGGTGCCCCTCCCCCTGCCCACTTTTCGCCCCAACAGCGCCGCCTAGGGGTGACGAAGCTGCCTGGGAGGAAGACACCACGTTCCCGGAGCCACAACCGCCGGGACCCCCACCAGGATCGTCGCCGAACCTCAGACTCTCCAGAAGGACGACCAGGCCACCCGATCGTCTGATTGCTGCACCATAGACTCTTCTTCCGTTATCCTCGACATCACGGTACATCCATACCTGGTCCTACCGTGCAAAAGGTGACAGTAATAGCTGGCCATCACCCCGCTGGGTTCTTTTTTAACAGGGGGTGAATGTGGTAATACCAGGTATTGCAGTACCTGAGAGGTGAATGACCATTGGCTAGACCTAGGGGTCTACCATTGGATAATGTACATAGCCCCGCCCTGAGAGGCGGGGTAGAAGAACCGATGCCGTCCCAGCAGCCTTCACTTTCTGTATCAGCGCTGCTGGGTACAGTTCTAGCTGATTAAAGCCGATTAGATATGACTCCTCTTTGTCTCGAGAGTATTGATTGTGCATCAGTCCCTGCTGCCTGAAATTATGTGCCACCTTCTTCTGCAGAAGAGGGGAAGCGTGTCAGCGAGAGTTGTGCTGTGGTATTTGAGTGCTATAGCTGTTATACTTGAATAGCTGCCATTCTATGCGTGCTGTAAGATGTAGGCATGAGGCTGGTAATAGTGCTGAGTGTGTGAGGGTGACATGAAGCACATAAGTGGTCAGTTTGAGTCCTAAATAATAAAGACTGCTGGCAGGTGAGTGATGGGGGTGCAATGAGTTGAGCAGTGTGTGGGGCCACTGGCGCAGTTGGTGAGACAAGGCATCTGGTACTGCATTCACTAACTTTGCCCATGCATGTGAAATCTTCAAGCACTGTATTTGGGTCCATGAAACTATATTCCTCGCATTTACCTTCTCAGCTATCTGTTTCGACTGCTTATCGTGGCCAGGATTCTCCAAAAAACACAGCCAAGTAAATACGCCGGCGTAAACACTGAAGTGTTTCAAGCCGGCATGAAAGGGCCTCTTGGCCCAGCGATTCTGTGGCCCACCGGGGGCGAGCACAGCGCCGGAGTGCTCCGCACTACTCCAGCCGCTGATACACGGCCCTGCACTGCCAGCCGTGGCCGCTTCAACGCCGGGCCCGCGCGACATGGCGGAGCCACACAGCGGGCCAGCACGGGAGAAGGTAGGCCCCCAACCCAGATCGCGTGCTGATCGGTGCCCCCGATCGCGGGCCTGGCCGTCCTGGAGGCCCCCCTGGAGACTGATTCCCCTGCCCCCCCTCCAGGACGGCCACCGTAGCCGCAATGCCGAGCTCCCGCTGGGTGGAACCATATGTAAACCACGCTGGCCCATGTGTCTGGAGAGTGTTCTGCATTGTTTTTGATTTTGATTTTGTTTATTGTCACGTGTACCGAGGTACAGTGAAAAGTATTTTTCTGCGAGCAGCTCAACAGATCATTAAATACATGAGAAGAAAAGGGAATAAAAGAAAATACATAATAGGGCAACAAAAGGTCCACAATGTAACTACATAACACCGGCATCGGGTGAAGCATACAGGGTGTAGTGTTAATGAGGTCAGTCCATAAGAGGGTCGTTTAGGAGCCTGGTAACAATGGGGAAGAAGCTGTTTTGTGTTTGTTCGTGTGTGTTCTCAGACTTTTGTATCTCCTGCCCGATGGAAGAAGTTGGAAGAGTGAGTAAGCCGGGTGGGAGGGATCTTTGATTATGCTGCCCGCTTTCCCCAGGCAGCGGGAGGTGTAGATGGAGTCAATGGATGGGAGGCAGGTTCGTGTGATGGACTGGGCGGTGTTCACGACTCTCTGAAGTTTCTTGCGGTCCTGGGCCGAGCAGTTGCCATACCAGGCTGTGATGCAGCCAGAAAGGATGCTTTCTATGGTGCATCTGTAAAAGTTGGTTAGAGCTAAGTCTCCATAGAATCCATAGAATCCTACAGTTCAGAAAGAGACCATTCAGCCCATTGAATCAGCGCCGACTCACTGAAAGAACACCCTACCTGGACCCAATTCCCCCATTCTATCCTCGTAACCCCACCTAACCTGCACATCTTTTGGACACTAAGGGGCAATTTTAGCATGGCCAATCCACCTAGCCTGCACATCTTTGGACTGTTGGAGGAAACTGGAGCACCCGGAGAAAACCCACGCAGAGGGCGTGCAACCTCCACACAGACAGTCACCCAACGCCTGAATCGAACCTGGGTCTCGAGCACTGAGAGGCAGCATTGCAATATAAATGGAGTACAAAATTATTTAATCCTGAAAAGCTAATATCAAACTGGTGCCATCTAACCTCATATTCCGTTCACAATTCAAATTGTCAACTGTGCCCCAACCATTTGTGACTCCCTGCATGGATGTCTTAAGAACCACAGGACATCCAATAGTGCTTTACAGCCAATGGAGTACTTTTCAAAGTATAGTCACAGTTGTAATATAGGAAATGTGACAGCCAATTTGCCCCCAAAAAGCTTCTACGAACAATAATGTACTGACCAGCTCATCTGTTTTAGGTATTCGTTGAGGAATTGGACAATTCTAGCTTAGCTTTTGAAAATATTTACAGCTTTGACTCTTCTCTGCCCAATCTGATTTATCTAATTCATACTTTATTCAGAATAGAAAAATAGTAAAGTAATTGGCCCTGGAATGTTAAATATAGCCAGCGAGCTCAATGATGTATGTGCGCCTGTCTCTAAAGAATCTCTTGTGACGATTGAAGTTCCTGGGATGGCAGACTTGGAATTTTTATACACAACATCGTGGGCCGAAGGGCCTGTTCTGTGCTGTATTTTCTATGTTTTCTATGATGTATTGTACTCACCAAGCATGTCATTCCACTCAATTGTTTACAAACAAGTATGTTCATTTATGTGGAAGAATTGCCTTTGGAACAGATTATGAGATCATTGTTTTGCAGCAGCCACCTCTGAACCTAGGGAAAAGAAATCTATGTATACAGAATAAACTGGAAGGACGAGCCAGATAGATCATTCTGTTAAGTAATTAACAGAATTACTGTTAATGACACTTATAACAATGTCACTTGAGACTAGGGCCAGGTGCCACTTACAGACAGGTGACCTTTTTATACAGGCGGTTTCCAAGCAGATTCAACTATACATCACGTTGTGATCCATTCTCTCACACTGGCTTTCAGAATACATTAGAATGGATCATCACTGAGATCTGTCTTCTGTTGAGACATACATCACAGGACACTGGTAACCCTGGAGGTAAGAATCATGTTAGATAAAAACAGAACATCATGGGAATGTACACTCTTTAATACTGATCTCCAGATAAAGTTACTTGGCATGGATTTGAGTTTTACCCTTAATGCATGCTGTTATACACCAATTACTACATCAGAATTTTGGTCACTCGGTCAAAAACCTGGAACTCCTTCTCCAAAAGCACTGTGGGTGTACCGACAACACATGGACCGCAGCTCAAGAAGACAGCTCACCACCACCATCTCAAAGGAGATCAGGGCCAAAAATTTACAGTTGTTCTGTAGCCACATAAATTGGCCAGCCCCCGATTTAAAATGGCGAACGGCAAAGGCTGATGGGAAAGTCAGCCAACATAGACAGACACCAGCAGCTGCAGGTTTGCTGTGTATTTACCTCTGCAAAGGCCAGACAACATCGATACCAGCAACCATCAGCATAACAATGTAGCAGCCATCTGCATACTGATGAGCAATCCCCAGGAACAATAAGTAACAATAAGTAACATTTTGGACACACAAAGCAAAACCAGACTCCTCGGCGCCAGCAGGAGCCAACACAAAGGGGGTGAACGAGAAACTCAAGACTGCCCATCAATCAGGGAACCTCTCCAGTATTGGAGAAAATCGAACCAAGCAATTGGGACAAAGCAATTGGGACCAGGTACAGGGTCTGCCCCGAAAGGCGGGAAGCCCCTGGGGACTATAAGAGTTAAGCCCCAAGTTCAAATCGCTCTCTTCACCACTTCTTCCTGCCCGGGTCACCCAGCAACACGAACCAACATTGACCGTGACCGGTGCAGTGATCATCGACTGAAGTAAGTCTTAATTCAACGCTCGCTACGGGATAGGCGCTCCTAGCTACCAATCCGTACCAACTTTGAATCCCGCAGACTCAGAACCCGAACGAAAGGCCATTTGTTCCCCTGACCTGGTGGGCCAGTTCCAAGTTAAGTATAGGCCTGTTAGTTATAGAAGAAGCTTAGACATAGAATTTGTGCATGAGTAGCGATTACTGGGTATAATAAATGTGCTTTGATTTAAATCTTACTAATCGGTGTACTGGGTTATTGATCATTACTCGGACTTGAACCCCGTGGCGGTATCATAAGGATACCTGGCGACTCGAGAGCAAAGGCAATAAAACAGAGCAATTGAACCAAGGAGAAAATCAGCAACAGTTCTCACCAATGGGGGCTTCCAGTCCCGCTGACAGCGATACGCTGTCACGGGTTCTCCTGTGGCAGCGAGCGTGAACAACAGAAAAACCCATTGACAGCGGCGTGACCGGAATATCAATGGCCCCTGCAAAATACACCATGAGGGGAGAGGAAATCCCCACCCTAGTTGTGGGCAATAAATAGTAGCCTTTCCAGTGATGCTCACATCGCATGAATGAGTAAAATTAATTAATATTTATTCACAAAGGTCAAACATAAAGCAGTTTCCTTAAAATCCTGAAATGTCGGCATGGCCACTCATTATTTTGTCATTAGGGAGTTCATGCACGATCAATTGCACCGAGACGAGAGTTGAATACAACTGAGGCTTTATTACTCTAAGATGTGTGGCCTCCTACAGCAGCTGGTGAAATGGCTGCTGTATAGGGAGCACACATATTTATACTCTGCCTACTGGGCGGAGCCAGCAGGCAGGGAACTACCCCCATACCTGTAGTACATCTCCTAATATATACAACAGTGATGATTACCACATTCACCCCCTGTTAAAATTGAGTCCGGCGAGGGTGGTGGAGAACTGTATACAGAGCAAGTTTAATATACAGAAGCGGAAATTTTTTATTTATTTCTGAAGTCCAGTACAAGGTGGTTTGATAGTCCCGATCGAATTATAGATTGAGCTGGTCCGCGGCCTTGATGTGGCATTGGGAGCGACGCAGTGGTGGCGGCGATTCCGGTGTTGGTCTAGTTCTTGGTGACTCTGGGAGCGTGCCAAAATCCTCTTCATCCTCGGGTGTGGGCAGGGGGAGGACGGATGGTCCTGGGGGGGTTGCTGCTGGGTGCGCCAGGGGAGGGGGGGGGGTGGAGCCGGGCCGGAGGGGTGTGTGTGTGTGGAACCTGCTGGTGCCAGGTCTCTGAGGGAGACAGTACCCTGGCGGCTGTCGGGGTACGCTACGTAGGCACACTGGGGGTTAGCGTGGAGTAACTGCTCCCTTTCAACCAACGGGTCCGCCTTGTGGAGTCAGACGTGCCTCCGGAGGAGTACGGGTCCTGGAGCTGAGAGCCAAGTCGGGAGCGACACCCCGGATGTGGACTTCCTGGGGAAGGCAAAGAGGCGTTCATGGGCTGTGTCGTTAGTGGCGGTGCATAGTAGCGACCGAATGGAGTGCAGTGCATCGGGGAGGACCTCCTGTCAGCGGGAGGCCGGGAGATTTCTGGACCGTAGGGCCAGTTGGACGGCCCTCCAGACCGTCCCGTTCTCCCTCTCCACCTGCCCGTTTCCCCGGGGGTTATAGCTGGTCGTCCTGATGGAGGCTATACCCCTGCTGAGCAGGAACTGGCACAGCTCATCACTCATGAATGAGGATCCCCTGTCACTATGGATGTAGGCAGGGAAGCCGAACAGAGCGAAGGTGGTGTTGAGGGCTTTGATGACGGTGGCAGACGTCATGTCGGGGCATGGGATGGCGAAGGGGAATCTGGAGTATTCATCGACCACACTGAGGAAGTACGTGTTACGGTCGGTGGAGGGGAGGGGCCCTTTGAAGTCCACGCTGAGGCGTTCAAAGGGGCGGGAGGCCTTCACCAGGCGCGCGTGGTCCGGCTGGTAGAAGTGCGATTTGCACTCCGCACACACCTGGCAGTCTCTGGTGATTGCCCTGACTTCCCCGACGGAGATTGTGGGCCTTTATGAAGTGGTACAATCGTGTGACCCCCGGGTGACAAAGGTTGTCGTGCAGGGTCCGGAGTCGGTCTACTTGTGCGCTGACACATGTACCCCGGGATAGGGTATCTGGGGGCTCGTTGAGCTTGCCAGGGCGATACAAAATCTCGTAGTTGTAGGTGGAGAGCTCGATCCTCCACCTCAAGATTTTATCATTTTTGATCTTACCCCGCTGTGTGTTATTGAACATGAAGGCTACCGACTGTTGGTCAGTGAGGAGAGTGATGGCCAGGTAATGCCTCCAATGCCGCACATCTTCAACGATGGCTCTTTTTCGACGGAGGACGGCCGAATTTCAGAGGCATGAATGGTTAGTGAAAAGAATGCCACGGGCCTGCCTGCCTGATTGAGCGTGGTGGCTAGGGTGACGTCTGATGCGTCGCTTTCCACTTGAAAGGGCAGCGTCTCGTCTACTACGTGCGTCGCGGCCTGGGCGATATCGGCTCTAATACGGTTGAAGACATGTTGAGCCTCGGCCATCAGGGTGGACTGGATGAGTGGGCGGGCCTTTTCCGCATCGTTTGGGACCAATGGGGTAGTATGAAAAGAACCCCAGGCAGCGTTTGAGGGCCTTGGGGCAGTGGGGAAGGGGGAGCTCCATGAGGGGGCGCATGCGGTCGGGATCGGCCCCAGAACTCCGTTCTGGACCACATAGCTGAGGAGGCGAAGCGGTTCGTACCTAATACGCACTTCTCCTAGTTATAGGTGAGGTTTAGCAGAGTGGTGGTGTGGAGACGTTTGGCAACGTTGGCATCGTGGTCCTGCTAATCGTGGCCGTAGATGGTGACATTGTCTAGGTACGGGAAGGTGGCCTGCAACCCATACCGGTCGACCATTCGGTCCATCACCCTTCGGAAGACCGAGACCCCGTTGGTGACACCGAAGGGAACCCTGAGAAAATGGTGGAAGCGGTCAGCTGCCTCGAAGGCAGTGTATGGGCGGTCCGCCTTACGGATGGGGAGCTGTTGGTAGGCGGATTTGAGGTCTACAGTTGAGAAGACTCGGTACTGTGCAATCTGATTGACCATATCAGATATGCGTGGGAGGGGGTACACGTCGAGCTGCGTGTACCGATTGATGGTCTGGCTGTAGTCCACGACCATTCTGTGTTTTCCCCAGTTTTCATCACTATCACTTGGGCTCTCCAGGGGCTGTTGCTGGCCTCGATAATGCCCTCCCGAAGCAGCCGCTGGACCTCGTACTTTGGACCTGATGAAGGTCCTGTCCTGGGTGCTGTACCATCTGCTCCTCGTGGCGACGGGTTTGCAATCCAGGGTTAGGTTTGCGAATAGGACTCATCTACTGAGGTAGTATGGGCTGAGGTTAGAAACAGGAAAGGAGAGGTCACCCTGTTAGGGGTTTTCTATAGGCCTCCGAAAAGTTCCAGAGATTGCAAAGATGATCCTGGATAGGAGCGAAAGCAACAGAGTAGTTGTTATGGGGGACTTTAACTTTCCAAATATTGACTGGAAACGCTATAGTTCGAGTACTTTAGATGGGTCCGATTTTGTCCATTGTGTGCAGGAGGGTTTCCTGACACAGTATGTAGATAGGCCAACGAGAGGCGAGGCCATATTGGATTTGGTACTGGGTAATGAACCAGGGCGGTTGTTAGATTTGGAGGTAGGTGAGCACTTTGGTGATAGTGACCACAATTCGATTACGTTTACTTTAGTGATGGAAAGGGATAGGTATATACCGCAGGGAAAGACTTATATCTGGGGTAAAGGCAATTATGATGCGATGAGGCAAGACTTAGGATGCATCGGATGGAGAGGAAAACTGCAGGGGATGGGCACAATGGAAATGTGGAGCTTGTTCAAGGAACAGCTACTGCGTGTCCTTGATAAGTATGTACCTGTCAGGCAAGGAGGAAGTGGTCGAGCAAGGGAACCGTGGTTTACTAAGGCAGTCGAAACACTTGTCAAGAGGAAGAAGGAGGCTTATGTAAAGATGAGACATGAAGGTTCAGTTAGGGCGCTCGAGAGTTACAAGTTAGCTAGGAAGGACCTAAAGAGAGAACTAAGAAGAGCCAGGAGGGGACATGAGAAGTCTTTGGCAGGTAGGATCAAGGATAACCCTAAAGCTTTCTATAGATATGTCAGGAATAAAAGAATGACTCGGGTAAGAGTAGGGCCAGTCAAGGGTAGTAGTGGGAAGTTGTGCTTGGAGTCTGAGGAGATAGGAGAGGTGCTAAATGAATATTTTTCGTCAGTATTCACACAGGAAAAAGACAATGTTGTCGAGGAGAATACTGAGATTCAGGCTACTAGACTAGAAGGGCTTGAGGTTCATAAGGAGGAGGTGTTAACAATTCTGGAAAGTGTGAAAATAGATAAGTCCCCTGGGCCGGATGGGATTTATCCTAGGATTGAGGCTAGAGTTGGAGGCAGGGTGCCCTTGCTAGCGGGTCTAGTGAACACCGCCCGCAGGTGCGCGTCCGGTGCTGTCGCAAATGTTTTATAGAAGTCCGCCGGGAATTCATCTGGTCCCGGCGCCTTCCCCGCCTGTATGGAGTTGACGCTCTCCATGCCTTTTCCCAGCTCTCATGGTGCTTCCAGCCCCCGTTTCCTATCCTCCCCGTGACTTGAGGTTCATAAGGAGGAGGTGTTAGCAATTCTGGAAAGTGTGAAAATAGATAAGTCCCCTGGGCTGGATGGGATTTATCCTAGGATTCTCTGGGAAGCTAGGGAGAAGACTGCTGAGCCTTTGGCTTTGATCTTTAAGTCATCTTTGTCTACAGGAATAGTGCCAAAAGACTGGAGGATAGCAAATGTTGTCCCCTTGTTCAAGAAGGGGAGTAGAGACAACCCCGGTAACTATAGACCAGTGAGCCTTACTTCTGTTGTGGGCAAAATCTTGGAAAGGTTTATAACAGATAGGGTGTATAATCATCTGGAAAGGAATAATTTGATTAGACATAGTCAACACGGTTTTGTGAAGGGTAGGTCGTGCCTCACAAACCTTATTGAGTTGTTTGAGAAGGTGACCAAACAGGTGGATGAGGGTAAAGCAGTTGATGTGGTGTATATGGATTTCAGTAAAGCGTTTGATAAGGTTCCCCACGGTAGGCTACTGCAGAAAATAGGGAAGCATGGGATTCAGGGAGATTTAGCAGTTTGGATCAAAAATTGGCTAGCTGGAAGACAAAGGGTGGTGGTTGATGGAAAGTGTTCAGACTGGAGTCCAGTTACTAGTGGTGTACCACAAGGATCTGTTTTGGAGCCACTGCTGTTTGTCATTTTTATAAATGACCTGGAGGAGGGCGTAGAAGGATGGATGAGTAAATTTGCAGATGACACTAAAGTCGGTGGAGTTGTGGACAGTGCGGAAGGATGTTACAAGTTATAGAGGGACATAGATATGCTGCAGCGCTGGGCAGAGAGGTTGCAAATGGAGTTTAATGCAGAAAAGTGTGAGGTGATTCATTTTGGAAGGAATAAGAGGTAGACAGAGTACTGGGCTAATGTCAAGATTCCTGGCAGTGTGGATGAGCACAGAGATCTCGGTGTCCATGTACATAGATCCCTGAAAGTTGCCACTCAGGTTAAGAGGGTTGTTAAGAAGGCGTATGGTGTGTTACCTTTTATTGGTAGAGGGATTGAGTTTCGGAGCCATAAGGTCATGTTGCAGCTGTACAAAACTCTGGTGTGGCCGTATTTGGAGTATTGCGTTCAATTCTGGTCGCCGCATTATAGGAAGAATGTGGAAGCATTGGAAAGGGTGCAGAGGAGATTTACCAGAATGTTGCCTGGTATGGAGGGAAGATCTTATGAGGAAAGGCTGAGGGACTTGAGGCTGTTTTCGTTAGAGAGAAGAAGGTTAAGAGGTGACTTAATTGAGGCATACAAGGTGATCAGAGGATTGGATAGGGTGGACAGTGAGAGCCTTTTTCCTCGGATGGTGATGTCTAGCACGAGGGGACAGATATTTATCTCCCCTCAATTTAAAGCTAAGACAGATGTCAGAGGTATGTTCTTTACTCAGAGAGTAGTAGGGGCGTGGAATGCCCTGCCTGCAACAGTAGTGGACTCGCCAACACGAAGGGCATTCAAATGGTCATTGGATCGACATATGGATGATAAGGGAATAGTGTAGATGGGCTTTAGAGTGGTTTCACAGGTCGGCGCAACATCGAGGGCCGAAGGGCCTGTACTGCGCTGTAATGTTCTATGTTCTATGTTCTAGGAAAGGTGGTCGACCTTTAGGGTCGCGAGGCCGCACACAGTAAGGGGTGGTAGCACCCGCCGAATTTCAAGTTACCCTCTGGAGGTTAGACTGGACATCCAGGCCGAGTAGCAGGGCAGCGCAGAGGTTGGGGAGGATGTAGAGGCGGAAGCCACTGAATTCTACGCCCTGGACCGTGAGTGTGACTGTACAGTACACCCGGATCGCCACGGAATGGGATCCGGAGGCCAGGGAGATTCTTTGATTGGCAGGGTGTACCGCAAGGGAGCAGCGCCTTACTGTATCTGGATGTGTGAAACTTTTGGTGCTCCCGGAGTCCAGTAGGTCTCGTGCCCATCGAACTTCACGCTTGTCGAGGCGGTGGCTAGATTGTGCGGGCGAGACTGGTCGATCGTGACCGAGGCGAGTCGTGGCTGGTCGGCGCTGGTGTCGAATGATGGGGTGCCCGGGGGGCACGGGTCCTGGAACAATGGTGGTGCCCATGTTCCATGGAGAAGACAAGATGGCGGCGCCTGATGATCTTGGGGTGGGCAAGATCATCAGGCGCCGCGCCTACGGGCCGCACATGGCGGGGGTTGAAAAAGATGGCGGCGCCCATGGGCCGCACGTGGTCCGGGGAGGTGAAGATGGCGGCGCCCATTGTCCGTACATGAGGGGGGTCACGGCAATAGCGGCAACTGAGTGGGCCTGGCACACCGCAGCGAAGTGCCCCTTATTGCCGCAGGCCTTGCAAAGGCCGTGCGGGCTGGGCAGAGTTGGCGGGGGTGTTTCTGTTGCCCGCAGAACTAACACCGGGAGTCCCCCGGGGTTGGCTAGCTGGCGCGTGGCACAGGCATATTGGCTGGGTGAGGCCCCCGGTGGGGCGGCCGTCTGCAGAGTCCACGATGTGTAGGAGGAGTGGGCCGCGCGGTTGGGGGTGTACACCTGAATATTGTGCGAGGCGACCGCCATCGATAGCGCCAGTTTTTTGTTGCTGCGAGGTCGAGCGTGGCCTCCTCTGAAAGTCGCTGGCGTATGACGTCTGACCCTATCCCCGTAACTAAGGCGTCCCACATGAGGAGGTTTGAATGTCCCGTGGCCGTGACGGCCTGACAGTTACAGTCTCTGACCAGGGGAATTAAAGCACGCCAGAAATCTTCTACGGACTCACCAAGGAGTTGACTGCAAGTAGAGAGTATGTGTCTGGCGCAGAGCGTGTTCGTCTGCTGGGCGTAATTCTCTTTCAGTAGCACCATGGCTTCATCATAGTTCGGCGCGTCCTGGATAAGAGGAAAGATGTTGGCGCTCAGCCGCGAGGAGTATCTGGATCTTCTGACCTTCCAGGATTGGGTCTGGTGCAGACCTGATGTAAACAAGCTAGCCAGTGTTGAAAGTCCTTTTTGGCGTCGCTTGATTGCGGATCCAGCTGCAGGCGATCTGGCTTGATGCGAAGGTCCATCTTCTGAAAATCTTAGAGTAATAAATTGATGCACGAACAATTGCACAGAGATGAGAGTTGAATACAACTGAGGCTTTATTACTCTAAGATGTGTGGCCTCCTACAGCAGCTGGCGAAATGGTTGCTGTATAGGGAGCACACATATTTATACTCCGCGTACTGGGTGGAGCCTGCAGGCAGGGACTACACCCGTACCTGTAGTACAGGGCCTTACCACACATCTAATATGTACAACAGTGGTGATTACCACAGGAGTTGCATTCCTCATTTGGTTCCTGGTGAAGGAGAAGTTTGAATCTTTCTCTCAATGACAGCACTTACGTTCCTGTAGCCAACCAGGGACCTGAATATATTATTTTCCCCCACCACATTATTTTGATATTCATCTAATTCTCTCACCTCTGACACTATTTTCCGAAGGGAGATGCAGACTTTAAACAGAGAAGAAGAAACTAAGTGGGAAGACTGAATGTATAGTTGAAGAGACAGGAATCCTGAAATTCTGTGGAGATTCTCCTCTCCCTACTGTAACTCTGATAAAAGATCTCCCGCCACACTCGCCAAATAAATAGCAGGGGCCCAATGAAAGAACCTCTGCAGAATTTCAGGGCGAAGAGGCTTTTGAATGGACAGGAAGAGCTAGCAATTCAAAGTGGTTTGGGTAGCTAATTCCAGAGGGCAGTGATATAGACCTTCTGGTGAGACAAAAGATGTCGCCTACCCTGAACTTGGCCATTTTCCCTACAACCTCTGCCAAAGATTCAGCAGCTGCAGCACAGGCAGTCGTTGAACAGCCTGGCAGATTGACTCATTCTTTGAGGAAGATGTTTAATGCTCCAGCTGGAGCCTATGCAGAGACATTTTCTGAGAATAAATGCACAACGCCCTCTGAGAAAGAGAAAGAAAATCTGAGACACTCTCTGTCATCCTTTGAATTCTGCATTGCCAATGCCATCAATTGGCATTACCTGATGCCCGGAATTCAATCAGAGCGAGTGACAAGAAAAAGGGGACAACCATGCTTCCCTCATTGGAATGGGGTTCACCAAATGTCCGTCTTCACGTGACTGCACGCATTTCATGCCACAAAATCTATCCCTTAAGAAAAGGACAGAGACTTTGGAACAGCTCATTCTCAAGTACGTTACCAGTGCCAACTACCCCAAATGTATTAGGAAACTGGAGGGGGAAGTTGCAAAACCTCAGCCATAACTAAAAGAGTGGCCTCCAAATCTTGGATAGCAGAACAGGTAAACAAACTGTGGAGGATAAAAGTTGGAACATGTGGCTGGAGACCATTATGAAAATAAGCCAGAGAGATTTAGAAACAATTAGGTGAGTGTTGAAGTTAGGTGATGGTTGCATGGGACTTTGTGTGGGATAGGACTCGAGTTATCATATTCTGCAGCAAGCTGAAGGGGATGTGGGGAGGAGTGGAGAGATTTGAAAAAGTACAAAGCTCCCAACCAGTTTTTTTTTTCACCTCGTTCCTCTCTTGAAATCAGGACTTACATAAAACACGTAAGTGCTCAACTTTTGAAAATTTGACTCTGCTGCCTATTTATAAAGTTCTTGGAGCATGTATTCTTAACTGACTGCTTGCTTGATGGTCTCTGGGCTGTTTGAGTTTTTGCAGACCCAAAGATGGCAAGCGGCAACTGGATGGTCCCTTTGGGAAGCCAGTTGGCTGGCCAGATAATTACTTAATTAATTAAATAATAATGCCCAGTCATTAAAGTAGGGCCAATGCCTATTGGGAGTCTCTGTAATAGGGGGGGTAATGGGGATCTCTCTTATGGGGGGTCTATGGCGTGGCACAAAGGCCTATCCCGCCAGCCGGCGGAGCGGGAACCACTCCGGCGCAGACCTAGCCCCTCAAGGTGAGGGGTTGGCCCCTAAACGTGCGGAGAAATCCGCACCTTTGGCGCGGCCCAACGCCAGAGTGGTTCACGCCAGTCCATCTCGCCGGAACCCCCCGCCCCGCTGGGTAGGGGAGAATCCCGGCCCTTATTATGGGCCGATGAAGCAGTGGTGTTCTGTTGGCACGGCTGAGTTTCTGAGAGTGTGCGAGGAAGGCATATGGCAATCCAGGGGAGAGAGCATTGGAAGGAGAGATCAAAACTCTGGAGGTGGACCCATGTTGAAAATATCTGAGAGGAAGTGTCATTTCGGAGAAGATTCCAAAGCGAGTTTTCGAGAGTGGAGATTGGAAACCCAAGTTAAAAGACCTTGGGCTGGATTCTCCCAAAATGGGACTATGTCCCCACGGCAGCGTAAAAACACTGGCGTTTCACTCTGAAGATTCCTGTGAAAAAAAAAGTGGAGCCGATTCACTGACCTGCAGGGGGCTATCAGTGACCCAGAGTAGTTCACGCAGCTTTAGCTGCGGATACGGGCCCCCGCACTTCCGATTTTGAGTCTGCGCACAGTGGCGGCCTCCAGCAGCCATGCCGGGCGCCATGACGGACTCGGACCGCGGGGGCAGATTAAAAATGTAGACCCCCCCCCCCCCCCCCCGCGATCGACCACGTGCCCGAAGATCTGACCACGCCGATCTGTCCCCCGGTCGCCTATAAGGCCTCCCCCTAGTGTCCGATCCACCCCCCCCCCCACCAGAGCGGACGCGGATTGAGTCCGCAGCCACCACGTGAGCATCCCGACCGGCGATAGGTGGTTAGAACCATGCCATCTGGAACTCGGCCGGTCGGGAGCGGAGGATCGCTGGGCGGGCATCTGGCAATGAGCCCCAGCCGCGCGGAGTACACCACAAACACACCGATTCTCGGTTCCGGAGAATCGCCGGACCAGCGCTGGGCCCGATTTCGGTGTGAAATTGGATGCTCAGCCCCTTAGCTTCTGGGAGACCAGTTGTCTCACGATTTGGCAAGTGTCTGGGGGGAGTTGATGAGAGATCCATGGCACCTGCTTTGGGTGGCATCTGTCACTTGGTTTCAGAATATGGTGTGTCTGTCCACAGGGCACCGATTTGTTTACATGAACTGTCCTTACTGTGAACATTGGAGTATTAGTTAGACTTTGTAACTAATGTTATCCTTACAAATCTGTATATATCTCTAAAGATATAGTTGGGTGAAGGAGTAATGTACTATAGTTCATCCGTGGACAGCACTGTATCACAGTGGTTAGCACAGTTGCTTCACAGCTCCAGGGTCCCAGGTTCGATTCCTGGCTTCGGTCACTGTCTGTGCAGAGTCTGCACGTTCTCCCCGTGTCTGCGTGGGTTTCCTCCGGGTGCTCCGGTTTACTCCCACAGTCCAAAGATATGCAGGTTAGGTGGATTGGCCATGTTAAATTGCCCTTAGTATCCAAAAAGATTAGGTGGGGTTACAGGGATAGGGTGGAGGCGTGGGTTTAAGTAGGGTGCTCTTTCCAAGAGCCGGTGCAGACTCGATGGACCAAATGGCCTCCTTCTGCACTGTAAATTCTACGATACATCTTTTCTTGTTTAATAAATGTTTTATTCTTTTGTTAAATGTTCATCAACAGACTCCTGTGAATCTGTTCAGTCGTTGTCCTCCATAAAAAATAAGGGGCTGGATTCTCTGTTTTTGGGACTAAGTCCCCACGCCATCGGGAAAACTGTGGTCTTTTACGCCAGGAAAACTGGCAACAAAAGGCGACAGATTCCCCGTTTTGCTGGGGGCTAGCAGGCAGCTGTCGTAGAGCTCACAGCTCCAGCTGCCGATACGGCTCCCCGCACTTCCGTGTCAGAGGCCGCGCTTGCGCACGGTGGTCGCCTCCAGTGGCCGCGCCGTGCACCATGGCGGACTCAGTCCGCGGACCAGGACCACCGAAATAGTGCCTCGCATCGGCAGCTTGCGCGCTCTAGACTGCCATCACACATTGGCCCCAGTCCCGAATGAAGCCCCCCGCCCGAAAATCGGCCCTCCCCCGACTGTGGCGGCCGCAGACTGAGTCCGCAGCCACCACGCGAGGATCATTGATGGTGGGACCACATAAGTCCCACGGCGTCGGGAATTCGGGCGGTCGGGGACGCAGCATCACGGGGATGGTCTGAGGCGGTGGATACTCAGCGCGGTGTACTCCATGAGTACGCTGATTTTCGGGGGGCAGAGAATTGCGAAACCGGCGCCGGTCCCGATTTTGTGCGCCAAAACGGATTCTCCGCCCCGTTGCCAAACCCGATTTCACCGTCGGGGGGTGGAAAATCCAGCCCAAGACGTTAGGATCTATTAAGCCAGTTTCCACCCTGAGTTCTGACTGATCCAGTTGTAACATTAGCTAGGATCATAACAAATTATGCAAATTGCTGTTCCCTGGAAATTGATTGCTATTGGCATGATTTTCACCTGTCCTTAAACATTTAGAACTGATTTACAGCAAGGCACTAAAAATCAGCAGTCCTATATATAAGATTTATTGTCAATTTTTCATTTCAGAAATCTTTGTAAGCAAGTATACACTTGAATGACCTGTACAATAATCTTTCACTGAAAAGCCTGTTGTTGGTGAAGTGTCCCAGAAAGGATAGAATTTTGAACAGAAAGATTTCTGGCTCCTTTCATATTTCCAACCATTTTTTGTAACCATGTAAGAACATGAGTAACTTTTGTTGGCATTTTTACAGTAGGTTTCTTGAAAGTACCAAGAGTCGTGAGCACAGCCCAGTCCATCACTCAAACGCGCCTCGCATCCATTGACTCTGTCTGCACCTCCCACTGCCTTGGGAAAGCAGGCAACATAATCAAAGGCCCCTTCTACCCAGGTTATTCGCTCTTCCAACCTCTTCAAATGGGCAAGAGATATAAAAGTCTGAGAACACTGATTCAAAAACTGCTTCTTCCCCGCTGTTACCAGACTCCTGAATGACCCTCGAATGGACTGAACTGATCTCTCTACGCATCTTCTCTATTGTAGGACTACACTCCGTATGCTTCACCCGATATCTATATCTATGTATTTACATTGTGTATTTATCGTATCCTATGTTTTTCATGTATGGAACAATCTGCCTGGTCTGTACACAGAACAATACTTTTCACTGTACCTCGAACACATGACAATCAATCTAAATCTAAGTTTCTTAATTTCCGCATCCAGGCACATTTTTCTTGATTTGGGTATTGAGTTAAGGTTATAAATATTAGAGAGAAAATATTATCACCACCACGCTCATCAAACCTGTTTTTCAATGCTCCATCACTTGCATTTGGCGAGATGATCCTTGAGTTGAATATGTCTTAGACTTCAGCTGTATCAAAATGCTCATTCAAATAGTAGTATTGGGTATACTGTGGCACCTGTTGCCTGAAAGAGGATATTCAGTGTGCATTCTTTGCTATTACATGGCTATAACAATAATATTAAAGAAAACAAATTTAGGATTCAATGACAACTGCATAATGATAGCCTGTCTTGCATCTCTTTGCAGAAAGGCAGTCATCTTATCAGCGTGATAGTCACGACATGAAATTACATTGTCAGCTCATATCTGTTTTCATCATTTTCAATTTCTATAACACAGCAAGATGCAGATGAGATTGAAGTGAAATCTAAAACTGTGTTAATTTAAGTCATTCATTCAAGTGTTTGAATATTAGCTCATACCGTAAGACCATAAGACATAGGAGCAGAATTAGGCCACTCGGCCCATCGAGTCCACTCCGCCATTCAGTCATGGTTGATATTTTTCTCAACCCCATTCTCCTGCCTTCTCCCCAGAACCCCTGATCCCCTTATTAATCAAGAACCTGTCTATCTCTGTCTTAAAGACACCCAATGATTTAGCTTCCACAGCCTCCTGCGGCAATGAGTTCCACAGATTCACCACCCTCTGGCTGAAGAAATTCCTCCTCATCGCTGGTTTAAAGGATCGTCCCCTTAGTCGGAGATGGTGTCCTCTGCTTCTAGTTTTTCCGACAAGTGGAAACATCCTCTCCACATCCACCTTATCTAGGCCTCTCAGTCTCCTGTAAGTTTCATTAAGAACTCCCCTCCGCCCCCGCATTCTTTTAAACTCCAACGAGTACAGACCCAGAGTCCTCAACCGTTCCTCATACGACAAGCTCTTCATTCCAGGGATAATTCTTGTGAACCTCCTCTGGACCTTTTCCAAGGTCAGCACATCCTTCCTTAGATACGGGGTCCAAAACTGCTCACAATACTCCAAATAGGGTCTGACCAGAGCCTTATACAGCCTCAGAAATACAACCCTGCTCTTGTATACTAGCCCTCTCGACATGAATGCTAACATTGCATTTGCCTTCCTAGCTCCTGACTGAACCTACACGTTAACCTTGAGAGAACCTTGAACAAGGACCCCCAAGTCCATTTGTGCTTCTGATTTCCTAAGCCTTTACCCATTTAAAAAATAGTCAATGCCTCCATTCCTCCTTCCAAAGTGCATAACTTCACACCCTAGCTGATGACACATTGAGGAACCATGAATGAAGTTTAGTCACACTGCAACTCAAACCAGATATGTCATCATGCAATCCATTGGCATGTGTCAAGATGCACTTCAGGTGCCTGGACAAATTTGTAGCTGCCATAGGAAATAGTCACAGCCCCAGCACTTGAAATATTCAGATTATTTCCATTTGAAAGTTTACATCCTCAGAAAGTCCTGGTTTAGCTAGCACCACCCATTAATATATGGGCGGAATCTGTGATGCCAACGCAACTAAGACAGAAAGAGAAGTAGAACTTCTTCACAAAGGTTGGTAGAAGTGTGGAACTCTCTTAAAATCAGTAGAAGCTAACTCCATTAATAATTTTAAACCTTACAGCGATAGATTTTTGCATATGTTATGGAGACAAGCTGAGAAAATGATGTTAGGATACAGATCAGCCATGATCTTATTGACTGGAGGAACAGACTTGAGGGGCTGAAAGACTCACTGCTGTTCAGGTTCCTGAGAAAGCATTTCAATAAGGGCAGCAAATGCACAATGAAACATGGAACAGGGAAGCAATAGAGCAGGAGGGACCCGTCAAGGGGCTGGGGCTTGGTCGGGGGGGGGGCTGAAGCGTTCCAGGTTGCGGTTGCCCTGGGTTGGGGGGGGTGTTAGTGAGGGGCTCTTCATCTGTGAGGCCTTCAAACCATCTTAAAATATTGTGGATACCCATAAATGGGGCAACTACAGCTGCTGCCTGTCTGTCGTACCAAACACTTCCAGGTTCTAAGCTTAAGGTCATTTTGACTCCCTTTGAATGTGAGCAGCCTCTAGCTTCACAGCTACAGGCTATTGCAAATGAGGAATTTGCCTTGTTATTTGTGAGAGCACTTCACAGTTGTAGGTTGTGTTTGCTGCTTGCTGCTGCTGGTGGCTGCAGATGACTGGAGGCTGCTGTTGCTGTTTCCTTCCTTTTCAGTACCCGGAAAGTAGAACAATTTTGCTAAGGTACCTGGATCCTGTAAAACCGGGCTCAGGGGGACATATGTGTCCAGAAGGCAATCCGGTTTGAAGCAAGAAGACACTGTGGGACATGGTGCGCAACACTGATCCAAATGGGTCACCTGATGATGCAGTTGTAGAAATGCTTTTGCAGATTGCTGATGCTTTTGTTGCTGGTGTGGTGAGTGCTGCATGTAACTGGCATGTCACTGCAGGTTAAACACACTGGATGTTCAACTGCACCTTAAGTGCCAGTGGAATATGTGGATGCCAGGATTTGGTTCCAGTGAGATTGGGCCTTGTGGGAGTGCTTATACAGCTATGACTCCTGGACAGAGAATGGCACTAATACATGGATCAAGTAACACATTGATGGACAGATCATTTCTATGACAAAGTTCTAGACATGATAACACATTCTCAGGCTCATCCTCCATTACTGTTGAGGAACCTGCGAGGGGTCATAGACTCCCTACAGTGCAGAAGGAGGCCATTTGGCCCATCAGGTCTGCACCGGCTCTTGGAAAGACCACCCTACTGAAGCCCATGCCTCCACCCTATTCCCGTAACAAAGTAACCCCATCTAATCTTTTGGACACTAAGGGATAATTTAGAACATAGAACATAGAACAATACAGCGCAGTACAGGCCCTTCGGCCCACGATGTTGCACCGAAACAAAAGCCATCTAACCTACACTATGCCATTATCATCCATATGTTTATCCAATAAACTTTTAAATGCCCTCAATGTTGGCGAGTTCACCACTGTAGCAGGTAGGGCATTCCACGGCCTCACTACTCTTTGCGTAAAGAACCTACCTCTGACCTCTGTCCTATATCTATTACCCCTCAGTTTAAAGTTATGTCCCCTCGTGCCAGCCATATCCATCCGCGGGAGAAGGCTCTCACTGTCCACCCTATCCAACCCCCTGATCATTTTGTATGCCTCTATTAAGTCTCTTCTTAACCTTCTTCTCTCCAACGAAAACAACCTCAAGTCCATCAGCCTTTCCTCATAAGATTTTCCCTCCATACCAGGCAACATCCTGGTAAATCTCCTCTGCACCCGCTCCAAAGCCTCCACGTCCTTCCTATAATGCGGTGACCAGAACTGTACGCAATACTCCAAATGCGGCCGTACCAGAGTTCTGTACAGCTGCAACATGACCTCCCGACTCCGGAACTCAATCCCTCTACCAATAAAGGCCAACACTCCATAGGCCTTCTTCACAACCCTATCAACCTGGGTGGCAACTTTCAGGGATCTATGTACATGGACACCTAGATCCCTCTACTCATCCACACTTTCAAGAACTTTACCATTAGCCAAATATTCCGCATTCCTGTTATTCCTTCCAAAGTGAATCACCTCACACTTCTCTACATTAAACTCCATTTGCCACCTCTCAGCCCAGCTCTGCAGCTTATCTATATCCCTCTGTAACCTGCTACACCCTTCCACACTATCGACAACACCACCGACTTTAGTATCGTCTGCAAATTTACTCACCCACCCTTCTGCGCCTTCCTCTAGGTCATTGATAAAAATGACAAACAGCAACAGCCCCAGAACAGATCCTTGTGGTACTCCACTTGCGACTGTACTCCATTCTGAACATTTCCCATCAACCACCACCCTCTGTCTTCTTTCAGCTAGCCAATTTCTGATCCACATCTCTAAATCACCCTCAATCCCCAGCCTCCGTATTTTCTGCAATAGCCTACCGTGGGGAACCTTATCAAACGCTTTGCTGAAATCCATATACACCACATCAACTGCTCTACCCTCATCTACCTGTTCAGTCACCTTCTCAAAGAACTCGATAAGGTTTGTGAGGCATGACCTACCCTTCACAAAGCCATGCTGACTATCCCTGATTTAGCGTGGCCAATCCACCTAGCCTGCACATCTTTGGACTTTGGTGATACCGTGTGGGTTTTCTTTGGTAAAAATGAGCTGATATATCTTTGTCTTGGTTCCAATATGATACTGTGACATTTCCTTTTTGTTGAATGGTTTGTGTGATATGTGGAATGTTATGTAGTTGATTTTCAAATCTTTGTTACTTTCGACCGTTTATGAAACAAAATATTCTAAAGTGGCTTCTCGTGGGTACATGGGCCATGTTTCAGAAAATGATTATTGCATCGCATTTCAATCAAACTTTGAAACCTGAACAGTTTGCCTGAACTTGAGAAGTGTCAGCACCATAGAGGCAGCAGTCAACAATCAAACACTCAAGAGCTGGGCTTCAGCACTGGGGATATCCTTGCCACCAAAGGGTGACTGAGTGGGGGGGGGGAGGAAAGAGTGGGGAGGGGCATCTGAACACGGTCTCCCTAATGTTCCCGGTCGGGGTCTGGGATCTAGGGGGCTCCTGCTGTGGCTGGGATGAGTGTGCAGAGCAATGTTCCTCAGCACAACTGGCTTGCTGGGATGGCATTCTGAGAGAAGGCAGGAGACATAAGATTGGGGAGGCTTGAGAGATTTGAGGGTCCCGGGGTGGAAACCTTCAATGATTTTCAATCTATCTGCTTCTCCAATTCCTTACAGAAACCAAAATGTATGATGGTATTGGTCCCGCAGAGGATGCCCTCGCAGTACTGGTGGCAGACTGAATGGATGCCGGAGAAGGCAGCAGCATCGATGCTTATTGGAGATGGCACTCCATGTGCAGGGGGGCATTGCACACCCTGAAGATCCGGCCACCCATCAGGCCAAGGAGGAAATCAGCGGAGGACTCCAGCGATGGCCCAAGATGTACAAGTGTTGTTGGTCTTTCGAGGAGATGATGAAAAGCATGTGCCGCAGGAGGCTCGTCTAAATAAAGAGACAGCACTTGTGCCACGTCCTCACAGATTTGACACCCCATGGAGGAGGAGGACACCTGCTCCCATGAAGGTCACCGCAGCCCTGAACATCTATCAGAAGCTATAGCCCATACTTTCAATTTCCTTGTTAACCTGTGCCAATTTTAAAGGGCTAAGTCTATATGGATGTTGTTTGATTGGAAGAGTATTTCCCACATCTACATCATGTCTAGCCATTTTAGTATTTCCCAACTTATCTCCACAATCTTGCCCATGTGATATCAATAACTCTTTCAGGTCAGTCCATTTTTCCTCTGGAAGGTAACTCAACAATTTATCCCAATTCTTAAGAACATCCTCATTTTCCAATTTAATTTGAGGTATGTTAAATTCACAGTCATCTGGATTTGGTTCGTCAACTTCAGTTAGAATCATTAAAACCTCCTCCTTTTTCTTTCCTTCCATTTCAAAGTACCTTTTAAGCATATTCACATGACACACTCGTTTTCCTTCTATCCGGCGTTTTTGCCACGTAATTCACCTCACTTAATTTCCTTTCCATCTGATAAGGTCCACAAAACCTTGCTTTTAAAGGTTCACCTGCCACTGGTAACAATACTAAAACTTTATCTCCATTGGCAAAACTACAAACTTTGAATTTCTTGTCCGCTACCCATTTCATTACATTTTGTGCAACTTTTAAATGTTGTCGAGCCAATTCACCTGCTCTATTTAATCGTTCCCTAAAATTTGACACATAATTCTGATTTCTCACTCACCAATTTTTCCTTAATCAATTTAAGTGGTCCCCTTACCTCATGACCAAAAATTAGTTCAAAAGGACTAAATTTGGTTGACTCATTCGGAGCATCCCTAATAGCAAACAGTACAAATGGAATTCCTTTATCCCAATCCTCTGGATAATCATGACAATAAGCCCTCAACATTGCCTTTAATGACTGATGCCACCTTTCTAACGCTCCCTGCGATTCTGGATGGTACGCAGTTGATTTAAATTGTTTTATTCCTAAGCTATCCATAACTTCTTTGAATAACTTTGAGGTAAAATTTGATCCTTGATCCGATTGTATTTCTGTGGGTAGTTCATATCTAGTAAAGAATTTAAGTAACTCCTCCAAAATCTTTTTAGCTGTCATACTATGTACTGGAATGGCCTCTGGAAACCTAGTAGACACATCCATTATCGTCAAAAGATATTGATTCCCACTTTTTGTTTTAGGAAGCGGTCCTACGCAATTAATTAGGACCTTGTAAAAGGTTCCTCAAATGATGGAATGGGTATTCAGGGCGCTGGTTTTATCACTGCTTGAGGTTTCCCTATCACTTGACATGTGTGACATGATTGACAAAATTTAACTACATCTTTATGTAGTCCAGGCCAATAAAAATGTTCTTGTATTTTAGCTTGAGTTTTCCTTATTCCCAAATGACTTCCCACTGGTACCTCATGTGCAACTCGCAACACCTCCTTTCTATACCCTACTGGCAATACTACTTGATGAACTTCTGCCCACTTTTCATCCTCCTGCATATGTACAGGTCTCCATTTCTCAAGAAGACATTACTTTTACAGTAATAACACTCTGGTATCCACTCAGATTCTTCTTCCGTGTATGCTTTCTGATATATCCGTTTTATTTCTACATTTTTCTGTTGTAACTCTGCCAATTTTCCTGAACTAAAAATATCCGCCTCATCCTCCACCTGTTGTTGTTCTTTTTCAACCATCTGATCAAAAATTGTTTCTGATAATTGCACTTCAACTTTATCTTCACTCTTTGATTTCTCCTCTTGTCTTAACCTGTGACTTTGCGACCTTGTTACTACACAATCCGGAAAAATCCCAGGATATTCATCCTTCAACGCTTCAGTTGTCTGATTTTCCACTGGCTTATCAACCACCATCGGCATCACTCCTACCTGCGATCCAGCTATATCATTACCTAAGATAAACTGTATTCCTGGACAAGATAGTTTCTCTATTACTCCTACTACCACTTCACCACTCTTCACAGGACTTTCCAACCTTACCTTATATAATTGAACACTACTCCTCTCACCCCGAATTCCACATATTACCACCTTTTCTGGCAACATTCTTCCCAAACTACATAACTCCTCATCTCTTACCATTAAAGATTGATTAGCTCCCGTATCTCTTTAAATTGTGACTTCTTTACCTACTCCTCCTGATACACATGAGTAAACTTTACTCAAAGAAGTAAATTCTTTAAAGAGATCTGGCACCTTATTATCAATCACCTCTTGATCAGGCTGTACAATCTTTTGCCCCTCCTTCTCTTCACTTGGGCTGTCCTTTACCACTTTAACAAACCCCACTGTCTTATCCTGTTTTACCACATCAGCCTTCCCAGTGCTTTTCTTCAACCACCAACACCGTGACTTTACATGGCCTAGTTTATTACAGTGAAAACATTTGAAACTTTTCATTTCTTTTCCACCCTCCTGGATTTTTTTTAAAATCTGAGGTACACTCTCCTTATTATATCCCATCAGATCACCTTTGCCTCTACTATCCCTCACAGGCTGAAACTGATGTCGGAAACCAAGCTTTGATTTATGAACTAATTCATAATCATCTGCCATTTCTGCTGCTAATCTCGCAGTTTTAACCCTCTGTTCGTCCACATGAGTTCTCACTACATCAGGAATTGAATTTTTAAACTCCTCCAAAAGTATAATTTCTCTGAGAGCTTCATACGTTTGTTCTATTTTCAAAGCCCTTATCCACCTATCAAAATTACTCTGTTTGATCCTTTCAAATTCCATGTATGTTTGACCAGGTTCTTTCCTTAAATTTCTAAACGTTTGTCTGTAGGCTTCAGGCACTAGTTCATATGCACCTAAGATGGATTTTTTCACCTCCTCATACGTCCCAGATACCTCCTCCGGTAGTGATGCAAACACTTCACTAGCTCTACCTACCAGCTTTGTTTGAATCAGTGATACCCACATGTCCTATGGCCATTTCATTGTTTAGCCACCTTCTCAAATGAAATGAAAAATACTTCTACCTCCTTCTCGTCAAACCTTGGCAATGCTTGGACATATTTAAATAGATTCCCACCAAGCCTTCGACTTTGACGCTCTTTCTCACTATCCTCATCACTATCATCCAACTGTACGTTTCCCTTTACGTCTGCCAATTTTAACTGACTGTCATGTTTCATAGCCATTTTCTGAAGTTCAAACTTTCTCTCTTTATCTTTTTCCCTTATCTGTGTCTCCCTTTCTCTTTCCTTTTGTTCTGCTCGGGCTATTCTTTCTTTTCTCCTTTCTTCTCTCTCCTTTTCTTTTTCCTCACTCTCTTTCTTTTTCTTCTCTCTCTCTTTCTTGTTCCTCTCTCTCTCTTTCTTTTTCCTCTCTTCCGTATTCAAGCTGCTTTAATTCTTTATCATGTTCCATTTGTTTAATTTGTAACTGAATTTGTGCCATTTCCAATGAGTCAAACTGTATCTCAGGCAACTTTAAATGCTTAGCCACCGCCATAATGACCTAATTTTTTCGCATTTTGTCAGGTAATGTTAACTGCAATGTTTTTGCCAAATCCAACAGTCTGCTTTTAGTCTCTGTCCGTAAGGTACTGCGTGTGACTGTCTCCACCCCCAAAGCCTTCAGAGCCTCTGAATGAGCCATTGTCCACAACACACTCCCTACTTAAACTAAAATACCACACCTGAAAACACCCACAATATGCTCACCCCTCACTGTCTTTACGTTCACTAAGCCAATCCAGTAGATAGACTTTTATCCCCCTCGAGCCCCCAATTTGTTATGGGCCAGGGTTTAGAGAACCCCAAAGTGTAACATGGAGTTCACCTGACCCACGACTTTTAATAGATTGTGGTTGTGGGGAGCACACGGTCCACTCTACAGGTATGGTGCAAACAGAGCTTTACAATACTTTTAAATTAAAACAATGTTTATTCTATGAACTCACGTTAACGTTTTTAAAACATACAGTGAACATCTTAGCAACCATCAATTCAAATAAACCCGCAAAGAATACAACACAAAGTAATCCGTAATAACTTCCCAAACAACATCCAGAAGACAAAAGAAATACCTTTTAACAGAAGCACATTAGGTTTACATTCACTACGGAGAACATTTATAATTCTGAATTCACCAAATGATCAAGAGATAGTCTTTTCATGGCAGAGAGAGCAACAGTACACCTGCTCTGTCTGTCTCAGCTCCAACACTGAAAACGAAACTAAAACACACCGGCAACAAACAGCCTAAAACAAAAATAAAAAGCTGACAGAGTTCCTAGCTCCACCCACACTCTGACATCACTGATAAACACCCATTTCTTAAAGGTACTCTCACATGACTGTGTCACAAGTAGGCTCATGTTCACACTGCAATTAAGTTACTGTGAAAATCTCCAAGTCGCCACACTCTGGCGCCTGTTCGGGTACACTGAGGGAGAATTCAGAATGTCCAATTCACCTAACAAGCACGTATTTCGGGACTTGTGCGAGGAAACCGAAGCAGCCGGAGGACACAGGAGATTATGCAGACTCTGCACAGACAGTGACCCAAACCGGGAATCGAACCCAGATCATGAGGCTCCTTTTAAAAATGACAAGCCAAATATTTTCAGAAAAGTCGCTTGTTTACTTAATACTTTGTGAGAACAAAGGTCTTTTAAGTCCAAAAATAAAGAAGTGAAACTGCACTTGGTTTGCCATGTGTACATCACGAGGCAACGAGGGCAAACTGTACACTTAGCTCACTGTGAAAAAGACCATTAAAGTGTGACAGTGTCACAAGTATTTCTCAGATCTTCTCATAAACATCCCACTGTTTCCTCATGTACCTCATGACTTAATGGTCTTTTTGATCTCAGTAACATTTTTCATAAAATACCATTCATTTATGTGGAAATGACGTGTCTCTTTTTGTTAATATAGAATTAATTGAGTAGCGTTTTATTGAGAAAACATCTAAAACAGCAGAAGTGTTGAAAGTGCTCTGCTTGGATGATTCTCAATTTAAGAAACTGATAGGAATGTCCCTTTGGAAGGAGTTACTTTAGATGTAATAAATAAACATTTAAATTATTTTTTCTACCTGCATTTTTATTTTCTTCAGAACTCTCTCAGCCACATCAGAAGTCTCGAGAACTTGGCCAAACCTACTGCAGAGCTTTTTCAAGGGCAATTAGAGATGTTTAATAAGTAATGGCCTTGTCAGTGATGCCTACATCCCATGAATGAGGTTAAACAATAAGGATAATTTAACTAGTGTAGTGTGAACCAGATCTTGTGCACATACATGCTGATTTTGTAGGAAAATTAACAATGGACTGTACTGCAAATTCCAGAATATGAAACATCTGTATTAGTTGTTCACAAGTCGTAGCTTCCCATTCAAATTCACCTGGATCTGTCGATGCTGTCCACCGTACATGACCACGTGCCGAACTTTATAAAGGATCAGGTCCGTCTCAGTCCATCTGCGATGCCGTAACAGGCATAGAATCCATGGAATTCAGCATTTCAACTTCTTCGACCATCTTGGGAGTTGACATTGGGCTACTCGATAAAGGCAATTGGCTCAGTGCATCTGCATTCGAAATTGGAGTCCCCAGTCTGTGCTTAAAAGATACTCGTAGGTGGCAAATAATAGAGCCTAGCGCTGGATGCATGTGGAAGCAATGGGCGGAATCACTTTATCCCCTCTGGAGAGTCCAAGTAAAAGTTTATGATCCATAATGAGTGTAAAATGGCTGCCATAGACATATTGATGAAAGCATTTCATGGCGAATACAACCACCAGGCCTTCCTTCTCTATCTGCGCAAACTTATTTTCCACTGCAGCCAACGTATGGGAGGCGAAAGCAATCGGCTGTTCCCTTCTGTCCTCCATTCAGTGGGACAGAACTGCCCAATACCATAGGGTATTGTACATGTGTACATGTAATGAGTAAGGGTTTGGCGGGAGTAACCCAGAAGATGACAATTGTCCTTTTACCCACCGAAAAGCTATTTCCTGCAGCCAGCACCAAGTCCATACGTCATCCTTTTTCAGAAGGAGGTGCAAGGGGGTCAGTGTGGTAGCCAGGTTCGAAAGGAACTTCCCCTAATAATTAACAAGACCAAGGGAAGATCGAGGTTCCTAGCATTCTTCGGGGTGAGGCCTGCTTGATGGGGCACACCTTCTCTACGATGGGGTGGAGACCTTCACAATCCACCTGCTCGCCGACGTAGGCTACCTCCTTTGCGTGGAAAACGCACTTGGCTCTCCGTAGGTGGACACTAGCTTCAGCAAACCATTTCAATATAGCTTCCAGGTTATCCAAATTCTCTTGTTCAGTGGCAACCGTGACCACCACATCATCTAAATAAACAGCAAACGTGGGAGCTTCCTCAGGATGTTTTCCATTACACAGGCTGAAAAATAGCACAGGTGGAGGTTACTCTGAAAGGCAGCCGTGTAGGCCCTGGGGTGTGTTGATGATGACATACTTGAAAGAGGTAGGATCCAATTCAAGCCGCAAATGGGCATGGCTCATTTCGAGCTTCATGAATGAATGCGCTCCTGCAAACTTTGCACAGAGATCCTCAATGCGGGATATGGGGTAACGGTCCAACCATGAAGCCGTGTTGACAGTTAATTTATGATTCCCGCATAAACAAACCGTTTTTTCGGCTTCATGACCGGTACCACCGGTGCTGCAAAATCCACGATCCAGATGGATTTAATGATCCCCCAGGCTTCCAAGAGACCAAATTCAGTCTCCACCTTGTCGAGCAAGGCATAGGCAACCGTGTGCGCCCAGAAATATCGTGGCATGACTTCCGAGTCAACCTGAATGGGGTTACAGTCCCCTTAATCTTTCACAATCTGGGTGATGGAAAATTGGGGAAGTGGTTCAGAAGGGTCGATTGTGAATCAGTCTTTATCCTCATTGCCAGTTTTATAGAGAAAACAAAATTTACTTTATGTTATTCTTATCTATTAAATATAGCTCCAATAGTTCCCGATTGGGTTTTCTCTAGTGGGTGCCTTATTGGTTGACTCTATTTATACAAGGTCAAATGAACATTGTTAAAGTTTCCCTGCCCCCTTATCAGGGGAGCTCATATTCTGCAAACTCCACGGGGTAGTGAATCATCCCTACCCTGTAAGATGCGTGCAGGCACATCATGAAAGGAGTGACGTAATGTGTGTTTTGTACATTTCCCTTGGAATCTCTGAACAGGAAGAACAGTTCAGCTATCAAACTACAAATTGTTTGGAGCATAAGATGACTGGGGTAGAAGTTTGGCTTGGGTGGCATCACGTGGTTTATGCTCCACCCAAAGCTCAGCTCTATTGGCTCCTACGGCTCAAGATGAATTTCCATCCCACAATGGTACAAGTCCCAGTCAGGTTGAGAGAAGGGAAGGAAAAAAAGGGGTGATTAACTTAAGCCGGCAAAATAAAACCATCACCATGTAACAGAATGTCCGGGCAGGTTAAGGGTAGGGAATAACTTGGTTTGAAAACTCACAGACTGCCCGTGCAGGTCCAATGACCTTTACACATATTATGATGCCTTCATGTTGTACCCAATCAAACTGTAATTAATATAATCATTTTTATACCAGACAAAACAGGATGGATATTACAGGCCAGCTGCCTGTAAGAAAGCAGGCAGGTGGACATGTAAAATAGGGGCTAGCCTGGCCCTGGTGAGATCCCAGACTTAACAAGGTTTTGTGGCTTCCTCTCAAGCCTCCTGCAGTACCTGCAGTGGCCATCGTCTTCAGTGGCGCTGCCAGTACTGCAGAACTGCCATCCTCCGATTGGCCAGCAGTTCAGTGAGGCGGGTCTTCTTCCCGGAAAAGGGCAAGAATATAACATAAATCAAATCATTGAGAGCGTAAACTGACTGGGACAGAAATGCACATCATAATAATCAAAGGCTCCTCAGGTGAGACAGACAAGTGGGGAACAACTCACTGCCGACATTTATGCTGGGGTGCAGGGAGCCTGCGCTCATCCTATAACGCAGCCTAACGCTGCATTACTTGCTGCATTATTGTCCTCACCTCTAAGTACAAATGAGCTAAATTGAAAAAACTGGAGTATACTTTATAATCTCCACTCGCTGACAATCTGGGATCTTGCCAAATAGGCACCATTATGGCAACAACCCATTTAATATGACATTATCATTTTAAAAGTTGGTTTTATTTATTAATACAGATAAAATATTTTAATAATCTACAATTATTTGCTACATTCTCATGTCATGACCTGATTGCAACTATATATACACATGTATTAGTCATCATCTTATTTCTAATTGTTGTATAATGAGCATCAGTAGCAGATGAACACCACAGGTATCTTAATCAATGGATCTATGTGACTGGATTCTCCATTTCTAAGACTAAGTGTTGACGCTGGTGCAGGATTCACGGAGTTCCACAAGAAAAAACTGGCACCGCACCTGGACCAATTCAGCAACTGTTAAGGGGCTAACAACAGCACCACATGGAACACAATCGATTTCAATGACAAACAATGTGGATTCGCTGGTTTTGTGATTGACACTCAGGAGGCTGACAAGCTGCAGCCGCACATACACATGTTACTCCCCACGCACCATCCCAGCCAACAAGATGGCAGCAAGGAAATCGGCCCCAAGATTTATTTATTATTTTTTAAAAATAATATTATATTAAGGTATCTGAAAATTTTTATACCAGTAACAAAAACAATGACATCAACATGGTAAAATAAACATTCCCCCCTCAGCCTAATCTTCACACACCTCAACCAGACAACAACAATCCGCCCCCCCCCCCCCGCCGCCCCCCCCCCCCCCCCCCCCCCCCCCCCCCGCCGCCCCCCCCCCCCCCCCTTGGAATACTGCTTCTGCTGACATTTTAATTTTCCCTGAGAAAGTCGACGAACGGCTGCCACCTCCGGGAGAACCCTAACATTGACCCTCTTAAGGCAAACTTTATTTTCTCAGGACTGAGAAACCCGCCGTGGACATGATTTGCTGGGCTTCCCACGCACCTCACACACATATCCTCTACCCTGAAAAACTTGCTCATCGTAGCCACTGTCATGTTGCCCGATGGACTACCTTAAATTGTATCAGGCTAAGCCTGGCGCACGATGAGGAGGTATTAACCCAGCTCAGGGCATCCGCCCATAGACTCGCCTCTATCTCTCCTCCTCCCACTTGCCCTTAAGCTCCTCCACCGGAGTTTCCACCGGCTCCGAAAGCTCCTGGTAAATATCTGAAACCTTCCCCTCTCCCACCCAGGTACTGGAGACTACTCTATCCTGTATCCTCCGTAGCAGCAGCAGCGGAAAGGCCGGCACCTATTTTCTCATGAAGTCTCCCACCTGCAAATACCTAAAACCAGTCCCTGCTGGCAATTTAAAATTATCCTCCAAAGCTTTCAAGCTGGGAAAGCTCCCATCTATAAATAGATCCCCCATCCTTCTAATTCCTGCCCTCTGCCAACTCCGGAATCCGCCATCTAGCCTACCCAGTACAAACCTGTGGTTGTTATAAATCGGGGTCCAAATCGTTTTTCCCTCCACTCTCTCATGTCTCCTCCACTGCCCCAAGATTCTCAGAGCTGCCACTACCACCGGACTTGTGGAGTATCCGGCCGGCGAGACCGGCAGAGGTGCCGTTACCAATGCTCCCAGACTGGTGTCTTTACATGACGCCGCCTCCATCCGCTGACCCCAAGATTTATTGATGCCGAGCTGGAGACCCTCCTGGAAGCAGTGGAGGAGAGGCGGTACCCCGGAGTGGAGGAGACCCTGTACCCCGGCCTGGGAAGGAGTCTGCCAACCGCCGCCATTCGTCGTGCCTGGGCCGCAGGTGGCAGAGGGGGGCCAGCGCCACCAGCAACACTGTCTGGACCGGCTAGCAGTGCTGGAAGAAACTGCATGACCTCCTCAGGCAGCCAGGGCGAGTAGGCAGATCGTGCCTCTGTCACTAACCATGTCCCCTGCCCCACAAACCTGTAACCCTACCCCTAAACCCCCCCCCCTGTGCCACATGCCGGTATGCATAGCAGCCACCATGGTCAGGTAGCCTGGCCACTAAGGCCACCAGCTATCCACTCCTGGGCTGCATGCGTTGGACTGTCTAACACTGTCATTTTCTGTTTATTAATAATAATAATAATCTTTATTGTCACAATTAGGCTTACATTAACACTGCAATGAAGTTACTGTGAAAATACCCTAGTCACCACACTCCGCACCTGTTCGGGTACACAGAGGGAGAATTCAGAATTCCAATTCACCGAACTCTTTTGGGACTTGTGGGAGGAAACCGGAGCACCCGGAGGAAAACCACGCAGACACAGGGAGAACATGCAGACTCCGCACAGACAGTGACCCAAGCCAGGTATCGAATCCGGGTCCCTGGTGCTGTGAAGCAACAGTGCTAACCACTGTCCTACTGTGCCATCCATTTCCTTCCCCCCACCCAGGAGAAGGCCACCCATAACCCACGGGAGTGGGAGAAAACTGGAGGGGGACAGCCGGAGCTGCAGCCCCTGACTGTGGCAGAGCAGAGGGCCCTGGATGTGGTCAGTGGCCCAGAGGGAAAGGGGAGGTCACCGGGGTGGAGTTCGGCCATGTGCGAGGAACTGAGACCCTGCTGAGTTCCCCGTGCCTCAACACCACCCCCACACCCACCCTCACCCCTACCCTCACCCCCACACCATCCACACCCCCCATCACCCTCACTCTTCCCCCAGCCCGTGGTCTAATCATATATCTTGTCTTGTGGCTTGCAGTACCTGCTGGAGATGGGATAGGTCCATCCAGTGGCCCGTCCCCAGCCAGTGCCACAGCCGGAGCCCACCCCCACTCTGAGCTGAGCAGTTACAAGAGAGCAGCTCGGACGACAGCCCTCAACCCGAGACTCAGGACAACTGTAGCACCCATCAGGCCAGTGTCACTCTGCAGAACCAGGGGCCAGGGTGGGGTGGTCAGTTGGGTGTGTAGGAAGATTGCTATCTTGCAGGCTGCGGCAATGGCAGTCCATACCTGGACACCGCCCAAGTCCTGTAGGGGGGGGTTACCCTGGCCCACTCGTCCTGTTCCCCCATCACCCCCCCTCAAGCCCCTGCCAGGCACCCCCCCCCCCCCCACCCCCCCCCCCCCACCCCATCCAGCCCGGCCAGAGTCTGGCCCAGCAGTCCACAGCCGCTCCTCTCTGTGTCCTACCTCCTCTCTCTCTCTCAACAGCCACGACACAGGTTCCACGATTTTTAACAGCACAAGTGAACCGCGCCATTGGGAACTCGGTCCATCGGTGGCAGAGAATCGCGGAGGCCCAGGAGAATACTGGATCAGACCTGCTAATGATATGCAAACGGTGTTTACTGTACGTGCGTTTCGGACCGCATTGACGCCGCTGTCGAGTTGACGTAGAAATGCAATTTGCCATCTAATCGATGTACCCCGCGATTTTGTAATCGGAACCCATTCTCCACCCAATCGCGTTTCCCAATTTTGGCCAACAGAGAATCCCGTCCATGATTAAGACATACTCAGTCATTAGAAGATCTCAAAAGATTGCCAAAGCATATGTAAACCTATGGGCAGGGATTCTCCAAGCCTCCGCGCCGAAATTGCGCTCGGTGCGGAGGCGGAGAATGAGGCGTCAGACCCGCGATCAGGTCCGACGCTTCCCACGATTCTTCACAGACCAGTCGCGCGAGCGCGGGCGACGCTGCACCGGTCGGGGGCCTTTGAAAGAGGCCCCCGCGGTGATTCTCCGCCGGCAGCTGGCCAGGTTCCCGCCGGCATGGTTCTAACACGGTTCCACCCGGCGGGTACTCGGAGTGCCAGCTACCGCGGCCGTCCTGCTGGGTGCCGAGGGGATCCGACTCCGGGGAGGGTCCCCCAGGACAGCCAGGGTTCCAATCGGGGGCCACCAATCGGCGGTCGCGCGCGATCTGGGGGGGGGGGGGGTGGGGTGCGGCCTATGTTGTTGGGGCCGGCTTCCTGTGTGGGTCCGCCATGATGCGCGGGGCCTCCGCCACAGACGGCCACCGCGCGTATGCGCGGACCCATGGCCAGAAGTGCAGGGCCCCATATCGGCAGCCGGAGCTGCGCTGAGCACTCCGGCACCCTGCTGGCCCCCTTCAAGTCAGTGAATGCTGGGCCAAGGGGCCCGTTGATGCCTGCGTGAACCACTCCGGTGTTTACGCTGCCGTGAACACTTAGCCGCCTTTTCGGAGATCTCACCCTTTATGCCTGAAATGCAGCAGCAGAAGTTAAGTGTGATGTTTACCAGAAGCACATTCAACAAAGTTATTGAAGTGTCTAAATGTAACAATGGTTCGTTGTATGTGCAGAAAGAATGTGAGTGAAAGACAAACAGCAACAGCTCCAAGAGGTCCACAGCTAATTCCAGGTGACTTGATCTAATTTAGATCCATTCTGATTTTAGGTTCTAATGTAATATAAAATGGAGACGATAGCGAACAGAGAGGATGAGCTATTAGTCAGTCCTACACAGATTTTCCTAGCACAAGGGGAAACTTGAATATTCAACCCTTAACCAAGAAGAAAATAAAGTTGAAGATTAAGAACTGATAAGAATGATTATTTGCCATCTTTGCAATATTGAATTTTTTTAATTGTTGGATTATAAATGCAAATTATTATTGTTATATAAATATTGCAAATATATTACATGAGGGATAATCTCCAAATCAATCTTAATAGAATACTAAACCAATGAAACATTGTATTCTGTTTATTGAAAACTCATCTACAAATCCATCCGTGTTTATCAGCACTGCAGGAATTGCCTTCTTTCAATCACCTATCAGATTCACCACATCATTTCCTCACTACAGGTTAAATGATCCTTCCTAATATTGTTTGTCAGGTACAAGAATAACCAACATTATATTAACACCTCTCTAGTAGGCAATCACATGATTCACAGTACATAAGAACATAAGAACTAGGAGCAGGAGTAGGCCATCTGGCCCCTCGAGCCTGCTCCACCATTGAATGAGATCATGGCTGATCTTTTGTGGACTCAGCTCCACTTTCCGGCCGGAACACCATAACCCTTAATCCCTTTATTCTTAAAAAAACTATCTATCTTTATCTTTAAAAAAATTAATGAAGGAGCCTCTACTGCTTCACTGGGCAAGGAATTCCATAGATTCACAACCCTTTGGGTGAAGAAGTTCCTCCTAAACTCAGTCCTAAATCTACTTCCTCTTATTTTGAGGCTATGCCCCCTAGTTCTGCTTTCACCCGCCAGTGGAAACAACCTCCCCACATCTATCCTATCTATTCCCTTCATAATTTTATATGTTTCTATAAGATCCCCCCTCGTCCTTCTAAATTCCAACAAGTACAGTCCCAGTCTACTCAACCTCTCCTCGTAATCCAACCCCTTCAGCTCTGGGATTAACCGAGTGAATCTCCTCTGCACACTCCAGTGCCAGTACGTCCTTTCTCAAGTAAGGAGACCAAAACTGAACACAATACTCCAGGTGTGGCCTCACTAACACCTTATACAATTGCAGAATAACCTCCCTAGTCTTAAACTCCATCCCTCTAGCAATGAAGCACAAAATTCCATATGCCTTCTTAATCACCTGTTGCATCTGTAAACCAACTTTTTGCGACACTTGCACTAGCACACCCAGGTCTCTCTGCACAGCAGCATGTTTTAATATTTTATCATTTAAATAATAATCCCTTTTGCTGTTATTCCTACCAAAATGGATAACCTCACATTTGTCAAAATTGTATTCCATCTGCCAGACCCCAGCCCATTCACTTAGCCTATCCAAATCCCTCTGCAGACTTCCAGAATCCTCTGCACTTTTTGCTTTACCACTCATCTCAGTGTCGTCTGCAAACTTGGACACATTGCCCTTGGTCCCCAACTCCAAATCAGCTATGTAAATTGTGAACAATTGTGGGCCCAACACTGATCCCTGAGGGACACCACTAGCTGCTGATTGCCAACCAGAGAAACATCCATTAATCCCCACTCTTTGCTTTCTATTAATTAACCAATCCTCTATCCATGCTACTACTTTCCCCTTAATGCCATGCATCTTTATCTTATGCAGCAACCTTTTGTGTGGCACCTTGTCAAAGGCTTTCTGGAAATCCAGATATACCACATCCATTGGCTCCCTGTTATCTACCGCACTGGTAATGTCCTCAAAAGATTCCACTAAATTAGTTAGGCACGACCTGCCCTTTATGAACCCATGCTGTGTCTGCCCAATGGGACAACTTCCATCCAGATGCCTCGCTATTTCTTCCTTGATGATAGATTCCAGCATCTTCCCTACTACCGTAGTTAAGCTCACTGGCCTATAATTACCCGCTTTCTGCCAACCTCCTTCTTTAAACAGTGGTGTCACGTTTGCTAATTTCCAATCCGCCGGGACCACCCCAGAGTCTAGTGAATTTTGGTAAATTATCATAGTGCATTTGCAATTTCCCTAGCCATCTCTTTTAGCACTCTGGGATGCATTCCATCAGGGCCAGGAGACTTGTCTACCTTTAGCCCCATTAGCTTGCCCATCACTATCTCCTTAGTGATAACAATCCTCTCAAGGTCCTTGCCTGTCATAGCCTCATTTCCATCAGTCACTGGCATGTTATTTGTGTCTTCCACTGTGAAGACCGACCCAAAAAAGCTGTTCAGTTCCTCAGCCATTTCCTCATCTCCCATTATTAAATCTCCCTTCTCATCCTCTAAAGGACCAATATTTACCTTAGCCACTCTTTTTTGTTTTATATATTTGTAGAAACGTTTACTGTCTGTTTTTATATTCTGAGCAAGTTTACTCTCATAATCTATCTTACTCTTCTTTATAGCTGTTTTAGTAGCTTTCTGTTGCCCCCTAAAGATTTCCCAATCCTCTAGTCTCCCAATAATCTTTGCTACTTTGTATGCTTTTTCCTTTGATTTGATACTCTCCCTTATTTCCTTTGATATCCACGGTCGATTTTCCCTCTTTCTACCGTCCTTCCTTTTTGTTGGTATAAACCTTTGCTGAGCACTGTGAAAAATTGCTTGGAAGGTTCGCCACTGTTCCTTAACTGTTTCACTATAAAGTCTTTGCTCCCATTCTACCTTAGCTAGTTCTTCACTCATCCCATTGTAATCTCCTTTGTTTAAACACAAAACACTAGTGTTTGATTTTACTTTCTCACCCTCCATCTGTATTTTAAATTCCACCATATTATGATCGCACCTTCCGAGAGGATCCATAACTATGAGATCCTGAATCAATCCTGTCTCATTACACAGGACCAGATCTAGGACCGCTTGTTCCCTCGTAGGTTCCATTACATACTGTTCTAGGAAACTATCACGGATACATTTGATAAACTCCTCCTTAAGGCTGCCTTGACCGACCTGGTTAAACCAATCGACATGTAGATTAAAATCCCCCATGATAACTGCTGTACCATTTCTACATGCATCAGTTATTTCTTTGTTTATTGCCTGCCCCACCATAATGTTACTATTTGGTGGCCGATAGACTATTCCTATCAGTGACCTTTTTCGCCTTACTATTCCTGATTTCCACCCAAATGGATTCAACCTTATCCTCCATAGCACCGATGTCATCCCTTACTATTGCCCGGATGTCATCCTTAAATAACAGAGCTACACCACCTCCCTTACCATCCACTCTGTCCTTCCGAATAGTTTGATACCCTCGGAATTTAACTCTCAGTCGTGACCATCCTTTAACCATGTTTCAGTAATGGCCACTAAATCATAGTCATTCACGATGATTTGCACCATCATTTACCTTATTCCGAATACTACGAGCATTCAGGTACAGTACACTTATGTTGGCTTTTTTACCTCTGTTCTGAATCTTAACACCTCGATCAGTAACCTCTCCTAAGTTATATTTCCTCTTAACTTTTCTCCTAATTTTCCTTGTCATTGAACCCATATCTTCATGTAACAACCTGCCGCATCGCTTACCATTTATGTTTTTACTTCCCGTTTTATTCCTTTTAGTATTCCTGGTCCTATTCACTGAGCTCCCCTCAGTCACTGTACCTTGTATTGTCGCCCTTTTTGATTTTTGACTGTGGCTTCTCTGCCTTACACTTTCCCCCTTACTGCCTTGTGTTTCTGTCCCTGTTTTACTACCTTCCAACTTCCTGCATCGGTTCCCATCCCCCTGCCACAATAGTTTAAACTCTCCCCAACAGCTCTAGCAAACACTCCCCCTAGTAGGAAGATGGATGGAGATTGTGAGAGGTTCTGACAGTCTTTCATAAAGTTAACCATTTGAACTGACAAAATATGAATTTGGAATATTGCCTTTTGTAAATGTTTGTTGATGTTTAAGAGCAAATCACGTCAAAACCGGCAAAGCAAATCAGAGCAAGCCCCTTCTGGCCATATATCATGCATTACTAGCCTTTGCTCTAATCTAAACTGCTATAATACTATCATATCTTGTGTAACCGAGGTGGCAGATGAAGTAAAGGAAGACATGGGGAATCTTCACCTAGAAACTAAAAGAATTGCAGAGTTGAAGAAGAGGTCGTGCATGCAGAGACTATTCTCTATAAACTGCATTGAAAGATTTCACAAAACTGGAGGTGAGAAGAGCAATTAATCCTGGAAAACAGCCTCTGCAGCAGTAATACTTGTTTGACTGACTTAACAAATGTCATGGGCAGAATTTATGGGCAGAACTTTGCAACCCCGTCGCAGTGGGATGGGGCCAGAAATGCAGCGGACCATTCAAAATTCCATGACCTCGTCAGGACTGGAAAATCCTGCGTGTGAGAGGGGCTGTAGAATTCCATCCCCTGTGCTTTTTATTTGTATGTGAGGTGCGTATATTTTACCCTCAGATTGGTTGCCACAATTTAAATAATCCCTGCAGCAAGCTGTTTTATGAATTTAAAAATTAATGTTATTCATTATCTCACACTTGCCCCAGAGGTAACATATTGACTGACTCACACTATCACTCACACAAAGATTAGATACAGATGAAAAAAATTACAATTACAATGTATAATTGCCACAGCGGCTCCTTTGTGTCAGGCTTGCAGTTTCTTAGAGAAGTTAATGCTCTTAGTTGAAGTAAAGGTCTTGTAAGCAGAGGTTTCTCAGCAAGAGGTGAGGCTTCTTGTAGTTGAATTTCCAAATAGTTGGTTCTCAGGTGAACCTGAAGGAGGAACAGGCCAGGGACCGTCCTTCTACAACTTTCAGTGTTCTGTTGTTTATTACATAAGCTGCAAAACTGACAGCGGCTATTCAAAGGCTTTCTGAGATCACTCTGTCTCTGCAGAGCTTATTTTTGCTGTTTTAAAAGCAGCCAACAAACATGATGAACTCGCCCATCGTGTGTTTGTGTGAAACTTTGAAATTTACTCAATCTGTGTTCGGATGTGGGACATTCATTATATAATAGGAAGCCGATGGGAGCCCCTTCACATTTTTATATTGCACTTTGATTTTAATGTGTCTTTTGTCCATGGTGAACCAGAAAGATGAGTGGGTTGGAATCCTATAGTTCTTTTGTTTACATTCGATCCTTAAACAAAGGGATTTGTGAATTTCCTAGGTGGCTGTGAATGTTTAATTCAGAGTCTCAGGACTGTCTGTAGTTGTTACTGCTAAAAGTCACATGGTCTTCAGCAGCCATTTTAACAATCTATTGTTGTTCAAAATGTTATAGATTTGTCTGAAGATTGATACTATACTGGAGCCTGGCACAAAGATATAGGATGGAGGAACACCACAGTGCACTTTCAAAATCCTTTATCTAAATGGCTAGGGGCCCTAGAGTTATCAAAGCTGAGGGAGGAATATTGGAGGAGAAATGGGGCTTGGTAGGATAAGTTATTATTCCATTTGAAGATGGACTCACCTTTCCAACTTGAGTAAGATTGGTAAGTCTTTACCCGTGCCTGCTCCAAAGTTTTGGGGCAACATTCCTTGTATTGACCTCCACCATCATTATTTCCCACTGTCGCATGAGGATATGTCTGGAGGGTCTCCTGGCAACCATGTTGATACAGGATGTCTCTCTTTTTTCTCTTCCTCCATGAAGACTTGATGTGGGTTATCTGACAAGCATTGCTGTCTTCTCCTTCAGGTATTCATCAATTGCTCAAAGTATTACAGCCCAGGTTGACTTCTGAACCAATTCCAAACACTTCTTGTAGCTACAATGTATCCCCTTTTGAAGAGGAGAGGGCTGCCTTTTACATTTTTATCCTCTTCACTGTGAATGTACGAATCGCACACAAGGCTAGATGAAGCAATGATACAGATTCTTTATTTGAACGTGAGACTTTATACTGATAGTGTCAACTGAGAGACTAAGCATTGTACACCCTGGACAGAATTCTATGTCCATTCACCGGCGGTGGGATTCTCTGGTCCCTCTGGCACAGCACCCACACCCGTAGGTTTCCCGGCGTGCTGCCTCCTGCTGCCGAAAAACACGCTGCTGGGGGGCCAGGAAATCCAGCCCCTAATCTCTACCCTAGCAGATTGCAGACTAACTACAAGTCATGGAATGAATACATGACATCCTGTTTTGGTTTGATAGACAGTGGGCGAGACCTTCCTGCCATTCATGTCGGCGGGATCATCCAGTCGAGCTGACGGTGCACCCCCGTCATGGATTTCCCCGCGGTGGATTCAATCAGAAATCCTATTGACAGCGGCGAGACCAGAAGATGCCATTGCCGGGCCACCGAGAAACACGCTACAGGGAGCCGAGAATCTCACCCAGTAGTTTTTAACCCCCTTAAAGGTGCCTGTCATCATTTCACAACAATTTTAAATAGCACTGGCCATTCTTGAAAGACTCCATGCTGATGAGTGCAGTATGGGGTACATTGCTACATGCAGAATTGGTGCAGGCAGCACCAATTTAACATGTTACCTGCAGCATAAGGAAGGGACAAAGATTACTTGCACACTCCAATTTCTCTCGCTATGATTCGTGACACAAAAGGTGTAGTTGATCGAGAATCCTTAGAGAAAAAAGATTTCAGCTGGATAATGATCATTTTTGCCATGATATATCTCTGCTGAGCTACATAAACGCATGCGTTAAAACACTTTGCAATCAGGCATTGCTAACAGACATTCTCACACCCTATTAGAACATGGATCATATAGTGCTTCCTCAGTGTGTTCAAAACCAAACTGAATGCAATAGAATATCCTGATTGAATCATACTGAAAGAAGCTCTGTGGTTTCAGAAAAGCATCTATATTAAGACACTTCTGTACTCAGTTGTTAGCACTGAAAGTGACAGCAATTGTAGCTTCGGGTTGTGATCTCTGATAATGTTGCAGTGGTTTAAGCCAATGTTACTGTGATTTATATAGAGAATAACATTAGCTGCTGTGTCCGAGGCTTGAGTATAGCTAGGAGACAGGCATTCTGAACTATTGCTAGTGAGATCAGGGTTTCTCTTTGCCATTCTTTCTGGCATTTTCAAAGAACATTTTTTTTAATCTTGAGAGATTACTATTAAGTCCATTTCACAGTGGAGTTTGCATTCATTAGGGTCAAGCAGTCCCTTTAGATTACATTTTCAACAAACAGAGCAGGGAGGAGTGTAAATTTGAGCAATTTGGACAATTATAATTTGACAGTTGTCATCACTAAGGGAGGAACAGGATTTAAATGAGTAGGTATAGCTCACTTGGCTAGACAGCTGGTTAGAACATAGAACATAGAACGATACAGCGCAGTACAGGCCCTTCGGCCCACGATGTTGCACCGAAACAAAAGCCATCTAACCTACACTATGCCATTATCATCCATATGTTTATCCAGTAAACTTTTAAATGCCCTCAATGTTGGCGAGTTCACTACTGTAGCAGGTAGGGCATTCCACGGCCTCACTACTCTTTGCGTAAAGAACCTACCTCTGACCTCTGTCCTATATCTATTACCCCTCAGTTTAAAGCTATGTCCCCTCGTGCCAGCCATTTCCATCCGCGGGAGAAGGCTCTCACTGTCCACCCTATCTAACCCCCTGATCATTTTGTATGCCTCTATTAAGTCTCCTCTTAACCTTCTTCTCTCCAACGAAAACAACCTCAAGTCCATCAGCCTTTCCTCATAAGATTTTCCCTCCATACCAGGCAACATCCTGGTAAATCTCCTCTGCACCCTCTCCAAAGCCGCCACGTCCTTCCTATAATGCGGTGACCAGAACTGTACGCAATACTCCAAATGCGGCCGTACCAGAGTTCTGTACAGCTGCAACATGACCTCCTGACTCCGGAACTCAATCCCTCTACCAATAAAGGCCAACACTCCATAGGCCTTCTTCACAACCCTATCAACCTGGGTGGCAACTTTCAGGGATCTATGTACATGGACACCTGTATCCCTCTGCTCATCCACACTTCCAAGAACTTTACCATTAGCCAAATATTCCGCATTCCTGTTATTCCTTCCAAAGTGAATCACCTCACACTTCTCTACATTAAACTCCATTTGCCACCTCTCAGCCCAGCTCTGCAGCTTATCTATATCCCTCTGTAACCTGCTACATCCTTCCACACTATCGACAACACCACCGACTTTAGTATCGTCTGCAAATTTACTCACCCACCCTTCTGCGCCTTCCTCTAGGTCATTGATAAAAATGACAAACAGCAAAGGCCCCAGAACAGATCCTTGTGGTACTCCACTTGTAACTGAACTCCATTCTGAACATTTCCCATCAACCACCACCCTCTGTCTTCTTTCAGCTAGCCAATTTCTGATCCACATCTCTAAATCACACTCAATCCCCAGCCTCCGTATTTTCTGCAATAGCCTACCGTGGGGAACCTTATCAAACGCTTTGCTGAAATCCATATACACCACATCAACTGCTCTACCCTCGTCTACCTGTTCGGTCACCTTCTCAAAGAACTCGATAAGGTTTGTGAGGCATGACCTACCCTTCACAACGCCATGCTGACTATCCCTGATCATATTATTCCTATCTAGATGATTATAAATCTTGTCTCTTATAATCCCCTCCAAGACTTTACCCACTACAGACGTGAGGCTCACCGGTCTATAGTTGCCGGGGTTGTCTCTGCTCCCCTTTTTGAACAAAGGGACCACATTTGCTATCCTCCAGTCCTCTGGCACTATTCCTGTAGCCAATGATGACATAAAAATCAAAGCCAAAGGTCCAGCAATCTCTTCCCTGGCCTCCCAGAGAATCCTAGGATAAATCCCATCAGGACCCGGGGACTTATCTATTTTCAGCCTGTCCAGAATTGCCAACACCTCTTCCCTACGTACCTCAATGCCATCTATTCTATTAGCCTGGGTCTCGGCATTCTCCTCCGCAACATTATCTTTTTCCGGAGTGAATACTGACGAAAAATATTCATTTAGTATCTCGCCTATCTCTTCAGACTCCACACACAACTTCCCATCCCTGTCCTTGACTGGTCCTACTCTTTCCCTAGTCATTCACTTATTCCTGACATACCTATAGAAAGCTTTTGGGTTTTCCTTGATCCTACCTGCCAAATACTTCTCATGTCCCCTCCTTGCTCGTCTTAGCTCTCTCTTTAGATCCTTCCTCGCTACCTTGTAACTATCCATCGCCCCAACTGAAACTTCACACCTCCTTCTTCCTCTTAACAAGAGATTCCACTTCTTTGGTAAACCACGGTTCCCTCGCTCGACGCTTTCCTCCCTGCCTGACCGGTACATACCTATCAAGAACATGCAGTAGCTGATCCATGAACAAGCTCCACTTATCCAGTGTGCCCAACACTTGCAGCCTACTTCTCCACCTTATCCCCCCCAAGTCACGTCTATTGGCATCATAATTGCCCTTCCCCCAGCTATAACTCTTGCCCTGCGGTGTATACTTATCCCTTTCCATCATTAACGTAAACGTCACCGAATTGTGGTCACTGTCCCCAAAGTGCTTTCCTACCTCCAAATCCAACACCTGGCCTGGTTCATTACCCAAAACCAAATCCAACGTGGCCTCGCCTCTTGTTGGCCTGTCAACATATTGTGTCAGGAAACCCTCCTGCACACACTGTACAAAAAACGACCCATCTAATGTACTCGAACTATATCTTTTCCAGTCAATAAGTTAAAGTCTCCCATAATAACTACCCTGTTACTTTCGCTCTTATCCAGGATCATCCTCGCCATCCTTTCCTCTACATCCCTAGAACTATTTGGAGGCCTATAGAAGACTCCCAACAGTGTGACCTCTCCTTTCATGTTTCTAACCTCAGCCCATACTACCTCGGAAGATGAGTCCCCATCTAGCATCCTCTCCGCCACCGTAATACTGCTCTTGACTAGCAGTGCCACACCTCCCCCTCTTTTGCCTCCTTCTCTGAGCTTACTAAAACACCTAAACCCCGGAACCTGCAACATCCATTCCTGTCCCTGCTCTATCCATGTCTCTGAAATGGCCACAACATCTAAGTCCCAGGTACCAACCCATGCTGCCAGTTCCCCTAACTTATTTCGTATACTCCTGGCATTGAAGTAGACACACTTCAAACCACCTACCTGAACACTGGCCCCCTCCTGCGACGTCAAATCTGTGCTCCTGACCTCTATACTCTCATTCTCCCTTACCCTAAAACTACAATCCAGGTTCCCATGCCCCTGCTGCATTAGTTTAAACCCCCCCAAAGAGCACTAACAAATCTCCCCCCCAGGATATTTGTGCCCCTCAGGTTCAGATGTAGACCATCCTGTCTGTAGAGGTCCCACCTTCCCCAGAAAGAGCCCCAGTTATCCAGAAATCTGAATCCCTCCCGCCTGCACCATCCCTGTAGCCACGTGTTTAATTGCTCTCTCTCCCTATTCCTCATCTGACTATCACGTGGCACGGGCAACAACCCAGAGATAACAACTCTGTTTGTTCTAGTTCTGAGCTTCCATCCTAGCTCCCTGAAAGCCTGCCTGACATCCTTGTCCCCTTTCCTACCTATGCCGTTAGTGCCAATGTGGACCACGACTTGGGGCTGCTCCCCCTCCCCCTAAGGACCCGGAAAACACGATCCGAGACATCACGTACCCTTGCACCTGGGAGGCAACATACCAAATGTGAGTCTATCACGCTCCCACAAAAACTCCTATCTGTGCCCCTGACTATCGAGTCCCCAATTACTAATGCTCTGCTCCTCTCCCCCCTTCCCTTCTGAGCAACAGGGACAGACTCCGTGCCAGAGGCCCGTACCCCATGGCTTACCCCTGGTAAGTCGTCCCCCCCACAAGTATCCAAACCGGTATACTTGTTTCTCAGCGGAACGACCGCAGGGGATCCCTGCACTGACTGCTTCTTCCCAGTACCTCTTACAGTTACCCATCTATCTCCAATCTTTGGTGTAACTAATTCCCTGAAGCTGCTATCTATGACCCCCTCTGCCTCCCGAATGATCCGAAGTTCTTCCAACTCCAGCTCCAGTTCCCTAACTCGGCCATGGATGAGCTGGAGATGGCAGCACTTCCTGCAGGTAAAATCAGCAGGGACACTAACGGCATCCCTCACCTCAAACATCCTGCAGGAGGAACATTGCACTCTCTTCCCTGCCATCCCTCTAACTTTCTACCAAGATCTGACTAACAACTAAATTAAATTTAAAAAAATAATAATAATAAAATATGGGACTTGCCTCACACCAAAGGGTTTTATTATTAGGTTAGAGGAGGAGGGCGGGTGGGAGACACTACACGTGTAGTGTCTCGGGTTTCCTCTCCACCAGAATTTATTGGTGAGGGTCTTCCCAGAAGTCCGCGGGTCGAACTTCTTGTTCCCGCCTTAAACACTAAAAATTTTTTTAAAAACAGCAAAGAGGGACCGAAAACGGGACCAGGTAAGTGTTTACCGCTGAAATTGACTAGCCTGCTCCTGTGAGGGTCTCCCAGAAATCACTAACGCACCGCTCCCGCTGAAATCGACTGGCCTGCTCCTGCAAAGACAAGTGTTTTTAAAGGAGAGACTTACCTCCCAGAAATCACTTGCGCACTGCTCCCGCTGAAATTGACTAGCCTGCTCCGCTCCCGCTGAAATCGACTGGCCTGCTCCTGCAAAGACAAGTGTTTTTAAAGGAGAGACTTACCTCCCAGAAATCACTTGCGCACTGCTCCCGCTGAAATTGACTAGCCTGCTCAGCTCCCGCTGAAATCGACTGGCCTGCTCCTGCAAAGACAAGTGTTTTTAAAGGAGAGAAAGGAGAGACTTACCTCCCAGAAATCACTTGCGCGCTGCTCCCGCTGAAATTGACTAGCCTGCTCCGCTCCCGCTGAAATCGTTCATGGGCAGCACGGTAGCACAGTGGTTAGCACAGTTGCTTCACAGCTCCAGCGACATGGGTTTGATTCCCGGCTTGGGTCACTGCCTGTGCGGAGTCTGCACGTTTTCCCCGTGTCTGCATGGTTTTCCTCCGGATGCTCCGGTTTCCTCCCATAGTCCAAAGATGTGCAGGTTAGGTGGATTGGCCATGATAAATTGCCCTTAGTGTCCAAAAAGGTGAGGTGAGATTTCTGGGTTACGGGTATAGGTTGGAGGTGTGGGCTTAAGTAGAGTGCTCTTTCCAAGAGCCGATGCAGACTCGATGGGCCGAATGGCCTCCTTCTGCACTGTAGATTCAATGAGTGTATGCTGATGCAGGGCAAGGCCAGCAGTGCAGGTTCAATTCCTTATCAGCTGAGGTTATTCATGAAGGCTTCGCCTTCTCAACCTTGCCCCTTGCCTGAGGTTGGTGCTCCTCAGGTCAAACCACCACCAGTCAGCTCTCCCTCCTCATCGAAGAAAAGCAGTCTATGGGACTATGGTGGCTTTGCCTTTTATCTAATGGAATAATGCTTTAAAAAAATCATTGGATAGTATCACAAAGCATGCTGATGTTATCTGTGAGGGTTTCCCAAAGTGGAGCATCAGTTCGTGGGGTGTGTAGTTTGTTTTGTTTTGGTGTGAGGCGACAAGTGAAACCCCAGTGAGAATGTCATCAGTTAACAATTACTAAAAGTTATTTATTAAGGTAAAGGCAAATACACATAAACAGGACTACTCTACTCTTACACAATTAATAGATATGAATTATTATTTCTTTTTAATACATTTAGAGTACCCAATTCATTTTTACCAATTAAGGGGCAATTTTAGTGTGGCCAATCCACCTACCCTGCACATCTTTGGGTTGTGGGGGCAAAACCCACGCAAACACGGGGAGAATGTGCAAACTCCACACGGACAGTGACCCAGAGCCGGGATTCGAACCTGGGACCTCGGCGCCGTGAGGCAGCAGTGCTACCCACTGCGCCACCATGCTGCCCTCATAGGTATTAATTATTAAACACCCACGGTTTATACAGAATGTACCCCTTGTTACAAAGCATATCTATGATATCTGAACTCTGTAAGACTTCCCTTGCTCCCCAAACAATACCCAGCTATTGTTAACACACAATGCAGAGGTAAAACTCAAATCTGGAAACCATCTTTTTCCTGGTCCAGCGAAGATATTTTAAAACTGCTGTTACGAAAGTTTTTTGTGCTGCCTTGGCTCTAAGAATGATAAGCTTATTTTCTGTAAACTTGACCTTCAGGCTTGGTGGCTGGAAACTGGTCTGCATGCTTTTGGGGGGGGGGGGGGTAGAATTCGGTGGGAGGCCCAAAAAATATTCTTATGCCGCCTTGAATTTCCCACCGGATCCTACGCTGGTGCCACCATGGCAGATCAGGAAACCCACTGGTGGCCGGTGTGAAACTGATCTGTATCCTGCAAATGGGGTGCGGATGAATGTCCAGCTGATATTTTCCATCCAACTAATGCTCAATTCTCCACATTGTCAGCAGGAACACACATCTGGAACACCATGGCGTGCTGAAGTCAGAGTTTACATGAAGAATGCCTGAGGCTGCTTACGGAGTTTGGGATGGAGGCCACCAGTGACCACGAACCCTGGAAACCCACAGCAGTGGGTCGGGGGAGCATTATCAAGTGCATCTTCCAGGTGCAGAGTCATCGAGGATGTTTATCTTCCAGCCTCAGTGTGTTACTGGAGATCCATCTTCATTTTCAGGAGGTCCACCTTCTTCATTCAGTTTTCTTTTTTCAATGGTGGGTCAGTGATGTAAGGCACCTCTTACATATGGCATGCAGATATGATGGTGGGACACATGCCTGCCACGGAATACGGTGCTCAACCCTCAGATGTTTAATTACTGAGGTCAGGGCTGGAAGTTATGGTATAGTTTCCCGTCAGCCTCGGCAGCAGAAAACACTCCCTGTCCACACCCCCATCTCTGGCCATGGGGCTTAGTCCCGGATGGAAGAATTCCATCCAAGTTCAGGTCAGAATATCCACATAAAACCTATCTGAGCTAGATTAACAGCAGTTGATTGGAAGAAGAAACAGTTTATCTGCTGAACAACATTGCCTTATATTGTTTAGGGCAGGGTTTTTCAAAGTGCAGGTCATGACCCACGGGTGGGATGTGGGCGGGTGTCGATGGATCACAGAGCAATCGGTCGTGCCATTGCCATAGTGGTCCCAAACGTGGGAGAAGTGCCCAACAGCCACTGCTGCCTTTTAATTGGAAGTAAATGGGACTGTGTGCAGTCTTCCAGCAGAAGCGGCAGCAGAGAGCAGATCACGTGCACTGCACATACACTTGGCATCAAGTGTCCTCAAGGTACATGCTTTCGATGCAAAATCGCGAAGTGGAGTCACTTCCATTTTCCAGCTTCTGGCAAGCAAGGCATTTGAACTGTGAAGATGCAAGGTTTCTATAAATGTAAGAGGCGGCCAGAATGTCAAATAGACAGTTTACCCATTGAACAGGGTCTCACAACAGAATCTGCTGGAGAGAGCTGCACAGGAGATACCAGAGCAGTGCAAGTGTTAGCTCTGCACCGAGCTCCAGGCTTCTGGTTAACAGCCTGCAAAGAAGAAATTTAACTCGGGAACAAGGTAATCTCAAGATGATTTCTTGAGGTATGGTTTTGTCACTTGTGCCAATTCAAATAAAGACACAAAGCCCATGTGTGTTATATACAGGGAAGTACTGGCAAATGAGAGAAGTTTCCGATTTTGAAAGAGAAGTGGTGAATGAAAATTTCCTTTTGAAGTTGAGACCCCAGAGTCAGTTATTAACTTAAAGCTGACTCCAAATTAAAAGTCTAGACTGCTGTAGCTTACATGTAATACAACATTAAAAACATGGCAAAAGCCCATGAGGCTATCAGCATTCTGGTGTAACATCTGCCAGAAGTATCTGGTGCTGAGTAAAACATGCAGTTTGTTGCTATTGCCTTTCACGACGCTCTCCGTGTACGAGTTTGGATTTTCCATTTTCATAAAGATGAAGACGGTCCAAAGGAAACGACTGAAGTTCGCACCTGATATGCGCATTGCCCGCTCTTCCTTTAAACCTGATTCAAGTGAGATCGTGAGGACCAAGCAGGCTCTTATTTCACATTAAAGGTAAGGGAATGTGGAATGGGTCGCAAAGGTCGGTCGGCATGGGTCACGAAGGTCAGTCGGCGTGGGTCGCGAAGGTCGGCCGGCATGGGTCGCGCTGGTCCGTTGGCCATGGATCCCGAAGGTCGGCCTATTGGAAAAAGTGGGTCCTGGGGAAAAAAAGTTTAAATAATACTGGATGAGGGCAGCACAGTGGTGCAGTGGTTAGCACTGCTGTCTCACGACACCGAGGTCCCAGGTTCGATCCCGGCTCTGGGTCACTGTCCGTGTGGAGTTTGAACATTCTCCCCATGCTTGCTGTTGCCCCCACAACCCCAAAACAAAAGTGCAGGGTAGGTGGATTGGCCACGCTAAATTGCCCCTTAATTGGAAAAAATGAATTGGGTACTCTAAATTATTTTTTTAAATTTAAAAATAATACTGGTTGAGCACAAGGCAACATTTCTTATAATCAAGAGATCAACAAAACCTATGTAATGGCAAAAAGCTGCAACTTTATTCTACCAATTTTATTTCTGCACTTGGAAGCTATTTATGCTAAACTATAATGTTTCATTCACATTGCATTAAACAAGTAGATAGGTCCACTAATTTATACAAATGGCACAGCATTTTCACACTATTGACGATAAATGAAGAAAATAATCATAGAATCATAGAATCCCTACAGTGCAGAAAGAGGCCATTCGGCCCATCGAGTCTGCACCGACCTCTGAAGGAGCACTCAGGCCTACTCCCCCTCCTCATTCCCATAATCCCACCTAACCTGTACATCTTTTGGGCATCCAGGGACAATTCAGCATGGCCAATCCATCTAATCTGGACAACTTTGGGCTGTGTTCCCTCAGAGATGTGCACCTGTGCAGCCACACAGCTATCTTTAATGTATCATACATCGCAATTTATAGACTATACACACAAAGCAAAATCAGAGCGAACATTATTTGCCCAAAAAAATATAGAGAGACAGTAATCGTTTCCAGCCAAGAACGCTATAATCTATCCATGGCAGGCAGCCATGCAAAGGCCAATATTCGTGGAAGAGGGTAAAATTCCATAAAATTCCCAATTGCTCCAAGAGGAACAGTAGCCTTAAAGGGCCACAATGTGCGAGTCTGCGCATAACAGAAAAAACAAATGGTCTTTTGGGTATGTTAGGCTGCCATTGAAATTGAAGATAAGAACAGCATTCAACATGTGCTGCAATGATCCCAGCAGTTCCTCTCCACAGGTAGATTGGTAAATTAATAATTTTCATAGGGTTTGAAATTCTAAACACATATTCCCATCACAAATCTGCCAAAAATCTAAGTCCTGTGTAACAACGGTTTCTTCATGACAGAGAGGATCTCAATTGTTGCAAATGGCCAAAAATTCCAAGTCCCAAACCCGAAGGCGGCATGTTCCATTTTTGCAATGTCTGTGATTCGCAGAGGCGATTAAAATCACCAACTTCTGCCATTGAAATGGGGTGAACCCAGAGTGTGCAGATTAGACTCGTTAAGAGGTGGTCTGCACTTGGTGGATTTGTTTGTTTAGCCAGTCTATCGCTTTGGAGAGGAAAGATGCCCCTTTAGGTATAGTCGCTTGATGCCTTTGGATGGGTAAATCATTCTTTGGGAGAAGTAAGGCACTCTTTGAGAGTGTAAGGCATTCATTGGGATTGTGTAAATTCAAATGGTTGTGCATAAAGTGTGCACAGACTCAGTGGAACATGAAGTGGTCCCCTGATGGAGAATACTTTGGAACAGCAGGATAAACTGTTTAGCTGTCAAAGAACTGTCAAATAACTACAGTGGTCAAAGCCTATCAAGGAACTGTCAAACTTGTCAAGGAATACTAGATAGGTTGGCATCGAGGGCATAAGTGCAAAGGGTGGTGGGTGGGGTGTGAGGGTTGACATGAATTGGCACTAAGCTTCTATAGGGTAAAGGGCCGTGGAGATGTGAGGAACATAGGGGGTATGATAGAACATAGGCGTGAATAGAGAGGCATGGACTGGGGTTGGGTGCATGGGGATGAGTAGAGGGCCATGGGCTAGAATAAAGGATATAAGGGCCATTGTGGGGCAGGGGGGGGGGATATGAGAGGGCATAGGTTGGCATGGGTGGGGCATGGGAACTATGTAGGGAGATGAGGGGTGAGGGCACTTTTTGTTCTGTTTTATTTTATCATCAATTCCACACAGCCATGGAGCACTTAGGCAGGCCTTCTGCCCAGCCTGTGCCCGCACTCGGCAGGTCCTCACTTGTCCTGGGGGTGGCGGACTCTACTTCCAATCTCGGCTGGCCCCAGAACAAAAAACCTGACTTGCAGGGAGCATTCTTTAAAAGGTCAAGCTCGCAGAGCTGGGAAATCTCGCATCTCTGCACACCCGACATGGAAATCGGATCCTACACTTCAAAAGTACTTCACTGGCTTCATCGTAAATTGCTTTGAGATCCCCTGAGGTTGAAAAAGGCACTACTTGGTGTTTCAACACCATTTCTGCCTATTTTTCATCTGCTTGAATATGTAAACGTCTCTACTTTCTCCTGAATACATTATTTATAATGCAATAACACTCTGGTAATAACACTCTGGCATCCACTCTGATTCCATTTCCTTATATGCTTTCTGATACAATTGCTTTATCTCTGAATCTTTCTGTTGTAATTCAACAAACCTGCTTGAACTGAAGATATCCGCTTCATCCACCATCTATCTCTTGTTCTTTACTAACCATCTGATTAAACATGGTTTCTGATAACTGAACCTCAGCCTCCCTAGCGGCACTCTTCAAGTTCTCTTTCTCCTGTCTCAATGTGTGGCTTTTTAACCTGGTTACCACCCAATTAGGAAACATTCCAGGATATACTTCTTGCAGCATCTCAGTTGTTTGATTTTCCACTAACTTTGCAACCACAGTAGGCTCCCACCTATGATCCAGCTGTATCATTACCTAGGATAAATTTTACCCCTGAAAAAAGTAATTTTTCTATTACTCCTACCAATACTTCACCACTTGGCACCGGACTCTCTAACCTTACTTTAGATAGTGGAACACTACTGCTCTCACCACTGATTCCACATATTATTAACTTTTCTGGCAATACTCCTTTTAAATTACATATCTCCTTATCTCTCACCATTAAAGATTGACTTGTGGGGTTTCCAGTGATGGTGATGTGCTGAGTGGACACACATCAGGTAGCTCTCCTCCAGACCAGAACCAAAAAGGCAGTTTTAGGTAAATCTTGCCCGAAAACACAAAGGAAAATGAACCTCAACTGAGAGAAGAAAAGAATAGAGCCAGAATGCCAGTGAACAGGAGCTCGAGGGGTCAGAAATGGTAGAAAAGGCCACGAGCAACAGGTGGACGAGCCAGCGGACCCATGAGGTGAGAGGGCCCCGGCCATCCAAGAGAGAGGGAGGCCGACAATCCGAGCATCAGCCTCCTCCCCCACCACCTGAAGACCGATGGAAAACATTCCTTATGAAGGAACTGAAGAGGTGGGAAAGGTCGAAATCCAAGTGGCAATTAAGGTGGTGGTGGCAGAGGCGATGGTCACCATGCAAAAAGCAATCGACGGATTGGTGAAGAAGATGAAGCACAGGAAAGGATACTCCACGAATGAGAGAAAGCCTTGATGAGCAGAGCAACAGGATCGTCGCCCTGGAGGCAGAGGTTAAAAGGTTGGTGGCGGCCCAAGGGAACTTTAAAGGGAAAGTCGAGGACCAAGATAACAGGTCCTGATGCCAGAACATTTGGTTCGTGGGCCTGCCAGAAGGTATTGAGGGCAGAGACCCGACGGGTTATGTCGCCCAAATGCTGGGCAACCTAGTCAGGAGAGACAGCTTCCCATCACCCCGGAGATCAACTGAGTGCACAGGTTGCTCAGGCCGAAACCCAAGCCGGGGGAACAATGAGGGCAGTCATTGTGAAGCTACACCAATACCAGGATCGTGAGAGGATCCTGAGGTGGGAGAGACAGACCAAGGTGAGTACCTGGGAAGGACACAAAATTCGATTATATCAGGACATTGGGGCAGACTTGGTAAAACTCAGGGCCAAATGTAATCAGGGAAAATCGGCCCTGTACAAGAACGGGGTAAGATTCGGAATGCTGTTCCCAGCCAGGCTCTGGGTCACATTCCAGAACAAGGAGCACTACTTTAACACTCCGGCGGAGACAAATAAATTTGTGCGGACAAGCGGACAGGACGAGAGGCAGCCGAGGCAACGATGAAGGTGGAATGTCTACCAGGTAAGTATGATTGATCCTGCAGGAAGTGGGTGGACAAAAATCCCCCATCAGTATTATCACCTGGAATGTCAGAGAACTTAACGTCCCAGTGAAAAGATCCAGCGTCTTCGCCCATTTGAGAAGTTTGAAAGCCGACATAGTCTTCCCGTCAGGGACACACCTGAGGGAGAAGGACCGACTGTGGGTAAGGAAGGGCTGGGTGGGACAGATGTACCATTAATGTTACAGGATGAGGGCTAGGGGGGTAGCCATACTGATCAGTAAGAGAACGGTGTTTACAGAGACAAGGACGGTTATGGACCCAGGGAGATAGTACGTCATGGTTAGCGGTGTCCTGGACGGGGCACTGGTAAATGTGTACCCGCCCAACTGTGATGACACAGATTTCATAAAAAAGACCATGGCGGAAATCTCCAACTTTGACACACACCAACTGATCATGGGTGGGGGGGGGGGGGGGGGGCGACTTCAACTGCGTACAGGACCCACTGACAGACCGATTGAGCCCCAGAACAGAGAAAAAGATAGACATGGCTAGGGGACTGGGAACATTCATGGAGCAGATGGGGACAGTGGACTGTCCCACCAGATGGCGGATTCTGCATCCCGGTGAGAAGGAATTCTTGTTCTTTTCACTGGTGCACAAAGTACCCACACAGATTGACTTCTTTGCAGTGGAGAAATTGGTGCTTCCAGAAATAGTAAGGACAGAATACTCCGCGATAGTCATCTCCGAGCACGCTCCACATTACATGCATGTGAGGTTGGAGATGGGTCATGCCCAGCGCCCCATGAAAAGGTTGGACCTTTTGGCCGATAAGACTTTCTGCCAGAAAGCATCACAGGCCATAGACGAATACACCACTAACAACAAGAACGGGAAGTCTCACATTCCACGTTCTGGGAGGTACTGAAAGTGGGGATTAGGGGAGAAATTATAGCCTACAAGGCACATTGAGACAGGGAAGAGAGGCTGCCTAGCAACAACTGATCGACTCTATCCTGGAGGTCGACAGAAAGTACTCCGAGACCCCGACTGTAGAGTTTCTGGCGGAGAGGTAAAAGCTACAAATGGACTTTAACCTACTATCTACCAGGAAGACACTGCACCATCTCCGCCAGCCATGGGAGACCTTCCACGAACATGGAGAGAAGGCTGACCACCTACTAGCTCACCAGCTGAGAAAACAGGCAGCCACGAGGGAGATAGCACAAGTAAAGGACAGCAGATGCGGACTGGTATCGACCAAAAAATGTCAACCAGACATTTGAGACCGTCTACTGAGGGCTGTACAGCTCCGAACCCCCCGGCAGGGACACGAGGATGAAACGGTTCCTCGATGGACTTGGCATGCCAGTTGTAGGGGACGATAGGCAAGGGGAGCTGGAATCACCAATAGGACTGGGAGAGATCGTGGAGAGTATTAACTCCATGCAGGCGGGGAAGGTGCCGAGACCCAGACTTCTGTAAAAAATTCAGCCCCGGCCCCACATCTACAGGACATGTTCGCAGATTTGTTGGCGGGGAACCTTGCTTCCAACGCTAACACAGGCCACGATATCACTGATACCCAGAAAAGACGGAAAGCAGATCATATAGACACAATTTGCTGCTCAGTTTAGATGCTCGCAAAAGTCCTGGCTAAGAGACTGGAGAACTGCGTACCAGAGGACCAGACTGCCTTTGTCAAGGGTAGACAGCTAACTGTGAATATCAGTCAGCTGCTGAATGTAATAATGACCCCAAGCGGGGTGAGAACACTAGAGGTGATCGTCTCCCTGGATGCAGAAAAGGCCGTCGACAGAGTCGAATGGAAGTACCTCCTCGAGGTACTGGGGCGGTTTGGCTAGGGACAAGGTTCACCTCATGGACGAAACTCCTCTCTAACGCCCCCAAGGCGATGTTCGGACCAACGCCTCCAGCTCTAAATATTTCCATCTGCACAGAGGCACTAGGCAGGGAAGCCCACTGTCCCTGCTTTCGTTTGCCCTGGCAATCGAACACCTGGTGATCACTCTGTGAGACGCAAGAGGCTGGAAGGGCACCTGAAGAGGAGGCAGAAACCATAGAGTCTCACTCCATGCGGATGACTTGCCCTCTACATCTCGGACCCACAGAACGGCCTCAAAATGATTGTGAAACTCTTGGAATAGTTTGGGGCCTTCTAGGGCTACAAGCTCGACCTGGGCAAGGCATTCCTGAAGAACCTGAACATGGGAGTCTACAAATCCAACTAGCCCAAAGCAAATTCCGCTGGCTGTGGATTTAGATAGCCCATGACTGGGAACGAATCCACAAGTGGAATCTGATCAGTCTGGCGGAGAAGTAAAAAAGGACCTACAGAGATGGGATGCACTCCCGCTCTCCCTGGCGGAGAAGGTGCAGATGATCAAGATGAACACACTGCCGAGGTTCCTCTTACTATTCAGATTCGTACCGACCTTCATCCCCAAGGACTTTTTCCAAGGGATAGATAAAATGATCATGGCATTTGTGTGTGTGTGTGTGTTTTGGGGGGGGGGGGGGACCCAAGGATCCCCAAGCAAAGGAGGAAAAATATGGGCGGCCTGCAATACCACCACTGGAAAGCCACAGCCGAGAGGGTGAGGGGATGGATACGATAACCCAACATGGAATGGGTTTTGCAAGAAACAACCCTCAGGGCCTTCACCACGGCAGCACTCCCCCCTCCCCCCCCCCCATCCCCACTAAATACACATCCTACCCAGTGGTGGTAGCCACATTCAGGACATGAAACCAAATGAGGTAGCATTTCGGTTTAACCGAGGTGTCTTCCATGGCCCCCAGCTGTGGTAATCACACATTCCCGCCAGCCATGCTCGACACCACCTTCACAAAATGGAGACAGGATTGGGGACGCTAGCAATCATGGACTTTTACATAGGGGACAGGCTCGAGACCCTGGACAAACTGTCAGAAGGTCTGGAGCTACCCACGGCACCTTCAAATCAAATACATTCTCCGCAAGGAGATGGCGAGGTAACCTAGGGCCCCGAGAGACACATTACTGGAAAAGCGAACAAACATAGACAGTAAGGAGATGGGGACCTGTGGGGACATCTATGGATGGTTGCTGGAAAGGGCAAGGACACCACTGACTGGAGCTAGGCAGAAATGGGAGGACAAAATGGGACGGAAGTGAGTTGGGGACTCTGGAGCGAAGCACTGAGTAGGTCCAACTCCACCTCCTCCTGCACAAGGCTAAGCCTCATGCAGTTTAAAGTGGTGCACAGAGCACATCTGACTAGAACCCGAATGAACAGGTTCTTCCCGGAGGTGGAGGATAAATGCGAACGGTGCCTGGGAGGCCCAGCTAACCACGCCCACATGTTCTGGGCCTGCCCCAGACTTGTCAGGTTCTGGACAGCCTTCTTCGAGGCAATGTCCAAGGTTGTGGGGGTGAGGGTGGAGCTGTATCCGAGCGTGGCAGTCTTCAGAGTATCAGACCAACCAGAACATCACAAGGGGAAGAGGGCTGATGCCCTGGCTTTTGCTTCCTTAATCGTACGTGGGAGAATCCTGCTCAGCTCGCAATCAGCAGCATCACCCACAGCTGCAGACTGGCTGGCAGACCTGTCGCAATTTCTCCACCTGGAGACAATGAAGTACATCATCCTAGGGTCGGACGAGGGCTTCCACAAAGCGTGAGGGCTATTCATCGGCCTGTTCCAAGACCTGATCGAAGCAACAGTGACTAGGGAAAGAGGGGAGGGGGCGACGGAGGACAGCAGACAAGAACACACACAATGGAAAGGTACAGAGGGAGAAGGGGAGAGGAGGTGAGGAGGGAGCCCAAGGGAGTCATGGAAAGAAACATGGGGGAAAATGGGAGAAGTGGAGGGGGCAAGAGGTTTCCCACCCTCGAACCCACAAGGACAACTAAAACCGCAGAAGAGGAGCAGAGCACCGTGTGTGACACCCAGGGCTAAAGCTAGTGCCAGGGAAGAACCAGACAATTAATGGAGGGAGGGGGGCAAGGAGGGGGAGGACAGACGAAGGGAATGTATGTAAAAATTTGTAAATAAGAAACATCACAACATGTCAATAGCAGGTGCACTATATGTTAAGTTGCTCTTCTGTAAAAACTGAAAAATGCCAATAAAAATATTTTTTTTAAAAAGGATTTACTTGCTCCTGTATTCCTTAAGATCTTCATCTCCTTACCTACTCCACCTTGCCCACACGAGTAAACCTAACCCTCACAAATAAAATCCTTAAAACGTTCTGGTACCTGCTAATCCACCAACCTTTGAACAGGCTGTACACTCTGTTGCACCTCTTCCACTGGGACAATGGTTTTTCCTCACACTTTAATAAACCACACTAACTTATCCTGTTTCACCAACTCTTCACCTTCCCAGCACTTTTCTTAAGCCACCAATACTGAAGATTCCAACTTTATTACAATGAAAACACTGAAGTTTTCTTATCTCTCTATCAATATCATAGGTTTCCTTTTTACTCTGAGGCGCACTCTCCTTAACATCACCAACTAAACTTCCTTTGCATTGACCACCTGTGAATTTCTCATTTCCCCAGTTTCCATCCTTCACAGATTGAAATTGATGTCGAAAACCCAAACTTTGCTTTATGAACCAATTCAAAATCATCGGCCATTTCTGCGGCTTGTCTAGCAGTTTTAACTCTTTGCTCTTCCATATACATTCTCACTACTGCGGGAAGTGAATCTTTAAATTCCTCCAAAATAATATTTTCTTTAGATCACCATAAAGGAATAGATAGGATAGATGCGGGGAGGTTGTTTCCACTGGCGGGTGAAAGCAAAACTAGGGGGCAATGTCTCAAAATAAGGGGAACTAGATTTAGGACTGAGCTTAGGAGGAACTTCCTCACCAAAGGGTTGTGAATCTATGGAATTCCCTTCCCAGTGAAGCAGTTGAGGCTCCTTCATTGAATGTTTTCAAGGTAAAGATAGATAGTTTTTTGAAGAATAAAGGAATAAAGGGTTATGGTGTTCGGGCAGGAAAGTGGAGCTGAGTCCACAAAAGATCATCCATGATCTCATTGAATGGCAGATCAGGCTCTAAGGGCCAAATGGCCTACTCCTGTTCCTAATTCTTATGTTCTTATCATACGTTTGGTCTATTTTTAATGCTCTTATCCACCTTATTATTTTGTTTAATTCTTTTGAATTCTATATATGTCTGACCTGGTTCTTTTCTTGGATTTCTAAGCTTTTATCTGTAAGTTTTTGGCACTTAATATTGTTTTCCTCACCTCATCATAACCCCTCTATACCTCCTCTGCTATTGATGCAAACACTTCACTAGCTCTACCTACCAACTTTGTTTGAGCCAACACTACCTTTATGGTCTTTGGCCAAATCAATTGTTTAGCCACTTTCTCAAATGAGAGGAAAAAGGCTTCCACATCTTTATCATCAAATCTTCGTAATGCTTGAATATATTTAAACATATCCCTCTTAAGCTTGTCACTATTTCTTCTTCCTCTAAACCTTCCTCAGCTTCTGTCTTTAACCCCAGCCTTTTAAGTTGATGTTCTCCTTGCAGTGCCAATTTCCGAAGCCCAAATTCTCCCTCTCTTTCCTTATCCCTTTCTTCTTTTACTAATCTTTCCATTTCTACCTTAATCGTCCTCCTTTCCATTTTGTTTAAAAAAGCCCTCTCTTTTCCCTATTCTTCTCTTTCCAATTTCTTCAATTTTATTTATAATTGAATTCCAGCTAATTCTAATGATTCAGGCTTTGCCTATGGCAAATTAAAATATTGAGATTTGGCTTGCGTTATTCTCTATCTTCCTCACCCTTTTAGATAAGGTTAACTGCAGCTTTTCGGTCAAACCAAAAAGTTTTGCTTTAGTCTCCCTTTGTAAACCATTCTGAGTAACTGTTTCCATATCCAGGAAATTGTTTGCAACTGAAAGAGTCATCTCCAGTCATTCCCTATTTAAATTTTAAAACCTAAAAGAATGCAATCGTTCCACACACACTCACTATTTTTAAGTTCAATAACTCCAAGCCAAACAAGGAATTATACTTAAAATCTTGGACAAGTCCCCAATTTTATTATGATCCCGGACCAGACCCCAACTGTGGCTAGGATATTGGACCAAAATCCCAATATCTTAGGTTATTCGTAAGACTGTGCAGAAAGAATGATTCACTCCAGGACTGATTGCATGAAGAAATAGGTATTTGGTACTTTTTTAAACAAAACTTTCTTATGAATACAATATTAGACTCTTTAACTTCATGCCCGAAAAGAACAGCTTACAATTAGCCCTTAAACACTACTATTCAATTCCACATTAAACAACTAGAAGAAACATACAGCTCTTAATCCAGCTTAAAACCAGAATGGCATAGAGTAATACCTGCATTACAGAACAGATTTGGTTCCTGTTAGAACCCCTTCAGACTCTGGCTGAATATCTTCAAAAAGCTGGTTCACCTGGCATTTCAGCTTCTTCCTTGTTCTCAGAAGACTGCTTTAATTTAAATAATATTATTCTTTTTATAACTATCCGACTGTGAGAGAAGTGTGGACTCAGTGTCAGATTTCAACACCTTTCCAAACATTTATCAAAATGTGTCTCTGCATCCCAACAATGACATCATCTCCTCAAGCTTTAAAACAAATGATCTCTGCAGCTGAAAGCACATTAGCTCTCCAAGGACTTTCCCCAGTCAAACCCTAGTACATTGGCCCAGACTGAAAACCACATTCCTTGAGTCAATGTCACCTTCTGACTCCGAAAAGCTCTCTGGCCCTGAAATAGATGGCTACTACAGTCAAACACACAATAACCCCAGACATTTGACCCTTAAATTGCCCCAAAGGTTGGAAGCCACTATTCCTAAAAATCCTCCATATGTCACAAATGTAAAAGGATTCGTTGGAATTGCTGAATTTCAATTTGTTGTTTTTCAATGGGTTTCCGTGCATCATTGCTGATTTGTACTGCTGCAAATTTATCAGGCATCGGCGAGGCCACACCAGGAGCTTTGGTGTCCTTATTTGACGAAGGACGTTCTTGCTAAGGAGGGAGTGCATCGAAGATTTACCAGGCTGATTCCTGGAAATGCAAGGCTGTCATATATGAGGAGAGACTAAATTGGTTTGGGTTATATTCATTGGAGTTTAGAAGAGTGAGAGGGGATCTCAAAGAAACTTATAAAATTCTAACAGGATTAGTCAGGGTAGTTTCGGAAAGAATGTTCCCAATGGTGGAGGAGTCCAGAACTAGGGGTCATAGTTTGAGGATAAGGGGTAAACCTTTTAGGACTGCGGTGAGGAGAAATTTCTTCAACCAAAGAGTGGTGAATCTGTGGAATTCACTACCACAAAAAGTAGTTGAGGCGTATAATTTAAAGAATGAATTAGATACAGCTATTGGGGCTAACAGGATCAAAGGATATGGGGGAATGCGGGATCAGGGTATTGAACTTGATGACCAGCCATGATCATAATGAATGGCGGCGCAAGCTTGGAAAGGCTAAATGGCCTCCCCTGATCCTATTTTCCATATATGTATCTAAATATCTGCTTGAATTGTGTATTTGAGCAGATGTAGAAATGTGCGACTTGATTTTGCTTTTCGCTATACTTAATGAGACACCTTAATTTATAATTTGATACAAATATGGTCCACGAAAAGAGTGCCGTTACTGATTCTCATGGATTTATTTTTAACTTACAAAGGTGATAAATGTAAACACATTGATGGAGAGTGGGTGTCACTGAAAACATTTCACAATGTAGACACCCAACATCAGCATCAAAGCACTACCCGAGTGTTATGGGCCAGTATTTAGAGAACCCCAAAGTGTATCATGGAGTTCACCTGTCCCACAACTTTTAATAGATTGTGGTATGGGGAGCAAACAGCCCACTCTACAGGTGTGGTACAGCAGAAATTGAAATGTTTTTTAAAAAGCAAAACAATGTTTATTCTATGAACTCAAGTTCACCTTTTTAAAACAAACAGTGAACATCTTAGCAACCATAGATTCAAATACAACCCCCAAAGAATACAACAGTAAGTAATCTGTAAGCTGCCCTTTTAACATCCATAAGACTTAAAAATCCTTTAAAACAGAAGCATATCAGGTTAAAGTCACTACTGAGAGCAGGTATTAGTTTTAAATCACCAAAGGATCGATTTACAGTTTTTAGATTACAGAGAGAGAGACTCATACACCTTCTGGCTGTGACTGCAGCTATCCAGCTCTGAAAACAAAACTAAAACACACCCTGCAGCAAACAGCCTAAAACGAAAGTAAAAAACTGACAGACAGCCCAGCTCCACCTACTCTCTGACATCACTGCAATAGTAAACACCCATTTCTTAGAGGTACTCACGACAGATATTTATATACATACCCATAAAGGTACTCTCACATGACACAAATCAGATATAATATAAACAGAGACAGATAAATATTCCCTGCACTCTGCTGTAACAATATGCCTCAGTAATCCCATCAGAGGAGATCGGTTTGAAGAGATTGTGACTTGTTAGTTTTGCATTCATAACCTACAGTTCTACAATCACATTACATTAAGTAACGTCATCCATTCAATGCTTGGAATCCTCTTAGTCTATTGTTTTTTCCCCTTCCCTGCTTTGCTCGCTGCATTTTCCAGCCTCAGGAACATTCTTGCCGAACATTTAGATTTCAGTTCTGATGAAGGCGCATATTGAAAATGTGAAATTGTTTTTTTTTTCTTTTTTACAGATGTTCACTGACCATTTCCAGCAATTTCTTATTTATCTTTCATACTCCCAGCATTTGCTGCTAATTTTCATTCTCATCTTCATTTAAAAGATCAAAAATATACAACTTTGATTCTGTTACTGAAAATAATAATTGGCTATTAGACAAAATAATTTGTTGCTTTACCTAATTTACTTTGACATAAATGTGATAATAAGTCGCAAATAATTGAATCTCTAACAATTGTTCAAGTAAAATTCCTGTTCTAACAATTTGCAGTTACAGCATTAAATGGGTTAATACAGGTCATTACTGTACTATGCCTAACTACTACGTTGCAACAGAATACATTATTTAGTAATGAAATACCTCAGGATCTATTTATTTGATGAATGAAAGCTGCCAGAAGCAATCCGGCAGTGATGGCTGCTCTATGAGATCTTTACCATGTTGGTGAAGGCTGACACAAGAACTTTTAAGATTTAAACAGCCTCTGACAGCTTGATTAAGCTCAGAGGTACATGTGACTGCGCTGGTCGAACCATTTTTTTAAAAAATCAATTGCCCTGAACTAAAAATATAAAAATTCACAAAGCAACATGGATTTTCAAAATACTTTTTCTCCAATTTTCTTGCCCCCTTCCCAGGGGAACGCGCCACAGCAGGGCCGGACAAAACACCCTTTATGTCCGTCTGACCACTTATTTTCCTATCTATCTTTGGGCCATCAAAACATTTAGCAATTATTTATTTGGTCCTATCATCCAAATCATTTATATAGATAATAAATAGCTGAGGCCTCAGCATTGATCTCTGTGGCACTCCACTAGTTACAGCTTACAAACCCAAAAATGACCCAATTATCCCTGCTCTCTGCTTCCTGTTAGCCTGGCATTTGTGTGACACAAATGTAATTTGAATTGATTAGGGAGCTACATTACTATAAACAGTTTAATGCTATACTTCCTTGCCTTCTTGTATGAGGAAGACGGCATGAATGTATGGGAAGGGGTCAAGAAAAATGGAGAAAGAATTATTTTTAAAATCCATGCTGCTTTATGAATTTCTATATTTTTAGATCCTATATCCATATGTATTGAATTTTGTGTAGTAAACAATGACGTAGCACCTTATCAAATGCCTTTTGGAAATCCAAGTGCACCACATCTACAGGTTCCCTTATATCTACATTGCTTAATACTTCCTCAAAAAATCAAATAAATTGGTCAAACCTGAGGCGGTATTCTCTGGACGACAATGCCAAAATCGTGTTCGGCGATTGGCCAGAGAATCGCCGTTTCCGACCAAATTGGGGACGCTGCTGCTTTCACGATGCTCCACCCCCCCCTCCAAAACGGCATATTGACGGCCTCAGGACATTGTCTGAGGCCCACTCCCCCGATACTCCACCCCCGACCGACCGAGTTCTCGATGGCGTCTGTCAAGTGTGTTATCACCCGTTGGGAACTCAGCGAGGCAGCTGCGGACTCAGTCCAGCACCGCCACAGTCGGGGAGGGCTGATCCACAGGCAAGAGGGACTTTGTCAGGGGCAGAGGGCACTGCTGGGGGTGTGGTCTGGGGCTCACAAGCCAGCCAAAGGGGGGGCACTATTTTGCAGGCCGGGTCCGCGCGCGGCCGGTGCCATGTTGCACGGCGGCCATGGACACAGCAATTCTCTGGCCCATATTGGCAGCTAGAGCTGGGTGCTCTACACTCCCGGCATGCAAGCGCCCAGCCAAATGGAGGATCGGTGGCCATTTTGTGCCAAATATTTGGCCATAAAACGCCACCGTTCCCACGCCGGCGTGAGGACTTAGCCTCAGAATCAGAGAATCCAGCCCATGATTTCTCTTTCACAAAACCATGTTGATTTGCCCTGGTCATATTAAGATTGAAAATCATCCACACTCTGGGGTCACCATTGACCAGAAGCGTAACCGGACCAGTCACATAAGGACTGTGGCTACAAGAGCAGATCAGAGCTGGAAATTCTGTCGCGTGTCACTCACCTCCTGACTCCACCATCTACAAGGCACAAGTTAATAATATGATGGAATACTCTCCACTTGCCTGGATGAGTGCAGCTCCAACAACACTCAAGGAGCTTGACAACATCCAGGACAAAGCAGACCACTTTATTGGCACCCCATCCACAATCTTAAATATTCAAACCCTCCCCCGAGTGGCAGCAGTGTGTACCATATACAAGATTCAATGCAGTAACTAACCAATTTTACTTTGACAGCATCTTCCAAACTCACAATCTCTACCACCCAGAATGACAAGGCAGCAGACAATGGGAGCAATACCAACTGCAAGTTCCAGTTAAGTCACAGACCATGTTGACTTGGAATTATAATACCATTCCTTCACTATCACTGGGTCAAATTCCTTGAAACTCCCTTCTTAATAGGACTATGAGTGCACTACACCGCATGGACCCGGCGATTCAAGAAACCGAATCACCTCCACCTTCTCAAAGGCAATTGGGCACAAGAAATAAGTGCTGGACCTGCCAGCACACATCCCATGAACAAATAGAAAACATTTACAAAAAGGCATGAACAATCCATGATGAAAGATGTACCATTAATTACCCTTGGAAGGTTCAATTAAGATTGCCGAGCCAATATGTCGTGTCAGCTAGTTTTATTAATATCAATGCAAACTGACACTAAAATAGTTTACTAGTTAGTGTGAAATGTTTATGGACTGTTTCCAATTATGTTCTAAAACAAATTAAATGATCAGCAATTGTTTATGCCAAAACAAAGAATGCTTTTTTATGAAGAAATGCAACTAATAATTTTGGGAATGTGTTGCAGGGTGTATATTTATGTTCAAACATATCTGGAAATGATTAATGATCATGATTAAAATTGTCAAATAACATTATAATTGATCAAGTAGCAATTTCTAATTCACATTAAGATGGAGATAACAATATGCTCTTTATTTAAATAATCAAACTTCCCAGCAAAACGAAGTCCTAAAATAGACTTCAAAAGGGTTTAGTACAGCTCATGTGTTTGTGGTTACCATACACAATGATCTGGAAGAGAGGCTATAACAAGTTAATCATAAGCACCAGTTGACTGCTTTCTGTGGTCCATTTCAGTGCAGATCCCTCTCGCTCATATATTACAGCCTCATTACACCTGTGGTATTCCTGTTTCAGCGGTATGCAGAAGGCAACCAAGCATTGGCAAAAGCATGACCAATGGAAAATAGGTTGATGTAATGACAGAAAAATCAGCAATGAAGCGGAACTGATCCAAACTAAATTAGTGACAGTCAGAAAAGGAACAAAAAGATTTTGTTTTCAAATTGAAATTAATCAAGACTTGTATAATTAGCTCCTGGCAGCTAATTGCCACCCCACCACACAAATACATGTTAAAATTTTATACAGCAGGAGGTGGAATAGCAATAGGTGGCAATTTGCAGAGCACAACTGAATTGACAGTAGATCAGGTTGATCAAAAGAGTTTCTTCAATTTGTTTTCTATTATCAATCCATGATACAGCATCAAAGACCATTTAACTGTTCTTGGAATAATATCTGGTAAAATTTCATGTTATTGATCCTGAAAAACCCTCTTGACTAATATCTGGGGACTGCTATCAATGTGCCACAATCTTGTCAAGCAACAGCCTGACGCGCATTTTCACAGAATTATACTTGCCAACTAAGGTGTAGTGGCATTGAAGTCAGTTCAGTGGAGATTCACTAGGTTGATTCCGGAGATGAGGAGTTTACCATATGAGGAGAGATTGAACAGTTCAGGCCTAAACTCACTGGAGGTGTGGCACGGTAGCACAGTGGTTAGCACTGGTGCTTCACAGGGCCAGGGTCCCAGGTTCGATTCCCAGCTTGGGTCACTGTCTGTGTGGAGTCTGCACGTTCTCCTCGTGTCTGCGTGGGTTTCCTCCGGGTGATCCAGTTTCCTCCCACAAGTCCCAAAAGACGTGCTGTTAGGTAATTTGGACATTCTGAATTCTCCCTTTGTACCCGAACAGGTGCCAGAGTGTGGCAACTAGGGGATTTTCACAGTAACTTCATTGCAGTGTTAATGTAAACCTACTTGTGACAATAATAAAGATTATTATTAACGTTTAGAAGAATGAAAGGAGATCAAATTGAGGTATATAAGATGATAAAAGGTATGGCTAAAGTAGACGTGGAGCGAATGCTTTCTCTTGTGGCGCATTCCAGAATGAGAGGTCATAGTCTCAGGATAAGAGGAAGCAAATTTAAAACAGAGTTGAGGAGAAACTACTTCCCCTAAAGGGTTATGAATCTGTGGAATTCGCTACCCCGAGTGCGGGACAGTGAGTAAATTTAAGGAGGAGTTAGACAGATTGTTAATTGGTAATAGGTTGAAGGGTTGTGGAGAACGGGCAGGACGGTGGAGTTAAGGTCAGGATGGGATGTGCCACGATCGAATGGCAGAGCAGACTCGATGGGCCAAATGGCCTAATTCTTATATCTTATGGACTTAGAAATTTATGAACCAATATTCCAGAATCATCCATCACCCTCTCTGGATATACCATGTCCCATTGAAGGACAGACCCAGCATTGGTGAAGATACAATGATATGCAGGAGAAGCCTTGGGATTTTTAAAAACATTGGTTCTGGTTCACAGGGGATGAGAGACGGAGGAAGCTGGAAGCACATGGAGCATTAGCTCCATGCAGGCGGTGAAGGCGCTGGGACTCGATGGGCCCCACACCTATGGGAAACGTTTGCAGATTCGCCAGCAAGGGACACACTGCCTCCAATGCTCACACTGGCCACGATATCCTGATATCCAAGAAAGACGAAGACCCGACGGAATGCAAATCGTACAGATCCATTTTGCTGCTCATCGTAGAAGCGATAGTCTTGGTTAAGAGACGAGAGAACTACGTACCAGAAGTGGTCTCAGAGGACCATTCAGGCTTTGTCAAGGGTAGGCAGCTAACTGCGAACATCAGGCAGCTGCTAAATGTGTTACTGACCTCATCCAGAGAGAAAACACCAGAGGTGATCATCTCCTTGGACACAGAAAAGGCTGTCAACAAGTCGAATGGAAGTGCCTCATAGAGGTACCGGAGCGGTTTGGGCTAGGGACGGGGTTCGGGTGAACCTCCTGTACAACGCCCCCAAGGCAAGCGTTCGGACCAACACCACCAGCTCTGAATATTTTGAGCTGCAAAGTGGCACAGGGCAGGCATGCCCACTGTCCCCTCTGTTGTTCACCCTGGCAATCGAATTCCTGGTGATCGCTTTGTGAGACACGAAAGGCTGGAAGGGTATCCGAAGAGGATGCAGAGACCACAGAGTTTCAATCTATGTCGATTACCTGCTCCTCTACTTCTCGGACCCGCAGAACGGCCTGAAAGTAATTAGGAAGCTCCTGGAAGAGATTGGGGCCTTCTCGGGTTACAAACACAACCTGGGCAAAAGCAAGGCATTCCCGGTGAACCTGAAAGGGGGAGGGACAGAGCTGGGGGGGGGGGTCTACCATTCAAACTAGCCCAAAGCAAATTCCATTACCTGTGGATCCAGATAGCCCACAACTGGACACGGATCCATAAGTGGAATCTGATCAGTCTGGAGGAGGATGTTAAAAAGGACCTACAGAGATGGGATGCACTCCCGCTCTCCCTGGCGGGGAGAGTGCAGCGATCAAGGTGAACGTACTGCCGAGGTTCCTCTTCCAGTTCAGATCCATACCGATCTTCATCCCCAAGGCCTTTTTCCAAGGGATGGACACAATTTTTTGTTGAGGAGAAGAACCCAAGAATCCCCAAGACTACACTGCCGAGGAGAAGGAACATGGGTGGCCTGGCCCTTCCGAACCTGCAAAACTATCACTGGACATCCACAGATAGAGAGGATGAGGGGATGGGTAAGAGAACCGAATATGGAATGGGTGATGCTGGAGTAACGAGCCTCCGAGCCCTCGCCTTGGCATCGCTCCTATCACACACACCACCACCTCGGTAAAATACACATCTAGCCCAGTGGTGATAGTCACATTGAGAACATGAAGCCAAATGAGACAACATTTTGGTTTAACCGAGATGTCCACCATGGCCCCCATTTGCAGCAACCACAATTTCCCACCAGCCATGCTCAATGCCACCTTTAAAAGTGGAGACAGGATGGGGCCAGGGGCTTTTACATGGGGAACAGACAAGCAACCTTTGACGAGCTCAGGGAAAGAATGGAACAATCGAACAGTCATAAACTCCGTCTCGAGCAAATCAAAAACTTTCTCCGGAAGGAGACGTCGCGGTACCCTAGGGCCCTGAGAGTCACGTTGCTGGAGGAACTACTGAACACTGGCAATATGGGGAAGGGGAACTGTGGGGCCATTAACAGATGACTGCTAGAAAGGGTGAGAACATCATTAGACGGAGCAAGACAGAAATGGGAGGATGAACTCGGGACGGAGGTAGGGTGTGGTCTCTGGAGTGAGGCACTAAGTAGGGCCAACTCCACCTCCTCCTGCGCAAGGCTGAGTCTCATGCAGTTTAAAGTGTTACACAGAGCACACCTGACCAGAACCCGAATGAACAGGTTTTTTCCAGAGGTAGAGGAGAAATGCGAACGGTGAGAGGGAGGCCCAGCCAACCACGCCCACATTTTCTGGGCTTGTCGCATTGTGACATCCTTCTTGGTGGCGATGTCCAAGGTTGTGGGGGCTATGGTGGAGTCGTGCCCCAGAGTGACTGTCTTCGGGGTTTCAGACCAGACGGAACTTCATATGGGGAAGATGGCCTATGCCATTGCTTTCACTTTCCTAAGCACCCACCAGAGAATCCTGCTTCACTTGCTATCAGCAGCACCACCCTCAGCTGCAGAATGGCTGGCAGACCTGTTGGAATTTCTTCACCTGGAGAAGATCAAATAAACCATCCGGGGGTCGGATGAGGGCTTCCACAATTCATGGGGGCTATTCACCAGCCTTTCCAAGACCTGTTCAAAGCCAACAGTGGTTAGGAAGGAAGGGGGGCAGGGGGAGCAACGAGGGTAGGCAAGGTCAGGTGAAATGGATAAGGGGGGGGGGGGGGGGCGGGCGGCAAGGAATAAACCCAGGGAAGTATCAGGAAGGGACACTGAAAAAGGGGTAAGGGGGGGTGCAGAGAGCCCCCCTCTCTGGGACAATAGCAACAGCCACAAGACGAAAGATGGAACACAACAATACAACACCAAGGGCAAAAGATAATAATGATATTATTATTATTATTATGACCCTGTACCCAGGCCCGGGAAAGAGGCTGCCAACTGCTGCAATTCATCGTGCCTGGGCGCAGGTGGCAGGGCTGGTGAGCACCACCAGCAACACTGTCCGGACCGACCAGCAGTGCCAGAAAAAACTGCATGATCTCCTCAGGGTGGCCACAGTGAGTTGGCAACACTGTACGCTTGGCATTAACCCGCATCCCATACTCCTGTATCCCTAACCCCCCCCCCCCCCAACCCAGAGGATGGCAGAATCCCACCCTGCACCACATACCAGCACCCATACCAGCTGCCATGACCACGTGCCCTGGCCACTGAGGCCACCAGCTACCCACCCTAGGGGCTACATGTATTGGACAGTCTAACACTGTCATTGTATGTCTCTTCCCCCCCTCCCCCCAGGAGAAGGCTGCGCGCTCACAACCGCCGGGTGCGGGAGGAGACTGGACGGGGACCACAGGACCTGTGGCTCCTGACTGTGGCAGAGCGGAGTTCGGTGGACCGAAGGAAAGGGAGGTCGATGGGGTGGAGTTCGGCCGCAGTCGAAGAAGTGAGTCCCCACTGAGTTGCGGTTCCCATGCCACATGAGTCAACCCTCCCAACACTACCCTCACTCCCGCACCACCCCCACACAATCCTCACCCCCACTTTCACCCCCACTCTCACACTCATCCCTACAGCACCCCCACCCCCAGATCACCCTCATCCCCACAACACCCCCACCCCGCACAACCCTCACCCCCACCTTCACCCCCACTCTCACACTCATCCCCACAGCTATCGCTGGGGTCACTGTCTAATCATGCATCTTGTCTTGTGTCTTGCAGCAGATGCTGGAGATGGGGCGGGTCCATCTGCCGTCCCCCGCATGGGCTGAGCAGCGACAAGGAGAGCAACTCGGACGGCAACCCTCGACCCAAAACTCAGAATATCCCAGTGGTCGAGTCTGAGGATGACACTGACTTCCCTTCAGAGCTGTCTCCAACACCCCCCACCATCTCAGAGGCAGTCGGTTGGAGACTTTAGTGAAGAGGCTCCTGGGACACCATCTTGTGCTCACCACACATCGCATCTGGTAAAGCAGGTGGAGGTAGGAACACCTGAGGGGGTGGATGGTCGGAGGGCAGGCTGACCCCAGGGACTAGCTGCCGTCCAGATGGGTTTCGGGCTTCTGGAACGGACAGTCTTGTCAATTGTGGAGATGCAGTCGAAGAGCCAGGGACTACATGAGGGGTTGTCGGTGAGGATCCAGTACCTACAGGTGCAGTTGGAGGAGTCCAACCATGTGCAGGAGCAGGAGATGGTGCCGACCATGCGTGCCACCCATGCCAACATCACACGGCTGGTGTCCACGGTGCAGGTCTTAGGGGCGACAATGTTGGCGATGGATCAGCATATCTAAGGCTTGGGGCATTCTGTGCAGGCGCTGGCTGAGGCCCAGGGCAGGGTTTGCACCTCATAGGCAACCATGCACCAGAGCAACCTGGAAATCGCAGTAGATCTCCTGAGCATGACCCAGTCACAGCAGGCCAAGGGTGGGAACATCGGCGGCATTGCCCAGGCGCTAGCTGATGTGGCGCAGACACAAAGGGAGGTGGCCCAGTCCCAGAGAGAGATGGTACAGCCACTGGCTGATGTGACACAAATCCAGAAGGTGGTGGCACAGTCAATGGGTGATGTGGCGCAGTTCCACACAGAGATGGCCCACTCCCTGTGCTCCATGGCCACGAGCCTGCAGACCCTGGTCGTGACCAGAGTGGGCCTCCAGAACTGGCAGCGCCAGGTGGTGGGGGAGCCTCAGAGGATAGCTCCGCTCACACCCACGTCCCATGGAGTAGCCCGGGGCCATCAGGCACCTCAAGGGAGGAGGAGGTGATGGGGCCTGTGCCAGTGAATCCCGCAGGGGAGGTGCCGGAACTCCTCAGCACCTCAGACTCACCCTTTCTTGTCCCTGTTGAGTCTGCTGGGCAGTGGGCAAAATAGGGCCCACACCACCTGGAACGCCCGAGCAGAATGTGGGCCCATCTAGGCCCGGTCGCCACAGAAGACGGCCACCAAAGGGGTCCCAGGTCACAGGGCGCGAATCACAGCAGGCCGCCTCCACACCTGCTACACCATCTGGGGAACCACCAAGACAGTGTTAGGGCCACTAACAGAAAGTTAGACACTAGTTAAGTTAACACGGGTGAAGGGCACGCTGTCACATTAAACCACCGTTCACACTGTTATAACCTGTCTTGGTGCTCTGTCAAATGGATGTGAGGGGTGGGCTGGTCTGGTCTGCCAAAGATGGTGGGGGGAGGGGGAATGGGCAGACGTTGGGGTGGCCTGGGCTCCCCTGCCGCGCCCCCTCCCCCCACCTCCGCACCCCTTCCATGTCGGTGGCCTGCACAGTGGGTGCCTCTCCCCTGGCACAGACCCTGATGCCAGGTGTACCATCAGCTGGCGCTGTCCGTCCCAGAGCTACACTCTGCGTCCCCTCCCCCGCACCCCCATAGGGGCTACAGTGGGCATTGGCCTGGGTGGGCAGCCGGTTGCTTGGTGTGGGGGTATGGCTGAGGGTGGGATGCAGGGGTGGGGAGGAGGATGACGGCACCCATACGGCTGGTGTCACTCTGCAGAACCAATGGAGAATCCCACCCCATATGTTACACTCCTCTGGGGGAAATTACATCCTCCCTCAGGGAAAGGGGCCAAACTGTGCACAATACTCCCGATATGGCCTCACCAATGCCCAGTGGAATTCTGGAGACTTCTTTACTCTGACATTCCAATCCTTTTGAGTTCGATATTACAACCTGATGCGCAATCAATTACACTCAAGACAAAGTGATTCCATAACTGAAGGCTTTAATCTGCTAGAACCTTTTCCCCAGCAGCTTCGATACAGAAAGTGAAGGCTGCTGGGACAGCACCGGTTCTTATACTCCGCCTCTCAGGGTGGAGCTATGTACATCAGCCAATGGTAGACTTCTGGGTCTAGCCAATGGTCATCTACCTCTCAGGTACCGCAATACCTGGTACTACCACATTCACCCCCTGTTAAAAAAGAGCCTGACGGGGGTGGTAGCCAGCGTTAATAGTCGCCATTCGCATGGTATGACCAGGTATGGAAGTACCGTGATGTCGAGGGTATTTACAAAGTGTTCATAGTGCAGCAATCAGTCGATCGGGAGGCCTGGTCGTCCTTCTGGAGCGTCTGGGCCTCGGCGGTGATTCTGATGGGGGTCCCGGCGGTTGCGACTCCGGGAGCGTGATGTTGTCCTCCCTGGCAGCTTCGTCACCCCTAGGCGGCGCTGTTGGGGCAAAAGGTTGACAGGGGGGGAAAGCGCCTGTAGGGGGCGTCGGTGTGTGGTCAGGCCTAGGCAGGAGCGGCGGGAGTACTGACCCTCCAGTTAGGTGCTGTAGGGAGGGTGGGGGCAATGGTTCGGGTGCGTGTGGGGCTCCAGCAGGCGCCAGGTCCCGAAGGGAGACTGTGTCCTGCCGGCCGTCAGGGAATGGTACGTAGGCATACTGGGGGTTGGGGTGCAGCAGGTGGACCCGATCGACCAACGGGTCCGACTTGTGCGCCCTCACATGTTTCCGAATCAGGACGGGTCCGGGTGTCGCTAGCCAGGTTGGGAGCGAGGTCCCAGAGGAGGACTTCCTGGGGAAAACAAGGAGACGTTCGTGAGGTGTCTGATTTGTGGTTGTACAGAGCAGCGACCGGATGGCGTGGAGGGCCACCGGGAGGACTTCCTGCCAGTAGGGGACTAGGAGATTCCTGGACCGTAGGGCCAGCAGGACGGTCTTCCAGACCGTTCCGTTCTCCCTCTCTACCTGTCCGTTTCCCCGGGGGTCGCTCATAAAGGAGGACCCCCTATCACTGTGTATATATGCGGGAAACCGAACAGTGTAAAGATACCCTGGAGGGCCTTGATGACGGTGGTTGTGGTCATGTCGAGACAGGGGATGGCGAATGGGAACCGGGGGTATTCGTCAATCACGTTCAGGAAGTACGTGTTGCAGTCGGTGGAGGGGAGGGGGTCTTTGAAGTTCATGCTGAGGCGTTCAAAGGGACGGGAAGCCTTTATCAGATGCGCCCTCTCTGGTCGGTAGAAGTGCGGTTTGCACTCCGCGCAGATTTGGCAGTCCCTGGTGACGGCCTGACCTCCTCGATGGAGTAAGGCAGGTTGCGGGTCTTGATAAAATTAAAGAAACGAGTGACCCCCGGGTGGCAGAGGTCCTCGTGGAGGGATCGGAGGCGGTCCCCTTGTGCGGTGGCACAAGTGCCGCGGGACAGGGCATCAGGAGCCTCGTTCAGCTTCCCCGGACGGTACAAGATCTCGTAATTGTAGGTGGAGAGTTTGATCCTCCACCACAAGATCTTGTCGTTCTTAATCTTGCCCCGCAGCGCATTATCGAACATGAAGGCAACCGACTGTTGGTCCGTGAGGAGAGTGAATCTCCTGCCGGCCAGGTAATGCCTCCAGTGTCGCGCAGCTTCTACTATGGCCTGGGCCTCCTTTTCAACCGAGGAGTGGCGAATTTCGGAAGCATGGAGGGTGAGGGAGAAGAAAGCCACGGGCCTGCCCGCTTGGTTGAGGGTCGCCGCCAGAGCTACGTCGGACGCATCGCTCTCGACCTGGAAGAGGAGGGACTCGTCGATGGCGCGCATCGTGGCCTTAACAATGTCTGCTTTGATGTGGCTGAAGGCCTGGCGGGCCTCCGTCGACAGGGGGAAGGTTGTGGACTGGATCAGGGGTCGGGCTTTGTCTGCGTAATTGGGGACCCACTGTGCATAATAGCTGAAGAACCCTAGGCAGCGCTTCAGGGCCTTGGGGCAGTGAGGAAGGGGGATCTCCATGAGGGGGCGCATGCGCTCAGGGCCAGGGCCTATGACTCCACTTTGCATTACGTAGCCTAGAATGGCTAGACGGTCGGTGCTAAACACGCATTTATCTTTATTGTAGGTCAGATTAAGGATTTGTGCGGTCAGGAGGAATTTAGGAAGTTGGTGTCGTGGTCCTGCTGGTCATGGCCGCAAATGGTGACGTTATCCAGATACGGGAATGTTGCGCGTAAGCCGTACCGGTCAACCATTCGGTCCATCTCTCGCTGGAAGACGGAGACCCCATTAGTGACACCAAAGGGAGCTCTTAAAAATTGATAGAGCCGCCCATCTGCTTCGAAGGCAGTGTACTTGCGGTCACTAGTGCGGAGGATAGCTGATGGTAGGCGGACTTGAGGTCCACCATGGAGAATACCTTGTATTGCGCGATCCTGTTCACCAGGTCGGCTATACGGGGGAGAGGGTACGCATCCAGCTGCGTAAACCTGTTGATGGTCTGGCTGTAGTCGATGACCATCTTAAGCTTCTCCCCGGTCTTTACCACCACTACCTGAGCTCTCCAGGGACTGTTGCTCGCTTCGATGACCCCTTCTCCCAGCAGGAATAGGCAACGTCCATGGACCCTGCCTGGGCCCGTGCCTCTGTAAGTCCCAGAGTGTCCCTTTCTAGGAGCCTTCGGCGGATATCGGGGGAGGTCATACCTGCCACGAAAGCATCCCTGATCAAAATTTCCGTGTGCTCGCTCCCCGAAACTTGGGGGCAGCCACAGTTTCGGCCCAGCACCAGTCGCGCCCGGTAGAAATCTTCCAATGTTTCCTCGGGGCTTTGCCGCCTAGTCGCAAGCAGGTGACGAGTGTAGACCTGGTTTACCGGGCGGATGTAATGTCCTTCCAGCAGTTCGATAGCAGCGGCATAGTTCTCCGCCTCCTCGATAAGGGGGTAGATCCCAGGGCTGACCCGGGAGCGCAGGAGATGCATCTTCTGTCCTTCCGTGGGGGTGCCTACGGCCGTGTCGAGGTAGCCCTTAAAGCACGCCAGCCAGTGTTTAAAAATAGCAGCAGAGTTATCCACATGGGGGCTGAGCTGGAGGCACTCCGGTTTGATGCGGAGATCCATCCTTCCAACTGAAGTTGTAGCAGATTAAATTGATGCGCAATCAATTACACTCAAGACGAAGTGATTCCATAACTGAAGGCTTTAATCTGCTAGAACTCTTCCCCAGCAGCTTCGATACAGAAAGTGAAGGCTGCTGGGACGGCACCGGTTCTTATACTCCGCCTCTCAGGTGGAGCTAGGTACCACAGCCAATGGTAGACTCCTGGGTCTAACCAATGGTCATCCACCTCTTAGGTACCACAATACCTGGTACTACCACACAACCAATGCTCTTCTGTATAGTATGCCACATGATTACATGGTAGTATCATCAGAGACACTGAGGAGAGTTTCTCTCTCTTCCATCTTAGATTGTGAGCAAACCACACCTCCGCAATAAACTCTGGTTAAGAAACTACGGTATGGCAAGTGGGGTATCCTATGTTTATACTGTGAAGTAAAAATAAAACCCCCAAAAGCATAACAGTATTGAAGACAAAGCTGGATGAGGATGTTTTTCCAGTAATAGAAAGAAACTCAGATCTGGACCTCAAGGCGAAGATCAATTTTCGGGAGGCCACGCCACCATCCATAAATGTGCGATAAAACCGGTCATCGGAAAATTAGGCTTTTGGCTCATCTGAGAGTTTATATTAATTTATGATAGGACACACTCAGGTCCATTCCTTTAATTTTTTTCTGTGTGATCGCAACCTGGGAGCGCTCGGAGAGTCGGAGGCGGGAAAAGAGAAAAGTTAACATCCCAAGAGTCGACTGTAATGCTGGTTGATTGGGCGAATTAAATAAAAACTCTTGGATAATGAGCTGAGAAAACGAGGAAATAAGGGGGTCGGCTGTAAAAAAAAAGTTACTTCTCGAGCTGGGTGAGTTATTTCAGCTGCACGCCTTCTGACGGGGAGGGTTGCAGTGTCGAATCCTCAGTCTCAAAGAGAGAGACCTACTTTTGGGAAGTAACCACTCAAAAAGAAAAAATAAGGCAATAGTAACCAAGATTAAACAAAATTACAGCTGAAATTTTCTGATCTTAAAACAGGCCCGACCGGCAGCAGAGATGGTGGCACAGTGATATACAATCGGGAGGGAGTTGTCCTGGGAGTTCTCAACATGATGTCCCTGTGATGTCTCATGGCACCAGGTTGAACATGGGTAAGGAAACTTCCTGCTGATTACCACGTACCGGCCACCATCAGGATGAATCAACACTCCTCCTTGTTCATCACCACTTGGAGGAAGCACTGAGGATAGCAAGGGCAGCACTGAGTATAGCAAGGGCACAGAATGTACGCTGGGTGATGACTTCAATGTCCATCACCAAGTGTGGCTCTGTAGTACCACCACAGACCGATCTGGCCTGGTTTTAAAGGACATAGCTGCTAGACTGGGACTGCAACAGGTGGTGAGGGCACCAATAAGAGGGAAAAACATACTTGGCCTCATCCTCACCAATCTGCCTGCTGCAGATGCATCTGTCCATGACAGTATCGGTAGAAGTGACCACCGCACAGTCCTTGTGGAGACAAACTCCTGTCTTCACATTGAGGATACTCCATTGTGTTGTGTGGCACTACTACCGTGGTAAATGGGATAGACTTTGAACAGATCTAGCAACTCAAGACTGGGCATCCATGAGGCGCTGAGGGCCATCAGCAGCAGCAGAATTGTATCCAACAACAATCTGCAACCTCATGGCCCGGCATATCCCTCACTCTACCATTACCACCAAGCCAGGGGATCACCCCTGGTTCAATGAAGAATGCCAGGAGCAACATCAGGCATAGCAAAAAATAAGGTGTTAACCTGGTGAAGCTACAACACAGGGCTACTTGTGTGCCAAAGAGCATAAGCAGCAAGTAATAGACAGAGCTAAGCGATTCCACAACAAATGCATCAGATCTAAGCTCTGCAGTCCTGCCACATCCAGCTGTGAATGGTGGTGGACACTTAAACATCTCACTGGAGGAGGAGGCTCCACAAATGTTCCCATCCCCAATGAGGGAGGAGCTCAGCACAAATGTGCAAAAGATAAGGCTGAGGCATTCACAACAATCTTCAGCCAGAATGCCAAGTGGTTGATCCATCTTGATATCCTCTAGACGTCCCCAACATTACAGATGCCGGTCTTCAGCCAATACGATTCACTCCATGTGAAATCAAGAAATGGCTGAAGGCACTGGATGCTGCAAAGGCAATGGGCCTTGACAATATCCCGGCAATAATACTGAAGACTCATGCTCCAGAACGAGCCGCACTCCTAGCCATCCTGTTCCAGTACAGCTACAACACTGGCATTTACCTGGCAATGTGGAAAATTACCCAGGTGTGTCCTGTACATAAGAAACAGGACAAATCCAACCCAGCCAATTGCCGCCCTATCAGTTTACTCTCCATCATCAGAAAAGTGATGGAAGGAGTCATCAACAGTGCTATCAAGCGGCACTTACTCAGCAATAACCTGCTCACGGACACTCAGTTTGGGTTCCGTCAAGGCCACTCAGCTCCTGGCGTCAGTACAGCCTTGGTTCAAACATGGACAAAAGAGCTGAGTGCCAGAGGTGACATCAAGGCAGAATTTGACCGAGTAAGGCATCAAGGAGCCCGAGCTAAACTGGAGTTAATAGGAATCAGGGGGAAAACTTTGCTGGTTATAATCATATCTGGCACAAAGGAAGATGGTTGTGGTGGTTGGAGGTCATTTATCTCAGCTCAAGGACATCACTTCAGGAGTTCCTCAGGATAGTGTCCTAGGCCCAACCATCTTCAGCTGCTTCATCAATGACCTCCCTTCCATCATAAGGTCAGAAGTGGGATGTTTGCCGATGACTGCACAATGTTCAGCACCATTTCAACTCCTCAGATAATGCAGCAGTCCATGTCCAAATGCAGCAACACCGGGCACTATCCAGGCTTGGGCTGACAAGTGGCAAGTTACATTCGCGCCACACAAGTGCCAGACAATGACCATCTCCTACAAGAGACGATCTAAACATCCTCCCTTGACATTCAATGGCATTACCATCGCTTAATCCCCCACAATCAACATCCGGGGGTTACCATTGATCAGAAACTGAACTGGACTAGCCATATTAAAACTGTGGCTACCAGTTAAAAGTTAGGAATCCTATGGCGAGTAACTCACCTCCTGACCTCCCAAAGCCTGTCCACCATCTACAAGGCACACGTCAGGAATGTAATGGAATACTCTCCACTTGCCTGGATGAGTGCAGCTCCAACAACACTCAAGAAGCTCAACACCCTTCCGGACAAAGCAGCCCGCTTGATTGCTCCCCCTTCCACAAACATTCAAACCCTCCACCACCGACGAACAGTGGCAGCTGTGTGTAGCATCTACAAGATGCACTGCAGTAACTCACCAAGGTTCCTTAGACAGCACATTTCAAACCTACGACCACTATCTTCTAGAAGGATAAGAGCAGCAGATACCTGAGAACCCCACCACCCGGAGGTTCCCTTCCAAGTCACTCACCACCCGACCGTAGAAATATATCGCCGTTCCTTCACTGTTGCTGGGGCAAATTACTGGTACTCCCACGCTAACAGCACAATGGGTGTACCTACACCTCAAGAATTGCAGTGGTTCAAGAAGGCAACTGACCACCACCTTCTGAAGGGCAACTAGGGGTGGGCAATAAAAGCTAGTCTAACCAGCGACACCCGCTCCCATAAATGATTTTTTTTTAAATTGAGAAACAAGATAACACATAGTTGTTTGCTGGCAAAAACTCTCTCGCACTCGAACTTGCTGTTGAAATTGCAGTGTCTATGGAATTGGTAACAAAAGAAGCTTCCTAAATTGGAGCTGGCACAAAAATAAACAAGATAAAAGAAGGTCTCTCAACATGAAAAAATTCCAGAGGTGTGCCCAGGAGGGAACATTCTCCACAGGAATGTTGGTGTCAAGGTAACAAGTGTCGTAATTGTGGCAAGAAAGGTCACATAACAAAGGTGTGCTGGGCCAGACAAAATCCTCAAACCTGAAAGATGTGTAAAAAAAAACGCACCCAAATCCACAAAAGCAGTCCAGAGTATGACGGATGGCAGTGAAAATTCCCAGGAAGACAAGATGTCTATTAAGATCAAGGAACACAAACCCATCAATGCAGGGCAATACACAGAGATTTTGGGTCTATCCGAAACCAAATGGGAACAAAATTAAAATGGAAGTAGACACAAGAGCCACTGTATCTCTTATCTGTGAAAAATTATATCAAGAAAAGTTCAAGTACGTACTATTAAAACTTACACGGAAGAGATGGTTCCACTGAAGGCTTATATCTTGGTGCAAGTTGAAGTCAATCTGAAAAATTGCAATTATATGTGGTAAAAGGAAATTTTCCTGCAAGTTTCGGAAATGCACGAACAAAATCAAACTAAATTGGCAAGCTGTGAATCAGTTGGTTGATGGAAAGAAGTGTTTTCAAATATACAATACACAAACTCTTCGAAAAGTACAAGCATATTTTGAAAACACTTTAGGGGAAATGACTGGAATTGAGGCACAACTTAAGATAAAACCCGATGACACCACTAAATGCTTAAAGGCAAGAACTATGCCGTATGCTATCAATCCAAAAAACGAAGGAACTTGGCAGATTGATCAAAGATGGAGTGATCGAGAATGTGACGACGAGCATTTAGGCAACCCAGTTGTTGCAGTTATCAAGACAGGTGGCTCAGTAAGAACCTGTGGTGACTTTCAAATGACAATCAACCCAGTGTTGTGCGCTGACCAGTATCCCTTACCATTAACAGAGAATCTATTTACTGGATTGTCGGGATAACAACAGTTCAGTAAGATAGATTTGCCCCAAGCATACCTCCAGATGAAGGTAGCACCAGGTAGAAGCAACCTCTTCTAACAATTGTAGCACACAAAGAACTGTTCAGGTACAAGCACCTATCATTCGGAATAACAACTGCACCTGCCCTATTCAAAAAGTCCATGGAACAAATCCTAGTTGCCTCATTGGTGTTCAATGTTATTTGAATGACATTTAATTACCGGCAGGACTGAACAGGAGCACCTAACGAATTTAGAAGACACATTGGAGGTGTCTTGAAAGATTTACGTCAAGAGAGAGAAATGTGAATTTTTCCAATAATCAATCTTAGCCATGTAATTGGTAAGGACAGGTTCTCTAAGGAACCTCGGAAGGTGACTATAATTTTAGGTACGCCAAAACTGCAGAATATATCGCAGCTGAGATCTTTTAGGTCTCATCAATTACTGTGTAAAATTCATCCCAAATCTTGCTACCATATTAAAACCACTTCATCATCCGCAAGCCAACAATCGGTTTGGACAAAAGACTGCAAAGACACTTATACTGAAGTCAAAAATGTGCTGAAGAAATGGAAGTCTTAGTTCATTTTAACCCTTAGGTACAAACACAACTCACATGTTACGCTTTGTCCTATGAGTTGGGTGCAGTTGTCTTTCATAGGATGTCAAATGGAGATGAAAGCCCAATAGCATTTGCTTTGAGAATATTGACAAGCGCTGAACAGAATTATGTTCAACTGGAAAAAGAAGCCTTGAGTATAGTTTTTGAAATCGAATGATTTCATCACCACTTATATGGAAGATATTTTACCTTGTTAACAGACCAAGTCCTTTAACAACACTTTTTGACCCACACAAAGGAATACTGTCTCTAGCTGTGAGTCATTTGCAGAGATGGTCCCTCATCTTATCCGTGCGTAATTACGAGATTAAATACAGAAGATCGGAGTGACATGCGAATGCCGATGTTCTATCACGTTTACCAATTCAGGTTAAAGCCAAATCACAGGAGAACTATGTAAAGCTATGTGTACTTTCCCCAGGTGGATAGTGTACCTATTACTGCATCTCAAATGCAAAGACACACAAGGTCAGATCCGGTGATGGGGAAGGTCATGGACATGATCTTGAAAGGTGTACCACTGGATAAACAGAGGAAGAACCTGAAATTCAATCAATATTGAACAAGGGAACCTGAATCAATGGTACAAAACCGTACTTATATGGGAAATCCGGTTCATCGTTCCTCCATGTTTGCGGAGATGTATACAGGATCAGCTCCACAAAGGACATCCAGGAGTTGTAAGTATGAAAGAGCTCACAAGAGGTTATTTCTGGTGGCCGGGACTAGGCTCACAGATTGAAGGAAGAGTAGGTCAATGCCAGTCTTGTGCTACCATACAAAATACTCCATCTCTTCCACCACCTCACCCTTGGGTTTGCTCAAAGCAACCATGGCAGATTACATATCTGAAGGATATATGTTTCTTGTCTTAGTGGATGCACATTCAAATGCCCCAAAATAATGATATTGAAGTCGACGACTACGGAAAAGACAATCGAACATTTGGATGAAGTATTTGCACGGTTTGGCAAACTGGAAGAACTAGTTCGCAATGACGGGACTAAGTTCGCATCAAAGGAATTTGTGGACTACCTTGGAAACAATGTCATACAACATAGAAAAACTGTGCCTTATTATCATTCCACAAACTGATTGGTGGAGAAGTTGGTACAATCATTGAAGAATGCCACCAAAGCATCAAAGGACGAAGGAGCATTAGCTAAGAGATTAAACAAGTTTCTAATTTCCTATAGAAACACTGGTCATACGACAACCCAAAACCCGCCAACAATATTGTTATTAAAAACGGAAGTTGAGAACCAAGTATGATTTGTTCTCACCGCCTGACACTTATACCATTGTAGAGCGACAACAACAAAATCATGTTACTCACCGTGAACAGATATTGAAACAAAGAAGTTTAGATCAAGGAGAAAGTGTTTTAACAAAAAACAACTCTTTAAGTGAGAAGTAGGTACCTGCCATAATACTCACAAAGACAGAGCCTATTTCTTATACGGTTGTGGTGAACGACTGTAATAGGAGATGTAAGGTAAGACCTGTACTACAGGTTCGCCGGTAGCTCCTGCCGGCTGGCTCCGCCCAGGGAGAACTGTATAAATATGTATGACCTCCAGTGCCCTGCTATTTCGCCAGCTGCAGCAGGAGGCCACACATCTGATTGTAATAAAGCCACAGTTGTACCCAACTTTAGTCTTTGTGCAATTGATCGTGCATCAATTTATTACAGTCAGATGTGTGGCCTCCTGCTGCAGCTGGATCCGCACTCGCCCGACGCCAGGAAAGACTTTACTCACTGGCTAGCATGGTTCGAGGCTTACATCAACGAGGCGGACCCCGCGCCAACGGAGGCTCAGAAGATAAAAGTCCTGTACTCCAGACTGAGCTCCAGCGTGTTCCCATTGATCCAAGACGCCATGAATTACACAAAAGCAATGGAACTCCTCAAAGAACACTACGCGCAGAAGACGAACACGCTCTTCGCCAGGCATGTACTTGCCACCTGCTCACAACTACCTGGTGAGTCCATCGAAGACTTCTGGCGGGCCCTAATCCCACTCGTCTGGGACTGTGACTGTCAGGCCGTCATGGCCGCCGAACATTCGAATCACCTCATGCGCGATGCCTTCGTGACGGGGATTGCGTCGGACCGCATCCGAGAACGATTGCTGGAAGGGGCCACGCTCGAACTGGCGGAGACGAAAACCTTGGCGCTCTCCATGACGGTCGCATCCCGTAACGTATAATCGTACCTCTCCCGCCGCGCTGCCCACCCTTCTACTCCTGGACCCCGCCGACGACCTCCTCAACCGGGGCCCTGCCTTCGCAATACGCCTGCACGGCACGCCGATCCGCGCACCCCAGGGGTCCCCGCTGCTACATCTGCGGTCAGCAGAAGCACCCCAGCCAACACTGCCCCGCCCGCACTGCCGTTTGTAAAGCCTGCAGTAAAAAAGGGCCACTTCACGGCTATGTGCCAGGCCCACGCAGTCGCTGCGATCATGCCCGCTATCGCCCCCCTCCCCCATGCCAGACACACAATGGGAGCCGCGATCTTGTCCCGACACCACAATGTACGCACCATGGGTGCCGCCATCTTGTCCCCCACAGGGTGTCCGGACATCCGGACAACCGCACACGCTCGCCACCCGAAGCATACAATGGCTACCCGCAGCTCACTTCGATGACGCTGGACCAATCTCGCCCGCACAACCTGGCCACCGCGACGACGGTGAAAATCAACGGCCACGCGACCTCGTGCCTGCTGGACTCTGGGAGCACCAAAAGTTTTGTACACCCAGATACGGTAAGGCGCTGCTCCCTCGCGGTCCACCCTGCCAATCAAAGGATCTCCCTAGCCTCCGGACTCCACTCCGTCCCGATCCGAGGCTTTTGTACAGTCACCCTCACGGTCCAATGCGTAGAATTTAGTAACTTCCGCCTCTATGTCCTTCCTAATCTCTGCGCTGCACTCCTGTTGGGCCTGGACTTCCAGTGGAGCCTCCAGAGCCTCACCCTCAAATTCGGCGGGCCGTTACCCCCCCTTACCGTTTGCGGCCTCGCGACCCTCAAGGTTGAGCCCCCCTCCCTTTTTGCCAATTTAACTGTGGATTGCAAGCCCGTTGCCACTAGGAGCAGACGGTACAGCACCCAGGACAAGACCTTCATCAGGTCCGAAGTCCAGCGGCTGCTTAAGGAGGGTATTATCGAGGGCAGCAACAGCCCCTGGAGAGCCCAAGTGGTAGTGGTTAAAACTGGGGAGAAACGCAGGATGGTCGTGGACTACAGCCAGACCATCAATCGGTACATGCAGCTTGACGCGTACCCCCTCCCACGCATATCTGATATGGTCAATTAGATTGCGCAGTACCGGGTCTTCTCAACAATTGACCTGAAATCTGCCTACCACCAGCTCCCCAACCGGAAGTCGGACCGGCCATACACTGCCTTCGAGGCGGACAGTCGCCTCTACCACTTCCTTCGGGTCCCTTTCGGTGTCACAAATGAGGTCTCGGTCTTCCAAAGAGAGATGGACCGAATGGTCGACCAGTACGGTTTGCGGGCCACCTTTCCGTACTTAGATAATGTCACCATGTGCAGCCATGAACAGCAGGACCACGATGCCAACCTCGATAAATTCCTGCGCACTGCCACTCTTCTCAACCTGACCTACAACAAAGAGAAGTGTGTGTTCAGCACAACCCGGTTAGCCATTCTCGGCTTAGAGTCCAAAACGGACTTCTCGGGCCCAACCCCGAGCGCATGCGCCCCCTTATGGAACTTCTCCTCCCCCACTGCCCCAAGGCCCTCAAACGCTGCCTGGGGTTCTTTTCCTACTATGCTCAGTGGGTCCTAAACTATGCGGACAAGGCCCACCCACTCATTCAGTCCACCCAATTCCCCCTTGCGGCCGAGGTACAACATGCTTTCGCCTGCATCAGAGCAGACATCGCCAAGGCCGGGATGCGCGCAGTGGACGAGTCACTGCCTTTCTAAGTAGATAGCGAAGCTTCAGACGTCGCCCTTGCCGCCACTCTAAACCGGGCAGGCAGGCCCGTGGCATTCTTTTCCCGCACCCTTCATGCCTCTGAAATTCGACACTCCTCCATCGAGAAGGAGGCCCAAGCAATCGTTGAAGCGGTGCGGCATTGGAGGCATTACCTGGCCGATTACGGACCAACGGTCGGTAGCCTTCATGTTCAATAACACACAGTGGGGCAAGATCAAAAATGATAAAATCTTGCGGTGGAGAATCGAGCTCTCCACCTATGATTATGAGATCTTGTATCGCCCCGGTAAACTCAACGAGCCCCCAGACGCCCTCTCCCGAGGTACATGTGCCAGCGCACAAGTTGACCAACTCCGGGCCCTACACGACAGCCTTTGTCACCTGGGGGTCACTCGATTGTACCATCTGGTCAAAGCTCACAATCTGCCCTACTCTGTCGAGGAAATAAGGACAGTCACCAGGGACTACCAGGTCTGTGCGGAGTGCAAGCCGCACTTCTACCGGCCGGACCATGCGCGCCTGGTGAAGGCTTCCCGCCCGTATGAACGCCTCAGCGTGGATTTCAAAGGGCCCCTCCCCTCCACCGACAGTAACACGTACATTCTCAGTGTGGTCGATGAGTACTCCAGATTCCCCTTCGCCATCCCATGCCCCGATATGACGTCTGCCGCCGTCATCAAGGTCCTCAGCACCATCATCGCTCTGTTCGGTTTCCCCGTCTACATCCACAGTGACAGGGGATCCTCATTCATGAGCGATGAGCTGCGTCAGTTCCTGCTCAGCAGGGGTATAGCCTCCAGCAGGACGCCCAGCTACAACCCCCGAGGAAATGGGCAAGTAGAACGGGAGAATGGGACAGTTTGGAGGGCCGTCCAGCTGGCCCTACGGTCCAGGAACCTCCCAGCCTCTCGCTGGCAGGAAATCCTCCCTGACGCTCTGCACTCCATCCGGTCACTATTGTGCACCGCCACAAATAACACACCCCATGAACGTGTTTTTACCTTCCCCAGGAAGTCCACATCCGGGGTGTCGCTCCCGACTTGGCTCGCTACTCCAGGACCAGTCCTTCTCCGTAGGCACGCCCGACTCCACAAGGCGGACCCCTTGGTGGACAGGGTTCACCTGCTCCACGCAAACCCTCAATATGCCTACGTTGAGTTCCCCGACGGCCGCCAAAATATAGTCTCACTCAGGGACCTGGCCCCGTCAGGTTCCACCCAACACCACCCCCCCACCAATGCGCCCCCCCCCCCACCTCCCACCGCACTGCCAATATTGACCCCACCACATAACCCCCCCCCTCCCCTTTTCCACACAAGAGGACAAAGAGGACTTCGGCACACTCCCGGAGTTCCCCGATGACTGGCCAGCATCAGCACCGCCACCACCGCCACCGGAGCCACCTCCACCACCGCCAGCACTGACTTCACCGCCACCGTTACGCCGCTCCCAACGAAGCACCAAAGCACTGGACCGGCTGAACCTTTGACGGACTCCGGTCCGTCAACATGGACTTTTCTTTCCCTACCACTGTACATAATTGCACTAATTGTATATAATTTCACGTCACCCCCGCCAGACTCATTTTTAACAGGGGGTGAATGTGGTGAACCACTGCAATAGGAGATGTAAGGTAGGACCTGCACTACAGGTTCGCCGGTAGCACCTGCCGGCTGGCTCCGCCCACGGAGAACTGTATAAATATGTATGACCTCCAGTGCCCTGCCATTTCGCCAGCTGCAGCAGGATCCACCGAAAAGACTCTCATACTGATAATAACAATACTTGGTTAAATAAACTTTTACTCATGGTGAACAGTGATGTTATAACCTGCCTGCTTACCATTGGCTGGGGACTAATGACAATCCCACAATCCTGTGGGAGGGAGTATGAGCTTCCCCAATGAGGGGGGCGGAGAAACCATTAGTAAACTCCAAGTATAAATAAAGCTGGCCAGTTTAGGAACCAGCAGGAAGGAGTGTGCAGCAAGGGAAGTTGCTGCTGCTGTTAAATATATATGTTATTGTAAATAAATGTTATTACTTTGTATCCTTAAAACTCGTGCTGGATTCTTCATGGCCCTCACAAAACTGGCGACGAGGGTTAAAGTCAATAGCTGTCTGCACTGCTGAAGCCACCTCCCTGGATTTTTGTTGGATACAGGTTGGAAGTTGTTTTCTATTATACCGTGCCTCTGTACGGACGTTTGGATGTTTTTGATGCTGCGCTGGAAAGCTGGAACCAGTACGCACAACGGATGCGTTACTATTTCCGGGCAAACAATATCACCGAAAACGAGCGTCAGGCGGTCATATTGCTCACAGCCTGCGGCCCGCATACATTTCGGGTGATTAGGAGCCTTACGTACCCAGCTGCGCCAGACACCAAAACGTTTGATGAACTTGTGAATATAGTGGGGCAACATTTTAACCCGACCCCGTCCACGATAGTCCAGCGTTACCGGTTTAATACCGCTGAGAGGACCCCTGGAGAATCCCTTGCCGATTTTCTATCCAGGCTACGCAGGATTGCGGAGTACTGTGACTATGGTGAGACCTTGTCAGAAATGTTACGCGACCGTTTGGTTTGCGGTATTAACAATGCAGCCACCCAGAGAAAGTTGTTAGCTGAGCCAACATTGACTTTTCAACAGGCGATTCAAATAGTATTGTCCCGAGAGAGCACAGAACGAGGAGTGCAGGAGCTACAGGGAATGGAAGTGCATGCCTTGGGGCGCAACCCCTTCCATCCGAAAACGTCCCCCCGCACTCCTGCGGTACCTTGGGCGAGGTGACGTCCGGACTGACGCCAGTGGCCATCGGACATTCCTCCCCGAAGGGAGCCTTCTCCAGAACCAATGGATGAGGAGCCATGTCCGTGTCAAACCTGTAGGCGCCGACCCCGTCACGGACGGCGGTCCTGGGGGCGCCAGAGGCGCCGTCGTTCCGACCGAAACTGGGACCAGCCCAGGGACCGTAACTGGGACCAGCCCAGGGGCCGTACCTTCCATGTGGATGAACCTGCGGCGACTACTCCTGAGGACGTGGAGACGGAGGACGACTGCCTGCAGCTGCATTGTGTGCCAGCTCCCCGTGTGGCCCCCATTAAGGTGACAGTACGGGTCAATGGTCACCCGCTTGAGATGGAGTTGGACACTGGCGCAGCGGTCTCCATAATCGCCCAGAGGACATTCAACCGCATCAAGCAGGGTATACAGACCCTTACATTAACCGACTCACAGGCCAGGTTGGCCACCTACACAGGGGAACCACTGGACATTGCAGGAACTACAATGACCCCTGTTGTTTATGGACACCAGGAGGGGCATTTCCCACTTATCGTGGTGCACGGCCATGGGCCCAGCCTGTTGGGTCGGGACTGGTTGCGCCATTTGCGGTTGCAATGGCAACACATCCTCCAAACAGTTTCTGAAGGGTTGACTGAGGTGCTAGGACGATACCCAGATGTATTCCAGCCTGGTTTGGGGAAAATAAAAGGGGCCGTAGCCCATATCCAAGCCGTACCTTCCATGTGGATGAACCTGCGGCGACTGGAAGTCGTTGGGCAGCACGGTAGCACAAGTGGATAGCACTGTGGCTTCACAGCGCCAGGGTCCCAGGTTCGATTCCCCGCTGGGTCACTGTCTGTGCGGAGTCTGCACGTTCTCCCCGTGTCTGCGTGGGTTTCCTCCGGGTGCTCCGGTTTCCTCCCACAGTCCAAAGACGTGCAGGTTAGGTGGATTGGCCATGCTAAATTGCCCGTAGTGTCCATAAGGGTTGGGAGGGGTTATTGGGTTGCGGGGATAGGGTGGAAGTGAGGGATTAATGTGGGTCGGTGCAGACTCGATGGGCCGAATGGCCTCCTTCTGCACTGTATGTTCTATGTAATCTATGTAATCTATGAACCAGGAGCCACGCCGCGCTATTTCCGGGCGCGCCCGGTGCCTTACGCCTTGCTCGAGAAGGTAGAAGGGGAGCTCACTCGGTTGGAGAGTTTGGGTATTATCAGGCCCGTCCGTTTTGCTGACTGGGCAGCACCAATTGTACCTGTAATGAAGCCAGATGCCACAGTTCACTTGTGTGGCGACTATAAACTTACAGTGCATACGGCTTCCCGACTCGACCGATATCCAATGCCTCGCATAGAGGGTCTCTATGCGAAGCTTGCAGGCGGACTCATCTTCACAAAATTAGATATGAGTCACGCCTACCTACAGTTGGAGCTGGACCTTGTCTCCCGACCATATGTAACGATTAATACACACCGGGGCCTGTATGAACATACACGGTTGCCCTTTGGAGTATCCTCTGCCTGTGCTATTTTTCAACATGTTATGGAGGGCATTTTGAGAGGTTTACCACGTGTTGCTGTCTCCTTAGATGACGTTTTGATTACAGGGACATCGGAGCAGGAACATTTGGAAAATCTGGAGGCTGTCCTTAGACGCTTTTCGGAGGCTGGAGTTTGTTTACGTCGCACAAAGTGCGTATTTCAGGCAAAGGAAGTAGTCTACCTAGGTTATCGGGTGGACCGCTAAGGTTTGCACCCCGTCGCAGAGAAGGTGCGTGCGATTCAACATGCCCCCACCCCGACTGACACTTCGCATCTTCATTCTTTTCTCGGTCTCGTAAACTATTACGGGAAGTTCCTCCCCAATCTGGCAACTACGCTGGCCCCGTTGCACCTTTTGCTAAAGAAAAATCACACCTGGGTTTGGGGTCAGCCGCAAGAAACCGCTTTCCGGCGGGTAAAGCAACAATTGTCATTGTCTGGGTTACTAACCCACTATGATCCTGGAAAGCCTTTGCCCGTCACATGTGATGCATCCCCGTATGGTATTGGGGCCGTCCTGTCCCACAAGATGGAGAACGGGGCCGAGCGACCGATAACTTTCACCTCCCGCACGTTGACTGCAGCGGAGAAAAAGTACGCGCAGATCGAGAAGGAGGGCCTGGCAGTGGTTTTTGCGGTGAAACGCTTCCACCAGTACATGTATGGCCGCCATTTCACTATCGTGACTGATCATAAGCCTCTGCTGGGACTTTTCAGAGAGGATAAGCCAATACCGCCCATTGCTTCCGCACGGATCCAGCGCTGAGCTTTGTTGCTTGCTGCATACGAGTATTCTCTGGAGCACAAACAGGAACGCAGATAGCAAATGCCGACGCACTGAGCCGATTGCCTTTATCGACCGGCCCCATGTCGACCCCCATGACCGGTGAGGTAGTTGCAACCCTAAATTTTATGAACACCTTGCCTGTCACGGCATCACAGATCCGTGAGTGGACCCAGACGGAGCCAGTCCTGTCAAAGGTTCGGCACATAGTCCTGTATGGTGGGCAGCATAGACAGCTCCCAGGCGAGTTGCGGGCATTTTCCTCCAAGCTGTCAGAATTCAGCGTGGAAGACGGCATCCTCTTGTGGGGGACGCGTGTGATTGTCCCGGAAAAAGGCCAGGAGCTGATATTAAGAGACTTGCACAATGGGCATCCAGGTGTGGCCAAAATGAAAATGTTGGCCCGGAGCTATGTTTGGTGGCCAGGCCTCGACACCGACATTGAGAAGGTGGCCCAAAACTGCTCCATTTGCCAGGAGCATCAGAAGCTTCCGCCGGCTGCTCCCCTACATCACTGGGAATGGCCAGGGCGGCCTTGGGCACGCTTGCATGCAGATTTCGCAAGCCCTTTTCAAGGATCCATGTTCCTTCTATTAATCGACGCCCAGTCTAAATGGCTAGAGGTGCATAAGATACAGGGGACATCGTCCTGCGCAACAATTGAAAAGATGCATTTGTCCTTTAGCACGCATGGCCTCCCCGAGGTGTTGGTCACGGATAACGGCACTCCATTCACGAGTGAGGAGTTTGCGAGGTTCATGAAGATGAACGGCATACGCCATATCCGCACTGCCCCTTACCACCCGGCTTCAAATGGGTTGGCAGAGCGCGCAGTGCAGACATTCAAAAGAGGCCTAAAGAAGCAGTCTTCCGGATCAATGGACACGAGACTGGCTCGCTTTTTGTTTACGTATAGGGCCACCCCCCATGCGGTGACTGGGGTAGCTCCCACAGAACTCCTAATGGGCCGGAGACTTTGCACCCGCCTTAGTATGGTTTTCCCGGACATTGGCACAAAAGTACGCCGCACACAAGAACGGCAGGGACAGGGATTTTCTCGGTAACGGCCAATTCGGCAGTTTGCGCCCAGTGACCCAGTGTTCGTTCGGAATTTTGCTGGTGGTGCCCAGTGGGTTCCTGGCATAATCTTTCGCCAAACGGGCCCTATATCTTACCAGGTGCAAGCCCAGGGTCGTCTCCAGCGCAAACATGTAGACCACGTTCGGTCCAGAAGACTATCCCCTCCAAAGATTCCCCGCCCCCGGAGCTCATTTCTACAGCCGCAGAGACCAGAGACAAGGGAAGGTAGTCCTCACAATCTTGCACTGGTGCCTCACTCAAAGCCTGCGCAGGTCGTTACAGAACCGAAGGGAGATAGAGACGCTGACATGACGGAGGTAGCAGACTCTGACTCCGAGATGGAGACACAGGACGCATCAGAGGGGGAATTCTCGGGTCCACGGGCCGTGGATGTACAACCATTACGCCGTTCATCACGGAAGCGCCGGTCTCCGTCTCGTTACACGCCGCCTGATCCAGCGCCGCGTGCAAATGGTGTCCGGCCTGCGGCAAAACGAGTCCGACGCCCTCCTTCGCCAGGGTCTTCGGTGGATTCCTTGGACTTTGAGGGGGAGGGATGTTATAACCTCCTGCTTACCATTGGCTGGGGACTAATGACAATCCCACACTCCTGTGGGAGTATGAGCTTCCCCAATGAGGGGGGGCGGAGAAACCATTAGTAAACTCCATGTATAAATAAAGCTGGCCAGTTTAGGAACCAGCAGGAAGGAGTGTGCAGCAAGGGAAGTTGCTGCTGCTGTTGTATATATATGTTATTGTAAATAAATGTTATTACTTTGTATCCTTAAAACTCGTGCTGGATTCTTCGTGGCCCTCACAAAAAGTGATTCAGTGAATATGTTAATATTTGTTATCACACTACAGGAGCTAAGACGGAGGGATCTTATGTCTTGTAACCAATGCCCTTCTGTATAGTATGTCACATGATTATATGGTGACATCATCAGAGGCAATTGGGAGATTTCCCACACTTCCAACTTAGACTGTGAGTAAGCAACATCTCTGCAATAAACTCTGATAACTGGTTAAGTAACCTATGGTATAACAGCCTGGTTATTCTTTGTCTGTATTATGAAGTAAAAGTAAAACCACCCAAAACATACCATTTTGTAACAAAACCTTACATTCATTTGCCTTTAGTGCTTGCTGTACCTGCAAGGTAACTTACTTTGGTTCCTATGAAAGGGCACTCTGAATCCAAGAACATTTCCCAGTCTCTCATCTGTCATAATATACACCAGTATATCATGGTGCAGACACACACTGGTGGACACACAGTGGGACTAATCAACATACACAACACCGCAGCCAATCACCAGTGAGAGCACACCCACTATAAAGACAGGGAGCATCAGAGTTCCCGCTCATTCAAGCTCAACGACGACATCTCAGTCGCCTCCAGCGCGTGTTCAAACGCATACGGGAGCAGGGCCTATGCCTCAACAGAGCCAAATGCTCCTTTGGTCAGACAGAACTCAAGATCCTCGGAGACCACATCTCCCAGTTGGGTGTGCAGCCGGATGCGGACAAGGTAGCTGCCATCACAGCCATGAAAACGCCAGAGGACAAGAAGGCGGTCCTCCGATTTCTGGGCATGGTCAACTTCCGAGGGAAGTTCATCCCCAACCTCGCCTCTCATACCACGGCTCTCAGGAACCTGGTCAGGAAGACAACAGACTTCCAATGGCTTCCTGCCCACGAGCGCGAATGGAGAGAACTCAAAACCAAACCCACCACGGCCCCGGTCTTAGCCTTTTTTGATCCAGCGAAAGAGACAAAGGTTTTGACCGATGCCAGCCAATCTGGCATTGGGGCAGTGCTCCTGCAACGTGATGAGGCCTCATCATGGGCCCCCATTGCACATGCGTCACGTGCCATGACCCCCACGGAACAGCGCTACGCGCAGATAGAGAAGGAGTGCCTGGGCCTATTGACCGGTGTCGTCAAGTTTCATGATTATGTGTATGGCCTTCCCCAATTCACCGTCGAGACCAACCATCGCCCGCTGGTCAATATAATACAGAAAGACTTGAACGACATGACGCCTCGCCTCCAGCGTATTCTGCTCAAGCTCCGGCGATACGACATCCAGCTGGTGTACACCCCGGGCAAAGACCTAATCATTGCCGACGCTCTCTCCAGGGCAGTCAACACTCCGTGTGACCCAGCGGGATTCGTCTGCCAGGTTGACGCCCATGTGGCCTCCGTGGCCTCCAATCTACCTGCCACGGCTGAACGTCTCGTCCAAATTCGTCGCGAGACAGCGGCTGACCCTTTGTTACAGCATGTCATGTGCCACCTAACAGACGGGTGGCTCAAGGGCCAGTGCCCGCAGTTCTACAACATCAGAGATGATCTGGCGGTAGTCGATGGTGTTCTCCTGAAACTGGGCCTCATTGTCATCCCGCACAGCATGCGCCAGCTCGTCTTGGAACAGATCCACGAGAGCCATCTTGGCATGGAGAAGTGCCGCCGACGGGCCCGAGAGGCAGTGTACTGGCCCGGCATCAATGACGACATCGCCAACACAGTGCTCAACTGCCCCACTTGTCAGCACTTCCAGCCGGCCCAACCACGTGAGACCCTACAGCCCCATGAGTTGGTCACGTCCCCTTGGTCCAAGGTCGGCATTGACCTATTCCACACGCTGGGCAGGGACTATGTCCTGATTGTAGACTACTTTTCAAACTACCCGGAGGTGGTACGTTTACACGACATCACATCGTCTGCAGTCATCTGTGCCAGAAGGACACCTTTGCTCGACACGGCATCCCACTCACTGTGATGTCGGACAATGGCCCCTGCTTCGCAAGCCAGGAATGGTCCAACTTTGCCAAGAGGTACAACTTTGTGCATGTGACATCCAGTCCCCTGTACCCTCAATGCAACTGCAAAGCGGAGAAGGGCGTCCACATAGTCAAACGGCTTCTCTGCAAGGCTGCCGATCCTGGGTCCGATTTCTACCTCGCCCTGCTGGCCTATCGCTCGGCCCCACTGTCCACTGGCCTGTCGCCAGCCCAGCTGCTCATGGGTCGCACCCTGAGGACGACGATGCCGTCCATTCATGTCCCAGACCTCAACCACGTTCCGGTCCTTCAACGGATGGAACTGTCTCGTGCACAGCACAAGGCGGCTCATGACGCCCGTGCAGCTGATCTCCCTGCTCTGGCTCCAGATGACAACGTCCGCATCCATCTTCCAGATGGTGGCTGGTCTACAACCGCTGTGGTTCTTCGGCAGGTGGCTCCCCGCTCGTTCCTGGTTCGTCTACTGGATGGCTCCATTCTGCGCCGCAATCGACGTGCCCTTCGCCTCGTTCCGCGCTCGTTACGTGATCCTCCACCATTGCCATGCCCTCCTGTTGACCCTGACCTGGATGATGCACAGATTCCGGTCACTCTGCATCCTCCTCACTTTGATGCAGTCCAGCCTGCTCCTCAGCCGGTGGCTCGCGACCCACCCTTGAGGCGGTCAACCAGAATTCATCACCCACCTCAGAGACTTAATTTGTGAACTTTGTGGACATATGGACTTTCTGATTTGTTCTTTCTTCCGTTTAATCGTTCAAGTGGTTTGTATATAGTGTTCATCTCGTTATTCTAGTGACACACTGTTTTTTTCTGCACCAGGCACTTTCCCATGTACATAGCTTAGTTTTTATGTACATAGTCCTGTAAATACTTCGCACACACGTAGTCAGGAACATTCACCACACACTATTTATTGCCATGCAGGTACATTTTTTATAAAAGGGGGGATGTCATAATATACACCAGTATATCATGGTGCAGACACACACTGATGGACACACAGTGGGACCAATCAACTGCGCAGCCAATCACCAGTGAGAGCACACTCACTATAAAGACAGGGAGCATCAGAGTTCCCGCTCATTCGATTTGCAGCTAGCTAGGAGGACAGAGCTCACAGCCTGCAGCACAGACATTCACCATGTGCTGACTGCATCGACTGGTTAGGACAAGGCAGAGGTCTTTAGTTAAAGCTAGTATCGTATAAACCCACAGTCTAAGTATGTTTAAACAGTTAGTGATTCAATAAAATAGTGTTGCACTATTTCAAGTGTTGGTGACCTGTATGTGATCCAGAACACCCAACACATCATCACCATTCCATAGAAAAGGGGTGTATTGCTGAAATGGAGAGCAACTGCAGAACTCTATAGTACAGAGGGATCTCAATACATGAATCATATGAAGTTATAATGCAGTTACCGCAAGTGATTAACAAGCAAATGGAATGTTGGTGTTTATTGCAAGGGGATTCGAGTATAAAAGTAGGGAACTGTTACCACAGCTGTACAGAGCCGTTGTAAGGTAGTCTCTGGCATGCTCTGGACTCCCTACTTAAGGAAGAATAAAAATGCATAAGAAGCTGTTCAGAGAAGGTTCACTTGACTAATTTCTAGGATGAAGGGTTTAGTTTATGAGGAAAGGTTGAACAGGATTAGAAGAATGAGGGGTGATCTTAGTGAAATGTATAAGATCCTGAGGGCACTTGGCAAGGTGGATACAGAGAGAATGTTCCCTCTTGTGGGACACAGTTCAAAAATTAGAGTTCTCCCATTTAAGGCTGAGAAGAGTAGGATTGTTTTCTCTCACAGAATTGTTAGTCAGAGGCTTTTCCCCAGGGTAGAGGGGTCAATTACTAGGGGGCATAGGTTTAAGGTGAGAGGGGCAAAGTTTAGAGTAGATGTACGAGGCAAGTTTTTTACACAGAGGGTAGTGGGTGCCTGGAACTCGCTACCGGAGGAGATGGTGGAAGCAGGGACGATAGTGACATTTAAGGGGCATCTTGACAAATACATGAATAGGATGGGAATAGAGGGATACAGACCCAGGAAGTGTAGAAGATTGTAGTTTAGTCGGGCAGCATGGCCGGCACAGGCTTGGAGGGTCGAAGGGCCTGTTCCTGTGCTGTACATGTCTTTGTTCTTTGTTCTTTGTTTGTAGTCTGTGGAATTTTCTTCAGCGGAGAGCAGTGGAGGTTGGATTGAATATATCCAAAGCTGAGTTATATAGATTTCTGATAGATAAATGAGTCAAAGGTTATGGAGGCGCAGACAGGAAAGTGGAGTTGAGGCCATAATCAGATCAGCCATGATCTTATCAAATGGTGGAGCAGGCTCAAGGAGATGAGTGGCCTTCTGCTGCTCCTAGTTCTTGTACTGCGTTCTTGTGTGACAACTTCATTGTGTGAAGTTGGTGACGATGCTTTTAAGCTTTCTCAGAATATTACATGCTTTGCTGTCCACAAAATGGTAAGTGACCTTTTCATTCTGTATAGAAAGAATCCCTCACAAAGTAATGTTTTCTATGGCATCACTGGATTCATCTTAGCTCTATTTGACCTATTTTGCTGGAAGAACATGGATTCCCGCTTTACTATATGCATAATGATATGATTCTCAACTGAAGTTATCTCTCGATTATTGCAATCTAGTTAATGATTGCCACTTCTAGTACTGTCATGTCTTATTGCTAAATCTCTGTCAGCTCCTGGATTTCATTCACCCCCACATGAAATGGTGGAATGTAGAATGTTACCTCAGATGTGCTACACATGGTGAATTGCCGATTTCAAACTAGACCATTAGGATAAATAAAAAATCGGAATGAGCACTGACCATATTTACTTCATGTAGCTACTATCTTCTGGCGGTGGAGCTGCACCAGCAAAGTCAGACCAATAGGCATTTAAGGGAAAACATTTTCCAAACTTTTTTAAAATTTTAGAGTACCCAATTTATTTTTCCCAATTAAAGGGCAATTTAGCGTGGCCAATCCACCGAACCTGCACATCTTTGAGTTGTGGAGGTTAAACCCATGCAGACACGGGGAGAATGTGCAAACTCCACACAGGCAATGACCCAGGGCCGTGATTGAACCTGGGTCCTCAGCTCCTTAGGCAGCAGTGTTCACCACTGTCATCCTACAAACTTATCATAAAGATGAGTTTGCTTGCACATCTGGCACAAATATATGCTCATGTTTATTCGTCACACTGACTACCTTACAGATTCGATGAAGTAAAATAGCATCCCCTGTAGTAATGGCTTAATTTATTTAATATATTGTTTAACATTCAGCATACAGTATACCCTGTTTTTAAAAAGCTCACTTATTTTACTCTAGCCCAATGGCGAAATTACTTTGGTTCTGATTTTTTTATGGACTGTGAGTGTTACGAAGGACACTATTTTCCTTGTGGTTTGTGTCATGATATTCAGGTGAACATCACAGCACATACATACATACATAATGATGGACAGATCAACGGACCAATCAACAATTTTGTTCTATGTTCTATTAAAAGTTTATTGGATAAACATATGGATGATAATGGCATAGTGTAGGTTAGATGGCTTTTGTTTCGGTGCAACATTGTGGGCCGAAGGGCCTGTACTGCGCTGTATTGTTCTATGTTCTATGTTCTATAACACACACAACACGACAGCCAATCACAGACAAGAGCATACACAGTGCAAAACAGGGAACACAACATTTCCTGGACACTCGAGCAGGAGACGGCTCAGGGCACAGACCTCATTGCCAGCCACTCAGACATTCACCATGTGCTGAGTACCAGAGTTTACTATGTTAATAGTTGATTGAAATAAAATTGTGTTGTACCATTTGCAACCATGTTGGTTCGTCTGTGTATCAGAGTACCCAACACTTCAGTTTGGACTCTGCTGGGTTTACAATGACTAGAGAATAAATCGCATGACCCCAAGCCATTGGCAAATTTACTAGTTTAATGTGTCATGGAACCTCAGCTGCTGGTAAGGGAACTGCTTCACCATATTGAAAGCCAGCCAAATTCTCTCTTCAATAAATATTTCACTAAACTTCCAATTCACAATTACTGATGTTTTTTTTAAATCTTGCAGCGACGAGAAACATAACCTGGTTAACTTGTGGGTGGCACAATAGCACAATGGTTAGCACTGTTGCTTCACAGCGCCAGGGTCCCAGGTTCGATTCCTGGCTTGGGTCACTGTCTGTGCAGAGTCTGCACGTTCTCCCCGGGTCTGTGTGGGTTTCCTCTGGGTGTTCCGGTTTCCTCCCACAAGTCCCAAACAACGTGCTGTTAGGTGAATTGGACATTCTGAATTCTCCCTTTGTGTACCCGAACAGATGCCGGAATGTGGCGACTAGGGGCTTTTCACAGTAACTTCATTGCAGTGTCAATGTAAGACTACTTGTGACAATAAAGATTATTATAAATAAATACATTTCTGTTTCAGTTTGACTCTTATGATTAAATTGAATAAGCGTGATCTGCTTTAGAAAGTTTACTGAAGCAGGATTTTAATCTGGTTAATGAAATAAATAATCAGTGAACATTCATAAAAGTCTTCAGGCTGAAAAATTGGTCCCTGTCATTCTTTGGGCAATGGGTTGCAATTTGTGACCTGCTTAACTTCATCGAATTGAAGGTAGACAGCACACAAATTACATACCATCACCTAATTTACCAGTTTGCAGCAGAGGGCGAGCATCTCCCATAAGTCCTTAAGTCGTAGGAACAGAAGAGGCCATTCGGCCCTTCGGGTTAGCTCTGCCATTCAACGAGATCATGACTGGTCTGATATGATAATCCTCAACTCCACTTTCTCACCTTATCCCCATGAACCTTGATTCCCTTACTGATTAAAAATCTGTCTATCTCAGCCTTGAACATACTTAATGACGTAGCCTCTATAACCCTGTGCAGCAAATAATTCCACATATTCACCACCTTCTGAGAGAGGAAATTCCTTTCTTTTTGCCTCTGTGGTCAACCGGGCACCAAGCAAACATGTGTTAATAGCACGTGGTGCAGCCAACTTTTGGGCCTTAAAGCAGTCTCTCCCTTTTAAAGGGAAGCTGCACTGGATGGCAGGTGGCTGCTCTTGAAAACTATTGCTGCAGTTGTAAACAAGGAAAATGAAATACCAGGTCAGAGAGGGGCTCCAGGCTGATGGATAAAGCACTGAAGACCTTATTGAAGGAAGATAGACAAAGAATTGCCAGGGTTCCGTAGAGAACGAGGTATCTTAAACATTACACTGAAATGGGAACAGGTGATCGGGGGGCCAAGTCCCCATGTTTGGCCCCAGTGACCTGGCAGTAGTGCCGCAAGATGCTAAAAGAGATGGCTGGGGAAATTGCAAATGCACTAGTGATAATTTACCAAAATTCTCTAGACTCTGGGGTGGTCCCAGAGGATTGGAAATTAGCAACCGTGACACCACTGTTTAAAAAAGGAGGTAGGCAGAAAGCGGGTAATTATAGGCCAGTGAGCTTAACTTCGGTAGTAGGGAAGATGCTGGAATCTATCATCAAGGAAGAAATAGCGAGGCATCTGGATGGAAATTGTCCCATTGGGCAGACGCAGCATGGGTTCATAAAGGGCAGGTCGTGCCTAACTAATTTAGTGGAATTTTTTGAGGACATTACCAGTGCAGTAGATAACAGGGAGCCAATGGATGTGGTATATCTGGATTTCCAGAAAGCCTTTGACAAGGTGCCACACAAAAGGTTGCTGCATAAGATAAAGATGCATGGCATTAAGGGGAAAGTAGTAGCAAGGGTAGAGGATTGGTTAATTAATAGAAAGCAAAGAGTGGGGATTAATGGGTGTTTCTCTGGTTGGCATTCAGTAGCTAGTGGTGTCCCTCAGGGATCAGTGTTGGGCCCACAATTGTTCACAATTTACATAGATATTTGGAGTTGGGGACCAAAGGCAATGTGTCGATGTTTGGAGACGACACTAAGATGAGTGGTAAAGCAAAAAGTGCAGAGGGTACTGGAAGTCTGCAGAGGGATTTGGATAGGCTAAGTGAATGGGCCAGGGTCTGGCAGATGGAATACAATGTTGACAAATGTGAGGTTATCCGTTTTGGTAGGAATAACAGCAAAAGGGGTTATTATTTAAATGATAAAATATTAAAACATAGTGCTCCCCCCCCCCCCCCCCCCCAGGTTGCTGCTGCTGTCAATCTATTTTCCCTTAACGTTCCGCGAGGTAGTCGAGGAACGGTTGCCACCGCCTGGAGAACCCCTGAGCCGATCCTCTCAGTGCAAATTTCATTCGTTCCAGCTTTATGAACCCTGCCATGTCGTTTATCCAGGCCTCCACGCCGGGGGGTTTTGCTTCCTTCCACACAAGTAGGATCCTTCGCCGGGCTATCAGGGACACAAAGGCCAGAATATCGGCCTCTTTCGCCTCCTGCACTCCCGGCTCTTCCGCTACCCCAAATAACGCTAAGCCCCAGCCTGGCTTGACCCGGACTGTCACCACCATTGAGATCAGCTTTGCCACTCCCCTCCAGTGCTCATCCAATGCCGGACACGACCAGAACATGTGTGTGTGGTTCGCCGGGCTTCCCAAGCACCTCCCACACCTGTCCTCCACTCCGAAGAACCTGCTCATTCTTGCTCCCGTCATATGTGCTCTATGTAGAACCTTAAATTGAATCAGGCTAAGCCTGGCACACGAAGACGAGGAATTTACCCTATTTAGGGCATCAGTCCACAGCCCCTCCTCAATCTCCTCCCACAGCTCTTCTTCCCATTTTCCCTTCAGCTCCTCTACCAGCCCCTCCCCCTCATCTCTCATCTCCTGATATATTTCGGACACTTTGCCCTCCCCGACCCATACCCCTGAAATCACTCTATCCTGGATCCCCTGTGTCGGGAGCTGTGGAAATTCCCTTTCCAGTTGCCTCGTAAACGCCCTCACTTGCATATATCTGAAGATATTCCCCGGGGGCAACTCATATTTTTCCTCCAGCGCTCCCAGGCTCGCAAACATCCCGTCTATAAACAGGTCCCTCAGTTTCCTAATTCCTGCTCGTTGCCAACTCTGGAACCCCCCCGTCCATCCTTCCTGGGACAAACCTGTGGTTATTCCTGATCGGGGACCACACCGAGGCACCCGTCACCCCCCTGTGTCGCCTCCACTGCCCCCAGATCCTCAAGGTTGCCACCACCACTGGGTTTGTGGTATACCTTTTCGGGGAGAACGGCAGCGGCGCCGTCACCAGCGCCTTTAGGCTCGTTCCTTTACAGGACGCCATCTCCAGCCTCTTCCGCGCCGCCCCCTCTCCCTCCCTCATCCACTTACAAACCATCGCCACATTGGCGGCCCAGTAATAGTCGTTCAGGCTCGGCAGCGCCAGTCCCCCTCTATCCCTACAGAGCTGCAGGAACCCCCTCTTTTCCCTCGGGGCCTTCCCTGCCCACACAAAGCTCATAATGCTCCTGTCTATTTTTTTGAAAAAGGCCTTTGTTATCAGAATGGGGAGACATTGAAACACGAAAAGAAACCTCGGGAGGACCATCATTTTTACCGCCTGCACTCTGCCCGCCAGTGAGAGTGGCAGCATATCCCACCTCTTGAAATCCTCCTCCATCTGCTCCACCAGTTGCATCAGATTAAGTCTGTGTAGAGTTCCCCAGTTCCTGGCTACCTGAATCCCCAAGTATCGGAAGCTCCTATCTACTCTCCTTAACGGCAGAGCGTCTATTCCTCTTCCCTGGTCCCTGGGGTGTATTACAAAAAGCTCGCTCTTCCCCATATTTAACCTGTATCCCGAGAAATCTCCAAACTCCCTCAATATCTGCATAACCTCTGGCATCCCCTCTACAGGGTCCGCAACATATAGCAGTAAGTCATCAGCGTAGAGTGACACTCAATGCTCCTCTCCCCCTCTAACCACCCCCCTCCATTTCTTAGAGTCCCTCAACACTATGGCCAGTTGTTCAATTTCCAATGCGAACAGTAATGGGGACAGGGGACACACCCCTGTCTTGTTCCCCTGTGTAGCCGAAAATACTCTGATCTTTGCCGGTTTTTGACTACACTTGCCACTGGGGCCCCATATAGGAGTCTGACCCATCTGACAAACCCCTCCCCGAACCCAAACCTCCTCAGCACCTCCCACAAATACTCCCACTCCACCCTATCGTATGCCTTCTCCGCATCCATCGCCGCCACTATCTCTGCCTCCCCCTCCGCTGGGGGCGTCATCGTCACCCCCAGCAGCCGTCGAACGTTGACATTCAGTTGTCTCCCCTTTACAAACCCTGTCTGGTCTTCATGCACCACCCACGGGACGCAATCCTCTATCCTTGTCGCCAGCACTTTTACCAGCAGTTTGGCGTCTACATTTAGGAGTGAGATAGGCCTGTGTGACCCCCATTGCAGCGGATCTTTATCCCGCTTCAGGATTAATGATATCGTCGCCTCCGACATTGTCGGGGGTAGTATCCCCCCTTCCCTGGCCTCATTAAAGGTTCTCGCCAACAGCGGGGCCAACAGGTCCACATATTTCCTGTAGAATTCCACCGGAAACCCGTCTGGTCCCGGGGCCTTCCCTGCCTGCATGTTCCCCAGTCCCTTATTCACCTCGTCCACCTCGATTGGCGCCCCCAGACCTGCCACCTCCTGCTCCTCCACCCTCGGGAACCTTAGTTGGTCCAGAAAATGTTGCATTCCCTCTTTTCCCTCCGGGGGTTGGGACTTATATAGCCTCTCATAAAAGGACTTAAACACCTCGTTTACCTTCCCTGCTCTCTGCTCCATAGTTCCCGTTTCATCCCTAACTCCCCCAATCTCTCTCGCCGCTATCCTCTTACGAAGTTGGTGGGCCAGCAGCGGGCTCGCCTTTTCCCCATACTCATATCTCATCCCCTGTGCCTTCCTCCACTGTGCCTCTGCCTTTCCTGTGGTCAGCAAGTCAAACTCCATCTGAAGTCTTCGCCTTTCTCTATGTAGTCCTTCGTCTGGGGCCTCCGCATATCTTTTATCCACCCTCAAAATCTCGCCCCACTAATCTCTCCCTTTCTTTGCCCTCTTGTTTCTCCTTGTGGGCTCTAATGGAGATCAGCTCTCCCCTAACCACTGCCTTCAACGCTTCCCATACTACCCCCACCTGGACCTTACCATTGTCATTGACCTCCAGGTATCTCTCAATACACCCCGCACCCTTCCACAGACCCCCTCATCCGCCAATAGTCCCACATCCAGTCGCCAGAATGGGCGCTGCTCCCTCTCCTCTCCTAGTTCCAGATCCACCCAGTGCGGGGCATGGTCTGAAACGGCTATGGCCGAGTACTCCGTTCCTGCCACCTTCGAGATCAGTGCCCTACTAATAACAAAGAAGTCTATTCGGGAATATATCTTGTGGACATGGGAGAAAGAAGAGAACTCTTTGGCCAACAGCCAAGCAAACCTCCACGGATCCACTCCCCCCATTTGTTCCATAAATCCCCTAAGCACCTTGGCCGCTGCCGGCCTTCTTCCGGTCCTGGATCTAGACCGATCTAACCCTGGATCCAGCACAGTATTAAAGTCCCCCCCCATTACCAGGCTTCCCACCTCCAGGTCCGGGATACGTCCCAGCATCCGTTTCATAAATCCCGCGTCATCCCAGTTCAGGGCATATACATTTACCAGCACGACCGCCTCTCCCTGCAATCTACCACTCACCATCACATATCTGCCCCCATTATCCACCACTATATTATTAGCCTCGAACGACACCCGTTTCCCCACCAGTATCGCCGCCCCCCTGTTTTTCACGTCCAACCCTGAGTGGAATACCTGTCCCACCCATCCTTTTCTTAACCTAACCTGATCCGCCACCTTCAGATGCGTCTCCTGGAGCATGACTACGTCCGCCTTCAGTCTTTTTAAGTGCACGAACACCCGGGCCCTCTTAATCGGCCCATTTAGGCCTCTCACATTCCACGTGATCAGCCGGATTGCCCCCCCCCCCCCCCCCCCCCCCCCCCCCCGCCGCCGACTAGCCATCCCCTTTTCTGGGCCAGCCCCCCGTCCAGGTCCCGTGCACCCACCTGTCCCCCAGGCGGCGCCTTCCCGTCCCGACCACCTCTTCTCTTGCCAGCTCCCCCTTGCACTCAGCAGCAGCAACCCAGTTAGCGACCCCCCCCCCCCCCACCGCTAGATCCCCATCTAGCATGGTTACTCCCCCCATAATCCTTCCGAAAGTCAGCTAACTCTAGCTGACCCCGGCTTCCCCCGTTCTCTCTTTGACCCCCCCCTGCTTGTGGGGCTCTCTTCCTTCCTGCGCCTATCTTCCCGCCATCATCTCCATAGCGCGGGAAAAACCCCGTGCTTTCCTATCGGCCCTGCCCCCTATGGCACAGCTCCCTCATTCCCCATCCCCCCTCTCTGTCCCTTTTTCCACCGGTGCCCACATTTCTTCGTGTCCCCCCATCAAGGGAAGAGAAATTCCCCATCCAACGTTACTGTATAATAAACCTCCCATTTCCCAATTTACATTTCTGTACCACAACCTCGTTGTTTCCTCCCCAACATCAAACTCTCAGTTTTAGTCCAGTTTCTCTTCTTGGATGAAGGTCAATGCCTCATCTGCCGTTTCGAAGTAGTAGTGCTTGCCCTGATGTGTGACCCACAATCGCGCCGGCTGCAGCATCCCAAATTTTATTTTCTTCCTGTGAAGCACCGCCTTGGCCCGATTAAAGCTCGCCCTCCTTCTCGCCTCCTCCGCACGCCAGTCCTGATACACTCGTATCACCGCATTCTCCCACTTGCTACTCCGTACCTTCTCGGCCCAGCTCAGAACAGCCTCTCTGTCCATGAAGCGGTGGAAACTCACCACTATCGCCCTTGGTATTTCACCCGCCTTTGGTCTTCTCACAAGGACCCGGTGCGCTCCTTCCACCTCCAGAGGGCCCGTTGGGGCCTCAGCTCCCATTAGCGTATGGAGCATTGTGCTCACATAAGCCCCAACATCCGCTCCCTCTGTTCCTTCGGGGAGACCTAGAATCCGTAGGTTCTTCCTCCTCGAGCTATTCTCCAGTGCTTCCAGCCTTTCGATACACCTCTTATGTAGCGCCTCATGCGTCTCCGTTTTTACCACCAGGCCCTGTATCTCATCCTCATATTCTGCTGCCTTTGCCTTCACTCCACGGAGCTCTATCGCCTGGACCTTTTGTGTTTCCTTCAGTCCATCGATTGCCAATAGCATCGGCGCCAGCACCTCCTTCTTTAGTTACTCCACACACCGTCGGAGGAATTCCTGCTGGTCCGGGCCCCATGTCGCCTGGGCTCCATCCGCCACCATCTTGCTTCTCCCTTCTCTTCTCTGCCGCTGCTCCAAAGGATCCTTCGCAATCTGGCCACTGCCACTGGTCCTTGCCATACACCCCAGGGGGACACCTTCCTTCGTCACCCCACAGTGGGTTTGTTCTGAAAGAATTTCCGTTGGGGCTCCCGAAAAGAGCCCAAAATTCCGTTAGAACGGGAGCTGCCGAAACGTGCGGCTTAGCAGTGCATCGCCGCAACTGGAAGTCTCCATCTCTCTATTAAATGGGAGACTCCTTATCCTGAAACTGGAGCCCCCCTGGTCTAGAGTCCAGGTGGAGAGGAAACATCCTTTCAATATCTACCCTGTCAAGCTTCCTCAGAATCTTATATCTTTCAATAAGATCGCTTCTCATTTTTCTAAACTCTAATGAATATAGATGAAACTGCTCAACATTTTCTCATAAGACAACTCCTTCATCCAAGGAATCAACCTACCTTCTCTGCACTTCTGCCAATGCAAATATATTTCTCCTCAAGTTGGAAGACCAAAACCGTAACACAGCACTCTAGGTGTCACCAACAAAGCCTTGTAGCAAGTCTTCCTCACTTTTATACTCCAATCCCCTTGCCATAAAGGTCAACATTCCTCATTTATCTTCTGAATTACTTGTAGAACCTGCGTACTAACATTTTGTGATTCATGTATGAAGACACACAGATTCCTAGGGTTTGCAGCTTTCTGTATTCTCTCTCTGTTCAAATAATATATTTGGCTTTCTACTCTTTCTATCAAAGTAAATACCCTCCCATTTTCCCAGGTTGTTCACCACCTTCCAAATTTTTGCCCACTCCCTTAGTTTATCTGTACTCCTTTGTCAACGGTTTGTGTTCTCCTCGCACATTGCTTTTCCACCCATCTCTATATCATCAGCAAACTTAGCTACAATGCACTTTGTTCCTATATCAAAGATATTCCTATAAATTGTAAATGGTAGAGGCCTGATTCCTCTGACACCATACTAGCTGCATTTTGCCAACCTGAAAATGACCCATTTGTCCTGACTGTTTGCTGTTAGCTAGTCAATCCTCTATCCATGCTAATATATCACTTCAATACCATAAGCTCTTATCTTGTGTCATATCTTTTATTGTAACCTTTATGTCGCAGCTTATCGAATGCCTTTTGGAAGTGGAAATACACTGGGCGCAATTTAATGGCCGCGTTGTTCTTAAGCGAGAGCGCGACGATGGCTTTAAATCATGGGAGAGGCCCAAATCAAGACCCGCGGCGGGCGCCGGTCTATTTGCAATGTAACCCACCCGCTCCCTTTGGTGAAGTCAAGATCCCGCTGTAGCGTGGCAAGAAACCAATAATCACCACTTCAGCCCATCTCCATACAATTAAAGGGAGCAGCTCCTGACAGCCTACCATGATCTAACGGCTTTCCCAGCAAGTGGTCACGTGGGACCTATTAATACTCCTTTTTAAAACATAGAACATAGAACATAGTGCAGAAGGAGGCCATTCGGCCCATCGAGACTGCACCAACCCACTTAAGCCCTCACTTCCACCCTATCCGCGTAACCCAATAACCCATCCTACCCTTTTTGGACACTAAGGGCAATTTAGCATGGCCAATCCACCTAACCTGCGCGTCTTTGACTGCAACGTGGGATGGAGGGGCTGAGTAGCCAACTTCACTTCCGGGCAATGAGACTGGGGCACTGGCATTTCTGCCCCCGTGGTCGGGGGTGGGGTGGGGGCAGGGGGTAGCCTGCCCCACTGAGTAACCATAACTCCCACTGACCACGGAGGCCTCTGGCCACCCGACTGAAGGTTATTGTTAATTAGAAATTGGCAATCATAGTAAGGATTAACATGACCTTTTAAAACCCATATGATGAATCATCGTATTAAAAACACCTACAGCACAGAGTAGTGACTGACCGTTGATTGGCATACACTTACTTTTCAGAAAGTTTCCAAACTCCTCGGAAGGCTATTTTCTTCATGAACTCTCAAATCTGTTGTACTTTTAATGGGCTTCTAAAACCCCGCAGCAGTAAATGGGGCCGCAGTGAGGGAGGGTGTGTTTTTTGACCTGCTGAAAGGCCAGAGGAAAATAGTGCTGGGGTGGAATGAGTACTATACCGCCCATCGGTGATGTAAGATGCCACCTGACCTGGCTTACGGCAGCAATGTAGAGCTAGGGTAGCAGCATGTATGGACATGCCATGGAGTCCTCGCCATACCTGTACCCTCTACTGTAAATATATACATAGTTCAGTAATGTTAAATAAAGACTTGGTAACTTCTTGATAGTGAGCAAGCAGTACACACCACCAGTAGCAACAACCCAACCAAACACCTTCTCCAATGAAAAAAAAGACTGTTTGAGTTTGTGGAGGGATTACATAGCATGTTAATTTGTCACAGAGTGTCAATTGCGACATTGTTTCAGTGCGACAGGAGGAATAGAAACCTGATCGGACAGAGTCCAACAAGGACACTACAACACATTCAATGACTTGGGACAGAAAAAAATTGGGGAGATGGGGTGGAAATTAGCAAGAACAGATGTGCCAATGTTTACTGTTTGTGGAAGGAGGTGATGGTGATGATGATATTAAAAGGGAGGAAGACAATTCCCCAAAATGGGAAACAATGTACAATGGTAGTTTGCATTGTGACCAGGTAAGAAACTTAGATAAGCAGGAATGGGTTCAGGGAAGCAGCAGGTGGATTCCTTCGGTGAGATGAGCTCAGAGAAATTCCCGTAAGCTTTCTGTGGATGAATAAAAACCTTCTGGTGCACGACAGATCATTTTTTATTACATGATTGCCCGATTCATCCTGCTGACAGGGAATCTATCATCAAGACCAGATAAGACATCTGTAATCCGTACACACATTTCCCAGTAGCTTACAAAATGCCAGACTGAAGGAAGCATTTGTACCATGGTATCCAGCTTGTTTAATTCATGATATTTAAAGCTGCAAAATCTGGAAATACTTTAAAGCAAATCATTGAAATTGTTCAAAGACACTGATCCTGTGAAGGCTTCACCAGACGCTAGACTATTGATGCAATTGTTTTCTTTGTTCAAGCCAGTTATAGTGCTATTTTAAAGGATAAAAGCCTTTGAGTGCTCCACGGGACACAATGGGCATAATTTTTACTATTAGCAATGGTGTGAGATGGATGATATCAACTTTGTCATCGATTAAACACCTCTCATGGTTTTTGTTTTTGAATGGAGGGATGCAGCCATAGTACGGGGAGCAGGGAAAGCCGCTGGCAAATTTAAACATTGGATAAATGTCTATGGTGATGGGCATGATCTATGGACTGGCAAAATGAGATGAAACGGTGGAAAGCAAGAAAATGCAGTGGCAGTTCTCATAGTGGATCTGGAAACATCTCTGACATTAGGAAACAATCACTGGCAACAGAACCTCTGATTGTGGGAGGGACAGTTTGTGTAGCAGTAGTTTAGAAAGAGATAGGGGGGTAAATAGAGGCTGGAGTTTGACTAGGCTGTGCAACAGAACAAGGACTGCAGAACAACCTGGAAACATTACCAGAAATAGAAGCCTTTATGATTGGGATGTTTTGGTGGCTGCAGATAAATTAGAAAAATTAATAAGAGAGGCAAAACATAGTTGGAAAGAATTTGGTGTCTATTCTGAAGTGCCAGACAGGGAATGGCCAGCCTTATCACAGATGGAATGTAGGGAAAAGATACTCCCAAATGGGATGTACAAGGCTAAAGCGTAATTAGTGGCCCTGGGTTTCAAAGAGAGATTTGGTGACCAAGATGTTGAAGTGAGCTCACATACAGCAGGAAAAGTGATCTTGAAGCTTTTCCTGGCTCTTTTAGCCACGTATTCATGGCAATAAAGGTGGATTGACAAAAAAAGCCACAGTTATACAAGCTGAAAGGTTTTGGAAATCCCCTAAAGAAGTGACTGATATAGGAGTGAAGTTGTGAAAATTAACAAATGCGTTTATGGATTTATTAATTCATGAGCATCATGGATAAAGGTGAATGTGGTAGATTTCCAGATGGCATTTGGAAAAGTTATTATGCAAAATAAAAACTTATGATGTGTGGGGGAACATACCAACACATATAGGGGTTGGTTAGTGAACAGGAAACAACAAATTTAGTAACCATAGATTCAATCCCTTCATCCAAGTCATTGATATAAATTGTAAATGGTTGAGACCCCTGCATTGATCCCTATGACACTTGACTCATCACATCTTGCCAACATGAAAATTACCCATTTATGTCCATTTTCAGTTTCCTGTTAGCTATCCAATCCCCTATCCATGTTAATATATTGCCCCATACACCATGAACTCTTATTCTGCATAATAACGTTTGATCTGGCACCTTGTCAAATGCCTTCTGGAAATCTAAGTGCACCACATCTACAAATTCTCCTTTATCCATGATGCTCGTTATTTCCCCAAAGAGCTCCAATAAAATCTAACAGGTTGTATGGTGGCATAGTGATTAGCTCTGCTGTCGCATGGCACAAGGGACCCAGGTTCAATTCCGGCCTTGGGTGACTGTGTGGAGTTTGTTCATTCTCCCCGTGTCTGCGCAGGTTTCATCCGGTTTGCTCCCACAGTCCAAAGATGTGCTGGTTAAGTGGGGTTACAGGGATAGGGTGGGGGAGTGGGCCTAGGTGCGGGGGTGCTCTTTTCAGAAGCTCGGTGCAGACTCAATGGGCCGAATGGCCTCCTTCTGCACTGAAGAGATTCTATGGATTCTTCTTCTATGGAAATTATTAAAACATTAGTTCCCTTTTCACAAAACCATGTTGTCTCTGCCCGATTGCATTGAGATTTTCTATGTGCCATGTTATAACCTCCTTAATAATAGATTCCAGCAATTTCCCTATGACAGATGTTAAGCCAACTGACCTGTAATTTCCTGTTTTCTGTTTCCCTCCTTTCTTGAACAGAGTAGTTACATTCATTATTTTCCACTCTAAAGGGACCGTTCCAGAATCTAGAGAATTTTGGAATATTAAAACCAATGCATTTACTCTCTTATCAGACGTCTTTTAAGGCCCTAGAATGAAGTCCATTAGGACCTGGAGACTTGTCAGCTTTTTGTTCTACTAATTTTGTTTGTACCCTTTCCCTGGTTATTGTAATTGTTTTAAGTTCCTTGCTCCCTTTCACCTCCTGATTCACAATTATTTCTGGGATATTATTTGTTTCCTCTACAGTGAAAGCAGACACAAAGGACTGGATTCTCCGTCCCGCTGCACCAGATTTCTGGTTCAGCATGCCGGAGAGATGCTCTGTTTCGCCAGCTGGTCAATGGGGTTTCCTGTTGTGGGGCAGCCCCACGCCGTCGGGATATCCCTGGGCTGCCGGCAAAATGGGGAATCCTGACGGCAGAGAATCCAGCCCAAAATATCTGTTCAATTCATCTGCCAATTGCTTCTTTTCAATTATTAATTCCCCATTCTCACTCTCTAGATGACCAACACTCACTTTGTTAATCTTTTAAAAATATTTGGAGAAATAATTCGAGCCAACTTTCACTCATGCTCTAATTTCTCCCTCCTTATTAATCTTTTGGTATTTCTTTTCTCCCTTTAATATTCCATCCAACCTTCTGACCAGCCACTCACCTTTGCATAATTAAATGCTCTTTCTTTCAATCTGATACTATATTTAATTTACTTAGTTGGCCACAGATGGTGCATCATCCCCTTAGAAATTTTCTTTCTCACTGGAATGTATCTTTTCTGAGTATTCTGAAATATCTCCTTAATTTTCTGCCCCTGCATCTCTACTGACATATCCCTGAACTTAATTTCCAAGTTCACTTTAGCCATCAGTCTTCATGCCCTCGTAATTATCCTTATTTAAGTTTAAAACACTGGTCTTAGATCCATTCCTTTCTCCCATGAACTGAATGAGAAATTCAATCATATTATGATCACTGCTACCCAGGGGCACCTTCATTGTGTGGCTGTTAATGAATTCTTTCTTTGGATATCTAAGGGTCTTTCCTGTTGATTCCCTTATTTCCCGTTTATTTTTTGCCATTGTCATTTTGATCAATGGATGCTTAATGGACACGTATCTCTAAGTCAAGCAGCAGAGAAAATGAGAAATTGAGAAAGTTGCAACATTATACACAATGCTAGTTTCTGAGAGGCGAACTCAGACTCTGTGGCAACTGAGATGTGGGACTCGGTTCAATTGGTTGGCTGGTGGCCAATGAATTGGCCAAAAGGCCATATTCTGCCCAGTAACAGGCGGTGATTGGGTCCTATTGAGTGGGATGATTTCCAGAGACCTAAGGAAAGTAGAGTTGGGTGCTCGATGATAAATGAACAAGGAGCTGTGAGTGCTTGCTCTCTTTCTCTTCTCTCTCTCTCTCTCTCTCCCTCTCTCTCCAGAAATGCTGTGAGCTGCTGTATTTCTGAAACTATGGAGACCTGAATGAATCTACAATGAAAACCTCAAACTGAAAGCCTAGATTGAAGGAAGAAAAACTGCATAGCTGTACAGAGAATCTGCATGAATCTACAGTGAAAACATCAAACTGAAAGCAATGTTTGAAGAGAAGAAAGGTGTGAGAAACAACCATATGAAACAAAGACTCGTATGTTTTTCTTATGTATATATAAAGAGAAAGAGATAGAGAAGAAGGGGGCAAGTTAAAGTGGGGCATTAGGAATTGAATAATAGTTAATTTGTTGTATTTTCTGCATATTTCATTATAATTCTTGTTATAAATAAAGTAATTGTGTTTAAATTTACAACCTTTGTGACTGTAATTATTCAGCAACCAAGGGCCAAAGACTTTGGGTATTTTTCTAAGAATTATTTATTCATTTCAATTGCGTTATGACCCTGGATCAAGTGGGGTTGGAATTGACCGCGCCCAGGGTGTCAGAAGACATATTATCAGATTGTTAGCCTACTCTCTGGTTGTTGTTAAAGCATACTACTCTCAGAAACTGTCCTGAAAACATTCTCTGAACTCATCATCCATGTGACATTTGTCAATCTGATTTGTCCAATCTATATGTAAATTAAAATTACCCATGGTATAGCTGTACCTTTCTCACAAGCCATAATTACTTCTTCATGTATAACCTGTCCTAGAGGTGGTTACTGTTAGGGAGCCCATAAACCACTTCCACAAGTGACTTCTTACGTTTACTATTTCTCATCTCTACCTAAAAGGTTCTACATCCTGACCTCCATTGTACTAATGTCATCCTTAATTAACAAAGCTATCCCTCCACCTTTTCCTAGCTTCCTGGCCTCCTTAAGTGTCATGTAACCTTGAATATTCAGGTCCCAGTCTTTGTCATCCTTCAGCCATGTTTCTGTAATGGCTATCAGATCATACATATTTATTCTTATTTGTGCTGTGAATTAATCTGTTATGTTATGAATGCCATGTGCATTTACATATAGAGTTGATAGTTCTGTATTTTTATTATTTTTGTAATCTCTAGCCTTACCTGCTGATGCACTTTTCAGTTTCTACACTCTGCCACTTCATCCCACGGATCTTATCATCATTTCTCTTACTGCTACATTACTCTCTTGACTTGTCTTTTCTGTTTAATTGACTACATCTTCCCAAACTTGATCCTTCGCCCCCACTATTTGCTTTAAAGCCCTCTCAACACCCTCGTTACACAACTCACCAGCACACTCGTCCCAACACAGTTCAGGTGAAGACTGTCCCAGTATAATTCAGGTGAAAACTGATTTTTTTTAAAATTCTGCGGATGCTGGAATCGGAAACAGAAAAAGAAAATACTGGACATTCTCAGCAAGCCTGACAGTATCTGTGGAGAGAGAAGGGAGCTAACATTTCGAGTCTGGATGACTCTTTGTCAAAGCTAGGCATAACTGGAAATGGGGTCAGAATTATACTGTAGTGGTGGGGGTGGGGGGGGCTGGATAGGGAACCAGCGATAGGTGGAGATTGACAAAAATGATGAGGACAGAAAATCAAAAGGAATGTAAATGGAAGTGATTAAGGCTAAGAAGGATGCTGATAGTGGCACATAAAGAGATTATAATGTCACGGCGTCGAGGACCCGGGTTCGATCCTAGCCCCGGGTCACTGTCTCCCATGTCTGCGCGGGTCTCACCCCCACAAGCCAAAGATGTGCAGGGTAGGTGGATTGGCCACGCTAAATTGCTCTTTAATTGGAAAAAAAGAATTGGGTACTTTAAATTTATTTGAACAAATAAAGAGATTATAATGTGTGAATGGCAGAACAAAAGGTGAGCAGTGTGTTTAAGAGCAACTAGGAGCAGTTGGCCCAAGTGGAGTGGGGGGAGGGGAACAATGGTGAGGGTAAAACAGATCAATGGAAGAAATGACAATAAATTGATAGAAATAAAAATGGGATGAAGATGAAGGAGAGATGAAGACTGTCCCAGCGATACAGTTCCCACTTTCCCCAGTACTGATACCAGCACCTCATGGATCAAAATCCATTTCTCCAACACCGATCTTTAAACCATGCATTTAACTCTCTAATCTGATTTACCCTAAACCAATTTGCTTGTGGCTCAGATAGTAATCCAGAGATCAATGGTTAATACTTCTGCCTCACAGCACCGGAGACCCGGGTTCAAATCCGGCCTTGGTTGACTGCCTGTGTGGAGTTTGCATGTTCTCCTCATGTCTGTGTGGGTTTCCTCCGGGTGTGCCGGTTTCCGCCCACAGTCCAAAGATGGGCAGGTTAGGTGGATTGGCCATGCTAAATTACCCCGGAGTGTCATTTGAGGTTCTTGCTTTTTAATTTAGCCGTAAACTGCTCATACTCCCTCAGCAGAATCTCTTTCTTAGTTCCACCTATGTTCTTGACACCTGCATGGATCATAACCATGCGATTCTCACCCTCCCACTCCTAGCTCCTTTCTAGCCCAGAGCAGAACCCGGCACCCTGCAGGGAAGATTGTCTATCTCTCTGCCTATACTGTCCCCAACTACCACTACAGTCCTATTAACTCCCTCTGCTTGAATAGTTTTCTGTACCATGATACCATGGCCAGTTTGTCCATCTACCCTTCAGCCATCACTTTCATTCATACAGGCTGCTAGAACATTGAAACCGTTGAACAATCAAAAAGGCGGAGATTCTCCATTACTGCTTTCTGTGTCCCCATACCTGCCTTACTTGCAGTCACACCCTACCATCTCTGATCCTGTCCCTGACCAGTGACCAAATTAGGAGACCCTATTCAAAGAGGTGCATGGTAATACTGGTAGCCAGGAGCTCCCATGTTCTATAGTTGCAGCATATCACCTGCCTTGCCACCTTGATGATGTGTTAATTTATTTATTTTTAAAATTAATTTGTAATTCAGAAACACTTTTATTCCAAATAACCTTTACTATTGCAAGCAAACTTTACTACAACTAATAAGACATTACAATTACTAATAATTCACAGGAGTTTTGAAGATAAATAAGCAAAATATTCACCAAGCAATCACTCCTGTGTCACACTTTGATTTGGTTCAGAACGTGGCCCTGCGCCCAGCAGCCACAGACTGGACTGGACTGGGTTGGAGAGTGCTGCTGTCTGACTCCAGCTCCTCCTTTCACCATCTCTCCTGGGTGTTGCTCACTGTCTCTGGGTCCTCTTTTCAGCCGCTGTCCTAGGTGATGGTCACTGCCTCTGAATTCTCCTTTTACCTGCTCTTCAAGAATTATTTTTCCCTCCTTCTTGCTGCCCCATTCCAACCCTCTCATCACCTCACTCGCCAGCTTGCTCTCTCTCTTCCCTTGCCCGCTCTGCCCTTTGCTCTTTGTCCAAGCGATCGAACCACTGGCAATGGCACTTAGGGCTTCTAGGGGGTGGCGGGCATTGGGGATGGGGTGGGTGGGGGGGGGGGGGGGGGGGGGCGGCAGTGGAGCATCACCGAGTTTGTTTATGCATTGGCAACCTCTTGTTATAATTTGCAAACCCAGTTGAAAGCTTTGACAGGATTATGGGGATATTGGGGGAGTTCAGTCCTTTTTCGGGATATAAATTCAATATGGGGAAAGGTGATGTATTCCCGATTAATGCCTAGGAACGGAGGGTATGTTTAAGGAGGTTGCAGTTTCAGTTGGTTGGGGCCAGCTTTCGGTATCTGGAAATACATGTGGCACAGAGCTGGGCCCAGCTGCACAAGGTGAACTGGCAAAGCTGGTGGAGGGAATGAAGGAGGACTTTAGGAGGTGAGATTTGTTGCCTTTGTCGTTGGCTGGAAGGGTCCAGACAGTAAAGATGACGGTGCTCCCGAAGCTTTTGTTCCTGTTTCAGAATCTCCCGATTATCGGGCCCCACGTCTTTTATTAGTAGGGTGAATATGATGATACTGGGATTCATGTGGGTGGATAAGGTTCCCAAGGCCAGGAGGGTGTTTGTGGAAAGGGAAAGGCAGGTGGTGGGGGGCCGGCCCTGTCAAATCTACAGAATTATTATTGGACGGTAAACATAGCTATGGTACAGATGTGGGCTTCATGTAAAGGGGCCAGTCTGAGGGTGGTATTGTTGGCACCTCTTCTGTTCTTGCCAGCCAGGTACTCCACGTGCCTGGTGGTGGTATCTGCGTAGATTTGTGGCAACCACAGGTTTGTTCCAGCGGGGCTCGATGCAAGGTTTCAGGGGTGGGGGCTGTGGGGGACAGAGTATTTTTGGGACCTGTTTGTGGGCATTTAATTTGTAGACTTGGAGGAGCTTGAGGATGTGTACTGGTTGTCAAAGGGGAATGGGTTCAGGTGCCTTCAGGTGAGGGACTTCTTGAGGAAGGAGTTGGGTTTGTTCCCAAGGTTGCTACCTCCACCACTACAGGATAAGCTTCTGTCCGAGGATGAGGTAGGTGAGGGAAGGTGTCATATATATGGGGAGCTGATGGAGAGAGGCGTGCTCCAGTGGAGGAGATCTGGCGCATGTGGGAGGAGGAGTTGGGAGGGGTGATGCAAGCTGAGGTGTGGAGTGAGGTGTTGCGGAGGAAAAACTAATCTTCGTCGCGTGCAAGACTGAGTCTCATACAGTTGAACGTGGTGCATAGGGATCATATGACAGGATCTAGGATGAGTCATTTTTTTCCAGAGGTAGCGGATAGGTGTGGGCGGTGTGCAGGGAGTCCGGTGAACCATGTCCATAGGGTTTGGGCATGTCCGATGTTGGAGGGGTTCTGGGAAGAGTTTGCCAACGTAATGTCGAAGATTTGGGGAGGGCAGGTGGCGCCGAGCCTGTGGGTGGCGATATTTGGGGTGTTGGAGGATCTGGGAATGCAGCTGGGGAGAGAGGCTGACATGGTAGCCTTTGCCTCCCTGATAGCTCAGAGGCGGATCTTGTGCTGGTGGCACTTGGAACTGTTGAAAAGTGGGGGCATGGGTGAGCGACTTGGCAGAGTTCCTCCACCTAGAAAAAAAAATCAAGTTCGCCCTAAGAGGGGCGGAGGAGGGGCTCTCCACAAGGTGGAGGCTGTTCATTGACTTCTTTAAGGAACATCAACATGTCAGTGGGGCAGGGCAAGAGGCAGTGGGGGGTGGGGGTGGGGGGTGGGGGGGGGGGGGGGGGTTGCTGTTGTTGTTTGCCCATTCCTGTTCTGTATCTATTTGAAAATATCTCCAATAAAATATTTCTCAAAAAAAAGAAAAGTTTTAGCGTTTGGTTTCATACTTCACTGACAGATTTAGGATAAAGATAACACTGATAAATGATTATGATGTGGAGATGCCAGTATTGGACTGGGGTGAGCACAGTAAGAAGTCTTACAACACCAGGGCTAAAGTCCAACAGGTTTCAAATCACTAGCTTTCGGAGCACTGCTCCTCCCTCGGGTGAATGAAGAGGTAGGTTCCAGAAACATATATATATAAACAAAGTCAAAGATGCAAGACGATACTTTGAATGCGAGCATTTGCAGGTAATGAAGTCTTTACAGATCTCCGGAGAGGGGTAATCCCAGGTTAAAGAGGTGTGAATTGCCTCAAGCCAGGACAGTTGGTAGGATCTCGCGTTGTCGCGTGTCCTGAAGTCTGCCTTGGAGAACGCTTACCTGAAGATCAGAGGCTGAATGCCCTTGACTGCTGAAGTGTTCCCCGACTGGAAGGGAACATTCCTTTCTGGAAACTACTTCTTCATTCACCTGAGGAAGGAGCACTGCTCCGAAAGCTGGTGATTTGAAACAAACCTGTTGGACTTTAACCTGGTGTTGTAAGACTGTGATAAATGATTGGTTGCTGTCGGGGTCTGGAGGGTTATGGCTGCTCATCTCAAGGACCTGTGGCCACTTCCCAGACTGCACCTGGAAGAAGGGGATGCCATTGAAGGATGCTGCCCTCGCAAACATTTGGACCTAGGTGCAACAGGCACAGTCAGGCAGGCCCTGGTAAGGTTAGGGATGGGGTGGGGGTTTGGTCAAGGCAGGAAGCACTACAGGTCCGCTGGGAGTCCACTAGGGTTTGTACCTTGCAGTCTCCTCGCATGGCAGAGGACTCACCCACTGCTGGCAAAACGTTGGCGGTGTGGGCAGAGGCCTTCAATTAGCCACTTAAGTGACACCACTGGCTTCTTAGAGGGATGTCCACCACAGACTGCTTTGATGGTAAGCTGGCATGGTAATGGGAAGACAATGGGCACTCCACCCCCTCCCCATTTTATGGTGCCACCTCTCCATCCGGTCCCAGAAAGCTGGTAAAAAATCAGCCCTATGATTCAAAATTGGAACTGGATGAATTTAAAACAGGCTCACGAGAGATCTGACCAATAATTCACAGTATCCCAGGACATTTGAAGAGCTCATCAATATGGGCCTTTTGAGGCACCACATAAGAGAACATCAACTGCTGGACATCATCCAGGGCACAGACCCAATCTTGAGCAGATGCTATATTGTATCTTCAATCCTTTGTTCTGCTCTTTGCATATACAATAATTGATGAGAAATCTACGTATGGCGGAAAAATATTATAAAATCATGTTTCATTTTGCCTTTCAGATATGGAAGGGTAGGTTAAAAATAATCAGTGATTTAAGAAAAAAATACAATACTACATAATATCAGTTAAAGAACCAATTGTTTTCTTTGCCTCCATTTATAAATTGAACAAAATAAACAGATTTTGTGACGCACTCCATTGTAAATATAGTTCAAGACTGTCACATGTAAATATAATTATAGAGTGGTACCAATCTCTCTGTGTTGCAAAGAAAATACAATTGTAGAAAAATGCACGTCAGTGCTTACTGGAACACTGGAATATATTATTAATGAATCATTGTGATGTAAATCTATTTAATCAATTGCCACAATATTACCTCTTTTCGTTGTTATGGTGCACAAGATAGTGAGGTAATGCCCTCTATTTGAACTTCACCTTGGTTGAGAAAATTTGTCATTCAGATCAATGAGAAATAATTTAGTTCTAATTTTAGCTGTAAATTTTGCAATGCCAAGTTAAAAGATACTTCCATTATTGCCAAATGTTAGTTATAATTATAATTGTTCATATGTGCCAAAGGCTAACAGTTATGAACATATTTGTTAAAACATAACATAATTGTATCATGATTGAACCTGAAATTAGATGCAGGCAGTCAATAATGCAAAATAATAATTGATTTTACATGTGATTTAAAACAACATTTGAAGTTCCTCAGTGACTTAATGGCAAAGAAAGCACTCCCCAGTGTGGAACAGAAGGACATAATCAAGTCCAGAACAAGAAAGGCTATTTGTCTCACCCAGTCCACGCTGTCTAAGCATGATTATATGCTCTTTGACCTTTGCCTTCCCCCATTAGGACTGCTACCATTTCATCCATTAAGGAAAGGCCGGATAGGCTGGAACTTCTTTTCCCTGGAGCATAGGAGGCTTAGGGGTGATCTTATAGAGGTCTATAAAATAATTAGGAGCATAGATAAGGTAGATAGTCGACGTCTTTTCCCAAAGGTAGAGGAGTCTAGAACTAGAGGGCATAGGTTTAATGTGAGAGAGGAGAGATACAAAATAGACCAGAGGGGAAATTTCTTCACACAGTGGGTGGTGAGTATCTGGAATGGGCTGCCAGAGGCAGTGGTAGAGGCGGGTACGATTTTGTCTTTTAAAAAGCAGTCAGAGAGTTACATGGGCAGGGTGAGTATAGAGCGATATGGGCCAAATGCAGGCAAGTGGGACTAGCTTAGTGATAGAAACTGGGCTGCATGGACAAGATATGCCGATGGGCATGTTTCCATGCTGTAAACATCTATGACTCTATCACCTGCTGAAGGATCATGAAACTCACCTGAAAAAATAACCAAGCACAGCTATTGTGCCTGAATAATCTTTCTCAAAAGGCATCTGCTAACTCTGCTAAGGCTTCAGTGGATTGCAAATGTATAACCTTCTCAGAGAGTTTTTTGCCAATTTACCAATACCCTAGAAAAACTGGGGGACGGGAATGTTTCTAATCTCTAAATTTAATCAAGGCTTATGAATTTGTCCTCGGCCCTAAGCTCACATTTAAATTGTTTGCAAAATGAAGTTTCAGAAAAGTCTTTCCTAATTTCTGTCATGACTACGTAACCGCAATTCCCTCTTAATTTATTTGCGATCACATTTAACTGCTGTTTTTGGTCTGAGCATATAACTTCTATCTCCTTGTCATTTTTCTCCCGGTGCCTAATGGAAATCCTTTCTCTGTATCCTCCCCTTCCTATTATGCTGTTTTTCTTCTGCCTTCCACCTTCCAACTCTCCTGTCTGGGGTGGAGACCTGTATCCCCCCACCCCCCGCCGCCCCCCCCACACCTTGGATAAATCTAAAGCTATTCTTTGGCCTCTGTCATCATCCTTTGAAAAATCCATTGGGGCATTCGTCACTGCCTCCTAATGAGCAGCAACCCCAACTACTCCACCTTCATTATCCATCCAGCTTTATTGCTGAGAGCGAACCTTGTTAACCTCATTTTCGTTCCAGTCACAACATACACTGTTGACTTCTTGGATGCTGTCAGCAGATCAACAAGCGCTTCTCCATATTCCATCCAGAATATTTGTTTTTTGTCCACAAACCACTTGCCATCCATGCCATTATTCTGGATAATTGTATTAACAGCAAGGTTTTGACTGAAACCTGGCCCACTCCCAACCAGACCGTCCCACATGTGTAAAACAAAACCTCTCTGCCAAGTCACTTACTTGAACTTGACTTTCAACCTCCCAACTGCTTAACCTCTGGCCTTCCAGTTGCCATGCTTCTCCAGCTGTCAGTCTTCTCAACTTCCCACCAAACTCCTCCACCTTCCTGAAGTTCACTGGTCGATGGGCAGCTTCGGGTCAGCAGCAACAAAACAAGGGAGTGAGCACGTGATCGCGAGTGAGGTGTGGGGGAGGGGAGGGGGAAGAGAGCAAGTAAAACAATCATGAGTTTACAAAGTGGTGGGGGGGGAGTTGGATAGAAAGAAAGCGATGAGAGAGCCGCACTGATGGCCATGCAAAAAGGGACATTTTTTGGGTGGGGGTAAATTGGCCATCAAGGTGGAATTGGTGAGCTGCAGAAATTAACACTTAGTTGGAACCGCCCTTCTCCCGAGTGTGGGAACGTCGCATGCAAAAGTCCCTGCCACCCTCACTCGACCTCCTCTTGGGGGAAAAAATAATGGGTGGCACGGTAAGTAGCACAGTGGTTAGCACTGGTGCTTCACAGCTCCAGGGTACCAGGTTGAATTCCCGGCTTGGGCCACTGGCTGTGCGGAGGAGTCTGCATGCTCTGTCCGTGTCTATGTGGGTTTCCTCCGGGTGCTCCGGTTTCCTCCCACAGTCCAAAAATGTGCAGGTTAGGTGGATCGGCCATGCTAAATTTCCATTAGTGTCCAAAAGGATAGGTGGCGTTACTGGGCTACGAGGATAGGTTGGAGGTGGGGGCTTAGGTAGGGTTCTCTTTCCAAAGGCTAGTGCAGACCCAATGGGCCGAATGGCCTCCTTCTGCACTGTAAATTCTATGACTCTATGAACCACTTCTTCACCTTCCCTTTTAACGCCTTGGCTCCAAGGAAAAAATGTCCTTCAAACCATACTGCTCATTACACCTAATCTGGCCCCCATCTTTGCCTCTTCAAGAATAAGGAGTAGAATTATAAAAGCATCTGGTCAACAACTGGTTTCGCAATTCATTACCTTATCTGTCGGGACTACATATCAACCCATCAGACACATTCATATTTTCAGGATCACCCTGTAGAGCAAAAATAAGTTACTGACTGACTCGCTCCCCTCCATCCTCGATTCCGATAACAAATGTGAGGAGCTCATGAATATGTCACTGAGATGCATTCAGCTGCCTCTCTGCTTCCTTCTCTTTGAACTTCCCTCCCCTTTGAACTCCAAGCCAAACCTGATCTCCAAACTTCCTCCTTGTGTCCTTCTATAGGTTTTCTCCTATCATGCCTCATGCACTTTATGTCCTCAATTTGCCCATGACACTTGCATCCTGCTCCCTCGGCCCTGTGGCCATGAAACTGCTGGTAACTCAGGTGATGTGTTCCGTGGTTTCCCCGATGATGAAGACACACACAGAACATATATATGTTCAACCATAACGACAATCTATTGTCAAACACATGGGAGGATAACTAAAAGATCTATATACAAACAATGTTACACAAGTTCGTAAAGAGCTACTGTTATGGGCGAGGCATTTTCAGAACCCCAAAATGTATCATGGAGTTCAATCAACCTCTCCCTTTAATGGATTTGTTGCTTTTCCTAGCACACGGTTTTTTCCCTAGGAGTGGGATTACAATTATGGACATGTGGATTTTTAAACACAAAACACTGCTTAGTCCATGAACTCAACTTAACATCTTAAATAAACATTGCATCTCTTAACAAGATAACTCAGAAAATATTGCAACAGTAAATAACTCCTTAAAATGTTCCTTCAAACTTCCAAGAGACTTCACACCTTTAAACAGTATCACGTGAGGTTAAAGGATATATATATTTTCTGTTTTATGGCAGAGTTATATTAACTTGGGTGACTTCAGCTCCAGCACCTTGCTTTCTTCATGCAGCTCTCTGGAAACCCACAGACACACCCACGCTGCTTTCTCAAACCTGGCTTTCTCCCTTCTAAGCAGATCACAGCAAACCAGAACTTCTCAAGCTGCTGTCTCAAACTGGCTTTCTACTTTTAAACTGCTCTCAGCAAAACCAGCCAGGCACTTTTTAGCTGCTCTCAGCAAAACCAACCAGGCAATTTCAAACTGCAAAACCAAACTGCAAAATGGCTGAACTGAGCTGAACTCCACCCACTCTATGAAACCACTGTTTTCTTAAAGGTACATTGTTTAAACATCCAGTTCATAAAGGCACTCTCGCATGACACCTCCCCCCAAGAAAAAAAAATAAACCATCAACTTCAAGATGGTTTCATTTTTCACTTTTGCACCATCCACTAAGAAATGCACACAGTAAATATACGTTTTCATTTAAAGAAAACAACACACGCAAACAGGTATAATAATATAGTCTATTTTTCTTTGTTCTACTTCCTCCAACCGAAATCCTTCTCAATTGATCACATTCATGACAAAGCATCGGCTATCACATTTTCCCGTCCTGCCACATGTACTATTTTTAAATGAAATGGCTGTAACAACAAACTCCAGTGAAACAGCTTTGCATTGTTATTCTGGAATAGCTCCAAAAACGTCAAAGGATTATGATCCGTATATATAATGGTGTCAGATGGATTGCTGGTCACATAAATGTTGAAAATGTTGCAAAGCCAACACCAAACTCAAAGTCTCCTTCTCAATCATCGAATACTTTTTCTGGTGAGAATTCAATTTCTTTGAGAAATAACTCTAGCCCTTTGTCATCGTCTTGTAGAAGCACCGCACCTACGCCCACATTGCTCGCATCAACAGCCACTTTGAAGGGTTTGGTATAATCTGGGATGGCTAACACAGGAGCAGTGGTTAACACAGCCTTCTGGCCACCAAATGCCTGTTGACACTCCGCTGTCCACTGGAATTTGTTACGCTTCTTGAGCAAGTCAGTCAGTGGAGCAACCACACTGCTAAAATTTGGTACAAATTTCCGGTAAAATCCACTCATACCAAGAAATCGCATTATTTCCCGTCGTGTCGAGGGTATCGGAAACTCCCCAATAACTTTCGTTTTCACATCCCGTGGGACCAGTCGACCCTGTCCGATTGTATGGCCAAGGAAAGTGACTTGGGCTTTTCCAAATTCACTTTTGGCTAGGTCTATCACCAAACCCGCCTCCTGAAGTCGATCGAATAACTCCCTCAGATGTTTTAAATGTTCTTTCCATGTCTGGCTGAAAACTACCAGATCGTCGATGTATACCGCACAATTGGGTAATCCTGAAACGACTGTATTAGTTAACCGTTGAAATGTTGCTGGGGCATTTTTCATGCCAAATGGCATAACTTTGAATTGGTATATACCATCTGGAGTCACAAAAGCTGAAATCTCCTTCACCCTTTCAGATAAAGGTACTTGCCAGTAACCTTTCAGTAAATCAAATTTGGAAATAAAAGCGGATTGTCCCACTTTCTCAATGCAATCCTCCAAACGTGGGATAGGATAAGAGTCCGTTCTTGTAACTGCATTAACCTTTCGATAGTCCACACACAACCGTTGGGTACCGTCTGATTTAGGTACCATCACGATGAGTGAGCTCCATTGGCTGCAACCCACTTCAATTATGCCATTCTTTAGCATACTCTCAATCTCTTTGTTAACCTGTGCCAATTTTAAAGGATTAAGTCTATATGGATGTTGTTTGATGGGAACAGCATTTCCCACATCTACATCATGTATAGCCATTTTAGAATTTCCCAATTTATCTCTACAAACTTGCCCATGTGATATCAATAACTCTTTCAGGTCAGTTTGTTTTTCCTCTGGAAGGTAACTTAACAATTCATCCCAATTTTTAAGAACATCCTCATTTTCCAATTTAATTTGAGGTATGTCAAATTCACAGTCATCTGGATTTGGCTCGTCACTTTGAGTAAGAATCATTAAAACCTCATTTTTCTGTTCTTTCCTTTCAAAGTACCTTTTAAGTATATTCACATGACACACTCGGTGAGTCTCCCTTCTATCTGGTGTTTTTACCACATAATTCACCTCACTTAATTTCCTTTCAATCTGATACGGTCCACAAAACCTAGCTTTTAAAGGCTCCCCTACCACTGGTAACAACACTAAAACTTTATCCCCACTGGCAAAACTACGAACTTTGGATTTCTTGTCCGCTACCCGTTTCATCACATTTTATGCAACTTTCAAATGTTGTCTAGCCAATTCACCTGCTCTATTTAATCGTTCCCTAAAATTTGACACTTAATCCAATAGTGTAATTTCCGATTTCTCACCCACCAATGTTACCTTAATCAATTTAAGTGGTCCTCTTACCTCATGACCAAAAATTAGTTCAAAAGGACTAAATTTGGTAGACTCATTAGGTGCATCCCTAATTGTGAACAATACAAATGGGATTCCGTTATCCCAATCAACATTGTCTTTAATGTCTGATGCCACCTTTCTAACGCTCCCTGCGATTCTGGATGGTACGCAGTTGATTTAAATTGTTTTATCCCTAAGCTATCCATAACTTCTTTGAATAACTTTGAAGTAAAATTTGTTCCTTGATCCGATTGAATTTCTGTGGGTAGTCCATATCTCGTAAAGAATTTAAGTAACTCCTCTACAATCCTTTTAGCTGTAATATTACGTACTGGAATGGCCTCTGAAAACCTAGTCGACACATCCATTACAGTCAAAAGCTATTGATTCCCACTTTTTGTTTTAGGAAGCGGTCCTATACAATCGATTAGGACCCTTGTAAAAGGTTCCTCAAATGCTGGAATGGGTATTAAGGGCGCTGGTTTTATCACTGCTTGAGGTTTCCCTATCACTTGACATGTGTGACATGATTGACAACATTTAAATATATCTTTATGTAGTCCAGGCCAATAAAAATATTTCTGGATTTTAGCTTGAGTTTTCCTTATTCCCAAATGACCTCCCACTGGTACCTCATGTGCAACTCGCAACACCCCCTTTCTATACCCTACCAGCAATACTACTTGATGAACTTCTGCCCACTTTTCATCCGCCTGCATATGTACAGGTCTCCATTTTCTCATCAAGACATAATTCTTACGGTAACAGCACTCTGGTATACTCTCAGATATATGCTTTCTGATATATCCGTTTTATTTCTACATCTTTCTGTTGTAACTCCGCCAATTTTCCTGAACAAAAAATATCAGCCTCATCCTCCACCTGTCCTTGTTCTTTTTCAAAATTGTTTCTGATAATTGCACTTCAACTTCATCTTCACTTTTTGACTTCTCCTCTTGTCTTAACCTGTGACTTTGCGACACAATCCGGAAAAATCCCAGGATATTCGTCCTTCAACCCTTCAGTTGTCTGATTTTCCACTGGCTTATCAACTACAGTAGGCATCACTCCCACCTGCGATCCAGTTATATCATTACCCAAGATAAACTGTATTCCTGGACAAGATAGTTTATCTATTACTCCTACTACCACTTCACCACTCTTCACTGGACTTTCCAACCCTTACCTTATATAATGGAACGCTACTCCTCTCACCCTGAATTCCACATATCACCACCTTTTCTGGCAACATTCTTCCCAAACTACATAATTCCTCATCGCTTAACATTAAAGATTGACTAGCCCCTGTATCTCTTAAAATTGTGACTTCTTACCCTGCTCCTCCTGATACACATGAGTAAACTTTAACCACACAAGTAAATCCTTTAAATACATCTGGCACCTTCTTAACAATTACTTCTTGAACAGGCTGTACAATCGTTTGCACCTCCTTTGCTTCCCTTGGGCGTTCTGCTGTGGCTAATGTAATTTTTTCCCCTCTTTAACAGAGGTCTAGACCCTAGAGGAATAACAATGAGTTCACAAAAGCACTTAAGTGGATACCAAAAACGCAAACTCAATGAAAAGCGATCTGATGAAATTTCTAAATGTCAAAAACTAACAAACTATTTTGCAATGTCAAGTTTGTCAACATCTACAGTTGAAACAAGCCAAGCAAACACCATTGAAGCCAGTGATAGTGCACAAACCGTGGGAGCTCTTTCTGGCAATATTCAACCCACTGTTGACGCTTTTGATACAGATGACGATCACAGTGGTCAACATGAAAGTACCGCGGAACAAGCAGAGACTGACCAGAAACATGAAACAGGAAGCGAATTCAGTGATTTCAAAGAATACAGTGACCTCGAAAACTGGCCCATAACAGTTGATAATTATTTCATACAGAATTGTTTAATGCAAGACATAGGTTTTTTTCAAAATAAAAAACCAGATGATGTATATACCGAATCAAGCAGGGTTTACAAGGAGCAAAACAGAAGTTTCTCAAACAAATATTTTGAAAAAGATTGAAAAATGGCCAGACTGTGATGAGATCCTGGTTAGTTTACTCAAAGAGCAAAGGCTGTATATACTGTTTTGTTTGCAAACTCTTTTCTAAATGCCAAACATCACTTACAACAGGTGGGTTTTGTGACTGGGTGAATGTACTCAGAACTCTGGAGAATCATGAAGGCAAGCATGGCCCATAAGAGGGTGATGTTGTGTTGGATAACAAGAAAGTCAAATAAAAATACTGTGGATCAACAACTTGAAGAACAGATGAGAAAAACCATACAGTACTATTTTGAAGTACTGAAAAGAGTTGTAGCTGTTATAACGTTTTTAAGTGAAAGAGGTTTGTCATTTAGAGGTCATGAGGAGACGTGGGACTCACCAAATAATGGAAACTTCATGGGGGCCATTGAACTTATTGCAGAGTTCGACCCATTTTTACATGAATATCTCGAGAAATGTAAAAATGAAAAAGTAAATGCTACTTACCTATCAAAACCCGTGTATGAAAAATTGATAGAAATCAATTGAGAAAATATGTGCAAGATGAAATTGTGAATCAAATCAACAACCTAGACACCAAATACTACTCTATTATTGTTGACTCTACGCCTGACCTGACACATGTTGACCAGCTGGTAATTGTGGTTCGATACTGCTATAATGGAAAACCCTGTGGGAGATTTTTAACATTTTTACTGATAGAAAACCATTCATCCACGACCTTGTTCAACGAAATACAACAAGTCATGGGTGAACATAAGCTTTCACTTGAAAATAGCCGTGGTTAGTCCTACGATAATGCATCTAACATGAAGGGCTCGGAGAAAGGGCTGCAAGCACTCTCAAAAACATTAATAGGTACGCAGACTATGTACCATGTGCAGCCCATTCACTTAACCTTGTTGGAGAAAAGGCAGTGTCTACTGTACCTGAAGTTGTTGACTATTTTGGCATTTTGCAGGAGCTGTATGTTTTCTTTTCTGGATCGCCATGAAGATGGGGGATTTTAAACACACAGGGCAATCTAAATTTTTCTCTGAAGAGCTTAAGTGTAACTAGATGGTCTGCACACTATGAAGCAGTCCGGGCAATTTAAAATGGATATATGGGTATTTTACAAACTCTCAAATATATTTTTGAAGACTCAGAAGAGAAACCTGAATGTAAACGAGATGCAAAGAATTTATACCACAAGTTGGTAAAGCTGGAATATGCTATTTTAACAGTCGTTTGGGAAGAAGTGTTGAAGCGTTTCAACAAAACAAGTAAGAAACTCCAAACCCCTGGTTTTGATGTATTTGAAGTTTATTTTCTGCTATCATTTTTACTTTCATTTGTTAAAGAACTCAGTCGATAGGATTGCACACTATGAATCAGAAGCAAAAAGTTTGTGTGACGATATCACCTCAAGTTATTCTGATGCTTCTAAACGCATTATTACAAGGACATTTTCAGATGGAACAAGTGGTATTGCTTCTTTGAGAGGAGCTGACAAATTTAGGATCGAAGTTCTACATCAACTCTATGACTGCTTGATAATCAAGTTACGCAAGAGGATTGACCCCTATGAGCAGATTGCGAAAAGGTTCAAGTTCCTCTCAGAATTGGTGAACAATTCTGAAATTGATGAGGACAGTTTTAAACTTATAATATTGTATTACAAAGATGATATTGACCACAAATTAGTAAACAAGTGTTATCAGTTCAAAGGATATTTGCACCTTAGGAAATCCCAGAACACAGAAGAAAACACGCCATCTAAAATGCAATGCGCAGAAGTTCTTCAGCTTATTTCTGAGCAACACCTAATTGAAGTGTTCCCCAATATTACCACTGCACTTAAGCTGTACTTAACAATGTCTATCACGAGCTGTGAAGCAGAAAGGAATTTTTCAAAGCTATCCTTTATAAAGAACAAATTTCGGTCTACCATGACTGAAGAGCGCTTAAATTCTTTATGCATATTGTCTCTAGAAAATGACATTGCAAGGAAGCTCTCATATGACAAAACTGTACTTGAATATGTTGCTAGAAAAAACAGAAAAACGAGTATTTTGTAAAATGTGCTTCATGTAGTATGTATTCTCATAGGTGTCTAAAATAAAAGATTATATTGACTGTGGTCTTTTCTATGTTTTATTTCATCATTCTATGATGCATCATGCATGTTTATAACATTTCCCTAATTTTCATCCCCCCATAACTCGAAAACTATAAGGCATAGGACATTTTTATTCACACCAGTGACTTTGACATGCGAGATAATCCAGTACAGCAATTTTAATCAAAATCTGAGATGTAGTGGTTAAATTTTTAAATAATTTGTGGTGATCTGTCGTGGAACAACCCCATTGAAGAAGATAACAGTGGTTACCCAGACCTCGTTGCTGGTTGCGAAGGGGCCCCCATAACAGTTCAAGCTTCAGGGCCCCACAAATGTAGGTCCGCCACTGCTCTGGGCAAGGCCAGCTCCACTGAATTCGGGGCACCATCTTAAAAGGACGTCCCGATCTGTGTTTAAAGTAAGACCCTCCAAACCACACTCCCCCCAGAAAAGGGGACCACAACCACAGGTCTCAGGACAACACCTCCCACCATGGAAGTATCAGGGGCCACGCTACACTCCCAATCCGAGCCCACCTGGCAATGCCCCCACCAGGGGACTTTGCCAGGGGGCAATGCCCAGCCTTGGTCCTCAATCCCTGGTGCAAATCCCGTTTTGGCCCTCTCTTGAGGTTTAGCGGCCATAATGGAATTTGTGCCACAGCGAATGGGCCCTCTAAATTCCGCCCCTTCTATATAACATGACAAGATTCAAACCTCTCCATGCAAAATTTAAGTAGTATAGTTTAATTTCTCTTTCTTATTGTATTAAAATGACCTGAGGTTTATTCCAGTCTTAGTCTGTGCCATTGGAAACAGTTGGAAAAGGCATTGTTACACAAACTATATCAAGCATCAAAAACCCAATTAGTGAAGAGAAAACAGCATTTTAGCACAGATGGTGAGTCAGCGTGGATATAATGAATAGCTAGTTGGGTGCCTGAAAAGGATCTTGAACCAGACTTCAATTAACTGCTGAATACATTACACCCTTTCATCAAACATTGATTTATTTCTGTAAGGACAGTTGAGATGGTGAAGTTACAGGGATCAAATATGAATGATCGTGACTCCCATACGTGCAAGCTGATAAGAAGCTTGGATGGATAGGATGTTCCAAGTATCTATTAGTGACAAAATCAAAATGCAAGGGAAAATTTGAATCACTGACTCCCATTGATTAGAAAGCGAACCAAAAAAGTAATCAATTTGAATAGAGACATTTTTAAGTTTAAAAATAGAAAACTGCCAGTACTGGCAATCTGAAACAAGTAAACAAAAATCTGGAATTGCAAGAAATGCTTGGTTGACATCTGAAAGAGAATGACGGGATAATATTTTCAGTGTTAACCCTCACTAGAAGTGACCTTTTCTGGCTCGAGAAGTTGCCCAAAAGAAAGAGAACTGGCAGAAGAGTAGCATGTGTCATTGGCTTTACAAGACTTCCTGTTTTAAATGACCTTTCAATTATTCTTTAAAGTAACATTAGAATCCAAAAATGGTAATTTATTTGTTTGACCCATGGACAGGTCAGCCATAAAGCCTGTTTAATACAGAGCCATAGAAATTTGGTTAACCGGGAAAATCTTGGTTTTAACATTGGTCCATGTTGAGATACCAGATTGCAGCTGGTGGAGGTATGGGAGGCCTACAATCTGGTTCCTCTTAGAAACTGAGAATGTTGGGCAATGTCAAGAGTAGATTATAATATTATCCTCATGGTAAAGTACCCAGCTGACATCTGTTGTTAAGTACATGAAAAATAGCAAATAGAACTGAGGACAACTGATATCTGATGAACAAAACACAACAATTCCAGGGGAGAAATTTTGAAATGAGGTGAATTTTAAAACATGCTGATCGAACAGGCCCATTTTAACTCTGTGCCTATGGATAGCTTTTGAATGAGTTAAACTCTCATCCATTTATGATTCAGTGTCAGATTTGCTGCAAGTACTGAGTTGCAAGTCAATTCCTATACAGTTTCTGGAGAGAATCTGCAAAGCTTGCGTTGTAAACGGTCGTGAAGTACGTTCTTGTTCGCTAATAAAGGGACAATGAAGTTTATTTATTAAATGCTATTCAGAAAGAGCAATGTATTTCCTTCTTGTTTCTTAACATGCTGTCACAATAGTGCCTGTTTAACAACACAAATGGATTAAGGCTAAAGAAGCTCGTCTACTCATCATCAATATAAATTTAATTAATTTTATGAGCTCATGGACAAATGTTAAAATGGTGGCTTTCTCCTCGTCTCCTGTTCAAATTACTTGGCTTGTTCCTCTCTTTTGACTGTTTTCCCGCTCAATCTTTCATACTTGCTTTTTAAAGCTATCTACTGTTTCATATTTACATCTGACTCTTGTCAGTTTCTTTATTTTTCACTGTATTATGCTCTGTCATTTAAATCTATTATCGCTTGTACTTCCTTTTCAAGAATGTCTTTCACTGTTTCTTTTCTCTTTCACATCCTCAGGAAGAGATGAATGCAAACTTGTGACTGTATGTGTCTGATAACCATCAGAACATAACTACTAGATCTGACTGTATTACTTAAAACACATTTGAATCCTGCTCTTGTAGGTCAAAACTGCTCACATATTGCACGATCATCCTGTAATATAAAAAACTCCCAGCTTTTCTCTGCTGTGAACCATCTTAAACCGCTCTCTCCTGTCCCCTTCACCCTTACCTCCAAAAATAAGTGCAATGATTCACATACATCTTTGTCATTAAGACCACTAAGATCGAGACAATCCGATCAGCTGCCTTTATGTATCCTTCCCTTTTACCAATCCTTTGATGCTCCCCCTGCCCTAGCCCTGAACTCAATTTATCTCTGCTTCCTCTCCTAACTCCTTTTTTGAGCTCATCTTGTCTATGAGTGCTACTTCCTGTTCCTTTAACCTTATTCCCACTAAGCTCTGACCACAAAACCTTTCCTCCTGTTTCCACATGTTGATTATCATGATGATTTGGCTTGTGCATGAGTGGTATTAATCTTTGATATCATCAGCTGATCAAACTTATATTGAACCATTTAAATAGGACCTTTAAAACACCAGCAAAGACAATGACGTAAGATGGTTCTACAAGTCACCTGATGTCTGATATTGCAAATTAATCAGTTCCTGGAAGGTTTCACTGAATTACAATTCAGACATGCCCCATCCTTCCCTGGAATTTCACACCGACTGATGTCAAGAACTTCTCCAATAGTACTTACTGAAAAATGCACTGGGTCTCACGTTTGTATTTCTTTACGGCTACCTCTCCAGGTGTGACAGCAAGTCTACTAGGACAATAACTACAGGGAAAGGTGTTTAATCTACCTTATCAAGATGGATAATGAACCACTCAAAAGTTACTGGCTGGGACATTCTAGGCCACGGAACAATAGCAACAGCCGGTTCAGACATCAGCTGAACAAATACCTTCTGAAACCATTATTGGAGAGGTCATATTACTGAAACAACCATTTTTTAAAAATCGACGCACAGTTGTTGGTATAGCAGTAATATTCTCCCCCTTCCCTCCTTCAAGCCAAGACTCTATCACTTACAGTTTAAAAGATCCAACACAGAAGATTTTTAATTGAAAGGAACCTCAGATTAAAAAATCATTGACTCCTAGAAAAGATGGATTATGTTTTAAAAATAAATTGCCAGAGATTTGACATGGGCTGCAAGTCCATTGAACATCAGGACCACCATGAATAATTTCTGCTTCAGCCACAAGGACAACCAAAATGCTCATTAACAGCAAACTCATTTTTTTAACCTTTCAGCATTGAACTTTAATTAGGCTAAGAAAATAACTACCTAACTTGTAAATTTTGCATGCTTGTGTGTGAAAGTGGATTGCGCAGGCACAGGCATGGGTTTACCTTTTATAAGATGGGTGGATTTTAAACTCTTCAAAAACAAACTCTTTCTGTTTCAAACTCCAGAAACCCTGCCGTACTAGGTTCCTTACACCCAGTGCATAACTGGTTAAGCACAGACATTGAGTAAATACCATCACCCTCTTTAAATTCACAAAAAGCCCTGTTGTGATCAGATTTGGAATGGTAAACTAGGGGAGTCATTTTTTGCCCCTCCTCACGTGGCCAAAACACACTGTTGTAAATGGCTTTCTTTCTTCAGGGGTTATCGCTCTCTGTTTTAAATCTGTCATCGACCCACTATGCTCACAAATTATGTTCCATCTCCAGCCTCCCTTGCCTCTCCAAAGTACTTGAATGTGTTGTCACCTCCCAAATCTGTGCCCATTTTTCCTGGAATTCCATGGCTGAAGCCCCCAAACAAGTTGTTGCAACTGCCACTGTACCAAAACATCTCTTATCAAAATCACTAATGACATCCTATGTGACTGTGACAAGGATAAACTACTCCTTCTTGTCCTTTTCAACTAGTATGCAGCCTTTGACATGTTTGGCCACACCAGCTCCCTTCAACATCTCTCCAATGTCATCCAGGTCAATTAGAGTTCCCAATTTCTTTTCCAATTAAGGGTCAATTTAGCGTGGCCAATCCACCTAGCCTGCACATCTTTTGGGTTGTGGGGATGAGACCCGCACAAACATAGGGAGAATGTGTAACTCCACACGGACAGTGACCTGGGGTCGGGATTGAACCTGGGACCTCAGCGCCGTGAGGCAGCAGTGATAACCACTGCACCACCGTGCCGCCCTGATTAAGCTACGTTTATGGCAACAACCCCTTATAGATTTCTAACCATGAAAATCCAATCAGTATTACACAAGTCAAGGAACTGTTATCACTTTAATAAAGGTGCAGTTCACGATTTCTCAGACACTTGCACTCTGTTATGGAATTCCAAAAGGAGGTTCAGTGACAAACTGTTTCCCAAAATAAAGATTTTTGACTTAACACTGAGCTGCTGCCACCAATTGAAAAAGCTTTTACAGCTTCTCAGCATCCCACACAAAGGAGCTGGTCTTCACGGCTTTTCCCCACAGCAACTCAATCCAGTTAAACATCCCTTTCCTGAAATATCTCCCCCCACCCACCACCACCATCTCAGATTCCATTATTCTTAAACACCTCTGAACTCAATTTCTCCAAATATAAAAATCTTCCATGTTTTCTATTTTGCCTCTACTTTTGGGTCAATAAAATCCAGTATATCTTTCCCCCGTTTACTCAATGGATCCTTGTAAGATGCAAACATTCCCGTCACCTTGAGATTCAGCAGTGGGAAAAACTACTTTCCCACTTATCTTAACATGCAAATGTCAGGTCCAACTCATTAACTTGTAATTCAAACTCACCATAACATCTCATTACAAATGCACAAACCCAATACCTTGAACCATACACCTATTAAAACTTCACAGACAACCCTGGGCAGGACTGTCTGATCCTGAGGCTAAGTGTTGATGCCGTCGTAAATGCCGTCACGTTTTACGACGGCGTCAACAGGCCCCCAGGAGCAGCTATACCGAGCCCTACAGGAGGCCAGCACGGCACTGGAGTGACCGATGCCACTCCAGCTGCTGATACAGGCCTCAAATGGGTGCCGCGGGTCTGCACATGCACGCATGCGCACCGCGACTGGCGCGATTGCGCGCATGCGCGGTGGCTTCCTTCTCCGCGCCGGCCCCAACGCAACATGGTGTAGGGCTACAGGGGCCGGTGCAGAGCAAAAGAGGCCCCCAGCCCGAGAGGCCGGCCCGGCGATCGGTAGGCCCCGATCGTGGGCCAGGACACAGCGGAGGCCCCCCTGGGATCGGACCCCCCTCCACCCCACCAGGCCGCCCCCGGATTTTCTTTGCGGCTGCACGGCCCATCCCGGGCGAAGAATCGCCGGGGGTGCCGCGTAGAGTAGCCCCCGACCGACGCTGCCCCGACTGCGCCGCGCCAATGGCGGCAATTCTCCGCTCACCAGAGAATCGGCGGACTGGCATTGGGGCGGCGTCGCGCGATTCGCGCCTGGCCTGCCGATTCTCCGGCCCGGCGTTGGCTGAGAGAATCCCGCCCCCTGTCTTTAGTATCCTTCCGCTCTTCAATTAACCCTGGTCACACACATATATACACAGTTTTCTTTAACTACTTTGAAGCATATCATCCCATTTGAGAAAATAATCAGAACCATATTTTGCTTGTACAGCCTATGACATACACCTCAACAGGAACCAGCAGCTGCAAAGGCAGCAATATTTTCTAGCTGTTGGCGTATCTATTTACAATCTATTTTAACGACTTGGATACAAGGATAGAAGGTTCAATAGCCAAATTCGCAGATGACACAAAAATAGGTGGGGCATAAGTTGCAATGAGGAAATACGAACCTTACAAATGGATATAGATAGTTTAGGAGAGTGGGCCAAAAAGTGGCAAATGGACTTTAACATGGAAAAGTGTGAGGTCATGCATTTTGGTCGAAAAAATGGAAAGGCAACTTATTATCTACATGGGGAGAGACTTTGGGGTGCTGCAATGCAGAGGGATCGGGGTGCTCCGATGCAGAGGATTCTGGGTGTCTTCCTGCATGAGTCAGAGAAAACGAGCATGCAGGTGCAGCAGATAATAAGGAAAGCAAATTTTATTTTGCCGTTTATAGCAAAAGGAATTGAGTATAAACATAAGGGAGTGTTGTTGCAACTGTACCAGGCATTGGTAAGACCGCACCTGGAGGGACTTCCGGTGGCGACTATGAGGGAGTAGGTCGCACATTTGGTGGTCCCGTTTCGGTCGGACTTTTGGACCTTTTCCCCTGATTTTTTTGCGCTTTTGAGCGTGGAACTGGAAAGCAATTGTACTCAGGCGCTGAACCCATACTGAGTTGTATGGACTTAAGAAGCTGGAGGGACCGTAAACAGCAGAAGAAGTGGTCAAGCAAGGGCACGGTGGAGGCTGTGAGAGAGACCAATATGGCTGATGTCCAGAGCAAGGCGCTGACAGCCCGGACTACAATGGAGCAGCTGCTACAGGCCATGCAGGAGGGCTTTTTAGCTCTGAAGCGCGATAATTTGGAGCCGCTCCAGAAGTCGATTGACCGATTGGGAAAAAGGCTGGATGATCAGGCTGAGAAGCTCCAGAAGCTGGAGAAGACGGTGGAGGAGCAGGCCGACTTTCAAATGCTGGCGGACGTGGAGATTCGGAGGTTGAGGGATCAGCAAAAGATGCTCCTGGAAAGGCTGGAGGATCTGGACAACAGATCTCGCCGGCAGAATGTAAGAATTGTTGGCCTCCCGGAGGGGGCTGAGGGGCCGGATGCTGCCGCGTATGTGGAGGATATGTTTCAGAAGCTGCTGGGGAATGAGGTGCTCGCCGGTGGTGGACAGGGCACACAGAGTGCAAGTGAGGCAGCCACGACGAGGGGGTCCCGCACGAGCGATGGTGGTCCCGTTCTACAGGTACCTGGACAAGGAGCGGGTTCTGCAATGGGCCAAGAGTACACAAAGCTGTACTTGGGACAACAGCATCCTGTGTGTTTACCAAGACCTGAGTACTGAGGTGGCCAGGAGGAAGGGAGGCTGCAGGCAGGTGAAGGAGGTTTTGTATAAGAGCAAGGTGAAGTTCGGGCTGCTTTTTCCGGCGCAACTGTGGGTTACATATGAGAGACAGCACCACTATTTCGAGGAAACCAAGGATGCAATAGACTTTGTTAAGAAGCATGGGCTGGCCCTGAGCTGAGGATTCTTGGACTCATGGTAGAAATTTCAAGTCTATTTTGTTTCTCTCTCTCTGTTTT